>NW_026947486.1:117531311-119931311 GCF_034190915.1 Cavia porcellus | reverse complement strand
AGCTCAGTCTTGTTGGCTCCATGATCTCAGAAGAGACCGAAATTCCAAATCCTTCGATGAGGAACCGGGCCCTGCCCCCTCTAGCTGTGCCTGCGTCAGGGCCCCCCAAGCCTAGCCGAGGTCCCTTCCTGTTCGCCCCAGACCCCTGCCAATACCCGCCTCCCAGAACCCAGTAGAGCCCTCTCCTGTCAACTGGACTAAACAGGCTGTTTGTAGCCTGCCTCCAGGAGGTGGTGGGCACTGCGGGGAGGAGGGACAGGGAATGACTCCCATTCGCTCCTTTCTGCCCTGTCTGATAACGGGCCCTGGGGTTGGGGGCGTTGGAGTTGTGGGGCGAGCAGGACCCAGCCACAGGGCCACCCGCGGCTGGGCTGGAGGAGGAAACGGGGACAGGGTCCTACGCTGTGCTGTTCACCTGCAAGCACCTCCCAGGTATCTCATAGGAACTGTCGCCTTGTCCCAGGGAGGTAGGTGCTCTCCCTGCCCCACGAGGGGAAGGCAAGGAAGCACAGAGAATTAGGTAGCTGGTCCGGAGTTACACAACTGAAATTCCCTCCAAGCACAGCTGATCGTGGGAAAGGGACAGCTCCTCGCCGGGAGGCGGGGCAGGGCAGGAGCGCCCCCTCCTGGAGCAGCGTTGCCTCTCACCAGCGCGGCCAGGAACAGTGACTGCAAAGCCAACCGCGCCGGCCGCTTTCCGCCTCGCGTCCGCTGCGGACGGCGGGGGGGCGCCCAGGCGCATGCGCACGCCGCCGGCCGAGCCGCTGTCCAATCGGAGGCACGGTGGGGAGTGTACCGGTTCCGCCCTCCGTGCGTCCGTTGAGGGGGGGGGAGGAAAGAGCGCGAAGCTGGCGTGTGATTGGCGGACGGGTGGCAAGTGCGACCAGGAGTGGGCGAGGCCCGGCTTCAAGCGCGAAAGATGGCCGAGGCGAGTGCTGTAGTGGCTCTTGGCTCACCCGGCGACTTCTGCGAAGACGCGGATGACAGCCCTGTGTTTAAGGCGGCCTTGGAGGTGTTCGGGAAGCTAAAGGTGCCGTGGGTTCAGGGGACCATCTGGAGGGTCGGGGAGCGGGCAGGGGCCTGTCGGAAACACAGGCTCACAGCAGAGACCGGCGACGCCACGCCGCCACTGTCGTGGGTCCCGGCCGCGCCCTCCTGCTCTGCAGCAGGCTGCATTCGCCATCTCTCCTCCCCCTGCCCCCGTCCCTCTGCCCCATTGTCCCCAAGCCCAGGGACTTCTTGCCCTTTTTCTCTTTTCGCTCCGTGGAGAGACTGGGTCTGATTCTCCTGTAGCCTCTGCTGCCATAGAGCCCAGAGGGTCTCCTGAAAGGCAGCGGGCAGCGGGCAGCAGGCTGCGGGGCCTGTAGGGCTGAGGATGAGGGCCTTCAGCTTGGCACAATAAAAGAATGGCTAGAAGGGTGCTGCAGCGGGCACCGTGTTCTAGCTGGCGGGAGATGTGTGCATGGGCAGGGAGTCCCAGGCACACGCTGGCAGAGTGGCATTGCCAGCCTGCAGTGACTGGCTTCTTAATTAAGCTTTGGACTTTGCTTTTCTTTGCTTAGGACCTAAACTGCCCCTTGCTGGAGGGTTTGTATGTCGCAGAACCAAACACGATCCATGAGCTGCTGTGTACACCCTCAAAGTACCGCTTGGAGATCCTGGAGTGGATGTACATACGGTAACTCCCGTGGGCATCCGCAGCGCCCCTCCCCCGCCCCCCCACCGAGAAAGCAGCTTCTCTGTGAGGGATGCTGGCTGTGGGGCTGTGCAGGGCTGGTCAGCCTGCCTCCTTGGCATGCTGGTCTGAGCCCCTGTAAGTTCTGCACTAGAACTGCACGTTTGGAGGTTCAGGGCTGATAGCGACCTGAGAAATGTTCCATTTCAGTGTTTCTCAGACAAAGGAGCTGAAGGGTCACCTGTAGCATGAGGTGCCTCATGGATCTTGTGGCAGAGGGTGACCCTTATGTGGTGGCAGTTGCCAGCACCTGTGCCATGACCCTCTTTTCCAGGGCTTCTGGTCAGGGTGGCAGGATATGTGTCCTGTCTGATGTCTGCTCTTTGGGAACAGCATGTCTCTGAACTGAACGTCCCCGAGAGCTGAAGGCTGCCAGGGACAGAGGGGCACCAGGGGCCAGTGCCTCAGGCCTGAGTGCTTCTGGAAACCACAGTGTTCTTTCCCCTGTGGGCAGCTGGCTAGCATTTTTTTTTTTTTTTTGCGGGGGAGGATAATTTTGTTTTCAGTATTCACATTTTTGAAGTATTTTCCCCTAATAATGAGATGAAAGATGAAATGAAATGCACGTGACATGAAATGACCCATTTGAAAGTGACCCTCGGTGACATTTAGCACCTGTATGGTAAGCCCCTCATAAGCCTTGCTGTTGCCTTGCAGGGTCTGTCCCTCCATGCAGGACAAATTCAGCGCACTGAAGGGGGCACCGGTGCAGGCAAAGATCCAAGGTAGGGTGGGTATGACATGGGGATGTTCAGGGCAGCCTTCTTGCCAAGCTGGGGTGTGCTTTCCATCAGCTGCTGCTTTCTCTTGGGTGGGGCACCCCCCTGTGCATGTGCCTAGATGCTTACAGAAATCGGCCTCTCCAGGTGCGAAAGTTGGAGGAGCACTCATGAGCATCAAGAGTGTGTGGGTGCGCTGTGGCTCCGTGGGTGGGAGCAACCATTCCTGCACACTGTCACTGTGGTCTGTCTCCCTGGTGCATGTGTGCATTGTCTGCCTATGGCATTCCTAGGAGTGCTCTGACTGCTCTCTGCAGGGCTCATCTTGTAACTTTGTTTTTCTTAAATCATTTCTTTGTAGAAACTGTCTCCAAACTGCTAATGAAAATTAGACAAAGGTCTCAGGCACAGTGGCTCACACCAGTAATCCTAGCTACTCAAGAGGCTGAGGCAGGAGGGTGGAAAGTTGGAGCCCAGCGTGGGCCACTTAGTGACTTAGTGTGCTTCCTTGTCTCAAAGTAAAAAATAAAAGCAGGGTTGGGGATGGAGCTCAGTACTAAGGTCCTGGATTCAATCTCCAGTGCTACAAACAGGCAAAGCAAAGTAAAGGAAAACAAAAGTCTCTTTAGGCCCTGCCAAGTGTGAATGGTGGTTTCCATCATGAGGTCCCTGGCACACCAGCAGAAGTCAGAGTTGAAGTTCCACATAGGCAGGAGCATGGTGGGCAACCTGTGGTTTTCCAGCAAGGAAACCGAGGCCTGGAGAAGGGGAAGTGACTGGAGTGCAGGTCACACAGCAAGAGGCAGCCCTGGTGCCGGGGCAGGACCCCCACCTGCCTCTGTGTGCACTGGCTTATCTGTGCCCAGCCTGGCCTCTTGGTACCCTGCATATGGTCAGGGCCGGGTGTATGGCCGGGCTTCTCCTCCATGGGGCAGTGTCTGCAGCAACAGCGTCTTTGTGTCTGACAGAGATGGTGAAACTAGGCCATGAGCTGATGCTGTGTGCGCCCGATGACCAGGAGCTGCTTAAGGTAGGAGAGGGGTCTCACGTGTCCCCCAGGGGCCGAGTATGCTTTCTGTTCTGGGCCAGAGTCTGGGGTGCTGGTGTGGGAATGGCAGGCTTTCAGCCTTGGTGCCTTTGAAGTCCCTGCCTGCCACCTGGGCAAGTGGTTTCTCTAGGTAGTCTTGGGGCATGGACAGCTAGGCATGTCCCACAGTGACGGACTCTGAGCATTCCTCGGGCAGACGCAGGGAGGCCAGTGGTGGAGGAGGCCCAGCTCTGGCTTTTGAAGACCAAAGGAGCAGAGAGTGTCCTGCCTCCCCTGGATGACCTCACCCTTGCCTGTACTACCATAGGTACTTGATGGACCCGTCATTGTCACACCTCCCCCTGGCAGTCTTAAATGCATTTTAGGATGCTCACTAGAAGTTGCACAGTGGCCAAGCCAGGTGTCCAAAGCTGAGCTCTGCAGCAGCGCTGTGCGTCACCTTTTGAGGGGTCATTGAACTGTTTTCCACAGTGGGTATGGGCCATTCTGCCATTAGATCCACCCAGTGAGGGCTTTTGTTCTTTCACATGACCTGAAATTTCAGAGCAGTTTTCGGTTCGGATGTGAGCCCAAAGTACAGAGACTTCCCCCAGACTTGCTGCCTCCCACCGGGCGCCTTCCTTGTTGTCAGAATTGACCCCAGGGCTGCACTTCTGTTACAGCTCAGGGGCCAGTTGACACATTCATTCACCTGCCTCTCCAGCCTGGCTGAAGTTGCTACCTGGTGGTTATTTTCTGTTTCTCTGTTGATACTTTTTCTGTTTTATCTTTTTTGTTTTGTGTTCATAGTTATTTATCCAAGTGTTTTTAGGAATGCTGTCCTGGAATCTTTGTCACATCAGTCCAGCATGTGTGTGATCTTGTCCTTGACATCTGTTGATGTCTCTTCCCCTGAAAATTGCATGCTTTGTGGTTTTCATGTGCCAAGTAATTAGGGATTGCTTCCTCGTCACTTTGGCCCGTTCTGACTCGGCCTTGCTGGTGGTGAAGTGTTCTCACGGCCACCGAGGCTGCCGAGGTTCCCCAGGGCTGATGCCAAGCTGTCACAGAGGAATCCTTGGGGCACCTTTGCAGACTCTTTTTTTCTCCTGCAGCTCTCTAACACTTTGTTTTGCGTACCAGCCCTACACCGCCTACTTCCATGGCCCCTCCTGCCCCCAGGTAGCGAGGAGACTCCCCTGCGTTGAAGCTGGTTTCCTGCCTTTTGCTCTCCTGGGGTGCTGTTGTGCTGTTTTACCACCACTCCCCTTACCCCCCTGACCTGAGCCTGCGGGAGCAGAGAAGCCAGGGGATCCCCTCATTCTCTTGTGCTTTCTCTTTGTTTCCTGAAGCAGAACTGAACTAGAGGGCCAGTGCAGCGCTGCCTTCCAGGCCTCTGTCCTCGGTGCGGCCTGAGTGCAGTCAGGGCAAACTCTCCATCTTGCCCAGGAGGAGGGTGGGGAGCATCCCGCTGGCTGGGCCAGCGCTGGGCCTCTGGTGACCTGCCTGCCCGCCTGTTGGCATTGGCTGTGCCCTGGGCCTTCTGTCTAGCTGTGGGAGCTGGGGCTTCAGTTGGGAGAGGAGGATGTGTGTTTCCTCTGCCCCACCTGCAGCTGGACCCCTTTCTTACTCTGTAGTCTTTTCCTATTTTTTATTTACTGTGAGATGTGTGTAGTGTAAAATTTACCATTTCAGCTGTTTTAAAGAAATTTCCCAGCAGGCTGAGAGGCTCTTAAGTTTTTTTAAATGTGAGGTATACAGAAGGTGAAATCCATCTTTGCCATTTTAGCATAGTCCAGTGGTGTTGGGCATGCTCACATTGTGCTGCCATTGCCACCCTGTCTCTGGGCCTTGTTCATGTCACCAGGTTGAAACTGTACAAGTGCTGAATTTGTTTTCAAGGAACAACTCAGCAGCATTTGGTCTGCTCCCAGTGCCGAGCGACACTCCCCACAAAGGAGACCTCGTACCCATCAAGTAGCTGCTTCTACCTCCCTTTTCCCACGGGCCCTGCTGGCCTGCCTTCAGGGCTGTCCCTGTGGCCTTCTTCCCATGATGGAAAACGATAAATATGTCCGAGCGTTAAGTTTGCTCAAACTCTGTTGTCCTAAATTTTCATCTGCAGTGTCAGCGCAAGACTCGTGTGTTTTAACGTAGGGTTCATGCACTGCCTGGTGTAGAGCCAGGGTGCTCAGTTGGCAAATGGGTGTTCTAATTTTCAGTGCTCACGGGTCCATGCCAAGTGCGTGCCACGTGGGTGAACCCGGGGTGTTAAGTGAGACGGAAGTGGCCGGCAGGGAAGGTCACAGCACAGGGTTCCTCCTAAAGGCAGTGTCCTCAGGCAGCCTGTCCACCAAGGCAGGACAAAGGAGCTGGCTGGGTGCCAGGCCTGGGGGGAAGAGATGGTGGGGAGTGGCTGCCCCTGCGCTGCCCTGAGCACCACCACTCCGTGCGCTTGCGGAGGGCGAATCCTGTGGTCTGAATCATAGCTTAGCCGAAAGCATCGGGGCAGCTGGGTGAAGACAGACCATCTAGAGTGAGTGGAGAGGCCCAGGGGCAGCAGTGTGTGATGTCCTCTGGAGTTTGCCAGCAGGCACCTTAGGCTGTGGCACACAGGAGGGAGCCTTCAGGTCAGGGTGGAGAGCAGATGGGTGGGTCCCAAGACCCTTCAGAGTGTAGGGGATGCACAGGCTGGGGGAGTGATGGCCACTGAAGAATCTCAAGGCCTGTGACACTGGGTTTCATTCAGTGTGGCAGAGGTGGCTGCGGCTGAGGCACTGGGTTTGGGTGAGTGAGGTAGAGGGGGCCGCTGGGAGCCCCACTGGCCAGGGCAGGCCTGGCTACTGCTCAAGTCTGGTGCTGGGGGAGAGGTGGGCAGGTTGGGGCAGGGAGGACACGGAGGAGCCTGGCACAGTTGAATGCCTCAGTGGATGCCAGCATGCCCTGCTCGGTCTGGTCTTCCACTAGGAGCAGAGGAGGTGAATGGGAGGTAGCCTCCAGATACCTGCTGCTGTGGGCAGCCCTTGGGGCATATCGAGGTTGGGTCCTAGAGATGCAGAAAGGACATGGCTATCAAGGCCTGTCATGTTGTATCAAGGCCTCCCAGGGTGAGGGGGACAGGTCGGGGCTGCCCAGGGGAGTCAGCCCATAGCCACAACTGGGTACCGGGAGTCAGTTCTCTGCTGCAGAAGTGACAGTGGGCAGGAGTGTCCTGACCGGACCCCTTGTCAAAGTTCTTTGAGGTCTGGGGGAGGTCATGCTTGTGGTTCTCTGGCCAGGCTCCCACCTCAGCAGTACCCCCCTTCAGCCCTCAGCTGCCCTGCAAGTGTGCCACTGGGACAGACCAGCCAATGGCAGGCTGAGCTCAAGGAGGTGGGAGCTTGGGGACATGCTGTGCCCAACTCTCCTCTGCCCAGGGACTGTCCATGCCTTTGGTGCCCACTTTTGGAGTTAGGGCTTCTTGCAGGGCCTTCTGGGGAGCTGCAGATGGCACTGGCTGAGTGACTCCCTTCTGGCCAGGTGGGGCTGATGGGGAGGTGAAGTTGAGAGCTGATGGCCCTGCTTATACCAGATGTGGCTTCTCAGTTTGTGTTGGGCCCTGGGACAAGTGACTTCCTGGAAGGGCCGCTCTGCACTTTGGGCAGGGCAGTAGCCCACGGAATCCTGCACACCTTTGGGCAGGTGGGTAGTAGGAGACTAGATCAGCCCTCTGGAGTGACTGCTTGGAAGCCAGGGGTCCTCCCAACTAGGCCTATGGTCCCATGCTGCCTAGCAGGGTACCCCCAGGGGCCTGTCATGCTGTCATACTAGCTGGGTAGCCTCTGCTGCCCTGGCTGGGCAGGTGATCTGCTAGAACAACCACCAGCAGGTCCCCGTGAGCTGTGCTCTACCTTAGTGGGCCCTGCGGTGTTCCCCACACCCACCCACGAAGACTGTGTAGATTCCAAAGGGTAATCCCTGGTGTCACTGTGCAGGGGAGCCCGGCCAGGAGTGCTGGTGGCTACAGTCCCTGAGGCCATAGTACTCGAGCCAGTGGGAGGAAGCTGCTGGATAATGATGGGGAGCTGGAGGTGGTCTGGGTAGGGAACCTGCTTGGGGTCTGGCCACAGATGTGTGTGGCCTTCTCTGTCCAGGGTTATGCCAGTGCCCAGAAGCAGCTGCAGTTCATGGGCCAGATGCTTGATGCTGTGCAGAGCCTGGCCATTGGATATTCCAGTTATCCCAGGTAAAGGTCCCAGTAGCTGCCGGGGGCCCTGGATTGGCGGTTCTGTCTCAGACGCAGAGCTGGTGGGGTTCTGGGTGTTGGGACACATCTCCAGCTGTGGTCTTACCATCCTCCTTTGGTGGCAACAGCTACATGCTGGTCTAGGAGCTAGAGGTTCAAGCTGACACGGGACACCCCCATCCTGTGACCAGGTAGCTGGTGTACTGAGGTCCCAGGTCATTGCCCAAGGTCCTGGCTCATGAGCGCCAGGACCTCCAGGAGGAGAGCCCGAGCACACTAGAGGAAGGTGTGTGCCTTGCTGCCCTTCTGCGTGGCTCTGGAGCAGGCACAGACTGGGAGAGGTACGGAGCAGTGGCATTCCGGCACCCAGCCCTGCTGCAGGCTCTCCTTCCCCTCTGGGGTCTTCTGCCTGGGACCCAAGGCTGGTCGGGCCACTGTCCCTGCTGTGATGGCAGCCCAGACCTGTATGTGCAGTGTGAAGGAGCACCTTGAGGACACTGCCGAGAAGAATGAAAAGTTGCTGGAGGAGCTCTGTGGCACGGATCTGGAGATGCTTCTGAACCCCGAAGCGGAGCCATGGCCCTTGGACATGCAGCCTGTCCTCGAGGATCAGAGTGATGAATGTGAAGGGTAAGCGTGTCCAGGTGGGCTGCAGCCCTGCCCGCTTCTGCCCACTAGGGTCAGGCTTGGCGTGTGTGGCAGAGAGCTGCAAGTGCCCCTTCTTTCCCTGTAGGCCCAGCCCCTTGTCCCAGTGGGAGCAGGAGAAGGTGGTGGAACTGGCCAGGCAGCTGCAGGAGGGCGCAGCCAGGCTGTGGGCCCTCAGGGCCGAGGTGAGGACATTGGCTTCTGGGGTTGTGGGCCTCAAGGCCTAGGCCTCATTTTGAGTCCTGGGGCAGCCCCATCCTTGCCTGATGGGCTGCGAGCGTGAGGTGGGTGCTTCCTGTGCTGGGAGCTGTGAACCTCTCCTGGAGGGGAGGCTCAGCCCGAGCAGCTTGCTTCATGTACTGTTGCAGGCTGCACTCCCAGCAGCCCTTGATGGGGCTCTTTTGGGGGCAGAAACTGCAGCCCGTGTCTGCATGCGCAAGCATTAAGGCGGAGGCTTGACAGGGCTGGCTCTCAGCCTCCCACCTGCTTGCTGGATCTTTTCTTACATTTCAAAATTAAAAGGTTTTATTAGTGTACATTTGCAAGACATAGTAGTTAGCTTCGTTTGGGGAGTTTGTGTACATTCTATATCATATCCTGATCATTTCCGATCTGCCCTGTCTGTCTTCCCATTTCCACCAAGCCTGCCCACTGAACAGGAATGTGGGCTGGCCAGGCAGGGTGGCCTGTCACTGTCTGTGTTGGCTTTGCAGAGCTTGGAGAAGCAGAAGGCTGGGGAGGCTGCAGGTGGCGCTGACACCAGCATGCTGGAGCAGAAGCTGCGTCTGGTCATCTCTGACTTCCACCAGCTGGTCCTGGCCTTCATCCAGGTCTATGACGACGAGCTAGGGGAGTGCTGCCAGCGCCTAGCCCCTGACCTCCACCCGTGTGGCCCCATCATCCAAGCTGTGCACCAGACTCTCACTTCTTGCAATCAAGTAAGGACCCTCCTGTTCTTTTGTCTCCCTTTGTGCCCTGCCTGCCGTGCCCAGAGCTCATACCTGCCTGGGGATCCACGGGACACGAGGCCTGAAATGAGCTTAGGCTCCCTGAGCCAGTGTGGCATGACCAGGCTCTGAGCTTTAGGCCCAGGACCGTTGGGGGCCTGCAGCAGGCACATCTTGTGGCTTGGACGGGGGAGGGCTGTTGTAGATGTTGTCCCCAAGAGATCACTGTGGGCTGTCATTTGAGCCTAGACCCCAGGCCCTGAAGAGCTCTGCACACTGCCTTCTTGGGTCCTACTTGACCCAAGATGCACTCCGCATCCCGCTTCCAGCTCCTGCCCCTAAATTGACCTTGCTCTGTGTTTGCATCTTGCCTAAGCATACGAGGGTGCCTCCTGGCTAGCGTATGACTGAGCACATGTCATGGAAGGAAGACACATGTCATGGGTCTGTGCCTGTGAGCCAGCCCTGGCGAGACAGGCTAAGCTGACTAAGTGAATGTTGCCTTATTTTGTTATTCTGTGGTTTGGCTCCTCAGGGCCAGCTGGGCTTGCTTATGATCCCTGTGTTGCCATGTGCATGCCCTGACATCGGCTCAAGGGTTCTGTGACATTGATTTTGAGTTTTTACCAGAAAGGCTCCAAGACGTCCCAAGCTCAGGCCAGGCTGTCTGTGACACTTATACAGTACTAACAGTGAGGGCACAGTCCTCTTCCAATGCACATTGTTTTCTGCGTTGTCATCTGCTTGTCTTGGGCTGGGACAGCACACAGTGCTGCAGAGGGCCATGGTAATGCAGCATCTCCAGTGCCCAGATGAGGGAGACTCGAGCTCTATTGGCAATGCTGCCGCTACGCATTCCTTCTCTTGCCTCTGACTGTTCGACGGGCTGAATGCCACGTGCGATGTCGGGTGAGAAGCTGGAGGTGCCACCTGCAGGTAAGTGCTACACATGTCCTCCCTCCCTGCCAGCTGTTGCAAGCAGTCGTGGAGGTCACGGACGCCTCTGCACAGGCCACGGATGCGGTGGAGAGGCAGGAGAACGAGCCTATCTATTGGGACAGCAGCAGCTCCGTGATGAGCCTAGGTGCGTGGTCACAGTGGGTGTCCCAGCCTGGCAAAGCAGGGCACCCCCTTGGCTTAGGGCCTGGGTCTGGCATAGCCTCATCCTTCTGTGCCTCACCAGCCCTTGGGGAGCATTTGGGGGCTGATTCCTTGGGTATTCTTTTCCTAATTGCCGTTTCCTTCTGCAAAGATGCTTTCAATGGCTTCTGAAGGCGGAAGTCCCTGTTAGGAAGTTAGGGTGACCGAGGGATTTGCGGAAGTAAGAACAAAAGTGACCCCTACTCTGGCAGCCCACAGGCGGTTGGTGTTGGTGTTGGTGTGGTGGCCCATCTCCTGCTGTTTTTCCCTGTTGCTGTCTTTCATTGCCAAGTGCTATTGTAATGTCCATCTGCTTTTCCATGGTGCCCTTTCCCTTGGCTCATTGTCAGCCCAAGGGAAACGTGTCACTGTCACGTGTCACTGTCAAACTCCAGTCCATCCAGGCATCTGTTGCACTTGGCTTTGGAGTTTCCATGGCTGAACCTGTAGGTTTTCCTGTGTTTCACTGTTAGAGTTTGGTATGGTTTACATCTAGAATGTTCCCTAGAAGACTGTGAGCATCTAGAATGTTCACAGGTCTAGAGGTGGGGGTTTGCGAAGGTGACTGGTGGGGGGGCGCGGAGGGAGGCCCCCGCTGTACTCATCTGGGGACTGATCCTGGGTGAGCTCTTGGGAGGTGGGGTCTGGCTGAGAGTATGCATTTTTAAGGGTGTTTCCCTCCCTCTCCCCCTCCCTTTCTCCATTTCCTGGCTGCCCCTAGGGGAGCAGCTCTCCCCCTCTGTGCCCTTCGGCCATAGAGCCAGCACACCGTAGTCTGAAAGTGACCAAGACATGCGTAATACCACTTCGGGCTTTATAACAGTCAAAAAGTAGAAACAACCTTAAGGCCTGCATTAGCAGTGCTCAATAAGTGTTGGCTTATCGTGGTGGGGTGGTGGTCACTGTTTTAAGCACTGGTTCCCGTGACATGTTATAAATGTGAAAGGCGAAATGCGTATTAAGAAACAAGATGCACAGTATGACCTCGCCTTTCTAAGGAAGAACCATGGCTGAAACTCCCTGCAGGAAACGAGACAGCCTGTGAACACTGGTGCTTTGTGCATTGGAATTCCGAGGTGGCCTGGGGTGTTCTTCAGCCTTTTCTGTCATCTTCAGAGAGAGTTCAGAGAGTTCAGCTGTGAGCGTGTGTCGCTTGGGCTGCTTTTGCCCTTGACAGAAGGACGCCGTGAGCATGTTTGGACACAACGTGTTTTCCTTGGTTTGGATTCCAACCTCGATACGTGTGCCCTCATCTCAGTGAGGCCAGGTGATTAGGCCACATGATTGCCATCTTACCTAGCAGCTCCAGACTTGGTCCTTCCGACATTCCTGCTTGTGGACCTTGGCAGAATTATTTCTGAATTTGCTTTTAACTAAAGTTTTTCTGCCTGCTTCTTTAATTGTACAAATGTGCATTTTAAAGTGTGTTCTTTTTGAAGAAGAGAAGTAGCATTTTGGGGGTGCATCAGCTGGGGAGGCTCTGCAGGCCAGCTGACTTGGATGTTTTCCCAGTGCCACGTCAAACCCCTTTATTCCAAGTCAGATGACTTCAGAGTGGGTATTTGGGTTGCCACGGCCCAGGTGGGAAACGGAACATGGCTACTGTGTGTACCTTATGGTTGCGTGCTTCCTGCCCCTGGTCTCTGCTTCCTGACTTGATATTTCTTTGCAAGATTGCTGTGCACCATTTGCCAATTGGTCATTGTGTTGCGGTGTGGCACAAATTGGCCAGCTTTTTCAGTTCAGGACTAGGCGGGCAGTGTTTGCAGCCTGAGGGCTGTGCAGTGTACATGGCAGTGTGCAAGCACCACCACAGTCAGGGTAAAGCAGCCGTGGATCAGTGTGGGCAACGAGGGCGGCCGCGTCTCCAGACATGTCTTATAGAACCAGGCGATGAGCCTTCTGTCATGTGTCGTTCCGCCCCTGGCCTTCATCGCGCTGTTTCTCTGTGCGGCTCTGCCCGGATGTGCGGGTGGTCAGCAAGGACACTGCGGTGAGCGTGCTAACTGTCACCCTGCATGGCTGGTTTCTCCAGGTGGGACCAGAACCCTGGCTTCTGCCTTGGGGCATGCCTGCCTGTGGCCCATGGCCCACTCACTCGCCCCTTGCCCGGTCTGACTTTGTGATTGGTGCCCGTCTGTAGGTGTGAAAGGCATTTCATTCTGTCTTTGGCATTTGTCTAATTTCTAACAGGGTTGTAGCTTTTGTACATTTACCAACTGTCAGCATTTTCTCTCTCACCAAGTGCCTGTTGAAGTCTTTCCCCTGTTTATATGCTGAGGACCTCTTAGGCACTCTGTTCATACGTAGTAGATTTTAAGGGCAGTGTAGACTTTCCTACTCCAGGATCGCCTTGCCACCTGCAGGTGGGTGAGCAGTCCTTCCCGAGATGATTGTTGGGGTGGGGTAGGAGTCCAGCTTCAGTGTAGCCTACATGGATGCACAGTGTCCCAGCACCCCTTTCCCATGGTTTAAAATCCCACCACCTCTTCCAGTTAAGTATGCATGCGCATGTGGTCTCAGCGTTCCCTGTTCTGTTTCTCTCTTTCTCCCTGTCATGTCTTCATTGTATTTTAGGAGATTAGAATATAAATGGCAGAATAAGCCCAAAGAAGGAAGGCAAAGGCAGTTTCTTCACCTTGTTCTTTGCTTTTTATTCTGTCCCTTCTCTGCCTCTCTTGTGTTAGAAATCGAGCCCAGGGCCTTGCACACCCTAGGCATGGCCCTACCGCAGAGCCACACCCCAGCCCTATTTTTAGCAGTAGTTTTCCTGAGCTGTAATTCACACACCATAAATTTACGCTTTTCAGAGTGTGCAGTCCAGTTTTTTAGGGTACTGGCAGAGTCATCCAACCATCACTACTAAGGCCACAATATTTTCATCACCCTAGAAGGAAATCCCATACCATTAGCAGTCATTCCCCGTTCCTCCAGCTCCAGCCCTTTCTGCACATCCTATAAATAGACACGTGAAATCTGGGGCCTTCTGTGTCTGCCTCTTACTGAGCATACAGCTTTCGAGGCTCATTCACACAGTGCGTTCTGCCTCATGACTCAGTGGTTTCCCAGTGTGTGGCTCGATCGACTGTGTGTTGCTTATCTTCCCTGGGGGGCGTGTGGGTTGTTTCTGTCCATCACGGCTGATGCTGCTGTGAGCAGTGCGTGTGAGCGTGCATTTCCACTTCTCGGATCTAACCCAGGTGAGCCGCTGGCTCACAGGGTGACTTCCTGAGGGACTGCTCGCCTGTTCTATTCACGCTGCCCACCTCTGCCATTTAATAGGGCTTTCGGATAGCTTGGCATTTCATAGAGTTACTGCTGAGGTTGAATCTGCCATTCCGCACGACTCCGAGAGCTTGCTAAAGCCCCTCTCTGTTCTTCAGGGTTACATATTCTAACCACTTAGCAGTTAGTGTTTATTTAGATCAAGGGACACTGCCAAGGGGGACAGTGGTGGGTTTCAGAGGAGAGCGCGGTCAGGGTGAGGGACCAGGTTTTTCCTGAGGGTCGGAGGCTAGGGGACGGTGCTGGGCTCAAGTGGGATCGTATAGTGTCGCGAACCGTGTAGCACCCTGCAGACTCTTGGGAAGCACCTGGCCTCAAAATTGTGTTTATGGCCCTGCTTTGACAAGGCCACTGCCTGGGGCCTTTAGTCTTAGCTGAGGAGGTGGTGAGGAGGTCCATGCGTGTCTTTCAGGAGGGTGGGTCCTACACGGGGCAGCGAGTGGGCCTCCACCGAAAGGCTCCCTGCTGTTGCCTGCCAGAGGCGGTTTCTGCTATTTTTTTTTTTAATACTTTAAAGTATTTGTTAAGCAGAACGAAAGAAAAGGAGTTAAAAGATGAAATAAATGTTGCATGAAGAGTTTTCTTGCAAGTTCTGGTGGACCCTGGAACTTCAAAGGTGTGGCTGGAGCCTCGGTTCTTCTGCTGAATTCCATGGAGTGATTCCTTGTTGTAAGTTTTTTGTTTTACCTGTTGTACAGCCTGCTGGTGCTTTTTGTTTTTTGGAACTGAGACTCGAACTCAGGACCTAGCGCTTGCCAGGCAGGCGCTGTGCTGCTGAGCTGTGTTCCTGATTCTTTTTGTTACTGAAGCTCGTCTGCTTTCTTAAGCTCATTTTCTTGTAAAGCAGTGCTATCTTCACTTTCCTTTGGTTCTTCCTCCAGTGTCTCCCAGCTGTCTCCTTTTCCGCAGCTTTTAAAAAGTTTCCCAGAATCAGCAGTGAGCCTTTGTAACGACCTCATTCGTGACGTGTTTCTCAAGCTAACCCGTTCTGTGGGCATTGCCACCATCTCATCCTCCTTTGGGGGCCTCGTATAACTTTGTCCAGCTCCTTAGTAAACAGGGCCTGTAATTCTTGTTCATCCAGGAATCCATGACTATTTACATCATGGAATTTGAAAAACGTCTTGGGGTCAAAGTCAGCAGGGTCCAGCCCACGAGTCTGTTCTTGTACCTCGTGGCTGACCTTGGTTTCCTGGATGATGACTTCGGGATGAGCCGTCACGTCTTCAGCTAGTGTTTTAAATGTGCCCTCTGTTCATGTTCCTTCATTGTTTCATATTTTTAAAATTCTTCATGTTGATGCTTATCATACTGTTCCAGGGCATTGGCTGTCACTTTGATCAGCATGTTTGAATGTGTGGATTCAGACTTGTCAGGATGCATGTGGTTTAGGTGACCAAATCGTTTTGAAGAGCTTGGTGGTTCATGCCTGTATCTTTTTTTTAACATTAAGGTTTTATTGGTACCTTTTGGATCTAGAGAATGATCGCATTAATCATAGAGAATTTGTCCTATATCTTGAGGAAATCCATTTTAGCTTTGAGTAGCATCTTACCCTTCTGACTTCTTGCCTTTTCAGATCATCAGGTTTTGTCCCCACCCAGTGACCTACTGAGGCCAGCTCTGTGCTTAGCCTCTCTTTATTTCCTGTGTGCCTGCCTTCTGAAGCTTTTCTCTGAAATGCTTACGTTTCCAGCACATCAATAGCTTGCTTGAGATAGTCATCAGAGTAAAGGCCACTATCTGGCAGTTCCATCTTGGTATTTTCCACCCGTTCGGGATTTTGTGCTTTTTGCTCGTTAATGTCTGGAGGCACAGCTTGGAGAGCAACAAGTAAGCATGTGACCTACAGTAGGGCGGCCCTCACCTCCTGTTCCCCCATACCGGGTCAGGAAGAATGAGCTTCTGCCCTCCGTCATCCCCCACTTCTTTAGATAGGAAGGAATTTTTATCTTCTTTTTTACAGATGAGGCAACTGAAATCCAGGGAGATGGGATGACTTGCACAATACCAAGTTAATGAAGAGTTACTCTTTTTTTTTTTTTCCAAATCCATCTTATTTCAAAGAGGGAAAAAATAAAATAAGACAAAATTTCAGAACACGTCCGTCTGGGGCAACAATGGTACATACACTGCGCATTGTCATCCCCAAATCTTTCACCCAGAGCACAGGAGCTCTGCATTCAGTTGTCCGAACAGTACCGGCGCAGATCTTCCTCTTCAGTGAACTCCGAGAAATCAGTAGTGTGACTACCGTAGCTAGCTTTTCATTACACACACATACACGTGCACGTATACATGTTGTTTCTTTCAGCTTCTCACACTAGGGAGACAGTACGATGTTTACGTGTACTCTTGACTCCTAGTCCAATGCGTGTTTTGCAAAAAACTGACTCTCGGGTTCCTGGGAAAGCAGACAAAGCACCGCAGAGGCGCTACCCTTAGAAGCAAGCTGGGCCAGTGTGAGGCTGCAGACCAAGATGAGAAACAGCAGCTCACCCCGCTAGATGTCCACCATGCCACGTTTGTGTTCCTCAAAGCTGAAGAACGAATTTTATGGAATAACAGAGGTTAAGAGTGGGGAAGATTCTTGGGAAAAGGAATAGGGAGTGGGAATAGCTCCTGAGGTAACTGTAGGGGTCCCGAATGGGTTGCCCTCCTTTGGTTTCATGAGACAGGGTCTCGCTGTGTAGTCCAGCCTGATCTTGAACTGGCTTTGTAGCCCAGGTGGGCCTGGAACTTGCAGCAGTCCTCCTGCCTCAGCCTCCTGAGTGCTGGAATGACAGGCTTGCGCCACCATGCCTGGCCAGAGGAGGCCTTCAACTGGAATTCCTGTGAGGCTTTGCAAGTGTTTTCTTAGTCCCTGGTTTTCGTCCTTGTGGGGAGTGGTGCCTGCACATGACACATCTTCGTTCTTTCTGTGTCCCTTCCCCTCCCTTCCTCTCGGTCACCTTCACTTTTGCAAAACATCTGTCTCCTTGTTTTCTATTACGTATCTTTTCTTTTGCTTTTTTTTGTCTTTCTGAGCCAGGGTCTCACTGCAGTTCAGGCTGGCCTTGAGCTCACTTTGTAGCCCAGGCTGGTCTCAAAACTCCAGTGATTCGCCTGCCTCAGCCTCCCGAGTGCTGGGGTTACAGGCTTGTATCTTTATTTTACTTTAGAGGGTTTATACTATGTGTTTCCCCTTTAAGAGAAGCTGTGTGATATTTAACATTGCAGTCTCAGGTGCACCCATTTTCCTGCACATGACACAGACGGGTCCTTCTTGGTGGCAGTGTAGTGAGTAATGCCAGTTTTTCGGTCTCTTCGTCAGTCAATGGACATGTAGCTGCTTCGCATACTGACCTTGGAGAAATGGTTAGAATGTTAGTCCCTGTCTTTGCTGACACATGGCTGCTGTGAAGTAGACAGGAATGGGAGGTGGGAGCCCAGCGCTTGGGAGGCTGGGGTGCTGGGAGCAGTGGGGCGCCGGTCTCTGTAGGGCGTGGTCTGGCAGGTGTTCAGGGAGGGAACCCTCGTTTGCTCTTTTGTGAAGAAGGTGATGCACACAGATGCCTTCCTGGCCTCAGAGGGTCCAGACCTGCCCTCTGCAGCTCCTCTCCAAACTCCCTGGAAGGGGACCCCAGGAAATGGCTCTTGTCACAACTGTGAAGACAGAGGACCTGGATACATGACTTGGGACATTCAGATACAAACCATGTGAGCCCACTTGGTGCACCGTCCACCTTCACGCAGACAGCCAGGAAAACCCAGGAAAGCAAACCGAGGTGGCTGATCTCTTAAGAGCAGAGAGCCAGCAGGTGGGAGCAGGAGCCGAGTGCTGAGTGGTGCGCACAGTCCCAGGGGCCGAGAGAAGAGCCCAGTTTGGGTTTGCATCGGAGCCTGCAGGATGCTGGCATGGACCCAGCCCACTGCCACGGGAGTGTCAGGGCTGGCATCGGGGGCCGGAGCTTGGAGAGAAGAAGCCGTGCTCAGTGTCAGGAGATGCCCCTTGGGAATGCAGAGGCTGGGAGGCTGGGTTCTGTGGGCCTGGACACCCCACATTGCAGGGAGCCCCTTGGGATTTGGTAAAGGGAAGCACCATCTGCAGAGAGATGTCCCCTCTCTGGGCACTGCTGCAATGTTGATGTAAGGGCTGGTCCCCAGGGCACAGTTGAAGGGCCTGTCTCTGAGATCAGAGCCACCTACTCAGGCCTCACCCTGAGGCACATCCCATGAGCCCCGAGCTCCATGGCCACCCTCGTGCTCAGCAGAGCTGCTGGTGCAGCTCAGGTCAGTGGTCATGTCCTTGCCTTGTGAAAGGCAGCATGTTGCTGAGCCTGGGGCTGGAGGAGGGGAGGGACAGGATAAGCAAGGATGAGCCAGGAGGGCAGCGGAAGAAACAGGTGTGATGGAAGTCAGGGACCTCAGGGCTGTCCCGTGGCATTGGGGATGGTACCGTGTGATTCAGATACAACTCACTGTCAAAGTCAGGCCAACTCCCGGCTCATGGAGTGGCAGGCGGGGTTGATGGGAACAGCATGGCCTGGCCTGGGCTTTGATACTGTGTTGTGGTCCATGTGATGTGGCCTGAGATGTGCAGGCCTTCTTGGCAGCTCTGTGAGGGTCACAGTGGACATTGGGCCATGTTGGGCCCTCTGTGTCATCCCCAGAGGGACCCGGCATGATACCCCACTTCTTCCTGCCTGGAGGCCCTTACCTCACTTGGCTTTTGTGTTTTTCTTTCCTTTGCAGCCACCAAAATAGAAGAACTAACACAGAAATACCAGGTCTTCAATGACAGCCTGCAGGAGGGCATGAGATAGTGTGGGGCTACGGCCTTCGGCTCCTGGGGGGTGGGGTGGGGGGACAGGAAACCTCAGGCTCGCCCAGTAAGTTGCCTTTCACCTGTTCTTTGCCTCTGTCACTGTGTCACCCTTGTCCCCTCCAGCCTGGGCTACATGGCCTCCTTTCTGTCCTCATGGGCCCAGGTCCCCTCTGCCTACTGCTCCCACTCCTCCCGTAGCTGTCCAGTGAAACTCGGTGTGTCCCGCCCACCTCGTCTTGCTGCACCCCGAGTGGCCCTTCCTGCCTTTGCGGCCTCGGGGTTCCTGGGCACACTCCTCTCAGCCCTGTGCCCGGGAGCTGGCCTGTCTCCTTCCGCCTGCTCAGATGTTAAGTACCCGCTGGGGAATTCTTGACATGGCCTGACTGGTTGTCCCGGAAGCTGCTCTCTGGGCTTCCTGGGTGACCCAGTATCTCCCTGAGCAGTGCACCTGTCATGGCCACCTCCCTTCCTTGGGGCTTGGAAACAGGCAGGACTGGCAGGGCCCCGCCCTTCCTTGCTCCCCCAAGTCTTCTGCGGGCACTCGAGGCCAGGGGGGGCCCTTTGGTCCAGTCATCACTGTCCAGGTGAGCCAGTTGTGTGATAGGCCCAGGAGGGCCACTTCGTGCCCTTGCTGTCAAGTACTGTCCTCTTGTGCTCTACAGTGAGGTCCTTGGGTGCCACATACTTCCTGGAGTGAGTCTTGTGGTCATCCTCCATCCTGATGGTGCCCTTTACCCAGAGCCAGGTGGGCAGGAAAGGCCTGAGAGTGTCACCCAGCTGGCCTGTGCCACTTTGTCCCCACACCTGCCTTCACCACAGCTTCTGCTAAGTGCCTGCACACTTCTGGGACTCTCTTAGTTGGAGCAGGTCCAGCCGCTCTGGACAATGGACATGCACTGCAGGCTTCATGACCCTGATGGTTTGTCCTCGGAGAGTACCCCTTCCTTCCCCTTCACAGGCTGCTATGGCTTGCCTGCACCCCGAGGGCTTGTGTAGGGGACCTGTGGCTTTGGGTGGTCACCCAGAACAGGGCCTGAGCCCACCAGAAGGCAAGACTGGGCGGTGGCTGCAGCCTTTGCCGGCCCAGCTTCCTCGTGCCTGTGAGGACTCGCTCCTCCTGCCTGCGGCAGGGGCCTCGCTCACTGACAGCCTGCATGTGTGGAGCCTGCTTCCCAACGTGTAAACACGGGCGTGTGTCCCGGTGATGGTGCGCTGGCGAGGGGGCGGCGAACGAGCCGGCTGCGCAGGTCCTGCGGCCTCCGGCCCCTGGTTGCCCAACACGCGCCGGGGGCGGGCCCCAGCCGCTGATTAAAGGCTGCCCGGAGCAGCCTGTGCGGAGACAGGTGCCAGCAGCCAGCAGTGCAGGACGCCAGCCAGCTCCCGCCCCAGGTAAGCCAGTGAGGTGAGGTTGGTGCAGAGGGCCAGAAGCCGGCCGGGGCAGCGTTCCTCTGCTGGGGAGGCCGCCCATTGCCAGGCTTCCCACAGCCCACCCAGGCACAGAGGCTTGGGGCGTCCTCCCGGGGCTCCAGCCACAGTGCTGCTGGTGGGCTGCTCGCTTTTGTAGAACCCTGCCGGGGCCTGTGCCTGCTACGGGCCTTAGGGTCAGGCCTTAGGTGAAGAGCGGAGGGTCCTACGCCTCATCTGATGATGATGCTCCTGCCTTCTGTTCCTCGCTTTGTGGCAGGATTAGGGTGCAGGGACAGAGAGGAGCGGGGAGCAGGTTCCTTGGGGGCTCCATCCTGGACAGAAGGGACAGTCATGGGCCCCAGCCCCTAATCCCAATGCTGCAGAGGCCCCTAGATGAAGCCACTGCTGGAGGCAAAGGCTGCTTGGGGTGTGGCAGGGGCCAGCATGTTCGTGTCGCCTTAGACTCTCCCCGCTTGCTCTGGCAGCTTCAGGTCTTGTCGTCCTTGTGAGAAGACCACCATGTCCAAGCCACCTCGGGCCGAGACCTTTGTCTTTCTAGACCTGGAAGCCACTGGGCTGCCCAACACAGACCCTGAGATTGCCGAGATCTCCCTTTTTGCCGTGCACCGTTCCTGCCTGGAGAACCCAGAGCGTGGCGAGTCCGGGACCCCCATGCTCCCCCGTGTCCTGGATAAGCTCACTCTGTGCATGAGCCCGCAGCAGCCCTTCACTGCCAAGGCCAGCGAGATCACCGGCCTGAGCAGTGAGGGCCTGGCGCGGTGCCGGAAGGCTGGCTTCGACAGCGCCGTGGTTCGCACCCTGCAGGCCTTCCTGAGCCGCCAGGAGGGCCCCATCTGCCTTGTGGCCCACAACGGGTTCGATTATGACTTCCCCCTGCTGTGCACAGAGCTGCAGCGCCTGGGTGCCCACCTGCCCCAGGACACCATCTGCCTGGACACGCTGCCAGCACTGCGGGGCCTGGACCGTGCCCACAGCCACGGCACCCGGGCTCAGGGCCGCAAGGGCTACAGCCTGGGCAGCCTGTTCCACCGCTACTTCCAGGCTGAGCCGAGCGCGGCGCACTCTGCTGAGGGCGACGTGCACACGCTGCTGCTCATCTTCCTGCACCGTGCTGCTGAGCTGCTCGCTTGGGCCGATGAGCAGGCCCGAAGCTGGGCGCACATTGAGCCCATGTATGTGCCTCCCGATGGCCCGAGGAGTGAGGCCTGAGCACTTGTGCTTGTGCAGTTGCTGGCTCGCTCCCCTGGCCTGGCTCAAGCCTGCGGCCGGCACCAACTAGAACTTCGCTGCTGCACTCTGCCCGGTCCTGCCCAGCGGAGAGCCCTGGCCCCATGCTCCTGCCCGGCTGCTGGCCCTCCCTACCTCTGGACAGCTTTCGAGCCCTAGCAGTCTGCTCTTCCTGGCTCCTTCCTTCCTCATTTCTCAATAAAACATCACCAGTTTCTCACCAGCTGACTCACTGGCCAGACCCTTGGGAGGCAGAGAGCCACGTTGGGCTGGAGTGGAATCTTTCTCCCCCTCCCCACACACACACACTGTGGCCTGTCCCTGTGAGTTTGTGGGTGGGGAGACAGCAGCGCTGCTCTGCTCCAAGGGATGATGGCCTGGGGCTACAGACCCTGAGCTACCAGCCACCTGCCTGGCTGGCTCCTCATTGTCACCCTGAATATCAGCCCCAGAGGTCCAAGAAATGAGAGGAGCAGGGTCTTAGGGTGCACAGACTGCGACTGTGCCTGAGACCGTGGGGAGGGGAGCTGGGTTTGCAGGGCTGCCACCTTCCCTGGTGCAAAGCTGCCTTCATCCCTTGCCTCCTGCGGACCTGCCCGGGGACCTGTCCCTGCTCTCTGCAGTGGCAGTTCAGAGTGGGCTGATAGGTATGGGGTGCTGGCAGGAGGAAGCTCCTGCCAGCTGTGTACAGGTGGGAGGCAGGCGGTGGGCGCCGACCCGAGGCCCCAGGCAGGAGAAGCAGGAACCCACCTGGGGCCTACAACCCTGGTGGTGTGCCCCCGGGAGGGCTGGAGGCCTCCACAGGGAAGCAGCCACCTACCCAAGTTTCTGGTTGCCAGGGAACCTGCCTCGGGCCCCACCCTGAGGTACTCTAGTCTGGGGCTGCCTGTGCCACCAAATGCTGGGTCAGGGAAGAAGGGGCGGAGTGGCCATGCCCAGGTGACTCACATGAGCCACGTCACCAGCCTCGCAGCAGCCAGGTCCATTTGGGAGAGCCAAAGTGGGTCACAGTGAGTAGGACTGCTGCGAGTGTGAGGTGGCAGGATGCCGAGGCAGGACCACGTCACACCATCCTGGGGCGAAGGAGGGACCAGAGGGCCGTGCTGGGGAGGGACAGGCCGTGACCTGCCTCCTGGCAGAGGCAGGGTGTGCCCCATGTGTGGACCCGTTGGCTTTCCAGGAACTCGGGTGAGCCGAAGGGCGCGCTTGGCTGTCACGTCGGAACTACCTCATCCGCAGCTCCCTGTGCTTACCTCGATGCCCCGGGGTGAGCAGAGCGAGGGAGCTCTGAGTTAGAACTCGGTGCCTTCAGTGCCGCTGCCAGTTGCTTCAGTCTGGCAGTGCACAGTGCTGCACCTGGCGCGCCAGCCTGCGGTACCACTTTCGCCACGGCCGGGCTCGAGTTGCTCACCCATGTTACCGGAGGTGCCCTTAGCGAGAGGTTCGAGACACATTGATCCGACTACATGCATCCCCTAGACGTGTGTCAACCTGTGGTATAGCGAATGTGGCTAGTGAAGACGGGACGGCTTGGAGTTTCTCCTTAAAGTTTTTCTTTGCGTGCTCCATGTCTGCAGCAGCAATGGCCCCCTTCAGTGATGGAGTCGCTATATGAACATAACACATCTGAATTCTTTTTACTCCCCCATCGCTGCCCCCCACCTTTTGGTCCCCTTTTGAAAAAGACCTAACTCCCTGTTTCCAATTGTGTAGCTTTCAGTTTGCTCTTTAACTTGGATTTCTTGTATAAGAGAACGCATGCAATGTTTGCATGTCTGCTTTACTTCACTTAGCATTAGGGTCCCAAGGTGTGTCTATCTTCCTACAGAGCACTCAAGTTTGTCCTTCTTCATGGCCCAGTGGTACTCCACTGCGTGTAAATAACACATTTTTATTATCCATTCATGCTTCCTTTGTTTTTAAATATAATGTATATAATTTAAGTTTTAATGAGTAGTAGCTTTTGCCAATCAGTTGTAAACATTCCCAAATATTAAACATCCCAGAATCACTCAGCAAGAAAAAAGCCAGATGATTGTATTGTAGTAGTGTTGGAAGGTGACACAGCCTAAAAGGTGGGTGACACGTGGGCAGTGTCTGCAGAAGCTGGCCATGCACCTACCGTGCCATCCCACGCTCCCACTCCGAGGCGTTCACTCAGGACAGGGGGATGAGTGGCCTGGCCACGCCTCTGCATGGAGAGTGGTGGTGCTGTGGACTCGCCAGCTCTAGAGCTCCAGCTCAGCCCAGCCACCTGCCTGCCCTTGACTGGATCCGTGTTATTGGTGGACACCTGGCCCTGGGGCGTGTAGCCAGTGGAGATGGATGGCCCTGGGAGACGTATGACACAATGAGAGCACATGGCTCCGTAGGACTCAGGAGAAGGTGGGACCGGCTGTGCGGGAGGGGGAGTCGGGAGGCGCAGGTGAAGGGCCGCCCTCCTCACCTGTTGCTGGGGGGACATGCAGCGTCACTGGAGGTCAAGGCCCTCCGTCGTGGGGAGCGGGCTCCCGTGGGGCTCCCGACACCCGGTAGCAGTGTCTCTACGCGCTGCCCTCGTCCCACACCCCAGCACACGCGTAGACTGTGAGTTTCTTTGGGACTTAATTGGCCTTTCTTTCCCTCCCTCTCTTACTTCCTTCATCTTTTTTCCCTTTCTTTCCTTTCTTCTCTCCTCTCTCCCTGTCATCCATCCTTCCTTCCTTTGTTATGGTGGGGACTGAACTCAGGACCTGCACTCCCAACACCTTGGTTTGCCTTTCTCCCCATTTTGGGGTGTCTTTTGTTTGTTTACGTTTTCTCCCAGGAATTGACTCAGTAGCTTGTGCTCTCCAGCAGGCACTGTGCCACCAAGCCAGACCCCCGACTTTGGTGTGTTTTGGCACAGGGTCTTGCTGTGTGGTCTAGACTGGCCTTAAACTCACTGTGCAGCCCAGGCTGGCCTTGAACTTGCCTCTTCTTGCCTTAGCCTCCCGAGTGCTGCGACACAGATGTGTCCCACCACACCTGGCTGCATTGGCCTTTGAGCCTCTTGAACATTTGCATCTCCCAAGGGATTCGCCTGGGCCGAGGCCTGGGAAATCCTTGTTATTTATGTCTCATCTCAGTCCGTAAAGGAAGGGCCGAGGGCTGCGTGTAGGCTGAAGAACAGGCGAGATGCAGAAACTTAAGTGTGGCATGGTTTTCCTTATGTGAGAAACCTAAAATACAAATGAATAAAAGCAAAATAAGTGAGAGATGGCAGGAAACAAAGAGGTGGCTTTTTAGATCTGGTGAAAAGGGGAAGGGAGAGGAGAGGAGAGGACGGGAGGAAGTAGAGGCAAGGAAATGGTTAAGACCCGTGACATGCATGCCCCAGTTCCTGACGTGTGTGTGGCTATTAGACATCATAAAAAGAACAGCTGCACGTGTCTTGCTCCTGACTTGAGGCTGGCGGTCCTGAATCAAGGTGGCGTCCTCCCATTCTGACCCTTCCACCTCCCAGCCTCAGAACCACCACCTTGATGGTTGGGTTTGTTTGTTTCCTTTCACTACTGGGGATTGAACCCAGGTCCTTTGTACTGAATTGCATCCCTGGCCCTTTTAATCTTTTATTTTGAGGCAGGATTTTGCTAGATTGCCAGATTACCCAATCTGGGTTTTGGACTGCAGTCCTCCTGCCTCAGTCTCCCAGGGTGCTGGAATGGCAGGCATGTGACACCATGCCTGACCTGTGACTTATTTATTTTATTTAGTTACTTATTTATTTCTTTTGAGGAATGGTTGTTCAGGCTGGCCTTGCACTTACTATGTAGCCCAGCTGGCCTCGAGTTCATAGAGATCCTCCTCGATCAGCCTCCTGAGTGCTGGGATTATAGGGGTGCACTGCTGTGCCCCGCATGGTGATTATATTTTACCTTATGAATCAGGGCACAAATACTCAGACCATGTGCATGTTTTGGGAAGGATATGGAGAGAGAGACAGAGAAGCTGTGATTCGGGATTATCCTTTCTTTCCTTTAAACGTTCTGCTTCCTTGAGCTGGTATCTTGGTTAATTCCATCTTTTACTCTGGCTTAGTTTTTGTTCTTTCTAATTTCCTGAGACAAAGACAAGCCTCCTTCGTCATTAGCCTTCTGGACTAACTGTGGGTGGGTTTGCCTGTGCCCCCCAGGCTTCCCATTCAGAGTCTTCTTCCTTTGGCTTCTAGATTGAGATTACACAGAATTTCACTCGTCACTTGCTTCCAGCCTAATGCTGGAATAGTAGAGCGTATCCCAATGTCTACGCAGTGAAGGGGCGCTGGGCATCCAGGAGGGTGGAACCTGGTGCTGCCGGATGCGTAGAAGGGGCGCTGGGCATCCAGGAGGGTGGAACCTGGTGCTGCCGGATGATGGTGTGAGGGCGCACTGCTTAGGATGTCGCCTTGTTGGCATGAATGCTGTGGTATCCTATGAAGTCTCTAGGACCATCCTGTTACCATAAGTCTGATGGTCAGCTTGATTAGGTTAGCGAACACGTGCTGATGAGCAAAGCCGCTCCTGGGTGAGCCTGGGTGGCCTCGGAGTGTGACCTCAGGGTCTGTGTCCAGCCCTCACCCACTCCTCCCTGCTCCAGTGTGCGCCAGGCGGTAGAACTAAGCAGCTTAGCCCTCATGCTGTGTTTGCCTTGGAGCCAGCTGACCATGGACTTTGTCCCCTGAAAAGTAAGCCTTGAAGTTGTGGGTGCTGAGGATTGTGTCTCAGTGGCAGGACAGCAGGAACTGCACCTCTAAGAAGTGTGGGCTTCTGAATGTAGTTCTAACATCTAGTTTGACAATTGTGTAACTATTCAGTTTCTTTATAGATTTGCTTGCTTTTCAAAATCTCTGACACCTGTCCAAATCTTTGGTAATATAGGAAAACATTCTAAGTACATTTTATCAAGGTCTTCATAGCTAGCAGTTTTGGTTCTGCACCTAGTTGCTGTATGTTTGTGCTTACTGCTTTATGACTGGATTATTCAGGACTCTAGTGACATTTGTCTATCAAGAGAACGTTTTTAGCATACTGTGATTCAACCCATGGCATCACACTGAGCTGCATCCCCACCTAGCCCTATTTTCTTTTTCTTTGAGGCAGGGTTCTGCCTGACATGGACTTGAATTTCTTGTGGTATTCCTGCCTCAGCCTCCAAGGGCAGTGGGAATACAGATGTATGCCAGCATGCCTGGCTGAGTGGTTTTGTTTTATTTTTGTATTTGGGACCTGCGGCTTCATATGTGTTTGCAAGGGCTGTACCACTCAGCCACATTCCCTAACCCTTTTTATTTTGAAACAATGTCTTGCTACGTTAACAGGGTTGGCCTGGAAATTACTATCCTCTTGCCTCAGCCTCCCAAGTAGCTGGTATCCCAGGCAACACACTCAGCTAGCTGTGGGGGAGATTTTGGGGCGCTGGTTCATGTGCTGTGGAGGCTGCCACGGACCAAAGGCAGAATGGCAATCCAAGTCCAGAGGATCCCTGGAGAACTTGTCAGTCTTTTTTTGTAAGTCCTTCAACTAATTGGGTGAGGCCTACCCTATTCTGAAGAGAAATCTACTTCACTGAAAAGCTACTGGGTTAAATGTTTACCACTTGCAAAAATCTGTTCACAGCCACTCTAGACCGGAAACAAGTGCTTTCACTTGGCTGAGCGGCTTGGTGTGCTGGAGGCCGAGGTCTTAACTGTCTGGCTTCTGTCTCAGTGTGGAGCAGGCCTCACAGGGACCCTGTCCGCTGTGCCAGCGCTGCCAACCCCTCGTGCAGAGTGAACTGCACGTTTCAGGAAAGCCCGCCACCTTGCTTGCAGTTCAGGTGGTTGTTTGCATCTGGATTCTCACTGCCCTTCCCCTGCTGGGCGTGGCGCTGGGCTGGAAAACAGACCTCTCCCCACCTTTAGCTGCCAGAGTGTGCAGGGAACCTGGCCCCTCTGACCCCTTTAGGCAGCGGTGCTTCATTCTGAATTTTTTTTTTTTTTTGAGACAGGATCTCACTATATAGTTCAGGCTGTCCCTGAACCCACTGTGTAGCCCAGGCTGGCCTCAAATTTAGATCTTTCTACCTCAGCTTCCCCAGTGCTGAGATGAAGCAAGCCTGGTCAGTTCCTTCTGTTTGGGAGCTTCCAAGATGTCCGTTCATGTCTGAGGAGCTCAGCAATGTTTGCTAGGCAAAGCCTGGCTTGGCAATGATTTCATTGGGAGCTCCTGGCTCTTTACCCTCTGACCCTGCTCCTTATGTCTGCCCACCTGCTGACCTCTGCCACTAGCCTGTCTTGGCTCCCAGCTGCCCTTAGAGTGCAGCTCTGGCCCCTGAGGTCCTGCAGCAGTAGGGTACTCTTTAGTGGGGAAAGGTAGGATAGGATAGTGGTCTCAGTCCCCATCAGACCCCAGTCTCCCACGGTGGCTTCAAGGGCTCTGCCTGCCCAGGGGCCGGGCAGGGCTGGCTGTTCCCTTCCTGGATGCCTCCATGGCCCCAAGTAGCCAGGGTCCTGTCCTTTCCCCAGATCCCCAGTCTACAGTGGCCCTTGGGAGTACAGGACCCAGGCTCCTCCCCATGGGTGCCGAACAGGACCACAGTGAATTGAACTGTGACCATGGGCAACCTAGTCAGGCAGCAAGGACAGGATAGGCCAGGGTGGATCTACCTGTGGCCCAGCGACCAGGGTGTCAGTGACACGTCCTGTTGGTCTGAGTATTGGGCAAGGCCTCTTGTCGGTGTTTCAAGGAGATGCCTGGGAACCTGGGGAAAATGTCCTACGTGGTGGAACCGTGGGAGTTCCTGGCACAAGGCTCTCTGGGAAGTGCTCTCGGCAGCCAGGAGATGGCTGGGGGCAGGGTGCTGAGGGCCGGAGGCCAGGTAAACTTAGGCAGAAGGCCTCGAGGCTGCCACCCATCGGTCACCCTCCCGGGCACACGTGGGTCCCACACACCGTCTGGGCTCACACTAGGGCAGTTATCTGCTGCACGAGGTGTGATCTTTCCCTTGTAGTCCTAGACCCTGAGATGGGACTGGGGAAAGTCCAGAGTCCCCTCTCCCTGGCCTGGCCCCCAACTCCACCGCCTTCCGCAAGCCTGGGTGACCAGGGCTCCTGGCAAGGGTTCTCAGCAGCCCTGCTGGGTGGAGGGGCACACACCTGACATCCCAGCACTCAGGAGGCTGAGGCAGAGCAACTGCAGCAAGTTCAAGGCCAGCCTGGGGTACATAATGAGACCCCACCTCAAAACACAAACCAATAAAGCTGTCTGTCAGCTGAGGCAGCAAGCAGGCAGCAATCCTGCGGGCTGTCTGGGGACCTCCTGAACACAAGGGAAGCGCATCTGGGGCGTGGGAGTGGCAGGTGATGAGCATGTGGGCACTCCAAAGGCCAGCTGTGCAGAACGGTGGTGCCAGTGGTGGCAGCAGGGAAGAACAGATAGGGGACTGTGGTGCTGGCAGGACATCTGGGAGTTTGCAAGTGGGATCAGGCCGCTCACTAGAGGCAGAGCTCAATCCTTGCTGGCTGCCTGCATGTGGCCAGCAAGGCCCTGTTCTGCACTTGAACCTGGCAGCATGGGTACAGGCAGCATCGCCACCATTGCCAGGAACAGTGCAAACCCCACTCATGGGACACCAGCACCAGGGCTGAGAGGGACCCAGCAGTTGGGAGGGGGCCTCAGCTAGTGGTGGGTGATGGGCATGGGCTTTGTAATGAGAGCCCTCAACGGAAGTTACCTCAGTTTCCTCCTCCATGAAATGGCAACAATACAGTTGCTGGGAGGGTAGGTCATGCCCAGGGCTCAGCACATGGTGAAGTGCAGTGACCATTGGTTAGGACTATGGCTATCTTCCTTTTGAGCCCTTGTACTGTGTACTCCCCTTACCACTGCCTCAGAGCCCAACACTGCTGCCTGGATCTTGCCATTTTCATCCTTCCTCACTGCCCTTGTTTCATTGGGCTCCAGCTACACAGGAGCTGGACAACATACCAAGTGCGCGCCTGCCCGTAGTGGACTAGAGGTGGAATGGAAATAAAGATATGTAGAAAGGAGATAGTAAAAATTATAATTTTAAGACTACTTAATAAAAAAAAAAACTATGCAGCTTCAGGACATCATCAAAGTTACCCAAAGTGAGAATTACTTTTCCCTCCTGGGCTCCTTATTCCTAAATTAAAAACAAACAAACAAAAAAGCGGAGCGAGGTATAACAGTACACACCTGTTGGCCCAGCACTCTGGGATTGCAAGTCTCCCTGTAAACAGGGACAGGCCTGAGGGGAGGGACTAGGGACCTGCAGGGCCCTTCCAGTCAGTGACCAAGAGCAGACTCCTCCCAGCTTCTTGAAGCCTCGTGTGGATCCTGCATTCCTCCTGTCCCTGGGTCTGAGCTCATACAGCTGCTTTTCTGTGTCACTATGTCCTCACAGGGCCATTTCCTCTTTTTTCTTTTGGACAAAGTCTTGCTTGTAGCCTAGCCTGGCTTTGAACTTGTGGGTATCCTCCTGCTTCAGCCTCCCAAGTTCAAAGTCAGCCTGGGCTATATAGTGAGTTCAAGGCCAGCCTAAGCAACGTAGCGAGACCCTGTTGAGGAAAGAAACACAAGCAAAGAAAAGTTAAACACAATAAACTACCTGATGACCCAGACTGTACCCAAGAGAAATGAAGACATAAGGCCACACTGCACCTGGTACACAGATGTTCACAGCAGCTTTATTTGACTCAGCCACACACAGAAACAGCACAGATGCCCATCAACATGTCTGAAGCCACTACTGCAGGGACAGAGAGCGGCACTGCTACACATGGACTCCAGGGCGAGCTGCAAAACAGCTCCACTGAGCGAAAGCAGCCACAAGTGTGCTGGGCTCGCCCATTCACACAGAGCTGCAGGAAATGCAAGTTTACCTACAGTGACACAAAGCAGAGCAGTGGTCGTAGGGACGGGGCACAATGCCGCTTTGGGAGGTGGTGGACAGGCACTGTCTGGACAGTGGGGATAGCTTTACAGGCGCGCGCCTGGTCTGAACTCACCAATCGCACAACTTACACACATGCCGGGGGTGGATTTCTACGGCGTCTCCACAGAGCTGTCAGACAAAGTGAACAGCTGCCAGAGCTCGGTGTCTGCACCCGCCTTCTTTTGCAGCCTGCACACTGCCAGCTGGGAGCAAAGGACAAGAGGGGCTCCAAGAGCATCGCGGATGCCCGAGGCCTGGACCTCGAAGGGTCCGGGAAGCCCGCAGGCCCTTGTTCTGTGAAGTCCCGAGTGCAGCGCATGGATGTTGGCCAAAGAGGAAACCAGCTCAGGCAGCACAGCGAGCAGAGCACCAGAGGAGCCCTGAGCTGCCTCTCATGCTGTGGCACCACGGGCCACAGGCTGACACTCAGAGGCATCAGGTTCATGCAGTTGGCTGCAGGGTGCAGTACTGGTGAGCATCCGTTCACATTCGCTCATCACAACAGCTTCCTTTCCTCGATCGCAGGGCAGCTATGTCATGTTTTGAAAAGCTGCGCCTCATCTGCGACCAGCCGGAATCTGCATTCCGCGTGTGGGCTCCCAGGCCTCCGGCTGCTTCCCGCTGAGCTTTTACCCTGGAACTGTTTCCCCAGGGCACCTCTTGGCCTCCTGCTCCCGCTCGGCCCAGCCCAAGCTTTTCTCCGCAAACCCCACTGCTGGTTTAAGTTTTATGTGCCAGTTGTCCCTCAAAAGACAAGTGGAAGCAATCTCCCCACCAAGTACTGGCAGGAGACACGGAACCCGGCTTCCAGGCAGCGCAGGAGCAAGAGCAAGTGGCCTTCCCGGGGCGCCACCTTGGTCTAGGCAACACTTGAGCCATCTGCATTGCATGCTGAAAGAAAACGCAGCTCCCGATGGCCCCTTGGCCACCACCTGGTTGACAGGTGCTGAATTACACTGAGAACCCACAAAAAAAATCTGCTGTTGCTACTTCCGGTGTCACTTTTCCAGGAAAACACTGCGGACATGGGAGCTTTTCCCAGCACCCCAATGACATCAGAGTGTAGGGCCCACGCCCCTGGCGACTGCTTTGTGCCAAATGTGCCCCCATGTGGTCCTTCCTGTGGTGGGCACCCATGAGTATAGGACCAGGGAAGTAAAGGTGTCTGGGTTAAAGCTAGAGTTAGGGTCTACACTGACCCAGGGAATGCCACTTGTTTCGGAAAGCTGCTGCTGCCTGGCTCAGAGAAAATGAGCCATGCACTTCCCACTTGGAGTGGCTGGGCTGGAGGCCATGACAGCCTCCTACTGTTTGCACCTTCCCTGCATGGGGACAGGCCTTCTGCATCCGTGGTGGCCCTAGTGCAGATCTCCTTTTGCATACTTGCCAGTACCAGCACTGGGCTCGACACGCAGCACACAGGGGCCACCGCTGCAGGCTGTAGGGCAGGCACACAGGCACAAAGGCAGCCACAGGACACGGGACAGGGATCACTAGAGGTGGCTGAGTCAAGAGCAAGTTACAGAAATGCTGGAATGTTCAACAGGCTTTTATATCTGACTTGTGTATGTGTGTGTGTGCGTGTGTGTGCACACACGCGTGTGCATGCGTGCAGGTGTGCATGACACACCTGGTGCCATCCTGGGGGCTGGAGCTCCAAGCAGCATCCTCAGGAGGAAGCCTGGATTCCCAGTCTCCCCACATTCTCCTGACAGGAGCAGGTGTCCCCAGGAGTGGTCTCAATGACATCAATCACCTGCCCACCCTCGGGTGGCATGGGAAATGAAGCCCTCTCTCCCTTGGCTATAGAGAAGGCTGAAAGGAGGTGGCCAGCTGGCCAGGACATAGGGGTGAAAGCACCCAGGGACAGATCTTCTGGGCGTCTGGTGACAGTGCCTCCAGTGCTTCCTAGGAGGACACCCCAGGCTTTCAGTAAAGTGCCATTTGAAGCGCTGAGAAGAGGGGATTGCATCGCTGCAGGGACAAGCAGCTTCTCAGATGTGGGCCTGGGAAGGCCCCCTTCTGCTGCCTGAGGTCCCTTCACTGGGTGGGGACCCAGATTCTTATTTAAGGAGTCATTCCCTGACAATCTCAAATGCAGAACTCTCCATTTTCAGCTTACTTTACCCCTGAATGCAAAGACATTCCAAGCAATGGCATCTCAAGGATTCTAAGAGATGTCACACGGAAAGCAGTTAGCCTGCCACTCACATTCAATTCAGGGCCACCGAAGGGCAAATTCAAACCTGGCTTACTTGCCTCCTACTGGTCACGGCCATAAGGGGGCGCTGCCCCAAAGGGTAGGAGCAGTAATTTTAAAGCTTTAGGCACTAGAGGGTGGGAGGGGGACAGAGGGTGCCAGGTGCAGGAAGGAGACTGAAGCAAGCGGGGAGGCAGGGACGTCCATGTTGCCGTGTCTGGCTCAGTCCTTTAAGGACTAGAGGGCAAGGAGGCAGCTCCTCGGCTCCCATGGGACTGGGTGCCGCTCCTCCTACAACCAGCAGGGGGCGCCCCAGAAGGACGAGAGGACCCCCCAAGCTTCTTGCGCAGAACAGGGTGGTGCCCCAAGCCTTCCCAGGCTCAGCTGGGCGATTCCAGAGCCCCCACCACCTGTAAGCTCTGAAAGATTAAAGTGCTTTCAGTATCTTCTACCCGGAAACACGATCAACTCTCAGGGGAGGCCAAGGGCCCCGCCCCGCGCGACAGGACAAGAGCTGTCGCCCTGTAAACTCAAGGCAGCGGCCCCCTCCACCACCACCCCCGCCCGGCAGGAAGCAGGCATGCCCAGGGGACCCAGACCTGCGCACGCACGCGGGTGCCCTGTGGTGGCCAGCTGACAACGGGGATGGCAGAGCAGTAGCTTTGCTTCGGTCACTTCTTCAGGGACTTGGGAAGGAGGGGGCTCGGTCTCCAGCTTGCGCTGCCCTCAGGGGGACGCCGGGGCCCGAAGCGCGCGCGCCCCCTCGGCCTCGCTGCCCTGGTTCTCGGCCTCAGGGCGCGGAGGCCGGCTCCTGCGGCTTCGCGGGAGCCGGGCCGCCCGCACGGGGGCCACCGTCTCCGCCTCCGACGGGCTGAGCCCGGGGACAGCGGCGGAAGGACGCTTTCCCACCGGCGGCGCGCCAGTGGCGAGGGGGCGGCGCCTTGCCCTCGGCCGCCCGCTCGCAGCGCTCGCACGCGTGCTGCGCCGGCCCCCCGCGGCCGCCCCGGGCCTCGGCCGAGCTGCCCTCGCCGGCCTCCCGGGGCCGCGGCGCGCGGGGCCCCCGCCGGCGCCCCAGCAGCAGCATGCAGCCGCGCCGCCGGGAGCCCCTGTCGCGGCCGCGGCGCCGGGCCGGCTGCAGGTCGCCGTGCACCGCCTGGTGCTTGAAGAGGTTGGCGCGGCGGCCGAAGGCCTTGCCGCACTCGCTGCATTCGTAGGGCTTCTCGCCGCTGTGCGCGCGCAGGTGCTGGCTGAGGCCCGAGCGGCCGCGGAACGCCTTCCCGCACTCCCGGCACGCGAAGGGCCTGCCGCCGCTGTGGCTGCGCTGGTGGTGGATGAGCTGCGAGATGCCCGTGAAGGCCTTGGGGCACTGGTCGCACAGGTAGGGCCGCTGGCCGCTGTGCGTGCGCTCGTGCTCGATGAGGTTGGAGCTGCGGCTGAAGGCCTTGCCGCAGTGCACGCACTCGTAGGGCCGCTCGCCGCTGTGGATGCGCTCGTGCTCCAGCAGCGCGAAGCTGCGGCGGAACAGCTTCCCGCACTCGGCGCAGCAGTAGGGCTTCTCGCCGCTGTGCACGATCTGGTGCTTGACGAGGTTGGAGCTGCGCGTGAAGGTCTTGCCACACTCATCGCACGCGAACGGCTTCTCGCCGCTGTGGATGCGCCGGTGCTCGAGCAGCGCGAAGCTGCGCCGGAACTGCTTCCCGCACTCCGGACACGCGTACGGCTTCTCGCCGCTGTGGACGATGCGGTGCTTGATGAGGTTGGAGCTGCGGCTGAACGACTTTCCGCACTGCTGGCACAAGTACCGCTTCTCGGAGCCCTTGGGTCGCTGGGGCCTCGGAGCGGGACCGCGGCCCTGGGGACCCCTCTGCGCCGCCGCCGCGGTGTCACCCTGCCTTGGGTTCCTCCTCGCCGCGCCGGGGCTCTGTAGCCTGCCGCCTGCAGAAACAGAGGCGGCCAACAGGTGTCACGCCTTCCCGGGGCAGGAGCAAGGTGACCCAGAGCAGAGGAGCGCGAGGCAGGCAGCTAGGAGAGCAGAGGGCAAGCGAGGTGACGCGGAAAGGGCGAGGGACAGGGGTAGGTCCCACCCACAGGAGGCCAGCGTGGCAGCCCACTCACCGGCCTTCCATCGGAGGTCGGCCACCCAGGGACCTTCCCCTCGCTCCAGCTGGGCCACCAGGTGAGGCTTGGAGCACGCCAGTCCTGAGCCAGGAGATGAAGTGAGGGCAGAGTGGTCGCTGGCCCGCTGCACCTGCAGCCCCTCCCCCAGAAGCCACCTGCCTGGGAGGGTCAGAAGAGCCAGTATGGAGCTAGTCCTCCACCATAGGCTGGGCCACAGAGGCAACAAGAAGGGAAGCTGCTTTCGATGTGCCAGCTGCCCACCAGGAAAGGTCAGTTCCTGGAGTCCTCTCAGCGCCACACTCAGCAGAGCAGAGCTAGTGTCACCCATCCTCCAGAGATCCGGCCCATGACCCTCGACTTTCCCCGTGAAGTGGCAGGAGGGCTCGTTTTGTTTGTTTGTTTTGAGACAGGGTCTCGCTGAGTAGTTCAGGTTGCCCTTGAACTTACTGTGTAGCTGGGGCTGGCCTTGAACTCATAGCAATCATCCTGCCTCAGCCTCCTGAGTGCTTCAGTGACAGGTGTGTGCCACTACGCCCAGCTATACTATCCAAGTGTTGTAAGAACAACCTATGTCTGAAATAACGCATTTAAATACTCTAGTATAGCTGGGCGTAATGGTGCATGCCTATCCTTTGCTGGCACGGGGAAGGCTGAGGCAGGAGGATTACTGTGAGTTTGAGGAGACCCTGTTGTGTGCAATATATTCCATCAAAAGTGTATACACATTTCAGGAAAAGAAAATGTCACGTAACTATTTTAATGTGACATTTATGGAGACATCGTGAGATTTAATGCAAGCTCCCTTTGGCCTCTACAATAACAAGAGCTGCCCAGAGTGGTGGCCACGAACTTGCAGACATCGATTAGGACGGTGAACTGCTGCGTGGGTCGCTCACTTTGGTCACCAAGATTGGTGCACCTGCATTTCCACTTGCTTCTCCGAGGGTCAGCTGTGTAGGGATTTTCTGTGATGCACGGCATTCTCTGGAGTCCCCCACAGATAAGCGTATTAAAATATTTGCACACGTTTTTCTTTTCCTGAAGTGTGGACACGGTTTCTGTTGGCCTCTGTGGGTAGGTATATCTGTATCTGCATCTGTTGATCTAGGTATCTATCCCACTGTAACACCTGTCTTTTAAGTAGAAATATCTTTGGTCAATCCACAATTTCATGTGCAAAATTAATATAGGCCTACACATTTACCCCAGACATATACAGGTCCCAGCCATCTGACAGTTGAAAACTCCTACTGACACGATGGCTGCCTCACAAGGGATTACCAGTCTGATGGAGAGATTCATTTATGCTTGGGCTCAGTGTAACTGGCAAACCAGGCAACTTAGAAATTAATGGTGGAGCCCAGACTTAGCAGGTGGGCCCCAGTGTGTGTGCAGTGGTCACTTACCCAGAGATGCCAAGTTCCGGTAGTTGTCTAACATCACCTGTTTGTAGAGGGCTTTTTGTTTGAAGTCCAGAAACTTCCATTCTGCCTTCGTGAAGTACACAGACACATCCTCAAAAGATATTGGCACCTACAATACGCCATTCCTGTGGTGGTCTTGGATTCAAGCCTCAGGTCCCCCAGGGGAACTAGGGAGACATGGGGTCCCCCCACCCCCAGAACGGCCGCGCAGTGGCAGGGTAGAAGGGTCTGGGAGGCCACTCACCTTGGGCCTAAGCCGCAGGAGGATGGCTGCCATCGCCGCTGGCACCCTGGGGAAGTGGGGAAGGGTCAGAAGCAGCCAGACTAGCCAGCTTTGGTGAGTGGCCTTTCCCTGGGGACCTGGGCTCAGCCCCCGATGTCCTCAAGCCCTGGCCTCTCTGCAGGGACAGTGATGGGCTCTGTCCCTCCTGTGGCCTTGCTGAGGCCCCTGACCACCCTCTTTGAGCCCAAGCTGGACAGCACTGGGAGTCTGAGACCCTAGGCCACTGATCCTGGCTGAAATCTGACCTCATCTTCCTTGGGGACTGGCAAGGACCCCATCTCCTATGGGGTCAGACTCCAGCACAGCCCCAGGGCCACAGTGCAGCCCCCAGCACAGAGGGCTCCCAAGCGCCCTTCAGTCCTGTGCAACCATGCAGGATCCCATGTCCACCTTTCCTGCTGTCAAGGCCTGCCTGACCCACCTATCTGGGGAATTTGTTTCTCTTGCCTTCCTCTTTTCCCATTTCTTTCTTTCTTTCTTTCTTTTTTTTTTTTTTGGTACCAGGGATCGAACTTATGACCTTGCACTTGTGGGGCAGGTGCTTATGCCGCTAAGCTAAATCCCCAGCCCAGTTTCTCATGTTTTTTTTTCAGTATGTTTAGCACTTTTTTTGTGGGTACTGGGAATCGAACTCATGACCTCGTACTTGCCAGGCAGGCACTTAAGCTGATGAGCTAAATCCCTGGCCCCTCCCATTTCTTCCTTTCCCAGCTCTCTTTCCATGTGCCCAGCATCCCTAACCCCAGCTTTCCAGCCTTTCCTGGATGCTCCATCGCTGATCAACCCCTTTCCTTGGGTCTGAGTTCAGGACCCAAACGAAGGGGTCCAGGCACACATGTGCGGAAGAGCAGCTGGTGGGAAGGAGGGGCCCGCAGGAGGAGCAGGGTGCTCTCTTGGGCAGGGTGGGGGGCACGCTGGGCAAGGGGCAGGCCAAGAGCACATACCCTGGCCTTCAGGCAGCCTGAGAGGATGGGCCCAGAAGATGGGACCAAGGAGGTCTAGTAGGGACTCAGGTCCACATGAAGGGCAGAAAGAGTACAAAATGGACCAACTGGACAAAAGCCATCTTGGCCACAGACTTCTCCACATCCATCGCAGGGAATATTTCCTCCAAGAATATCATTTCTGTCTACTGGAAGACCAACAACAGGGAAGTCCCAGATGTGGGAGCAGAGCAAGCAGGCGACAGCTGCTAGGGGGAGTGGCTCAAGGGAGCACGGACTCTTTTTTTTTTTTTTTTCCTTTTTGAAACAGAGTCTCATCATGCAATTCAGGCTGGCCATGAGCTCACTTTGTAGCCCACACTGGTCTTGCACTCGCAATGATCCTCCTGCCTCAGCCTCCCAAGTGCTGGGATGACAGGCGTGCGCCACCACGCCCAGCTGCACTGAGTCTTGACTGGAGACTTTACCTTGTCCGTGCCAATGCCAAGGCTGCAGGAGAGAGTGAGGGGACAGGGCCCCGGAGCATGGAGCCAGCTGTCACAGTCATCTGGCATTTACATCACTCCAAATCCCTTATGGATTGTGGTGACCAAACATGAAGCCATGCTTCTGGGGGAGGAGTTTATATGAAGCAGAAGAACGGGTCCCTGAGTGATAAGAGTGGATCTTAGAGCCATTAGGTGAAAGACAGGGAGAACAGGACGTCACATGTCACAGTGTCTTGTGCTGGTCCTTTGCTGGTCAAAAGTGAGGAACCCATCCTGACCATGGAGCAGAGGGTGGGACAGATGACAGGAGGGTGGCAACTATGCAGCTGGCTGGGTGAAGGATGGCACTGGCTCAAGGAAGAGTGTCCTCTTAAAATGCACATTGCAAGCTGGGTGTGGTGGCCCAAGCCTGCAATCCCAGCACTCTGGAGGCTGAGGCAGGAAGATCACTGAGAGTACAAGGCCTGCCTGAATTATATAGTGAGACCCTGTCTCATAAAGACCAAAAAATGCACATTTCAGGGCCAGGGGTATATCCCAGTGGCACAGTGCCAGCCTGGCAAGCGCAAGGTCCTGAGTTCGATCCCTGCTACCAAAAAGAAAAAAAAAAAGACTCCACCCCCCCTGACAAGCGCACATTGCAGAATGTGAGGTGGGAATGGCGTGCAACTCCCTTGAAATACTCCAGGAAAATCTGACCATTAAACCAGGAAGAAGGGTCAACAAGTGGAAGTGACCTGGGTTTCTAGCCGTTCGCCATAGTTGCCATTGTGTGGATCCCAAATGCCCCCCACCCAAAGGCCTGTGTTAAAGGCTCAGTCCCCAGGAGGGTGGTATTCGAGAGGTTTTTAGGTCCCTGGGTGTGGCCCTTTCTGCCATCCTTCCACCATGTCCCAACATCTCATGCTCTAGTGTCCAGCCACAGGTCCAAGGCACAGGGCTGACGGGCCACAGGCTGAACACTACCAAACATTCTTTACACATCTCAGGTATTTTGCTATTTTGTTTCAGGTATTGTGCTAAAGCTGACTAACAGTGTTCACAATGGAAAGGAAAAAGCCCTGCAAACCATTCGGGTATTTCCTTGATGAGTTAGACTCATGTTCACACAACAGCACTGGTCACATGAACCAAAAGGTGGAAACAGCCCAAATGCCCATCTCAGAAGAACAGAGAAATCAAGTGTGGTCTATATGTATGATGGAATATTACTTGGCCATAAAAAGGAAAAGATTGTGATTGCAGTGTGGTTGAATCCCAAGGACATTTTACTCAAGTGAAAAAAAGCCAGACACAGACACAAAAGGCCACATCTTGTAGGATTCCATTTATATGATGTAACACCATGTTTCACAAGAGCTGTTTTGACCTAGTTTCCAGTTGTGGCTGAAATTTCTCTTGTTCCTGTCATTTGTAGGCAGTTTGCTGGGCCCCCATCCCCCACTTCTGGTGTCCGAGTCACGGTTCTGGACTTACTAACCACGCAGCCACTGGACTCCTTATGGCCCCACACTCCAGGGCTAGTTCTAGAGGAGGGACAGCCCCAAGCCCCAGGACCCACACCACTGTTCACATTTGCCATAAGTTGTCCTTTCAGCTCCAGCTTGCTGTCACCCTGTCCCCTCACATGGCCTCATAGGACAGTGTTCCCATTCAGAGCTACAAAGAACAAAAGTTTCTGCTTTTGGGCACCTGAGTATCACTGTGTGGTAGGCGGCCACCCCCAAAACCCCTTTAAATCTTAAAATATATGCTATGTCCAGGAGAGGCAAATCCATCATGTCCCAAAGCCTGCCAGCAGGAGGGGATGGCAGCTGACCCCAGAGCCAGCCTTAATGGCAACTCCTGCCAGGACGGACTGCAAGGCTGGCTGCTTGAGGGAGGGGGAGCGGCTGCCTCCACCGACCCAGAGCAAGGTCCCCCAAAACGGGTCCCTTGCGGGCAGCCAGAGCACAGACTTTCATCAACCTGCCGCAGGGCTGTGGGGGGCGAGGGACCCTGAGACTGCACCTCGGGAGAAGCTGGCAAGGCCTGCCTGCCTGGGCCCCCCTCGGCGTGGGCCCAGCTTGCAGTGAGGCTGGGGACTCCGGCGGTTATAGCTGTAGGGATAGAGAGGGGGATGAGGCGGGAAGAGTGCGCCCAGGGATCAAAAGGGCCACCCTCGCGCCTGGGTACCATCCTACTCCCATCCTACTCAAGGACCACTAGGTGGGGCACGTTCCCCAGGGGGGGAAAAAAAAAAAAGCTAGAGAAAAAACCAGAAACCAAACAAAACAACGTCACAACAGCCTTCAGGATCCCAGCTCTGGGGATCAGGAATTGGGGCCTTTTGCCTGGACAAGGACAGCAGGCAGGGTCACTCGGGTGGCACTTCCTCTAGGGTCCAGCAGCTCGAGGCCCAGCTGCTTTTTCCACCCAGAGGCCCTGTCACCAGCTACCTCTCGGTGGGAGGCCCCGGGAGGCACCCCTCCCACCCCAAGCCCACCCAGGACTGGCCAGGCTTCCTGGGAGTTCCCTGCAAGCACTGCCTCTGGGTCTTAGCCTACAGGGGCAGAGGATGACATCTAGAGGGCCACACGTGCCGTGTGTTGAGGGCTGCCTCCCACAGGTGGGCCGGTCCTTCCGGGGATGCCCGTTCCCTGGGTGGAAAGCCACAGGCCCTCGATGACCTCGCCCAGCCCTGCCCTGCCCTGTGCTCCTGCAGTTTTGGCTTCCACCAAGCCAGGCCACTCTTGCCTCAGGGCCTTGGCACAGCTATTCTCTCTGTCTGGAATGCGCTTCCAAAACATTAGCACATGCTTCACTCTTTTGCCAACTTCAAGTGTTTGCAGAACAGGAGCTTTGAAATGAGATCTACTCAGAGTGTGCTGCGTGACCCGCGACTGCCCCCCTCCCTGCCTCTTCCCGCCTTTTGGCCCGCTCTCTAATTTTGAATGGGAAACACTGCCTGTTTATTATTTGTGCTTTGCCACTAAAGCGAGAACCTGCCTGTTCCCCAATAGATCTTGGATGTCAGCAGCAATCTGGTGCCCGGGGGCACTGGGCAGTTACTGGGCTGACCGAACCAGCGGGAACCGGCCCTGCAGGGAAGGCTCATTCCCTGGAGCCCTTCCCCGCATTCCATCCCTCCCTTCGTCTTCTAGTCTCAGTCCTGGACCAGTGTCACCTCCCCTAGGTGTGTGCTGCTGGTGTGTTCTGCATGCATCAACATGTGTCTTAGAGGGACACCACCCTAGCCCTGATCACAGCTGCAGGGGCACGACATGGGGGGACCATCAGGGCCAGTGCCTGTGACAGCTGGCCAGGTGACCCTGGGAACCAGTGCCATGACCTCACAATGCCAGGTTGCCTGGAGTTCCCACACTTAGAGATGCAAAAGCCCAACTTCCCTGGGGTATCCGGATGGGCGTCTGCGTGCCGTGCCGTGCAGGCCCCAGGACTAGCGCTGAAACGCAACCGGAGGAGAGCCACTGCGCGCACTCCTGGTGCTGGCCTTGCTGCCCTCTTCCCAGGAGCCCCTAGCGCCAGAGCCAGCCTAGTTGCTCTCTGCCGCCTTCCAGGGCGTCCTCAACTGTTGCCACTGTGGCTGCTCCATGGACCTACGGCCACCTGTGCCCGCTCTCCCGCACCTCTGCCGAGAGAGCGGCTCCCCAGTCCCCGCCGGTCCCGCCTACCTGGGCTCCTCGCGCAACCAGTGCTGTTGGCCTCCCCTTCTGCCCCTGGCAAGCCCGAATCCAAGGCCACTGCCTCCTAGAAGCCCTCTGGGGGCGGTGTCCCCAGGAGGCTGGAGGGCTGGGAGCCCCCAACCGATCTGGGCCTCGCTTCTGGCGCTACCCAGGGAGGCGGTGCAGGACTGCTGTCGGTGGATCCCGCTGGCCGCGCTGCAGAGGAGCGGGACCGCGAGCAGGCGGGGCCAGGGCGGCTGCGGCGTGGGAACTGGGCGCTGTGGGGGGGGGGCACAGAGCATGCGCAGCTCGGCCGGAGGGCGGCCCGGCCCGCGCCAGCCCCACTGGGGTTTCTGGCTTTGCTCCCCACGCACCCTGGGGGCACTTCCGCTTCCCATCCGCACTGCTCCGAGGACTGGGGCACGGAGGACCAGGTTCTCAGTGGTCTCCCAGGCTTCAGATCCTGAGGAGGACAGGGGAGGGGTCATGGTTGGCTGAGCACTTCCCTTGGGCCATGCCCCTGGGGATTACGCCCATCCTGGGGTCTGTCCATCCGGCAGGGGCCCATGGGGCCCCTTGGGGTGTTAGCATCAAGTGGCCGAGCTGTGGTCACCCAGTAAAGCACCAGCTTGCATAAACGGAGAGGGCAAGGGTCGAAAGTGGGGGATGTGAACGGGGTGGGGGGATGGATGCAGCTGGAGGGGCGGGAGGGGGCTGGAAGTAGAAGAAAGGACCTGGGTGCAAGACCGTGGGGAGAGGAGGCCAGCGGCAGAGTGGGCTTTCTGGCCATTTTCTGACACATGATGATCCAAGGTGGATCCGGGATGGAATCTCAGGGCTGTGTTGACAATGATGAGCTCCTTGAGGGAAAGCAGGAGAAAGAGGAGGAGGAAGAGGGGGAGGGGAGGGGAAAGAGGGGGAGGAGAGGGAGGAGGAGGTGGAGGGAGGAAAAATCCTCCAAGAAAGGTAGCAAACTCCCCAGCTACCTTGCCTGGCTCTGCCCTGCCCTCTCAGCCCTGGCTGCAGCATGGAATGCCGGTGGGCGCTGAGCCGCACCTGCACTTACAAAACTTCCAGGCTCGCAGTTGGTTCTCAGGGGGCCCTGGGCCAGGCAGCACATCCTGGCTGTCATCATGGAGCCCGGAGGGCCTGGCCCTGCGTGGCCCAGCGTGGGGGGCCTGCACACTCCTCCTGGGCTTCTTTCCGGCTGTGGGGAGAGTGTTTCTCAGCCTCGGGCCTGCCCTGGAGGAGCAGCGTCGGAGCTGCCCCCAGGGACCCTGAGCTCCAGGCCCTGGTGCCGGAGCGGATCCCCTTGTCAGGGCCCTGAGCCGGGAAGGCCCAGGTCTGAGCTCCTGAGGCATGGTGGGGTGAGGGGGCCCCCAAAAGGTGATCTGCATCCTGATACTCAGGTCCTTTACAGGACAGGGGTCTTTGCAGACAGCTGAAGGATGAGTGTTGGGTGTTGAGGGGAAACACCTGGATTATGCAGGTGGCCCTAACCCAAGGACAGGCGTCCTCTAAGGACAGAAGAGACCAGGGCAGGGGGAAAAGCCCGTGAAGGTGGGTCCCAGCCAAGGGAGTGGCACCCCTGAAGCTGCTAGAAGAGGTAGGGAAGGTCCTGTGAACCTAGCTCTTGTGGGGTGGCTGGAGGCGGGTGCTGTTGCTTCATGCCCACACAGAGCCTGTGTCCAGGTGATCCTGAGGCTCTGCCATGGCCAGTCTGCAGTGCCTATCAGCACCTGTCACAGCCCAAGCCAGACCAAGGGGACATGGACAAAGCCACAGCTCCATGGGGTGAATGGGCCTGTTCTAGAAATCGTTCAGTGACTGAGCAGGGAGAATTTCAGACCCGTGCTCACCGTGGGAGGAGTGACCCACTGTCATCTCCCACTGTGACCCTGGTGTGGCCACCTCACCTCATCTCTCTCCTGGTCCTTCCACTCTTACTTTAACTGAGAGGCTGGGACCTTGTTTGTTTCTCGGGGGCAGGACAGATCCTTTGCAGAAAAGGAAGGGAGGGCTGGGGATGTAGCTCAGCGGTATAAGTGCCTGCCTGGCAAGTGCAAGATCCTGAGTTTGATTCCTGGTACTACACACACACACATGCACAGAGGCAGAAGCAGAATGAAGAAGTGTTGGGTACATGTGCTGACTCCCTATGATCAATGTGATCTTCATGTATGCAAACATGGACCAATAAAAATAAAATTTAAAGAGATACATGCCCAACTTCAGTCTCCTGCCTGTGTACGGTCAGTTTTCTCAGCACCACTTGTTAAAGCCACTTGCTTTCCTCCGGCATGTTTCTGGCCCCTTTGTCAAACAGCAGACAGCCGAATGTGTCTGGGAATGTTTCTATGTCCTCTATTCTGTTCTGCTGATCCACACGTATTAGTGTTTATACCCGGGTGTCACCCAGCCCCAAACCTCATGTTGTCATTCATGGTGTGATACTGGGTTAGTCCATCACTGGATTTATATCTGGGAGTGATGTAGGGAGGTGAAGCCTGGCAGGGGTGGGGGGGAGTGAGTCACCGGTGTGTGGCCTGAAAGGGTCTACGTCCCTCCTGCCTTGATAGCTGCTGCTTCCTGTCCACCTTGCCCCTCTGCCATGGTACCCTGCCTTGGAACAGCCAACTGCGACTGACACCTCTACAAACTATGAGCCAGACTATATCTCTGCTTTAAATTGTGGATACCAGTCAGGCATGGTGTTAAACAGCTGTAATCCCAATACCTGGGAGGCTGAGACAGGATTGAGGCAAGTTCGAGAGCAGCCTGGGCTATAAAGTGAGCCCAAGGCCAGCTTGAATGGTATAGTGAGACCTTGCCTCAAAAAGACGAAAAGAAAAAAAAAGGACAGGATGAGGATTACAGCTCAGTGTGCACAGCGCCTGCCTGGTAAGTGCAAGGTTGTGAGTTTGCTTCCTGGTACCAAAAATAAATCAATAAAGGAAGAAATTGTGGGTATTGGGTCTTGTGTCTTGGTGATGAGAAAGTAACAGACGAGTGAGTCTATTTTTGTGCCAGTACCATGCTGGTTTATCAATGTAGCTTTGTAGTATAACCTGAAGTCCAGGAAAATGATGCCCCTGCCTTACCTTTGTTGCCCAAGAAGCCTTTTACTATTCTAGATCTCTTTTCATCCCATATGAATTTTAGGATTGTTTTCTCTAGTTTCATGAGAAATGCTATTGGTATTTTGATTGGGACTATGTTGAATTTATGAAACAGTTTTGACAGGATGCCATTTTGACAATATCAGTTCTACCTATCTAGGAACAGGGGACATCTTTCCATTTTCTGATGTCCTCTTCAACCTTCTTTTTCAAAGTTCAATAGTTTGACTTGGCTGTGGTGAGAAAGGAACTCTCCCACATTTTTGGTGGAAATGTAAAATAGTATATGCATTATAGAAAAAATATGGAGGTTTTTCAAAGCATTTGACATGCCATTGGACCCAGCTATTCCCCTCGTAAGTATCTTCCTAAGATAGCTAAAGACATCATACTACAGTGACACAAACACCCGTGTTTTTAGCAGCACAGTTCACCAACACATGGGTGGGTAAAAACATGTGCTGTCTATAGATACTGGAGTACCATTCAGCAATAAAAAACATCAATTTGTGATATCTGTGGGAAAATGGATGCGCCTGAAAAATACAATGTTAAGGGAAACAAATAAAACGTAGACGCCTAAACACTGTGTGGTGTATCTCACTTGAGTAGGGAGACGTACGAAGAGAGGAACAAAGGACTGCTGTGGAAACTGTCTTTTTTTAAAAAATCTTTTTCTTTTTTGTCGGGACCGGGGATCGAACTCACGACTGCCTGCTTGAAAGGCAGGCGCTTATGCCGCTGAGCTAAATCCCCAGCCCCTAGGGCTTTTGCTCTGTGTCTAGGAGTTTTTAAGGAATTTAGAAGGAAACTCGGGCTGTCGTGTAAGTCACAGAATCTCTGCCCTAGAGGAGACTGCACACTTTGCAGGTCCAATTCAGGCACTGTCCATGCGGTGTCCACGAAGGGCCCATGTGTCTTGGGGCCAGTGGTCATCTGAGGACGCTCTGCGGTTAGGGGGTCCTAGACACCCAAGGGCACCAGAAGGATATTTGTGTGAGATGTCTGGAGGTCAGGACTCAGCAGACCCCACTTTGGGAACTCTAACTCCTGTCTTACTAGCTCCTGTTACAGTCCCCTCTGAAGAGGTGACACTACCTGCCATTAGGGAAAGGGACAATGAATGCTCTAGCTGCTTTGAGCAGCACAGAAGAGACAAGCCGGGGTCAGCGGCCAGGGACACCCTCCATGTGCAAGGCAGGGCTGTAGTTCAGAGGTCCCACTGCCGGTGGCTCTGGGTTGACTTGGACTTTCCCACCGGCTTGAACCACTGGCGGCCCAGGCGCGACTACCTGAAAAAAACTGGGTGGTGCTGTGGCAGCAAAAACCCCGCACGGTGGATGATGTTTAGTGTACCCTGCACAAATCAGCTGCCTTTAGATGTAAGACGTTTCAAAGAAATTCACGAATATAAAGACGTTTCTTTGAATTTAATGAGATAAGTTTGAGTGCTGCAATCATTTTTAAATTGGCATGAATAGTATCAATTACTTGTTTTTTCCAAATCGATTTCATTTAAAGGAGAAAAAGAAAAAATAAAGAAAAGTGAAACAAAATTTCCAAACATGTCAATCAGGGGCATACATTGCGTACTGTCATCCCCAAGTCTTTCCCCCGGAGCACAAGACATCTGCCTTCACTTTTCCGAACAGTACTGGCACAAATCTCTCTCTTCAGTCAATTAACATTTACATTTGGGCAGTCATTACTCAGATTCAAGCACCTACTGAGATTGGGCCCATTTAGAAACATCTTAGTAATTTTAGTAGCCAAAAGACCAATCAAATCCATTCGACCCATTGGTAGCACCAGCGGTAGAGGCTGCCCAATGGGACAGACCTGCATGGCCCTTTAGGGCTTCAGGCCGGAGTTGACAGAGTGTAGGGGAGAGGAAGACAGCAAGCAAGGAGAGTGAGGAGTAAATGGGTCGACAGTGCGAAGGGGGGCGAGAGCACTGCTCTGAGGAGTCCCGGGAGGGGCTGGGCCGCACTCCTGGGGACCGAGAGGCAGGATGAACTGCGAGACCTTCTGAACCTTGACCGGCTCAGAGACAGGGTGAGGAGGGAGTTCAGGTCACAGGCAGGCTGAGATATAGGCAGCCCAGTCCTCCCTCCGGGAGAAAGGCACGGCATGAGCTCCTGCGAGGAAACAGATGCCAGCGCCTGCAGGGCAGGCTGGGCTGGTCTTGCCCTGTAGCCAGGCAGACTTCAAGATGGACTGTCAGCCAGTGTCAGTGGGGAGACTCGGGTGGCCATGCGCCTACGCAGGAGGATCTGGCTCCAGAAAAGCAGGCGTCTGTGCACCGAGGGGTCCTTCGGTGGCTTGGCTGTGGGGGGCTTCGTATGCAGTGTTTTGGGTGAGGAGAGTGGGAAGAGGAAACCAAGAGACAAGGTAATGTTCTGGTTTGTTGTGTACAAGGCCCAAGCCCTGGGACAAGCCCAGGTGTCACTTACTTTTACAGGAGCCTCTCTGAGTTCCTGACTAGTTACAGCATTTGCTTCGCCACCAAAAGGAAGGGAGGGTCAGAGAAGAGGTGCTCGTAGTACCCATCGCTCAGCTTTCTCTTGGGTTTTCAGTGAGGTCTCCCTTCTTTTTGTTTTTTAAGTCATGATCCCTTACAGAGGGAGAGTCCAAGGAACCCCACACTGGTCCTGTGTCATTAGGGTCGGAGAAGCAGAGATGTAACCTGCACCGCAGACTGGTGGTTTTGTCCCACGGGAGTATTTTCCAATTGGCAAGTTGAGGCTGAGGTTGTCCTCTGGAATTTTGTGCCCCCAGGGGCCCGTGGGCCAAGCATGGGTGTAAACCAAGTCAGACTGGGCCTTTTCAGAGTTGGAGGATTCAACCCAAAGGGGCACTGGGAACCGAAACAGACCTTCCCACCTTTTGGAAAGCGCAGAGGGAGAGAAGGACGCTTCCTTTTCCTACAAGGGACTCCCCGGCCAACACGTGCCACGGGGCTGCCTGTGAGAACCAAGAGGGACGAGGCCGCTGGATTAGTCACTCTGACCAGTGTGCCTGTCACCCCCTCTTGTGTCCCTGAAACTCTTTGGCTGTGACCAGAAGTTGGACTTCCTTTACCCAAAAGAACTGAAACACGATTGACTGCCACGAAGCCAGGCAAGTAGTTGTCTAAACATTCCTTTAGGGCCATTTTGGCGTCACCCCTGACTTTAAAGTGGAGATCTCAGCTAGGTCTAGGTGACCACTGCCTGTCTATCAGGCTGTACCTGCATGAACCCCTTTACGCTATGTCCATCCAAGAGGACAGATAATTTTAGGGGACTGAGAGATGGAGAGAGGTGAAAGAAGGGAGGGAAAGGGCATGGGAAAGGAGAACTGAAGGCAGTGATGACGAAAATCGTTTTCTGATTATTCTCCAACAGACCCTTTCAGCCTGCCTGGAATCCACATTCGTGACCTGGACCCCAATCCTGAGGAAGCATTAGGAGCCTGCAGGTTTTGCTTGGTCTGTCTGCTCACTGTCCCGCCCCCGCCCAGGTTGGACCGTGCTGACCGAATTCCCAGTTGGCCTGGGGACTAAAGGATAATCTCCCCAGCCCATTTTGGAGGGCTGTACCAGGGAAAGTGGCCACTGGAGATAGCTGGGTGGTGCAGGAAGACCTGGCTTTCTGTGGGTATCCGTCATTGATTGTGTGCACTCAGGGATGATGTCGTCTTTCTGAGCCTCAACTTTCTTGGCTCTAAAACCTGGGGACAGAAGAATGGCGGGGATATTTAATTTCAGCTCTAAACTCTCATTCTACAAACTACCCGGGAGAAGGAGGAAGGGCAGCTTATTGGCTGGAGCAACCCTTAAGGTTCCCAGGCTCTCCCACTTAAGTGCAGTTCCCCTAGATTGGGACCTCACTTTCTGGAATAACTACAGACTCCCGTGCAGGCTCCCAGTAACCCCAGATTTCTCTGCAGATGAGGCTCCAGATGCCCATCCTGAGGCCCTGGGGGAGCTCTGTGTACCCAGGCCATCCCAAGGACCAGTAAGACACCTGAAGGAAAGCAGGGAACACAACTGTGAGGGTCCCTCCCCTTTTTGGTCTTCTCTGGAAATTGAGGTTCCATTTAGCCAGTCAGTTACCTTGGGTGTAGAAGGCGCTTCTGGCATACAGGGATTTTCAGAGCCCTCAGCCCTGGGTGGAAGACACCATGTGCATGTTTGCAGTCTCATTGTGAGTTTCAGTCCCCAGAGCTTCTGGTTGGGGCTCAGGAGGGGTCATGGCTTGCAAGGACAGCTTGGGTGTTATATCCTTGACACCCCCCCCCCACCCCAAGTGATAAGCCACAAGGCTTCCTGTCAACCAGCAGTGAGGCTGGCTGACTAACACATGTTTACTGAATGGCAGCTCCAGAGAGATTTTGGGAACTGAGGGCTATGGGTCTTTGGTTGCCTGTAAATGTGACACTTCTGCACCTTTTGGTCTGACTTAAGGCCCAAATGTTTGCATCGCATGAATCCTTTCCCTGCTAATCACTTGCAAAGGAAAGCAGTGGTGGATTTGTGGTTCTTTTGCAGAAGGGTATGCTTAGCACCTAGAGAGCAGGGTTTCTTTGATAGGGGCGCCTTGTATTTTAGGAGATGTTCAAATCATGAGAATTGAGCTTCAGAGCTCCAGGAGGGACTGTGTGTATGTGTGTGTGTGTGTGTGTGTGTGTGTGTGTGTGTGTGTGTGTATGTATGCGTGTGTGTGTGTGTGTGTGTGTGTGTGTGTGTGTGTGTGTGTGAATGGAACACTGGGCAAGCCATACCCTGTATCCTTAACTCCTGAGATGGAATTTTAACCCCTCCTTGGGTTTCCTTGATAACAGAGGAGAAGGGAAAAGAGAGAGGAGGCAAAGAAGTGGCAGAAATCTTGATTGTAGAAACCCCAAGATCCTCTCCGTGTCACCAGTCATCAGGGTGTCAGTGTTTCCTCCCCGTGGTCTCCCTCTGGCCTTGTGGTCAAGGCAGTAGTCACGGGCCAGCTGATGCCTCAGTTTCTTCATCTATGTAGCAGCAACAACAGTGACAACTTCCTCCTCATGCTGCTACATCTAACGCATAGTAATGCATGGAAAGCACTCAGAATCAGGGTTGTTTTTACTCTTCTTCCTGTTCTAAGTCCCTGGCTACTTCCCACAAAAAGCGTCTATGTGTGTCAAAACCCTCTATGTGTACGTACACGTATGTATGACCACTTTTCAGTGAGCACAGTAAGACATTTTGCTGTTAATTCCCATCAAAATAAGGTAGTGGCTTGACTATCAAACTCAATGTGTTCCAAATTTGTTTGAACACCAAAAAATTGGAGAACTCAGCATTTTTTTAATTTTAAAGAGAATAAAACAAAACAACAAAGCAGAGAAGAGTAAAACAATGCAAATAAGACAGGATTTCAGAACAAGACAATAGGAAACCAACAGTGACTACCATAATGTCTCTTGTTTTCTTCAAAACAGTTATCTATACCTTCACACACATAAGCTGATACAAAACAAAATAGTATAAAAGCAATCAAAACAAAAGAAAACACAGAAAATCGTTTTCTAAGTAGGAAGGGGACCACGAGCTGGAGAGGCTGGGAAGGGCGGGAACGCAGCAGACAGAGGCTGGGGCGGGCAGTGCACGGCAAGGGATATGGCCATATCCGAGGTCACGCAGCTTGCCCCTTAACCCTGAAAAAGGGTCAGAGAAGTAAACAGCTCTTGACATGGGGGATGTTGTGTCCCCAGTGAGGCCAGTCCTTGCACTCTGAGGCCTCTAAGGCTTGTGGGGGTCCTCATGGCGGGCAGGTGGGGAGTGGTGGCTGGGAGAAAGTTGTCTCCACCCTTCTGGGCAGGCCATCTTTGCTTTAAGATGGATGTCAGCTGGCACCAGGCCAGACGGTGGCTGTCTGTGTGCTGCTGTCCCTTCACTCAGGTGGCCGCCAGTCTTCACTGTCGCTCCCAGTTAGGTCGCCCTCTGCTAGCCCTCCTTTGCGGCCATCACTCTTTCCCGTCTCCTTATGGCCACTTTCCCCATCATTGACTTCCCAGTGTAACTGCAACTGTCCCTACTGTGGCCCCGCCCAGCTGCCTCACTGTCCTGGCTGTCACCCAGGACCTAGACTCTTTGCATCTTGGCGTCTCGACCCAGACTCTGGCCGGCCCCGAGGAGCTTAAGAGCATCTTTCAGCGTCTTGGTTCTGGCACAAGGAAAAAGAAAGATCTCTTCAGGTCCACTGGACTGTGTGGCCAATGGGCGGTCCAGGTCACTAACAGCTGCCCCAGGAGCGTCACGTGAAGCTGTCCCGGGACCAATCAGGATGCCCCTCCAGACCGAGGATCGAGTTGCTCTTCTCTGAGCCCCACTGAGGAGGACATGCACTTCCTCAAAAAGAATAGCCAGTAGTGGCCGGTACTCAGGCATGCCTTAGGTGACAGGAGCCACAGCTAGGAAGATCACCCACAGTGAGGACCTGAAGAGCAGCTCAACCTTGCCAAGACTTCCTGGCAAGACAATCACTCTGCCTGAGGCTGGCCTGGAGCTGGCCCATGGTCACAGTCCCGTATCCTCTGCCCATGGCTGTGTTGAGGGAGGGGCAAGTGTGGCGTGTCCATGAGAGGCTCATTTTTGGGCTACCCAGGGCTTTTTGTGACACCCTATTTCTGTCCCAGCCCAGATCTCTCCTTGAATAAAGCCATCCCTGGTATTGGCAGCCTTTGTGTTGTCACAGATTTCAGCCACACATATCCAGGACTCAACTCATGATTTCCCAGCAGGGCTGCTGCTCGCCGACAGAGCCCCGTGCACCATGGAAAAGGCTGGAAAGCAGGGGAACCCCTGGGTCACCTCGCCATCGTGTATGGTGTTGTCTGTCTGTTAGAGCGGCCTCTCCCCAAGACTCTGCCTTTCCTGTGTCCAGGCCATTGGTTATCTCTCATGGGAGAACCTCATGGGCTCCCTGGTGAACTTTTTCCTCTCCAAATTTTTCTTCCACAAACAAGGCAAGCAAAGATTCTCAAAAGACAATGTGACCATGCCACGCACATAATGTGTTACTGATTTCAAGCCTTTTTTTTTTTTTTTTTTGTCTTTTTCGTTTTTTTTTTTTTTATCGGTACCAGGGATCGAACTCACGACTGCCTGCTTGCAAGGCAGGCGCTTATGCCGCTGAGCTGAATCCCCAGCCCCGACTTCAAGCCTTTTTAAAAGAGTTCCCAACTCTTTTAGAATAAAATCAACTCAAGCTCCAGGCCCACAAGGATGCCATAGTCTGGTATCCAGCCTTTCTGGTCCCTGTCAGCCTCTCTCTCTCTCTCTCTCTGTCTCTCTCTCTCTCTCTCTGTGTGTTTTTCTCTCTCACTTTGTATCTGTCTCTCTTTCCTGTGGTACAATTATCCTCATTTACTCTAACACTAACCATTTTCCTTCTAACCCCAGGACTTTTGCACATGCAGTTCTTTCGCCTGATATTGGACTCATTTCTATAAGATGAATACAAAGTGTCAAGATTGTGGCTCTCTCAACTTCCCTTGCAAGGAGGGTGCAGACATATAACTGAGCTCCTCTAATTAGATGTATACACTGCCAACTGAAATTGAGGCCCAAGACAGGAAGCAGCAGGGACCTCCTGGACCCCACCCAGCAGATGCAGTGTCACTTATTTCCCAAAGAGCAGAAGCACCTGTGGTTCTTGAGGCTGCATCCTGAGCCCTGCAGCACTTGTGTCCAGGCATGGGTGACAGCTACAGGGAACTCAGCACTGGGGGGTGGGATGGTGGCACATGCTTGTGACTCTGCAAAGCCCAGAGCCTGGCTCTCAACCCTCTCCACACATGTGTGGGTGCCCTCCAGCCGACACCTGCTCCGCTTCCCCCAGACAGCCTGTCTGTGGGGTGGGCCACCAGGGGCTTGCGGAGCCAGGGCTCCACAGCTGCCACCTGACCTCCGGGGCCATAGGCGCCCTATCCCCCAGCTCGGGAACCCCACTGCTCTTGGTTTGAGTCTTAGGACGCGGGCAGCTCTTCACAAAGCTCTCTGCTGCCCCTTCCAGTCGTCCTGCCTGTGTGTTGGAGTGTATTACCCATGGGACGGATGGCAGGACCTCAAGTCCTACCCAACAATGCCGCCCTACGTGGCTTTCATGCCATTTACTAAGATAATGCTTCTTAGAAGGATGGGCTTGGGATAGACTTCATACTAAAGGGCGGCCATAGTTTTGTCACCCATTGTTAGGCAATGAATTATCCCCAGTGGCTTAGCTGGGAAGTTCTGGTGTGGATGCACCCTGAGACCATGCTCATCAGTGAAATAAACCAAACACACAAGTTAAACATCGCATTGTCTCCCCAGTGTAAGAAGCTGAAAGAAACTGTATATGTAGATGTATATGTAGTTAAGATAGTTATACTACAATTTCTCTGAGATCACTAGAGAGAAAGGTTTGTGCTGGTGTCACTTGGATGACTGAATGCGATGTCTCGTGCCCTGGGTGAGTGACTTGGGGACAGTAATGACTGACGTGCTTTGAAATTCTGTTTTATTTTTTTCTCTTTGAAATGAAATGGGTTTTGGGGGAAAAAGAAACAAACGAAACCCCCTCAAAGTGTCCTGTGGGGCTGCAGTGTCTGGGGGCAGACTGGGGCTGGCAGGTCCCTTCTCTGCGGAGCTGCTCTGACAAGGCTGTCCCACAAGAATGATCTGCAGCGGGGGCCAGGATGGAGAGAAGTTAGGGTGCATTGCTCTGAAAGAGGGGTGCAATAATTGGGGCACCCACTTTTCCTTTTGTTTTTTTGAGACAAGGTCTCACTATGTGGTCCAGGCTGGTCATAAACTAACTATGGAGTCCAGGCTGGTCTCAAACTTGAGGTGATCCTCCTGCCTCAGCCTCAACCTCCCCAGTCCTGGGATGACAAGTGGGTGTCACCACACCCAGTGTGTAAAATCATCTTTGTAGACACAACAGATAACTGCATCGGTGCCATGAAAAGATGGGCTGAGAGGAGAGAGTATCTGAGGCAGAAGCCCAGCTAGGAGCGCTGGTCAAGTCCAGCCCAAGGGGTCCTGTAGGATTTATGTCTTGCTGTACCTTCAGCCATATGCCACCAGCCCAACCCTCCTCCTGACAGCATCCCACACTCAGGATCCTGGGCAGCAGCAGGGGCAGCAGCCATGGAAGGAAGGGCAGCAGTAGGTGAGCTTCCTGCTTGTCAGAGGCTGCCATGCTGGCTGGCCGAAGCCCAGAGAGAGACTTCAGGGGGCACCCAGGGGCAGAGGGAGAGATGGAGCCGTGATCAGGGAACCCCAGATTCGGTATACGAACTCTGCCTGACTCTGTGGCTCACCCCAGAGCTATGCGTGTACAGGGAGGATGCCAGGAAAGGACGAGAACAGAGTTCACGCTCAGCACGAGGAAACAGAGTTTGCAGTCTGCGTTTAGCTAAGTGAACTGCCTGGCAAACAGCAATAACAGCAACAGCAACAACAGCAACAACAGCCTCCCTAGAGACTGTGGCACAAAGCAAACACCGGAGCTGCTAGAACTCATTAGTGACAATGTTTAGGGTATAAAAGTAAATTAGAAAGAAAAGAAAGTTACTAAAAGAAAATGTCTTGATATTGAAAAAATTTTCAAAGCAAACTGATTGTGGATGATCCTGACAGTATAATTTGTAATGATTTAAAATATGCTTAAGGACATAAATCATAGTCATAATGAACTTTTAAAAAGAAATATGTCAGCCAGATGTAGTCCTGACACTTTGGAGGCTGAAGCAGAAGGATCACCAGAAGTTCGAGGCCAGTCTTCTGGGCTACATAGTGAGCTCAAGGCCAGCCTCAACTATGTAATGAGACATATTACTTCTCAAAACAAGACAAAAAACCGCAGTAAATATTTAAGACAGAAAAAAAGCTATTGAAAACAATCGTTTATAAATTCTATAACTTATAAAATTCAATGTCAAACTGAAAACTTTACTGGATGGTCTTAGTAGTAAATTGTAGATGATGGAAGAAAGAATCAGAAACCTAAAGGTAGATAAATAGATGCGACCCATTCTGAAAAATCAAGAAGGCAAAATACTTTTCAAAAACTGAAGATAAGAGAATTTCAGTGAGCTGTGAGACAACACAGAAAGATCTAGTAAGTGTGGTTTGTGGAATCCTAGGAGAGAGGAAAGAGGAGAGAGAGTGGGGAGGGAAACCTACTTGTAGAAGCAATGAGTGAGATTTCCAAAATTTGGAGAAACACAGCTTACAAATTCAAAAGCCTCAGTAAACCCCAAGGAAGACAAATACAAAGGAAAACCACACAAAGGTGCCCTGCAGTGCTGCAACTCACACAGTGCAGGAACTTCCTGAGTGAGGACCTGAAGGGAAGCCGGAAGGTGAAGAAAAGAAGACGAGCCAGAAAGCGGGGGTCAGGCGGAGCCCTCCCTCCTGGCAGGCGGCAAGGAAATGCTCCGCTGCCCTAGCACGTTTAATTTATACACTTAGCAAGATAAAGTCATGGGCTACCCCTTTGCTTAGCAACCCATTCCTTGGATTGTCTCAGGGCTTGGTGCTCAGAACTCTGTGTCTACATCCAAAAAAAAACATCCTTCTTTTAAAAAAGCAGGGTACGGGATTTAGCTCAGCAGCATAAGCATCTGCCTGGCAAGTGTGAAGTCGTGAGTTTCATCCCCGATAAAAAAAGCAGGCTAAAACGAGGACAGTTTGAGACAGAGGGAACTAAGAGAACTCATTAACCAACTTCCACTAAGAGAAATGCTAAAGGAGGAAGTCTTTCAATCTGAAGAAAAGGATGGAAATGGACCAGAAATGGTAAATAAATATGTGGGTAAATATTAAAGGACATTTATTTGCTCTTAACGTCTTTATAATCCATATGATAGTTTAAAGTAAAAATGGTAATAGTGTACCATAGTGTATTCATAACATGTATAGGTATACAACATGTTGCGCCTATAGCATAATGGATGGGGTGTAGTGGGAATAAACCTATATGGTGCAAAGGTTCGTATATTTATGTGACGTGGCGCAACATGACTCATAAGTAGACAGCAAAAAACAAAGGTATGTTTTATATCTGGATCAACTATGATAACAAAAAAGGACGTCACTAAAATGGCAATATAAATTAACACGGAATTATAAAAAGTTTGTTAACACAGGCACAGAGGGAGCACAGAAACAAAATTAGAGGAGACAGTAAAAGAACAGACCTACATCTGACCATATCGAACTACATAATAATAGGATAAACACTCCATTTACTAGGTGGCGGCTGTCAGAATGCATGAAAAACCAAGACAGGGAAGACTCGGGGAAAGGAATAGACATTTCTCCGTGCTATTTCCAAGTGACTCAGTTGAAATAGAAAAGGCTCACTTGGGGGTAGCAGTACGCTGCACAAAGATCCACCATGAAAAGGTTAAGTAAAGTGGGATTAACAGCAGAAATGGGCAAAGAGCAGCACCAGAGATCAAAGTTAATGGTGGGGACTAATTAATCTGGAAATCATAAAATTCTTACATATGTTTCAAGCACAGAGCTTCAAAATATATGAAATAAAAATTTCTAAAATATTACAAAGGGATTCAATTACTTACTCTCCCAATCCTACTGTCTCTGTTGTAAACTTTTTAAATTTAAAATTAATTAACTAATCAATCTTTTTTTTTTCTGTACTGGGCATTCACTCCCACGTTCTTTTCGCTGAGTTCCATCCCTTTTTAGTTTTTATTTGGATGCACCACCACAATTGGCCTTTTTTTCTTTTCTTTTTTAAAATTCTCCTAGTGGGGGTTGGGTTCAGGTCCTCTGCGCTATGGTACAACGCCACGCCACTAAAAAAATTTGTTTTTGTTTTGAGAAAGGGTCATGCTGTGCCTTAAAGTAGCTGTGGCTGGGCTCGAACTAGTGGTTTTCTGGCTTCTTTCTGCCTCAGACTCCCAAGCGAGCTAAGGCTGGAGCCGCTCTGTCCGCTGATAGGCCATTTATTGAACGGGACCACCCACGGTGCCGAATGTTCACGAAGGCGTGGAATATCGAGTGAAGCCCTCAGTGCGCAGGCGCGGCCCTCGACCTCCCGCTGCCCCGCCCCCTCACGTGCCCCGTGCAGAAGTTTCCAGAAGGTTCTCGCGGTTGTGGGGGCGTGTGGGAGCGCGGTGGTTTCTGGGAGTGCACGAGGCGCCAGGTGCTGTCGAAGGACTGCTGGTGGCGAGCTGCAGACGCTCCTTGCGCCCTTAGCACCTTTGGCACCTTCCGTGAAGGAACGAGCCGGGCCTCCAGGCAGAGAGAGTGAGTGGCCCCGGTGGGGCGAGGGCTCCTCATGGTGGCCGAGCCGGAGGCAGCGGAGCGGGCAGGGGGCGCGGGCCCGGGGCCAGAGAGGGGCGAGGGATAGGAAGGGCAGCCCTGAGGCCGTGCCGGCCCCTCAGGCGGGAGGTGGCGGCGGGCATGGGGGCTCGTGAGCACGGAGCCACCGGGGTGAGACAGGCCAGTGGGCCCTGAGGTGGCCATGAGCGCCTGCGGCGGGCGACCTGGGAGGCGGCGTCGCCCTGTGTGGTGGCGGAGGGCGGCCTCAGGCCCCTGGGCAGCCTTAGTGGGAATGAGGCGGGCGACACCGGCGGCGGGCCGGGCCGGGCGGCGGCAGCTGAGGACGGGCGCGGCGGACAGCCGAGGGCGGCCTGGACGGCGGCAGGCGGAAAGCGCGAGCGAAGGGCGCGCGGGGCTGAGGGGCGACGCAGGCGGGGGTTCGCTTGCGGCCCGGGACGGCCGCGGACGGGAAGGGGTTGACGCGGGATGGCGTCGGGACAGCACGGCCGCGCGCTCCCTCCCACAGGTGGCGGCGGGAGGGGCGGCGCGCTCCGGCTGTCGCCGCGCCTGGCCGTCGGCTTGGCCATGGCGGCGCCCGGACCCGAGGCGGCGGCCGAGGCTCGGGGCTCCGGGCGTGGCGCGAAGCAGTGCCCTGCCCCGCGAGCCCTGCTGAGGGACGCGGCGCAGGAGGGGCGGCGGGCGTCCCTGAGAGCCAGGGCCGAGCCAGCGAGAGAGGCTGCGAGCGGGAGGGACGGCACGGGGTGCCACGGCGCTGGCCTGGAGCGCAGCGGCCGAGGGGCTGGGGAGGGCCGGTGGCGCCCCATTGTGGGAATCAGTGGTGGCAGGTCGCTGCTGCGTGGCGGGAAAAGAGGCAGCGCGCCACCTGCCTGCGCCGCGTCTGACATGGTGGCGCGGTGAGGGTGGCGGTGGCGTGGGGGATGGGAGGTCCTGGGCGGGATGGGAACGCGGTGGCTATCTGACTGGAGGTGGCGGGCGGGAAAGGTCACCAAGAACCTTGGCCCTCGGGGGTCATCCCTTGGGCAGGGCATCCGCTTTGAGCCCTCGAAGGGAAGCGGGAGAGCTGCACGTGCAGGTGGAGGTGGCGAGGTGTGGGCTGGCGGGCGTCGGAGTGGAGGCTGCTGACTTCGGAGGCGCTGGCTGGGGTGTGGGCCTCGAGTGGCGGGGGGGGGGGAGGCAGCAAGCTTGTGCTACGTGCTGTGTAGAGGCATTGGCCTTGGGGGTGGCAGGCGGTCAGGCAGCGCTTGGCTGTGTGTGTGCGCACGCGCGCATGCGCGAGAGGCGGGGCGGTATGAAGGGGCGGGGCGAGGGCGGGGCTAGGCGAGGGGCGGGGCTAGGCGAGGGGCGGGGCTAGGCGAGGGGGCGGGGCTGGATGAGGGGCGGGGCGGGGTGGGCGGGGCTGCTGACTCGAGAGGTGACTGGGTGGGTAGGCCGTTCAAGCTTTGTATTTAGGAGTCAAGCTTAGCTTGGAAGAGGGGAGACAAACTGGTGGGAGGGCTCTGAGTGCGAGAGTGGGGTTAAGAAGTGAGGTAGAGCACGGAGGGAGGTGGCAAACCTGTGCCTAGGACATTGGACTTGGAGACAGGAAGGCGGGCAGGGAGTGCTGGGCTTGGAAGGAGGACGAGCCCTGAGCCGGCTGGTGGGCAGGTCTCCTGTCCAAAGGGAGGCCTAACTTGTAAGCCTGTTGGAGTGTTGGAACAGAGGGTGCTGTAGCTAAGCTAACAGTATATGGCTACTGGCTGCAGGTTGTGGAGCCAGAGAAGGGAGGACTGCTCTGTGTGGGAAGCCCACACCAGAAAGCTAGTATCTGCTGTGCATGTGGGGGCAACCTCCTTGATAGCTGCATGTGTGGCTGTGTGCTGCCAAGCAGCTGGCTCTGAGTGGCCTAGGAGGGAGATGGGTATATTGCCTAGATAGACCACATGTTGGGCCATAAAGTCGTTTTAAACTGAGTACAGTGGGGTGTGCACCTGTAGCCCCAGCTACCCAGGAGGCTAAGGCAGGAGAGTTGCTTTGGCCCACAGTTTTGAGAGACTAGCCTGGACAATTTTGTGAGACCCTGTCTCAATAATATAAAAAGTAGAAAATGCCTGGGGATATAGCTCAGGGTAAAGGCCAAGGATTCAGTCCTCAGTTACCCCAAACATGTTTATAAATTTGAAATGATTGTATTTAATAAGTTCTGATCACACTAGAATTCTATTTGAAATTAATAACATCACTAAATAATTTGAAGTCCTTAGGTCAGAGAAATCAGAATAGAATTTAGAAAGTATTTGAAACTCAACATCATAATTTCAAAAAGTACAACTTACTAAAATTATGAGGCAGTTAAACTGGAGAACATTTTATTGCCTTAAATGCTTATGTTAGAGAAGGTAAAAGAGTAAATAAATTAAAATTTAAATGAAGAAAGGATAGAAATAAAAGAGGCAGTGATAACTACAAAGACATGTAACAGGTTTATTTAGAGTAATAAAATTGGTAAATGCTAATAATAATCAAGGAAAAAAGTATTAATAACCAACACCAGGTAGGGAAGAAGGGATATTGTTATGTCATACAGACAATGAAAAACAGGAAATTTTAAGTACACATTTATGCAAAAATGTCAAAAACTTAAGACAATTTCAAATTTTGGGAGGAACAACTTACTGAAACTGCCACCACATGAAATAAAAAGTCTAGCTAGCCCTATAAATCTCGTTATCAAAAACTTTCTTAAACAACACAGGGAAGAGGATGAACTCCTGGCCCCTAGGCTGTTCAGGCAGATATCTGGGGAGCTATGCTGTCTGGCACTAACAGATGTAATCTCTCTTCCTTTTCCACCCACAGGCTGCACCTGAGACTGTGACAGCTAGTATTTTGTGCAGTCATGTTTCCTTCACCCAGCACCCCTGCTATGGGGCTGTCCATGCTACGCGACTGGTGCAGGTGGATGGGCGTGAATGCGCAGCGCTGCCTGCTCATCATGGGCATCCCTGATGACTGTGAGGAAGATGAGTTTCAAGAGAGAGTGCAGGCTGCGCTGAGACCCCTGGGCAGATACCGAGTGCTCTGCAGGGTCTTCAGAAAGGAGCTTGGAGCCAGGGTAGCTTTGGTGGAGTTTGCTGAGTATTTAAACCGAAATTTGATCCCCCACCAAATACCAGGCAGTGGGGAGCCCTGGAGGGTGATCTTCCTGCCCCAGGTCCCTGATTCTGAGTTACAAGATCCTGCACAGCTCCAGGGGCAAGCAGTAGAGGAAAGCATGCTCAAAGGAGGAGCTGCAGCTGAGGGAGAAGCTGCAGGAACTTCAGGTGAGGCAGGAGCTGCAGGTGAGGCAGGAACTGCAGGAGCTGCAGGAGTTTCAGATGTGGAAGGAGCTGCAGGTGAGGCAGGAGATTCAGGAGTTTCAGATGCGGAAGGAGCTGCAGGTGATACAGGAGCTCCTGGTGAGGAAACAGCTACAGGTGAGGGAAGAGCTTCTGATGAGGAAGGATCTGTAGATGACAAAGAAGCTTCAGGAGGAGAAAGTGAGGCAGAGCCTGCAGATGGGGAAGGAGCTGAGCTTGAGCCAGAAGCTGCAGGTGTGGCAGGGGAAGCAGATGAGCCGGGAGCTGTTGGAGAGCCAGGAGTAGCAGGTGAGGCAGGAGCTGTGAGCGAGGCAGGAGCTGCAGGTGAGCCAGGAGCAGCAGGGGCTGCAGGTGAGGTAGGAGCAGCAGATGTAGCAGGAGCTGTAGGTGAGGGAGGAGCAGCAGGAGACGCAGGTGAGGCAGGAGCGGCAGGAGCTGAAGTTGAGGCAGGAGCTGCAGGAGAACCAGGACCAGTAGGGCTTGCAGGAGAGGCAGGAGCAGTAGGGGCTGCAGGTGAGGCTGGAGATGCAGGTGTGGCAGGAGCTGCAGGCGAGATAGGAGCTGCAGGTGGGGCAGGAGCTGCAGCTGAAGCAGGAGCTGCAGCTGAAGCAGGAGCTGCAGGTGAGCCAGGAGCAGCAGGGCTTGCAGGTGAGGAAGGAATAGGTATGGCAGGAGCTGTAGGTGAGGCAGGAGATGCAGGTATGGCGGGAGATGCAGGAATGGCAGCAGCTGCAGGTGAGGCAGGAGCTGCAGGTGAGGTAGGAGATGCAGGTGAGCCAGGAGCAGGAGGAGCTGCAGATGGAGAAGGAGCACCAGATATGGCAGGAGCTGCTGGTGTGGCAGGAGCTGCAGGTGAAGCAGGGGCTGTAGGTGAGGCAGGAGATGCAGGTGAGGCAGGAGATGCAGATGAGGCAAGAGCATCAGATGAGGAAGGAGCTGCAGGTGACACAGGAGTTGAAGGTGCTATAGGAGTTGTGGGTATGGCAGGAGCTGCAGGTGAGGCAGGACCTCCAGGAGAAGAAGGGGCCTGGGATGTGGCCGCAGCGACCCATCATAGAGCCGGAGCCCAGCAGTGGGAGCAGGCCCTGCAGCCCGTCATGGAAAACATGGCATACCAGGAACTGAGAGCCTTTTCCGGGATGGAGGAGCTGGATCCTGAGGAAGAGTCCTTCGAGAGCTGGCTGAACCATGCCAACGACATGCTGTACTTGTGGCGCCATGTAGCAGAGAGGGAGAGGCGGAGGAGGCTGGTGGAGTGCTTGGATGGCCCTGCCCTGGATGTCATTTGTGAGCTCCTGAAAGCGCACCCGGAAATCCCTGCACAGGATTGCCTGGCGGCACTGGTGCAGGTGTTTGGAAATAAGGACATCCGGGTAGCTGCACGGCTGAAGTTCCTCATCTGCTCACAGTGGCCTGAAGAGACTCTCATAGCCTACGTGACGCGCCTGGAAGGTCTCCTGCAGGCGGCCGTGGAGAAGGGGGCCATCCACCCTGCCACCGCAGACCAGATGCGTGCCCGGCAGGTGCTGATGCGGGCCAGGCCGAACTGGACTCTCCAGAAAAGGCTGAGAAGGATGCGCCTGGAGAGGCGCCCCCCTGGCTTCCAGGCTCTGCTCCAGCTGGTGCGTGAGACCGAGGCCTGGGAGGCTGCCTTCGCCAAGAGCAAGCCTTTGGGAGATGGGGCTGCCGAGGCCGGGCCTTCGTACAGAGATGCTGCTGGGCCTGCCCCTGTCCTGGAAGAAGCTTCGCAGGTCTCCCCTGCCCAGGAAGAGGCCAGGGGCAAGGCGGCTTCTGATCCTGAGTGTGCTGCTGAGGCAGCTTCTGATACCGATGATGCCCCAAAGGCAACCACTCAGAAAGAGGAAGGTGCTCTTGGTCTTGCAGGCCTAGGCCAGGCAGGGCCCTTTGATGCCCTTGGGGTTTCCACTTCAGCCCCGATGAGCACTGCTTTTGGGTCAGGCCAAGGAGGATCTGGCTGTGGGCCAGAGAGCCTCGCCCAGGCAGGAGAGGTGGAGGCCGAGGAGCCTATGCTGGGGGCACCCAAGGGTGTCCTGGAGGAGTTGGAAGAGGAAGAGGGAGCTGGGGAGACCAGCCATCCCAAGTCTTCCCCAAGAGAATAGCTCCTCCACTCAGGTGGCAGGGCCCTGGGCTCAGAGGGAGGCAAGGCCAGGGCCATTACATCATCCTGCACCTGGAGCAGGTCCCAGAGAGAGGCTTGACCAGCCTCAACCAAACTCCCACATCTTTCCTCTTCCAAGTGACCCAAGTGATCATGGGTACACTAGGGAGAAGAGGCCATCTCACGTGTGCCAGTTGCCTGGCTCTCTCACTGGGGCGAGTGCCCCATTACTCCTCCATTTATTGTTCCTGTCCCTGGCATAAATTGCTTCCTGTCCGGGAAGCCCACTCATGTTGGTAGGCCCTGTAGTGACCCATGGTGCAGGTAAACGCTCACCCCAACCTGGCCGCTGTTCTTGGGCAAAGCTGTGAGGTGGGCATCAACCCTGCACGGAGGAGAGGGCCTGGCCCTACCGGGGCACCCAGCCATCCACCTGCAGGCCTGGGCATGTGTGGTGAGCTTCCTTCTGAGCCTGCCGAGCCTCTGACCGCTCCTGTCCGGTGCTGTGAGGTCAACCTCTGCTTTCTATGACTGTATCCGGGCCTGCTACCTGCCCCTTGTCCTCGAGGAGTTGTTTGTGTTCTCATTGGAACAGGTCCTGTCTGGAGACCCCAAGCTTCGTCCCAGTGGGAGAGAAGGATGGACGACGATGGAGTCACCTTGTGACTGTGACTGTGACCATGAGTGGGATGACAACTTTGGACAAGAAGAACTGGACAAGGGATGGAGGGACAAGGCTGGGGACTTTGCTTTGACATTCTTCCCATGTTGTTATTTGTGATTTAATTCTTTGGTGTGGTGGGGCATTTTTTGCTGCGCTTTCTGGTGTCTTGGGGTTATTTGTACTGGCCATTGGGTAGGCCCTCTCCACAGTGGGTCAGCCCTGTAGAGAAGTCCCTGAAGTGAATGGATTTTGTCAGAGGTCATTGTGCTGGCCAGAGGTAGATCCAGGACCCTCAGGGAGAGACAACATAGCTGGAGAGCCTTGGCATGGGGAATGGATGAGACACCTGTAGTGGTCGTAAGGAGGTCTGTCTGTGGTGACATCCCTGTTTCAATGGTTTCAGTGTTTTTCTTCAATAAATTTCATTAAATGTTGTAACAGCTTTGCCTCTGCTATGGAAACTCAAGGGAGGGGTCACTTGGAGCTAGGATGGGGTTGAAAGAGCAGAAAGACATTCCTGCTGAGCACCTATGGGAGACATCCTGAATGAGAGGGTAAGTGCTCTGTCAAGGAGGCTAGGACTCCAGGAGGGCTTAAAAATAATTCAAAGATGGATGATAGTTTTGAAATTGCACTGATCTTTGAATTGAGGTGGGCTTGTATGCCGGGGGTTTTTGAATACCCGGGGAGTGATGTCATGTCTCTTTAGTTGGGGAAGACACTTCTCTTACCAGGTATCTGGGGCTCAGGACTGCTTGAGTGAGTAATGTGTGTGATAGGTGCAACAATGTGTGTCGATTGTGCAACAATCGACAGTTCACCCACCCTTGGCAAGAAAGCCAATCTTGCAGTGACTAGGTTTATATGTTTTTTTTTTTGTTCTAAAACTTGAAAATCTCTGCCTTTCATGACAATGACAATTTAGCACCTGTGACCCTCTTGGCATTTGTGGGCCTTCTGAGAGGACAGACATAATCATGTCCATATAACCTCCTCCAGCAGACTGACTTGTTCCTGCAGAGGAGACCATGCCAGTCAAAGAAGGGTCTTTAGGCACTGAGGCAGTGTTCTCTGAAGGGGGAAACTGAGGCCAGGAGTGAAGATTGCATGTGTTTCAGTTTGTTAAAAATTTAAAATCAGTTTTAATAAATTTTGAGTATTCACGAATGGGACAGCTTTCAAAACAAGAAGCTCAGAGCCCTTTGCTTTAGCAACGTAAGCAGTGAGCTTTTTATAAGTTAAATGTGCAAACTGAAGAGACTACTTGATTGGCCACAGCTAGGCACTTGCCTTCTGAGGGTAGGGCTGGGTGGAAAGACCCTAGTGGGTGTTAGTGTTCTCCAATTGGCTAAGCTTATATTTTGTTTTACCATTTACTTTGGGCTTTCATTTGCCTATAAAGGCATCGAAGACACTGGATGGCTGATGATCTCTTGCTATGGCAACAGAAATACTAAAAGGACACCCAGGATTTGGAGGTGCAATTATTTACATCAAAGGGCAATGATCAGGATCATTCCCATACTATCAGACCTTGAAGGCTCAGGGAGGGAGGTTTTTATGGGGTTGAAAGCAGAGTAGTTGGATGTCATTGATTGGTTCTTAAACTATGCATCACAGTGAGCAGCCATTTCTAAGAAACAAGGAACTGGCTGATGAGGGGGAGGGCAATTTTCTGCTACACTTCAATGTTTTAAAAATGCCAAGGGCATGGCACATTCCCTGGCCCTCAGCAGGAGCAGAGCTTGGCATTGCGGTGCTGAAAAGTGGGTTAGTGAGTAGAAGATGGGGCCATTTGGAGCCCTGTGGGATGGGGAGGATTGTGGTTTCATGCTAAAGATAGTGGGCTGCTGTTGGGTCATTAGGGTGGGCCTGGTGAGCACTTAATTGTTTTCCTTCTGGGTAGTGAGTGCCTTATGAGGCCAACTCTATCTGTGATGACAGGAGTGTGTAGTGTATCAGATCTGGACTCCCCTGGCTTCCTTACCCTAGGGTAAGGACACGTGAAGTTGGCTCCACCAGTCAGGTGCACCTACTGTGCTCTGAATGGGACCCTAGATGGGAAGAAGCAGGGGCTCCATAGGTTACAACTGGGTGGTGGCAGTGCCACCTCTTTCTTGCTCTGGTTGCACTATCTGCTTCTCACGTGGGTGGTACAAGCCACAGTGCTTGTTCCCAGTTGTGGGTGGTAGCCATAGGGGTGCCTTTGCCTGTACTGCACCATGGCTTGATTGGGGCCCTTGTTCTTTGCACAGTCACCAAGGCTGGTCTTGCAGCCTCCCCACACCGAAGAGACCCTCCTTTTGTTAACTCCCTTTGGGCTTTTGTCAGCTATAGTAAGATATGACTGCTAAAGATCCTGATGCTCCAGGGGTTCTCTCTGTTTCTGTCTTTCTCTTTTTTGTCTTTTTGAGACAGATCCTCACTATGTACTTCAGGCTGGCCTTGAGCTCACTTTGTAGTCCAGGCTGGTCTTGAACTCACAAGAGATCCTCCTGCCTCAGCCTCCCACTCAGGTTTTCTTGTGACATTTTTAGATAAGAGCGTAGCAGCTCCCAACAGCAGGCATCCCTGATGCAGCTCCTCGCCAGGGATTGCACTGATGCAGCCCAGGACTGATGCTTCCAAGGTTCCTGTCTCCCTGGAGCTATCTAAGCTTCAATTCTGTCTTCCTTAATGGCCCCATCTCAGAGCAGTCCTATCTCATAGCCCATTCCTGCCCCATCTTTCCCTCTTTCAGGGCCACAGTTGGGCCCTGGCCCCCAGCATTTTCTGTACCCTAACGCCACTTACTTCCCAGTAGCCTTCCACAGAAGCATTGCCACTTCACACCATTTCCTGTAGTCATAATATGGACCATTTGGAATAGTGCCCCATGCCCTTCAGTGTTTATAGAGCCAGTGTTGGCAGCATCTTGTAATTTGGTTGGTTATGTCAATCTAAAGACAAATCAGATATTTTTCCAAAGAGAAATGAGTACATTCAAGGATCCTGAGGCAAGGGGAAGTTTTTAAAGGTGAAAATGATGAGTATCACATATTTTGAAATAAAAGTCTTTGGCTACAATGATTAACACCTAGAGTAATGTCAGTCCTAGGTTGGATAGGCAGTTATGGGGAAGATGCCTTTGCAGAAGTACTTTTTTTTTTCTTTTTGGTACAATTGTAGTGGGTCCTATGTGAGCTTGTGATTCTGGCAGTCTTTAAGGATACATACCATCAGGCAGTCATGTGTAAGGACCCTTACTTCATAACCTTGCTGTTTTATGTTTTGTTAGGGTTGACATAACAATTCTAATTCTGATGAACCGTATTTTTTTTCACACTACCCAGAATTCAGTGATCCTCCCTCACTAGTTGCAGGTAGGTGGAAAGTAGAGGGGCTGTCATATCACTGAAGGTATAACAATCATTTCCACCACTTCACCTGGGGAGAGTTTCTATTATCTAAACCGTTGGATAGGTCTAGCAGCAGAGCCAATGACAAGTTTGTCATTTCAAGACTGGGGTCTCATCTATGCCCTAGATCACCCTTTCTGAGAAAAGTAAAAGCAACTCCTGTGTCTTCTTCTGGCTTTGCTCTGGAAGGCATTTGCACAGATGCCCCAAGGCTGGTGGAGACTGAAGATCTGCTGCCCTCCTGTGGCCCAGCAAGAGGCTGAATACGTGCAGGAGGCAGAGTGTCTTAGCTACTTTTCTCATTGGTGGGACAAAGTACCCAATGCCCAATATTAAAGATATGGAAGGTTTGGTTAGTGCACAGTTTGCAGAGGTTTCAGTGCATAGTCGGCTGGCTCCTCAGCTGTGTCGGGTGGCACGGCCGAGGGTGCGTCACGGAGGAGAAACAGTTTATGGTAGGAGGTGGTAGCAGCTGCAGCCTTCCTTCTGTCCCTTTGCACCCCCCATCCAGGCTCTGAGCCTATTGACCAGTCTCACCCACACCATTATCCATGCCCTTAATCCCAACATCGCACCCTTGATCCACATTCACCACCCTGATCCAGCTACCTTTGAAACGCCCCACCTATGACTGCATCAGGCTTTTTGGGGGGACATCTGGATACAAGCCATACCATAGGCCCAGGTGGGCAGGCCCTTAGCACTGGAAGATAAAGATGTGAGTTCTTCAGGGAAGAGAGCCTGGGTGGTTGGGCCTTGCCCCTTACCTCTTGGATCCGGGTGCTCTGGCTGAAGGCCAAGGGGGAGTAAGTCTGGTAGAGAACAAGCAGCAGGACACAATGCCCCTGCCTGAAAACCCTCGCAGCCATGCTTTGAACCCAGTGGCTTCCCTATTCCCCGTAGGCAGAAAGAGAAACACAGTTCGGGATCCAGCCCAGGGTGAGACACAAAAGAAAAGCCCGGCCAACCACGAGGCAGAGCAGACCCGTTGTTGCTGGGGCCCCATCACCATTCTACACTGTGTCCCATTCTTTGAAGCTCTTGGGACATGAACAAAACACAGGAAGCTTCAGGGATTGGGAGCACGCCTTGGCCATACCTTTCACACTTCCTCCTCATTCTCTCTGCTGTGAGCTCCTCTAGCACCCAAAGCCTACAGTGGTCTGGCTTCTTGTTCCTCCAGCAGTGTCTCCACTGCACCTGCCCAGCCCTGGTCACTGACAGTGCCAGAGACAGGACTGGTATGGGCCCTAGGGCTGTGGCTCAGGGAGGGTAAAACCCCAAACCTGCTGATCGGATGGCGATCCTTGAGGTATAGAGCTTCCAGGTGCCCTCCTAGCCCTGTGCCCTCCTCTTGCCGGCTTATCTTGTGGCCCCAGAGAAGAGCACTGTATTCAGCAAATGGTCACAGAGAGATCTCTGCTCTGAGGCCATGATCAGTGAAAGGAAGGCTGCTTGGTGAACTGACACAGTATGTTCCTCCTATGGGCACTTCCAAATTGGCCCCAAGCAGGTCCCCCAAAGGGTAAGTAAACAGGAGTTCAGGCTCAGGGTGGCTTGACAGCTGCCTGTCACCCCCAGGGACCACCTTGCAGACCCCCAGAGCTCATGTCCTGCTGGAGGTGTAGGGCTGGAAGAGTCCCTGAGCCACATTCCTGGGATAAGCAAGTTCCCCCATCACTGTTGCATTGCAGATGTACTGGACTTGGCTAGGCCGTGGGTAACTTTTCTTTGTCCTTTTTCATTTTTATCGGTACCAGGGATCGAACTCACGACTGCCTGCTTGCAAGGCAGGCGCTTATGCCGCTGAGCTAAATCTCCAGCCCGCCGTGGGTAACTTTTCAAAAAGGCCACATGAAGCCAAGCATGAGGTGCCTCCCAGGGCTGCTCTCTGGCATTTGCTGTCAGCTGAGGTGCAGGTGGCATGCTCAGGGAGGCCACAGGAAAATTTTGGATGAAGCAGAAGCCAATTTTTCTTTGTTTTTATTTTGGTTACCGTGTAGAAGTTAGCTCAAGCCAAGAACCTCTGCAGCTTGAGTGGTACTGCTGACCTGCTACCTCACCTGGACTGCTAGACCCACAGTGTGATGGATCTTCTTGCAGGTCTCCAAGTTCAGGCCTGAGTGCCAGTGTGGGTTGGCTCCACGGGAAAGGGCACTGACAACTCCTGCAGGTCCCCCTTGGTAGAGGTTTGAGGTGGCAGGCAGAATGGCCTCTGGATCCTCTTACGCCTCCTGCTTCTCAGCCCTTCTGACTTCAGCCCCAGCACAGGCAGGGGGACACAACGGACTGACATAGACCTCAGCCTGCAATCCCACGAGACATCAGCTTCACTCAGGTAGGGACTTATGCCTTGTGCAGAACCTTCTCTGGCACACCATGGCTCCTTCCTGGAACAAAGCCTATCCTGGGTGTTCTGTAGCCTGAGAAGACCACCTCCTTGGTTGCCTGCTCTGCCCTGTTCCCTGGGGCTCCTGAACTGCCTCCCTGCCTGCCTTTCAGGGGTTGCTTCAGGACACATTTTCTTTAACCTTTTCCCAAGCAGGTGAGAAGGTCCTCAATCTAATTCCCCAGGGCCATAGAATGAACAGTTAGATTTGCTCAAAAAGCCTCATCTTGCCCAGAAAAGGGACCAGGGTCAGGTGACTGAATCCCTCTCTGTTAGCTACTTCTGGCCATTGTTGCAGATATGGGAGGATCTCCTTGTCTGCACTGTCTTCAGATCCCCTGAGAGGTCCCAGCTTGCTCCCAGCCCAACTACTTGCCAGCTATGAGACCTATCCTGAAGGCTGGGGACAGTTTCGTAACACAATGGATATGGCCCCACACGTACGGCACCTAGCAGAGATCAGGGCTTAGTGTTTCCCACTAATGATCCTTTAGCTCAGATGCACTGGATCATCCCAGCTCAGTGTGATTTTCAAGCTGGGGCTACAGATTCCTGCTTCCCAGTCCAGGACTCCTGGCAATTAGTCTGTCCCTGCCCCACTTGGCGTGGGAACCGATGGAGCGAGGGTGCTCTGTGTTCATGGCCTATAATGTTATCTGCCTGTGAAAGATCCAGACTTCAGAAAGGAAATTCCTTCAAGGCCCTGGCTCTTTTCCTTTCCAGTAATACAGAAAAAATGATGGGCTGGCCTTGCTTCAAAGACAACTTCAAAGAGAAAAATAGCATTGAAAACTGTTACAACCCCAAACCACAAATGAGCCAGCATCCAGCCAAGCACTGCTAAGTCTGGACAGAAAGCAGGAGGAGCAAGCTGAGCCCGCGGTGCCTTCTCAGAACCGTAACAGAAAGTTAAGGCTCACAGTTCCAAAAGTCATTGAAAAGAACAACAACAACCCTCCATGACTCCCAATCGCAAGCCAGCACAGGTCTTATAGTAAAATGGTAACAGTAACAGCTACAAAAATAATAAGAGGACTGGTGATGCCAAACACTTTCCTCACACTTGTTGGCTACTTGTGTGCCTTCTTTTGAGGAATGTCTGTTTGAGTCCTTTGCCCATTCTAAAATCAGATGATTTGATTTATGCCTTTGAGTTGTCTGAGATCCTCATTCATTCTGTACATCAATCCCTTGTCAGATGCATAGGTGGTAAATATTTTCTTCCATTCTGTAGGTTGTCACTTCATTGTATTATTTTCTTTCACATGTGATTTTATAGCTTCAGACCTTACATTAAAGGTTTTGATCCATTTGATACAGGAATTAGTATCTAGTTTAATTTTTCTGCATGTAGATACCCATTTTCTCCCAGCACCATTTATTAAAGAGACTTTTTAAATCCAAAGTATGCTTTTGGTGCCTTTATAAAAAGTCAGTTAACTGTAAATATATGGATTTGTTTGTGAGTTCTCTGTTCTGTTGCAATGGTTGATGAGATAGTCATCTCATCCCAGTTAGAATGGCTATTATAAAGAAGACAAAAATAAAACATTCTGGTGAGGTTGGGGAGAAAGGGGAACTCTCATACTGTGCTGGTGGGAACGTAAATTAGTGCGGCCATTATGGACAGTAGTAGTGAGATTCCTCAAAAAACTAGAAATAGAATTATCATGGGATCTAACCATTTCACCAAGGAGCATATGTCTGAAGGAAAGGAAGTCAGTGTCTCAAAGAGATATCTGCACTTCCACATCTACTATGGCGGTACTCACAATAGCTAAGATATAGGATAAGTCTAGGGGATAGGATAAGCTTGATTAGTGAATGTGCTAGCCAGCTTTTTGTTTCACTTTTAACTTTTTATTCATATATTTCTGTGAGACATAGCAACTATATTTATTGTGGGGTAAGTAGTACATATACTATCCCCCTACCCTGCCCTTCCTCCCACCTCTCCCACATCTAGAGTCCATTCTCATTCTTTCAAAAAGCCAACTCTTTTATTCATCCCCACGGCAGATGAGAAACAGTTCAAGGCGGACAGAAGACAGAAAAATCAACAACCGACCTTAACAGTGTCTTTCTGCCTCTTTTATACTTTATCTAAGCTGCTTGGATTAGGGTGGTGCCAAACCAGTCAGTAAAACTGACCACACATCCTTAATCCCAGCATCACACTCTCTCAATTCAGCTACCTTGGAAAAATCCCTATGACCATATGAGGCTTTGGGGAGACATCTAGACACGAGCCGTAACACCTTCCCTCTTGGAACTGCTTTAGGTTTTGGTGTACTGTGCTTTCATTGTCATTTGATTCTCGGAACTTTAAAGTCTCTTCCCTATTTTCTTCTATGATTTATTGACTATTTGGTATTGTATCATTTAATCTCCATATGTTTGTGTAGTGTCTGTGGTTTCCTTTCCCTTTGATTTCTACCATCACTGAGCTATGATCTGATAGTATGCAGGAGATTATTTCAATAACTTTGTATTTATTTGGATTATGATCTGAGAATATGCAGGACATTATTTCAATGCTTTTGTGTTTATTTAAGCATGCTTTATGGACTAACATAGGATCTATTTTGGAAAAAAAGTTCCATAGGTTGTTGAGGAAAATGTGTATTCTATTGTTGGATGAAACACTGTAGATAGCTGGTAAGTTTATTTGTTCAATAGTCAGCTTAACTCTGATATTTCTTTGTTGATTTTTTTTGGGGGGGGTCTGGTTGACCTGCCAATTTTGAGAGTGGCATATTGAAGTCCCACACTATGATTGTATTGGTGTCTATCTGTACTTTTAAATTCAGTAGTTTTCTGGGTGTAGTGGCACATGCCTGTAATCCCAGTACTCAGGAGGCTGAGGCAGGAGGATCGCCGAGGGTATGAGGGTAGCCTGGGCTACATAATGAATTCAAGGTCAGCCTGATCTACAGAGCAACACCTTGTCTCAAGAAATGAACGAACAAACAAACTGAAAGGTTTTGGCCCAGACAGGACACTGTAGCCAGGAAAGCTACAACCGGAAGCAGGAAGCCCCATCTTGCCCTGCCCCTAGGAAGTTACCTGTGACGCCATCTTCCCGCCCCTGGGAATTTACATATGGCACCAAACCTAGGACCAATGGGCTACCTGTGTATCCCTAATGCCCGCCTTAGGTTCCACCCCAAACCGAGGCTATTTACAGGCCCCCATGCCGCGTGTCCGCCGGAGAGATCGCCGGACGCCAGCGGTGGGGTTGCCGGTCATCTCTCTCCGTGTTCTCAGAATAAAGGCCGCTTTTTATTTTATATTTCTCATCTTTTGTTAATATTTTTCATCTTTTGGAAATAACTCTATCATTTGGTGCCGTGACTCTATCGGCAGGCAACTGACTGTTGGGCCACATACCCAGAGTCTCCTAGCCGATAACCAGATAACATCCTGGATTAACCCCGAGCTTTTTCCTCTCCCGAGACGTTCCTGTCGCCAGCCGCCTGCACTCCGCATCGGCCAGACTGATTTCAGGTGAGCACTCCCCGGGGAACTTTTCGCACTGGGCAGCCCCAGTGGAATGTTCTCCCCTTCTGCGTGGGTCTGTGCATTTTCACGTCCTTAGGACCGCCCAGGGCAGGGTTCTTTCTGGGCAAACCTGCCCCCACAAAATCTCTCACGTTCTTTGGGTTCGGATAGCCCAAAGCAGAGATTTTTGGGACCGCCCACACTGAAAGAATGCCTCACTTCCCTTAAAGCCTTGCGCTTTCACGGGCAAAACTGTTACTGACCCCACGTAGACTCCATTCGTAAATCTCTCAGTGACGACTGGAGTTTACGGTTTGGAACTGTAGCCGCCGCGTGGTACCACAAATAAGTGACGACTTTTTTCTGGACCTCCGGCTTTTTTTTCTTGCCTGAATCAGTCATGGGGAACGTATTTTCTAACACCCAAAAGACGCCTTTACAATGCCTAATTTCTAATTTACGTACTCTAAAAATTAAAGGTACCATAAAAACTAAACAACTAACTTTTTACTGCCAGGAGGTCTGGCCAACCTACCCGCTTATCGGCAAGCCTTGGCCCAAAAAAGGAACATTTGACCCCTGCATTCTCAGGAACTTGTATGATTTTTGTCAAGCTGGCAACAAGTTATTAGAACTCCCTTATGTCCAAGCCTTTCTTATTCTGAGAACACGCCCATCTCTCATTAAGTCTTGTGCTCCAGCTGAGATACTTTTAGCTAAGTCTACTGCGCCGCAAACTTTTCCATGCTGCTCTCTGTTATTTCCCCAGCCGCCGCCTGCCTACCACCAAACTCGTTCCCTGCCGTTCTCTCCCGCCGGACTGCTCTCTCCTCCCCCTATGCCTGATTCTCTCAGCAGCTCTAATCCCTCTCCGTTGCAGATACCTCCCGCTGTGTGATCATCTCCCTCTCCACCTTCCAGGACCCATAACTCTCCCAGCAGCTCTAATCCCTCTGTGTTGCAGTTATCTCCCGATGTTCGATCCTCTCCCCCTCTGTCTCCTGGGACCCATATCTCTCCCAGCGGCTCTGATCCCTCTGTTAGTGCTTCCTCTCAGTCTCCGACTTCCTCTCCTGAGAATTCTGTATCCCCTACAGCATTCTCACCCTCCGCCCACCATACTAGGTCTCGGTCGCTGTGTCCTTCCAGCAGGTCGCGTGATTGTTCCAGCTTGCGTGGGGAACAGTCGCCATGTTGCAACCCTCTGCCACGTGGCATGGCGCCGCCATGTTCCGGAGGGCCACATGGCGACAGGGCGCCGCCATGTTTCGGGCCACGTGACAGGGCGCCGCCATGTTCCCAGGCGCCGCCATGTTTTGGGTCACGTGACAGGGCGCCGCCATGTTTCCAGGACCCTCACTGTCAACAGGCATTTCCTTGTGGCTCCTCTTGTGAACTACAACAGCCGCCCTGTTGCAGTGCACATGATGCTTCATTGTGCTGCCAACAGCAGTCCTCTGGCTGCAAGGCACACAGTGAGACGCCATCTGCCTGTGTTTCCCAGGGTGACCGGCAGCAGCTCTGTAGCCGCTCTACAGATGATTGCTCACATGCGCCTACCGGAAGGATGGCTGCTCAAAAGCCCTCTGCTCCGGAATCTCCTCAGGCTCTGCTACCGCTTTGGGAGCAAGCTGGCCCCGAGGGGTTTGTTAACATCCATGTGCCTTTTTCCCTTTCTGATCTATCTCAGATTACCCTTAAATTAGGTAGCCTCTCTGTTGACCCACAGAATTATATCAGGCAATTTAAATTTATTACTAATTGTTATGATTTACATTTTAAGGACGTTTATAATGACTCTGGGCCTATACCTGTGCCAGAGCAGGACAAGCATACTAACTATAACAAACTTTTAAAACAGGTCCAGGAGGCTAATCAAAACCCAGCTGTGTTCCTAAATTGGCTTTCTAATCCTTGCGCCCTGCAAGGAGTTCCAGCTTCGCGCACTGTGTTGGGCCGCCTCCCAGCCCCTCCCCCATGCGCCGTCCCAGCCCCTCCCTCCCCTGTGCGCCATCGTCGCCGCCGCTGTCACCTTACACGCTTCCGGGGGCAGTCCGAGCCCGCCCCTGCGCGCCACATCCCAGCGCTTGCCCTGCCCACTGGGCGTGCTCTGCTGGAGCGCTGCGAAACAGCAGTTCAGCGGCTCTGCTCAGGCATGCTTTTTTTTTTTTACAATTTGGCTCCGCTCAAAAGATGCTTTTTTATTACAATTCTCAAACCATTTAATCAAGGTTATTGGCTACCTGATAATTTTACCAGCCTTGTTTATCAATCAAAGCCTTCACCAATCTCCTGTTTAACAACTAAGGTTATAAATTCCTTTTTGCTGGGAACCACTAGTTCTATTTCAAGACAAGGGTTTTCTTCAAAGTTTTATTTTATTTGTCTTGGTTCATACTACTGCAAATAACAACTTTAAAAGTAAATGTGTTCAGAATTTGACAGTATTAGATCAGTTTTGATAGATTTATTCATAAGATTGCTAAACCTTTACTGCAAAATGTTTCCATTAAAGCCTGCTCTCTAATCCAAAATGCCAATATTAAATTCCTGCATACTTACTTAATTCTACTATAGTCCAAATCCCAAACAAAAAGGCAAAACTTGACCTTCAAACCTTATAGAGATCTTAATATGTTTTTTTATACTTTTAACACTTGTGACACTTGGAGTTCTGAGACAGGTAAACCTACACAAGGTGGAGCTGCCTGCCCCCTCCATGGACCACGCTCAAATGCAGCAGAAGATACTGGGCAAGAAAATGCCCCATCCTGGCATTCTTTGAGACCTTACTCCAGGGCTACTGGACTGTCCTAGCCACCAGAGAGTGGGTAAGCCATCCTAAGTTCTAGCCCTCATAGGAAATGTCGACACTGCCAGATTCGTCACCGACAGAAAATCCGCTGCTGAAGACTGAGAAGACTCAGGGCCAGCAGCCCCCTTTGTGGGTGTCCATCTCGGATTCCAAGTCGCACTACAGTCTCAGGTAAGACATTCTCTATATTTGTGGACATAGAGGCCATATATACAGAGTTCTTCCTGAGTTTTCAGGCTGCTATATTAAGTCCTCAATCTCTATGACAGGGTATTGTTGGTCAACCTATGCCATTTACAAACAGGGCCTATTTTGTGCAGGTCCCAGTCCTAAATCTTAAAATGCCTTTTATACAGGCTGACTTAGACACACTGAGGCCTCAACAGCTCCTACCTGTTGTTGCTGGTGGACCCTTCCTCAGTGATATAGACCACCCCCTTCCTTTCTTATTCACCAATTTCTCAGGTAACCCTAGTCAAGACACAGATACATTTTTGTCTTCTCACTTGGTTTATACTTTTTCAGGATACATAAAAGCCTTTCTCATACTTGCTAAAGTTCTGTTACAGCAAATCATTCCAAGGACTACAACCAGGTTACAGTGACCCATGCCTAAATCAAAGTTGCTAGACTGCCATCCTGGTTTCACATCACTCAGGCTAAGAGGTGCCCTCCCAGCCCTAAATCTGATCATTCTGAGCGGTCATCTCATCTTCTGTCGCCTACCCGTCTCCGTCTCACAAAGGCCTTGCAGCCACAGTTAACAGGCTAAGTCATGTTTTGTTATCCATTTTGGTTCCTAATTTCTTACATTCTATTAATGATCATTTTTACAGCAGGACTCTTTAACAGTATTGCCTACAGACTCCAACATCATGCATACCAGAGACAAGCCTCACCAACCTACCGTCTTAACTTTTATGCTTTCAGATGGGGGAGTAATCACCTCTCATAACTCCACTCCTCCTAACCCCACGTTTAATTTTCAGAATTCTGCCTCACCGTGGAAATGTTTCTACCTCAACATGGTCCTGATAGAATGATATGTCTAAATCAAAGGCACCTTTCCCTCTACCTCACCTGGGTCCTTAAATATGACAGTGCCATGTCTCCTCATAACATCTTGTCTCTTTGTTTTTCCAGTCTGACATACGTGCATTCACCAGTGAAGTTGTCCTGGCCAAAACACCTGGCACCAGCGTCTACCTGGGCATCAACCTTCATCCCGTCGACTCCCCTAGGCTCCAGTACAGCGCCCTTTGCCAGCAGGAAGTAGTTAAAGAGAGAAATCTTCGCCCCTTTTCATAATAATAACCATAAGACGGGATATGAAAGGTTTTGGCCCAGACAGGACACTGTAGCCAGGAAAGCTACAACCGGAAGCAGGAAGCCCCATCTTGCCCTGCCCCTAGGAAGTTACCTGTGACGCCATCTTCCCGCCCCTGGGAATTTACATATGGCGCCAAACCTAGGACCAATGGGCTACCTGTGTATCCCTAATGCCCGCCTTAGGTTCCACCCCAAACCGAGGCTATTTACAGGCCCCCACGCCGCGTGTCCGCCGGAGAGATCGCCGGACGCCAGCGGTGGGGTGCCGGTCATCTCTCTCCGTGTTCTCAGAATAAAGGCCGCTTTTTATTTTATATTTCTCATCTTTTGTTAATATTTTTCATCTTTTGGAAATAACTCTATCACAAACAAAAAATAAAAACAATTAAGTTCAGTAGTTTTTGTTTTGTGAAATTGGATGTGCCTCTACATTTCATTGATGCTTTGTATCATTTTATTGTATTGTTCCTTTGTATGGATGCTAGTTATTTACAATTGCTGTCTCTTCCTGTTCAACTCTTTCCTTCACCACTATGTAGTAGTCATCTTTGTGTCTTCTGATCAGTTTTGGCTTGAAGTTCTGCTGTATCTGAGAATAAGCTGTCTACTCTTGCTAATTTTTGGGCTCCAGTTGAATGAAGTATCATTTTTCATTCTTTCACTTTCAGCCTATGTACTTCCTTTTGGATGAAGTGTGTCTCTTGGAGGTAATCTGTGTTTACGTTTTGGGTTTTTATCCAATCTACCAGTCTGTGTCTTTTGATTTGAGAATCAACATCGCTGACATTGAGATTTATTATTTTAAGGTGTTTAGTGAATCCTGTCATTCCATTGTTTTTCCAGTGCACTTTGCTTTGGTTTAACCAGTTCCCCAGTAACATATACATTCCTTTGGGCTCTTTGGTGCTGATTGCCTCGCTGTTTCTGTCTAGTATTTTCTTAAGTATTTTCTGAAATGTTGGTTTAGCAGTCATGTATTTCCTTGTTTGTTGTGGGAAATCATTACTTCTCTGTCAATTTTGAAGGCTAATTTTGCAGGATATTAAAGTTTGTGTTGACAATTGTTTTCTTTCACAGCTTGCAAAACTTTGTTGCAGGCTCTCCTGTCCTTTAATGTTTGTGTTGAGAAATCCAAAATTATTCTGATGGGCTTGCCTTTATGGACTATTTTCTGTTTTTCTCTAATAGCTTTTAGTATTTTCTCCTCTTGTTGATTATGTGAAATTTTGACTATGATGTATTGTGGAGAGGTTCTTTCCTGGTCATGGCTATTTGGGATTTCATATGCCTCTTGTACTTGAATATGGAATTCTTTCACTAGATTTGGGAAATTTTCTGCTATGATTTCAGAGAATAAATTTTTATACCTTTTGAGTCATTCTCTTATTTTTCTTTTATTCTTGTAATTCTGAGGTTAGTTTTTAAAAAGTTTTTAAGTTGTCTAGCAGCTGTTGGATCCAACTTGCATGGTGTCTTTTTGTCATTTTTAGGTTATCATTAGTTTATGATCTACTACGGCACCCACTCTGCCTTCACACTGGTCAAATCTGCTACCTGTGCTTTCCACTATCTCAGCCTGCCTTCTTTTGATAGTTTCTAAATCAGTCTTCTTGTGATATGTTTTTGGGGTTCGTTATGCTTTAGTGGTTCCATTCCCTGAAACCTATTCAGTATAATATTTGAGAGTCTTCTTTATGTCCAACCTGCTGGGGGCTTGATCCCCAGCACCACGCAGAGAGAGAAAAACAATCCAAAGGGACGTTGACAATACAAAGACAAACCAGATATTGGCATACAGCAAAAAGCCAATTAAAAGCAACAGCTATGATGTCATTAACCATAGAATAGAAGTCAACAATAATAGTACACACTATGGTAACTACTCTTAAGTCGGGTTATCTTGTTGTGAAACACTATATTGCTTAAATTGTTCTGTTCTGACCTGAGTTATGTCCTCTTTTATCTTAATCTCCTTTTTTAAATTAAACAAATAAAAACAATAATAGATTATTGACATACCATAAGAACAGATAATACTGGCAAGTGCAAGGTTCTGAATTCGATTACAAAAAAAGAACAAATAATAGCCACAACTGTACTGTCTGTAACAATAGGGAAGAGATCTGCAGTAATAATGTGACCACAGATAGAAACCAAATATTGACATATAGTAAATATCTACTAAAAGTAACAATGATACTACCATTAATGATAGAGGATAGTTCAGCATAGTAGCAAAGAGTCAACCAAACAGCTAAAAGTCAATAATGCTTAATATGAATAATAGTAAAACTGGGAAGGGTGGGAAAGGGGAAAATGAAAAAAAAATTCAAAAGAAGAAAAGGAAGAGGAGTAAAGTTAGATTAAAACCCAGCTAAAAAGCCAAAGAAAGTTAATAGAATTAGGTAAAAGAAACAGGAAGATGACAAGAAAAAGGAAAGCAAGGAAATAGAATAACAACAAAGAGCAAAAGATAGAAAAACTGAAACCAAAATCAAAACCGAAACCAAAAACAGCAAACAAACAAAAAGGAAAATGGATAAAAATAGCTCCTGAGTGTGTTTGGGTGAGTTATTTCTTTCCAGGGCCTGTGGCTTTGGAACTGATCATATCGGAGTGGGAGAAAGGGAGTCACACTAGGGCCTATTTGGTTTCCATGGCCACTTTTTGCTGTGTGTGTGCTGCGTCCCATCCTGCCTTTCCTTCTAGACTTGGTCAGTCAACAGTGTGTTGTCTGTCTCAGGGCTGCAGTCAGTCCAGCAGCTCTTAGCGTTTGTGCCCTCCTGTGTTCCTCAGGTCACTACTATCTCTAACTGGCTTTATAGCTTGGGGGCTCACGAAGTGCCTTGCTTGTTCCAGAGGCCTTTCTGTCCATCCACCCCAGGATGTAGCAACTGTCCAAGTTAAGGTATGTCCTTGGTCATTTTGGCAGCTAAAAAAAGCAAACAGACCAGTGAGCTCTGCACTGGAATTAGGTGGGGGGGCACACTGTCCACTGGACTTAGTACCAGCACTTTCGGCTCTGTCTCTCCAGAAAGCTACATAAGCATCCTGCTGATGGCCATAAAGGGTGGGACTACCAGCTCCCTTACCACTTGAGCATGTCACCGCTTTAACTCCTCAGGAGTTTAACTAGCGTGCGCCTTCTCTGTGAGTGTTTTTTGTGACTTGCACTCAGTCACTGTGATGGGGGAGCCCAGGAACCCTGAAGTGAAGTTGTTCTGTGATGTTTTCATTTCCAGAGTAGTTCAATCTTCAACAATGAGCCCCTTCCCAAGGTGGCAGGCAGAGGAGTGAATTTCTTCTCCAACTCTACCCTGCTGTGTGGAAGGAGCTATTTTCAGAGCAAAACGTCGTACTGTATTTGAAGCTTACAGTACTGTGGTATTTTGTTGGGGTTAGTGCTGGTGCGCTCCGTTGTTTCTCCGTGGGACCGCTGGCTTTGTCTAGGTTTACCTTTGTGGAGACAGGTTCCATTCCTGAAACGGGATAGCATTCCAGACTGTTTATCTTGGCATTGTCTTCAGTTTCTCTGTAGTTTCTAGTTTTCCTAACTGCTTCTTTTTGATTTCTGGATCTCTGCTTCTTTTTTGCTTTGCTAAGTTTTGTTTTCCAGGTGCCAAAATGCTGAGTCCCTGAGACGCAATAAGCTGGGGAATTCCTGTCATGCCAGCCCTCTGGTGTGCTGAGACAAGACCATTGCAAGTCAAGCCCAGCCTGAGCAACTTAGTGAATAGTAAGACTGTCTTAAAATTGAAAAATAAAAAGGGCTGAGGATGTAGGTCAGTGTGAAGGTCTGGGATCAATCTCTAGTACCCGAAAAACAAAAGCAATACCAAAATACAGGAAACCTTCACAACATGAAATTGACAAAAATCAGAGGTGAAGGACTGAGGCTGTGGGAGGAAGTGCATGAGGGGTGATTTCTTCATCTGTTATTGCAAGGGAGTTGTGGGATACTATGTTGAAACATGCGCTAAACATAATATTTCAAATAGCATTTCAAACATAATTTTCAAATAGCAGTTTTCATAGTTCTGTTCCTTAACTTTGGTGGAATCTTTGAGGGACTCATACTTCTTATGAAGAAACATTTAATACAAATTCACAATTATTTTAGCTTCTTTTTCTTTGTTCCCAAGTTGTGCAAGCCTCACCATTAAGCACTCTCAGAACACTTTTTTTTTTTTTTGGTCTTTTTGAGATGGAGTCTCCCTGTGCAGTTCAGGCTGGCCTTGAGCTCATTTTGTAGCCAGGCTGGTCTCGAACTCACAATGATCCTCCTGCCTCAGTCTCCCGAGTGCTAGGATTACAGGTGTGAGCCAGCAGGCCTGGCTGCTCAGAACATTTTTGCTACCAGGAAGGAGATCTGCCCCTATTAGCTGTTATTCCTCAATTCTCCTGGCCCCATCTGGTGGCCATCACTGGTCTCCTCTCTGTCTGCATTTGCCTATTCCAATTTTTCATAGAAGTAGAACTCTAAGATATGTGGACCTTTTTGTATGATTTCTTCCAAATATTTAGCACATGGGATAAATTGGGCAAGTGGTCTTGTCTCATCTGCCCGTTTCTGCATCTGTTGTCTTTATCTTTCGGGAGGATCTCAGGGGATGTTAATGTCGGTATTTTTCAGTGTTGAGATTTAGAGTGGCTTCAGTGTCATCTCTGGACATTTCTGTACCACTTGAATTTTCCCAGACAGCGTATTTTCTCTCCCCCTGCTCCTTGCTAGTCACCTTGCAATGATTCTCTCTCCTCAGATACTGATTCAAACAACATTTTCCATGTTCCTGCCATGTGCAGAGTCCCCACAGTGGACCGGTGGCCTGGGCCAGAGGGGGTCATCGGGAGCATGAGGAGGAGTAGTGGAGGGTGGGCAACTGGCGAAGGGTTGAGAGAACTGGCGGTCCTGACAGATGGCAGGACATGGTGGGACCCTGTGCCCGAAGAGAAAAGGCAGTATTGGATGATGCCAAGGTGAGGTGTCCATCCCAAGCAACTGGCCATACTCAGGTGCATCAGGCCTGGGAGCAGCTATGAAGACGTGCCTGATATGTACAGTGACAGCAATAGACCCAGCCTCCAGGAGGCACTCCTGGACCAACCTGTGGTCAGCACGGGTGCGGTGTGCGTGTGTGACACTTCCCATAGGTACAATCGAGTCATGTTCTAAAGGAAATCAACATGTCCCCAAGGCCAGCAGAGCCGCCTTCAGTGCCATACCTCCCCTGCTTTGTAACTCTGTTGGGTGACAGGGACTGGGCTAGAGGCCAGAAATATTGCCCCCTCCCCCGCAGCTGCCAATAAGAGATGGGAGAGGGCACTGCAAGCCCTGGCCACCTCCAAGAAACAGCTGTGGGGGTTGTCCTGGCCTGAAATTTCCCAGCGTATGGAGAGGATCACAGTGCTTTCCTTCACTCTGCCTGCCCCTGTCTCTCACAGCTCTCCTGATCGTGGTCTGTGTCACACATAGGAACACAAAGCCCAGAAGCCCCCTCCCCTCAAGGATGTACCCATCCCCTGCTGGGTAGAACGTAGCCCTGTGTAGCTGCTAGTGAAAGCCAAGAATTATCTAGCCTTTCCTGTTCCTGGAACTGTGCTGTCTCCTAGACAACGCATTTTGTGTAATCATGGTCAAGGCAATGTACATTTCTACTCAGAATCAAGGTCACAGTATAATACTGATTTACCACAGCAACAGCAGACTATTCATCTGACACAGGACATGGGATTGCAATGCAAACCACATGCAGATTGCTAGTGCCCCAGCAAGTCTGCGCCATGTGTTAGATTTGACTCCAGTGTGATCTAGAATCCATGTTCTTAAAAGGCAGAGTCCTCCATAGTTCAATATATGTAATCGGTCAGGTGGAGTCAGACAGGCAGATGGTAACACAGAGCAAACGCAGCAGGAACCAATAGACCTGACGGCGTCAGGGCTTCACTGTGGTCCACAAATCCACGCAAGGAACGTTCTCATCATGAACCGGCCCTGTGCGGCACCAAGTCAGTCTAAGTGTGGGGTGAACTGCACCCCAACTCGCTGTGCTCCCAGGCAGGCACCTGTCCTCTGATGCTGATGGTTCAAGCACAAAACCTTGTGGCTCAAGATTTGATCTTGTTCCAAATTTCTTGGCCCAAGGCCAATTGTTAGACGCCCCTGGCTCAAGCCTCTCTTCTCTGATCCTCTGAATCCCAAGAGCGGTGGCAGCATCTCCTCTATTTTGATCTCCTGCTTGGGAGCCTGTGGTGAGAGTGTCACCTAGAAGCATGTCCTCCAGCCTCCTCCCATGCCTGGGTGACAGCAGGTGAGGATGTGGGCTCTGGGGGGCTTACGAAGAGAGCAGCCAGAGAGGAGGCAGAAAACAGCACCGTGCAGGCACTCCCCGCAGAGGCCTGAGGGTCAGGGAACACGGCTGTCAGAAAAGCCCAACAGCCCAGCGAGGAGCTTCTCACTGGCTGTCACATACTTGTGACTTTGAGGACGACCCCTCCAGAGTCCCCTCCTCCATCAGAGGGAGCCACTTCCAGAAGCCCCACTTGGGGACAACAACTGGCCCTTGGCCCTGGCCAGCAGAAAGGGCTGGGTCAGGCAGGCACCAGTGCTGTGAGGACAGCTGGTCTCCACTGGAGCTCAGCCAGTGGAAACATGTGTTCTAACCCAGAGTTCCGGGATGCAGGCTTCCCAGGAAGGACTGCAGGTGAGCTCTGGGCCTATGTGGGCAAGGGTTGGAGCCGGACTGCCAGGAAACTCTCTGTTTTGGTCACCAAATTTCCTAAGCTTCTGTTCTGTTTGCATCTCCTGATTCGAGGAAGTGGTAGAGACACTGAAGCAGATGCCATGGCGCGCACTTTCCCTCATCTCATGTCCTCTCCTCACTGATGCCCTGGTGGCTGGGCATACTGCGCCTGAGCAGATGTGGCTCTGGAGATCCCAGGGGATGAAGGCGTGGTGGAGTGAAGCTTCTCACCTCATGGCAGCCAGCATCCAAAGAGAGGAAGGGCTGCTGAGGACCTTCCTTCCTCCCACCAGCCCCAACTCCTAGAGGTTCTGCCACTTCCCAGTAGCACTGCAGGTCGGGACCTCACCCTTAACGCATGGGCCTTTGGGGACATTCCAGATTCAATCCAAACTGTGGAGCATGTTGGGAAACTGAAGTTCACACTGGCCAGGGGCACTGTCCATGTGTGGCTCTGCTGTATTGGATTTCAGAAGTCTCGTGCTCCTTGGAGGTCCATCACTGGCATATTTACTTGGTGAGCTGCTTCTTTCCTGCACCATGCCCCCCTCGAGCCTGCCAGGTCCCCTGGGCTCCTTAGGGCTCACACACAGCAGCTGTTGTTCCATGACACTGATGTTCACGGAGCCCCCACTTGGCCAGCCCCAGGCTAGGAGGTTGGGGCAGCTATCACCCTCCCTTCCCCAGGGCCCCTGGGGACCTCCAAGATCAGTCTGGAGATTGCGGCTGCAGCTGATTGCTCCAGCTCCATAGATGAGCTTCCTCCCCTCACACTCGCCTGGCACCGCCCTGCTCCTTTGCGGTCCTCCAGGCCCTCATCCCTGGCCTTTTGCCCCTACTAAAGGGCTCACATGTCTCCAGAGGCACTCCCCCAAGTACTACGGGACAGGAGAATGGGCCAGTGCCCTCTGCCCCACAATGTCACTTCCTGCATCCATATTCCTTCTCCAGCCCATGCACAAAATCCTGGCTTTAGGCTTGCCCTCTGCAGCCCTCCCCATCCCGGGGCTCCCTGTTGTCTATCCCTGCCTCGATCCTCTCCAGGACACACCTAGTCCTGGTCCCCTCTGGCCTTGCATACCTGTCTTGGTTTATGTCCTCCATCTACATAGTGCCATGGTCCTGATGAGACAATGTGTTAGCCCTGCTCCTGTATCTGCCCACCCGCTTCCAGCCCTCCCTTTCTTCATGGCTGTCCCCCCACCAGACCCCGCCTTCCCCACGGCTACACTGTGAAGTTGCAGCCCCGAGCCAATGGGTTTGCCTTGGCCACTTCACTGTGGGCAGCGGTGGTGCTCCCAGAGCTGTGCCAGGCATCAGGGCAGGACAGTGAGCCCAGACAGACCAGCTTGATATTGCTCAGGGTGTGGTGTGCATATCACAAAAGTGACTCCCAGTTACCAGGACATTTGTCAACGGTGACAATGATGCATGGGGTCTGAGTATAGAAAAGGGGTCTTGATGTTATTTAGGCAAAGAAGGGACACAAAAGGGTCCTGAGGAAGTGACATTGGCGCTATGATCTGTGGCAAGGCAAGAGGCAGGAAGTGGGGTCGGAGAAACACGCCCATAGAAGGAAGAGAAGCCGCGCAGGTCCTGTGCAGGGCATTCCTATGGTTAGGGCCTCGAGCAGATAAAGTGAGAAGAGGAGCGGAAGTAGAAGCTAGGAAGGTGGACACAGGCAGGGGGGCATGGCCATGAGGGGAGTTTTCTCTGCCTGATCTAGTGTCCCCTTCCCCTGGGCTGAATCACCATTGGGAAGTATTAGTCAGCTACTGCTGCATAACAAATTACCACTCATTTATTTCTGTTGGTAGAAAGCTCTGGGAATGACCTGATAACTCCCCTGCACAAGGCTGAAGTCCAGGGTTCTCAGGCTGGATGCCTCACTGCAGGCCCATTGCAAGTCCATTAAGGTTGTTGGTCACGTTCAGCTCCTGTGGCTACTGAACTGAAGTCCCAGCTGGCTATCAGCAAGGCCTCTCTCGGTGCCCAGAGGGAGCCTTCAGTGATCACCATGTGACCTTTTCCATTTTCCAGCCAAGAGGGCACCTTCTCTGTCACTGAACCCCTTCAGTGCCTCCCACTTCCTCGTCTTTGGCCTCTAGATGTTGTCAAAAGGGCTCCTGCCACTAGATCGGGCCCACTGGGAGGAATTTTGATCTCTTAAAGTCACCCTCAGGGCTGAGGTCCGTCAGATTCCCCAGTGGGGGCCTTGCAAATGTCCGCACCCCAGGGCTGAGATTCTACCAAGTAGCACAGCCTGCCAGGGGGCTCGTTCCATTCGCCAGTGGCTGGTTTACACACAGCTAGGGTTGGCTCCATGATTTAGAGTGCCTGTAATTTTTCCTGGTTAAGGAAAAGAATATTAAATTTGTAAATACAAAATTGCTGAGTCCCTTCCAGGCCCTGAGACAGGCTGGACAGAAGAAATTCAGGCATTGGGGCCACATTCCCCCAGGAGGCTTCAGGGAGCTTCCTGCACATGCCTGTTCCCAGCTGTTACAGCTGTGCTGCCGTCATTCCTCAATGCCCGGCCCTGGCCTGCATCCTCAGCTGGCAGCACAGCAGCCCCAGCGTCTGCACAGCCTCCAGGGTCTCTGCTCCTGTCCCTCAACCTTCTCCCTCTAGAGGGGGACATGAAGCTGCATTTAGGGCCCCTTGAGGTGACCCAGGAGCATCTCAAGATCCTTAACTACACCACATCTATGGGATCCTTTTGACCATTTAAGGTCACACACATTCGGTGATTAGGTTGCGGACATCTTGTGAGGTCACTGTACTTTCCTTGGCACTGGCCCTATGGATCCCGAGTGCAGGATCTTAGGGAAGAATCCTGGGAGCACAGCCAGGAGCGAGCCTGCCCCTCTGGATAACTGCTCAGCACAATCCGAATGGAGTGTGGCCTCAGGGAGGATCTGGTCTTTGTCCCTAGACTTTACCTATGGCCATTTGGGAGGAGGGAGGGATTGGAAAGGCCCTGGGCAGCTGAGAGCCCATGCACAAAGAACCTATGTCCTTGAGGCCATTGAGGAGGGTGAGAGGTGGTGGTTTGACTGATCGGTGAGGAGCTCCTCGAGGGCTCACGTAGACTGGGGATAAGGGGCCACCTGCACTTCCCTGCTTCCTACTTCAATTGCTTTCTTTGTTGCTTTATACTTTGGGTTTTTGTTTTGTTTTGTTTCGATTTTGAGGCAGGGTGTTTCTATGTAGTTCAGACTGGCCTTGAATCCACTTATGGTCCAGGCTGGACTCAAACTCTTGGTATCCTCCTGCCTCAGGCTCCTGAGTGCTGAGATGACAGACATGCACCAGCATACTCGTTGTATTGAGTTTTGGATTTGCACAATTCACATTGCTTTAGCGGAGTGCTGCTGTCCACTTGTTTTCTCAGTGTTTGGGAGGCTGAGGCAGGAGAAATGCCAAGAATTCAAAGCCAGCTTGGGCTACATAGAGAAGAGCTATTTCAAAAAATTCTGTTTTGGCTGTTTATAACAATGCCACATGCAAGATGTCTTTTGGTCTTGAAAGGGCTCAGTGCTTGCTCCAAGCCTGTCCTGCTGACCAGCAGCCCCAGGTTCTCGGCCAGGGTGGCTCAAGGTCTCAGCACCTTCTCCCCCCACTTCGGCCATTTGGCTGACTGGACTTTGCCACGCCTTCTCCCACCCCCATGGTCTCCCCATCTTGGCTGGCTCACACTTCTCCCCCATCCCTGATGGATACAACTTTTCTTCTCTCAGTTCGCCTGGTCTGCAGGTCATGTTGTCATCTCCAAACCTTGGAAAATACAGCCACATCCTGCCCTGTCTTGCTTAAAGCCATCTCCAGATAGAAGCCAAGGTAAGCAAGGAGCAGCTCTCATAGCCCCACTGTCTCACTGGCCCTGCCATGTGCCCACAGAGGCCACCAGAGCCAGCCACGTACATGGCTTGGAACAGCCTACTCTTGCCTGACTCTTCAGCACTCATTCAGACTCCTTTGTCTGGTCCAGTCTTTTGTCTCCTGCAGGATCAAGCCCAATTCTCCCTCCTCCCTGCATTCCTCCCTTGGCCATCTCGGGCCCCCGCACTGGCTGTCATCCTCCCTCCCTGCTCCGAGGACATGGTTGCCTTGATCATTCGCTTGAGCATTAGTTTCTTGTGGCAGCTGTAACAAAAGTGATACAAACCAGGTAGCTTGAAATACTGAAAATGTGATCTCTTATGGCTTTCAGTGATTCTTTGGTTTGTGGCAGCATCACTTTAAGGGCCCTTGTCACCAGAAATATGTAGGAGGTCGCACATAGAGGTCTCTTCAGTACAGCACCTACATCAAGAAGTGCAGCGGTATATGGAGCTGCCATTCTAGTGTGACAAGCAAAACAAGAGACAAGAGTATAAATATGTGACAGGCTGGGGTGTGACAGAAGTTGAGAAGAGCCACATGCCCAGGACAGGCACCTAGAGACTGAAGGGGATGGGGTGTGTGCCATTTTCCAGAGGTTGGTCTTGGATCAAAGGATCTTATGTGGTGATGATACTTTGGCAGAGATCCAACAGAAGCAGACGTCAATGGGACACAAGGGTTCCCCACAGGTACCCTTGCCAGACGCCTTTTCTCAGCCTCAGTGCCAAGCAAGCTGGAGAGATGCCCCAGAAAGATCCCCCACGCAATCATGGCCAGGAATCCCAGGAGCAACACCTGACATCTCAGGCTTGACATCCACCTTCTGGCAGCGGTGACTGGTGGGGGAGCACGCAGGTACCCGCATCCTTCGATCTTTGTTTCACTCCTCCATTTTCCTACTAGGCTTCGTGGGATCATTTCCCAAATCAATCCTTAGCACTCAAGTGCTTGTTCCAAGTTCTGCGTCTGGGAACCTAATCAAAGACAGAAAGACATAATCCATAAAGCAGTAGTATTATGGCTGATACACTGTGCTAATTTGAGAAGCTTAGAAGTTTAACTAAGAGACTCAGAAGGGAGCCAAGGTCCTTACTTTGTAAATAGCCTCAGCCTGTGCAAGAGGAGGGCACAGAAGTGGTGTGAGTGCTGCACCTGTACTGGGCAGGAAGGGGGAAGTAGCCTGCTTATGATATACGGGAGGAGAAGACGCTTGTTGCCTTCACCTTTTTGCTCTGGCTGCTTTTGCTGGCTGCAGTCTTTGCTGGCTGACTGGTGCCATGCCACCCTGCTTTGGAGCCAGATGATTATGGACTGAAATTTCCACAAAGTGAGCTGAATAAACCTGTCCATCTTTCATTTTGGGTGTCGGGTATTTTGTCTCAGCAATGAGAGAAAAGAACCAAGACAAGTAGCTTTCTCATATACTACCAATCTCCAAAGGGAAAATTAGATAGAGACAAAGAGCAATACAAACTGATCAGGGACTAAATGGAAAGCTGAGTAACACAGAGCCCTACCTTACACTAGGTTCAAAGTCAGCTCCAGAGGAGGTAAAGGTAAGATATAAATGTAAAAATACAACAAAATTCTAATGACATTAAAATAAACATAGGAGAAATGATTTTGTAGTAGGAAAATTTTCAAAATCATTGTAAGACAAAAAAGGCACACAAGGCAAAGATATGTTTCATTACATTACAACTAGGAACTGTGTGGATAAAAGTCACTCCTGACATGAAATAATTATGGTTACTATAAATTGTCAGAAAATGATTTGGTTTTGTTGAACACAGACTGATGTTTTTCATAATCTTAGAGTTTATCCAGGAACAATGCTAGCTTGTTTTATTGTAAATCTGTGTAAGTTTAGAATGTTAAAAGTATATTTGCATTGGACTTTTATATTTAATGCTCATAAAATAGTTTTTTATATTGTCAACAAAAATTATTGAAAGATATAAAAAACAAGCACTACATGAGAGACAAAAGTTATAAGTAAATATCAATTATAAATGTAGACTAAAACGTTAAATAAAATATTAGCAAAATGAGTGTAGTTAGGTACAAAAATAACATTGCCAAATGGGTTTGGTCATAAGAATACAGACATGACTGAACAGTGGACTATCTACTAATTTAATTCAATGTAAAGAAGAAAACAAACTTTGAGTTTTATCAATAGATTCTTGATTTTAAAAACTAATGTGAAATTAAGAATAAATAAAAAATATTTCTACCAAAAATCTATAGTAAACATCATATTATACTATATGAACACTTGGAATACAATTGCTGACCCACACAACAACAGAAAGAGAGATTTAATTTCACTCATGGTTTCAGGGGCTTCATTCCATAGTTGGGTGGCTCTGAGGAAGAAAATATCATGGCAGAAGAGAGTAGCAATGCAAAAATGGTGGGGGAGCAATACCAGAGAGGCCATGGATAATGGATGGTGCCAATGGCCACGCCTCCATGACCCATCCTGACATAACCAGAAGGTGATTACTAATTTGTTGAGTGGCTCCTGGGCCAATCAATCTGACAGAATCACATTTTAACCATCATGCCTTCTAACTCAGAAAAAGGAGAAGTAAGTTCAAAATCACCACTATCAACCTAATATTAGATATTCTTTTTAATTCTTTCTGTCATTGTTCTTGGAATTGTGTTCATTTTTATCTGAGTCTAGAATATCTTTCAGTATTGTTTGTATTGTTGGTTTGGTGGTCATGAATTTCTTCAGTTGTTCTTTGTCATGGAAATGTCTTATTTATCCATTAATTTTGAAAGACATTTGCAGAGTACATCAATCTGGTTGAAAGTTGTTTTCTTTCAGGAGTTGAGATGCTTTACTCCAAACTCTTCTTGTCTTTAGGATTTGTGCTTAGAAGTCTGCTGTGATTCTGATGGGTTTTCTTTTATAGGTGATCTGTTTTTTTTTCCTCTAACAGCTTCTAATATTCTGTTCTTCTGATGAATTTCTGGGATGGTGATTATTACATGTCTGGGTGTGGGTTTATTTTGGTTATGGCTAGTTGGAGTTCTATATGCCTCACTTGTCTGTATGTCAGATTCTTTTTCCATGCTTGGACCTAATTACCCAACAGGTGGATCCTGTTGCACAGTATAATAAATTACCTGATTTAAGAAGATTCTTCTGCATAAGAGAGATATCATTTTGAGTGTCTTGAATCAAAGGCTAGCATAAGAACTCTGCCCAGTTGCATACTTCTCAAAACGTTAAGTGGAATGGCTGCTAGGCCACCTTGCCTGAGGTCAGTAGCAGACACAGCTGTGATGACAGAAGAAGACTTTAGGACAGAAACTAAAAGTCCTGACCCTTTATCAAGTCAGAGCAATTCTTGAGACCAAAGGTTACTTGTTAACAGAGGAATGGCTTTCTAAGTACTAGGCCATGCTCTTAGACATGCTCTTAGGTCATCATAAAATCTGCACTGCTCCTAAGCCTGCCTCTCTGATACCTGCAGTCCCAGAAGTTGGCTACTTTTGTGCACAACTAATCTCCCAGACTTATGCAAGCAATCAGGACATCAGTAACTTGCCCATCCAAGTCCCCAAAGTCGTGTGGTTCACCAATGAAAGTGGTTTTATGTAAGAAGGACATGGAAAGGCAGATTATACAGCTATTAGCTCATAATAGGTCATTGAGGCCAGCTTCCCCCAGGATCTCTGCTCTAACAGAAGTACTCATAGGTCTTACCCAAGCACTGATATTAGGAAAAGGCAAGAAGCTATAGATCTATACAGACTCCAAATACACCTTTATAGTGCTACATTCCCATCCAACAATCTGAAAAGAAGGAACTTGCTGACCAATAAGCAATCATCTATAAAACATGAATAGGAAATTCTACAACTCTTGAAAGTAGTCTATTTCCCCAAGCAAGTCACTGTCATTCATTTCAGGGGACCCTAAAGATACATGTCTAAAGTCTCCTTGGGAAATCAAAGGGCTGGTAAGGAGGCAAGAACAGAAGCACGGGGGCTAAGTGTGTGGCTCCCTGGAGAGCACACAATTGCCAGTAGGTAGAGTATACAGCCTTCCCTCATCACCCCATAAAGAATTATGAGGCTATGTATTCTCAAAGAGAAATGAGACAGAAAGGTAGAGCATGGCTAAAACTGCCTGAAAAACAGGGCATGACAAGACTCCGGGATGCATGTGCAGGACAGTTCCCAAGGCCCTTCACATGGACTTCTTGTGAGGACTAGAGCAAGGTTTTGATAGGGTGACCTAGACAGGACGTCAACGTGAGGAGGGGGTGATACAAAGACGATGGTCCACATTGAGCTTTTGCCACTATGTTCTCTCTTGCATGGATGACTCACTCTTATGCAGTAGGGCACACTTCTTTTCCTACTTCTGCTTGGCCCAAACCTCCTCTGCAGAGCTTGTTTCTCTGCCTACCTTTAATAAAACTTTGCTATCATCATCATCATCATCATCATCAACAACAACAACAACAACAACAATGAAGTGTACAAGCTGAGTCCACAAAAACTGCCAGGTAAGGAAGAAGCAAAACTGTCTTCATTCAGAGACAACGTTAGTGTTGAGAACATTGTGAGGGTTAGTAAATGAAGTAAGCAAGGTTGCAGAGTACAGATCTGTATATAAAATTAATTGAATTTATGTATACTACTAGCATCAAACAATGCAGAAATAGGATTTAAAAAGAAACAATTCTATGCAAAATGGTGAAATCTTTATGGAGGGATTTTGGCAATAGTTGGCAAAATTATATTAACATTTTGTCCTTTGATATAGCAATCCCACTTGTAGGAATCTTTACAAGACAAACCTTTCCAAAATGGAAATACAAATTGATAATGTTACTTATATCAACTTTGTAATACAATATTGGAATATAGGTGAAAGAGTTTTGGCCCAGACAGGACACTGTAGCCGGTAAAGCCAAGGAACTCCTATCTCCCCCTCCCCTAGGAATTTACCTCTGGTGCCAAACCTAGACCAATGGGCTACCTGTGCATGCCTAATGCTCCCTTAGGTTCCACCCCAAACCGAGGCTACTTATGTGCCTCACTCCACATGTTCTACGGAGAGAGGAGAGATCGCAGACCCCCGGGTGGAGATGCCGCGCCCCAGGGGGTCGGGGGTGTCTCTCCCCACATTGTCAAAATAAAGGTCATTTATATTTCATACTTCTTATCTTTTAAGCCGCCGCCACAGGTCCCCCACAGTTCTATCAATAGGAAGTTATTCAACACAGGCGAGTGATCAACTGACTCCCCAAAGACTCCGGTGTTGGAAGGTGATTGGATCACGGGGCTCATAGCTGACTTGCCATTAGGAGGTGGGGTCTAGTCAGAAGAGCCAGTCACTGGGGGGCCTGGGTGGAAGGGGGCATCTCCCTCCCCAGTCCCTCTCTTTGCTCTCTGCTTCCTGTCTGCCACGAGATGAGCAGCTGTCCTCCACCAGACCCCTCTGCTGGGCCAGCCTGTCTTGGAGCCAGCTGACTGTGGCTTATGTGACAACATGGGCCAAAATCAGTCCTTTCTCCTTTAAGTTGTGGGTGTTGGGTATTGTGTCACAGCAATGAGAAAGTGACAAACGCAGAGGTGATAGATTACTGTGCACTTGTGACAAAAACAAGGGAGATCCTTATGAATGGGTACAGAGTGACTCACAGGAGTTATCCTTAGGTGGCAAAACAAGGTGCAAAGAGAACAGGTAGTGTGCAGCTTTCCTGCAGTGAAGGAGAGAGAATAGCAAATGCACCCATACCTGCAAATGATCGGATCGCAACAAGCAGCACAGGAAGGGCAACCTGGAAAATGGAAGTCAGGCGCCTTGCCTTCGGGCAGGCTGTGGGAGATTGGGTAGGAGGGAGGCAAGGCTGAGGTACACTTCTCTGTGGTTAGTTTGGATTTTTGAAGTTCTGTTAATATTGTCTTCAGAAAACAAAATCAAGCTAATAAGAATGAGGAAGGAGAAAAACTTTAAAACTGAAAGCAAATGATCCTACTTGTATGCCAACTGATTGCTGTAACTGGTAGAGGGGAACAAAAAACAGAGCCTGACTGGCCGGGCTCAGATTTGAACAAGGTTGCCAGGGGTTAGGGCACCCACAAAGAGATCATGAGCTCTGTAAAGTAGGTTTATAGTGGGAGATGTGAAGCAATATTGAAACCATCTTAGATGTATTATAGGGAGGAGAAAAGCTGTAAATATGCTGTCATTTAGAGCCAGAGTTTTCACCATGGAAAGTATAACTGTGGGTCTGTGACTTCTGAAATATGCATGTACACCCATACATACACATGCACAGGTACATAAATATGTATGTGTACACATATGTTAGTAGTATCCGCATTTACATACACATATACATATGTCAAAATGTACATGAAAAATAATGTTTTGAGTCAATTCAGGACTTCTAGGCAGCCACAACAGTGCAATGAAAGACACTCATGAGAGGACTTACAGAACTGCTGCAGAATGATGGGAAAAGTGTGCTCTGAGTGAGGAGAAGTATTTTGAAGGGGTTAATAACAACGTGTCTTTTACTGTACTAATTAAAAAAGGTAAAATTCACCATATTTCAATCCCAACTCCTAGGGGCTCCCACTGCATTCCTTACATCTCATCTGTGGGAGAACTTGAGTGGTCTCTTGTGGTTCAATCTGGCTCTCCTTGATCAGTATTCCTGCAAATCAGCAGCTGGAGCCAGCAGCTCAGTCATCTGTAAGACTAGGCAGTGTGTGGCTTGCCTGTGGCTGTGATGCTGGCAGCTGTTGGTGTCCAGTGAGTAGGTGTATTGATGCATTTGGGATTGAAAGTTGATGATATTCTGATTTTCTCATTCACTTTTTGTTTATTAACAGCAATATTTTTATAAAGAGCTGCCACCCCTCATGTATTTGGTTACTCAGTTGTATAGCTTTCATAAAAAAAGCAGGATAGATATTTGATTCTTTCCTTTTGTTGATCAGATTCCAAAATTATGATTGGTTTCTTTGTACGTAATCTATTTTGTAGATTAGAGATCTACAAAATATCATTATAGCTGGATGTGGTGGTACACGCCTGTAATCCCAGCACTTGGGAGGCTGAGCAGAGAGACTGCTTTGAGTTTGAGGCCAGCTTGGGCTACAAAGTGAGTTCAAGGCCGACGTCAACTTCAGAGTGAGACTTCATCCTGAAAAGACAAAAAAGATATATAATTACAAAGTGTAGCTATAAACATATTGGATGGGTTTCAATTCATGTAATGACTATTCTTATCAAAGTCTAATTTATCCCGACTTTGGCCAGTGACAGATTTTGATTTGGTTCCTGAGTCATTTTTGCGTGACTTCAGTGATCTTGCACTGCTCCCTCGCTCCCTAGAGGGCTGAAGTTCATTTTGCTGTGTAGACTACCCTTGGCGCGCACCCAGTGTTGTGGGTTCATTGCACCCCACTCATTCCAAAGCCCTGGTTACCTACTGCTCAGAATATGACCTGTTGGGAAGGGAAGGGTTCACACATGTGATTGGTTAAGGTGAAGCCATACTGGAGTGGGGGTGCCCTCACGTGATATGGCATCTTTATAGAAAGGGACGCTTGGACAGGGACACATCGGGGAAGAACTCCAGGTGAAAGCACAGACACTGACTGAGGGCGGCTGGAGCCACGCAGGGGCTCCCCAGGAGGAGCCCGCTCTGCTGACACCGTGACACCAGGCACTGAGCGCCAGAGTGCCCAGAAAACCCATCGCTATTGTTTAAAGCACTCAGTTCGGGGACCTTGGTCACCACAGCTCTAGAACAGTACGCTTAGACTGCTCCGTTCTCTATCGACATAAGGCACTTCTGTCAAAAAGAAGTTTGATGATTATTTACTTTGCTTTGTCTTAACATTTACTGACTTTTTTTTCATAGATGCCCAACGGGTGTTTTCCTTCTTTGTGTTTAAGTCCAGGAAGTTGGCGAGGACCGCTGAGAGCTGCTCCTTTCAGTGGACGCTTTGCTACCCTCCTCCAGCCTTAACTTTCCTATTGGTTCTGTTGCCTTGCCTCAGTTTCCCCCTCAAGAATTTGTAACATTCATGGATTCAATGTTCTCTGCTGATCTTCTGCTTTGTCTCAGATTCTTTAAATTTATTTCTTCATTACTTTTTATGCTTAAAATGATTTTCTTTCATGTACTACCTTCTTTTTTTAAAAAAAAATTTCTTCAGCTTGTGTTTGGAATAGTAATTCCCATGTCTCTCGGTTTGGAGGACTTATTGCTGTGCTGTGGCTTTGCTGTCTTTACAGATATGATCCCGCCCCCCCCCTTTAAAGTGGCTTCTGATATAAGAAAAGGTATGCATTTTCCCTTGCTAGCTACACTCATCTGCCTTTTGGATTGCTTCCTTGTGGTGATCAAAAATACGACAGCGGGCTTTCTGCAGTGGCCACTCTGCCCTTGTCCGCTTCCCGCTGGACCCTCTTCCCTTGGCTTTGTGGCTGCATTCTCCTCCCCTGCGTTCTCCTGGTGTACGCTGCCCTGGAGGAGGCTGGACTAGCTAGGGTATTTGAAGGGGCAGGCTTTGATGGGGAGCCCTTGCTGACCTTGGGCGGAGCTACCGCTCCCAGTGAGCTCCCATGTCCCAGGCGGGGCCTCTGTCCTCCAGAGATTTCCCTATGGTTGGTGCCTGCACACGTGGCTCTCACCCAGGCCACCTGCATCCACCCGCTGAGATTCTGGGAGCCAATGAGAAGACCTTTCCATCTAGATCTATAAATGATTGCCACGGTTCTGGCTCTGCTGCATGTGAGGATTTGGGGAGATAAAAAACGTCACCACTGCCATGTTCCCAGAATTTTCTGAATTATTTTAAAGCGAATTCCAGGCATCCTATTATTTCACATACATTGTGTGTACCTCTAAATATACTCTTTATTATAAATTATTGTCACCAAGAATTAACAACTCTCTTCTCCTATCACCCCTCTCCGCCCTCCCTCCCTCCTTGCCTTCTCTCTCTCTCTCTCTCTCTCTCTCTCTCTTTCTCTCTCTCGTGTATTTCTTTCATTTTGAGACAGGATCTCACTATGCAGTTCAGGCTGGCCTTGAACTCACTGTGTAGCCCAGGCTGGTTTTGAACTCACAAGGATCCTCCTGCCTCAGCCTCCTGAGTGCTGGGATTACAGGTGTGTGCCACCAAGCCCAGTTTCTTTTTTTCTTTCTTTCTTTCTTTCTTTCTTTCTTTCTTTCTTTCTTTCTTTCTTTCGTATCAAGGATTAAACTCAGATCCTTTGCACTGAGCTCCATTTCCAGCCCTTTGCTTTAATTGTTTATTTTGATAAAGAGTCTTGCTAAATTGACTAGGCTGGGCTCAAACTTGTAATCTTCCTGCTTCAGTGTCTCACACTGTTGAGATTAGAAGTGTGAATAATTCTTTAATATTGTCCATTAACCAGTAAGTGTTGGTTTAATTCTCCAATGTCATATATTGCAATTCGTTTGAATCAGAAGTCACTTGGGTCTCTCTCTCTCTCTTTCTCTCTCTCTCTCTCTCTCTCTCTCTATATATATATATATATATATATATATATATATATAAATTTTTAAATTCTTGAGACAGGGTCTCACTATATAGTCAAGACTGGCTTTGAACTTGGGGCAGACCTCCTGCTTCAGCTTCTCAAGTGTGTCCCAGCATGCCTGGAACATTGATGTTTTTGTGTTTTAATCTATAGGTTTTCCCTGTATCTCGCTTTTCTTTGTGGAATTCATGTTTTATGCTGGTGACCTCCCCGCTGTCAGGATGGTGGCGGTAGCACTGCTCTATATTTCCTGCGAATTGGTTGGCCAGATGCGCGCGTGTTTGTTTTCAACAAGACTCCTTCCCGTGTAGTACTAGAAGGCTTTAACATACCTCTCTGAGTGACCGTCAGGAAAAGGTCAAGCAGGAGAAATATCTGCAAGGACGTGGAGCTGACCCACAGCCGTCAGCTTGGCCTAACAACCAGGTATAGAATGCACACCTGACTGCAGACTCGCTGCCTTCAGCCCATGGATGACACCTATGAAATCCAGCATACTCTGGCCACCAAAGCAGGTTTTAGCAAGTGTGCAAGAATTAAGGTCCTTCAGAGCAAGATTTGTGACCAGAGTCGCTGTTCAATTAAGCTAGAAACCCCCAAGAGAGGAAAATTAAATAGAGCAGGCCCTGATCTTTGGGTACTGGTCTGGCATCCACAGCAAGGCCATGCTGTTCTTCTGTTGGACATAAAAAATCTCACCGAATACCAGCCTCAGACAAGGTTACCCTGAGACCATGAGAAATGAGATGTAGCAAGGCCATTGTATAAATTTGTCTAAGCATAGATAAAAAGCAAGGTCAGTGTGCAACCCACAAAATACCAAGCCCTCCCTCACATTGGCTTGGATGGCATGGGTGACTGCTGCTTCTGCACTCCCAGAGGAAAAAGGCACTCTGCCACCCTGTCATGGAACTGTGCTCTCTTTCTTTTCTTTTAAAGAGAATAAAACCAAGGAAAATAAAACAGAATAAAACTAGTCAAAAGTAAACCAGTATAAGTGATATGGAACTTCAAAACCTTACAAAACCAACAATAGTTACCATAATGCCTTTTGTTGTCTTCAAAATAGCTGCAGATACTTTTGGATGTAGTAGAAATTGAACAAAACAGAATAGAAACAATAAAGCCAAAATACTAAATCCAATAAAGAATTTCAAAACAAGCCACTAGTAAATCTAAAATGGCTACCATAACATGTCTTGCTATCTTTCAAATAGCTGCCCCTGCCACCAGATTAAACATAATCAAACAAAACAAAAGAGAATAAAACCCAACCCAACACAACAATGAAGACAATCTGGTTTCTCAGCCAGGATCACCTCCTGGTGAGGCCTGGATCTCTCCCCTCATAGTCAGGGAATGGCACTGACTCACTGAGAGGGTTGGGTGGCTGCCCCACTCTGGCAACAGCCAGCTCATGCTGTGCTTTCCAGCTGGGGATCGCCTCCTGGTAAGGCCTCTGGTTCTCTCCCACCACAGTCCATGAATGGCGGACTCACGGATTGTGCTCGCTTTCTGATAGCACCCAGAACACGTCCCAACTTCCTTGGACTGTACCCTGAAGCTTCCAACCAATGTTCAAATCCTTTTGTTTTGAGACACTGTTTCACTCTGTAGCCCAGGCTGGGCTTGAACTTGTGGTGATCCTCCTGCCTCAGCTGTAATTACAGGTGTGTGCAATCACACCAAACTCCAAGTCTTGCAGTATGTTCTTTGTGGCCCCCTCTTGCTGAGATGCCCCACCACTCTCCATGATGTGGGCTCTTCCTTACTGCAGAGAGAAAACGTCTGACTCAGTCCCCTGCAGGTTTTCTAGGAGTCCTGGGCAGGGGAGTATTGACACACTGAACGACAGGAAACAGTACACATTTGTATCTGTCAGTTGCTTGGCGGGGAACAGATGGCACATACAAACTGAGTGAAGAGTTAAAGAAGAGACTGGGGAGATTTTATAATAATGTCAGCTCGGTTAGCCTGAGCCACACTTCCTGGCATTCCCTTCCCCACAGTTTAGGAGATTTGCAGAAGGGAAGGGATGCACATGTAACCCACGTTTCCAGGAACTAGAAGATAAGAAGAAAAAGAAGAAAAGAAAAGAACCAGTAACTTTAGAAAATGGGCTGAAGACTCGAACAGATTCCAATTCACAACAGAAGTCCAAATGAATCACACACCTGTGAAAGGTGATCACCCTCACTTTGCTCCATAGAACGATAAGTTCACACTACTGTGAGAGATCAGATACCATGGCACACCTGCCAGATTGGCAAATGCTGAAAAGCCTGACAGTTTCGAATTGGCAAGGCTCTGGGCAACGGGAACTTCCACCTGCTGCTGGTGGGAGTGGACACTGGAGAAAAGGCATCTCACAGGAAAACTGGAATACTTCTTATGATCCAGAAATACCCACATCAAGTTATCAAGCTCTGGGGAACTGTGTGCACATGGGTGTCAGTGTATTCACGTATAATACATTGAATGGTGGGTTCCAGAGGGTGCGTCCATGTCCTGAGCCCTGGAGCCTGTGGATGTGGCTTTATTTGGAGAGAAGATCTTTGTAGATGTAATTAGTTAAGGGTCTTCAGATGAGCTCATCGTAGGTTATCCAGGTCGGCCCTAAATCCAATTTATAAGACAGGAGGAGAAGGAGAAGGAAGAGAAGGAGGAGGAGGAGGAGGAGGAGGAGGGGGAGGGGGAGGGAGAGGGGGAGGAGGAGAAGAAGAAGTCATGTGGAATGGTGTGGCCATGAACGAAAGGATACTCAGAGCCATTGAGAGCTGGAAAAGGAGAGGCAGGTTTCTTCCTGGGGCCTTCAGAGGGAGAGGGACTTGCACATTGGGTTTCTTTCTTTTTTTTGGTATTGGGACTCGAACTCAGGACCTTGCTATTGCCACACAGGCACTTATGCAGCTAAGCTATATCTCTGGCCTGAGAACAAATTTGCATTGTTATAAGTTACCAAGTGTGTGGTAGCTGTTATAATAGCCACAGGTGGCTAGTACAGTGATTCATTGCTGCATCTGTTGGGTGCAAACAAATCACACATCTATAGAATGCAAACAGATGTAAAGTAATATAGTGGAAAACTCTACCAAAACAAAAACTATGTGTGTGTGTGTGTGTGTGTGTGTGTGTGTGTGTGTATCAGTATGCAATATACAGTTTTGAAAGAAAAAAGATGCAAAAAGAGTATATAAGTTACACTTACATTTGTATGAAGTCCCCAAACAAAGAAAGCATACCATAGATATTGTCTATGGATGGATGGATGCCTAAGTGGCAAACACTGATGCAAGTTGAAGAATCGGTTATTCTAGAAGTTAGGGAGGGAGAAGGAGGCGATTTTAAGGGACTCACCCTGCCATGAGGGGGACTGTGGCTCTCAGGGAGCGCGTGGTTGTGAGAGTTACGAAGTGCAGAAATGCCCACGAAGCGTGCATGGTGTGCACAGCTCTGAGTCTGGATAGTCTTCATAGTCTGAAGTGTGAACAATACCAGTGAACCAAAAGGATGCCCGACTGAAGACCATGTGTCTCTGAATTTGGAAATTTCAAGAGAATTACCAAAACTAAGGAGAATTTAGTACGCTGTTTGGGTATATTTAGGCAAGCAAAAAGCTAAAAAAGCATAATGAATTAAGATAGTCTATCTAATAAATAAGGATAAAATACCTGGAAATAAATCTTTATAAGAAATATGCAAAATCTATGTCAAGAAACTTAAAAAATGTTCCTCAGGAATATAAAAAGGGCCCAAATGAGAGGGAAGGTGGAGTATGTTCTCAGGTAAGAAAATCTATCTTCATAAACATTTAATACAGCCCTATACCGATTTATAAATTACATATGATCCCAAAAGTAGATGACATATTTTCGGAACTTGTCAAGATGATGCTAACCTTACCATGGAAAACTAACGGAGTGAAAACAGAAATATTCTGAAAAAGGCTAGTGAAAGAAGTACAAGTCTCACCAGATTTTAAAGCATAACAAATTTATAGTAATTAAAGGCAATGTGATACTAACGTGTGAATAGGATGACACCACAGAAAAAGTCTAAGCCACTGAGAATACCAGCAAGAGTTACTTAACTCTGATAAAAGTGTGATTAATACTCCCTGCAGAAAAAAATGAATTATTCATTAAATGGTGTCCACCTGGGAAAAAGACAAAGTTGCATTCCACCTCACAACTAGAAACAAACCAACGTTTGGGTGGAGTAGAGTAAAGGACTCAAAAACTGAACCCATGAAAATATTCTGAAAACACATGGCAAATTAAACACGTAATGTTGGAGGAGGAAAGACATTTTAAAATGTGATGTAGATCTCAGCAGCCAAAAAAAACCTTGATTAATACATTAAAAAAAGTTTCTTCAATAGAAAATTACCATTAGCAAAGTCCAAAGCCAATGATGGGAAAGTTATTTGCAAGTCGAATCAGCTAATAACCTTATTATATAAGTAGCTCCTCCAAAACAGTAAGAAAGAGGCCAACAAGACAGGAGAAGGATGGAGAAAAGATATGAATCAAACCTGGCTTCGGGGAGTTGGGGCTGGCACCAGTTTTCTCATGGTAACTCGGGTCATTAAATGAAAATCATAAATGTGTGCCCCTTTTGACATCTGGGGATCAAGTCTACAGATATATTTGCATATGTATGAAACTAGGGGAATTCTAGGTAGACACTGAATCATCTCCAGACAGACTGTTAATTTAAGAAAGGGCTAAGTACAGTGCAAATAGTGTGCTGCTGTTTGTGTAAAACAAGAATGTCTGTGTGTGTGTGTGTATTTGTCAGGGGACAATTGTTAGAGCTGAGGACAAGATCCATGGAGGTTCATTACACTATCTCCTCTTTTTTTTGTTTATGTCTGGAAATTTCCCTAATGCCAGTTTTAAAGGGTACTTAGAATAACCGCAATAGAGAGAATAGCTCTAGACTACGCAAGAAGCTGATGGTACCGCTCACCCCACATGCAATGTATTCATTAGGGACTGTGTTCAGGGGGTGTAAGACATTCGGCCATGAGGAAACACACAATTTGCTTTTCTCATGGAAGGAGGCAGTTACTGGACTCGGCTACTTGCTCAAAGTTGCCAAGAGAAACTTTTTTATGATTCTGTTGGCATTTTCCTCACTGCATCAACAGAGGTGCTGAAGCTTCAGCCATAAACTGTTCCATGCAAGGAGAAAGTGGACGAAAGAGAGAGATAGAGACGGGGGCTGCATATGGGACCAAAAAAGGGGTAGCTTTCACTAACTCAGTCCACTGTAAAGAACTTGCCAGAAACCCTGGCCAGTGAATCCCACTGTCATTTTATTGACCATTCCTGTCTGCAAGGGGGGTGGGGTAGGGTGCTGGGAAATGTAACTATGACACTTGCAACATTGCTGTCCCCAACAAACTCAAGTTCTCTATTACAAAACGAATTATTAACAGGGTCAAAATAAATGCATAAAATGCCAGAAGATACAACAAAGGAAACAGGTAGAACAGTATTACTATCATTGAAAATAGAACCAGAGCAAAAGGTTTCTAGGGGACAGATATGAATATTCCAGTATGTGAAAGACACAAGCTTAACGGAGGTCTTTTTTTGGGGGGGGGGCAGGAATCAAACTCAAGACCTTGTGCTTGCCAAGCAGACACTGTGGCCCTGAGCTATATCCCTGGCCTCAATGATCTTTATGTGTAGATTTTTGCATCCAACTCACTTGCACAATACAGTAAGCAAAAGAAGCTGATAAAAGTTCATAGAGAAATTCACAAATCCATAATCAGAGTGGAAGAAACTTACTGTATTTTCTCAGAAATTGACAGACTAAGCAGAAGAAAAATAAGTACAATACAAAGGGCCTGAATGACCAGTTCAGACTTGACCTCACACACAGTTACACCCTCCCCGAGTGTAGATGGAACGACATCCCTAACTGGCCATATCTTGGGTCACAAAGAGTCTCAACAAATTTAAGAAGCAGATATTACATTCACTGAATCCAGTGTGTGCAAATTAGCAATGACTAGCCAAAGGAAAGGCCCTAATACTGAAAATGATGGTTAAAAATCAGGAAGAATCCCAGAAGAGATGAAAAGACCAAATTAAAAAACAAACACATAACCTAATGGAGAAGATGAAGACATAAATGTGAGGAACAGGGTGGATAGAACTTCTGATGCACTCAAGCTTTCTAATACTTGTAAGAGGGGCTGTGTGTGTGGTGCAGTCCTGTAATCCAAGCACTGGGACGCTGAGGCAGGAGGACTGCTCTGAGTTTGAGGGCAGCCTGGAATAAGAAGTGAGTTCAAGGCCAGCCTGAACTGCATAGTGAGACCTTGTCTCAAAGTAAAACAAAATGAAACAAATCAAAAACTTGTAAGACAATATTACATATAACTTTATGTGAATAATTATGAAAATATAGATAAAATAGACAACTCATAGGAAAATGTGAATTGATCAAGAAATAGAAAAAAAGAGGAAGCCAATATCCATAAAAGAAACATAAGGCTAGTCAAAGATCTATCTTTCAATACGGCGCCAGGCCTGAGTGACATTATGGCTGAATTTTTCCAAACCTAGTAAGATAAAGGTAATTGAAGTACAGTATAAGCGCTTCTCTGCACTACAAAAGGTGGGAAACACCCAAACCCACTTGACGAGGCCAGAATAATCCTGATGTCCACATTGGAATAAGACAGCACAATGAAAGCAAGGTGTAGACTGATCTTTCTTATGAACAAAAGCACAAACGTACTGCATCATATCCACGAGGACATCACAAGAATCCTGTGCCATTCTTGTGCCCAGGGCAAGAATCCTGGGCAATCCTGTGCCCAGGGCAGGGTTTTCTCCAGCAATGCAGTGAGGAGCCAATGTTAATGGTTACGAGGGTGAGGCACTCTTCCACTGGTAAAAGGAAGACAAATATATTATCTCATTTGATGTAGGAAAAATTTGATAAAATTCAACATCTACCCACCCTGTTGTTGTTATTGTTTCTTTTTTCTTTCTTTTTTTTTTTTTGAAAGACAGGGTCTTGCTATGTAGTTCGGGAGGCTGGTCTTGAACTCATTCTGTAGCCCAGACTGACCTTAAACTTGCAGTGCCCCTGCTGCCTCAGCCTCCTGAGTGCTGGGATTACAGGTGTGCATCTGTATGCCCGGTTGTGCCATTCTTATTTAAGGGGCTCATTCTGACTGATGTGAGACAAGAAAGAAATACAAAGCATAAATAGTGAAAGAGAAAAGACTAATGATGCAGCGACATTATGCATATTTTTAAAGACTCTAAACGAAGCATCTATCCAGGTGTGGTGGCACACACCTATGATTCTGGCATTATGGGAGTCTGAGGCAGGAGGATGGCAAATTTGAGCCCAGCCCATGCACCTTAAGAGGTAGTTAGTGAGACCCTGTCTCACTAATATAAAAAAGGACTGGGAATGTAGCTCAGTGCGAAAGGCCTCAGTTCAGTCTCCAGTAGTGCAAAAGAAATAAATAAAGTACCTGGCAAATCATGACTGCTCATGGGAGAGGTTTTTATGAGCTCTGTCTCCCTAACAATGATGGAGCAATAAATACAACATCCAAGAAAAGCTTCCCACTCCTCCAAGCACTACAGACAATGAATGCTTTCAACTGCAATGCATTACAGTGTGTAAGACTGATGCGAAGGAAAATACAAAAACTTGCTACAAGGCAGAAAAGCAGCCTTAATAAGTCCTATGTGTTCTTGAGTAGAAAAGACTTCACTTCAAAAAATGTCTGTTCTCCTAAAATTAGTCTATACTTTCAGTGAGATCCCAATGCAAGACTGGCCACAAATTTAAAAGAAAGAGACTGTTAGGCATCCAAACATGCTCTAACGCCGCAGTAGTGAGACAGAAGAGCCCTGGAGCAGGGCTCAGTGAACTCATAGGCAGCAGAAGTTCTGTGAGCTCTCTACTGAAAATGCAGCGAGCTAGGGTTGATTCAGTTGGCAAACAGTGCTTGTCCGTGATAGGCTAGATCTGTTCCAGGCGAGAATAAAACTCAGCCTCAGCTCTCAGGGGAACTGGAGGTGACATCCTGCAGGATGAATACGGCATTTCATGTCACTGAAAAAATGTTGGGGTACCTGCCTGTCCATCTAAGGAAAATGAAATTGTAGATTGTAATTCCATAAAGATAAGAAGATATTCCTGAATAATTAAAAGTCTAAACACAGACTATACACCAGCAGTGGTGGCTGAGTTAAGAAGGTCCCAAGTTCAAGCCCAGCCTGGGTAACTTAGAAACTCAGTAAGACCCCATGTTAAAATTAAAAACAATTTTTTAATAAAAGGTCTGGGGATATAGCTTGGTAGGAAGGCCCCAGGTTCAAGCCCCAGTACCAAATAATGGACAAAAATAAAAATACAATAAAAAACTATACATATAGATTCATGAAAACAAGGTTTTTTTTTTTTCTCCAGAAAACAAGTTTAGAGTATGTTGTTCCAGTTCTTGGGTAAAGAAGATATTCTTAAGCAAGGCACAAACTACAGACCCTATAGAAGCAAAAGCAAATACGTTTGATGGCATAATGATGAAAAAGACAACTCGTGCATGACAGTAAAAGTACTACAAACTAAGTTAAAAACAGCAGTGTGGTAGAAAGTATTTGCAACCCGTATAATAGACACAGGAGCACTACTGAGCATGTAAAAAGAACTGCAGTCAGCAGGAATATTGGCAAGGAATATCAGCAAGTAGTTCATGGAGGAGATTATTGAAGTGAATGAAGAGCCTATAAATATTTGCTCAACCTGACCACACTCGTAATCAGAGAAATGCACATGATAATAAGAAGACACCTTTTTTTGACCATTGGGGTTCCCTAAGGTTGGGGAGCAGTGGGAACCCTGGTACATATTTGGTGCAGGCTCTTTTGGAGAGAAAGTTGCTAGTATCTATTTTTAAAATGTCTGTGTCCTTTGAACCCAGTAGATACCACTTCTCGGTATGTGAGGAAGACACTGTTCTTCTCCCCTGCCTGGAAGTGCTCCTCCTGGAGCTGGGCTGCTCAGCCAGATAATTCTCCTGGCATTCCTAGGGGTAGGTAGGTACCGAGGGAAGGAGGGCTCACCAGAGGAACATGAGAAGTGGCAATGTGTCCAACTTCTTTCTGTCTCATCTGCTTGGAGGCCAGGTGCTTGCACTGGATCCGAATCCTTGTTTATTCCTCCTGGAATGCCTCCTGCATGCCTGGGAGAATGCATTGAACTATAGCTCAGTATTCCAGAGCATAGATACAGAGTGGTTTATTAAATATTCTCCCTCTTCCCCGACATCCAGGCATTTGCAGGCTTTTGCTAATGCAAACAACACTGTAGGCATAACTTACTAAAGATGCTGAGTTAGCTAGGACCAGGCGAGGCGACTTCAGTGAAGAGGATCACAATAATGTGGTGGCAGCAGCAGGGTCCTGAGACGACTGGGCGGCCACAGTTGTTTGCTAGCACTTCAAGATCAGGTCAGTACAGATATGGAGAGGAAGTGCTTGAAGCTTTCCTAGCAACTCAGCATCACCTTGAGATCTTAAGTTTACATAAGATTCATGGATGAGTGGGAAATAAACTGATCTTTCACTGTAGAAGGTTGAGGGCTTCTCAGCTCAGCCTTACGTGAGAAACAGTTCAGTTTTCCCTAAGCCTGCACAGCGATGTGGCTGTTACAGTTTGTATCTAATGTACCCCAAAGCTTCATGTGCTCATAGGCAGGGCTTCAGGGAGGCAATTGGATCATGGGGTGGGGAATGGTGCTTTGAGGAGTTTATAGCTTGGGAGGTGGTCACAGGGAGCATGTCCCGAAAGGCTGGCTCCTCCTTTATGCTTTGCCTGCTGGCTGCCTCAAGGTGAGCAGCTTTCTCCGGCCAGACCTTTCCACTGAGCCATCCTGCCTTGAAGCTAGCCAACGACGGATTAAAAACATCAGCCAAAATAAAACTCCTTTCCCTTAGGTTGTGGGTGTTGGATATGGTGTCTCAGCAACACGAAAGTGACTAAGATGGTAACGTAGTGGTAGAACACTTGCCTGTTATAAGGCTTCAGTTCCATCCCCAGGACTGCAAACAAAATGAAAACAAAACAATTCTCTGTAAGCTGCTTTCTGATTGCAAGGCCTCTTTGTTGAAGCCACCCAATTAGGACCTACCTAACTCAGAATATGTCCCATAGCACATGCCTGTGCACCAGAGACTGGGGCAAGGCTGTGTGAGCAATGTTTGCATTAGCAAAAGTCACAAAATGCCAACAAGCCTCACTACATCAATGCCCTGGAGCTCTGAGTTGTGGTTCAGAGTCTTCTCCCAGGTGTGCTTAGGCAAAGAAAGTAGGGTGCAGGCCAAGCAGAGCATGGTCATTCTGTGTTACATGCAGCTACATGAACGTGCAGGAAACTCAGGACAAGTCCTCTGGAAAACAGAGGGCAGGGAGAGGCCAAAGGATGGCTAAAAGCGACTTTGCCTTTGTCCATGTTTGTTAAATATCTTAAATGAGGTTGTACTTCTGGTTTACTTCTGTAGTTAAAAAAAAAAACTTAATATATCATGAAGGATGTTCATACATTTTTAGCAAGTATACAATACAGAATAATCATTTCACTCAATGGCTGGGCTCTCTAGAGTAGCATTTGTGAGATTAAATAAAAAGGAATTTTAAGCATGGAGTTGAATATTTAGTTGTATGACTTCATTTAGGTCATAAGTGGTTTTAGAAAAAGTCCTAGGGGGAAATTCTCATCTTGCAAGAAAGAAAGCAAGCAGATTATTCGGGAGGAAAAACTCTAAAACTTATATAGTTGTGTCTTTGAGAAACTTCCTTGATTCCAAAAATAATAAAGGATATGAAAATATGAATAAAACAATAAAGTGTCAAGGGAAAAAGGCAGTTCTCAAAACAATTTTTTTTACCACAACTAAATAAGCTTCAAACCAGGCTTTCTGAAATGTTTCAGGAAAACAATTACTGAAAAATTGAAAGGGAATCTTATCCCAAGGGCTGCTCTAAATGCGCACTGATTTTAATAGGTCAAGATATGGGGCTTTTGAGATTTGTGCGAACTTTAATCGTAGGTACAAATATCCTTCAGTCCAGCTACTCCCTCGGGGGTACCAGCATCAAGTAGCCTCCAGAGGAATTTGGCAGAGGAATTCGGCTGAGCATATGAAAATGGATACTGAGATTATAATCACAGTTATGTTTGGGGATAAATGGCAGAATTATTGAGTCTTAGCAGTTCATTCTTGGAAGGTGAAATCTGGGCTTTGGCCTTGGCTATTTGGCATTGGACACATATGTCTTCAGTGCTCTTCCAAAGTGCTGTGGGACTGCTCAAGGTTCAAGGTTGATAATAGCCAGCCATTCAGCTCCTCCCATTTGTCCATCAAGCCTGCAGGCAACTTCTGGCTTTGGAGATTGTCTTAGCCTGTTTTCTGTGACTATTGCAAAATACCCAAGACTGAGTAATTGGTAAAGAAAAGTGGTGCATTTTGGCTCACAGTTCCGGAGTCTAGGAAGTCCAGTATCAGGCACTTACATCTGTTAAGGCCTTGTGCTGCTTCAATTCACGGCAGAACAAAGAAGGGCAAGTAGTCCATGGGGAAGAGGGTGAACTTGCAGGGTGACCTTGCTTTATAACACCTGGTTCCCTTGGTAAGTGATCCACTCATTGGGCAGGAGGGTGCTGTCACTCCTGGGAGAAGGGCAAGAAGCCATGCAGGAGGTCTCTGCTGTGTGACCCAGACACTTTAGATAGGCGCCCGCCAGCATTGCCACATCAAGGCTAAAGCTCCAGGTGAGCTGTGGTAAACTAGATGAGCAGGAAACTTCTCTTCCAAGACCAAGTTCTCGGCAGTCCCACCTTCTGGACACCCGATATGCATCTGCCATCTGCCACCAGCACACTGTGCCCTCTCAGTCAGTAGGTGCCTAGAGGGAGCATGGGTCAGGCCCAGGCTTCCTGCCCTTAGGCATGGCCCAGAGCTGAGCTCCAGCCTTGTTCCACCGCTGCGCGCCCCTTTCCCAAAGGCTCTGGACAAGCAGAGCCTCCCTCTCCCTCTCTCTCTTTTTTCTTTTAGTATGGGGAATTGAACTCATGCTTTACTAGGGAAGTGCTTGAGCCACTGAGCTAAATCTCCAGCCCCTCAAACAGCGCCTCCCAAGCCCCCTGATCTTCCGCTCCAGGAAGCCCGAGGGTGGGTGGGGTGAGCTGCGGAGGCGCCCGCGGGAGCCAGAGAGGGGTCGCCGCGTCCCCTGCCCAGAGGTGCTGCGGAATCTTCCGGGCGCACCAGTCCCCAGCTCGGCGTATCTGTGCGTCAGCGCCTAGTCCTGGGCGCCCAGCTGCGCCACGAGGCTCAGCAGCATCATGGGCACCGCCATAGGTTTGGCCGCCCGGGTCCCAGCCAGCAGCGGCCGGCCCAGACCCGACGGGGTCCTCGGGCTCCCAGCGACGATCTGCTCCACCATCTCCTTCGCTTCCCTCTGAGGGCACCACGGGGACAGGGACGGGGTTGTGGACGGGGATGAGGGGAGGTCGGGCAGGGGCCACGTCCGCTGTGTCATTCCAGGATCCCGCGGGGGGCGCAGGACCTCTGTCCCGAGGTGCGAGTGCCCTGTCCCTCACGCACCCCAAGGAGACTTCCGTCCCGGGGCTTCTCTGGGGTCTCCTGCTATGGGGTGTGGGCTGCGGAAGGGCTGAGAGGTGCGAGACCTGCTCAGAGCGGGGAGACACCTGGAGGCCCGAGATGAGAAGGCACCGTGGTGCCAGAGAATCATTCATGGGCAGAAGCTCAGCATTCTGCAGAATTTATGATGGGAAAGAGGAAGGACCTGCACTTCCGGTGAGGTTGGCCCATGCTAGGGGCTGGGGCAAGCAACAGGGAAGGGCAGAGAGCTGGAATCCTAGCTTCCAAGTGTGGAGTAGCTGAGCTCAGGCTCCACGTTTGGCAGTGACACAGCCATGAGCTGAGGCTCAGCGATCAGTTCTTGGAGCACAGGTGGCGCCCTGGCTCAGCTCTGACACTCAGGCTAGGGCCAGCTCTGTAGCCGCCTCTGGAGGGGAAAAGCAAGCTGCTGGCAGGTGGACCAGGGACTGTGGTGGACAAAGCAGAAGCAGGGGCACCAGGGGGCAGGCAGAGGCAGGGCAGGGCAGGGCAAGACACAGAGGTGCTAGAGAGTGACCTGAATGCCCCAGAACCTGAGCACGGATAGAGAGGGGGGCTTGTGTGCTAATGCTGTGCGTGTGAGTTTGACCCCGCAGCTTCTTTTAGTTGGAAGTGTAACCTGCACCCGCTAGAGTGTAGAAATCCTAGGAGTGCAGCTGGGTGAAGGTTTCTTGTAGGTTGCACTTATGGTGACATTTTGGGTCCCTGTCGGTTCCTTCTATTAGGGCAGGCACCTTGTCATTTGCTTTTGCAGCTCTGTGAGCTTCACAGGTGTTCAATAAATGCTTGCTGAATAAAGATCAGAAAAGGGATGAGGGCAAGCAGATATGGTGGCGACTCCTGGAATCCCAGCACTTGGGAGGACTGCTGTGGGGGCCAGCCTAGGTTACGTAATGAGTTCAAGGCCAGCCTGGACTACACAGTGAGATCCTGTCTCAGCCTCCCCCATATCAAAAAAAAAGGGGTGGTGGGGATGAGGGTGAGGAAGCAGAGGGATTTTTCTGACCTATCTTGCCTGGAGCCATGTTAACATTTGGCCAGCTTCAGGAAGAAATGCATTTTTCTCACGATGGCATGAGACAAATGCCTGACTGCTGGAGAAGCTTGGAAGGGTGGCCTAAGACTGCTCTGGATCCCCGGGAATGGGTCAGCTCGCTGCGGGGAGGAAGCTACAATGTGGTGAGCATCAGGGTAGAAGTCATTCCTCTTTAGGCGCCAGTAGCCCCTCCCAGACGGGCCCCCCACTAGAGATGGGCTGGGCGAGGGCTTGATGCCTTGGGGAAACGCGGGCTGGTGGGATGAGGGCCTTGTGTGTCATAAGTGGGGATTTTGGAAAACGATTGGACGCTGGGCGTTCAGAGCTGAGTTGCTGTCAGGAGGTGGGGTCCGGTCAGCAGTGATGGTCACTGGGCAATGGCCTGGAAGGGTCAGTCTCCTTCCCTCCCTCATCTGCTTCCTGTGTGCCAAGCCCTGAGAAGCTCTCCTCTATGGACTCAAAAGGGAGCCAAAGCGAAGCTGTCCTTCAAATGTGGGCGTGGGTACTGTGTCTCAGCCATGAGAAAGTGGCAGACGGGCCATAGGGTAGCAAGCCAGGGGCTGCAGTCTGCAGCCATTTTGCTTGTCTGAATGTTCCTGTGGAGGCAGGGCCAGAAAGCCAGGCCCCACTCCATCAGATGCCTTCTTTGTTCTGCAGAGGCTGCACTGGGGAAGCGACCAGACTCAGCAAGGCAGGAGGAGCACAGGGACAAGGGCAGGGATGTTCTGAACACCCATATGGAGGCCACGGGACCCCAGGAGCGGAGGCCAGGCTGCCCAAACAGTGCTCAGCTGTGCCGTAAGAGGATGCGGGTCTAAGTGTCAGAGGAAAACACACCATGAAGCCTGCAAGGCAAACAGAAGGTTCTTTCCCAGCGGCTTATAGGCAGCCATGGCCAGGCCAGGGTGGGGGTGTAAGGGGGCAGCTGCTCTTTCACAGGAGTCAAGCACCCCGCCACCTGCCCAGAGTTGCTTTGGGAGTGGGGGGGGGGACAGTGATGAGCATGGGACCCTAGAGGAAAGATAACATGGGCCCTGCTTGGGTCCCTGCCAGAGGGCAGAGAGAGCGGGTGGGAGGCACCCTCTCCCACGGGGAGGCTTGGGCTTCCTATTCAGGAGCATAGTCTGTACTTGTCCTCCACAGCTGGGCAGCTGAGCTCTGCTTGCATCTTGAAGGGCCAGGAGACTCGTGGTAGGGAAGATGCTCCCTTTTCCCTGGACGTGGAGAGGGCCAGCCACTGGCTGCCAAGAGAACTGACATCCTCCCCTCACCCTCCCCATCAGCCTTTCCTGCTCCCAAAGCGGGGAGCTGAAAATCTGGCCTTATCTTGTTTCCTTCTAGGATTCAGAGCCGGGGGAGCCCTGATAGAGATGGGGCAAGGCACCTGGCTGGATGCAAGGGGCCCAAGGAATAGCTCAGAGTTCCCAGCCACCCCTCCCCCAATCAGGGTGCCTCCTTGCAAGCCCTGACAGTCAATGCCAGCAGGACCCAGACAGCACTGGGATCTCACAAGGAAGTGGTTCTCCAAGTGCAGAACTCCACGGTGCGGAGAAAGGACAAGGGGAAGAAAGGATAAACCAAGCTTTGACAAAGTAAGTCAAGGAAACCAAGGCCATTTAACATATATTTATTGAAATCTACTTGATGCAAGGCACTGTGCTAAATTTGGTAGGGAAAGCAGACATGAGGGCCACCCCTGTCTTCTAAGAGCTCACAATCTAACGGGTGGGGGAGGGTTGAGTGGGAGAGAGGAGAGGCCAAGTTCACAAACAGCTTTAGTGCAAGGCTGATTAAAGTGAGTGCCAGAAAACAGACTAAGTCATGAGATCCGGGAGGAACAACAAAAGAGGGTCCACGAGTAGGGGCAGGACACAGCTACTGTTCTCAGAGATGTGCAGGTAACGTGGAGGGCCAAGTGTAAAGAGACCTTCTTCTAGTTTTGAAAGTAAACCCCAAACCGATGCAATGAGAACTACACAATGTAAGTACGCTATTAAGCGAGGCGGTATCAATTCTCCAATCGATGGGTTTGCTGGAAACTGAAACACTTCCAGAAGAGAGAATGGGGTGCGCCGTGCCGAACTCATCACGTGGTTAAAGGAAAGGAGCTGGCTCAGGAAAGGAGCAACTTGCAGACAGAAAATCACTGGTGAAACTCACCGACACAGAAGGCATAGATTTTCACCCATCGCAGTGAACACAGTATGGTATCACATTAAACAGGTGTCACGACAGTCAGGTGGGGCCTGGGCTGGGGCTGCTAGCTTGGGAGAATTTGAGGAAAGCCAGCAGCGTGCTTCTTCTCACAGAGCAGCCAAATAGCCAATGTAATTGGCTCCGAGACAAACTGCAAAAGCAGAGACTTAAGCTGGCTCAAGTCAAGGGGCAGGTCCTTGCTGGGCACACACGTGGACTGCCACAGGCAGTTGCCGGCAGTCTAAGAGCACAACGCAGTCGGGCCCCCCTTGGGGTGCTGGGAGGCCTGGCACAAGCCCACAGATCTTCACCAACTGTTCTACATCCTGTGAGTGCGGCCCCCTGTCAACCAACTGCAAATGCCCGTTTCCTCGCTTGCTTTCCTCTGACTTGAAAGATGAGGGGCATCATCTCCAGCCAGCTCTGGAGACTTCGGCTGCCCTTGGGTTGGGTGTTCCATCCTGTTTTAATTAATGCAGCCCAGAAGGGGAGTGGTGAGCCATAGGGTCACAGCAGACACTGCACCTAGTCACTGTGGCCACAAAACTAAGTACATTAAATGCAAATACCATGGGAGAAAGATATGGCCAGGTAGGGTTATTCCACGAGGGTTACACAGGAAACAGTAAAAATGGTAAAGAATTCCTTTCTTTTGAAAATTTCAGCAAGTATCCAAAAGGTTAATAAAAGCAATGGAATATTTTTCTCTTACTATGATAAGAAGGAATATACTTCTATCACCAGCCAGAATCCCACGTAACCCAGCTTCTCTCCACTTCCCTTGCAATAGGAATACGTGTGGTTAGAAAAGAAGTGAGGTAGATATACGAACGCATAGACAAACAACAGGACAGCTGCTTGTGCCTGCCCCGACAGAGCAATGTCCCCGGAGAATCCAAGGAAATTCACCTCCTTGGTGCATGAGGTGGCAGATGAAGCAGTGAAACCGTGAGCCACCGGGTGAAGCCACATGCCCATTGTGTTGGGAGAAAGTGGATTTCACCGTCCATGCCACGGAAAGCCGCTATGTCAACGGTAAAGGAGAAGACACAATCCTTAATGTTACCTTTAAACAAGAACTTGTTCAAGAGAAAATTACAGAATCAAAACTAGAACAAAGTACCAGGTAGAAAAAAGTACCAAGGAGGGCAAGAAGGGAAGTCAAGGTGCCATGTCCTGGGGGGAGCAGTGACCTCTATGCTACAGGCTGAGTTAATGTCAACCTAGACTTCAGTGGAATCCTGCAGATCCAGCTGGACAAATGCTCAATTGAATGGTCAAAGAAACGGTAAAGGTACCCAGAATTGGGCCTAGTGCATGTCAACATTCCTTATTTAATGACAGCTGTACAAATCACGCCCTGATAGCTTGAAAAGAGAAAACTGATTTAGAAGGCAGTGAGTTCAGATTCACAACCACTGGAAGAATGGCATCCAGAGCAAAGGGAATTGCTATGTAAGAGGTGCTGTTGGATTCTCTCCAGCCTGGAGGTCGGGATGGAGATGTCCCATAGGGTCATAGTTGTGGCCTGGGGCCACTGGGGAGGTCCTTCTAGCCAAGGTCACAGGGATCACTGTCAGACCTTGTTTCCCAAGAAGGGGCCCTAGGAGGCCCTTTCTGGCTGTGCCTGCACTTCTACTGAAGGCCTTGGCCTCCAGTGCCCCCAGGGCACAGCTGCTTGGAGGTGATGCCACAGGCCTGGCATGGCCAGCTTCCTGGCCAGCCCTCGCTGCTGTTCTTCCCGGAGGAGGCTGCCACCAATGACGCCTGGCCCAGGATGGACAGCTCCTATTTCCATTCCTCAGAGCCACCAGAAGCGCCTGATGCTCTCCTTTCCCTTGCTTTACTGCCCCTCTCGGGCATGGCCACTGCATCCTGCAGTCTGCCCTTGCGTAGCCAGCTCTGTCCCATGACACACAGGCCATGAGAGAGACATAGTTCCTCTCCAAAGCTTTGTTCTGTCACTCATCTTAGGCGTGGCTTTGGAAGCTGACAGCAGCACAAGTGGGCAAATAGCTCCTTAGCTGCCCAAAGAGGCCACCAAATTGACCTTTCTCATTGCAGTCACTTGCTGGGAGGAAGATCAGTCAGGCGAGTCTTCCTGTGTCTGAGGAGATGCTGCTGGGTGGATTTGCTGCTCCACTGAGTCCACTGCCAAGGCTCCCAGGAGCTCGGGGGTGGGCTGACTGCTGCCAGACCCGGCGTGTACCATCCTGTTGGTCCAGGTGAGGCCAACCCCCGCTGCTGGTGGCCGGGGCCGTCCCCACGAGCAGTCAGAGTGCTCTGCGGAATCCGTGAGAGACTTATCTCTAGTGTGCCTCAGTGACTGGGTTGGATAGTCAAGTGCTGCCCACAGATATATGCAGAGTCTGCATCTAATTGCAGAATGGGCCTGCTCCTCGGGCCCATTCCTACCTGACCCACCCACCTGGTGCAATCACCTTCCGGTGGGCAGGATTTCAACTTTTTGTTTGTAATTAAGATTCTAGAAGAAAATATCATCATATCTAAGTACCGAAGCAATGAAAGTTACAACCTACAAAACAAATGCCGGGATATGTAAAAATCACAAGCTTGCACAACAAAACTGTAATAAAAAGTGCTATAAAGAGTAAAGCAATAGAACTGGAAAAGAGAACATCACAACTGATATAGAAAAATTGATATATAAAGTCAATATATCCAAAGGTAATTTGATAACCAGTCAAAGGAGATGAACATACAATCGCATGCAAGAAAACAGAAGTAGCATTTAAGTTGTTCATAAAGAAAAGGCGACACTAGTAGTCAGGAGGCCTGGGGTCCATCCTCGAAGGTGGCATTAACGAGCTGCAGAACGACAGCACAAACTATGAGTACGACAGCAGATGACCTTGACTGGGTGTGTACCTTCACCCGGGGCAGGCGCTGCCCTTACCCTTCTGACACCCTGGGGAGGTAGGTACTGGGATTGTCCCCTTTAGCAGAGCTGTAAGCCAGAGGCTTGGAGAAGTACCATGGAGGCCCGATACCAGAAGAGGCTCTTGGTCCTATCAAGAAGGTGCCACCTTACCCTTGCGTCTGGAGACATCCTCCTATCTGGGGCCCCTTTCTCACCCACTTCATTTGGAACACAGTGGTGCTGGGTGAGGATGAGACCCATCAGGCTGAACACCACCAAGTAATGTTTCTTTTTGGCAGGTCCAGGAGTCACCAGATTGAATTGGATTAAGGAAAAAGAGGCAAAAAACATTTAACCTAGATTAAGTTTTACAGGAGTATGATCTCAGAACGATGGATTAAATGCTAATAAAAAACAAAAACCAAAACAACCACCACAACAAAAAGAAACCCAGCCTTTTGAAAGGTCATTTGAAAAAGCACCACCCTAAGTGGTTATGTTGCAGAGCTTTGGGCCTAGTTAAACACACCGAAAACAGTTCTAATGTTATACGAATGTGTTCTTATGGCTTGGGATGAAATTTTTGGCTGGAGCCTTATGTGAGGATTGTCACAGTGTTGCCACGCAAAGCTCGGATAGAAGTGACCAGTTGTGCCAAGACTGGGGACCGAAAGGGTTCTTGTGTTGGGGAAGCGATAGGGATCACCATGTATAAGTTGTTAGAATAAAACCATTCAGGGGACAGGGCGTGGCAAGAAAAGGAGTATTTTCTATATTAATATATTAAAATATCATATGTGATGTATAATATGTGATGTACAATATGTATGTATAACTAAGTTAATAAATTAAATGTTATAAGACATGAGTATTCTATTTACATCCCTAAAAATTTATAAATTCAAGTAGGCCAAAAACTTTTAGGGCACTCTTGTTTCTTGGGGAGCGGTGGGATTGCATTGTACCCACGCCATCCTCTGTTTCCCGTGGAACAGAGCCTTGGCGTAGACGGCCTCCCAGCATCCCCAGCCGCCTGTCTCTTGTCACTCAAGGCGTGAGGACTGAATTACCTTGCAGGCACCCGGTGCCAGGTAAACTTGCAGAACTAGGTTAACATGGGAAGAGCTACTCCGGATGAGCGTAATGGGAAACACGGACACTTAGAAAGTGCTGGTGGCGGTAGGAATCGGTTCAACCTTTCAGACGATAAAATAGATAAGCGCTACAAAATTGTTCATCTCCTTTGACTCTGCCATCAGCCGCTGGGGACTGTCCCCTACTCCTGGTGGCTGGGCTGATGCTTCTGCAGCGCCGAGCGCCTCTTGAACACGCGGCCACACTCGCCACACTCACAGCGCCTGGCCCCGCTGTGGATGCGCCGGTGGCGGCTCAGGCCAGAGCTCCTGCGGAAGGCTTTGCCGCACTTGTCACACTCATAGGGCTTGAGACCGCTGTGGATGCGCCGGTGCTTGATGAGATCGGAGGGGCCACGGAAGGCCTTGCCACACTCGTCGCACACGTAGGGCCGCTCGCCGCTGTGGATGCGCGCGTGCTCCAGCAGGCTGGAGCTCTGGCGGAAGGCCTTGCCACACTCGCCGCACTCGTAGGGCTTCTCACCGGTGTGGATGCGCCTGTGCTTGGTGAGCTCCGAGCTCCTCCGGAAGAGCTTGCCGCAGTGCAGACAGCCGTAGGGCTTGGCGCCGCTGTGGATGCGCTGGTGCTCCGCCAGCCCGTTGACGGCACGGAAGGACTTGCCACAGTCGTCGCAGTCGAAGGGCAGGTGGCCCGTGTGCACGCGCTGGTGCTTGAGCAGCTCTTGGCGATCCAGGAAATCCCTGCTGCACGCGTTGCATGCCAAGGGCTTCTCAGCCACATGCAGCTTCTGGTGCCGGAAGAGGTGGTTGTGCGCCGCGAAGGAGCGCCCGCACTCCTCACAGTCGAAGGGCTTCTCCCGGCTGTGCACCCGCAGGTGCTGGCTCAGGCCTGCGTTCTTCTTAAACCTCTTCCCGCACTCCTCGCACTCGAAGGGCATGGCCGCCTCCTCCTCCAGCTGCTCCCTCTTCCTGGCTGCAGTGCCCTCCAGGGCATGACTGGGGCCGGGCCGGGGCTCAGCGGCAGCCTTGGCAGCCTCGGCAGCCACCGCAGCCACGGCAGCCACGTGGCTCTTCCTGTGCTCGTTGAACTCAGCCGCCCCCCTGAAGACCTTCCTGCAGTCGCCACACTCCCACCCCTTCTGCTTGCTGTGAACTCTCTGGTGCTGCACGAGCAGCACTTTCAGCCGGAAGGCATCACCGCACTCTTTACAGGCAAAGTGGTGTTGTATGGGTGGATCCTGCGGGCTCCCTCCCCTCCCCGCAGCGCTGGGGTCACTGGCCCTGGGCGTGCTCACGGATGCCATCTCTTGTGGCTGGGTTTCTTCACCCATTGCCTGGTGGCAGGTTACAGAGGTGCTCTCTGAAAGGACAAACGAGAGAGCACAGGCAGGAGATGACTCCTGTCCCTAAAGCTTGTCCCTGTGCTGCAGCTGCAGAGCAAGCCAGAGGAAAGAGTGGGGGGGGGCTGGTTGCTGGACTCTGTCTACCGAAGGTGTCCCAAGGAAGAAGGGGTCCCATGGAAGCACACTCAAAACCCTGGGTCCCACAGGCTCAGCTGTGACTCCCAATTGTAACCTCAATCCCAAGAGCTTGGCTGAGCCTTTCTGAACTATACCCTGCATCTCACAGCAGCTCAGCTAGGTCCTTCCCAATCTGGGAATGATTCTTGGGGTTTCTTTCCCACTCACCAGGGGGCTTAGCTTGATCTGCGCTGAGGGATGGGTCTGACACCAGCAGCACTTGTCCTTGTGCCAGGTGGGAGACCAAGGTAGGATCCAAAACGGGCACTCCTGCTTGCGGGAAAAGAGATGGGTCACAGAGGTGGCACAGAGGACAGCAAGATGCAGGAACAGGGAGAGGCTTTCAAAGGGGAACCATTTCCAGTTCTCAAAGACTGGCTGGCTGGGACCTCAGGCAGATGATTTCTGTAAGGCCAGTACAGTTCCCAAGGGCTAGCTACTTCTGAAGACAGGAGGAGGCTAGGCTCTGGGACATCTTAGAGGGGTGCTCCAGGGCCACGTCAGGTGGCCACTCTGAAGAGCTGACCCTTGCCCCCCTTCCTACCCCATAGTGCCCACATGCTGGGCCTCATGCTCTTCCCAAGCCTAGGGACTTCCACAGCTCCCCAACATTCTCTCCTAACCCTGACCCCCTACACAGACCCCATGGGTGGACAAGAGAGTTACTGTGTTCACCTTTCTCAACAGCAAATGCCAATCGAATGGCCTTGCAATTTGCACCATGTGTGGGTTAAAAGTATTCTCAGTTATACTGGCAGGTTTGTTCCCCTTTCTTTCCAATAGAAGACTGGTGTGAGTTCTCTCTATGAATGAAGAGTTAGAGGAGCTCTTGCCAATCGGAGATGTCAAGCGTGACAGTACTTCTATATTTCCCTATCACTTAGGCACAAGATGAGCCCCTCTGCCAGCTCTAGTCCCAGCAGGTGGCGAGACTGGGGAAGGGCTGGGGGCATCCTTACCCACAGAGGTCACGTTCCCGTAGTAAGCCAGTGTCCTCTGTTCAGGGACCAGTTTCAACCACTTCCTTGCTGTGAGGTCCTGCACTGAATCATCAGGCGGCACCAAGTCCTGAAAAGAATTCCCAGGGATAATGTGGCTTTCCATCTGGTGTACAACGAGGCAGCGGTGGCACAAGTTACACCAAGGGCAACAGGTGAGGGCCTAGAGCATGTGTGTTGCTGATGTGGAGCTCCAACCACATCCCCAAGAAGTCCTGGAGAGAGAACATGACCAAGCACCAGGAGACCTGACCAGCTACCCTGGTGTCCTGCTGTCTGTCCGAAGGACCTCACATCAATAACACAGCCAGAGGGCAATGCGGCTCTCTCACCTGTACTGCAATGGGCACTGCAAGCCCAGTGACATCCATTCCTTGGCAGCCTCTGGGAGAGAAGCAGAAGGCAGGAAGGAAGGTAGCAGCCAGGGTTCACACCCTGCCACGTGTCATGCTGGGCAAGAGACAGGAGCCGAGGCCAGGATCAGGGAGCAATGACAGAGTCCCAAGCAAGGCAGGGAAGCACAGCTCACCTGGGCCTCCGGCATCTCAAGAGGGACTGCCAGGACCTGGTTTCCCGGGGCTCCATCCTGGGGAAGGGCAAGACCTTGGGGAGCAGGTGGAGCTAAGGAAAGTGAAAAAAGCCATGAGTGACAACAGCACAGTTTCTGGGTCCCTTGGGATGGGACTGGCATTTTCTTACTCCCTGGTTTTAAATCTCGAGTCTTTTTGCTTGCTCAATGGCAGGCCTAGAAAACATTCCTCCAGTAGTGGGAAGAATTAACCCAGGCAGGCCAGAGGGGCCAGGGGTGGGACAAATGCACTCGAGTCCAGGCAGAGCCAAAGGCAGCCGTGCCAGAGAGCCAAGGACAGGGAGAGGACACTCAGAACCAAGCCGACCACAGGACAGAAGTGTGCCCAAATCTGGGAAGCAACAGCTGAGCCATGTAGGGTCCTTTCTGGCTTCTTAGCAAGCCACTGGAGCAAAGAGGCAAAAAAGCAGGCACCTTGGTGTGGTCCTGACCAGCTGGGCACCCTTAAATAAGCCACTGCCCACTGAAGTGACTGACCAGATGAAAAAGGCAATCTGCAGGTGAGAACCTTGCTTTTACATTTTCAACACAAGAGAAAGCTGCCCAGGACAACTACAAAAACAAGCCTCAAAGAAAAGATCTTCAAACACTAAGTTGCTAAATCAAAGATCAAAAGAACAACAAAAAGTTACCTTTTCTTCCAAATTAAGAAATGAGTGAAACAGTCTCAGACCCTATGCAGGTGTCTGTGCATGATGGGCTCCCTACTTCAGTGAGTTCAAAGCAGCAGCCACCCAATTCATGTTCTGACATCAACGCCATTCGAGCCAGCATTAAATGAAAAGGAAGCATTCTGATACCAGCTCAAGGATACAAATGCCAGATGCTTTCCCATGGTGTCTACACAGAATCCAAGCTGCTACTTCAAGAGTTGAGCAGACACTTTCAAGTTACACACTGAGCAGGGGCCCGTGGTTTCTGGGAGAAACAACCAAGGTGAGCCCATACGGCCTCGGCTCTTGGCCCGGAAATGATGTCCAGACTGACAGTGTAAGGGGGGCAAAATGGAACAGAGTTCAGCGGCTTCACCAAGGTGAGGAGACACAGACCAGCATTCCAGACGTCTGTGGATCCAGCACAGCATGTGTCACGCAGGAAAAGAGCCACAGGTAATCTGCAGGAGGCTTCCCTTGATTTTCCTGTGTGATGTGGAAATTCCAAGGGCCGGAAAATGAAGGAGCCAGAAGCTATAAGCTGGACAATTCCCAGGGTACACAAAGGTAGGGAGATGTTCCAGGTCTGCCCAACCAGCCTAGGGCCAATGATGACCTGGCACACTCGGCAGAGAACACAGAGAGGCTGGGTCTCACTGGAAGGAGGTTCTGTTCTTACAGCCAACGTGACAAAGACCTGCCTTACAAAGGCTTCAAAAGCAGCCCTTAAAGGAATGGTGTGGCATCACTTCCCAAAGTCCAGATGCTCAAGGACATAGTCCTGACTGTCCAACACTCACTCTCAAATTACTGAAACGCTAAGAAGTGCAAAACCTGTGGCCTATGGCAGAGAGCGAAACAGAAACTTCTGTACCAGCTGACGACAGAACACAAAGAGGGAAAAACCCTCTATCTTAACTATGTACAAGTACTGAAAGGCAGGAGTACGGTTAGAAGTAGACGTACAGAAAGACTCAAATGGAAGTTTCGAAGGTGAAAAGTATGTTTAAAATACAAATTTCACTGTGTGTGATCAGACATGAAACAAAAGATTAGATAACCTGGAGCCACAGTGCTAGGAACAACCTCCAATGAATTTCATAAAGGCACATCATTGTAACTAAGCTTCTGAAAACCAGTGATAAAAAGTAGCCAGAGGAAAGAGATGATGCTGCACACAGAGTAACAAAAAGTAGATGAGCCAGTGACTTCCCACGGGAAAATATTTGAAGCCAGAAAGCAACACAATGGCACATCTAAGTGCAGCAAGAAAAAAAGCCTTGTCAGTCTAAAAATCTATGTTCAGGGCGAACAGGCTCCCAATGAAAGCAAACAAATAATTTCTGATAAAAGCCAGGAGAATTTGTTACCAAGAGTTCTGTACCTTAAGAAATATGCAAGAGCTAGGTGCGGTGGTACATGCCTCTAATTCTCAGAAGTCTGAGTCCAGCCTGGGCAACTCTGCGAGACCCTATTGCAGAAAACCAATCAATCATCCAACCAACAAACAAAGCAAAGAAAATTTAAAAAAGAGAAACATTGAAGGGAGCTTTTCAGGTGGAAGGGAAATGAAACCAGATGAAACTTTGGGAATATGAATATGCAGGGAAACAATAAACACTTTTTACTCTCTTCAGTTTTAAATCTTTAAAAAATAGTTGACATTTCAAGCAAAAATAGTTACAGAGTAATGTGAGGTTTGTAAGATGCAGAAGTGAAACATATGACTGTGTGTTTCAGCAAACCTTTCAATACTGCGGTGCATGCTAGTAAGCCAATAGTGGAGATAAAATACAACACTAAAAATATCCAAAAGAAGCAAAGTAGAGGAAAAGGCAACAGATGGGACAAATAGAAATAAATAGTGGGATGGCAAACTTAAACTCAACCACATGGATAATTAAGTTAAATATAAATGAACTAAACACTCTAATCAAAAGGCAGATGTTAAATTAAAAGAATGAGACTTAACTATGAATTCTCTATAAGAAACTTTAAACATAAAGACATGGACAGGATAAAAGGATGGAACATCATATCCCATAACCAACAGAAAGAGTTAAAAGAAGTCCCAGGGTCGTAAAAAAGGCATGCAGGGGCGAAAGAAGTAACAAATGTGACCCAGAGTTCTGAAGATGCTACTCTAGAGCCCTAGAACTCAGGGCAAGGAGGAAACTGGAGGATTTGATTGTAAATTCAACAGGTGACCAATATAGAACAATGCACACGTTATGAAAAATGAATTCTTTGTGGAAGCTATAGGCAGCCATAACAATTCTTCATTGAAAACTCAAAGAGGGTAAAGGAAGGGGAGAAGCCCACTAGGTGTGGATTTGCAGTGTCAGAGAGGAAACTCTTGGTGACTGAGCCGTAGCTGGAATAAGCACACTGGATTTCATCAAGTGCACAGCCCTGCAGGCGGAGTCAGGGTCTGGAAGGGCGAATTTGAGGCCAGTTACAAAGCAGGGTTGCCAGGATGCCTGGAGACATATCCCAGGGGCCAATTTCTGAGTTTGTCAACAGGTGCTCAGCATGCAAACCCTCCCTCTAGGTATCCCAATGTCACGAGGACAGAGCTCTAGCCCGAGGGAGGCCATTCATTCTCTAGTCTGCATTTCCCTTCCCATATAAAATAAACCGGTCATGAATTACATCATTTATGTAAAACTTAGTTTCCAACTGAAATTGATGTTTGGCTGCCAATGCAACAGAAAGGAGGGTGCGCGTCCCCTCTGTACTTTGTGGGAAAGAGGACTCTATGCAGACCTCTTCCCTGCCCTCGGGTCATCCACCTAATCCCTCCCCTCCCTTCCAAGGCCCTGGCACAGCTTGTCAATCACAGCCCCTGTCCTACCCGCTCTGTCACCCCGTCCTGACACACTGGCCTTCACGCAGTTCTGGATATGCCAAGGCTGTGGCCTTCAGCGACTGTGCACCTGCCAACAATCCTGGTCCCACAGTTGATCTGAGGAGGCGCCTTGTAATAATTCAGGGCTCAAATGAATGTCTCCCCTGAACCTCTTCACCTTGTAGCCCTATCCTACCTACCCAGAACACTTTTACTAGCTAAAACTTCTTCTACGAAGTTGTTTCCTTCTCCTAGGGAAAATATCAGCTCCAATAGGACAGGGCCTTGGCTTTCTTGGACGCCCGAGTCCTTGGCTGCTCTCAGGACAAGCTGGCATATATGCATAATATGTCGCAGCATGGCTGAACCCAAGTGTGTAAGTGGAGTGGACTTCTATTTGCACAGCACTTGGAATGCATGCGTAGGGCTGTGTGACTCTTTTCACGTAATTTACTCATCACAACCTTCGGTTATTACTACCTCTGTTTTATGGAGCAGGAAGCCATGAACCATAAAGTTCAGTGGCTTGCTTAAGGTACAGCTCCTAAGACTTGAGACTTTTCAAACACCAAAGTGGAAAAACGTGATATGCTGTCCTGTAATGCCAAGCCACCCCAGAATGCAGGCTGGTGGCGCGAATCCTGGAAACCTCATGGTATGTATGGGGTTGGGGGCAGCCTTTAAACCCCCCGTTAATATTCCACTGGAAACCCTCACCTCACAAGACACAGCCAACATTATCTTTCTCTCTCCCCTCTCCCTATTTCTTTTCTTTCTCTCTTGCTCTGGAAACATATCACAGCTCGCACACACAGAATCCTTCCAAGCCATCTACTTCTAATTGATCAAATCCGCCTGAAGGGTTCCATTTAATTGAGCAAATCTTACCAAAGTGTTTTCACTTAACTGGCATGATTAACTGTTGCAATCCCGGAGCCACAACCCCCAAATGAATTGTTAATTGTCTTTTCCGTTAAGTGACATGAGTGGCCCTTCCTGGACCAGCTCTCTCAAGGGGTTTGGCCTGAAAGCCTTCAGCTCTTGATGGCCATGTGACCATCAGCCACAGTACCAGAGCTCGCAGGTACACAGAGCTGATTTAGAAGGTACTCCCATGAACAGGAGGAGAAAAGCAGGCCATACTTCCAGAAAAGGAAGCTCACCCCCACATAATTAACTGCGGGTACCATGTAAAAGAGCTGCATGAGAAGTGAAGCAAGATAATTAAGAAAAAAGATAATACACATTAACCCCCACTGCAGTTAAAAATAAAATTATCATCAATCCAGAAGATGATCGGATCGCTTAGAATCCACATTGCACAACTGTTCTGCTTTAAAATGGTGGAACTAATCTGGAAACGAAGCTGGATGTTATAACAAAAGTGACAATCGAAGGTGTCTGCTGCTTTCTGAAATGGATTGGGGGTCAAGGTCAAAGCAATTCCAGAGAACATGAAATTCACTGTAGTGCACCAAATGGGCACAGAGCGTACTGCTAACCTTGGACACTGGGCACTTTCCCTCGCACCAGAAGAGCACAACCTGAACTTGTAAAGTGTGCTTCTAATTACACTTGGGAAATGGAAGCCAAGCGAAACACTGTGGGAAAACAAGCCTCCAAGTCCTTCTTTGACTGGGACCTAAAGACAGTCTGAAAGCTGTCAACTTCCAGGGAGCACAGGTCCAGCCAAGGTCAACTGTGGATTCCATACTGGACCTGGCCAGTGCTGTGAGTGCTGCAGCTGTTTAAAAGTATTTGCTGTGCGACTACATGCAGCACAATGGTGCCCGTGTTCACCTGCTGCCAGACGGTCTGGGAGCGTGTGCTTTCTAAACTTGAGGGCTTGAGCAAGTGAACAAACCTTCCTGCTATGTGCTATAGATCCCGAGGCTAAGCAACTTCACTTATTGTACCGCGTCAGAAACACTAAAGACCCAGAAAATAACCACTTTACTTTGATGTGAAAGAATAGAAATGGAGAGTTGAATTCAACAGTGACAAAAAAAACCAACCCATGTTGGAAAAAGGGGAATAATTCAATGGCTTCTGGCCGCCTTTGAGCTTAGGATATTTTAAGGAGGTGGCTTCCACTAAAAGTAGTTTCTGAGCCTAAAGGATCAGTCCTCAGTGGAATAGCCAAGCAACCTCCTTGGGGAGGTTCCAGCCTTCCCTGGGCAGTGGGGGAGGGGAACAGCAGCAGGGCCACCTAAAGGAGACTTGCCTGGGGGCGCTAAAAGTTTCCAAGATGTGCCACAAACACCTGGAGTTGCTTGAGCTCCTAAATAAGGACCTGTACTAGAATGTTTGCAGGCCATGAAGCATGAGTCCAGCCAGAAAATAACAGGCGGCCTGCAGTGTGTGGTTCAGTTCTGGCCCCGAAAATATGCCTGAAGAGTGAGAATACTCACCAGAGATCTAGTTCCCCAACCCAGTGTCGATCATCTGGATTCCTAATTCTCCTTACTGGGTAACTTCGCTCCTCTGAGTCGAATCTCTATGACTGTGAGAACTGTCTCTATGCAGAGATGCTTGAGCAGCACTTGCTTATATGGAAATATGAGTTTCCAGAACCAAAGCGACACTCTTCTAACTGCTGGTCTCACTTTAAAAGGCCAGCAGACGTGGTGTGAAAACACCTAGACTTACCCAAAAGAGACACACAGGGATAACTCATCACGTCTCAGAACACTTCCAAGGGAGAGGTCCAGCAGGTAAGATCCCACCTGTTGGGTTGAAATAATACAGGTGAACAGAATCACTCTGTTGATTCTGAGCACTTGCTCTACAGCAGGACAGGTTCCTAGACACCTTCTAGGAACCTGTCCTGCTGTAGAGCAAGTGCTCAGTGGCAGGGCAGGCTGTGTCCACTGTCCCAATGTACCCCAACCAGCCCAAGATGTGAGCACTTCACTGTGCCCTGGACCACAGCCCATTGTGGCCTTGACCTTCTCTCAACCTGGCAGGCCTGGTTTGTGCCCATCCTATACTGTGCAAGCTGGCAGCTACACTCAAGTTGCAGAACCTTAACAGGCCAAAAGAGAGGGTGTCTCACCAGGAAAGTCTGTTTCTCTTGGGATATTTGTGTCTGTGTGTGCCTTTTTCTGTATGTGTGGGTGGGAAGGCATCTGTTTCCTCTCTCACTTTGCCTGGGCACCTGTCTCTCTCTGTTTAGGTTTTCATCTTCTTTGCCTTCTATAAAAAGCCAGAAGGTAGACCAGAAGGAGATTTTGTAGTGTTTGTTGTACTTAACTGAGTTAAGGTTTATGTTCCCATTTCCCCAAGAAGACGCATGGCATCCTACTAAAAATCAAAATAAATTGTAAGTCTGGCCTCACTGAGACTATACTGCCTAGATTCTAAACTGGGTGTGGTGGGGGATGCCGTACAAATTCCAACAGGCCCTGGGTCATTCAAGAAGCCTAGCAGGTTTGGAAGGGTTTGGTCATTGGGTCAGGAACCTGGCTTTGGAGTTCAGGAAGAACTCAAATGGCAGAATGGCAGCAGGTCTAGCCTGGGCCAAGGAATCTGCATTTTCCAACAAGTCCTCCAGGACACTGCTGTGGACACTAGCATGTGTAGGCTCTGTCACCTCTAGCTAACATCACACATGGCTCTTGAGCAACAGCCTCTTCAGATGGGAGCCCACTGAACCGTGCTTTGGGTCACACTTGTGGGAAGAGGCCTCACACTTTCTAGTAGATCTTCTGAGGGGTCTCTTGCCAATAGAATGCTAGAAATCACAGTTCCACAGCCTTCTAAATATAGAGCTGGGAACAGTTTTGGGGAATGCACTGAACTGTGCCAGACACTGTGCTTGCTTGTACTGAATGGCCCAACGGGGAGGGCTGAGGCAGCCCTGGGCCCAGTCCCGGGAGGAAGTGCTGTTCCAGCAATCCCGTCTGAAATCTGCTTTCTGAGGAAAATGTCGGGGCTGAGGTTGAGGAGGAAATGTTTCACTGATCAAGGAGACTGGAGAGGGGCCACTGGCTTGGCTTGGCCAAGGCTGGCTGGAAGGTGTCTGAATGGGGTGGGACCTCTGGGAAGAGGGCCAGGAACGGGGGGGGGGGGGTGTGTGGGTGTGGGTGGGGGGGGTAGGGGGTGGGGGGGTGGGGGGGAGCTTCTGAAAGAGACTGTGGGCTTTGAGCAGCAGGGAGTGAGGGTGTGCATGGTGTGAAGACATGTGATTAATCACCCTAATAGAGACTGGAGGGACAGCAAAGGACTTCAAGGGGAGGGGCTGGGGGCGCAGTGGGAGACCGTGGACCCCAGCAGTGCAAGAGACAAAGCCCGAGAGGGCTTGGGCTCCCTTCACCAATCAGGGGCTGACCACTTACTTGGAACTCTAGACAAACTACTGATTCCCACCGTCTCCACCTAGCTGAAGCTGGACCCTCACCCAAATGGAAAGGAGGGACACTCCCAGCAGGCACTGTCATAGGCACCAGTGACTGGGGTGCAGTCCCTCCCCCATACTGGAGACAAGTCCTTTAAGCACCCCACGTGTCCCCTAGTCTCAGCCTCCATGGCACTTGGGGCTCTGAAGGGGTCGTTTCTCACCCCGACTGCTTCCCACAGCTTAGCGTCCTCCCTAGAACAGCGTAGGCCTTCCACAGATTCCGGATTCCCGCCCTTGACCGCCGCCCCCTGCCCCAAGAGAAGGCCTTCGGGCTTCGTCGTCCCCGCCATCAAGGACCCGTCCCTCTCTGCCCAGGGCCAGTTGCAAGGCCGAGACGCCCCCTCCCCCGCATGCTCTCCAGCGGCCCACACACTTGCCCCAGCCCCAGCCCGTCCTCCGCTGCCGGCCCGCACGCTCACTCCGGCCAGTACACCCTTCCACCTCCCTCGCGATCACTCGGACCGCTCGGGCTCGTACAGCCCGTCCCTCCCGCCACCCGCACTGTCCCCCGGCCGCACACTCTCTCGCGGTGGGCACGCTCACCCAGGCCCGGTGTTGGCTACAGCGTAGCCCTCGGCAGAGGCGAGGTGGCGCGGCCCAAGCAGGCCCGGCGTGGCAGGAAGCACCACGGATCCGCCGCCCGCAACCAGCAGAGCCCAGCAGCCCCGCGGCGCGTTTCCGGAGCTGTGGGCGCAGCTGGGAATATATGGGAAGAGAGGCCCCGCCCCGACCTCGGCCCCGCCCGGCCTGTCCGTCCCGATTGGTCCAAAAGGGGGGCGGGGTGGGAAGGGGGCGGGGATGGGGCGGAGCGAGGCGGGAGGTGGGGCTGCCAAAACCGCGAGGGAGCCCGGCAAAGTGGAATGAGTGTACCAATGAAGAATGAATGAGAACCAGCGAACAAATTGCCCTGCAGACCGAGGAGAGAATGAGAGATGGAAAGGCTGGCTCTCCCTTGGGCGCCTTCAGGGAGGTGGTGGGCTACGGTGTATTGGTAAAGGACGGAGGGCCACGCTCAGAGTTAGAACTCTTTACAGTTATGCCCTGAGCCCTCCCAGTGCCAGACAGATGCATGAAGCTGTACAGAGCGCACAGCTCTGAGCAAAACCTGATCTCATCCCCGTCCTGAGGGGGCACGCCTAAGCTTCTGCCAGTGTACACTATGCATGTGTGCATTTGGGGAGCACGACCAACAAATGAGTCCTACTTTAATTTCAAAACTGCAGGTCTTACTATAAAGAAAAAACGCAGGCTCCTTGGGGTCAGCGGTACTGCAAGCAGGTGAGGGCCACCTCCAGAAGGTACCCCAGTCACCAGAAACCTAAGACTATTACTATGGCCCTGCACCCTGGTAACCCTGGGGGACCCAAGTTACTACTTTACTTACCTGAAGATTCTGAGGATTTCTTCAGAAAGCCAGTAGTAAGCAAGACTCAATGCTGAGCACCTAAGAAGACTGGTGGAAACTTTGAGGAATGTTACTTGGGTAACATTGGAGGGTGGTGATTTGCCTTGTGGGGCGGGCTGCAGTGAGATCAGAGCACCCACTAGCGAAAGTACAAACGCTCACTGTCAGGAAGAACCTTGGCATATTCCAGGATCAAAAGGAAACTGCAGTTGGTGTGCTCTGAGCTGTGGGGAAGAGGGCTGGAGAAACTAGCCCAGTACTGAGCTGGACTGAGGGACCAGTTCAGCTTCTTTGCTTCATGTTTTATAAAAATGCGTTACTCCGTGCATCATTAGAAATAATGATTATAAGCTATTTCATAATTATTTTATAACAAATTTATTAATTAGATAACATTTCTCTCATTTTGCCTCTACATTTTATAATGAAAGGTTTGCTATATACAGAAAAACTGAAAGGTTTGTAACCACGTACCAATCACTAATAGTCTACAATTGGCATCACCCTTGAATGTGTGGGTGTCTGTAGTTTACTGATGCACTTCAAAAGAAGACAGAAGATATCACCTGTTAAACCCTTCAGCACACATAACACTATCCAGGAATCAACATTTATTGCAGGCTTTTTGGAAGGTATAATTTACATTTAGCAGAACATTACCAGCAGCTCTGAAGTATGTCTCTGCCCCTTCCCAGTCCATCTCTTACCATATTCCCTAGGAGCTACCGCTGTTCTGATTTTTCCCACAGTAGATTACTTTTGCCTATTTGCCCAATTACTATTCCATATGAATGGAATCACGTTGTACATACTATTTGTGTCTGTCTTCTTTTACTCAGTACGCTGTTTCTGAGATGTGTGTATGTTGTTGAATCTGTTTGTGCTCTTTCCCATTCATTGCTGAGTAATTTCCCTTTGCAGAGCAGTTTTATTAATTCATCAGTTTATTATCTGTACTATTTCAGTTTGCATTATTATAAATAAAGCTACTATATAAATATTCATGTATGCATTTTTGTGTAGACATACGCTTTCATTTTTCTTGGTAAATAGTAAGGAGGGGAATTGCCATGTCATAAGATAGTTGTATATTTTATTAGACGCAAACAGAATGTTTTCCAGAGTGGTTGTGCAATTTATATTTCCACCAGAAATGTATGAGCATTCATTTTCCTTCTCATCCTCATTAACATTTGGGGTTCTCATTCTTTATTTTTATCCATTCAAGTGGGTGTAAAATGGTATCTCATTATGATTTCAATGATCATTTCCCGGATGACTAATCGCATCAGTGTGTTTTTATGCTCTCACTGGCCATTTCTGTACTTTTCTTTTTAAAGTGTCTATTCAAGTAATTTGCCCAATTTTATGCGGTTGTTTGTCTTTTTACTTGTAGGCGTTCTTTTTAAAAAGAATCAGATCTGTTGAGGTATACTTGACATACAATAAATTGCACATGATTGATAAGATTCTCTCTCTTACACACACACACACACACACACACACACACACACACATGCACACGCACAACTATGAAGCCATCAGCACAAGCAAGGTGATAAACATTTTTCACCATCAAAGTCTCTTCAGCCTCTGCTAATCTCCCCTTGCCCCTCCCCAGCTCCAAAAAACCACTGATTTGCTTGCTGTCGCTGCAGGGTAGTTGGTATTTTCTAGACTTTTATATAAGTAGAATAATATAATACGTGTTCTTTTGTGTTTGGTTCCTTTCACTCAACCAAATGATGCAGAGATTTCCTTAGTCTGTTTGTGCTGCTATACCAAACTGCCTGAGGCCACATGCTGCTACAGTTTGGTTGGAGGTCCCCCCCCCCCCCCCCGAGGCTCCGGGGTGGTAGGATTGAGAGGCGGTTAGGCCCTGAGAATCCCTCCCTCATGCCTGGGATGCAGGTCCTTAGTCATTTTTTCTTTATCAGTTACCCAGTGCCTTAGTCAAAATACCTGAGCCTGGGTAGTTTGTAAAGAGCTGAAGTTAAAAAAAAAAGAAAAGAGGTCCATTTATTTATTTCACACATTCTGGACCCCGAGATCAAGAGGATGGCAGATTCAGTGGCTGATGAAGGCTTCTCTCTCCTTCCTAGATGGCATTTTTTTTTCCAGAGGCTGAAGGGACACAAAAAGATATATATCATGTCCTCACAGCAAAAGGGACAGGGACGGAAGGGGGAAAAGAACCAGGCAGCTCTCCGAAACCTCTTTTACAAGATCATCAACCCGTTCATGGATGTGGTGCCCAAAGGCTGCCTCCCTTCTCCTTCGGCAGTTCTGGCGATTGAACCAGTGGTTGTGCCACCCAGGGCCACGCTAAGGAAGCTCTCTGCCACTGAGCTACATTCCAAGCTAATATTAATTTTATTTGAAGACAGGCTCTTGCTGAATTTCCCAGGCTGACCTCAAATTTGAAATCCTCCTGCCTCAGCTTTTCAAGTAGCCAGGATGACAGGGTCAACTCAGCTAAGCTGCTGTTTCTTTATATCATTACCTTTGAGTTCAAGTTCTATTGTGCATTTTGGAGGGACACACACATTGAAACAGTAGCATAGATTCACTTATGTTGATGAACACACAGTTCACTCCTTTTATTGCTGCTAGCATTCCTTCGCACATACATGCCGCAGTGGACTTATCCATTGATTTGTTGATAGACATTTGGGTTGTTTCCAGTTTGAAAGTCATGGTAGCCAGCTTTTGCAATTGTGACAAAACACCTGAGAAAAGAAACTTAAGAGGAGGAATGCTTTACTTCAGCTAATGGTTTCAGGGTTTCAGTCCGTAGTCAACTGGCTCCATTGCTTTGGGCCCAAGGCAAGACCGAATATCTTGATGGTAGAAGCATATGACAGAGGAGGATGATCACCTCATGGCAGCTGGGAAGGAGAAGAGGAGAGAGAGAGAGAGAGAGAGAGAGAAACAGGAAGAAGAGAGGAAGAGAGAGGAGAGGGGTGTGGAGCAGTGCAAGGGACAAGATGCAGCTTTAAAACTGAGGCCCCAGCGCCCTACTTTCTTCCACAAGGTTCTACCTCCTAATAGTCCATTCACCTACCAACCTATCAGTGGATCAGTACAACAAATGCAATCATGTTATTATACAAATATTGAAAAGAATAATGAATACAATAGAAAGAGTTCAATATTTAAAAATCCCAACAAATCTTCTGACAGACAAATGTGAATATACTCTGTTCCAGTTGTGTGTGCCGTAGACAGGAGGAAAGATGCCTAGGAAGTGAGATGCAAATCAGATCGAGGCATTAGCAGGATAAAAATGTTACAATCATAAATGTCGGGAAATACACTAATCCCTAATAGCTTCTGGCAATCTTGAGGAGGTCTTTGCTCTTTTCAGAGAATTGTGAAAAGGGTTGAAAACCAATTTGCTTTTGTACTAAAAGGGCAGAGTGACCCAGTTAATATATGGTTGTAGACAAATGCGTGTACATTCATACAGTTCAGCGGCGCTGGATGCTGCTTCTCCCATGTAATCTTGAGCTTCCCTTTGTCCTTCAGTAATTGTTGAAGATGTGTTTGTTCTGACCAACTATACATCATAGGACGAGATCACAATGTGTTTGTTGAACACATAGATCGCTTTCTATTTTTTACTCTGTTAGCAGCGGGCCAGTGAATATAGATGTACACCAATAAGTCTTCATACACCTTCGGATTTCCCTAATTATATTCCTAGAAATTAATTTAGCAAATTAAAGCATGTAAACATTTAAAACATGTTCTTATTGGCATATTACTTGATATTTTTGCCATGTTACTTTCTATAACTGTGTCATAATGTGTTTTGCTAGGAAGGTAATAAAAAATTAGGTATCTCTAAATCCAATACAGAGGACAATATTACCAGTAGAGAAGGTTGTGCAGTAACAAAATATTCAAAATAAAGCCTTTTTTTGCACAAAATAAAAGAATGAAAATTTGGCTAAGATAATAGAAACTATAAGGAACTTAAAACCAATTAGAATGTTTAATAAAGAATCAAATTAATCTTTTAGATATTAAAAAAATACACTATCTCAAACTCAGGCCACATAGAAGTGTCTTTAAACAGCAAGAGACAAATGAGTGTATGGAGAATGTGTCAATGAAAAAAAGTTCATTGAAAATATCCAACAAGAGAGAGAGGAATGGAGTGGATTCAGTATCTGAGGATGTCATACAAAGTCCATGGAAGGTTTCGGCTCACAAATTCAAGGATTCCAGTGAAACCCAAGAAGAATAACCAGAATTAGGCATTGACCCAAATTTCTGAAAGCCAAAGAAAAAACAAACAAGCAAAAAAAAAAAAATCCAAAACATAAAAGTGTCCTGAAAAATATGTACAATATTACTTTCAGTTGAGCATGAGTAATGCTACTTGCTAAAATTTCTTCAAAAGAAATGGAAGCCAGGATATATTGGGAAGGCATTGCTGAAATGTGAAATAAAATGAAATCCCAAAAAATAAACAGAGTCTTACCAACTATTATATTTTCCCCAATGAAAATGTCCTTCAAAAGCCAGACATGATGGTTCGTGCTGTAATCCCAGCACTTGGGAGGCTGAGGCAGGAGAATCGTTGCAAGTTTGAGACTGGCCTGGGCTGCAAAGTGAGCTCAAGACCAGCCTGAACTCCATAGTGAGACCCTGCCTCAAAAAAAGAATCCTTCAAATTTGAAGGCTAAATAGGTAATTTTCAAACAAAAAATATTGAAAGAATTCATGAGCAAAACTGCTTGGAAATAAATACTTCAGTGAATTCTTTAAGCTAAGATTATGATACCACAAGGAAAGTATAACACAGGAAAAGACCAAGAGTGTCAGAGGTGTTAAATGTGAGTAATCATAAAATAATATCCTTAACATAAAAAATAACCTTGTCACATTTGCGATAAATGTGTGTGTAAATATAAGCAGCTATCCACAGAAGGAATGATAAAGTTATGTATAGTTTTGTAAGATTCTTGCATTTTTACAAGAATAGCAAAAATACTAAAAATGGGTGTACTTTATAGCTAAGGATGCACACTGTAACCTTCAGGTGCCAATAAAGAATGTTAGAAATGTTTAAGAGAACTTTCTAAGAATGTATGATTATTTGAAAAGAAATAAATTTACTCAAAGCAGATGAGGAATAAAAAACAAGTAGCAAAATCGTTGCCTTCAACCTATTTCACAATTGCATTAGGAGAAATTTCGGAAGACACACAGCAATTAGCAGAGTGGCGTTAAAGCAGCTTTGACTATGAAGTGGACAAATTCCTTGACGAATTTGCAAAGGTCACCAGTTAGGACAGTGTGGCCCGGGACAAGTCTATCATGCCGGAAAACGTCAATGCTTTGGTGCTGCTGGCCCAGAGCAACACTGTCTAGAGCTGATGGAAAGGCCGGACAGGAACTAAGGATGCCGCGGCGGGTAACTGTGTGGCCTGTGCAAGGGGGAGGTGCCCGGAGCGTGAATTCCCTGGGGTAGGCAGAAGCTTGCGGCCTTGCCTTTTAAGGGGAGAATTTCTCAGGGGCCCATTATGCTAACAGAAAGGCTGGGGGCAGCAGCAACAGCTTTTCTGACCGCCTCCTTCCTGAGCACTGGGGGCAAGGCTGGCCTGGATGAAGACTGAAGGATTTCCTTACTTGTGAACAACTGTTGTGATACCTTCCTGATGAAATTCTCATCAGAAGTAATATCTATGTCACGTATTGTACTCAAATGTCACTTCATGAAGCCATGTGATAGCAGCATCCTTAGAATATTGAAGATTAAACACAAGAACACGTCCAGAGCAGCGTGCTAGCCGCAGGTTTGACAGGTCTCAGCCAGGGCTTAGCACAGAGGGTGCACGGTGACGGAAGTCAGAGTTGCAAATGTCCTGCACGACCTCTGGTCTGCAGCTGTGTTTGGTGATGGTGATGACAAGCAAGGTGGTGACCGTGAAGGATTCTGTCAGGTGAGAAAAAGTGATGTCTGACCTTATGCAAAAAATAGATGCTCAGAGTTGTTAGTAAACTGGAAAAGTGGATAGTGAAGCATTGGCTGTTGATTTGTTGACCAGTGGTGAAACAGCTCAAATGGTTGTGAGGCAAGGTGGTTGTGACAATTGTGACAATGAAGACAATGCTGTCATCACTGTCGAAAGGGCCTACAGATGACACAGTGAAAGAGTGTGAAGACTTTATTGGAGGACTGGAGTCATGTGCTCTCATAGCACATCAGGAAATTGGTTCGTAAAATCAGAAGGAGACTTCCAAGACAAAACAGTTTTTAGTGAGGCAAGTGAAGCCGGAAGAGACATTTAAGAAAGCCATCCTGCAGAAGGCCTGCTGAAGCGTGGAGGAGCTGGCGCGTGTACATAACACAAGAGCTTTGTAACACATGGAGTGGGGGGAGAGACAGGGGCAGATACCAGGGACAAGATGCAAGAGCGATAAACTCATCAATGGTGACAACCCTGTCACCTCTGAACATTGTTGCATTGAGGACCAATGCATGACTGTTCCTGCATATTTAAAACATAACAGGAGTACGGCGCATAAAACTTTCTGTGCGTATATAGTCTCACCTTGAGTGAATATGGAAGCATAGCAAGGCTGAATAACATGGTAGAGGAATACTTCACTTAAAGCCTATCCAACTGCCCAAAGGATCGTGCCAGTTTGTTGTCCCAGCAGCAGGAAGTGACAGTTCCAGTGGTTCTGCATTCTTGATAACACTTACCATGGTTAATCTTTTGAATTTTAGCCATTATAGTAAGTGAATAGTATAATGTTATTGTGATTTTAATATAGCTTTCCCTGACTAGTGATGTTGACGTTGTTTTCACGTCCTGCTTGGCCTCCAGTGTATCTCCTTTGGTGACGTGCCTGTGCAAATCCTCCCTCATTTTAGTATTGTTGAGTTCTCCTCTTATTCTTAAGATGTAAGAATTCTGTATGTACTCTAGATATAAGACCTTTGTCATGCATGTGTTTTGCAAGCATTTTTTCCCAGCGTGCAGAATGCTTTTTTGTTTTCTTAGAGGTGTTTATTTTTTAAAGAAATTCTACATTTTGATGGCTTAACTTACCAATTTTCTTCTTTAAGGATTGTGCTTGTTGGTGTCATCCAAAAACTCTCTGTGTACCCCAGAGTCATAAAGACCTTGTCTTATTACAGATGTTTTTAAGTGTAATATTTAGGTCTCTGGTCCATCTTGAGTCAATTTTTGCATGTAGTGCAAGGTACAGATCAATGTCCACCTGTGTGTGTGTGTGTGTGTGTGTGTGTGTGTGTGTGTATCTGTGTATCTAATTGTTCCAGCATCATTTGTTCAAAAGACACTTTCTCTGCTGCGTTGCTCTACAACTTTGTCAAAGATCAGTGGTCCATAACTGTGTGCATTTATTTTGGTACTCTATGTAATCTTATTGATGTGCTTTCTATTTTTACAGAAATGCCATGCTGTTTTGATTAGTTTTTTCATAATAATCTTGAAATGAGATAGTGTGAGTTTTCCAGCTTTGTTTTTCTTTTTAATGCTGTGTTGACTAGTGTAGGTTTTTTGCATAATCATCTCATTAGTTTCTAGGAAAAAACTGCCTTCTGATATTAACAAAAATTGTTATTTTTATTAGTTCATGTCTGTAGTACATAATGATTATATTCATTATGGGGAGGTGGCACATGTACATGACACATGTTTTTTTTGTGTGTGTCTTTTTGAGACAGGGTCTCATTATACAGTATAGGCTGGCTTGAGCTCACTTTGTAGCCCAAGCTGGTCTCAGACTCTCAACGATCCTTCCATCTCAGCCTCCAGAGTGCTGGGATTACAGGTGTGAGCCACCAGGCCCGGCTACATGACACAGTGTTCTTCCCCCTTTCCCTTTTGCTCGCTCCTCCTCCATCTCTTGAACCCCTTCCTATTTGCAAATTATCTCTGTTTCCTATTACGTTTTGTCTTACTGTTTAACTTATTTATGCTATTGGTTTTTTATACGATTTGGGATTTTTATTGGGATTGAATTGAATCTGTAGGTCAGCTTGGTAAAAAGCAACATCTTACCAATCAATACCGAGTCTTTTGACCTGTGAACACAGTCTCTGTCTCTGCTGTCTGCCTCTGTCTCTGTCTGTCTCTACTTCCTATTCACTTTGGTCTTAAATTTCTTTCAACAATATTTTATAGTTCTCATGGGACAGGGCTTTCATATCTTTGTCAGATTTATTCTTACATGTTTCATATTTCTATGTGGTTGTAATGATATTGTTCCATAAACTTTTAATTTGCAATAGCTCATTGTTGTTTATAGACACCTAGTTAGTGTTCTTTATTGATATTATTCAGCACTCTGAAACCACCAGATTCACATCTCAGTAGCTTTTCAGCAGATCCCATCGTTTGGTTTTCCACATAGATAATCATGGCATCTGCGAATACACGTCATTTAATTGTTCTCTTTCAATCTGGGTTGCAGTTCTTTGTCTAATTTTTCTGGCTACTGCCTACAGATACCCATTATCTTGTTTTGGAGGAAGCCTTTTTTTTTTTTTTTTTTTTTTTTTTTGGTGTTTTTGAAACAGAGTCTCAAAGCTGGCCTTGAACTCACTTTGTAGCCCAGGCTGGCCTTGAATTTGGCAGCAGTCCCCCTGCCTCATTCTCCCAAGACTTGGGATGACAGGCTGACAGGCGTGAGCCACCACACCTGGCTTGTGTTTGTTTAATCAAATGCCAATTTGACATCTATTAAGTGTATTACACATTTTTTCTTTCTTTAGTTGTTTATATGCTGAATTACATTGAATAGTTTTCACATTTTAAACCAACTTGCATTCCTAGAATGGACTCCTATGCAGATGTGTTAACTTTAATGCATTGTAAAAGTCAGTTTGCTAAAATTTTGTTTAGAAAAGTACAGACCAATATGTTTCATGTCTTTTTAAGAATGGTAGTACTCTTATGACATATAAAGAAATAGTATGTCCAACTTTATGTCAGTAAAGCTGGAAATTTATATAAATGTACAAATTCTTTGAAAGAAGCAAGAGGTGAAGCTCAATCAAAACTAAATAGACTGAGTAGCCCCACGGACCTTATTTCGTCTTTTAATAGTTGTCAGAATTCCCCAGTGAAGCCGCCAGAATCTGAAATTTCTCTTGAAAGAAAGTTTTGAGCTACAGCCTTAATTACTCCTGAAGCGCCTGTGTCCAGGCGTGGGTGGAAGCCACAAGGGACCCAGCCTTGATGGCGGGGGTGGGGAGGTGGGGGGGGGGTGGGAGGGTGGGGTGGGGTGGGGGCTGCACGCCTGTGACTCTGCAAAGCCCAGAGCCTGGCTCTCAACCCTCTCCACACATGTGTGGGTGCCCTCCAGCAGACACCTGCTCCGCTTCCCCCAGACAGCCTGTCTGTGGGGTGGGCCACCAGGGGCTTGCGGAGCCAGGGCTCCACAGCTGCCACCTGACCTCCGGGGCCATAGGCGCCCTATCCTCCAGCTCGGGAACCCCACTGCTCTTGGTTTGAGTCTTAGGACGCGGGCAGCTCTTCACAGAGCTCTCTGCTGCCCCTTCCTGTCACCTATGTTCACCTATGTTTGTCACCTATGTTCATAATTGAAGGAGATGCTAAATTTTAATTAGTTTAATAGAGATAAACATGTATGTTCCTCCATTTGATTTTTTTACAAGCATTAAATTGTATTTTACCTCATTAACTATCATCACAGCCCGTGTTTCTCCGGATCAGCCTTCACTTCTGGGGGCGGGGATAAGAGCGATGTTGACTCCTCTTGTCTCCCTGCCCCCGCACCAGCAGGGGCTGGCTTCTGGCTCTCCCCAGGCAGCCCGCATAAGCATACGTGCTGGCTCGCAGGAGCTCTTAGCTCCTTGTTGACTTCTTGTTCTCCTCCCCATATGATTGCATAGATCCTTTGAGTTAATGTTAAGGTCTCATGTCTGCAGACTGTTTCCTTCCCAGCAACACCAGAAGCACGCCTAGCACATTGTAGGTGTTAAGTGAACGCCTGTTGAGGATGTAGCAGTGCCCTGGGGGCGGGGGGATGGGAGGTGACACACTTTCCTCCTCATGTGTCGGGAGTGTCTTAAGTGTGCATGAGAGCCCTTGTTCCTGCCCCTGCACCAGCACAGCTTTGGCCTGGTGTGCCCTCACACCTGCTACCAGGCCTGCCTGTGGACAGTGATCTGCTTGGCTAGGCTTGGTACCTCTCTCTAGCTTTCTTTGGGCAGTCACACCCCTTCTTGTGGGCATTGTGGTATTTTGGCCACTTCTCAGGCAGACTTTGTTCTAGAAAGCCCACCATAGTGTAGGGCTGGACATGAGAGGCCCAGGAGGGATAAGCCACCGGCCTGGTGCTGTTCTTGTAGTTGGGAGAGTGGCCCAGGGCACAAGAAGAGGGGCAGGATGAGACTGCACTGAAAGTCAAGGAGTTCTGGGCAGCAAGGCCATCTCCCCTCTAGGCCCCACAGTGTCCTTCTCAGGACAGAGGTCAGTCTTTTGGTGATGCCTGAGATTGCTCCAGAAAAGTGGCAGAGCACCTCTCCCAGTGCTCCTCAGATGCAGACAGCTGTGTCAGGCTCTGGGCCTCCCATTGGTCACACTCAGCTGGTGTCTCAGGACTAGACCACAATTCCTGGACCAAAAGCCAAGCACATCACCTGCTATTGGAGGCTGTGAACCTACTGGGTGATGGTCCCCAGCACCAGAACAGGCCTCCCCCTCTCCAGCTCCTCTATCTCCTGGGGTTCCCAGCTCTAAGCTGGAGTCCTCAAGCCTCGGGCCAAGCCCCTGGTCTCTGAGGTTTCTGGGTTGCCGTCCGTAGGCCTAACTTGATTGAACACGCAACACTGACATGTGTGGGGCAAAGGACGTCTTCTGTTTCTGCTATTTAAGTGGCAGTGGCTGGAATTCCACCCTAGCTTAGAGGACTTAGTCTCTTTGAGCCCATCATCCTCACTCTGACCTGGGTTGAAACTTCCATTTCATGCCACCATTGCCCCCACAGAATGTCTGAGTGCCCCCTCTATTTCAGAGGTCCATCCAGAGGTCCCCTCACCCCCTGTCCTATCCAATCCCTGCTGTTGCTTTCTCTGACTCTATCCTTGACAGCCCATGGGGGTTGGTCCCCCGCTCTGTGCAGCGTCCTTGCCTTGGGGAGAGGGATGCTTTGGAGGGAAGGGAGAGGCCTTCATCAGAGGATAACCACTAAGAAAAGCACCAAGAGAAAGGATGACTACTAAGGACACCCACTAAGAAAATAACTGACAAAGTGTACTACAAGAAATGACCGGGGGACTATAATTGTGTATTACAACACATCTGTCTAATGTAAAAGAAGGCCATAATGAAGGATCAAGTGGGACACAGATGCATGCATGAGCAGGCTGGAAAATATAATTCTACCTTTGCAGAAATTACATGAAATGTCAATGGCTTAAAGGTTCAAGATGCGGGCTGGGGATGTAGCTCAGGGGCACACAGTCTGCCTTACAAATGTGAGGTTGTGAGTTTGATCCCAATACCCCCCCCAAATCATTAGTCCTCAGAGAAATGTAAATTTGTTACAAGATACTATCCCACACCCTTGCTGGTGGCTGTAATCGAGAAATGGGACAATAATGGGTGTTGATGAGAAGTTAGACACTTCCTGCCCTGCAGGAGGAATGCAGAATGGTGCAGCCTGGATTTCAGTAGAAACCAATCAGGCAGGTCCTCAAGGGGTTAACCACAGAGTTACCGTGGGACCTGTAGCTCTGCACAATCCCAAATAAAAGCACCAAATTAAACCAAAGTTTAAACGCCATTAAAGTTAATCATGCAGGTAAAAGAATAGGGAGACCTTAGAACAATATCAGGAGAGGCACAAGCTGTCTTTTGAGCGAAAATGAAGAAAATCTTTAACTTTTACAATGACTGATCATTGGAAAGAGGAGGTTTTCAGACAACAGATTATTCTCAAACCATTTTTGCAAGGTGGCTTAAGTTTCATTTATGATAATTAGAAACATTCTTAAGATGTAGTTGAAAAACATGGTGAGTGTATAAATTACAAAATATTTATATTTCTATATGGCTGAGTAGAGGAGGAGCCACATTAGAGCTACTCAGAGAAAATGAGCTAAAACACAGGTTAATTGGAATAAAAAGAGGGACATACATCCTGATGCAAAAATTAATCTGAAATAAGATACTTGGAAATCAAACGAAACGTAGGCATAGGATTTTATGGTGTGATTCTCCAACCCACGGGGTTTTCTGCCTGCACACAGAGCAAGAATGCCGTTGGGGAGGCTTCCAAAAGTCTTACAGACTGACATAGCGCAAGCTAACTCAGGCTGCACAGTGTAGGGTTAAGATATAAGGGCCCTCTCTTCTGCCTGGCATCAAATTTTGCCAGTGCACACAGCAGCAAGTGACCAGGAAGCTCCTTTTCCTTGACAGGCAGCCAGTTGGGGTGTGTATGTGTGTGTGTGTGTGTGTGTGTGCCATAGTGGCTATGGAAACCTCTGGTGACAAGGTTAGGGACGACAGCAGTGGTGGAGTTGGTAGTGAGTGGAACAGCATGACTCTCCTGATCCATGATTAACCAGTGCAAGGGAAGAATGTGGGTTATCGATATGGAATGCAAGTAGTCTTGGGCTTTGAAGTCAGTACTCCTTCTGCCCTGTGACCAGTGTTGCAGGCAGGCGTGGATGCAGAGTGACAAGGAGTGGGAAGCTAGCACTCCCTTTGCTCCCACCAACCTGTGTCCAGTCCATGAGAGGAACCAGTGATGTGGAACAGAGGAGACAGTGCAAGGTTCAGGAGGGGCCAAGTGTGCACACAACTGGGATTAGCTTCAGGCTGTCTCTGTCTGAGGGGGTCACAGCAACTGGGAGAATGATGCTGAGACAATCAGGGCAAGGAGACATGGGCAGACCATGCGCAAAGCTGCTGATTGAAATCATTAGCCCCAACTCCCGCATCCAAGATCAGCCCTGCATGCAGAACTAACCGTACCACAGACTTAGCGGGTTGCTAAGCACGGACCTGAGCTTTGATTTAATCACTCCACAAACTTGTGGACATCAGAGGAAAAATTTTTTCTTTCTTTCTTTCTTTCTTTCTTTCTTCTTATTTTAAAGGTAGTAAAATGCAACAAAACAAAACAGACCAAAGCCAATCAAAACAAGGCAGCAAAATTGGTACAGAACTTCAAAGCAGGATACCAGGAAAACAACAATAGCTACTACAGTGTATCTCATTATCTTCACAGTAGTTGTCCATTCCATCAGGTAGAGCAAAATCAAACCAAAACCAGAACACTACAAAACCAATCAAAACAGAATATTGAATAATACAAATCAGAACAAACCAAAACAGTGAAAACAATATTTGCCTTCAAAGAGAAGATAGAAAGAAATCCCCCATGTTTGCTATATTGCATACTGTCATCCTCCAGAGAAATGCTCGGCCTGCTGGCCCCAGGCCTGCAAAATCTATCAGACAATGCAAGCATTTACTTGCTTTATGTACCTTAGTTGCTATCAATCCAGCCTCTCCTCCCAACCAGCAGCCCGCACACTAGTAGGCTCACCAGAGGCACTGACTTTTCTCTTTCTGGAAGCTGCTTGGTGTGCATGGCTTTTCCCTGTTTATTAGTTTCATTTTTTATTGTCTACAAGTTTTTTGGGGCTCGGGTGGGGAGTTGCTTAGATTTTGATATTCACTGTTTTGTTCTGTCCATCCTGTTCCTCTCTTTACTCAGTTGTCTTTGTAGAGTCTTTGATATTTACATGTGAATGAACATTGTCTCTATTCTTTCTGGTTTACTTCAATATTCTTTTTATTTCTCTTTCCTTTATCCTTTAGCCTTGCATCTACTGTATTTCTCTTCAGTTAACACTGTTTCCCCTCATCCCGCTTAGAGCCCTCCCTACCAACCAACACATGGTTAAATCACTCTATCAAAGGGAAACTCACTGCAAACAAGTTCCTGGTTAGTGTTGGATTTTGTTATGTAACTATAGGCCTTGCTATTACAGTTAAAGGTATCAAATTAACAGTTTCTATGGTTTGTCAGTTTATGGGATGCATTTGACAATATTGTTATTGCCAACTGTACTACTTTAGCCAGGATTTCATAGCTGTTGTAATTAGTTGATCTCCCTTGGATGACAACACTGTGATTGTCTGGGATCATAACCATCACCATAGTCCAGTACTGAAGGACTGGGTTCTGAGCCCAAGTAGACAGCAACTTCTCATCCCTAAGAAATTGGGAAGGTGGGATCTTAGGAAGAACACAAAGACCAAGTGCCAACTGCAACTAGAAGATATCTCTGAGGAACAAACCTAACCCTAGAGAAACCTCAACACTAGTGATAAAGCTATCTACCACAAGAAATTTGTAAGTATCAACACAGACAATAAAATTAAAATTAAAAAATAGAAAAAAGTGATGAGACACTTAAGCAAAATGCAACCTCTGACCTCCAGCCCACCCAGGACAAATTCAAGGAATAATGAGATAGAGAAAATCAGAATGCACTCACCCAAATTTTCTGAAATGGTAGCAACAGAAGTAAAAAAGTCCCAGATGAATGAGGCTATTGAGAAAATCAGATCATAAATAATCTTTCAGGTTAAAAAAAGGGATCATGACCGTAATGAAGGACTTGCTCATTGAATGTAGAGAAGATATTGATAAGAAAAATTGGGGAGCTTAGGAAATGATGGAAATCATGACTTCTCAGTACAGGCAAGTAATAAAATCCATGAAACAGATCCAAACAGATATCCAGGAAATTAAAAATGTTTGCAAAGCCTACTGAACAAAAACGAAGACAGACTATCAAACCTAGAAGACAGAAGTGAAGTTAGCAATCATGAAAAGGAAGATCTCAAAAACAGCAAGGGACCATGAAAAAAATCAGTTCAACAGCTGCAGGATAATATAAAGAAGAACAACATAAGATTGATTGGAATAAATGAAAAAGCAGGAGACAGCACAAACCACATAGAAAACACATTCACAGAAGTAATGGTGGAAAACTTAACAAGCATGGAAAAAGAATTTGACACACAGATAAGTGAAACATATAGTACTCCAATTAGGCATGACCAAAATAGATGTACTGCAAGGCATGTAATAATCAAGATTTCAGAAATTCAGCACAAGAACAGCATATTAAAAGCTGTTAGAGGAAAAAAAAAAAAAAAACAAATCGCCTACATAGAAAAGTTAATCAGAATCACAGAAGATGTCTCAACACAAATCCTTAAGTCAAAGAGAGCCTGGAGGGAAATATTTATAGTCCTTCAGTTCTTTCAAGAAAACAACTTCCAGCCCCCACTGAAGTACCCTGAAAAAGTATCTTCCAGACTCAATGGAGAAATAAAATACTTCCATGACAAAGAACAGCTAAAAAAATTCATGACCATTAAACCAGCTCTCCAAAATGTTCTGAAGAATATTTTATAAAGATAAAAAAGAACACAATTCCAAGAACATCAATAGAAAGAAGCCAGCAAGCAAAGCAAGCAATTAAACAGAGGGGAAAGACAGGAAACCAACAATAGGAAAATAACATGATAAGGGTAAGTTAATACTTCATCAGTGTAAATGACTTCAATCTACCAACCAAATAGACCGGAGGAATGAATCAAGAAACAAGATCCAACAACTGGCTGCATACAAGAAACATTTAACTAAAAAAGAAATTCATTGGCTGAAAGTCAAAGGATGGAAAACAGTATTTCATGTGACAGGAATGTGGAACAAGCCAGGGGTAGCTATTTTATTGCAGACAAAGTGAACATCAAGGCTAGACTATTCAAAAGAGTCAAAGAAGGTCACTACATACTAGTGAAGTGAAAACTGCAAGAGGAGATAATAATCATGAATATGTGCACCAAATACAGGTGCACTCACCTCTATAAAATCTATATTAATGGGCATGAGAAATCAAAGGAACACAGACCCAATTGTAATAGAGCACCTGAATATGCCACTGTCACAAATAGATAAATCAACCAGACAAAAAAGTCAAAGAACAAATATCAGAACTCAACCAAACCTGTGAATAAGTGGACTTAATAGATGTCTATAGCGTGTTTCTCCCCACAGCATTCTTCTCAGCTGTACATGAGATGCTCTCCAAAACACACCACATACCAGCTTATAGAAAATGCTTAAGTAAATGCAAGGGAATTGAAATTATTCTACGCATGTTATCAGTACATAGTGCAATGAAATTGGAAATCAATGGCAAAAGAAACCACAAAAATTCCATAAACACATGGAAATTAAATACCTTACTGAACAATCAATGGGTTGCAGATGAAATTAAAGAAGAAATGAAATAATAACCTACATTTAAACAATATTGCTGATACAACATATCAGAACTTGTGGGATGCAATGAAAGCAGTTCTAGCAGTGAAATTTATAGTGGTGAATTCTCCTAGCAGCAAAACAGAATGAGCGTAAGTAAACAACCTAATGTTGAACCTCAACTTCTAGAAAAAGAACAAGTCAAGCCCAAAGCTCATGTGAGGGAGGAAATTATAAAGACGAGAGCTGAAATTAAGGCAATTTGGATTGAGAAAATAACACAATCAATGAATCGAAGTGTTCGTTCTTTGAAAGACTAAATAAAATTGATAACTCCTAGCCAACATTATCAAAAAAGGAAAGAAAAGATGCAAATACATGCAATTACGAATGAAAAGGGTGAAATCACATTGGACCCTGTGTAAGTTCAGACGATCATCAGTGCCTATTTTGAGGAGCTTTATTCTAACGAGATGGAAAACACAGATGAAACGAGCAGATTCGTAGATACATACGAATTGCCAAAGCTGAATCAAGAAGATATAAAAATTCTAAATTAAAACCAGTATCAGTCAATGAATTTGGAGAAATAGTTAAAAGTTCAGGAACAAAAAAAGCCCAGGTCCTGATGGATTCAGTGCTGAATTGTACAAGAAATTTAGAGAAGATCTAATGCTATCACTCTTTAATCTTTTTAATGAAAATGGGAAACTAGACTCCCAAAGTCATTCCTGGAAGTAAGTATTATCCCAATACCAGAACCAGTGAAGGATTCAACCAAAAAAAAAAGGGAGGTATAGGCCAATTTCCCTAGTGAACATAGATGCAAAAGTCCTTGATAAGGTACTGGCAAGCAGAATGCAGCCAATCATCAAGAAGATTATATACCACTATCAAGTTGAATTCATGCTAGAGACCCAAGGATGGTTCAACATACCCAAATTGATAAGTATAACACACACTATCAATAGAGCCAAAGACGAAAATCACACGACCATCTCAATAGATGCAGAAAAAGCATTTGAAAAAGTCCAACACTGATTCATGATAAAACCCTACAGAAAATTAGAATATACAGTCCTTGTCCCAACCTGATAAAAACCACCCGTGACAAACCAACAGCCCGCATCACACTAAATGGACGAAACCTGAAAGCTTTCACTCTAAAATCAGGAACAAGACAAGGATTCCATTATCATTGTTCCTATTCAATATAGTTCTGGAAACACTAGCCAGAGAATTTAGACAATGGAAAGAAAGAATGAAGTAAAAGTAAACAGGAAGAAGTTAAACTCTCACGGTTTGCAGTAGATATGAAACTCCGCATAGCAGACCCCAAGCACTCCCCCAAAAGACTTCTAGATCAAAGAATCAAATTTAGTTGTGTAGCTGGATACAACACTCAGAAATCAATATCATTCCTGTACAAATAACAAACTAACCGGAGAGAGAGAGGTTAGGGCAACAAACATTTCACAATAGCATCCAAAAAATGTAAACACTTAGGAATCAGCTTTGCAAAGGAAGTAAAAGATATTTACCTTGAAAACTGCAGTACTCTGAAAAAAGAAATAAAAGAGGATATCAGAAAATGGAAAGATCTCCCTTACTCTTGGGTAGGAAGAGCCGGCATAGTGAAAATGGCCACAAACCTCCAAAATTGTTATACAGATTTAATGCAATTCTGATCAACAAGACAGGGAGCGTCACAAACCCTGACTTGAAATTATACTACAGAGATACTGTGATAAAAAACAGAATGGTACTGGCAAAAAAACCCCTACCCCCAAACAGAAAAGAGATCTGAGGATCAATGGAACAGATTAGAAGGTTCATAAAGAACTTCAAACACATTCAGCTGCCTTATGTTCAGTGAGGGGCCAGACACTGTCACTGGAGGAAAGACAGCCTCTTTAAAAGTGGTGCTGGAAGAACTGGTTTTCCACATGCTGACAGCTGACACTAGACCCATGCCTATCACCACGCACTAAAGCCAAAATGGATCAAAGATCTAAATATTACAACAAAAACACTAAATCTGCTGGAAGATAAAGTAGGTAGAAATCTTGAAGACATAGAGCTAGGCAGAGAGTTCATGAACAAAAATCAAATATCTTTAGATACTCAGCCATACATCAGGATAAACTTGAGGCATTTACAGGAAAATGGGTGCAACTAGAGACCATACTTTTAAGTGAAATAAATGGGGCACACATGTGTAAATATCACATTGTTCTCTGGTGTGAGAATTCCAAGTTCTAAATAAGGTCCAAAATGTGTAATAGATACTGAGAATAGGAAGAAAATGTTCAAACGGGAAAGGGCACAAGGGATGAGGGAAGGGGAAATGAGTAAGAAAAAGAAAATATAAGAAGAGAAAGAGAAAATGGAAACAAAGCTTTTGTAAATAAGGAGAAGTGGGGCAGAAGGGAGGGGGTGGGGCAAATATAAGAATCCTGGTACAGCATGGGGGTAAGTTCCATATGATGAATGAGATCATTATGTAGACCTAAACTGTACCAATAAATCTGCTTACTGATAAAGCATATTTATTACAGTAAAAGACACATTGTCATTATTCCCCCTATTATATTTCTCCTTGGTTCAAATCCACATATCGCATGATCCTTGTCACTTGCTGAAGCAGTTTTGTGTCTGTTGTGTAATCCCTTTTATTTACATGTTCACGGTGTGTTTCAGTTACACCTTGTACAAGAAATAACCTAAATTTCATTTATATGGCCCTGCTAAGGGCAATCTCAAGTCTGGCTTATTTAATTTTATTTTATTCTACTCTATTTTATTGGATTTTAGCTTTGCAATACCCAAAGGAAATGAAAGTATACGTCCACACAATAACAAACACAGTCGTATTCACAGCAGGACTCATAATAGTCACAAAGTGAAAATAGTCCAAATGTTTATCAACTGAGAGGTGGATAAATAAAATACAATTTCTATATAGTAAAATATTATTTTGTTTTATTTTTTCCACAAGTAAAACAGAATGAATTCCTGAGCCTTACTGCAACATGGAAAGCTGCTCAACCCAGGGGAGCCAGGAAACAGAGAGAGAAGGGAGGAGGGACCAGCGACAGGAAGGCCCCTTACAGGTCACGTCTCGTCTCAGCCCTGGAGTGGTCCATGGTGAACGCACTGGTGAGTATATCATCCGTGACTGAATCATCCAGCCCCCATTACCTCCTTAAAGACCAATGTAAAATCATCCTGAGTAATTCTGCAGGCAGGGTCACCATGACCAGCACTGTTTTGAGAGGCTGTGGGTTGCGAGCTGTCTCTGGGGCTCAGAAAGTGTCAGAGGGAGGGCAGGATCATGCCACTCACCCTTTGCTTGTGTATTTTTGTGTTATCAGAGTGAGGGTTTCAATTCCAGGGTCAGGGGGTTGGCCCCCTGAGGCCACTTGCACATCTTCTGTAGCACAAGGGCCCAGAGGGTGCTCCAAGGGACCACCCTACCTCCATAGGAGTGGTGGTAGGGACTCCAAAGGCCAGAGGTCCCCAGTAGGCAGGCAGGGGTGGACACAAGGAGAGGAGTACTGGGCAGCCTCCAAGATAGCTCAGCTGGAAGGAAGTCCTTGGGTACAAGGATACAGAAGCAGCATTGCCATGTGAGAAAGGACCCTGAGTGTGTGTGTGTGGGGGGGGTTAATGGGAGTGCCCCCCCATCTATTCCTCCTATTCTCTAAGGATTCTCTGTCACCCACACGGGGCAAATCCCCTGGCCTGACTGGAGTACAGCATGCTGGCCAGATGTGGTTTGCCTCAAGTGGCTTGGAGGCATGCTGGAAGGGGCCAGACTGGGAGCTCGGAGTGGGAGGAGCTAATTAGGTTACACCTGGGCAAGGGCGAGGAGCCCTGGACATCTAGAGACAAGAGGCAGCCCTGGAGATCTCAGGGCCCTGGCCCCTAACTGTCAGGAAAGGCCCTGCCTCTGCAGGTCACTTGGCAGCCCTGCCCAAGGTGAAAGGGATGCTTAGGCAGCTGGTTGAGCTACAGAGGCCAAGGCTCTAGGGGTAAAGAGGGAGATGGGGAGCCTGTGGCCTCTAGGAGGACAGGCCAGGGAATCCTGGCCGATACACAGATGTAGGTAACAGTGGCTGGGACCACAGTGGCCCTTGTCATGCACTTGCTATTTGTTGGCATCTCCTTAGGACTTCCTTCGCATGTGTTTACTTCGCCTGTGTGGGCCAGAGCCCTGCAGTATGGCAGGCCCAGCACACCTGGCACAGTGTGTGTTCTACCGAGGGTGGGTATGCTCATTGAACCAGACTGGGAGCCACTTGGAAGACAAAAACGCAATCTCTGGGAGCCCTTGGGTTCCCTAGAGGAGAGTATTTTCAACTGGGTCTTAAGGGTCCAGCCAACATCCAGGGATGGAGAGTTGGTGAAGTGTTACCAGTCTCAGCAGCAGAATGCCTGGGATGCTGGGCACACTGAGGGGACAGCGATGAGGGATGATGTTGTGTGTAAGTCTAGAGGGTGAAGAGCTTTTTAGTGAGTGGGGAGCACTGTCTTTTTCCACATACTGTGGAAGCACGTTCTTGGAAAACTACACGAGTGGTCTGCATCAGGAAGAGATTTCCAGCTCCAGCTGTTGCTAAGGGAACCACTGCAATCACAAGCCAAGGGCAGCTAGAAAGCATTGAAAAATGTTGAGAGTTTTTGAGAATAAATCAGAGAATATTTCTCTAATGAAGGGAAAATACGGTCTCCAAAGAGCTTTCTAGAGACACAGGATTGCCGCCTGGTGTTGTAACCATGACCTATAAGGTTGCATGGCAAAGGGGACTTTCCAGATGTAATTAAGGTTACTTTAATTAATTAGATGCCCTTGAAATAGGGAGATTATCTCAAATTTCCTGTTATGCATGGTATTATTGCACACACCTTTGTAAGTAGAGCTTTCTCCCTGTAGGGCACCAAAAGGGAGATCAGAGAGGTTCAAAGAGCACTGAGAGTTCTGGGAAAGAGAAGAGGGCCATGCTAGCATTGGAGAGCACCTTCCTGACAACAGTCAGCATGGAATCAGGACTGCAGTCCCACAGCCTAGAGAAGACGAGTGCTGCCACTCTTGTGTCCAACTTGGAAGTAGAATCTTCCACAGAGCCTTGAGGTCAGAGGTCAGCCAGTGACAGGATTGCAGCTTTGTGAGCAGCTGACCTGGGCAGCTGGACCTGGACTCTTTACCTAGATGAGCATGAGAAAATAGATAAATGTCGGCTGTATTAAGCCAGGAAATGTAGAGCAATTGATTAGGTGAGGCCAGAGGAGATAGGCACCATGGTGTCCTTCATTAGTACAACTCCTCCCAAGGCGTACATCTTTCTCCATACTGACAAGGCTACAGGAATGGTGAATTCTGGGCTTCTCACTCCCTTTGGTCAATTTTCAAATGTGCTCCTGGCACAACGCACTACCATGGTTACAAGCATTCAACTCTGGCAGGGTTTTCTGCATCATTTGGTCTTTATTTACAAGATCTTGTTCTCCCTGATTTACTAACCAAACTCAATTTGTTTTATTCCTGACAATACTTGTCACAGCCAGTTGTAGTTTTAAAGAGCTATGAACTCCCTAGTCATATAAGACTCTAGTTCTGAAGTCTTCAGGTTTTTTCTCTTTTTCTCCTCCATAGAATTCTTAATTCTTGTTCTTTGGGATCTTTGGTTCAAGGATCTTGAAATTAATTCTAAAACTTGCATGTTCAGATCATTTCCCCTTTGACTTTCAGTCTCTGAATTTCTTTGAATTAAATGTGTTTCTTGTATGGAGCATATCGTTGAATCTTCCTTCTTGATCTAATCTGCTAGTCTGTTACTTTTGATTAGTGAATTGAGGCCATTTACATTGATGATTATAATTGATATGGATTGATTTATCCTTGCCATGTTATTTTCCTATTGCTGGCTCCCTTCTCCACCCCACACCCTTTACTTGTTTGTCTTGCCTGAAGGATTAATTCTGTTGAGCTTCATGGAATTGTAGTTCTTGTTATCTTTTCTAGAATGTCTTTCAGAACATTTTGGAGTGCTGGCTCGGTGTTTATGAATTTTCTCAGGTGTTCGTTGTCATGAAAGTATTTTACTTCTCCATCAATTTTGAACAACAGTTTTGTAGGGTATGTCAGTGTAAGTTGAAAGTTGTGTTCTTTTAGGGTTTGAAATACTTCACTCAAGCTCTCCTTGAATAGAGTTTGCGCTGAGAAGTCAGCTGTGATTCTGATGGGCTTTCCTGTAGAGGTGACTTGTTTCTTTTCTCTAATAGCCTTAATATTCTATTCTTACCTTGAATTTCTGGAATCTTGACTATCATATGCCTTGCTGTACATTTTTTGATCATAGATAATTGGAATCCTACATGCCTCACTTATCTGTATGTCAAATTCTTTTTCTCTGCCGGGGAAGTTTTATGTCATGACGTCTGTGAACAGGTTTTTTTTTTTTTTTAAATATCATTTGTACTATCTCCTGCTTTTTCCATTTACTACAATCAATCTTATGTTATTCTTCATTGCATCATCTAGCAGTTACTGAAGGGATTTCTCATAGTCTCTTGTTATGTTAAAGAAAAATTTTTTTTCATGATAGCTAACTGCAAGCCTGTCTTTTATGTTTGAGATTCTGTCCTCACATTGGTTTATTCTGCAGCAGATACTTTCAGTGGAATTTTTAGTCTCCTGGATCTCTGCTTGAATCTGTTTTATGGATTCTCTTTCTTTCCTAAGTTGAGCAATCTTCATTTCATCATTTTTCTAAGCTCCTCCATTTAAAAAACATCTTTATCTGCTCCAGAATCATGAAGTATGTTTTTCACTGTGGTCACCATTGCTTTAGTTAACTGATAAATTATTTCAGATTTTATTTTTTCTAGGGCTTCATTTATTTGTTTTGTTGTTACTACTTCACAGAATCCAGGAGGGGGCTTTTGGATTGTCCCGCCTCATTGCCCCCTGGATTTGCCTTTGGTAAACTGAATGTCTGGGGTTGTACCATGTTTAAGTGACTTCCTATTTTCAACTTTTTAAAGTTTAATTTCTGGGTTGATGCTTGTAAATTGCCTATGGTGAGTTGCGTTATTGCTAGTATTTAGAGCCCATAGCAAATGGTTACTTTTCAGAGGTGTCTGTCAGCTGTAGCTGGTTTTTGGATTTTGAGTCTGTTTCAAGATCCTACCAGTTCAATTTGTTGGAGATGAGAAGTTGCTGCCTGCTTGACCCAGCCCCTGGTTCTTTGACACTGGCCCACAGTACTTTTTATGACCCATAAGCAATCTTGGTTTTGGTATACAAGCAAGAACAGCAAGGTTAGAACAAGTGTGCCACTTTTGGTTAAAGCGATACAGTTGGCAATAATGATAGTGTCAAACACAGCCTAGAAAATGACAAAATGAGATAATCATTAATTTGCCACCTTTAACTACATGAGCTTGATTTGTGACTATATAACAACAAAATCTAAAACAAACCAGAAAATTTTATGCAGTGAGTAAGCCCTTGATATGGTGATTTTACCTTTAGAGGAGAAATCTTTAAAGAGGTTTGGAGAAAAATAGGGAAATACAAGAAGAGGAAGAGATTCGAAGCAAGGTTGGAGGACAAAGGAGGATCATGGAAATTTTGGGAAACTGGTGCAGAAAACAGGAGGGAAAGAGACAAGGAAGAAATAAAAGGGAGGACAGAACAGAACAACAACAACAGGAAAACGAGAAATCATGTTCACACGCATATAAAGTCAAGATCAGACAATGAAGGAAGAAAAAACGAGAAAGGAGAGAGAGTGAGAGTGAGAGACAGAAACAGAGAGAGAGACAGAGAGAAAAGAGAGAGAGAGAAAGAGGGACTGAGAGAGAAAGAGAGAGAGAGAGAAAGAGAAAGAGAGAGAGAGAGATCACTTCAAGGTTTAAGGTTTGTCTCTGCTCTCCTTGATACATAACCTGTGGAGACAGAACCCGGATCTGTGCTGATTCACCACAGTAAGCCAGCAGTAGCTTCATGCGGGGGTAGCAGATAATCTCAGTGAGCCCGCACCTGTATTGCCCCTGAAGCTCAGACTGGTTTCTGGCCATGAGGCTGGGACCAGACCTGTTCCACCTGCAGTTGTCAGTGCACCTTCTATGGGTTTGATCTCAGCTTCGCTAGATGGACCCAGAGGTTCTTCTGAGTCCTTAGTTCAGCTGGGCCCTTTCCAAGTTGGTTTCTGGCCTATTGTTCTCTCCCATGGGATGACCAAGCCTGTAGCACTCACTCCCAGCCACTGCAGTCCCCTCCTTCCATCCATTGCTGTGTCTCTCCATGGAGACCTGTGGCGCTGCCTGCAGTCGCTGTGTGTCTGCAGGTTTGGACTGTGCCCACACAGCGAGCCCCAACTCAGGGAGAAGGTGCTGCTTGCTACCACCTTATTCTATTGGGAAGTTTCTTTGTTTACCCCATGAGCTTCAGTTCTCACTTCAGAGTCTTCCTGGGTCCAGAGGACCCACTTCTCTGCTTCTCTCCCTCACTTCGCTGTATTCTAGTGTCTGGAAAGCACATCTCAGAGGGGCTCTTTCTCTGCTGCTTACCACTCTGCCATCTTCCTGGAAGTCATCTTTCCCATCCTTTGTCTTGTGAGCAGAGATATCTGTTAAAAAAAAGTGAAACCCTTCCCAGCCCAGCTCACTCTTCCCAGCCTAAGACCCATTCCCTTTAAATATTGTCATGTTCCTGGTGGCAAGACATGACACAACCAGGAATTGTAAAATTTTTCCCTGGGAAATATTCTCTAGTCTTTTGTTGCCATTTACCAAAATATGAAATTGGCTTCTGTGATTTCAGACCATAATTTTACTTTAAGCTTGCTCCTTTATAATTTCTCCAATTTTGTCATTTCCCACCATTACAAGTTGAACTGTATCCTCTTTAAAAGCTATGGGGTCCATGACTCAGTATGTCAGAGTGTGACTTTATTTGGAGATCCAACTTTACCAAGATGATCAAGTTAATATGAGGCCATTAAGGTGATTGAAGTGGTCCCTAGTTCAAAAGGGCTAGCTCCTGTTCATTTGGGATGGAAATTTTCATGTATTAAAATAAAAATGAGAAATCAAGAATATTTATTCTTCGATTTGAAGATGATGTTAATAAAACATGTTAGCACAAATAATGTAGTTCATGAAGACTAAAATGAAGTTTAGTAAGAAGAATGGTCTTCTTTTACATTTGAAGGACCCACTTGGATGTGTGAGAAGACAGCTGAGTTCTTGTATCTGTTTCTCACTTTCACCTGCCCTGGCACCACAAAGGAGATTGCTTCTAGAAAGGTCTTTCAGTACCCTTGGGAAAGGAGGGAGCAAAAGGCAAAACTCATCTTCGCATCATTATGGACCCTGCCTTAAAGCATCTCTCGGATCCTGTAGGGGTCCCCAGGCAGCCTCAAGGATGGCAGTGTTTGCCTTGCTGCTTGAGCCCATCAGTGCTTCCTGGGGAGCAGCCTCAGTGAGCGAACTCAGTGAGTGCAGCAGTGCCCCAAGCTCGGGGTGACAGTGCTCAGGACAGCGCTCTGGAGGGCCCTGCACACTGACTATGGAACCTTGTCTTCACCAAGAAATATTCTGTAAGTCTCTGGTTGCTGCTGGACATAAAAAGACAAATAGGACAAGGTCATTTCCCTCGGGGAAGTAAGAACTCAACACAGGGGACAGATAGCGATAAAACCAAGCCAATGTCTTAAATGCAAACTCAGAACATTGTTAACAGAGCTGCAAGAGAATATCGGGGTGGGTTTGGGGAGGGGACAGGCCCTGAGAGAGAGAGTCATTGGTGAGGATATGTGGAGGATGTCTCTGGGGAGGCCAGGAAGGGGGAATGTTCCACACCTGATGGAGGGTGTCCCCGAAAGTATACATGCAGGAAAGGGCCTCCAGTACTCAGAGCCTTGCTGGCCTCATGCTAAGGGCAGATGAGGCGGAGGTGATGGCCTGGGAACAGCAGCTGCAGCGTCTCCTTGGCTCTCTGTCGCACATAAGCTCTCTGCAATGGTTTGGTGCGGAGTGAGGCATGCAGGGCTCAGCGGCTGCATGGGTCCTGAGCTCTGTCGGCTTACTGAACTAGCCGTGGGACCCTGTGCGATGTCTTTTTCTCCTTTTGAACCTCAGCTTCCTCATTTATGAAATGAGCATAATAAAGGTACGCCATAGGAGTGCAGGTGAGTGTATTTTGTGACATCTGCTGGCCACCTGCATGAACACTGCCTTTCTGTCCCCATACAGCTGTCCTTGCTGTGGAGAGGAGACTCATGCCTGCCCCCATAGTTTGCCTGACTAACTTTCAGGTCCTGGTGCTTTTTACCTCGATGAACACCCTTCCCTTTCCCTCCTGAATCCTCAGTTTCCGCACCTACAGAATGGGGTGCAGCGAGAAAGAGAAGCTAGATGACAAGAGATGTCTCATTAGTGGTAAGAGCTCTGTGATTCCAGGTTGGTCATTGTCACTGCTGCTCAGATGGTCTTTCTGCATGTTCCCAGCAGCAGCCCCGCAGAGGCGCTCTGGAGACAGGGCCCCATTCTCGTGTCCTCCTCTACACTCCTATCACATGTGCAGTATCACTGTGGGAAGAAGCAGTGCAGGTTTTCCCAGAGGGCTTGGAGGGGTTCACGCCCTTGACCTGACAGTCCCAGCCTGCACATGCACAGATCCAGAGTGCAAATCAAGGTCCCTCCGGCTGGAGGTGGGAGGCATTTGTGTGTGGGTGGCCAGGACACGGACAGCCGGGGTCCCAGCAGCACAGGACCCTCTCGGCACGGGCCAGGAGGCAGGGTTTTGAGGCATCAAGTAGTGAGATCCAGGGTGGTGGAGGTACAGTGGGTGAGCTCCTATGCTCTCTGGGCCCTGAGACTCAGGTGGATTTCAAACTGGACTCCCTTTGAGCAGGGCAGGACTTCCCATCACCGCTGGTTCCCAAGGGCAGAGAGAGACTGCAGGTGCAGACCTTCAGAATCAGACTCTCTGAGGTCAGGTGGTCAGGCCAGGGTGGGACCATGTAAGACTGAGGCCTTTGAAAGATCCAGGCAGCTTTGGAATTGACCAAGACTCCAAAATGTCGAGTATACTTCTGAGCATAATTTGTGATTTTTGTTGGGTTGGAAGTCTTTGGATTAAAAATAGTGGCCAGGTAAGCAGAAGCCATTGTCAATGCGTGCGGGATGTCTGGTGTGCATGCCGGTGCTTTAGCACCAGGCCGCAGGGCCCTGGATTATGAATTCATCGGTAAGTAAATAATCGTGGGTGCTGAGGAACACAAAGATATGTCATTGGACGATGGATTCCTTCCCACTCAGTATGTGGAGGAAGAAAGGACAGACTGGTCCCTTGAGAGTGATGTGAAGGAGGTGACCTTGGTAATGCAGGTCAAGAGAAGATTGAACACCGTAGGTAATGAAGGGCAATACACTGTCTGGTCATGACGCATGGGTTAGGCATTTCTGGTTAGTAATTGCACACCCACCTTGCAGGCACCCACTGTCACCCTTTTGCTGAGGAGGGAATGGAAATTGGCAGATTGGGTCAATTGCAAGGCCGCAGCAGCCCGTCTTTGGGAAGGCTGGCAGGTCTAGCTCCCTTCCCTTCCTCCTTCCCTGTGCAGCATCACCGTAGTTTTCCTCTGTGCTCTACCTCTCGAGGTTATCAGCACATAGGTGATTTGACAAGCTCAGCTCCCTGTGCCGCTGCTTATCCAGTGCTTATTCTAGAGATCAGCACTGTGACTGATACAAAACTAACAGATGGTTTCTCCCAGTCACCTCCCCTGTCAGTTCCTTCCGTGAGCGAGGGAGGGATAGGCTCTGACGACAGCACGGTGAGACAAGGCCATTAGTTCCTCGGCTCCTGCAGGTTTTGGGCTGGTGGGGTTGGAAGTCATCATTCAAATAACTTCAGAATGTGATTTGCAGATGGGACCATGAAACAGAGGCTCTTAAGGCAAATTGTGTGTGTGTGAACAAAGGGACTTGGCTTGTATGTGTGGTCCAGGAGGCTTCTGCGGCCAGATATGCACACAGCTGTGTGGGTTGTGTGCACTGAAGGCTCAGAGTGGGCAGTTTCCTATAGCCTGTTCCCTGAGTGCCTTCCCAGTGCTGGTCTTCATTCTTGGAAAAACACGGTGGCTGCCCCTAAAGATCCCACTGGTGGTGGGGAGCTCTGAGGAGCAAAGTGGGTGGGGGCTGTGCAGTTGGCACATGGGAGTAAAGAAAGAGAAATGGCTCACTCGAGGAACTTCCAGGATGACTTCACATAACTAGAGAAAAATGTCAAGAATGTGCCGGCTGGTTCCTTCTGCATGGCCATCTGCTTGCCACCTCCTGACTCTCTGAGGAAGGCACATCAATGACCTTGCCAGCCAGGGATGATGCCTGGCATTCTAACCACTGCCTGTGCCACTGGGTGGTGCAGTGCCCACCAGCAGGTGTTCAGTTGAGTGCAGCAGGGTGAATGGGTAGGTTGAGGCACAGCTCCCATGCAGGTCTAGAGGGGTGGCCTGGCATGGCAGTGCTGAACAGCTGTGCAGGTGCTCAGGCAAGAGCAGGAAGTTCTGGGGAGGTCTCATTCAAGGATTTGGGCCCGTGTCCTATGGGAAGTGGGGATGTCACTGTCAACAAGAAATCTGTCTTTGGTGGGAGATGGGATGGGTGCGGGAGAGGGTAGATTCTAGAAGCCTGCTGGGGCCCTTGAGGAGTCCACACCGACATGTTGGTGTTTGTTCTGAGGTAGTGGGCCTGAAGGCTAGCATATGTGTTCTAGAACTGCTTGGGACATGTGACTGCTGGGTTGTGGTGAGGACTGAATGCGTGGTGTGAGGGAAAAGAGTCCAAGATGATGACCGCTGACCTCCATCAACACTGGAGGAGCGGGGCCTGAGCACGCATTATTTATAGCCCTATTCTGCCCCTCCATTCTGAGCTGCTGCCTGTTTTAAGAATAACAAAACTTGATTCCGGCAGTTCCAGACAGGAGGGCTTTGGAGATGAGATTCCTTTCTCCTGCTGTGGAGAACCCAGGCAGTATGGTGAGCATGGGGGGAAGCAGGCAGGTTTTCAGCATGGGATATCTTAATGGAAAGGCCTTTTGGGCAGCCGGAAGCGCAGGCCTAGAGGTTCAGAGGGAATCTGAGGCTGAGAAGAAGATTTTAGAATCACTGAAATGAAAACACAGGGGAACAGCTGGGTGAAGATGGAGGCAGAGATGGGGGGTGCAAACACTGATGGTTGAAATTTTAGCACAAGGAGAGTCGCTTCCTCAGGGTGGTGGGCAGAGCTGGGTGCTGGGCCTGAGCAAGAGCCTGGCTGTGAGGAAGTTTGATGATGGCCATTCTTTCTGAGGCCAGATGGAATGTCAATATTGTCTTAATTTGCATTTCTGTAGTGGTCAGTGACACTGAATATCTTTTCATGTATTTATTGGCCGTTCTTACTTCTTCAGAGAAGTGTCTGCTCACCTCTTTATAGCAGCACAACTCACAGTAGCTAAATCTTGGCAGCAGCCTATATGCACATCAAAGATGAACACAAAAGAAATGTGGTGTTTACATACCCTGCCACAAAGAAGGAGAAGCTTGAGTCGTTTGTAGGAAAATGGATGCAACTTGAGACCACAGTGTTCAGTGAAATAAATCAGACACATGAAGTTAAGTGTTGCGTGGTTTCTCTTACATGAGAAACTCAAAGTTTACATACAGTATACATAAAACAAAAAACAGATAACAAGACACAGGGTGATGGACTTTTTTTTGTGGAAAGGGGACCAGGAGATAAGAGGAGAGGAAGGGAAGGAGACTAAAAATGAATGAAGCCATGTTATGTATGTGCACCAGCTCCAAACATGTTCTAATAAAATAAAAACTATAAAGGAACTTTGGGCCCAAAGGGGAGGAGAGGGAGGTAGGGCGGGTGATTGATGGAGACAGGCTGGAGGGAAGGAGTACTGTGTGGTAGCAGCTTTTTAGGCGTGAGGAACCTTGCCTGGGGCTGTGGGGCGGGGAGAGCTAGCAGCTAGGAGGCTGTGGTGTTTCACGTGTGCAAATTCGAATTATGTAATTTCTTCTCCGAGTGGCTAAGTTGAGTGTCCCCGCTCAGAGGCTTCAGGAGAAGGCTGCGGTCCCTGCTGTGTGTGCTGTTTCTCGGGAGCCTAAGGGGTGTGGTTGCTCCTGGTCACTGGATTACTGGGTTGTGACTCAGCAGCCTCCCAAGCTGGTAGGAGGCCCTCACTTCTGAAGTTAGATGGCTAGAAAAACATCGGGCACGCAGCCCGGAGGGCTTTCCACTCTCCTCATAGTGTTAAAGTCCCGTGGGTTTTCATCAACAGCGTCCTCTGGCCCAGCATTCTGGACAGCAGCACAGGGGCCCTGCGCTCTCAGCAGCTGACTCTGTTCATTGGGCCGCATTCATTGGCGCAAAGGAATTGAGCCCCTTTGACGTGCCTGGCATGGCAAAGACTTTTGACTCAGAGCTGACAATGCAAAATGAACAAATCAAGCTAAAGTAGAGGTCACAGGTGGGAAGTGCTGTGGGGTGCAGGGTAGCCATGGAAAGGACTAGAAAGAGGACGGTTGCTACCTTGTCCTGCAAAGGGTTATCTGGGAATGTCCCTGAGGATGTAGCATTTGAATGGAGAGCTGCTGGGGACAGCTGTACAGATACTGACAGAAGAATGGCCCAGCCACATGGCATGGCACAGGAGAACAGTGTTGGTGTCTGCGCCTATATCCCCAATCCCTCAAAGGGGTGCATCACGAAGGCTCAAAGGAACGAGACACATGGCATGGTCTTTAGGGCTGCAGGAGTGAGATCTTCGGCAGAGCTCGTAACTCTGCTAGCGGCTGGCCGACTGAAACTAGGCAGCCTGTGCTTAGTCAGAACAAGCAAGGAGCTGAGTGCACAGTGGAGGAAACCTGAGCAGGATCTTGGGAGGGGTTCAAGGACCCCTCAGAGCAACAGATGATGCTAACTTAGGAAAACTAGCCAGAAAGTCTCCAACTGGCCTCGGCTGTGGCCTATTTTGCCCCTGAGGGGTCTCCTCATTCTCAGGTCAATCATGCCTGGGCCATGCCACAGCCTTGCACATGCAACGCTCTCCAACTAAACAGGAGCTAATTGAGTGAGAAACAGTTGAAACCTCAACAAATATGTACTATCTCTTAGCTCTTAACATCAGTCTCCTGCACTGGAATTCTTGTTTTGGGTATTTTTGTTGTTGTTGTTATTGTTGTTTATTTTAGAAAGGGGCTTGCTGCGTAGTTCAGGCTGGGCTCAAATTTGTAAGCGTCCTGCCTCAGCCTCCTGAGTGCTGGGATTACAGACATGTGCAACCACACCCAGGTTGCTGTGGCATTCTTAAATTTGGCCCCTGTATTCTCTTGAATCCCTGAGGCAGGTCTTTGGGGTGACAGCCTGAGATCCACACCCCACCCTGTGCAGTTTGCTAACACTGCCATTTGGGCTGCCTGCTGCTTTGAGCCCCCTACCTTTGATCTGGAGGGGTTCTTGGGCATCTCAGTGCCCCTCACTTCACTGGCAAGGCAACTTTGATCCAGAGGGAGTCAGTCCCTACTCAAGGTCACACATAGTGGCCCAAGAACACATTTGCGGTCCTGACGGAGCACTAGCTGTCTTAGTAAATTCCACTGTGATCTTCCTGGCTTCAGAAAATTGTCATATTTAGAGGACATTCTTTTTTACCTCCTTGAACTTAGTCTTAGTCTGTTCTGTCATGAAAAAAAAAAATTGATTTTTGAACCCTTTTTCTAAGCAGATTCCAGAAGGGGACTGAGATGGTAATTTTGGTTGCAGCTGGGGAGAAGTGGTCTCTTGTTTCTCTGATTTTGTCATATACTTCCACCATTCAGTTTGATAAAAAGGTTCTTTCATCGTGGAGCCTAGCGCTGGAAAAATCTGTATCCTCCTTATCTATTCTGATTCATGCGTTTTGTGTCTTCTTAATCTCTGTAGACCGTGGGACCCAATCTTCCTCTGCTGCTTCTCTTTGGCCTTATCTGCTTGTAGCCGAATTAGGCTCCCTATCGCATCTTTTACTTTGAAGTAAACACTGTATCTTGCCTCCTTCCCCCCAGTGTTTACTTGGACAGAGTTTTCTATACTGGCTCACATCTTTATTGGCAGCAAAACTGAATTTTATGATTTTGGTCACCCTAGGGAGTGACCCATCTGAATAAAGGCCAATCTATGCTTCTGCCCTAGATACATGGCTCCTGAGAAAATACCAAGGACTCTTTGAGAGCAGCAGAAACCTTATCTTTATTTAGGTCTATAAAACCTGCCTGACATTCCTGAAGTATTCAGAAAAGAACTTCAGAGGCTGACTCCCCAGCCCCATCTCCACGAGTTCCGAGTTCCGCATTCCACGCTTGGGCCAGCTCACATCCGTCTCCAGAGTGTGGGGGTGCTCGGATTCAGATAATGAGGCACCACATACTTTTTATATTTGTTTTGTTTTTTAAATGACAGATCTATTGAACTAAAATTTGCACACCACACAATTTAAATATTTAAAGTACTTGATTTAGTAGATTTTAGCACATTGACAAAGTTGTACAACCACAATCACAATTGAAGTTAGGGTGTTTTTTTTTTTTTTTGTTATCCTAAAACAGAGCACTTTACTCATTAGCTATTGCTGCTCAATTCCTCCCTGCTAAGTCTACGCAACTGCTGAGCTCTCTCCATCTTCTTAGCTTTTCTTATTCTGGGAAATTTTTAGTTCATAGAAGCCACAAAGAGCTTACCCTATCCAAAGAGATGGAAATCCTACAAAGCAAGCTCTCACACCGTATTGGAGGGAAACTAGAAGCCAACAGCAGAACACTTAGAATGCAATAACTGTTTTCTCCTCTCTCTTTTTTCCTGTTAACTTTTCATGTAAGGGAGACCATCAAGCTTGTGGGTCTTATTTATTTCACTTAACGTTATAGTTTTAGGTGCATCCGTTTTCCTTCAAATGCCTCAAATGTATGCTTCTTTATAGCAGAGTAGTACTTCAAGTATAAATGCCACACTTTCTCTTTCCACTCTTCTGTTGATGGACATATGGACTGTTTGAAAGATACACTCTTTTGAAGTGTACATTTAAAGGACATCAAAATGCAGTCACCTGAACCAGTGGTCACAAAAATTTTCTCTATGTGAGACAGCATAGGTTTTCTGTCTCAAAGACTCAACTCTGCCATTGCTGCACAAAAGCAATCAATAAATCGTGATTTCTGCCCCAGGACTGGAGAAGTGTTTTTCCTTCTTTCTTGGAAGTGTGGTCCCTGCTGTGATAACTCAACTACTTTGGCAGGACAAATGTCAAGTCTTATCTTATACAGAATCTTCTCTCACGTCTCACTGAATTCTTGAATTAAAACCGAGCATCTTTAACGAGCTGAAGAGTTCACCCTAAAGCTCCTTTTACATAAACTCAGCCTGGAGGATCTGAGCTCCAGACGTCTCTCGGCCTTTCCTGTTTACAGCGAGTCTGATGCTAATCCTCCGCAGTCATCTCGGCAAAATGTGAGATTCTTTCTTTTTTTAATACAGGGGATCAAACTCAGGGTCTTCCCACTGAGCTACTACATTCCCAGTGCTTTTTTCTTGTCTTTTATTGTGAGACAGAGGCTTATAAATTGGTAAACTGTGCAGGCTGGGATCAAACATGTTGATCTTCCTGCCCTGGGCTCCCAGAGTTCTGGGAATACAGACCAGTCTGAAACTTTGATGTTGTTCTAGGAACAGAAGATACCACATGCTTTCTCATACTTTTTGCCATGTCATGTGGGAGTGCCTTTTTCTGCAGCCTGAGACAGGAAGGAGACTCTGGTGTCCCTAGGGAACGGTGGCAGGTCCCCATGCTGAATGCTGGGAGATCTATTGCTTACCCAGAAGGTTGCAGGTGAGAGCTCCGGCTCCACAACTCCAAACCCACAAGGCACCAGTAGGGAGGGTGGCCTGGTAGCACTGGCCTCCTGAGATGAATAGATACTGTGTGGGCCATAGACCTTTTTCTGAATCTCTTACTGGACCCCAGAACCTTATGCCACACTTTCTGAAGCATGCAGAGCTGTTCTGTATCTTGCATCCTTTCACTACAGTGCCATTCTAACTGTGAACTGTTCAAGGCAAGCTAAACAGTCAGCCAAGGTGAATGGTTAAATAAACATGTTGTGTCCATTCAATGGAATATTATGCACTTTTTAGTGATTAAAATGGTAAGTTTTCTGTTATGTTACCTCCACCACCACAAAGCAAACTTGAATGTGGCTGTGATGTACCTGCGCACCATACTGCCTGATTTCTACAAAACGTTTACATTTTCATGCACACACACACACAGAACACGGGGCACTACCTCTGGTTCCTCGGTGCTGCCACTTGGGTTGGAAAGAGAAGTAAGCAGGCAAACGTTCTGCAGCTCAGCTATGTCTGAGAGCTGCATGAGCAGATTGCAGGCTGTGCCAGAAACAGCAGTCTCTACTCCAGGAACTGGAGAGGGCACGGATGCCAGCAAAGGGTTAGCTTGGTATCAGGTGGTGTATTTGTTTCTTGTGACTCTGTAATGGATTCTTTCAAGCACAGTGACTGAAAACAACACAGGCTTATCATCTTATAGTTCTGATGGCCAGAATCCAAAAGGGGGAGTTATGGAGGAAGAGACCTTTTGCTTTCTTTCTTTCTAGATTCTAGAGGCTTCCTGAATCCCTTGCTTCCACAGGTCTCTGTGTGTTCCAAGCCAGCAGGGCCTGGTGGAGTCCTTGGCTCTCTCTGTTGATGTGATGCTGACTCTTCTGCCTCCCTCTTCCCCACTGCGGGAGCCTTGTGACTACGGTTAAGGACCTGGATGATCAAAGTTCTTTTCCTCACCCAGTGCACATCATCAGGGCACTTGTGCCATGTATGCGTAGGATGACACATTTGCCGCTTCTGGGAATTAGGAATTGGACATAGGGGGCCATTGTTGTGCCTCTCAGTAGTAATGAGCCCAGTGTACAGTGAAGTGCCGGAGCATGCACCGTATTCTTCTGGCTCTCTGCTTCTGGGGCGACCAGGCATTATCCAGGCCCCATGCCCCCCAGTGTGGGCCCAGGCCAATCCTCTTTGGTGTTTCTGACTTCCATGCTCACATTTCGCTCTGTCGGACTGTGAGCTCTCAGAGGGCAGGCCCAGGCCTTGTGTCCCTAATGCCTATCAATGTATTTCTGTAGAAGGAAAAGCAGAAGATTTTTCCTTTTCCTTCTAAGCCTATCACTGTACTCAGCAATAGAAACTGACATGACTCTTATGGAGTACAGTTTGGCAGTATCCATTAAAAATTCAGTTCTGCAGAACCATTCACTGCACTGGTAGGAATACTTACCTTATAGATACTTCTTCTTACGCGTGAAAGAAGTATATGTAAGATATTCGCTGTGGCACAGTTGGTAGTAGTGTAAGATTGGAAACATTTTAAATGTTCACCAATGAAATATTGGCTGAATAATGATGATACATTTGCATAATGGATTCCTATGCTTTCTCTTTGCTGAGACACAGTACCCAACATCCACAGCTCAAGGGAGGAAAGGGTTAATTTGCTCGCAGGTTCAGTCTGTGATTGCTGACTGGAAGGCAGAGATGCCATGGTGGAAGGGTGTGGCAGAGCAGAGCCCTTTACTCCCTGGAGGCTGGAAGCAGGGCAGTGGCACGTGTTGAGGCAAAGGTGTGCAGTTAGGATCAGCCTAGGAGCGCTGTTCTCCACCCACCTCCAACTCCCCGGGCGGGCTCCTTGCTGGCAAGCACTCACCCAGCCTCCCTCAGCTCCTTCTGCTGTCTTGGGATTCAGCACACATCTCCCCTGGTTTCCCATGCATGGCTTCCGTATTTACTCTATGTTATGGTTTGTAGTGTGCCTGAAGTCAGGCGCATTTTGCGTGTGATCACGACCCAACCTAGTTACTGCTATAATGTCGGTCCTGCAGAAGTGCTTGTTGAATGGATGGATGTGTGTATGTGTTCATACTGAATAGGCTTTCACTTAGGTAAACACAACTCAACTCTGTGTCTGAGGCTTACTGCAGTAACTCAGTTTACATTCTTGCTTCACCATAAACTGGGAAAGAGCCATGCACCTACTTATTTTAACTCCAAGTTTGTCCCGGTGTAGAAGGGGTCAATTCGAAGGACGAGTATGTTCTTTCTCTCCACGCGCGTGTATATATATTTCTACTTGGCATAGGACGTGGAGTGATTGGTGGGTTATTACTTATGGGGCTGCAGAAGAGCCAAGAGGAGTCTGTGCAGGAACCCGCAGCAGTGAGCCTCATCCAGAGTGGACTGCCAGGGTGGCTGAGTGGCCTCCCAGGCTCTGAATCCTCCCATGGGGCTGTGGCCCTGTCAGCTCAGTGTTTAGCTCAGCATTCTGGGTACACTTTTTTCTTTTGGTCTTCAGGAGGAACGGATTTGCTGAAGTCGCTTCTGGGCTCAGTGATCCGACTGTTTGGTGAGCAGCAGTCACAGTGCTCCTCGCTGTCTAGAATTTCTTTCCGGGTTGTGGGAGGCTGGCTGTGGGGCCCAGTGAGCTGCAGGTAAGAAATGTCGGTGTCAGGCGATTCTAACAGGCTGTCAGTGTCTTTGGGTTCTCGAATCCCTGGGGTGGAAATCACTTGTCCTTACTTGTAATGTGGAGTATTGGTGTATAGAAGCTTCCTGTTTTCAAATTTAAACCAGCAAAATTCACACATGTCATAAAATGTACCATTTACATCATTTTAAAATACATAGTGCATAGTGCAGTGACATTAGTGTGTCCTCATTCTCCTGCATCCATCAGCACCTTCCACCTCTAACCTTCTCACCCGTGTCCCCTGAAGCCTGCCCCGACTTAGCACTGACTGCTGACCATCTCCTCCTCTGCCCTGGCCCAGTGCACCAGCCACTCTCCCATCTGACTCTGATCAGCTACCTTGGGACTCCCAGAAGTGCCATCAGACACAGTTTCTCTTTCAGTGCCTGGCTCCTGTTGCTGAGTGTCATGTCCCAATGGTGGTCCATGCTGTCCGGCTGAGTGATGGCCTGCTGCAGGGTCGGGTGCCATCTGCTTGCCCCTTTCTCCGTGTGTGGGGACTGGGCTGCCTCCATCCTGTGCACCCAGCTGCCCAGGTGTCCATCTTAGTCCCTGCTGCGCTGCTGGGGGTGGAGTGCATACCTGCACGTGGGACTGCTGGCTCCTGTGACAATCCTGTGTTTTGTTTTGCAGGACTCTCATGCCATTTGCTGGCTTTTTAACAAAACAAAACAAAACAAGGGCCTTTTAAGTTTGAAATAAATATAAAATTATTTAAATAAGTCAAATCACTGATTGTTTACCCCTTATTTTTTCTCTAAGGCCTATTACGATGACAAAATGTCATTATGGGAACACCACAGAGATCGTTTTTGGAAGTCAGAATAAGCTGGGTACAGGGAGCCTGCTGTAGCTTTGGGCCCACACACTGTTTGCACAGCAGCACGCCGTGTCCTTGTAGTCCTTGGATGGGCTGAGAAGCCCGAAGGCGGCAGATGTGCTGAGCTGTGGAAGCCGTAGTGGTTTCCCAGGTTCTCCAGTGCAGCCTTCTAGCCTCTAGCGATGGCCTTTGTCCACCTGAGATCACAAGGCTCCACACACTGCCTCCTCCCACTTGCCGTGTGACCTGGCCTTGTGTTGGGGCCACAGCTGCTAATCTTGGGCTAAGAGTCCTGAGAAGTTCTGAACTTCTCGCCCATCAATGACCTTGAATGTCCAGTCAGTACAACTTGAAAATGACAGGCATAGCCTGGTATGATGGTACATGCCTGTAATCCCTGCTACAGAGGAGGCTGAGACATGAGGATCACAAGTTTAAGGCCAACCTGGGCACTTAGCAATAATGTGTCTCAAACTTATAAAAACAAAAACAAAATAACAAGGGCTGGATGCTGCTCAGTGGTAGAATACTTGTCTAGCATGTGTGAGGTTTAGGTTCCATTCTCAGCATGTCAACAAGCAAGCAAGCAAGCAGGTTTCATATGTTTGTCAACCATTCCTCGAATACCTGCATAATGGGGAGGCAACTTGGTGAGGCCCTTCCAAGAGTCATGTTCTAGGGGAAGGAAGTACATTGGTTGGGAATTGAACTTGATTTCCACTGCAGGAGACAATGATTCTGTTACCACACTATGGTGTAGTGATCACAGCAGGTATTTGGGGGCTTGGATGGGTTCAGAAAAAGGTATGTTGGAGCCCTGTCTCCCACTGCCTCTGCCTGTGGAGATAGGCTCATCCCTGATTCTGACATAGACAAGAGGAGGTCCGACAGTGGGCCCTGACCCACATGACTGGGACTCCAACAGAAGGGGATCAACACAGAGTGAAGCAGAGAAGGCAGATGGTGTGAAGATCCACGGGATGCAGCAGCCACCCACAAGGATGGCTTTGGGCAAAGGTGGCTCTTTCCCAACTGAAATAACACGAAAGCCAGGGCTTTGTGTGCATGCAGGGAATGCTGAGAAGAGTAGACTTGCCCTGGTCTTCCATCAGACACAACTCTTCAGCAAAGTAGAAAGCAAAGTGGAACAGTGACACATCTTGATAAGTCATGCAACAGCCATCAAAGACTGGACAGGAAGGAACCCAGATGGAGACATTACGAGTGCATCCAACTTGCTAACTCAGGCTGAAAGCAAGGCAAGGGCACACAGAGAGAACATAATTGCTTAGGTAATTATTGTGCTGGAAGGAAAGGTGATTGCGGATGGACGGTGCTTGATTAAGCTTGGAAAATTAGTTTGGACCTTGTGATCCCTTTGCAGAGACAAACAAGTGAAAACTTGTCACACAACTTATTCCAACAGGCCGTGGGTGTGGGGTAGCTGGAACCCTTTCTCACTCCAGCCAGTCAGTGGTCGCACACAGAACCCCCAACACACTAACTTTACTGTCTTCTGCTATCTGTTGTTTCCTCGTCCTCTCTCCTCTGATTACCCAGCTTTAAATTTCCTGCTGCTGCGATGGCCTCGTGTGAGCTCAGGCCCTTGGATCTCTCTATGAACTTGCACCCATGTCTACCCACCTGTCTGCACTGCCACATGCTCAACCCTGCAGTTACGACCGTGAAAACACACAGGCAGATCAGGTGGGAGGTCAGTGCTGCCACTTGATGCTGGATTCCAACCCCATTGCAGTGGTTTCAGTCAAGAATGCCTCCCAAGGTTCATAGGTCAGGATCTAATGCCCCATAGGTGGGGCATTAGATCATGAGGAGGCTGCAGACGAATGTGGTGTTGGGAAGTAGGGTCTGTTTGGAAGAGGTGGTCACTGGGACCATGACTTGGAAGGGTCCATCTCCTGCCCTGGCTCTTCCCTTCTCTCTGCTTCCTGGCTGCCATGAGGAGAGCAGTTTCATTTACCCAGGGCCTTGCACCATGCCTTTCCTGTCTTGGAGACAGCGGAGTGTGACCTGAGAATGTGAACCAAAAGAAATCTGTCCTGATTTAGGTGGTGGCTATCAGGTATTTTGTCTCAGAAATGGGAAAGTGACTAAGATACCTTGTCGCTTACACAGGAATCCTCCATCAACTCTTCCCCTTCCTCCTTACAACTTACCTCTTCAGGTACAGAATTTCTTTCTTCCAATGAGCTTTCTCATCTAAAACCAAGAAGAATAATTTTTAAAATTTAAATTAATTTAAGCTGATACAGACAAAAAATAAAATTTGTGCATAGCAGTGGGGTACCACATGTGTTTTGATGCGTGTAAACAATGTATAATGCTTAAGTTGGGTTAAATATATCTATCTCCTCCAACCATTATCATCTGGTTCTTCATGGAGACCCATTCAAATTCACCTCATTTTTTGAAATGTGCAGTATATTTATTTTTCATTTTCTTTATTAGTCCATGTTTGTAGGACATAATGCTTACATTCCTTTCTTCATCCCCTTTCCCTCCCCACATCTGCCCCTTAATCTCCTTTGTTTGTTATCTGTAATCACCCCAGCACCCTAGATCTTCTCGTTCTTATTCCACTGTAACTTAGTATCCACCAATCTACCTCTCCCCATCTCTCCTCCCTGGCTGCTCTCCCAACCTCTGCTAAATAGCATGCTACTCTCAACTTCTAGGGCATCGAGTTTTCAGAGTTTTTGTTTTTTCCCACTCCTGTCTCTGCAGAACTCAGCAAACTCATTGTCTCTGCTCTGTTATGGTTTATGTCTAGGTGTCCCCTCAAAGCTTCATGTATTCATTGGTGGAGTTTTGTGGAGTGACTGGAGCATGAGTGTGTGATACTGGATCATGGGAGTGTGACACTGGATTAATCTAAAATGATTGGTTTATCATGGATCTGAGTATGGACTATGGGAAGGCCCATGCTGGGTGTAGGTGGTTCCAACCAGTAGGCTTGTAGCCTGGATGGGATAAAAAGAGAAAGAAAAAATATGTATGCTGCTTCCTGTCTCCCACCCCATGAACTGTTTCTCTTCTCCCATACTCTCTGCTCTGCTGCTCCACCTCAGGGCCAGCCACTGGATTGAAACCTCTACAAACTGTCAACTGAAATAAAGCTTTCCTTCTTTAACTTTTGGGTATTGGGTATTTTGTCTCAGCAATGAGAAAGTAACTAAGAAAGTTTCTACTCTCTACTAGTCTATTTTACCTTAAAGCATCTTTTAGTTAAAATAAACAGAAAAAAATCAAACAATATATGGCATAAAATTGTTTTAAATCAAACACCTCTTAAAAAGGTTCTAGTTCCATTAAGGGAGCTAGAATCTTGCTGATCATCTCAGAAGTATTCCTGGCCCTGTTCCAAATTGAATTCCCTCTGTATCACCCACATAACCACCATCCTAACTTTCCTGGTCTTCATTTTATGCATGTATGTATGTATTTCTTTATTTATTTTTGTACTTTTATATTGGAAGTATGCCTTCTTCCAACTATTGCTGAGTTTTTCTTTGCTGAAGTATTTTGCCTAACTGCAGTGGCCTAAGACATAAAGAAACAACATAAATCAACCATTGATTTCTAATGCTTAGATCCTTAATTCACTAGGGGGGCAATATTGTAATGGGATTATCTTCACGTATTGGTGGGAGTACTCCCATAAAGAGACTGTGTTATCTACATTGTGATTAGCAAAGGTCTGTGCAATGATTGAAATGATTGTGTCCCTCCCAAACTCATATGTTGAAATGTAATTGCTAATGTGATCATATTAAAAGGTAGGACTTTAGGGAGGTGACTTGATCATGAGGATGGAACTCTCATGAGTAGGATTAATGCCTTTATGAAAGAGACCCCAAAAGAGAGCTAATCCTCTGTATCATTAGAGAGTACAGCCAGAAGTTGCCACCTAGGAGAAAACAGCCTTCAACAAATATGAAATCTACTGGTGTCATAATCTTGGACTTTCTAGCCTTCATATTTCTAGAAATAAATTTCTTTTACCAACTGCCCAGTTCAAGGTATTTTTTATGGTAATCCAAAGGGATTCATGATGAGTCTTGCCTTGTATTTACCAATTTTCACAATGAAGAGTTGATTCTCTAGCAACCTCCAAAAATGGCCTTAGTTTTCCTGAAATTTTTATTGGTAGATTTAGACATGTTTATATGTTCTAATTAATCACATTTTAATTGTTACTGATGCTGAAGTGGTCTCACCTGTGACGGGCAGGAGCCCCTTCAGGTTGGCTTCTAAGATCTCTTAGCAAGAGCTACCTTTGTCTTGTGGTAAGACAAAATGATCTACGCTGAAACATTGTGTTTCTTGCTCCAGACCTGGAGTCAATCATTTTCCCAGAGGATTATGGCTTAAATTTTCTTTTTTTTTTTGAGTGGGTAATGAGATTTCAAGAACAGTCTGAGTGCTACAGAAGCTCGCCACTGCTGTGCTGTTCAACTTCTAGACCCCTTCAGTGCACAGTGCTAGGCATTACATACATGCACATTTAACAGACTATGTCTCACAGCTTAGAGAGATAATTCCCATCCACAGTCAAGCCTACTGAGGGAGCCAATGTATTTCACATATGTATGAACTGGAACATACCATGCTGACTCATTTGCTTTATTTCACATCACACATAATGCATACTTGAATAGCAAAAGCAGCTGTCTACCGGCGTGATGACGGAGAAGAGGCTGTAGCAATGTGTGCACCTTTGTTCTTTTCATTGCCCTGTTCATTCTGGAGTGCACTTCTCGGGCTGGCCTGCGGTCTGGACCAGACTCCCCACTGCCCCTGAGACCCGCATCCTCCTTGGATGCTTCATGGGCCCACCGACCTGTGCCAGTGTCCCCAGTCCATTCTGAAGTCGGTTCCTCAGACGGGAGTCATGGCAACGGCGTTCTGCAAGTGTCTGCGCGTTGCTGCGGGTCTGTTGCACTGATTCTTGGAAAATGAGCTTGGCTGCCTTCAAAATCCTTTGCTCAGATTTCCTTACCGTGTCTTCTGTGAGAAGGCCTTGCTGTTGAACATCTTAAAGAGAATTTAATTTCACACTTCATCTTTTTGGCTGGATAACCGGAGACTTTTTTTTTTAGATTTCAGTAATTCTGCTAAAGCACATTTTGATTGTTTGTTTGGGGCTGTTTTCTCTGGGTACGCGGCGTGCTCTTTCACTTTATGGTTTTCAACTTTTCCATCTCCCCCCGGAAAGTTTTCTAGATTACATATTGTTATTTGTCCTTTTCTTTTGCTTTGTTTTTTAGGCTTTGGAAACCCCTATTATATGTATTTTAGATTTCCTTATTGCTGGTCTTCCCTGTCTATCACTTTCTCTTGAGTTTTATTCATTTTTTTCTTCCTTCTTTCATTTAAAAACATGCCTTTGATTTCTTCATTTATTTTAGTGGGGCCATTACCTGTTGCATTAATTTACAATTGGAGTCCTTTTAATTTAGCCTCATTTTCTGAAAAATTTAAAACAATCTCTTATCTCTTTTAACTTTTACTTATAATAATTTGCTGTCTATGACTTCATTTTTATGATTTTATCATTCTGTCTTCTGGGTCCTTTTCTTAACGCTGCTACCTTGTTTTAAAGTGAAGGAATATCGCTTCCTCCATTTTCACACATCCTTTTGAAGTGCTTTTGTTGTCTAGAGGGACATTATCCCACTCCTTGCTCTGCTTACTCCTTTCAGTAACTTTGTATGAGGTCTGCCTTTGACTCTCTGTGTTAACTCATTTCCACATGACTTTAGTTTGGCTGCCCTTGTTCAGGAGGTGAGCTGCAGAGGACAGATTTTCTTGGTTCACATATGAGGAGCGCCCTCTTCTGTTGATTTTGAGAACCAAGAAAAGATGTCAGTCTACCTTTAGTGCTCTGTCCTCCCTCTTTTTTTTTTTTTTTTTTTTTTTTTTTTTTTGGTCTGTTTGAGACAGGAGCTCTCTATGGAGTTGTGGCTGGCCTTGAGCTCACTTTGTAGCCAGGCTGGTCTCAAACTCACAACGCTCCTCCTGCCGCAGCCTCCGAGTGCTGGGGTTACAGCGTGAGCCACCATGCCTGGCTGTCCTCCTGCTTTTATGTGGCTCTTCTCTTTTCTTTGCCCCTGTGATCCTTGTTTTATTTGTATTGTACTCCAGAAGTTGCTCTCCAGCAAAAGGTCTGATCCCAAAAGCCCTTTTGAGAGCTCAAGGGCCAAGTCTGTTCCAATGCCTTTGGGTCCTCAGGACGGTGACAAGGGGACCTGTCCCCCCGCGCTCCAGAGGTTGCAGACCCCTGCAGTGTGGGGCATCAGACACTTCCTTTCTCGGTGCCCAGCTGCTGTCACAGGAGCTGGTCCTATCCCACAACCACCCCGAGATGTCAGGGAGGTGGTTGGTCACTCTTTGCAGGAAGGGGCTTCCCACTTGGGGCTTCCTGTTGGTGACAAAATGGAGGCAGCAGTCCTTGTCCTCCTCCCCCTCAGCTGTCTCTAACACCCCTGCTATGATCAGAGTTGTCCAGTAGTGTGGAAGACACTTCTGGCTAGACGCTGGCCTCCAGTCTTCTGGGCCCCTTGTGAGGTGGGCAGAGTGGCGGGGATTTTCGTTCCCTCCCCTCCCCTTCTTTGCCCCGACTCTTGGCCTCTACAGTTCCACCAACCACCTAAACACTCCTATCCTCCTGGGCAGGGGTTGCCAAGTGACCTGTTGTTGGGAGTTAGTGGTCAGTTCACACAGGTGGAGCTGAGAGCATAAAGTGCCAAAGGAACACCCTGAGGGCATGGGGTGCTGTTATGTTTTGAGAACTGGTGGTCAACTTAACGCCAGCTGGATTACATCAGCATGCATTGAGAGAAGATGCTCCACCTGAGGAGGGTTGCCAGGATAAATAGGTGGAGAAGAAGGGAGATGTGGAGGGTTGAGGTGTTAAGGAGGCATTGTGGGTTCTCCTACGAGTTGCTGTCTGAGCTGTTGGCTCTCCTGGAGAAGCTTTGGTCTTCACATCAAGCATCGCTTCCTGGCTCCGGAGGGGAAGACATGTGCTGCCTGGTCTCCAGGATGAACTTGTCACGCTGCTTCCTGGCACGTACCCGACTGTGCTTGTCGTCAGAGGAGCTCGGGGCCTCCGTGTCGCTGAGGACAGCTGTGGTGCCTTTCAGGACAGCCCCGCTCTTTGTTGTGAGTGTGACTTCTTAGCTCCAGTGTAGAACCCTCATCCCACTGGCACAGCTCCTTCATCCTGCTGGCATAGACTTTCAGGCTTCCACCGCTGACCCTTGGGTCTTCCTGGCACGGATCCGTAAAAGAGACTGGCATGAGTCCTTCTTGTGGGTTCTGGACCTCCAGTTGGACTCGTGGGAGGCAATGTCCTGAGCTCTGGGTTTTTATCTGGACTCATGTGGGACATGTGCTGTGGGGTTTAGGCTCTTTACTAAATAATCTATGTCTTTGGCATTGTGGATAAATTTCCTGCATTTTCCGGTGTTAACTCCCGGTGACCATTATAAAAATATTATAAACTCCATGTCCTGATCTGAATTGTTCTCTGTGTACAACCCCTGACTACAACAGGTACCCCAGACAAGCAGGTGTTCCAGCCCCAACTACAGGGGTGCGAGGGGTGAGCTAGTTCAGCAAAGGGGTGTCTCATGACAAACGTATAAATAAATGCATTGTGGTGGTCCAGCAGTTCCTTTCCTCCCATCTGGAGAGGGGACTCCACCTGATCCCAGCTTTCTGTATATCATCTCTTATCTTTATTTCTCTGTCCTCTCACCATCCTTCCCCCTGGGAACTTTGAGAGCCTTGCAGGACACAGGACATGGCACCTGAACAGGGATGGGGTAAAAAGAAATGGTGAATGACAGGACACTTCTCACTGTGTGTATAAAAGGGGGAGAAGTACATTTATAGCATCAATATCAATCACAGAGATGTATTGGAATTGATATCAGGTGTAAAAGACAGGGCAAACAGTTCTCAAAGAACATGCATGTAGGAATGATGTATATAGAGCTGATAAACGGGCCTATAATCCCAGCACTCTGGAGGCTGAGGCAGGAGGATCACTGTGAGTTCAACGCCAGCCTGAACTACAGAGTGAGACCCTGCCTCAAATAAATAAATAAATAAATGCATGCTTGTTGTATTATTGATTCCTGTATTTACTTTCTATTTGTGGAGAAGCCAAGAAAAAAATAGGCTCAAGAGAAGCCAAAGAGAGAAACAAAAATGAGAGAGGTGTGTTGGTTAAAACGCATCAAACACGAGGCAAGTAAGTTCTCAAGAACAGCAAATGTATATGCAAATTCTTGTTCTACTACGTACTTGTGTGTGTGTGGACCTGGATTAGCCAGGGTCTTAATGGTGATATGCTTGTTGAGTTGACCATAGAGGATTTGGCTTGCAGTACTATTTTAAAATCAAGTCGCAAGCAGAAAAAAGTGATAATCATGGGTGATAACTACCATGTCCCCTGGGGGAGGGGAGGTGCCGGCGATGGAGCCCGCCTCTGATGGCAAGGCAGGGGCTCCAGGTGCCTGAACACAGAGCATGGGTGTTTCTTTTGCACTTAAGCCTGACAATGGCCCAGCCTGTATAAGTGCTGCTTTCCATCATTTTGCAAAACTTTTCATATTTCCCTTACCATGGGAAATCTTTGTAACCCACAGGTCAGGGAATTATTGAATGTGCTGGCTGTATGCCCAAAATTCTATTACCAAAATAAAAGAGGGAATCCTTCCAGACAAAATTTATACCTCACAATAGGCTTCACTTGACAGTATATACTATTAACTTTTTAAATCCTACTAAGGATAGAACTATAGCAGCAGAAAGACAATTCAACCAGGTGGAGGCAAATGATTAGGAGTAGTCCTTTGGAAAGATCTTTGGACAGTGGACGGGACCCAGCCTGCTACTCACTTGTTTTTCCCACAGAACACTGACTGGCCTGTCCGGCTGCATCGTGGGCCCAGGCCCAGAGAAGGAGTTGCTTCTAGCTTTGAAGAAGCTGACGCTCAGTGTTACGACAGTGCTGTCTCAGAGACCTTGCCACAACTGACAGACAAGGATGGGGTAGACCTGACTAAGGCCAACTAAGGGAATTGATCTAGGATGCCCAGGCAATGGTAACCAAAACTAGGAATCAAAGGTCAGAGCAGGTGGCAGAGTGTAGAGAGATAACTGAGCTGAAAGCTAGGTGACAGAAAGGGCCACAGAAGTTATTAGTATTCTTAAGGCAAAATATATTGATTATAGATAAAAGATTTTATCCCTTCCAAATTCGTCTTGTAAGAGATCTGTGCTAAATGACCTACAAAGAATTCTGACAGTCTGTTTATATAAGTTCCTGAAGTTGTAAAAGAATTACTATGATTCAATTTGATCAAAACTGTATTTGAGTGTACTGATTTTTTGAGATGTTTCTGTTTTGTCTAATCCGTTAAGCTGTGTACTTGTTTCTTTGTTTATCATATCCACGAACAGATGTTTTTCTTTGAGTTCAATTTTTTCTCTTCTTTTTCTTTTGCATTTTTGGATCATTTGTTCAAAATTTAACTTGGGTTATAGATTTAAAAGCATGCTTTCACCTTGGTGGTCAGCTGGTCAATTTGATATAAAAATGGATTTTTTTGGAGGTCATCAGAATTTCGTTAAGGAAACTAACAGGACCGTTCAGGCTTGGAGAATTATTGGGTAAGGTTCCCTTTGATGAATAAAGGAGCAGCTGCCTAGGAAAAATTATCCCAGGTTTTTCTCATTAATAGGAAGCCTGTGATATTCATAGCCTTATGGGAGACACCTCAATCGATGTTATCAAAATATATTATAATATGTTTATATTACTCATTAAAGGTTTAAGTTTTCTAGACTATAAAGTTTTTGATTTAAGGATGTTCTTCTACAAAAGTTTTTATATGGCAATGACAATCTTATTTGTGTAGTATATTGAATGTGTTCGTGGCTACAGATGTGAGGGTCTTCTGAATCATGGGATAAGGGTTTCTTATAGTGATAGGCTTTTTTTCAGATTCATACATCTGCCTTTAACAAAACTTATGTAATGTGCATCCAATTAAAGGACAGCAAGTTAGGTGAAAAGGGTCTTACGTATTAGATAGATTTGACTGATTAAAAAGGTTATACTCTGCCACAATGAAAATTGAAGTGTATTACAAGAAGTCATCATGATTGTCTTGCTGTAATATTATGTATGGCTTTTGATTTCTAATTTTCTGTGTACCATATGTAACGGTTATCTGTTAATATTCTGTAGGGATTTAAATACTAGGGCATCCATGGTTGGTAGAAAATAATGGTTCTAATTTGTATAATATTGAGCTAACTGCTCTCATTACAATGTAACGTCATTAACCTTCTCTTCTGGATGTTCAACAGCTGAGGGTTGGAGACCAAAAAACTAGAAAGGTAGACTTATAGTGATAGACTTTTCTGATCAGTATTTTGGCCCCAGCCCTTTGAGGTCAGTAAGGACCTAGGATAGAAGAGAACTTGTGCTGTGACATCCTATAACTCAGTGAGTCCCTGGTCTTCTGACCAAGGAAACTGTGGGACTACAGAGGAAAAGTGTGCCTAAGGACAGTTACCAGGCAAGAAAAATATCTCAGAACGCAGCTTGGTCAAGCAATGACCGAGGCTCATCCAGACAGCAGACACCAACAGAAGTGGTAACAGGTGCTGTGATGGTTCCCAGGTGACTCTTGAGGAGACTCCACTGCCCTTGACAGCAAGAAACTAATCTTAATTAATGCAGGTCTCATTGGCTTGGTCTTAAACATCCAGCAGAAAAGTATAACCATAAGGAAGAAAGTTGTCTGCAAAGTCCTCCACTTCAGCTAAACACATTGATTACAACTACAAAAACAGAATAGGGGCAGATGTTGGAAGGGGCTGAGTTGGTGATCATTTATACTCCAGGGACTGAGAACACCAAGTGCCCAAGGAAAGCCCTGAGGGTGACCAGGTGTTCCAGCTCCAAGGCCACAGGGCCTGAGAGGAAGTAGAGTTAAGCAAAGCGGGGTCACATGACAAATGCATAAATAAGCACATTGCGGGGGTCTAGCAGTTCCTCCCCTCCCATCTGGAGAGAGGGCTCCACCCGACTCAACTCGCCACGGATGGCCTCTTATCTTTGGTTTTCCACTCACTTGCCATTCTTCTCCCAGGGAACTTTGAGAGCTGTACAGAACATGGCAACCTGCACAGGCAGTGCCTTCCTTGACAGTCTGGGGCCAGGGCCCTGAGGTCTCCAGGGCTGCCTCCTGTCCCCATATCTCCAGGGATCCTTGTCCCCGGCGAGGTGTGGCCTTTTCAGCTCCTCCCGCTGCCAGCTCCCAGTCTGGTTTTTAAAGATGGAGACTTAGAGACCAGACTTTTCTAATCCATTGTGTTAGAAAGCAGGGTAGGGCTCTCCAGGAACCAACTGTTCTTGATCTCTGTTTCAGTTCTGAGGAGTAAACCCAGTCTGTGGTCCCAGTCATCCTTTATGTGACAAGATGGTGGTAGCCTCTGCAGGTTTTGTGTCACCCCATTTGTCTTCCTTCTGTGTGTCGTCCATGAATCTCCCTGGGGCTCTGACTCAGCTTTTGAGTCATTTCCACTTGATGATCAGAAGCTACTGATTGGCCAGAGCACCCTCTCCTTGCGTTCTCTTTGTTAGGGCACCACTCTTCGGTCTCCTAGGCGGCCACCTTGGGGCCACAACCTGACTGCCTGAGATACTCACTGAGCTGGACTTCACCTTCCAAGGAAGTTGGGACTCGCCCTGTCTACCCTGTCAGCCTCACCTGGGCTTCCAGTCGCTGCCATGCTGTCGCTCTCTCCCCTGGGTTTACTTCTGCCCTCCATGCAGTTGGGAATGTCTGCAGAGAGCTGTCAACCCCATTGCTTGTTGTCCTGCTGGCATGGGTAGCACTGATTACTTTATTTCTGTACCCTTTTTGGTCATTTACAGGCATCATCTTATTTAAAGTCCTTTAGTCCTTTGCATTTTAAAAACTAGATCCGTGAAATAGCTATATTATTTAACTATATTATAAATAACTATAGGCACAGTTTCTGAAACCATAGAGAAAAGGAAATGGAAGGACGGAGAGGCTCACAGCAGAGCCAGAAGTCAACTGGCAGCATCTGTGGTAGACTATACCTCTCCTCACCTGTGGAGAGCCTTAATGCTTAGAATATACAACCTGAGGCATCATTGGCTAAGAATGTGATATGGAGCCAGGCTGGCAGGCATAAAAATGCACCTAAGACTTTCGACTATGGGGAGTGCCTCTGGGGTGGGTGCCAGCTGCTCTGCTCTGTTCTGCAATTTACCATAATGCTCCCTTTCATAGCATCAGTGGCAGTGCTGCCAGGATGTAAGGACAGCAGGGGACATGGGACTCCTCTGATAGCTGGCTCTAGCTTGTGTACTCTGCAATCCCTGGCAACCTTGCTAAACGCACCTTAGCGTTGCACCAAGCTCAAAGACGTTTCTTCTTAGCCTTCTCCCTTCTTTCCCTCTCTCCTTTACTGGCATCCTGTCTGCATGGGGCTCTGCTATCCTCTTTGGAGTCTCAGCTCTTGTTTCCTTTTATGTGTGCTCTCTGACTAAGGTCATGTGAGTCTACTCCAGTGGATACCTCCTTGCAGGAGGTGGCCCAGACAAGGTGCTAGTAGATTTACCTGTATCTTCTTCATCATTCCTTACAGCTAAGTTATGATATGGGAGAGTACAACTTCCCTAGAAAGAAGACGTTTGAAAACAGCATCTTTGCAGATGACAGGTCTGTGAGCAGCGCTGGACCAGGAGACGTTGATTCACATGGTTTCTGGGAAGCAGGCCTACCTGAGGGGCACCCCCCAGGATTGTGCTCTAGAGAAACATCAGGGTAGGTTGCAGAGAGGGTGCAGGCCCTGAGCAGAGAGAGGCTGTGCTACCGTGTCACCCAAAAGACAATTAAATTAAAAGTATGTGATTGTTACAGAGGAGCACATCCACCCCATGGAGCTATTGTGAAGGAGAATGAAGAGAAAAAGTCCAACCGTGCTGTAGTGGGAGAAAGCCTAGCTTTCTGATTCCTCCACTTCAGCCAAGGGAGGCTTGGGACTTTCTGAGAAGGGAGATTCAAGTTCTGTGCGTGTAATTGACTCCTGCACTGCATCAGGTCCACTTGTGGACTGAGCATCTTCCATGATCCCAGCATGGAGCAGGCGTAAAGGACTCTGGTGTGATGCAGAACAAATCATAAATGATCCGTAGTAACAAATGCTTTGACGGGAGGAACAGAACAGCATAGTGTGCTAAGATCTTGCAGGGATTAGGGCCTTACTCTGGACAGGTACTCACAGCTGCTTTCCTGGTGTGTTTGCTGTTGCTGGCAGCCGAGTGTAGTTCTGAATGAAGCAGATGGTATTTAAAGCCATGGGACTGGCAGAGAGGTATAGGGCAGCTGTTCCCATCCTTGAGTGTGTCTCATAGCCACTGGGAGAACTTGCTCAGACTGGAGCTGCACGGTTCTGAAGTAGCAGGTCTAGGGTGCAGTTTGACTTTCTGCCAAGCTTTCAGAGGGTGTTGATGCTCCAGCTCCCAAATATGGAGGACCACTGCTGGCAGATATGAGCACAGCCAGGAACAGTAGGCCTGGATTTTGAGCTGTAGAAGCGTGAGAAGGAGCAAAGGAGGTAGAAGGGAATACAGGAGAAGGAGATGCCCTAGAGCCAGATGAAGATGATGTGTTAAAAGCAGGAGTGGTCGATTGCATTGACTGTTACTGAACTGCTTGGGAAATGAAGACTGAGAAATGATGCTGTGTTTGGAAAGAGTGAAGTCCCTGGTGATGGTGGCACTGGCAGCACAGTGGTAGGTGTGGATGGGAGCTTTGACACAGTGCGTAAAGCAGATCATGAGGGGAGGAGGGAGAGTCAGGGAAGGGCAAGGGCCCTTTTAGGGAGCCTTCTTCTTCAAGGAGAGGAGAGATGGGGAGGGAGCATACCCGGACTGTGGGGTCCAGAGGGGCTCCTGGGCTTTGGAGGTGGGCACTATCCACATATATTAGAATGATCCGCTGAAATGGGAAGGGGAAGAGAGGAGACCATGGGATCAGGATGATGGGGCAGGACTGCCAAGCAGTGCTAGGGAGCAACTTGAGGGAAAGGTGACAGATTCAGAGGGGAACCTGGTGGCATAGATGTGTTGGGGTCTGGCTAGTTGAGTGTGACATGAGGAATGAGTATGATGGTGTCAGAGCTGGGGACAGTGGGAAGGTGGGGGATATGGTGGTGGCCAGAGCAATTGTGGAGAAATGGAGTGAGAGTGGAGGAGAGAGAAAGCATCTTTGGTGAGAAGCTTTGAGAGAATGAGGTCTTTGGTGTCAGCTGCTGGTAATATGAAGCAGGAGCACAACCATAGTAGTGGGTGACTGCTGAGATGTTAGCAACCAAGAAACACAAAGCATGGACAGAGCCTGGTATTGGACATGACATTCTGAGGAGTCTGGAGTCCCAAAGGGCCAAGACCAAAATAGCAGCAAAGATGGAACAGGAGTTGACAGGGAGGCAGGTTAGCAGATAACTGCACTGTGGAAGGCTCCTGTGTCCTCTGGTTCCATGGCAAGTGCTTGGAGGGTACAGGAAGGGCACCGAGTCCACCTGCATGGTGTGAGGATGTGTCACAAGGTTCAGCCTCTGCCCAAAAAGCTGCAGGGGAAACAGTGCTGCCAGGGCAGAGGCAGCGGAGCACAGGGTCTGGTACTGAGCGCCTCCTGCAATGCTCTGGGTTATGAGCAACCTGTGGCTGCCAGGCTGCTACAGCCTTATCCTTAGCCTTCTCCCAGCGAGGGTGTACAACTAGCTGGAAGTATTATTTCCTTTTTTGGGAGGAGTCCAGTCAGGGATAGGGACGTTTTTATGATTCATATGGCTTAGAAAAAGAATGATTCGGTGATCCTGACCTGGTAGCAGTTTGCAGGGAGAAGCCAGATAGATCACATTACTGAGGAAGACAAAAAGTGGGGCTCATTTTACATTGAAGCACTTTTTTGGGAGACAAAGTCTCATTTTGTAACTCAGGCTGGCCTTGAACTCTTGGAAATCCTCCTGTCTCAGCCTCCTGAATGCTAGAATGATGTGCATGCATCATCATGCCTGGCTTTCATACACTTTTTTTGTCATTTACTTTGCAGTTTGGGTTGGTCTAGAACTCACTTTGTAGCCCAGGTTGGCCTCATATTTGCAGCAATCCTCCTGCCTCAACCTTCTGAGTGCTGGGATTAACAGGTGTGCACAACCATGCTCAGTTCATGCACTTTTTGAATGCCCCACTGCATCTGCAAGGTTGATGTCGAGCTAGATGAGTACACTGTAAGGAGAGGGGCAAGAGCTGTTGATGTCTGGCTCAAGCTTAGCCTGCATAAGGAGAGGTCATGCTTATGCATGGAGTGGCCAGATGAACAGCCAGTGACATTTCCATGTCCATGGGGCCTATTATACCACATATCACTGGGCCTCAGTATCTTTATGTGCAAAATCTGGGTAAGCCTAGTCACATGACATGATAGCACACACTTTAAAAGGCCTCAGGGGATGCAGAATCCTGGGGTATCAGGGGAGAGTCCTGCTTTGTTGACAACAAGCAACAGAGGTACAGAAGGACACTGTGAGGGATAGTATAGGGTAGCAAGGGGACGGGACAGTCTGTCACAGGACAAAGCTTTCTCATCAGTAGGATGCCAAATTGCATGGGACTTCCCACGACACCACTGGCTCCTGACTGCAGCTCAGAGGCAGATCTGTTCTTCCCCTGCAGCCCTTGTGAAGTATGGGGTGCCAGGCATCACAGAGCTGCACTGAGTGCCATCGCAGTGCCCCAGGAGAACAGGATGAAATTTTATCGAAGATGGAATAAATGCAAACACTTTTGCCCATTGTTCTATTTCATCTATCTATCTATCTATCTATCTATCTGTCATCCATCCATCCATTATGTATTCATCTATCATCTATCTGTATCCATCTATCGATCCATCTATCATCTATCTGTCTACTATCTATCTATATGTCCATCCATTCATCCATCATCTAGTATCTGTCTATCTGTCTATCAATCTGTGTACACTCATTGCAACACCATAGTGTCTTGATTGCTGTAGCCTCATACTAGGCTTTTAAATCAGGAATTGGAAATCTTTCATATTTTTTCTTTGCTTTCAAGATTATTTTGATTTCAGAATCCCCTAGAATGCCATATTTGAGGAACAGCTTTTGTATTTCTGAAAAAGGCTATTGGCATGTTGGTAAGAACTGCAGTTGGAAAGCATGTCTGTCTTAACAAAATATGTCTTTCTTCCATGAAAATAGGTTCTCTTCCTACTTATTTAGGTCTGTCGTCATATTTTTCCAGAGGTGTTCTATAGTTCTAAGTGCATAAGTTTTGCATTTCATTGGCTAAACTTGTTCCTAAATGTTTTACTCTTTTTGATGATATTGTAAATAGAATTGTTTTCTTAAATTCCTTTTAATGAATTCATTTATTAGCTTTAACAGCTTTTTGGTGGATTCTTTAGACTTTTCTCTGTATAAGATCATATCACCTGCAATAACAGTCTTACTTTTAGTTTTCCAAGTGGGATAGTTGTTATCTGTTTTTATTGTCTAGTTGCTTTGGCAGGAACTTCCAGTACACACTAGAAATGATGGAGTGCGAATCTTGTCTGGGTCCCCACCATGGCCTACATGCAGTATCCTGAGTGGGTCCAAAGAACTAATTGGATACTCTGTGAGATGAATTTGAGACACAACTCCCCTCATAACTGGAATTCATAAGCCATTTTCTAAGCAGAGAAATTCATATTCAACAGGCTTTTCAAAGTAGGTATCCTCCTTTTCATGGTGAATATTTACCTTAGTAATCAGTCATGGATTTTTCTGAGGGAATGTGTGGCTGGCTATGTCTCACCTCCAATTTGGTCAGTAGGCTCTGGGCTCTATGAAGTGATTTCGATCTGGACACTTGGTGGTGAGGACAGCTGTCTACCGCACATGCTCACCTCAGCCTCCTATGTGCCTGCTTTCATTTTGTCCTGTTATATAAAGCAACTACTGCCCTAGTCAGCTGCCAGTATGTCTGGACCCTGGAATATGACTATCTGTAACTTTGCACCAGATCCTTAGCAGCCAAGTGAGCCTGACCACACCTTGGACTTGTTGCCTGGAGTGAGAAAGAAGCCCATCTGTCCAGGGTGGTTTTGTATCGCCAGCTGGACTCTGCCACTTGAGAATCGTACCATCTCCACTGATTGGCAGTTCTGTGCAGTGGCTCTCACCTCCAGGCATTGTCTTCAAAAAAGAGCCAACAGGGAGACTCTCTGAGATGGCAGTGACAGCCAGGGAACACATTCCTTGTTTTAGTAGTGTCTTTTATGCCCTCCAAGGCAGGAGTGTTCTGAAGTAGGAACTCTGGTCTCACATAGTAAATCGTATCTCATGCTCTACCTCATTGCCCTGGATCTTCTCACTAATTCCTAAATATTTTGCCACAACAATTCCAGTACAATAAGTCCCCAACTTACAAACATTTGAGCTGTGAACTTCCACAGGTGCACCGTGTAAGACTTACTTTGTCGACTTACCAATGAATCTGACTTGTAAACAATTGCTCTGGAATGGAACTTGTTCGCAAGTCCAGGGCTTACTGTATCACCATCTCCTTTCCTTTCAGCCTTTGTCCATGCTTGAAAATGCAACATCAGTACAAATAGGCCTCCCCAGCACAAGGCGACCTCATCACGGCTCTGTGTTCTGTGACAATGAGTCCTCCCACATATTTAGCGGTATTCTGTCCCTTGTCTTGTTGGCTCATGCCCCCAAATCCATCCCACCATTTTAGGAGCTTGCTCCCTTGGAAGAGGACTTCACAGGATTTCCAGGAACAACAAGGTTGTTTCCAAGTTGTGAGTTGTATGGGATTCCCAGTTTCATGGCAGGGCTATGGGGGATTCTAGGCATCCAAAATTCTCATGCTCATCAGTGCTCCAGTTTTCAGGGCTACAGCCTCCCAGCTTGTTTGTTCTACGCATGGACATAGAGACCTGTGCACATCGAGCATGCTGTATCCCTGCATCAGTTCCACTCAGCAGTAATCACTGGGGCCAGATGTTCATCAGTTGACCCCATGACCCAAGAAAGAGAGGTCTCCTTCATACCAGGGCTCAGGGCAGGCAACAAGTCTAGCTTTCCCTGCACACGTGTCCATGTGCATGCACACACACACACCCACCCACCCACCCACACACACACACACACCCCTGAAAGAGACCCAGCTCAGGCAATCATGGCAAGTGCTCAGGCCCACTCAACCACCAATTCACTTGCAAAACTCAAATGCTTTAAGTTACCCTGGTTCCAAGAGGAGGAGAGGAGGAACTTACCAGGGACATGAAGGCCTCTCCTCAAAAGAGGTCTCAGCTGTATATGACACTCAAGAGAGGCCAGCTCCCCTCCCGCCCCCAACAAACAGACACCAGTCCCATCAGGGATATGGCGGAGACTGGGGCTCTGGCCTCAGAGCAGCCCCGTAGGTCATGACACCGGGGCCTTTCTCAGAAAGAGGGTGCAGCCTGTGCAGCTGGGCACCTGAGGAACTAGGTAGAGTCCCCTTGGCCACGCATCTTCATCCCTTGCTTCTGCACAGACACAGCCTCCAACCGCACCTGGCTTGCTCTGCGGACCCTTCCAGGGTGAAGGGCTGGACATGGGACAAGGACACAGGGCACCTGGAGAGGAACCTTGTGAGCCTGGTGAAGGGGTCTGGGGTGGCACGGCTTGTAGGATTCAGGGGCCAGGGCTCACAGAGAAGCCAGAGGATGAGCTCTGGGGGTGGGGGTGGAGTTGGGAGTGGGGACCGGGTCCCCATAGAGCAGCAAGGTCCTCTGTTCATATGGCGGAGGAGCAGGACCATGAGCCTGTGGCATGCAGGGTCCAGGCAGGGGTCCTGGGAGCCTCTCTGTGTGGGGCAGAGCCAGGGAGGGGGTGCGTGCAGGGCGGGGAAGTTCCTTCCCACAGCCATTCCTGCAAGTGGACCTCATGGGTGCGAACTCGGGTGGGTGTAGGATGGGAAGGGAATTTTCACTGAGCCGTCCAAGTGATGAGAGCAGCTGCCATCCCTGACCAGGACTCCTGCTGGAGGGCACCCGTATATTTTGGGTGCTCCCCTTTGCTGGGTACAACCCCAAGTACAACACACACACACACGTGAGGGAGGGGTGCAGAGCTTTTATTGTGAGCACAGCCTCTCTGTGCACGGACTGAGGAGGAGGGTTCCCCACTAGGGTGTGGGCGCAGACTTAGGAGGGGTGCAGAGCAGCTCCTCGCTGGCCCTGGATCTCTTCTTCCTCTCTCTCCTGATCTTCCTGTCAAACAGCTCTTTCTCTCGAGGGTGCACCAGGGGCCCACGCAGAAACTTTTCCTGTGCGCCGTGGTAGTCCAGCCCCTCCAGGGTGGCGATGGAGCAGATCACAGCCTCTGGTAGCAGCACCTCCATCACCAGCCTCACCTTGTCCACTGCACGCAGAGCCAGCATGGGCTCCTCAGTGCGCTCACAGAGGCGCTGTAGGTGTCGGGCCACGAGGAGCAGCTGGTCGTCGTCCTCCAGGTAGGTCTCCACGCAGACGAGGTACCTGCGCTCTTGCAAGAAGGCCTCCAGCCAGCGAGATGGCTTCCTGCCCTGCACGATGTCCAGCAAGTGGCAGTCGGTGCCCTTGGTCTTCACGATGAAATCCACTATCTTCTGGTTGGTGCGGTCCCTCACGGCCCGGGTGCGGTCGGGCAGCAGCCTCTTGCGGGGCACCTTCAAACCCAGAGCCTGGTTGGGATGTGGCGAGTCCTCTTCCTCCTGCTGCTCCTCCTCAGAGTCCTCTAGGTCGCTGTAGTGGACCTCAGGGAAGCACAGGGGCAGCAGACCTGGTCCCCCTCGCAGAGCCCTGCGGAGGGGGTAGCTGGCATCGGCCGCGTAGTACTCCAGGAAGGAGCCCCGGAAAGACCCTCGCGCCAGGCCTTCTCTGTAGTGGGCCACCAGGGAGAGGCACCAGGCGAGGCTGGGCCCGAAGGCCCTGCTGGCTCTGCGCACCAGCTTTGCTTTCTCCTCACAGTCCAGGGGCTTCAGCCTGCCAAGAGGCACCCGGATGCCGCTGCGCTCCCCGCACAGGTTGGCCTCGATCAAGAGCACCCTGGCCATCTGCCGGCTGAGGCTGACACTGGTGACCACTGCCGGCCAAAAGGGGTGCTCCGCGCATTTGTACCACACCACGGAGCCTCTGGCGATGGTAGCGGGGGCGCAGGTAGAGCCCAGGCTGGTGGCCTGCCCCTGGGGTGTGGGGCTGGCTCTTTGGTGCTGGTGCTGGAGCTGGGGCTGAGGCTGGGTGACAGCCTGTGAGGGCCTTGTGGACCCAGGAGCTGGCGGGCCTTCCTCCTGGCCTGCTGCCTGGAGCTTCCTTTTCCTCTGCAGGACTCGCAGCGAGCCTTGCAGCGCTGGGTCAGGGGATGTGGAGGACGCAGTCACCCCTTCCCACCCTAGTTTTGGGGAGGCTCCCAGGCCAGGGTCCTGCATACTGCACGGGAAGGTGTGGCCAGGGGAGGAAGCTGCAGCCTGGGGCCCTGGGCTGGTGTTCTGGGCCTCTGTGCTCAGCCCTCTGGCTGTAGGGGGCATGACTCCTGCAGGCCGGGATGGAGCACACTGCACCCCGAGTGTGCATTGGCCTCGCTTGATGTCTAGGCGACACAGGGATACGATGGCCATCATGTCCAGCTTTCCCAGGCCCTGGTGCTGAGCCCCAATTCCAAAAGCTGCCAGGGCCTGTGGGCTCGCACTCACGATGCTACTGCTGGTACTGCTGGGAAGGGTGGGTCCTCGCCTCCCAGGGGGAGCAGGCGCCATGGCCTTGTGCCCCTGGCCTGTCTCCCTGCTCAGGGGAGCCTCCTTCCCCCAAGGCACTGGCAAGGACCCTGAGTGTCCCCTTCTCCTACGCCGGGCCTGGGAGCCCCCTTTGTGTCTCGCTTGCTTTTGGGGAGAGTGTGGGGTGGCTTGCTCTCCAGGAACCTTCTGAGGCTCCTTGGAGGTGGGGACCCCTTGTGCATGGCCATGACTTCCCTCACCCCGTGGTGGGATTTCCTCTAGGATCTCCAGGGACTTCCTAAGGACTCTCCTTTCCCCTGTTTCCTTGCCTGGGTGGGCTGGGACTTTCCACTCTACCCCTCCTGGGGGCACCATGGCTTCCATTTCAAACATCCTTAGTAGTTTCATGGCTGTGCTCTTTAACTTTCTCACCTACAGAGAAGATTAGGGTGTCTACAGAAAAGGTCCTTTTCCGCTTCTTTGTTTCAAAAGTCGCAGTTCAGGACAAGACATTGTCTGGCCGCACATGTTCTGTCCTGCTGCACAGCAAGTATTAGATGTCAGAAGTGATTAAAGAGAGGCAGGGCACCTGGCTGTCACACCTACTTGTCCCTTGTGGCCAGTCGTTCTTTCCACTGTGCTTGTCCCATGTTCTTGGCCTCATGGCTGCAGTGGACCCTCCGCTGCCACCACCGCCACAGGCCAGCCTCCTCCCCGAGTCTCATGGAGATGTTTGCACTTGGGTTTTCAGCGGTGTGCTGGACGTGCATGCACTGGGGGATGGAAGAGGAGAGCACAGGTGTATCAGAGAAGAAAATTCCTTCAGTGGATGACAAACACCCTGCTGGTGAGAATGAAGACAGAGAAAATACAGACATACGGAGCATGCGTTCCGCGTAGGGACCACCCGAATGGCATGCGCTTAGGGGAAGCACAGGGCAGGTGCCGGAGGAGCTGTGTCATGGTGTAAATGCAAGTCTTCCAAACGTGGGTACTCGGCATTGCAGAGCACCTGTGTGCAGCCGTGGGTGTCCTTTAGGGGCGAGGTTATTTTGTGGTCCATGGGGTGCCTGTGGGTTTCTCAGGCTTTCCAGGTGGAGAGCAGAACAATTCATTGTTTCCTTTCTGACGAAGTGCTGCCTTGCACATGTACCCCAGGATGTCTGAGTGACCTACTCCCTGCAGGAACTAGATGTCAGTGTGGTGTCCTGGTCAGGATCTTGCACCTGGAATCCAGGGTTGCTCTGAGGTCATCCAGGTGATTGATTCATAGCTACTGTGGTTAGTAAGGATGCTGGCAGGTGCCGCTCACTGGCCATGGTCTGTGCTTATATTTCCTGGCTTAAAGTGTTTGTTTCTGATATCAGATCCTTGATTCTTACGTGGAAACCCCTGCCAGCACAGGGAGACGCCCAGACAACTATGCTCATAAATATCAACACTAAATTGTTGCAAGAAATACTTTCCAGATGGGAAGGGCTGGCCCAGTGCCAAGAGGGTGCTGGAGGTTGGGTTCCCAGCTGGGTGTCTGCACTCTTCACCCTACCTGCTGCCTCTGAGGTGCACTCCTCTTCTGGGGACCATAGGGTCCCCAGAGGAGAGACCCTGGCCCAATGGTCACCTGGAAAGCCTGAGATACGGGAATATGGGCCATTTGGGTGGTGGCTTATGTATCACTTCCCCAGTCCCCTTTGCAGAATGCAAGGCTTTGGATACAGGTGAGAGCCTAATCTCACCCATAGCCTGGCTGCCAATTTCATTCAGTTCTGTCTTTGGCATTTCAAAAGATTTGCACCGGCTGGTTCCTAGTGGATGCTAATCCCCTCTGGGCCAAGACAGACGGGACTGCACCTTTTGTGACAACCTCAGTCTTGGACATGTGGAGTTCTTAGCAACTAGTCATCTTGAGGCGAAACAGGGTTGGGGTGAATCTGATTGTCAGACAAAGCTTCTCAGGTTTATGAAGAATGTGAAGTGTTGTGAAAGGTATGAGAAGCAGGCAGCGTGTGACAGCTGCTCACTCTGAGTCTGACGGTGCCTGCGTTCCCAGCACCCTGATCTCCCTCATCCACAGGATGTGTGAAAGCAGAGTTCCTCACACAGGAGCATACTGGGACGCTGCTTCTCAGAAATGCCCGATCCCTTACAGCATATTTGTGCACGTGCTTGCAGGTTGGTTTCCTGTGTTTGGAAATGTTATCTATCCATTGAGTGATTTTCCAACGTCATAAACTGCGCAGGGTGGTCACGCCTCCATCCCCTGAGAGCTTATTCTCCCACTCCTCCATCTTTAAATAGTCCCTGGAGGCTTTTCAGTTTTTCCATTCCTCGTACATCTCTATTATAACTTCTGTCTATATTTTGTCTCATGCAAAAAACTAGTCAAGTTTCATGATTCATTAGCTTTGGCAAAATGCATAAACACATATTTTCAATTTCTGTTGTCATTAACTGCGACGGGGCAACCTGAGTAAAAACCTCCCAGCAGATGAGTAGAGCTCTGGGCGAGTCAGCACGCTTGACATGTAAGCCACAATCGAGGAAGCAAGACCCATCCCTGATGGGGTGGCACCAGCCTGTAGACTGCAAGGAACAGGAAGAGGAAGAAGAAAGGCGGCTTCCCTTTTCTTCTCCAGGGGAGTGCTAGTCTTTGCCAACACCTTCAGATGTTCATTCTGGTTCCTTCAGCTGTCCAGGCAGACTTTTCGGTTTCCCGACACAGAATCTCAGCAGCTTTTGCAGTGAGCTCCGGGCCTTCTTCCTTTGACTGGCTCCTCCGACTCTTCATTTTGCATCCTCCCCCAACCTGGTTCTTCAGCTCGTTGGAAGCCTGCTTTGTAACTCCTTATACACTCAGAATATTCAATCTGTGCCTCTAGTAAGCCCTAACTGATACAGCTGTGCTGGCAGAAATAGACCCTCTTGGGGGCAACCTGCAAGAAGCCTTCTCAGAGGAGGCTGTGTGTGTCACAGGCTCACTGGCTTCTGAGTAAGGAAGCGCAGCCCCCAGCACTGCAGCATGCAGGAGTCACCTGAGGACACAGAACACAGGGAGAGGACTGCTAGGTGCACTGACCCCTCGCCTGGACCTGCTGGTGCATCTCAGGAAACACGCACGGGACGCTTCATGTCCTCCCTCCCCACAGAGTCCAGACACACATGGATTGGGCTTTGAGACTGCAGACACCTGGAGCGTGTGCGCCTCATGCCTGCTCGTGGGCTCCACACTTCCCCAGAAGTGTTTAGCATCAGCCATGCCCGCGAGTTTCAGTTCTCTTGAGTTTCTGATTCTGTTATCCAATACGACAAATCTCAAAGAATGCTTGCACCTGTAGGAGAGGACATGCAGGAGAGGACCAGCTCTAGTTGAGCCTTGGGCCATGTGTTTTCAGCGTGACACCACTTAGCAGGGGACTTTCCCCAGGCAGCCAGAGGACCTTGCTTTGGGAACTGGCTCTCAGACTGCAGTGGCACCTCTGCCCGCCGGGGAGAGTGAGCCAGACAGCATATTCCATGTCCCACCTCGTGGCTCAGGGTTCCTCTGCAGCATGCTGTGGGCCACTGTCCACACACCTTCCAGTGAGGTCTCAAGTGCTGCCTCTGCAGGTGGGCTCTGTGCATAGTGTGTCTAGGAAGCAGACAGTGTGGCAGGGGGAAGATGGGGGATGCAGAAAAACAGGGGACAGGGACACATGTGGAGACAGAGACACATGCATAGGGGTATCCGGACAGAGGCCTGTGGGTGAGAACTCACTAATTTCTGGCAGTATCAGTGGAGCTGGTAGCGCCTCTGACTCAGAGTAAGGGAGAGCACTGGGGGTGGACTGAGAGAGGCCCATGTCACATAGCTGGGACCTGCTCCTTCCTGATGCATGAATGGGGGCAGGGACCTCGCGGCATGGGCAGGAAAGACTGTGACACTGCAGAGAGCACAGTAGAAGGCCCAAGGCCAGTATGCACTCCCACACTTGCCCTGGAAGAGCTCAAGTCCTTCCCAGAGAGGCTTCTGACATCCTGTCATCTCCTCAGTTTACCTCAATGCACTCACATCAGGAGAGCAGGCCCCTGAGGCCTCAGGTTCCCTGCCCAGGATGAGATCTGTGCTGTGCCTTGGCTGCATGCCCTTGCCTGGGGTCTCCAATCTTGCCCGTGTATGCTGCTGTTCACTACCTTCATCTGTGTCTCCCTGAAGAACACATGACAATCTCCAGCAACCAGGAGTTGTGCCGTGAGTAAAGTGACATCCTTAAGGGAGCAGGAATGGAGTTGTGATACAGAGGCATCAATTCAGAAACACTTTGGGATCTCAGCTTTACACACTCAGATGACAGCTCTACACACAACAGGTGTCGCTTTAGGGCAAGATGAGACTGGGGACACAATGCCTTATACCATCTCCTCAATCTGCCTTTCATCAGGAACCAGCGGCCTTTCTCACAGCCAGGAGTGACATGAGCCTTTAATATCTCATAAAGATCACACACACACACTCACACACACACACACACACACACACACACACAAGCACATACACATGCACATGTGTGTTGATGTTAGGCACCTACTTGTGCTGAGGTTTCTACAGTCATTCCATTTCTTCAATCAGCCAGGGTTCTTGGGGAATGCATCTGCCACCAGGAAGGAAAGAGTGGCTTGTCCTGGTTGTCATAGAAACAAACGTCATCTGAAAGCTCTCCTTGATGCTAGGTTTCCATGGAAACCAATAAGTACTAATGCACACTCGGAGGAATGGTCCTCCAATCACCTCAGGCAGGTCCAACCGACTCTTTCCAATGAATGAAGGAAGGACTGGGGGCGGCACCACTGCCAAATTTCCCTGGCATTGGCATTAGGTCTGGGAGTTTTGCCAACCTAGGTGTCAGGGGAAGGAGTATAAGAGGATGATGACACACTGTGCTCTCCCCTGTGACGCAGACATAGCACGCAGGTCCCAACAAAATTTGCTATCAACAAGCAAATATGAAATTTAGGAATTTTGGATCCAAGTATACCTCTCTCATGAGATAAAATGTTGAATTGAAGTTTGCTACTCTATGATTTATTCCTGAAATAATACTAATAGTTAGATTAGAGGACACTGGAGCACTGCCAGTCTAGAGAACACGACTTTAGAAACTATAAACCTGATTAATAAAATGCAAATACTGATGTTAAAATGGACATAAAACTTAGTCTGCACATATTTCAAAATTCAAACATCTTTCACCTACTTTCACCTAATATTGCACACACGGTAAGTTTCTCCACGTGATAGAGCACACTCACCTCCCTTCCTTTAGAATCATTCTCACTGCTCACATCAACAAATTAAAGATAACTAAGGAAACTCATGTGATCAAATGACAATGACAACACACACAACGTTCTCTATAGCAGAGCAAATCGTTAAAGTGTACTTTAGGCCACCGTTGAACACCTAATGTACAAATCGTGTGGTTCAAAAGAGTATTTAAAGTACAAATATCCGATAAGATATATTTCCAAGTGCTTATGAGGTCTTTATTCCATTGTCCTTCTGCAAAGGTTAAACAAAAGTTTAAAATAAACACACAAAGACTATGTTTGTTTGGAAAGAAAGACTTGCACAGTGATTTACAAAGAATACTTGTCAGAAGAGCCCTCCTTGACTTTTTGTGTTAGCTAACACTGCACTCCGAGGTTACCCTGATTAATGACATCATCCCACAGCTTGCTCAGCTAATCCTGCAAAAGGACTGTCCTCCCAAGTGCAATCCTTTTCTAAATTGTTGCTACATGGAGGAGAAAAACAGAACCACGGTCAAATGAAGTGTGCCATTTTTGTCATTTATCATGAAAATGTCTTCCTAATGGACATTCGGGGGCTCTGTGCTGAGAGAAGGTTTGTGCAGCAGACACACCTGCCATGTTTTCCGGGTAGGTGGGGTGAAGTGAGCCCGGGGCCTAGGACCGCTGTATGGAGCATGTGTACCAGACTTTCAGGCTGAGAGTCAGAGTGTCTCATCCTCCAGATGAGACACGGTGGGCCAGGACTGCAGATGTCCCGAACCGCTGCTGCAGGAGCTCTGTATCTATGCCGTGGGGTGGGAGCTCCAGATGGGGCACCTCAGGCCCATCATCAGGGTTGAGGAACACAGCCGCGTGTGCACTCTCAAACAAAGACCAGGGACCCGAGCTTCCCAGATGCCCCACCTACCAAGGTGTGAGACACGATGTGCCCTGGCATGGGCACATCCTTGTAGGGTTCTCTGGTATGGGTCTGCATTTATCCGGATACTCAATGTCACTGATTTCCAGATCCTAAGCCTCCCCACTGACCTGGGCAGATTTGCTCAGGCTTTTTGCCATGGGCACGATGGCTGTGGTCTTCCCATGCCAGACACAACTAGTGACTCTGTGGAATACAGAGACACACTAAAGGAATGAGGTCATGTTATATAGGTTCATCAGGTAGGGGTGTTTGTTCAGGGAGGCAGGGCATGGAACTGTGGACTGTACGCTGGAGTGTGTGTGTGTGGGGGGGGACAAGGAAGGTAAGCCTGGAGGCCCTGCTGGCCCTGTTTTCTGCCCAGAACTGGATGCGGAGTTCCACCTTCCCCATGCACCTTGACCTGGGTCCCACCTGCAAGGCTGCTGCATCTGTGTAGGGAGCAAAGCTGGGACACACCCCTCAGACCCCAAGGAGCCTGTGCTGGTGGTAGGAGAGGACGGTAGGGCGAGGTTGACACAGGAGCTCTGCAGCCATCTGCATGGGAAATGACCACACCTGCATCTGTCCTGAATTCTCAAGGATGCACTAGCCCCCGGCTAACATGTTGACCCAGGGAACCAATTGTCCCCAGATGACAGGGGGCCAGCCAGAAGGGAAGGATGCAGGATGGCCCCTTATACCCCAGAGGGTCCCCAGCATTCCATGGGGCATCCCACCAAGACCCTGATGTATCTGTACCCCTGGCTTTCATGGGTCCTAGCCACAGGGTGCCTGCCTAGTGACACCCAGCAACATTTCATCCTCATCAGCATGGGCCATCTCCACGCCCAAGCATGGCTGCCCTGAGCTTGTGTGGCAGGGTGGCTCTGCTCATTACCTTACACTGGGTGATGGTTTCCTGCAGGTGTGCAAGTGGTCAAAGTCACAAAGTGGGATATGTTAAAATATTTACATTCTTTGAACACCAGTCACACTTCAGCAGAGGGGTGGCACCAAATTTAAGGAAGCACATGTGAGACTGAAAATGTCCCAGTCCTGAAATTCCCTTAGCATGCAAGTTCTACAGAGAATCAATGCGCTCTGGTGTCAGTTTCTTCCCTCCCACCTGCTCTTTGGCACTGAGCGCAGCGAGGATGTCCCCACAGCCCTGCCGTGAGGGCTCTCCATGAGAAGAGGATGCTCAATGGATGTTTTCTGGCCCTCACCTCTTTTGATTCTTGGTAACAGGCCAGAGTGTGGATAACCCTTCCTTTCTTCCTTCCTTCCTTCCTTCCTTCCTTCCTTTCTTTCTTTCTTTCTTTCTTTCTTTCTTTCTTTCTTTCTTTCTTTCCTTTTCTCTTTCTCCTTCCTGCCTCCTATGACATTTAAAATTGTCCCTCCTCCAACAATGCTATTAATTCTGGACACTTCTCACTGTCTTTGCTAAGGGGCCCTTACTTGGTAGAATTTCCTGCGACTTAGTTTTACATAAGTCTCTGATAGAGTCTTACTCTTCCACTTGACATTTTCATGTACGCCTACAGCAGAAAGAATCATTTCCAGCACAAACGTGCAGATTTTAAGAGTGATGGGGTCATGAAGGCTTCCAGCCAGATTTCAGAAGGCCTGGGCAGGCAGGCAATGTGCCCCTGAGAGGGCAGTGCAAGAAAACTCTGAGAGGGTGCTGAAAGTGCTGTGGAGATACAGGGAGCTAGAGAGGGCAGAAACGTGGAAGATCCACTGAGAAAGCTAAGGGCCAGTGAGTGAGGCCAACCCAAAGGAGAAGCCGGGGGACTTGCTGCAAGCAGTAGCCCAGGGATTGTGCTGCCCAAGTCATTGGAGTTCACCTTTCCCCACAACTTGCCTTCGTGCTGAACCCAGAGCTCCAAGATTTAATGCTTATTTTAAGCCAGGTGTGGTGGCACTCTCCAGCAATCACAGCACTCAGAGGCTGAGGCAGGGGAATCAGTGCAAGTTCAAGACCAGCCTGGGCTACACAGTGAGCTCAGGTCCAGCCTGGACTGCATAGCAAGACCCAGTCTCAAAAAGAAGAAAAAATAACTTCATTTGAGATTTCACCCCAGCACTTGGGAAGCTGAGGCAGGAGACCACTGCAAGTTAGAGGCCAGGCTGGCCTACAAAGTGAGTTCAAGTCTGGTCTTAACTACATGGTGAGGCCCTGTCTAAAGACAGAGAGAGAGAGAGAGAGAGAGAGAGAGAGAGAGAGAGAGAGAGAGAGATTGCAAAGAGCAAGAGATGAGGAAGGAGCAGGGGGAAGTAAGAAGAACAGAGAGATATGCCATGTACAGGAACGTGCTAAACCCAATTAATGTAAACATTATAATGTAAGCATTGAGCTAAGGCAACCGATATCAGCACAAATACTGGGATGGGGAACTGGAGGAGGAGGGAGGAGAGGGAGGGAAGGGGAAGGGGATTGGACAACAGGAAAGACACATGCTGTAAGATGCACATGCAGCCTGGCCCGCGCATCTCCATCCCTTCCTCCCACACCCAGGCTTATGCACAGAGCAGCCGCCAACCGCACCTGGGTTGCTGTGCGGACCCACCCAGGGTGAGGGGCTGGACATGGGGGTGAGGACACAGGGCACCTGGAGAGGAACCTTGGCCTGGTGACGGGGCTTGGGTGCATGGCTTGTAGGACTCAGGGGCCAGGGCTCACAGAGAAGCCAGAGGATGAGGAGTAGAGCAGGCTCTCCACTAGGATGTGTGCACAGGCTCAGGCGGGGTGCCAGAGCAGCTCCTTGCTGTCCCCGGATCTCCTCCTCCTCTCCTTCCTGATCTTCCTGTCAAACAGCTCTTTCTCTCGAGGGTGCACCAGGGGCCCACGCAGAAACTTTTCCTGTGCGCCGTGGTAGTCCAGCCCCTCCAGGGTGGCGATGGAGCAGATCACAGCCTCTGGTAGCAGCACCTCCATCACCAGCCTCACCTTGTCCACTGCACGCAGAGCCAGCATGGGCTCCTCAGTGCGCTCAAAGAGGCGCTGTAGGTGTCGGGCCACGAGGAGCAGCTGGTCGTCGTCCTCCAGGTAGGTCTCCACGCAGACGAGGTACCTGCGCTCTTGCAAGAAGGCCTCCAGCCAGCGAGATGGCTTCCTGCCCTGCACAATGTCCAGCAAGTGGCCGTCGGTGCCCTTGGTCTTCACGATGAAATCCACTATCTTCTGGTTGGTGCGGTCCCTCACGGCCCGTGTTCCAAGAAGAGAACGGTCATGCTGCTGTGGCCCTGATCAGGCTCGACCGGAAGTCAGCTATGCTTTGGTCTCCAGGGAAATCCCAGGCACCAAAGGCTCCTTGAACATGGACTTTGTGCCCTAGAGGTCGGATGAGGAGTTTCTAGGTCCAGAGTTCCACTTGCTAGAGCAACAGGGGCAGATGGCCAGTGTGGCCGGTACTCTGCATATGAATCAGCCAGGGCTGTGCTGGCTCTGATCCGTGAGTCAGGTGATCCACTTTGCCTGAGAAGGTGAAGGATAGTGCCTGGGTGTTTGTTCCCGGAGGGAGCTGCCAGCCCTGGAGAAGGGTCCTTGGAGGCCTGGTTAGACCACACCACTGATGTGCTGCCTGTGTGGCAGGAAGTCTCGGAAAGGGAGAGCAAGAGGAAGCTGATGGAAGGCTTGAGTGGGGCTCCCCAGCGGCTGTTGCACGGGCTCCTGGCCGAGAATCCCCCAGGACTGCCCCATAGCCCTGATCTGGGTGTTTGGAGACAAAGGGCCCAGGCCACGCCATCTGACCCAAGTGTTTCACTGCTCAGTAGCAGTCAGGTGAGTGTCTCTCAGCCTCCGTGTTGCGCCTGGAAGTCATGCTGCAGACAAAGCTGTCCCTGAAGAGCCCTGGCCCTGGCCTCTGCAGACCACATGCGCCAAAGGCAGATGCTCACCAGGACCAAGCTGGCTGAGCCTGTGCATGCAGCTCTGAGGAGACTGGGAGTAGTTAGCAGGCCTAGGACATTGCTAGAGATTCTGGGGCTCCCTTGGGAGTCTGAGGCATGGGAGGCCATTCTGGCCCAGAGCAGGAGAGCCCTGGTGAAGGACAGAGATAGTGCCCAAGCTGAATGGGAAACCAAGGGTAAGGCGGAGGAAGAGAAGGTGGAAGAGGGAGAAGAGAGGGAAGAGCAGGAATGCAGCTGGTGACAGGCACCAGGCTGGTATGGGCTTTGGTGGCTCTCCCTTCCCATCAACCGTCATTGCCCAAGGTCCTCCCACAAGTGCCAGAGCTCAGCTCCTTTAGGCCCCTTGAAGCCTCCTGGGGTCTCGCCTGTCCTAGACCATGCAGGTGGGCATTCCGCTCCTGGCTCCCAGCACTGGGCTATTCAGACACTGCTGCCACCAGCACTTCACATGCCTGTCTGTCTGGCCTGCACGTGGTGACATAGCCTCCAGTGTGTACCCCAAGAAGCTGCTCAGCAAGGACGCAGGCTGTGCCTTTTGCAGCCATGACCAGCAGGGCTGTAGATGGCATCCAGGAGAGGCCAGCTCCCCTGCCACCCCCAACAAACAGACACCAGTCCCCTCAGGGATATGGGGGAGAGTGGGGCTCTGGCCTCAGAGCAGCCCCATAGGTCATGACACCGGGGCCTTTCTCAGAAAGAGGGTGCAGCCTGTGCATCTGGGCACCTGAGGAACTAGGTAGAGTCCCCTTGGCCACGCATCTTCATCCCTTGCTTCTGCACAGACACAGCTTCCAACTGCCCCTTGCTTGCTCTGTGGACCCTTCCAGGGTGAAGGGCTGGACGTGGGGTGAGGACACAGGGCACCTGGAGAGGAACCTTGGCCTGGTGAGGGGTCTGGGGTGGCACAGCTTGTAGGATTCAAGGGCCAGGGCTCACAGAGAAGCCAGAGAAGCTCTGGGGGTGGGGGTTGGGTCCCCATAGAGCAGCAAGGTCCTCTGTTCCTATGGTGGAGGAGCAGGACCATGAGCCTGTGGCATGCAGGGTCCAGGCAGGGGTCCTGGGAGCCTCTCTGTGTGGGGCAGAGCTAGGGAGAGGTGGTGGAGGGTCCGCTGCATGCAGGGTGGGGAAGGTCCTTCCCACAGCCATTCCTGCAAGTGGACCTCATGGATGGGAATGCAAGTGGGTGTAGGATGGGAGGGCAATTTGCACTGAGCCTTCCAAGTGATGAGAGCAGCTGCCATCCCTGACCAGGGCTCCTTCTGAGGGCACCCGTATATTTTGGGTGCTCCCCTTTGCTGGGTACAACCCCAAGTACAATACACACAGACACGCGAGGGAGGAGTGCAGAGCTTTTATTGTGAACACAGCCTCTCTGGGCATGAACTGAGGAGGGGAGCGGGCTCCCCACTAGGGTGTGGTCGCAGACTTAGGAGGGGTTCAAAGCAACTCCTCGCTGGTCCTGGATCTCTTCCTCCTCCTGATGCTGCTGTCTAACACCTTTCTCTGCTTAGGGCGCACGTAGGGCCCACTCAGAAACTTCCTCTCAGCACTCTGATAGTCGAGACCCGTCAGGGCAGAGATGGAGCAGATCATGGCCTCAGGTAGCAGCACCTCCGTCACCAGCCTCACCTTGTCCACTGCACGCAGAGCCAGCATGGGATCCTTCATGAGCTCGTAGAGGCGCTGCAGGTATTGGGACACGAGGAGCAGCTGGTCCTCGTCCTCCAGGTAGGTCTCCATGCAGACGAAGTGCCTGCACTCTTGCAAGAAGGCCTCCAGCCAGCGGGATGGCTTCCTGCCCTGCATGATGTGCAGCAGGTGGCGGTCGCTGCCCTTGGTCTTCACAATGAATTCCACTATCTTCTTGTTGGAGTAATCAGGAAGAGCCTGAGTGCCTGGGGTGTACTCAGGCGGCAGCCAGTTGTGGGGCCCGTCCCCATCTGGGGAGAGGAAGACCCTCCGCCGTGTCTTGTCCTCTAAGTCCTCCAGCTTGCTGTAATTGACCTAGGGGAGCAGGAAACAGCCTTCAGTGACTAGGAGTTGTGCCATGAGTACAGGGATGTCCTTAATTAAGGGAGCAGGGAATAGAGTTGTGACACTGAGGGGTCGAAGCAGAAACACTTTGGGATCTCAGCTATACACACGCAGGTGACAGCTCCGCACACAACAGGTGTGGCTGCAGGACAAGATGGGGCTGGGGACACAATGGCTAACGGTGTCTTCCACCAGCCCTTCATGAAGAGACACCAGTGTCTCTCACACCCAGAAGGACGGGACCCCTCCATGCCTGACACAGACCGCACGTGTGAGCACACACACATACACACACACACACACACACACAAGGACGGTAGCCACCTACTTGTCCCGATATGATACTGCTACAATTACTCTTTGCCTCACGTCTGTCACTATCTCTGGGAAGTGTGCCTGCCTCGCGAAGGCAGGAGTGGTTTGTTGTGGTCGTCACAGAGACCGGAATGTCCGTGCTGCCCGCGTTCTCTGGGAACCAGGAAGCTCTGATGCACACTGACAGGCGTGTGCTGCTCTCCTCCTCCGTCAGCTGCACAGTGCCCACCCCAGTGAGGGTCGGGGAGGGAAGGACGGGACGCTCCGCTGCCCCATCCCCCGGAATGGGATTGTGGGGGTGGGTGTCGGGGATGCAATGTAAGAGGACAGCACACTCTGCTCTCCCCTGTGAGGCAGATGCAGCTCGCGGGTCCCACAAAATCCACTTTCCCTCCCAGGCAGAACATGGGCAGTCGGCTGCATTTGTGTGTATGTCATCCAGGCGCCCTTGGCATGTAAAGGAGCCCGCAGGCTGGACATGGCAGCTATGCCCCAGAGGAAGGCAGTGCTCCAGCTCATGTGGGGGCAGCACCAGAGGACCCGGGTGTACATGGGGACCTGGGCCTGACAACGGGGTGCTGAATGCCCAGCGGTGGCTGAGAAGGGGAAGGGTTCCAGCAGGTGCCCGTGCCCTGGACCTAACTTAGCAGAAAGGGGAGCAGGACCCCCACAGATGTGAGGTCTGCTGGGCAGGCAATGCTGAGGCCCTGGGTCCCTGCAGAGCCAGATCCCAGGAAGGCCTCCTCTGGCCGGAATCCAGCAGTCACTTCCCTCCCCTCTTCCCAAAGGAGTGTTTCCCTGAGCCCCTCCTGGGAGGCAGGGAATTCCCTGCTCAGTTGGGCAGAGTGCACAAGGGTTGTCCCACTGCTTGGCCTGAGGGCAGTGGGCTGCAAGGGCGATTTGGAGAACCCAGCTCTGGCCTGTTCAGTGGAGCTGAAGGAGACATTCAGAAGTGCAAAGCTCTGTCCCAAGGCTCTGCATTTGCCCTGTGTTCAAGAACAGTGCTTTTCCTGGGGCCAAGTGACAAGAAGTGGGCTCAAAATCATGGAAAACATTTAGAAATTCAAGGACTGATTTTTACCCTCCAAAATCATACAAGATTTCTTTACACTAATGGGATAAGTTATGATTTTCAAGACGGAGATGGCTGCCTGAAGGGAAATTTTCACAAAGCATAAGTCACCATGGCTCTCAGGAATGCCACTGTTTTGTGGACTCTGTTTCCACATGCCCCTTTTCTGTTAGTCACTGCTGAAACTGGGACCCATGGGCTCCTCTGTCATGCTCGACCCAGGCCTGGCAGCTGCTCAGACTGGATGAGGAGACTCGAGTGCTCAGCTCTGCTCCCTGGGCTCCTCCGTGCAGCGCACTGCGTACAAACGCAACCGTACCATATGTGACCTGGGGTGTCTGGCTTATTTTACTTCAAATGGCTTTAAAGCCATCCACCTTCCAGCAGGTCCAGAGCTGGATTCCTCCTGGCAGCGTGGTATTCTGCAGTGTAGCCTCACCATGTCTGCTTGCCCCAGCAGGAAGTGGGGTGACACATCCCATCAGGGTGCCTCCTCGGTTTACCCACTGTGACCTGCGCTGCTGGGGCCTCCTGACCTAGGCGTGTGTTCCCCTGCTGCTGGGTGCACTCACGGGTTTCTGGCGTGTGCAGTCCATAGTTGTGCATTTCCTGTCTTGGTGAGCACCGCACATACTTCCCACAATAGCTGTACTGCTTTAAATTAACGTGGGCAGAGTACAAGGCTCACGCTTGCTTCACGTTCTCAGCCATTCTGGCTGCCCCCTTTATTGTGTAGACATTTACAGGGGGTTGGATTCAACAGGAATGATTGCACTTTTCTTTGCATTTTCCTAACAGCTGCTGACGTGGAGCATGTGTCCTGCGGTAGCCTGGGCCATCTGTTCCTTCCTTGTTGGTGTGTGGAACTCCTAGTCACACCTCTTCGAATGAGAAACTCTCTGAAAGTCAGTTGCACCAGGGAGCCGTGATGCACATGGACAGGGTGGACAACGGCAGAGCCATGGTGGCTGGGCTGGGGCTTAGCCTCTTGGGGCTGCTCTGTGTCTCCTCACACAGATTTCTTCAGACCAGTGGGTACTGTGCTGCTTCCAAATAGCTCCTCCCCAGAACATCACTGCTGCCCCCAGTCTAGCGAATGTGTCCACCAAGGTAGGTGGCACCACCCCGCGGGCCACAGCCAGCCTCCTTGTGCTTGCACTGTCCCTCATCTGGATGGGTAGAGATGCAGGCCTAGAGCCAGCTCTACTTCACCACCCTCTAAACCGAACCCAAATGGCTCCAGAAGTCCAGTGTGGCAAGGAAGAATCAGGTCTTCATCTAATCTACTAATTCCACATCTTGCTTTAATTGATGTGGAAAATGTGGAGAGTTCTGACTTTGATTCTTTTCTTTTTTTGGTACTGGAAATCCAACTCAGGACCTTGTCATTGCCAGGCAGGTGTTTGTGCCAGTGAGCTTTATCCCTGGCCCATAATCTGATTCATCTGAAGGATATGGGAAGTGATTATCAGACCACAAATGCTAGTATTAAATCTGCAGGAGTTTTGTGTACAAGATGAAGTGAGATGACATCCAAGATTGACCGTGATTTCCTTAAACATGGCTTAAGAATGACAGACCCTTAAAATTCTACCTTGAAAGCAAGAGCAGACTTTGACTAGAAATAAAGGATGGGATGTAGAGTGGGAATTGAGTTTGCATTTGGCTCACCAAGTCCGTAAGGCCATGAAACAGTTAGATAACATAAAAAGCTTCCATGGTGCCATTTGCATGTACATTAGAAGGGACTGCCGGGTGTTACTGTAACTCTGCACTCACTGTGTTGCTCTGAATTAGCACAGTGTGGATTTCCTCTGGATGGAATTTCCCACAGTTAAACTGTGGGAACTGAAGATTGTTCCCGGCTCTCTGTGGTTCTGGATTTAACATTACATTTAACCTTCTATGTAGTAATTGACATGTGCCAGGGCAACAGTGGACCCTCCAAAAGCACCCCCAGACGTAAGCACCCTGGGTAAGTCTTACCTTTCCAAAGTGAAAGGGCAGGCGTTTCCTACCACCTGCTGTATTTAGCAAAACACCAGATTCATTTAGCTAAACCAATTCTAAAGACTAGAATCCTGTCAACCTCAACTAATTTCCAAATGTTGTTTTCAAATTCCTATATACATTGAATACCTTTTACAATTAAAAACTGCAGCCTGTTTGGTAGATAAAATTACAAACCTTGACATTAGAAGGAGCCAAAACCAAATCAAACATTTGGGGAAGTGCAGACTGGAAGCTAATCTATATTAAATTTTCAAGAATTTTATACTTTTTTCTTCAAACTATGGATGACAACAGCTGCAAAATTAATATTAAGACGCTTCCTGCACTCTCGTTCGCATGGTCCCGTGCTGGTGCTCATGCATCTTGGTATCTAATAGCAGCAGAACAGTCTTGATAATCCACTTCAGTTTCCCCCATCTTTAGAAACCCACATGTGAAAACCCAGATCAAATATATCTGAAGCTGTTGTGTGTGAAAGAACATTCCCCTTGTGAACACTGCACATCCATTTGGATTATATATTATGTTTGTGCATTTGTGCTTTGAGTCCAAGCAGTTGCTGTGCTAAGGAACTGAAGTAATAATCTAGTAACCAGTGTCTTATCATTAGACAGAAGAAGGCTGTTTATTAGCTTCCCAGTGGAGGCTGGCACTGAATATTCATCTCACTGCTTGGCACCATTGGTACAAGCAGTTCCTCCCAGAGCATCTTTTTAGAATCAGAAGCCGAGTATAATGATCTAAGGAGGGTTATCACATACATGGGGTTTCATATGCTTCTAGGAGAACTGAAATGTCCCATTCTGATTTTACCTCAAAATGGTTCCAGAGACCAGCTGGTCTTTGGTGCCACAATGGTCATAACATGAATCATCCAGTCATGATAATTCATGGAGCTAACACTCCATTCACATCCTCTGTTCTTTACTTCTTTCTTGGTTTTCATTTTTTTTGCACATAAATGGTTTATTTTAAAGTTTCAAGGATAAGATATACATCATCATTATAAAAATTACATAATTAACAGATTTATATTGTGTATACTTCTAAATGCAAAGAACAGGAAGCTGTCCACACATTGTATAAAATAAAATGGAAATGAATTCAAGCTCAAAAGATGAGGTTATTTACCTAGTTATAAATTGTGAACATGAAGACCTCTGAACTATACGCATTCATGCACACTGCACTGGCTGGAAAATAAGTTCCTTTTAAAAGAGCTCAAGGGTTGAGTCAGTGGAAACATTTCTCACATTACCTGATGACTTGCATGGTGGGTTTTTGGCAAGCAACCTTAATACACCCACAGTCTCCCAGTCTCTAGAGGAATGCAACATGGTGATGATTTTAATCACTGTTCCATTGATTGCCTTTTGTGCTGAGGGAAGGTGGAGGGGGAGGGGTTTTTGTTGTCATTTTTTCATATTTTTCCCATTCATTTTCTCTTCGGTGACTTACACCTCTCTTAATGCAGTGACTAATTCTGCTCCCGAGTCCACGCATCCCAGGCTTTGTTGCAGGCTCATGTTTCAGAACTGCATACACTGGGTGCATTTTTTTCTGGTATCTGAACATTGGTTCCTTGTTCTAGGAGTTCAATATTAATTTCCAAATTTATCATGGGACTTGTGACAACAGAAGACATGAAATCTATGTATAAGAGTTATTGGCCCTTCTCATTTACCTTCTCTAGTGTTGTATCGTGTGTGCACATGTGTGATGTTAGGCTGCCACGCAAAACTTTCAGAGAAGAGCCTTAAAAGCAGCAGACCATCCTTTTTGGCATGCTCTATTTGTGGTTTCCTTTTAAATTTCCTAACATGCTCTGCAAAACCGTGTCAGTAGTCCACTAGATGGAGATGTTGAGCCACCATTGTTAATAGGAACCTGCCAGCCCCTGATCCCCAGCCAGGGAGTGGTTCTAACACCAGGGGGTGGGAGAATGGACTTGTGACATCCAATGCATCTTTTGTGTTCTCACCCACAGACTTCACTCACTCAGGCTGGGGATGCCCCGAGGAATCTGAATTGTAGTGCTCCAACGTCACCAGTATCCTGGTACAGGCTGCTCCACCAACCACTTTGAGAAACTGGCATGGAAATGGTACTTACAGCTGTGGGTATACATGAAACGTGTCTAGTGAAAGAGTGTGAATCCAGCAGAGACCTGGGTAAAACCAAGTCCCGGAACAGTCAGGCAAGGCCCCTTGGAGGAGCTAGAGCTAAGATAGCAAAGGGAAGCAGTGTAGCTCTGCAATCCATAGGAGGGGAAGGGAAGAAAGAAACAAAGGAAGAGTAATTCACAGCATCCACTTCTACTAAGCATCAAGGGGCCAGAGGATGCCCAGCTGATGTAGAATCATGGGGCTTTGCCAAGAGTCCATTTGGAAGAACTCTTGGGAGCATCCTTAATGCTTCTAGGCCCAAGGAGGAGATGGGAGGTGAGAAAGTCAATGCCAAGCATCCAAGGCTCTTGACAGAACTCAGATGTCATGCACACACCTCCGTAAGTTTCATTCAACAGATGAGGTCCAGATTGAGGCATGCAGGCCAGGTAGAGCTCTGAGTTCTGCCCTGGGCATGCAACAGGGCAGGGAACACCCTGGCCTCATCTTCCTTGTCCTCTCCGGCTCCAGCACACATCCCAAGTCACCCAACCCCAGTCATCTGCAACCCTGACAACCCTCCCTGATGGCTTCCTTTAACATGGCTTTGCACCCTTCATGTGTCTCTACACTCGGTAGATTGCAAGTGGTGTTCACCAAAGGAAGGCCACTATGTGGCACCCGTGGCAAGGAAGAGCCTGGGAAAAGCCGTCATGCCCTGGGTGCTGGTGCAGAATCTGGCAGCCAGTGACACTGGGAGTCCAGGTAAAATTCTCTGACCCAGGGTTCCCCTAAATTCTGTGCCTGTCTCCTTCTGGGGATGTCTTCTGTTTAGCCCCTTAGAAGACAGAACACCCAGGAAGCTTAGGACTCCTGGCCTTTGCTTAAATTGCCCAAGAGACTGAATTTCTCAACATGGAGTACTGGACTTCCACCCTGAAAGTCTGGTACAAATGCCTGTGGATGGTGGTCCCAGTCCTTGGCCCAATTTCTTGTCATGTGCCCATAAAGATGGCAGGTGTGTCTGCTTTACAAATCTTCTCTCAGCACAGAGTCCCCACATGACCACAAATGAAAAATGACAAAAGCCAAACACCTCATTTGACCACGGCTTTTCTTCTCCTTGTAACCAGCAATGCAGGAAGTGACAACATTCCTTCTGTGACCCTTGATGGGTCAGATGTGGAGTAATGCCTTGAGAGAAATTTTTGCTTCTCTATAAACTACTGTACAAGTGGTAGCATCTACTTAGTAATACCTTCTATGCAAACCAAGTGTTTTTATCATCATTTAATTAAATGGCTAATGTGGTCTCTTTAAGAAACGAATCACAGAATATTTTGGAAAGATGTCAAGGTGCATTTTAGGAGATGAGCATAGTCCAGAGAATGGATAATGTTTATATTCCTGGTGTGGAGTTGGTGCATGTTTTTGACACATCTCAATTTCTTCTTTCATCCCTCCCCCTCCCTCCATCTCATGATCCCCTGTCCTTTCAAGAGACATCTAACTAGGTTTGCTAATGCATGGATTGTAGGAGGATATTTAATGCTGTTTTCCTCACACACTGAATGATACATAATATTTATTAATTTCCTCAGTAGAATTTCTTACCTACATACTTTAATTGTTGCTGTGAAGACAACAGCAATTAGAGTGGTGAGGTGCAAATGATGTTTTCATTTTGCACACTATGAAATATGAAAGGCAAGACAGATGGAATAATCCAAACTTTATGTTTTGTCCACATAGTAAGCAATATTTCTCCATTTAACATCAGGTTTTTGCATTTTGTTGACATTAATTTGTAGGAATTTTACTTGCATACCAGGGGACCATACAGACTGAATCCTCTAAAATAACTCATGTTACTTCCATGAATCACAGATGGAGTGAGAAATTAAAGTTTCTGTCATTAGCACATGGGTGTGATGTCATCAGAATCAAAGATGACTTAAAGAGTTGGTTCTTTGAAAGAATAAATAAAATTGATAAGCCCCTAGCAACCTTATTAAAAATAGTAAAGAAGAACTCAAATTCAGGCAAGAAGGAATGAAAAGGGTGAAATCACTAGAGACCCTATGGAAATACAGAAGATCATCAATACTTATTAGGAATACCTCTACTCTCATAGGTTTTGTAACAGAAGAAATGGACAGATTCCTAGAAACATGAATTACCAAAGCTGGGTCAAGAAGATGCAAAACTGCCAAATAACCCAATTTCAGTTAATTAAATTGAAAATGTGATTAAAACCATACCAACAAAGAAAAGCTCAGGTCCTGACAGACTCATTGTGGAATTCTACAAGAAATTCAAAGAAGACTTAATGCCAACACTCCTCAAACTCTTCAATGAAATTGCAATGGAAGCAATTCTCCGTAACCCATTCATGGAAGCAAGTATTACTCTAATACCAAAACTGGAGAAAGACTTAATCAAAAAAGAGAACTACAGGCAAGTCTCCCTAAAGAATATTGATGCAAAGATTCTCAATAAAATATTGGCAAACAGAATGCAGCAAGTCATCAAGAAGATTTTACATTATGACCAAGTGTGATTCATCCCAATAATGCAGGAATGGCTCAAAATATGAAAATCAATAAATGTAATCCACCGTATTAACAGAATCAACAATAAGAATCACATGGTCATTTCTATAGATGCAGTAAAAGATTTTGATAAGGTCCAACACTCATTCATGATAAGAATCTTACAGAGAATCAGGATAGGTAGTCTTTACCTCAATATGATAAAGGCCGTCTATGACAAACCAACAGCCAGGATCATATTAAAGGGCCAAAAGGTGAAAGCTTTTACTCTAAAATCAGGAACAAGACAAGGACATCCATTATCACCACTCCTATTCAATATAGTGGTATAAATACTAGCCAGAGCAATTAGACAAGAGAGAGAAATAAATGGAGTAAGGATAGGAAAAAGAAGTTAAATTGAGGACTTACGGGAGAACATGGTGAATAGATAGCAGCAGCTATGGAGGCTCTCTGAGATACCCCGCTTAGAATCCAGGAATAGTACAATGCAAGGAGTCCTAAGCAAGGGGAGATATACCTTGCTGACATAGGAATGAACTAAGCTAAGAAAAACCAACTGGAAATGCAATCCTGGTGCTATAACAGGAACAGATAAAATCTCAGTGTGGAAGCTGGAAACTGCACTATTGGAAGTCACGATTTGAATTTCCTGCTGCTGCTGCTTTGTCCAAATTGGCACAGCAGGGAGAGAGAAGTGGGAGAACTCTTAGAGTGGGAATCAGTGAATGGAGTTGAGAACGGGACTGGCAGGGAGCCCTGCATTGACATGTGGTGAGTGAGTGGAACACGGACCCTTCCATAGAGTAGGAGGCCTCAGCAAAGGACATACTGCAACCAGGCAGACTAGCCAGGACAGGATGCTGCAGTGACTTCAGTCACATATTCCCCTTTCAAGCAGGATTGGTGAGGAGTGCCTGGCTTGGGTGACGCTGCTGACTAAAACCCAGTAGGTTAGCCCAAACCAGGTCCCAGCGCCTGGAGGTGCACCCTAGCAGTGAAGCCTTCGGTAGGTTGACCTGGAGGGGTGGGTCCAGCATAGGCTGTCCAGGTCTGTGTCTCCCTAGTGCAGTGCAGTGGGCAGGAACACCTAGCCGGTGCAATTCAAACAAACTGTAACTGACAAAGAGAAAAAAAAAAAAACTGGGCCTCCAATATTCGCTTGTATGGAAGGAACAAAATTATGGGAAGAGGAGGCCACAAGAAAGGGTCCTCGGTCCCCAATCCTGAGAACACTGATCCAGGAAAGGTGAATGCAAAGGAGAATGAGGACAGAAAACATGCAATATCAGACATGGCACCAATAGACATAAAGCGATATCTCTGGAGCCTCATAAACGAGTTCAAAAGAGAAGTATTTAACGAAATAAAGCAAGATATAAGTAGAATAGTTAGAGAAATGCTAAGCACCACCCAAGAAAAAACAGATGGTGGAATGGAAGAACAGAAAAAAAGGGGAGAATTGTTTGATGGAGAAAATAGAGAAAACATAGAATACATGAAGCAGGTTCAAAGAGATTACCAGGAAACTAAAAACTCTATTGAAAGCTGGCATAATAGCCTGAAAGAAACTAAGGATAGGTTATCTGAACCGGAGGGCAGATTTGTAATGTGGGAGCAGGAAATGAAAAACTTCTTAAAAATAACAAGAAAACAAACAGCAATAATACAAAGGCTAGAAGATGATAAGGGAATCTATAACTTAAGAATTAAGAACATAAAAGAAGAATTAGGGACACAAACAAATGGACTACAAAAGCTATTCACAGAAATAATCCAAGAGAATTTCCCTAATTTAGGAAATGGTAAAGATACTCAGATGTATGAGGCGTACAGGACCCCAGCCACCTACAACCCAAACAGAGCTACACCCAGGCATATAATAATCAAAATTCCAGAAATCCAATATAAGAACAGAATATTAAAAGCCGTCAGAGACAAGAAACGGATCACTTACAAGGGAATACCCATTAGAATTACAGCAGACTTCTCGGCACGATGTAGGGAGCGGCATATCTCACTGCTGCCACCTTATCCCACCCTTGTGTGGGCCTCTGATGCATCCGCCTACATTTCCCATGATCCACATTCTGCCCATTACCCATAATTCTCTCCTGCTTGCATACTTTCACTTCTGCTTAACCTAGTTGCCTACGCATGGCTTCCTACTAATCTGATAAGTCCACGTCACATGAGGAGATCTAAACTGACCTATCCTATGAAGTCACATTCCCTTGGACTTTATATAAGCCATGTACACTTCCTGAATAAACGAGACTTGAATGGAATCCTGCCTTGTCTCCATCTCTCTCTCCTCTTGCCCTCCCCCCATGCCTGTTCTCTTTCCAGTCAAGACCCATGGACTGATCTGCAGGCCGGATCAAGTGGCGCCCAACGTGGGACCTGGCACGAGAGGTATCAACCTGGGACTGTTCACGGGAGTAAATCGCTGCGCAGCGTGACTGATTCAAGGACTTTGTCCCTGTGATCTGTGCAGATGGCTGCCTTATGTCTCGCCTGAATCACGGTAGGTGAACGGATCTTATCTTTCTACTGGCATGGGGCAAGCACTTAGTGAGCACGAATTGTTTGTGAATAGCCTCAGGGAGGCACTCAAGATCAGAGGGATCAAGGTTAAAACAAAAGATTTATTACAGTACGTTCAGTTTGTGCATTCAGTGTGCCCATGGTTTCCACTAGAGGGTACCATTGACTCAAAAAGATGGCAAAGAGTAGGAGATGCTCTCAAAGACTATTACAGAGTTTTTGGTCCAGAAAAGGTTCTGGTAACTTCTTTTGCATATTGGACTTTAATTTCTGAGCTGCTGACACAATGTCACGCAGATCCCCAGATTGCAGAGACGCTTGCTCAGGGTGAGGCTGCATTATCTGCCTCCCGCAGTTGTACCCCACACCCACTGGACTTATCTAAAGCACCCAGCCCTCCTGGCTCTGTGGTTCTTGATATTCCAGAGCCCCTTCGAGATAGCAGCGTCTCCCCCTCTGTAGACTCCCCAAATTGCGACTTGCCATCACTTCCCCTTTCTAGAGCACATAAAGATACTCAAAATGGTTCTGCTATTCCAAGTGGCTTCCAGCGCTCCTTAGAGCTTGGCACCACCACACCCCCTCTGTTATATGGGCCTATATACCCTGACCTTTATAAGCTCCAAGGGGTTGATTGGTTGCAATTGGTGGAAGAGGCTGTGCAATATCAGGGTGAGAAACCCCCTTTTGCAGCCCCTGCGTTATCCATCGATCCCAAATTAATGACTAAAATACTGACAAGAAAACCAGATAACACCCAGCATGGCTTCCAAAAGCTGCCTGGTCCACCTCCTGATCTCCTTGATTTAGAAACAGAGATTCATTATTTGCAACAGCAGCTCCAATTGAAACAGGAGAAACAGAGGCTAATTTTACAACTCCAGTCATTAGATGAAGGCTCCCATCCCTTCTCAGATGCACCAGCAATGATGTTTCCAGTAACAGAAACAACTCACCCTCCAAAAATGGATGCCTTAAAAATGGTGCCTCATTTAATGTTTCCAGTAACAGAGATCACCCAGGCTGCCACAGCTGGTGTTAGCCCACAAAATGGTGGGGAGGCAACTCAACCTGCCCAAGATGGCGTTGGTCCACAAAATGGCAGGAACAAAGCAGTTAGGGAAAGAGGGAGACAAAAGGTATGAACTAGACTTGAGGATCGGTCCCTAAGTCAGGAAAGCAGAAGGGACAAAACATGGGCTACTACAACAACTAGGAGAGATAGACAGCCACCACATCTACAGAGGTGGGAAATAGAAATTGATGATAGCGAGGAAGAAAATGACTCTGACCTACATGATAGTTATACAGAAACAGACCCTCCAGGGCCACAGGCTAGCAGGGCCCATACATTGTTCCCTGTAACTGCCCTGAAAGAATTAAAAACAGCAGTATCCCAATATGGCCCCACGGCAGCCTTCACCCTTGTGGTTTTAGACTCCTTAACCCAAGGTTTGATTACACCTAATGATTGGAGAGATCTAACTAAAGCTACACTCTCCAGGGGCAATTATCTGCTCTGGAAAGCAGAATACCAAGACCAATGTGAACTTTTAGCTAAAGACAATGCTAACAGGAGAAATCATTACACCCTTCCCATGCTAACAGGAACAGGCCAATATGCAACACAACAAGCCCAAATGCGATATGAGGCAGGCCTTTTTGCTCAGATTACCTTGGCGGCAACTAAAGCATGGAAAAAACTCCCTTCTGGTGGAGTTTCTTCCTCTCCTACTAAAATTAAACAAAAACCCAAGGAGCCCATCTGTGATTTCATTGATCACCTCTTACAGGCAACTGAGTGTCTTTTTGGCACCTCTGAGGATTACCCTGACCTAGTTAAACAATTGGCTTATGAAAATGCAAATTCTGCCTGCCAGGACACAATCAAACCATATAGAAAAAGAGAAGATCTCTTAGGTTATATTCGCTTGGGCCCTGCCCATATATCAAGCTCAAGTACAGCTGCAGCTGTAAAAGAGACCCTCCTTGCGTACAAGCAAGGAGGAAAAACAAATAAAGGCAAATGTTTTAAATGTGATCATATGGGCCATTTTGCCAGAGACTGCCCAACAGCCCCAAAGTCTCAACACAATAACTCAAGGCCAAAACCTCTAAGCTTATGCCCAAAATGCAGAAGGGGATATCATTGGGCTAATGAATGCAGGTCAAAGACAGATGCAGATGGAAATCCCCTCCCCCAGCAGGGAAACGGGATTTGGGGTCAGCCCCAGACCCCCAACTTGAGGCAGACCGCGGGGCTATAGGGTTTGTCCCACAGCAGCAAAACAATCCAGCACGAAACAATCCATTTCAGAACTCCTCCGAGCCACACCAGGAAGTGCAGGACTGGACCTCTGTTCCGCCTCCAACACAGTATTAGCTCCTGACATGGGGGTACAAGCCACCTCTACTGGGATTTTTGGCCCCCTTCCCAAGGATGCCTGTGGCTTAGTTCTTGGATGCAGCAGCACAATCTTAAAAGGGTTACAAGTTGTTCCAGGAATCATAGATAATGACTATACTGGAGAAATTACTGTTCTGGCATCCTCTGTTTCTGGCCTGGTTTCCATTAGTCAAGGACAATGTATTGCTCAATTGGTGCTATTTCCTTTAGTTCAAACTGCTAATGCAGCTGTGGCTTCCTATAGGGGGAATTCTTCCCTTGGGTCTTCAGATATATATTGGGCTCAATTTATTTCCAAAGATAAACCTCCTATGGCTTTATTGCTCAATGGGAAAAGTTTCTCAGGGCTCATAGATAAAGGTGCTGATGTGACACTCGTTAGAAAAGAGGACTGGCCTCCTACATGGCCCCTAGAGACCACTATGACTCATCTGCAAGGGATTGGATAATCTAACAATCCACAGTGTAGTGCCAATCTACTTACCTGGAAAGATAAAGAAAACAATCAAGGGCACATACAGCCCTATATTGTGAAAGGGCTACCCCTTAATATGTGGGGCAGAGATTTGCTGACCCAAATGGGAATGATGATGGGCAGCCCTAATATTATAGTCACCAAACAAATGCTTGCTCAGGGATTCCTTCCTAATCAAGACCTAGGTAAACAGAGTTCAGGTATTAAAGTCCCTATTTCTCCAACCCCAAACCTTTCAAGAGTAGGCTTAGGCCATTTTCAATAGGGGTCATTGACATTCCTGCAACCCATGCCAAAGAAATTACATGGTTATCAGATGCCCCTGTTTGGGTCGATCAGTGGCCCCTTACATCTGAAAAGCTTGCAGCTGCTTAACAGCTGGTGCAGGACCAGTTAAATGCAGGCCACATTGTACCAAGTGATTCTCCCTGGAATACGCCCATTTTTGTAATTAAAAAGAGGTCAGGAAAATGGAGATTGTTACAGGACCTCAGGGCAATAAACAAAACCATGGTTATAATGGGACCATTATAGCCAGGCCTCCCTTCACCCAGTGCCATTCCCCTGAGATTTTTCAAAATTGTCATAGATCATAAAGATTGCTTTTTTTCTATTCCCTTACATCCAAATGACCAAAAGCGTTTTGCCTTCAGTCTCCCATCAATTAATTTTAGAGCCCCTATGCAAAGATTTCAATGGTGATTCTTACCACAAGGGATGGCTAACTCCCCCATGCTATGCCAGTCCTTTGTCGCTGCCGCAATACAGCCAGTTAGAGATCATTGGCCAAATATATATATTTCCAATTATGTGGATGACATTCTCTTGGCGGGAGAGAGTCAAGACCAGACTTTACAGTGTTACCAGGCACTACAAGCTGCCTTACAAAAGGCTGGGCTTCAAATACCCCCTGACAAGGTCCAGCTTACTGACCCATATACATATTTAGGTTTTCAGTTACAAGGCACTCAGGTGTTTTTTCCAAAGCCTCAACTAAGGCTTGATGGCCTTAAGACACTTGATGATTTTCAAAAGATTCTAGGTGATATTAGAATCAGTGATATTAGAAATAGGCTTTTACCCTATTTAAAATTGACCAGATATGATCTACAACCTCTCTATGAGATCCCCTGAGGAGACACTGACCCAACTTCCCCCCGAGAGCTCACATTCAATGCTAGAAAAACACTCCATACAGTGGAAGAGGCTATCGCCCAACAAACTGTCTCCTTCATAGATTATAACAAGCCACTACAATTTATCATTTTTAACACAAAACTCTCTCCCACAGCAGTTTTTTGGCAGCAAGCTCCCCTTATGTGGCTTCATCTGCCAGTCTCCCCAAAGAGAGTACTATTGCCTTACTACCGAGCGGTCTCTGACCTGATAATTCAAGGCAGAAAGCTAGGAAAATGTTATTTCGGAAAAGAACCAGATGTCATTATTCAACCCTTCACCAAAGATCAGGTGGACTGGCTGCTCCAGACCACTGAGGCATGGCCTATTGCTATAGCCTCCTTCTTAGGGACCATTGATAATCATTACCCTCCAAATAAGTTGATTGATTTTGCTAACCGTCACTTGTTCGTATTCCCCAAGATTATAGCTCCACAACCTCTTCGTGATGCCCCAGTCTTATTCACTGATGGTTCCTCCTCTGGCAGGGCTGCTTACGTAGCACAGTGTTTTTACCCTCCAGACAGATACATCATCCACGCAGTTGGCAGAACTACAGGCTATTCTTGCAGTTTTTACTGCGTACCCTGATCAACCCTTCAATTTGTTTACTGATAGTGCCTATCTCACTCAATCTGTTCCATTATTAGAAACTGTTGCCACCATAAGTCATGTCTCCCCTGCTGCAAACCTATTTAGGCAATTGCAGGACATGATTCAGCTTCGCAGTCATAAGTTTTTCATTGGCCACTTGCCAGCTCATTCTGGCCTCCCGGGTCCCCTTGCTCAGGGAAATTATTTGGCTGATATTGCCACATGGGCACAAGTCTTCATGACCCATTCTGAGCCCACAGAAGACTCTAAGGTATCCGAGGCCCAACAGACTCATCAGTTACACCACCTTAATGCCCAAACCCTTCACCTCCTCCACAGCATCACTCGGGAACAAGCCAGACAAATTGTAAAAAATTGCCCCTCTTGTGCTGTTCATTTGCCTGTTCAACACCTGGGAGTCAATCCAAAAGGTTTAATCCCTAACGCCCTATGGCAAATGGATGTTACACATTTCAATGAATTTGGCAACTTAAAATATATACATGTAATTGTTAATACATACAGCGGTTTCATTTTTGTCACCCTTCAGACAGGAGAGGCTACTAAACATGTTATAGCCCACATGCTGTCAGCCCTCTCCATCCTGGGATGTCCCCAACAGCTCAAAACAGACAATGGCCCAGGCTATACCAGTACCTCCTTTGCCCGATTTTGCAAGTGCCTTGGTATTCTACACACTACAGGTATACCTTACAATCCTCAAGGACAAGGTATTGTTGAATGTGCACATCACTCCCTCAAATCTACCATAGATAAAAATAAAAGGAGGAACCTGGTACCCAACCCAAGGGTCTCCTAAAAATATTCTTTCACACGCTCTCTTTATTTTAAATTTTTTTTTATCTCTGGACGCCTCAGGCTGCTCCGCAGCATCTTGCTTCTGGCACATGAAGACACAAACACAATTTGCCTCTATGTTATGGTGGGACCCAATAACCAACACCTGGAATGGCCCTGACCCTATCCTCATCTGGGGCTGAGGTTCAGTGTGTGTTTACTCCAAACAGGAAAAGGGAGCCCGATGGCTACCCGAGCGACTTGTAAAGCAAATAGCCCTTCATCTAAAAATCCAAATTATGCCCAGGAGTGATGCCATCTCCTGAGGCCCAAACCCTTTGTGTTCTCTTACAGGCAATGCTGGCTTCCGTGTGGATCACTGTTGGACTTCTAACATGACTACACCTCTGCGCAATGACTGATAATCTCCATCAACCTTGGAAGTGGTCAATCATTCGTTGGGATGATCAAACGGAGGTTACAACCTGGGTAGGATCAGGAAGTCCAAATTTTAAGGTCCAGTCCTGTGCCCTTGTGCCCATTAATCTACGCCAAAGTACATTGCCAGTATATTTTTGTCCTGCCGCAGTAGGAGGCAGATCATATTGTAATTCCCCAGGACATTATTATTGTTCCTACTGGGGCTGTGAAACAGCTGCCACAGGATGGGACCCCTACATACCTGATAAACATCTTAAAGTAAAGTGGGGGCCATCAGGCTGCCACCTACTGTGGCGCTCCACCCATTTTCCCTCTTGGTGGAATAGCAGAACAGGCTGAATTTGCGATATGATAGATATAATCATCACCACCCCTGATGAAACTGGCTAGGTGACAGGGTGCACCTGGGGAATGCGATATCATGAATCTGGCTCAGACAGGGGCAGCCTTATTCTCATAAAAAAGGCTCCTCTACAAATTTCATCCACACCCATAGGCCCAAATCCCATTATTGCTGTCCAAAAAAACCACCGTAAGTCAGCCAATCGTAAGCATTTCTCAAGCCCCTTCACACCAGGTAGATCACATGTCTGCCCCTCAATATTCACATTCTAACCTGTTCAATTTGATTGAAGGGGCATACACTGCCTTAAATCACACCCAACCTGATCTCATGCAATCCTGTTGGTTATGCTTGGCTGCTCCTCCCCCATATTATGAAGGAAAGGCCCTCAATTTAACCTTTAACAGTTCTTCTAGCTCATTTGCCTGTGACTGGGGCAATCACCACAAGCTGACTCTCCCTGATGTCTCAGGTAGAGGGACTTGTCTTGGGGACTCCAGCCATCCACCAGCACTGGCAGCATGACTCTGTGCCCAGCTTCATTCAGAGTTCAAGCCAAACAATTACCTCATCCCTCCCCCAGGAAAATCTTGGGCCTGCAATTTTGGCCTCTCACCCTGTATAGCAACCACTGTTTTTAACAAGTCTGCAGATTTTTGTGTTCTTGTACAGGTTCTTCCTCGCATAACATTCCACCCAGGAGACTACTACCTCCAGGCACTGCAGACTGGCTACATGTACAAGAGAGAACCTGCGACGCTCACCTTAGCTGTATTACTAGGGTTAGGAGTTGCAACAGGAATAGGAACAGGGACTACAGCTTTTGTGTTGGGAAATCAACATCTAGCTCAATTACAGGCAGCAGTAGATTAAGATTTAAAAGAAATAGAAACATCTGTAATGGCTTTGCAAGCATCTCTGACGTCTTTATCTGAGGTAGTCCTACAAAACAGAAGAGGACTAGACCTATTTATGAAGGAGGGTGGCTTATGTGCTGCTATCAAAGAAGAATGCTGTTTTTATACTGACCACTCAGGAGTCATCAGAGAGTCCATGACTAAACTAAGAGAGTGCCTCAAAGAGAGAGAAAAGGAGCGCCTTGGAGAAATGACCTTCTCTTCCTTGTGGGGGGTCTTTTCCCTTACATTGCCCCCCTCTTGGGACCCCTGGATGCTTTATTGGCACTCCTTACTGTAGGCCCTTGTATTTTTCAGAGAATCATGACATTCCTTAATAACAGGATTGACGCGTTTATGGCAAAGTCCATTCAGGTACATTACCATCAATTGGAGATGGCAGAACAACAAACTTATTGGGAAAGAAATTCCACCAATGGTCCACATAATGATGTGGCCCTACTGCCTTGAGGCACTGGAGAGGCAGCCAGAGACGGGCAACTTGGACATTTGTGTCACACCACCAAGCCGCCTAAGACAGGCACAGGACCAGCTGCTGTCCTGCAGGCCCATGATGGGAAAGGCCTGGTTGGGGTCACAAATAGAGTCCATGACCCAAGCCAGGCAACATCCTCACAAGGCCTGCCATACTCTTGATATAATAAATAAAAAGGGAGGAGATGTAGGGAGCGGCATATCTCACTGCTGCCACCTTATCTCGCCCTCCTGTGGGCCTCTGATGCATCCGCCTACATTTCCCATGATCCTCATGTCTGCCCATTACCCATAATTCTCTCCTGCTCACATACTTTCGCTTCCGCTTACCTAGTTGCCTACGCATGGCTTCCTACTAATCTGATAAGTCCACATCACATGAGGAGATCTAAACTGACCTATCCTATGAAGCCACATTCTCTTAGACTTTATATAAGCCATGTACACTTCCTGAATAAACGAGACTTGAATGGAATCCCACCTTGTCTCCATTTCTCTCTCCTCTTGCCCTCCCCCCCCATGCCTGTTCTCTCTCCAGGCAAGACCCATGGACTGATCCACAGGCCGGATCAGCACAAACCATCAAATCATGAAGAGCATGGGGTGAAATAATTCAAGCTTTGAAAGATAATAACCTCCAGCCAAGATTGATATATGCTGCACAACTGTCCCTAGAAATTGATGGAAAAACAAGGTGCTTCCATGATAAAGAGGAACTAGGGGAATTTGCAACCACCAATTCAACTCTACAGAGAATACTGCAGGATATTCTAAAAGAGGAAAATACTAAGATTCCAGAAATAGTGGCAGAGAGGCCACAATGAATGAAGCAGAAAGTGAAATGAAGAAGACAAACTGACAACAAATGACAGAAAAAGAGCTCAACAGAAATGAGGCAGAGAAGGTTGGATGGTAGGAATACCTATTTTGGAGAAAACAAGACATCATAATAGCTAGTGCTGATTTAGTATCATCTTGTTTTGAAGTCCCATCAAACATGTATTCTTCTGTCTCCATCGGTCTTAAAAGGTTGTATCTTATGGGATTTTATTATATGTGATAATGTAAGCAAAAACTTTTATAGACAAGGAGATTATACAGAAACCACTGTTCATTTTCTGATAGTTGGTTCTAAATACCCTGAAATACTGTCATTCTCTTGAATGGTTTTACATTGTCTTGATATGTTTGGTGCTACAGTATATGAAGTTATACTCAAAGATTTCAAAGAAAGAGACACTATGGTAACTACTTTTATGTCAGGATATCTTGTGGTAAAACACTATTTTGCTTAAGTGGTTATGCTTTGACCTGCACTGTTTTGTTGTTATGCCCTCTTTTATCTCAATCTCTTTTTTTAATTATTTACTTTTTTATTTTCATCTTTTTAATTAAGGGAAAATAAATAAAAAATAGCAGGATACATTATAGTAACCCACTTTGATTTCCTATTAACTTGATTTGAAACCCTGTATTGCCCTCACCGTCTTGTTTTGACTGATTTTCCTCTATTCTGCTTTGCTTGATAGTACCAAGTTCGAAAGTATAGGTAACAACTGTGAAGACAATAAGATTCATTATGACGCCCATTCCGGTTGACTATTACCTTCTTTTAAAGTCCTGTAATGTCTCCAATGTTTTGGTTTTATTGTTTACTCTTTTGCTCAAGTTTATTATAACTGATGATAGGCAATTCTTTTTAAGATAGCAAGAGGCATTATGGTAACCATTGTTGATCACCTTGTATTTTGTTTTTACATTATCTATTATGTGCATCCTTTTGATTTGACTGACCCTGTTCTGTTATGTCACATTTGGTTTTACTCTCTTCAAAAAAAGTAATAAGAACTGTAGGAGTAATAAAACCCAAAATGTGTAATTGTCATTGTACAAAAGATAGGAAAAGAAAGTGCTCTAAAGAATATAACTGCATATATATTTAAGTGTATAAGATAGATAACCATATTACTGAGTTTTGTTGGATCATTGAACAAAACTGTTTGCAGTCTCACTGTTTGAAAGTCCACTTTATATGCTTTAATTTTGTAACTTGAGCATCTATTTCTAAGATAACAATATGTAATCTATTAACTAGTGATTTCCTACTGTTTATTCTTTCTGAAATTCTGTATAACTTGTACCCTTTTTCTGTTTTTTTCTTTTTCTCCTTAAATAAAATTAAAAAAGAAGTTAAATTATAGTTATTTGCAGATGACATGATACTCTACATAGAAGACCCCCAAAACTCCATTTGAAAGACATCTAGTTATAATAAATAAATTCAATAATGTAGCTGAATACAAAGTCAATACACAAAAATCAAGCATTCTTATGCACAAACAATAAAACCACTGAGAGAGAAATAGGATAAGCGACACCCTTTACAATCCAACAAAATGAAATACGTAGGAATCAACCTAACAAAAGAAGTAAAAGATGTATTCAGGGAAAATAATAGTACCCTGAAAAAAGAAATTGAAGAGGATCTCAGAAAATGGAAAGAGATTTCTTGTTCATGGATAGGAAGAACAAACATTGTGAAAATGGCCACTCTCCCAAAATTGTTATATAGATTTAATGCAATGCCAATCAAAATACCACTAACATACTTCACAGATCTAAAGAAATCACACCTAAAATTCATCTGGAACCAGAAAAGATCTGAGCAACAAAGGCAAGGCAGGAGGCACCACAATCCCTGACTTGAAGTTATACCACAGTGCTACTGTAATAAAATCAGCATGCTACTGGAATAAAAACAGACCTGAAGATCAATGGAATAGATTAGATGATACAACTACAAACACACTCTGCCATCTTATCTTTGACAAAGGTGCCAAACACGTTCACTGGAAGAAAGACAGCCTCTTTAATAAATGGTGCTGGAAAAACTGGCTCTCCATATGCTGAAAACTAAAATTAGATCCATACCTATCACCGTGTACTAAGTTAAAGTCAAAATGGATCAAAGATCTAAATATTAAAACAGAAACACTAAATCTGCTGGAAGACAAAATAGGTAGAAATCTTGAAGACATAGGGGTAGGTAGAGAATTCATTAATAGGAATCAAACAGCATGGGAAATACTTTCCAGAATAAACACTGGGATCTTGTCTTATTAAAAAGTGTTTACATGTTGAAAGAAATCTCCAACATAGTAAAAGGAAACCCATGAATTTTGAAAACATCTTAGTGAACTCTCCGTTAGGCAAAGGACTTCTTTCTAGAACATATAAAGAATTTAAAAAATGAGGCCCCTGAAATTCAAAGATCCAATCCAAAAATGGGCATCTGAGATGAATACACTGTTCTCAGGTGAAGAGATACAAAGGGCAAGTAAATACATGAAAAAATGTTCAGCATCATTGTTTATTAGAGAAATGCAAATTAAAACAACACTGAGATTCTATCTCACTCCAGAAAGAATGGCCAGGATCAAGAAAACCACCAATAACAAATGCTGGAGAGGATGTGGGGAGAAAGAAACTCTCCTGCACTGTTGGTGGGAGTGTAGACTGGTGCAACCACTGTGGAGGTCAGTCTGGAAATTTCTCAAAAATCTGGGATTGGAAGTCCCATTTGCCCCAACTATTCCACTTCTAGGCATATTCCCAGAAGAACTGAAAACATCATGTCACAGTGATATATGTGCATCCATGTTTATAGCAGCAAAATTTGTAATAGTCAGATCTTGGAAACAACCTAAATGCCCATCAACTGAGGAATGGATAAAAAGGTTGTGGTATTTTTATACAATGGAGTACTACTCAGCTATAAAGAATGATCACACTGAGATATTTATAAGTAAGTGGATGCAACTCAAGACCATAATCATAAGTGAAATAAATCAAACTCACATGTGTAAATACCATCTAGTCTCCCTACTGTAAGAAATGATAAGAGTACATAAGATACATAGTCCTCAATAAATACAGTGAACAGATAAGATTCTGCTCAAAGGGGAAAAATATCTCAGGGAAAAGAAGGGTGAAAAAGGAAGGGAAAAGAAAAAATAACTAAATTTGTATAAATATACTTAGGACAGTTAAGATGATGGTGCTACAAATTCTATTAGTTCTTGAAACAAAATAGCATTCATAGGATTGGAACAACTGTGTATATTATTGTATGGTGACCCGAGGAACTCTTGAAGATCATTATGTAAAATAACAACCTTAGTTAACGCTCCTACCACCTTGTTTTGAAGGCCTATATCATCATTGTTTTGGACTCTTTGCTGTTGTTATATCTTTTTGTTTCTTGTTTTCCTAGTAATTTTTTTGTTTTTCCCTCTAATGCAGAAAGGATAGGTGTACATGTCTAGAACTTCTTCTAAAGTTTATGAGAATGGATTGCATTATGTGTGATGAAATGAACAGCTACTTTGAAGAACAAGAGATATGATATGCATTGCTGATTTCTTATCATCATGCTATGAAATCCAGTAATGCTTTTACTCTTTGTTCAGAGTGATTTTAGTCTGTCCTGTATTGTGTAATTTCAACATACATCACAGTATGGACAACTAGTTTGAAGGGAACAAGAGACAATATGGCAGCCATTGTTGATTTTCCTATTGTCTGGTTTTAAAGGCCTGTAATGCCTTCATTACCCTATTTTGATCAGTTTTACACTATTTTGTTTTGTATCAATTAATTGTGTGTGAAGATATAGACAATTATTTAGAGGAAAACAAGGTATGTTATGGTAGCCACTGTAGATCTCCTGTTGTCTTGCTTTGAAGTCTGTATCATTTACATTGTTTTCTTCTGATCTGCTTTGTTCCGTTTTCTTATGTTTTGTTTTACCCTCTTTAAAATACAAAATAAATTGTCCTGTCAGATATTAGTTCTCGTATTAAGGGTTAAATTCTTAATAGATTCAATTTAGAGTTTTCTGTCTATACTTAGTGTTTAGAGATCACTCGTGATTAAATTTATTGATTTTGTAAAATTACTCATGTTTCTGTCTTGTAGTTGAAATTATTTAGACATCTCATTGACTAAGTTAAAGTACAATTTTTTTGTTTTACTGTGTGATTCTCTTTGTGCCTGTGGAATATTTTGTAACTGGACTAATTTTCAGTTTTATGTAACAGGGACCAAGCACAATCCCTCTAAATATGTCCTTGAGTTGGAAGAAACCTGGTATTGTGCTATGCTTATCATCGTAGTAACCAGCCACCCTGGAGCACCGACCATTTTGTTATACATTATGGCATTGCCATACTGTTCTGTATGCATCATCACCTTAGTAACCTGTTTGCGGTGTCAACCTTTGTTCCCTTTGTGAGAAACAAATGTTCCTGGAATTAGCAGACCAAGGGCTGTGAATTAAGAAAAAAAAGGGGTAACCAACAACTGTGAAACGTCTCTGACCTCAAGGAAAGGGGAACAAAGGCCTTCCCCATTCCTGCCAGCTTATGTATTTTGCAGTTTATGTGGTTAATGGGCTATAAAAATCTGTCAAAATTCTAACCCAGTTACATAGCTTTGCAAACTCCATCTGTACTGTGTCCCTGGTGCCAACTTAAATAGAAGCACTCTTTTTCTTTTTAAAAGACATCTTGCCCCTTTTTGAACAACATATTCGGGCCTCATTTTTGGGGTATGACACCTTGTACAGTTCTTAAAATTTAGCTTTTAGAAATGTTTTCTGATAAAGAAATAAAGGCCTGGGATATAGTTCAGCAGCAGAAGTGCTTGCCTGGCAAGACTTTGGAACATAGGCATTTTCTACCTTAACTATGTCTTTGGTTAAAGTGGAAAAAATAAAATGCAAATACAAAAAATTTCAAATTGTGGTATACCTTTTCATTGAATGAAATGAAGGAAATAATCTTACATTGTTCAAAAATGCCTGTTAGAACTAAGCATGTTTCTAATAACTGGTGAACCAAAATTACTCTTTTTAATTTGAGCACAGATGTTAATCTGGACATCTTTTCAACACAGGGGAACATTAAGAAAGTTCTTCATGCAGAGGGAAAAAGATTCAAAATAAATATCAGTGCTTATGTGAAACTTCCAATCGAAAATTGTCCATTCCATGAGCTCCTAGCATGAACAAAGTTTCGGTGCATGAGATTTGGGAGCCTAAACCTTTGTACTATTTATTAATATCAGTGGGTACACACCACTAGAGAAACACCTGGCACCTCATAGTTGTTGGAAGTTCTATTGTAGAAATATATTTGGCTTGATATTTGTTTCTCTAGGGCATAATTTGCCCTTTATCTGTGTATCATAAAGTGGACTGAGTTGCATTCCCTAGACTTCAAGAACAATGACCTTTTTGTACACTTTCAAATTAAAATTGAATTTGAGTTTGGAGTTTACATGAAGATCTCCATGTCCACTGTGTAAATATGTTTGGTGCATTACATATATCAAACTATTAATCTTATCATAGGTCACTGCCTTTAGTGATATAGAAGAAGGTAAATCTTATGAAGTTATTTATACATAGCTTTAGGGCATGTGGCTCTCCATTTTTTCTATAAAATCCCTACTGTGACAAAGTGGGTAAAATGAAGTATTTCTGTTTGGAAAGTCTTGATGGCAGGTGGATTTGTTATACTCATTAACTCTCTCACTGAGAAAAAGGCATCTTCTTGTCCATAAAGAGTATTTTTATGGAATATTTACAACATGACAGTTTCTCCTATGTCGGTTACAGCGAGGCATGTGTGATAACCTCCCCACTGGCCAGGAAGGGACATACACGCCTGGAGAAACACTGAACCTCCCATCTCAGTTTCGCCTTTCCCCTGAGAAGATGTTAGCTTCTCCTTTCCCCTCCCACTGATAGTATACATCACTGCAGGTCAACTTTGCTTTGAAAATGTTGTCTTGTTCTCTTCTTTTATGGAACTTTCTTGCAGTCACTGCTTTATTTTATAGGAGGAAGCATTATGAAGAACATTCTCAGCAGCTTGTGATCCTGGATCAGGTGTGAGATCTAAACCTGAAGGAAACCAAGGAACAAGGAGAACTAGCAGTTGGAGTTGAACTTAATTTAAAACTTTCTCATGGTATTCCTTTGCAGTGTGAAGTGGTGAGGTTTATACATAAACACTCTAGAGAAGGATAGGGATGGGACCCAGGTGGGCAGAGGTGGGTACATGCCATGATGAAGGGGTGCAAGACACCCTATCTGAACTGCTTCTGCATCTTTCCCAGGATAACAAGGCCCTCAGTTCAGAGTTTGGAAGCGGAACAGGCACTGCCTTTATGGTGAATATGAGGGCGTGGTAGTGTTTTCCTGAGTGGGCCATTCCACTGAGTAGCAGCGGACTACATCCAAATATAGTTCAGTTCACAGCATGGGCTTAAGGAGTTTAATAAAGTCCAATTACATCTCGGTGGCTGAGTGATGGAAAGTTGACTTTTCCAGGATTGGGGTTTAGCCCAGCAAGGAGGGTGCAGACTGTCTATGGAGGGATGGAGATCAGATAGCAAACCATATAATTTAAGCTGGGGCTGATAAAGTAAGGACAGAGAAATGGAGGGGGAAACATGTCCCGTTCAAGAGGTTGCTGGGTCATGGCAGGCTATTGAGGGTGAGCAATGAAGAGAGAGTCCTCCAAAGGCAGAGAAGTTGTGACTGGGCATTCATGAAAATGAGGGAAGTTTAGTGTAGGGTTGGCAGGGGCCTGGACTGCAGAAAACACTGTGTGATACTTCCTTAACAGTTCAGTCATAGCTCATGTCCTGCCATCTGTTTATAATGGAGTAGTAATGGGTTAGGATGTGAACTCCACTCCTCCACTATTTTTGAGCATTTCATGATACACTTGATTTAATACTATTGAAAAACAATTTACATGGCAACATACAATTATAACAGGGGCCCAGCTGTAGAACAGAATAAAAAAAGTATGCCAAGAGCCAAGAATTGGGGAACTGAACATTATCTGCTGTCACATGCTCACCTCCCAAATTGTTCTCAGAGATACAGACCTCTGATCCATCCACGTGTACCCTAAGATTCAGCGAAATAGTGTGCATTCCCTTTTGTACCTTGGTCTACTTTGTTGAACACAGAATGTTTTACATAATTAGTTCAAATTCATGTTAAAATGTCTCTCTTTCAAGCTAATTGGAATGGCCCAGAAAGCCTATTTTATTAATGGCTATTTTTTAATTTTAGGGTAATTAATATACACATGTGCACACAGAAGTGTGTAAAACACTTATCTCTAAATAATCTTATGAAAAGCTTGATTGATTATTGTACAGGTTTGAAACAGGATTTCTTTTAAATTCTAGTGCTAAATGTAACTACTCAAGGTCATAATGTTGCTATTATTTAGCTTTCTGCGATTCATTCTGGGAAAACTTGCCCTAATACGTCTCCATACTTGAAAACAAAAAAATTAGAAACAATCTAAAGGAAGCGTTGCCTAAAGCTATGGGCAGAGAGACCTCTGGGATTTTTTGGGTGTCCTTTCTTTCTTCTCCTCCCAGTCACAGACTCTCAGTCTAACTGGGCCACTTAAGTGGATCCACCATTAAGCCATACAAGGGTAAAGTCTGAGTCTCCTCACTGGCCAGAGATTTCACTCAATCCTCCTGCATACTGGGATCCCCTAGTTCCCCAAATGGGCTCAGCCAGAAGATGCCCACTCTGCTAGGCCGTAGTGGTGGGGTGACTCTGGAAAGTGGGCCAAGAAGAGGACAGAGTGCCCTCTCACACCCACTCCCATTTATGTTGGGGATCCTGACCATGTCCGGTGGTCTTGGTGGTCTCCTGTCCTTGGGCAAGCCCCCAATTTTTGTGAAATCTGGTAGGTCTGCGAGGCTAGAGGTCCCTGGACTCACCCTCACTGGGCTCTTCTCTCTTTCCAACTAAGAAAGAAGCAGAGCCAGAGTAGACCAGTGTGAAGAAAAACTATTGCAGGTGTTGCAAGAAAGGGTTCAGAGGAGAAGGGGGGGCTGAGTCATGGCTGAATCTGGGGTGGTGGTCCTGTTTTATGGGGTAGGAGTCCCATCTCCACTGCCTTGAGGGGCAAAACTTGATTGTCTTTTGAGTTTGTTTCTGGGAGTTTGGTCTTGTGGGCTGATAAAGGAATTTGGTTAGACATGGCAACCTGCGCTAGGAGAAACAGGGTCGCTGGTACACAGGCAGATGTCAAAACCACAGACTGTGGGCTTGGGACAACAACTCTGAAGCATGTTTCAGAACCACAGGTAGTCAGCTGGGCTGTTTGCTGGGATGCCAAAGGTCCTTCCTTTCTCTCTTAAAAGGGTCCCAGCTCCCTAATCTAACCCTACATGAGGATTCCAGCTGTCCCGACATAGCCAATTGCAGGGGGTCCCTCGCACTGACATTTATATGGTAGGTACTAACTCACTATTTGCTGAGTAAATATCAGAGATTCAAGTCCCAAACTTTATTTCACATGACTGAGTGGGGTGACACTATGGATGAGTCTACTTGCTCTGGAGAAGTCAAGTTATGTTGCCTATGAATCATTAATACATGTTTGAGTGCCTCATATTTTGGAGGTTCCACAATGGATTTCAAGACTGTGGCATTTCATATGAAACTTACACACTTTCTTTATTTGCTCACTCTTGCCTTCATCAGTTACCTGTGCTGTGGTAACAGTGAGTTGTACTCCCTGTTATGGTGTTACTGGAGTCAAATGGAACATTTCTGTTTCTTTAGCAGATATTTTTTTTATCTTCATGTAGTGTATACCATATTTTTGTGTGGAAAAGTACATAATAACTGTCACTGGAATTTAATCTGGATGCTTTTGAAAATGAAGCTGCTCACAGTGGTGATATAAGTGAGAAATTTTGGGCTCTAATCATGTGTCCTTGTGTTTTAGAGAAAAGAGTACTGAGAGCTGTTTCGTTGGTCGACAAAGAGAATTTAGAAATGAACTGACTATCTTGTAAACAAAACGATGACGTAAAGTGTATGTACAATACATTTAAAATAAAAATTAAGGATTGATTTAACCATTATAACATTTATTTGTTGAAATATGGATAATTTTTACATGAATATTATATAAATAAATGCTTAATATTTTCTTTTATTTCCTAGAGGCAGGTGGACAATGGTGTTCTTTGAAAAATGTCATTTATGCCTCTTTTGTTTACTACACTTTGAAGGAAGAAAGCTCATTCTCAGTATAGGAACCATCCAGAAAATGAGCTGAACAAATCAGATGGGGCTTAGAAATTGCAGTGACAGCAGCATTTCCAAACCTGTCTGGAAGATGCTTTCAACATTTGACAAAAATGCATAATTTTTTCTCCAGTACTACCAGGGAATCCTTAACAATAACTTTATTTGGGTTTGGTCTCAGTATATCTGAGGTTAGAATCCAGGAGCATGCAATGTTATACTTACTCCTAAAGGAAACAAGGAAAAGAGACACAGTCTATTTTAGGTATACTCACAGGAAATCTTACAGAATTGTGTGTTTGCACACCACAATAGTTTAGACTGCTTTATCTCATCCAGAAAAATGACTAAGGCAAATACCAATTGTGTGACATCGACATGTGAATGTGTCATTTGAGAGAAATTTACAGTCACTCAATCAAATATGCTCTACTGCTTTATGACACCTTTCCTTAGCATAAAGATGTCTAATTAGCATATGTTCACACTAAATTGCTGATGGTTTAAATAGTACATATCATTTTTGAGATTGGGCACTCAGGAAAGTTTTACTTACAGGTTATTATTAAGTCTCAGTGTGGAAATCCACTGTATATTCATGTACCTTGTGAAGAGAATTCTTATCCTTTGTGTTTTATAATGAGGCTTTTTCTCATACAACATATGCAAAGTTTATTTGGAAACATTTGATTTGATAAGAATGAAATTTGTTCCTATTTGTTTGAAATGAGTCAGTTACTCCCACTCTTTCTCTGACTAGGAGAAGTAGATTTCTGTGGCAAGAATTTATCCTTGTAACAGAAAACCACGAATGTATGGAAAAGGTGTGTTTCACAACTCCAGGCATTAACTAGCCTTTTCTCGTTAGCCATTTTCCTACCATATTTGAATGCATCTCCCTAAAATTTAGGTACTGAAAATATTGTTCCAAGGTCCTATGTTGGAGGACTTTGGAGGTGGAACCCTGAGAAGTGATTAGGGTTAGATGAGGTCATAACGGTGGGGACCCCAGAATGGCATTAGTGGCTTTGTAATAAAAGGGCGGCAGGGGTTTTTCTGCTTCCTTTAAAGGGGATGGGGTACTGACTAGACTGCAGTCCAGAGAGTGCTGCCTTGGCTGGGATTCAGAGCTTTGGTCCCTGGCAGTCTAGCCACTCTGACTTTGACTCAGCAGGAATAGGAATATGGCTGGCAACAGCCCATCCCAAGAATTAAATGGCACAGGCCCCCGCTCGCACATTTTGACGTACATACCTACAAGAGCAGGCCTCCCTCTCAGCTAGCCTGTTGGCAGCTGAACTGGCAACATTTGTGAGACCCATGATGTACACAATCCAAGAACCCACCTGGCAAATAGGACTGCTGGACTTGGGCTCTAGTCCCTACACAAAAGGGGAAGAGAGGTCTCTAGCTGAAGCTGGATATCTTGATGGCTGTAGCTATGACCCACTCCCACAACAGACGGCAGATGCTGTCCAGCCCAGTACAGAAGTATTCTGGTTTGGAGACAAAGAGGGCAGTGTTAAAGACAAAGTATTTGCTGGTGGTACATAAGAAGACCCACTACATGTGTACACAGACAGCTGGGCCAGCTTTAGGGGGCTGATGCTCTGCTGCCGACTTGGGCAGCTCAAAATGACAGATAGGGCAGTTCAGAAATTACAGAGATCCAGCCCTGGATTCGCTGCTTCAGGAGCAACCGGGCTCATCCTGACGACTGTTGGAAGGCCTGTCCAGATGGGACAAAACTCTTGAAGACCACTCTGCAGAGACAACACACTCAAAGCCTTGCTCCTGTTGCCTCGGGAGCTGACAGGTCAATGCATAGTTGAACATTGAATAGCCATTGCCCTCTGGAGTACCTGTCCTGATTGACTGATGTTCTGTTACCCTGATTGGGTTTTGATTCCCCCTTTCTCACTAATTTTAGTGCTTATTACAGGACCCTGAGCTGTATCCTCAGAGGATTGGAAACTTCCCCCACAAAATCACCTTCACTCCTACATCGGTGTAACTACTGAACCAGGTATCTAAATTTGTTTTGCTAAGTTATAGATCCAATGTATTCTTCTTCTGCTTGGTTTCTGGTTCCATATCCCCTGTTGACCTCAGTGTTTGTTAGCATTACGTGGTTCACAACTCTGGCAGGCTAGGAGCCCCATAGAACACCTGTCTTTTTCCTCTGTTATATAAGCATAATTCTTGGGATGATTACCTTCACCTGTCTACAAACAAAGTAAAAATGATGGTCCTATAGATGATCTATTTTAACCTCCTAGATATATATAAAATTTGAAACACTGAAGATTCCAGGTTAAAATTAAAATTTTAAGTCCTGTAACAATACTTAACCAGAGCAGATGGGACTCCTTACAACCTAAAGTAGATCTGTATTTTGATGCATGCCTAATACAGGCTAGCTTTCCAGACTTCAGAAACCTCCTTTATTCCTCAGGTTATGGAGGATTAGATTGGTGTCATGATTTATGTCAGTGGCCCCCAAGCCTCATGCAATTGTACATTTGTGATTGGTTGAATGTCTAGCGCTGGAATTGGTGGTGTGAGTGCTACACCCACCTAGGGTGGAGCCAGGATAAAATGTAATGGCGGGAAGAAGGTCTCTCTCTCTCTCTCTCTCTCTCTCTCTCTCTCTCTCTCTCTCTTTCTCTTCTCAGTTTGCCCCTTGCTGTTTGCAGCAGCCACAAATGGCAGTCTGCCATGCCACCCTGCTGCTTGGAGTCAACTGAGTATGGACTGAAACCTTCAAGAACTGCAAGAAATAAACCTTTCCTTCCCTAACTTTGGGTGCCAGGTATTTTGTTTTAGCTATGTGTAAAAAGTATCTTAGACAATTGGGTGTGAGAATATCATTCCAATAATGAGCTGTGTGCCCAGAATGGCGATAGGTTAAAAATAAAACATTGCCTGTCTCCTTTGCATCTGGATTCTGTCCAAATGGCATTGTTATAGACTGGGGAGAAACCAAAGATGTTCTTGTCACTGTGCTTCATTCTAGTTTAACCTGCAGGAGAGGAATTTGAAACCCTTAAAAGTATGTGATTCCAGATCTTTCTGTTAGAGACTGGACATCAGAGCTCTGAATAAGAATCCAGGTCAGTGTGCAGGGCCTACTTCTTTCTTTAAGACTTATAAAGGTCTAAATCCCCTTGGAACCCCTGTATCACATGAAGATTCCTTCTCCAAGACCCCCGCTGTTTCCATTGACCCCTGCAGCCATTACAGATTATACGGGGCCCCCTGACTGCTGTACTCCTGCATCTGCTTACTGGCACCCACTGGATCATCCCAGCTGTAAACCCAGACCTAACCAAAAACTGTTGCCTCTGTGTTGTTCTCTCAGTCCTTTTCTATCGAGCTTTAGATCTTACCCCAAATAATTCTAAACAGAGCTCAACTGGTTCTCCTGATCCCTGGTTCCAGCCTCACCCAACAGTGGTTTGGGGAAACACTTCCTACTTTTTAGGTTTCATTAAGGGCCTCAAAGCTTCTGCTGACTGTACAGATATGTTGACCATCCCCTCAGGCTCTCTGGCAGTCCACTCCCCCTGAAACTTTGTTGTGCTGATGGGTTACATCAAGTGTTTGCTGGCACCAAAATGAATCTCCATGCCCTTGCTTTTCTGGCACCTGACCTCTGTTTATGCAGCTCAACAAGACCCTGTACGTGTCCCTCCTGGCAGTTTTTCTAGGCCTATGTTATCCACATTCTGACATGCTTCCTGTCTGAATACTTTAAAACTATACACCTCTAGCTCACTCTTTTGCAAGTTACCTCTCTTTACCAGCTCCGTAGTACTGAGGGAACTGAAGAAGACGCTCCTCTATAAACAAAACAGGGGTGAACATTGGGGCACAATGATAGGATTAGTCAAGGCACAGTTATAAAACAGCAAACTTACAGATATTTCCTGGTAAAAGCTTGAGATCAGTTAGAGGCCTGTGACTGTGCTCTTGCTGCCTGTCACATAGCTGCCCTGCTACCTTCAGTCAGCCTCGACTGCCTGGGTCCAGCTGCTTTTCTTCTAATAATGCGCTGGGCCAATGTGACTATTCTCAGCTTATGTTTCCCTAACTAAGAAGATAGGTTGCTTCTAACTGGCTTCAAAGACTTTGGTTGGGGCAAAGTAACCCAGTCCAAGACACTTTCTACTCCGCCACAGCCACATGTAGGAGAATACAGCAGATTCATGAGGAGCCTGGGCCCACAGCCACACGGAATATAGTACAGCAGGTGCACGAGGAGACCAGGCCCACAGCCACATGGTGTACAATACAGCAGATACACGAAGAGCCCTGACCACAGCCAAATGGAGTAGAATACAGCAGATGGATGAGGAGCCCTGGCCCACAGCCACATGAAGGAGAATAGAGCAGACATCCGAGGAGCCCTGGTCCAGCACCACATGGAGTAGAGTACAGCAGATGCGCCAGGAGCCTGAGCCCACAGCCACATGGAGTAGAACACAGCGGGTGCACAGGGAGCCCGGGCCCTAAGGCACATGGGGTAGAATACAGCAGATGCACGAGGATCCCTTTTCCACAGCCACATGGAGTAGAGTAAGAGATGAACGAGGATCCCTGGCCAACAGCCACATGGAGTAGAGTACAGAAGATGCACAATCCAAAAGCCACATGGAGCAGAATACATCAGATGCAGGATGAGCCCTAGCCCATAGCCACATGGAGTACAATACAGCAGATGCAGAAGGAGACCGGGGCCACAGCTACATGTAATACAATACAGCACATGTACAAGGAGCACTGGCCACAGCCACATGGAGTATAACACAGCAGATGCATGAGGAACCCGGGCCCACAGCCGCATGGAGTATAACACAGCAGATGCACTAGGAACACTGGACCACAGCCACATGGAGTAGAACACAGCAGAATGACAAGGAGGCCTGGTCTACAGCCACATGAGGGAGAAAACAGCAGATGCAAGAGGAGCCAGTGCACACTGTCAAATGGAGTAGAATACAGCAGATGCACAAGGAGGGCTGGCCACAGCCACATGGAGTAGAGTAAGAGATGAACGAGGATCCCTGGCCAACAGCCACATGGAGTAGAGTACAGAAGATGCATGAGGAGCACAATCCAAGAGCCACATGGAGCAGAATACATCAGATGCAGGATGAGCCCTAGCCCATAGCCACATGGAGTACAATACAGCAGATGCAGAAGGAGACCGGGGCCACAGCTACATGTAATACAATACAGCACATGTATGAGGAGCACTGGCCACAGCCGCATGGAGTATAACACAGCAGATACACTAGGAACACTGGACCACAGCCACATGGAGTAGAACACAGCAGATGCACGAGGAACCCGGGCCCACAGCCACATGGAGTATAACACAGAAGATGCACTAGGAACACTGGACCACAGCCACATGGAGTAGAACACAGCAGAATGACAAGGAGGCCTGGTCTACAGCCACATGAGGGAGAAAACAGCAGATACAAGAGGAGCCAGTGCACACTGTCAAATGGAGTAGAATACAGCAGATGCACAAGGAGGGCTGGCCACAGCCACATGGAGTAGAATAGAGCAGATGCATGAGGAGCCCTGGCCCACAGCCACATGGAGTGGAATACAGCAGATGCAGGATGAGCCTTGGTGAACAGTCACATGGAGTAGAATACAGCTAATCCACAAGAAGTCCAGGCCCGTAGCCACATGGAGTAGAATAGAGCAGATGCACGCGGAGCCTGGAACCACAGCCACATGGAGTAGAATACAGCACATGCAGAAGGAGCCCTGGCCCACAGGTACATTGAAGAGAATACAGAAGATGCAGGAGGAGCCCAGGCCCACAGCCACATGGCACACTATACAGCAGGTGCATGAGGAGCCCGGGACAACAGCCACATGGAGTAGAATAGAGCAGATGCATGATAAGCCTTGGTCCAAAGTCACATGGAATAGAATACAGCTAATCCACGAGGAGGCCAGGCCCACAGCCACATGGAGTAGAATACAACAGATGCAGGAAGAGCCCTGCCCACAACCACAGTGGATTAGAATATGGCAGGTGCATGAGGAACCCTGGCCCACAGCCACATGGACGGAATACAGCAGAGGCACGAGGAGCCTAGGCCCACAGCCACCTGGAGTAGAATACACTAGATGCAGAAGGAAGACTGGTCTACGACCACATATGCAAGTGCCCATCACATTACGCAGGTGCAGAGAAACCGTTGTGCTTCTTATTGTGTGCTCAGTGCAAGACTTAGGGTGACCCAGCGCTCCTCTCCCATTGGGGCATCTCTGGCATGGCTGCAGCTGGTTGCAGATGAAGAGCTCCCATGCAGGTTATGGAAGCTCAGTGCGGAAAGCAAAGTCGGGCATCATTAGAGTGCTCGGTCCTAATGGGAAGAGGAGTGGGGGCCTTCCCTGGCTGGTGCCCCATGGTGTGAACTGGGTCTTTAAAGGACCCAGATGTCTCTGAAAACCTGTGCTTTGCCTCACAAGGCTCGCAGCCTGTTTTCCAAGAGAGCATGCAGTGCAGTCAGGCCGTGCCCTCTGCCCCTGAGGTTCCATTTCTACCCATTGAAACTCTGCAGTCCCAAGTCCCCTGGTGACATACAAACCTAAGACCGCTCCACTACACCCTTAAGAAGACAGTGCCTCAGAGAGCAAGATCTCTTCCTCCACTGGCAAACCCTATTTGTCCAGAAACTTTGCCACTTTACCACTGGCAGTGGAAGCATGCACATCTCCAGGGACCACGCCTGCATCTCCCTTGCTGAAGAGCCCCCTCGACTATCAGCTTTCCGAACCCAGGTTCTTCTGCCATGAAAAGCCCACCGAGTTCTTCTCCCTTTGGGACATGGCCTGTGCTTCACGTAATGGGTCACCTGCCACCTCTTCCTGGAAGCCTTTTTCCACCAAACCTCCTCCTGCTCCAGGAGCCTTTTTGCTGGGCCCATGCATATGCACTTACTGTTGAGCAGGGAATTCCAGGTCTCCCAGGAGGGGCTCCGGAAAAGGCTCCTTTGGGAAGAGGGGAGGGAAGTGACTGCTGGGTCCCAGCCAGAGGAGGCCTTCCTGGGATCTGGCTCTGCAGGGACCCAGGGCCTCAGCATTGCCTGCCCAGCAGACCTCACATCTGTGGGGGTTCCTGCTCCCCTCCCTGCTGAGCCAGGTCCAGGGCACGAGCACCTGCCGGAATCCTCCCCCTTCACAGCCACCAATGGGCGCTCAGGACCCAGTTGTCACGCCCAGGTCTCCATGTACACCCGGGTCCTCTGGTGCTGCCCCCACACGAGCTGTAACAGTGCCTTCCTCTGGGGTACAGCTGCCATGTCCAGCCTGCGGGCTCCTTTACATGCCAAGGGCGCCTGGATGACATACACACAAATGCAGCCGACTGCCCGTGTCCTGCCTGGGAGGGAAAGTGGATTTTGTGGGACCCGCGAGCTGCATCTGCCTCACAGGGGAGAGCAGAGTGTGCTGTCCTCTTACATTGCATCCCCGACACCCACCCCCACAATCCCATTCCAGGGGATGGGGCAGCGGAGCGTCCCGTCCTTCCCTCCCTGTCCCTCACTGGGGTGGGCACTGTGCAGCTGACGGAGGAGGAGAGCAGCACACGCCTGTCAGTGTGCATCCGAGCTTGCTCGTTCCCGGAGAACGCGGGCAGCACCGACATTCCGGTCGCTGTGACGACCACAACAAACCACTCCTGCCTTCGCGAGGCAGGCACACTTCCCAGAGATAGTGACAGACGTGAGGCAAAGAGTAACTGTAGCAGTATCATATCGGGACAAGTAGGTGGCTACCGTCCTTGTGTGTGTGTGTGTGTGTGTGTGTATGTGTGTGTGCTCACACGTGCGGTCTGTGTCAGGCGTGGAGGGGTCCCGTCCTTCTGGGTGTGAGAGACACTGGTGTCTCTTCATGAAGGGCTGGTGGAAGACACCGTTAGCCATTGTGTCCCCAGCCCCATCTTGTCCTGAAGACACACCTGTTATGTGCGGAGCTGTCACCTGCGTGTGTATAGCTGAGATCCCAAAGTGTTTCTGCTTCGACCCCTCAGTGTCACAACTCTGTCCCCTGCTCCCTTAATTAAGGACGTCCCTTTACTCATGGCACAATTTCCTAGTAACCTAAGGCTGTCTTCTGTCCTCAGGAGACAAACATGTGTGTCTGGACTCCGGGCTGGGGGGACATGAAGCGTCTCTCGCATGTTTCCTGGCATGCACCAGCAGGTCCAGGCGAGGGGTCAGTGCACCTAGCAGTCCTCTCCCTGCGTTCTGTGTCATCAGGTGACTCCCGTGTACTGAAGTCCTTGGCACTTTCTTCCTTAGATCCAGGATCTCCTGGAAACGGAGGTTGGAGGCCGTGCTGTGGTGGAGGCAACAGCGAGAGATCCAAGGAGTTCCACAGCACCGATGCAAATCTTTGAGTGATTTGGACATGAAAGCCATGGTCCCCCAGGAAGGGGCAGAGTGGAAGGCCCCAGGCCCCCTGGTCAAGGAAACAGGGGAAAGGAGAGTCCTTAGGAAGTCCCTGGAGATCCTGGAGGAAATCCCACCATGGGGGGAAAGAGGGCACCGCCATGCACAAGAGGTCCCCACCTCCAAGGGACCTCAGAGGGTTTCTGGAGGGCGAGCCAGCCCACATCCTCCTCGAAAGCAAGCGAGCCACAAAGGGGACTCCCGGGCCCAGCGTAGGAGAAGGGGACACTCAGGGTCCTTGCCAGTGCCTTGGGGGAAGGAGGCTCCCCTGAGCAGGGAGACAGGCCAGGGTCACAAGGCCATGGCACCTGCTCCCCCTGGGAGGCGAGCCAGCAGCACCAGCAGTAGCATCACGAGTGCGAGCCCACAGGCCCTGGCAGCTTTTGGAATTGGGGCTCAGCACCAGGGCCTGGGAAAGCTGGACATGATGGCCATCGTATCCCTGTGTCGCCTAGACATCAAGCGAGGCCAATGCACACTCGGGGTGCAGTGTGCTCCATCCCGGCCTGCAGGAGTCATGCCCCCTACAGCCAGAGGGCTGAGCACAGAGGCCCAGAACACCAGCCCAGGGCCCCAGGCTGCAGCTTCCTCCCCTGGCCACACCTTCCCGTGCAGTATGCAGGACCCTGGCCTGGGAGCCTCCCCAAAACTAGGGTGGGAAGGGGTGACTGCGTCCTCCACATCCCCTGACCCAGCGCTGCAAGGCTCGCTGCGAGTCCTGCAGAGGAAAAGGAAGCTCCAGGCAGCAGGCCAGGAGGAAGGCCCGCCAGCTCCTGGGTCCACAAGGCCCTCACAGGCTGTCACCCAGCCTCAGCCCCAGCTCCAGCACCAGCACCAAAGAGCCAGCCCCACACCCCAGGGGCAGGCCACCAGCCTGGGCTCTACCTGCGCCCCCGCTACCATCGCCAGAGGCTCCGTGGTGTGGTACAAATGCGCGGAGCACCCCTTTTGGCCGGCAGTGGTCACCAGTGTCAGCCTCAGCCGGCAGATGGCCAGGGTGCTCTTGATCGAGGCCAACCTGTGCGGGGAGCGCAGCGGCATCCGGGTGCCTCTTGGCAGGCTGAAGCCCCTGGACTGTGAGGAGAAAGCAAAGCTGGTGCGCAGAGCCAGCAGGGCCTTCGGGCCCAGCCTCGCCTGGTGCCTCTCCCTGGTGGCCCACTACAGAGAAGGCCTGGCGCGAGGGTCTTTCCGGGGCTCCTTCCTGGAGTACTACGCGGCCGATGCCAGCTACCCCCTCCGCAGGGCTCTGCGAGGGGGACCAGGTCTGCTGCCCCTGTGCTTCCCTGAGGTCCACTACAGCGACCTAGAGGACTCTGAGGAGGAGCAGCAGGAGGAAGAGGACTCGCCACATCCCAACCAGGCTCTGGGTTTGAAGGTGCCCCGCAAGAGGCTGCTGCCCGACCGCACCCGGGCCGTGAGGGACCGCACCAACCAGAAGATAGTGGATTTCATCGTGAAGACCAAGGGCACCGACTGCCACTTGCTGGACATCGTGCAGGGCAGGAAGCCATCTCGCTGGCTGGAGGCCTTCTTGCAAGAGCGCAGGTACCTCGTCTGCGTGGAGACCTACCTGGAGGACGACGACCAGCTGCTCCTCGTGGCCCGACACCTACAGCGCCTCTGTGAGCGCACTGAGGAGCCCATGCTGGCTCTGCGTGCAGTGGACAAGGTGAGGCTGGTGATGGAGGTGCTGCTACCAGAGGCTGTGATCTGCTCCATCGCCACCCTGGAGGGGCTGGACTACCACGGCGCACAGGAAAAGTTTCTGCGTGGGCCCCTGGTGCACCCTCGAGAGAAAGAGCTGTTTGACAGGAAGATCAGGAGAGAGAGGAAGAAGAGATCCAGGGCCAGCGAGGAGCTGCTCTGCACCCCTCCTAAGTCTGCGCCCACACCCTAGTGGGGAACCCTCCTCCTCAGTCCGTGCACAGAGAGGCTGTGCTCACAATAAAAGCTCTGCACCCCTCCCTCACGTGTGTGTGTGTGTTGTACTTGGGGTTGTACCCAGCAAAGGGGGGCACCCAAAATATACGGGTGCCCTCCAGAAGGAGTCCTGGTCAGGGATGGCAGCTGCTCTCATCACTTGGACGGCTCAGTGAAAATTCCCTTCCCATCCTACACCCACCCGAGTTCGCACCCATGAGGTCCACTTGCAGGAATGGCTGTGGGAAGGAACTTCCCCGCCCTGCACGCACCCCCTCCCTGGCTCTGCCCCACACAGAGAGGCTCCCAGGACCCCTGCCTGGACCCTGCATGCCACAGGCTCATGGTCCTGCTCCTCCGCCATATGAACAGAGGACCTTGCTGCTCTATGGGGACCTGGTCCCCACTCCCAACTCCACCCCTTCCCCCCTCCCCGAGCTCATCCTCTGGCTTCTCTGTGAGCCCTGGCCCCTGAATCCTACAAGCCGTGCCACCCCAGCCCCTTCACCAGGCTCACAAGGTTCCTCTCCAGGTGCCCTGTGTCCTTGTCCCATGTCCAGCCCCTTGCCCTGGGAGGATCCTCAAGAGAAAGACAGGTGCAGCTGGAGGCTGTGTCCGTGCAGAAGCAAGGGATGAAGATGCGTGGCCAAGGGGACTCTACCTAGTTCCTCAGGTGCCCAGATGCACAGGCTGCACCCTCTTTCTGAGAAAGGCCCCGGTGTCATGACCTATGGGGCTGCTCTGAGGCCAGAGCCCCACTCTCCCCCATATCCCTGAGGGGACTGGTGTCTGTTTGTTGGGGGTGGCAGGGGAGCTGGCCTCTCCTGGATGCCATCTACAGCCCTGCTGGTCATGGCTGCAAAAGGCACAGCCTGCGTCCTTGCTGAGCAGCTTCTTGGGGTACACACTGGAGGCTATGTCACCACGTGCAGGCCAGACAGACAGGCATGTGAAGTGCTGGTGGCAGCAGTGTCTGAATAGCCCAGTGCTGGGAGCCAGGAGCGGAATGCCCACCTGCATGGTCTAGGACAGGTGAGACCCCAGGGGGCTTCAAGGGGCCTAAAGGAGCTGAGCTCTGGCACTTGTGGGAGGACCTTGGGCAATGACGGTTGATGGGAAGGGAGAGCCACCAAAGCCCATACCAGCCTGGTGCCTGTCACCAGCTGCATTCCTGCTCTTCCCTCTCTTCTCCCTCTTCCACCTTCTCTTCCTCCGCCTTACCCCTGGCTTCACATTCAGCTTGGGCGCTATCTGTGTGCTTCACCAGGGCTCTCCTGCTCCAGACTAGACTGGGCTTCCATGGCTCAGGCTCCCCAGGGAGCTTCAGAATCTCTGTAAATGTCCAAAGCCTGTTGACCACTGCCAGCCTCCTCAGAGCTGCATGCAGAGGCTCAGCCATGTAGGTCCTGGTGAGTACCTGCCTGTGTTGCATGTGATCTGTGTTGTAACCCCCCCCCCAAAAAAAAACAAGGCCCCATGATGAAATACGGGGCAAGACCCCTGAGATGATAAATGGGACAAAATGATGTCTTTTTTAAAAGAAGTGCTTTTATTTTAGCTGGCCCAGTGACACAGTGCAGATGGAATTTGCAAAGCTGTGCAACTGAGTTAGAATTTTGACTGATTTTCATAGTGCATTTATGATTAGCTCATTGATCATTAGGTACATAGTGATGAGAAACAGAAACAAAGTGGGCCTTTGTGCCCCTTTGCTTGAGGTCAGAGGCATTTCACAGTGGGTGGTTAGCCAGTTCATAGCCCTTGGTCTGCCAATTTCAGGAACATTTGTCTCTCATAAAGGGAACAATGATGGTTGACACAGCGCCATTTGTCTCTTACAAGGGGAACAAAGGTTGACATAGCAAACAGGTAACTTGGGGGACAACACATACAGAACAGCATGATGATGCAGTCAGTTAATTTATAACAAATTTATAACAATGTGGTCAGTGCTCCAGGTACATGGTTATGCACAGAGCATAACAATCTGCAGAGGCCAGGGCCAGGGCCCTTCAGGGATGGCTTTGTCTGCAGCATGACTTCCAGGCGCAACACGGAGGCTGAGAGATGCTCACCTGACTGCTGCTGAGCAGTGAAACACTTGGGTCAGATGGCGTGGCCTGGGCCCTTTGTCTCCAAACACCCAGATCAGGGCTGCCGGGTAGTCCTGGGGGATTCTCGGCCAGGAGCCTGTGCAACAGCCGCTGGGGAACCCCACTCAAGCCTTCCATCAGCTTCCTCTTGCTCTCCCTTTCCGAGACTTCCTGCCACACAGGCAGCACATCAGTGGTGTGGTCTAACCAGGCCTCCAAGGACCCTTCTCCAGGGCTGGCAGCTCCCTCCGGGAACAAACACCCAGGCACTATCCCTCACCTTCTCAGGCAAAGTGGATCACCTGACTCACGGATCAGAGCCAGCACAGCCCTGGCTGATTCATATGCAGAGCACCGGCCACACTGGCCATCTGCCCCTGTTGCTCTAGCAAGTGGAACTCTGGACCTAGAAACTCCTCACCCGACCTCTAGGGCACAAAGTCCATGTTCAAGGAGCCTTTGGTGCCTGGGATTTCCCTGGAGACCATAGCATAGCTGAGTTCCTGTCGAGCCTGACCAGGGCCACAGTGGCATGACCCTCCTCTCCTTGGAACACTTTTCCCAGCACAGTAAAGTGGCCCACAGGCTGCAGGGCCAACTCCAGAGAGTCCTGGAGTTCACTTTCATCCCAGTCCTCAGGGCACCAAGGCCAAAGCATGGTCAGCACCATGGCCAGCGATTTCAGCTGCAGGCACAGGGCCTCAACCAGCTATTGGCAGGGCCAGGTTTCCTGAACAGAAGAGGCCAGAGGGGTGGGGCTGAAGGGCAGGAGGAAGGCACAGGGGTTGGCTCCAGGAGGAGCACATCCTGGGAATGCAAAGAGGTTACTGTCCACCCCAACCCAAATTACACACACACACACACACACACACACACACACACACACTTCCTCCAAAGCTGCCTTCTGGAGCTAGGTCACAGCTGCACCTCCTAGCATAGGCTCCCTGGAGCCCACAGCCCTCCCCACATGGCCTCCATCCCACACAGCCCCCATCCCACACATCCAGCTCCAAACAGCCATCGCCCCCAAAAGCCCCACCCCACATAGCCCCACCCTACAAGTCCCGCCCCACCCAGCCCCAAACAGCCCTGCCCCAAAAGTCCCACCCACACAGCCCCCACCCTATCCTGCCCCCATAGGTTGCCCCAGTCCAGGCCCAGGGGAGCAGAGGGCTAGGTGTCTCCATGGACACAGTGCCCCTTGGTCCTTCTGATCCCTCTGCTCTTCCCAGGTCTGGGGTGGGACAGCTTGTTTTGGGAAAGGCAAGCTCCTTCCTGGAGCACAGCTGCGGTGGCCATGGCTTCCTCTCAGTCCCCAGCTGTCCTGGCAGGGCACGTGGGTGACTGCTCTCTGTGCTTGAGACTCCGAGTGAGGAGCGCGCGGGAAGCAGAGCACGGACCCTCGAGAGGTGCCTAGAGACCACCAGGCCATTGATGCTCCCAGGTCACCTGGCTGGGCTAGGGCTGCTGCCCCTGCCTTGACGCCGTGGACAGGGGGCGCCAGAGTGATCAGATCTGCAGCAACTGGGGATGTGCTCTGGCCAGGCAGGGAGACCTGTGGGGCTCCTTCCCCTGCACTGCTTCTGCCCATCCACACCCAGGATGGGGCCAGTCCAGTGGACAGCCTGGGTGAGGCGCACCTAGTACAGGTGATTCCCAGGGGAGACGCTGCACCTGGGCACCCTGGTGGCTCCCATAGGCAAGACGCCCACTGAGGGGCCCCCATCTGGCTGGGTGCTGCCTGGCCCTGCTAGGAGCCAGCTGGCCTGGGACCTTAGCAGTCAGCAAGTGTGCTGCAGGCTGGCCCGCTTGCCTGGCTGCCCTGGAGCCTCCGCTGGCCAACATTTGGGAGGTGGCCAGTGCCATGAATGGCCCGAGCCTTCTCCTCTCTGCCTGCCATAACCCTAGTACCCTGGAGATAGCTGCTTCCTGGGTTTGGCGCCCAATCCCCTGGGCCTGCCTCTCCCAGGCCTCTGAGCACCGGCTTCTGTATTGCTGTGTGCTGTGGAGGCAGCAGGATGACGAAGGAGTAATTGCCCCTCAGGCAGGGTACCCCAACCATCCCCATTCTTGCTCTTGCTTGCTGAGCCAGGACGTCCTCACCTCCATGGGGCCCTTCTGGCCACTCACGGTGGGGCTCACCATGCCACCGGCTCTGGGAAGCCATGTGGGGTAGCAGCGTGGGATGGAACAGGCCCGTGGCTTCCATCCACTCTGTGGTCATCAGCCACTTGTCCGGGACCACGAAACTGGGACCCCAGTGACTTTTCCCAGGTCTGACTGGATGGTAGGATGAAGGGAGCTGGGATTAAGGGCGAGTGGCTTGCAGCTAAAGGAACTGGAGGCAAGAGTAGGCCAGTGGGTCATGCCTCACAGGCCTTGGCTAAGTGCTGGGCTCTTTCTTAGGCGTTTTAATGTGAACTTATATGCTATGATTTTGAAATGAAGGACGTGTGTCTTGCATAATGATCTAAGGTGTTTTTTGCCTCAAGGCTCTTATATTGTTTATTTGCCTTAATATAACTAACATTCTAAACTTCCTGGAATTATTTTTAGAACATAGGAACTTTTATAAAGCATGTAATGGTTTTCTCACTTTTTAATCAATGAAAACTTTTTTTTCCCTCTCCTAATAGAGTTCTGCAAGAAAACTAAGTGAATCACTGGGAGAATTGTAAGATGGCAAGGGAAGATGCCCAAAGTGGAAAGCCACCTCTGGAGTTTCTCCAGAAAGGGGCGTGTGAGTGTCCCACCTGTGGGCATCAGAAAGGACAACTGGGGACACCCGGGCCGAGGTGAAGATGTAAATGTGTTCAGTTTGCCAAGTTACTGAGCACTTATGTCACCGGAGGAGACCTGTTCCTTCACTGCACACGTCCACTCGGCGGTGTGCCTGGGTGTCACCCTATGATATTACTCACCTGCATTATTTGAGTAGTTGTGCATTATTCCACCGCAAAATATACATGCTACGGAGTACTGTTCTTTTTCTCCTTTCTGTTGTTGGTTACCTTTGGAGCTGAGTGTCTGTGGAAATGTTTCCTGTGCCTTTGTGTGCCCAGTGCCGTGTACGGTAGCTAGCACACACAGGCAACGCGCATGGACAAACCTCGCTTCTCAGCTGGAAAGTGTCCTAGAGGCTGATGGGGGCAGCCTCCAAAGCTTGGCCTTGCCCTGGCTTGGGCCAGCAGTGAGTCATGTAGGGTCATTCAGAGGACACATTCGTGGGCCGCACCTCTCACAGGTCTGATCCACTGAGTTTGAATGGGGCCTAGGACTTTTTCCTTTCTCCAGAGCTCCTGGTAACTCAATAAAGTACGCACTCCACAATGTTTAGCACACAAAGATGCTATAAAGAAAAGTGCCACCGATGCTTTAATTCAGGGCCTGGTTGGAGGCCTAAGATCCCTACAATCCCGCCTCTGAGGTCAGCCCTCTCCTGTACTGTGGTCCTTGTTAGGTCCCAGCCTTGCCCTGCTGGAGGGGATCACTGTGTGCATTGCAGCATGCCGAGCTTTACTGCAGAATGAACACATCCTTAGGGACTGGCAGTACTGGGTTTGCCGGTTTACGTCTTTACATAAATGGTGTCGTATTCTTCACATTCATCCATTCAATCAGTCTTTATGAGAAAAACTGCCGTTTGATATATGCAAATTGGGTTAATAGATCTCCCATTCTGTGGAGTACTCTATTGTGTGTCTGTGAACCAAAATGTATTCACCACTTTCCTCATTGCTAGGTATGCTCCTTATTTTCCCTTTTTAGGCCACACCACAGGAATTACCCTTGGAGCATTTTGCTAGGCTGTGGATGTAGCTGTGGCATTGCTGGGTTGAAGACCATCTTGAGTGGTTTGTTTTTAGTGTCTTTTTCATGAACATCTTTTGCAATGCACAATAGTTACATTCATCCCGGGGATTTGGAACACTGACATATCACAAATGGATCATTTTTACTTCCTCTTCCTCTTCCTTCCTTCCCATCTCTCCTTATCCTCCCATCGCCACAAAGTCCAGCTCCCTGCTTTCTGCATTCTGTCTTTATTTTTGCTCTTTGAAGTATTTATATTTGGGTGTCTCCTTTAAAGGAAAAATCCAATATTTGACCTTCTGTGTCTGATTTATTTTGCTTAGCACCCTGGTCTCAAAATGCATCCAATTTCCTAATAAATGACTCAACTTTATCCTTTATGGCTGAGTAGTATTCGTAGTTCTTTCTCCATTCATCTAGTGATGGATCTGCAGGACTCTTCCAAGAGTTAGCTGTGGTGAGTCTTGCTGTCATGAAAATGGGTATGTGGAGATCCCTGCGGGATGTCTTTTATGTTTTGGGGAAGACATCCAGAAGCAGCATAGCTGGCTCAAATGGAAGTTGTATTTTACGGTTTTCATGAGCACATGTTTGTCAGAGACCGATCAGGCAGGCCCCCAACCTCCCAAAACAGTTATGGCAAAGGCTTAAACAAAAAGTGACAATGCGCTATGGTTTGGGGAAATCTGGGAAGGTCCGAGCTCTCCTGAGATTAAGACCAGGAGTTCTCCAGAGCACTCATACTTATTGGGACTCTACACAAAGAATAGCACACTGAGGTAAAGGCAGAAACTAAGGAGGACCTTGGGAAGTTTAAACCCAATTCTCCAAGCTGTCGATGTTGCAGTTAAGACAGCTGTCCTATCTCTCGGGCTGACATCTATGCCAGGAGCCAATGCCTGCAGCTGCATCTTACCTAAGGACTGGAGTGAGCCCATGTTTCCGGGCTTGTCTTGTCTTCGGAGCATTGAGGTCAGCAAGCTAACCCTTGCATTCTCGGTCTGCAGCATGTGTTTCTGCACACACTGTGTGCATTCCTTGGGTGGGGTCGGTACGTGCACATAGCCTATCTTAATTCTTACTTCATTCCCTTTCCCTACTCTCCCTCCATCTGTCCGTCTGCTTGCCATCTGAGGAACATTTACTTCCCTACTTCCTATTGTCTTTTATTTTGCTTTTTATTTCTAATTTGGGTTTCCAATATAGGAGAAACACTGTGATATTTAAAATTGTATGCCTGACTTGTTTTGGTTAACATGATAGTCTCAAGGTGCGTCTGTTTTGTAACTCAAGTGACTCCAGTTCATCTTCTTAGCAGAGGAGTGCTCCATTGTATGTACATACCACATATTCCTTATCCCCTCCTCTGGGGATGGACATGTAGTCTGCTTCTAAGATTTAGCTGTTTTGAATCTCTGCACCATTTCCATGTTTGCAGATAACGCCAAACTGGTTTCTGAGTTACTGTACCAGTTTATGCTACCTTCAGTCAGCCTTGACTGCCTGGGTCCAGCTGCTTTTCTTCTAATAATGCGCTGGGCCAATGTGACTATTCTCAGCTTATGTTTCCCTGACTAAGAAGATAGGTGGCTTCTAACTGGCTTCAAAGACTTTGGTTGGGGCAAAGTAACCCAGTCCAAGACACTTTCTACTCCGCCAGCTCCACATGAACTAACCCCCTTGTTCCCAAGATGTTCGTACATTGTGATAGACAATCGCTTTTATGCAAATATATTTAGAGTTAGTTTACCTGACAATGTATGACTTAATTAATTCCCTGTAAACAGTCATGTAATGCCTTGTACCTCCTGCTTTATAACTGTATTTAAACTGAACCCAAAACTGTCTCAGTGTTGCTGATTTGGAGATGAGAGTCCCATCAGCCCTCTAGCATCATAAACAGTTGCCTTCTAGATTCCTTGGTGCAAAGTCTTCCATTTGGAGTGATACTGGTTTTTCTGTAATGATATAAAGGAACAGAGAGAGATCTGAGCCTACTGGCCTTGGTGATTGTAATGATGCAGCCACAAATGAAGAAATGCTGGAAACCACCAGAAGTTGCAAGATACAAGAATGAATTTTTCCTTAAAGCCTCCAGAGGACATGGTGCCTTGCTGATATCTTGATTTTCCCAGTGATACTGACTTTGGCTTTCTGGTCTCCAGGTCTGTGATGGAGTAACTTTGTAGCAGTAGCCACGAGAAGGTCATACAGGATGAAGCTGATTCTTCCATGATAGCCACAACTTGCCATGCACACCTACTGTGTCAATGCTAAATATCAGATAATCAGAGCAGAAACAGCAGTGTTGGAGAGGCAAATGTCTCTCTGGGAGGAGGGGGCTCAGGAAGTATATATAGAGATTTAGATGTTGGGAATCTTCTTATGGCTGAAGAATGCAACGAGAACCTAAAGGGGAAACTGGCAGCTTGGATCAATGTTTACTCCCCTCGTGAGTGGTTTGTGAGCTACACAAAAGGAGCACAACCTTGGATAGAGCTTACGGTGCCCTTGCATTTTACAGAGCACTCTAAAGTGAAGGCTTGGTCACAGGTCAACAGTTCTGGGAATTGTATTAATGAGTTCTCAGTTAACAGAATTCTGGCTGACTTGGAATTGGGGTGTGTCTCTTAACATGGTGGGGCACAAGGAATCCAGAGAAGGTGTGACGTCTGTTTGTGACAGTACGTCAACTAAACTCAAGACACTGGTTAAAGACCAGTCTTCTCTAGATGACCTTGCAAGCTGTCTGTGGCTGAATGTGTAGGTCAGAGAAAGGCAACAAGGCATACAGAGAAATACCAGTGTCCTTTGATTTATGATAAGACTATGTTCTGATAAACTCATCATAACACAAGTAACTTGAAAACATCCTACGTTAAAAAAACACATCTGCTACAATTAACATACAGAGCATCCTAGCTTAGCAACAGTGGACTGTGCAGTGTCAGTCCCTCATATCCTCTAATCCTGTCACCCCACCACGCTGAGGCCTGTGGCCACCGGGGTTTCACAGTCTGCTGCTGCTTCCCAGCTCCAGGAGAGAAGATCAAATCACATTCTGCAACTTAGGAAAGGACCCAAATCTGTATTTTGAAATATGGTTTCTACTAAATGCATATAGTTACTGGACTAAAGTTGAAAATTGTTAAGTTGAGCCATTTTTAACTTGGGGACCCTCTGTGTTCAGTACAATTTGTACTTTGTTTAATGCCTTGCTTCTCAATTTATGGATTTGAAAGCTACCTGTTAGTGAAAAATGGCTATTGAAAGAGTTTGGCCCTAGAATAAATTACGGTCCAGTTCTGGCTGTGGTCCAATGTGGCGGAAGGCCAAAACTGGAATGCCTAGCACTTCGTGCTTCTCCTTCAGCCCTAATTGCACCTCCCCTTCCTGTTTGCACGTACAGAGAATTCCATTCGGTGCCTCACACATCATCAATATCCACCCCATGTGCCACTTCAATCAGAGGTCATTTAACTGTCTCCCTCTCTGTATCTGGTCGAAGGAGACAGCTCAGCCGTGATAGATTGTGTGTTCCTTGCCACATCCTCAACTCAATAAACCTGTTAGTTTTTGTACTTGTGCTTCTCTATTGTACCAGAATAATCTAACATCATGGTGCATTGAGACCCCAATGGCAGAGTGCATTTAGCTCTCGGGGGCCACTCCCAGATCAAGCTACCCTGCCTATGAACCATCTATTTTTTCCTCCAGGACTGTTTACTTGCCGCCGCTAATCCGCATGCAACAGCAACCTTCTTCACTCATCACAGGTGAGCTGCTGCCTGGGGTTTTCTGTTTCCCATCCTAAAATTCCCATACTTGCCTCAGAAAACCTACCCTTGTCTTCCCTGAACAGGGGTACCAGCTTTCATGCTCCTTAGACCATGTGGCTTGAAGCAAAGCTGTTATTTTTGTTCTCAGGGATGCCAGCCCAGAATCTTCAGTGACAGAGGAGGAGAGGAGAACGGGTATTGGGACTTTGCATGTCACACTTTCAAAACAGGGGACAACTTCCTTTGATAGGTGTGATCCAGGACAGCTTCCGCATTTCTTGGGGAAAGCTAAACCTCTTATGTCTTGAGGCAAAGTTTTTCTCTCAGCTCACCTTTAATTCAGCCATGGGGACCATTTCCTGTCCCCCAAAAACACACTTCTGGGGTGCCTGGTTCATAACCTTTGTGCTCTTGGCCTCAAGAAGGCTTATAAATATCAAAAAGCTGATCTTTTATTTATGCTTTTGTCACAGTGGCAGCAAGTTGGCAGAAACCCTTCATTTTAAGGACGTTTTCAGTTTGAGGATGTGTCCTTCTCTCACTCTGTATTCTATGATGGCCCAAGTACTGCTGGCTTGCTCTGTTCCACCAGGAAGTCTCTCTCCCTCCTCACCAGACCCTTAGATGATGGTGCACAGCCATCTTGTGGTCCCTCATCACGGGGCCAGCAGCAGCCATCTAGTTGTGGGTCTCCTGGTAATCAGTCGTCATCTTGTATTTCCCTGTCACATGGTGAGGAGCAGCCGTTTAATAGTCACTCAGTAATTGCCCACAGACACAGATGCCTGCTGGGCAGTTGGCTGCTCAGCTGCCATCTATGCTCCCTTACTCCACAGCCTTCTCAGGCTCAGTCCCTATTCCTGCTTCAGGAACTGGCTGCCCCGAGGGATTAGTTCATGGTCATGTTCCTTTTTCCCTTTCTGACTGATCTCACAGTCACCATAAATTAGGTTCCTTTTCTGCTATTCTTATTTCAAACATCTCTATTAATTGATCTACAAAAAGGTTCACACTTTTCATTTATTACAGTTCAAACTGGCCAAATATATTTGAGTGCACTCTAAATAGTATGTAAGATGCCTGTCAGCCTGTATATCTGTTGTCTGTTTGTCCAGTCTGTTTATACTGTACAGAGTGTCCGTCCATGTTTGTCCATTTGTCTGTTCTGTAACAGCTGTTCCTTTTTATTTGAGCTCAACAATCTTTTTTCCTTTTTCTTTTGTATTTTAAGACCATTAATCAAGGTTTATTTGGGTTACAGATTTAAAAAGCATGCTTCCAGCTAGGTTTCCAGCTGGCCAAAATGGTGCTAAAACTGGTTAAACAAAATCCCGTGGGGTGAGGAGACACTGGATGGGACTTCAACTGAGGAATAAGAGAGTGGCCACCTGGTAACTTTAAGCAGCTCTCGTTCATTAATCGGAGGCCCCAGTAATCTCCATAGCCTTATGGGAGACACCCCAACTAAAGTTCATATAGCTAAGTCACTTCATTGTTGCTCATCTGATGGCATATTCATGCCTTCAAGTATAAAATTGGGATTGTTTATGATGATAAATATTTGCTTTCAGATCCAGACATCTGCCTTTTCTTGTGCTCCAGCCAAGAGATTCAAATCAAATCATCATGAGGTTATCAGTCAGATGATAATTTTAAACAAAATTTTATGTAATGTCCATCAACAAAAGGACCTAAGAGCCAATGAGTTACAATTGCTATAACCCAAAAGCAGTTTCTAAATTTAACTGTCAGCCCTACTGCTCATGCTTTGATTATACATGTTTTATAATTTGATTATGCATGCTTTGATTAAAGTTTATTCTTGCCGAAAAGGTTCCAAGCCCCAAGGCACCATAGCAAATATATTAAATTCTTTTTAGGTTCCTTTTACTGGAATCCACCAGGCCTTTTCCAGAAAAAGGTTATGTGATGCATATTAGGGCCAAAATTAGCTATACTAAACTGGCCTTAAATGACACCACAGCTGATCTCTCTCCTAAATAAAAAGATAAGATTAATAAAGCACCCCATCCTCCAAAAATCAGATGGCATTAGACACTCTAACAGCACAGGAGGTATTTACAAAATTGCAAAACCTAAATGTGTGTATGACAAATGAACGACATGTCAGTTTCTAAAATTCCTTATCCTCCTTATGGGAAGCCATTCCTAAAATTATACTCATAAATACCCTGTTGATTCTAGTATTTGACTCCTGTGTACTTAATAGATTCTTTGCCTTTGTCTCCTTTAGACTTAAACTGTACACCTACACAAGATGAAAATCTCTGCTGTCTACTGAGGGCCACTAGTTAAAAGTTCTGCAGAGTATCCCTGACTGCTGTTCAACAGCTTCAATCCTCATTACCCCGAAGAAGCCAGATCGGTCTCCAACTATTATCCCTCATGGCAGTTTGGGTTACTTCTTCGGAGAAAAATTGCCACAGGCAGCTAAGTCAGTTAAAACTGTTACAGGCAGTCAGATAGGGCTAGGGCCTCAAAATAGCCAGCACAGAGAACCAGATGTCTTGTGACTGTGGAGGAGACAGACACCTTCCACTATGGGCCAGATCCCAAGACAGAAGGCTGACCTTGGCCCTGAAATCCCACAGGGAGACCTTCTGAATGTGGCTTTTCATGTTTTCAACAATAGAGATAAAAATCAAAAGAAAAAATAACAGTCTGATCTTTTAGCAATGACACTTGGGGCTCCCAAAACAGGAAAATGAAAACAAGGTGGAGCTGCCCGAGCCCCTCATGGACCATGCTTCAAGTGCAACAAAGAAGGACATTGGGCAAGAGGGTGCCCCAACCCCAGCGTTCCCCTGGGGACTTGCCCCTATTGCAATTTCAAGAGCTATTGGAAGAGTGACTGTCCTAGCCACCAAAGAGCAGGTAAGCCATCCTCTAACTCTTGCCCACACAGGAGATCTCGTCACGACTGTATTCATCACTGACTGATCTACTTGGACTTGCTGTTGAAGACTGATGGGGCTTGGGCCAACAGTCCCCCATTAATCTATCCTTCTTAGAGCCTCAATTCTCACTGGAGGTCTCAGGTAAGACATTCTCTGTACTTGTGGTCATAGAGGCCATGTATGGGGTTCTTCCTGACTTTTCAGGCTGTTGTGCTAAGTCCTCAGTCTCTCTAGTGGGTGTTGACGGCCAACCTATGCAGCCTCTGCAGACAGAGCCTATTCCATGCAGGTTCCAGACTCTCTTCTTCACACGTACCTTCCTAGTAATTCCAAAATGTCCCACATCCCTTTTGGGTAGGGGTTTCTTCAAAAGCCTAACTTCTCCTTTACCTTCTCCCTCCCCACAGCTCTCATACTCCAGACACCCTCATGGTGCACCACAAATATATACCCTGCTTTCCATTCTTCTCTGGTTGATCCCATAGTTGAGGATACCTCCAATCCCACCGGAGCTACCCATCCCATGCCTATTTTAATTCATCTTCACTTTTTCCTTGCATTCCCCAAAAATATCCCATAGCTCCCAAACATTTACAGGGACTTACACCCATAATCAAGCACCTTTTAGACAATGGTTTTCTTAAAGCTACCCATTCACCCTACAATACTCTCATTCTCCTGGTACTCAAGCCCGATGCCTCTTATCCTCTCTTGCAAGACCTTAGAGTAATCAATAACGCTGTTACCCCATTCCACCCAGTGGTGCCAAAGACTTATACCATGCTCTCTCATATCCTTCCCTCCACCACTAACTTTACAGTCATACATCTTAAAAATGCCTTTAAAACCATTCCTCCTACACCCTGATTGTCAAGATTCCTTTGTGTTTATAGACTGACCCAGACACTCTGAGGTCTCAACAACTCACCCCTGTCGTCTCTATAGTAGAACCTCTCCTCAGGGACACATGGCACCCCCTTCTTTCCTATTCATTAGTTTCACAGACACACCCCTGGTCAGGACTGACAGGTAGATTTCAGGTACATTCCCTGCCACAAATCTCTCAAATATCTTCTCTCCTTTGTTTTTACTTTTTCAGGATACATAAAAGCCTTTCCCATAACTGGGGAGACTGCTGATTATTAGACTAGTTGCTAAACTTCTGTTACAGGAAATCATCCCAAGGATTGGTTTACCTCAGCGTATTCAGTCAGATAGTAGTCCAGCCTTTATTCCTCAGGTCTCTCAACAGAGACGCCCCTACCTGGTCTTCAATGGTGGTCATGGTCGCTGGACTGCCATCCTGGTTCCACGTCACTCAAGCTAAGCAGGGCCTCCTAACCCTGATTCCCCTGACTCTAAACATTCTGAGTGGTCATCTCGTCTCCTATCTCCTGTCTCCATCTCACCAAGGCCCCACAGCCACATTTTTCAGGCTAGGTCATGTTTTGTTGTTCCATTTGGTTCCTGGTCCCTTACATTGCATTAGTTAATTTTTGCACTGTAACTATTTTTGGTTCTCCCTGCCCTCAGTTGTTTAGTTAAACATGAGTCTCTTGTAAGTCTAAGATCTCATGTCAGTTATAGTGACACAGCCACGGCCCTCCCTACCTCTACTCTGTAATCTCGCAAACATGATTCAATCATCAGGCCTTATATTTCTCATGCTTCTTATGCTTTCCAGGTCAAGTCCTAAAACAAGGACAAGTTCTACCTACAGTTTTAATTTTTACCCTTTCAGCGATGATTTCTCTGAATGGGTATTTCCTTCCATATTATTTTGTTACCCCCAAAACAAGCCCCAAGATATTGTCAAAGAAGGGGCAAGACATCTTTTAAAAAGAAAAAGAACACTTTTATTTAAGCTGGCACCAGTGACAGTGCAGATGGAGTTTGCAAAGCTATGTAACTGGGTTAAATTTGACAGATTTTTAAAGATCATTAACCACATAAACCGCAAAGTTCATAAGCTGGCAGGAATGAGGAAGGCCTTTGCTTGAGGTCAGAGATGTTTCATAGTCAGTGGTTAGCCCTTTCATTTGTCTCTCACAAAGGGAACAAAGGTTGACACATCATCTTTTATCTCTGCAAAGGGTACAAAAGTTGACACAGCAAACAGTTTATTAGGGTGATGACGCATACAGAACAGTATGGCAGTGCTTCAGTTAATTTATAGTTAATTTGTAAAAATGTGTTCAGTGTTCTAGGGTGGCTGGCTGCTGAAAACAGCTGTGTTTGCAAAGGGAGTTACATGGTTACTAGGGTGATATCTATAGTACAACAATTATGAATTTAGAACAGAAGCTTTCTCCAAACATTTAATCGCCACCAACATAAGCTAAGTCTTTCCAAATGTAGTGAAAATTACCTGGCTACACTGTGAGACTCTTTAATGTTGAATAAACTGTGGTGGTCTGTTTCCCGAGGTATGAAGGAGCCAGTGAAAATAATTTGGAAAGAAAAAAATTATTTATTAAAGCACAGGCCTGACGACACAGCCTCCAGTAGCCAATATGGAAGACTGCACACCTAACAGCTAAAGGGCAGGGTTTTTATCCTGTAAAACTGTAAATAGCTACTGGTCTCACAATGTCAGGGGGGTGTTTTGTGGCGCACTACAGAACAGGAATACAGCAGTCACATTCCTCAAGAAGAGCAAGATTCAGGTAAGGGTTGGTCTAACAAGCAAGTTTGATTAGGCAAACAATCCTCTGGGGAAGGCACATCCTGCGAACAAGCAAGTTACCCTGCAAACAAGCAAGTTTAGATTAGGAAGACATCTTGTTCTGCTCTTAGAGTTACCTTAGAACTTTCTCTTGCCTCTGGGGAGACTTAGGGTTTTTTTTATATATATATAGGTTACAACATTCCCCACTGATTTTATGTCTTCTTCTCCAAATCTTTGGGGAAGACTTGAGAACTAATCTTGATGGTGAACTGGTAACATTTCATAACCTTGGTGGCGTAGCACCATCAGCCTCACATCTTGTACTTGCTGCCTCATAAAGGTAGTTAGCTATTGACTATACAGGGGCCTAGTAAAACCAAGCAATCCTAGCAATAGTCCAAGCAAGGGTAGAAGATAAGGCAGGATTCCATTCCAGACACTCCACAGGGGGTTTTCAAAAAGCTCTCTTCTTCTTTTTACCAGGTCTTCCTGCAATCTCCTGATTTTATCTTGAACAATGCCAGACTTGTTTACATAAAAGCAGCATCATTCTTGCAATGCCACACAGATCACTCTTTGTTCTGCCATCAGGAGGTCTAGCTCTCTTCTACTTTGAAGGACCACTTCAGATAATGAATCTATCTTATACTGAATGTCCTGAATGGTACTAGATAATGCATGTACATCTTTAATGATCTGGTTGGAAACTTGAACAGAGACTCCCACTTCTACTGCCCCCATACCCAGGGCTTCTGATATTTCCAGACCTACCAATAAAGGAATAATCCAGGCTAGCAATGGGGACAGGCTCATCTCCAGGTAAAACCACTATGTCAGGCAACAGGATAGTTGTTCTTTGCTTACAGGAGGTCCAAACCTGCTGTGTGAGGTCAGTTACAGCGCCATTAATGTCCCCAGTAGTGGGATAGAAGGGACAAAAGCAAGGAAGCTAAAGCAGCACATGCCTGATACAATTTAACTATGCTTAGTCAATTTTAACTTTAAGGGGTTACTAGTCTGCTGCACAGTCCACTGGTCCTGGGAAGGTTGGTCTCCTTGGGTGTTCAGAACCTTCACATGAGAGTGGTGGATCCAAGGCATTTTTCCAGCCCCCTTCACTGTAGTTCGAGAGCTGAGGACCATGGTGTAGGGTCCGTCCCAGTGAGGTTCAAGGGTGTCTCCTTGGTGAAGCTTGACTAGGACCAGAGTACTGGGTTCCACCAGTGGGCTGGACTCAGAGTGACAGTCTACTGGAGGATGCTTCAGCCTGAATAACGGATGTATAGAGGTCAAGATGGGCTGAAGAGCCTGCAGGGACTTAATGAGATCTTGGTTAGTCAATTCCACCAATTTTTCCTCAGAGAGTTTTGGAATGAGAGGAGGGGGCCTCCCATACATTGCTTCAGAAGGGAATACACCAGAAACATAAGGAGTACATCGAGTCCGCAGGAGGGCAAAAGGAAGGAGACTTACCCAATTATCACCGGTTTCTAGAGACAGCTTTGTAATCATATTTTTTAATGTCTGATTCATCTTCTCTGCTTGCCCTGAGCTTTGAGGCCGGTACGTGCAATGAAGTTTCCAATCAATCTGTAAAGCCTGGGTTAGTTTTTGAGTTATCTGGGCTATGAAAGCCGGGCCATTGTCAGACCCCATGGATAAGGGTAAGCCAAAACAAGGAACAATAACATATAACAACTTTTTAACCACTGTGAGAGCTGATTCTGACCTGGTGGGCCTCTACCCACCCAGTGAAGGTATCGACCATCACTAGCAGGTATTTGTGTCCCTGGAGACCTGGCTTCTTCATTTCAGTAAAGTCTATTTCCCAGTGGACTCCTGGGGAAGTTCCCTGAAAACGAGTAGTTTCCATGTGGAGCTGTCAGTTTGGGTTAACTATTTGACATTGAGGACATCTTGAACTGGCAGCCGCTGTCAGTTTGGACAGCTGGGGTATAAAGAATCAGTCCCGAAAGAGCTTTGCTAGTTTTGGTCCTCCCAAATGAGTGGACTGATGAGCTTGCTGAATGAGCTCCTGTCCAAGGACTTCAGGCAGCGAGATTCTCTTATCTGGTAACTGATACCAGCCTCCTGGAATGTCGGGCTTTGCTTGGAGTTGGGCGGCCAAGTGCAGGTCCTTTTGTGTATACACAGGTTCTGATAACGTTGGAGGCATCATCAAGAGGGTAGGAGTGGTTTCCTCTGTATCCCCTTCTTCAGACCCCACTGATATTAAGGCAGTTTCTTTGGCTGCCATATCAGCCAAATTGTTTCCCCTGGTAATGTGATCATCTCCTTTTTGGTGGGCCTTGCAATGTATGATGGCCTCTTTCTTAGGTAACCAAATTGCTGCCATCAGGTCTAATATTTGGGGGACATTTTTATTTTATCTCTTGCTGAGGTCAATAGTCCTCTCTCCTGATAAACTGCCCCATGTACATGAGCGGTAGCAAAAGCATATCTGCTATCGGTGTAGATGTTAATCCGCTTACCTTCAGCCAGTTTCAAGGCTTCTGTCAAAGCAATGAGTTCAGCTTGCTGAGCAGAAGTGGCAGAGTCCAGCCTCTGTGCCCACAAAATCTGGGTCTTGGAGGTCACAGCCACCCCTACAACTCATTTACTTTGGTACAGGTAGCTGCTACCGTCTGAGAAGAATGATTGTACCCCTTCTAGAGGTTTGTGGGTCAGGTCGGATCGAAGGCTCTTGTAGCTGTCAATCAAGGTGGAGCATTCATGTTATGGGGCTGATGGATCCCCATCGGGCAGCAGTGGGCTGGATTCAGGGCTGCGGAGGACTTGAAAACAACAGTCAGGATCTAAAAGCAGTGCATGGTAATGCATTATCCTTGAATTCAATAGCCATTGATCTGGAGGGCCCCGGTGGCCAACCAGCAGCAAATGTGTCCACCCTCTTAGAGAGATAAGCTATTGGTCTCTGCCAGGGCCCGAGTTCCTGGGTTATTACCCCCTTTGCAGTCCCTCTCAGCTCATCCACATACAAGAAAAATGGCTTGTTTATGTTAGGGAGTCCTAGTACAGGGGCATCTGCTAGGGTCTGCCTCAATTGTTGGAAGGCTGTCTCTTGCATGTCTGTCAATTCCAGTGGGCCCTGCGTTTGCCCTTTTAAAGAGTCATCTAGTGGCTGGGCTATCTCAGCCCAGTATAAAGTATAATATCCAGAGCCTACAATATCCAACTGCAGCAAGAAACTCACGGACTTGATTTTTGTTTTTTGGTGCTGGTATCTGTAGGATGGAGTGAACCCTTTTATTTGAAAGGGTCCTTTTTCTGCCTTGTAATTGATATCCCAGGTAAGTCACTGTCTGCTGACATATCTGTGCCTTTTTTGCTGAAACCTTGTAGCCCAAATCATTTAAAGTCATTAACAGGGCCTTGGTTGCTTCCTTGGAATCCTCAAAGGTTTTAGCAGCCACTAACAGGTCATCAACATATTGTAAAAGTATGACCTCTGGGTGATCTTCTCGATACCCCATCAGGTCCCTAGCTAAGGCCTCATCAAATAAAGTGGGAGCATTTTTTTAAAACCTTGTGGTAAACGCATCCAAGTCAACTGTTCAGTTACTCCAGTCCCTGGATCAGTCCATTCAAAAGTAAAAATGGGTTGACTTACCAGAGCCACCGGGAGGGTGAAGAAAGCATCTTTTAGGTTCAAGACTAAGTACCAGATGTACTCTGGGCTCAAAAGGCTCATCAGGGTGTAGGGATTAGGAACAGTAGGATGCAGAGTAACCACTTGCCTGTTGACTTCCTGGAGGTCTTGCACTGGCCGGTAATCTTGGGTCCCTGGCTTCTGGACTGGGAGCAATGGTGTATTCCAGGGAGAGATGCAAGGTACAAGAATCTTATTATCTTTTAATCTAGTGATATGTTTTGCAATTCCTTGACGGGCCTGTAAACTTATTGGATATTATCTAAGGCAGATGGCAGACACCTGGGGCAACAACTCTATTACCAGAGGAACTTGATTTATCACCAGACCAGGGGGTTATTTTCAGCCCAGACTCCTGGTATCTCTGCTTGCCAAGCCTGCAGGAGATCTCTATCAGTCTCTGGAGTGGGATCATCTCCCAGAAGGAGATGATTTTCCCCTTAAGGTGGAAGGCAAGTACCTTGATTTGTTCCCCAGGTGTTGTTCCCAGAATCAGTTGTGGGGTCTCCACCTGAAAACTCAATTGGACTTTTAACTTATGAAGAAGGTCTCTTCCTAGCAGTGGATTGGGGCATTCTGGAACCCATAGAAATTCATGCACAGTGGTCTTTTGCCCAGGGTGAGTTAACTGGACTACCACCTTTGGGTATGATTTTCGCCCTCCAGTGACACTGACCATGTTTACTTTGTTGTCAGTCAGAGTTCCCAACAGTTGAGTTAGAACAGAATAAGTTGCACCCATGTGCACCAGCAAATTTACTGGTTTTCCCCCCACTTGGAAGGTTATCCGGGGCTAAGGGGTGGGGCATCTGAGCCCTGACACCCTCATTATTGGCTCAACAAAGTCTTAGCATCCCTTTCCATTCTTGCCTTTAACTTGGGGCAGTCCTTTCACCAGTGTCCTATTTCTTTACAATAGGTGCATTGGTTCTTTTTGAGTGGGGGCTGCTTTTTGTCTTTCTCATCTGTCTTTTCTTTTTGTTTCTGCTTAGCTTCTTTTTCGCACAACAGTTCTATACCTTTGTGACTTTCTTACTGTTTCCTCTTGCCAGCTCTCTCTATTGTCAAATACCCTATGTGCTATCTCTATTAATTGACTTAGGGGCATCCCCTCAAATCCCTCCAGTTTCTGTAATTTCTTTCTAATATCTGGGGCTGACTGAGATACAAAGGCAATGTTAATAGCTCTTGCATTCTCACGTGCGACCGGATCAACTGGAGTATAGAGTCTATAGGCCTCTAGGAGTCACTCCCAGGAATGCAGGAGGGGACTCATCAGCCAATTGTCTTATCTCTGACACCTTGGACAGATTTGTGGGCTTCTTAGCTGCTCTGCAGAGTGCCGCTAGAAACATTTGGCGATATTGGGTCAGAGCCTCCCTACCTCCAGAAGTGTTGGGGTTCCAGTCGTGTCGGGATAAAGGAAATGAGCGATCTAGTCATTCTGGATCAGCTGTGGGGGGTCCCGTCCGGGTCCAAGACACCTTTTCGCCCTAGAGAGCAGATGCGAGTTCCCTCTTCAGAGGTGAAGAGGACTCTTAAAATCTGCTGACAGTCGTCCCAGGTGGGACAATGGGTGGAAATAATAGATTGAATTAGACTAATAAGGTTTTTGGGATCCTTGGAGAATGGGGGTTTTTGGCCCTTCCAATTACACAGGTCAGAAGTGGCAAAAGGAGTATAGACAAAAATCGAGTCCCCTGGTTTCCAGGGGTCGGGAACCTTCTGAGGGGGCAGAGTGCTGATGCCACCATGGTGGAGTCAGGCAAATTTGGCCATGGTCTGCTTTGGGTCCAGATCGGACTGGGAGGCCAGGTGAGGGGTCTCTAGGGGGAGATGTGGGGGAGGGAGGAGGATGTCTTCCAGAGGGTCCTCTGCTGGAGGGTTGGGAGTCGGGTGCAGGTGATTTTGGTTTCGTTTTCAATGTTGCTACCACCTTTGCCCACAGGAAACAATGAATCCATGGTGGAGAATCATAGATGAGATCTCTCCAAATCTGAATGTAAACAATTTTGTCTGGGTGAGAAGGGGGCCCAAACACATACCAGTGGACAGCCTGGGCAGTACTCATGTCAAAGGATCCGGTCGGGGGCCAGATGCCATTTGTCCCTATTGGCCACTCCTGAGAAGCAAAAACCATTAATCTTCCTTTGAAAACAGCCTCCCTGTAACCCTCAGCTCACCTCTTAAATTCTTTCAAGTGATCCAAGACAAGACAAAGGGGCGTGGGAGCAGTTTTCACACTGGACTGACCCATTGTTGCTTGCTGTGGTTCTCTGTGAGAGGAGGAAATCAAGAGAAAAGTTTAGTGAATACAAGAAGAGATAGAACAATATGGAGAGAATCGCAAAACCTAGTATTTTCTTTGTCTGGTCCGAGGGTCACCTGGGATTTAAAGGAAAACTGTAGGCATCCTCAAAGCCACCAAACGGATGGCAGTTGGTCCAAGGGAACACGTGACCTCTGAGACCCCAGTGTCCTGGAAGGGAAAAGTTAGAACAAAAAAACACGAGACAAGACAGGAGTACACAAAGACACAAAACAAAAACAAAACTACCAGTACTGGTAAAAATTAAAACAACCTTTCTGTGGCAAAATAAATGAATTTAGGCTGGAGGCTTCCCTTCAAATTCCAATATCAAATTGGAGGGCAGCCCTGCTGGGGTCCAAGATCCAAATGAGTCAAGAGACTCCAAAACAAACAATCTAGGATTCCAACAAGAATCCAACCTCCCAAGGATGAGGGTGTCCCCTCTTAAACAAAATTAAGACTTTGTGGTACCACTTTAAATCAAAGGGGAACCTTTAGTACTTACTCTTAGCGAATCAGTCCTCAGGAGTTGAGTCGGTGGGCTGTTATTCCACCCTGGATGAGCCCCCAAATGTGGTGGTCTGTTTCCAGAGGTATGAAGGAGCCAGAGAAAATAATTTGGGAAGAAAAATTTATTTATCAAAGCACAGGCCTGGCAACACAGCCTCCAGTAGCCAATATGGAAGACTGCACACCTCACAGCTAAAGGGCAGGGTTTTTATCCTGTAAAACTGCAAACAGCTGCTGGTCTCACAATGTTGGGGGGGGTTGTTTTGCGATGCACTACAGAACAGGAACATGGTGGTCATATTTCTCGGGAATAGCAAGGTTCAGGTAAGGGATGAGCTAACAAGCAAGTTTAGATTAGGCAAACATCCTCTGGGGAAGGCAAATCCTGTGAACAAGCAAGTTATCCTGCAAACAAGCAAGTTTAGATTAGGAAGACATCCTGTTCTGCTCTTAGAGTTACCTTTGAATTTTCTCTTGCTTCCGGGGAGACTTATGAGGGTTTTTTAAAAATATATATATAAGTTACAACATACACCATGATTATTTCCCTGAGTTGCAACAGTGACCTCCCAGCCCACAGAAAGGGGAACAATTTACCCACCAGGCTCATGGCCTGGCCTAGGGTTACACTCTAGAGCAAGAGTCTGCACAAGGGTCTCCCATAAGCAAGGAACTGCCCTTAATACAGCTGGGCCTCAGCAAAGCTCAGAGGTTATTAGGGTTTGCATACTGACATCCCCCAAAGCCTCATGGGATCATAGGTGTGGCTGTTGGGAGGTGGCTGGATCTAGGATGTGTGATACCAGATTAAGGGTGTATGATACTCCGTTAGTCCACTGATTGTCTTATCACATTTCTGGGTTAAAGAATGAAAGGCTCAAATTGGGTGTGGGTGGCACCTTACAGCCTGATAGGAATCTCCAGGGAAGTGAAGGAAGGTAGGCTCTCTGCTGCTGCTGCTTTCTGCCTACTCTGCCATGGACGTTTGTTCTTTGTGATGCCCCTCTGCCATGACACTCTCCATTGGAGCCAGCTGACTGGGAACTAAAGCCTCTGCATACTGTGACCAAAAATAAACCTTTCCACCTTTAAATTGTGGGTGTTGAGTATTTTGCCCCAGAAATAAGCAAACAAGACAGAGGTGTTGGGATGTGGCCTTTTGCAGGCCTTCACAAGCCTGGGAATCTAAGCAAATGCCCTCCTCACAGAATGTTGAGAAACATGGAGGTTTCTCATCAAGTCAGTGTAGGAGTACGTGTCATGGCATGCATATCATCTGGCTGTGGGCAAATCACAGACAGTGCAAAGGTCCCAACCATAATTAAAGTGATGCTCTGCACAACAGTTTACCCACTGGAGAACACAGAAGAAGTAAGACAAGGGTTAGAGCAGTGCATCTTGGGTGTGTGGAGGAGGGTCATGAATGGCAAGAGAGAGGGCTTTCTTCCTCTGAGTGGGAATAGGTTGCATTCATTTTTCTTCTGTTCTCTCCTTTGAGAAATGAAGAGATTGTACAATGCTGTGGCCCAACGCATTAGATATATGCCCCTCCACCCTACTTGGTTGCAGCCAACCATGCTTGACCTTAGAAATGAAAGGCAGAAAGGTGTGGAACAGAGTTGTTATGATAATGAATGAAGCATCTGGATACAAAACTACACAGCTCTGAACAGTCAGCACCCTTTGTAACCAGACAGCTGACCAACAAGTTGAAGGCCTTATCCAGAGTCTTTATTCATTTTCAGCTGCCAGAACAAAACACCAAAGACTGGGTAATTCTTAAAGAGTACAAGTTTCTGTTTTGGAGCCCAAGTGGTGGTGCCAGCACCTGGTGAGGGACTTCTGGCTGCATCTCCCCATTGTGGACAAGCAGAAGGACAAGTGAGTGCCTGTGAAAGCCAAGCATGAGGGGTGCAATTACTTTGTTTTCTCTTTTGCGTCTGGCTACTTTTTCTTATTAGAGCACACTAATTATACAGATGAATGGTCTTCATTTCACTGAATTTGTACAGGTGCATAACACGGTCTCATCATTTCCTTCATTACTCTTCTCTCTCCACACCCCTCCCTAGTTTCACATCTTTTTTGGAAAGGTTTCACAGGCGAGTAATAGGGAACGTGATTGTGGTTAAAGTACACTGTATACATTAGACTCACTTTTCTTAGTTTATTAATATATGTGCATAGTAGACAGAGGGGAAGGAGATCAAGAGATGGACTCACTTTTTATGGAACCCAGTGTCATGGTACTGAAGAATTTCATATGAAGACACAGATCAGAAACAGGTCTACGTGCAAAACCTGGGGAGTACTAGAGGCTGACCTGAAAAACAAATAATGGGAAGTCTCAAAAAATTTAAGCCAATTTTAAGCCCAAAATATGAAATAAATCAACAGAAGGGCCAATGATATTTGATTAGAGACCTTAATGTAAACATTGAGGAACTCTCACAGAACATGAAAAAATGAAATGCTGAAACTGAAAAGAACAAAGACAGCTTCTTCCTCTTCAGATGTGGGATGCTTTCAGAGATGTCTGCTTCTCCTGAGAATCCACCCTCATGGCCCAATCAGCTCTCATTAGTTCCTACCTTCCCACTCCACTGTATGGAGGATCAAGCTTTCAAAACTTAAATTGGGGGAACATATCTACACCATGGAGTACAGTGACTGACAATTAACCTGACATTTATGCAATTTTCATGAGGTAATACAAAATAGAATCAATGTTCCGACCACCACCTCCACATCATGTACACATAGGATTGTTCCTCAGGGCTGGGATTTGTGATGGTACCATGGAGGAATGGACTGAACCTCATGGATCTATGATTTGATTGAGGATTCCAACACCATTACTACATGAACAGTGTATACCTTAGCTGGTCCCAATCTAGGCCCAAATTCTGATAATTTCAAGTGGGTAGGATCTCACCTTTTGCTTCTGCAGATCAATCTTCTGCCCTCCCAAAGGCAAGCTAGAGACCGTTCTTAAACCTATATGATTCCTGTGTCTTCTCTATCTTTCCCAAAATTGTCAAGATTGACTTGATTCACAGAGACCCTCCAGGTTTTGTGTGCTCTAGAATGGCGATCATGGTGATCCCAAGTGACCAAATCAAATAAATGTGACAGCACAGGTCAGCCTGAAATAAGGGAAATCCCAACTTCCCCCAGGACAAACCCAGTGGGGCCCCCAAATCCAAAGTTCACCATGTAAGCCCACAAAGCAGTATTGAACATAATGGCACATGCCTATTATACACAATCTCTAGTTTATGTTTTTCATAAGGGCCTAACTTTCTGGAAACTCTATCCCTCCATGTTTCTCTTCCACATTTCACTTTGAAACAAGCAACTTTGCTATTAATACTTATTTTCCACTTACTTTTTCACATGAGCTGTCTATATTTTTTCAACAGTACCTCCATTGAAAGCACCATTTCAAACAGGGAGTGGTGATGCATGTCTGTAATTCTAACACTCAAGAGGCTAACAGGAGAGTCATGAGTTTTAGACTAGCCTGGGATTCATAGTAAGATGTTGCCTCAAGAATAAAACAAAAAACTTAACCATAAAAGTGCCATTCCATGCCTCAGTTTCCAACACTGTAATATTGCAGGTTACATGTTCCTTCCCACTATACAGCAAAATTATGCAACACACACACACTCCTCAAAGTAGAAAGACTCAATACAATACAATCAAGATGTCACTTCTTCCCACCTTGATACATACACTCCACACAATCCCAATCAAAATCCTTCAAGTCAATTTGTGGATATCAACAAAATGATTCTGAAATTTATATGGAGTGAAACTCCATATGGAGTGGAACAGCCAGACAGAATAGCTCACAGGGCCTGCACCACACCAGGGCTGCCCATGCTGTGCAATGAAGCCAGGAACACCTAAGGCAGGGAGGTGAGTGCACTGGAATGCAGTGTGCGCTTCAGGTGTGAGCTGCCTAGATGAGAAGAGTGTGTACGTGGCCACCTTTTAATCCAGTACGCTGCAGTTCATCGTCATAGTACGTGCTGCTTAAGCAGACTGACTCCAAACATCCCGGTTTCCTCATGCAGTGAACATGAAACCCTGCACAGAGTTGCTGCAGTTCCCCGTGCTCAGCCTCACAGTGCGGGGTGTACTGTACACCTTCACCCCACCTCCGCTCCACCTACTGACCCCTCCTGTGCTCCACGTCCAGGAGTCCCGAGCTTCCACTTTGGATGGCACGAGGCTCCGGGTCTAGCAAGGGTTTGTCCTATCTGGGGTGTGCCTCCACATGTCCCCAGGGCTCCGTGGCCCTATGTGGCCGGTGGCTGTCACGCTGAGCACACGGTCTAAGGTGCATCCCCAGCTCATTGCAGCGTAGTGCATGGGGAGAGGGCTGCTTGCTCGGTAAAGGAGCTGAGCACAGGCTCAGGGCCAGAGTATGACTGAGTGGAGGGCGGGCCATGGCCGTGGTGAGCAGTCTGTTCAGGCCCTCAGTGGTCATTCTCCATCAAGTGCCCCTCCAATCCCCGTTTCCTGCTTTTCTCAGATGCCACTTCCTGTCTGGCACTGTCAGCCTCCGGCAGCCGCCCAGATGCATCGGGGAGGTCCTCAACGGAGGTTGGGTAGCTGCAGAAGCCCGTTTGGGGACTGCCTGCTTCCAGAAGAGCTTCCCTTTATCAGAAAGGGAGCATGTGGCGCACAGCTGTGTGACATCTGCTTATCCGGCCTAAGAAGGAGATTCTCGCTCGCCTCCATTTTGACTGAAGTGCAGCTGTCGCCAGCAAAGTGCGTGTAGTAGTTTCCTGAGTTTCCTCCACGGTGTGCATGTAAGCAGCCACCAATACGTGGCCGTTTCTACACGGAGCGAAGGTCATGTGGGCACCCTGCTGCAGCCCCTAATGACCTCTGCCTTGTGTGGAGTCACTGCGCATTCACAGCCCATCTTAAAGCGTTTGCATCCTGTTGCCTCCTCCTCTGCCCTCCCCCTCCTTCTCTTCATCCTCTTCCCTCTGCCAAACTTCCACCTCCTCCTTTCCCTCGGACTGTCACGTGTTTTGCTTTCCGTGTATGTTTTGTTTTTCTCGCAGAAGAGACCCTATGCAGTATTTAGGCGTCTGTGTGTGATTCATTTCCCTCTCTCTTCTGGTCTTGCTTTGCATGGATCATCCTACAATTGAGTCATTTTCTTTATTTCAGTCTCTCACTGTGCATACTTCGGTTTTCTCCCATGTGGGAAACAATAAGGTCTTGAAACTTGAGCCTCTCACTAATCCCACTTAGCATCACGCTCCCGAGGAGCACACGTTTTCTCAACCATGTTTCAAGTTTATCATTCTTTATAGCTGAGAGGTATTCCATGGTGAGTAAATGATACGTGTGTGTGTGTGTGTGTGTGTGTGTGTGTGTCTGTGCGTGTCTGTGTGTGTGTGCGCGCGCGCCCTGGGAATCAAGCTGTGGACCTTGCATTTGTCAGGCAGGTGCTATGCTACTGAGCTGCATCTTGGCCCTCACAGCACAGCTTGAAATCCATTCATCTGCTGCCGACCTTATAGGCCGCTTCTGTGACTCGTTTGTGACAAATTGTGCTGCTGTACACTTTGGTGCGCGTGGATACAGCGGTAATGCATTTCTTTCGCTCTTTGGGGGACACACCAAAAGCGGACTCACTGGATAAAGTAGAATCCCTGCTCTTAGGATTTCAGGGCAGAATCCGTGCTGATTTCCATAATGACTGCACTGCTTTCCACTCCCAGCAAAATCCCAGGAGGTCCCCCCCAGCTTTGCCATGATTGGTTATTAGTTGTTGTCTTGATATTTTCCATTCTCTGTGGAGTAAGAAGCAATCTCAGTGTCTTTTGATTTTCGTTTCTCTAACGTCCAGCAACACAGAACATTATTTACGTAGTTATTTACACTGGCATTTCTTTTTCTGCAAAATATCTATTCATTTCAGCTGCCTATTTCCTGACTGGATATTTGATCGTGATGGGGGAATTTCTTTGAGATCTTTCTACATATCATTACTCTGAGGCATGGCTAACAAATCATTGTCCCCATTCTGCAAGCCGTCTCTTCACTGTTTGACAGGCTCTCCTTGCTGTGCAGAAGCTTTTAAATTTGCTACCATCCCATGTGCTGATTTTGTATGCTATATCTTGTGCAGCTGGGGTGCTTTGTGGACAGACTTTGCCTATGCCTCTGACTTCTAGAGTTTCACTTACCTGATTTTCCCGCTGGCGAGGTGGTTCTGTTGTGATGTTAGATCTTTGTTCTACTTTGATTTCCTTTTAGTGTGAGCTGAGAGGTCCTGGTCTCTGCATGTGGATAGCTAAATTTCTCAGCACTGTTTTCCACAGAGGCTCTCTGGTCTCTAGATAATTGTGCGGCCCCTTTGCCAAGGATGAGCTGTCGGAATGTGGCCAGGCTTTTCCTGTGTTCTGTGTTCCGTTTCATTGACCCTCGTGCCTGTTCTTGTGCCAGTATCAGCTGTGTTACCTGTGCGGTTCCAAGGTACAACTTGAGATCTGGGACTGTGATGCCTCCCTCCTTGCTCTTAGGGCCCACCACGGTTGCGCTCTGCTCCGTCACTCCCGGTTCCTGGGTTCCCCGTATTTCCGGATTGTTTTCTCCATTTCTTTGAGCAGTGCTGGCGGTCATTGGAATGAGATGGCTTTGATGCTGTACCTCGGGTTGGGAAATATGGCATCTTGACAACATTGTTTCTGCCGATTCGGGTAGAGGACATGCCCTCCCATTTTCTGGAAACCTCTCCAGAGACCTCTCTTTGAAATGCAAAGCAGTAATGAAAACTAAACTTTCACCAACTTGAGACAAGTATCCATAGGAACTTGAAAGACGTTAGGCTTTTTCTATCACACTGTGCTTGCAGTTAAGGTTGAGACGTAGGATGGTAAATCCCATTCAACGAAGTCCAGAGTGCCTGGTGCAATCACTTTTCACTGCCAAGAAGTGGCAGAACAGTTTGGGAAACCCTTTGGAATCTTAGAGGTAAAGCACCGGGGCTTTGTATTAATAGAGGAGAAAGCTAAGCAGTGCCAGTTAGAAAGAAACATCCATCATTTCACTAAGCACCTCAGGAGAAGGAGACTGCAGGATCAGTACTTAGAACGAGGATGGGGTCCTTTCAGGTCAACCTTAGATTGTGTTTTAAAACCTTGAAGAGTTCCAGTCATTGCTGATGCATAGCGAGCCTTAATAGTTTTAGTCTTCAGGCCTCTGAGAGTGGAATGTGAGTCTGCTAACAGTGCCGGAGCCATAACCTCTCTTTTGCCTTAATCATGTTAACTGGCAGTGTGTGCTGTTTTGGAGAAAGTTCCATGTGCTGCTGAGGACAGTGTGTCTTCTGTTGCTGGGTGGAACACTCTGTAGAGACCTGGTAGGTCCACGTGTTTGAAGATTCAGTTCATCTCTGAAACGTCTTTGCTGATTTTGCCTGGTCGATCTGCCCATTTGGGATGGCAAGATATCGATGTCCCCCAAGAGCGCTGTACTGATGATTCCCTGGCCTTTTTTGCCCAGCAGCTTTATGCATTTGGGTGTGCTGAGATCTGCATATGTACCTTTATAGCTGCTATCACTTCCTGTTGAATTATTCCCCCCATCCATATATAGTGAGCTTTCGCTCTTCTGATGTTTGGTTTGATGTCTACTTTGTCTGAAAGTAAAGAGCTCTTCCTCCTTGTTCCCTGATTCTTGTTGCCTGGAGTCATTTTCCATCGTGGGATTCTTAGTCTAGGAATGGCTTTTTGTATTAAGCTCATTTCCAGTGTACAGCATATTATTTTGACCCAATCTGCCTATGCGTGTCTTTGGATTGGGGAATTGGACCATTCATATAAGGTTTTTCCTGCAAGGTGATGGCTGTGTTTCCCTCCTACTGGGTCACGTTGTTCCCCATCTGGTTAACAGCTCAGCCGCTGAGGTCTTTGTTCTATGAGTCCTTTTAGAATTGTTTGTTTCATTGTCCACTTCTAGGACGTACTCGAGAAGTTTTCAGAGAAGTCACTTGGCCTTCATGCATTGCTTTTTGAGCTCCTTTTTATGAAGATGCCTCATTTTCCCATCAATTTTGAAAGCTACTTTTGCGTTCTGAGTTAGGGCTTTTCTTTCAGGGCTTGAAGCACTTCAAGGTATTATGGCCTTTAAAATTTGTACTGACAAATCTGATGTAATTCTAGGGGATTTTCCTCCATGGGTGATTCATTGCTTTCTCTAAGGCTTTAATGATTCTGTTAGGGAACATTTTATGTTACACTTCTGGGAATTTGCAAATGATGTGCCATAGAGCGTTCCTTTTTCTGATCATGACATTTGGGTTTCCATTTGCCTCATTTACCTGCATGTTAAATTCTTCGTGTTTGGAAAGTGTTGTGCTGTCCCACCTGTAAATAGACTTTTATGCCACTTGTACTGTTGTCTAAGATTTTGTTATTGCCAATGAGTCTCAGTCTGTATTTTGTCGCCTAGCTGCTGTTCCATCCATTTTTTATAGTCTCATGCTGTTGAATTACCTTTGAAAAAACCTTCACCACCGAACTACCTTCTAGTTCCGATGCTCTGTCTTTTGGTGGCTCTTAATCTCCACATTCCCAATAGACTTTTTTTTTATTTAAGAGGAAAAAGAGAAAAACACAAAACAAACCAAAGCGGTGTAAGGGTACACGTAATACAGAACTACAAAAAAAAAAATACATAACAGTAAGAAATCACCTGTTAGTAGATTACATATTATCATCTTGAAAATAGTTCCTCAAATCACAGTATCAAAGAATACAAGGTGGACATTCAAACAGGGAGACTGCAAACAGCTGTGTTCAATGATCCAAAAACATTGATATAGTCAGCTATTTAACACCCCTAAACACACTTGCTGTTATATCCGTTAGAGCTCTTTTTTTTTCCCTCTCTTTTTTACAACAAAATTTACACATTTTGGATTTTATTACTCCTTAGTGCTTATTACTTTTTTTTTGGGGGGGGGGAAGAATACAGTCAAATATGGCAAAACAAAGCTGTCAGTCAATACCAAGGATAGACATAGCACATGGTATAGAACAGAGTACAAGTTTATCAACAGTGGTTATCAACGTTGTCCCTTGTTTCCTTAAAAAGAATTGTCTATCTCATTAGATATTATAAAGTTGGACAAAACAGTAGAGAACAAGACCAATAAAACTTAGGCATTGTAAACATTACAGGACTTCCAAAGAAGACAATAGTCAAACCAGAATGGGTATCTTAGTGAATCTTATTGTCTTCAAAGTAGTTGCCTATGTCTTCAAACTTGATACTATCATATAGAATGGAACAGAATCTAATCAGTCAAAACAAGATCGTGGGAGTACTACAGGAATTCAAAACAAGTTAATAGGAAATCAAAAAGAGTTACTATTTATATATCCTAATTTTTTGAATTTTTTCTTTAATTAAGACAAACATAAGAAATGACTAAATAATTTTTTAAAACAATAAGGGGGAGATTGAGATAAAACAGGACATAACAATATAACAATAGAGGTCACAGCATGACTGTTTCAACAACCTAGTACTTCACCCAATAGATTTTTTAATCTCCTGAGATTCTGTTTGACCCCGTTGCGTGGACACTAATCGGATTAGTGTGATACTGGAAGGGAGAGAATTTTTAACCTCTTTTATGCAAGAGGAAAATGGGTGCATTTCCTTAAGCATTTTCCTCTCACTTTGTAGGAATCTGGTCTTTTCCTGTTCCCTCTGCACTGAGCAGGAGAATCATCTAGCCTTTTTACAAAGGGAAAAGAACAGAACCTGATTTTCTGCACGTGGCTGAAGAAATGTCAGAAAAGAAAATGCTCCCAGGTTGCTGACCTTGAGGTGACTGAGTGGTACAGTATAAACTTTGAATTTGAATAAAGCAGGGAAAACACTACAACTCGAAAATCATTCAGAATGTGCTTTTCCACGCAATGCAAAAGTGCAGAAGTAGAAGGGGAAGGCAAAGCTTTATAAGTGCTATGGCTGTTTGCTTGGTTCCCATGGAACCAAGAAGGGACCAACCTGCCTGCCAGTGGAGCAGGCCCGTGCTCCCTGTATGATAGGATCCTGGAGTACTGAGAGGAGGTCACTGAAATCACTCACTTTCTGTTTGCTGTGGGGCTGTTTCTGTGCCCCATGGCGCAGACTCCAGCTGGCCTGTGGACCTGGTTACTGGCGACGTCACTCTGCCACAGAGCCCACTCGCATTAGACATGAATGTAGAACCATCTCTCTAAGGCTAGGGTGTCACGTCTAGTGCAAACTGCAGCATACATGCATGGAATTCAGTGTGCTGCTGTGGACCGCACCTGTGCTCTTCACCCCTTAGGTGATAAGGAAGCCTCCAGACTTCCTTAGACTATGCAAGACTGGAAAAGTCAAGGCTCTTTAGAATTTATGTAAGCCAGTAGTTTTCGACAGCAACAGTCTAAGGCAATTAGCAGTCATCAGTGGTGTTCACGTGGCGCGTTGCCTTCTAAGTGCTTTGATGCATTGTATCGCTGTGGTACTCTACCGCCCATCAGGGCCACGCGTGGGGCCAAGCACTGTGCGCTTTCACAGTGTGGGCTCATTGGAGTGGGACAGAGCAGCCACTTCCCCTTCTCATTCACCCGCTGGGGGCTGCTCCTCACATGAGTCCCATATCAAAATCTGAGCTGCGGACACAGGAGCGACTTGGCCGTGCAGAGAGTTAGCACGTCCAGTGCTGGTCACTGTGCGGTGACCAGGACCTCTCTGCCAGGACACGGCAGGGGCAGCAAAGCAGGACTATGAGTGGAAGCCCAGCTATATGAGCCCAGGAAGCCAAGGTGCCCAGAAGTCCCCCGCCCCAGGACCCTCTGGCTTGTGCCACTTCTTCCTAGAATAATGCATAATGTCCTCCCTAATGTGACACAACTTGCTCTTGCTTTGCCAGGTCTCTGCCCAGGGGCCACATTTCAGAAAAGCTTTCTCTGCCCGAGCAACTCCCAGTCATTCTGCTTTCACTGTGTTTCCCTGAAAATAAGACCTAATCGGAATAGAAGCCCTAGAATGGTGGTGGTGGTGCGGTTGCTCCTAATATAAACTCGAGCCAAAATGTAAACCCCACTTAAAATTCTCAGCTGGACACATTTAGTACACCCATTACACTATAGGATAAGCGTGTTCAACCCTAAACTGATCATATTAAGGTATATTTCCATATAAATAAATAGCACTGACAATAATATTTCAAATTAATGATAATGCAAATCATTATTAAATATTCATACATCCCCAAGCACACATCTATGGATGAGAGGTAGATGCCTGTGTCACCAGATGAACTTGAAAGTTTTGCAAAGTGCCAAATTGGAGTACAGACAATACAGGAATAACAGGCGCATCTGCTAATGAACAAGCCGCTGTGCTAGGACGAATCTTCATACCCACTACATCCTGTGCTGTGACGCTGCACTCTGAGCAGGTGAAACCCACAAGAAGTGGTCATTTACATATACAGAATTTAAAAAACTCAGGCCCCCAAATTCAAAGACCCAGTCCAAAAATGGGCATCCAAGATGAACACAGAGTTCTCAGATGAAGAAATACAAATGGCAAACAAATATATGAAAAAAATGTTTAGCATCATTGTTCATTGGAGAAATGCAAATTAAAACCACAGACTGAGATTCCATCTCACTCCAGAAAGAATGGCCAGGATCAAGAAAACCACCAACAACAAATGCTGGAGAGGCTGTGGTGAAAAAGGAACTCTCCTGCACTGTTGGTGGGAGTGCAGACTGGTGCAACCACTGTGGAGGTCAGTCTGGAGATTCCTTAAAAAGCTGGGATTGGAAGTCCCATTCGACCCAGCTATTCCACTTCTAGGCATATTCCCAGAAGAACTGAAAACATCATACCACAGCGATATACGTGCACCCATGTTTATAGCAGCACAATTTGTAATAGTCAGATCTTGGAAACAACCTAAGTGACCATCAACTGAGGAATGGATAAAAAAAGATGTGGTGTTTTTATACAATGGAGTACTACTCATCTATAAAGAATGATCACATTGAGATATTTATAAATAAATGGACGCAACTTGAGATCACACTCATAAGCAAAATAAATCAAACTCACATGTACAAATATCATATAGCCTCCATAGTGTAAGAAATGGTAAGAGTACGTAAGATTTTATGATATATCACGATTCCCCATTACATTGCTTTGAAGCCTTACAGTGTTTTCATTCATTAGTTGGAATGGTTTTATTCTGTTTGGTTAGATTTTATTACGTGTGATGGTATGAACAAGTATCTTGAAGAAAACAAGACATTATGGCAGCCATTGCTGATTTACTATCACCTTGCTATGAAGTCCTACCATGCTTTTGTTCTTCTGTTTCCATTGGTTCTCTCCTGTTGTGTTTTATTGGATTTTAATATGTGTGACAGTATAAACAAATATTTATGGAAAATGAGATATTATGGTAGCCATTGTTCATTTTCTGGTATTTGGTTCTCAATGCCCTGTAATACTTTCATTCTCTTGAATGGTCTTATTCTATTTTGTTATGTTTGATACTACTGTATGTGAAGGTATGCTCAACTATTTCAAAGAAAGAGAGCTCCTGTTAATATCCAGTTGTCTTGTGATGAAGTGCTGTGTTGCTTACACTGTTCTGTTCTGATCTGCTTTGTTCTGTCCTCTTTTGTCTTAATCTCTTTAAAATAAAATACAAAAAGTTTTTAAACAAGAAGTGGTCATTTAACAAAGCCTCTACAGCTGGACATGAGAGATGGGGGCCCAAGGTTCTATAGGGATGAAGGCAGGATGCTGAGCCATCCTGAGTCGGGGCTCGCCAAAAGCATGTGTGTCCTCAAGTTCACTGTGATTAAATCACATGTAGGAGATGTGGCCCATGCACATCAAACGTTAACAAGGGTAGAGGGGGCGAAGGTTACTGAAGGTCAGGCCAGGAGATCTAAGGTGACTGGTGCTCTGGCCTGGAGCCTCAAGGACTTCCTTGTCCTCTGCTGTGTTGTTTTCTGCCTCTTTCAGAGCAATGGCAGGAAGACTGGCCCTGAGGTGTTCCCCAAACTCAAGTGGCTGGAAGGGAGTGAGCTCCCAGCCCCCACTCTACTGTCAGTACTAGAGGCACCCCAGGAAGAGGCGCACAGAAAGGGGGATCCCCCTGCCACTTTCCACTAGCCTTACTCCCTGCCATTTTCAGTGTCTCGTTCTAGTCACGGTTCTCCCAGGGTGACTTTATGTGCACAGTGGTGGTTCCTACAGGGACAGCACGATCAAGGCTCCTTTGAGATGCTCCCTTGACTGTATGGATTTAAGGTTCCGGATTTTGTTGAAGCAGCTTGTTGGCTGCTGTGGCGAAGGGAGAGAAACACCAAGTTGGGCATTGGAGGACTTGACACACAGCTTTCCAGGAATCTCTTCCAACAGCTGCCACCTGTAAGAAATAGAAAGTTAAAGTGGTGCACGTTCAAGATGAAACCGGTAAGTCAGAGTGGAAAGTTAGAGGGAAAAGTTTATGCAGTAAGTGGGTCTCCAAGCAAAGGGCCATGGGAAGAGAGAAACTACAAAGGAGGCCACCACCGAATGTGGGCATGAGCAGAGGGCGGGAGGAGAAAAGCATATTGTCTTAGCTAGGGCTAAGGAGCAACAGCGGAAACTGCGGCGCTGCAAGCTCCTATCCATGGAATCTGTAAACAGCAACTGTGCTTCTCCACAAGTTGCAGAATTAAAGAGTAGGTGCAACTAAAAGAGATCCAAACTCACATAAGAGGGCGGGTGGCTGGGGCCCCGCTTACCTGAGCATCGCTGGGGAACACTGTGCCCCGACCTAGTACCCAGCACCCAGCCCATGTGGAGAAGAGGAAGCGACCCGCATGCCAGGAGGTAAAATTGCTGCCCGCTGTGACGGCCCCGGAAGTGCCTGTGGGTCGTAGGAACACCCAGCCTGGAGTGAATTAGCAGCCTTGTTTTGCTGCTTCTCCTGCCCCTGAAACCCATTCTTTGGGTCTGGACAAGAGAGCACATTTCTCCCAACACCCTTTAGGTCTTTTCCCCATTTTACATGTCACCGCTGTCTCCCGCAGACTTCTGGTACCTGTGCTCTACCCAGAATACCCTGCATGCCTGGCTCCCCCAAGCTTCCCACCTATTCACCACCCACCCTCTGCACCCAGTATCTGCACACCAGTCACTGAGTTCTGCCCCTTCACTGACTTCCTGTCGCCAACCCAACAGGCTTCTTCCCTTCTCACTGCTGCCCACCAACACCCAGCCCCAAGCTGCGCTCCTCCTGAGCCACCCCTCACTGACTGCCTTGCTGCCCCCAACCCAGTGGACGTTCTCTCCACCTCCCGCGATCCCTAACCTAAACTCAGCGGGATCCCCAACGCCTTCCACGTCACTGCCAATCATTGACTTCCCTCCTGCAGCCATGTCACCCACTTTCTGGCCCTCCTACCGATCCCCAGCTACACTCAGACCTGCCCCATGTGTGGTCCACACGTTATCACTGACTTTCTGCCAACCACTGGTTTCTCTCCAGCAGCTGAACAACTCCTTTCCCTCCCAAAGTACTGCCACCTACATTCAGCTCTGCCCACAAGGAGCTCTAAATCCTTCACCCGCTTCCTGCCAATCAGGGACCTCCTTCCTGCCGCCCACCCAATGGACTTCTTTTCGCTCCCACTGTACCCCTTCCAACCCCACCTACACTTAGCCAGGTAGGCTTTGAGGTCCTCACCCTGACTTCCGAATTCTGACCCCGCCCACTGAGTTCTCACCAACCCCGAGCCCCTCCCACGCCCCTCCCCCCCCGGTGATCCACACCCCTGTCCCGGGCTTCTGTCCAATCCGTGATTTCCTGCCCACCCCTGCTCAATGGGCTTGCTTTTCCTGGCTGGACCCGCCCACTCCTACACTAAGCCACTCCTCCAACCCGCCATGTTTATTGATTCACTGTCTCTGGTTGACTTCTTTCTTGCAGCCAACCCACCTGACTTTCTATCGCTCGCCCGCCTCTCCCTCCACTACACTCGGTCCAGCCTCCTGCACAACCATGGTGACACCCCTCTCACAGACTTCTGTCCAATCACTGACTTACCTCCTGGCCCAGACCCAATGGACTTTCTTCCTCTCACTCACCCCGCCCCTACCCCACTCTCTCCCTCCACTCTCGCACCCAGGGCATATTCGCAGGCTTCCTTCCTGCAGTCAATGAAACGGACTTTCGACCCACACCCATCCCCCAACCCCCCACCCCTCACCCCCGGCAAATACATTCAGCCACGCCCCCTGCCCTGCCGTGGTCTCCACCCCCTTGATGGACTTCTGCCCAATCACTAACTTTCTTCCTAGCCCCTCCCCAAAGGATTGTCTTCCTTGGCCTCTGCTTCCAGAACCTTCCCTCGGCCCGCCCCTAGCCTCCTCTCTTGCTGCGCTGGTTCTTCCCACAACTGCCCTAAGGGACTTCTTCCCTCCCCACTCCCTGCGACACCTCCCTCAGTGTCCTTGGGTCTTCCTTATGTCTTGACCACCCGCAGGTGGCATCACCACCCTTACCTACCTCACCCGCCGGGCGCCACACTCCGCTTTCTCCAGCAGCACCTTCCTCACCCAGCTGCCACCCTCGCTCGCTCGCTCGCCGTCCAGGTACACAGGACGCCGTTGGCAGAGGGACCATCCGCTGCCCAGCCTCTTGGCCCTTGGGACCCGGCTCTCCTGACTGAGGAGGAGACACCACTGTCCCTTGCTTGGTGCGCCAGGTGTGCGGACAGTCACCATGGCCACCTGTCTTGGCGCCAGCGATCAACCCAGCCTCGGCAGAGGCAGCAGAGACTCGAGCTTCAGGAGTGTCACGGTGCCACAGCAAGAAGGTTTCAGGACGGAGAGAGGGGTCCCCCGGAGCTGGACCCAGGCGGGCCCCTCGGGCAGGTCCTCACACACCTTGCGCCTCCAGGAGCAGGAGCAGGCGGGGAGTCGCTCGTTGGTGCACTATCTGCAGCACCGCGCCCTGGGCATGCGGGGCCGCCCCAGTCTCCAGGGCGTCAGGGGCCAAATGGGCTGCAGGTTAGCGTCCCAACTGCCAGAGCTGCTGACCGAACGCCGGCTGCACCTGGGCGCAGTGGACAAGGTGTTCTCGTCGCAGTGGCTGAATGACCGCCAAGTGGTGTGTGGCACCAAGTGCAACACCCTCTTCATGGTGGATGTGCACTCCGACCACGTCACTCCCATCCCCCTGCTGCAGGACAGGCGGCCCAGATGGTACCGGGTACACCCTGCCTCTGGCATCCGCGCCATCGAGCTGAATCCCTCCAAGACGCTACTGGCCACGGGGGGCGAAAATTCCAACAGCCTCGCAGTCTATCAGCTGCCCATGCTAGACCCCGTGTGCGTGGGCGACCGCCGTGGCCACAGGGACTCCATCACCTCCATGGCGTGGATCAGTGACGCCGCGGTCGTGAGTGGCTCTTGGGACGGCTCCTTGGCAGTATGGGAAGTGGATCCTGACAGGCTGACTGGCAGCACGGCTTGCAGCAGTGAAGCGAAGGTCCCACCATATGCCCATATCCGTCCAAGGAACAAAGAGCTCATCCCTGGATCCAGCATCCACTATGGCAACTCCAAGGTGCAAGCCGTGGCTTTCGGTGGTAAGAGACAGGAGCTGGCAGCAGTGTCCCTGGATGGCTACTTCCACCTGTGGAAAGCCCAGAGCACCCTGACCAGGCTGCAGTCTTTTAGCCTGCCCTTTGACCAAGAAAACACGTGCCTCAGCTACTCGGAGGAATTGTCCCTTTATGCCGTGGGCTCCCAGTCACACGTCTGCTTATTGGATCTGCGCAAAGGCCACCCCAATATCGGGGTCAGGCCCGTGTGCAACATAGAGGATGGCATTGGTGTGTGCTCCATGAGCTTCCATCAGCATATCATTACCATGGGCACGGGCCACAGCTGCCTGATATTCTTTGACATCCGCAAACGCAGGTTCCTGGAAGAGATGTCTGCGACCAGCCCAGAGTCCCTTTTTGAGCCCACAGGCAGGAAGCTCAGACTCTCCTGTAGCAAACACTGGGCCGACCAGGATGACCACTGGATGAATTATTACCCCAGTATCCAGGACATCCCTTACGGGATCTACACCCACTGCTACAACTGGCCTGAAATGAAGCTGTTCATGGGAGGAGGGCCTCTGGCCTCAGAACTGCGTGGGAGCTATGCAGGCCTCTGGAGCTAAGGACAGCTGCCTCCTCCTCCAAGTACCTTCATTTCCTTTTCAGTTCAGTCTAACTTTCCCTCTCCAGGCTGCATTTGTGAGTCTTCACTGTGTCTTTTGTCTTTCAGGTGGAACACCCTGCCAGTGGGCTTCGGAGAGATGGAGATCTTTGATCAAATCAAAAGTTGAGTTTCAATCTTTCTTCTCCTTCCTGACACCATCTGTCTGAATTTCCATACAAACATCTGGCGTTAGTGTTTAATGCCGTATTTTTTCACCAGTGCACGTCCGCAGCACGTTAACCATTGCTTTCCTGGAGAGGAGGTGGTGTGGACACCTCACATAATTAACTGAACAGACAGTTTAGGTTAATCCTCAGTGACCCTCCGTCCTGACCCATTCACATATTCTGTCTGGAAGAGATACTGCCATTGCCCTACAACTGTATTCCTTTTCTGTTTTCTTCTTACTGCTACGAGAACAGAAACGTTTCAGTTATTGATTTATCGAGTTTTTGTGACAGACAATATATACCTTTAATTTTGGACATATTCTAACAGTCTTTGGGCGTCTGTGCTGAGAATTAATTCGTCCTGTAGCGCATATGCAGTGTGAAAATCAATTCCAGTTCTATGTGGTGTACTCTTAGAAGCATTTCACTGGCTCACTGTGATAGAAGTGTACGGAGTGTGTAGTGCATGTCCCCGGTACTCAAGTGTTTCGGTAAAGTTTATTGTCTTGGAATAAGAATCATCACGGAATCTTGTGTTCCTATGGGAATCCCAGTTGGTCTGAATGTTTTTGGGTCCACAAAGGTGTTGCTGATTCGAATGTTCTGAATTACCTGAAAGATGTGTTGTGTGTTTTCTGCTGCTTTCAACAGATTGCCCTGATTCTTTCGCACATCAGTCACAGCGCCTCCTGCATCCATAAATTTACTGCTATGCATACACAGCACTGGAAACGAGTCTTTAGGCTCATGAATGTTTAGAGATTTCTCTAGTCTATTTTTCAGTAAATAACCAGAAGCACCTCCCTTGAGAGTGCTTGAACGTGAGTATGTATTTGCTAAAGTAATTCCTGAAGGGTTACCCAGTGTCTTTGTGGTCTACCTTCCCCTAGGTATTAGGGGACTTTTAGGGTATTTCTGAGGTTGTTGTGGGACACAAGGACAATGCTTACAGGGGAAATGACTTTTGCCATGCTGGGTCTGATTTTTAAGAATAAATGCAGGGCGGAGGGAGGTTGGTAGCCCACGCCTATTATCCCAGCACTGGGGAGGTTGAGGCAGGAGGTTTGCTGAAATTTCAAAGTCAGCCTGGGACACAAAGTGAGTTCAAGGCCAACCTGGACCACCTAGTAAAATCCCCTCTCAGAAAGACCAAAAAAAAAAAAAAACCCAAAAAAACAAAACAAACAAACAAACAAAAAAACAAACACAAAACCAGAAAAAGAAAGGTAGAACTGAAAAAACTGTATGAACGTACAGCCTCTGTGTTGGTGGTGTGAAAACAGGGTGCCTGGGTGTTTGCACTGCTGGACAGGTCCAGAAAAGTTTTCCTGGGGCTAGCCTGGCTTAGAGAGCCTTGTACAGAGTTGGTGTGTGGGAGGGGGAGCGGAGCTGAATCAAAGTTTTCCTAAAGAACAGGTGTAGAACTTTAGCCACCCCACCAGCCTCAGTCAGGCAGGGAATCTAAGCTAAGAGGAGGGAGCTGGGGATGGAGCCACAAGGTAGGGAGGGCAGTCCCAGCCCTGGAGGGAAAGGAGGAGGAGGGAGGAGGAGCAGGGCTCCCAGAGGGGAGAGCAGGCCAACTCCCTATGAGCATGTCAAAGGGCAGCCCAGGAGGCAGGAGGGAGCTGGGGGGTGCTCTCCAGGGCCTGAGAGGACTGAGGGCCACCAAGGCAGAGGATCCCCTCCCCACCAGTCCAATTCCTCCTTCAGGCCCATTGTCTCTGCTGCTTGGCTTCCGGGTAGCACTGACCCACCCTAAGGCTGCTGGTGTTTGCAGGCTGACTCTGGTGCCAAGCCTGTGGCAGTGTTCTTTAGCCTCCAGCCTCACTGCACTGCAGGGTATTTATACTGCCTAGCTCTCTGGGGCTTTTGGATGCTCTGAGTCCCTGAATGGACAAGTAGGCTGCCAAGGGAAAGGTTCCCAGGTCAGATTCCTTTGTAAGCTGACCGAGTAAGCCTTTCCAGTACTCCTGTGGAAGTCTCCTATGTTCCCATGTCAGAGACTTACTGCATTTTCTTGCCTGGGGACAAAGCCATACTCCTTTAGTGTCTGGTCTATTTCACTCAACATACCCTCCACGGGCAAAAAGCCAAAGCAAACTGCACCAAAATAAAACCAGGGGTAAGAAAACAAAAGTTTGTTAAAGTAGAGGTCCCCGAGCCATGACACTGAATGTCTGCGGCAGGCTTGAGAATGTCCCCTTGTGAGAGGAAGCCCAAGTGGAAGGTAGAAAGCTCCTCTCTGGGTTCCCTTGCCTTGCCTTGCCTCAACAGCCGCTGCCTCCTTGCTCAGGTGCCTTGACCTGGCCTGCATCTGACTGCCTCTAACCCTCAGCAGGCAGGGCTGGGCTCCTCCTGCCTTGGGCTCTGCAGAGCGCTGGGCCCCTTCCAGGGTGGATGCAAAGAGTCCCAGATCCTCACTGTGCTCAGGGGTTGACAGGACCACTGGGGAGTTGAAGACGGAGATGGAGGAGGAGGAGGAGCGGGAGGAGGAAGAGAGGACTAGGAGGAGGAGGACGACGACGAGGAGGAGGAGAAGGTAGAGGGGTTGGAGCAGGAGGAGGAAGAGAGGACCAGGAGGAGGAGGAGGCAGAGGAGAAGAAGGAGGAGGAGGAGGAGGAGGAGGAGGAGGACGAGAGGGATAGGAGGAGGAGGAGGAGGAACAGGAGGAGGGAGAGAGGACCAGGAGGAGGAGGAGAGGACTAGGTAGGCAGAGCAGGTAGAGGAGGAGCAGGACTAGGAGGGAGAGGACTAGGAGGAGGAGGAGCAGGAGTAGCACTAGGAGGAAGGGGAGGAGGAACAGGAGGAGGAGGACTAGGAGGAGGAGCAAGATGAGGAGGAGGAGCAGCAGGAGGAAGACAGGACTAGGAGGAGGAGGTGGAGGAACAGGAGGAGGAGGAGCAGGAGAAGGAGCAGGAGGAGGATCAAAAGGAGGATCAGGACGAGGAGGAAGAGGAGGATGTGAAAGAGAGGACTAGGAGGAGGAGGAGCAGGACTAGGAGGACCAGGAGAAGAGCACTAGGAGGAGGAGGAGGAGAAGGAGGTGGAAGAGAGAATCAGGAGGAGGAGGAGCAGGAAGAGGAGGACCAGGAGGAGGAGTGGCAAAGCGTGGTGGCAGAAGTGCTTAGCCCTAGCACTCCAGTGGGAAGGTGGGGGTGGGGGCAAAAAACTCCTCCAGGTGCCTCTCATTTTCAACAGCTCTTCTGGGCAGGGACCCCCTGCAGCCACGCCCTCCTGTGCTGGCTGCCAGCCCAGGATGCTTGCTGGAAGCCTGGATGCCAGCGCAGCCTGTTTCTTCCCTGCTGCACCCCTGCCAGCAGCAGCGGAAGCAAGTGGGCAGAGCAGCAGCCTCCAGGAGGGAGGGCCCAGTGCGCTGCTGTCCTGCAGGCTGGGAGGGCAGAGCACTGCTCCACCTGCCTCAGGCAGTGGCAGGACCTGCCTGCCCCCTGCCCAGCGCTGTGCGCCTGTCTCCAGGGGCTCAGACTGCTTCCTGCCCAGCCCCAGCCCCTTCCAGAGCTGATGCCCTCCTCAGCCAGCTTGTGCCCACACTGTCCCTCAGGGCCTTGTCCTGCTTGTCTTCCCTGCTGCTGTCCTGCAGGCCTTGGGGCCCCTAAGCCCCACCTTGCGTGTGGCACCTCCTGTGCCTCTTGCTGTGGAACTTATGGCCCATGGCCACCTGGAAAACTGAGCTAGAGGGGCACTTGGGCAACTTCCATGAGATGGAAAATGCCTTGGAGCAGGGGATCTTTGATTTGTCTGGAAAACTTTTTGGAGGCGGTTGGATTAATGTCTGTGTATTGAGGCTATGACCATGGGATTAGTGAGTGGTGGTGGGATTAAGGGTGCCTCACCCTGGGTGTAGGTGGCACAGATCAATAGGTTTAAAGCCTGGGTAGAAAATGAAGTGAGATTGGGATGCCTGCAGCTAGTGTCGCTGCTTGCTGCTCCTCTGGCCTTCTGCCTACCATGCCATGAGCTGTTTCTCATCTGTGCTGCCCCTCTGCCATGCTCCTCCTTGCATGGGCGCACCTCCTGTGTCCCTGGCTTGGGGGTCGGGGGCCACCTCCACTTTCCTCTGGTCCAAGGCCCTCACCTGGGAATTCCTGGCCATTCCCAGCCTCTGGAGACAAGGGCTCCAGTTGCACTTGGGCAACTTGCTTGGGAATGCAGGGTCCCTGCACCAGGAGACACGGGTGGTGCCCAGTGGGCTCACTCAGCTGGGGCGGGCCCAGGAGCCTGGGCTGGCTCAGAGGAAGATGGCTGATGGCTGATGGCTCAACGAGGAACCTGGGCTGGCTCAGAGGAAGATGGCTGATGGCTGATGGCTCAACGTAGAGCTGCTGGACCTCCTGTGGGACCTGCTGCAGAAGAAGCAGGACAGGTGGGCACGGGACCCTCCTGGTCTGGTAGCTCGGGCGTAGCCCTGGGGTGGGGTTGGACCCTGCCTGTCCATCTTTCCCTGGTCCTCAGGAGCTCAAGGCACAGCTCTGCGGCCTACATTGCCCTCCCCAGCCTGAACAGTGTGAGGAAGCTTCCTTGTTTGTACTCCGCATGCCTCTCCCAGGACTCTGCTCTGAGTGTCTCAGGAGGTGAGGAAGAGCTTCTCTATGGCTCCCCTGATAGTGGGAGACCCCTCCTGGGCTCCACCAGAGACACAGTCACAGAGACAGAGACAGAGACACCACGGAGATTCCAGCTGGTTAGCCTGAAGCCCTCCCCTCAGAATCCTAGACAGCAGAAACGGGGCCCATGGGGTGCAGACTGGGCCAACACAGGGCTGTGACATGGAGGGCCTGTCGCTTCGGTCCCAACTAGCCCACCCTTTGTCTTGATTCCTCACTGGCACCCCACCAAATGTGGGCGATGCCACCCTGTGGTGCCTGGGACTGAGGCATGGCACTGAGTCCCTGATGGAGGGAATCCAGTCCCGCAGAGGCTGCAGGGGGAAGAGAGCAGGCCTGAGCTTCATGGGAGGCTGCACAGGTTGGGGTGGCCTGGCTGGCAGAGGCGGAAGCTCTGGAGGAGGCCTGTGGGTGGAGAGGAGGAGGAGCCCTAGGCATGAGAAGTGTGGTTTGCTGCTGGGCCAGCTCATCCCCTGAAGTCCCCCTCCCGCTGCCCCTCACAGTCCCCCGCCATCCCCTGAAATACCCTGCTATTGTCCCAGCTACCCCCCCTCCCCCGCATGGTTTCTGGCTCCCCCTTCCTTCCCAGCTTCCCCCCAGCCTCTTAGGACACCGGGTTTGCCAGCAGCACGGCACCTCCTGTTGGTCCGCCACAGAAGGCACCTGGGCCAGGCGCCTCCTGTTGATCCACAGCAGAACTGCACCGGCGACTAGACTGCTGGCTTGGTGCCTACTGGGCACAGAACGCCAGGTCCTGGGCACTTTCCACTGGCAGGTGCCCCACTTCTCCATGTGAGCGCTCTCTCTCTTTGCCTTGCTCCAGCCTAGGTCGCAGGTCCTTCGCTCTGCAGAGTCGTCAACAGGCTCCTCTGTGGCCTCCTTTGGGCATTGGGAACTCCCAGAGCTGCAGTTGAGCTTGGGGAGGCATCAGGGGAGGAGGAGGCCAGAGAGGCAGGAGTCACTGAGGGACCTCTGCACCCAAGAGGAGGCAGTCAGAGCCTGCACTGCCCCTTGGTCCAGCTGGCTGCGAAGGATAGCAGTGCCTCTTGTGAGTGTGGAATGACCTCTTAGGAACACTGTGCCAGCCCTGCGGGAAACCATGAATGCACTTCTCCTAAAATGCCTGCGAAGACTGCAGTACCAGCTGACCTTTACACGCTGCCTGGCTCTGGTGCCTGCAAAACCGGAGTCACGCATACTCGTGCAGAAGAAAGCAACAGGCGTCTCCCTGAGGACTTGCAGATTGGGCCCCTTGTGCGACTTTCTGGGAGAAAGGGTGTGCAGGCTCTGGAAGGTCCTGCCTGAGTCTCCCACTGCCCCTAAGCTCTGCTGGTCGTCGTCTTCTCCTGCTCCCATTGCACCTGGACTCGCACAGCAATGGTAGATTTTCCCCTAGACACAGTATGAAAGTCAAAGCAAACCCTGCTTTGAGGATATGAGCCCCTGTGCAGATGCTGGCCAATAAACCGGCTCTTTGTCCCTAAACTTCCTGGCATGGGAAGTCGGATTGCCTGAAACTAATTGCCTTGTTTAGGTTTTTGAGACAAGGTCTGCCCACGTAGTTCAGGCTGTCCCTGAAGTCACCAGGTAGCCAAGGCTGGCGTGAACCTGATGTCATCCTTACGCTCGGCCCCTAGAGTGCTGGAATGACAGTGTGCGCCACCAAGCCCAGCGACCTTGAACTGCTTTTACAGTCAGCCTTACAAAGGACTGCAGGGAAATATGCTTCAAAGAATGGGTCCAACAGGCTTCCTTTTGCTCTCTAGTCAGATTCCCAAGTCAAGTAGCAGAACCGAGAAGAAGCCCTTTAAATGTCCGTAACTAAACACTTTAGGAAGAAAGCCACATTAATATCACCTCAAAATTGTTTGCACCTAGGATTGTCCCACCTTATCCCCGATACTTAAATTTGTTTAGAATGATCTCGACCAGGATGAACATATAGGAATATAAAAGCCACATGCTAATGAGTTTTAATTTCTTTCACCCAGTATGCACACTTCTCAATGTCACAATAACTTTTAAAGTTTGCAGTTTTCCTTTTTAATGTCGTCTCTGTAGTAAATGAGGAATAAAATGCTAAACCCCAACTTCCTATTCAACCCTGACCTGCAACAGGAACTGTTACCTGGGCAACTAACAACCTGGCTGATGGGGTGGGCATTTTCTGCTCCATCCCCTCCCTTTTCGAGTTCCTCTTGCAAAGTATTTTCTGGGCATATGATTTGTGATTTTTTGAGCTAAGCCCCGACTAGAAGGAGTAACGTTAGGTCTGTTAGTTGTCCTAGGTTTCCCAGTTTTTCCACCAGGAGGCAGTTTTTCCACCAGGAGCTCATGGTTTCTTTTCTCTATGATAGTTTTCTTTCCCTAAGTTGATTTTGACAAGGGAGTGAAGCACTTAATCTGGTTTAGCAGCACATTTTGTATGCCTTGGATGCCTGCTAAATTTTTATGATTTATAAGGGCATCACTGGTTTTTGAGGTTTGTTTGTTTGGTTTTTTGGTACTGGGGATGGAACTCAGGACCTAGCGCTTGCCAGGCAGGCACTTATGCCGCTGAGCTAACTCTCTAGCCCTCACTGGTTATTTTTTATTCGGCGAGGGGCAGTTATCTATAGAGCTAAGGCAAAAATGTAGTGTAGTATTAAGCCCACATGTAATCTGAAATGCCTATAAGCTCCCCTAAGCCGCATGCCGTCATAAATGGGGCCTTGCACTGGTGGCCGGATCGAGGTGTGTGACGCTGGGGCTAAGTGTGTGCTGCTACTGCTGTGACGTTGCTGCCTTCCTGCCTTCTGCCTTCTGCCACACTGTAGACTGTTCCACTTCTGAGATGCCCCTGTGTCGTGATAGCCTGCCGTGGAGCCCACCGACTGTGCACTGAAACCTGTATGAAGTGCGCTCCCATAAACTTTCTTTCCTTGGACCTCAGGCGTTGGGTATTTTGTCTCAGCAAAGAGAAAGGTAACTAAGACACCGCCCTTTACTTTGGGTAAGGTAAAGAAAACCGGTTTGGGATCCCGAGTCATTTCTGAGGGAGCAGATACTTATCCAAGTGTCAGCCCATCTAGGACTCAACTTGGGGACTAACTTCGCCCCCGTGTCTCCTCTTTGTATCAAGTATAGAGGGCAGCACCAGGGGAGGTGGGTAGATCTTTGGACAGCCCCTGCTGATCTACATGTTGGTCCAACATGTCTGCCATGCACTGATGTGGGATTATCCCAGGAATGTTGCAAGGACTTGGCTCCTGCCTTCCCACTTTAAAGTACTTTTGTTTTAAGATATATAAAAATTGCTTTGATAATTCAATACATGTATGCAATGGGTAGTGACTAAATCGAGGTCATTCTTGTTTCCGTTCTGTATCGTTTGGTTGTTTTGGGGTCCTTCTAAGCCCTCTTTTCTGGTGCTTCCTGCGGTGTGTGATAAATCGCTGCAAAGTGCAGCCATCTTGCCCTGGGGAGAGTCACTGCAGGTCACTCCGGCTCGGGACTCTGCTTTACTACCTGGTGTTCCACTTTCTCCTGCTCTCCTCAGCTTTGCGCATCACTACTCTTCTCTCCGTTTCTATGGCATTGTACGGCAAGCATGGGACAGAACTGAGGGGCGGGGGCTGTACCACTGAGCTTCATCCCCAGCCTTATTTAGTTATTTATTTGTTGAGAATGCTGCCCAAGCTGCCCACGCAGCTCTTGACCTTGTGGTCGTCCTCTCTCAGCCTCTCCAGGAGCTGAGACTACAGACCTGTACCACTGTGCAAGCAACAGTAAGCCTCACTATGGATATTAGGTAATATCTGACACTTAGTAAGCTCTTTACTGAAGTTGAATTTGATCTGAAACAGTACTCCTTGAGTAACAGAAACACGGCTGGCACCACATTAATTCAGATGGGCACTTCCTGAGTCCAGGAGTGCCAGGCCAGCCTGAGCTAAATGCAGGTGACGCACATATGTATAAGGACCCTGTGAGTTGTGAGGGGCAAAAGGAATGCTTTGGTACTTGGAAAATGGGAGACTCTTAGGTGGTCTCTGGGGATGCACCAGTGATAGAGAAGAAGAGAAAGACAACGCAGATGTTGAAGTAGCTGGGCATGGATGAGGGGCTAGCAGTCTACGTGTCGGTGGAGTCTGCATCTCATAGAGGGAGGGTTGTATAGGGACAGATACAGATCAGATGATGACGCATTTCACAGGTTCGGCTAAGGTGTTGGGGCTTGGGCTACTGGCCGATAAGAGACCACTAGGGTTCAAGGAAAGGGACACTCTGATCATAGTGCAGGATCAGCTCAGTGCAGGGCTGCATGAGAACTGCTTTCTTGCCTGGTGCTTTGTGATTGCGGCCACCATTTCCATGCAAGCGTCTGGGTGCATCTGGTTTGAAGGAGACAGGGAGCAGGAGAAAGCTCAGCCCTGCACGCTTCTCCATTCTGTGTCCTCCCTGTGGTGGTGCCTCCAGGCACCAAGTCCAAGGGTTGAATCTGGGAAAATGTGAAGAAAGTCCTACTGTGGATATTGGTTGGTCCTCAGCTCTAAAGCCAGGTGGGTTCTCTGGAGGCTGGCATGCAAGAGCCTCCATATTCCCAGGACAGAAGCATGGCCTGGCAGGAGTGCGGTGGGCTTAGAGTTCAGGGTGGAGCCTGAAACCCTCCACCGAAGGCCACCATGGTTACTCTGGCAGTCCAGGAAAGAGGGCTGTGGGAGAGCTTGTGTCACCGGTGGGATGTTGCAGTGTGTCTCTGGAGAAACAGATCCAGGGGTCTAAGGTTGGCAGAGGGGTGAGTCTACACAGTGAAGCACAGGTCCATGGCACGTTGAGGTGGGAAGAGGCCGTGGGTAGAATAGAATCCAGGACAGGTGTCCACAGCACGAGGAGCCCCTGAGTCCAGGAGTGTCGGGCCAGCCTGGGTGAAATAGCCAGAAGAAATCTCATTCAAAGAAAGAAACAGCTGCAGCTGAGCAACATTTTGGCCTGCACACACCAGGGGAAGAGATCAGGGGCAGAAGAGGCTCCCTCCCCACTCACTCAAAGGCAGACTCTGAAAAGGCTAACAAGTGAGTGTCGTCTGGGACTGCGGTCACTCGTATCGGAGCCTGGACATGTCTGGTCACCATGGAAAGCCTCAAGCTTGTCACACACCATCTAGGACATTCTCCTGGCCCACAGAGATAATCCGGGTATGACCTGCATGTGTACACAGCACGCCAGGCTCCTTGGAGTCCACACCCAGCTCCTATGGCCCCACACCATCCATGGCCCAGCCGGCGAATCTGTCTCAATAATTAACTCCAAATTAAAGTTCAGGCTGCCTAACAGGAGGAGGACCAGGGGATGGAGAGGGAGGGAGAAGAGAAGGAGAAGGAGATGGCAGGAGAATTCAGAAATGTTGTATACATGTACCAACTCCCCAAGACAATGTGACAATTATGCACTGCAGACAAGGACTGATAAGGTGGAAGGATGGCAAGTGGCAAAGTTTCAGGGCAAGCCAGCAGACCAGAAAGTCAAGCTAGGTGTCCCTGTGACAGTCTTGAGGCAGATTTCCTCCTTCTCCATGAAAACTACTTTTTCCTCTGAAAGCCTTGGACTGATTGGATGACGCCCACCTTCTGCCTAATTGACTTCTACCAATTGATTATAAGAGTTAACTGTACCTCCAAATTCCTCCAAAACCTGAGCCCGTGTTGGCCACAGAACTGGGGGCAGGAGGTTAGCAAACCAGCCACCGCCAACTGCTCATCCTGGTCTCCATCCCAACACAACAAAGATCTCACAGGCACATCTTACCTTTCAGCAGGAGGCAGCAGAATCACAAAGGGGAACTAAGGAAGGAGGCCAGTAATAACATTGGAGCAGAAGGCACTGACTCACGGAATAGAAACAGGGAAAGAATTGAAGCCAAAAGCATTTTTTAAAAAAATCAAACTATGCATACACACACACATAGACACGCACACACACACAGATTTGTAGATGAGAAGGAAGTGCAAATCGTTTTCATGGATGCATATTTACTAATAAATATAAATTTATATTTGTATAACATTAAATTATTTCTGCCAAATTAAAATTATATTTATTTAAAACATAAACAGCAGAGAAGTCACATAGCTAAAAGTCAGAATTCAAACAAATTAGGCTCAGCAAGATTTCCCCATACATTTCTGCATATTTATGCACTGAAACTATTTCTCTGCAGCCCCACACGTTGCCATCCTAAATCAGTCAAACAAAAGACTTCCAATTATAAGACAGAGAGAACAAAATCCTCAGGAATAACTTTGACAGAAGTCGCAGAAAACCTGTGTTGTGATCCTGACAATACTATTCAAAGTATTGATTAAAGAAATGGACAAAGAGCTTGTGTTCATAGATGGGGAGAGAACGTAGTACTAAGATGATACTATTCCCCACCTATTTAATGATTCGCAGCAAACCCTAGCAAAATTCCTGTTGACTTCTTGGAGGAAATTGACAAGCTATCCCAAAATTCTCGTGAAACTGAAGGAACACTGAATCCATCGTGAGGAAAAAGAAGAAGAAAAACCAACACTTCCCAGGTTCTAAATTTCTCATTGAGCCACAGAGACTTGTGAATGTATTCCTGACACAATAAGAGAAATGGAGGCAAACAGAATGCATGGAAAGTACCGCTGTGAGCACCCGGGTGGTCTGTGCAGTGACAAGGACGCAACACCTCAGTGGGGAAACTGCGGTCTCCTCAACAGGCAGATGCCTGGACCTTGCTGGCATTAACGTTAAAAGCAACGAAGCTGGACACTTACACTCTACGCGAAGGTTAACTTCAAATGCGCTGAGTGTAAGACCTGAGGACACAAGTCTTAGAGGGAAGCAGGAGGTGATGTGTAGGGAGCCGAGCGACAGCCCCATTGCTGCCTCCCTGCCTCTCTCTCTCCTATGGGCACTGCATCTGCCTACATTAACCATAATCCTCTCCTGCTTACCTCACATACCTGGACGTGACGGTGACCCTGTTGTATTCATCCCCATAGCCTCTTCCTGTCCCACCTCCTGCTCTTGACCTATAAAAGATGTAATCACTTCTGGAATTAACAGGGGGCTTGATTGGATTCTCTCGACTTGCTTCTGTCTCTCTTTGTCTCCCCTATGTCTTTATTTAATCCCCGTTCCGTCTCCAGGTACACCCCACGGATTGATCCGCAGGCCGGATCAAGTGGCGCCCATCATGGGGCTCCTGGCATGGAGGAGTCAACGAGGGAGCCGTTTGAGACAGCCAGCTGAAAGTGAAAGCAAGTTGAACCAGAGACTGAGATGAGAACTGAGCAAACTGAATCAAGGATTAAAGCTAAAAGCAACAGGATATTAAATCAAGTACCAAGGCCTGAACGGACGACAACCCGATGTCCTGCCTGAGTCACGATGAGTGAACAGCGACCCCATTCATTTTCCCAGACATGGGTCAAGCCTTGAGCAAACACGAATTGCTCGTGGGAGGCCTTATAAAGGCATTAAAGACAAGAGGGGTAAGGGTTAGAACAAAAGAATTATTGCAGTATTTTCAATTTATTCATAAGGTTTGCCCCTGGTTCCCCCTAGAGGGTTCTATGGATACCAAGAGTTAGAATAGAGTAAGAGATGCTTTAAAAGATTATTATAGAGTTTTCGGTCCGGAAAAGGTTCTGGTGACCACCTTTACATACTGGAAATTAATCTCTGAGCTGCTTGCCCAGTGGCATACAGATTCTCAGATTGAGGAGATGGTCGCATAAGTTGAGGCTGCCCTGTGTGACTCCATTAATTCTAACTCAAAACCATCCTCAGAAAAATCTGAAGTCTCTTATTTCTCAGATGCAGAGGATGAAGGCATGCTAAAGGTCCTCTTACATGGCAATCTGCCACCACTTCTTCCTGTTGAAATGATCGATAGGTTCCAGGATGGCTAAACCCCTGGACCCTCGCTATGCTTACAGGAACAGGAGATTTCGCCACAATAGTGACCCAAATGTGGTTCGATTTGGGCCTCTTTGCCCAGATTAATATGGCAGCAACTAGAGCATGGAAATGGCTCCCATCAGGAGGCCAGCCTACCTTAACTCTCACCCAAATAAAGGAAAAGCCTGAGGAACCCTTTTTGGACTTTGTCAATCGCCTCCTACAGGCGGCAGAGCATCTTTTCGGCTCCACAAAAACAAACTCTACTCTGGTCAAACAATTGGCTTATGAAAATGCAACCTCAGCTTGTCAGGCTGCAATTCAACCACATCGCAAAAAAGAGGACCTATCAGGTTATATCCACTTATGTACAGATATTGGGCTGGCTTATCAAGGCCTAACCATGGCTACGACACAAGATTCCATAGTTAAACAACCCCTCTCTCGTTCTGAAAAAGATGCCGCTTGTTTGAAATGTGACCAAAGTGGCCACACGGCTCGTGATTGCAAAAGTAAAAAGCAAAATCAGTCCTCTACAAAAAAACCAGGGCTATGTCCTAGATGCAAGCGAGGAGACCACTGGGGTAATGAGTGCAGATCCAAAAAGGATGTTCAAGGTAACCCTCTTCACCCGCAGGGAAACGGGATACAGGGCCATCCCCAGGCCCCCAATTTCGGACAAACCCCTGGGGCTCCAAGGTTTTTCCCAGCACAAAACAATCCATTTCAGACCTCTTCAGAGCAACTCCAGGGAGTGCAGGGTTGGACCTCTGTTCCACCTCCAACACAGTATTAACCCCTGACATGGGTGTCCAGGTCATGCTCTCAGGAATCTATGGGCCCCCTTCCCCCGAGACTTTTGGTCTTATTATTGGATGTAGTAGCACTACACTTAAAGGATTACAAGTTCTGCCCGGGATAGTACACAGTGATTACACAGAGGAAATAAATGTCACGGTTTCTCCCCTTGTTGGCGTCATACCAGTTAGGACAGGGCAACGCCTTGCTCAATTGCTGCTATTGCCATTGGCTCAAATGTCTAACAAATCCATAACTCCCTATGGGGGGGACTCCCTTCTTGGAGCTTCAGATGTATATTGGGCCCAACATATCTCCAAAGAAAAGCCCCTCATGACTCTATATTTAGATGGAAAAAGTTCCTCAGGCCTCCTTCATACGGATGCAGATGTTATACCATTATCAAAAAGGAGGAGTGGCTTACTGCCTGGCCTTTAGAAACAACCTTAACACACCTCCAAGGGATTGGACACTCAAAAAATCCACAAGGCAGTTCCAAACAACCGGTTTGGAGAGATTAAGAAGGTAATCAGAGACACTTACAACCTTATGTCATAGAGCGTCTGCCTCTTAATTTATGGTGAAGAGACCTACACTCCCAAATGGGATTAATTATGGGAAGCCCTAATAATGTTGTCACAGTGCAAATGCTTAATATGGGCTACCTGCCAAAACAGGGCTTAGGAAAAAATAACATGGGCATTACTGATCCCATTATCCCTACCCCTAACAATGCCAAAGCTTGGTTAGGCCATTTTTCATAGGGGCCATTGACACTCCTGTGATCCATGCTAAACAAATTATGTGGCTATCAGAAGAGCTGGAATGGGTCGATCAGTGGACCCTTTCCTCTGAAAAACTTATGGCTGCTCAACATCTGGTGAAGGACCATTTAAATGCAGGCCACATAATACCTGGTGATTCACCATGGAATACTCCCATTTTTGTCATTAAAAAATATCAGGTAAATGAGGCTACTACAAGACCTCAGGGTGATAAATAAGACTATGTTCATAATGGGGCCACTACAGCCAGGCTTTCCTTCACCTAGTGCCATACCTTTAGGTTATTTTAAAATTGTTATAGATCTTAAAGATTGCTTTTTTTTCTATTCCCTTGCATCCAGATGACCAAAAATGTTTTGCCTTTAGCCTTCCATCGATTAATTTCAGAGCACCTATGCACAGATTTCAATAGCGAGTCCTCCCACAAGGGATGGCTAATTCCCCTATGGTATGTCAGTCTTTTGTAGCCACTGCAATATAGCCAGTCAGAGATCATTGGCCACATATCTACATTATCCATTATATGGACGATATCCTCTTGGCCGGAGATGACCAAAATCAAACCCTAAGGTGCTACCAGGACTTATAGGTTGCCTTACAAGAGGCTGGACTTCAAGTAGCCCCTGATAAAGTATAGCTTACTGATCCATATACCTACTTGGGTTTTTAATTACGTGGCACTCAAATACTCTCTCCAAAGACCCAACTGAGGCTTGATGGCCTCAGAACACTTCATGACTTCCAAAAACTATTGGGAGACCTTAATTGGCTTATACCAGTTTTAAAACTGACTAAACATGATTTACAACCCCTTTATGAGCTGCTTCGGGGAGACATAGATCCAACCTCCCCCGCGGGCTTACACCTGATGCCAGGAGAGTGCTCAGTACAGAGAAGAGGCTATTGCTCAACAAACTGTTTCCTTTATGGACTACAATGAGCCTTTGCAATTTCTCATTTTTACTACAAAGCCTTGTCCCACAGCAGTGTTCTGGCAACAAGCTCCCCTCATGTGGGTCCATTTATCGGTCTCCCCAAAAAGAATATTCCTGCCTTATTCCAGGCTGTCTCAGACCTAATAATTCAGGTTAGAAAGCAAGAAAAATGTTATTTTGGCATAGAACCAGACATTATCATTCAACCTTTTAAAAAGGACCAAATAAATTGGCTACTTCAGACTACGGAAGTGTGGCCTATTGCCTTAGCTTCCTTTTCAGGGACTATCGACAATCATTACCCTCCAAATAAGCTGGTTGACTTTGCCAACCGTCATCCATTTATACTCCCTAAGATCACAGCTCCACAACCTCTTCCAGGCGCCCTGGTGTTATTCACTGATGGCTCCTCCTCCGGCAGGGCTGCTTATGTATCCCAAGACAATGTGTTTACCCTCCAGACAGACACCTTCTCTGCCCAATTAGCAGAATTACAGCCTATTCTTGTAGCCTTTACTGCTTACTCCGACCGACCCTTTAATTTGTATACTGACAGTGCTTACCTTGCTCAGTCTGTTCCATTATTGGAGACTGTTGCTACCATCTGTCATGCTTCCCCGGCTGCAAATTTGTTCAAACGATTACAAGGCTTCATACGGCTTCGCCGTCATAAGTTCTTTATTGGTCATCTAAGGCCCATTCCAACCTCCCTGGGTCCCTTGCCCGAGGAAATCATTTGTCTGATGTTACTGTATGAGCACAGGTTTTTATGATTCATTTTGAGCCTACAGATGACTCCAAGGTGTCTGAGGCCCAACAGGCCCATCAGCTACACCACCTCAATGCTCACACGCTCTGCCTCCTCCACAAAACTACCCGTGAGCAAGCCAGACAAATTGTAAAAATTTGCCCCTCTTGTGCTATCCACTTACCTGTTCAACACCTAGGAGTCAACCCAAGAGGTTTAATCCCTAATGCTTTGTGGCAAATGGACATTACTCATTTCAATGAATTCGGCAACCTAAAATATATACATGTAATTATTGACACACACAGTGGCTTCAGTTTTGCCACTCTCCAGACAGGAGAAGCTGCCATACACATTATAGCCCATTTGCTGTCAGCCTTTTCAGTTCTGGGATGTCCTCAACAGCTCAAGACCAATAATGGCCCTGGCTATACCAGTACCTCCTTCACTCAGTTTTGCAAGTGCCTTAATATCCTCCACACCACAGGTATACCTTATAATCCTCAGGCACATGGCATTGTTGAACGTGCACATCGTTCCCTTAAATTCACCATAGATAAAATGAAAAGGGAGACATGGTACCCAACCCAGGGGTCCCCTAGAAATGTCCTTTCACATGCTCTTTTTATTTTAAATTTTCTGACCCTGGATGCTTTAGGCTGCTCCACAGCATCTCAATTTTGGTATACTCAAACTCAAACACGGTTTGTGTCTGTTTTATGGAGAGACCCGCTAACCAATATGTGCAATGGTCCTGACCCAGTCCTTATCTGGGGACGAGGTTCAGTGTGTGTTTACCCTCAACAAGATAGCGAAGCTAGATGGCTATCTGAGTGCCTCATGAAACAAGTAGACAGCTCTTCAAAGACTCCATGCAACGCCCAGGAATAATGTCATTTCCTGAGGCACAATCCCCTGTGTTCTCTTACAGGTGACACAACCCTCCAGAGCCTTATGCTGTCTACCCAGCCTTCTCCTTGAACTGTACCACACCCATGTTGGATTTAGACCCCTGCCAAACAGACTACAACTGCTGGCAGCCATACACAGAACCCCGTGACTGCGGAAGATGTTCTTCTTGGTCTGGAGGAACATAAATCAGCCAAATAGACTGTGTCCAGTGTTATGCGAGACAAGCTCCAAGACATAGAAGAATGACTTCAACAGAGACACCAACAAACGGCTGCCAACCCCTTCTCCTCGATATGTGTGTGTGGGGGGGGAGCTTTTCCCTTACCTAGCACCCCTTTTGGGTCCCCAGCTGCCCTATTGCTTCTCCTTTCGGTGAGTCCTTGTATTTTTCAGAGGATTATGACGCTCATTAATAACCGGATAGACGCGTTTATGGCAAAGCCCATTCAGGTACACTATCATCAGCTGGAGATGGCAGATCAACAAACCTACTGGGAAGGAATTCCCATGAGTGGCCCATATGATGATGTGGCCTAACTGCCCTGGGGCAATGGACAGGCAGTCAGAGACGGGCAACTAGGACATGCATAGTAATTCCAACGGCCACCTAAGACAGGCACAGGACCAACTGCTGTTCTGTAAGCCCATGATGGGTAAGGCCTGGTTGGGTTCATGCAATGAGGTCCTTGACCTAAGACAGACACTGTCCAGCAGGGCCTGCAATACTCCTGATTAAATAATATACAAAGGGAGGAGATGTAGGGAGCCGAGAGACAGCCCCATTGCTACCTCCCTGTCTCTCTCTCCTATGGCACTGCATCTGCCTACATTAACCATAATCCTCTCCTGCTTATGTCACATACCAGAACGTGATGGTGACCCTGTTGTATTCATCCCCATAGCCTCTTCCTGTCCCACCTCCTGCCCTTGGCCTATAAAAGATGTAATCACTTCCAGAATAAACATGGGGCTTGATTGGATTCTCTCGACTTGCTTCCATCTCTCTTTGTCTCCCCTATGTCTTTATTTAATCCCCGTTCCGCCTCAACGTCCTTGTTGTAAACCCAACAAGGACACTTTCGCCCGTCTTTGTACCTTCATGTTTATCTGTATAGATAAATATAAATGACTATTGATGTTTATACTACAGTCAGCATTTGGAGAAAAGTACCAAGGGATAAACACCATGAGGTTGACACAAGTTGTGTATGGTGGATGGAAAGAACCAGATTAAGGGCTGTGGATACAGCTCAGTGGCACAGCACCTGCCTGGCTAGCATGAGATGCTGAGTTTGACTCCTGGTACTAAAACATAAAAATAAAAATAATAAAAAGAAGAGCAGGGTTACATTCAGAAGGGAAGACAGGCATGAAGTCACAAGAAAAGACATATGATGAATGGCAGCCTGAATGAAACAAGACCAACTAAAAAAATCATATACCTTGCTCACATCTTGCCAACTCCTTGTTGAGTGTTGAGCATGCTTACAACCGTGAAAACTGTCAGACTCTGCAAATTAGTGTAATGCAAGTCTGGTAATATTTGTATATACTTGAGAGACTTGATGATAACATTTAACAGCTTTCACTATGAAAGCCACGAACCAGTTAAGGGCAGAGACACATAATAAAGGCTGTATAAGACAAACGCGCAGCTTACATCCTACTTATTGGGGAAAATTAAAGCATTTCCTTTAAAAGAAGGAAAGAGACAAACGTGTGCGTATGAGTTAGAGTTGAATAGAAGAACAGATTTCACATAACCTATATGCGTGGTTATACAGGGCAGATGAGGTAGGCTTATAGGAACAGATTTCGTATCAATTGTATATGGCGCTACAAGGGAATTATGAGGTCGGCTTGCAAGATCAGAACCAGGAGAGTCTCAAAGGCTGTCTCCTGGAGCGGGAGGGAAGAATTTACAATGACCATGTGCATGCTAAGAGAGCCAGAGGATCCAGAAGCAGCAGTCTTGGTACCAGACTCTGTCTTTTACCCTTTGTCTCATTCTTAGGATGGATAGTTGGCACCCAGGAAGAAAAGGACGAGTTAACCTTGGTCAAGGTTTTCATCCATAGCCCCGGGGTGGGAGGGCAGTGTACAAAGCTAAGGTAGAAGAAAGCTGCTCAAGTCATGGCGTCCAGGAGGCAGAGTAGAGGGGGCAGTCAGGGAACATGATATAATGGTGCTTCCCTTGATGAACTTAATTTGTTTACTATTTGCGGGAAGCAGGTTTTTGTCTGTGCTTGTGTGGGGAAGATAACCATGGTTGTGTTTCTCACATGATGTGGAGTTTGTGTATGGAAGCAACATTTTGCCAAAAACTTTGGTTTGTGAACCAAAGTGTTGACAAATCGAAATCTTCATGAATGGAGGTGCTCTTCCAGGCCACGCCCCTAGTGAGCTGCCTTTCCCAGACAGACCTCATCTCCTAAGGGCAAGTGGACTATCTTGCTCCCACGGTGCAGTCACCTTCTAAAAGCCCCGCTGATGAGCGCTCAAGGCCCTTGAGGCACATCTGGTCTAGACCATATCCCTGTCCAGTTGGAGCACTGTTCTTCTGGAGACCACTGAGTTTATCCAGGGCAGTTACCAAGAGAAACTACAGGCATAGGAATAGGAAGAAGTCCAATTTTCCCTCTTTGCAGATTATTTGATCTATAGGTAGTAAAACCCATAGACTTTGCCAAGTGACTATCAGAAGCGATAAATTCATTCAGCAAAATGGAGTGCTACGAAATCCACATAAAATGGGATGAATTTGCTGAGAAAGCAGTAATGAAATTTCATGGGAAATGCCCACCAGAAAGTAAATGCCCCTCGTATTAAACTTAACTAAGGAAATCAATATTCTCCTGGATGAACACTGAGGAACACTGTTGAAACAAAGTGATGAGGAAATTAAAATTTGGAGGGGCCTGGTATGATCACGACGGGAAGAATTCATTTTGTTAAAATGGCCATACTCCTGAAAACAACCTGCAGATTCAATGCAGTCCCCTTCAAAATAACTATGACGTTGTTCACAGAACTAGAAAAAAGAATCCTAATGTTCACATGAACACAGCAAAATCCAAACAACGAAAGCAATCTTGTGTTAAAAGGCACAACTATAGACATGACAGCCTTGATTTCATGGGATATGGCAGATTACTCACAACCCCAGCAGGACAGCATTTGCGTTGGAACAGATGCATGTACGCTGGATCAGAGTAGGGATCCTGGAAATCAACCAATGTACCTCAAGAATCTGACTCTCGACAGAGTTCTCAAAAAAAGCACCAGAGATAGGACACATTTGTCTACAAATTGTCCTGTGAAAACCGAACACCCATGTCCATAGCATTGACACTGGACTCCTTGTACAAAAATCAAATCAAGAGAGATCACAGAGCTAAGTGTAAGACCTGAAATTCCAAAAGAACTATTAAATACTTAAGGGGAATTGATATAGTTTGATTGATCAATAGATATAGATAGATATAAAGATATATATATATATATATATATATTTTCCCTCCTTAAGTTTTTCTATATATATATATATATATATATATATATATATAGTCATTAAGATAGTAATACAGCTAGTTTCTCTTAGTTCATTGAAAAGAAATATCTGTGCTAATATTGTTTGGCCAATAATTCATGTCTATATCTTATACTCTGAATAACTACTACATAGACAATCACACACAATGTACTCATTGTTGTTACTGTCCTTTTTACCTGTTTGAAATGGTTTTATTGTTACTTTTACTTTCCTGTCTTTAAAATAAAAATGAGAAACAATTTAAGTCATTAATGCAGTCCATAATGTTCTAGGCAAGAACACTAAAGCACATGAAACAGATCACAGATTGACAAGGGACTTACATCAAAATAAAAGTTTGTACACAGCAAAAGCAATCAAAAAAGTGCAGAGATGATCTTTACATCGCCAGAATACTTTCCCTCCATTTATCTGTGTGTCATATCCGGAACTCATAAATCACTCCAATAGTTAATGAAATGCATTTTTCACTTACAACAGGCAAGTTATATGACCAGACATGTGAAAAAGAAAGAAGGAAGGAAGGAAGGAAGGAAAGAAGGAAGGAAGGAAGGAAGGAAGGAAGGAAGGAAGGAAGGAAAATAAGCCTAGGAAACAATTTTCATCTTTAGCCAGCAGGAAAATGCAAGTTGAAGTTCACATGAGAAATAACCCTCTCCGTTCTGAATGGCTATTATAAAATAATTATAATGATAAATGTTGATGAGGATCTGGGAAAAGAAACTATTACACAGAGATGGAAAGAATAGAAATGAGCAGAATCACCACGGAGGTCATTATTGAGAATCCTCAATAACAAACCAAACATAGAGCTAGCAAGTGACCCAGATGTCCATTCCTGGGTGTACCTCCAAAGGAGTCGAAGTCAGTATTTCGGAGAACTCTGTACGTCCGTGTTGTCTGCAGCAGTTCTTTAGGACAGCTACGAAATACAAACAAGCCAAGGTCCATCAATTGCAGAGTGGTAAACAACACATTGTACACGTATGTACAGTACATGTATTATTCAGCCATACAAATTAATTCCTTTCATTTGCAGCAAAATGGATGGAACTGGAAGATACATTTCCACAGATCATCTATATTACACTGCCTCATACCGAGCTTCTGTTGGATCATCTGTACTATATTCCCTCATGCCAGTCCTCCGTTGCTCTCTGTTCTTCTCATGAAGATACTATGCAGACATTGCTCATTCCACAACCTGTTTAGCAACTTTCAGACTTACAACCTACGTACACTGTTTGGACTTAAGACACACTGTTCGGACTCAGGGCTCATCTCTTTTTGTACAGTTCTGTACATCCTGATTGTAGAGCCTCCATGTCTTCTGTTGGTCCAGCAACTGTTTATAAAGCACTGTAATTTGTGCTGATTATACTGTACAGTACTGTAGTGCTATGTTCTGTTACACATTGCAGTGCTGCATTAAGAGCTATCCAGATAAAAGCAAAGTCACCAGGCTGGAGTTTCCTTTGAGCATTTCTTTGTTCTGAATACTGTAATGTACATCCTACATACAACTCCTAATTTAGCAATCAGTTCAAATAACGACCTAGGAACAGAATTCGCTTGTTAAATGAAGAGTGTCTTATCGTCTTCCCAGCTAGTGTGTAAGCTCCTGCTGTTACCAATCCTTTTCAGAGGGCTTCGCTTGCTGTGAGCTTTTCACAAACCTAGTATGTGTCCCTAAGCAGAGGACAGGTCGGAATAGATGTCCAGTGATGAATGTTTACTCGGTAAGAGTGATGCTAGTCTGCCTCTAAGGGGATATGTAAATTGAGCAGCCCATACCTGCACTGTCACAAATCACCCTTCGGCTCCCTCGCACATCCAACAGCACCTTTCCCCTGAGGCTTGTTCTTAGTCCTGTAATGTGCTTCAACACGTAGATTTTGAATGTGGAGTAGTTTTCAAAGCGCACGTGAAGAATGTCGTAATAACATAGAGGGTGGTACTACATTCACAGCGCTTTAGATTTCATTTTAACGATAATCATAAGCATTCTCTTAGATCCCAGACTAGTCACACAGTCGGTCCTGTAGTTTCAACACTCGGGGAGGCCGAGGCAGGAGAGGGCTGAACTTTGAGCCCAACCTGGTCAATCAGGGATTCAGAGCCTGTCTCAAAATTGAAACAAAATTCAAAAAGGCTGGAGACCTAGCTCAGTGTCAGGGCCTGGGTTCAATTCACGCACACACACACTTACACTTTAGTGTGAGTGTGAATGAAGGAAAGGTCCACTGTTTTTCTCATTTTCTATCTTCCTTCTGAAATTTTTGAAGTGGACAGAATATTTCAATCGTGTTTCACCAAGTCTTTAAGAAATAGCTGTGATGTCAAAAAGAACAGTTTGTGTGTTTAAGGTCTGACTGATCATTTTCTCATGCCGAAATCTTGTAATCTGGACAACTTCTTTCAGGATAGCAATATCCAATATATTAACTCGTGTTGATTTCCTATTTCTTTTTAATTCTGCTTCATTTTTATCTTTTATTTGTTTGTTTTTAAAACAAAAAAGTAGATGTGATGGAGGATACTATACAATAACTACAAAAGACGGAGAGACTCACTGAACATTTTATGTCAAAATTAATGGCCGAGGCAACCCATTCTGCCATGCCTGGCTTGCCCGCAACCCCTGCATTGAGCTAGAAAGCCCACCCCGGAACCCCATGTGGAGCACACAAGGAAAGAGAGCCCCATGCTTGCACCGAGGAGAACACCATGGTTATGAGAAAGGCTGTTGTGCAAGGCCAACAGGGTGTGACCGGCACTTCATGTGATATGGTCATCACAGCGGACTGCCAGCAGTGTCTCATGCACTAAACAGTGCTGGCCTGTAGCAGCAAGATTTTGGACGTCCTCTCTCACCTTAACAGCCAGTACTGTTCTCTGAACTTCCTCTCACCAAAGACCTTCCAACAGATCCTGGAATATGCATGCATGGCCATGCTGCAAGTCAAGGCTGAGGACCTGGATGACCCGCTGAACACAATCCAGATCCTGGAGATCGAGTACCTGAACGAATAATGCCTGGAGATCCTACAGACCATCCATCCATTCAGGGTCAGATGTCTTACTCGCTTTTTATTGCGGAGAAAAAATAATCCATGTCCAACATTACAGGAGAAAGCCTTTATTTTATCTCACAGTTTGTAGAGGTTTCAGTCTATAGTCACCTAGCCCCAAGACAGATCAGCATGGCAGAGGGGCAAGAGTCCATGTCAGGGCAGGCAGTCAGAGAAGCAGACAGCCTTCCTGTCCTTATTATCCCAACCAGAGCACAAGCCTATTGGCTGGTGTCATTCACACCTAGGCTGGGCCCTCCTGTTATGCATACCCAGAACTATGCTAAACCAAACAATGGGCTAATTTTGCTATCACACACCCTTGGTACATATGCACACATCTTACATCCAGCCACCTCTGAGAAGCCCTACCCATGAGTCTGTGAGATTTTGGGGAACATCTAGACACAAGCCACAATGGAAGACAGTGACGCAGAGGCCACCACGGCCAGTGGTGGAGCCAAGGAAGAAGAGAACCCCAAAGCTCGGTACCTCAAGAATGCCTCCCTCTCAAAGCATTCCAGGGAGAGTGAGTATACTAGTGTGGCTGGACAGACCTCCCTGGGCCCACGGGAAGTGGGCCAGAGCCCTTTAGTCTCTATGCCATCTGGTCTCTCACCTGGGAGTCCCAGAGAGGCTGCAGTGCAGTTTGAGGACCACAGGACACTCTGTCTTGAAGGGAATGCTTCAGCCACCTGTAGGACCTGAGGAGCTGACAATGGCTGGAAGCCTGGCTGAAGTAAAGATAGAGATGATGCAGGTGGGTGAGGTACCTGGGCAGGATAGCCTTGGAGTAGCTGAGGCGAATATCTCAGGATGGCTGGGGGACAAGGCGGAGGAAAGGGGCTCAGGATACCTACTCAAAGAAGCATCATCACCAGTGCTAAGGAGCTGCAGTATGGGCAAGAGGAGAGTGCTGAACAGCTGCCACCCCTAGCTGAGGCTGGCCACCCCTCCCTCCTACACACAGCAGCCCCAAGCACCCCCAGCAGAAAAACATCTGGGCATCTCTCTATGGGCGTTGTTGCCCAACCGCAAGGCTGACACGATATTGGAAGTGCCATTGCCGACGGCCTGTGGCCTGCATGTGCTGCCTGCCCTGGCTGTCTCCGTGGACTTCAGCATCTACGGGGCCTGTTGCCACAGGGCTTCACTCAGAGGGAGCTATTCAGCAAGCCAAGCACATGAAGTTGGAGCGTTTGCTCCTCCGTGAGCAGTACAGGGTGGAGCTTCCTGCAAGGAGGTGGTGGAGCAGCAGAGGGAGCTGCAGAGTGGGATGACATATGGGTGTGAGCTCTGGGAAAAGTGGCTCCTGGGTACTTTGTGACCTAGAATGCACTACTGGCTCATTCGGCAGGTGACAGAGCCTTCGCTGTGACGAGTGCGACAGGCAGTTCTGGGGGACACACAGACAGACCTACCCTGGCAGGGACACGGTTGTCTGATGTCTGCTGTGCGTTAAGTGCTTGCAGGAAAAGTGTGCTCCAGCAGCACATGTGTGAGCACAGCTACCTCTTGCAGTCAGTGCAAAGGCACCTTCCCCAGCCACCTGCCCGAAAACTCCACCTGTGCTCACACACAGGTGACACCCACAGTGGTGTGGCTTCTGTGTCAGTTGCTTTCAGAATGAGAGCACACTCCAAGAGCCACAAATGCCCCTCTGCATGGGGGAATGCTCCAGCCTGGACTGCAAGGGCACAAAAAGGCCACCAGGCTGAGGTGATCCCGCCCACGTGGAGGTTGAAGCCTCACCTCTTACCTGTGCTGTGTGTGAACAGAGGCCTGCGGGGTGGAGCAGAGGCCAGAGCCGGGAAAGATAAGTTAGACTGAGATGCAGTCAAGGGAGGAAGGTGCAAAGAAGAAAGGAAAAAGAAAAGAGAGAGAGAAATAAAGAAACCTGATAGCTACTTAGAGTCTTTCTGAGGCTCCAGATGACCTGGATTCCAGGCCATGGTCCCTTCCCCAGGGGCCCCATCCTGTTTGCATGCTGAGAATTTACCTGATTTCACGGGAGAATGGAATAGTTTTGTTCACTTCCCTGGTGGCCATAGTTCTCCTCCTTCCTCTACGGAGACCCTCCATCTGTGAGCAGAAATGGAGGCAGGGAAGGGGTGAGCGCCACACTGTCTGTGGCCCTTCTCCCACTGCCACTTGAGAAGGCCAGGGAGGGAGGTGCACTGGGCTGCAGATGGTGGCAGGGTCCCTGCTCCATGCTCACAATGGCTGCTCCAGTTTTCTGGCAGCAGCTTGGGAAGGGGCAAGGCTCCCTTTTCACCACTCAGCTCATCGTTCGTTTTCCTCTGTGCTGCCCTGTCCAGATGTCCCTCAAGGCCCCTCAGAGCCGCTTAGCTCTTCCGCAGCTCCTTGCTGCCATCTTCCCTTTGGCGACTGTCCTCAGGTCCCAGGAGCTCCCAGCCCTTATGGGTCTGGGCAATATCCCCGTCTTCCTCTGGTTTCTCACAAGAACGCTTAACCAATCCAGAGCCCATTGCCCCACTCAGCTTTCTGAGAACACAGAACCAAATATCTGGAGCATCCCCATGGGTCAGGCCTCATCATGAGCAAGATTGCTACTGAGGGCTGGGGATTCAGATCAGCGGTGTAAGCACCTGCCTGGCAAGTGCGAGGTTGTGAGTTCCATCCCCAGCACCAAGAGAGAGAGAGAGAGAGAGAGAGAGAGAGAGAGAGAGAGATTCCTGCTGAACTGTTTTTGTTTCCAAAATGGAAAACATAAAAGCTAAATAACAAGGGCTCATCCCTACAACCCTGCCTCAGTCACCAGGGGAGGAAACCCATGCAAGGGCTCATGCCCAAGGGAAAGATGTGGATGTCCCTCTGCAGATGTGCCCCACACCCAGAAGAGGGAATAGACTCCCCAGCCAGGGTGGGGGAGCTGTCCAGGGGAGGAAGTGCTTATCACACTGGGGGCCTTTAAGCTTGGGCCCAGGAGACCCCGCCCACTGAATGGAGCCAGAGAGCCCAGACCAGACAGTAGCTGGGAACTCCCAGGCACCCAGGTCCATAGTGAGGAGGAGAGAGAGAAGCTGAGAGCACTTTCCCTGGAAGATGTTTTTTTTCCTCATCTGGGTCCCTTAGCACATCTTACCTGCATTACCTCAGGTTTTCTTCTTTGTTTTCTTTTGTTTGTTTGCTCTGTGTGTGAGTCTGTGTCAGAGACACCTCCTGAGCATTTTAAACCCTTTACCTCTTTTTTGGTTGAGTTCAAAGGAATGGGGGAGTGTGTTCTTTTGTGTTTCTTCTGTAAGTTAAAAGCTGGCCTTAGATTCAGCTGGCCAAGGCCCTCCCATCCTCCTGCTCACCAGCCTCCCCACAGGGGGAGTGTTATGCTCAGGATGTGTGTAGGAGGGCCAAGGAAGGCTGAGGGGTGGGGAGAGCGCATTGTGTGTTGGGGTCTCACTGTCCCCACTGGAGACTCAGGCGTCCTCTGTCCACTCTGCCCAGGGCTCAAATCATCTGTGCCCAGCTTGAAACACTCTGGAGTGAAAACGCATCATTCTTGGAACTTGCTGGGTCATTCAGGCTTGGAGGGCCTGTGTTACTCAGGTCTTTGCAAACTGTGTGGGGTCACCTCTGTGTGCATAATCTTCACCAAAATAGGTATAATTCATGGCTGGTCAATCTTGTAATCCACAAATGAGCCCCCAAACTCAAGTTCAAAAAATGGCGCCAAAACATATTTTAAAATGCAATGCTGATTTATTTTATCCTGGGTGCAGAGACACAGTGCAGTTGGAGTTTGCAAAAGCTGTGTGCCCCCTTGAAACTTGTTAGCCCCTTTTGTAGATATCACAGATTACAAAGTAAGGGGTTATGGGCTTGGATCAGGAAATCTGCCAAGGAAATGTTTTCCTTAGCAGAGAACAGAGTAGTCTAGCAGGAATTAACAATCCTTTGTCAGCTTATTTTAGCACCACCTCTGTTATCTGTAGAGGGAACCAATGGTTAAACATCAATTAGGTTGGTTCCCAGGGATTTATAATTCTTTACAGAGAGGAGCACCGATTAACATACCAATTAGGTCACCCAGAGGGGGAAAAACACATACAGAACAGAAGCGGGCGTTACAGGTACTTTGGCATAATACACGGATAACGAAACTCCTTTTGGCAGTGTACAGCATTCCCCACTGATTTTAGTCAGTGGGCCAAATCATTGGCTCATGGTGTTTTCAGACACAGGTATCTGTTTATAACCTTGTGTCTTTAAAATCATAACCTTTATAGTTTGAACCGTATGTTTGACATAGTTCACCAACTTGTCTACAATACAAGGCCCAAGAGGAGGATTTACAAAGGTCTTGCAGCTGCCATTATTAAAGCTGTTAACCTAAAGGGGAAAGAAAACCAACATTAAATTTAACCCTTTTATGTCATACAAATAACAATTTTATTTTTCTAAAGCCAGACAGAGGCCTCCTTGGGGTCTCCATAAGGGAGAACACGATTATCAGTTACATTTGGCAATCTTAAGCTTTAAAAAGTCTTTGGAGGGAAAGACAGTCTGCTCATCTGTAGGTTGATCGCCTTTGGAAGCCGGGACCTGCTTGAAGTGGGAATGATGAATCCAGGCAGGCTTTTTGGCTACTTTGATAGCGGTTGGAGTGCTGAGGACCACAATGTAGAAACCTTTTTATTCTGGTTCAAGAGATGTATGGTGACACCTCTTGATAAGGACTGGTGTCCCAGGCTCCATAGCAGGGCATTTGATCCCCCAGTGGGAAGCAGGTGAAGGATGTTGTTGTCGAAATAACCGGTGGATGGAAGTCAGAACTGGCTGAAAAGTCTGGGGGCACTTAATAAGACCTTGATTAGCTAAATCAGCTAATATTTCCTCAGAAATCTTAAGGATAAGAGGGGGAGGTCTCCCATATAAAGCCTCAAAAGAGGAAATACCTGTAGCATAGTGGGTATATCGCGTACGTCAAAGAGCAAATGGAAGGAGACTCACCCAGTTCTCACCAGTTTTTAAGGCCATTAGTAATTATTGTCTTTAGAGTCTGCTTTCTCCTTTTTATTTGTCCTGATCTTTGAGGCCGGTAAGCACAATGGAGTTTCTAATTGATCTGCAAACGTTGGAATAGCTTTTGAGTTATTTGGGCTATAAAAGCAGGTTGTCAGACCCCATGGATAAAGGGATGCCAAATCGGGGAAACCGCTATCAGGGCTGACTCAGACTTAGTAGGCAAGTCTTTAACTCATCTAGTGAAAAATATCTATTATTACTAATAAGTACTTATTTTTTTTAAGTTGAGGCTTCTGCATTTTTGTAAAGTCTATTTTTTTTAATGTTTGCTAAGCATAGTCCCACATAGCGAGTGGCTCATTTGGGTTCACCTATCGGCACTGAGGGCATCTGAGGCTCACAGACTGGGCAAGCTTTGGTGTTAGCCCCCAGATGCAAGTCTTTTCAAGTGCAAATAGGCTCTGACAGAGTAGGTGGGATCAGCAGCAATGTCAGGGCTATCTCAATCCCCACTGATTTTGTGGCTGCCTTTTGGGCACTGGCGTCTGTCAAATTATTTTTTTGTATAACAAGGTCATCTCCTGCCCAATGGGCTCTACTGTGGATAATAACCACTCACCTTGGCATCAGATGGCAGCCAACAAGTCCAAAATTTGGGGAGCATTTTTTTATCTTTTGGCCCCAGAAGACAATAAGCACCATTTTTGATAAATGGCCCCATGAACAAGGGCAGTAACAAATGCATACTTTGACAACTTGAGAACCTCAGTGAGGGCAATGAGTTTAGCCCGTTGGGCCAATGTTTCCGGCTCTAGGGTTGGTTTCCGTAGAATCTGAGAATCTGTGGCAACAGCAGCTCCCGTGGCCCACTTACCTTGATAGATAAAACTGCTTCCATCGGAGAAATGCACAGGAACTCTGAATAGTGGCTCATCTGTCAAGTCGGGTCCCCAATACAGTCGTGGGAGTGGCAAGGAGGGGCATCATCAGCCAACAGAGTAGCCGGGTTTGAAACCGCTGTCCCCTTGAAATTGATGGTAGTCAGATCTAGAAGTAACGTCTCATAATGCATGACTCGGGAGTTGGGCAGCCATAGGTCTGGTGGAGCCTTGATGAGTGTCTCCAGCAATAGGACGGGACAGTTAAGAGTTTCTGCCCAAAAGTCAATTTTTAAGCCTCCTTTACTGGGAGGGCCACCTAGGAAATCACCTGCAGACAAGGTGGCCATCTGGCTGCCACATAATCAAGTCTCTTGGAAAGATAGGCAACAGGCCTCTGCTAGGGTCCCAAACTCTGGGTCCATTCTACGGCTCTTAGAAATATTCACATTTGCTTTTTTAGTCATAGCAACTGGAATCTGTTGGATGGTTGGCATCCGATGGGAGGAAAGAGTCTTATTTTTCTTTATGGAGAGTCTAACAACCAAAGTAGTCTTTCTGTCCAGCTGAAACCCTTTATGCCTGGTCTTTAGTGTCCTCTCGGTTATCAAATATCTTTTGAGCAACCTCTAATAACTGACTGAAGGGTATTTTTTTAATCTCTCAAACTTTTTCAATTTTTGCTTAATATCAGGGGCCGACTGGGTTACAAAGGCAGTATGAATGGCCCTTGCATTTTTAGGTGCTGCCGGGGTTTAGATGTTGTCATGGTTTGTGTCTGTGTCCCCCTGGCCTCATGAGTTTGAATTGTGCATTTGTTATTTGTTCATTGTCTAGTGCTTGGATTGATGGTGTCAGTACTCCACCCACGTAGGGGTGGAGCCAGGATGTGATATAATGGCCCGAGGGTGCGTCTTGCTCTTTTGCTGGTTCCTCTTTACTGTTTGCAGCCACCATGAACTGCGGCCCAGCCATGCCCGCCTGCCTTGTAGTCAACTGAGTGTGGACTGAAACCTCCAAAAACTGTGAGAAATAAAGCTTTCCTTTCCCAACTTTTGGCTTCAGATATTTTGTCTCAGCAGTGAGTAAAAAGCGACTAAGACAGATGTAATAGGCCTTTTGCAATCTTTTTAGAAAACCCCGAAGGAGAATTATTAGCCAATTGCCTCACGTCTGCTATCTTGGGCATATTGGTGGGTTTTCTGGGGTGCCCTAATGGCTACCAAGAACAACTGGCGACACGGATCGGGAACCTCCTTACCTTTGGTTGTCCAATCGGGGTGTGACAAAAGGAAAACATGTTTCTGGCATTCTGGATCAGAGGGCAGGCTTCATCTGGATGGCACACCTCTTTTTTGTCCCTGAGTGTCACGTGGCAGGCCATTGTTTTACTGAAATTTTATACTTAACAAAAAAGGACTTTTTCACAGGTAACAAAAGTAATTCTGCCACATAATCTCCCAGATGTCCACAGCACATGCAAGAACTTGTATTTTATCTCTATCATCACCTATCACATTAGGCACAATAGTTATTTCTTTTAAATTTAGATCGGCTTTTTCCAGTACAAGACGAATTGTTTTTTTCTCTCTGCTTTTTTCCTAGCAATCAAAATCTCAACTCTGTCTTTACAATCCATAGCATTCCTTGAAATTTCCCTCCCCCAAAGTCACAGTATTGTAAATTATCCTGTTGGGCTCTTTCCTCTTGATAGCCATGCCACAGAAAGCATTTTCTCTTTTACATTTGTACTTTAAGACAAAAGCACTTTTTTGGCTTATTCCCAGTCAATTGCCTTTTTTCTTACTTTTTAGATCACATTAAAATTTGTAACAAAATCCTTGAAGTGACTTTTTTATTAGTCTAAAACATATTTAATCATTTTATGTCTTTTCACCACATTAAAATGCTACATTTTAAAAAACTATAACTTTCTTAACTGGCTCAATTACAATACGATCTGGTTTTACTTGGTAAAGTTAATATGATTTTTAAAACCCATAAATATACACATATATGTGCACATATATTCACATTATAACCAGAAAGAAAAATACTTTTTAAATGACCTGCTGAGGTTGCAAGTAATCATTTGAGGACTAAAATATTGAACAAGGAGCCACAAAAGACAAGACCAACATTAAAGACACAAATGACGGTTTTTCTGTCCTCAGTTTGGCGAGCTAAAGGAACACAAATGGGCCCCAATGCCCCACACAGGCCTAGGTCCCCCACACGAGACTAGGCCACACACACGGGCCTAGGTCCCCCACGTGGGCCTAGGCCACACACAGGGGCCTAAGCCCTACACACGGGCCTAGGTCCCCCACATTACAAACATGTGAGAGCCCCCAGAGCCCAGTGCAGAAGGAGTACTAGCTTGTCTTCAGTCACTGTGCGCATCCAAATTACAAACAGGCAAAACCCCTGACACGGGCAGAAGCCCAAAGTTACAAATGGGTCCCAAAAGCCCTAAAATGCAAAAGGGGCAAAAAGACCCCCAGAAGTTGTCTCATTTTATCTGCAGTTACAAATGTATGCACTCAGATTACAAGCAGGCAAAAAAAACCCAAATACTTCAGATGTTTAGATGATCAATCAGTGAAAAAAATAATATGGGTGTGGGTCCCACATTAATCACAAGTGAGCCCCCAAATCTTGTAATCCATAAAGGAGCCCCCAAACTCGAGTTCAAAAAATGGGACAAAAACGTATTTTTAAAAAGCAGCACTGACTTCTTTTATCCTGGGCACAGCGACACAGTGCAGTTTGAGTTTGCAAAACCTGTGTGTCCCCTTGAAACTTTTTAGCCCTCTTTGTAGATATCACAGTTTAGAAAGTAAGGGGTTATGGGCTTGGATCAGGAAATCTGCTAAGGAAATGTTTTCCTTAGCATAATAGAGTAGTGTAGCAGGAATTAACAATCCTTTGTCAGCTTAGTTTAGCAACACATCTGTTATTTGTAGAGGGAAACAGTGGTTAACATATCAATTAGGTTAGGTTCCCAGGGATTTAGAATTGTTTACAGAGGGGAGCAACGATTAACATATCAATTAGGTCCTCCAGAGGGGAAAACAAAAGGCATACAGAACAGTAGGGGGCGTTACAGGTACTTTGGCCTAATTACAAACATCAGGAAGGTTTTTTTTTTTTTTTTTTTTTTTTTTTTTTTTTTTTTGCTAGTGTACAGCAGTCACAGAGTGACGCAGCCTTGGATCTGCTGCGTTGTTGTGAGCGTTGTTTTTTTAAACGCTACATCTTATGCTTGTCTACTCATTCTTCTGCTCCTCTCTTGGCTTCTCTTCTGCCGCTCTGCTCTCTGCTTTCCCCATCTTCCACCCTCCTTGAATTTTGGAGACAATTTTTGCAACACTCGTGTTTGCCTCTGGATAGGCCCTGTTTCATCTCATGCTGTTTTTTGTTGTTGCTCTTGTTGTTTAGTTTATTATTTTATTGTTTTTCTTTTTTCTTTTCTCTCCTTTTTTTCTTTGAGAAAGTTGTGACCGTGTTGCAATCTTAGTCTAACAAGTGGTTTAGGGAAGTATCTGTGGGGAGCAGAGCTGTGCGTGTGTATATTGCAAAGTCGCAGGGACGGGTGCTGCTATGACTGTGCTTCTGTCTCCATCTTCCATCTTATCTACCGCATCCGAAGGAATTAAAAAGTGTGTGATGGGGGGACATTGTTTAGGGGTGCTGTGCCACTAGACTATGGAAAAAGGATGGCAAAGTCAGGAGGGTGCTGTTTTGTAACTATAATAATAGCTTACTGCTTTGGAAAGGCAAAAGTTCAGCTTGCAGTATGTGATGAGAGCAGCTGATGTGTAAATGGAATGAAAAGTGGCACTCTGCAGGCAGCCAGTCTGGGAAGAAGGAGAACTCACCAAGCCTTAGCGATCTGAAACTCCAAAGAACCCTACTGTTGACAGCAGGACTGTTTCATGGAACCCGCTGGCCCCTGGCTCTCCCAGTGTCCCCGCTCAACCTGGTCCCTCCACGTGTAAAGCTGCCAGGGTTGAGCTAAGTTTTCTGAATCGTAGTAATGTTTTTATAATACTTGCTAGTTCCTTTGCAAGTTTTACAGGCTCTTTACCTTTCCTTCTGTAATGTGACTAGAAAAAGAAAAAGACAATCAGTCACCACCATCCCTGCCACCACCAAACTATTCCTTAGGTCACGTGTGTATGTGCGTGTGCTCTGAGCGTGCTGTTGTGTTAGATCGTGTGGTATTTGGTAACGTGCTGCTGCAGTCAGAGGGCACTAACTCAGCCTCTGCCTGCTCCACCCAGTGCTGAGACACAGCACTTCTGCACTCACTGCATTCCCTGTGAGATCCCCGAGCACCCCAGAGGACCCTGATGTGCATCTCCCTCACTGTCCTGCCCACAAAGGCGAAACATTTCTCACCTTGCCAGGGCTTCTAGGCCATCGCAGGTAGGGTAGAAAGCTGTCTGGAGCACGGGGCGTGGGTAGATCAGGCGCAAGGAATTTGCCCCTTACCAGAAGACCTGGGGGTGTCTAATCCTCTCTTTGCTGCCATCTGGCTCCTCCCGCCTGCCTCTCTGCTACCTCTACCTGTGGTCCAGTCAAGCTGCGACAAGTATGTCCCTTAATGCTTCTGGTGACACGTACCCCCACTCGTGTGCTTCCTTCCTATTTACTGCTCCACTCCACTCATTCAAAGCATTAACATTCCTCTGTGTACACAGAGTGGACATCTTATGGACACGTGTATATATATATATATACACACACACACAATCAGGAGAGCGGTACAGAACTAGCAAATATTATTGCCGCTTTGGAAGGGAACATGAATAGGAGAAAGGCAGATCTAGGGTGAAGGGCTCAGTAAGGAGGCCAGTGGACCCAATGATTCAGTTCAATCCAGGCATGCAATACGGGCTTGTTTAATCTTTGTGCCCGAAAAGATTTCCCATGTTGAGAAAAAACTGGTTTTCAGAAGTGCACGGTGCCTTTCTGCACGCTGCGTGTGGGCAGGTGTGCTGTGGGAGGAGAACGAGCCCTGGGTGCCTCCTTAGTGAGGTGTGAGCAGGCAGGCCTGGGGCAGAGAAGATGAGAGTCTGCCGGTTCAGGTTTTCCTGCCTGTTTTATTGTCACCTTCCTCTCCCACCTTGTCTCCTACTTCCGTGGCTGGAAGGGTGCCGCATACCTGGAGATTTTGGTTGAAGGAAAGAGCACCGGACTAACCTATACAGCAGGGAAAAGGCAGAGAGGCCCAGGAGAGGGGTACTGGACACACCAAGGAGGCTGCATTAGGAGAAAGGGTGGGGCCCAGAAGACAGCAGATGCAGCCTCCTCATGACCTTGGCAGCCTACTCTGCAGACAAGGTGCTGGCCTCGAGGTGTGCATCATAGTACTCATTCACATAGTGCTACGCACGGTACTCCTAAGATTACGAAGCTGTGGAGGTGCGCCATATCCTCAGCCCACCTATGTAAAGATTGTACATGTAAGCTATAGCACTGGGAGCCCCGGTGCTCTGCTGGGCCAAAACTGCCTTCTGGTTTGGGTTTGGGTATTGTGTTTACATTTTTCTTCGTGACAGCACTGGTGCCAGTCTGATTGCTCATGTTACAGAACAGTGTTTTTAATTCATTGATATTCTAGTCAATGTGTACCTCAGCGCCTTCCCTTACCTTAATTTTAGGAAGTTCCCCGACTTTGTTTCTTCAGTTTTACTGGTTACCTCTTTGTGCAGCTCAGTTTCTCAAGCCCTCTCTTTATGCCTCCCTCTTGTTCTTTCTCGTTCTCCCTCCCAGCCTCCTGCTTCTCTCTGCTACTCCCTCTCATCTCTGTTCCATTTCCGTCTCTCCTTTCTCCTTGTCTCTCCTCCTCCATTCTCTTTCTTTCTTTCTCTCTTGCCCTTCCTCCTTCTCATCCCTCCCCTCTCCTCTTCCCCTGACCATTTTTGTGTCTAGCCCTCTCCGCATCCTCTGGCCCCCCAAGTTATGATTGCTTCTTTCTTTCTTTCTTTCTTTCTTTCTTTCTTTCTTTCTTTCTTTCTTTCTTTCTTTCTTTCTTTCTTTTTCTTCCTGCCTTCCTTCCTTCCTTCCTTCCTTTCCTTCCTTCCTTTCTCTGTTCCTTCCTTCCTTCCTTCCTTCCTTTCTTTCTTTCTTCCTTCCTTCCTCTCTCTCTTTCTTGCTTTCTTCCTTCCTTCCTTCCTTTCCTTCCTTCCTTTTTTCTTCTTCCTTCCTTTCCTTCCTTCCTTTCTCTTTCTTCCTTCCTTCCTTCCTTTCCTTCCTTCCTTCCTTTTTTCTTCTTCCTTCCTTCCTTTCTTCCTTCCTTTCTCTTTCTTTCTTCCTTCCTTCCTTCCTTCCTTTCCTTCCTTCCTTCCTTTTTTCTTCTTCCTTCCTTCCTTTCTTCCTTCCTTTCTCTTTCTTTCTTCCTTCCTTTCCTTCCTTCCTTTTTTTCTCTTTCTTCCTTCCTTCTTTTCTCTCTCTCTTTCTCTTTCTTTCTTTTGTTTTTCTTTCTCTCTCTCTCTCTCTCTCTCTCTTTCTTTCTTTCTTTCTTTTCTTTCTCTCTCAGAAGTGGTTCGCTGGAAGTTGTATGGTCCTGGCTGCTGGTTTCTTCATCTGTCTTTGTTCCCTGTAAACTGACACATTTCTTTGTAACTTCAGTGTTTCTGATAAGCTTTTAAGGAAATAATGGGAAAAGAAAACAATAGTGGATTTACTGCTGCAGCTTTCCTTCTGCTCACTCTGACACTAGGCAAAATTGTGCCTTGTACGGCAAAGAGAATACTTTTTACATCTAGTAACTGTAGATTTTTTGTAATGAATATGTTTTTACTTATAACTCCCATAAGAAACATGGCAATGGGGGCTGGGGATTTAGCTCAGCGGCATAAGCGCCTGCCTTGCAAGCAGGCAGTCGTGAATTCAATCCCTGGTACCGATAAAAAGGAAAAAGACCAAAAAAAAAAAAAAATTTAAATAAACCAGAAAGAAAGAAAAAAAGAAACATGGCAATGTTTAGTTGTATAGCTGAAATTTGCAATTAGAATTGAATACAGTTAATTCGGTTGTTTCTGCATCAGAAACAAAATTAATGGCCCATTTTAGCTAAGGTGATCGTATCATTGTGAGGTAATTGTTTAGAAAACTTAACATCCAAAAATATAAAGGAAAAAAGAAAACTTAACATTCTACAGATGCCAATTCTGATGTTATTAACTCCCTTCACACTAGCCAAAAGGGTTAAAAGTTGTTCTTTGTCAATTTCAGATCACTCATTGAAAAGTAGTTTTCCAGATAACTTGAAATAAAACAAGGAGGCGCATTTATTTTGTTTCCAGTGAAATTTCAAGTTTGCACGCAAGATATCTGATAACTAAAATACAAAGCGTCGTAATATACTACTTCAAAACATACTCCAAAGCTATAGTAATCCAAACAGCATTGTTGTGAACTAAAACGCTACACAAAGATCCATGGAACAGAAATGAGAAGCCAGATATTATTCCGTGAAGAAAAGAGTCAAGTGACTGTTCACACACATACCAAAATGATGCAATGGAGAAAGAGTAATCTCTTCAACAAATGGTGCTGGAAAAATTGGATACATATGGGAAGAATTAAATTAGGTCCTTTCTTCTCATCGTAGAGAAAAATGAACATAAAAATGGGTCGAACATCTGGAAATATAAGAACTTCAAGATTCTCTAGGTAATATGACTGGCAATTATCCCTTATTAGCTCTTCATTATCATAGTAAGAATCTCATTTGCCCAGCAAATTGGCTCTTGCAGTAAGAGCCTCCAGAACTTCATTCTTTTTTATCTTTTCTTAAATGTCGCATACTGCTTTTCTTATTGCTGTACTGTTGTACACACTTTTGTCCCACAAGCGTGCACACTCTTTGCTTATTGTCTCAAGTATGCTCACTAGAACCATCTCAACAACTCTGTATGAAAGTTTTATTTAATATCTCTGTTCCTCTAAGCTTTAAAAGACATGATCATTGTTTTTTATCACACGGTCCAAAGATAAGTATTTCACACTTATGCCACGAATATTTCTTGTATACGCTTTTATAATACTACTTATAAAACTGATGCATAAAGATGTGTCTCCAGGTGTGTCCATCAGCAACATCAGAAACCTCTGGGAAGCCAGAAGACAGAATCTGAATCGGACATAGATACTTGTATATTAAATGAAAGTGTATACCTGAACGTGTACATTTAGCAACAGATTTCTACCCAGCTGTAAGCCGTAATCACTTCGATTTTTAAGATTTTCTTCAATGTGTCACACAAGCTTTACATTTTATTGCTTTCTCACCAAAATGATATAAATTTACTTGCAAAGAACTGAACTCTGCTTCTCGTGAGCCAGGCTCTGCCATGGGGATCGGAGGCAACTCAGCAAGAACACAAAACACGCCTTCCCATGAACTAACCATGCACAGCATCGTGCCCCCACTCCAGTAAGCAACTGGCTGATTCAGGGGACTCACGGTGAGAACACAGCAACTGAGGTGAAAGATGCTTGTGTTGTTTGATTGACACTGCAGGCCTGGGTCTGGTAGTCTGGTGGTCTATTTGGAGGAACATAGTGAACACTGAGGCAACTGTGGGGGATTTCCTTCTGTCTTGTTTTTGAAATTGAATGTTCTGCTCCATTTTACTCTTTTGCTGTATTCCTGTACCGGGGAACCTGATCAACTATTTCAAAGATAACCATACGCAGAAAAGCAACCATGGTTAAACTCCTATCATCTTGTTTTGGAAACCTATATAGCTAAATGTTATGGTTGTCATTTGTTTTTGTTGTTGTTCTTTAGGTTTGTTTGCATCTTGATTTTTCTGTATTTTGTTTTTTCCCATTAAAATAAAAAATGTGCTGACTAAGGGAACAATTCAACAGGAAAACATAACACTTATCAAATGTCTAAGCACCCAACACAGCAAACAAACTTCATACATACCAAGTACTGGACACAGAGGATCACAGCAGCAGCAGCAGCAGCAGCACAGTCATAGTGGGGAACCTCAGTGCCTCACTGTCACAGATAGATCAACTAGATCAAAAAGGCAATAAAGAGTGTCAGTTGAAACAAACCTTCCGACAAATGGACTTAACAGGTATCTACAGCGACAGAATCCACGTTCTTCTCAACAGTGCGTGGAACTTTCTCCAAATTAGACCTTACAGACAATAAAGCATGGGCAAGTAAGTGCAGAACGACTGAGATTATCCCATGCACGTTTTCAGGTCACAGTGCAGTGAAACTACAAATCAATGGAAAGTGACACTACAGAAAATAGAAAAATGCGTGGAAATTACACAAGACAGTCGAATAATCAATGAGTCGTGAAGAAACAAGACAGTTCCTGCAATCAAGTGGTAATGCCGGTACAACTTGCTAGAGCTGCTGGGACGCAGTGAAAGCTTCCTCAGGGGACGTTTACAGCTGTGAGCTGTGAATGTCCACATCAGGAAAACAGAGTGAGCCCACGTAAATGACCAGATGATACACCTCCAGATTCTAGAAAGCTAGGAACAATCCAAGTTTAAAACTAGTACAATGATGGAAATTGTAAAAGTCATAGCAGAAATGAATGAAAACAAGACCAAAAATCAGTAATAGCCCCGATTCTATAACAAAGAAACAAAGTGTACAAACCATCAGTCAGTCGTACCAGAAAATGCAGAGAAAAGATAAAAATCACTGTAACTAAAAATTGAGAAGTTACAGTTAGAATGGACACCTCCAAATGCAAACCAATATTACCAAATATTCAAAAATGTGTTCCAATAAATTGGAGATTTCAAAAGAAATATATACATACACAAACACACACACACACACACACACACACACACACACACACACACACATATATATATATATATATATATATATATATATATATGCACTATCCAAACAAGGAGATACAAAAACCTTAAATAACCTCAAATCAGGCAGTGACGTTGACGCAGTAATGAAAAACCTAACACCTATGAAAACTCCAGGTCCTAGTGAATTGATTGCTTAATTCTACAAGAACTTGAGAGAAAGTCTAATGTCAACACTCCTCAAATATTAATGAAATTGAATGGGAAGGAGTCCCCCCAAATTCATTTCGGGAAGGAAGCATCAGGTAAAGATCCAAAAAGTGAACGACTGCTCAATCACTGTTTGGACACAAACACAAAATTGCTCAACAGATACTGGCAAACACAAGGCAACAAGTCATCAAAAAGATCACACATAATGACACAGTGTGCTTCATCCCAGGGATGTAAGGATGGTACAAGCTGTACAAATCAATAAACATAATATATCACGTAAAGAGATGCAAGGACAAAACTCTCATGATCATCTAAATAGATTCAGAAAAAGCTTTTGATAATACCCAGCATCATTCGTGATACAAATCCTTAAGAAAATAGGTATAGGAGGATCTGATATCAACCTGATAAAAGTGTTTTATGACAAATGTACAGCCAACATCATACTAAACGGAGAAAAACCAAATGTCTTCTTTCTAAAATCTAGAACACCAGGAAGATGCCCATTACCACCATTCCTGTTCAATATGAAAACACACAGAAGGAAAGAGTAGGAAAGGAAACAGTGAAATTATTATCATGTCCAGATGGCATGAGATGATATAAAAGGCAGCAATATCCCAGCAAAAGACTACTAGAAGAAATAAACAAATTAAACAACATAGGGTATAAAATCGGCACAAAACATTAGTAGCATTCCTGAAAAACTATAATAAAATCACTGAGAAAGAATAGTAAAAAAAAAACATTCATAATAGCACCAACATGGATTAAATCCTTAGCAATTAAGCTAACCAAGGAACTCACAGGCCTCTACAGTGAGAATCATGGTACTCTGAAAAATGAGAGCAAATAAGATACCAGGAAAGGGATGCGCCTTGATCGTGAATAGGCAAATTTAATACAGTCAAAAGGGCCAAACTTGGGCAGGGAATTTAGCTGAGCAGAATAAGCACCCGCCTGGCCAGTGCAGGATCCTGAGTTTGAATCCTGACTTATGAAAAAAAAAAACAAACTTCCCCAAACTGATAAACAAATTGAACACAATTTCAGTGAAAACACTAATAGATTTCCTCACAGAACTAGACAAAGCGCATCATGGAAACAGAAGAGAGCCAGACCACCAAAAGTAATCCTGTGTAGCAACAACACAGTGGATGGCACTACAATCCCAGAATACAAGCAATATAATAAAGCTGTGGTGATGAGACACCATGGTACTGGCACAAAAACAGACACGGGGATCAGTGGAACAGAACCTCAGGCACTGTCAGCCATCTGATCTTTGGGAATGGGCCAAGAGCATACAGTGAAGGGAACACAGCTACTTCAGCAAGTGGTGCTGGGAAAACTGGTAATCCTCACGTATAATGAATCTAGATCCATGTGCTTCAAGATCCCTTAAAGTAAAATCAAGAGGAGAGAATCAGGAAGCAGCGGCACCCTCTCATGTGCCAGCTGCAGTCAGGCATTCAGGAGAGAATCAGGAAGTGTCAGCCATCACTTGGACAAGGAGTGAAGATACCCCACATACACATACACGTATCTGCTTTAACCAACTGGCTGATTCCCAGCAGCTCAGCTGAGATGATAGCAACTCAACTAAAGAAAATGACTTAATGCTTCTATTGTTTGGTTGACTTTGCAGGCCGAAAGCTGGCAGTATATGCATCTATTTGGAGGATCACAATATGCATTGTAGCAACTGTGGGGATTTCCTTCTGCCTTGTTTGTGACACCCAGTGTTTTGTCCCGTCCTGTTGTTTGGTTATATTCCTGTATCCGCTATCCTGAGCAAATATCTCATAGAGACATATGCAATATAGCAACCACTGTTAAACGTCTGTCACCTTGTTTGGAAACACGTGTGTCACCGTTGGTTTTTGTTGTTGCTGGTGTTGTTTTGCTTTTGATGTTGTTGTTTGGCTTGTTTCCTTTTGATGTTTCTCTATCTTTTTTCACTTAAAAGAAGAAGGCCAAATAGTAGCAGAAGCCCAGGCAGGGCCAGAAAAGGCCTCTGCAGCTCCTCCTCCAGCACTTCACAGGACACTGGATCTCCAGGTTTCTGTGTGAGGCTGGGGGAACCCTCAGGGGTCAGCCTCTTGAGAGACTAGCCTAAGCATCCTGGGAGCATCTAGGGGCTGGGTGCAGGTGACACCCCAACTGGCCCACAGTTCTGTCAGAAGCAGCCAACACCTTAGGGCCACAGCAGGAGGCAAGCACCGGGATATAAGTTCTTGCTTTCCTGGGAGGAGAGGCAGGGAGAGAGTGCCAGAGGGAAGAGCAGCTTCCCCTTTTGGTTTTAAACAGATGTCACACCGGGTGGGGGGCGGGGCACTGGAGGGTGTCTGCCCCTGACCAGACCCAAGCTAGGCGGATGGCTGAGGCGGCATGGTATGGCATCAGGCCTGTGGTGAACACCTGCCCCACTCCTTGGCTGTCCCAAACCACTCTGTTTCCCACACCGCCTCCCACCCTCTCTGGGCTCCCACCATTTGACCCCGCGCACTGCATTACATCGAGGTGGTCAGGGCGATGTATGAACCGAGTCCCACTACCTTGGGGGACACCTCTGCCTCCTCTTCTGTCTAGGCTTCTAGGGCAGAACCTCCTTTCCTCTTTCTGCTCCCTCCCTGCTGAGGGCTCCTTCCTCTGCCCTGCTGCCTGTAAGCTGTTTTGCTGTTGTATGGATCACTTTTCCTGACAATAATGTTTTTATTAAGAAAAAAACCTGACAGGGAAAAAGAGCTATTTCTTCAGGAACATTCACCAAGCAACTGTCTTTATCATTCCAGCCTGCAAATGAGCCACATTTCCTGTGATGGGGAAAGGAGTTTGCCTCCCCCTACTCCTCCCTGACATGAGCCTTCACGTGCCATGTGACAGATCAGTCCCCTGTCAGCCACTGACACCAAACCGCTCTTCTCTGCTACTGGGGTCTCCTCCCCTGTCCTCTCCCCCGGGGTCCTCAACTTTCCTGAGTGTGCTACACTCATTTCCTCATGGCAGCCAAGTGGGTCCCCGGGCCTAACTTCCCTGGAAGGACAGTGTGCCAGCATCACCAAGATGACAGCTTCGACTTCCCTAAACACAACTTTGCCCAGTATTGCAGATGCAACCCATGGGTTTCCCATGAGCTAAATGCCTACTCTTGCCACATATTTTATTTTATTTTAAAGAGATTAAGACAAAAGAGGACATAACAAAGCAGATCAGAACAATGTAAGCAACACAGTATTTTGAGACACAGTCTCACTAAATGTGACATTCTTGTCTTTCTCTTTTTTTCTTCTTTTGTCCTTTTGTCTTTTTGTGACAGGGTTTTGCTATGCAGTTCAAGTTATACTGGAACCCACCTTGCAGCCCAGACTAGCTCCGAACTCATGAAGACCCTCTTGCCTCAGCCTCCTGAGTGCTGGGATGACAGGCCTGCACCACCATGCCTGGCCTGACATTCTTGACTGAGGAAAATATGAGCTACTTCATAAATGATACTGGGACTCCAGGAACCTTTGAGAGAGTACTCATGCCATTTCCCACACCAAAGTAAACTTGCATTAGAAGAAAATTTTACATTAATACCGTACACTGTCAATAATGTTTTTAAAGATTTTATACTGAGTAGTAGTTTCCTTGGCCAGCAAAGCCCATAATAAAGAAATGTATTGAAGGCACTTAAAGCGTAAGATCCTCAGAATCATTCTAAAAAAATGTAAAAAGCAAGGCTGGCTGTTACTGCTTGAACAAGGGTTGTCTCGTGCGTCTGCCTGATATTAACCATCATGAAACTTTACAGAAACACAACCTGGCACAAAGGCCACCACAACCTGATAGAAGGGAGCAATGTTTCTTCAAGGACATTCACCGGCAGCTGAATCTATAATCCAGTCCTCCCCATTTTTACCGTGAAAACTTCCGCTGGATTCAGGCTCCTCAGCTTGCTCCGGGTTCATTACTGTAAGCGTGTTCCCATTCCAAGGTCATTCTCTGCCCCAAATAAACACCACGGTCCCTTTAAGAATAGGTTGTTCTGGTTGTTGTTTGTACAAAAACTTTGTAAAATTCTCCACAGGTGAGCCACTGGAACCAAGAGCACTGAGCAGCAGTTCTCTCGGAAGGGGTACGACCTAGGTGGCTGGGGCCTCTGGGCTCTGCAGGAGAGGACTGGGAGCCTCCTCTCAGCTCAGCCAAGGAGCCCTTGCTCCCCAGTGCCCTGGAGAGAGACACCTCTTATCATGAGCCTCCCATCCAGCCTCAGCCAAGGGAGGTACAAATAGTGAGGAGGGGGCTTCCGCTTCCTAAGCTGCCCTCCCACCAAGGGCATCTTCCTGAATGGGGCAGGAAGCTTTGGGCAACATCCCTGGGGTCAGGAACCATGCCACAATGTCGTCAGCCCCCTGGAGTGCATGGCCCCAGTGCAGGGTGTCTTTGAGGAGAGCACTGGCCATTGGCACTGGCCAGGATGCTCACAATGCTCCTGGAGCGTGTAGCTCCTGCCTTGCTTTGAGGCCGGCAGGAAGAGTGGGCATGGAAGCCAGCTCCCCTCCCAGCAGCATGGCATGCTCGCCCCTCTGACCTCAGGTCCATGGGCTGAGAATGCTCCAGTCCCGTGTGCTACTTATGGCCACCAGCTGTTACCTTTACTAGCTCCTCCTCTACCTCCATCCCTAAGTGTGTGTCCCCCAGGGGAAGCCGCCCAAGACCTCAGAGGACAAAAGCCAGAAACCAAGGAGAGGCGTTAGCTGAAACAAACTCAGGAGCGGAAAGGTTGCTCAGCTTTATTTTTTTCAGTGCCACACGCTCAATGTGGTATGGGCTTCAGCCCCCTTTTGCCAGAAGAGAAGAGGACGGAAACAAGGGCTTCAAGCGCTGCAGGATCCGCAAGAGCAGGGCAAGTTCCTCCAGGAACTGGGTGAACACTATCTGGAGGTGGCCACGGTCCTGGGCGACCCATCTCCTGCGAGACAAGGGACAATCGCTCCGGGTCAGGACTCGGAGCCTGGTCAGCACCCCCAAATTCAGCTTCCTCCATACTCAGGGACCCCGACATTCTGCACTGCCCACACTCAGCACCTCCTGCACTCAGAGAGACCGCAAACTCATCCCCCCCCCCACCGCCATCTGCGCCCACCGTGCCCCGCGGCCTCACACAGTCAGGACGCTGCGGTCCCTGGTGAGCACCCGGTGAAGGTCAGGGCTCTCCCCGAAATCAGCCAGGTACCTTAGGCTGACCTCAGCCTCCAGGGAGGACCAGAAAGGCACCCTGACCTTGCTGTGGTGAGAGGTTAAGGCCTGATGCGCTACTGTCCACTCCCGGCCCGCCAGGTCCTCTGTCCCCTCCTGTCCAGTTCCGATCTGTCCGGTCCAGTCCAGGCCCGGGAGCTCTCAGGCTGTGCTCACCCACGTGGCTCCCCTCCCTCGCCCCCTTCGCCCGGGCTGTGCCTGTCCACGCGGCCCCTCCGCCCGGGACCCCATCCCCTCTCCTGTCCCCGCGTCCACCGTGGGTCTTGCGCGTCTCTGGCTCCGCTCCCCACGCCTCCCCGTCCCCCAACCAAGGCCCCGTCCTGAAGGATACAATTCATGTAGACCGGTCCCTGTCCTGCTGACCAAGAGCACAATGTCCCCAAAGGGCCACGGGCCATGGGGTATCTGGACGATCCGCAAAATGGTTGCAGCGTAGGCTCCCTCGTCCCCGGAGACACCTGCGCCAGCCTGGTCACTCCTGTGGCCGTCCGCTCCGCCCTCAGCACTGCCAGAGGACTGCATGGCTGCCGGACCTCTTCCCCTCAGACGCTGCCTGGATTATTTACACCGGATCAAGTAGGCCTCTGTGAAGCTCCGCCCCTTTCCCACCCACAATGCACCTGGCGATGCCTATAGCGCCTGCGCAAGGTGGCTCTCGTGTATGTGTGCGTGTGTGCGTGCGTACGTGTGCGTGCGCTCATGCGCGCGCGAGCGGATTTCCCGCCAAACTGGCCTTCACGCCTAAACTGCTCTTTGGTTGCCAGGCAACGGGGCTTTCCTCACAGAGGCCTCGAACTCACCTTGTAGCCCAGGTTGGTCTCAAACTTGCAGGGATTCTCCTGCCTCAGTTTCCCAAGTACTGGATTACACCTATGAGCCACCACCCCTGGCTGATTTTGTTAAGAAAAAAAGAATTAAAAATAAGGTAATAGGAGGGTATGAATGGTTAATACATTGAGTATTGTTATTGTTAAATTAGTTACTCAGAGCACAAGATATCAGCATTTAATTTTCCAAACAGTATGAGCACAAACCTTTCTTTTCAATGAACGAAGAGAAATTAGTTGTATAACTATCCTCATCCTCACTAATATGTATGTGTGTGTGTATATATACACCTTTTCCCTTCTCTTCCACGTTCCCCCTTTCCAGTTTCTCTTTCCATTTGAAGTTTCTTCTCATTTTACAACATCTTTTGTACGTTTTGGATCTGATTTGCTCTTTCACCTTCTCACACTAGGGAGACGATATGACGTTTACACATGCGCAACTGGTTTATTTCTCTTATCGGTATGGTCTGGAGTTGCATCCGTTTACCCATAAAAGTCTCCAGTTTCTCATGCTTTACGGCTCAGTCGTACTCCATTGTATTAAAGGAACACATCTCTTTTATCCATTCCTCGGCTGAAGGGCGTTTGGGTTGTTTCTAAGATTTAGCTCTTGCAAATTGTGCTGCTACAAACATAGTGCATGTACATCGCTGGGGTATGGTGTTTCTAATAGTTCTGGGAAGATACCCAGGAGGGGAAGTGGGACCTGCAGTCCTAGTTGATTGAGGAATCTGCACACTGATTTCACACTGACTGCACTAGTCTACAGTCCCACCGACAGTGGAGGAGGGTTTCTTTTTCTTCACAGCCCCTCCAGCGTTTGTTATTGCTTGATTTCTTGATAGTAGCCTTTCTTTCTGGGGTGAAACAGAATCACAGTGTTGTTTAAGTTTCATCTTTTTTTTTTATTTTTTTGTCTTTTTCATTTTTATCGGTACCAAGGATCGAACTCACGACTGCCTGCTTGCAAGGCAGGTGCTTATGCCGCTGAGCTAAATCCCCAGCCCCAATGTTGCATCTTTTAAATGACCAGTGGTGGTGAACATTTTTTCACGTATATACTTGCTGTTTGCATTTCCTCACCTGAAAAGTGTGTACTCATTTCAGATGCCCGTTTTTGGATTGACTCTTTAAATCTGAGAGATCTGGTGTTTTTTGGGTTTTTAAAATTTTTAAAAATATTTTTTATGTTAAAGAGATTAGGACAAAAAAGGACATAACAAAGCAGATCAGATCACAACAATGCAAGTAACATAGTATTTTACCACAAGCCAACCGATAATTAAAAGTAACTACATAATGTCTCTTTCTTTGAAAGAATTGAGCATAACTTCATATACCATAGTATCAAACATAACAAAACAGTATAAAACCATTCAAGAGAATGAAAGTATTACAGGGCTTTCAGAACCAAATAGCTGAGAATGAACAATGGCTACTACATTATCTTGTTTTCCATAGAAAATTTGTTTACACTATCACACATGATAATACCAATAAGATATAACAGAATAGAACCAAAGAAAAGAAAAACAAAAGCATAATAGGACTTCAAAGTAAGATGATACTAAATCAGCACTGGCTATTCTAAAGTATTGTTTTCTTTGAAATAGCTGTTCATACTATCACAGATAATAAAATCAGGTAAACTAGGATAAAACCATTCCAACTAATGAATGCAGACATTAGCAGGCTTCCGAGCAATGTAATGGGGAATCATGCTCACTATAAACTCTTATGTACTCTTAACATTTCTTACACTAGGGAAACTATACGGAATTTATACATGTGAGTTTGATTTATTTCGCTTATGAGTATGGTCTCAAGCTGCGTCCATTTATTTATAAATATATCAATGTGATCATTCTTTATAGCTGAGTAGTACTCCATTGTATAAAAATAACACAACTTTTTTATCCATTCTTCAGTTGATGGACACTTAGGTTTTTTCCAAGGTCTGGCTATTGCAAATTGTGCTGCTATAAACGTGGATGCACATGTATCACTGTGGTATGATGTTTTCAGTTCTTCAGGGAATATGCCTAGAAGTGAAATAGCAGGAACAAATGAGACTTCCAATCCCAGCTTTTTGAGAAATCTCCAGACTGACCTCCACAATGGCTGTACCAGTCTACACTCCCACCAACAATGCTGGAGACTTCCTTTTTTCCCACAGCCTCTCCAGAATTTGTTGTTGATAGTTATCTTGATCCTGGTCATTCTTTCAGGAGTGAGATGGAATCTCAGTGTGGTTTTAATTTGCATTTGTCTAATGACTAATGATGATGAACATTTTTTCATGTATTTATTTGTCATTTGTATTTCTTCATCTGAGAACTGTGTATTCATCTCAGATGCCCATTTTTGGATTGGGTCTTTGAATTTCGGGGGTTTGATTTTTTTTTTTTAATTCTTTATATGGTTTAGACAAAAGTCCTTTGTCTGAGGGAGAGTTCACAAAGAATTTTTCCCAGTTAGTGGGTTTTCTTTTGACTATGCTGGAGATTTCTTGTGACATGCAGATACTTTTTAATAAGACGTGATCCCAGCTATTGATTCCGGGAAATATTTCCTGTGTGGTTTGATTCCTGTTCGTGAACTCTTTACCTACCCCTATGTCTTCAAGATTTTTACCTAATTTGACTTCCAACAGATGTAGTGTTTCTGTTTTAATATTCAGATCTTTGATCCATTTAGATTTTAGTTTAGTATATGGTGATAGGCATGGGTCTCGTTTTAGTTTGTGGCATATGGAGAGCCAGTTTTTCCAGCACCATTTATTAAAGAGACTGTCATTCTTCCAGTGAACCTGTTTAGCCCTTTTATCAAAGATAAGGTGGTTGAGTGTGTTTGTAGTTGTGGTTGTATCTTCTAATCTATTCCATTGATCTTCGGCTCTGTTTTTATTCCAGTACCATGTTGATTTTATTACAGTTGCTTTGTAGCATAACTTTAAGTCAGCGATTGTGATGCCTCCTGCCTTTCCTTTGCTGCTTAGAACTGTCTTTGCTATTCTAGGTCTCTTCTGGTTCCAGATAAATGTTAGGAGTGATTTCTCTTGATCTGTGAGGTATGTTGATGGTATTTTTATTGGGATTGCATTGAATCTGTATAGCAGTTTTGTGAGAATGGCCATTTTTACAATATTTATTCTTCCTACCCATGAGCAAGGGGTGTCTTTTTTCTGAGAGCCTCTTCAGTTTCTTTTTTCAGGGTATTATAATTTTCCCCATACAGATCTTTCACTTCCTACGTGAGAATAAGGCCTAAATATTTCTTTTTTTTTTTGGTTGCTGATGTGAAGGGTGTGGCTTCTCTTTATTTCTCTCTCTGTGATTTTCTTGTTAGTGTATAGGAATGTTGTTGATTTTTGAGTATTGATTTTGTATGCAGCTACATTGCTGAATTTACTTATTAAATCTTGGAGTGTTTCAATGGAGTTTTGGGGGCCTTCTATGTAGAGCATCATATCATCCGCAAATAATGACAATTTAACTTCTACTTTTCCTATCTTTACCCCTTCTATTTCTCTCTCTCTTGTTTAATTGCTCTGGCTAGTATTTCCAGTAACATATTAAATAGGAGCAGTGATAAGGGACATCCTTGTCTTGTGCCTGATATTAAGGTAAAGGCCTTCAAGTTTTGGCCATTTAATATGATACTGGCTGTTGGTTTGTCATAGATGGCCTTTATCATATTGAGGTAATGACCATCTATTCTAATTTTCTGTAAGATTCTTATCATGAATGAGTGTTGGACCTTATCAAAAGCTTTTTCTGCACCTATAGAAATGATCATGTGATTCTTACTTTTGGCTTTATTGATATGGTTGATTACATTTATTGATTTACATATGTTGAACCATCCCTGCATGCCTGGGATGAATCCCACTTGGTCGTGGTGTATAATCTTGTTGATGATTTGCTGCATCCTAATTGCCAACATTTTATTGAGGATTTTTGCATCTGTGTTCATTAGGGAGCTTGGCCTGTAGTTCTCTTCTTTAGTTGGGTCTTTCTCAGGTTTTGGTACTAGAGTAATATTTGCTTCTAGGAATGATTTAGGAAGAATTGCTTCCCTTTCAGTTTCATTAAAGATTTTGAGGAGTGTCGGCGTTAATTCTTCTTTGTATTTCTTGTAGAATCCGTCTGGGCCTGGGCACTTCTTTGTAGGTAGGGACTTAATTACATTTGCAATTTAATTAATAGAAATTGGGGAATTAAGCAGTTTTACATCTTCTTGAGCTAGCTTTGGTACTTCATAAGTTTTTAGGAATCTGTTCATTTCTTCTGTGCTATCAAACCTATGAGAGTAGAGGTTTTCAAAATAGGTGTTGATGATCTTCTGTATTTCTAGAGAGTCTGTAGTGATTTTTTCCTTTTTCATTCCTTATTGCATGATTTTGAGCTGTTTCCTACCTTTTAAAAATAAGGTTGGCTAGGGGCTTATCAATTTGATTTATTCTTTCAAAGAACCAACTCCTTGATTCATTGATTCTTTGGATTGTTTTCTTAGTTTTTATAGCATTACTTTCTGCTCTGATTTGTATAATTTCCTCCCTTTTTCTGGCTTTGTGATTGACTTGCTCTTATTTTCTAGATGTTTGAGGTGCAGCATCAGGTTATTTATTTGTATTCGTTCTGTTTTCCTGATGTGGGAACTCAGTACAATAAATTTTCCTCTTGAGGACAGCTTTCATTGCATCCCACAGATTCCTGTAAGTTGTATTTGTATTTTTGTTTGCTTGTAGGTATGTTTAATTTCTTCTTCAATTTCTCCTGTGATCCACTGATTACTCAAGAGTGTGTTATTCAGTTTACATGTGTTTGTGGGATTTTTGCAGTATTTTTTATCATTAATTTCTAGTTTCATGGCACTATGATCTGATAGCATGCATGGGATAATTTCAGCTATTTTGCATTTATTTGATTATGCTCTGTGGGCTAGTATATGGTCTATTTTAGAGAATTTCCCATGTACTTCTGAGAACAATGTATATTCTGATGTTGTTGGATGGAATACTCTGTATATGTCTATGAAGTCCATCTGTTCACAGGTGTGATTCAGTTCTGTTATTTCTTTGCTGATTTTCTGTGTGGATGATCTCTCCCTTGGTGTCAATGGTGTGTTAAGGCCTCCTGTTATAATTCTGTTATTGCTAATTTGGTTTTTCATTTCTAGTAATATTTGCTTTATGTAACCAGATGTTCTGGAATTTGGTGCATATATATTTAAGATTGTTACCTCTTCTTCTTAAAAGCTTTCCCCTAGCCAGTATATAATGACCTTCTTTATCTCTTCTGATCACTCTTGGTTTGAAGTTCACATTGTCTGCAAACAGAATAGCTTACCCCCGCATTTGGGGGGCGGGTTCCTGTTGAATGAAGTATTGTTTTCCATCCTTTGACTTTCGTTCTGTGAGGATCCTTTTGGGTTAGTTGGGTTTCTTGTAGACAGCATATGGTTGGATGCTGTTTCTTGATCCATTCTGCCAGTCTGTTTTTTTTTTCCCATTGGTGCATTGAGACGATTTACATTAATCATTATTAATGTTATATATTGGTTTATCGTTGACATGTTATCTTTCTGGTGTTGCATCTTTATTTTTCTGTTCTGTTTAATTGTCTGCTTTGCTTAGTGTTTTTTCCTATGTGTATCTAAACTGTCTTTCACTACTCTTTACAGGGTTGGCTTGGTGATCATGAAGTTCTTCAGCTGTTCTTTGTCATGGAAGTATCTTATTTCTCCATCCATTTTGAAGGACAATTTTGCAGGCTACATGCGTCTAGGTTTGAAATCATTTTCCTTTAGAATCTGAAATACCTCACTCCGTGCTCTTCTTGACTTCATTGTTTGTGTTGAGAGGTCCGCTGTGATTCTGATAGGGTTTCCTTTATAGGTGATCTGTCTTTTCTCCCTGATAGCTTTTAATATTCTATTCTTACATTGAATTTCTGGGATGGTGATTATTATAGGTCTGGGTGTAGTTTTATTTTGGTTATGGCTATTTGGAGTTCTATATGCCTCACTCATCCTGATGTCAGTTTCCATTCTCATATTTGGGAAATTTTCAGCTCTTACTTCTATGAATAGCCTCTTTATATCATTTGTGCTGTTCCCTTCTTTTTCATTTATCCCTATCAATCTTCCATTGTTTTTCTTTGCATCATCTTGCAGCTGTTAAATTGTTATATCCTGATTCCTTGTTATTTTTAAAAGATCTTTCCTTTCCTGTTCACTTGCAAAAATCTTATCTTTGAGGTCTGAAATTCTGTCTTCACTTTTGTTGAGTCAGTTTTGACATCTTTGAATGGAATTTTCGATTTCCTGTATATTCCTTTGAATCTGCTTCATGTATTCTGTTTGTTTTTAAGGTGTTCATCCAGGGATTCTATCTTTTTATTTTGTTCCTCTAATTTTTAACTGTGTCTTCTTTAGATGTGTTCAGCATCTCTTTCATTAGTTTTATCATTTCTTCTTTTACCTGGGAGAATTTTTCTAGTTTGAATTCCTTTAAAGCTTCCCAGAGTTGTTTCTTTATTTCAGTTGTTATTATTAAGGTATCTCATGGGTATGGCATATATTTTCTTCTATGTACGTGGCTCCTAAGAGTTCTTGGGATGGGCTGGAGGTTTGAGATTGCATTTTGCTCTTTCGTTCTGTCATTTTCCTGTGTTTCTGTGTTTCAAGTGTTGTTCCAAGACTTCCCCTGGATGTGTAGGAAATCATCTCCTATGCCCTAGGCTCCTGGGACTGAACAGAGGTTGCTGAGCTTGGTCCAGTCAGGCCCTCAGGCCTTCCTGTGCCACCTTCAGTGTTCCTGGTAGCTGGGCAGGTACCTAACCACTGTGGATGATGGGCTAATGCTCTTCCCAGGCAAAGACCAATGCCCTTGAACTCACTTCACCTCCTCTCCACTCTCGTAATTAAAGAAGGTCGCTGGGCATAATACAGTGGCTCCACAAAACCTCCCAAGGCTAGTCTAGTGTGGCTGGGAGTTGGGCGGATCCTTGAGCACTGGAAGCCATGATCTTAAAGTCTCCCAGGACTCAGGATGGCATGCAGACTCATCCCAGCAACCAGCTGAGTTTCCAGGTTTGGGAGAAGTCACTGGGCCTGTCCTGGGAAGACCTGCAAACTGCCAAGTGCAGCCTAGTGTGGCTGGGCTCTGGGTGGGTCCTTGAGCTTTGGAAGCCATGATCTTAATGTCCGCCGGGGCTCAGGATGGGGCGCGGATTCACGCCAGCCGCCAGCTGAGTTTCCCAGTCTGGCGGTTTTTGACTTCTTTATGTGTTTGTGATAGTAATTCTTTGTCTGAGGAATAGCTGACAAGCATTTTCCCCATGTTATACATTGTCTCTTCCCTCTGTTGATGGTCTCTCTTGCTGTGCAAAAGCTTTTTAATCAGATGAGATCCCAGCCGTTGATTCTTTGTGATACTTCCTGTGCAGTTGGAGTTTTATTCATAAACTATTTACATGTACCAGTGTCTTCAAAGGTTTTACCTTTTCTACCGTCCAGCAGATTTAATTTTTCTGTTTTAACATTTATATTTTTGATGCATTTCAAATTTAGCTTAGTGCATGGTGAAAGATATGGGTCCACGTTTCATCTTTGGCATGTGCAGTGCCAGATTTTGCAGCACTATGTATTACAGAAGCTATTTCTTTTCAGTGTTTGTGTTTGGAGTGTTTATCAAAGACAAAGTGGCTAAGTATGTGTGAATTCTTTCTGCATCTTCTAATCCGTTCAGGTGATGTTTGGGACTTTCATTTTTTGTGCCATTACCATGCTGTTTTTATCACTGTAGCTTTAAAATAGTATTATTTCAAGTCAGGCATTGGGATGTCTCCTGCCTTGCCTTTGTTGCCCAGAAATGCTTCTGGTATTCTAGGTCTCTTCCAGTTCCAATGAATCTGAGAATTGTTTTTCCTAATTCTGTGAGATGATTGCTTGGAGTTTTGATGAGAATTGCATTAAACCTGTATAACAGTTTTGGCAACATGGCCATTTTTCCTCCCTTGGTTCTTGAGACCCAAGAGAAAGGGATATTTTTCCATTTTCTGATATTCTCTTCAGTCTCCTTTTTCAGAGCACTGCAGTTTTCACAGTAGAGGTCTTTTACATCCTTGATTAGCATTGGTTCTTAGGTATTTCATGTTTTGGGATGCTATTGTGATGGTATAGTTTCCCTCTTTATTTTCCTCTCAGTGAGCTTGTTTTTTGTAAACAGCAAGGCTATTGATTTTTGAGTGTTGACTTTGTATGCAGCTAATTACTGAATTTGCTCATTAAGTCTAGAAGTCTTTTGGTGGAGTGTTGGGGGTCTTCCATGTAGAGTATCATGTCATCTGCAAATAATGATCCTTTCACTTATTCCTTTCCTGTCTTCATTCTTTTGTTTCTTTCTCATGTCTGATAGCAGTCTCCGGCTAAAATGTCCAGGACTGTACTGAACCACAGGGTAGACAGTGGATATTCTTGTCTTGTTCCTGATTTCAGGGTGAAAACTCTCGATTTCTGTGCATTTAGTATGATGCTGGCTGTTGATTTGTCATAGCTGGCTTTTCTCAGATTGAGATAAAGGCCATCTATTCCAGTTTTCTCTAGGGTTTTGAGCATGAGTGGGTGATGTGTTTATGAAGTTCTTGTGGTTTCTTTTGCCATTGGTTTCCAGTTTCATGGCAATATGATCTGACAGTGGCATAGGATAATTTTAGTTCCTTTGCATTTACTTAAGCATGTTCTGTGAGCCAGAATATGGTCTAATTTGGAGAACATCCCATGTGCATCTGAGAAGCATGTGCAGTCTGGTGTTGTGGGGTGGAACAATCTGTAGACATCTTCTAAGTCCATTTGTTCAAAAATTTGGTTCAGTTCTAATATTTCATTGTTGATTTTTGTCCACTTGATCTGCCTTTTTGTGTCACTGGAGGACTGAGGTCTCCCAGTACAGCTATATTAGGGTTTATTTGATTTTCTGTGTCCGTTAACATTTGTTTTATATAGTTGGGTGCACTGGCGTTTGTTGCATATATGTTTATGATTGTTATCTCTTCCTCTTGGACTGTTCCTTTCCAAGGGTTTAGTGACCTTTTTGTCTCAATGAATCAGTGTTGGCTTGACATTTATTTTGTCTGAAAATACAATCGCTACCCCTGCTTTTTTCTGAGTTCCTGCCCCATGGACTATTGTATTCCAACCTTTGACTTTCAGTCTCTGGCTTTCTTTTTGAATTAAATGTGTTTCTTGTATGGAGCATATTGTTGGATCTTGCTTCTTGATCCGTTCTGCCGGTCTGTGTCATTTGATTGGTGTTGAGAATTGACACCAATTGGTCTGCTTGTAATACCAGCTGAACTGAAGCAGCATGGTGCTGACCCTGGCAGGGCCACCTGAGGATTGTTGCTAAGATAAAAATAAGGCCTGGAGAGAAAGAGGTAGCGTTGTCGGTTCTCCTGTTGCCTTCAGCTCTCCTGCAGGAGCTTATCAAACTTCTTTCCTGATATGAACTTGACTGTTCTCATCGTCAGAAGAGCTTGGGGAGTTGTTATCACTGAGGATGGCGGTGGTTCACTTTGGGGGAGCTCTGGTCTTTATTTAACCTCTTCCCGGCTCCAGAGGGGAAGACAGTATGCTGTTTAATCTCCTGGAGGAGCTCGTGGTGCTGGCTTCCTGATATGAACTCGGCTGGTCTCATCACTGGAGGACTCCAGGACCTCGTCGTCACTGAGTGTGGCTGAGGATGCCTGTGGTACTTTTCAGGGGCACTCTGGTCCTTGCGTGGAGTGTCGAGTTCTGGCTCCGGTGCAGATCACTTAACCTACTGGCACAGGTCCTTCATCCTGCTGGCACAGACTTTCTGGCTTCCACTGCTGACCTTTGGGCCTTCCCAGCACAGATCTTTGAAACACACTTGCATGAGACACTGTCATGGACTCTAGGTCTTCAGCTGGGCTCATGCAGGACGTTGCTGTGGGATCTGGGCTGTCCCCTGGATCTTTTGGGTTCCTTAGTGTGTGGCAAACTTTCGTGCACTTTTCATCTATGACTCTTTGCATAACTATTATAAAATAATTCCATAAATTATGTGCCCTGTATTAAATTGCTTTCACTGCCAACCTTGTCCACAGCAGTTGGTGAACTGAGACCATTAACGTTGAAGGCTACAACTGACATGTATTGGCTTATTCTTGTCATGTTATTTTCCTGTTGTTGTCTCCCCCTCTTTTTTTCTCTCCCTTGTTTGCCTTGCCTGGTAGGGTCCTTCTCTTGGGATTCATGGAGCTGTAGTCCTTTTTGTCTCTTGCTAGAAGATCCTTCAAAACATTTTGGAGTGCTCAGACTTTTTTTCATGGAAGCATCTTCTTTGTCCATCAGTTTTCAAAGATTGTTTTGTGGGGTCCATCAATTTGTGTCAAAGTTGTTTTCCTTTAGAGCTTGAAATATTTCACTCCAAGCTGTCCTGGACTTGAGGGTTTGTGCTGAGAAGTCAGCTGTGATTTTGATGGATTTCACTTAGTAGGTAACTTTTTTTCTCTTTCTCTGGCAGCTTTCGTTTATTTTATTTTATTTTATTTTATTTTATTATTTCATTTTATTTTATTTTATTTTGCTTGTGGCTTTTTGGAGTCCCATATGGCTCATGTATCTGCATATCAAATAATTTTTCTCTACCAGGGATGTATTCTGCTATAACGAGTGCCATAACAGATTTTAATATCATTTGTACTATCAGCTGCTTGGTCACTGACTCCAGTCAACCTTAAGTTATTCTTCTTTGCCTCATCTAGCTGCTCCTGGATTGATTTCTCATGGACCCTTGCTATTTTTAAGAAATCTTTCTTTTCATGATCAGCATTCACAAACCTGTCCACTGTATCGGAGATCCCGCCCTCACTTTGGCTTAATCTGCTGTGGATACTTTCAATGGAACTTGTATTCTCCTGGCTATCTACTTGAATCTGCCACAGGAACTCCATCTGTAGGGAATCTATGTCTGACAGTACGGAGTCTTCCTCTGTGTGTGCATGACTTCTCTCCCCATTTATTCAGGACTCCTTTTATATCATCCAGGAACGCAATTGCACAGTTCCTGTCCCCCCCAACCTCCCTCCACTGCACCCCTGACGCAATACATGTGCAGCACAACAGTTGTGATTGGCAACACTATCTAGTCTCTGTACCTTGCTTTGAATGCCCGTGTGTGCTTGTGGACAAAGACATGCACGTGAACCAAGAAGTTTATCATCTGCAAGACGAAGCATGTAACGGCCCTGATATGCTGAGGGATATGGTTTCATGGCTACTTTTAGATGACGTAACACATGTACAGCACAACAGGACCTGGCCCCCTTGATACTACTGCTTGTGATTTTTACTGGCTGTTAGGTTCAATGTTGAATGCTGTGCACGTCATAGCTGCTTTAATTCTCAGTGTGTCAGATAACATTTTCGGGGACAGTATATTCATACTTGTGATTAGGGATTTGCCAGCGGATTTTGTTTGGGATATGTGACTGGAAGGGGAAGAAAAACTAGACTACGCCAGGATGATTTTGTTCTGAGCCACTGCCGTTGATTGCTGTGGGGAAGAGATGGGTGTGTGCCTAGGTGAGAATAAGCTGTTTTGGACTGCAAATTTTGCTCTTTACACAATTGCAAACTGTAAGTTGGTCCGTTGGATATGGCTGTGGAGTTGGTATTGCAGAGAGGAGAAATAGCTTTGAGGCTCAGCGATGTACATACCAAATTCACGCATGTGAGATTGCAGGAGGGTAGCAAGGAAGCTAATGAGGTAGAGAAGATGACAAGAGACTGACTGAGCTTAGGGTGCTCCCGCAGTGAGGACTCTGGGCAGAAGTGAAAGACCCAGCAAGAGACTTGCGGAGGCAAGAAAGGCCAGCGAGCAGGAGCAAGCCAAAGGAGGATGGGGTCCTGGAGGCAGCAGGAAGACAGTGTTGACATGGTTTCCAGCGCTGCTCTTAGGTCAGATCACAGGCAGGCTGGAAAACGTCCTCCTGCCATGGACGTAGCTATATTGTAGTGATGAGTGCTGTTGGTGTTTTCCCCTCCTGGTTTGACTTCTAGCAGGATGCGTTTCATTATTTTCCACATTTAATGTATCTTGTGTCGATGTCCGCTCCCGGCTGGCAGGAAGGACACACGACAAAGTCTGGCAGTGGACAACCTTTTCTTTTATTTTTCTTCTCCGTACAGCCTGCCCTGGGATCGCTCCCAGCCGAAGCCTCCTCTGGTCCGCTCCCCGCGGCTCCTTCCGGGCTTCGCTCCGAAGCCTCTACCGGTCCGCTCTCCGCGGCTCCTTCTGGGCTTCTACTTCCGGGCTTCTCCTTCCCCCCCAGGGGTGGCACCAGTATACATACGGATACAGTGTCCAATCATGTTAAAGTGAGCAAGGCAAGCTGATTGGCTAACATCATCAGTTGCCAGGCAGACTATATTGTTGAGCGGGTTGCTTACGCGGTAAGCAGGAAACTAACGTGCTCGATGGGAGGGGCAATCTACCTCAGGCTTCACTCTTTACTACAGGCCTCACGTCCGCCAAGTGAGGCGACCGGGCTCGGGGCTGCGGCTCCCAACATCTCCCCCTTTTTTATTTTTTATGAATGTGCGCATCGTAGCCCTTTCTGGACTGGGTGCAGAGGCTTATGCCCTATGCGTAGGCCCACCGTAGGTCCTTGGCTTAGACCCTGGTCGGCCGTCCCATGGTCTGCCAAGGCCCTGAGGCCCTCGTCCTTTTTCTAGGGCCAGGCACAAACTGGACGGAACCTGGATGCACACAAGCTTGCACTCATTTTCTCTCCGTAAAGAAATCCCCTCGGAGAGAAATTTAGACCTGGGCAGCATCTAACAGTCCAGCGGCTTACGTGCAGGATGGGGTAGGGCCTGGCTTAGGTTGAGTCGCACCGGGGGAGTACGCTCTTACCCGTCATTGACTCTCCTACCCAGCTATGTCATAATTTTTTAGAGGAGGAGTGTGGGAAGCTCACCACCCCTAGACTCGGTCGTAGGCTAGGCGAGCGAGCCATGCATATGCCTGAGGATCTTCTTGTCCATTTCGGGCTACCACTATTTCTATTCATCTTGTTGGTTGGTCTGTGATGGATCTCCGGTAGGGCAGGTCTGATCTTCAGTCGAGGGCTTTGTCGCCCGTGTCAGTCTCTCCGGTACCCACAGTGGTTCTCGTCCCGATTCCTGTGGGAAAACACAAACCGCGCCTCGGTTCCAGCTGACCACTGGATCCGGGCCCATCCATTGTCCTGTCAGGACATCTTTCCACTTCACCCACCCTTTATGGTTGGGGGAAGGGTTGCAGTGCTCCACAGCTGGGGAGCGATTATCATTATTTAAATTTAAAAAATTGTGTGTGAATAGTGCCATGGATAATCGTGCCTTTGGGGCCAGGCCTTGGCCTACTCCCCCTTTTTGTTTTTGTAAAATTTCTTTGAGGCTTCTATGAGCCCTCTCAATGATTCCTTGACCTTGGGGATTGTATGGGATACCATGTTTTAATTGAACCTCCATCATTTTGCAGAACTCATTGAAGGCTTTGCCTATATAGGCTGGTCCATTATCAGTTTTTAATATTTTTGGTTTGCCCCATGCGGCCCAAGCCGCCAGGCAATGATTGATCACATTAGACACTTTTTCACCTGTTTCTGCTGTTGCAAATATGACGTGAGAACAGGTGTCTGTGGAAACATGAACATATTTAAGAGTCCCAAACTCCTGTATATGTGTGATGTCCATCTGCCAAACATCACCAGGGATCAAACCTCGAGGGTTTACTCCCATCGGTATGGCAGGTTTGTATGTGGCACAGGAGTCACATAGTCGCACGATATCTCGTGCATCTGCTCTGGAAACATGGAAATGGTTTGCTAGTGTCCTGGCATTGACATGAAACTTATCATGGAAGGCACGGGCTCGCTCGATTGGTGTTAGTAAGGTAAAAATCCATAACGGGCGAGTGGCAGTATCAGCAGCCGCATTCCCCTGTGCCATAGGCCCTGGCAGGGATGTATGTGCTCTTATGTGGGTGGTGAAGACCTTATGGTGTCTGTTCTGAAGCAATGTCTGGATAGACAGGAACAGCCCAGCCACTGTGGAAGTGGATCTAATTAAACCGGCAGTCTCAAGCACTTGCATAGCATTGACCACATACCTAGAATCGGAGACAATGTTAATGGCTTCTGAGAACCGTTCAAGAATCATTTTAACGATCTGCAGTTCCACCACCTGAGGCTGATCTGGTTCAAATTATATGGTAACCGGGGGCTTGCCTAGGATCACATAGGCGCCTATCCCCGTCTTGGAGCCATCTGTATATATTGTAGTTGCTGGGACTAATGGCTCAGAGGCAGTAACCTTTGGAAAAATTATAGGGTGCTGAGTGACAAATGACAAGATAGGGTCTTTAGGGTATTGATTGTTTATATCCCCATGGAAAACACATCTCAGAATGGCCCAAGTATCTATGCAGGCAGCCAGGGTCTTGATCTGGCTGGCGGTATAGGGTACTCGGATGGCTTGTGGTCCTGAGCCAAAATGTTGGACAGCTCTATCATGCGCTTCAAGGGCCAATGAAGCGACTGCCTCCGGGTAATGCTCTATGACTTTTGCAGGTGAGACCTTAGGGTGTATCCACAGTAGTGGTCCTTTCTGCCAAATCACCGCTGTGGGCTGTAGACTAGTCTGTAGCAAACAGACATCAAAGGGTCGCCCTGGTTCAATTCTGTGTAAGGTAGCCCCACCTAAGGCTTTTTCCACTCTCTGTAAGGCAGCTCTTGCCTCAGGAGTGAGCCTCCTGTGGGAGGCTATATCTGGGTCTCCCTTTAGAAGGTCGAACAGGGGTTTGAGATCTGAATTTGGTATATGTAAATATGGCCTAATCCAATTAATGTCTCCCAATAGCTTTTGCATGTCATTTAGGGTCCTAACGCCATCCATCCTAATGGTGACCTTCTGTGGAGAGACTAGCATAGGGGAGATTCTCGCGCCTAAGTAGGTCACCATTTCTCCTCCCTGAATCTTGTCGGGGGCAACATGCAGATTAGCTTGTCTCAGGGCCTCGACCAACTGGCCGAGCATATTATTTAGCATGTCTGGGTCCCTGCCGCTGAGCAAAAGGTCGTCCATGTAATGTACACATCTTATCTTGGGAAAGGATTTCCGTAGGGGGGCCAGTAGGGAATCAAGGTAAATCTGACACATAGTGGGACTGTTGGCCATACCTTGGGGCAACGTTACCCACTCGTATCTGAGATCAGGGCTTTCTTGGTTAATGGTGGGTAAAGTAAAGGCGAACCTATGAGTGTCCTCTGGATGCAGGGGGATTGAGAAGAAACAGTCTCTAAGATCTATAACATAAACTGGCCAGGACTGAGGGATGGCTGAGAGAGCTGGCAGCCCCCTCTGGACCGCCCCCAGGGACTGCATCTGCGCGTTGACCGCCCTTAGATCATGGAGCAGCCTCCACTTGCCAGACTTTTTCTTAATTATAAAAATGGGGGTGTTCCATGGGGAGGTTGACGGCTTAATATGTCCTAATCTAAGTTGTGTACTGACTATTTCTGACAAGGCTAATAGCTTCTCCTTAGGCAGGGGCCACTGAGGTACCCAAACCGGATCATTTGACCTCCAGGTGATTTTGATCGAAGTGGGTAGGAGAGCTTCTTCAGCGGCCCCTAAGAAAAACCCAATCCTTGCCTACCTTTTTTGTTCTCTACTGGTATTGGGGATGTCCGACCCTGTAGGGCATTGCCCAAGCCTTTGCCGGGGGTATATCCCTGGTTCCTGAGTATATCCTTAGCCTGGGGGGAGCAGTTTGACATAAGCGTGACATCCATCTGAGTGAGGATGTCCCTTCCCCATAGAGACACTGGCAACTGCAACACAAATGGTTGGAAATGGCCCTGATGACCCTCCTCATCACACCAGAGCAGGGTTGAAGCACTAACCTGAGGAGCTGACACCATCCCCAGGCCCTGCAGCGTGTTATCTGCAGTGTTGGTGGGCCAGTTGGAAGGCCAATCCTTTCTGGAGATAATGGAACGGTCAGCTCCTGTGTCTAGGAGCCCTGTTATATTCTTGCCATTGACCTTAAGTGAGAGCATGGGCCTTTTATCAAGTATTATATGGAGTCCCTCGAAGACTTCCCCTGAGGAACCGAAACCTTGACTTTCTCTAATTTTCTGCTTTGAGGGGAATCTCTTGTGGAGACTGGGGAGCAGCAAGAGCTGCGCTATCTTGTCTCCTTTATTGATTACCATAGTACCCACAAGAGATTGAACCATAATTTTAATGTGTCCTGTGTAGTCTGAGTCTATGACCCCCGGGACTACTATGAGACCCCGAAGGGCCGTGGAGGATCTCCCGATCACCAGACCCACGGAATTTTCGGGTAACGGTCCCTTAAAGGTGGTTTCAACCACTCGAACACCCATATCAGGCACTAATATAAGTCTGGAGGCGACACTGAGGTCCACACCTGCTGACCCAGGGGTGGCCCTTGTTGAAGGCTGCCATCCTGAGCTGTCCTGTCTCTGGGGCGGGGGCCCGCCTGTGAAGGGGGCCCCCTCTGGCCGTTTTTTGGCCCTCTAGCATCTCGTCCACAGATACGGTTGCCCTGAGCATCAAAGACCGACCTACACTCCTCAGCTTTGTGTGATCCCCTCTTGCATCGCCCACAAACATATGGTTCTTCATTCCTAGGGCGAGGCCTAGCATCTGCATTGTTTGGGCAATGACGTTTAATGTGTCCGGGCTCCCCGCAGGCAAAACACCCTTTAGCCTTACATTCCCCTTCTAACCCGCGAGGTCCCCTCTGCTGTACAGCCGCGGCCAGGAGAGCAGCCACTCCCGAGTTGGAGAGCGGCCCCCCTATCTCTCTGCATATCCTAATCCAGGCGTTGAGGTCCTTGTTCTTATGAGGAGCTATCGCTGCCTTGCACTCCTTTGTACATTGCTCGAAAATCAGCTGCCTTACCAGCGGTCGAGCCACTCCCGGATCAGAGAATATCTTATCGGCAGCATCTTGCATTCGGGCCACAAAGTCAACAAATGGCTCTGTGGTACCCTGAATTATTTTTGAAAGACACAAGGAGGCTGTTCCGGCACCACTTACTTGCTTCCAGGCGCGGAGCCCTATGGCATTGATTTGTTCATAGACAGCGCCGGGGAACTGAGTCTGATCATCAGCGTGCCGACCTTCTCCCATAAGCATTTCTTTGTTCCACCCCCGGTTTCCCCGATTGGCGTTTCTCTCAGCCTGCTCTGCAGAGAACTCTGCGTACCAGGCTCGCCAATCCAGGTAATTACCCGAGGGCAGACACGCCTTTGCCAGCTGAATCCAGTCCGCGGGGGTGAGGGGCCCAGAAGACAGGTTCTCCAGCATGGCAATGGTGTAAGGCGCAGTCGGCCCAAAGGTTGTAACTGCATTTTTAAGTTCTCTAATCTGCTTTATCTCAAAAGGCTCCCATACATTGCGTCCCTGGCCCATAGCTACTTGTACAGGAAATATCCCGTAGGGGCCACTATCTATCCCAGGTGGATGTACCTCATGAGACAAGCGTCCCCCCTGCCAAAGCCGCCTGTAAAAATACCGACCCGCCGGCGGCGGAGCATAAGACGGTGGCCGTGATTGGGCGGAAAATGGGGGCCCGTGCATCACTTCCTGTTCTGGCGAAAGGGGAGGGAGCTCCCAGGCGGCCGCCTCGTGGCGAGGGATCGCCTCCCTCTCGCGCCGGGGAGCGCTCAGGAGCTCTCTACTCCTCCGCAGACCAGGTTGAGCAGAGCGCAATTCGCGGCGCAACGCTGGAAAAGAACCCTGTGACTCCTTATCGAGCGACTTGGGCTCCTGACAGCTGGTCTCTTTGGCCTCCTTGCCATTCAACTTTCCCTCGTCCTCGGAGTCAGACGACTCCGAGGCTAGAGCCCCGTCCTCCTCCTTAGTATCTTTGTTCCCCTTGACGGGCCCCTCTCGGGAGCTCCCTGACTGGGCCTGCTCAAATACCCTGCGTACTTTTGTAAGCTCTTGAGAGCTTTCTCCACAACCACCCTTGCTCTTAGTGTTGCTACCTAGCATGTTTCCCATCTTTTAATATGTTACTCACCGCGTGAGGCCCAAGGAATCCGCCACTTACGCGTGAGCCTGAGGGGAGTCTAAAAGCCCTGTAGGTGCGCGCCACCCAGAGCCCAGGCTTATCCCCAACTCACCTGTCTCGCAGCTCTGTACTGGAGCCTTGTCCGCTGTCACGTCTCGGGGGTGATCAGTCCCCGGGCGGGCCTCCAAATGTCGATGTCCGCTCCCGGCCGGCAGGAAGGACACACGACAAAGTCTGGCAGTGGACAACCTTTTCTTTTATTTTTCTTCTCCGTACAGCCTGCCCTGGGATCGCTCCCAGCCGAAGCCTCCTCTGGTCCGCTCCCCGCGGCTCCTTCCGGGCTTCGCTCCGAAGCCTCTACCGGTCCGCTCTCCGCGGCTCCTTCTGGGCTTCTACTTCCGGGCTTCTCCTTCCCCCCCAGGGGTGGCACCAGTATATATACGGATACAGTGTCCAATCATGTTAAAGTGAGCAAGGCAAGCTGATTGGCTAACATCATCAGTTGCCAGGCAGACTATATTGTTGAGCGGGTTGCTTACGCGGTAAGCAGGAAACTAACGTGCTCGATGGGAGGGGCAATCTACCTCAGGCTTCACTCTTTACCACAGGCCTCACGTCTGCCAAGTGAGGCGACCGGGCTCGGGGCTGCGGCTCCCAACAATCTTGGAAGTCCATGAAAAGATATCCTTATGTTGAACCCTTCTGCCTTTTACCAGGGGGACGGAATTCCTTGGTTCACAAGGTAGCAATCTTTAAGGTAGCCCAGTGAATACAGTTTGCTAATAGTGTGTTTTATGCTTTGGCATATACTCAAATTGTAGTGCTCCTTTCGTGTGTCTTGTCTGGTTTAAATTTCTCAGCTAACTCCCTTTTTCTGTTTTTTCCTTTGCCTTGCAGTAGTGGCAGTTGTAGCCAGGGCCTTCCCAAGGAGCTAAATGCTCATGCTTTCTTATTTTTATAGTTTTGCTTCTCATTTTGGGACAGGGTTTAGCTTAGTTGCTAAGTTAGCCAGGTGGGCACAACCTGGTGACCCACTTGCCCCACCCAGCCGCCCTCCTTGCTGAGATTAGAGGTGTGTGCCACTAGCCGTTGGCTCTGTTTTCCTGTAATGCTTGACTGGCCTCATGGAACTCACTGGGAGTTGAACATCTCACATCTCTACTCCTCCAAGAGTCTTCCCTTAGGGCCTCCTTCACTGATGAGTGGATTTCTTTCTAGTATACCATTTCGTTCTTTTTCGATTCTCTTTTCTAAAAAATGGTTAAGCTTTTTCCAGTTGTAGGACACCCTGGGGATTCCCACTCACATTCTAATCTCGTAAAGCCCGTGCCTGAATTAATACCAACATATTTCCATAGTAGAGTGCCAAACATTAGCTACCTTACACCTCCATCTACGCGTATGTTGGTCCAGGCACAAATTGGGTCTTTCTGCATGTCTGCCCCCATATTCATGCCCTTGTGTTTGCACACATGTGGGATATATAGTCTGCCAAAAAATGTATACATTGGGAAAAGAAAACTCACATAAATTCTTCAATATTAAATTTATTGAGACAACATCATGAGGGGCTCCTTGTCCCTGAGCCGGCCTCTCTCCACCATCACGGGCAGGGGTCGCTCCAGTCTGGGTCTCTGGTGGCACAGCCCCTTAGCGTGTCCCCTGGGAGGCACTATCACTGGGCCACCAAGCACAAAGCACCTGGACAACTACCTGGTACCTTGCATTGAGCAGTGCCGTGGGAGGGGGGACAGGACCAAGTCCTCACCTCAGCACCGCAGTACCCCAACCTTCCTGCCTGTGGGCTGTGAAAGCTCCTGTCCTCCGTGTCACTGATACCCACCCACCTGTCATCGACTTTACTCACTCCCCTTGATCTCCATGTAGAAATAGGTGTTCCCTGTGGGAAGGTTCCCTTGTCCCCAGAGGACTAAAGCTACAAAGCAAGGAGTTCCATAGCTGAAAGAAACTCAAGCACGGAGTCATAGGTCAGCTTTACTTTGTGCAGCAAGAAACATTTGAGTACAATTCTCGGCCAGCGACAAGGAAACAAACATGCGGCCTCTGAGCACCTGAACTCCTGAAGGGTGAAACAACGAGGGCACAGAAGGCCCAAGGAAGTGTGTGCGCTGTGGCGTGGCACTCCTGGGCTTCAGCCTCCCTCTCCTGCTAGGATGAACAGGGATCGGCAGCACGCATGCGCTCCATGTTCTGCAAGACTCTGGAAAGCTGGCTCAGGAAGGGGGCGAACACTGCCTGGAGGCCGCCTGCGTCCAGGGCGACCCATCTCCTGGGAGAGAGAGGGGAAACTGCTCCAGGTCAGGACTCTCAGCCCTGTCAGGGACCCCGCCCTGTGCATCAACCTCTCCCACTACACTCAGCGCCCCTCACGTGCAGGGCCCCCCAAGCGCAGTGCCCCCTGCACTCAGCTCCACCCACAATCAGTGCCTGCCATGTTCAGCGGCCACCATGAGCAGTGCCCCCTGCATTCAGCGCCCTAAACACCCAGTGCTCCACGTGCTGGCCGCCCTCTGCGCCCTGCGGCCTCACACAGGCAGGAAGCCGCGGTCCACCATCATCCGGCTATGGTGCTCCTCAGAGGGTGTCAGGAACCTTCGCGTGATCTCCGCTAATGTGGGGAACAGAAAGGCACCCTGAGGGTGCTGAGGAGCCAGGTTAAGGCGTGATGCCCTATCTACCGACTGGGCCCTGCCCACCATGCCCTCGGTCATGACCTGTCCCGTGAGGTCCAGTCCAGTCCCGGGCAGCTCTCGGGCTGTCCCCACCCTACCCGGATCCCCTCCCTTGTCCCTTTTGCCCAGGACCCTAGCCCTGCTCCTGTCCCCCGCAGCCACCATGGGCCCTGTGCGGCTACAGCCCTGGCCCCAACCTCCCCTCTGCTGCCCTATGACCCTGTTCCCTCCGACGTTCCAGGCCATAGTGACCGCTTCCCAAAGGATACAGCACATACACATGCAACCCCAGCCTTCAGACCACAAGGCCAGAATGCCCACAGGTCCACGGCCCGGGAGGCATCTGTACAACACACCTGACTACACGAGCACAGGCGCCTCCTTCTCCAGCCCCAGTGACTACACCTGCGCCACTCGGGTGTCCAGCGCCATCCTGGTCACCTCCGTGGCCCTCCGCACCACCAGCACAACCGTCAGGGGCCTGCATGGCTGTCGGGCCTCTTCTCTCGGTGCCCCCCTGGATCCAGAACTCCTGGCACAGGCTCCTGCTGAGGAAGGAGGAGTCTGCAAAGCTCCGCCCCTTCCCCCCCCCCCCAAAACACACCGGGAGAAATCTGTGGCGCCTTTGCAAACATGCCCACACCTAGGAGATGCCTGCCAAGCCAGATGGTATGGTGGCCTGCAAGCCTCTTGTGTTGCCAGGCACCCTGCTGGGCCTTGCCTTGTACCAGTGGATCCCTAACCATCAGGTCTCCTTCAGGGTCACCCAGCCCTAAGTCCCAACGACTCCTTTCTGCTACAGGGGCACTCAATGTGTCCAGAGGCAGGACGCTGTACCAGGGAAGTCTGGGGACCCAACAGAGCCCTGGGGCGGGACTGGGGATATTCCTTGCCTGAGACCTGGACACCTCGGTAAGCTGCTGGACCCTCGACTCCCACTGGGGAAGCCCGGCTGTGGGCGCTGTGCTGGCCGAATCCCTGACGCTCCCGTAGCTCCTGAAACCCCACCCCCACCCGCACCGAATTCTGGAGGAGGAGTTGGCTCTGGGCAAGCCCAGGCTGATCCAGCTGAGTCCCCAGCCCAGTCCCAGGAGCTCCTGGGCCAGGAACCATGCGCTGTCTGGGGTGCTGCTCCCTAGCGGGGCTCACACTGGGGGTGTGCCCAGGACGCCCAGAGAGAAAGCCCTCCAGAGGCCAGCAGCTCTCCATGACCTCCAAGGGATCAGCAGGCCCACACATCTCAAACCCTTTGGTGTAAAGCTGGGCCCTTCAAAAGTCCGCATCAGGGGGACCCGTGCCAGCCTCGTCCCCTTCTTCTAAGGGAGAACACTATTCGGGCCACATCTCTGGGAAAGGGGTCCAGTAAACTCTGCAGAACTCGGAACACACCATCATCCACACCCAGGTAAGAGATGAAGCTAAGCTGGCCTCAGGTCACCTAGAAGGTGGCTAGGACAATTTGAAGGGAATCAGCTGCAGGGCAATGAGAGACTGGCAGGCTGTGGAGAGAAGAGAGGAGAAGGGAGAACGCGGGCAGCGAGGGAACAGTGAGGCTGGTCAGGGCAAGCTCGGGCTGACGCTGCAGGACTGTGCTGCAAATGCAACCAACCTCGCACGGGAAGCACTAGAAGAAAACCGCGTCTCTACTAAACATGTACGGGGTACACGATAGAAGGACAAAATGCCATAGCGCTTATACTGCATTAAAATTATAAGTAATCTAGAGATTCCTAAAACTATTTGCAGAGGGGGCATGCCAATGCTACATTTGGTGCAAGGGCTCTGAGTTCATGGCGGTTCAGGTTCAGGGACCTGATCCCAAGCCTGGAGTAGCTCCCCGTGGATGCTGAGTCATGACTGTATTGGTTTGAAGCCCAGAAATTCAAGAACATCCTGAGTATCTGGCAAAGAGTTCCTTATTTAACTATCACTCTCAAATTTGTTCGCCTGGGCCCCATCGTTTCATAGTCAAAATTGTTAAACATTGTGACCGACGTGACAGAAACATATCTTTGTCACGTGCCAAACAAGTCTTTTCTGACTGAGACACATGAAGGCTGTGACTGGCAGTGCTTAGGCCAGGACTGGCAGTGTGGAGGGCACTATTTAACCAGCACCTCCCACTTTTGTGCTCATATGTGAGTAGTCGGAAGGAACAGAAGAAAAACATCTAATATAACCCAATGAATCACTGAAGCGAGCTACCAGCTGCCCTCTGGAGAGACAGCTTTCAAATTCTGCACTGTTGCAGAATTTGGAAAGGACCGCTTTGCAGAAGCAGCTCAAAGCCACAGACACAAAGGGAGCTGTGTGCCATCAGCCGCCTGGTGTCTAGCCTTGGCCCTGAGACTCGGTGACTTCAGGGAGTGCCCAGGACAACAGTGATCACCGCATCAAGCAGAGGTGCCAATTAGAAGAACTTTCCCGGGAAACATTCAGCCTCCAGTGAATAGTACCAAATAACTACAACTTCTGCAAAGTAGTTCACTTGGGAACTAATTAGAAGTTTTTCTCCACAAGTAATGAATCACTTTCTTAACTGTTCTGTTGACAAATGTAATACATGCTAACTGTAATCACACGCACACACACACACACACACACACACACACACACACACACACACACGAGTTTGGAAAGGAAAAGCCAGATGATTTCACACACATCTGTCATCACACGACTCAGAGGGTGGAGGCAGGAGGATCCCAGTGAGTTCAAGGCCAACCTGGGCTACAAAGTGACTTCAAGGCCAGCCAAAAGTGCATAGTGGAGGAACAAAGAAAGAAAGTAAAACTCAACTGCTATTTCATCATTAAAAGTAACCACACTGAAAGTGTGGCATATTTGTGGATAAATAAGCCAATTCCTGCTTACTACTTTAAACGACGATTGGAACGTGATATCCAAGGCATGTTTTTGGTTATCATCATTCTATTGTTAGTGGTTTAGGAAAGACTTCAGCTATCCAGATGGCCAAATAAGTTCCCGGAAATTTTCTTTCAGTATGTTTGGTTTGATCCTACATATTTCGTGAATACGTTGTAAACCATTCATATACAAGGAACCCTTCCTGTGTATAGTAGTCCTTTAGACACTTCTTTCATGCTTCTACTGAGATACACAACAAGAGCTGAACAAGTCCGTGTTGATCGCCCATCCTGTTTCGATTCACTCAACAGTGATTATTCGCATCTCAAACTTACCCAAGAGCGGCTGTTCCGGACACACCCCTGGGTGGGCACCACCAGGAAGCTGCACTCCTGACTGCACGCCCGGGCCTGGAGAGTATGGGGCTGGGCTTGGCCACAGCCACTTCCTCCCCAAGAACCCGGTTGGGGGGCATTGGTTGGAGGCAGGGACCATGGGCCAGCACAGCGCCCAAGGCCTGGCTCCCCCTGTGGGCGTTACAGGTCCAGCAGCTCCAAGAGGCGTCCAGATCCCAGACAGGGCCTCTTCCCCACCACGCCCAGCCCCGTCCCGTCCTGCACAGTCCAGCACCAGGCATTCACACAAGAAACGGCTTTGATGCTCCTAACCTGCCAGGCCTTGTCCTGTGCCATCCCACCCAGCGGCTCCGGAGGGCCCCATAGATTTTGCCACTACAGAGCATGACCTCTGAAACTCCTCAGTGCCCGGTAACCCAAGGGCATCTCTGGACCCAAGGGCTGAGCCAGCTTGGAGGGGACCCCACGCCTGAAGGTCCATTGCGCATGGGCACTGGGCGTGGGGGGGGGCGTTCTGGACGGGGATCTGTGAGGAAAGCCCCGTTGCCTGGCAACCAAAGAGCAGTTTAGGCCTGAAGGCCAGTTTGGCGGGAAATCTGCTCGCGCGCGCATGAGCGCACGCACACGTACGCACGCACACGTACGCACGCACACACGCACACATACACGAGAGCCACCTTGCGCAGGCGCTATAGGCATCACCAGGTGCATTGTGGGTGGGAAAGGGGCGGAGCTTCACAGAGGCCTACTTGATCCGGTATAAATAATCCAGGCAGCGTCTGAGGGGAAGAGGTCCGGCAGCCATGCAGTCCTCTGGCAGTGCTGAGGGCGGAGCGGACGGCCACAGGAGTGACCAGGCTGGCGCAGGTGTCTCCGGGGACGAGGGAGCCTACGCTGCAACCATTTTGCGGATCGTCCAGATACCCCATGGCCCGTGGCCCTTTGGGGACATTGTGCTCTTGGTCAGCAGGACAGGGACCGGTCTACATGAATTGTATCCTTCAGGACGGGGCCTTGGTTGGGGGACGGGGAGGCGTGGGGAGCGGAGCCAGAGACGCGCAAGACCCACGGTGGACGCGGGGACAGGAGAGGGGATGGGGTCCCGGGCGGAGGGGCCGCGTGGACAGGCACAGCCCGGGCGAAGGGGGCGAGGGAGGGGAGCCACGTGGGTGAGCACAGCCTGAGAGCTCCCGGGCCTGGACTGGACCGGACAGATCGGAACTGGACAGGAGGGGACAGAGGACCTGGCGGGCCGGGAGTGGACAGTAGCGCATCAGGCCTTAACCTCTCACCACAGCAAGGTCAGGGTGCCTTTCTGGTCCTCCCTGGAGGCTGAGGTCAGCCTAAGGTACCTGGCTGATTTCGGGGAGAGCCCTGACATTCACCGGGTGCTCACCAGAGACCGCAGCGTCCTGACTGTGTGAGGCCGCGGGGCACGGTGGGCGCAGATGGCGGTGGGGGGGGGGATGAGTTTGCGGTCTCTCTGAGTGCAGGAGGTGCTGAGTGTGGGCAGTGCAGAATGTCGGGGTCCCTGAGTATGGAGGAAGCTGAATTTGGGGGTGCTGACCAGGCTCCGAGTCCTGACCCGGAGCGATTGTCCCTTGTCTCGCAGGAGATGGGTCGCCCAGGACCGTGGCCACCTCCAGATAGTGTTCACCCAGTTCCTGGAGGAACTTGCCCTGCTCTTGCGGATCCTGCAGCGCTTGAAGCCCTTGTTTCCGTCCTCTTCTCTTCTGGCAAAAGGGGGCTGAAGCCCATACCACATTGAGCGTGTGGCACTGAAAAAAATAAAGCTGAGCAACCTTTCCGCTCCTGAGTTTGTTTCAGCTAACGCCTCTCCTTGGTTTCTGGCTTTTGTCCTCTGAGGTCTTGGGCGGCTTCCCCTGGGGGACACACACTTAGGGATGGAGGTAGAGGAGGAGCTAGTAAAGGTAACAGCTGGTGGCCATAAGTAGCACACGGGACTGGAGCATTCTCAGCCCATGGACCTGAGGTCAGAGGGGCTAGCATGCCATGCTGCTGGGAGGGGAGCTGGCTTCCATGCCCACTCTTCCTGCCGGCCTCAAAGCAAGGCAGGAGCTACACGCTCCAGGAGCATTGTGAGCATCCTGGCCAGTGCCAATGGCCAGTGCTCTCCTCAAAGACACCCTGCACTGGGGCCATGCACTCCAGGGGGCTGACGACATTGTGGCATGGTTCCTGACCCCAGGGATGTTGCCCAAAGCTTCCTGCCCCATTCAGGAAGATGCCCTTGGTGGGAGGGCAGCTTAGGAAGCGGAAGCCCCCTCCTCACTATTTGTACCTCCCTTGGCTGAGGCTGGACGGGAGGCTCATGATAAGAGGTGTCTCTCTCCAGGGCACTGGGGAGCAAGGGCTCCTTGGCTGAGCTGAGAGGAGGCTCCCAGTCCTCTCCTGCAGAGCCCAGAGGCCCCAGCCACCTAGGTCGTACCCCTTCCGAGAGAACTGCTGCTCAGTGCTCTTGGTTCCAGTGGCTCACCTGTGGAGAATTTTACAAAGTTTTTGTACAAACAACAACCAGAACAACCTATTCTTAAAGGGACCGTGGTGTTTATTTGGGGCAGAGAATGACCTTGGAATGGGAACACGCTTACAGTAATGAACCCGGAGCAAGCTGAGGAGCCTGAATCCAGCGGAAGTTTTCACGGTAAAAATGGGGAGGACTGGATTATAGATTCAGCTGCCGGTGAATGTCCTTGAAGAAACATTGCTCCCTTCTATCAGGTTGTGGTGGCCTTTGTGCCAGGTTGTGTTTCTGTAAAGTTTCATGATGGTTAATATCAGGCAGACGCACGAGACAACCCTTGTTCAAGCAGTAACAGCCAGCCTTGCTTTTTACATTTTTTTAGAATGATTCTGAGGATCTTACGCTTTAAGTGCCTTCAATACATTTCTTTATTATGGGCTTTGCTGGCCAAGGAAACTACTACTCAGTATAAAATCTTTAAAAACATTATTGACAGTGTACGGTATTAATGTAAAATTTTCTTCTAATGCAAGTTTACTTTGGTGTGGGAAATGGCATGAGTACTCTCTCAAAGGTTCCTGGAGTCCCAGTATCATTTATGAAGTAGCTCATATTTTCCTCAGTCAAGAATGTCAGGCCAGGCATGGTGGTGCAGGCCTGTCATCCCAGCACTCAGGAGGCTGAGGCAAGAGGGTCTTCATGAGTTCGGAGCTAGTCTGGGCTGCAAGGTGGGTTCCAGTATAACTTGAACTGCATAGCAAAACCCTGTCACAAAAAGACAAAAGGACAAAAGAAGAAAAAAAGAGAAAGACAAGAATGTCACATTTAGTGAGACTGTGTCTCAAAATACTGTGTTGCTTACATTGTTCTGATCTGCTTTGTTATGTCCTCTTTTGTCTTAATCTCTTTAAAATAAAATAAAATATGTGGCAAGAGTAGGCATTTAGCTCATGGGAAACCCATGGGTTGCATCTGCAATACTGGGCAAAGTTGTGTTTAGGGAAGTCGAAGCTGTCATCTTGGTGATGCTGGCACACTGTCCTTCCAGGGAAGTTAGGCCCGGGGACCCACTTGGCTGCCATGAGGAAATGAGTGTAGCACACTCAGGAAAGTTGAGGACCCCGGGGGAGAGGACAGGGGAGGAGACCCCAGTAGCAGAGAAGAGCGGTTTGGTGTCAGTGGCTGACAGGGGACTGATCTGTCACATGGCACGTGAAGGCTCATGTCAGGGAGGAGTAGGGGGAGGCAAACTCCTTTCCCCATCACAGGAAATGTGGCTCATTTGCAGGCTGGAATGATAAAGACAGTTGCTTGGTGAATGTTCCTGAAGAAATAGCTCTTTTTCCCTGTCAGGTTTTTTTCTTAATAAAAACATTATTGTCAGGAAAAGTGATCCATACAACAGCAAAACAGCTTACAGGCAGCAGGGCAGAGGAAGGAGCCCTCAGCAGGGAGGGAGCAGAAAGAGGAAAGGAGGTTCTGCCCTAGAAGCCTAGACAGAAGAGGAGGCAGAGGTGTCCCCCAAGGTAGTGGGACTCGGTTCATACATCGCCCTGACCACCTCGATGTAATGCAGTGCGCGGGGTCAAATGGTGGGAGCCCAGAGAGGGTGGGAGGCGGTGTGGGAAACAGAGTGGTTTGGGACAGCCAAGGAGTGGGGCAGGTGTTCACCACAGGCCTGATGCCATACCATGCCGCCTCAGCCATCCGCCTAGCTTGGGTCTGGTCAGGGGCAGACACCCTCCAGTGCCCCGCCCCCCACCCGGTGTGACATCTGTTTAAAACCAAAAGGGGAAGCTGCTCTTCCCTCTGGCACTCTCTCCCTGCCTCTCCTCCCAGGAAAGCAAGAACTTATATCCCGGTGCTTGCCTCCTGCTGTGGCCCTAAGGTGTTGGCTGCTTCTGACAGAACTGTGGGCCAGTTGGGGTGTCACCTGCACCCAGCCCCTAGATGCTCCCAGGATGCTTAGGCTAGTCTCTCAAGAGGCTGACCCCTGAGGGTTCCCCCAGCCTCACACAGAAACCTGGAGATCCAGTGTCCTGTGAAGTGCTGGAGGAGGAGCTGCAGAGGCCTTTTCTGGCCCTGCCTGGGCTTCTGCTACTATTTGGCCTTCTTCTTTTAAGTGAAAAAAGATAGAGAAACATCAAAAGGAAACAAGCCAAACAACAACATCAAAAGCAAAACAACACCAGCAACAACAAAAACCAACGGTGACACACGTGTTTCCAAACAAGGTGACAGACGTTTAACAGTGGTTGCTATATTGCATATGTCTCTATGAGATATTTGCTCAGGATAGCGGATACAGGAATATAACCAAACAACAGGACGGGACAAAACACTGGGTGTCACAAACAAGGCAGAAGGAAATCCCCACAGTTGCTACAATGCATATTGTGATCCTCCAAATAGATGCATATACTGCCAGCTTTCGGCCTGCAAAGTCAACCAAACAATAGAAGCATTAAGTCATTTTCTTTAGTTGAGTTGCTATCATCTCAGCTGAGCTGCTGGGAATCAGCCAGTTGGTTAAAGCAGATACGTGTATGTGTATGTGGGGTATCTTCACTCCTTGTCCAAGTGATGGCTGACACTTCCTGATTCTCTCCTGAATGCCTGACTGCAGCTGGCACATGAGAGGGTGCTGCTGCTTCCTGATTCTCTCCTCTTGATTTTACTTTAAGGGATCTTGAAGCACATGGATCTAGATTCATTATACGTGAGGATTACCAGTTTTCCCAGCACCACTTGCTGAAGTAGCTGTGTTCCCTTCACTGTATGCTCTTGGCCCATTCCCAAAGATCAGATGGCTGACAGTGCCTGAGGTTCTGTTCCACTGATCCCCGTGTCTGTTTTTGTGCCAGTACCATGGTGTCTCATCACCACAGCTTTATTATATTGCTTGTATTCTGGGATTGTAGTGCCATCCACTGTGTTGTTGCTACACAGGATTACTTTTGGTGGTCTGGCTCTCTTCTGTTTCCATGATGCGCTTTGTCTAGTTCTGTGAGGAAATCTATTAGTGTTTTCACTGAAATTGTGTTCAATTTGTTTATCAGTTTGGGGAAGTTTGTTTTTTTTTTTCATAAGTCAGGATTCAAACTCAGGATCCTGCACTGGCCAGGCGGGTGCTTATTCTGCTCAGCTAAATTCCCTGCCCAAGTTTGGCCCTTTTGACTGTATTAAATTTGCCTATTCACGATCAAGGCGCATCCCTTTCCTGGTATCTTATTTGCTCTCATTTTTCAGAGTACCATGATTCTCACTGTAGAGGCCTGTGAGTTCCTTGGTTAGCTTAATTGCTAAGGATTTAATCCATGTTGGTGCTATTATGAATGTTTTTTTTTTACTATTCTTTCTCAGTGATTTTATTATAGTTTTTCAGGAATGCTACTAATGTTTTGTGCCGATTTTATACCCTATGTTGTTTAATTTGTTTATTTCTTCTAGTAGTCTTTTGCTGGGATATTGCTGCCTTTTATATCATCTCATGCCATCTGGACATGATAATAATTTCACTGTTTCCTTTCCTACTCTTTCCTTCTGTGTGTTTTCATATTGAACAGGAATGGTGGTAATGGGCATCTTCCTGGTGTTCTAGATTTTAGAAAGAAGACATTTGGTTTTTCTCCGTTTAGTATGATGTTGGCTGTACATTTGTCATAAAACACTTTTATCAGGTTGATATCAGATCCTCCTATACCTATTTTCTTAAGGATTTGTATCACGAATGATGCTGGGTATTATCAAAAGCTTTTTCTGAATCTATTTAGATGATCATGAGAGTTTTGTCCTTGCATCTCTTTACGTGATATATTATGTTTATTGATTTGTACAGCTTGTACCATCCTTACATCCCTGGGATGAAGCACACTGTGTCATTATGTGTGATCTTTTTGATGACTTGTTGCCTTGTGTTTGCCAGTATCTGTTGAGCAATTTTGTGTTTGTGTCCAAACAGTGATTGAGCAGTCGTTCACTTTTTGGATCTTTACCTGATGCTTCCTTCCCGAAATGAATTTGGGGGGACTCCTTCCCATTCAATTTCATTAATATTTGAGGAGTGTTGACATTAGACTTTCTCTCAAGTTCTTGTAGAATTAAGCAATCAATTCACTAGGACCTGGAGTTTTCATAGGTGTTAGGTTTTTCATTACTGCGTCAACGTCACTGCCTGATTTGAGGTTATTTAAGGTTTTTGTATCTCCTTGTTTGGATAGTGCATATATATATATATATATATATATATATATATATATATGTGTGTGTGTGTGTGTGTGTGTGTGTGTGTGTGTGTGTGTGTGTTTGTGTATGTATATATTTCTTTTGAAATCTCCAATTTATTGGAACACATTTTTGAATATTTGGTAATATTGGTTTGCATTTGGAGGTGTCCATTCTAACTGTAACTTCTCAATTTTTAGTTACAGTGATTTTTATCTTTTCTCTGCATTTTCTGGTACGACTGACTGATGGTTTGTACACTTTGTTTCTTTGTTATAGAATCGGGGCTATTACTGATTTTTGGTCTTGTTTTCATTCATTTCTGCTATGACTTTTACAATTTCCATCATTGTACTAGTTTTAAACTTGGATTGTTCCTAGCTTTCTAGAATCTGGAGGTGTATCATCTGGTCATTTACGTGGGCTCACTCTGTTTTCCTGATGTGGACATTCACAGCTCACAGCTGTAAACGTCCCCTGAGGAAGCTTTCACTGCGTCCCAGCAGCTCTAGCAAGTTGTACCGGCATTACCACTTGATTGCAGGAACTGTCTTGTTTCTTCACGACTCATTGATTATTCGACTGTCTTGTGTAATTTCCACGCATTTTTCTATTTTCTGTAGTGTCACTTTCCATTGATTTGTAGTTTCACTGCACTGTGACCTGAAAACGTGCATGGGATAATCTCAGTCGTTCTGCACTTACTTGCCCATGCTTTATTGTCTGTAAGGTCTAATTTGGAGAAAGTTCCACGCACTGTTGAGAAGAACGTGGATTCTGTCGCTGTAGATACCTGTTAAGTCCATTTGTCGGAAGGTTTGTTTCAACTGACACTCTTTATTGCCTTTTTGATCTAGTTGATCTATCTGTGACAGTGAGGCACTGAGGTTCCCCACTATGACTGTGCTGCTGCTGCTGCTGCTGCTGTGATCCTCTGTGTCCAGTACTTGGTATGTATGAAGTTTGTTTGCTGTGTTGGGTGCTTAGACATTTGATAAGTGTTATGTTTTCCTGTTGAATTGTTCCCTTAGTCAGCACATTTTTTATTTTAATGGGAAAAAACAAAATACAGAAAAATCAAGATGCAAACAAACCTAAAGAACAACAACAAAAACAAATGACAACCATAACATTTAGCTATATAGGTTTCCAAAACAAGATGATAGGAGTTTAACCATGGTTGCTTTTCTGCGTATGGTTATCTTTGAAATAGTTGATCAGGTTCCCCGGTACAGGAATACAGCAAAAGAGTAAAATGGAGCAGAACATTCAATTTCAAAAACAAGACAGAAGGAAATCCCCCACAGTTGCCTCAGTGTTCACTATGTTCCTCCAAATAGACCACCAGACTACCAGACCCAGGCCTGCAGTGTCAATCAAACAACACAAGCATCTTTCACCTCAGTTGCTGTGTTCTCACCGTGAGTCCCCTGAATCAGCCAGTTGCTTACTGGAGTGGGGGCACGATGCTGTGCATGGTTAGTTCATGGGAAGGCGTGTTTTGTGTTCTTGCTGAGTTGCCTCCGATCCCCATGGCAGAGCCTGGCTCACGAGAAGCAGAGTTCAGTTCTTTGCAAGTAAATTTATATCATTTTGGTGAGAAAGCAATAAAATGTAAAGCTTGTGTGACACATTGAAGAAAATCTTAAAAATCGAAGTGATTACGGCTTACAGCTGGGTAGAAATCTGTTGCTAAATGTACACGTTCAGGTATACACTTTCATTTAATATACAAGTATCTATGTCCGATTCAGATTCTGTCTTCTGGCTTCCCAGAGGTTTCTGATGTTGCTGATGGACACACCTGGAGACACATCTTTATGCATCAGTTTTATAAGTAGTATTATAAAAGCGTATACAAGAAATATTCGTGGCATAAGTGTGAAATACTTATCTTTGGACCGTGTGATAAAAAACAATGATCATGTCTTTTAAAGCTTAGAGGAACAGAGATATTAAATAAAACTTTCATACAGAGTTGTTGAGATGGTTCTAGTGAGCATACTTGAGACAATAAGCAAAGAGTGTGCACGCTTGTGGGACAAAAGTGTGTACAACAGTACAGCAATAAGAAAAGCAGTATGCGACATTTAAGAAAAGATAAAAAAGAATGAAGTTCTGGAGGCTCTTACTGCAAGAGCCAATTTGCTGGGCAAATGAGATTCTTACTATGATAATGAAGAGCTAATAAGGGATAATTGCCAGTCATATTACCTAGAGAATCTTGAAGTTCTTATATTTCCAGATGTTCGACCCATTTTTATGTTCATTTTTCTCTACGATGAGAAGAAAGGACCTAATTTAATTCTTCCCATATGTATCCAATTTTTCCAGCACCATTTGTTGAAGAGATTACTCTTTCTCCATTGCATCATTTTGGTATGTGTGTGAACAGTCACTTGACTCTTTTCTTCACGGAATAATATCTGGCTTCTCATTTCTGTTCCATGGATCTTTGTGTAGCGTTTTAGTTCACAACAATGCTGTTTGGATTACTATAGCTTTGGAGTATGTTTTGAAGTAGTATATTACGACGCTTTGTATTTTAGTTATCAGATATCTTGCGTGCAAACTTGAAATTTCACTGGAAACAAAATAAATGCGCCTCCTTGTTTTATTTCAAGTTATCTGGAAAACTACTTTTCAATGAGTGATCTGAAATTGACAAAGAACAACTTTTAACCCTTTTGGCTAGTGTGAAGGGAGTTAATAACATCAGAATTGGCATCTGTAGAATGTTAAGTTTTCTTTTTTCCTTTATATTTTTGGATGTTAAGTTTTCTAAACAATTACCTCACAATGATACGATCACCTTAGCTAAAATGGGCCATTAATTTTGTTTCTGATGCAGAAACAACCGAATTAACTGTATTCAATTCTAATTGCAAATTTCAGCTATACAACTAAACATTGCCATGTTTCTTTTTTTCTTTCTTTCTGGTTTATTTAAATTTTTTTTTTTTTTTGGTCTTTTTCCTTTTTATCGGTACCAGGGATTGAATTCACGACTGCCTGCTTGCAAGGCAGGCGCTTATGCCGCTGAGCTAAATCCCCAGCCCCCATTGCCATGTTTCTTATGGGAGTTATAAGTAAAAACATATTCATTACAAAAAATCTACAGTTACTAGATGTAAAAAGTATTCTCTTTGCCGTACAAGGCACAATTTTGCCTAGTGTCAGAGTGAGCAGAAGGAAAGCTGCAGCAGTAAATCCACTATTGTTTTCTTTTCCCATTATTTCCTTAAAAGCTTATCAGAAACACTGAAGTTACAAAGAAATGTGTCAGTTTACAGGGAACAAAGACAGATGAAGAAACCAGCAGCCAGGACCATACAACTTCCAGCGAACCACTTCTGAGAGAGAAAGAAAAGAAAGAAAGAAAGAAGAGAGAGAGAGAGAGAGAGAGAGAGAAAGAAAAACAAAAGAAAGAAAGAGAAAGAGAGAGAGAAAAGAAGGAAGGAAGAAAGAGAAAAAAAGGAAGGAAGGAAAGGAAGGAAGAAAGAAAGAGAAAGGAAGGAAGAAAGGAAGGAAGGAAGAAGAAAAAAGGAAGGAAGGAAGGAAAGGAAGGAAGGAAGGAAGGAAGAAAGAAAGAGAAAGGAAGGAAGAAAGGAAGGAAGGAAGAAGAAAAAAGGAAGGAAGGAAGGAAAGGAAGGAAGGAAGGAAGAAAGAGAAAGGAAGGAAGGAAAGGAAGGAAGAAGAAAAAAGGAAGGAAGGAAAGGAAGGAAGGAAGGAAGAAAGCAAGAAAGAGAGAGAGGAAGGAAGGAAGAAAGAAAGAAAGGAAGGAAGGAAGGAAGGAAGGAACAGAGAAAGGAAGGAAGGAAAGGAAGGAAGGAAGGAAGGAAGGCAGGAAGAAAAAGAAAGAAAGAAAGAAAGAAAGAAAGAAAGAAAGAAAGAAAGAAAGAAAGAAAGAAGCAATCATAACTTGGGGGGCCAGAGGATGCGGAGAGGGCTAGACACAAAAATGGTCAGGGGAAGAGGAGAGGGGAGGGATGAGAAGGAGGAAGGGCAAGAGAGAAAGAAAGAAAGAGAATGGAGGAGGAGAGACAAGGAGAAAGGAGAGACGGAAATGGAACAGAGATGAGAGGGAGTAGCAGAGAGAAGCAGGAGGCTGGGAGGGAGAACGAGAAAGAACAAGAGGGAGGCATAAAGAGAGGGCTTGAGAAACTGAGCTGCACAAAGAGGTAACCAGTAAAACTGAAGAAACAAAGTCGGGGAACTTCCTAAAATTAAGGTAAGGGAAGGCGCTGAGGTACACATTGACTAGAATATCAATGAATTAAAAACACTGTTCTGTAACATGAGCAATCAGACTGGCACCAGTGCTGTCACGAAGAAAAATGTAAACACAATACCCAAACCCAAACCAGAAGGCAGTTTTGGCCCAGCAGAGCACCGGGGCTCCCAGTGCTATAGCTTACATGTACAATCTTTACATAGGTGGGCTGAGGATATGGCGCACCTCCACAGCTTCGTAATCTTAGGAGTACCGTGCGTAGCACTATGTGAATGAGTACTATGATGCACACCTCGAGGCCAGCACCTTGTCTGCAGAGTAGGCTGCCAAGGTCATGAGGAGGCTGCATCTGCTGTCTTCTGGGCCCCACCCTTTCTCCTAATGCAGCCTCCTTGGTGTGTCCAGTACCCCTCTCCTGGGCCTCTCTGCCTTTTCCCTGCTGTATAGGTTAGTCCGGTGCTCTTTCCTTCAACCAAAATCTCCAGGTATGCGGCACCCTTCCAGCCACGGAAGTAGGAGACAAGGTGGGAGAGGAAGGTGACAATAAAACAGGCAGGAAAACCTGAACCGGCAGACTCTCATCTTCTCTGCCCCAGGCCTGCCTGCTCACACCTCACTAAGGAGGCACCCAGGGCTCGTTCTCCTCCCACAGCACACCTGCCCACACGCAGCGTGCAGAAAGGCACCGTGCACTTCTGAAAACCAGTTTTTTCTCAACATGGGAAATCTTTTCGGGCACAAAGATTAAACAAGCCCGTATTGCATGCCTGGATTGAACTGAATCATTGGGTCCACTGGCCTCCTTACTGAGCCCTTCACCCTAGATCTGCCTTTCTCCTATTCATGTTCCCTTCCAAAGCGGCAATAATATTTGCTAGTTCTGTACCGCTCTCCTGATTGTGTGTGTGTGTATATATATATATATACACGTGTCCATAAGATGTCCACTCTGTGTACACAGAGGAATGTTAATGCTTTGAATGAGTGGAGTGGAGCAGTAAATAGGAAGGAAGCACACGAGTGGGGGTACGTGTCACCAGAAGCATTAAGGGACATACTTGTCGCAGCTTGACTGGACCACAGGTAGAGGTAGCAGAGAGGCAGGCGGGAGGAGCCAGATGGCAGCAAAGAGAGGATTAGACACCCCCAGGTCTTCTGGTAAGGGGCAAATTCCTTGCGCCTGATCTACCCACGCCCCGTGCTCCAGACAGCTTTCTACCCTACCTGCGATGGCCTAGAAGCCCTGGCAAGGTGAGAAATGTTTCGCCTTTGTGGGCAGGACAGTGAGGGAGATGCACATCAGGGTCCTCTGGGGTGCTCGGGGATCTCACAGGGAATGCAGTGAGTGCAGAAGTGCTGTGTCTCAGCACTGGGTGGAGCAGGCAGAGGCTGAGTTAGTGCCCTCTGACTGCAGCAGCACGTTACCAAATACCACACGATCTAACACAACAGCACGCTCAGAGCACACGCACATACACACGTGACCTAAGGAATAGTTTGGTGGTGGCAGGGATGGTGGTGACTGATTGTCTTTTTCTTTTTCTAGTCACATTACAGAAGGAAAGGTAAAGAGCCTGTAAAACTTGCAAAGGAACTAGCAAGTATTATAAAAACATTACTACGATTCAGAAAACTTAGCTCAACCCTGGCAGCTTTACACGTGGAGGGACCAGGTTGAGCGGGGACACTGGGAGAGCCAGGGGCCAGCGGGTTCCATGAAACAGTCCTGCTGTCAACAGTAGGGTTCTTTGGAGTTTCAGATCGCTAAGGCTTGGTGAGTTCTCCTTCTTCCCAGACTGGCTGCCTGCAGAGTGCCACTTTTCATTCCATTTACACATCAGCTGCTCTCATCACATACTGCAAGCTGAACTTTTGCCTTTCCAAAGCAGTAAGCTATTATTATAGTTACAAAACAGCACCCTCCTGACTTTGCCATCCTTTTTCCATAGTCTAGTGGCACAGCACCCCTAAACAATGTCCCCCCATCACACACTTTTTAATTCCTTCGGATGCGGTAGATAAGATGGAAGATGGAGACAGAAGCACAGTCATAGCAGCACCCGTCCCTGCGACTTTGCAATATACACACGCACAGCTCTGCTCCCCACAGATACTTCCCTAAACCACTTGTTAGACTAAGATTGCAACACGGTCACAACTTTCTCAAAGAAAAAAAGGAGAGAAAAGAAAAAAGAAAAACAATAAAATAATAAACTAAACAACAAGAGCAACAACAAAAAACAGCATGAGATGAAACAGGGCCTATCCAGAGGCAAACACGAGTGTTGCAAAAATTGTCTCCAAAATTCAAGGAGGGTGGAAGATGGGGAAAGCAGAGAGCAGAGCGGCAGAAGAGAAGCCAAGAGAGGAGCAGAAGAATGAGTAGACAAGCATAAGATGTAGCGTTTAAAAAAACAACGCTCACAACAACGCAGCAGATCCAAGGCTGCGTCACTCTGTGACTGCTGTACACTAGCAAAAAAAAAAAAAAAAAAAAAAAAAAAAAAAAAAAACCTTCCTGATGTTTGTAATTAGGCCAAAGTACCTGTAACGCCCCCTACTGTTCTGTATGCCTTTTGTTTTCCCCTCTGGAGGACCTAATTGATATGTTAATCGTTGCTCCCCTCTGTAAACAATTCTAAATCCCTGGGAACCTAACCTAATTGATATGTTAACCACTGTTTCCCTCTACAAATAACAGATGTGTTGCTAAACTAAGCTGACAAAGGATTGTTAATTCCTGCTACACTACTCTATTATGCTAAGGAAAACATTTCCTTAGCAGATTTCCTGATCCAAGCCCATAACCCCTTACTTTCTAAACTGTGATATCTACAAAGAGGGCTAAAAAGTTTCAAGGGGACACACAGGTTTTGCAAACTCAAACTGCACTGTGTCGCTGTGCCCAGGATAAAAGAAGTCAGTGCTGCTTTTTAAAAATACGTTTTTGTCCCATTTTTTGAACTCGAGTTTGGGGGCTCCTTTATGGATTACAAGATTTGGGGGCTCACTTGTGATTAATGTGGGACCCACACCCATATTATTTTTTTCACTGATTGATCATCTAAACATCTGAAGTATTTGGGTTTTTTTTGCCTGCTTGTAATCTGAGTGCATACATTTGTAACTGCAGATAAAATGAGACAACTTCTGGGGGTCTTTTTGCCCCTTTTGCATTTTAGGGCTTTTGGGACCCATTTGTAACTTTGGGCTTCTGCCCGTGTCAGGGGTTTTGCCTGTTTGTAATTTGGATGCGCACAGTGACTGAAGACAAGCTAGTACTCCTTCTGCACTGGGCTCTGGGGGCTCTCACATGTTTGTAATGTGGGGGACCTAGGCCCGTGTGTAGGGCTTAGGCCCCTGTGTGTGGCCTAGGCCCACGTGGGGGACCTAGGCCCGTGTGTGTGGCCTAGTCTCGTGTGGGGGACCTAGGCCTGTGTGGGGCATTGGGGCCCATTTGTGTTCCTTTAGCTCGCCAAACTGAGGACAGAAAAACCGTCATTTGTGTCTTTAATGTTGGTCTTGTCTTTTGTGGCTCCTTGTTCAATATTTTAGTCCTCAAATGATTACTTGCAACCTCAGCAGGTCATTTAAAAAGTATTTTTCTTTCTGGTTATAATGTGAATATATGTGCACATATATGTGTATATTTATGGGTTTTAAAAATCATATTAACTTTACCAAGTAAAACCAGATCGTATTGTAATTGAGCCAGTTAAGAAAGTTATAGTTTTTTAAAATGTAGCATTTTAATGTGGTGAAAAGACATAAAATGATTAAATATGTTTTAGACTAATAAAAAAGTCACTTCAAGGATTTTGTTACAAATTTTAATGTGATCTAAAAAGTAAGAAAAAAGGCAATTGACTGGGAATAAGCCAAAAAAGTGCTTTTGTCTTAAAGTACAAATGTAAAAGAGAAAATGCTTTCTGTGGCATGGCTATCAAGAGGAAAGAGCCCAACAGGATAATTTACAATACTGTGACTTTGGGGGAGGGAAATTTCAAGGAATGCTATGGATTGTAAAGACAGAGTTGAGATTTTGATTGCTAGGAAAAAAGCAGAGAGAAAAAAACAATTCGTCTTGTACTGGAAAAAGCCGATCTAAATTTAAAAGAAATAACTATTGTGCCTAATGTGATAGGTGATGATAGAGATAAAATACAAGTTCTTGCATGTGCTGTGGACATCTGGGAGATTATGTGGCAGAATTACTTTTGTTACCTGTGAAAAAGTCCTTTTTTGTTAAGTATAAAATTTCAGTAAAACAATGGCCTGCCACGTGACACTCAGGGACAAAAAAGAGGTGTGCCATCCAGATGAAGCCTGCCCTCTGATCCAGAATGCCAGAAACATGTTTTCCTTTTGTCACACCCCGATTGGACAACCAAAGGTAAGGAGGTTCCCGATCCGTGTCGCCAGTTGTTCTTGGTAGCCATTAGGGCACCCCAGAAAACCCACCAATATGCCCAAGATAGCAGACGTGAGGCAATTGGCTAATAATTCTCCTTCGGGGTTTTCTAAAAAGATTGCAAAAGGCCTATTACATCTGTCTTAGTCGCTTTTTACTCACTGCTGAGACAAAATATCTGAAGCCAAAAGTTGGGAAAGGAAAGCTTTATTTCTCACAGTTTTTGGAGGTTTCAGTCCACACTCAGTTGACTACAAGGCAGGCGGGCATGGCTGGGCCGCAGTTCATGGTGGCTGCAAACAGTAAAGAGGAACCAGCAAAAGAGCAAGACGCACCCTCGGGCCATTATATCACATCCTGGCTCCACCCCTACGTGGGTGGAGTACTGACACCATCAATCCAAGCACTAGACAATGAACAAATAACAAATGCACAATTCAAACTCATGAGGCCAGGGGGACACAGACACAAACCATGACAACATCTAAACCCCGGCAGCACCTAAAAATGCAAGGGCCATTCATACTGCCTTTGTAACCCAGTCGGCCCCTGATATTAAGCAAAAATTGAAAAAGTTTGAGAGATTAAAAAAATACCCTTCAGTCAGTTATTAGAGGTTGCTCAAAAGATATTTGATAACCGAGAGGACACTAAAGACCAGGCATAAAGGGTTTCAGCTGGACAGAAAGACTACTTTGGTTGTTAGACTCTCCATAAAGAAAAATAAGACTCTTTCCTCCCATCGGATGCCAACCATCCAACAGATTCCAGTTGCTATGACTAAAAAAGCAAATGTGAATATTTCTAAGAGCCGTAGAATGGACCCAGAGTTTGGGACCCTAGCAGAGGCCTGTTGCCTATCTTTCCAAGAGACTTGATTATGTGGCAGCCAGATGGCCACCTTGTCTGCAGGTGATTTCCTAGGTGGCCCTCCCAGTAAAGGAGGCTTAAAAATTGACTTTTGGGCAGAAACTCTTAACTGTCCCGTCCTATTGCTGGAGACACTCATCAAGGCTCCACCAGACCTATGGCTGCCCAACTCCCGAGTCATGCATTATGAGACGTTACTTCTAGATCTGACTACCATCAATTTCAAGGGGACAGCGGTTTCAAACCCGGCTACTCTGTTGGCTGATGATGCCCCTCCTTGCCACTCCCACGACTGTATTGGGGACCCGACTTGACAGATGAGCCACTATTCAGAGTTCCTGTGCATTTCTCCGATGGAAGCAGTTTTATCTATCAAGGTAAGTGGGCCACGGGAGCTGCTGTTGCCACAGATTCTCAGATTCTACGGAAACCAACCCTAGAGCCGGAAACATTGGCCCAACGGGCTAAACTCATTGCCCTCACTGAGGTTCTCAAGTTGTCAAAGTATGCATTTGTTACTGCCCTTGTTCATGGGGCCATTTATCAAAAATGGTGCTTATTGTCTTCTGGGGCCAAAAGATAAAAAAATGCTCCCCAAATTTTGGACTTGTTGGCTGCCATCTGATGCCAAGGTGAGTGGTTATTATCCACAGTAGAGCCCATTGGGCAGGAGATGACCTTGTTATACAAAAAAATAATTTGACAGACGCCAGTGCCCAAAAGGCAGCCACAAAATCAGTGGGGATTGAGATAGCCCTGACATTGCTGCTGATCCCACCTACTCTGTCAGAGCCTATTTGCACTTGAAAAGACTTGCATCTGGGGGCTAACACCAAAGCTTGCCCAGTCTGTGAGCCTCAGATGCCCTCAGTGCCGATAGGTGAACCCAAATGAGCCACTCGCTATGTGGGACTATGCTTAGCAAACATTAAAAAAAATAGACTTTACAAAAATGCAGAAGCCTCGACTTAAAAAAAATAAGTACTTATTAGTAATAATAGATATTTTTCACTAGATGAGTTAAAGACTTGCCTACTAAGTCTGAGTCAGCCCTGATAGCGGTTTCCCCGATTTGGCATCCCTTTATCCATGGGGTCTGACAACCTGCTTTTATAGCCCAAATAACTCAAAAGCTATTCCAACGTTTGCAGATCAATTAGAAACTCCATTGTGCTTACCGGCCTCAAAGATCAGGACAAATAAAAAGGAGAAAGCAGACTCTAAAGACAATAATTACTAATGGCCTTAAAAACTGGTGAGAACTGGGTGAGTCTCCTTCCATTTGCTCTTTGACGTACGCGATATACCCACTATGCTACAGGTATTTCCTCTTTTGAGGCTTTATATGGGAGACCTCCCCCTCTTATCCTTAAGATTTCTGAGGAAATATTAGCTGATTTAGCTAATCAAGGTCTTATTAAGTGCCCCCAGACTTTTCAGCCAGTTCTGACTTCCATCCACCGGTTATTTCGACAACAACATCCTTCACCTGCTTCCCACTGGGGGATCAAATGCCCTGCTATGGAGCCTGGGACACCAGTCCTTATCAAGAGGTGTCACCATACATCTCTTGAACCAGAATAAAAAGGTTTCTACATTGTGGTCCTCAGCACTCCAACCGCTATCAAAGTAGCCAAAAAGCCTGCCTGGATTCATCATTCCCACTTCAAGCAGGTCCCGGCTTCCAAAGGCGATCAACCTACAGATGAGCAGACTGTCTTTCCCTCCAAAGACTTTTTAAAGCTTAAGATTGCCAAATGTAACTGATAATCGTGTTCTCCCTTATGGAGACCCCAAGGAGGCCTCTGTCTGGCTTTAGAAAAATAAAATTGTTATTTGTATGACATAAAAGGGTTAAATTTAATGTTGGTTTTCTTTCCCCTTTAGGTTAACAGCTTTAATAATGGCAGCTGCAAGACCTTTGTAAATCCTCCTCTTGGGCCTTGTATTGTAGACAAGTTGGTGAACTATGTCAAACATACGGTTCAAACTATAAAGGTTATGATTTTAAAGACACAAGGTTATAAACAGATACCTGTGTCTGAAAACACCATGAGCCAATGATTTGGCCCACTGACTAAAATCAGTGGGGAATGCTGTACACTGCCAAAAGGAGTTTCGTTATCCGTGTATTATGCCAAAGTACCTGTAACGCCCGCTTCTGTTCTGTATGTGTTTTTCCCCCTCTGGGTGACCTAATTGGTATGTTAATCGGTGCTCCTCTCTGTAAAGAATTATAAATCCCTGGGAACCAACCTAATTGATGTTTAACCATTGGTTCCCTCTACAGATAACAGAGGTGGTGCTAAAATAAGCTGACAAAGGATTGTTAATTCCTGCTAGACTACTCTGTTCTCTGCTAAGGAAAACATTTCCTTGGCAGATTTCCTGATCCAAGCCCATAACCCCTTACTTTGTAATCTGTGATATCTACAAAAGGGGCTAACAAGTTTCAAGGGGGCACACAGCTTTTGCAAACTCCAACTGCACTGTGTCTCTGCACCCAGGATAAAATAAATCAGCATTGCATTTTAAAATATGTTTTGGCGCCATTTTTTGAACTTGAGTTTGGGGGCTCATTTGTGGATTACAAGATTGACCAGCCATGAATTATACCTATTTTGGTGAAGATTATGCACACAGAGGTGACCCCACACAGTTTGCAAAGACCTGAGTAACACAGGCCCTCCAAGCCTGAATGACCCAGCAAGTTCCAAGAATGATGCGTTTTCACTCCAGAGTGTTTCAAGCTGGGCACAGATGATTTGAGCCCTGGGCAGAGTGGACAGAGGACGCCTGAGTCTCCAGTGGGGACAGTGAGACCCCAACACACAATGCGCTCTCCCCACCCCTCAGCCTTCCTTGGCCCTCCTACACACATCCTGAGCATAACACTCCCCCTGTGGGGAGGCTGGTGAGCAGGAGGATGGGAGGGCCTTGGCCAGCTGAATCTAAGGCCAGCTTTTAACTTACAGAAGAAACACAAAAGAACACACTCCCCCATTCCTTTGAACTCAACCAAAAAAGAGGTAAAGGGTTTAAAATGCTCAGGAGGTGTCTCTGACACAGACTCACACACAGAGCAAACAAACAAAAGAAAACAAAGAAGAAAACCTGAGGTAATGCAGGTAAGATGTGCTAAGGGACCCAGATGAGGAAAAAAAACATCTTCCAGGGAAAGTGCTCTCAGCTTCTCTCTCTCCTCCTCACTATGGACCTGGGTGCCTGGGAGTTCCCAGCTACTGTCTGGTCTGGGCTCTCTGGCTCCATTCAGTGGGCGGGGTCTCCTGGGCCCAAGCTTAAAGGCCCCCAGTGTGATAAGCACTTCCTCCCCTGGACAGCTCCCCCACCCTGGCTGGGGAGTCTATTCCCTCTTCTGGGTGTGGGGCACATCTGCAGAGGGACATCCACATCTTTCCCTTGGGCATGAGCCCTTGCATGGGTTTCCTCCCCTGGTGACTGAGGCAGGGTTGTAGGGATGAGCCCTTGTTATTTAGCTTTTATGTTTTCCATTTTGGAAACAAAAACAGTTCAGCAGGAATCTCTCTCTCTCTCTCTCTCTCTCTCTCTCTCTCTCTCTCTCTCTTGGTGCTGGGGATGGAACTCACAACCTCGCACTTGCCAGGCAGGTGCTTACACCGCTGATCTGAATCCCCAGCCCTCAGTAGCAATCTTGCTCATGATGAGGCCTGACCCATGGGGATGCTCCAGATATTTGGTTCTGTGTTCTCAGAAAGCTGAGTGGGGCAATGGGCTCTGGATTGGTTAAGCGTTCTTGTGAGAAACCAGAGGAAGACGGGGATATTGCCCAGACCCATAAGGGCTGGGAGCTCCTGGGACCTGAGGACAGTCGCCAAAGGGAAGATGGCAGCAAGGAGCTGCGGAAGAGCTAAGCGGCTCTGAGGGGCCTTGAGGGACATCTGGACAGGGCAGCACAGAGGAAAACGAATGATGAGCTGAGTGGTGAAAAGGGAGCCTTGCCCCTTCCCAAGCTGCTGCCAGAAAACTGGAGCAGCCATTGTGAGCATGGAGCAGGGACCCTGCCACCATCTGCAGCCCAGTGCACCTCCCTCCCTGGCCTTCTCAAGTGGCAGTGGGAGAAGGGCCACAGACAGTGTGGCGCTCACCCCTTCCCTGCCTCCATTTCTGCTCACAGATGGAGGGTCTCCGTAGAGGAAGGAGGAGAACTATGGCCACCAGGGAAGTGAACAAAACTATTCCATTCTCCCGTGAAATCAGGTAAATTCTCAGCATGCAAACAGGATGGGGCCCCTGGGGAAGGGACCATGGCCTGGAATCCAGGTCATCTGGAGCCTCAGAAAGACTCTAAGTAGCTATCAGGTTTCTTTATTTCTCTCTCTCTTTTCTTTTTCCTTTCTTCTTTGCACCTTCCTCCCTTGACTGCATCTCAGTCTAACTTATCTTTCCCGGCTCTGGCCTCTGCTCCACCCCGCAGGCCTCTGTTCACACACAGCACAGGTAAGAGGTGAGGCTTCAACCTCCACGTGGGCGGGATCACCTCAGCCTGGTGGCCTTTTTGTGCCCTTGCAGTCCAGGCTGGAGCATTCCCCCATGCAGAGGGGCATTTGTGGCTCTTGGAGTGTGCTCTCATTCTGAAAGCAACTGACACAGAAGCCACACGACTGTGGGTGTCACCTGTGTGTGAGCACAGGTGGAGTTTTCGGGCAGGTGGCTGGGGAAGGTGCCTTTGCACTGACTGCAAGAGGTAGCTGTGCTCACACATGTGCTGCTGGAGCACACTTTTCCTGCAAGCACTTAACGCACAGCAGACATCAGACAACCGTGTCCCTGCCAGGGTAGGTCTGTCTGTGTGTCCCCCAGAACTGCCTGTCGCACTCGTCACAGCGAAGGCTCTGTCACCTGCCGAATGAGCCAGTAGTGCATTCTAGGTCACAAAGTACCCAGGAGCCACTTTTCCCAGAGCTCACACCCATATGTCATCCCACTCTGCAGCTCCCTCTGCTGCTCCACCACCTCCTTGCAGGAAGCTCCACCCTGTACTGCTCACGGAGGAGCAAACGCTCCAACTTCATGTGCTTGGCTTGCTGAATAGCTCCCTCTGAGTGAAGCCCTGTGGCAACAGGCCCCGTAGATGCTGAAGTCCACGGAGACAGCCAGGGCAGGCAGCACATGCAGGCCACAGGCCGTCGGCAATGGCACTTCCAATATCGTGTCAGCCTTGCGGTTGGGCAACAACGCCCATAGAGAGATGCCCAGATGTTTTTCTGCTGGGGGTGCTTGGGGCTGCTGTGTGTAGGAGGGAGGGGTGGCCAGCCTCAGCTAGGGGTGGCAGCTGTTCAGCACTCTCCTCTTGCCCATACTGCAGCTCCTTAGCACTGGTGATGATGCTTCTTTGAGTAGGTATCCTGAGCCCCTTTCCTCCGCCTTGTCCCCCAGCCATCCTGAGATATTCGCCTCAGCTACTCCAAGGCTATCCTGCCCAGGTACCTCACCCACCTGCATCATCTCTATCTTTACTTCAGCCAGGCTTCCAGCCATTGTCAGCTCCTCAGGTCCTACAGGTGGCTGAAGCATTCCCTTCAAGACAGAGTGTCCTGTGGTCCTCAAACTGCACTGCAGCCTCTCTGGGACTCCCAGGTGAGAGACCAGATGGCATAGAGACTAAAGGGCTCTGGCCCACTTCCCGTGGGCCCAGGGAGGTCTGTCCAGCCACACTAGTATACTCACTCTCCCTGGAATGCTTTGAGAGGGAGGCATTCTTGAGGTACCGAGCTTTGGGGTTCTCTTCTTCCTTGGCTCCACCACTGGCCGTGGTGGCCTCTGCGTCACTGTCTTCCATTGTGGCTTGTGTCTAGATGTTCCCCAAAATCTCACAGACTCATGGGTAGGGCTTCTCAGAGGTGGCTGGATGTAAGATGTGTGCATATGTACCAAGGGTGTGTGATAGCAAAATTAGCCCATTGTTTGGTTTAGCATAGTTCTGGGTATGCATAACAGGAGGGCCCAGCCTAGGTGTGAATGACACCAGCCAATAGGCTTGTGCTCTGGTTGGGATAATAAGGACAGGAAGGCTGTCTGCTTCTCTGACTGCCTGCCCTGACATGGACTCTTGCCCCTCTGCCATGCTGATCTGTCTTGGGGCTAGGTGACTATAGACTGAAACCTCTACAAACTGTGAGATAAAATAAAGGCTTTCTCCTGTAATGTTGGACATGGATTATTTTTTCTCCGCAATAAAAAGCGAGTAAGACATCTGACCCTGAATGGATGGATGGTCTGTAGGATCTCCAGGCATTATTCGTTCAGGTACTCGATCTCCAGGATCTGGATTGTGTTCAGCGGGTCATCCAGGTCCTCAGCCTTGACTTGCAGCATGGCCATGCATGCATATTCCAGGATCTGTTGGAAGGTCTTTGGTGAGAGGAAGTTCAGAGAACAGTACTGGCTGTTAAGGTGAGAGAGGACGTCCAAAATCTTGCTGCTACAGGCCAGCACTGTTTAGTGCATGAGACACTGCTGGCAGTCCGCTGTGATGACCATATCACATGAAGTGCCGGTCACACCCTGTTGGCCTTGCACAACAGCCTTTCTCATAACCATGGTGTTCTCCTCGGTGCAAGCATGGGGCTCTCTTTCCTTGTGTGCTCCACATGGGATTCCGGGGTGGGCTTTCTAGCTCAATGCAGGGGTTGCGGGCAAGCCAGGCATGGCAGAATGGGTTGCCTCGGCCATTAATTTTGACATAAAATGTTCAGTGAGTCTCTCCGTCTTTTGTAGTTATTGTATAGTATCCTCCATCACATCTACTTTTTTGTTTTAAAAACAAACAAATAAAAGATAAAAATGAAGCAGAATTAAAAAGAAATAGGAAATCAACACGAGTTAATATATTGGATATTGCTATCCTGAAAGAAGTTGTCCAGATTACAAGATTTCGGCATGAGAAAATGATCAGTCAGACCTTAAACACACAAACTGTTCTTTTTGACATCACAGCTATTTCTTAAAGACTTGGTGAAACACGATTGAAATATTCTGTCCACTTCAAAAATTTCAGAAGGAAGATAGAAAATGAGAAAAACAGTGGACCTTTCCTTCATTCACACTCACACTAAAGTGTAAGTGTGTGTGTGCGTGAATTGAACCCAGGCCCTGACACTGAGCTAGGTCTCCAGCCCTTTTGAATTTTGTTTCAATTTTGAGACAGGCTCTGAATCCCTGATTGACCAGGTTGGGCTCAAAGTTCAGCCCTCTCCTGCCTCGGCCTCCCCGAGTGTTGAAACTACAGGACCGACTGTGTGACTAGTCTGGGATCTAAGAGAATGCTTATGATTATCGTTAAAATGAAATCTAAAGCGCTGTGAATGTAGTACCACCCTCTATGTTATTACGACATTCTTCACGTGCGCTTTGAAAACTACTCCACATTCAAAATCTACGTGTTGAAGCACATTACAGGACTAAGAACAAGCCTCAGGGGAAAGGTGCTGTTGGATGTGCGAGGGAGCCGAAGGGTGATTTGTGACAGTGCAGGTATGGGCTGCTCAATTTACATATCCCCTTAGAGGCAGACTAGCATCACTCTTACCGAGTAAACATTCATCACTGGACATCTATTCCGACCTGTCCTCTGCTTAGGGACACATACTAGGTTTGTGAAAAGCTCACAGCAAGCGAAGCCCTCTGAAAAGGATTGGTAACAGCAGGAGCTTACACACTAGCTGGGAAGACGATAAGACACTCTTCATTTAACAAGCGAATTCTGTTCCTAGGTCGTTATTTGAACTGATTGCTAAATTAGGAGTTGTATGTAGGATGTACATTACAGTATTCAGAACAAAGAAATGCTCAAAGGAAACTCCAGCCTGGTGACTTTGCTTTTATCTGGATAGCTCTTAATGCAGCACTGCAATGTGTAACAGAACATAGCACTACAGTACTGTACAGTATAATCAGCACAAATTACAGTGCTTTATAAACAGTTGCTGGACCAACAGAAGACATGGAGGCTCTACAATCAGGATGTACAGAACTGTACAAAAAGAGATGAGCCCTGAGTCCGAACAGTGTGTCCTAAGTCCAAACAGTGTACGTAGGTTGTAAGTCTGAAAGTTGCTAAACAGGTTGTGGAATGAGCAATGTCTGCATAGTATCTTCATGAGAAGAACAGAGAGCAACGGAGGACTGGCATGAGGGAATATAGTACAGATGATCCAACAGAAGCTCGGTATGAGGCAGTGTAATATAGATGATCTGTGGAAATGTATCTTCCAGTTCCATCCATTTTGCTGCAAATGAAAGGAATTAATTTGTATGGCTGAATAATACATGTACTGTACATACGTGTACAATGTGTTGTTTACCACTCTGCAATTGATGGACCTTGGCTTGTTTGTATTTCGTAGCTGTCCTAAAGAACTGCTGCAGACAACACGGACGTACAGAGTTCTCCGAAATACTGACTTCGACTCCTTTGGAGGTACACCCAGGAATGGACATCTGGGTCACTTGCTAGCTCTATGTTTGGTTTGTTATTGAGGATTCTCAATAATGACCTCCGTGGTGATTCTGCTCATTTCTATTCTTTCCATCTCTGTGTAATAGTTTCTTTTCCCAGATCCTCATCAACATTTATCATTATAATTATTTTATAATAGCCATTCAGAACGGAGAGGGTTATTTCTCATGTGAACTTCAACTTGCATTTTCCTGCTGGCTAAAGATGAAAATTGTTTCCTAGGCTTATTTTCCTTCCTTCCTTCCTTCCTTCCTTCCTTCCTTCCTTCCTTCCTTCTTTCCTTCCTTCCTTCCTTCCTTCTTTCTTTTTCACATGTCTGGTCATATAACTTGCCTGTTGTAAGTGAAAAATGCATTTCATTAACTATTGGAGTGATTTATGAGTTCCGGATATGACACACAGATAAATGGAGGGAAAGTATTCTGGCGATGTAAAGATCATCTCTGCACTTTTTTGATTGCTTTTGCTGTGTACAAACTTTTATTTTGATGTAAGTCCCTTGTCAATCTGTGATCTGTTTCATGTGCTTTAGTGTTCTTGCCTAGAACATTATGGACTGCATTAATGACTTAAATTGTTTCTCATTTTTATTTTAAAGACAGGAAAGTAAAAGTAACAATAAAACCATTTCAAACAGGTAAAAAGGACAGTAACAACAATGAGTACATTGTGTGTGATTGTCTATGTAGTAGTTATTCAGAGTATAAGATATAGACATGAATTATTGGCCAAACAATATTAGCACAGATATTTCTTTTCAATGAACTAAGAGAAACTAGCTGTATTACTATCTTAATGACTATATATATATATATATATATATATATATATATAGAAAAACTTAAGGAGGGAAAATATATATATATATATATATATATATCTTTATATCTATCTATATCTATTGATCAATCAAACTATATCAATTCCCCTTAAGTATTTAATAGTTCTTTTGGAATTTCAGGTCTTACACTTAGCTCTGTGATCTCTCTTGATTTGATTTTTGTACAAGGAGTCCAGTGTCAATGCTATGGACATGGGTGTTCGGTTTTCACAGGACAATTTGTAGACAAATGTGTCCTATCTCTGGTGCTTTTTTTGAGAACTCTGTCGAGAGTCAGATTCTTGAGGTACATTGGTTGATTTCCAGGATCCCTACTCTGATCCAGCGTACATGCATCTGTTCCAACGCAAATGCTGTCCTGCTGGGGTTGTGAGTAATCTGCCATATCCCATGAAATCAAGGCTGTCATGTCTATAGTTGTGCCTTTTAACACAAGATTGCTTTCGTTGTTTGGATTTTGCTGTGTTCATGTGAACATTAGGATTCTTTTTTCTAGTTCTGTGAACAACGTCATAGTTATTTTGAAGGGGACTGCATTGAATCTGCAGGTTGTTTTCAGGAGTATGGCCATTTTAACAAAATGAATTCTTCCCGTCGTGATCATACCAGGCCCCTCCAAATTTTAATTTCCTCATCACTTTGTTTCAACAGTGTTCCTCAGTGTTCATCCAGGAGAATATTGATTTCCTTAGTTAAGTTTAATACGAGGGGCATTTACTTTCTGGTGGGCATTTCCCATGAAATTTCATTACTGCTTTCTCAGCAAATTCATCCCATTTTATGTGGATTTCGTAGCACTCCATTTTGCTGAATGAATTTATCGCTTCTGATAGTCACTTGGCAAAGTCTATGGGTTTTACTACCTATAGATCAAATAATCTGCAAAGAGGGAAAATTGGACTTCTTCCTATTCCTATGCCTGTAGTTTCTCTTGGTAACTGCCCTGGATAAACTCAGTGGTCTCCAGAAGAACAGTGCTCCAACTGGACAGGGATATGGTCTAGACCAGATGTGCCTCAAGGGCCTTGAGCGCTCATCAGCGGGGCTTTTAGAAGGTGACTGCACCGTGGGAGCAAGATAGTCCACTTGCCCTTAGGAGATGAGGTCTGTCTGGGAAAGGCAGCTCACTAGGGGCGTGGCCTGGAAGAGCACCTCCATTCATGAAGATTTCGATTTGTCAACACTTTGGTTCACAAACCAAAGTTTTTGGCAAAATGTTGCTTCCATACACAAACTCCACATCATGTGAGAAACACAACCATGGTTATCTTCCCCACACAAGCACAGACAAAAACCTGCTTCCCGCAAATAGTAAACAAATTAAGTTCATCAAGGGAAGCACCATTATATCATGTTCCCTGACTGCCCCCTCTACTCTGCCTCCTGGACGCCATGACTTGAGCAGCTTTCTTCTACCTTAGCTTTGTACACTGCCCTCCCACCCCGGGGCTATGGATGAAAACCTTGACCAAGGTTAACTCGTCCTTTTCTTCCTGGGTGCCAACTATCCATCCTAAGAATGAGACAAAGGGTAAAAGACAGAGTCTGGTACCAAGACTGCTGCTTCTGGATCCTCTGGCTCTCTTAGCATGCACATGGTCATTGTAAATTCTTCCCTCCCGCTCCAGGAGACAGCCTTTGAGACTCTCCTGGTTCTGATCTTGCAAGCCGACCTCATAATTCCCTTGTAGCGCCATATACAATTGATACGAAATCTGTTCCTATAAGCCTACCTCATCTGCCCTGTATAACCACGCATATAGGTTATGTGAAATCTGTTCTTCTATTCAACTCTAACTCATACGCACACGTTTGTCTCTTTCCTTCTTTTAAAGGAAATGCTTTAATTTTCCCCAATAAGTAGGATGTAAGCTGCGCGTTTGTCTTATACAGCCTTTATTATGTGTCTCTGCCCTTAACTGGTTCGTGGCTTTCATAGTGAAAGCTGTTAAATGTTATCATCAAGTCTCTCAAGTATATACAAATATTACCAGACTTGCATTACACTAATTTGCAGAGTCTGACAGTTTTCACGGTTGTAAGCATGCTCAACACTCAACAAGGAGTTGGCAAGATGTGAGCAAGGTATATGATTTTTTTAGTTGGTCTTGTTTCATTCAGGCTGCCATTCATCATATGTCTTTTCTTGTGACTTCATGCCTGTCTTCCCTTCTGAATGTAACCCTGCTCTTCTTTTTATTATTTTTATTTTTATGTTTTAGTACCAGGAGTCAAACTCAGCATCTCATGCTAGCCAGGCAGGTGCTGTGCCACTGAGCTGTATCCACAGCCCTTAATCTGGTTCTTTCCATCCACCATACACAACTTGTGTCAACCTCATGGTGTTTATCCCTTGGTACTTTTCTCCAAATGCTGACTGTAGTATAAACATCAATAGTCATTTATATTTATCTATACAGATAAACATGAAGGTACAAAGACGGGCGAAAGTGTCCTTGTTGGGTTTACAACAAGGACGTTGAGGCGGAACGGGGATTAAATAAAGACATAGGGGAGACAAAGAGAGATGGAAGCAAGTCGAGAGAATCCAATCAAGCCCCATGTTTATTCTGGAAGTGATTACATCTTTTATAGGCCAAGGGCAGGAGGTGGGACAGGAAGAGGCTATGGGGATGAATACAACAGGGTCACCATCACGTTCTGGTATGTGACATAAGCAGGAGAGGATTATGGTTAATGTAGGCAGATGCAGTGCCATAGGAGAGAGAGACAGGGAGGTAGCAATGGGGCTGTCTCTCGGCTCCCTACATCTCCTCCCTTTGTATATTATTTAATCAGGAGTATTGCAGGCCCTGCTGGACAGTGTCTGTCTTAGGTCAAGGACCTCATTGCATGAACCCAACCAGGCCTTACCCATCATGGGCTTACAGAACAGCAGTTGGTCCTGTGCCTGTCTTAGGTGGCCGTTGGAATTACTATGCATGTCCTAGTTGCCCGTCTCTGACTGCCTGTCCATTGCCCCAGGGCAGTTAGGCCACATCATCATATGGGCCACTCATGGGAATTCCTTCCCAGTAGGTTTGTTGATCTGCCATCTCCAGCTGATGATAGTGTACCTGAATGGGCTTTGCCATAAACGCGTCTATCCGGTTATTAATGAGCGTCATAATCCTCTGAAAAATACAAGGACTCACCGAAAGGAGAAGCAATAGGGCAGCTGGGGACCCAAAAGGGGTGCTAGGTAAGGGAAAAGCTCCCCCCCCACACACACATATCGAGGAGAAGGGGTTGGCAGCCGTTTGTTGGTGTCTCTGTTGAAGTCATTCTTCTATGTCTTGGAGCTTGTCTCGCATAACACTGGACACAGTCTATTTGGCTGGTTTATGTTCCTCCAGACCAAGAAGAACATCTTCCGCAGTCACGGGGTTCTGTGTATGGCTGCCAGCAGTTGTAGTCTGTTTGGCAGGGGTCTAAATCCAACATGGGTGTGGTACAGTTCAAGGAGAAGGCTGGGTAGACAGCATAAGGCTCTGGAGGGTTGTGTCACCTGTAAGAGAACACAGGGGATTGTGCCTCAGGAAATGACATTATTCCTGGGCGTTGCATGGAGTCTTTGAAGAGCTGTCTACTTGTTTCATGAGGCACTCAGATAGCCATCTAGCTTCGCTATCTTGTTGAGGGTAAACACACACTGAACCTCGTCCCCAGATAAGGACTGGGTCAGGACCATTGCACATATTGGTTAGCGGGTCTCTCCATAAAACAGACACAAACCGTGTTTGAGTTTGAGTATACCAAAATTGAGATGCTGTGGAGCAGCCTAAAGCATCCAGGGTCAGAAAATTTAAAATAAAAAGAGCATGTGAAAGGACATTTCTAGGGGACCCCTGGGTTGGGTACCATGTCTCCCTTTTCATTTTATCTATGGTGAATTTAAGGGAACGATGTGCACGTTCAACAATGCCATGTGCCTGAGGATTATAAGGTATACCTGTGGTGTGGAGGATATTAAGGCACTTGCAAAACTGAGTGAAGGAGGTACTGGTATAGCCAGGGCCATTATTGGTCTTGAGCTGTTGAGGACATCCCAGAACTGAAAAGGCTGACAGCAAATGGGCTATAATGTGTATGGCAGCTTCTCCTGTCTGGAGAGTGGCAAAACTGAAGCCACTGTGTGTGTCAATAATTACATGTATATATTTTAGGTTGCCGAATTCATTGAAATGAGTAATTTCCATTTGCCACAAAGCATTAGGGATTAAACCTCTTGGGTTGACTCCTAGGTGTTGAACAGGTAAGTGGATAGCACAAGAGGGGCAAATTTTTACAATTTGTCTGGCTTGCTCACGGGTAGTTTTGTGGAGGAGGCAGAGCGTGTGAGCATTGAGGTGGTGTAGCTGATGGGCCTGTTGGGCCTCAGACACCTTGGAGTCATCTGTAGGCTCAAAATGAATCATAAAAACCTGTGCTCATACAGTAACATCAGACAAATGATTTCCTCGGGCAAGGGACCCAGGGAGGTTGGAATGGGCCTTAGATGACCAATAAAGAACTTATGACGGCGAAGCCGTATGAAGCCTTGTAATCGTTTGAACAAATTTGCAGCCGGGGAAGCATGACAGATGGTAGCAACAGTCTCCAATAATGGAACAGACTGAGCAAGGTAAGCACTGTCAGTATACAAATTAAAGGGTCGGTCGGAGTAAGCAGTAAAGGCTACAAGAATAGGCTGTAATTCTGCTAATTGGGCAGAGAAGGTGTCTGTCTGGAGGGTAAACACATTGTCTTGGGATACATAAGCAGCCCTGCCGGAGGAGGAGCCATCAGTGAATAACACCAGGGCGCCTGGAAGAGGTTGTGGAGCTGTGATCTTAGGGAGTATAAATGGATGACGGTTGGCAAAGTCAACCAGCTTATTTGGAGGGTAATGATTGTCGATAGTCCCTGAAAAGGAAGCTAAGGCAATAGGCCACACTTCCGTAGTCTGAAGTAGCCAATTTATTTGGTCCTTTTTAAAAGGTTGAATGATAATGTCTGGTTCTATGCCAAAATAACATTTTTCTTGCTTTCTAACCTGAATTATTAGGTCTGAGACAGCCTGGAATAAGGCAGGAATATTCTTTTTGGGGAGACCGATAAATGGACCCACATGAGGGGAGCTTGTTGCCAGAACACTGCTGTGGGACAAGGCTTTGTAGTAAAAATGAGAAATTGCAAAGGCTCATTGTAGTCCATAAAGGAAACAGTTTGTTGAGCAATAGCCTCTTCTCTGTACTGAGCACTCTCCTGGCATCAGGTGTAAGCCCGCGGGGGAGGTTGGATCTATGTCTCCCCGAAGCAGCTCATAAAGGGGTTGTAAATCATGTTTAGTCAGTTTTAAAACTGGTATAAGCCAATTAAGGTCTCCCAATAGTTTTTGGAAGTCATGAAGTGTTCTGAGGCCATCAAGCCTCAGTTGGGTCTTTGGAGAGAGTATTTGAGTGCCACGTAATTAAAAACCCAAGTAGGTATATGGATCAGTAAGCTATACTTTATCAGGGGCTACTTGAAGTCCAGCCTCTTGTAAGGCAACCTATAAGTCCTGGTAGCACCTTAGGGTTTGATTTTGGTCATCTCCGGCCAAGAGGATATCGTCCATATAATGGATAATGTAGATATGTGGCCAATGATCTCTGACTGGCTATATTGCAGTGGCTACAAAAGACTGACATACCATAGGGGAATTAGCCATCCCTTGTGGGAGGACTCGCTATTGAAATCTGTGCATAGGTGCTCTGAAATTAATCGATGGAAGGCTAAAGGCAAAACATTTTTGGTCATCTGGATGCAAGGGAATAGAAAAAAAAGCAATCTTTAAGATCTATAACAATTTTAAAATAACCTAAAGGTATGGCACTAGGTGAAGGAAAGCCTGGCTGTAGTGGCCCCATTATGAACATAGTCTTATTTATCACCCTGAGGTCTTGTAGTAGCCTCATTTACCTGATATTTTTTAATGACAAAAATGGGAGTATTCCATGGTGAATCACCAGGTATTATGTGGCCTGCATTTAAATGGTCCTTCACCAGATGTTGAGCAGCCATAAGTTTTTCAGAGGAAAGGGTCCACTGATCGACCCATTCCAGCTCTTCTGATAGCCACATAATTTGTTTAGCATGGATCACAGGAGTGTCAATGGCCCCTATGAAAAATGGCCTAACCAAGCTTTGGCATTGTTAGGGGTAGGGATAATGGGATCAGTAATGCCCATGTTATTTTTTCCTAAGCCCTGTTTTGGCAGGTAGCCCATATTAAGCATTTGCACTGTGACAACATTATTAGGGCTTCCCATAATTAATCCCATTTGGGAGTGTAGGTCTCTTCACCATAAATTAAGAGGCAGACGCTCTATGACATAAGGTTGTAAGTGTCTCTGATTACCTTCTTAATCTCTCCAAACCGGTTGTTTGGAACTGCCTTGTGGATTTTTTGAGTGTCCAATCCCTTGGAGGTGTGTTAAGGTTGTTTCTAAAGGCCAGGCAGTAAGCCACTCCTCCTTTTTGATAATGGTATAACATCTGCATCCGTATGAAGGAGGCCTGAGGAACTTTTTCCATCTAAATATAGAGTCATGAGGGGCTTTTCTTTGGAGATATGTTGGGCCCAATATACATCTGAAGCTCCAAGAAGGGAGTCCCCCCCATAGGGAGTTATGGATTTGTTAGACATTTGAGCCAATGGCAATAGCAGCAATTGAGCAAGGCGTTGCCCTGTCCTAACTGGTATGACGCCAACAAGGGGAGAAACCGTGACATTTATTTCCTCTGTGTAATCACTGTGTACTATCCCGGGCAGAACTTGTAATCCTTTAAGTGTAGTGCTACTACATCCAATAATAAGACCAAAAGTCTCGGGGGAAGGGGGCCCATAGATTCCTGAGAGCATGACCTGGACACCCATGTCAGGGGTTAATACTGTGTTGGAGGTGGAACAGAGGTCCAACCCTGCACTCCCTGGAGTTGCTCTGAAGAGGTCTGAAATGGATTGTTTTGTGCTGGGAAAAACCTTGGAGCCCCAGGGGTTTGTCCGAAATTGGGGGCCTGGGGATGGCCCTGTATCCCGTTTCCCTGCGGGTGAAGAGGGTTACCTTGAACATCCTTTTTGGATCTGCACTCATTACCCCAGTGGTCTCCTCGCTTGCATCTAGGACATAGCCCTGGTTTTTTTGTAGAGGACTGATTTTGCTTTTTACTTTTGCAATCACGAGCCGTGTGGCCACTTTGGTCACATTTCAAACAAGCGGCATCTTTTTCAGAACGAGAGAGGGGTTGTTTAACTATGGAATCTTGTGTCGTAGCCATGGTTAGGCCTTGATAAGCCAGCCCAATATCTGTACATAAGTGGATATAACCTGATAGGTCCTCTTTTTTGCGATGTGGTTGAATTGCAGCCTGACAAGCTGAGGTTGCATTTTCATAAGCCAATTGTTTGACCAGAGTAGAGTTTGTTTTTGTGGAGCCGAAAAGATGCTCTGCCGCCTGTAGGAGGCGATTGACAAAGTCCAAAAAGGGTTCCTCAGGCTTTTCCTTTATTTGGGTGAGAGTTAAGGTAGGCTGGCCTCCTGATGGGAGCCATTTCCATGCTCTAGTTGCTGCCATATTAATCTGGGCAAAGAGGCCCAAATCGAACCACATTTGGGTCACTATTGTGGCGAAATCTCCTGTTCCTGTAAGCATAGCGAGGGTCCAGGGGTTTAGCCATCCTGGAACCTATCGATCATTTCAACAGGAAGAAGTGGTGGCAGATTGCCATGTAAGAGGACCTTTAGCATGCCTTCATCCTCTGCATCTGAGAAATAAGAGACTTCAGATTTTTCTGAGGATGGTTTTGAGTTAGAATTAATGGAGTCACACAGGGCAGCCTCAACTTATGCGACCATCTCCTCAATCTGAGAATCTGTATGCCACTGGGCAAGCAGCTCAGAGATTAATTTCCAGTATGTAAAGGTGGTCACCAGAACCTTTTCCGGACCGAAAACTCTACAATAATCTTTTAAAGCATCTCTTACTCTATTCTAACTCTTGGTATCCATAGAACCCTCTAGGGGGAACCAGGGGCAAACCTTATGAATAAATTGAAAATACTGCAATAATTCTTTTGTTCTAACCCTTACCCCTCTTGTCTTTAATGCCTTTATAAGGCCTCCCACGAGCAATTCGTGTTTGCTCAAGGCTTGACCCATGTCTGGGAAAATGAATGGGGTCGCTGTTCACTCATCGTGACTCAGGCAGGACATCGGGTTGTCGTCCGTTCAGGCCTTGGTACTTGATTTAATGTCCTGTTGCTTTTAGCTTTAATCCTTGATTCAGTTTGCTCAGTTCTCATCTCAGTCTCTGGTTCAACTTGCTTTCACTTTCAGCTGGCTGTCTCAAACGGCTCCCTCGTTGACTCCTCCATGCCAGGAGCCCCATGTTGGGCGCCACTTGATCCGGCCTGCGGATCAATCCGTGGGGTGTACCTGGAGACGGAACGGGGATTAAATAAAGACATAGGGGAGACAAAGAGAGACAGAAGCAAGTCGAGAGAATCCAATCAAGCCCCCTGTTAATTCCAGAAGTGATTACATCTTTTATAGGTCAAGAGCAGGAGGTGGGACAGGAAGAGGCTATGGGGATGAATACAACAGGGTCACCGTCACGTCCAGGTATGTGAGGTAAGCAGGAGAGGATTATGGTTAATGTAGGCAGATGCAGTGCCCATAGGAGAGAGAGAGGCAGGGAGGCAGCAATGGGGCTGTCGCTCGGCTCCCTACACATCACCTCCTGCTTCCCTCTAAGACTTGTGTCCTCAGGTCTTACACTCAGCGCATTTGAAGTTAACCTTCGCGTAGAGTGTAAGTGTCCAGCTTCGTTGCTTTTAACGTTAATGCCAGCAAGGTCCAGGCATCTGCCTGTTGAGGAGACCGCAGTTTCCCCACTGAGGTGTTGCGTCCTTGTCACTGCACAGACCACCCGGGTGCTCACAGCGGTACTTTCCATGCATTCTGTTTGCCTCCATTTCTCTTATTGTGTCAGGAATACATTCACAAGTCTCTGTGGCTCAATGAGAAATTTAGAACCTGGGAAGTGTTGGTTTTTCTTCTTCTTTTTCCTCACGATGGATTCAGTGTTCCTTCAGTTTCACGAGAATTTTGGGATAGCTTGTCAATTTCCTCCAAGAAGTCAACAGGAATTTTGCTAGGGTTTGCTGCGAATCATTAAATAGGTGGGGAATAGTATCATCTTAGTACTACGTTCTCTCCCCATCTATGAACACAAGCTCTTTGTCCATTTCTTTAATCAATACTTTGAATAGTATTGTCAGGATCACAACACAGGTTTTCTGCGACTTCTGTCAAAGTTATTCCTGAGGATTTTGTTCTCTCTGTCTTATAATTGGAAGTCTTTTGTTTGACTGATTTAGGATGGCAACGTGTGGGGCTGCAGAGAAATAGTTTCAGTGCATAAATATGCAGAAATGTATGGGGAAATCTTGCTGAGCCTAATTTGTTTGAATTCTGACTTTTAGCTATGTGACTTCTCTGCTGTTTATGTTTTAAATAAATATAATTTTAATTTGGCAGAAATAATTTAATGTTATACAAATATAAATTTATATTTATTAGTAAATATGCATCCATGAAAACGATTTGCACTTCCTTCTCATCTACAAATCTGTGTGTGTGTGCGTGTCTATGTGTGTGTGTATGCATAGTTTGATTTTTTAAAAAAATGCTTTTGGCTTCAATTCTTTCCCTGTTTCTATTCCGTGAGTCAGTGCCTTCTGCTCCAATGTTATTACTGGCCTCCTTCCTTAGTTCCCCTTTGTGATTCTGCTGCCTCCTGCTGAAAGGTAAGATGTGCCTGTGAGATCTTTGTTGTGTTGGGATGGAGACCAGGATGAGCAGTTGGCGGTGGCTGGTTTGCTAACCTCCTGCCCCCAGTTCTGTGGCCAACACGGGCTCAGGTTTTGGAGGAATTTGGAGGTACAGTTAACTCTTATAATCAATTGGTAGAAGTCAATTAGGCAGAAGGTGGGCGTCATCCAATCAGTCCAAGGCTTTCAGAGGAAAAAGTAGTTTTCATGGAGAAGGAGGAAATCTGCCTCAAGACTGTCACAGGGACACCTAGCTTGACTTTCTGGTCTGCTGGCTTGCCCTGAAACTTTGCCACTTGCCATCCTTCCACCTTATCAGTCCTTGTCTGCAGTGCATAATTGTCACATTGTCTTGGGGAGTTGGTACATGTATACAACATTTCTGAATTCTCCTGCCATCTCCTTCTCCTTCTCTTCTCCCTCCCTCTCCATCCCCTGGTCCTCCTCCTGTTAGGCAGCCTGAACTTTAATTTGGAGTTAATTATTGAGACAGATTCGCCGGCTGGGCCATGGATGGTGTGGGGCCATAGGAGCTGGGTGTGGACTCCAAGGAGCCTGGCGTGCTGTGTACACATGCAGGTCATACCCGGATTATCTCTGTGGGCCAGGAGAATGTCCTAGATGGTGTGTGACAAGCTTGAGGCTTTCCATGGTGACCAGACATGTCCAGGCTCCGATACGAGTGACCGCAGTCCCAGACGACACTCACTTGTTAGCCTTTTCAGAGTCTGCCTTTGAGTGAGTGGGGAGGGAGCCTCTTCTGCCCCTGATCTCTTCCCCTGGTGTGTGCAGGCCAAAATGTTGCTCAGCTGCAGCTGTTTCTTTCTTTGAATGAGATTTCTTCTGGCTATTTCACCCAGGCTGGCCCGACACTCCTGGACTCAGGGGCTCCTCGTGCTGTGGACACCTGTCCTGGATTCTATTCTACCCACGGCCTCTTCCCACCTCAACGTGCCATGGACCTGTGCTTCACTGTGTAGACTCACCCCTCTGCCAACCTTAGACCCCTGGATCTGTTTCTCCAGAGACACACTGCAACATCCCACCGGTGACACAAGCTCTCCCACAGCCCTCTTTCCTGGACTGCCAGAGTAACCATGGTGGCCTTCGGTGGAGGGTTTCAGGCTCCACCCTGAACTCTAAGCCCACCGCACTCCTGCCAGGCCATGCTTCTGTCCTGGGAATATGGAGGCTCTTGCATGCCAGCCTCCAGAGAACCCACCTGGCTTTAGAGCTGAGGACCAACCAATATCCACAGTAGGACTTTCTTCACGTTTTCCCAGATTCAACCCTTGGACTTGGTGCCTGGAGGCACCACCACAGGGAGGACACAGAATGGAGAAGCGTGCAGGGCTGAGCTTTCTCCTGCTCCCTGTCTCCTTCAAACCAGATGCACCCAGACGCTTGCATGGAAATGGTGGCCGCAATCACAAAGCACCAGGCAAGAAAGCAGTTCTCATGCAGCCCTGCACTGAGCTGATCCTGCACTATGATCAGAGTGTCCCTTTCCTTGAACCCTAGTGGTCTCTTATCGGCCAGTAGCCCAAGCCCCAACACCTTAGCCGAACCTGTGAAATGCGTCATCATCTGATCTGTATCTGTCCCTATACAACCCTCCCTCTATGAGATGCAGACTCCACCGACACGTAGACTGCTAGCCCCTCATCCATGCCCAGCTACTTCAACATCTGCGTTGTCTTTCTCTTCTTCTCTATCACTGGTGCATCCCCAGAGACCACCTAAGAGTCTCCCATTTTCCAAGTACCAAAGCATTCCTTTTGCCCCTCACAACTCACAGGGTCCTTATACATATGTGCGTCACCTGCATTTAGCTCAGGCTGGCCTGGCACTCCTGGACTCAGGAAGTGCCCATCTGAATTAATGTGGTGCCAGCCGTGTTTCTGTTACTCAAGGAGTACTGTTTCAGATCAAATTCAACTTCAGTAAAGAGCTTACTAAGTGTCAGATATTACCTAATATCCATAGTGAGGCTTACTGTTGCTTGCACAGTGGTACAGGTCTGTAGTCTCAGCTCCTGGAGAGGCTGAGAGAGGACGACCACAAGGTCAAGAGCTGCGTGGGCAGCTTGGGCAGCATTCTCAACAAATAAATAACTAAATAAGGCTGGGGATGAAGCTCAGTGGTACAGCCCCCGCCCCTCAGTTCTGTCCCATGCTTGCCGTACAATGCCATAGAAACGGAGAGAAGAGTAGTGATGCGCAAAGCTGAGGAGAGCAGGAGAAAGTGGAACACCAGGTAGTAAAGCAGAGTCCCGAGCCGGAGTGACCTGCAGTGACTCTCCCCAGGGCAAGATGGCTGCACTTTGCAGCGATTTATCACACACCGCAGGAAGCACCAGAAAAGAGGGCTTAGAAGGACCCCAAAACAACCAAACGATACAGAACGGAAACAAGAATGACCTCGATTTAGTCACTACCCATTGCATACATGTATTGAATTATCAAAGCAATTTTTATATATCTTAAAACAAAAGTACTTTAAAGTGGGAAGGCAGGAGCCAAGTCCTTGCAACATTCCTGGGATAATCCCACATCAGTGCATGGCAGACATGTTGGACCAACATGTAGATCAGCAGGGGCTGTCCAAAGATCTACCCACCTCCCCTGGTGCTGCCCTCTATACTTGATACAAAGAGGAGACACGGGGGCGAAGTTAGTCCCCAAGTTGAGTCCTAGATGGGCTGACACTTGGATAAGTATCTGCTCCCTCAGAAATGACTCGGGATCCCAAACCGGTTTTCTTTACCTTACCCAAAGTAAAGGGCGGTGTCTTAGTTACCTTTCTCTTTGCTGAGACAAAATACCCAACGCCTGAGGTCCAAGGAAAGAAAGTTTATGGGAGCGCACTTCATACAGGTTTCAGTGCACAGTCGGTGGGCTCCACGGCAGGCTATCACGACACAGGGGCATCTCAGAAGTGGAACAGTCTACAGTGTGGCAGAAGGCAGAAGGCAGGAAGGCAGCAACGTCACAGCAGTAGCAGCACACACTTAGCCCCAGCGTCACACACCTCGATCCGGCCACCAGTGCAAGGCCCCATTTATGACGGCATGCGGCTTAGGGGAGCTTATAGGCATTTCAGATTACATGTGGGCTTAATACTACACTACATTTTTGCCTTAGCTCTATAGATAACTGCCCCTCGCCGAATAAAAAATAACCAGTGAGGGCTAGAGAGTTAGCTCAGCGGCATAAGTGCCTGCCTGGCAAGCGCTAGGTCCTGAGTTCCATCCCCAGTACCAAAAAACCAAACAAACAAACCTCAAAAACCAGTGATGCCCTTATAAATCATAAAAATTTAGCAGGCATCCAAGGCATACAAAATGTGCTGCTAAACCAGATTAAGTGCTTCACTCCCTTGTCAAAATCAACTTAGGGAAAGAAAACTATCATAGAGAAAAGAAACCATGAGCTCCTGGTGGAAAAACTGCCTCCTGGTGGAAAAACTGGGAAACCTAGGACAACTAACAGACCTAACGTTACTCCTTCTAGTCGGGGCTTAGCTCAAAAAATCACAAATCATATGCCCAGAAAATACTTTGCAAGAGGAACTCGAAAAGGGAGGGGATGGAGCAGAAAATGCCCACCCCATCAGCCAGGTTGTTAGTTGCCCAGGTAACAGTTCCTGTTGCAGGTCAGGGTTGAATAGGAAGTTGGGGTTTAGCATTTTATTCCTCATTTACTACAGAGACGACATTAAAAAGGAAAACTGCAAACTTTAAAAGTTATTGTGACATTGAGAAGTGTGCATACTGGGTGAAAGAAATTAAAACTCATTAGCATGTGGCTTTTATATTCCTATATGTTCATCCTGGTCGAGATCATTCTAAACAAATTTAAGTATCGGGGATAAGGTGGGACAATCCTAGGTGCAAACAATTTTGAGGTGATATTAATGTGGCTTTCTTCCTAAAGTGTTTAGTTACGGACATTTAAAGGGCTTCTTCTCGGTTCTGCTACTTGACTTGGGAATCTGACTAGAGAGCAAAAGGAAGCCTGTTGGACCCATTCTTTGAAGCATATTTCCCTGCAGTCCTTTGTAAGGCTGACTGTAAAAGCAGTTCAAGGTCGCTGGGCTTGGTGGCGCACACTGTCATTCCAGCACTCTAGGGGCCGAGCGTAAGGATGACATCAGGTTCACGCCAGCCTTGGCTACCTGGTGACTTCAGGGACAGCCTGAACTACGTGGGCAGACCTTGTCTCAAAAACCTAAACAAGGCAATTAGTTTCAGGCAATCCGACTTCCCATGCCAGGAAGTTTAGGGACAAAGAGCCGGTTTATTGGCCAGCATCTGCACAGGGGCTCATATCCTCAAAGCAGGGTTTGCTTTGACTTTCATACTGTGTCTAGGGGAAAATCTACCATTGCTGTGCGAGTCCAGGTGCAATGGGAGCAGGAGAAGACGACGACCAGCAGAGCTTAGGGGCAGTGGGAGACTCAGGCAGGACCTTCCAGAGCCTGCACACCCTTTCTCCCAGAAAGTCGCACAAGGGGCCCAATCTGCAAGTCCTCAGGGAGACGCCTGTTGCTTTCTTCTGCACGAGTATGCGTGACTCCGGTTTTGCAGGCACCAGAGCCAGGCAGCGTGTAAAGGTCAGCTGGTACTGCAGTCTTCGCAGGCATTTTAGGAGAAGTGCATTCATGGTTTCCCGCAGGGCTGGCACAGTGTTCCTAAGAGGTCATTCCACACTCACAAGAGGCACTGCTATCCTTCGCAGCCAGCTGGACCAAGGGGCAGTGCAGGCTCTGACTGCCTCCTCTTGGGTGCAGAGGTCCCTCAGTGACTCCTGCCTCTCTGGCCTCCTCCTCCCCTGATGCCTCCCCAAGCTCAACTGCAGCTCTGGGAGTTCCCAATGCCCAAAGGAGGCCACAGAGGAGCCTGTTGACGACTCTGCAGAGCGAAGGACCTGCGACCTAGGCTGGAGCAAGGCAAAGAGAGAGAGCGCTCACATGGAGAAGTGGGGCACCTGCCAGTGGAAAGTGCCCAGGACCTGGCGTTCTGTGCCCAGTAGGCACCAAGCCAGCAGTCTAGTCGCCGGTGCAGTTCTGCTGTGGATCAACAGGAGGCGCCTGGCCCAGGTGCCTTCTGTGGCGGACCAACAGGAGGTGCCGTGCTGCTGGCAAACCCGGTGTCCTAAGAGGCTGGGGGGAAGCTGGGAAGGAAGGGGGAGCCAGAAACCATGCGGGGGAGGGGGGGTAGCTGGGACAATAGCAGGGTATTTCAGGGGATGGCGGGGGACTGTGAGGGGCAGCGGGAGGGGGACTTCAGGGGATGAGCTGGCCCAGCAGCAAACCACACTTCTCATGCCTAGGGCTCCTCCTCCTCTCCACCCACAGGCCTCCTCCAGAGCTTCCGCCTCTGCCAGCCAGGCCACCCCAACCTGTGCAGCCTCCCATGAAGCTCAGGCCTGCTCTCTTCCCCCTGCAGCCTCTGCGGGACTGGATTCCCTCCATCAGGGACTCAGTGCCATGCCTCAGTCCCAGGCACCACAGGGTGGCATCGCCCACATTTGGTGGGGTGCCAGTGAGGAATCAAGACAAAGGGTGGGCTAGTTGGGACCGAAGCGACAGGCCCTCCATGTCACAGCCCTGTGTTGGCCCAGTCTGCACCCCATGGGCCCCGTTTCTGCTGTCTAGGATTCTGAGGGGAGGGCTTCAGGCTAACCAGCTGGAATCTCCGTGGTGTCTCTGTCTCTGTCTCTGTGACTGTGTCTCTGGTGGAGCCCAGGAGGGGTCTCCCACTATCAGGGGAGCCATAGAGAAGCTCTTCCTCACCTCCTGAGACACTCAGAGCAGAGTCCTGGGAGAGGCATGCGGAGTACAAACAAGGAAGCTTCCTCACACTGTTCAGGCTGGGGAGGGCAATGTAGGCCGCAGAGCTGTGCCTTGAGCTCCTGAGGACCAGGGAAAGATGGACAGGCAGGGTCCAACCCCACCCCAGGGCTACGCCCGAGCTACCAGACCAGGAGGGTCCCGTGCCCACCTGTCCTGCTTCTTCTGCAGCAGGTCCCACAGGAGGTCCAGCAGCTCTACGTTGAGCCATCAGCCATCAGCCATCTTCCTCTGAGCCAGCCCAGGTTCCTCGTTGAGCCATCAGCCATCAGCCATCTTCCTCTGAGCCAGCCCAGGCTCCTGGGCCCGCCCCAGCTGAGTGAGCCCACTGGGCACCACCCGTGTCTCCTGGTGCAGGGACCCTGCATTCCCAAGCAAGTTGCCCAAGTGCAACTGGAGCCCTTGTCTCCAGAGGCTGGGAATGGCCAGGAATTCCCAGGTGAGGGCCTTGGACCAGAGGAAAGTGGAGGTGGCCCCCGACCCCCAAGCCAGGGACACAGGAGGTGCGCCCATGCAAGGAGGAGCATGGCAGAGGGGCAGCACAGATGAGAAACAGCTCATGGCATGGTAGGCAGAAGGCCAGAGGAGCAGCAAGCAGCAACACTAGCTGCAGGCATCCCAATCTCACTTCATTTTCTACCCAGGCTTTAAACCTATTGATCTGTGCCACCTACACCCAGGGTGAGGCACCCTTAATCCCACCACCACTCACTAATCCCATGGTCATAGCCTCAATACACAGACATTAATCCAACCGCCTCCAAAAAGTTTTCCAGACAAATCAAAGATCCCCTGCTCCAAGGCATTTTCCATCTCATGGAAGTTGCCCAAGTGCCCCTCTAGCTCAGTTTTCCAGGTGGCCATGGGCCATAAGTTCCACAGCAAGAGGCACAGGAGGTGCCACACGCAAGGTGGGGCTTAGGGGCCCCAAGGCCTGCAGGACAGCAGCAGGGAAGACAAGCAGGACAAGGCCCTGAGGGACAGTGTGGGCACAAGCTGGCTGAGGAGGGCATCAGCTCTGGAAGGGGCTGGGGCTGGGCAGGAAGCAGTCTGAGCCCCTGGAGACAGGCGCACAGCGCTGGGCAGGGGGCAGGCAGGTCCTGCCACTGCCTGAGGCAGGTGGAGCAGTGCTCTGCCCTCCCAGCCTGCAGGACAGCAGCGCACTGGGCCCTCCCTCCTGGAGGCTGCTGCTCTGCCCACTTGCTTCCGCTGCTGCTGGCAGGGGTGCAGCAGGGAAGAAACAGGCTGCGCTGGCATCCAGGCTTCCAGCAAGCATCCTGGGCTGGCAGCCAGCACAGGAGGGCGTGGCTGCAGGGGGTCCCTGCCCAGAAGAGCTGTTGAAAATGAGAGGCACCTGGAGGAGTTTTTTGCCCCCACCCCCACCTTCCCACTGGAGTGCTAGGGCTAAGCACTTCTGCCACCACGCTTTGCCACTCCTCCTCCTGGTCCTCCTCTTCCTGCTCCTCCTCCTCCTGATTCTCTCTTCCACCTCCTTCTCCTCCTCCTCCTCCTAGTGCTCTTCTCCTGGTCCTCCTAGTCCTGCTCCTCCTCCTCCTAGTCCTCTCTTTCACATCCTCCTCTTCCTCCTCGTCCTGATCCTCCTTTTGATCCTCCTCCTGCTCCTTCTCCTGCTCCTCCTCCTCCTGTTCCTCCACCTCCTCCTCCTAGTCCTGTCTTCCTCCTGCTGCTCCTCCTCCTCATCTTGCTCCTCCTCCTAGTCCTCCTCCTCCTGTTCCTCCTCCCCTTCCTCCTAGTGCTACTCCTGCTCCTCCTCCTCCTAGTCCTCTCCCTCCTAGTCCTGCTCCTCCTCTACCTGCTCTGCCTACCTAGTCCTCTCCTCCTCCTCCTGGTCCTCTCTCCCTCCTCCTGTTCCTCCTCCTCCTCCTCCTATCCCTCTCGTCCTCCTCCTCCTCCTCCTCCTCCTCCTCCTTCTTCTCCTCTGCCTCCTCCTCCTCCTGGTCCTCTCTTCCTCCTCCTGCTCCAACCCCTCTACCTTCTCCTCCTCCTCGTCGTCGTCCTCCTCCTCCTAGTCCTCTCTTCCTCCTCCCGCTCCTCCTCCTCCTCCATCTCCGTCTTCAACTCCCCAGTGGTCCTGTCAACCCCTGAGCACAGTGAGGATCTGGGACTCTTTGCATCCACCCTGGAAGGGGCCCAGCGCTCTGCAGAGCCCAAGGCAGGAGGAGCCCAGCCCTGCCTGCTGAGGGTTAGAGGCAGTCAGATGCAGGCCAGGTCAAGGCACCTGAGCAAGGAGGCAGCGGCTGTTGAGGCAAGGCAAGGCAAGGGAACCCAGAGAGGAGCTTTCTACCTTCCACTTGGGCTTCCTCTCACAAGGGGACATTCTCAAGCCTGCCGCAGACATTCAGTGTCATGGCTCGGGGACCTCTACTTTAACAAACTTTTGTTTTCTTACCCCTGGTTTTATTTTGGTGCAGTTTGCTTTGGCTTTTTGCCCGTGGAGGGTATGTTGAGTGAAATAGACCAGACACTAAAGGAGTATGGCTTTGTCCCCAGGCAAGAAAATGCAGTAAGTCTCTGACATGGGAACATAGGAGACTTCCACAGGAGTACTGGAAAGGCTTACTCGGTCAGCTTACAAAGGAATCTGACCTGGGAACCTTTCCCTTGGCAGCCTACTTGTCCATTCAGGGACTCAGAGCATCCAAAAGCCCCAGAGAGCTAGGCAGTATAAATACCCTGCAGTGCAGTGAGGCTGGAGGCTAAAGAACACTGCCACAGGCTTGGCACCAGAGTCAGCCTGCAAACACCAGCAGCCTTAGGGTGGGTCAGTGCTACCCGGAAGCCAAGCAGCAGAGACAATGGGCCTGAAGGAGGAATTGGACTGGTGGGGAGGGGATCCTCTGCCTTGGTGGCCCTCAGTCCTCTCAGGCCCTGGAGAGCACCCCCCAGCTCCCTCCTGCCTCCTGGGCTGCCCTTTGACATGCTCATAGGGAGTTGGCCTGCTCTCCCCTCTGGGAGCCCTGCTCCTCCTCCCTCCTCCTCCTTTCCCTCCAGGGCTGGGACTGCCCTCCCTACCTTGTGGCTCCATCCCCAGCTCCCTCCTCTTAGCTTAGATTCCCTGCCTGACTGAGGCTGGTGGGGTGGCTAAAGTTCTACACCTGTTCTTTAGGAAAACTTTGATTCAGCTCCGCTCCCCCTCCCACACACCAACTCTGTACAAGGCTCTCTAAGCCAGGCTAGCCCCAGGAAAACTTTTCTGGACCTGTCCAGCAGTGCAAACACCCAGGCACCCTGTTTTCACACCACCAACACAGAGGCTGTACGTTCATACAGTTTTTTCAGTTCTACCTTTCTTTTTCTGGTTTTGTGTTTGTTTTTTTGTTTGTTTGTTTGTTTTGTTTTTTTGGGTTTTTTTTTTTTTTGGTCTTTCTGAGAGGGGATTTTACTAGGTGGTCCAGGTTGGCCTTGAACTCACTTTGTGTCCCAGGCTGACTTTGAAATTTCAGCAAACCTCCTGCCTCAGCCTCCCCAGTGCTGGGATAATAGGCGTGGGCTACCAACCTCCCTCCGCCCTGCATTTATTCTTAAAAATCAGACCCAGCATGGCAAAAGTCATTTCCCCTGTAAGCATTGTCCTTGTGTCCCACAACAACCTCAGAAATACCCTAAAAGTCCCCTCATACCTAGGGGAAGGTAGACCACAAAGACACTGGGTAACCCTTCAGGAATTACTTTAGCAAATACATACTCACGTTCAAGCACTCTCAAGGGAGGTGCTTCTGGTTATTTACTGAAAAATAGACTAGAGAAATCTCTAAACATTCATGAGCCTAAAGACTCGTTTCCAGTGCTGTGTATGCATAGCAGTAAATTTATGGATGCAGGAGGCGCTGTGACTGATGTGCGAAAGAATCAGGGCAATCTGTTGAAAGCAGCAGAAAACACACAACACATCTTTCAGGTAATTCAGAACATTCGAATCAGCAACACCTTTGTGGACCCAAAAACATTCAGACCAACTGGGATTCCCATAGGAACACAAGATTCCGTGATGATTCTTATTCCAAGACAATAAACTTTACCGAAACACTTGAGTACCGGGGACATGCACTACACACTCCGTACACTTCTATCACAGTGAGCCAGTGAAATGCTTCTAAGAGTACACCACATAGAACTGGAATTGATTTTCACACTGCATATGCGCTACAGGACGAATTAATTCTCAGCACAGACGCCCAAAGACTGTTAGAATATGTCCAAAATTAAAGGTATATATTGTCTGTCACAAAAACTCGATAAAGCAATAACTGAAACGTTTCTGTTCTCGTAGCAGTAAGAAGAAAACAGAAAAGGAATACAGTTGTAGGGCAATGGCAGTATCTCTTCCAGACAGAATATGTGAATGGGTCAGGACGGAGGGTCACTGAGGATTAACCTAAACTGTCTGTTCAGTTAATTATGTGAGGTGTCCACACCACCTCCTCTCCAGGAAAGCAATGGTTAACGTGCTGCAGACGTGCACTGGTGAAAAAATACGACATTAAACACTAACGCCAGATGTTTGTATGGAAGTTCAGACAGATGGTGTCAGGAAGGAGAAGAAAGATTGAAACTCAACTTTTGATTTGATCAAAGATCTCCATCTCTCCGAAGCCCACTGGCAGGGTGTTCTACCTGAAAGACAAAAGACACAGTGAAGACTCACAAATGCAGCCTAGAGAGGGAAAGTTAGACTGAACTGAAAAGGAAATGAAGGTACTTGGAGGAGGAGGCAGCTGTCCTTAGCTCCAGAGTCCTGCGTAGTTCCCATGCACTTGTGCAAGGAGAGGCCCTCCTCCTGTGAACAGCTTCATTTCAGGCCAGTTGTAGCAGTGGGTGTATATTCCACAAGGAATGTCATCAATGTCATGGAAATCATTTATCCAGAGGTCATCTTCATTGACCCAGCCTTTGTCACAGTATAGTGTGAGCTTCCTGCCTGTGGGCTCAGGAGAGGAGTCTGGGTTGGTCAGAGATTTCTCCTCTAGGAATTTGCGTGCGCGGATGTCAAAGAAGAGTAGGCAACCATGGCCCGTGCCCACGGTAATAATATCCTGGTGGACACTCATGGAGCACACATCAATGCCACACTGCACGTAATACAGTGGCCGGACCCCGGCATTGAAGTGACCTTGGCGCAGATCCAATAAAGATACATGTGACTGGAAGCCAACCGCATACAGGGAACATTCCTCTATGTAGCTGAGGCATGTGTTTTCTTGGGCAACGGGCAGCCTAAAAGACTGCAGCCTGGTCAGGGCGCTCTGGGCTTTCCAGAGGTGGAAGTAGCCATCCAGGGACACTGCTGCCAGCTCTTGTCTGTTCCTATTAAAAGCAAACGCTTGCACTTTGCAGCTACCAGTGTCGCTACTGAGTCTAGGCAAGACTCCCGTGTCCCTCGGACGGATGTGGGCATACACTGGAAGGTTTTGCTCACTGTTCCCAGCAGTGCAGCCACTGAATTTGTCAGGATCCACTTCCCATACTGCTAAGGTCCCGTCCCAAGAGCCACTCACGACCACAGCATCACTGATCCATGCGATGGAGGTGATATAGTCCCTGTGGCCACGGTGGTTGCCCACGCACAGGGGGTCTAGCATGGGCAGCTGATAGACTGCGAGGCTGTTGGAGTTTTCACCCCCCGTGGCCAGCAGCGTCTTGGAGGGATTCAGCTCGATTGCTCGGATGCCAGAGGCAGGCTGTACCCGGAGCCTTGTGTTCCTCCTGCCCTGCAGCAGGGGGATGGGAGTGACGTGGTCGGAGTACACATCCACTACGAAGAGGGTGTTGCACTTGGTGCCACACACCACTTGGTGGTCATTCAGCCACTGTGACGAGAATACCTTGTCCACCGTGCCCAGGTGCAGCCGGCGTTCTGTCAGCAGCTCTGGCAGCCTCGATGTTGCATAGCTGTGCAGCTGGCTCTGGATGCCCTGGAGACTGGGGCGGCCCCGGGCCCCCACCGCGCGGCGCTGCAGATAGTGCACCACCGAGCGACTCCCTGACAGCTGGTTTTTGTCTTGGAGTAGCAAGGTTTGCGGTAACCTGTCCCTAATGCCTGCCTCGTCCTGGGCCAGGAAGACTGCTCTTCCCATCCTGAGACCTACTTGCTGTGGCACGATGTTTCTGCTTGTGCTGGGCTCGCCCCCATCACTGCTGAGGCTGGGTTGATCGCTGCTGGAAGGAACGTCAGACATTTTGACTCCAGGCGGAGGGACGGAGGTTGTTGAAGGTGTGAGGAGGACGTTGGGACGCTTGGGGGCGGGTGTAGGAGGCAATGGGAAGGAAGTCTGTCAAGGAGGCCGCTGGAAGGAACTAGGGAAGGAAGCGCAGAAGAGACTGGGGGAGGGGCTACGTGAAGGTTCTGGAAGCTTTGGGTGGGGGAGAAATTCCATTGGGTGGGAGCCACGTGCGAAGCCAGTGATTGGCCAGAATTCAGGGCCTGTAGGGCCAAGGCTTAATGTGCCTGTGGAGGCAGTGGGAGGGGAATAAAGTCTGTTGGGTTGAGAGCAGTGAGAAGCAGGCAGGCAGTGGTGGGTAGAGGAGTGGTTTAAGGTAAGTTGGGCAGGAAGTAGGTGTGCAACAAAATTCCCTGGGGTAGGGGCCGAAAGAAAGTCAGTGATTGGCCAGAAATCAGTGACGCATGGCAAACAGGAGGAGTGGGGCTGAGTGTTCTTGGGGTCAGCGGGGTGGGAGGAGAAGACATTTGGTTGGTTGACTGCAAGAAGGAAGGCAGTGATTCGCGGTTACTGTGGCGTGGTGCCATGGGTGGGGCCTGAGTGTACTTTGGAGACAGTAGCGGTGAGGAAATTTTCCGCTGGTTTGGAGGCGGGACCAAGTGAGTGAATGGCTGGAAGTCAGACACATGGGTGTCCATCAGTGGGGGAGTGGGGCTGAGTGTAGGTAGGAGGTAGTGGGAGGAGCAAGTGTGTGGGGCATTTTCTGGGTCGAGGAAACCGCAAGAAGTGGTGAGGAATGAATTGGCATGGGACTGAATGGGAGAGAGGGAGGGCACTGAAGGGGGAACAGCAGCTTCTGGAAGAGACGATAGTGCCCCCACCCCCCACTTTGTGATTCTCTACCTTTACCACAGCAGCTGCTTGAATAAAATGTGAAATCTGAAATAGAGTCAAGCCAGCAGCTAGAAGGAGTCTTTGCCATCATCTCTGTGTAGAAAGAGCCCCTGTGCACTTGGGGTCATCCTGGGAAAACCATGACTAGTATCAGACATTGAACTTGGCAGGAAACGGGGTGTTTGAAAGTGACAGGGAGACCCCCTTCCCCACTTGTTCCATTGCGCAGTCCTTTTAAACAATAGAGTGAACAAGGATGGAGATCACATATCTAGATCGGTGGAGACTATAGTTTAAACGCTTTTCTAAACTACATTGTGAAGCTTAGCATAGTAGCCACTGGCCCCAAGAAGTTATGCTAATTATATTTTAGTTAGTTAATTCAATTCTTCGCTCACCCTAAACCTAGAAGTCTTCCATAGCCACATGTTCATCATCCCAGAAAGTTTTATTCCATAGCTCCTCTGGGGAGTGAGGAACCAAACTCTCCTGCAGTCACCAAGAATATCAAATGGCTCAGTTCTCAGTGATGTTGGGATGGTCACCCACCCCTTGCCAAGGACATCAAGAGACTTCTTGTCACCAGTCCCTCTAATATGTCTTACCAGCCTGCGGCCTGATAAGCCCAGAGACTCTCCTGGAACCTTTTGGCTGGTTAGCGACAGAGCAAGGACTCACTTCTAATTCACTGTCCATCTTCTCCAGGAAATGCAAACTTCCAAGGAAATATTCCATTGAATAAAATTTCATAGTCATGTTTGAGAATTTCTAATCTGATAGGTATCTCAGCAAAAGTCAAACATACCAAAATAAGGTAGACCCCTCCGCCACCCAAGCTGTCATATATCAAAACCACAAGGGCATCTAGAGTAAGGAGATGCTACTAAGTGGGTCATATCTCCTCTTGGGAAATCCAAAAATACTTACTACAGGTACATGTGTTTGAAGTGCCTGCTGCTATTTTTGCATCCAAACTCACAATTAACATGTCTTTTCCAGTACCCTAATTTCTCTCCAGACTGCCAAAGAAGAGAAGTCACATCCCATTTTCAAAATGCAGTTAACCTCCGACAAAATACCATTGCTTTCACTTTGGATGGAATACTTGGATATAGCTCAACTCTCTGCATTTGGACAAATTTTCTTATGTTTAGGCTGGTTCCACAATATAAAATAATTTAAAACTTTCAAATGTAGCAAAATAAACTGTGCTTTTCAGGTTTAGCCATACATTTTACTTTTGACAGTATAAAAGAAAAAATATGGATGAAAAGTTTAGCCAGATTTTTTAAAATTTTATGTTAAAAAGGATAAAATAAAACATAACAAAACAGATCATAAGAAAACAATGTAAGAGACAGATTTCAAAGCAAGACAACCGGACATCTTCACTGTCTATCATATTGTCTCTTGTTTTCTTCCAAATAGTTGTCTGTATCTGCACACACAGTGAATTCATACAAAACAAATAGTATAAAACTGATCAGAACAGGACGTTGAAGGCATTTTAGGGCTTCAAGACCAGACCATACGGAAGTCAACAATAGCTGCCATAATGTCTCCCATTCTCTCCAAAATAATGGTCCGTACTTTCACATATGTTGAAATGTAACAAAACAAAACAGACTAAAATCACTCTAAACAATGAATAATAGCATTTCTGGATTTCACATCATGACAGAACTGGGTACATTAGTGACCCCTTTCCTACAAAATAGTTGTTCTTTTGTCGTACATTATATAATCAGTTCTCATAAACTGTTTATAAGTTCTACGCATGCGAGAGTCTCTACATGTATACCTATCCTTTTTGTTTTAGATGGTAAAACAAAACAAACTATACAAAAAAATTCCTAGAAAAACACAAAACGAAAAAGACATATAAAACCACAATACAAGTTGATCTACAATGGTTACTATGATGTTTCTTGTTGTCTTCAATAGAATTGTCTATAACATCAGGCATAGTATGATTGAACATAGCAGTACATAACAATGTTAATAAAAACAAACATTGGAGACATTATAGGACTTCAAAAGCAGGTAATAGTCAAAGCGTCAGTATCCTAGTGAGTCTTGTCATCTTCAAAATAGTTGCCTGTACTCTCCGACTTGATACTATGAAACATAACAGATTTGAATAAAATTAGTCAAGAAAATACAACAATCTTACATACCAGATTTAAATAAAATCAGTCATAATAAGACAGTGCAAGTAATACAGCGATTCAGATTAAGTTAATAGGAAATTAAGGATGGTTACCATAGTTTATCCTGCTATTTTTGGAATAGCTGTCTGTGCCCTCAAATCTAGTACAAGTAGACAGACTGGAACAGAATATAATCAACCAAACAGAGTGATGAGAATACTGTGGATTTTAAATTCTGATACACTATTAACAATGTCTTCTGCCTTACTTTTTAAGACAATTCCTCCCCTTTCACTTTCACAGGGCACACTGTACATTTTGGGTCCCACTAACTCCTTTAGTTTTTCGATTAGGGGGCAACCCGCTATCTACCTAAGTGGTTCTGAACCTTTTTACCCCTGAGCTTGATCTTCAGCTGTATTCCTTTACCTACTAAGCCTCAAGGTTTTCCTTCCTTATAGCTGAGTAGTTCTCCACTGCACAAAATATCATGTCTTTCCAACCTATCTGCAGCTGTTGCATGAGCTGTCCCTATTTCTTTCTGGTTCCCTGTCACATAGAGTATTATTTTCTCATCTTTGACTTTTGGTCCATAAACCCTCCTTCAGGTTGATTACATTTCCTATCCAGAGCATCTCGAAGGACCCTATCTCCTGATCTGCTCTGCCTGTGTTTCTTTTTGTCAGTGTATCAAGGCCATGTATGTTAGAGATTATAGCCAACCTTCTCTGCCTCACCTCTGCTGTGCTATTTTTATGCCATTGATTGTCTACTTTTTCCCTTCATTCCACTGTCTGCCCCATTCACTGAGGCCTCTCTGCCACTGTTCTGCAATCCTGGCGTTCTTTTTTTTTTTTTTCTCTCTCTCTCTAGAATGTCCTTCAGTATTTTTTGTAGGGTTGGATGGGTGGTCATGAACTCCCCCATTTCCTCTTTGTCATGTAAGCATCTTGTTTCTCCATTAATTTTGAGAGACAGTTTTTCAGGGTACATCAATCTGGGTTGGAGGTTATTTTCTTTCAGGGCTTATAATACTTTGCTCCAAGAACTTCTTGATTGATGGCTTGTTTTGAGAAATGTGTCGTGCTTTTGATGGGTTTTCCTTTATAAGTGATCTGTTTCTTTTCTCTAACAGCTTTTGATGTTCTGTTCTTGTGATGAATTTCTGGGATCTTGATTATTATATGTCTGAGTGTAGCTCTGTTTTGGTTGTAGCTGGCTGGATTTCTGTATGCCTCATATATCATTTCCTTTCCCTATCCTTGGGAAGTTTTCCTTAATTATTTCTATGAATAGGCTTTGTATTTCATTTGTGTTTACCCCTGCTTCTTCACTCATATTTTTTAATTCTTACATTATAGATCCTCTTGTCATCTTCTAGCCTTTGTATTGTTACTGCCTACCTCCTTGTTATTTTTAAGAGATCTGTCCTTTAATGATCACACATTTCAAATCTATCTTCCATGTTTCATAGTCTGTCTTTAGTTTCTTTCAAGCAATTTTTCCAGCTTTCAAAGGAGTTTTTAATTTCCTGGTAATCTCTTTGAATCTGGCTCTGGAACAGCCTGTTTCTCTGTCCCTTCAAGCTCCTTCATGGTGCCCAGAGGCAAAAAATGAGACTATAAAACTGTAAAATGTCTACAGACTGTCAAACTGCTAAAATACCTCTCCTGCGTGTAAAGCCAGTTCAGGATTTCTGAGCTGCCAATGCCACTGTGATTGCCCTCTGTGTATGTTGCCTCAGTATTCTGCCACCAATATCCTGCTTGTACACCTGCGTGGACCTAAAGAATTCCTTTTTATACCTTCAATTCACCCTCTTCACCTTTAAATGGCAAGACCCCAGCTTGGGACTCAAAAGCCAACTGACCCGGACTCAATCTTCTAGAGATTCAAAAACTTGTTTACCCTTTTTGTAGAAGATCTCCGAGCTGACCTCACTAGTTTCCTAGCAAAACTATGACTGTTCTTCTGATTAATGACACCAAATCTGCCTGCTGGAAAGACACAAAAGCTCTGCTGCAGTATCTGGAAGAAACTGGTCACAAGAAAGAAACTCCACAAATTTCTTGGAGCTGCTGGATCCTTCATCTCACAAAAACAGTGATGCTTACTCAGACTGTCAGCCACCAAGCAAGTGGAGCACCTGGTGGTCTATCTGTGCAAATACTTGGATCCAGTCACTAAGGGCTGCCTCCCCCGCTTTGCCCCTGTGCTCTAACAGCCACTGTCCTTCTGGTCAAGAGAGCTGACAAGCTCACCTTAGGCTGAGACAAATTGTGCAGTGCCACATGCTATACTGGACCTCCTGAATAACTGTGGACTGATCAGTCCTGCCATATGTCTGCCCACCAAGCTGGATCCAACAGACCATGACTGAAAAATACAACCCTGATGGACACTAAGTACACCCTCTTTATGGATGGAAGTAGCTCTCATAGGAATGGAGTTTGAAGGGCTAGATATGCTGTGGTCACCTTGGACACAGCTATTTGGCAAAGCTTTCCTGCTACTCCTTCCCACTACTGTTCGGAAACCTGTCACCAACAATGCCAAACTTGTGTTCCTAAGCTCCCTACAGGGATCCAATTGACTCAAACGTCAACCCCAGCCAGAAAAGCTGTGCCCAGGAATCCCAGGTCCATCTGAATCAGAGCCAGACTTGTCCCCCACAGTATGTTCTGCAAGCTCAAGCCATAGCGCTGGCACCACACCCTGGCAGACAGCTCAGGTGTCAGTGTTTGTGTCATTGGCCCTGACCTCCCCCTGTGGAAGGATATATAGAAAGACTTAATGGCTATCTACAACTAGTTGGGCTGGCCTGAAACATTCATGATTCACGTAAGCAGGTGATAAAATTTTGTAAGGTCCTGTTTTGAAAGATCATCGTTGGATCTGACCTTCTCTTGATCATTGGTAGCAACAACAGGCCTGTATTCATACCAGAGGAAACTAAATAAAAACTGTGCAGCTTTATTTTAGACTGAAACCTCTAACAAGCTGAGAAAATAGAGCATAACCCTACAGAAACAGCTTGTAAGTAGCTCCACAAATGTTAGCTAAAGATCAGCTCTATCTGGAGGCACACTTACACCCACATATAACCTGGGTGCATATTAACTACCTCTACATGTTTCAAATATTCAGCTTTGGAGCCACCATTCCACAGTTCTGGAGAATTTATCTGGACTAGATAGCTCCTCTGGGGATCAGTCTGAAGAGACAATGCACTCAAAGCCCTGTTCTGGTCACTCTGGATGCTAACCAGTCCACACGTGGCAGAAGCCTGAGGTCACTATTTGCAGAATTGCTCTGTATCTCTAATGCATTACTCCCCTTGATGTTTGTGCCTTTGAAGGCTGCTTACCCCAGTATTTGCTTTGCTTTAGCTTTTTGGATGATTGCTGAGAGAATAAAAAATAAACAGAAAGCCCCTTACACATGATAAACATTTGATGAGCATTCAAGGCACATTGGACATTTTTCTACATCAGATTGAATGCTTCACACCCTTGTCAGAGTCAACTTAGGGAGAAACTCTATAATAGGGGAAACAAGCCACAAACCCCAAGTGGGAATTTTCAGTCTTGGGGCCTTTAGCTAGGACCCATCCTAGGCCCACTGACACTCCCAGTGTTATGGTTTCAAGTTGGGCCTTGTCTCAGAAGATCACATGTAACATGCCCAGCAAAGATTTGCTGGGGAAACTAAAAGTGCGGGGGTGGGGGGGGGTGGATGTAACAGAAAGTTCCACCCAGCCAGTTAACCACAGTTTCTTAGCTGCCCAGGTAATAGCTCCTATTCATCTCCAGTTGCTCCTGTCTCCTAGAAACAGCTGGTCACCCTGATGCATAGCTGGTCACTAGGATGCACATTGTATAAATCAATCCCCAACCAACAAGCTGTTCTGCCTCTGTGCTTCCCGCTTGCTTATCCCATATAAGCCCTAGGCCGTAAGAGATCAGGGCCAACCTCCAAATCCTGGGTGTCACTCCAGGGTTTCTGCTTGCCGTTGTTATAATAGTATTGCTGCTAATTTGAAATGTATTTTATTTCTAAGAAATGTCAAAAATCAAAAGTAACCATGATATAGAGTAAGTAAGAATATGCTTACATGGAAGGGATGCAGTAGGAAAGTTCGTAAAATGAAAATACCAAAAATGCCTAATGTACTACCACAAAAGAATGTATTGGAGTCTGGTGCAGTGATTGGATTAGTTAAGTTGGTCGTTGCTGACACAAAATCCCAAACCTCCAAAGTTATGGGGGAAAGGTTTCTTTAGCTCATAGTTTGCGCAAGTTTCAGTTCGTAATTGGCTGGCTCCAGGGCAGTATGGCACACAGCAGAGGAGCAATATTTCGTGGCAGTAGAGGACAGGAAAAGCAACATGGGCAAAATGTGGACTAGCCTTTTGCTGTCCTTTATGCACTATCCAGTCTACTGGATTAGGGGAGTGTCAATCCAATCAGAGGACTGACCCAGCAATCACACACACTTAATGCCAGCATCACACCTTTGGAAAAGGGTCATTCAGCCACCTTTGAAAAAGGGGAAGGGACTTGTCACCCTAGAAGCATGCAAGGGCAGCTTGACCTCCACAATCATCCAAGAAGCCATGTCTAATACATCCCAGGGTTGTCCCTGGGCAGGAAAGGGGGCAGCAGTTAACTACAGGTGTTAGTGTCTCCAAATGATAGGACCTCGCTGAGTGAGGTCCCACTGGGGCACGCCTTGGCATCAGAGAAGCCTGAGGGTAGGGTGGGGTGTCAGGCATCCCGGGAACCACGGGGCACCTGCAGGCTGCACCGGCATGGAAGCCTCGGCGACCTTCACAAAACCCATCGGCACAGGGCGCGCCTGAAGCAGGTCACAAAAGCAGTCTGAAAGGGCCTTTCCTTGTGCCACTCCTCCTACCCAGCCCCTCTCCTGCAACCGGAGTCCCGGACTTGAGAAGACAAAATGCTCTCACTTCTTCCTCCAGGCTCGCGTGGTCCAAGGCCTCTCTATCCCTGAGGCCTCTTCAGGGTGGTGACCAGCTGCAGTGCTGGCAAAGGCTTCAGGCTACAGTCACCTTGCTCTTGTTGGGATATGGACCTCGTGCCTGCCCATCCGCTGGTACCACCGGACATTGCATCACCAAGAACCGCCCCCACTGGGCTAAGTGTGTTCTCCTTGTCCAACTTATGGCAGTAACCCATTCCCTCCTGGATGGGGCGCACCTCTGACACCCTTGACCCCCAAGGAAGACTGGCGATATTGTACTTGTCTAGGGTGGGTTTCCTGCTCACCCCACACCCACACATCCAGCTCTCTGCTCCACGTTCACACAAACCCCCATGCAGTGACAGTCAGGGCATTGACCACAGGAGACCTGTAGGGGAGAGTGTGAGTACCTGGTCTTCTCCGGGAATCACCTAACTTTAGGATTCCTGCCAGATCCAGGAGCCTGGTGCTGGGAAGGCCCAAGGCCTCAAGGCAATGCAGACAAGTGGCCCAGAGGCTCCTCTTTGCTTCCAGAGCTGGGAGGCTATGGTTCCCCAAGATGAACTTGTCAGGAAAAGGTAGGAGTCCTTTAAGAGGAGAAAAGGTGGGAGACCTCTGAGGAGCAAGGAGGCAGGGTCAGATCCTCTCAGGACCAGGAAAAAATCGTACAAGCACCCACTTTAAGTCCTAACTGCTCCCTCCCATCTGCAACTGGCCTGAGAGGAGGCAGAGGGGAGGGTTCTTTGGGCAACAGTGGATGGAAACCTAGCAGCTGTGCAGCCCCGGGAGGTCACCTCTCCAGGGACTTTGGCCATGGATGAGCTGCTTGCATCTGAGGCCTCAAGCAAATGGCTGGAGATCCACAGCAGTATGCCTTGGATTGCTCTGTCCCGAGGCTCCGCGAAACCACAACTGAAAATCAGTGATCACTAATACATCGCTAAGCAATGTTACACTGGCAGAATGGCCCTTTCATTAGCCAGAACCAGCCCTGAGTAGATGCAAGTGGAGCTGGCATGGAGTTTGGCAGGGGACAGCTAGCTCTGGCCTCTCAAGGGTAGGAAATGTTCTGTTTTCTGTTTACCCTGCAATAAAGAACTGTGGTCCCTTGTGGCCATGGTGCTTAGGACTCTAGAAGCATCTTCAAGGCCTGTGCCCTGAATGCCCTGCCTCGCCTAAGGTTGCAGAAGCTTCTTGAGGCTTCTCCTAGCAACCCCCTGACCTCATGAGCCCAGGGAGTGGCATGGCAGGGTGGTGCCCGTAAGGTAGCACTCTGCCACACTTGTTCTTCAGGACCAAGGAGCCAGTGTGTGGCTGTGGCTTCTGGGACAGGCCAGGACACTGAAGGGAGGGGCTCTGCGGGGCCCGGCAGGCGGGGACAGGCAGGACAGGAGGGAGCTGAGCACTGCATGGCTACTTAGGGGAAGCTTCCAGATGTCACCTCAAGGGTCAGCGTGGCATTGTCCCCTGCTTACATGGACCTCCACAGCTCTAACCTCGGGCACCGGGCCCTCCTAGCGAGCCAGGCATCTGCTACCAGCTGCGGGGCATGTGATTGCTAAAACAGTTTGTTTTGCTGCTGATGCAGTGTGACACCAGCCTGCAAGATCCAGCTCTGGGCATCACGTTTCTGGGACACAGCAATGAGATGGAAATGTGGCTTCTGCAAAAGGCACTGATTTTACCTTCTCTGAATTTCCTTTCTTAGAACAGCAGGGGCATCTCAGTCCCTCGTAAAGCACATGCTCTCTTCCGCCTGGCCACTGCCCAGTACCGTAATTCCCCATATAGTGTCATTTTGGAAGTGCTTCAGGCAACAAGCCAGGGACCTGAGTCCCGCTTGGCATCCAGGTCCTGAGGAGGGAGTGCTAGGTGCCCAGAGTGAATGCGCATGGGAGCAATAATCTTCTGGCCTTTTTTTGCCTCTGAGCTCAGGAGAAAGAGCCATGGAGACAAATGTCCCGGCTCACAGGCAGGAGCAGCAAGCCACTTCCTTGATCCCTGGTATAATTACCTAATTGTACCAAGTGGCATCTACACTCAGTCCTCAGGGTGGCAGGATTCCCTGCTGGCAGCCACCCTGTGAGTGGATAAGGGAGCGCAGCTTAAGAAAGAGGGGGTGGAGGCACAGCCATATCCCCAGGTCACTTGCAGGCCACAACTGGTCTCTTGGCCCCAGGGCAGGTTGTGGTCAGTGCCCTCTAAGTAATGCTAGAATAGGAGGGTCATGCTCAGAGAAGGAAAGGAGTTGTTACAGGTCACACTCAGAACAGAGCTGAGAACCTGGGGTCTTGTCTGCCAGGCCAGAGACCTCAACCTTGCAGGGTTGGGTGCAAATGAGGTGGGAAAGCCAGGAAGGGGGAGCCTGGAGCTCCAGAGCCAGGTTCTGCAGCTTTGCTGCCGGCAGCAGAGATGTGACAGCCACATCTGGGACCTCACTTACCCTCCCCTGGTCCCAACTTTGCTATTTAGAGGGCCCGCCTGGACCCCACTTCACCTTACTGACAGTGAACCATGAGTCCTTCAGGAGGCTTTGGGGGATCCCCAAAAGCCAGTGTGAAACTAGGGAAGCAGGAAGAACCAGGGACAAAGGGCTGAGGGGTTAGGAAGAGAGAGCCAGAGCCCTGATGGCCCAGGGAGAGAGGACTCCAGTGTTGTGATGGTGTGGGAGGAGCTTCAGGAGGGGCCTTGGCCTTTGAGATGAGCCCTGAGGGTCAGGCAGGGTTTCACCAGGAGAGCCAGCATGAGAAATGCAGAAGTGGGAAGAGCCAGATTGTTAGGGGTCCCGAGAGCAAGCCAGCAGGCAGGAAATGGGGCAAAGCACCGCAAGAAGAATCTGAAGATAGAGGCTGGCGTCCAGCACCTAGGCAGGAGCTTGGTTGTCAGGCCGAGGAGCTGGAACTCAGTGCCCTCAGCAGGGTACTAAGGAGCCACAGAAGAACTGGGAGCAACGGATGATGATGGATGGGTCAGCGAGACATGTTTCCTTCTTCTGGGACAGCCTGCTGTGTCCCCCCACAGAATTCCAGAGACCGCCTGGGTAAGGCCCCAGAGTTTGACCTGTGAGCTTGGGAAAACTTGGCATAAGTTCACAGGTTTCTGGCTAGGAAAGCTAAGCTGCTGTCAAATCTGTGGAGCTCCACATTTACATCAGACCAAAGACAGGGCGGACATGTGCCTTGGTGGGGTGCTCCTGGGCTGCGCAACCCTAGCCTCAACCCACCCGAGGGCAGCCACTGGGAAGCAAAGCGAGGAGAATCCTCAGGGAAACTGCAGCTCTGGGAGACCCATACTGCAGCTATTTCCTTGCCAGGATCTGCAGAGCCGGGCTGTCCACCCTGGGCAGGTGGCCACATAGCGAGTGGACGTGACCCAAGCTGAGGGGGCCAGTTGCTTCTTGTTCTGACACTTGAGAGCCTATCTGAGCCCCTCCCCATTTCTTGACCTAGAACAGCACAAGAATACTTCTCACACCTCTCTGGGTGCAGGACTCCTGTAGAGAAAACACAGAGGGGCTCTGGAGAAACACAGGGGCATGCCTTGCTAGCTCAAGACCCAGTCCCGCACTTTGGGCGAGAAAAGGGCCCCAGCCGGCTGTCTCAGTCTCCTCAGTGAGGAGACGGCTACAGCCAGCCTCCATCCTGGCCACCTCTCCCACTTCTCCATCAGCCATGGGTGCCTTCAGTGACAACCACAGAAACTCTCTGTGCCTCCGTGGCTGCCTGCCCTGGGAGACTGCTGCCAACACATCTCGGCCACAGTGCCCTTTGGTGGCATGACCCCAGCCCAGCCCAGAGCTTTTTGCCTGCTCCCCAGCCCTCTTAAACTTTGTTCAGGACACAGGCCATCTTCAAATGTGATGCCAGGTATGTGTCCATTTGGCAGTGGGTGTGCACAACCTTGAGGCTGCTGGAGTTTTCTAGAAAGCTTCAGAAAACCCCAATGGAGCCATGTGGAGCAAGGGAGCAGACACGTCATGCCTAGCATGGTTTGGAGCCGGGTGAGGGGGTGGACAAAGCTGGGGACCGGAGGCTGCCCTTCTGGGATGTAGCCTAGAGTGGAGGCCAGCTGCTGGGGAGGGCTGGAGAGAAAAGAAAGCAGGGAAGGGGAGAGGAGGTGCCAGAGATGGGCGTTGGGCACTGGAACATTAACAGCGTGATCAGGCAGGCAGCATTTGTGCCAAGATTAAAGGAAATGAGGGGGCCTGCCGTGGATATCTGGGGGCAGTGAATTCTAGCCCTGGAGAACAGCTCCAGCAGTGCAAAGGGCTTAAGGTGGGGCGGTACCAAGAGTGTTGGGAAGAGGCCCTGTGGCTGGAGAGGCAGAGGGAGGAGGATGCCATCCACCTGTAGATGGCGCAGGCTCCTGCAATAGAACCCAGTGAACAGAGAAGGGGGTGGCACAGAGGGACAAACAGGTCCACCTGCTCAGTGGCTACTGGCTACTGCAGTGATCTGGCAGCGGCGATGCCAGGGGCTGGGAGCAGCAGGGTAGCCCTGGAGGGAGGAGCAGAGAAGGCTGCCATTGCAGATGTGTTTGAAAGACAGGACAGTAGAATTGTCTTCTGGACCGGAAGTGGGGTGGGCAAGAGAAGAGAGGAGGAGGCTGAGTCCAGGGTGGGCCTGGTAGCTTGAAGGAGGCACTGCCATGAGCTGAGATGGAGGCCGCTGGGAGACGGCTTGCGGGCAGGCGAGGCCAGGGTCAGTGGGGTCCTGCGGCTCCGAGTGGCTGGCTGGGTGACATGCAGGTGGGGTAGGCAATCAGCCCTCTGACATCACTGTCACAGGCTTCCAGGACATAGAGGGGGGGGGGGTTCCCAGGGGCACCGGTGGGGCTTGAGTGGAGGACTGGGAGTAGGGCCCCAGCCTCGCCTTGCCTCCCTGGCCAGTGCACACTGAGGGACAGGAAGGAATTCTAATGGCCTCCCGCCAGTGTCCCCTGACAGTCCTCAGTCATTTCAGCCTCAGCTTTCTGGATCAGATTCCCTTCAAGAGACTCCGAGCAGCTCTCTCAGCTGGAGGGGCCACCTGGAGCCTGGGGGACCCCTCCTCCTCCCAAGGGGGGCCTTGAAGGTATGGACTGCCATGCCCAGAGAGCAATATCCTCTACTGCCCACCTGTCCCCTGAAGCAGAAGGGCGGGCCCAGCCCAGGTGAACCAGTCCTTCTTACCCAACTGCAGTGTGGTCAGGGCAGGACAGAGCTCTTCCTGGGTGCGCAGGCGGACAACTGAACATTGTCTAACACCGGGGGCCAGCTCGGAGCCCCACCTAGGGATTTCTCTGGATTCAGGAGGGGGCCCAGTGCTTTCCGAAGGCCTGGGGTGTGGGTGTGCATGAATAAGGGCCTCCGTGAGCCCCTGTCCCACCTCTTTATTCCTGGATTCCATCATTCCTTTATTCAGCCAACGTTGGGTTCCTGCTCTAGAGTTGGGACAGGAGCGGCACGTGGCTGCTGTGCATAGAAGCAGGAGCAGACATGGAGCTCTGGGGCTGCTGAACTCAGCGCTCTATAGCTGCCACTGCTGCCTGCCCAAGTCCAGGTTAGTACCCATACCTGGAGTTGGCTGAGCTTGGAGCCAGGGTGCAGCCCAGCTTGCTTCGCACTCCGCACCTGGAGAGGGGGAAAGAGAAGAGGGAGGAGAGGAGGGCAGCAAGGAGAAGGGAAGGGAGCCACTCCTCTCCCCTCTAGTGCCTGCTGGCTGCCTGGGCGCTTTGCAAAGAACCCAGGCTCCTGCAGAAGCTATCTGCCTGGACAGCCCCTCTTAGAGGGCCAGCTCAGTACCTGCCTGGGCAAGGGCTCCCTGCCTTCCAGGTGAGTTCATTGGTGAGCAACATCCACAGCATCGCACCAAAAGCAAGAGGGAGCCCAGAGGGGCCCTGCACAGGGAGAGGGCATGTGCAGGTCAGTAGCTGGCACTCCAGAGCCCCTGTCCCCAAGGTGGCCTGCAGTGGGTTCTTTGGTCCTCTAGGAGAGCTGGTGGGCGGAGAGGGGGAGGAGACTGGGCTCCCCACCCAGCAGCTGCCCACAGCAGGTGAGCGCCACTCCCCCCACAAGCCAGGAGGTGCCTTGGCTGTCCAGTCAGGCTCTGCTGGGAATGGGAAAGGGTCCGCTAGGTGGCTTTGTGATGAGACTCTCCTGCCTGTCAGTCTGCCTGTCTGGGTGCTTCTCCATCTCTCTCCATCCCAGCATCTCTCTGCCTGTCTTCCTGTGCCTCCTTTCGGGGCTGTGGCTCTCTGTGTGCCCAGTCTTTGTCTCTTGGTCACTATCCCAGTTGGTCTGGTCCCCGCTGAAGGCTGGCCCCCTGCCAGGCTCTCCCGGTTTCTCCCGTCGGGCTGGGCACACCCGACTCTCCAGCTAGCTCTCCGGGAAGTGGACCTGCTGCGGCCTGCGGGTCTCCCGGTGAGCGCGCCCGGCCCTCTGCCAGGCCAGGTCCGCTGGCGCCTGACGCCTAGCGCCCCTCTGTCTGTGGCCTCTACACCTGCGCAGCGGCCGGCCCGGCGAGCCACCTGCCAACAAGGGCGCACCGCGCGGCGGTGCGCGGACCCACGGAGGTGAGTGCGCTCTCCGGAGCCGGGCCGAGCTGGCCTCCTCTCTGCTTCCCCTAACTGCTGGTTTGGGTTGACTAGAGCAAACCCTGGCTGCCCGCCCACTGCGAAGCCAGCCTGCGGTTGCTCGGCCCTCCGGAAAGTCTCAGAGGACCCTGGGGCCCTCGGGCGGCTGCGGCTCTTTAGCTGCCCTAGGCCTGATCCCGGCCCCGAAGCCCTGTGCGCGAAGGCTGGGGACCGGGCCGGGCCAGCGGGTCGCGGGCAGGGCAGGACAGGGCAGCTCAGGGCAGCTTCTCCTTTAAGGCCAGAGCCGCTCGCCGCCGCGAGTGTGAGGGTGTGTGAGTGTGCGGCGTGCGTGTCTCCTCCTCCCCGAGTGACACGGCAGTGAGAAATGCCTATCAGTAACTTAAACCCCGAAACTCCACCTTCCGGGCGCGCGGCGCGGCGCGGCACGGCTCGGCTCGGCTTGGAGCCCGGCGGTGGGAACGGAGCGAGCAGATTGAGGCCGCCGCTGCAGCGCCACCAGCCAGCATGAACTTGGCCGCGAGCTGAAGCCCCAGCCGGAGCTCAAGCCCAAGCCCGAGCCCGAACCCGAGCCCGAGCCCGAGCCCGAGCCCGAGCCCGAGCCCGAGCCCGAGACCGACCCCAGACCCAGCCCCAGCCCCTGCCCCAGCCTCAGTCCCAGCCCCAGTCCCAGCCCCAGTCCCAGCCCAAGCCCCAGCCCAAGCCCTAGCCCCAGCCCAAGGGGACGACGGCGGGCGCGGGGGCGCGGGGCAGCGGCCTCGAGCCAGGGGCATCTGCAACCGGGCTCGGCCATTCAGCAGGCGCCGGAGGCCAAGCTGCCTGCCTGTCAGTCGCCAGCCCCTCGGGCACTGCCCGGGTCACACCGGAGCTCCACAGCACGGTAAGGGTGAGGGCGGGCGGGGGAGGTCCCACCGCTCCCGAGGGAGGCTGCAGGGTGCATTCGTGGCCCGGCTTGCAGGCCCCATACCTGAGGATTCTGGGCTTGGGTGTCAAGAGCCCAGATTCCCCAAAGTTTGCTCGGAGCACAGGGTCCGCCTGGGCCGGGAGCTGGCTGGCCATGCCCCTCTCTGACCAGCCCAGCCAGGCGGAGCACAGCTCGTCTGCCCCGGGGCCGTGGTTTCTGCCTGCTGCTCCTTGCCCGCCGCCCGCCGCCCGCCGCCCGCCGCCCGCGGCGCGTCTGAAATCGGGCGAGGCAGCTGCACCCAGAGGCAAGGGAGAGGGGCGCGAGCTGTGCGGCTTCCTGGCTCCCCTGGGCTGCTAGGAGGCTTCTGTGCCATCCCATCAGCCCTGGGCCGCTCACAGCCCAGGTGTCAGCGGCAACGCTGCATTGGCTGCTTTGGGTGCCATGGGCAGCCGGCGCCAGGGAAAGAATTGTCCAGCCCTGACCAGGTGGCCGCCAAGGAGCAGGAGGGAAGGCTGTGCGCACGGGGACCTCTTCCCTGCACTCCCAGCCCTGCCAACTTCTCCTGGGAGAGCGGCCCTGAGCTGAACAGAGCGGAGCTGGAGGCTCCACGCAGCCCCTGCTGCTGTCCCACCAAGCGCTCAGAGCTCCTGGGCATCCGTGGCGGCGGCAGAGCGCGGAGCCAGGCGCCGGCAAGGGCGGGCGGGAAGCCCCCCGGAGCGCCGCCAAATACTTTTCTGGGCCAGTTGCCTTGGCCAGGCTTCCTCCTGATGCAGTGTGACCCAAGCCTCCTGGAAAGCTAGCGGACTGGGGTTCGTGATTAATTTCGGACACTGATAGGATTCGCCTGCTGAAAAGCCCGGCCCTGCAGCCTTCGGAACTGGGGCTCTCCTATGCGCCTTGTGCTGGGGCATTGGAGCCCTCCGCGTCCTGCAGCTGGGTGCGGCCGAGCAGGGCACCCCAGGGTGGGTGTGTGCAGGCGGGCGGGCATGCAGGAGCACAAACTGGCCAGGGGACGTGGGACACCCCTTGCTAGGTGGCTTGTCCTTGTTGTTTGGCAGCGGGCGGAACCCCAGGGACCGTCCCAAGGCAAGTGCCTGGCTTGCCTTTCGCTGGACTAGACCGAGGCCAACTCGGACTCCGGACATTGTCTGTGAGGGCCAGTGCGCCGCGCTTAGGACCGGCCAGCAGCGGTAACAAAGACGCAAAGTCTCCTCAAGCCCAGGCGATTCTGAAAGAGTTGTCTAGGGAGAGGGTCTGGGTCCCCTGGAGAGACCCGCACGGGCACCGCACCGCCTCATGGCCCGGCCGGTGCTGGTGACCGGGAAGTCACATCGCGTCCAGACTGCGGAGAGAACAGCAGCTGCATCGCAGGGCCGGCTCCATGCTTGGCAGGGTGGCGCGGGCTCCGCCGGTGCCCACAGCCGGCGGTCGGGCAGGGTCCCCGTGCACCAGCCCGAGCTTCCCAGCCGCCACGCAGCTCGGCCCCCGGGGCCACGCAGCTTCTTTCCTCCCCTCCCAGCTCCTCTTGTCTTTATAGATTCCCTCCCACCTCCCTCCCTCCCCCTTCCCCGCCGCCGCCGCCGCCGCCACCGCCGCCGCCAACAATCCGCTTTATAAAAAGCCCCTTTGTTTCCCAGGAGGCTGGAGCCAGGGAAGGGGAAAGGGACGCAGAGGCAGGGGTTGGGGGCGGCCGCCTCCAAGTGGCTCCGAGCCGCTGCTGCCCGCAGGGGACTAGACTGGGACTCAGACTGGGGCGCGGGACGCGAGGGCACTTGTAGGCGGCTGGGGAGGGAGGGAGTTGGGTGCCCAGCCCCGCTGCGGGGGGCGCCGGCCAGGCGGGGAGCACCAGCCCGAGACGCCTGCTGTGCGCTCGGCCCGCTGGCCCTGGGCGTCCTAGGTCCCCGCGGCTCTGCGAGCGGGCGCGGGGGCGGGTCGGAGGCAACGGACGCTCGCTCCTCTGCAAGGTGGGCAGGAGCCATCGCCAGAGCGCTCGCGGGCCCGGCTCAGGCCCAGGGGGCGCCCGTCCCTCGGTTGCGCTTTCCGGCGAGCAGCTGGACGGGCGGGCGCGCGCGCGCGCCCCTCTGTCCCAGCCCAGGGCTGCCCCGCCGCGGCGCCCGCGGGAGGCCGAGGCGCAGGCCCCGAAGGCTTTCGCTAGTCCGCTAGGTCTCGCTAGGCGCGCTCCTGCCTGCTCCCTCTGGCCGCTTAAACTCTCGCGGGTGCCCTTTGTCTGGAGGGGCGGAGGGGGTGGTTACCAGGAGTCTGGGCTCCCAGAGGGGACAGCGCTCGGGCTCCGGCTCCTGAGCCCACTGAGCGGCTGGCACGGGGGGGGGGGCTCCCGGAGCGCGCAGGCTGCAGGCTTTCGTCGTTCTGATGACTTAGCGGGCCCCGTCAATTACACCTACACCTCCCCCCCCCAAAAAAAAGGAAAGGAAAGAAAACTGGGGGCGCCGGGGTGCACTAGAAGACCTTAAACATTCTGGAGGGGACCTCTGGCCATCCTGCCAGCCTGCTCCTCCCGTCCCCAGAGAGGCGCACCTCTCTCCTCCGGAAGTTTGTTCCCAAGGAACATGGATAATGAAAGTGACAACTGCGGGGAAGGGGGCGGAGCCCGCTGAGGCGGGTCAGGCTCCAAGCAGAGGCAGATTCCTCCTGCGCTCTGCCCGCCCGGCCCCTTCCCATTGAATGTCATACACAGTACTGCTGCCTTTTCCTGTCTCGCCCCGCGCCTCTCAGTGCCCGTCCCCGGAGGTTATTAGTAAATGTTGGTCTGGCACTTGTTCCCTGGTCTTTGAGGTAGAAGGCAAAGCCTTAGCCTCCCACTATGCGCACGCGCACACGCACGCACTCGCACCCCAGCTGCATCTAAAACCAAGAAAGTAAGCACAGGGTGAGCTAGCGGTTCTGGTTTTCTTCTCCCCACCCCCTCTGTGCTCCTCTTCCGGAGCAAGATCCTTGGAAAATAAAGCTGCTGATGTGCGAGATGGAGCATATGGTGCCTCCATAAGAGAGAAGCTGAAATGGCCTTGAACCTGGGACAGACCAGCTGTTTGCTGCCAGGCAGAGCAGCTAATGGGCGGCTTCCCTTAAAGTAACAGCCTCCTTCCTCTGCAACAGTCCGCACAGGGGCTGGGACACTCCAGAGGGCACAATGGTGGGCTCCTACACTGCTTGGTGGCCTGGTGGTGCCCTGCACCTGATCCTGGCTCCTCCGGGGCTGCCTCACCCTCTGCACGCGCCTGCTTCCTCTGGAGTCTGCATGGGGCCATGCCTGCCACAGGGTGCTGCCTTGAGAAGGGGGCTGCACGGGACCTTGCGAAGGGGGAGGCAAGAAAGGGGCAAGAGGGAGAAGGGGCTCTCTGTCCTGTGCCGGGGATGGGAGCAGTCCGCCCTCTTCCCCTTGGAAAAGTTGCAGGAGCTGAACCTGCTCCTTACAAACTCCCTCTCTAAGCATCCACTTCCTGCCCTGACCCTCTTCACTCTCCCGCGTCCCTGCAAAGTGTTGGGAGGGGGCAGCTTGGAAGAAGAAAAGCAGTGGCAGATAGGAGGAAATTCCATGTTAGGGAATCATCCGCAGAGGGTGACTTCGTCTGTTTTCCTGCCACTGACGCTGACAGTGACACAGATGTGTGGGCTGAAACAGGAACGTCACTGGATGCTTAAGCTCAGCCAGGAAATCGCCTGTTGCAGGGTGGGGACAGAGGGGCCACCTGTGGACTGCATCTTCAGGTAGGAGACTCACTGGCTAGGTCCTTTTCAGCAAGGCAGAGGGAGGGCAAGCTTGGCCAGGGCAGGTCATGCCCGTCCTGTCCCGTCTAAGTGTGATGCTGTCAGGCTTCAAAGGCACCTGTTAATGGGGCAGCTCCGGGAAACACAGTTCCTGTAGTGGGACAAAAGGGACACCAGGGGATCTTAAATAAGTGCCTTTTCTGACTGTGTGTGCACTGCTGTCCTCAAAGGGGCTTTGCATAGGTGGTAAGTGGTTTTCTTTGCTTCTGGTTTTCCTTTCCCTGCCACGAGGCATCATCTCGGGGATCCTTAGACTCGGGCTCAGAAACCCGCGCTCCTCAAAGCCTGGAGCAGTGCTCCTGCGGGACTGCCCTTCCTCCTGGCCCTCCGTTCAGCACCTCTGAGTCAGGTTCCCCTCCAGGTCTGAGCGCTCATTTCTCAACAAAATTGTCCTTCGGGGGAAAGTAAAGGCACGGGTGCAGCTGCCTAGAGAAAGAAATGGGGCAGAGTTCCCAGGGACAGGGGAGAAGGTGGAGGCAGACAGTGGCAGAAGGCCAGGCCGAAGCCTGTGAAAGCACAAGCTCTCCCTTTCTAGCTTCTAACCAGCAGCACAGACAGGGCCCAAGCAGGCCCCAGAGCCTCTTGTTCAGTACCCCTGATCCAGCCTCCCCGAGGAGGCCACCAGGGACAGGCCTCCTGGTCACCGGGTCGGGCTGCAGATAAGGGGTCTAAACGGTTTGAAACTGCACTGGCTGCCTTCCAGAGCACTCATCACACGCGGGGTGCAGTGGCTGTCTCGCAGTTGTGGGGCCAAGGCTGCCAGGCCTCCCCTGCATACACCTGTGCCTCACTCAGGTGTGGTTGGGACTCACTGTCTGGAACCCTTGCTTGCCCTTGAGGCCAAGTGAGTGTTTTCTGAAAATCGTGTTTCCAACTTGGAGGAGGCAACAGGGAGAGTCTCCCACTGTCCTGCTCAATGTTAATGTTGATTTTCTGTTAAAGGGGTAGGGGCGGTCCTTATGAAGAAGGACCTTTTATCCTCTGAGCTCTTTGGCAATTATCTTGCTGCCATAAAGGTTGATACCATAGAATGGATGTAACTAAAAAATCTCCTGATCCAAGCAGAAAAGGCTGAGTGTTTGCTGGAGCAGATAGAATGCTGAGAGTGTGAATAGCCCAGCCCAGATGTCGCTGGGGAGGGAGATAAATGGTGGTGGAACAGGAGCCGGTTACTGTGGACCAGCACAATAACTCCCCTCACGCACCTCTCAGGGCTCCACCACCACTGGCCACCGAGGAGTAACCTAGGCAGCACCAGTCAGCTGTGCGGCCCAGAGAAGCGTCCCAAAGCTCCTTGCAAGCGGTCTGATTTTTCAGACACTAAGGCTTCAAACATCTTTAGGCCTCTGAGAAGGAAGGAGCCCTGAGGACGGAATTGGGCTGCATGTCCTTACGGCCTACTTGTGTGGTGCCCTTGATGCTGAGTCTGTAAACCTAGTACAGGAAGGAGAAAAGGCCTTCTGGAGCTGAGCGCCCGTTTGTGCCTGGCGCTGGTGAGAAGGAGTGTTTGCCACAAAGACTGGGATGCTGCGCAGTCCAGGGTCCTGCTCCCAAAGGACCAGGTGGGGAGGATCTCTGCCAGGGCAGGAGATGGGCTCCTGCTTCCGTCTTCTGGGCCCACTCCAGTTGCCCACGCCCCTGATTCAGAGCCTCCAGGAAACCTCAGAGCCTCCTTGAAGCCTTGGTTTCCTCCCAAAATGTGGCATCTTCATAAGGTCCCAGACAGCTGGATGTGAGATGGCCCAAACCAATCCCCCTGGGGGAGGCGGCAACAGGAAGTGGCCTGAGGGTTGTAGGCACGGACTCCCCAGAGTAAAGGCTTCCAGGACCGGACCTCAGGAGGCTTTGGGCAAAAGGAGGACGAGCTCTCTGCAAAGTCTTGAGTGTGTCTGTATCCAGAGAGCCCTGGAACCCCAGCTTCGGACTCCTCCTTTCCTTCCCCGTCCTGTCCTGCAAGTGGTAGGGCTCTGCCTGCTCCTGCAGGAAGGTCCACTCACAGCCACCCAGGCCTGCGATGACCCCAAGACAGCCAGTGGTCCTTTCCATCTGCCTAGTTCCCGGGCGGGGGAGGGGCATCCACCTTGCTTGTCCTCTGCACCCTCTCTGCTGTTTGCTTCGCCCAGTAAATAACCACTAGTGTCAGTTGCCGTGCTGGTTCCTTAAGGCTGAGGAAGGTGGCCTGGAGCCCAGAGAAGCAAGGCTGGGGCAGGCCGAGGGACTCATCCTCTTGTTGGAAGGGGTTGGGGATCCAGGCAGCCCTCGAGTTTCCCCTGTCTTCCATCTGCAGGAGTACCTGCATGCTAGGCCCCACGGCACATTTCTGCAGATTCTAGGAAATCTCTCCGGAGGCTGCAGGGTCTGAGCTAGCAAATGGCATTGAGATCAGTAGGGTCCGATGGCCCTGGTCAGTGTGTTCCACTTTGGAGAGAAGTGTGGGCCATTAGGGATTAAAGACAGAATAACAACAGAGTTGAGTGCTCTCAAATGTGTTGGGGAGTCCCAAATGCTCTGTCCAGTTCTGCCAAGTCCCGCCCCTACACCATGAGTCATGCAGTTATAGTTTGTCCAGAATATGAAAGCCTTCTGCATGCAGAACCTTCAGAGGCACACTGGTGCAGTAGTGGCGGGAAGGACAGGACCCAGCCCTGCCTTTTCTTGCGGGACCTCAGCCTGATGCTGAAAGACGGAGAGTTTTCGAGCTGGAAGAACAGAGGCTAATGAGCACAGAGAAGAGGAAACTGAGGCCCAGGGAAGTGGCTGACCTTCCCTAAGGGATGTGGTGAAGGGAGCTCAGAACAGACAGGAGACCGGTCTCCACTGCTGGGTTGAGTCCAGAACACCCGTTCTGTAAGCATGTGTGGGCGGATAGGCACCTCTTGGAGGCAGAGCAGCTGTGGTGAGGGAAATGTGCTGTACGGAGGAGGGACGTCTTTAACTGTGGTGTAATGTAACCTGCCGTGTTCCGATGTGACGTGCGCTGCACTCAGCATTGTCAGGACAGTAGAAGGGCATTTGGATTCAGCACTCCAAGACTGGAAGGTGCTGGAGAATGGGGGCTGGACGTTAAGGATCAGTCTGGGGCCAGGGTACTAGTGCCTCTGCAGGGGTTGTATCTGGTCCCCTTTTGTTTTGCGTTGCTACCCCAAACTTGGGCAGCCAGGCCCTTGGAGGGCATGGTGGGTGGGCTCTATTGGCACTTACGGGAGACTGTTTGTGTTTCATTCTTAATGAGATCTCAGTGTTAATATCTGCCCCTGGAAGTTCCAGGGCCGACCACGGAATTTTAAGTGGGACAGTAGTTTCGGTGCAGTTGCCAATGTCACATGCTTTGCGTGTCTAATTCTGAAAGACTGGCATGCATTATGCTAGATCTGGGGAGGAGGGCACTGCATTTCTAAGCCGCTTGTCTGTCAAGGATTAATTTAACCTCTAATTACTACATTTTCTTCGCTGTTTGTTGCACGAACATGTTGTAACAAAGCACAAAGAAGAATGCCATTTTATTTTGCTGCCGCTTCAAAATTAATTTCGGAGACATGGAGTCAAATCTGACACACTTGGTGTTAAAATAACTGTGCTGACATTCAAACTAAAGTGAACAGTCTGCTTGCTTCTAGTGATCCCCGGGATGGGCTAAAGAACATGATCGTGTTCCTTTGCAGCAACTGTCTTCAAAATGAGCTTGAAAATTACCAATCACTGCACTGACCCTACTGGGGGAGTGGAGCCTCAGAAACTGCCTAATACATGCCCAGGTGTCGGTAGGGAGTGTGCCGGTGCCCTGAGCAGTGGGGCAGCTGGGAGCCACTCCCTGCCCTCTAAGGAGACTGCTGGTGATGAGGCCTTTGTTAAATCAGAGCCTCTCAAGAGCTGCCCTGGAGCCTGACCTATCCCATGAAATCGTAAGATTAAGCTGACGGCAAGTCTCCACATTTAGGCATCTCTTCCTCCTCCTCCTCCTGGTCACCCCAGGTGTCCCCTACCCATTCATTCTTGCATTAAACTAGATACATTTGCCAAAGTTGGATAAGGGGTGATGGTGTTGAAAATGAATGTTTGGTACAGGGCCCTGATGCAGAGCAACTCTGATGCCTTCCCTTAGCCTGGGTGTCCTGGCTTTAATTTCATTAGGAATCTGAAAGGGAGGAATCCTAGAAGTCACATGAGAGCAGATGCTGCCCATAACATAATCAAACAAAACAATAGTGGCTTGCGAATCGGAAAGTCTGACAGTTTGATGATTGCCCTTTGGAAGATGCTCTGTTGGGAACCACCTTTCTGGGCCTGGGAGAAAAGCATCTGCCTATACTCTGTTTGCTTTAGCAGCAACTAGCTACTGCACTTTGAGCAAGTCTCTAACCATCTCTGAGCCTCAGTTTCCCCATCTGAACATTTAAGGAATGAACTAAGAGAATCCAAATGTCTCCTCCGCCCCCAACATCTCATGATTCCCTGAGGAGCAAGTTACCCAAAATATTTGAAAAGGACACATAATAATTTATGTTTCTTGAAGTTACTGGAGACTTGAAAACACAGGGGTTTTAGTTTTATTTGTGGAGTCTGAGAGACTGTTACATGAATAATAACTAAGCTGTAGGAATTTTGGCTAAAGACAGAGTTGATACGTATTTATGTAGCATCAAAGAATAAGAACTTTGGAAATTCCCTCAGTGACCCCATTTTACACACGAGAGCACCCTCAGGGGGCTGCAGAAGAGCCCCACGGCCAAGGTGGTCCAGCTGGTTGGCCAGGTTGCACAGGACCAGGCCTTGGCGTTCCCATCTTGCACCCCATCCTGCGGTTCCCAGGCCCCAGCAGAAGAGACTTCCACATCCTGGCTTCATGGGAGCCTGAAGTCAGCAGGACACAGGCCCTGAGATTGTGATTTCCAGCCATCAAGCACTAGCTTATCAGAAGGAAGATTTGTCCCCCCGCTCTTGCTCTAACACTTACCAGCTATTCTCAGCTAAAGGTAAATATGTATTTTTGGTCTTGTACTAATGCCCAGTTGAAAATGAAACAGAGGTTTTGAATAATGGGGAGGGTGGTCCCCAGGGGCTTCTTATTTGCAATTATTCTATTTTTCACAGATATGTTGTCTTAAGTTTGACTTTATATTTGGTAATTTTCATTACAGAAAGAGAAAACACACTTGAGTCACCGCACCCTTATTTTTGCAATGAGTAACAGTTTGTCTTGTCCAAAAGAAGCTTCTGGTTTCTCCACTGTTTGCAGCCAGAGTGCTCAGCTTTAGCGTGTTTGCTTTCTTAATCGCTTGCATGTGTTGGTTACTGATAGCTCGTGAGGTGATCCGGAAAGCACCCAGCTCACCCCCACACCGCCAGCAGCTCCGGAATTATTTCTGTCTGTTCCAGCCCAGCTACATCTTACCTTGCGCACAGCACCCCCTCTTCTGGCCCGGAACTGGAACGGATGGGGGGTGCCCAGTCAGCGAGCTTCTGATCTGCCAGGGAGGTGGCCTGAGTGCCAGGCCTAGCTCTACTGCCTCTCTGGGTGACCTCGGACACTGTGTCCCTCCACCTCCTCGACCTCTCTGGGTCTCACAGATTGCATTCCTGCAGTGAGGGGACTGGCCTGGAGGGCTCCTGGGGTTTCCTCTTACTGTGTGGGATCATTCCATTCCATTTGGAGGAGGAGAGTTGACCAGCAGCGTGGCTTTCTAGAGGCTGCCTTCAGTGATGATTCAGAAAGAGGCGGGTAGATACATAGGCCACAGGGGCTTTTTTTTTTTTTTTTGGTATCAGGAATCGAACTCTGGGCCTCATGCTTGCTAGGCAGGTGCTGTGTCTGTCGCTGAGCTACATCCCCCGCCCAGAGCTGTGCTTTTAAGTTTGAATGCCCTTTTACCCCCGTGGTTCTTGATGGCTGCCAGGTGTTCGGAAAAACATTTATTCTGCCCCTCACCATGGGTTTATTAATGACTTTGGCCTTGAAACCCAGATGAGAAGAAGGGCAGAGGAGAAGGGGTTGCCCATACGTTTCTCTCCTCTGTAGGCCCCTTGGGCAGTGGGATTGGCATCTGGCTGCCCACCTCCCCATTTGGATAACAGGGAAGGACGAGTTGGGATAAAACGAGCCTGGAGTACTCCAAGCTGGGAATTGGGTGCTGTCAGTTCAGGAGCTAGTTAAAAGTTGGAAAATCGATTGGACAGACTTCTGTGTATCTGCTGTGTATCAGCTTCTGCTGGAGGATGGTCAATGGCTGGCTGGCTGGTTAGATGAATCAGTGGACGGCTGGTTAGATGAATCAGTGGACGGAAGGACGCACAAGTGGATCTGTGAGAGTTAAGAGGGAAAAGCTGCTAACTGCCCATGCCGAGGAACTGTGCAAGCTAGTGACAGCCCAGTGATGCATGTGTGAACATGAAAGTAGTCCAGTGGAGGAGACCGATGATAGACAAGATTAGCGAGGTAGCTATGTACATCCTGGAGGGAGCTATAATGCTACTACTTCAAGTGCCTTGAAACAAAGCGCATCAGTGATAGAAGTGATACACCCGGAGAGAGACAAGATTAATAATAAGCTGTGCCATCTGAGGCGATCAGGGCCTCGCAGCAGAATAAATCCAGGGCGGAAGTTGGAAGTGTCACGGAAGGGCAGGACGGACAGCGAGGACGGACGGTAGGACGGACAGCGAGGACCTTGCCGAGGTGAGATGTGAGCAAGACCACTCATCAACTCGGCCAGTGCTGTTCACAAAAATACAACGTGAGCTACAGATGCAAGCCACACGCGAAATTTTACATTTTCTAATAGCTACGTTAAAAAAGAAGCAGAAAGGATCAACTCAAAAAATATATTTTATTTAACTGTCTAGTTACGTTCTCGTTGCTGAGACGATATACCTGACAGCCCCAAGTTAAAGTAGGCCAGGATTTCTTGGACTCACGGTTTGCAGGGCAGAGGGGCCTGGCAGCAGTGGGAAGCAGAGCAGACCAAGGAGGCAGGAGGGAGATGGACCCTTCCAGGCCACGCCCCAGGGACCCACCCCCCTGATCCAGGCTTCACCTCCAGCATCGCGCTTACCTCATCCAGCTGCCTCCCAAAAGCCCCACCTACCAGCTCATGAGGCCCTGGGGAAGCATCTAGCTACGAACCACGACACTAGCCAATGTATTAAATGGTCATTTCGACATGTAGCCAACATAAAACTCGGTGAGAGACCGTGCACGCTTTGATCCTGTGCAGTCTTCACACCGCAGGCAGTGCGTGCGTTCCATGTAAGCACATTGGAGTTGGGACCAGCCACGTTTCACGTGCTCAGTGACGACTTGCAACTACCGGCTAGCGCATTAACCAGGCTCTTCAAGTTGCGTTCCTCATTTTAATATGTCCCAGATACACTGTGTCTTATAAGGTGCTTTCGTTGCTGAGTGGGATGAAATTACTTATTTTTGTTTGTTTCTTGTTTTTTATTTAAAGAAAAACAGCAAAACAAAAAAGGGTAGAAATAATACAGAATTTCAAAAAACATTAATGCTAAGAAATCACTAGCTGAAAAACTACATATTGTCATCTTAGAAATACTTATTTAAGACACGAAATTAAAGCATAGAAAGTGGACAATCAAACAGTGAGCGTGCAAACCGTTTTGTTCAATGATGCAACAAAAACTTAGCAATACGGTTATCAATCCTGTACACTTAAACCAACATGCACTTACACCCTTCAGAGCACTTTGCTGCCCTTTCTTCTCTACAATAGGTACTATACATTTTGGATCTTCTTACTCCAACAGTTTTTATGAATTTTTACACCAAAGAGACAATGTGATATTTAAAACTGTGATTCTTATTTATTTCAATTATGAGAAAGTCTCCAGTTGCCTCCTTTTATCTATAGTGGCTTCAAGATCATCCTTTATATAGCTGAGTAGTATTCCATGGTATAAAAATACCACATCTTTTACATCCACTCTGCAGTTGATGGGCATTTTGGTTGTTTCCAAGATTTAGCTATTACAAATTGTACTGCTATAAACATGGGTGCACATATATCACTGTGATATGACCTTTTCAGTTTTTCTGGTAAAATACCCAGGAAGGGAAGACCTGAGTTGAATGGAACTTCCAATCCTAGTCTTCTGAGGAATCCCCGTACTGATTTCGTAGTGGCTGCACCAGTCTACACTCCCACCAACAGTGCAGAAATGTTCCTTTTTCCCTCTGTAGCCTCGCCAACATTTGTTATCAGTTGTTTTCTTCATGGCAGCCATTCTTTGTGAGGTGAGATGAAATCACAATGCAGTTTTAATCTGTATTTCTCGAATGACCAGTGATGGTAAACATTTCTTCATGTATTTATTTGCCATTTGTGTATCTTCATCTGAGAAATGTGTGTTCATCTCAGATCCCATTTTTGGAGAGGGTCTTTGAATTTCACAGGCCTGATGTTTTTTAATTCTTTATATGTTTTCGATATGAGTCCTTTGATTGAGGGTTTGGGGGTTAAAATTTGTTCCCGTTCTGTGGCTTTGCTTTTCACTCTGCTGGTGGTTTCTTTTAAAGTGCAAAATCATTTTAGTAATATGAGGTCCCAGTTATTGATTCTTTGAAGTGTTTTCCGCGCAGTTTGCGTTTTGTTTATGAATTCTCTGCCTACCTCTATGTCTCCAAGATTTCTATCTATCTTTTGTTCTAGTAAATTTAGTGTTTCTGTTTTAATATTTAGAGTTTTGATCCATTCTGACTTTAGTTTAGTGCCTGGTGATAGGCATGGGTCTAGTTTCAGTCTTCGGCGGGTGGAATGCCAATTTTTGCAGCACCATTTATTAAAGAGGCTATCCTTCTTCCAGTGAACAAGTTTAGCCCCTTTGTCAAATAACAGATGGCTGAGTGTCTTTGTAGTTTTCCTTCATCTTCTAATCTGTTCCATTGATCCTCAGGTCTATTTCTTTGCCAGTACCATGCTGATTTTATCACAGTGGCTTTGTACTGTAATTTCAAGTCAGGGATTGTGATGTCTCCTGCCTTGCCTCTGTTGCCCAGAATCCACTTTGCTATTCTAGGTTTCTTCTGTTTCCAAATGAATTGTAAGAATGTTTTTCCTAGATCTGTGAGGTATGTTAATGATATTTTGTTTGGGATTGCATTAAATCTGCATAATAGTTTTGGGAGTCCCCATTTTCACAATGTTGGTTCTTCCTAGCCAAGAGTAAGGAATATCCTTCTATTTTCTAATATCCACTTCAATTTCCTTTTATAGACTAGTATAATTTTCAGCATATAGCTCTTTTAATTCTGGGTTACATTGATTCCTAAATATCTCCGTTGTTTTAGATTTGATTGTGAAAGGCGATATTTCCATAATTTCTCTCTCAGGGAGGTTTTTCTTGGTGTATAGATTTTTGAGCTTTGAGTTTGTATCCAGGTTTACACTACTGAATTTGTTTATTATCTCTACTTGTCCTTTAATGGAGTCTTTGGGTCTTCTCTATAGAGTATCTTGTCATCTGCAAATAGTGATGATTTAACTTCTTTTCCTATCTTTATTCTTTTTATTTGTCTCTCTTGTCTCATTGCTCTGGCCAATATTTCCAGAACTATATTGAATAGGACTGCTGATATTGGACATTCTTGTATTGTTGCTGACTTTAGAGTGAAAGCATTCAGTTTTTGTCCATTTAGTATAATGTTGGCTGTCAGTGTATCGTAGATGGCCTTCATGAGATTGAGGAGATACCATGTATTCTGAGCTTCTGAAGGGTTTTTATCATGAACATGTGTTGTATCGAAAGCTTTTGCTCGATCCATTGAGATGACCATGTGGCTTTTGCCTTTGGCTCTGTTGATATGGTGTGTTACATTTATTGATTTGCATATGTTAAACCATCCCTGCATTTCTGGAATGAATCCTACTTAATTGTGATATATAATCTACTTGATGATTTGCTGCATTCTGTTTACCAGTGTTTTACTGAGAATCTTTGCATCAATGGTCATTAATGAGATTGACCTATAGATCTCCTCTTTCATTGTGTCTTTCTCTGGTTTTGGTATCAGAGTAAAACTTACCTCCAGGAATGATTTAGGGAGGATTGCTTCACTTTCAATTTCATTGAAGTATTTAAGGAGTATTGGTGTAAATCTTCTCTAAACTTCTGTAGAATTCAGCCATGAATCCATCAGGACCTGGGCTTTTCTTTGTTGGTAAGTTTTTAATCATATTTTCAACTTCAATAGCTGATATTGGGTTGTTCAGAATTGCTGTGTCTTCCTGATTGAGCTTTGGTAGTTCATATGTTTCTAGAAATCTGTGCATTTCCTCTTTATTTTCCATCCTATGTGAGTCAAGGTTTTCAAAGTAGGTATTCATCATCGTTTGAATTTTCATGGGATTCAAGGTAATTTCCTTCATTTCAGTCATTATTGCATGAAATTGGGTTTTTCCTTTCTTTTCCTTGATATGGTTAGCCAGAGGTTTATCAATTTTGTTTATTTTCTCAAAAAAACAGCTTTTTGATGCACTACTTCTTTGTATAGTTTTTTAATTTCAGTTGCATTCCTTTCTGCTCTGATCATTACAATTTCCTCTCTTCTATGAGCTTCCAGTTTAACTTGCTCTTCTTTTTCTACAAGCTTGAGCTGTAGCATTAGATTTTGTATTTGTGCTCGTTCTGTTTTCCTGATATGACAATTCATTGCTATATATTTTAAGATCGCTTTCATTGCATCCCACAGATTACAGTCTGTTGTTTATGTATTTTCATTGAGTTGTTAAGTATTGTTTTATTTCTTCTTTAATTTCATCTGTAACCCACTGGTTGTTCTGAAGATGGTTATTTAATTTCCATATATTTATGCAGGTTTTGCAATCTCTTTTGCCATTAATTTCCAATTTCTGTGCACTAGGGTCAGATATTACACATGGGATAATTTCATTCCCTTTTAATTTACTTAAGAATGTTTTATGGGTTATTACATGGTCTATGTTGGAGACTATCCCATGCACAGCTGAGAAGAATGTTTATTCTGTTGTGGTTGAGTGTAACACTCTGTACACATTCACTGAGTCCATTTGCTCACAGGTTTGATTCAGTTCTATTATTTCTTTGCTGCCTTTTTGTCTAGTTGATCTATCTTTTTGTGACAATAGGCTGTTAAAGTCCCCTGTTATAATTGTGTTCTTGTGTATTAATGTTTTTCATGTCCATTAGTATTTGTCTTATATAGTTGGGTGCTCCTGTATTTGGTGCATACATATTTATAATTGTTAGTTCTTCCTCTTGAATTTTTCCACTAATGAGTATGTAGTCACCTTCTAAATCTCTTTTAATCCTTTTAGGTTTGAAGTTCACATTGTCTGAAAACAGAATACTTACCCCCGATTTTTTACGGGTTCTTGTGTTGCACAGAAACTCTTTTCTATCCTTTGACTTTTCATCTATGCGTTTCCTTTTGGGTCAGATGTCTTTCTTATATACAGTATATTGTGGGATCCTGTTTCTTAATCTATTCAGTCAACCTGTGTCTTTTGATAGGTGAATGAAGGCCATTTACATTTATGGATATAACTTATATATACTGGTTTGACTTTGCCATGTTATGTTCCAGTTTTTTTATTTTCTTTTCCCCTTTGTTTAATTGTTTGTCCTAACTGGTGGTGTTTTTCTGTGTCTGTTCTGGGGATTGTGGTCTTTTTTCTCTCTATCTAGTATGTCTTTTAGTACTCTTTCTGGGGTGTGTTTGGTCGACATAAATTTTTTCAATTGTTCTTTGTTACGGAAGTATCTGGTTTCTGCATTAAATTTGAAAGTTTTGCTGGATACATCAGTCTGGAATGAAATTTTTTGTTTGTTTCAGAGCTTGAAACACCTCACTCCAAGCTCGTCAGACTTCGGGATTTGTGCTGAAAGGCCTGCCATGATTCTAATGGCTTTTCATTGATAGGTGAGTTGTGTCTTTTCTCTAACAGCTTACACTATTCTGTTGCTATGTTATGTCTGGGATCTTAACTATTGTATGTCTGGGTATAGATTTATGTTGTTAGTGACTGTTTGGTGTTCTATATGCCTCACTTATCTGCATATCAGATTTTTCCCCATATTTGGGAAATTTTCTGCTATTACTTCTGTGAATAATTTACCTATGTCATTTGCATTGACTCCTGCATCTTCACTGATGCTTATCAGCCTTATACTTTTTCTTTTGGCTTCAACTTGAAGCTGCTGGATTGTCATTTCCCACTGCTTTGTTATTTTTAAAATTTCTATCCTTTCAGGATCACTAATTGCGATCCTGTCCTCAAGGTCCAAAATTCTATCCTCATTTTCATTTAAACGGATTTGCCAGCTTTCAATACATTGTTTTGTTTCTTGGATGTCTCTTTGTGTTTGTTTCATGGATTCTGCTTGTTTTCTATATTGTTCATTCAAGTTCATTTCAGTCAGCTTCCCATGCTCTTTTACTTTTTTTACGTATTTCTTCTCTAGGTGTGCTGAGCAACTCCTTTACTAAGGTTGTTATTTCTCTGTTTACGTGGGAGAGTACTTCTAATTCGATTTCCTCTATAGCCTCATGGATTTGTATTTTTATTTCACTTGCTATTGTTTCAAAGATTTCCAGTGTGTGACATTTAAAGTCCTCTATTTCAGTGTCTACTTGCTCTGGATGGACGAGATGTTTGCAATTGGATTTTGCATTTTGGTTTTGACAGTTTTACCTTTCAGGCTAATATTTGGTCTTTGAATCCCACTACTCTCACCTGTCGGTAGTGTTTCCTACTGTGTGATTGATGTTTGTCCAATTGCTGGGTGCCCCAGTGAAGATGCGGGCCAGTCACCTGAATTCCTCCTGTGGGGCCTGATGGGTGTGTCATGCATTCTTCCCAGGATGACAAACCTAGGAGTATTGATGTAAATCAACCGTTAGTTCCTGCTGTTACTAAGTCTTCAGGCTGTTCCAGGTCACCAGATCTCCCTGTCTATAGTGTTTGTACCAGCTGGGACCTTGCTGTGTCACTGGGTGCCCCTTCTGATTTTCTCCAGGTTGAGGGAGGCCTTATAGGCACCCTCCTCAACCTACCTGATGTGCTCTGTGTGGACAAAGGACTCACCCAAACTCTCAACAAGCTCACCAACGTTCTACTTCTGGAGGGGGCCCGGCTATTGCTCCTGTTTACCCAGTGAAGGTGACAAACTCTATTCCTAGTTTAGGGGCAAATTCACCACACTGATGGAAGCCTGCAGAGGTCTTCTGTTTGGATGAGGTGTTACTGAGTCTCTCATCAGCACTGCACAGTTAATCCACTGAAGTCCAAGGTTCTGGGAGGAGGAGTTGGAGCTGAAGATCAACAGCAATACTAGGGCAAGGACCTGGCGAGTTCACAGAGAGCTGCAGTGGGAAGGCAGCAGTGTGGAACACACTGGCTCAGCCTGGCAGTGCATGGTGACACTGGATGTCCTGTGTCTGGTGGTGGACAGGGGGACCCTGGGGAAAAGGAAGGGGCTGCGTGGGGGGAATGACCTTGAGTGCCTCTGATGGTCCTCTGTCCTGTGATGGAAGGCAGGACAGCAGGGGCACTGAAGGGGCGGACCCCGGGGTTCTGGTCTTGTGTACTGCTGATGGCCCTGTGTCCCGCGGAAGATGGGAGATGAAATTATTTAAAATGAGGAGCATGCTAATCACCATTACATTGCATAAGTTCTTTCACCCTGAGTTTTCAGTGGCCTTCACATCTTAATCCTCCCGTATCTACCCACTGTTCCATCCTTTCATCCACTCATTCTATCCTGAACCCAGTTCCCAGTTTTTCCTCCTTGCAGGCTGGGTCCCCAGGATAGGTCTGGAAGAATTTGAGGGGACCTGTTGGGAGCCGCAGCCCCGAGCCCGGTCGCCTCACTTGGCGGACGTGAGGCCTGTAGTAAAGAGTAAAGCCTGAGGTAGATTACCCCTCCCATCGAGCACGTTAGTTTCCTGCTTACCGCGTAAGCAACCCGCTCAACAATATAGTCTGCCTGGCAACTGATGATGTTAGCCAATCAGCTTGCCTTGCTTACTTTAACATGATTGGACACTGTATCCGTATATATACTGGTGCCACCCCTGGGGGGGAAGAAGAAGCCCGGAAGTAGAAGCCCAAAAGGAGCCGCGGGGAGCGGACCAAAGGAGGCTTCGGCTGGGAGCGATCCCAGGGCAGGCTGTACGGAGAAGGAAAATAAAAGAAAAGGTTGTCCACTGCCAGACTTTGTCGTGTGTCCTTCCTGCCGGCCAGGAGCGACATCGACAGGGACCTGCTGGCATCTCTCACACTGAGCAGGGCTCTTAGGAGCATTGGTAATAGGTCCTTTGTCAGATCTGGGGCTTGCTTTTGAGCTGAAGTCCGTCCAAATGTCAGTTACCATTCCTGGATGCCTGCCTGTGCCTGGAGTGGCTGGCCCCTTTGCCTCTTAGAAAGCCACTGTCATGGTTTATGTCTGTGGCCCCCAGGCCTCATGAGTTTGCATTGTGCATTTGTGATTGGTTCATTGTCTAGTGCTTGGATTGATGGTGTCAGTGCTCCACCCACATAGGGGTTGGGCCCAGGATGTGATGTAATGGCAGGAAGAAGGTGTGTCTTGCTCTTTGCTGGTTCCTGCTTGCTGTTTGCAGCCACCATGAACTGTAGCCCAGCCATGCCCACCTGCCTTGGAGCCAACTGAGTGTGGACTGAAACCTTCAAAAACTGTGAGAAATAAATCTTTCCTTTCCCAACTTGGGCTTCAGGTATTTTATCTCAGCAACAAGTAAAAAGTAACTATGACAGCCACCATAAACTTGGAACATTTCCTGAGGGCAGAGCCTGGGGACTTTATTCTTTTCTTCCTACAGCTCCCTAGGGCAGTGATGGCAAACCTTTTAGAGCTGTCATGATAAGAAGCAGCGCCTGCCAGAGATTCACTGCCACTGTCCTCGGGCATCAAATGGTCATTTCTAACCTTTGCTAATTTGTTTTGCTTGTTATAAATCCAGACTTCCAATTGCAAGAATAGGGAATCAGGGATTCAGCTCCGTGGCATAAGCGCCTGCTGGGCAAACATAAGGTTGTGAGTTTGATCCTTGGTACAAAAAAAAAAAAAAAAAACAACAACAACAACAACAACAACAACAACAACAAAAACATGGCCAAAAGGCAATCAGAGAACCAGTTGCAAGAATAGTTCAAATAATTTATGAATACCTTTCACCCTGTTCCCCAAATATTCACATTTTAACACATTTTGTTTTATCTAGCATTCCCCTCTACACATACACACCACACAAATATTAAAACACACACAATTTATTTTTTCTCTATCAAAACAAATTAAAGACATGATATTCTATTAGCCCCAAATACTTCAATGTATATTTCTCATAAACAGAATTCTACAAAAATCACAGGCTATTGAGCAAAATTAGGAAGGTAACTTTTGTTCTTGCGTATGGAAAGACCTTAATCTAAAAGACTTTATTTTGATTTTTCCAGTTGCTCTTTATAGCAACAGAAAATCCAGGATCCATTTGTGCATTCAGTTCATCTATCTCTTTAGTGTCCTTAAGCCTGGGTGGATTTCTCAGTCAGTTTTTGCATCTCTCAGCATTGATGTTTGAGAGGTACACACTTGTTATTTTGCAGAATGGTGCTCAGTGAGGGTTTTTTGTGTGAGGTTTCCTCATGGTGAGACTCAGATTCTGGGCAGGGACACCGCAGGAGTGCTGCCGGTCCTCTGGGTGCTGGTGCTGCGTCTCATCTCTGGTGGTGGTCACTTTGACCAGTAGGTTAAGTTACAGTCTGCCAGGTGTCTCAGCTGTCAAGATGCTGTTTGTCCCCCTTGAAATTAAGGAGTCTCCTAGGGGAAGAATCGATTTTGAAGCTATCCTGTTGCCTTTCAAATTTCCCTTGCTAGGTGAGCATCTACTGATGATCCTTGCCTGAGGCAAATTTAGTGTGCTGGTTGCTAAAAAATGAGTTTCCGACTCCATCATTTTTTCTGTATTTACTATGTGGCTTTCTTACTGTAAGAAAGAGCTTTCTCTCCCCAACCATTTCCCTCCTGTCATGACTGAATAGATTTACATGTATTTGCTGAAACTGGGTAGCCTCGTGAGTTCTTACTCAGTGAGCTAAAGTCTTTCATTTTCATCATTTAGTTTGATTCCCAGATTGTTCCAGGTTTGGCCAGAGGGAGCTGCTTCCAACCGGCTCCTGTGTCCCTTTGTCTGAGGGTTCTGCGAGCATGGCCTTAATTTCTGGCACACTCATTCTAAGCCCATCACGTACCTTCCCTGCCTCACTCCTAAAACCAGCCATCTTCCCCAAGGAACCCTAGCTTCTTTTATGAATGATGTTTGGAAGCCATGATCTGCGGCTGTGTGTAAGATCATTTCTACAGATGTGTTTTGCTATTAGATCCTCTCAATCATTTAACATGTCTATTTTTCTTTTATTACTTTTATTATTTTGCCAATATATATTTCTGTATCTGTCTTCTTGTCTATAAACAATGAGTTCACATTGATTCCTCTACATTGCAATCTGCCTTTCCCCTATCCGTATTTATAATTCCATTCTTAGAGAGTGTGAAACCTCTCTGACATTATCAATAATGCAGTTTCCCACTTAATGCTAGCATACACAAAAAATAGTGTCCGAATTGCTAACTCACAACTCTTAGTACTTTGTATTGTGTTACAGATGGCTTCCAATATTTTGCCATTACAATGTTTCCATAAACAACTTTGGTGCCTATGTATTTTCATATTGTTGAAGCTGTATCTTCAGGGTAGATTCCTAGCAGTGTAGTTGGTGTGTCAAAATGTAAACTCAAATACAGGTTTCTTATATATTGCTGAATTTCCCTCCAGAAAACTTTCAGCAATTTGCATTCCCACCAGCAATGTAGAAGAGTGTCTTTTATCTCAAAGACTCAGCAACAAAATATTTTCTATACTTTTTAATTTTTATAACTTTGATAGGTATGAACTAGTATCTCATTGTAGTTTAACTAGCATGTTTTAACTGTGGCTGACCGATCACCTTTTCATGTGCATATGAGCATTTTTGATATTTTATGTGTGTAAATTTCTGTTCAACACTTTTCTGTCTTTTCCCATTGGGATTTTGTTTATTCACAGTTTCAGGAGGTTTTCTGCAATATGAATATTAATTTTTTATATGTGACATGTGTTGCCAGTTATTTCTCTTAATTCATTTGTTATTTTGTGATGTTTATGTTTTCTTTACCATTCAAAGGAGCTTTTATGGAGCCGGATTATCACTGGTTTCATCAGACTTGGACATTAAGTTACAATTAGAGAGTGTTTTATCACCTCCAGGTTAAAGAGGAATGCCTAAACTTTCAGTATGTATATGGCTTCATGTTTTACACTTGCATTCTTACTCAGTTTGAAACTTATTCTTGTGAATGATGGACAGTGTGGCTCTTAGCCTTTGTGCGAGGTTATCACAGACATGTTTTTAAAAATTTCCATCTTTGTCCCAGTGATTTGAAAGGTCATCTTTATTACATACCACGTGTACCTCATTTCATAATATATATGCTATTCCACTGGTTGGTTTGTCTGTTCTTCCTCCAGCATCACACTGCTTTGATTACAGAGCCTTTACAGGATGATTTGTGAAAATAATTCTTCTTCGGGTAATGATAGAATCATATGCAGTTTTAGGAAATAATACAGGAGAGATCCCATATATGCCTCGCCTACCCTCCCCCATGGTAAGGTCTCGCGAAAGTGTAGTACAATACTTCAACCAGGACGCTGACGTTGGTCCGATCCTTGGTCAGACACCTCGAGTTTTACATGCAGCAATTTGTGTGCAGGTGTGTGGCTCCTCCATTCAAAGCGTTTTTATCACAAGCACAGTTCATGTGACCACAGGGAGGATAAAGGGCAGTTCCATCACCACGGGAGCTTCAGTAGTCCACATTCCTCTTCGATAAGCAAACCCCACTTTCTTCCTACCCCACACCGAGTCCCAAACTCCTGGCCCCCACGCCGCTCTTCTCCATTTCTGCAGTTTTGTCATTTTGAGGATGTTATGCAAATGAAGCCACGTGGCATGTGATCTGTGAGATTGGCTGCTTTCACTGAGCCTGATTCTGCAGGTTAGGAGAGTCCACCCTCAGAGGTGTGTAGTGATCCTCCCGGAGGGATTCCGGTTTGCACTTCCTTAATGCCTAGGTGTACTGAGCATCTTTTATGGAGCTCATTAGCCTGCCCTCTGTGTACCCTCCTCGAAGAAATTTCCTTTGTGACCTTCTGTATAATATTCAAAGTTTAGGTTGGGTTCAAAAAATACTTTTTCCTGTGGATACTCAGTGACACAGGCAGCATTTGTTGAAAAGCTTTACCTCCTTCCTTGAATTACGTTTGCACCTCATTGGAAATGAGCATGTCATATATTTGTGTGGGCCTATTTGTGGAATCGTTATTTGGTTTCATTGATCTGTGTCTGTTTCTCTGCCCATACTGCACAGTGCGATTTGTATAGCCATATAATAAATGTTAAAGCAGCAAGAGGGATTCTTATTTATCAAAAAGGTCTATTTGGGGACCTTTCCTTCCATATAAATTTTAGATTAAGCTTATCTTGTTTATAATGTACAATGCTGATATTTTGACAGAAATTACATTAAAACTATAGGTCAATGTGAGAACTAATACATTTACTATGCTGAGGCTACTAATCAATAAATGAAGTATGCCTTTTCATTTACTTAGGCTTTTATTTCTTTTGAAAAAGTTTTATAGTTTTCTTAGATTTAATATCTAAGCATTGTATTTTCTTTCTGTCTTGTTTTTGTTTTTTGTTTGTTTGTTTGTTTCATTTCGTTTTTGGAGGCAGGCTCCTGCTATGTAGTTCGAGCTGGCCTTGAACTCATGGAGCCCGGGCTGGCTGTGCACTTGCGGAGATCCTCCAGTTTCACCTCCTGAGTGCTGGGATTACAGTCATGCACCACCGTATGCAGTGTATTTCCTTTGAAAGTAGAAATACCAAAAGGATACCTAGGATTTGCATGCAGATTTATTTAATGTTGGCCGGGCACTGACAGGGAATCAGTCAATTGTCCTTCAAAATGTCAGGCTCCAAAGGCCCATGGAGGGAGGATTTTATGGGGTTGCAAAGGGCGGTACAGAGGCAGAGTACTTGGCTGTCTTGATTGGTTCTTACAATATGCATCACAGTGCCTGGCCATTTCCAGGAGTCAGAAGCAGCTGGAACTGCAACAGGAAAGCTCACCTGGGCCTCTGGCTGGGGGTGGGTGAGGCACTTTCCGCTGCAGAAGCGGTTATAAATCGTACTGTGTTTTTAAAAACAAACTCTACTGATGAAATTCATGTAGCTAAAATGTTCTCTTCAGTTGTTTTCAACGTATTTTTAGAGCCATGCAACCATTACCAATATCTAACTTCAGAATGTTTTAGTTCCCCAAAGAAAACCACAAACCCATCGGTGGTACCCATTCCCCATTGTCCTGGCCCAGCAGTTTCTGGAAACTGTTAATGTGCTTTCTGTATCTATGAAGTTTCCTATTCTTACTGCCTATAAATGCAATCCTATGATGGTACATTTCGTAATTGATTTCTTTTTCTTAGAGTAATCTTTTCAAGCTTTATCCATGTTACAAAATGGACTAGTATTATTCCAAAATACGAATAGACCGTATTTTGTCTTCATGCATCAATTAATAGAACTTCAAGTTACTGGTTTTGGATGTTATGAAAAATGTTGTTATCACCATTCACGTACAAGTTTTTATGCAGATGTGTGCTTTCCTTACTTTTGGGTGCATTGCTGGAAGGAGAAGTTCTGTGCCGTAGGGTGACTCTTTAAAATTGGGAGACACTGCTCAGCTGTGGCCCACAGCCTTGTATCACTGTGCCACCTTAGGCACAACCTATGCCAACTTTCCCATATCCTTGTCAGCACTTGTAATTTTCTATCTTTTGGAGTGTAGTCGCTCTAGGGAGTATGAAGTGTTAATTCACTGTGGTTTTGATTTGCAATTCTCTGCTGACTGAAGGTGTTTAGCAACTTTTATGTGTTCATGACCATCTGTATATTTCCTCAGGAGAAGAGTTCACTCATTCTCTGCTGATTTATTTTCATTGTGAAGGAAAATCACAGCTTCCTCTGTTTTCACAAGAGACAAGGAAGAGTGTATGGTGTAAAAGCTCAGAGTCATCACCAAACCAGGCTAAGATTATTGTAAGAAGTTACTCAGGGAGAAATCGGTGCAAATTCATCTTCCTAGTATCAAATGGTAGGGAAAGTATTCTTTAAACAGTCTTATTTATATTTAGGAAAATAGATTTGATAAACTGAACAAGTAGTCATTTGCACTATCTTTAGGATCAAATAACAATAACAAAAAATAAACTGAGAGTTTAAAAAACCCAAATAAAAGCCAGCACCACTCTCACAGGTTTTCTTTTAATATGCATGAGATATCTTGACTATTTACCTTCTATAGTGCTTCTCCAGCCACATTTCCCAAGCATCCCAAAAGAATGCATCAGTCTTTCAGTGCAATAAAAGATGCAGGCTTGCAGTTCTAATCACCTCTTTTTGAAAGCAGTATAATTGTAATGACTTAAATGGTAACACATTTTTATCTAATAAAGGAAAATCATCTACAAACATCAGAAACCCAGTTGCGAGACATAGACATTAATTTTGAATTGAGCCAGCATTCTGAGGTTTTTTAAAGGTAGTGGTCTGACTGACTTGCTGATAAACTATCTGTCTCTGCTGAAGACAGAGTGAGGAAGGGAGAGAGAGGGAGACTGAACACCGAGTTTCTCTTCTGGCCCCCAAAGTGCTAACTTCACAACAGGATATGGCAAAAGCAAACATGCAATGGCTGTTTTAAATCTCTTACTGCAATATAACAATGAAGTAAACAGTAACAGACACCTACCAATTTTACCCCCAATAATAAATAAATGTAAACAGGAAAACACCCGCCTATACTTGTAGAGCTTCTCAAATCATCCTAGAAGGGTCTCGCATGCAGTGATTCAGAAATTTTAAAGTAGCACTAATAATCTTTGATTTAAGAAGTTCCCTCTCCTCCACACCCCAAGTATTTAACGTGAAAGCATGGGCTTCTTTACACATTAATTTTATACTTTTGTGAAACAGCATATGCCAGGTACTGTGGATGTGAACCCAAGTCACACCCGCAATCCAGTGAACAAAGTCAGCATGATGCGCTGGTAATGAAGTGTGAGATAGAAAAATGTCCCTTTCAGTCTTCATCAAAGATTGTCTTCTGCTGAAGAAGAAAATCGATAGCCACATTCTCATTCTTCTCACATGCCAGAGATGCTTGTATCACAGGTCCCTCAGGAGCTCCTGAGCTTTTCACCTTTCTGGAGCTTCTTTTTCCTGAGGTGTTACTTGGATGTAGTTCATGTGCCCAGTTCCAGCTTCTGCAATTCCTCCGTTGCCACCTCCACCAACACCTGGGCTTGACCACCAGCTTCCTGAACTGGTTCATTTAACATCTGAAGAAAATGCTCCTGGCCTTGGCTAATTTGCCCTGGTGAAGCAAAGGTCAGAGGAGAACAGCACACTGACATTAAGCATCTTAAGGAAAACGGCAATTTTAAATACAAATAGAAGCTTGTAACTCTGCACCTGTAGTACTTTAAAGCAATTTCTTGCACACTATTAAAGAAACTCAGTATTTTTGATTAAAGTGAATTCAAATTCTTTCATAAACTTGCCCCTCATAAAAATCAATGTTTAAGAATGACTTTGGGACTGCAAGCTGAGACACACTTATTCTTTTTCGTTTGTGTTTTTGAGACAAGATTTTGCTATGGAGCCCAGGCTGGCTTCCAACTCTTGCCTCAGCTTCCCAAGTAGTGACATTATAGGCATGTGTCACCATACTGGGCTATTTATTCTTGATCTATACATATGTTTAGTAATCAGCAGTAGAATGCTGTGCAAACCTCAAATACTTTCTGATCTCAGCATTAAATAAGCCCATGGTATTTTGTTTTTTGGAGAGGTGGTGGATTTGAGAGAGAATGTCATTATATAGTGTAGGCTGGTCTCCCACTTGTGGTGATCCTCCTGCTTCAGCCTCCTGAGTGCTTGCACTACAGGCATGCAACATCATGCCCAGACCAACAGCTACATTTTTTAGGAGGTAATGTCTCACTCGTAATAAACTTAGGAAAGAAAGGCAATTTATAAAGTTAGGCAATTTCTCTATTAAACAACTTCTCAGATTCTCAAATATTTTAATGCACACTGGTAATCTGCAGAAAAGCAAATATAAAATGATTCCCAAACTGTTATCTGACCAATTTCTACACCCCCAACTCTTTCTGGAGCATAATATTCTACCCAGCGCAGCTTGGATTATAGTCTAGCCCTTCTCAAAGAGTGGGTAAAGAGGGAAAGGGATGTTCTTGAAAGCTTTCAAAATGTGATGCCCGTTACATTATAACCCACGTGAAGAATTAACATGAAGCTGTCACCTGCAGTAACTGAGGATTCTCTCGACCTGTCTGTTGTAGCAGTGCTGGAAGCGGGAAGGGATTCTTTGGCTAACTGGTCTCATCTGTTGAAACTGAGGCTGATTGGGTAAAAACGCGAGGAGCTGTGCATGAAAGGGTGCTCCAGTGCTCCCTCAGCGTGCTGGAAACTGGCTCTCAGGGCTGCAACTACTTGCTCGCGTTCCTAGCCCCTAGACAGGATCTCAGCTCCACATTCTCATGGGACTGACCTGTGCCACGTTCACTTGCTGAATCTTCAAACAGGTTTGCCCCAGAAGGACCTCCTGACGCACTGCCAGCTGGTGCGGGGCTGCTGGTAGGTGGCACCTCTGCTGGCTACTCCTGCTCAGCTGCACTAGCTGCACAGGTTCAGAAGATGCCGTTGCCCTGCTGGAGCGCGGACCAGGTGTGGAAGTGGGAGCCAAGGCAGGGGCAGGGGTTGGCGCCTGAGCTTCAGCTGTTGTTGTGGAGGAACAAATGGAGGAGGTGCTGCCAGGACTCCACTGCTGCCTTGTAGCTCGTGGTGTGGAGTCCCTGCTTGGGGGTTTTGTCGCCATAACCATCACCGAGTTGTTCCCATCACTTTTATGTTCTTCGAGAACAGCATCATCACTGAGGATTTTACCTGCATGAATTAATTTTTGAACTGCTACCTGCAAGGTATCTTTCCCTTTTTCAGATCCAATCTTCTCTCTCAGTGCTTTCACAGTTTCCTCTGAGTCGACGTCGATCCTGAAAGTCTGCTGCTGGAGGGTCTTCAGGGTGACCCACACCGTGCAGTTTTGGCACATGTGCCAGCCGCAGAGTCCAGGATGGGCCAGGGGCTTCCTCATGGCCTTCAGAGAATCTGCTACCTCACCATGGGCTGGTGGCCGCCGTCGTCCTCACTCAACGCCTGTTTGCTAATTCTTAAATTGAATTTTCTCTTTATTGTTGAGTTGTAAGGGTTTTCTACATAGTCTCAATAGGAGACTCTTAAAAGATATGAATTTACAATATTTATTTCATTCTCTGGAGCATTTTTCCACCTCCCCGGTGATATTATTTGCAGCACAAAAAAATTTTTGAGACAGGATATCAGTATGTAGTGCAGGCTGGCCTTGAACTTTTGGAAATCCTCCTGCCTCAGCCTTCTGAGTGCTGGGTTTACAGATGTATGCCACCATGATTAGCAAATGTTTTAATCTTGATGGAGTCTATTTAGCTTTCTTTTATCATTTATACTTTTGGAATCAAATCTAATAACTTTAATCCAGTGTCACAATGAGTTATTGCTATATTTCTTCTTAGAGTTTGGAAGTTTAATTCTTACATTTAGAGCATTTCTATCTGAAATACTTTAGAAATATTACTTCACAAAAAGACATACACCCACAGAGTATAATGCGATGATTTGATTTAAGCACATATGAATCAGTCAGTACCACAATCAAATTGATGAACACATCCATTAGCACCCACAGTTACCATTTTTGTTTATATGCCTGTGCAGTGAGGAAGTGTAAAATGTTCCCTTTTAGCAAATTTGAAGGAAAAATAGTGGTGTTTACTACCGTGTTATCTCCTGGAGCGCCCCCCCCCCCGCCGAACCATGGATTGCCCACCCTGGCTGCTTTGCACTTCCCCCCTGAGCACAGGGCACCAGCTGCACACATCAACCAACCTGCCCGACTGTGGATGAGGCCAACACCCTGGAGAGAAAGTAAGCCCATGGAGAGTAGGCAGCTCCAGGAAGAAAGAGTGGACCCGGCCAGCAGCATCAACCTGAAGAAAAGCCTTTAACAATTATAAACTAAAGAACAGTGATGGGTGTCTCCCCAAAAGGGACTCCTTTAATAGCAAGCCATAATTCAAAGAATCCAGAACCAGGAACATCTTACTAGAGAGTGTTTAATCAGGATCCACCTGGGCGGGGGGCGGTAAGTAAGACTGAGCCACAAGACAAACACAGAAAAAGTTCACTTGGCACTTTCCACCGCTCACCTGTCACAGGGACTGGATGTGAGACAGCAAAGAGAGACAGACACATTGAGGGTGCAGCTAGACAGAAACCCCTGGAGGAGTTTAAGCTCAGGCTGTGAGGGACACAGAGCCGCACCTTCCTTGATGAGAAACCAGGCCCGCACAGTGCAGCTTTCAGAGGTGGCTGTTTCTGAAAGTGCTTGAACGAAGTTCAGCGGTCTTCTTAAACCCACTCGCAGGCTCCTACACCCGGCAGATACCAACAGTGGACTGCTCTCCGCACCTACTGAGGTGAGCAAGACGTGCCTTGGCTGGACACTTCCCGTAGTCTGAGGTGTATGAGCAGAGTGGGCAGCTCACATACCCGCAAGTGCCAAACTAGGGGAGAAAACCACGACTCCGGGATTGTGGACACCGGAAAGAGAGGGCACTCTTTTAGATACTCAAGAATATCTTAGAGACACGTTTCCTTTTTTTCTCATTTGTTTTGGGGGTCCCAGTTTTCTTTTTATTTCTTCCTTTGTTCCTACTACTTTCTTTCTGTTTATTTTCCCTTTTTTCTTATTTTCTCTGTTATGTTACTTTTAATTCTGTAGATTTCATTTTACTCTTAATAAGATCCTTTTCCTCACTGTTCCCTCCTCCTCATCTTCCATTATGTTTTTAATTTTAAAGGGATTAAAAGAGAAATTAAAAACAAAATGAAACAGTATAACTGATACAAGACTTCAAACCAAGCTGATAGGCAGTTTACAATACTCACCATAATGCATATCGTTATCTTTGAAATAGTTGGTCAGATTACAAGACACAGGCATCCAAACAGGTCAAACATATAAGCAGTCACAGGTGCTTTCTCTTAACCAATAGGGTCGAGAGTACAATTATCTTAACTCTCTTGTGTATGTGTATATGACTATACATTTTTCATTTTCCCCATTTTACTTTTCTCTGTTTTCCCCTCCCAGTTGTTCTTTCCTTTTGAGCAGATTCATTGCCTTTCACAATACCTGTGGTACCTTTTGGACCTTATGTAGCCTTTCAGTTTCTTACACAAGGGAGAAAATGCAACGTTGGCACATGTTATTCTGATTTATTTCACTTATGAATATGGTCTCTACTCACATCTACTTACCTATAAAACCCTTGAGTTTATCCCTCTTTATAGCTGAGTAGTACTCCATTGTATAAAAAAGCCACATCTTTTTTATCCATTCTTCAGTCCATGGGGTATTTGGGTTGTTTCTAAGATTTAGCTATTACAAGTTGTGTTGCTATAAACACGGGTGCACATATATCACTGTGTTATGATGTTTTCAATTCTTCTGGGAAAATACCCAAATGGGGAATAGCTGAGAAATGGGACCTCTAGCCTTGGTCTTTGAAGAATCTCACACTGATTTCCACAGTGGTTGTATCAGTCTTCATTCCCACCAACAATGGAAAAGAATTTCTTGTTTCCCACAGCCCCTCACACATTTCTTATTACTTGATCTCATGATACTGGCCAGAGGTGCAGAGGTGCAACTGTTTTAATTTGCATCTCTCGAATGACCAGTGATGTTAAACATATTTTCACTTACTTATTTATTTTGCTTGTATATCTTCATCTAAGAAGTGTGTATTCATCTCAGATTCACTTTTTTGAGTTGAGTCTGTAAATCTGGGAGGACTGATTCTTTTAAAATCTTTATATGTTCCCTACAGCAGCCTTTTGTCTGAGAAAAGCTGTCAAACACTTCCATGTTGTGCATTATACCTTCGCTCTGTTGGTGGTTTCTCGTGCTGTACAAAACTTTTCAGTAGAGTGAGATCCCAGTTGCTGATTCTTTATGATGGTTCCTCTGCAATCAGGGTTTTGTTCATAAAGTCTTTACCTACATCCATATCTTCAAAAGTTTTACCTACTCTCTCTTCTAGCAGATTTAGTGTTTCTGTTTTAATTTTAAGATGTTTGATCCATTCTGATTTTACCTCAGTATATACACCATATTAAGAGAGCCAAGGACAAAAGTTGTATGGTCACCCCAATAGATGCAGAAAGTCTTTTGACAAGTCGGTCACCCATTTGTGATAAAATTCTATGGAAAACTGGACTAGATTCATCTCAATTTGATAAAAGCCATCTATGACAAACCAACAGACAACATTATAATAAACAGACAAAAACAAAGCTTTCCTTCTAAAGTCAGAAACAAGACAAAGATGTCCACTATCTCTCCTCCTGTTCAACATCATCCACTTTACTGGAGCAATTAGACAAGAGAAAGAAATGAAATGAATCAAGATAGAAAAAGATGAAGTCAAAGTATCATTACTTGCAGATGACGTGATATGCTACTTAGAAGACGCCAAAACTCCACCAAATGACTGTAGACTTAATGAGAAAATTCTGTAACATAGCTAGTTACAAAATCAACACTGTAAAATCAATAGCATCCCTGTACACAAAATACAAACTCACTGAGAGAGAAATCAGGGAGACACCACCTTTTAGAGTAGCATCAAAAAAATAAATATGTAGGAATCAGTCTAGGAAGGAGGTAAAAGGCCTCTACAGTGAAAACTGCAATGCTCTTAAAAAGGAGATTGAAGAGGACATCAGAAAATGGAGAGCTATGCAGTGCTCTTGGGTAGGATGAAACAGTACAATGAAATTTGCCATACTTCCAAAACTGTTACACAGATTCAGTGCAATCCCAAACAAAATTCCAATAGCATATCAAACAGAATCACAGCAAACAATCCTAAAATTCATCTGGAACTAGAAGAGACCTGCAATAGCAAAGGCAATCTTGGGCAACATATCAATCCCCAGCTTGAAATTATACTATTAAGCAGCTTTGACACACACACACACACACACACACACACACACACACACACACACACAAAACCCAGCAGTGTGTTACAGTCAAAAAACCAACCAAACAAACAAAAAACAGACTTGAAGATCAATGGACAGATTAGAAGATGTAGAAACAACTGCAGACACACTAAGCCACCGTATCTTTAACAAAGGTGCCGAATGCATTCACTGGAAGAAAGCCTCTTCAATAAAAGCTGCTGGAAAAAATGGCTCTGCACATGCCAAAGTTTAAAATTGGATATGTGCCTGAATGTGGAACACAGGGGAACTGTGTTCTATCCTGGTAAATTTTTTTGTAAAATAAAACCACTCTCAAATAAAGTTTGTTAAAACACACAAAAGCAAGTTTCTCCATCTAGACGAAGGCTATGAATGAAAAATCTGTACCAAACATCATAGTTGTGTGGAGGAAAACTGAAAGCTGTTACTTTGAAATTGGGACTCAAGGATTCCTGCTATCATCCTGTGCATTCAGAATTTTGATAGAAATACTACCCAGTGCACTAACAGGAAGCCGAAGAAATGAAAGAGAAAGGATCTCTTCAATGCGAACTGCAGCGTCCACAGTTAGCAGATGATTAGGTGTATGTGAGAAAACCCAAAGAACTACTCAATCAGCGAAAGTGTAAAAAGGTTCCTGTTTTCAGCAACAAACAGTCTGAAAGGAAAGTGAAGGTTAAAAAGGTAAATTGTAGCCTAGCTTACCCAAATATCAAATCCATAAAAACAAGTCCAGCCAAAGAATATTTAAGAACCTTATAGAATACTATCAAAGTGCTATGTACATAAATCAGTGAACATTTCAGCTATGGTTCATATCTAGATGGCCCCGTAAAAGTAACATGTACAAAGGTGGGGCATTTGAAAGGTGATTGTATTATTGGGGCACTTACGCATAACTTGCTGTTAGGAGGAGAGGCTTGGATGGAAGAGCTGGGTCACTGTGGTTTATCTCCCTTTCCAGTTCCTGCTTTGATCTCTCTGCTTGCTGTCTGCCATGCTGTGTGCAGCTCTCCTCTGTGATGCCTGCCTGCCATGCCACTGTACCAGGCAGCCAGCCACCTGGGTAGAGAAGCTCCTACGAAGAGTGAGCCAAAATTAGCCTATCTTCCTTTAACTTGTTGGTATGCAGAGTTAGGTCCCAAAGACAGGGAAAGTAAGGCAACTTACATAAAGTATAATGTGATCATAAGTATGAGGATTCAATATTGTGAACATGGTGATTTTTCTCTGAATCCATCGATAGATTGATTATAATCAAATAGAAAGTTGTTACGGCTTGTGTCTAGACGTTCCCTCCTAAAGCTTCATGCACTCATAGGGGAGCTTTTCAGAGGTGGCAGGACCATGGGTGTCTGCATGTGGATTAAGGGAGTTGTCATACTAAACTGTACTACTGATTGTTTTGTTCTACATGGAGAGTGGGAAGGCCCTCCCTGGGTGTGCGTGGCACCACCCAAAGACCTGTAGCCTGGGTGGGGTAAAAGGGAAAGGGAGGCTTGCTGCTGTTATGTCTGCTGCTTTGCCATGAACTGTTTCTCCTCTGTGATGTCCCTCAGCTGTGCTGCCCTGCCTTGGAGCCAGCCGAGATGGACTGAAACCTTTACAGACTGTGAGCCAAACAAACCTTTCTTCCGTTAACTTATAAGTATTGGGTATTTTTGCCCAACAATGAAACAGTAACCAAGACAGAAGCTTTTGAAGCTTTGTTCATTTGTCTGTGTGCATATGTGTGTGAAAAATGATGTAATGACTATAAAATTTCTTTCTTTTTGGTATTGAGAAATGAACTCAGGACCATGTTCTTGCCAGGAAGGCCTGAAATTGTAGTTTTCTTTCTACTACTTTGCATTTCATAAGAGAAATAACCTCAAGGAGAAGCTTTTGAGCATAAATTTTAAACATAGTCTACTAAATATGTAGGGCTAGACTTCCAACCTTAATCTGCAGCCCGAGGGGTGAACTCTCTCTTTGACACAGAAAGACAGGGAAAGAGTTGCACTGTGCTGTTTGATGAATTAAAAGTCTTGAGGGGAACATTTTTTCTATTTTAAAACCAGGAGGAAATTTTTTAGGATTTTCACATTTGCTTGCTGTACAAATGGCCTAGATTTTAGAGCACTGTACATCTGAGTTATTCTGAGGGGAAGCTGAAATTGATCATTCCAACAGTGAAGATATGTGGTAGACAAGTACATAGGTGTCCATAGCAGAAAGAAGATAAATATATTAATACTTATAGTTGGGTCATAGGTAGAAAGATGGAAGGCAGACAGAGAGATAGTATATACATATATACGTAGATAGATACATAGGCAGATGCATTGTGCCCTCAAGCCACTGTACCCATTGTGTTGCATAGCAAGAGGAATAGCTAGGCCAAGGGTATTTGGATCTTCTGCTCTTGGATGTCTTCGGAGAGAATCGCTCAAGCTACAATGCTAAGCCTGAAACTGTGAAGTCTGACATTTGTTTGTACACCGCTGAAACTGGGCAGTGCTAAGAAAGCTGAAGACAGTCAGGAGGTACTCTAAGCATGGTGGTGTTTGAAAAAGATCAGAAGATAGTAAACTGGAGCTCTCTGCTGGTGTCACAGTGGTGTCAGAGGAGGTCCCGAAAATCAGCTTGGCCTAACAATCTGCTGTGAATATACAGGTAACCAGCGCACTAGCCCATGACAGCCTCAAGCCCACTCTTTTCCAAGTGAGGGGAGCTTCCAAAAGATGACCTTAAAGTTTCCTGGCTCACAGTCTGTTGGAAGGGCTCTAGCAGCAGACTGCGGGCACTGGAGCCACTGCTCACTTCCAAACCCAGTGAATTCACTGGGTGCTTTAGGCCAGGGGATTTCACGCTTTGCTGCCTCCCTGCCCTCTTTCTCATGTGGCTGTGACAGTTAAATAATGACCTCTGAGTGATGGTTTTCATGGTTCCCTGCCATATAGGAAGTGCTGCATCGCATGTTTCACCCAACAAAAATGTCACCGCGGGACTGTGGTGCTTGGTTATCCCATCTGTAATGTGAACGCCAATAACCAACTTTCTGCATTTTTGTGCAGGTTGGAGGTGACTGTGGATATTCCCACAGGGTGTCTCACAGGCCTGGGACCGTCACAGCTCTTACCTAGACAGCAGTGTCTGCCTCTGATCCGGATTACCTATCTCAGTGAGAATGTAGCTTCCTGCAAAGGGGCGGGCCACTTCAAGGACCCACAGGCTGTGCAATTCCGTGACACCCAGGATTTACCGCCCTCATACTCAGTTTAATGCCCTGCTGTTGCCATGTTGGAATTCTTAATCATATTGAACAAAGAGCCCCAATGTTTAGTTTTGCACTGTTCTTTACCGGTTATGTCCCGATGACAAGATCATTTCCAGCCAAGCACAGTTCTTTGTACCCAGTAGTTCTGCAGTAGGTGTTGAACTGAACTGACACTGCCATCAGTAAGTAACGAGAACACAGAATTCATTTATTTGGGGCCCACCTTTGGGAATCACAACTCTGCCTGAGGTGAGAATGGTATTTGGCCTGTAGAACTTGGACCAATGACAGAGGTCAATGACAACAATATTCATTCCGAGTAGACTTTGTGCACGTGGAAATGGCTAGACTTCTGGTTGTATGTACATACATAAAATCAGACAAGAATATTAGGTCAACCTAAAAATTCCTTTTTGGATCTGCCAAAGAAGTGAAAAAACGGTTGATGCACTCACTTGGAAAAAGGTGCCTTTCAGTGCTTTTAATACTGGCTCAGTTAGCAACTGGCCTTAAAAACTTTATTGACCAACATGAAAAGCTATTTCAAGGGAGAAGAAAGAAATTATAATGCCATTGGCCATCATGCATTGTACAAGTACCTACTATCAAGGAAAGTCCTTCCTAAGCACATTTTGTGGTTCTGGATCTAAACTTCTCATAAGCACATGCAAAAGAACCCTATCCTCTCAATTCATCAAGAATATTCATGGATTGCAAAGATGTTTAACATTTTCCTTTGTCTCATTAATTTAGAAAGTCAAAGTGCTAAACCTATGCACTTGTGCTTCAAAGTGAACTGAAAGATGTAAGTTAGAAAATGACTTTGATTTTTTTATTTTTTATGTGTTCCTTTCACTGCAGGACTTAAAAAGATCTATTGGGAAGCATTTAATCTGACTGCAATGCAGAGTTTGGAGATATGTGTTCTATATTCATCCCATAACTTTGCTTGTCAGAAATATTTTAAAACTTGTGTAGTCCAAAAATATGATTATCATGAAAAGTTCACCAAACTGTCAGAAGTAGGCACTTAACAAATTGTAGGAAATTAAAGCTTTGGTTATCCCTGGCTATGGCAGACTTCATTAAAATACTAGCCTGTCCGCTTCAAGTTTAAATAACAGATTTGTCAGTTTTATATGCAATGGAACTATCCAGTTTTATTCCCTGGGACAAGACTGGGAGGAGGTTGAGTGGTGAAGGTTGAACAGTGCTGCCATCTGCTGTCCCAAAGTGAACATGACTTTTAAATACCTGCAGAGCAGCTAGGTGGCCATAAAAAAGAGGGTGTTATTAGGCTGCTTTGAGCAACATTTTGAATCAACATTTGACAGCTTTTTGTCTTTAAAATGAATATGGTCAAAGTCATCATTAGGCCACCTACAATCTCAGAATTACACTAAATCAGTTAAAACCTATCCTTAGTAACTTGCTGTCTTAGACACTTTCTCATTATGGGGACAAAAATGCCCAACACTCACAAGTTAATGCAGGAAAGGTTTATTTTAGCTAAGTTTGTAGAGAATTATGGCATACTTGCCTCCCAGACAGAGTCTCATGGCAAGGGGTGCAGCAGAGGGGGAACAGTCCACAGTAAGGCAGGCAGGAAGCAAGAAACAGGACAGCCGAGCTGGACAACAGTCAGAAGGGTGCTCTGGACAGTCTCTCCAACATGGGACAGAAAAGACGTGGCAGCCTTGCTCAGAAGCAGAAGCTGCTGTCACCAAGCCCAGACTTGGCTCCAGCAATGTCGCATAAGAATACAGGAATGATTGATCTTGAGATATCTCTTGATGAAATTCATCACAATCCATGATAGCCAAGGATGTAGCAGCCACTCAACAGATACCATGAAGCCCTATGAAATCAGATAGTCATGTGTGTTTAAGACCCTTATTTGTGACGGAGGCAAACCCTAAAAAACCCTCCAACTTCAGATGCTTTGAGTGGACTTGGCAACCCACTAAATCTGGAGGACCCATGCCTGTGCAACATGCCGTGTCCCCCCACCCCATCTTCACTGTGGATGACACCTCTGATGGAAACTGCCCAGTGCGTTACAAACTCCCCTAGGGTAAAAGGTGTCTTCCACCATCTTCCTCTGTTTTCTGGGACAACAAGCCTTTGTAGCTCAGTGCATAGCTGCAAGGTTAAGTATTCCCAGAGAAAGGAACAAAAACAAGACCCACAAGGCTTGCTATTTAGCAACTCTTTTCTCCAGATTTACAGTCTCTGGGACACCTGGTGACCTTCACAGAACACCTCGAGCACGTCAGCCAAGGGGCCCACACCAAATTGGTAGCTCTCTTGGGGCTGGCTATATGCTATCCCTACCCAGCATCCCTCTGCAAGCCTGGAGCCTGCAAATCCCAAGCAAGGTGGCATTTCTTTATTTGCTTTTAGGACTGAAGTTCCATTTTCCCACCTTCCACCTGCTGCAAGAAAGGTCGTTCTTAGCACATGACTGTGTCTTGCATGTGCCTGGCTTCACTGGATGGCAGCAGAAAGGGACCTTTCTTGGGCACGAGATGAGACTGGCAGCAGAACCTGGGGTCAAGTGCTGAGGAGCCAGCCCTGAGGATCCTTCCCCTAGCAACTGTCTTTATGACTGCATCCTGCTGTCACCTTCAAATGAACCAAATTTCCTGTGATGGGGAAAGGAGTTTGCCACCCCCTACTCCTGCTTGACATGAGACTTCATGTGCCACGTGACAGATGAATCCCATGTAATTCACTGACACCAAACCACTCTCCTCTGCTTCTGCTGTTTCATCCCCTGTCCTCTCCCCCGGGGTCCTCAACTTTCCTGACTGTGCTTCAGCTCATTTCCTCAGGGAGGCCAAGCAGGTCACTGGGCCTGGCTTCACTGGAAGGACAGTGTGCCAGCATCACCAAGATGACAGCTTCAACATTAGTAAACACAATTTTGCCCAGTATTGGAGACTGAACCCATGGCTTTCCCATGAGCTAAATGCCTACTCCTGTCACATATTTTAATTTAGGACAGAGTCTCACTAAGTGTGACATTCTTTTCTTTCTTTTGGTCCTTTTGTCTTTTGGGGACAGAATTTGGTATGCAGTTCAAAGTATCCTGGAACTCACCTTGTAGTCCAGGCTTGCTTTGAACTCATGATGATCCTCCTGTCTCAGCCTCCTGAGTGCTGGGAAGACAGGAATGCACCGCCATGCCTGGATAGACACTTAACTGAAGAAAATATGAGCTACTTCATAGATGATACTGGGACTACAGGTATCTTTGAGAGAGTGACTCATACTGTTTCTCACACCAAAGTAAATTTGCAGTAGGAGAAAATTTTACAGTATTACCCTACGCTGTCAGTAATATTTTTAAAGATTTTTAACTGGGTAGTGGTCACTGTAGCCCACAAGTTCCACAATGAAGAAATGTATTGAATGCACTTAAAATGTAAGATCCCCAGAATCACTCTAACAAATGTAAAAAGCAAATTACAATTACATTTGGCTGGTATGGCATGAAGATGTGTTGTCTCATGCATTTGCCTGACAGTAACCATAAAACCTTTGCAGAAACACAACCTGGCACAAAGGCCACAACAACCTGACAGAAGAAAGCAATGTTTCTGTAAGGACATTCACCCGTCAGCTGTCTCTATAATCCAGTCCTCCCCATTTTATCATGAAAAATTCCGCTGGATTCAGCCTCCTCAGCTTGCTCAGAGTTCATTACTTTAACCATGTTCCCATTCCAAGGTAATTCTCTCCTTCAAATAAACAGCACGATCCCTTTCAGAATCTGTTGTTCTGGTTGCTGTTTGGGTCAAAACCTTTGTAAAATTCTCCAGATGTGAGGCATTTGAACCAAGAGCAGTGAGCAGTAGCACTTGGGAAAGGGGGATGAGCTAGGTGGCTGGGGACTCTGTGTTCTACGGGTTGGACCTGGATCCTCCTCTAAGCTCAGCTCCCCAGTGCCCTGGAGAGAGACACCTCTTATCATCAGCCACCCATCCAACCTCAGCCAAAGGAGGTAAAAATAGTGAGGAGGGGCTTCTGCTTCCTGAGCTGCCCTCCCATCAAGGGCAGCTTCCTGAATGGGGCAGGAAGTTTTGGGCCAGAACCCTGGGGTCAGGTGCCAGGCCACAATGCCCTCAGTCCCCTGGAGCACATGGGCCCAGAACAGGGTGTCTTTGAGGAGTCCAAAGGCCACTGTCACATGGCCAGGATGCTCATAATGCTCCTGAGAACACTTGCTCCTGCCTTGCTTGGAGGTCTGCAGGAAGAGTGGGCATGGAAGCGAGCTCCCCTCCCAGCAGCATGGCATGCTGGCCCCTCTGACCTCGGGTCCATGGGCTGTGAATGTTCCCATCCTCTGTGCTACCTACAGCCACCAGCTGTTGCCTTTCCTAGCTCCTCCTCTACCTCCATCCCTAAGTATGTGTCCCCCAGGGGAAGCCGCCCGAGACCTCAGAGGACAAAAGCCAGAAACCAAGGAGAGGCTTTAGGTGAAACAAACGCAGGCGCAGAATGGTTGCTCAGCTTTATTTTTTCAGTGCCACACGCTTAATGTCGTCTCCTGTCCTGCCACAGGGACACAAAACAAGTGGGCCCCCGGCACCCAGTGACTGACTAGCAAAGGCAGGAAAACCTATTATCAAGAAGGATGAGGCAACACATGCAGGAATAGAGGGGCTTGGGAAGGATGCACAATGTGGTGTGGGCTTCAGCCCCCTTTTGCTGGCAGACAGAAGGGCGGAATCAAAGGCCTCAAGCGCTGCAGTGTCTGCAAGAGGAGGGCAAGTTCCTCCAGGAAGCTGCCGAACACTATCTGGAGGCGGTCACGGTCCTGGGCGACCCATCTCCTGGGAGACAGAGGGACAATCAATGCAGGTCAGGACTCCGAGCCAGGTCAGCACTCCCACCCTGTGCAGCCCCCACATTCAGCGCCACCCACACTCAGGGACCCCAACAGTCAGCGTCACCCACACTCAGCATCACCTGCACTCAGAGTTCCCCAAACTCAATCCTCCCTGCACCCGCACTCTGCGCCCACCGTGCCCCATGGCCTCACACAGTCAGGACGCTGCGGTCCCTGGTGAGAACCCGGTGAAGGTCACGGCTCTCCCCGAAATCAGCCAGGCACCTTAGGCTGAGCTCAGCCTCCAGGGAGGACCAGAAAGGCACCCTGACCTTGCTGTGGTGAGAGGTTAAGGCCTGATGCGCTACTGTCCACTCCCGGCCCGCCAGGTCCTCTGTCCCCTCCTGTCCAGTTCCGATCTGTCCGGTCCAGTCCAGGCCCGGGAGCTCTCAGGCTGTGCTCACCCACGTGGCTCCCCTCCCTCGCCCCCTTCGCCCGGGCTGTGCCTGTCCATGCGGCCCCTCCGCCCGGGACCCCATCCCCTCTCCTGTCCCCGCGTCCACCGTGGGTCTTGCGCGTCTCTGGCTCCGCTCCCCACGCCTCCCCGTCCCCCAACCAAGGCCCCGTCCTGAAGGATACAATTCATGTAGACCGGTCCCTGTCCTGCTGACCAAGAGCACAATGTCCCCAAAGGGCCACGGGCCATGGGGTATCTGGACGATCCGTGAGACAGCTCCAGTGTAGGCTCCCTCGTCCCCGGAGACACCTGCGCCACCCTGGTCACTCTTGTGGCCGTCTGCTCCGCCCTCAGCACCGCCAGAGGACTGCATGGCTGCCGGACCTTTTTCCTCAGACGCTGCCTGGATTATTTATACCGGATCAAGTAGGCCTCTGTGAAGCTCCGCCCCTTTCCCACCCACAATGCACCTGGCGATGCCTATAGCGCCTGCGCAAGGTGGACCTCGTGGCCCTCGTGCGTGCGGGCTGTTTTCCCGCCAAATTGGCCTTCAGACCTGAACTGCTCTTTGGTTGCCAGGCAACGGGATTTCCTCACACAGCCCCGCCCAGAGAGGAGGAGCCAGGGCTGAAGGCTCCCTCCCGAGGGCTGAGTCTTCTGACCCTGCCTCTCCTCCACCCCCTTCCAATCTTGCAACCTTTACAGTAAAATGAGGATTCCCAGACACTGCAGGCTGTGCTTCTTCTGTTTGCTCTTTGCTGTGCTCAGCGCCCTGTTCTGTGTTGGCTCCACGTAACAATCTTGTTGTTGGCAGGACCTCGGCACTCACGGGGCCCCGGTCCGGGTCCTGTCACCTCCCCGCACCTTAGTGTCCCCTGAAAAGAAATAACACAGAACAGAGCCAATCAAGACTATTAATAGAGTGAAACTGGTACAGGACCCTAGAGCAGGATAGCGGGATCACAGTAACAGGTACCGGAGCACATCTTGTTATCTTCACGGCAGTTCTCCATTCAATCAGGTAGAGCCAAATCAGACCAAAACCAGAACACTATAGAACCATTCACCACAGAACCTTGACTGGAGCAGAACAGTGAATCGAAACAAAGCCCTGGGAGACGAGCGACCTATGGTGGCCCCTGGACGCATCCGCAGCAGGACAGCTGCGCCTTCCACCCAGAGAAGATGCGTGGCAGAGGACAGCCGTGGAGGGAGCCCAGCTGCTGTGGGCTGGACGCCTGTGACCTAGCAAAACGCTGGATGGGGAGGGGAAGGGCCTCAGGGCCAGCAGGTCAGCGCCCAGAGAGGAAGGGACGGAATCGAGCGTGCACCAGCTCACTACCCTATGCAAGGAAGCAATGAAATTGGCTGGAGCTCTAGGGAAGCGGCCTAGAGCTTGGACTGCCAGCCTGAGAACTAGGGTCCTGGCAGGCGAGGTGCTACAGGCCCCTGGTCCCAACACCCAGGAGGCTGAGGCAGGAGGATCCCCCCAGACAGCCAGGACCACGCAGTGAGTTCCAGGCCAGCCTACACTAAGAGGCCAGAGAGATACTGCCTCAAAAGACAAAGAAAGGAACAAACACGAAACCTTTGGGCTTTGGGGGCTTTCACACTGACCCAGGGGCAGGACTTGAGGGTGTCCTTCTGCTGCCCTGCACCCCTTCGGGGCCTTTGGCCATGAGGTTTTCCAGTTTCATTGACTGCAGCCCCTTGGGCCACGTAGCTTGGCTCCCAGCCCTGGCCTGCTCTCCCTCCTCTGCAGCAGGCCCAGCTGCCTCTGCCTCCCTGGCCCCTCGGGTTCCCTTCACCACCAGAGTGTTCTGCTGCCCTCCGCAGGTCTCAGTCTTGGTCTGCCTCTGTCTCTATCTCTCTCAGTTTTTCTCTGTCTCTCTTTTTCTATTTCTATCTCAGTCCCTCTTTCTCTCTGTCTCTGTCTCTTTCTGTTTCTGTCTTTCTCTCTTTCTCTCCCTCTGTGTCTCTCTCTATCTCTGTCTCTCTGTCTCTGTCAGTTTTCCTCTTTTTCTCTCTCTGTCCCTGTCTGGGTTGCTCTCTCTCTCTGTCCTCCCTCTCCCACCCCACCTCCTCTGAGACAAGGTCTCTCCAAGTTTCTAATTTGTCCCAACTGGGCCCTAAATTGTGACTCTCCTCAGCCTGCAGTGTCAGGATTATATGTATGACCCACCCTGCCCATTTAGAGTATTCATTTGTTTCAGTGTTTAGCAGAATGCGTGTAACAAATGCATAGCCTGAGACACTAGAGTAGGAAAGTTTGGCTTCCTGGCCATCTTGCAGACGATTAGTCGCAGTAGCCCTTTTGTATATTTAGTTCGGAGTTTCGAAATACACAAGTGCGTTGTCTGACCGTGAAGGCAGTTTTGCTTCTTCCTTTCTCTTTCCCATCAGTGGTTTTCTTGTTTCTGTTTTTCTCTTGAGACAGAGTCTCACTGCCTAGCCCAGGCTGGCCTTGAGCTCCTGGCCATCCTCCTGCCTCAGCCTCTGAGTGCTGGGACTGCAGGAACGTACCACCAAGGCCCGCCTTAGCTTTTCTTGATTGATTTTCCTCATAATAGGTTGGATTTTCCTGCTTGAGTCTTGCGTTCAGGGTTTTCTGAGTGGTACCGAGTGGGTGGCAGTGCGGGATTATCGTAATTGCGGCTTTCCCATGTCTGGCAAGGCTGAGTCACCATGGGAGCTGTGTATGGCCCTGCCAGTCAGAGTGCTATGCAGCCCTGCTGGGTTCTTTTGTTCGTTTATTTAGTCTTTCTTTTTCTTGCACAGCCTTGTGTGGTGGGCTGACTTTCGATCTTTTTTAGGCTGGCCTTGAGCTCACTCCATAGGCCAGGCTGGCCTCAAACTGGAGACGATCCTCCTGCTTCAGGCTCCCAAGCTCTGGGATGACAGGCCCTACCACGGCACCTGGTGTCCTTTTCCCATTGCCAAAGCTCTATTTTCATCATTGTACCCCCTTGACTCTTTTTTTCCCATCCTCTTTCCCTGCTCTCCCTCCCACGCCCTGGTGTCTTGTTCCTCCATCCACTTGGAGAAGAGCTCTCCCTACCTCCTATTTGTCTATCTTCCATTTTGCTCTCTCTGTCTCTGTCTCTCTCTGTCTCTCTTGCTTGGGCTCGTGCTGCTGCTGGTGCTCCCAGTCCCCCTGTGCCCGCCAGGTCTACAGGCTCCCCTGCCAGTTTAGGCCCGAAAATGTGCTGGAAAGCGGGGTGGAACAGAGAGAGCAGGTGCCCAGGTCACGTCCCCTCGAGCCTTCCTCCTGGCCTCCCTGCTGCTCTCCGCCCTTCTCAGCTCCCAGGTGTCCGGGCAGGCGTGCTCCACACCCAGGCCGGGACCTTCCGCGAACACGCACCAGGTGACGTGCACTTTATGTGACAAAAGAATATTAGATTCACAATGCAAGCAGCACACACTCCCTGAGTGAACGAGTGGGTGTGGTGTGCACGCCTCCAATCTCAGCACTCTGGGAGGCAGAGGCAGGCAGGCATGGTCTCAGGCTGAAACACAAAAATACAGTGAAACATAAATACATAACTGCATAAATAACTTTAACTGGGCTGGTGAGGTAGGTCAGTGTGAAGGCTCTGGGTTAAATTCCCAGTACCAAAGGGAAGTATCCAAAATCCAAAGTAAAATAATCCACTGGCAAACTGCCTTTTGGAAGACCTGCTCCTGACCCTGGCAATGAGGCCTCAGCCTGGCTTCTACTCTCAGACAGCACAAAAAAACAGAACCATCCCTGGAGCGGCTCATACTCACAGGAGAGAAGAGATTGGGCAGGGATGATCTTACCCCCAAACCCCTAATCCAAGAATGAAAAGGACGGAAGGCAAGAATGGCGGCGGGCGGGGGGGGGGGGGACCCACACCAGAGAGCCTTCCAGAAAGGGGCGTGGCTTGCCAGGTGACTGTTGGGATTTAACCCAGAGGCCTGACCCTTAGTTATTTCTCCACTAGCCTGCCCATCCCTCCAATCTGTCCCTTATGCCCTCAGTATGCAAATAGAGTGCATGCACTGTACCCTTATAAACTGTGTGGAGCCCTCTTTGTTGTCATTGATGAGGGGAGTTGCTTTGGTTTTTGCCTTTTGGTTTGTTTAGTTTTTGGAGCAAGGGTCTCTCTGTGTAGCCCAGGCCGGCCTCGAGTTCCAGGCAATCCTTCTCCCTCAGCCTCCTTCATGCTGGGCTCACAGGTATGCGCCGTCACCCCTGATCCTATGTAAAAGAAGATGTTTTGTATTGCTGGGCTTACAGGTATGCACCATCTAGCCCGATCCTTTTTAAAGGAAGACTCTTTGTATTGCATCTTTTTAATTACAAGGATCCAAAAAGTTATTGAAAACTCGAAAGATTAAAAGGAGGGGAGACAGCTTGACAAGATTGTTAGGCAAAAGGAGGGAACAGAGATAGGAGCTCAGCAGGCAGGGCAGGGTCATTTGGAGCAAACCTGAGAGGGACTCTGGCGTGAGGCCCAGAGTGGCCTCTGTCATACAGGCCGTGAGGTCTTCTAGTGGGCTGGGAGCATAAGAAATGCTGCGAAGGGAAAAGCTGAGCGAAAAGGAGCCGCGTTGTCTGCTAGAGACAAGGCTTGAGAAAGGCAGGGTGTGGGGAGCAGGGAAGCAAGCAAGCAAACAAAAAGCGAGAGAGCTCAACGTGAAACTCTGCCCCCGAACACCAAAACAGTGTACTAAAAATTAAATGCTAACTTGTTGCAAATGAGATAAAAGCATTTTAAAATTAATAAGCAGTTAAATGAAAAATAAGTCCTTTCACAGAACTGTGATGAATCCTTATTACTAACTTCTTACAAAAATGAAAAGTTAAATTACTTTAAAATAATCCACACTGGCTGTGTGTGGTGGTGCACCCCTGTGATGCTAGCACTTGGGAGGGGGAGGCCGGAGGACTGCTTGGAGTGTGAGGCCAGCCTCGGCAACCTAGTGAGTTCACCTCCAACCTGAATTACATAGTGAGATCTTGTCTCCAAAAAACTGAAAAGCCAAACACCCATAGAGTACTGAAGAGACAGAGGAGCTTGGAAAGTATATCGATTTTCTTTGTCTGCTTTCTTTTACTTTATTATCTTTATTTTTTGTCTGTTCTTAGAGGGAGGGGTGTGTACCAGGAATCAAACTCAAAGCCTGGCACTTACCAGGCAGGTGCTCTGGCTGCTGAGCTAAATTCCAGGCCCATATTTTTTGTCTTTTTTTATCGGTACTGGGGATCAAACTCACGACTGCCTGCTTGCAAGGCAGGCATTTATGTCACTGAGCGAAATCCCCAGAGTTTCACTCCACAGGTTAGGCTGGCCTTGAACTCACTTTGTAACCCAGGCTGGCCTTGAACTGGCAGCAATCCTCCTGCCTTGGCCTCCCGAGCGTTGGAGTTACAGGCATGAGCCACCGTGCGGAGCCTCCTTTCTCTCCTTTAAAAGATGCTTGGAAAAGCAAGAAACAGGCTGTCTTTAAAACCAATGAGTAGGGCCAGGGATATAGCTCAGCGGCACAGTGCCTACCTGGCAAGTACAAGGTCCTGACTTCGATTCCCAGTGCCAAAAATCAAACAAACCCAAAAGCCGCCGATCTTGCCCATCAGAGTTACTGCAGGGGCTACTGCTTTGACACATAAAACAGTACAAATCAGTTCTAATGTAGGTAAAAGTAAAGCAGTTTTCATTTCTAACATGACTAGGAAAATGGATTAGCCTCACTAAAGGCAAAGCAACTTTGAGCTCAAATACAGCAAGCAGAATAATTGTTTATTGTGATCACACCCTTAAATTGGTTTCTTAATAGGATTATGTTTTTCTAACTCAGTTATGCATTCAGGACCAACTTGAGGACAAAGCAAACTCCTAAGCAGACTGGCTTAGGTGCTTAGCAGCCTCCTAGCCTTCTGGAGCCAGGGAGCCCCGAGAGCTTGCAGCTGGCCAAGAAGCCGGCTCCCAGGCCTGCTCTGAGGCCCGGAGTGGGTGCAGGTTTTCCTTTCCCTAGGCCGGCTCTGCACTCCGTTGTGGCTTCCCTGGCGGTATGGAAAATGGGCTAATGATCTGACAGCAGCTCTCTAGTGGATGCAGTTGCCTTTGGGGGTTCCTGGGACTATTTCTTGGGGTGTGGCCTTTTCTTGAAAGCACACAGGGAACATTGGCCTTGCCTTCTGAGGCTCTTGGGGGTTCTGTCCAGGAGGGGTCCTGGCATCCACGAAGGTGAGCAGGGTCCGCCAGAGCTGTGCCTCTGTGCTGGCACAATGGTCTTGCTGCCGCTGCTGCCCTCTGGGCAGCGGAGTGGGCACAGTGACTGCCCAGGCGAGCCGACTCCACGTGAGACACGCACCGCGCCCTCCAGCGCCAGCAGAGGGACTCTCAGCCCTTCGGTTTCACACCCACAGTGTGTTCAAGCCTTTGCTTGGGACATATTCCTTTTGATTTCATTTTTGGTTTTGTTTTTGTTCTCCCTACAGTGCTGGGATTGAACCCAGGGCACTGTAGGGGCTAGGCAAGCCCTCTGCCGCTGACCCTCTGCCCTAGATTCCCAGGGGGTACCTCCTTGTTTCTTTTTCCTCTTCCTCTTCCGCTCTTCCCCCTCCTTGTCCTCTTCCTCTTTTTGTTTTGTCCAGACTGGGTCTCAATTTGTAGTTCACCTTGCCCTGTCACTCGCTCTGTTGCCCACCTTGTCCTTGAACTCACAGAGATCCTCCAGCGGCCTCAGCCTCCACACTGCTGGGATTGGGGTGTGTGGCATCATGCCAAGTGTTGGTTCTTTTCTCATCTTTTGAACTTGAAATGAATAAACAGCGGTTCATGCGTTGAGTAACTGTAGTTTCATTCATTTAGCCGCTTGGATGACCCAAGGCCGCTTTCCCTCCAGGGAGAAACGCCTGTCTTGTTGCCATGGCCTTGGCTCCTGGCTGAATACCCAGCAGATCGTATTTTGGCAAGGAAGCAGGACAATGAGCACTTGGTGAATGAGAATCCGAAGGTGGAGGAAGGAATGAGGAGAATGAGGGTCCATAGGTGACCACTCTTGTCCTCAGTGCTCCAGACATTGGCCTAGAAATGTAGGTTAATTTAGCTGGGGGACCAGACTTTTGACCGATTCTTCCTCCCCGCCCCAGGGAAGCGTGGCATGAGCCTTTGTTCTTGGGCTCCTAGATGACACTGTCAGGCCAGAGCACTGCTGTTCCCTAACCCCCAGTGGCTTCTCCACACTCCTCAGAGCCCAAAGTGGAGCCCGTAAAGTGGGTCTGTGGGGAGGGCGACAGGGTGCAGGAGGGCGATTGTAATGGCCACAGAGAGGCCCTTTAATGTTAGGTCTCCACAGGGTGCTTGGGGACAAGGACCTATTCTCATTCAGTTTTCCTTTTCTCTCACTCTTAGGCGATGGACTGTGCAAAACCCTGGCCACCTCCACGCAGTGTTCACCTCCTTCCATGCTGACCTTTCCCTCGTCTTCCACATCATGCAGCTCTTGGGGCCTCAGTATCCCTTCGTTCCTTAGGAGGGAGGGGGGCTGAGGCCTGCTGTCCCCTGCCAGCATCACAGCCTTCCCTAGGTCTCGGGTTCTCGGGTTCATTGCCATCCTCTCGGACCCCAGTGTTTTCTGCTTCTGCTGGCTAATCGGTGGGGACCCGAGGCCCACTGGCTCTGTCGCCCTGCTGGTGCACGGGCGCGGTGATTAAATGTGTGTCTCTGCAAAAACGAAAGCTGAGCCACGATGCCCTCTTCGAGTTTATTTTCCCTACACCATCTGTTTTCTAGCTCTTGTCCCCGAGGAGGCTCCCATGGGGGACGCATTTACAGACTGAGCCGGAGGTAGTGTGAGTGCACTCGACCAACAGCTGGCTGTAGACAGCACAGAGGTCGTGCGGTTCCCAGGCACTGGGTATGGGGGCAGGATGGCGCAGATATCCTGCTGCTGGGCTCAGGCCTTGGTCCTGTCACTCTGTCCCCCATGTTTCTCGCCTCTATTCAAGCCCACTTTCCTTTTGTGGTTCCCGAATCCTGGGTTCCCGGGGCACCTCGCAGTCTCTGCAGGAAGGAGGGTCACACAGGGCCCAGTGAAAGCAGGAGCAGCAGCCTGGTCAGAGGTCCCAGTGGCCCGGTTGGTGCCTGACATCCCTCGCTTTGGTGTGGGGCAGAGCACAGAGGGTCAGACTCTGCAGACCGGCTTTTGCCCCCTGGAAGGAGCCCTGGGGAGCCCAAGGAGCCTGATCCTCCATTCTGCCCATCAGGGGAGCTCAGTGGGCACCTGCCTGCCCCAAAGACCAGGCACACAGGGACCTGGCTTCCCACATTGGATCAGGAACCATGGGGCGTGGATACCAGAGAGCTCACCCCACCAAGGAGAAGAGAAACAGGGCGGGGCGGCGAGACTGGACAGACTCCTCCGAGGAACTGCAGACAGCACTGGAGGGGGCAGAGAGGTACTGCTGCCTCTGGACCAGGGTCCCTGGACCCCAGGATGGCTGGTCCCGGCTTGCTGGTCAGGGCCAACTACACTGAGGAATTGAGGCAGCAGAGGGGTGGGGTGGGGCAAGGGGGTGTGATGGGTGTGGCCTCAGAGGCCAGGCAGGGCTCACCCTGTGCAGAGCAGGGACTGGTGCTGCTGCTGCTGCTGCTGCTGCTGCCACGGCTGCTGAGGTGGAGGCCTTGGCCCTGCTGCCACCCAGCGGCCCCCTCCAAGGTCCAAAGTCAGGGCCCTGGTGGGCTGGGGCACCGTGCCAGAGCCACTGCCCGGTGGCATCCTCTGCCACACCCTGCGGGGCTGCATCCTGGGCACACGGACAGGGAACCCAGACCAAATTCCCTGAAGGGAGGTCAGCACAGGAGCTGAGGTGGAGCTGCCCCAGCTGGGCTCCAGAGGGGGGATCCACCTCCTCCAGTGCGCCTGGGACCACTTCGGCAGAGGCCCATGGCCAGGAGGCTTGGGCAGGCAGGGCCCGTTCTGCAGCTTTGGCGGAGCCCTTCTATACCCTTGGCCCATGGGGGGTCCAGGGGCTGCCAGTGGGCCCGGCCACGGAGCTCCCCACGCCCGCCCTGGGACACGGTGCAGCCCGAGCTCCCGCCACAGGAGCACACCTTTTGGGGGGCAGAGACCCACGTGGCCGAGGGAGGATGTGTCCAGGGTGGGCACTGCCAGGGAGCCACACCCCGACTGGGTTCCCGGGCCTAAAGCATGTGGGGCTGGGCTCAGGCTTAGCCGGGCTGTGCAGGGCCCGGCGGGCCTAGTTCGGCCAGAGCCACCTCCTCCTGCAGAACTTGGTGGGGGGCAATGGGGGTACAGATGGGACGAGCAAGTACTGCGCCCATGGCCGTGATGCCTAGAGTGGGCACCGCCAGCGAGCCGCACCCGCGATGGGGATCCCGGGCCTGGAGCTCGTGGGGTGGGGCGGAGCTTGGCTGGAGCCACCTCCTCCCCCAGAACTCCATGTGGGGATGAGGGGGATGGCCCAGCACAGCGCCCAGGGCCGGGCTACCTCTGTAGGCCTCAGGGTCCCAGCAGCTTGGCTAGCTGTCCAGATCCCAGGCAGGGCGTGTCCCCGCGCCTCCCCGTCCCTCCCCCCACCCCCCGGCCCCCTCGGGGGGCTTGGAGGGCCCTACAGACTTTCCGGGTACAGAACCAGGTCCTTGGACCCCTCAGTGCCCCTATGACGGAAGGAGGTCTCTGGGACTCCGGCCGGGGGCAGGGGATCGGACCCCGGGGGCCCATTGGCCCAAGGGTATTGCATGAGGGTGGAGACAGCCGCTCTGATCAGGGCTCAGTGAGGTTGCTCCCCCACCCCAGTGGGGTGGCAAACAACAAGCCTTTGTGGGGGAGAACTACTTGGCGGGAAACAGCCTGCACGAGGTCCAGTCTGCGCAGGCGCAGTGGCTGAACTGTGGTGCATTGTGGGTGGGAAGGGGGCGGAGCTTCGTAGCCACGTCCTCGTGGAGGAGCACCTGGAGGCGGCCTCCAAAGGGCTGACAGAGGACAGACGGCCATGCAGAAGGCTGAAGCCGGGGCGGGTGGAGTGGTGGGCCACGAAGATGACCGGGATGGCCGGGCAATCCCTGATGACCCGTGTGGCGCCCGAAACCAGGAAGCTGCGCAAGAGCAGGATGTCGCGGGCCCGGCAGGTGCGCCTGAAGACGAGGGCCTACCCGCTCCCGTCCGTGTGCCCGTTATGCTGGTACCTTATGGCCCGTGGCCGGGTTGGCAGGCTGAGCTTGTCATCAGCAGGCCGTCCATGGGCCTGCACGAATTGTATCCTTCGGGACGGGACGTGGCGCCATGGCCCGGGGGGGCTGGGGGCGCAGGCAGGCATCGGGAGCGGGCGGGACTCGGGGAGGGCAGGGGGAAGGGACAGAGGGCAGGAGAGGGTAGGCTGGGGCCTGGGCCAGGCCAGAGCCCCAGCCAGAGCCCCAGCCGCGCAGGGGCCCAAGGTGGCCTGCGGGGGACGGGACCGGGGCTGGGGTCCCGGGGGAAGGGGGCAAAGGAAGGGAGCCAGGTGGGGTGAGGACGGCCCGAGAGCTTCCCGGGCCTAGACAGGACGGGACTGGACGGGACTGGACAGGACGGGAAGTACTGGACGGAGGGCCTGCCAGCCGGGCCGCATTGGATACATCATCCCGCCTTAACCTGGCTCCTCAGCACCCTCAGCGTGCCCTTCCTGACTCCCACAGCAGCGGAGGTCGGCCAGAGATTCCTGGCGTCTTTTAAGGAATACTCAGATATTGAGAGCCAGCTGACTGTGAATGGCAGCTGCGTAGTTGTGTCAGTCCTACAAGGGGTTGGGCTTCTGGGGAGGGAAGAGTGGCACTGTATGGGGCACAGAGGGGCATTGTATGGATGCAGGGTGGCAACTAAATGTTGGGTCTAAGCAGAGGGTCAGGTCACGATTACCTAGGTTAAGCGTCCTGACTTGACTTTTGCTTTCTCTCCGCTTAGGAAATGGATCGCCCAGGACTTTGACCGTCTCTACACAGAGTTCACCTCCTTCCTTGATGTCCTGTTCCTCATATTCCAGATGATGAAGCGCTTGGGGCCCCAGTTTTCGGCTGGGTGTTGATAGGAAAAGGAAGCTCAAGGCCATGTGTCCCTTAGCAGACCGTGCGCATCTTTCCCTAGGCCCTCGGTTCCTGAATTAATTGCTACGTTCTGTGTAGATCATTTCTTTTCCTGCCTTTGCTAGTCAGTCACTGGGTGCCGGGGGCCCACTTGTTTTGTGTCCCTGTGGCAGGACAGGAGACGCCATTAAGCGTGTGGCACTGAAAAAATAAAGCTGAGCAACCATTCTGCGCCTGAGTTTGTTTCAGCTAAAGCCTCTCCTTGGTTTCTGGCTTTTGTCCTCTGAGGTCTTGGGCGGCTTCCCCTGGGGGACACATACTTAGGGATGGAGTTAGAGGAGACGCTAGGAAAGGCAACAGCTGGTGGCTGTAGGTAGCACAGAGGATGGGAACATTCACAGCCCATGGACCCGAGGTCAGAGGGGCGAGCATGCCATGCTGCTGGGAGGGGAGCTCGCTTCCATGCCCACTCTTCCTGCAGGCCTCCAAGCAAGGCACAGAGCAAGGGGCCCCAGGAGCACTGGGCCGTGCCCGGGGCCCCAGGCTGAAGCCAGATTCTGCCCGGGGTGGGAGGAAAGCTCAGGATGCAGAATTGCTGTCCTGCCTGATTCCAACCTTCTCGGCTGATGCTGGGTGTGAGACCCATGATTGCTCCAGATCATGGTGCCACTCAGGCTTTGGATAGGAGGCCTCTCTCTCCTGGGCCCTGTGGGGCTAGGGAAAAGGGTGCCCTGGACGGGGCAGTGAGAGGAGGATCTGGTTTTTCAGTGGAGAGCACCTCAACCTCGGCACATGCCTCAGCTCCTCCTCCTCCCCCAGCCCTCGGCCTCTGCTCATTGCTCATGGCTCCCCTCTGTTACCTTTGAAAAAAATTTCAACACCTTGTGCTTCCAAGCAGCAGCCAGAGGGAGAGATTCTTTCAGGGTGCCTGGCATTGATGGGAGGAGAGCCTGGCCTTGCAAGGAGAATACACGTGCCTTGGTGAACTAGGAGCGCGGCTGTGGAGTTGAATGATGGGAAATTTTAAGGAAAAAGCGGGGAGAAACACATGAGATAGTTTGAGATCCAGTAAGCCCAGGTGCCAGATGCCATAACGAGGTTACACTCCTCAGAAGCTGAAACGGCAGCTGCTGGGCAGGTGTCCATGCAGACGTGTTGCTTCTTTCAGGTCCTGGTGGTCTTGGTGTGACTTTGTGCTTCTGCAAAGGGTCTTGTGATGGTGACTCTTGGGCAGCCTCCGAATGACAGCCTTTGCCTCGGTACCTTCCGCCTTCTTTATTCACATTCTTGCAGGATCCTCTTGACTGTCTGGCACCACGTGCATTTAACAGGTACATGTTATGGTGGAGAAGGTGGACTGTATGCCCTCTGGAAAGTACTACCCACTGTAAAATCATTAAACTATTTACTGACAGAGTAATTTGGCACTTTAAAATTATCTGCTGCTGGAAATCTACTTTGGTGTGAGAAATGACTTGAATCAACTGCTCAAAGGTTTCTCGATTCCCAGCCTCATTTCTCATTCCCATGCCTCAATAAGGCATGTTTTAGACCCAGAGTAGAGAAAATCGTGATTAGGAAATCCCTGTGTCACAAGGAAACATACTCTGCTGCTTTTTCTGGCTTCTATTATTCCAGTGCCTGAGCTAGCTATGATGAAGTTTTGGATCGTTCCAGCACTGAGGTGATGTCTTGTTTTGTCAGTTTGTTTGATGTTTGTTCTTTGTTTGCTGAGACAGGCTCTTGCTATGTACTTCAGGCTGGCCTTGAACTCACTACGTAGCCCAGGCTGGCCTCTAATTCACAGTGACCCTCTGCCTCAGCCTCCTGAGGGCTGGTACTACAGGTGTGAGCCACCAGACTAATGTAATCTCTGTCTCTCTGTCTCTCTCTCTCTGTCTCTGTCTCTGTCTCTCTGTCTCTCTCTCTCTCTCTGTCTCTCTCTCTCTCTCTCTCTCTCTCTCTCTCTCTCTCTCTCTCTCTCTCTCTCTTTTTAAGACAGGGTCTCTCTGTGCAGATCAGGCTGGCCTCGAACTCACCTTGTAGCCCAGGTTGGTCTCAAACTTGCAGGGATTCTCCTGCCTCAGTTTCCCAAGTACTGGATTACACCTATGAGCCACGACCCCTGGCTGATTTTATTAAGAAAAAAAGGATTAAAAATAAGGTAATAGGAGGAGGGTATGAACGGTTAATACATTGCATATTGTTATTGTTAAATTAGTTACTCAGAGCACAAGATACCAGCATTTAATGTTCCAAACAGTATGAGCACAAACCTTTCTTTTCAATGAACGAAGAGAAATTAGTTGTATAACTATCCTCATCCTCACTAATATGTATGTGTGTGTATATATATACACCTTTTCCCTTCTCTTCCACGTTCCCCCTTTCCAGTTTCTCTTTCCATTTGAAGTTTCTTCTCATTTTACAACATCTTTTCTACATTTTGGATCTGATTTGCTCTTTCACCTTCTCACACTAGGGAGACGATATGATGTTTACACATGCGCAACTGGTTTATTTCTCTTATCGGTATGGTCTGGAGTTGCATCCATTTACCCATAAAAGTCTCCAGTTTCTCATGCTTTACGGCTCAGTCGTACTCCATTGTATTAAAGGAACACACCTCTTTTATCCATTCCTCGGCTGAAGGGCATTTGGGTTGTTTCTAAGATTTAGCTCTTGCAAATTGTGCTGCTACAAACATAGTGCATGTACATCGCTGGGGTATGGTGTTTCTAATACTTCTGGGAAGATACCCAGGAGGGGAAGTGGGACCTGCAGTCCTAGTTGATTGAGGAATCTGCACACTGATTTCACACTGACTGCACTAGTCTACAGTCCCACCGACAGTGGAGGAGGGTTTCTTTTTCTTCACAGCCCCTCCAGCGTTTGTTATTGCTTGATTTCTTGATGGTAGCCTTTCTTTCTGGGGTGAAACAGAATCACAGTGTTGTTTAAGTTTCATCTTTTTTTTTATTTTTTTGTCTTTTTCATTTTTATCGGTACCAAGGATCGAACTCACGACTGCCTGCTTGCAAGGCAGGTGCTTATGCCGCTGAGCTAAATCCCCAGCCCCAATGTTGCATCTTTTAAATGACCAGTGGTGGTGAACATTTTTTCACGTATATACTTGCTGTTTGCATTTCCTCACCTGAAAAGTGTGTACTCATTTCAGATGCCCGTTTTTGGATTGACTCTTTAAATCTGAGAGATCTGGTGTTTTTTGGGTTTTTAAAATTTTTAAAAATATTTTTTATGTTAAAGAGATTAGGACAAAAAAGGACATAACAAAGCAGATCAGATCAGAACAATGCAAGTAACATAGTATTTTACTACAAGCCAACCCATAATTAAAAGTAACTACATAATGTCTCTTTCTTTGAAAGAATTGAGCATAACTTCATATACCATAGTATCAAACATAACAAAACAGTATAAAACCGTTCAAGAGAATGAAAGTATTACACGGCTTTCAGAACCAAATAGCTGAGAATGAACAATGGCTACTACATTATCTTGTTTTCCACAGAAAATTTGTTTACACTATCACACATGATAATACCAATAAGATATAACAGAATAGAACCAAAGAAAAGAAAAACAAAAGCATAATAGGACTTCAAAGTAAGATGATACTAAATCAGCACTGGCTATTCTAAAGTATTGTTTTCTTTGAAATAGCTGTTCATACTATCACAGATAATAAAATCAGGTAAACTAGGATAAAACCATTCCAACTAATGAATGCAGACATTAGCAGGCTTCCGAGCAATGTAATGGGGAATCATGCTCACTATAAACTCTTATGTACTCTTAACATTTCTTACACTAGGGAAACTATACGGAATTTATACATGTGAGTTTGATTTATTTCTCTTATGAGTATGGTCTCAAGCTGTGTCCATTTATTTATAAATATATCAATGTGATAATTCTTTATAGCTGAGTAGTACTCCATTATATAAAAATAAGACAACTTTTTTATCCATTCTTCAGTTGATGGACACTTAGGTTTTTTCCAAGGTCTGGCTATTGCAAATTGTGCTGCTATAAACGTGGATGCACATATATCACTGTGGTATGATGTTTTCAGTTCTTCAGGGAATATGCCTAGAAGTGGAACAGCTGGAACAAATGAGACTTCCAATCCCAGCTTTTTGAGAAATCTCCAGACTGACCTCCACAATGGCTGTACCAGTCTACACTCCCACCAACAATGCTGGAGACTTCCTTTTTTCCCACAGCCTCTCCAGAATTTGTTGTTGCTAGTTATCTTGATCCTGGTCATTCTTTCAGGAGTGAGATGGAATCTCAGTGTGGTTTTAATTTGCATTTGTCTAATGACTAATGATGATGAACATTTTTTCATGTATTTATTTGTCATTTGTATTTCTTCATCTGAGAACTGTGTATTCATCTCAGATGCCCATTTTTGGATTGGGTCTTTGAATTTCGGGGGTTTGATTTTTTTTTTTTAATTCTTTATATGGTTTAGACAAAAGTCCTTTGTCTGAGGGAGAGTTCACAAAGAATTTTTCCCAGTTAGTGAGTTTTCTTTTGACTATGCTGGAGATTTCTTGTGACATGCAGAAACTTTTTAATAAGACGTGATCCCAGCTATTGATTCTGGGAAATATTTCCTGTGTGGTTTGATTCCTGTTCATGAACTGTTTACCTACCCCTATGTCTTCAAGATTTTTACCTAATTTGACTTCCAACAGATGTAGTGTTTCTGTTTTAATATTCAGATCTTTGATCCATTTAGATTTTAGTTTAGTATATGGTGATAGGCATGGGTCTCGCTTTAGTTTGTGGCATATGGAGAGCCAGTTTTTCCAGCACCATTTATTAAAGAGACTGTCATTCTTCCAGTGAACCTGTTTAGCCCTTTTATCAAAGATAAGGTGGTTGAGTGTGTTTGTAGTTGTGGTTGTGTCTTCTAATCTATTCCATTGATCTTCGGCTCTGTTTTTATTCCAGTACCATGTTGATTTTATTACATTTGCTTTGTAGCATAACTTTAAGTCAGCGATTGTGATGCCTCCTGCCTTTCCTTTGCTGCTTAGAACTGTCTTTGCTATTCTAGGTCTCTTCTGGTTCCAGATAAATGTTAGGAGTGATTTCTCTTGATCTGTGAGGTATGTTGATGGTATTTTTATTGGGATTGCATTGAATCTGTATAGCAGTTTTGTGAGAATGGCCATTTTTACAATATTTATTCTTCCTACCCATGAGCAAGGGGTGTCTTTTTTCTGAGAGCCTCTTCAGTTTCTTTTTTCAGGGTATTATAATTTTCCCCATACAGATCTTTCACTTCCTACGTGAGAATAAGGCCTAAATATTTCTTTTTTTTTTTGGTTGCTGATGTGAAGGGTGTGGCTTCTCTTTATTTCTCTCTCTGTGATTTTCTTGTTAGTGTATAGGAATGTTGTTGATTTTTGAGTATTGATTTTGTATGCAGCTACATTGCTGAATTTACTTATTAAATCTTGGAGTGTTTCAATGGAGTTTTGGGGGCCTTCTATGTAGAGCATCATATCATCCGCAAATAATGACAATTTAACTTCTACTTTTCCTATCTTTACCCCTTCTATTTCTCTCTCTCTTGTTTAATTGCTCTGGCTAGTATTTCCAGTAACATATTAAATAGGAGCAGTGATAAGGGACATCCTTGTCTTGTGCCTGATATTAAGGTAAAGGCCTTCAAGTTTTGGCCATTTAATATGATACTGGCTGTTGGTTTGTCATAGATGGCCTTTATCATATTGAGGTAATGACCATCTATTCTAATTTTCTGTAAGATTCTTATCATGAATGAGTGTTGGACCTTATCAAAAGCTTTTTCTGCACCTATAGAAATGATCATGTGATTCTTACTTTTGGCTTTATTGATATGGTTGATTACATTTATTGATTTACATATGTTGAACCATCCCTGCATGCCTGGGATGAATCCCACTTGGTCGTGGTGTATAATCTTGTTGATGACTTGCTGCATCCTAATTGCCAACATTTTATTGAGGATTTTTGCATCTGTGTTCATTAGGGAGCTTGGCCTGTAGTTCTCTTCTTTAGTTGGGTCTTTCTCAGGTTTTGGTACTAGAGTAATATTTGCTTCTAGGAATGATTTAGGAAGGATTGCTTCCCTTTCAGTTTCATTAAAGATTTTGAGGAGTGTCGGCGTTAATTCTTCTTTGTATTTCTTGTAGAATCCGTCTGGGCCTGGGCACTTCTTTGTAGGTAGGGACTTAATTACATTTGCAATTTAATTAATAGAAATTGGGGAATTAAGCAGTTTTACATCTTCTTGAGCTAGCTTTGGTACTTCATAAGGTTTTAGGAATCTGTTCATTTCTTCTGTGCTGTCAAACCTATGAGAGTAGAGGTTTTCAAAATAGGTGTTGATGATCTTCTGTATCTCTAGAGAGTCTGTAGTGATTTTTTCCTTTTTCATTCCTTATTGCATGATTTTGAGCTGTTTCTTACCTTTTAAAAATAAGGTTGGCTAGGGGCTTATCAATTTGATTTATTCTTTCAAAGAACCAACTCCTTGATTCATTGATTCTTTGGATTGTTTTCTTAGTTTTTATAGCATTACTTTCTGCTCTGATTTGTATAATTTCCTCCCTTCTTCTGGCTTTGGGATTGACTTGCTCTTATTTTCTAGATGTTTGAGGTGCAGCATCAGGTTATTTATTTGTATTCGTTCTGTTTTCCTGATGTGGGAACTCAGTGCAATAAATTTTCCTCTTGAGGACAGCTTTCATTGCATCCCACAGATTCCAGTAAGTTGTATTTGAATTTTTGTTTGCTTGTAGGTATGTTTAATTTCTTCTTCAATTTCCCCTGTGATCCACTGATTACTCAAGAGTGTGTTATTCAGTTTACATGTGTTTGTGGGATTTTTGCAGTATTTTTTATCATTAATTTCTAGTTTCATGGCACTATGATCTGATAGCATGCATGGGATAATTTCAGCTCTTTTGCATTTATTTAAATATGCTCTGTGGGCTAGTATATGATCTATTTTAGAGAATGTCCCATGTACTGCTGAGAAGAATGTATATTCTGATGTTGTTGGATGGAATACTCTGTATATGTCTATGAAGTCCATCTGTTCACAGGTGTGATTCAGTTCTGTTATTTCTTTGATGATTTTCTGTGTGGTTGATCTCTCCCTTGGTGTCAATGGTGTGTTAAGGCCTCCTGTTATAATTCTGTTATTGCTAATTTGGTTTTTAATTTCTAGTAATATTTCCTTTATGTAACCGGATGTTCTGGAATTTGGTGCATATATATTTAAGATTGTTACCTCTTCCTCTTAAAAGTTTTCCCCTAGCCAGTATATAATGACCTTCTTTATCTCTTCTGATCATTCTTGGTTTGAAGTTCACATTGTCTGCAAACAGAATAGCTTACCCCCGCATTTGGGTGGGGGGTGGTTCCTGTTGCATGAAGTATTGTTTTCCATCCTTTGACTTTCGTTCTGTGAGCATCCTTTTGGGTTAGTTGGGTTTCTTGTAGACAGCATATGGTTGGATGCTGTTTCTTGATCCATTCTGCCAGTCTGTTTTTTTTTCCATTGGTGCATTGAGACGATTTACATTGATCGTTATAAATGTTATATATTGGTTTATCGTTGACATGTTATCTTTCTGGTGTTGCATCTTTATTTTTCTGTTCTGTTTAATTGTCTGCTTTGCTTAGTGTTTTTTTCCTATGTGTATCTAAACTGTCTTTCACTACTCTTTACAGGGTTGGCTTGGTGATCACGAAGTTCTTCAGCTGTTCTTTGTCATGGAAGTATCTTATTTCTCCATCCATTTTGAAGGACAATTTTGCAGGCTACATGCGTCTAGGTTTGAAATCATTTTCCTTTAGAATCTGAAATACCTCACTCCGTGCTCTTCTTGACTTCATTGTTTGTGTTGAGAAGTCCGCTGTGATTCTGATAGGGTTTCCTTTATAGGTGATCTGTCTTTTCTCCCTGACAGCTTTTAATATCCTATTCTTACATTGAATTTCTAGGATAGTGATTATTATATGTCTGGGTGTAGTTTTATTTTGGTTATGGCTATTTGGAGTTCTATATGCCTCACTCATCCTGACGTCAGTTTCCATTCTCATATTTGGGAAATTTTCAGCTCTTACTTCTATGAATAGCCTCTTTATATCATTTGTGCTGTTCCCTTCTTTTTCATTTATCCCTATCAATCTTCCATTGTTTTTCTTTGCATCATCTTGCAGCTGTTAAATTGTTATATCCTGATTCCTTGTTATTTTTAAAAGATCTTTCCTTTCCTGTTCACTTGCAAAAATCTTATCTTTGAGGTCTGAAATTCTGTCTTCACTTTTGTTGAGTCAGTTTTGACATCTTTGAATGGAATTTTCGATTTCCTGTATATTCCTTTGAATCTGCTTCATGTATTGTGTTTGTTTTTAAGGTGTTCATCCAGGGATTCTATCTTTTTATTTTGTTCCTCTAATTTTTAACTGTGGCTTCTTTAGATGTGTTCAGCATCTCTTTCATTAGTTTTATCATTTCTTCTTTTACCTGGGAGAATTTTTCTTGTCTGAATTCCTTTAAAGCTTCCTAGAGTTGTTTCTTTATTTCAGATGTTATTATTAAGGTATGTCATGGGTATGGCATATATTTTCTTCTATGTACGTGGCTCCTAAGAGTTCTTGGGATGGGCTGGAGGTTTCAGATTGCATTTTGCTCTTTCGTTCTGTCATTTTCCTGTATTTCTGTGTTTCAAATGTTGTTCCAAGACTTCCCCTGGATGTGTTGGAAATCATCTCCTATGCCCTAGGCTCCTGGGACTGAACAGAGGTTGCTGAGCTTGGTCCAGTCAGGCCCTCAGGCCTTCCTGTGCCACCTTCAGTGTTCCTGGTAGCTGGGCAGGTACCTAACCACTGTGGATGATGGGCTAATGCTCTTCCCAGGCAAAGACCAATGCCCTTGAACTCACTTCACCTCCTCTCCACTCCCGTAATTGAAGAAGGTCGCTGGGCATAATACAGTGGCTCCACAAAACCTCCCAAAGCTAGTCTAGTGTGGCTGGGAGTTGGGCAGATCCTTGAGCACTGGAAGCCATGATCTTAAAGTCTCCCAGGGCTCAGGATGGCATGCAGACTCATCCCAGCAACCAGCTGAGTTTCCAGGTTTGGGAGAAGTCACTGGGCCTGTCCTGGGCAGACCTGCAAACTGCCAAGCGCAGCCTAGTGTGGCTGGGCTCCGGGCGGGTCCTTGAGCTTTGGAAGCCATGATCTTAATGTCTGCCGGGGCTCACGATGGGGCGCGGATTCACGCCAGCCACCAGCTGAGTTTCCCAGTCTGGCGGTTTTTGACTTCTTTATGTGTTTGTGATAGTAATTCTTTGTCTGAGGAATAGCTGACAAGCATTTTCCCCATGTTATACATTGTCTCTTCCCTCTGTTGATGGTCTCTCTTGCTGTGCAAAAGCTTTTTAATCAGATGAGATCCCAGCCCTTGATTCTTTGTGATACTTCCTGTGCAGTTGGAGTTTTATTCATAAATTATTTACATGTACCAGTGTCTTCAAAGGTTTTACCGTTTCTACCGTCCAGCAGATTTAATTTTTCTGTTTTAACATTTATATTTTTGATGCATTTCAAATTTAGCTTAGTGCATGGTGAAAGATATGGGTCCACGTTTCATCTTTGGCATGTGCAGTGCCAGATTTTGCAGCACTATGTATTACAGAAGCTATTTCTTTTCAGTGTTTGTGTTTGGAGTGTTTATCAAAGACAAAGTGGCTAAGTATGTGTGAATTCTTTCTGCATCTTCTAATCCGTTCAGGTGATGTTTGGGACTTTCGTTTTTTGTGCCATTACCATGCTGTTTTTATCACAGTAGCTTTATAGTGTTATTTCAAGTCAGGCATTGGGATGTCTCCTGCCTTGCCTTTGTTGCCCAGAAATGCTTCCGGTATTCTAGGTCTCTTCCAGTTCCAATGAATCTGAGAATTGTTTTTCCTAATTCTGTGAGATGATTGCTTGGAGTTTTGATGGGAATTGCATTAAACCTGTTTAACACTTTTGGCAACATGGCCATTTTTCCTCCCTTGGTTCTTGAGACCCAAGAGAAAGGGATATTTTTCCATTTTCTGATATTCTCTTCAGTCTCCTTTTTCAGAGCACTGCAGTTTTCACAGTAGAGGTCTTTTACATCCTTGATTAGCATTGGTTCTTAGGTATTTCATGTTTTGGGATGCTATTGTGATGGTATAGTTTCCCTCTTTATTTTCCTCTCAGTGAGCTTGTTTTTTGTAAACAGCAAGGCTATTGATTTTTGAGTGTTGACTTTGTATGCAGCTAATTACTGAATTTGCTCATTAAGTCTAGAAGTCTTTTGGTGGAGTGTTGGGGGTCTTCCATGTAGAGTATCATGTCATCTGCAAATAATGATCCTTTCACTTATTCCTTTCCTGTCTTCATTCTTTTGTTTCTTTCTCATGTCTGATAGCAGTCTCCGGCTAAAATGTCCAGGACTGTACTGAACCACAGGGTAGACAGTGGATATTCTTGTCTTGTTCCTGATTTCAGGGTGAAAACTCTCGATTTCTGTGCATTTAGTATGATGCTGGCTGTTGATTTGTCATAGCTGGCTTTTCTCAGATTGAGATAAAGGCCATCTATTCCAGTTTTCTCTAGGGTTTTGAGCATGAGTGGGTGATGTGTTTATGAAGTTCTTGTGGTTTCTTTTGCCATTGGTTTCCAGTTTCATGGCAATATGATCTGACAGTGGCATAGGATAATTTTAGTTCCTTTGCATTTACTTAAGCATGTTCTGTGAGCCAGAATATGGTCTAATTTGGAGAACATCCCATGTGCATCTGAGAAGCATGTGCAGTCTGGTGTTGTGGGGTGGAACAATCTGTAGACATCTTCTAAGTCCATTTGTTCAAAAATTTGGTTCAGTTCTAATATTTCATTGTTGGCTTTTGTCCACTTGGTCTGCCTTTTTGTGTCACTGGAGGACTGAGGTCTCCCAGTACAGCTATATTAGGGTTTATTTGATTTTCTGTGTCCGTTAACATTTGTTTTATATAGTTGGGTGCACTGGCGTTTGTTGCATATATGTTTATGATTGTTATCTCTCCCTCTTGGACTGTTCCTTTCCAAGGGTTTAGTGACCTTTTTGTCTCAATGAATCAGTGTTGGCTTGACATTTATTTTGTCTGCAAATACGATAGCTACACCTGCTTTTTTCTGAGTTCCTGCCCCATGGACTATTGTATTCCAACCTTTGACTTTCAGTCTCTGGCTTTCTTTTTGAATTAAATGTGTTTCTTGTATGGAGCATATTGTTGGATCTTGCTTCTTGATCCGTTCTGCCGGTCTGTGTCATTTGATTGGTGTTGAGAATTGACACCAATTGGTCTGCTTGTAATACCAGCTGAACTGAAGCAGCATGGTGCTGACCCTGGCAGGGCCACCTGAGGATTGTTGCTAAGATAAAAATAAGGCCTGGAGAGAAAGAGGTAGCGTTGTCGGTTCTCCTGTTGCCTTCAGCTCTCCTGCAGGAGCTTATCAAACTTCTTTCCTGATATGAACTTGACTGTTCTCATCGTCAGAAGAGCTTGGGGAGTTGTTATCACTGAGGATGGCAGTGGTTCACTTTGGGGGAGCTCTGGTCTTTATTTAACCTCTTCCCGGCTCCAGAGGGGAAGACAGTATGCTGTTTAATCTCCTGGAGGAGCTCGTGGTGCTGGCTTCCTGATATGAACTCGGCTGGTCTCATCACTGGAGGACTCCAGGACCTCGTCGTCACTGAGTGTGGCTGAGGATGCCTGTGGTACTTTTCAGGGGCACTCTGGTCCTTGCGTGGAGTGTCGAGTTCTGGCTCCGGTGCAGATCACTTAACCTACTGGCACAGGTCCTTCATCCTGCTGGCACAGACTTTCTGGCTTCCACTGCTGACCTTTGGGCCTTCCCAGCACAGATCTTTGAAACACACTTGCATGAGACACTGTCATGGACTCTAGGTCTTCAGCTGGGCTCATGCAGGACGTTGCTGTGGGATCTGGGCTGTCCCCTGGATCTTTTGGGTTCCTTAGTGTGTGGCAAACTTTCGTGCACTTTTCATCTATGACTCTTTGCATAACTATTATAAAATAATTCCATAAATTATGTGCCCTGTATTAAATTGCTTTCACTGCCAACCTTGTCCACAGCAGTTGGTGAACTGAGACCATTAACGTTGAAGGCTACAACTGACATGTATTGGCTTATTCTTGTCATGTTATTTTCCTGTTGTTGTCTCCCCCTCTTTTTTTCTCTCCCTTGTTTGCCTTGCCTGGTAGGGTCCTTCTCTTGGGATTCATGGAGCTGTAGTCCTTTTTGTCTCTTGCTAGAAGATCCTTCAAAACATTTTGGAGTGCTCAGACTTTTTTTCATGGAAGCATCTTCTTTGTCCATCAGTTTTCAAAGATTGTTTTGTGGGGTCCATCAATTTGTGTCGAAGTTGTTTTCCTTTAGAGCTTGAAATATTTCACTCCAAGCTGTCCTGGACTTGAGGGTTTGTGCTGAGAATTCAGCTGTGATTTTGATGGATTTCACTTAGTAGGTAACTTTTTTTCTCTTTCTCTGGCAGCTTTCGTTTATTTTATTTTATTTTATTTTATTTTATTATTTCATTTTATTTTATTTTATTTTGCTTGTGGCTTTTTGGAGTCCCATATGGCTCATGTATCTGCATATCAAATAATTTTTCTCTACCAGGGATGTATTCTGCTATAACGAGTGCCATAACAGATTTTAATATCATTTGTACTATCAGCTGCTTGGTCACTGACTCCAGTCAACCTTAAGTTATTCTTCTTTGCCTCATCTAGCTGCTCCTGGATTGATTTCTCATGGACCCTTGCTATTTTTAAGAAATCTTTCTTTTCATGATCAGCATTCACAAACCTGTCCACTGTATCGGAGATCCCGCCCTCACTTTGGCTTAATCTGCTGTGGATACTTTCAATGGAACTTGTATTCTCCTGGCTATCTACTTGAATCTGCCACAGGAACTCCATCTGTAGGGAATCTATGTCTGACAGTACGGAGTCTTCCTCTGTGTGTGCATGACTTCTCTCCCCATTTATTCAGGACTCCTTTTATATCATCCAGGAACGCAATTGCACAGTTCCTGTCCCCCCCAACCTCCCCCCACTGCACCCCTGACGCAATACATGTGCAGCACAACAGTTGTGATTGGCAACACTATCTAGTCTCTGTACCTTGCTTTGAATGCCCGTGTGTGCTTGTGGACAAAGACATGCACGTGAACCAAGAAGTTTATCATCTGCAAGACGAAGCATGTAACGGCCCTGATATGCTGAGGGATATGGTTTCATGGCTACTTTTAGATGACGTAACACATGTACAGCACAACAGGACCTGGCCCCCTTGATACTACTGCTTGTGATTTTTACTGGCTGTTAGGTTCAATGTTGAATGCTGTGCACGTCATAGCTGCTTTAATTCTCAGTGTGTCAGATAACATTTTCGGGGACAGTATATTCATACTTGTGATTAGGGATTTGCCAGCGGATTTTGTTTGGGATATGTGACTGGAAGGGGAAGAAAAACTAGACTACGCCAGGATGATTTTGTTCTGAGCCACTGCCGTTGATTGCTGTGGGGAAGAGATGGGTGTGTGCCTAGGTGAGAATAAGCTGTTTTGGACTGCAAATTTTGCTCTTTACACAATTGCAAACTGTAAGTTGGTCCGTTGGATATGGCTGTGGAGTTGGTATTGCAGAGAGGAGAAATAGCTTTGAGGCTCAGCGATGTACATACCAAATTCACGCATGTGAGATTGCAGGAGGGTAGCAAGGAAGCCAATGAGGTAGAGAAGATGACAAGAGACTGACTGAGCTTAGGGTGCTCCCGCAGTGAGGACTCTGGGCAGAAGTGAAAGACCCAGCAAGAGACTTGCGGAGGCAAGAAAGGCCAGCGAGCAGGAGCAAGCCAAAGGAGGATGGGGTCCTGGAGGCAGCAGGAAGACAGTGTTGACATGGTTTCCAGCGCTGCTCTTAGGTCAGATCACAGGCAGGCTGGAAAACGTCCTCCTGCCATGGACGTAGCTATATTGTAGTGATGAGTGCTGTTGGTGTTTTCCCCTCCTGGTTTGACTTTTAGCAGGATGCGTTTCATTATTTTCCACATTTAATGTATCTTGGAAGTCCATGAAAAGATATCCTTATGTTGAACCCTTCTGCCTTTTACCAGGGGGACGGAATTCCTTGGTTCACAAGGTAGCAATCTTTAAGGTAGCCCAGTGAATACAGTTTGCTAATAGTGTGTTTTATGCTTTGGCATATACTCAAATTGTAGTGCTCCTTTCATGTGTCTTGTCTGGTTTAAATTTCTCAGCTAACTCCCTTTTTCTGTTTTTTCCTTTGCCTTGCAGTAGTGGCAGTTGTAGCCAGGGCCTTCCCAAGGAGCTAAATGCTCATGCTTTCTTATTTTTATAGTTTTGCTTCTCATTTTGGGACAGGGTTTAGCTTAGTTGCTAAGTTAGCCAGGTGGGCACAACCTGGTGACCCACTTGCCCCACCCAGCCGCCCTCCTTGCTGAGATTAGAGGTGTGTGCCACTAGCCGTTGGCTCTGTTTTCCTGTAATGCTTGACTGGCCTCATGGAACTCACTGGGAGTTGAACATCTCACATCTCTACTCCTCCAAGAGTCTTCCCTTAGGGCCTCCTTCGCTGATGAGTGGATTTCTTTCTAGTATACCATTTCGTTCTTTTTCGATTCTCTTTTCTAAAAAATGGTTAAGCTTTTTCCAGTTGTAGGACACCCTGGGGATTCCCACTCACATTCTAATCTCGTAAAGCCCGTGCCTGAATTAATACCAACATATTTCCATAGTAGAGTGCCAAACATTAGCTACCTTACACCTCCATCTACGCGTATGTTGGTCCAGGCACAAATTGGGTCTTTCTGCATGTCTGCCCCCATATTCATGCCCTTGTGTTTGCACACATGTGGGATATATAGTCTGCCAAAAAATGTATACATTGGGAAAAGAAAACTCACATAAATTCTTCAATATTAAATTTATTGAGACAACATCATGAGGGGCTCCTTGTCCCTGAGCCGGCCTCTCTCCACCATCACGGGCAGGGGTCGCTCCAGTCTGGGTCTCTGGTGGCACAGCCCCTTAGCGTGTCCCCTGGGAGGCACTATCACTGGGCCACCAAGCACAAAGCACCTGGACAACTACCTGGTACCTTGCATTGAGCAGTGCCGTGGGAGGGGGGACAGGACCAAGTCCTCACCTCAGCACCGCAGTACCCCAACCTTCCTGCCTGTGGGCTGTGAAAGCTCCTGTCCTCCGTGTCACTGATACCCACCCACCTGTCATCGACTTTACTCACTCCCCTTGATCTCCATGTAGAAATAGGTGTTCCCTGTGGGAAGGTTCCCTTGTCCCCAGAGGACTAAAGCTACAAAGCAAGGAGTTCCATAGCTGAAAGAAACTCAAGCACGGAGTCATAGGTCAGCTTTACTTTGTGCAGCAAGAAACATTTGAGTACAATTCTCGGCCAGCGACAAGGAAACAAACAAGCGGCCTCTGAGCACCTTAACTCCTGAAGGGTGAAACAACGAGGGCACAGAAGGCCCAAGGAAGTGTGTGCGCTGTGGCGTGGCACTCCTGGGCTTCAGCCTCCCTCTCCTGCTAGGATGAACAGGGATCGGCAGCATGCATGCACTCCATGTTCTGCAAGACTCTGGAAAGCTGGCTCAGGAAGGGGGCGAACACTGCCTGGAGGCCGCCTGCGTCCAGGGCGACCCATCTCCTGGGAGAGAGAGGGGAAACTGCTCCAGGTCAGGACTCTCAGGCCTGTCAGGGTCCCCGCCCTGTGCATCAACCTCTCCCACTACACTCAGCGCCCCTCACGTGCAGGGCCCCCCAAGCGCAGTGCCCCCTGCACTCAGCTCCACCCACAATCAGTGCCTGCCATGTTCAGCGGCCACCATGAGCAGTGCCCCCTGCATTCAGCGCCCTAAACACCCAGTGCTCCACGTGCTGGCCGCCCTCTGCGCCCTGCGGCCTCACACAGGCAGGAAGCCGCGGTCCACCATCATCCGGCTATGGTGCTCCTCAGAGGGTGTCAGGAACCTTCGCGTGATCTCCGCTAATGTGGGGGAACAGAAAGGCACCCTGAGGGTGCCGAGGAGCCAGGTTAAGGCGTGATGCCCTATCTACCGACTGGGCCCTGCCCACCATGCCCTCGGTCATGACCTGTCCCGTGAGGTCCAGTCCAGTCCCGGGCAGCTCTCGGGCTGTCCCCACCCTACCCGGATCCCCTCCCTTGTCCCTTTTGCCCAGGACCCTAGCCCTGCTCCTGTCCCCCGCAGCCACCATGGGCCCTGTGCGGCTACAGCCCTGGCCCCAACCTCCCCTCTGCTGCCCTATGACCCTGTTCCCTCCGACGTTCCAGGCCATAGTGACCGCTTCCCAAAGGATACAGCACATACACATGCAACCCCAGCCTTCAGACCACAAGGCCAGAATGCCCGCAGGTCCACGGCCCGGGAGGCATCTGTACAACACACCTGACTACACGAGCACAGGCGCCTCCTTCTCCAGCCCCAGTGACTACACCTGCGCCACTCGGGTGTCCAGCGCCATCCTGGTCACCTCCGTGGCCCTCCGCACCACCAGCACAACCGTCAGGGGCCTGCATGGCTGTCGGGCCTCTTCTCTCGGTGCCCCCCTGGATCCAGAACTCCTGGCACAGGCTCCTGCTGAGGAAGGAGGAGTCTGCAAAGCTCCGCCCCTTCCCCCCACCCCCAAAACACACCGGGAGAAATCTGTGGCGCCTTTGCAAACATGCCCACACCTAGGAGATGCCTGCCAAGCCAGATGGTATGGTGGCCTGCAAGCCTCTTGTGTTGCCAGGCACCCTGCTGGGCCTTGCCTTGTACCAGTGGATCCCTAACCATCAGGTCTCCTTCAGGGTCACCCAGCCCTAAGTCCCAACGACTCCTTTCTGCTACAGGGGCACTGAATGTGTCCAGAGGCAGGACTCTGTACCAGGGAAGTCTGGGGACCCAACAGAGCCCTGGGGCGGGACTGGGGATATTCCTTGCCTGAGACCTGGACACCTCGGTAAGCTGCTGGACCCTCGACTCCCACTGGGGAAGCCCGGCTGTGGGCGCTGTGCTGGCCGAATCCCTGACGCTCCCGTAGCTCCTGAAACCCCACCCCCACCCGCACCGAATTCTGGAGGAGGAGTTGGCTCTGGGCAAGCCCAGGCTGATCCAGCTGAGTCCCCAGCCCAGTCCCAGGAGCTCCTGGGCCAGGAACCATGCGCTGTCTGGGGTGCTGCTCCCTAGCGGGGCTCACACTGGGGGTGTGCCCAGGACGCCCAGAGAGAAAGCCCTCCAGAGGCCAGCAGCTCTCCATGACCTCCAAGGGATCAGCAGGCCCACACATCTCAAACCCTTTGGTGTAAAGCTGGGCCCTTCAAAAGTCCGCATCAGGGGGACCCGTGCCAGCCTCGTCCCCTTCTTCTAAGGGAGAACACTATTCGGGCCACATCTCTGGGAAAGGGGTCCAGTAAACTCTGCAGAACTCGGAACACACCATCATCCACACCCAGGTAAGAGATGAAGCTAAGCTGGCCTCAGGTCGCCTAGAAGGTGGCTAGGACAATTTGAAGGGAATCAGCTGGAGGGCAATGAGAGACTGGCAGGCTGTGGAGAGAAGAGAGGAGAAGGGAGAACGCGGGCAGTGAGGGAACAGTGAGGCTGGTCAGGGCAAGCTCGGTCTGACGCTGCAGGACTGTGCTGCAAATGCAACCAACCTCGCACGGGAAGCACTAGAAGAAAACCGCGTCTCTACTAAACATGTACGGGGTACACGATAGAAGGACAAAATGCCATAGCGCTTATACTGCATTAAAATTATAAGTAATCTAGAGATTCCTAAAACTATTTGCAGAGGGGGCATGCCAATGCTACATTTGATGCAAGGGCTCTGAGTTCATGGCGGTTCAGGTTCAGGGACCTGATCCCAAGCCTGGAGTAGCTCCCCGTGGATGCTGAGTCATGACTGTATTGGTTTGAAGCCCAGAAATTCAAGAACATCCTGAGTATCTGGCAAAGAGTTCCTTATTTAACTATCACTCTCAAATTTGTTCGCCTGGGCCCCATCGTTTCATAGTCAAAATTGTTAAACATTGTGACCGACGTGACAGAAACATATCTTTGTCACGTGCCAAACAAGTCTTTTCTGACTGAGACACATGAAGGCTGTGACTGGCAGTGCTTAGGCCAGGACTGGCAGTGTGGAGGGCACTATTTAACCGGCACCTCCCATGGGTGGGGCTTTTGTGCTCATATGTGAGTAGTCGGAAGGAACAGAAGAAAAACATCTAATGTAACCCAATGAATCACTGAAGCGAGCTACCAGCTGCCCTCTGGAGAGACAGCTTTCAAGGAAGGTCCAGCACTGTTGCAGAATTTGGAAAAGACCGCTTTGCAGAAGCAGCTCAAAGCCACAGACACAAAGGGAGCTGTGTGGCGTCAGCCCCCTGGTGTCTAGCCTTGGCCCTGAGACTCGGTGACTTCAGGGAGTGCCCAGGACAACAGTGATCACCGCATCAAGCAGAGGTGCCAATTAGAAGAACTTTCCAGGGAATAATTCAGCCTCTAGTGAATAGTACCGAATAACTACAACTTCTGCAAAGTAGTTCACTTGGGAACTAATTAGAAGTTTTTCTCCACAAGTAATGAATCACTTTCTTAACTGTTCTGTTGACAAATGTAATACATGCTAACTGTAATCACACACACACACACACACACACACACACACACACACACACACACGAGTTTGGAAAGGAAAAGCCAGATGATTTCACACACATCTGTCATCACACGACTCAGAGGGTGGAGGCAGGAGGATCCCAGTGAGTTCAAGGCCAACCTGGGCTACAAAGTGACTTCAAGGCCAGCCAAAAGTGCATAGTGGAGGAACAAAGAAAGAAAGTAAAACTCAACTGCTATTTCATCATTAAAAGTAACCACACTGAAAGTGTGGCATATTTGTGGATAAATAAGCCAATTCCTGCTTACTACTTTAAACGACGATTGGAACGTGATACCCAAGGCATGTTTTTGGTTATCATCATTCTATTGTTAGTGGTTTAGGAAAGACTTCAGCTATCCAGATGGCCAAATAAGTTCCCGGAAATTTTCTTTCAGTATGTTTGGTTTGATCCTACATATTTCGTGAACACGTTGTAAACCATTCATATACAAAGAACCCTTCCTGTGTATAGTAGTCCTTTAGACACTTCTTTCATGCTTCTACTGAGATACACAACAAGAGCTGAACAAGTCCGTGTTGATCGCCCATCCTGTTTCGATTCACTCAACAGTGATTATTCGCATCTCAAACTTACCCAAGAGCGGCTGTTCCGGGCACACCCCTGGGTGGGCACCACCAGGAAGCTGCACTCCTGACTGCACGCCCGGGCCTGGAGAGTATGGGGCTGGGCTTGGCCACAGCCACTTCCTCCCCAAGAACCCGGTTGGGGGGCATTGGTTGGAGGCAGGGACCATGGGCCAGCACAGCGCCCAAGGCCTGGCTCCCCCTGTGGGCGTTACAGGTCCAGCAGCTCCAAGAGGCGTCCAGATCCCAGACAGGGCCTCTTCCCCACCACGCCCAGCCCCGTCCCGTCCTGCACAGTCCAGCACCAGGCATTCACACAAGAAACGGCTTTGATGCTCCTAACCTGCCAGGCCTTGTCCTGTGCCATCCCACCCAGCGGCTCCGGAGGGCCCCATAGATTTTGCCACTACAGAGCATGACCTCTGGAACTCCTCAGTGCCCGGTAACCCAAGGGCATCTCTGGACCCAAGGGCTGAGCCAGCTTGGAGGGGACCCCACGCCTGAAGGTCCATTGCGCATGGGCACTGGGCGTGGGGGGGGGCGTTCTGGACGGGGCTCTGTGAGGAAAGCCCCGTTGCCTGGCAACCAAAGAGCAGTTTAGGCCTGAAGGCCAGTTTGGCGGGAAATCCGCTCGCGCGCGCATGAGCGCACACACAGGTACGCACGCACACACGCACACATACACGAGAGCCACCTTGCGCAGGCGCTATAGGCATCACCAGGTGCATTGTGGGCGGTGAAAGGGGCGGAGCTTCACAGAGGCCTACTTAGTCCGTCCTAATCCAGGCAGCGTCTGAGGGGAAGAGGTCCGGCAGCCATGCAGTCCTCTGGCAGTGCTGAGGGCGGAGCGGACGGCCACAGGAGTGACCAGGCTGGCGCAGGTGTCTCCGGGGACGAGGGAGCCTACGCTGCAACCATTTTGCGGATCGTCCAGATACCCCATGGCCCGTGGCCCTTTGGGGACATTGTGCTCTTGGTCAGCAGGACAGGGACCGGTCTACATGAATTGTATCCTTCAGGACGGGGCCTTGGTTGGGGGACGGGGAGGCGTGGGGAGCGGAGCCAGAGACGCGCAAGACCCACGGTGGACGCGGGGACAGGAGAGGGGATGGGGTCCCGGGCGGAGGGGCCGCGTGGACAGGCACAGCCCGGGCGAAGGGGGCGAGGGAGGGGAGCCACGTGGGTGAGCACAGCCTGAGAGCTCCCGGGCCTGGACTGGACCGGACAGATCGGAACTGGACAGGAGGGGACAGAGGACCTGGCGGGCCGGGAGTGGACAGTAGCGCATCAGGCCTTAACCTCTCACCACAGCAAGGTCAGGGTGCCTTTCTGGTCCTCCCTGGAGGCTGAGGTCAGCCTAAGGTACCTGGCTGATTTCGGGGAGAGCCCTGACCTTCACCGGGTGCTCACCAGGGACCGCAGCGTCCTGACTGTGTGAGGCCGCGGGGCACGGTGGGCGCAGATGGCGGTGGGGGGGGGGATGAGTTTGCGGTCTCTCTGAGTGCAGGAGGTGCTGAGTGTGGGCAGTGCAGAATGTCGGGGTCCCTGAGTATGGAGGAAGCTGAATTTGGGGGTGCTGACCAGGCTCCGAGTCCTGACCCGGAGCGATTGTCCCTTGTCTCGCAGGAGATGGGTCGCCCAGGACCGTGGCCACCTCCAGATAGTGTTCACCCAGTTCCTGGAGGAACTTGCCCTGCTCTTGCGGATCCTGCAGCGCTTGAAGCCCTTGTTTCCGGCCTCTTCTCTTCTGGCAAAAGGGGGCTGAAGCCCATACCACATTGAGCGTGTGGCACTGAAAAAAATAAAGCTGAGCAACCTTTCTGCTCCTGAGTTTGTTTCAGCTAACGCCTCTCCTTGGTTTCTGGCTTTTGTCCTCTGAGGTCTTGGGCGGCTTCCCCTGGGGGACACACACTTAGGGATGGAGGTAGAGGAGGAGCTAGTAAAGGTAACAGCTGGTGGCCATAAGTAGCACACGGGACTGGAGCATTCTCAGCCCATGGACCTGAGGTCAGAGGGGCGAGCATGCCATGCTGCTGGGAGGGGAGCTGGCTTCCATGCCCACTCTTCCTGCCGGCCTCAAAGCAAGGCAGGAGCTACACGCTCCAGGAGCATTGTGAGCATCCTGGCCAGTGCCAATGGCCAGTGCTCTCCTCAAAGACACCCTGCACTGGGGCCATGCACTCCAGGGGGCTGACGACATTGTGGCATGGTCCCTGACCCCAGGGATGTTGCCCAAAGCTTCCTGCCCCATTCAGGAAGATGCCCTTGGTGGGAGGGCAGCTTAGGAAGCGGAAGCCCCCTCCTCACTATTTGTACCTCCCTTGGCTGAGGCTGGATGGGAGGCTCATGATAAGAGGTGTCTCTCTCCAGGGTACTGGGGAGTTGAGCTTAGAGGAGGGTCCAGGTCATCCTCTGTAGAACACAGTCACCTGTTACCTAGGAGGTCCTTTTCCCCGAGAACTGCTGCTCACTGCTCTTGGTTCCTATGCCTCACCTCTGGAGAATTTTACAAATGATTTTAGCAATCAGAACAACAGATTCTTAAAGGTATCATGGTGTTTATTTGGGGGAGAGCATGACCTTGGAATGGGAGCATGCTTACAGTAATGAACTCTGAGCAAGCTGAGGAGGCTGAATCCAGCAGAATGTTTCACGGTAAAATGGGGAGGACTAGGTTATAGAGACAGCTGCTGGATGAATGTCCTTGAAGAAATGTTGCTCCCTTCTGTCAGGTTGTGGTAGCCTTTGTGTCAGGTTGTGTTTCTTCAAAGTGTTTATGATGCTTACTGTCAGGCAGATGCATGAGACAACCCTTCTTCATGCAGTACCAGCCAAATGTGATTGTAAATGTAATTTGCTTTTTACATTTGTTAGAGTGATTCTGGTGATCTTACGTTTTAAGTGCATTTAATACATTTCTTCATTATGGAATTTATGGGCTATGGAGAACACTACCCAGTATAAAATCGTTAAAAATATTACTGACAGCGTATGATAATACTGTAAAATTTTCTTCTAATGTAAATTTACTTTCGTGTGACAAATGCTGTGAGTCACTCTCTCAAAGATTCCTGGAGCCTCAATATCATTTATGACATAACTCATATTTTCCTGTTAAGAATGTCAGGCCAGGCATGGGGTGCATTCCTGTCATCCCAGCACTCAGGAGGCTAATACAGGAGGATCACCATGAGTTCAAAGCAAGCTTGGACGACAAGGTGAGTTCCAGGATACCTTGAACTGCAAACCAAAACTCTGTCTCAAGAACCAAAAGGAACAAAGAAAAAAAAGTCACATTTAGTGAGATTCTGCCTCAAATTAAAATATGTGACAGGAGTAGGCGTTTAGCTCAAGGGAAAGCCATGGGTTCAGTCTCCAATACTGGGCAAAGCTGTGTTTAGGGAAGTCGAAGCTGTCATCTTGGTGACGCTGGCACACTGTCCTTCCAGGGAAGTTAGGCCCAGGGACCTGCTTGCCCTCCCTGAGGAATTGAGCCGCATGCAGCACAGTCAGGAAAGTTGTGGACCCTGGGGGAGAGGACAGGGGAGGAAACCCCACAAGCAGAGGAGAGTGATTTGGTGTCAGTGGATGACAGGGGACAGATCTGTCATGTGTCATGTGCAGTCTCATGTCAGACAGGAGAAGGGGGAGGCAAACTCCTTTCCCTATCACAGGAAATTTGGTTCATTTGCCAGTGACAGCAGGATGCAATCATAAAGACAGTTGCTAGGGGAAGGATCCTCAGGGCTGGTGCTCAGCGCTTTGAGCTTAGGTTCTGCTGCCAGTCTCATCACATGCCCAAGAAAGGTCTCTTTCTGCCACCCAGTGAAGCCAGGCGCTTGCGAGACACAGTCACAGGCTAAGAAAGACCTTCCTTGCAGCAGCTGGCAGGTGGAAGGTGGAACTTCACTCCTAAAAGCAAACAGAGAAAGACACAGAAATGCCACCTTGCTTGGGATTTTCAGGAACCAGGCTTGCAGAGGGATGCTGGGCAGGGATAGCAGACAGCCGGGCCCCAAGATAGTTACCAATTTGTTGGGGGCCGCTTGGCTGATGTGCGCGAGGTGCTGTTCTCTAGGTCACCAGATGTCCCAGTTTCTGTAAATCTGGAAAAATTTGTTACTAAATAGCAAGCTTTGTGGGTCTTGTTTTTGTTTCTTTCTCCGGGAATACTCAACCTTGCAGCTATGCACTGAGCTACAAAGGCTTGTTTTCCCAGAAAACAGAGGAAGATGGTGGAAGACACCTTTTACCCTAGGGGAGTTTGTAACACACTGGGCAGTTTCCATCAGAGGTGTCATCCACAGTGAAGATGGGGTGGGGGGACATGGCACGTTGCACAGGCATGGGTCCTCCAGATTTAGTGGGTTGCCAAGTCCACTCAAAGCACTTGAAGCTGGAGGGCTGTTTAGGGTTTGCCTCCATCACAAATAAGGGTCTTAAACACACATGAATATCTGATTTCATAGGGCCTCATTGTATCTGTTGGGTGGCTGCTACATCCTTGGCTATCATGGATTGTGATGAATTTCATCAAGAGATTTCACAAGATCGATCATTGCTGTATTCCTGTGCTACTCTCCTGGAGCCAAGTCTGGGCTTGGCGATAGCAGCTTCTGCTTCTGAGCAAGGCTGCCACGTCTTTTCTGTCCCTTCGTGTCGGAAGGGACTGTCCAGCACATCCGCCTGGCTAATTTCCAGTTCATGCTGTATGTCCTCCACCTCTACTCTCTTGGGGACATTTTGGGTGGCACTAGGGATCCCACCCAGCGCCTTGGTGCCGAACTCTACCTCCAGCCCTATTTTTAAGTATATAGTTCACAACCTGGTCTTGCCTAGTCAGGCATTATCCAGGCTGTGCTCAAATTCCCAATTCTGCTACCTCAGTCTCCCAGATGCTGCTGGCATTACAGCTGTGTGCCACCATGACTGAACAAAGGCACGTGTCTTATGTCGATTGACTCCTACTGTGGTTAACGTTGACATCCGTGGGGCTGCTGGGGGCCGGCCTACTAGTGTGACTGGGAGAGGACAAAAGGGAAGGTAGTGCTCTGGGTGCAGGTGGAGGCGGGCACTGCCTGGGAGCCTCTTCAGGGCACACCAAGGCGAAGGGAGGTGAAGGGACGCGGGCCGGGCCCGGTGAGTGGCGAGGCCCTCCCAACGACGAGATCGTTATTCAGAGCCCACACGGAACAGGGCGCTGAGCACAGCAAAGAGCAAACAGAAGAAGCACAGCCTGTGGTGTCTGGGAATCCCTATTTTGCTCTAAAAGTTACGAGATTGGAAGCGGGTGGAGGAGAGGCAGCGTCAGAAGACTCCGCTCTCAGGAAGGACGCCTTCAGCCCCGGCACCTCCTCGTCTTCTTGCCCATGGAGGCGTCTTCATGTTCTCGCCGTCTTTGTCCTGTCTGCCTTTTCTCGCCTTTGCAGCCAGGAGCGCTGCGCTGTACATATTTACACCACGTTTCTGCTGACTGCTGTGGGTCACGGCTCTCTCTGGATCTCTCCTCTCTTCTCCCTTCCCTTCCCCTGCAGTGCGTTTCCGCCCCTCGCCCTCTTCCTCACTCCCATCTCTGCTGTCTCCCGGTTTCTTCGTGCCACCTTGGCGAGGAGGTGCTCAGCGCTAAGGGAAGAGGTGGCTGGAGGGACTTCTCAGGGTTGGGTCCTCTGGGTACCTAACTGGATGTCCATTTGTGGCGCGGTGCGCTGTGTCTGCCTCTGTCGAGCCTCGCTCTCTGCAGGGCGTGTGGACACACAGGGTCATCCCCCAGGTGAAGATGGCAGGCACCTCCGGTCCAACTAAGAGTCACCGCTTTGTTACCAGAGGCGGGAAGGAGGCCAGGAGGCAAACACCCGGGGGCTGGGGCAGTAGAGGGCCCGGCTGCTGGGATGGACCCCAACAGTGGAAGGCTCCTCTCTGCTTGTTGCAGATGCTCATCAGAAGGGGGCAGGGCAGACAGTGGGCCTGGGCCACCATTCTGCTTCTCCCCTTCAATGCCACACTGAGTCCCTGCTTCCCTCTCCAGGACGGCTCAACGCATGACAGAGTCACATGTTGCGGAAGGAGCCGGCGTCCCGGGCACATCCCCAGGGTGGGCACCGCCAGGTAGCCGCAACCCCCTCAGGAGCTGGGGGAGGGTGGTCTGGGCTGGGGCTGGACTTGGCAGGAGCCATCTCTTCCTCCAGATCTCAGTGGGAGGGGAAGTGCGTGGTTAGGGGCAGGGGTGGTGGTCGAGGGGTGGGAGAGTGGTTGGGGACTGGGGTGATGGGCCAGCATGGCGCCAAAGGCCCGGCTGCCTCTGTGGGCATCGCGGGTCCCGTGGCTGCCCAAGGTGTCCTGGTCCCAGGCAGGACTTGTCCCCCTGACACGCCTCACTTGGCCCCAGGGCTCTGCAGGGCCCCACAGACTTCCTTGGCATAGGGCCGGGTACCTGGACCCCGTTAGTGTCCCTGAGAAGTAAGGGGGTCTCTGGGACTCGGGGCTGGGCCAGCTTGTAAGGGACCAGACTGGGGGTTCATTGATGCAAGCAAGGGCAGCATGTTGCCTGGCAACACAAGAGGCGTGCAGGCGGCCAGACCAGCTGGCTTGGCGGGAAACACCAAGGTGTGAGCGTGCTTGCGCAGGCGCCACAGCTTTCTCGCGGTGCATTGTGGGTGGGAAGGGGCGGAGCTGCGCGGACTCCTTCAGCAGGAGCTTGAGGCAAGAGGTTGAGGTTGAGGTGGGCACTGAGGAGAAGAGGCCAGACAGCCATGCAGGCCCCTGGAGGTGGTGTGGGTGGTGCTGAGGGCCTCGGAAGTGACCATGGTGGCCCCAGAATCCATGACGACCAGGGTGGTGCTGGACACCAGGGTGGCTTGGGCCCAGAAGGTACCAGTGGCCCCGCAAGTGCCAGTGCCGGAGTCACTGTTCCTGTGGTACAAATACCGTATGCCACACAGCCCGGTGGGCAGACTGTGGTCGTGGTCAGTTGGCCAGGAATGCAGCTGCACGAACTGTATCCTTCAGGACGTGGCGCAGTGGCCGGGCCTGGGGGCGCAGGCAGGCATCGGGAGCCATGTCGGGAGCGGGGCTGGGACTCGGTGAGGGCAGGAGGCAGGGAGGAAGGCAGGAGAGGCGAGGCAGGGCCCAGGGCCCAGGCCGGAACAGCGTGGGGCCCAGGTGGCCTACGGGGGGCAGGAGCGAGCTTGGGGTGCTGGGCGAAGAGGGGCAGGGATGGGAGCCGGCTGGGGAGGGGACAGCATGGGACAGGACTGGACGGGACTGGACGGAACGCGACAGTGTCTGGCGGCCCTGGCCCTGTTGGTACAGCATCACGTCTTAACTTAGTTCCATTGGGAACTTCAAGGTGGTTTTCCCATCTTCTGTGGAGGCTGAAGTGGCGCGAAGATCCCTGGCTGCTTTTCAGGAATTCCCGGATGTTCACAGGGAGCTCACCATGAATGGCAATTTCTTGAATGTGTCAGTGCTAAAGGCCTGGGGTTCTGGGGGTGTGGCCACGACCGCAGGGAGGAGATTTTAATGGACTCCAGGAGGTGCCTAAGTGTTAGGGCCACACTGGGTGTGGCGACGCTTGCCAGATCACAGTTCTGACTGTTGACTGGAGTTTCCTTTTCTCTCACTTTCAGGAGATGGATTGCCCAAGACCCTGGCCGCCTCCAGACAGTGTTAACCTCCTTCCTTGAGGACCTTTCCCTCATCTTCCAGGTCATGCAAGACCTGGGACCCCCAGGACCTCGGACGTCTGAGTAGGAAAAAAGGTCTAAAACCCATGTGCTACATGCCACATGCCAGAGCGTGCATCCTTCCCTAGGCCCTAAGTTCTTGGATTGCCATGTTCTCCTTAGATCCTAACTTTTTCTGCCTTCACTGCTTACTCATTGGGTGCTCGGGGCCCACTTGTGTTTCATGGTTGGTGGGAGACATAATTAAATGTTTGCATAAAATAAATCAAATGTAACTGAGCCACGATTCCATGCCTGAGTCTTTCAGCTACATACAGCATGTCCCTATTTTCACTGTTTGTCCTCTGAGGACAGATGTCAGCTTCCCATGAGGGACATCTGTTTACAGATACAGATGGAGGTGAAGTTAGGGAATGCAACAACAGGTGAATATTCATAATGCAGGGGACTGAACATACCCACCCATGGGCACAAGGTCAGAGTGCAAAGCTGTTGAACTTCTGGAGTGGGGAACTAGGTCATGTCACCTTCTCCCCCTGCACACCCTAAAGCAAAGCTCTGGAAGGCAGCCTACACCTACTGTCTCTCCCTGTGACACCCTATAGGGGGCTCAGTCACCAGGGACCCAGGCTGGTGTGTCCCCTTCCCATGACCCTGTCGAGAGGCCGCCTCAGGGACCAGGAGTCCCCTCCTGGGTCCAGGATGGTGAGGAGATGGGGAGAAGAAGCTCCTGTTGGATCCCTCCTTCTCTGCAGAGCACCAGGTCCCCAGCCCAGAAGGACTCTTCCCTCCCAGCTCTTCCCCAATCTGCTCTCGATCATCCACGACACAGCCCCTGCCTGTGCTCCTGGCTGTAGTCTCTGCCCTCTGAACAAGGAGTTAAAAGCCTGGTGAAAACAGCAGTCAGAGGGAGAGCTTCCTTACCTTCCTGTCCTGGAGTTTGTTAGGCCAAAGACTAGCCTTGCTGTAAGAATTTGCCTGCCACAGTGAACTAGAAGTACAGCCAAAGTGGTTGGGGCAAAGGAGGTTTCAAAGGTAGAAAGCAGAAGGACTGCAGTCTCCATCTTGAGACCCCCTCAAGGGTTAAGGGGACAGACAGCTGGGGAGAGGGGTTGGGGAGGGAACCTCACAAGCAGAGGCCGGAGGTTTCTTGGGGAGGGCTGGGAGGGAGGCTCAGGGAGTGCTGAGCCAGGGTGACCTTCCGGAGGGCCGGCGGGGGCTGCAGGTGTACAAAACTGTGGGACGTGTGCATCCCCCCTGTAAGGCAATCGATCTTAACCAATCCATGCTCAGAATCTTGGAGCAGAGGCTTGGTGGGGTGAGGAGCAGAGGCAGAGTGGCAGTGTGGTGGCTCCCAGGATTGCTTTCTGAGGTGGGTTTCCCTGGACTCACAGTCAGGTTTTTTGTTGTTTTGTTCCTTTGTGGGGTTTTTGTTTTTTTGGTACGTGGACTGGAACTCAAGGCCTTGTTCCTGCCAGGCAGGCCTTGTGCCACTGTGCTACTGTGTTCCAGGGTCCAAGAGTCCTCTTTCCCTGGGACCTGTGGACTTTGGCTGCGTGTGCAGAGAGAGTCCAGGGTCCTGATCATGGAAAGGCTCAAGGTTCCCTGGGCCTTTGGGTGGTGTCCGCAGGATCGGAGAGAGCGCCTCTGCTCTCAGGAGACCTGACCCTGGCCATCAGCATGTCTAGGTACCAGGCGACATCCTTGGAACCTTTTTCCTGCTCGCCTCTCCATACTTGTGTGTGGCTTCAGAGCACAACTGGCCCCAGTGGCCCACAGGCCATGGCATTGGGCTCTGCCAGGCTCTCCTATCCTGCGGTGTGAAGGAAGTCTCTAGGCCTTCCCCATCTCCAGCCAACAAGTAACGGCAAATTGCCCAGCACACCCCAGTTGCTGAGCCTGTGTGCCAACCCATGTGACACTGCCATTTCCGATGGTGTTGATGTCTTTGGTCATGAATCCCAAAGCACAGCTTCCACTGAGTGAGGCTAGGCCCCACGGGAAGGGCTGGGTGACATTAACCTGGGAAAGGGCCCAGTCGTGAGAACATGGTGACATAAAACATACCACAGATGGTAAGAATAATTATTAGAGCCAAAACACATTGTTATTATCCACTGCACCCACCCTACCCCCCCATACAAACTGTTTATCTTTCTTGATCCTCTTGACTTTGGGGAAGGGCCTGAAGGCTCAAGGAGTCACATTCAGAGAGTAAGGTGGGGGAGGACACGCTGTGGTGTTTTGAGGAGTCTGCCTTTGCCTTGGATGGTGCTTGGCAACAGCATTCACTTCAGTTGGGTCATACCCATTAAATCCCTCACCAAGCAGACCTTCCAGAAGGGCTCCAGATATTGGCAAGGACAATGGGATGACCGTGTTTGAAGACAGGGGCCAGATTTTGAGAGGGATCCATGGCAAGGTGTCTTTTACTCTAGCACATTTATTGAAACACTCCCCATGTATTGCGGTCACCCTTTGTCCAGGTACATACACAGGAAGAATAACAGCAGAGACACCAATCACTTTTTACAGCAGTATCTGATCATGGCTCGTGACCTACCTTGTCTGTTTGGTTTCTGTTTTATGCCTTGTTTATGTGTGCTTACTGGTCATAGACATTAGTGTGTTTGCTCTGGCAGACTGGTGTGTGCACACAGCATACATACCTTGGTCATTGTCACCTTCTCCTCCCCTTTTTTCCCAGCCTGCCCCTAGTCACACAGGGTTTGGCTTTAAGTGCAGCTACGGTGGTGCCTTAGTTCAGAACTCTGTTCTCTCCGTGAGTCTCCTCTCAAACTGAATTGGACAAGAACCAAATCCGATTTCCCCTAAGGTCAACATTGAACCTAACCCCTGAATTTTAGTTTGTGCTCCTACTATATTTCGGTCCTACCCGTCTCCCCGATTACCGGCCCTTTTACTCTCCTCTTCGTGTGTAACGGTCTGCTGTATTACTGACTTTTTTAGATACTGCCTGTGACAGCTGTGAGTTTGGGTTCTTTCACTCCACATGATAAGCTCCAGATTCACCCTCGTTCCTGCATATGACCAAATTTCCTTCTGCTTACGGCCAAATAACGCGCCACTGTGGCTGTATACCACGATGCCACGTTTTCTGTATCCTTTCAGCTGCTGGTGGGCATCTAGTCTGGGTCCATGTCTTGGCTATCATGACTTGTGCCACCATACATAGGGCTATGCAAGTACCCTTCAGTGTCTCGGCTTTAGTTGCATCGGGCATGCCAGGGAGTGGTCGCTTGGTGGCAGCAGCTCTGTGCGTGGTGCTTACATAATGCTATCTGAGCTTCTTTATCTCTGTGTTAAGGAGAGAGATCTACTTGTTCATTTCAAAGTCATCATGAGTTTGAAGTTCCAGAGAACAGAAGAAATATTTCAAGATAGACCAAAACACCATGGGGGATAGGAAATTGCCATTTCCATTAAGGACAAGTCACAAGCATTGCTACCCCTGTGATGATCTGGAGTAATCATAGGTCAGGAAAATGCTACACTTCAGTTAGGGAAAATGAAGTTTTGTATTGGGGATTTCATGAGCCTGAACAGTTGCTAAATCTGTACTGCATGGAACAGCAGTGACAATAGGGCACATCCTTGTCTTGTTCCTGATGTCAAAGGGAAAGTTTCAGTGTTCAGCTTCTCTCCACAGATGGTTGTTCTTAGTTTGCCGCGGATGGCCTTTCTCAGACTGACATAGTCTTTCTCTACTCTCTTCAGGTTCCATTTTGCATCATGAATGGCTGCTGACTTTTGTCACATCCTTTTTCTGTGTCTATTGAGACAGCCATGTGATTTCTGTCCTTCCTTCTATTTATGAGGTGTGTTGCATGGAATGATTTCTGTATGTTGAACTATAAAATAATTAAGAACAGAAAAATGATAGTGATTGTTTAGGTAGCCTGCAAAAAATGATCCTGGCTTCCTCCCATGCCTGTATTTCTCTTTGCAGAGGAGTTTTGTGGCCTGTTTCTCTGGGAGAATGGTCAAGCCTGGTGCCTGATCTGGAATTCAACCCTTTGGCAACATTTACTGGCCGGGTGACGTTAGCAAACTTGAACCCAAGCAGAGGAATGAGGAGCACTCAAAAATCAGACTTTGCTCTTCGTTGCCACAGGGAAAGCTTCTGTCACCGGATGACCCATCAGAGGACCAGCCTTTTAGAGGAAGAGGGGTTCGAGGAGAGAAGTGGCAGTACTCCCAGGCCATCTAGACAGGGCCTAAGGATGTTCTGGATCATCTGGCCCCAGGTAGGTACCCTGCACCAGAAAACAGCCTGGCTAACGCCCACACCCACACCCGAGACCAAAATTAAATGTTGCTCCAAAGCCATGAAGAGTCAGGACAGCTTGCTTTCCAGCAAAAGATGGAGTCAGTCTTTGTGTGTGTAGAGCTCATGCAAGTAAAGTTTCTTTCACAACCGCTGTGAAAACCAAGTCTGCACAACCCGGCTTGATAAAGAAAAATTAAGTTTCCTGCAGAACCATTATATGATGGTATGCAAATTTTAATGGATCCCCCTTAGCACTGCTTTCTATGCACTCCCACCGATAATGTGCTGCTGTCCATTGTTCTCAGGAATTCTGAGATGAGATCATCTACAGGATTCAATATTTGATGCGTTACACACGCAATTAGACATCACTCCCAAGACAACGTGAGGCACTGGAAAACATCAACACTGATCTCACTGACAGAGCCTTTTACCAAATTGAACTCTCAACATCCGCTTTGATGAAAACTGCTTATCAGGCCTGGTCGGGACAATTGCAAGTCCACCTTCTCAGTCTGGCTTCGAATAATGGAAAGAGAGAACCAGAGGCAAAGGTGTGGCAAGGTCACAGGAGTGGTACCTGAGATGTTGCTGGCAGTTCGGGGATGCCCGAGAGGGCAGCAGTGACAGGAGGGTACCTGGATGCTGAAGAAATAACGACACCTATGGGCAGCAAGTGACACAGGAAATGGGTAAGTTAGCTCCATAACTTACATTGAAACCCGTTCTTCCTACTTCAGGACCAAAGGGAAAAAGGGTGAAGCGCATTCTCAGGTCCCAGTGAAACTTAGGCAAAGAGTGGAGCAGAAAGAAAGGAAAGCAAGGGTTCGGTGAGAGCAGGAGCTTGGGGAGGGGGACCTCTGGGAGTTAGGGTCCCACAGGACGTGGGGCGTCAGGGATATTGTCACCACGCGCTCCCTTGCGAGGGTGTGGGCTCTGCTCGCATCTGCGTCCAGGTCTACAGGAGGCATCGGGCGATGAACCCTAGGCCGAGTGTGGTGTGAAGGCATCTGGGAAAGCGGAAGGAGTCCTGGGGAAGATGGCCATGGCTCCAGGCCCTTCCCTGGCTCAGGTGTACCCCAGCCCTGTGGTAGTGGCTGTGTTGGAATGGCAGGATGGGCTGGGTACCTGGCATCCCTACAGTGCCACTGTGTGCAGCTACATTGAGCAGCAGTTTGTCCAGCAGAAGGGTCAGCGCTTTGGGGTGGGCAGCCTGGCACACAGCATCCCCTTAGGCCAGGCTGACCCCTCACTGGCCCCGTACATCATCGACCTCCCCAGCTGGACCCAGTTCCGCCAGGATACCGGCACCATGCGGGCTGTGCGTAAACACCTGTTCTCCCAGCATTCGGCCCCAGGCCAGGGTATCATCTGGGAGTGGCTGGGCGATGATGGCTCCTGGACGGCCTACGAAGCCAATGTCTGTGATTATCTGGAGCAGCACATGGCCAGGGGCATCCAGCTTGTGGACTTGGCTCCCCTGGGGTACAACTACACCGTCAACATGCCACCCACACGCAAACCAACAAAACTTCCAGTTTCTGCCGGAGTGTGCGGCGCCAAGTAGGCCCAAATTATCCAGTGACCACCGTCATTGCTCCACCAGGCCACACAGGAGTCGCCTGCTCTTGCCAACAGTGCCTGCATGGCAGTGGAACTGGCCCTGTGTCAGGCCGCTACCGCCATTCCATGACCAACCTCCCTGCATAGCCCACACCCCAGGCCTCCCACAGGACCACCGTTGTCTTTGGGGCCCACCAGGGCTTCGCCCCATACAACAAACCTTCACTCTCTGGGGCCAGATCTGCACCGAGGCTCAACACCACCAACCCCTGGGCTGGGGCCCCTCCGGCCCTGGGGAACCAGCCCCTCTTCCACTCCAGCCTGTCCCATGTGGGACCACAACTCCTGCCCCCTGGACCGTCCACTTCCAGCGGAGCCAGTGCCTCCCTCCACAGCGGTCCCTCCAGCAGCCTTGGAAGTGTCCCCACCACTGTGCCCGTGCAGATGCCAAAGTCTAGCAGGGTCCAGCAAGCACTTGCAGGGGGCCCTCCAAAACCAGAGCCAGAACAGGTGATCAGAAACTACACCGAGGAGCTGAAGACCCCTCTGGATGAGGACTGCATGATCTGTATGAAGAAGCTGTCTGTGGTTTCCGGGTACAGTGACGTGACTGACAGCAAGACCCTTGGGCCTATGGCCGTGGGCCGCCTCACCAAGTGCAGCCATGCCTTTCACCTGCTGTGCCTGCTGGCCATGTACTGCAACGGGAACAAGGATGGCAGTCTGCAGTGTCCCTCCTGCAAAACCATCTACGGGGAGAAGACTGGCAGCCAGCCCCAGGGGAAGATGGAGGTGTTCAGGTTCCAGGTGTCACTCTCCGGCCACAAGGACTGCGGGACAATACTCATAGTTTACAGCATTGCCCACGGCATCCAGGGCCCTGAACACCCCAACCCTGGGAAGCCATTTACCGCCAGAGGGTTCCCCCGCCAGTGCTACCTCCCAGACAATGCCCAGGGCCGAAAGGTCCTGGAGCTCCTGAAGGTGGCCTGGAAGAGGCGACTCATCTTCACAATCGGGACGTCCAACACCACAGGCGAGACAGACACCGTAGTGTGGAACGAGATCCACCACAAAACGGAGATGGACCGCAACGTGACTGGCCACGGCTAACCTGACCCCAACTACCTGCAGAATGTGCTGGCTGAGCTGGCCACACAGAGAGTGACCGAGGACTGCCTGGAGCAGCAGTGACCCACAGTGCCACTCGGTGTGCCTTTGCTGGCCACCCTGGCCCCTAGGCTGCCCTGAGAGGCTGGAACACAAGTCGAGGGCAGCTCTCAAAGCCAGCTGTGCCCACCTCTCCTGCTCCCCTCAGGCAGGGATCTGCATGGGAGCTGGGCAGCCCTGGGAGGAGGACTTGGGGGGCTTACGATGCAGCTACCTCATCAGGGATGGCCGTGTCCTCGAGGCTGCTCTGGGCCCCACCACCAGGCCTGGCAGGAGAGGAGCTGGTCCTCCTCAGCCAGGCAGGCACAGGTCCTGGGTCCGCTTCTTATACCTCACATTTTATTTGCAATAAAGGCGCGATAGCCAAAAAAAAAAAAAAAAAAAGGAAAGCAAGAATCAAATGTGTAAGCAAATGACCCTGTGTCCTGCACAGCTCTAGAGGCTATAAGGAAGCGACCCTAGTGCTTCCCAACAGCTCGTTTCATTCAATAGTTCGCCTCCCCAGTGCTTCCTGGAAAGAAACGAAATGGTACAATATCATTCCTGATTACCCCTGACATGCACTGATGGGGAATATTTGCACTTTCATTTCAGAAGCTAAGAACACCGGAAAAGAGAGGGGAGCAGTTTAACTTAAACTTCACGAGAAAGCAGCAAGCTCTGCGAGATCAGCTTCAGTTTACTCAGTGGTAGCTACAACAGCTGCAGCATTGGAGCAGAGCTTCTAGGGCAAGATCCCCCTGGCAGGGCTGAGTTACCTGCTCCTCTCACAGCGCCCCTCCCGGTTTCCCAGGCAAATGCATTTCACATTACTCTGGGAGCCTGCCTAAAGACTAGGACTGCACAATTCTGGCTCAGTGAGGTGTGCAGAGCAAAGAAACAGTTCGGTGGCCGGCGAGAAGCACACTCCAACACTACAGGCTCCTTATTTGCACATCTTAAGATGTCTCAGGAAGAATCGGGATGAGAAATGCCTCTTCTGCCCCCACCCACCATCACGGCATCTGCGAACACTGCCGGGGCTTCCCCCACTTTCCTCTTGCTCTCCCATCTAGAACTGTAAAGGTTGGCGACTCAAGGTTCCTTCACCTTGTGCAAGATTCTTCCCTCCTTGTGGGGAAAGCAAATGTATGAAAAGTGAAACCGCATTCTATCCCAGGCCTAATCTCCTTAGACTGGGTAAATTCCGTTGACATCATGGCGGATGGTGGACAGTCTTTCTTGCTTCACTTCTGTCTTTCTCTGTTTCTTGTCTTATTTTTTTCTGTCCCCACAGACATACACATACACAAGGTTGCTCTGCCACATTCCAGTCTGCCTTGATGTGCTGCCTTGCGCTAGGCCCTAAAGCAATGGGACCCACTGACAATGGACCGAAATCTCTGAAACCCTGAGCTTAAATAAGTTTTCTTCTTCTCAAGTTTATTATCTCGGACATTTTGTGGCAGTAATGAAAATCTGCCTGAAAAAGTAAGCATCTCTCCAAGCAACACACATTGCCTATTAACTGCCTGTTTACATCATGTTTGGATATAGCCTGTTGACCGAAACAAGGCACGGTCTCCAGTCCCACAGAGTTTACACAGTCTTCCCTGTAGTGCAGTGCTTTAGTAACAGAACACCTGAAAATCACCTTCAAAACCCATCACAGGTGTTGTGAGGATGATGAAAACATACACAAACATAAAATAAGCTACTTGGGTAGAATAAGCAGCTTATTCTGAGAATGTTCTGCAAGACAAGGAAGCACGTTTAATAGGTTTTAATTTGATACATGACCGATGTCTACCAATACAAGTAGTATGTGACGTCTAACATCACATGATCAAAACTGAGCCACTGGCTCCTGCCTTTGTCCTTCTCCTTCTCCCTCTGTCTGTCTTGCACCCTGGGACTGTACATAACCATCTCCCAACAGCAAGAGGTTATTCAGGAGATCTATTCTGCAGAGGAGGAGGAGAAGGCCAGTTGGGGTGAAACCTGCACCCAGCCCCTAGATGCTACCAGGATGCTTAGGCTAGTCTCTCAAGAGGCTGACCCCTGAGGGTTCCCCCAGCCTCACACAGAAACCTGGAGATCCAGTGTCTTCTGAAGTGCTGGAGGAGGAGCTGCAGAGGCCTTTTCTGGCCCTGCCTGGGCTTCTGCTACTATTTGGCCTTCTTCTTTTAAGTGAAAAAAGATAGAGAAACATCAAAAGGAAACAAGCCAAACAACAACATCAAAAGCAAAACAACACCAGCAACAACAAAAAACAACGGTGACACCCGTGTTTCCAAAGAAGGTGACAGATGTTTAACAGTGGTTGCTATATTGCATATGTCTCTATGAAATACTTGCTCAGGATAGCGGATACAGGAATATAACCAAACAACACGATGGGACAAAACACTGGGTGTCACAAACAAGGCAGAAGGAAATCCCCACAGTTGCTACAATGCATGTTGTGATCCTCCAAATAGATGCATATACTGCCAGCTTTCTGTCTGCAAAGTCAACCAAACAATACAAGCATTAAGTCATTTTCTTTAGTTGAGCTGCTATCATCTCAGCTGAGCTGCTGGGAATCAGCCAGTTGCTTAAAGCAGATACGTGTATGTGTATGTGGGGTATCTTCACTCCTTGTCCAAGTGATGGCTGACACTTCCTGATTCTCTCCTGACTGCCTGACTGCAGCTGGCACATGAGAGGGTGCCGCTGCTTCCTGATTCTCTCCTCTTGATTTTACTTTAAGGGATCTTGAAGCACATGGATCTAGATTCATTATACGTGAGGATTACCAGTTTTCCCAGCACCACTTGCTGAAGTAGCTGTGTTCCCTTCACTGTATGCTCTTGGCCCATTCCCAAAGATCAGATGGCTGACAGTGCCCGAGGTTCTGTTCCACTGATCCCCGTGTCTGTTTTTGTGCCAGTACCATGGTGTCTCATCACCACAGCTTTATTATATTGCTTGTATTCTGGGATTGTAGTGCCATCCACTGTGTTGTTGCTACACAGGATTACTTTTGGTGGTCTGGCTCTCTTCTTTTTCCATGATGCGCTTTGTCTAGTTCTGTGAGGAAATCTATTAGTGTTTTCACTGAAATTGTGTTCAATTTGTTTATCAGTTTGGGGAAGTTTGGCTTTTTTTTTTGTCAGGATTCAAACTCAGGATCCTGCACTGGCCAGGCAGGTGCTTATTCTGCTCAGCTAAATCCCCTGCCCAAGTTTGGCCCTTTTGACTGTATTAAATTTGCCTATTCACGATCAAGGCGCATCCCTTTCCTGGTATCTTATTTGCTCTCGTTTTTCAGAGTACCATGATTCTCACTGTAGAGGCCTGTGAGTTCCTTGGTTAGCTTAATTCCTAAGGATTTAATCCATCTTGGTGCTATTATGAATGTTTTTTTTACTATTCTTTCCCAGTGACTTTATTATTGCTTTTCAGGAATGCTACTAATATTTTGTGCCGATTTTATACCCTATGTTGTTTAATTTGTTTATTTCTTCTAGTAGTCTTTTGGTGGGATATTGCTGCCTTTTATATCATCTCATGCCATCTGGACATGATAATAATTTCACTGTTTCCTTTCCTACTCATAACTTTTCTTTTCTTCTGTGTGTTTTCATATTGAACAGGAATGGTGGTAATGGGCATCTTCCTGGTGTTCTAGATTTTAGAAAGAAGACATTTGGTTTTTCTCCGTTTAGTATGATGTTGGCTGTACATTTGTCATAAAACACTTTTATCAGGTTGATATCAGATCCTCCTATACCTATTTTCTTAAGGATTTGTATCACGAATGATGCTGGGTATTATCAAAAGCTTTTTCTGAATCTATTTAGATGATCATGAGAGTTTTGTCCTTGCATCTCTTTACGTGATATATTATGTTTATTGATTTGTACAGCTTGTACCATCCTTACATCCCTGGGATGAAGCACACTGTGTCATTATGTGTGATCTTTTTGATGACTTGTTGCCTTGTGTTTGCCAGTATCTGTTGAGCAATTTTGTGTTTGTGTCCAAACAGTGATTGAGCAGTCGTTCACTTTTTGGATCTTTACCTGATGCCTCCTTCCTGAAATGAATTTGGGGGGACTCCTTCCCATTCAATTTCATTAATATTTGAGGAGTGTTGACATTAGACTTTCTCTCAAGTTCTTGTAGAATTAAGCAATCAATTCACTAGGACCTGGAGTTTTCATAGGTGTTAGGTTTTTCATTACTGCGTCAATGTCACTGCCTGATTTGAGGTTATTTAAGGTTTTTGTATCTCCTTGTTTGGATAGTGCATATATATATATATATATATATATATATTTCTTTTGAAATCTCCAATTTATTGGAACACATTTTTGAATATTTGCTAATATTGGTTCGCATTTGGAGGTGTCCATTCTAACTGTAACTTCTCAATTTTTAGTTACAGTGATTTTTATCTTTTCTCTGCATTTTCTAGTACAACTGACTGATGGTTTGTACACTTTGTTTCTTTGTTATAGAATTGGGGCTATTACTGATTTTTGGTCTTGTTTTCATTCATTTCTGCTATGACTTTTACAATTTCCATCATTGTACTAGGTTTAAACTTGGATTGCTCCTAGCTTTCTAGAATCTGGAGGTGTATCATCTGGTCATTTACGTGGGCTCACTCTGTTTTCCTGATGTGGACATTCACAGCTCACAGCTGTAAACGTCCCCTGAGGAAGCTTTCACTGGGTCCCAGCAGCTCTAGCAAGTTGTACCGGCATTACCACTTGATTGCAGGAACTGTCTTGTTTCTTCACGACTCATTGATTATTCGACTGTCTTGTGTAATTTCCACGCATTTTCCTATTTTCTGTAGTGTCACTTTCCATTGATTTGTAGTTTCACTGCACTGTGACCTGAAAACGTGCATGGGATAATCTCAGTCGTTCTGCACTTACTTGCCCATGCTTTATTGTCTGTAAGGTCTAATTTGGAGAAAGTTCCATGCACTGTTGAGAAGAACGTGGATTCTGTCGCTGTAGATACCTGTTAAGTCCATTTGTCGGAAGGTTTGTTTCAACTGACACTCTTTATTGCCTTTTTGATCTAGTTGATCTGTGACAGTGAGGCACTGAGGTTCCCCACTATGACTGTGCTGCTGCTGCTGCTGCTGCTGTGATCCTCTGTGTCCAGCACTTGGTATGTATGAAGTTTGTTTGCTGTGTTGGGTGCTTAGACATTTGAAGTGTTATGTTTTCCTGTTGAATTGTTCCCTTAGTCAGCACATTTTTTATTTTAATGGGAAAAAACAAAATACAGAAAAATCAAGATGCAAGCAAACCTAAAGAACAACAACAAAAACAAATGACAACCATAACATTTAGCTATATAGGTTTCCAAAACAAGATGATAGGACTTTAACCATGGTTGCTTTTCTGCGTATTGTTATCTTTGAAATAGTTGATCAGGTTCCCCGGTACAGGAATACAGCAAAAGAATAAAATGGAGCAGAACATTCAATTTCAAAAACAAGACAGAAGGAAATCCCCCACAGTTGCCTCAGTGTTCACTATGTTCCTCCAAATAGACCACCAGACTACCAGACCCAGGCCTGCAGTGTCAATCAAACAACACAAGCATCTTTCACCTCAGTTGCTGTGTTCTCACCGTGAGTCCCCTGAATCAGCCAGTTGCTTACTGGGGTGGGGGCACGATGCTGTGCATGGTTAGTTCATGGGAAGGCGTGTTTTGTGTTCTTGCTGAGTTGCCTCCGATCCCCATGGCAGAGCCTGGCTCACGAGAAGCAGAGTTCAGTTCTTTGCAAGTAAATTTATATCATTTTGGTGAGAAAGCAATAAAATGTAAAGCTTGTGTGACACATTGAAGAAAATCTTAAAAATCGAAGTGATTACGGCTTACAGCTGGGTAGAAATCTGTTGCTAAATGTACACGTTCAGGTATACACTTTCATTTAATATACAAGTATCTATGTCCGATTCAGATTCTGTCTTCTGGCTTCCCAGAGGTTTCTGATGTTGCTGATGGACACACCTGGAGACACATCTTTATGCATCAGTTTTATAAGTAGTATTATAAAAGCGTATACAAGAAATATTCGTGGCATAAGTGTGAAATACTTATCTTTGGACCGTGTGATAAAAAACAATGATCATGTCTTTTAAAGCTTAGAGGAACAGAGATATTAAATAAAACTTTCATACAGAGTTGTTGAGATGGTTCTAGTGAGCATACTTGAGACAATAAGCAAAGAGTGTGCACGCTTGTGGGACAAAAGTGTGTACAACAGTACAGCAATAAGAAAAGCAGTATGCGACATTTAAGAAAAGATAAAAAAGAATGAAGTTCTGGAGGCTCTTACTGCAGGAGCCGATTTGCTGGGCAAATGAGATTCTTACTATGATAATGAAGAGCTAATAAGGGATAATTGCCAGTCATATTACCTAGAGAATCTTGAAGTTCTTATATTTCCAGATGTTCGACCCATTTTTATGTTCATTTTTCTCTATGATGAGAAGAAAGGACCTAATTTAATTCTTCCCAAATGAATGCAATTTTTCCAGCACCATTTGTTGAAGAGATTATTCTTTCTCCATTGCATCATTTTGGTATGTGTGTAAACAGTCACTTGACTCTTTTCTTCACGGAATAATATCTGGCTTCTCATTTCTGTTCCCTGGATCTTTGTGTAGCGTTTTAGTTCACAAGAATGCTGTTTGGATTACTATAGCTTTGGAGTATGTTTTGAAGTAGTATATTACGATGCTTTGTATTTTAGTTATCGGATATCTTGCGTGCAAACTTGAAATTTCACTGGAAACCAAATAACAAATGCTCCTCCTTGTTTTATTTCAAGTTATCTGGAAAACTACTTTTCAATGAGTGATCTGAAATTGACAAAGAACAACTTTTAACCCTTTTGGCTAGTGTGAAGGGAGTTAATAACATCAGAATTGGCATCTGTAGAATGTTAAGTTTTCTTTTTTCCTTTATATTTTTGGATGTTAAGTTTTCTAAACAATTACCTCACAATGATACGATCACCTTAGCTAAAATGGGCCATTAATTTTGTTTCTGATGCAGAAACAACCGAATTAACTGTATTCAATTCTAATTGCAAATTTCAGCTATACAACTAAACATTGCCACGTTTCTTTTTTTTCTTTCTTTCTGTTTTTTTTTTTTTTTTTGTCTTTTTCATTTTTATCGGTACCAGGGATTGAATTCATGACTGCCTGCTTGCAAGGCAGGCGCTTATGCCGCTGAGAGCTAAAACCCCAGCCCTCATTGCCATGTTTCTTTATGGGAGTTATAAGTAAAAACATATTCATTACAAACAAATCTACAGTTACTAGATGTAAAAAGTATTCTCTTTGCCGTACAAGGCACAATTTTGCCTAGTGTCAGAGTGAGCAGAAGGAAAGCTGCAGCAGTAAATCCACTATTGTTTTCTTTTCCCATTATTTCCTTAAAAGCTTATCAGAAACACTGAAGTTATGAAGAAATGTGTCAGTTTACAGGGAACAAAGACAGATGAAGAAACCAGCAGCCAGGACCATACAACTTCCAGCGAACCACTTCTGAGAAAGAAAGAAAGAAAGAAAGAAAGAAAGAAAGAAAGAAAGAAAGAGAGAGAGAGAGGGAGGGAGGGAGAGAGAGAGAGAGAGAGAGAGAGAGAGAGAGAGAGAAAGAAAGAAAGAAAGAAAAAAAAAGAAAGAGAAAGAGAGAGAAAGGAAGGAAGGAAAGGAAGGAAGAAGAAAAAAGGAAGGAAGGAAGGAAGGAAGGAAGAAAAAGGACGGAAGAAGAAAAAGAAAGAAAGAGAGAGGAAGTAAGGAAGAAAGAAAGAAAGGAAGGAAGGAAGAAAGAGAGAAAGGAAGGAAGGAAAGGAAGGAAGGAAGCAAGGCAGGAAGAAAAAAAGAAAGAAAGAAAGAAAGAAAGAAAGAAAGAAAGAAAGAAAGAAAGAAAGAAGCAATCCTAACTTGGGGGTCCAGAGGATGGGGAGAGGGCTAGACACAAAAATGGCCAGGGGAAGAGGAGAGGGGAGGGATGAGAAGGAGGAAGGGCAAGAGAGAAAGAAAGAAAGAGAATGGGGGAGGAGAGACAAGGAGAAAGGAGAGACGGAAATGGAACAGAGATGAGAGGGAGTAGCAGAGAGAAGCAGGAGGCTGGGAGGGAGAACGAGAAAGAACAAGAGGGAGGCATAAAGAGAGGGCTTGAGAAACTGAGCTGCACAAAGAGGTAACCAGTAAAACTGAAGAAACAAAGTCGGGGAACTTCCTAAAATTAAGGTAAGGGAAGGCGCTGAGGTACACATTGACTAGAATATCAATGAATTAAAAACACTGTTCTGTAACATGAGCAATCAGACTGGCACCAGTGCTGTCACGAAGAAAAATGTAAACACAATACCCAAACCCAAACCAGAAGGCAGTTTTGGCCCAGCAGAGCACCGGGGCTCCCAGTGCTATAGCTTACATGTACAATCTTTACATAGGTGGGCTGAGGATATGGCGCACCTCCACAGCTTCGTAATCTTAGGAGTACCGTGCGTAGCACTATGTGAATGAGTACTATGATGCACACCTCGAGGCCAGCACCTTGTCTGCAGAGTAGGCTGCCAAGGTCATGAGGAGGCTGCATCTGCTGTCTTCTGGGCCCCACCCTTTCTCCTAATGCAGCCTCCTTGGTGTGTCCAGTACCCCTCTCCTGGGCCTCTCTGCCTTTTCCCTGCTGTATAGGTTAGTCCGGTGCTCTTTCCTTCAACCAAAATCTCCAGGTATGCGGCACCCTTCCAGCCACGGAAGTAGGAGACAAGGTGGGAGAGGAAGGTGACAATAAAACAGGCAGGAAAAACTGAACCGGCAGACTCTCATCTTCTCTGCCCCAGGCCTGCCTGCTCACACCTCACTAAGGAGGCACCCAGGGCTCGTTCTCCTCCCACAGCACACCTGCCCACACGCAGCGTGCAGAAAGGCACCGTGCACTTCTGAAAACCAGTTTTTTCTCAACATGGGAAATCTTTTCGGGCACAAAGATTAAACAAGCCCGTATTGCATGCCTGGATTGAACTGAATCATTGGGTCCACTGGCCTCCTTACTGAGCCCTTCACCCTAGATCTGCCTTTCTCCTATTCATGTTCCCTTCCAAAGCGGCAATAATATTTGCTAGTTCTGTACCGCTCTCCTGATGTGTGTGTGTGTGTGTGTGTGTGTATATATATATATACACGTGTCCATAAGATGTCCACTCTGTGTACACAGAGGAATGTTAATGCTTTGAATGAGTGGAGTGGAGCAGTAAATAGGAAGGAAGCACACGAGTGGGGGTACGTGTCACCAGAAGCATTAAGAGACATACTTGTCGCAGCTTGACTGGACCACAGGTAGAGGTAGCAGAGAGGCAGGCAGAGGAGCCAGATGGCAGCAAAGAGAGGATTAGACACCCCCAGGTCTTCTGGTAAGGGGCAAATTCCTTGCGCCTGATCTACCCACGCCCCGTGCTCCAGACAGCTTTCTACCCTACCTGCGATGGCCTAGAAGCCCTGGCAAGGTGAGAAATGTTTCGCCTTTGTGGGCAGGACAGTGAGGGAGATGCACATCAGGGTCCTCTGGGGTGCTCGGGGATCTCACAGGGAATGCAGTGAGTGCAGAAGTGCTGTGTCTCAGCACTGGGTGGAGCAGGCAGAGGCTGAGTTAGTGCCCTCTGACTGCAGCAGCACGTTACCAAATACCACACGATCTAACACAACAGCACGCTCAGAGCACACGCACATACACACGTGACCTAAGGGATAGTTTGGTGGTGGCAGGGATGGTGGTGACTGATTGTCTTTTTCTTTTTCTAGTCACATTACAGAAGGAAAGGTAAAGAGCCTGTAAAACTTGCAAAGGAACTAGCAAGTATTATAAAAACATTACTACGATTCAGAAAACTTAGCTCAACCCTGGCAGCTTTACACGTGGAGGGACCAGGTTGAGCGGGGACACTGGGAGAGCCAGGGGCCAGCGGGTTGCATGAAACAGTCCTGCTGTCAACAGTAGGGTTCTTTGGAGTTTCAGATCCCCTAAGGCTTGGTGAGTTCTCCTTCTTCCCAGACTGGCTGCCTGCAGAGTGCCACTTTTCATTCTATTTACACATCAGCTGCTCTCATCACATACTGCAAGCTGAACTTTTGCCTTTCCAAAGCAGTAAGCTATTATTATAGTTACAAAACAGCACCCTCCTGACTTTGCCATCCTTTGTCCATAGTCTAGTGGCACAGCACCCCTAAACAATGTCCCCCCATCACACACTTTTTAATTCCTTCGGATGCGGTAGATAAGATGGAAGATGGAGACAGAAGCACAGTCATAGCAGCACCCGTCCCTGCGACTTTGCAATATACACACGCACAGCTCTGCCCCCCACAGATACTTCCCTAAACCACTTGTTAGACTAAGATTGCAACACGGTCACAACTTTCTCAAAGAAAAAAAGGAGAGAAAAGAAAAAAGAAAAACAATAAAATAATAAACTAAACAACAAGAGCAACAACAAAAAACAGCATGAGATGAAACAGGGCCTATCCAGAGGCAAACACGAGTGTTGCAAAAATTGTCTCCAAAATTCAAGGAGGGTGGAAGATGGGGAAAGCAGAGAGCAGAGCGGCAGAAGAGAAGCCAAGAGAGGAGCAGAAGAATGAGTAGACAAGCATAAGATGTAGCGTTTAGAAAAACAACGCTCACAACAACGCAGCAGATCCAAGGCTGCGTCACTCTGTGACTGCTGTACACTAGCAAAAAAAAAAAAAAAAAAAAAAAGCTTCCTGATGTTTGTAATTAGGCCAAAGTACCTGTAACGCCCCCTACTGTTCTGTATGCCTTTTGTTTTCCCCTCTGGAGGACCTAATTGATATGTTAATCGTTGCTCCCCTCTGTAAACAATTCTAAATCCCTGGGAACCTAACCTAATTGATATGTTAACCACTGTTTCCCTCTACAAATAACAGATGTGTTGCTAAACTAAGCTGACAAAGGATTGTTAATTCCTGCTACACTACTCTGTTATGCTAAGGAAAACATTTCCTTAGCAGATTTCCTGATCCAAGCCCATAACCCCTTACTTTCTAAACTGTGATATCTACAAAGAGGGCTAAAAAGTTTCAAGGGGACACACAGGTTTTGCAAACTCAAACTGCACTGTGTCGCTGTGCCCAGGATAAAAGAAGTCAGTGCTGCTTTTTAAAAATATGTTTTTGCCCCATTTTTTGAACTCGAGTTTGGGGGCTCGTTTATGGATTACAAGATTTGGGGGCTCACTTGTGATTAATGTGGGACCCACACCCATATTATTTTTTTCACTGATTGATCATCTAAACATCTGAAGTATTTGGGTTTTTTTGCCTGCTTGTAATCTGAGTGCATACATTTGTAACTGCAGATAAAATGAGACAACTTCTGGGGGTCTTTTTGCCCCTTTTGCATTTTAGGGCTTTTGGGACCCATTTGTAACTTTGGGCTTCTGCCCGTGTCAGGGGTTTTGCCTGTTTGTAATTTGGATGCGCACAGTGACTGAAGACAAGCTAGTACTCCTTCTGCACTGGGCTCCGGGGGCTCTCACATGTTTGTAATGTGGGAGACCTAGGCCCGTGTGTAGGGCTTAGGGCCCTGTGTGTGGCCTAGGCCCACGTGGGGGACCTAGGCCCGTGTGTGTGGCCTAGTCTCGTGTGGGGGACCTAGGCCTGTGTGGGGCATTGGGGCCCATTTGTGTTCCTTTAGCTCGCCAAACTGAGGACAGAAAAACCGTCATTTGAGTCTTTAATGTTGGTCTTGTCTTTTGTGGCTCCTTGTTCAATATTTTAGTCCTCAAATGATTACTTGCAACCTCAGCAGGTCATTTAAAAAGTATTTTTCTTTCTGGTTAAAATGTGCATATATGTGCACATATATGTGTATATTTATGGGTTTTAAAAATCATATTAACTTTACCAAGTAAAACCAGATCGTATTGTAATTGAGCCAGTTAAGAAAGTTATAGTTTTTTAAAATGTAGCATTTTAATGTGGTGAAAAGACATAAAATGATTAAATATGTTTTAGACTAATAAAAAAGTCACTTCAAGGATTTTGTTACAAATTTTAATGTGATCTAAAAAGTAAGAAAAAAGGCAATTGACTGGGAATAAGCCAAAAAAGTGCTTTTGTCTTAAAGTACAAATGTAAAAGAGAAAATGCTTTCTGTGGCATGGCTATCAAGAGGAAAGAGCCCAACAGGATAATTTACAATACTGTGACTTTGGGGGAGGGAAATTTCAAGGAATGCTATGGATTGTAAAGACAGAGTTGAGATTTTGATTGCTAGGAAAAAAGCAGAGAGAAAAAAACAATTCGTCTTGTACTGGAAAAAGCCGATCTAAATTTAAAAGAAATAACTATTGTGCCTAATGTGATTGGTGATGATAGAGATAAAATACAAGTTCTTGCATGTGCTGTGGACATCTGGGAGATTATGTGGCAGAATTACTTTTGTTACCTGTGAAAAAGTCCTTTTTTGTTAAGTATAAAATTTCAGTAAAACAATGGCCTGCCACGTGACACTCAGGGACAAAAAAGAGGTGTGCCATCCAGATGAAGCCTGCCCTCTGATCCAGAATGCCAGAAACATGTTTTCCTTTTGTCACACCCCGATTGGACAACCAAAGGTAAGGAGGTTCCCGATCCGTGTCGCCAGTTGTTCTTGGTAGCCATTAGGGCACCCCAGAAAACCCACCAATATGCGCAAGATAGCAGACGTGAGGCAATTGGCTAATAATTCTCCTTCGGGGTTTTCTAAAAAGATTGCAAAAGGCCTATTACATCTGTCTTAGTCGCTTTTTACTCACTGCTGAGACAAAATATCTGAAGCCAAAAGTTGGGAAAGGAAAGCTTTATTTCTCACAGTTTTTGGAGGTTTCAGTCCACACTCAGTTGACTACAAGGCAGGCGGGCATGGCTGGGCCGCAGTTCATGGTGGCTGCAAACAGTAAAGAGGAACCAGCAAAAGAGCAAGACGCACCCTCGGGCCATTATATCACATCCTGGCTCCACCCCTACGTGGGTGGAGTACTGACACCATCAATCCAAGCACTAGACAATGAACAAATAACAAATGCACAATTCAAACTCATGAGGCCAGGGGGACACAGACACTAACCATGACAACATCTAAACACCGGCAGCACCTAAAAATGCAAGGGCCATTCATACTGCCTTTGTAACCCAGTCGGCCCCTGATATTAAGCAAAAATTGAAAAAGTTTGAGAGATTAAAAAAATACCCTTCAGTCAGTTATTAGAGGTTGCTCAAAAGATATTTGACAACCGAGAGGACACTAAAGACCAGGCATAAAGGGTTTCAGCTGGACAGAAAGACTACTTTGGTTGTTAGACTCTCCATAAAGAAAAATAAGACTCTTTCCTCCCATCGGATGCCAACCATCCAACAGATTCCAGTTGCTATGACTAAAAAAGCAAATGTGAATATTTCTAAGAGCCGTAGAATGGACCCAGAGTTTGGGACCCTAGCAGAGGCCTGTTGCCTATCTTTCCAAGAGACTTGATTATGTGGCAGCCAGATGGCCACCTTGTCTGCAGGTGATTTCCTAGGTGGCTCTCCCAATAAAGGAGGCTTAAAAATTGACTTTTGGGCAGAAACTCTTAACTGTCCCATCCTATTGCTGGAGACGCTCTTCAAGGCTCCACCAGACCTATGGCTGCCCAACTCCCGAGTCATGCATTATGAGACGTTACTTCTAGATCTGACTACCATCAATTTCAAGGGGACAGCGGTTTCAAACCCGGCTACTCTGTTGGCTGATGATGCCCCTCCTTGCCACTCCCACGACTGTATTGGGGACCCGACTTGACAGATGAGCCACTATTCAGAGTTCCTGTGCATTTCTCCGATGGAAGCAGTTTTATCTATCAAGGTGAGTGGGCCACAGGAGCTGCTGTTGCCACAGACTCTCAGATTCTATGGAAACCAACCCTAGAGCCGGAAACATTGGCCCAACGGGCTAAACTCATTGCCCTCACTGAGGTTCTCAAGTTGTCAAAGTACACATTTGTTACTGCCCATGTTCATGGGGCCATTTATCAAAAATGGTGCTTATTGTCTTCTGGGGCCAAAAGATGAAAAATGCTCCCCAAATTTTGGATTGTTGGCTGCCATCTGATGCCAAGGAGAGTGGTTATTATCCACAGTAGAGCCCATTGGGCAGGAGATGACCTTGTTATACAAAAAAATAATTTGACAGATGCCACTGCCAAAAAGGCAGCCACAAAATCAGTGGGGATTGAGATAGCCCTGACATTACTGCTGATCCCACCTACTCTGTCAGAACCTATTTGCACTTGAAAAGACTTGCATCTGGGGGCTAAGACCAAAGCTTGCCCAGTCTGTGAGCCTCAGATGCCCTCAGTGCCGATAGGTGAACCCAAATCAGCCACTCGCTATGTGGGACTATGCCTAGCAAACATTAAAAAAAAATAGACTTTACAAAAATGCAGAAGCCTAGACTTAAAAAAAATAAGTACTTATTAGTAATAATAGATATTTTTCACTAGATGAGTTAAAGACTTGCGTACTAAGTCTGAGTCAGCCCTGATAGCAGTTTCCCCAATTTGGCCTCACTTTATCCATGGGGTCTCACAACGGTCCGGCTTTTATAGCCCAAATAACTCAAAAGCTATTCCAAGGTTTGCAGATCAATTAGAAACTCCATTGTGCTTACCAGCCTCAAAGATCAGGACAAATAAAAAGGAGAAACCAGACTCTAAAGACAATAATTACTAATGGCCTTAAAAAGGTGAGAACTGGGTGAATTTCCTTCCATTTGCTCTTTGACGTACGCGATATACCCACTATGTTACAGGTATTTCCTCTTTTGAGGCTTTATATGGGAGACCTCCCCTTCTTATCCTTAAGATTTCTGAGTAAATATTATCTGATTTAGCTAATCAAGGTCTTATTAAGTGCCCCCAGACTTTTCAGCCAGTTCTGACTTCCATCCACAGGTTATTTTGACAACAACATCCTTCACCTGCTTCCCACTGGGGGATCAAATGCCCTGCTATGGAGCCTGGGACACCAGTCCTTATCAAGAGGTGTCACCATACATCTCTTGAACCAGAATAAAAAGGTTTCTACATTGTGGTCCTCAGCACTCCAACCGCTATCAAAGTAGCCAAAAAGCCTGCCTGGATTCATCATTCCCACTTCAAGCAGGTCCCGGCTTCCAAAGGCGATCAACCTACAGATGAGTAGACTGTCTTTCCCTCCAAAGACTTTTTAAAGCTTAAGATTGCCAAATGTAACTGATAATCTTGTGTTCTCCCTTATGGAGACCCCAAGGAGGCCTCTGTCTGGCTTTAGAAAAATAAAATTGTTATTTATATGACAGAAAAGGGTTAATTTTAATGTTGGTTTTCTTCCCCCTTTAGGTTAACAGCTTTAATAAGGGCAGCTGCAAGACCTTTGTAAATCCTCCTCTTGGGCCTTGTATTGTAGACAAGTTGGTGAACTATGTCAAACATACGGTTCAAACTATAAAGGTTATGATTTTAAAGACACAAGGTTATAAACAGATACCTGTGTCTGAAAACACCATGAGCCAATGATTTGGCCCACTGACTAAAATCAGTGGGGAATGCTGTACACTGCCAAAAGGAGTTTCGTTATCCGTGTATTATGCCAAAGTACCTGTAACGCCCCCTTCTCTTCTGTATGTGTTTTCCCCCTCTGGGTGACCTAATTGATATGTTAATCAGTGCTCCTCTCTGTAAAGAATTATAAATCCCTGGGAACCAACCTAATTGATGTTTAACCATTGGTTCCCTCTACATATAATAGAGGAGGTGCTAAAATAAGCTGACAAAGGATTGTTAATTCCTGATAGACTACTCTGTTCTCTGCTAAGGAAAACATTTCCTTGGCAGATTTCCTGATCCAAGCCCATAACCCCTTACTTTGTAATCTGTGATATCTACAAAAGGGGCTAACAAGTTTCAAGGGGGCACACAGCTTTTGAAAACTCCAACTGCACTGTGTCTCTGCACCCAGGATAAAATAAATCAGCACTGCATTTTAAAATATGTTTTGGCACCATTTTTTGAACTTGAGTTTGGGGGCTCGTTTGTGGATTACAAGAGCGACCAGCCATGAATTATACCTATTTTGGTGAAGATTATGCACACAGAGGTGACCCCACACAGTTTGCAAGACCTGAGTAACACAGGCCCTCCAAGCCTGAATGACCCAGCAAGTTCCAAGAATGATGTGTTTTCACTGCAGAGTGTTTCAAGCTGGGCACAGATGATTTGAGCCCTGGGCAGAGTGGACAGAGGACGCCTGAGTCTCCAGTGGGGACAGTGAGACCCCAACACACAATGCGCTCCCCCCACCCCTCAGCCCTCCTTGGCCCTCCTACACACATCCTGAGCATAACACTCCCCCTGTGGGGAGGCTGGTGAGCAGGAGGATGGGAGGGCCTTGGCCAGCTGAATCTAAGGCCAGCTCTTAACTTACAGAAGAAACACAAAAGAACACCCTCCCCCATTCCTTTGAACTCAACCAAAAAAGAGGTAAAGGGTTTAAAATGCTCAGGGGGTGTCTCTCTGACACACACTCACACACAGAGCAAACAAACAAAAGAAAACAAAGAAGAAAACCTGAGGTAATGCAGGTAAAATGTGCTAAGGGACCCAGATGAGGAAAAAAACATCTTCCAGGGAAAGTGCTCTCCTCCTCACTATGGACCTGGGTGCCTGGGAGTTCCCAGCTGCTGTCTGGTCTGGGCTCTCTGGCTCCATTCAGTGGGTGGGGTCTCCTGGGCCCAAGCTTATAGGCCCCCAGTGTGATAAGCACTTCCTCCCCTGGACAGCTCCCCCACCCTGGCTGGGGAGTCTATTCCCTCTTCTGGGTGTGGGGCACATCTGCAGAGGGACATCCACATCTTTCCCTTGGGCATGAGCCCTTGCATGTGTTTCCTCCCCTGGTGACTGAGGCAGGGTCGTAGGGATGAGCCCTTGTTATTTAGCTTTTATGTTTTCCATTTTGGAAACAAAAACAGTTCAGCAGGAATCTCTCTCTCTCTCTCTCTCTCTCTCTCTCTCTCTCTCTCTCTCTCTTTGGTGCTGGGGATGGAACTCACAACCTCGCACTTGCCAGGCAGGTGCTTACACCACTGATCTGAATCTCTGAATCCCCGGCCCTCAGTAGCAATCTTGCTCATGATGAGGCCTGACCCATGGGGATGCTCCAGGTATTTGGTTCTGTGTTCTCAGAAAGCTGAGTGGGGCAATGGGCTCTGGATGGGTTAAGCGTTCTTGTGAGAAACCAGAGGAAGACGGGGATATTGCCCAGACCCATAAGGGCTGGGAGCTCCTGGGACCTGAGGACAGTCGCCAAAGGGAAGATGGCAGCAAGGAGCTGCGGAAGAGCTAAGCGGCTCTGAGGGGCCTTGAGGGACATCTGGACAGGGCAGCACAGAGGAAAACGAACGATGAGCTGAGTGGTGAAAAGGGAGCCTTGCCCCTTCCCAAGCTGCTGCCAGAAAACTGGAGCAGCCATTGTGAGCATGGAGCAGGGACCCTGCCACCATCTGCAGCCCAGTGCACCTCCCTCCCTGGCCTTCTCAGGTGGCAGTGGGAGAAGGGCCACAGACAGTGTGGCACTCACCCCTTCCCTGCCTCCATTTCTGCTCACAGATGGAGGGTCTCGGTAGAGGAAGGAGGAGAACTATGGCCACCAGGGAAGTGAACAAAACTATTCCATTCTCCCATGAAATCAGGTAAATTCTCAGCATGCAAACAGGATGGGGCCCCTGGGGAAGGGACCATGGCCTGGAATCCAGGTCATCTGGAGCCTCAGAAAGACTCTAAGTAGCTATCAAGTTTCTTTATTTCTCTCTCTCTTTTCTTTTTCCTTTCTTCTTTGCACCTTCCTCCCTTGACTGCATCTCAGTCTAACTTATCTTTCCTGGCTCTGGCCTCTGCTCCACCCCGAAGGCCTCTGTTCACACACAGCACAGGTAAGAGGTGAGGCTTCAACCTCCATGTGGGCAGGATCACCTCAGCCTGGTGGCCTTTTTGTACCCCTGCAGTCCAGGCTGGAGCATTCCCCCATGCAGAGGGGCATTTGTGGCTCTTGGAGTGTGCTCTCATTCTGAAAGCAACTGACACAGAAGCCACACCACTATGGGTGTCACCTGTGTGTGAGCACAGGTGGAGTTTTCGGGCAGGTGGCTGGGGAAGGTGCCTTTGCACTGACTGCAAGAGGTAGCTGTGCTCACACATGTGCTGCTGGAGCACACTTTTCCTGCAAGCACTTAACGCACAGCAGACATCAGACAACCGTGTCCCTGCCAGGGTAGGTCTGTCTGTGTGTCCCCCAGAACTGCCTGTCGCACTCGTCACAGCGAAGGCTCTGTCACCTGCCGAATGAGCCAGTAGTGCATTCTAGGTCACAAAGTACCCAGGAGCCACTTTTCCCAGAGCTCACACCCATATGTCATCCCACTCTGCAGCTCCCTCTGCTGCTCCACCACCTCCTTGCAGGAAGCTCCACCCTGTACTGCTCACGGAGGAGCCAACGCTCCAACTTCATGTGCTTGGCTTGCTGAATAGCTCCCTCTGAGTGAAGCCCTGTGGCAACAGGCCCCGTAGATGCTGAAGTCCACGGAGACAGCCAGGGCAGGCAGCACATGCAGGCCACAGGCCGTCGGCAATGGCACTTCCAATATCGTGTCAGCCTTGCGGTTGGGCAACAACGCCCATAGAGAGATGCCCAGATGTTTTTCTGCTGGGGGTGCTTGGGGCTGCTGTGTGTAGGAGGGAGGGGTGGCCAGCCTCAGCTAGGGGTGGCAGCTGTTCAGCACTCTCCTCTTGCCCATACTGCAGCTCCTTAGCACTGGTGATGATGCTTCTTTGAGTAGGTATCCTGAGCCCCTTTCCTCCGCCTTGTCCCCCAGCCATCCTGAGATATTCGCCTCAGCTACTCCAAGGCTATGCTGGCCAGGTACCTCACCCACCTGCATCATCTCTATCTTTACTTCATCCAGGCTTCCAGCCATTGTCAGCTCCTCAGGTCCTACAGGTGGCTGAAGCATTCCCTTCAAGACAGAGTGTCCTATGGTCCTCAAACTGCACTGCAGCCTCTCTGGGACTCCCAGGTGAGAGACCAGATGGCATAGAGACTAAAGGGCTCTGGCCCACTTCCCGTGGGCCCAGGGAGGTCTGTCCAGCCACACTAGTATACTCACTCTCCCTGGAATGCTTTGAGAGGGAGGCATTCTTGAGGTACCGAGCTTTGGGGTTCTCTTCTTCCTTGGCTCCACCACTGGCCGTGGTGGCCTCTGCATCACTGTCTTCCATTGTGGCTTGTGTCTAGATGTTCCCCAAAATCTCACAGACTCATGGGTAGGGCTTCTCAGAGGTGGCTGGATGTAAGATGTGTGCATATGTACCAAGGGTGTGTGATAGCAAAATTAGCCCATTGTTTGGTTTAGCATAGTTCTGGATATGCATAACAGGAGGGCCCAGCCTAAGTGTGAATGACACCAGCCAATAGGCTTGTGCTCTGGTTGGGATAATAAGGACAGGAAGGCTGTCTGCTTCTCTGACTGCCTGCCCTGACATGGACTCTTGCCCCTCTGCCATGCTGATCTGTCTTGGGGCTAGGTGACTATAGACTGAAACCTCTACAAACTGTGAGATAAAATAAAGGCTTTCTCCTGTAACGTTGGACATGGATTATTTTTTCTCCGCAATAAAAAGCGAGTAAGACATCTGAGCCCTGAATGGATGGATGGTCTGTAGGATCTCCAGGCATTATTCATTCAGGTACTCGATCTCCAGGATCTGGATTGTGTTCAGCGGGTCATCCAGGTCCTCAGCCTTGACTTGCAGCATGGCCATGCATGCATATTCCAGGATCTGTTGGAAGGTCTTTGGTGAGAGGAAGTTCAGAGTACAGTACTGGCTGTTAAGGTGAGAGAGGACGTCCAAAATCTTGCTGCTACAGGCCAGCACTGTTTAGTGCATGAGACACTGCTGGCAGTCCGCTGTGATGACCATATCACATGAAGTGCCGGTCACACCCTGTTGGCCTTGCACAACAGCCTTTCTCATAACCATGGTGTTCTCCTCGGTGCAAGCATGGGGCTCTCTTTCCTTGTGTGCTCCACATGGGGTTCCGGGGTGGGCTTTCTAGCTCAATGCAGGGGTTGCGGGCAAGCCAGGCACGGCAGAATGGGTTGCCTCGGCCATTAATTTTGACATAAAATGTTCAGTGAGTCTCTCCGTCTTTTGTAGCTATTGTATAGTATCCTCCATCACATCTACTTTTTTGTTTTAAAAACAAACAAATAAAAGATAAAAATGAAGCAGAATTAAAAAGAAATAGGAAATCAACACGAGTTAATATATTGGATATTGCTATCCTGAAAGAAGTTGTCCAGATTACAAGATTTCGGCATGAGAAAATGATCAGTCAGACCTTAAACACACAAACTGTTCTTTTTGACATCACAGCTATTTCTTAAAGACTTGGTGAAACACGATTGAAATATTCTGTCCACTTCAAAAATTTCAGAAGGAAGATAGAAAATGAGAAAACCGGTGGACCTTTCCTTCATTCACACTCACACTAAAGTGTAAGTGTGTGTGTGCGTGAATTGAACCCAGGCCCTGACACTGAGCTAGGTCTCCAGCCCTTTTGAATTTTGTTTCAATTTTGAGACAGGCTCTGAATCCCTGATTGACCAGGTTGGGCTCAAAGTTCAGCCCTCTCCTGCCTCGGCCTCCCCGAGTGTTGAAACTACAGGACCGACTGTGTGACTAGTCTGGGATCTAAGAGAATGCTTATGATTATCGTTAAAATGAAATCTAAAGCGCTGTGAATGTAGTACCACCCTCTATGTTATTACGACATTCTTCACGTGCGCTTTGAAAACTACTCCACATTCAAAATCTACGTGTTGAAGCACATTACAGGACTAAGAACAAGCCTCAGGGGAAGGGTGCTGTTGGATGTGCGAAGGAGCCGAAGGGTGATTTGTGACAGTGCAGGTATGGGCTGTTCAATTTACATATCCCCTTAGAGGCAGACTAGCATCACTCTTACCGAGTAAACATTCATCACTGGACATCTATTCCGACCTGTCCTCTGCTTAGGGACACATACTAGGTTTGTGAAAAGCTCACAGCAAGCGAAGCCCTCTGAAAAGGATTGGTAAACAGCAGGAGCTTACACACTAGCTGGGAAGACGATAAGACACTCTTCATTTAACAAGCGAATTCTGTTCCTAGGTCGTTATTTGAACTGATTGCTAAATTAGGAGTTGTATGTAGGATGTACATTACAGTATTCAGAACAAAGAAATGCTCAAAGGAAACTCCAGCCTGGTGACTTTGCTTTTATCTGGATAGCTCTTAATGCAGCACTGCAATGTGTAACAGAACATAGCACTACAGTGCTGTACAGTATAATCAGCACAAATTACAGTGCTTTATAAACAGTTGCTGGACCAACAGAAGACATGGAGGCTCTACAATCAGGATGTACAGAACTGTACAAAAAGAGATGAGCCCTGAGTCCGAACAGTGTGTCCTAAGTCCAAACAGTGTATGTAGGTTGTAAGTCTGAAAGTTGCTAAACAGGTTGTGGAATGAGCAATGTCTGCATAGTATCTTCATGAGAAGAACAGAGAGCAACGGAGGACTGGCATGAGGGAATATAGTACAGATGATCCAACAGAAGCTCGGTATGAGGCAGTGTAATATAGATGATCTGTGGAAATGTATCTTCCAGTTCCATCCATTTTGCTGCAAATGAAAGGAATTAATTTGTATGGCTGAATAATACATGTACTGTACATACGTGTACAATGTGTTGTTTACCACTCTGCAATTGATGGACCTTGGCTTGTTTGTATTTCGTAGCTGTCCTAAAGAACTGCTGCAGACAACACGGACGTACAGAGTTCTCCGAAATACTGACTTCGACTCCTTTGGAGGTACACCCAGGAATGGACATCTGGGTCACTTGCTAGCTCTATGTTTGGTTTGTTATTGAGGATTCTCAATAATGAACTCCGTGGTGATTCTGCTCATTTCTATTCTTTCCATCTCTGTGTAATAGTTTCTTTTCCCAGATCCTCATCAACATTTATCATTATAATTATTTTATAATAGCCATTCAGAACGGAGAGGGTTATTTCTCATGTGAAGTTCAACTTGCAATTTCCTGCTGGCTAAAGATGAAAATTGTTTCCTAGGCTTATTTTCCTTCCTTCCTTCCTTCCTTCCTTCCTTCCTTCCTTCCTTCCTTCCTTCTTTCTTTTTCACATGTCTGGTCATATAACTTGCCTGTTGTAAGTGAAAAATGCATTTCATTAACTATTGGAGTGATTTATGAGTTCCGGATATGACGCACAGATAAATGGAGGGAAAGTATTCTGGCGATGTAAAGATCATCTCTGCACTTTTTTGATTGCTTTTGCTGTGTACAAACTTTTATTTTGATGTAAGTCCCTTGTTGATCTGTGATCTGTTTCATGTGCTTTAGTGTTCTTGCCCAGAACATTATGGACTGCATTAATGACTTAAATTGTTTCTCTTTTTTATTTTAAAGAGAGGAAAGTAAAAGTAACAATAAAACCATTTCAAACAGGTAAAAAGGACAGTAACAACAACGAGTACATTGTGTGTGATTGTCTATGTAGTTGTTATTCAGAGTATAAGATACAGACATGAATTATTGGCCAAACAATATTAGCACAGATATTTTTTTCAATGAACTAAGAGAAACTAGCTGTATTACTATCTTAATGACTGTATATATCTATATATATATATATATATATATATATATATATATATGAAAAACTTAAGAATGGAAAAAATATATATACATATATATATATATATATCTTTATATCTATCTATATCTATTGATCAATCAAACTATATCAATTCCCCTTAAGTTTTTTACTAGTTCTTTTGGAATTTCAGGTCTTACACTTAGCTCTGTGATCTCTCTTGATTTGAGTTTTGTACAAGGAGTCCAGTGTCAATGCTATGGACATGGGTGTTCGGTTTTCACAGGACAATTTGTAGACAAATGTGTCCTATCTCTGGTGCATTTTTTGAGAACTCTATTGAGAGTCAGATTCTTGAGGTACATTGGTTGATTTCCAGGATCCCTACTCTGATCCAGCGTACATGCATCTGTTCCAACGCAAATGCTGTCCTGCTGGGGTTGCGAGTAATCTGCCATATCCCATGAAATCAAGGCTGTCATGTCTATAGTTGTGCCTTTTAACACAAGATTGCTTTCGTTGTTTGGATTTTGCTGTGTTCATGTGAACATTAGGATTCTTTTTTCTAGTTCTGTGAACAACGTCATAGTTATTTTGAAGGGGACTGCATTGAATCTGAAGGTTGTTTTCAGGAGTATGGCCATTTTAACAAAATGAATTCTTCCCATCGTGATCATACCAGGCCCCTCCAAATTTTAATTTCCTCATCACTTTGTTTCAACAGTGTTCCTCAGTGTTCATCCAGGAGAATATTGATTTCCTTAGTTAAGTTTAATACGAGGGGCATTTACTTTCTGGTGGGCATTTCCCATGAAATTTCATTACTGCTTTCTCAGCAAATTCATCCCATTTTATGTGGATTTCGTAGCACTCCATTTTGCTGAATGAATTTATCGCTTCTGATAGTCACTTGGCAAAGTCTATGGGTTTTACTACCTATAGATCAAATAATCTGCAAAGAGGAAAATTGGACTTCTTCCTATTCCTATGCCTGTAGTTTCTCTTGGTAACTGCCCTGGATAAACTCAGTGGTCTCCAGAAGAACAGTGCTCCGACTGGACAGGGATATGGTCTAGACCAGATGTGCCTCAAGGGCCTTGAGCGCTCATCAGCCGGGCTTTTACAAGGTGACTGCACCGTGGGAGCAAGATAGTCCACTTGCCCTTAGGAGATGAGGTCTGTCTGGGAAAGGCAGCTCACTAGGGGCGTGGCCTGGAAGAGCACCTCCATTCATAAAGATTTCTATTTGTCAACACTTTGGTTCACAAACCAAAGTTTTTGGCAAAATGTTGCTTCCATACACAAACTCCACATCATGTGAGAAACACAACCATGGTTATCTTCCCCACACAAGCACAGACAAAAACCTGCTTCCCGCAAATAGTAAACAAATTAAGTTCATCAGGGGAAGCACCATTATATCATGTTCCCTGACTGCACCCTCTACTCTGCCTCCTGGACGCCAAGACTTGAGCAGCTTTCCTCTACCTTAGCTTTGTACACTGCCTTCCCGCCCCGGGGCTATGGATGAAAACCTTGACCAAGGTCAACTCGTCCTTTTCTTCCTGGGTGCCAACTATCCATCCTAAGAATGAGACAAAGGATAAAAGACAGAGTCTGGTACCAAGACTGCTGCTACTGGATCCTCTGGCTCTCTTAGCATGCACATGGTCATTGTAAATTCTTCCCTCTCGCTCCAGGAGACAGCCTTTGAGACTCTCCTGGTTCTGATCTTGCAAGCCGACCTCATAATTCCCTTGTAGCGCCATATACAATTGATACGAAATCTGTTCCTCTAAGCCTACCTCATCTGCCCTGTATAACCACACATATAGGTTATGTGAAATCTGATCTTCAACTCTAACTCATACGCACACGTTTGTCTCTTTCCTTCTTTTAAAGGAAATGCTTTAATTTTCCCCAATAAGTAGGATGTAAGCTGCGCGTTTGTCTTATACTGCCTTTATTATGTGTCTCTGCCCTTAACTGGTTCGTGGCTTTAATAGTGAAAGCTGTTAAATGTTATCATCAAGTCTCTCAAGTATATACAAATATTACCAGACTTGTATTACACTAATTTTCAGAGTCTGACAGTTTTCACGGTTGTAAGCATGCTCAACACTCAACAAGGAGTTGGCAAGATGTGAGCAAGGTATATGATTTTTTTAGTTGGTCTTGTTCCATTCAGGCTGCCATTCATCATATGTCTTGTCTTGTGACTTCATGCCTGTCTTCCCTTCTGAATGTAACCCTGCTCTTCTTTTTATTATTTTTATTTTTATGTTTTAGTACCAGGAGTCGAACTCAGCATCTCATGCTAGCCAGGCAGGTGCTGTGCCACTGAGCTGTATCCACAGCCCTTAATCTGGTTCTTTCCATCCACCATACACAACTTGTGTCAACCTCATGGTGTTTATCCCTTGGTACTTTTCTCCAAATGCTGACTGTAGTATAGACATCAATAGTCATTTATATTTATCTATACAGATAAACATGAAGGTACAAAGTCGGGAGAAAGTGTCCTTGTTGGGTTTACAACAAGGATGTTGAGGCGGAACGGGGATTAAATAAAGACATAGGGGAGACAAAGAAAGATGGAAGCAAGTCGAGAGAATCCGATCAAGCCCCATGTTTATTCCGGAAGTGATTACATCTTTTATAGGCCAAGGGCAGGAGGTGGGACAGGAAGAGGCTATGGGGATGAATACAACAGGATCACCGTCACATTCTGGTATGTGACACAAGCAGGAGAGGATTATGGTTAATGTAGGCAGACGCAGTGCCATAGGAGAGAGAGACAGGGAGGTAGCAATGGGGCTGTCTCTCGGCTCCCTACATCTCCTCCCTTTGTATATTATTTAATCAGGAGTATTGCAGGCCCTGCTGGACAGTGTCTGTCTTAGGTCAAGGACCTCATTGCATGAACCCAACCAGGCCTTACCCATCATGGGCTTACAGAACAGCAGTTGGTCCTGTGCCTGTCTTAGGTGGCCGTTGGAATTAACATGCATGTCCTAGTTGCCCGTCTCTGACTGCCTGTCCATTGCCCCAGGGCAGTTAGGCCACATCATCATATGGGCCACTCATGGGAATTCCTTCCCAGTAGGTTTGTTGATCTGCCATCTCCAGCTGATGATAGTGTACCTGAATGGGCTTTGCCATAAACGCGTCTATCCGGTTATTAATGAGTGTCATAATCCTCTGAAAAATACAAGGACTCACAGAAAGGAGAAGCAATAGGGCAGCTGGGGACCCAAAAGGGGCGCTAGATAAGGGAAAAGCTCCCCCACACACACATATCGAGGAGAAGGGGTTGGCAGCCATTTGTTGGTGTCTCTGTTGAAGTCGTTCTTCTATGTCTTGGAGCTTGTCTCGCATAACACTGGACACAGTCTATTTGGCTGGTTTATGTTCCTCCAGAACAAGAAGAGCATCTTCCGCAGTCACGGAGTTCTGTGTATGGCTGGCAGCAGTTGTAGTCTGTTTGGCAGGGTTCTAAATCCACCATGGGTGTGGTACAGCTCAAGGAAAAGGCTGAGTAGGCAGCATAAGGCTACGGGGTGGGGGGGAATGACACCTGTAAGAGAATACAGGGGATTGTGCCTCAGGAAATAACATTATTCCTGGGCGTTGCATGGAGTCTTTGAAGAGCTGTCTACTTGTTTTACGAGGCGCTGAGTAGCCATCTAGCTTCGCTATCTTGTTGAGGGTAAACACACACTGAACCTCGTCCCCAGATAAGGACTGGGTCAGGGCCATTGCACATATTCGTTAGCGGGTCTCTCCATAAAACAGACGCAAACCGTGTTTGAGTTTGAGTATACCAAAATCGAGATGCCATGGAGCAGCCTAAAGCATCCAGGGTCAGAAAATTTAAAATAAAAAGAGCATGTGAAAGGACATTTCTAGGGGACCCCTGGGTTGGGTACCATGTCTCCCTTTTCATTTTATCTATGGTGAATTTAAGGGAACGATGTGCACGTTCAACAATGCCATGTGCCTGAGGATTATAAGGTATACCTGTGGTGTGGAGGATATTAAGGCACTTGCAAAACTGAGTGAAGGAGGTACTGGTATAGCCAGGGCCATTATTGGTCTTGAGCTGTTGAGGACATCCCAGAACTGAGAAGGCTGACAGCAAATGGGCTATAATGTGTCTGGCGACTTCTCCTGTCTGGAGAGTGGCAAAAATGAAGCCACTGTGTGTGTCAATAATTACATGTATATATTTTAGGTTGCCGAATTCATTGAAATGAGTAATGTCCATTTGACACAAGGCATTAGGGATTAAACCTCTTGGGTTGACTCCTAGGTGTTGAACAGGTAAGTGGATAGCACAAGAGGGGCAATTTTTTACAATTTGTCTGGCTTGCTCACGGGTAGTTTTGTGGAGGAGGCAGAGAGTGTGAACATTGAGGTGGTGTAGCTGATGGGCCTGTTGGGCCTCAGACACCTTGGAGTCATCTGTAGGCTCAAAATGAGTCATAAAAACCTGTGCTCATACAGTAACATCAGCCAAATGATTTCCTCGGGCAAGGGACCCAGGGAGGTTGGAATGGGCCTTAGATGACCAATAAAGAACTTATGACGGCGAAGCCGTATGAAGCCTTGTAATCGTTTGAACAAATTTGCAGCCGGGGAAGCATGACACATGGTAGCAACAGTGTCCAATATTGGAACAGACTGAGCAAGGTAAGCACTGTCAGTATACAAATTAAAGGGTCGGTCGGAGTAAGTGGTAAAGGCTACAAGAATAGCCTGTAACTCTGCTAATTGGCAGAGAAGGTGTCTGTCTGGAGGGTAAACACATTGTCTTGGGATACATAAGCAGCCCTGCTGGAGGAGGAGCCATCAGTGAATAACACCAGGGCGCCTGGAAGAGGTTGTGGAGCTGTGATCTTAGGGAATATAAATGGATGACGGTTGGCAAAGTCAACCAGCTTATTTGGAGGGTAATGATTGTCGATAGTCCCTGAAAAGGAAGCTAAGGCAATAGGCCACACTTCCGTAGTCTGAAGTAGCCAATTTATTTGGTCCTTTTTAAAAGGTTGAATGATAATGTCTGGTTCTTTGCCAAAATAACATTTTCCTTGCTTTCTAACCTGAATTATTAGGTCTGAGACAGCCTGGAATAAGGCAGGAATGTTCTTTTTGGGGAGACCGATAAATGGACCCACATGAGGGGAGCTTGTTGCCAGAACACTGCTGTGGGACAAGGCTTTGTATTAAAAATGAGAAATTGCAAAGGCTCATTGTAGTCCATAAAGGAAACAGTTTGTTGAGCAATAGCCTCTTCTCTGTACTGAGCGCTCTCCTGGCATCAGGTGTAAGCTCACGGGGGGAGGTTGGATCTATGTCTCCCTGAAGCAGCTCATAAAGGGGCTGTAAATCATGTTTAGTTAGTTTTAAAACTGGTATAAGCCAATTAAGGTCTCCTTATAGTTTTTGGTAGTCATGAAGTGTTCTGAGGCCATCAAGCCTCAGTTGGGTCTTTGGAGAGAGTATTTGAGTGCCACGTAATTAAAAACCCAAGTATGTATATGGATCAGTAAGCTATACTTTATCAGGGGCTACTTGAAGTCCAGCCTCTTGTAAGGCAACCTATAAGTCCTGGTAGCACCTTAGGGTTTGATTTTGGTCATCTCCAGCCAAGAGGATATCATCCATATAATGGATAATGTAGATATGTGGCCAATAATCTCTGACTGGCTATATTGCAGTGGCTACAAAAGACTGACATAACATAGGGGAATTAGCCATCCCTTGTGGGAGGACTCGCCATTGAAATCTGTGCATAGGTGCTCTGAAATTAATCGATGGAAGGCTAACGGCAAAATGTCTTTGGTCATCTGGATGCAAGGGAATAGAAAAAAATGCAAACTTTAAGATCTATAACAATTTTCAAATAACCTAAAGGTATGGCACTAGGTGAAGGAAGGCCTGGCTGTAGTGGCCCCATTTATGAACATAGTCTTATTTATCACCCTGAGGTCTTGTGAGTAGCCTCATTTACCTGATATTTTTAATGACAAAAATGGGAGTATTCCACGGTGAATCACTAGGTATTATGTGGCCTGCATTTAACTGGTCCTTCACCAGATGTTGAGCAGCCATAAGTTTTTCAGAGGAAAGGGGCCACTGATCGACCCATTCTGGCTCTTCTGATAGCCACATAATTTGTTTAGCATGGATCACAGGAGTGTCAATGGCCCCTATGAAAAATGGCCTAACCAAGCTTTGGCATTGTTAGGGGTGGGAATGATGGGATCAGTAATGCCCATGTTATTTTTTCCTAAGCCCTGTTTTGGCAGGTAGCCCATATTAAGCATTTGCACTGTGACAACATTATTAGGGCTTCCCATAATTAGTCCCATTTGGGAGTGTAGGTCTCTTCACCATAAATTAAGAGGCAGACTCTCTATGACATAAGGTTGTAAGTGTCCCTGATTACCTTCTTAAACTCTCCATACCAGTTGTTTGGAACTGCCTTGTGGATTTTTTGAGTGTCCAATCCCTTGGAGGTGTGTTAAGGTTGTTTCTAAAGGCCAGGCAGTAGGCCACTCCTCCTTTTTGATAATGGTAACATCTGCACCCTTATCAAGGAGCCCTGAGGAACTTTTTCCATCTAAATATAGAGTCATGAGGGGCTTTTCTTTGGAGATATGTTGGGCCCAGTATACATCCGAAGCTCCAAGAAGGGAGTCCCCCCCATAGGGAGTTATGGATTTGTTAGATGTTTGAGCCAACAGCAATAGCAGCAATTCAGCAAGGCGTTGCCCTGTCCTAACTGGTATGATGCCAACAAGGGGAGAAACCATGACATTTATTTCCCCTGTGTAATCACTGTGTACTATCCCGGGCAGAACTTGTAATCCTTTAAGCGTAGTGCTACTACGTCCAATAATAAGACCAAAAGTCTTGGGGGAAGAGGGCCCATAGATTCCTGAGGGCATGACCTGGACACCCATGTCAGGGGTTAATACTGTGTTGGAGGTGGAACAGAGGTCCAACCCTGCACTCCCTGGTGTTGCTCTGAAGAGGTCTGAAATGGATTGTTTTGTGCTGGGACAAACCTTGGAGCCCCAGGTGTTTGTCCGAAATTGGGGGCCTGGGGCTGGCACCGTATCCCGTTTCCGTGCGGGTGAAGAGGGTTACCGTGAACATCCTTTTTGGATCTGCATTCATTAGCCCAGTGGTCTCCTCACTTGCATCTAGGACATAGCCCTGGTTTTTTTGTAGAGGACTGATTTTGCTTTTTACTTTTGCAATCACGAGCCATGTGGCCACTTTGGTCACATTTCAAACAAGCGGCATCTTTTTCAGAACGGGAGAGGGGTTGTTTAACTATGGAATCTTGTGTCGTAGCCATGGTTAGGCCTTGATAAGCGAGCCCAATATCTGTACATAAGCGGATATAACCCGATAGGTCCTATTTTTTTCCGATGTGGTTGAATTGCAGCCTGACAAGCTGAGGTTGCATTTTCATAAGCCAATTGTTTGACCAGGGTAGAATTTGTTTCTGTGGAGCCGAAAAGACGCTCTGCTGCCTGTAGGACGCGATTGACAAAGTCCGAAAAGGGTTCCTCAGGCTTTTGTTTTATTTGGGTGAGAGATAAGGTAGGCTCGCCTCCTGAGGGGAGCCGTTTCCATGCTCTAGTTGCTGCCATATTAATCTGGGCAAAGAGGCCCAAATCGAACCACATTTGGCTCCCTTTTGTGGCAAAATCTCCTGTTCCTGTAAGCATAGCGAGGGTCCAGGGGTTTAGCCATCCTGGAACCTATCGATCATGTCAACAGGAAGAAGTGGTGGCAGATCGCCATGTAGGAGGACATCTAGCATGCCATCATCCTCTGCATCTGAGAAATCAGAGGCTTCAGATTTTTCTGAGGATGGTTTTGAGTTACAATTAATGGAGTCACACAGGGCAGCCTCACCTTATGCGACCATCTCCTCAATCTGAGGATCTGTATGCCGCTGGGCAAGCAGCTCAGAGATTAATTTCCAGTATGTAAAGGTGTTCACCAGATCCTTTTCCAGACCGAAAACTCTATAATAATCTTTTAAAGCATCTCTTACGCTATTCCACCTCTTGGTATCCATAGAACCCTCTAGGGGGAACCAGGGGCAAACCTTATGAATAAATTGAAAATACTGCAATAATTCTTTTGTTCTAACCCTTACCCCTCTTGTCTTTAATGCCTTTATAAGGCCTCCCATGAACAATTCGTGTTTGCTCAAGGCTTGACCCATGTCTGGGAAAAGGAATGGGGTCACTGTTCACTCACCGTGACTCAGGCAGGACATCGGGTTGTCGTCCGTTCAGGCCTTGGTACTTGATTTAATGTCCTGTTGCTTTTAGCTTTAATCCTTGATTCAGTTTGCTCAGTTCTCATCTCAGTCTCTGGTTCAATTTGCTTTCACTTTCAGCTGGCTGTCTCAAACAGCTCCCTCGTTGACTCCTCCATGCCAGGAGCCCCATGTTGGGCGCCACTTGATCCGGCCTGCGGATCAATCTGTGGGGTGTACCTGGAGACGGAACGGGGATTAAATAAAGACATAGGGGAGACAAAGAGAGACAGAAGCAAGTCGAGAGAATCCAATCAAGCCCCCTGTTAATTCCAGAAGTGATTACATCTTTTATAGGTCAAGAGCAGGAGGTGGGACAGGGAGAGGCTATGGGGATGAATACAACAGGGTCACTGTCACGTCCAGGTATGTGAGGTAAGCAGGAGAGGATTATGGTTAATGTAGGCAGATGCAGTGCCCATAGGAGAGAGAGAGGCAGGGAGGCAGCAATGGGGCTGTCGCTCGGCTCCCTACACATCACCTCCTGCTTCCCTCTAAGACTTGTGTCCTCAGGTCTTACACTCAGCGCATTTGAAGTTAACCTTCACGTAGAGTGTAAGTGTCCAGCTTCGTTGCTTTTAACGTTAATGCCAGCAAGGTCCAGGCATCTGCCTGTTGAGGAGACCGCAATTTCCCCACTGAGGTGTTGCGTCCTTGTCACTGCACAGACCATCCTGGTGCTCACAGCGGTAATTTCCATGCATTCTGTTTGCCTCCATTTCTCTTATTGTGTCAGGAATACATTCACAAGTCTCTGTGGCTCAATGAGAAATTTAGAACCTGGGAAGTGTTGGTCTTTCTTCTTCTTTTTCCTCACGATGGATTCAGTGTTCCTTCAGTTTCACGAGAATTTTGGGATAGCTTGTCAATTTCCTCCAAGAAGTCAACAGGAATTTTGCTAGGGTTTGCTGCGAATCATTAAATAGGTGGGGAATAGTATCATCTTAGTACTACGTTCTCTCCCCATCTATGAACACAAGCTCTTTGTCCATTTCTTTAATCAATACTTTGAATAGTATTGTCAGGATCACAACACAGGTTTTCTGCGACTTCTGTCAAAGTTATTTCTGAGGATTTTGTTCTCTCTGTCTTATAATTGGAAGTCTTTTGTTTGACTGATTTAGGATGGCGATGTGTGGGGCTGCAGAGAAATAGTTTCAGTGCATAAATATGCAGAAATGTATGGGGAAATCTTGCTGAGCCTAATTTGTTTGAATTCTGACTTTTAGCTATGTGACTTCTCTGCTGTTTATGTTTTAAATAAATATAATTTTAATTTGGCAGAAATAATTTAATGTTATACAAATATAAATTTATATTTATTAGTAAATATGCATCCATGAAAACGATTTGCACTTCCTTCTCATCTACAAATCTGTGTGTGTGTGCGTGTCTATGTGTGTGTGTATGCATAGTTTGATTTTTTTAAAAAATGCTTTTGGCTTCAATTCTTTCCCTGTTTCTATTCCGTGAGTCAGTGCCTTCTGCTCCAATGTTATTACTGGCCTCCTTCCTTAGTTCCCCTTTGTGATTCTGCTGCCTCCTGCTGAAAGGTAAGATGTGCCTGTGAGATCTTTGTTGTGTTGGGATGGAGACCAGGATGAGCAGTTGGCGGTGGCTGGTTTGCTAACCTCCTGCCCCCAGTTCTGTGGCCAACACGGGCTCAGGTTTTGGAGGAATTTGGAGGTACAGTTAACTCTTATAATCAATTGGTAGAAGTCAATTAGGCAGAAGGTGGGCGTCATCCAATCAGTCCAAGGCTTTCAGAGGAAAAAGTAGTTTTCATGGAGAAGGAGGAAATCTGCCTCAAGACTGTCACAGGGACACCTAGCTTGACTTTCTGGTCTGCTGGCTTTCCCTGAAACTTTGCCACTTGCCATCCTTCCACCTTATCAGTCCTTGTCTGCAGTGCATAATTGTCACATTGTCTTGGGGAGTTGGTACATGTATACAACATTTCTGAATTCTCCTGCCATCTCCTTCTCCTTCTCTTCTCCCTCCCTCTCCATCCCCTGGTCCTCCTCCTGTTAGGCAGCCTGAACTTTAATTTGGAGTTAATTATTGAGACAGATTCGCCGGCTGGGCCATGGATGGTGTGGGGCCATAGGAGCTGGGTGTGGACTCCAAGGAGCCTGGCGTGCTGTGTACACATGCAGGTCATACCCGGATTATCTCTGTGGGCCAGGAGAATGTCCTAGATGGTGTGTGACAAGCTTGAGGCTTTCCATGGTGACCAGACATGTCCAGGCTCCGATACGAGTGACCGCAGTCCCAGACGACACTCACTTGTTAGCCTTTTCAGAGTCTGCCTTTGAGTGAGTGGGGAGGGAGCCTCTTCTGCCCCTGATCTCTTCCCCTGGTGTGTGCAGGCCAAAATGTTGCTCAGCTGCAGCTGTTTCTTTCTTTGAATGAGATTTCTTCTGGCTATTTCACCCAGGCTGGCCCGACACTCCTGGACTCAGGGGCTCCTCGTGCTGTGGACACCTGTCCTGGATTCTATTCTACCCACGGCCTCTTCCCACCTCAACGTGCCATGGACCTGTGCTTCACTGTGTAGACTCACCCCTCTGCCAACCTTAGACCCCTGGATCTGTTTCTCCAGAGACACACTGCAACATCCCACCGGTGACACAAGCTCTCCCACAGCCCTCTTTCCTGGACTGCCAGAGTAACCATGGTGGCCTTCGGTGGAGGGTTTCAGGCTCCACCCTGAACTCTAAGCCCACCGCACTCCTGCCAGGCCATGATTCTGTCCTGGGAATATGGAGGCTCTTGCATGCCAGCCTCCAGAGAACCCACCTGGCTTTAGAGCTGAGGACCAACCAATATCCACAGTAGGACTTTCTTCACGTTTTCCCAGATTCAACCCTTGGACTTGGTGCCTGGAGGCACCACCACAGGGAGGACACAGAATGGAGAAGCGTGCAGGGCTGAGCTTTCTCCTGCTCCCTGTCTCCTTCAAACCAGATGCACCCAGACGCTTGCATGGAAATGGTGGCCGCAATCACAAAGCACCAGGCAAGAAAGCAGTTCTCATGCAGCCCTGCACTGAGCTGATCCTGCACTATGATCAGAGTGTCCCTTTCCTTGAACCCTAGTGGTCTCTTATCGGCCAGTAGCCCAAGCCCCAACACCTTAGCCGAACCTGTGAAATGCGTCATCATCTGATCTGTATCTGTCCCTATACAACCCTCCCTCTATGAGATGCAGACTCCACCGACACATAGACTGCTAGCCCCTCATCCATGCCCAGCTACTTCAACATCTGCGTTGTCTTTCTCTTCTTCTCTATCACTGGTGCATCCCCAGAGACCACCTAAGAGTCTCCCATTTTCCAAGTACCAAAGCATTCCTTTTGCCCCTCACAACTCACAGGGTCCTTATACATATGTGCGTCACCTGCATTTAGCTCAGGCTGGCCTGGCACTCCTGGACTCAGGAAGTGCCCATCTGAATTAATGTGGTGCCAGCCGTGTTTCTGTTACTCAAGGAGTACTGTTTCAGATCAAATTCAACTTCAGTAAAGAGCTTACTAAGTGTCAGATATTACCTAATATCCATAGTGAGGCTTACTGTTGCTTGCACAGTGGTACAGGTCTGTAGTCTCAGCTCCTGGAGAGGCTGAGAGAGGACGACCACAAGGTCAAGAGCTGCGTGGGCAGCTTGGGCAGCATTCTCAACAAATAAATAACTAAATAAGGCTGGGGATGAAGCTCAGTGGTACAGCCCCCGCCCCTCAGTTCTGTCCCATGCTTGCCGTATAATGCCATAGAAACGGAGAGAAGAGTAGTGATGCGCAAAGCTGAGGAGAGCAGGAGAAAGTGGAACACCAGGTAGTAAAGCAGAGTCCCGAGCCGGAGTGACCTGCAGTGACTCTCCCCAGGGCAAGACGGCTGCACTTTGCAGCGATTTATCACACACCACAGGAAGCACCAGAAAAGAGGGCTTAGAAGGACCCCAAAACAACCAAACGATACAGAACGGAAACAAGAATGACCTCGATTTAGTCACTACCCATTGCATACATGTATTGAATTATCAAAGCAATTTTTATATATCTTAAAACAAAAGTACTTTAAAGTGGGAAGGCAGGAGCCAAGTCCTTGCAATATTCCTGGGATAATCCCACATCAGTGCATGGCAGACATGTTGGACCAACATGTAGATCAGCAGGGGCTGTCCAAAGATCTACCCACCTCCCCTGGTGCTGCCCTCTATACTTGATACAAAGAGGAGACACGGGGGCGAAGTTAGTCCCCAAGTTGAGTCCTAGATGGGCTGACACTTGGATAAGTATCTGCTCCCTCAGAAATGACTCGGGATCCCAAACCGGTTTTCTTTACCTTACCCAAAGTAAAGGGCGGTGTCTTAGTTACCTTTCTCTTTGCTGAGACAAAATACCCAACGCCTGAGGTCCAAGGAAAGAAAGTTTATGGGAGCGCACTTCATACAGGTTTCAGTGCACAGTCGGTGGGCTCCACGGCAGGCTATCACGACACAGGGGCATCTCAGAAGTGGAACAGTCTACAGTGTGGCAGAAGGCAGAAGGCAGGAAGGCAGCAACGTCACAGCAGTAGCAGCACACACTTAGCCCCAGCGTCACACACCTCGATCCGGCCACCAGTGCAAGGCCCCATTTATGACGGCATGCGGCTTAGGGGAGCTTATAGGCATTTCAGATTACATGTGGGCTTAATACTACACTACATTTTTGCCTTAGCTCTATAGATAACTGCCCCTCGCCGAATAAAAAATAACCAGTGAGGGCTAGAGAGTTAGCTCAGCGGCATAAGTGCCTGCCTGGCAAGCGCTAGGTCCTGAGTTCCATCCCCAGTACCAAAAAACCAAACAAACAAACCTCAAAAACCAGTGATGCCCTTATAAATCATAAAAATTTAGCAGGCATCCAAGGCATACAAAATGTGCTGCTAAACCAGATTAAGTGCTTCACTCCCTTGTCAAAATCAACTTAGGGAAAGAAAACTATCATAGAGAAAAGAAACCATGAGCTCCTGGTGGAAAAACTGCCTCCTGGTGGAAAAACTGGGAAACCTAGGACAACTAACAGACCTAACGTTACTCCTTCTAGTCGGGGCTTAGCTCAAAAAATCACAAATCATATGCCCAGAAAATACTTTGCAAGAGGAACTCGAAAAGGGAGGGGATGGAGCAGAAAATGCCCACCCCATCAGCCAGGTTGTTAGTTGCCCAGGTAATTGTTGTTCCTGTTGCAGGTCAGGGTTGAATAGGAAGTTGGGGTTTAGCATTTTATTCCTCATTTACTACAGAGACGACATTAAAAAGGAAAACTGCAAACTTTAAAAGTTATTGTGACATTGAGAAGTGTGCATACTGGGTGAAAGAAATTAAAACTCATTAGCATGTGGCTTTTATATTCCTATATGTTCATCCTGGTCACGATCATTCTAAACAAATTTAAGTATCGGGGATAAGGTGGGACAATCCTAGGTGCAAACAATTTTGAGGTGATATTAATGTGGCTTTCCTCCTAAAGTGTTTAGTTACGGACATTTAAAGGGCTTCTTCTCGGTTCTGCTACTTGACTTGGGAATCTGACTAGAGAGCAAAAAGAAGCCTGTTGGACCCATTCTTTGAAGCATATTTCCCTGCAGTCCTTTGTAAGGCTGACTGTAAAAGCAGTTCAAGGTCGCTGGGCTTGGTGGCGCACACTGTCATTCCAGCACTCTAGGGGCCTAGCGTAAGGATGACATCAGGTTCACGCCAGCCTTGGCTACCTGGTGACTTCAGGGACAGCCTGAACTACGTGGGCAGACCTTGTCTCAAAAACCTAAACAAGGCAATTAGTTTCAGGCAATCCGACTTCCCATGCCAGGAAGTTTAGGGACAAAGAGCCGGTTTATTGGCCAGCATCTGCACAGGGGCTCATATCCTCAAAGCAGGGTTTGCTTTGACTTTCATACTGTGTCTACGGGAAAATCTACCATTGCTGTGCGAGTCCCCAGGTGCAATGGGAGCAGGAGAAGACGACCAGCAGAGCTTAGGGGCAGTGGGAGACTCAGGCAGGACCTTCCAGAGCCTGCACACCCTTTCTCCCAGAAAGTCGCACAAGGGGCCCAATCTGCAAGTCCTCAGGGAGTCGCCTGTTGCTTTCTTCTGCACGAGTATGCGTGACTCCGGTTTTGCAGGCACCAGAGCCAGGCAGCGTGTAAAGGTCAGCTGGTACTGCAGTCTTCGCAGGCATTTTAGGAGAAGTGCATTCATGGTTTCCCGCAGGGCTGGCACAGTGTTCCTAAGAGGTCATTCCACACTCACAAGAGGCACTGCTATCCTTCGCAGCCAGCTGGACCAAGGGGCAGTGCAGGCTCTGACTGCCTCCTCCTGGGTGCAGAGGTCCCTCAGTGACTCCTGCCTCTCTGGCCTCCTCCTCCCCTGATGCCTCCCCAAGCTCAACTGCAGCTCTGGGAGTTCCCAATGCCCAAAGGAGGCCACAGAGGAGCCTGTTGATGACTCTGCAGAGCGAAGGACCTGCGACCTAGGCTGGAGCAAGGCAAAGAGAGAGAGCGCTCACATGGAGAAGTGGGGCGCCTGCCAGTGGAAAGTGCCCAGGACCTGGCGTTCTGTGCCCAGTAGGCACCAAGCCAGCAGTCTAGTCGCCGGTGCAGTTCTGCTGTGGATCAACAGGAGGCACCTGGCCCAGGTGCCTTCTGTGGTGGACCAACAGGAGGTGCCGTGCTGCTGGCAAACCCGGTGTCCTAAGAGGCTGGGGGGAAGCTGGGAAGGAAGGGGGAGCCAGAAACCATGCGAGGGAGGGGGGGTAGCTGGGACAATAGCAGGGTATTTCAGGGGATGGCGGGGGACTGTGAGGGGCAGCGGGAGGGGGACTTCAGGGGATGAGCTGGCCCAGCAGCAAACCACACTTCTCATGCCTAGGGCTCCTCCTCCTCTCCACCCACAGGCCTCCTCCAGAGCTTCCGCCTCTGCCAGCCAGGCCACCCCAACCTGTGCAGCCTCCCATGAAGCTCAGGCCTGCTCTCTTCCCCCTGCAGCCTCTGTGGGACTGGATTCCCTCCATCAGGGACTCAGTGCCATGCCTCAGTCCCAGGCACCACAGGGTGGCATCGCCCACATTTGGTGGGGTGCCAGTGAGGAATCAAGACAAAGGGTGGGCTAGTTGGGACCGAAGCGACAGGCCCTCCATTGTTGGGAGCCGCGGCCGACACCGGTCGCTTTACTTGGCGGACGTGAGGCCTGTAGAAAGGAGCAAAGCCTGAGCTAAATTACCCCTCCTATTGAGTGAGCCAAGTTGGCGCCTGCTTCCTGCCCCCTGATTGCCCTGGCAGCGGCCGAGCCCGGTCTCCTTACTTGGCGGACGTGAGGCCTGTAAGAAAGAGCAAAGCCTGAGCTAGATTACCCCTCCCATCGAGTGAGCCAAGTTGGCGCCTGCTTCCTGCCCCCTGATTGCCCTGGCGACTTAAATAACCCGCTCTGTAAGATAGTCTGCCTAGCAACAACTGATGTTAGCCAGTCAGCCCGCATCGCGCGCTTTGAACTGATTGGCCACTGTTACCCTATAAAAGTGAGTGCCTCTCCCGCTACGAGAGAGAAGCACAGAGAGAGATAGAGAAAGTCCACCGGCGAGAAAGGGCTGGTGGCAGAGCGGAGGCCTCGCGGGGCCCACGCGGAGACAAATAAAGGCAAGATTGCACACCGTCAGAATCTGTCGCGTGTTCTTCCTGCAGGCCGGGAGTGACACCGACATTTGGTGGCCCGTTCGGGGACTGATCAACCCCGAGACGCGGCGGTGGTGTGCAACGCTCCAGCGTGGTGCTGCCGGACTGGTGAGTGGGGGATAAGCCTGGGCTCTGGGTGGCGCGCACCTACAGGGCTTTTAGACTCCCCTCAGGCTCACGCATAGGTGACGGGTTCTTTAAGTCACACGCGGTGAGTTACAGCCCTTAGAGGTTAGAGATGGGTAATTTACCGAGCGCGGAGGCACGGCCCTTGGTAAAGGCCCTTAGAAAGCTTTTAAAAGCTAGAGACCTCAGGGTAGGTCAAAAAACACTGGAACTATTCATAGCAGAGCTAGATAGGGTGGCTCCCTGGTTTTTACCCACGGGGCATTTAAACCTGCCGTCATGGGAGAAGTTAGGCGGGGACCTCGCCTCGGCGGAATTGGAAGGCGATATTTCGCCGGCTATTCGCCCCCTGTGGGAAATGATACATGCATGCCTTGAAGGGGAGGGGAAGGGGTTCCCGTCGGCAGTTAGAGACGCGGAAATCATAGACGCACACAAGGCTTTTGAGCAGGCAAAGTCGGAATGCTCTCGGGAGGGATCTGTCCAGGGGGAAAAAATCCAGGGAAGGATAGAGGACACCCAAGCTCTGGAGTCCTCCGACTTAGATAGCGAGGAGGAACCAGAAGGTGGGGCAGGAAGCCGAGAGGCCAAATACCCCTATGCCGAGTTGCGCCGCGAATTGTGTGCGTGCGCCGCCCGAGAAAAGTAGAGAGAGGAGAAAGGACCCCCGAGTGCTCTCTGGCGGGGAGGAGATAGAGAGCCATCCGCTCCGCCCTGGAGCTCTTTTCCAGAAGCGGCTCCCCGCCGGCTCTCCCTTCTCTCAGCCGGCACAGGAAGTGACGCCCCGTTCCACTCTGTCGTGAACGCCGTCCTATGACGTCGCGCCGCGGGGCAGACGGTATTTTCATGGGCGGTTATGGAAGGGTGAACGATGGTTCGGAGGGGATCCACCGATGCAAGGACTAGATTACGGTCCTTATGGAGTATACCCTGTGCAAATGGCCCCAGGCAAAGGGCGCAATGTTTGGGAACCGTTTGAAATAAAACAGATCAGAGAATTAAAAAGCGCTGTCACGACCTTCGGGCCCACAGCTCCTTATACCATAGCTATGCTAGAGAATCTTGCCTCTCAGCCTCTTACACCGGGTGACTGGATGCAGCTGGCCAAGGCGTGCCTTCCTTCGGGTAGTTATCTTGATTGGCGAGCCTGGTATGCTGAGTTTGCCATCGAGCAAGCAGAAAAGAATGTTAACAGGGGGCATGCAAGGTGGAACGAAGATATGCTCCAGGGCTCAGGTCAATATAGGGATCACCAAACTCAGTTCCCCAATGAGGTGTATGACCAAATCTCTAATATTGGGCTCCGCGCATGGAAACAGGTGAACGGTGCGGGGGCGGCCTCATTATGCCTTTCAAAGATTGTACAGGGTGCCACAGAGCCATTTGTTGATTTCGTGGCTAGGATGCAGGACGCGGCTGATAAAGTTTTTTCAGACCAAGAAGTGGCAAAGCCCCTGATCAAACAACTCATTTTTGAACAATGCACAACGGAGTGCAAAGCGGCTCTTGCCCCACATAAAAACAAGGATCTCAATGCTTGGATTAGGATTTGTAGGGAGATTGGAGGGCAGATGACTGCAGCAAAGCTTGCGGCGGCCTTTGTAGCCACGACAGCACAAGCTAAGGGTGCTTCCGGACCTAAGCGAGATCGTAAGCCCAAAGGATGTTTTGGCTGCGGGGAACCAGGGCATATTAGGAGAGACTGTCTGCACAGTGTTAATACACGGGAAGGGCCAATAGGCGTGTGCGAACGATGCAGGAAGGGAACACACAAAGCGAAAGATTGCAGATCAGTTTTTGATGCCCAGGGAAACCGCATTAGTGGCAGGGGTATTCAGGAGCCAAAAAACGGCCAGAGGGGGCCCTCCTTACGGACGGGCCCCCGCCCCCTAGACAGGACAACACAAAGTGGCAGCCCTCCACAAGGGCTACCCCTGGGTCAGCAGGTGTGGACCTCTGTGTCGCCTCCAGACTCCTATTAACGCCCGATATGGGCGTTCAGGTGGTCGGGACCACCTTCAAGGGACCGCTACCTGAAAAGTCAGTTGGTTTAGTGATTGGACGGTCCTCCACAGCCCTCCGGGGCCTTACCGTGCTCCCTGGGGTTATAGACTCAGACTACACAGGAAACATTAAGATTATGGTCCAATCTCATGTAGGGACCATGGTGATTAATGAGGGGGATAAGATAGCACAACTTTTATTGCTCCCCAGTCTCCATGAGAGATTCCAGTCTAGACAACGGGTTAGAGGGGATCAGGGTTTTGGCTCCTCTGGAGAAATTTTTGAAGGACTTCATATGACTCTTGATAAAAGACCCATGCTCTCACTCAGGGTTAATGGTACAAATATAACAGGACTCCTGGATACAGGGGCAGACCGCTCCATTGTCTCCAAGAGGGACTGGCCTTCTAGCTGGCCCACCAATACAGCTGACAACACACTCCAAGGGTTGGGGATGGTGGCTGCCCCCCAGGTTAGTGCCGTGACCCTGCCTTGGTGTGATGAGGAGGGTCACCAAGGACATTTTCAACCTTTTGTTCTACAGCTGCCGGTATCTTTGTGGGGAAGAGACATCCTCACTCAGATGGATGTCACTCTTACATCCACCTGCTCTCCTCAAGCCAAGGGTATACTTAAAAATCAGGGATATGTTCCCGGCAAGGGCCTGGGCTCTGCCCTGCAGGGCCGGACATCTCCCGTACCTGTAGAGAAAAGGGAAGGTAGACACGGGCTGGGTTTTTCCTAGGGGCCGCTGAGGAAGTTCTCCTGCCTACTCCAATTAAGATCACTTGGAAGTCCCTGAGTCCAGTTTGGGTACCTCAGTGGCCCCTACCCAAGGAGAAGCTTTTAGCATTAACCGAGATAGTCAAAACCCAGCTTCAGGCAGGGCACATAAAGCCATCAACCTCCCCTTGGAATACCCCTGTTTTTGTTATTAGAAAGAAATCAGGCAAGTGGAGGCTGCTCCATGATTTAAGGGCGGTCAACGTGCAGATGCAGCCCCTGGGGGCGGTCCAGAGGGGGCTGCCAGCTCTCTCAGCCATCCCTCAGTCTTGGCCGATTTATGTTATAGACCTTAGAGGCTGTTTCTTCTCAATCCCCCTGCATCCAGAGGACACCCATAGGTTCGCCTTTACCTTACCCACCATTAACCAAGAAAGCCCTGATCTCAGATACGAGTGGATAACGCTGCCCCAAGGTATGGCCAACAGTCCCACTATGTGTCAGATTTACCTAGATTCCCTACTGGCCCCCCTACGCAAAGCCTTTCCCAAGATAAGATGTGTGCATTACATGGACGACCTTTTGCTCAGCGGCAGGGACCCAGACATGCTGAATAATATGCTCGGCCAGTTGGTCGAGGCCCTGAGAAAGGCTAATCTACATATTGCCCCTGACAAGATTCAAGGAGGAGACATAGTGACTTACTTGGGTACCAAAGTCTCCCCTACATCGATTTCTCCACAGAAGGTAACCATCAGAACAGATAATCTTACAACCCTAAATGACATGCAAAAGTTACTGGGAGATATAAATTGGATCAGACCTTACTTGCACATCCCTAATTCGGACTTAAAGCCCCTGTTTGATCTCCTGAGAGGGGATCCGGATATTGCCTCCCCTAGAGAGTTCACCCCAGAGGCCAGAGTTGCTCTAAAGAAGATAGAAGAGGCCCTAAGCAAAGCTACATTACAGAGAATTGACCCAGAACAGCCTTTTGAGGTCTGCTTGTTGCAGACCAGTTCCCAGCCCACGGCAGTGATTTGGCAGAAAGGACCACTTCTGTGGGTGCACCCTAAGGTTTCACCTGCCAAGATTATTGAACATTACCCGGAAGCAGTTGCTTCTCTGGCTCTGGAGGCACATAGTAGAGCCATCCAGCATTTTGGCTCCACGCCTCACACTATTCGGGTGCGTTATACCGCTTCTCAAATAAAAATTCTGACTGCTTGCATAGATACTTGGGCCATCCTGAGATGTGTATTTCTTGGGGAGATAGACAATCAATTCCCTAAGGACCCTATACTACAGTTTATTACTCAACATCTGGTGATATTTCCAAAAATCACCACCCCTGCACCCCTTACTCCTGCAACAACAGTCTATACTGATGGGTCAAAAACCGGGATAGGGGCCTATGTGGTCTCAGGCATGCCTCCAGTTAACATACAGTTTGAACCAGATCAACCACAGGTGGTGGAGTTACAAATTGTACAAACTGTCCTCGAGAAGTTCCCAGGGGCCCTTAATATTGTTTCTGATTCAAAATATGTTGTCAATGCCATACAGGTCCTTGAGACTGCAGGCCCAATTAAACTAACCTCCAAAGTAACTAACTTGTTTTTGTCTATCCAGACATTGCTCATAAATAGACACAACAAAATATACATCACTCACATAAGAGCACATACACACCTACCAGGGCCCATGGTACAGGGCAATGCGGCTGCTGACGCGGCCACTCGCCCGTTATGGATTTTCAATATGTTATCTCCAATAGAGCAAGCCCGTCAGTTCCATGACAAATTCCATGTCAATGCCAGGACGCTAGCCAACCAGTACCGCATCTCCAGGGCTGACGCGCAGGACATCGTGCGACTGTGCAGCTCATGCGCCACACACACGCCTGCCATATCGATGGGGGTTAACCCCAGAGGGTTGATCCCTGGCGATATTTGGCAAATGGATGTCACACACATAACAGAATTTGGATCTCTTAAGTATGTCCATGTCTCCACGGACACCTGTTCTCATATTATATTCGCAACTGCAGAGACAGGTGAAAAGGTATCTAATGTAATCAATCACTGCTTAGCAGCTTGGGCCGCGTGGGGCAAGCCCAAAATATTAAAGACAGACAACGGACCAGCCTATACAGGAAAAGCCTTCAATGAGTTCTGTAAGACTATGGAAGTACACTTAAAACATGGGATCCCATATAATCCTCAAGGCCAAGGAATTATTGAAAGAGCTCACAAAAGCCTCAAAGAAATCTTATATAAACAAAAAGGGGGAGTAGGCCAGGGCCTGCCCCCAAAGGCACGGCTATCCATGGCACTATTCACATACAATTTTTTAAACCTGAACAATAACAACCACCCCCCGGCTATGGAGCATTGTAATCCATCTCCTAGCAATAAGGGATGGGTAAAATGGAAAGATGTCCTGACGGGACAATGGATGGGCCCGGATCCGGTAGTCAGCTGGAACCGAGGTGCGGTTTGTGTTTTCCCACAGGAACCGGGACGAGAACCATTGTGGGTCCCAGAAAGACTGACGCGTGCGACAAGCCCTTCGACTGAAGACTAATCCTGTCCTGCCGGAGACCAGCAGCAGGCCTGACAGCCAGATGAACCCGAAAAAGGCTGCTTTTTTCATTGGGGGCGTTGTCCTAGCACTCCTCAGGATAAGTATGGTACATGCGGGGCTGAGGGGCCCCACTTCTGGAATAGATCTTCGCACGAGCCTTCTTGGCAGTCCGTGCGATTGCGGAGGTGGCACGGTAAGCAGTATACCACCTAGCGCCAAAAAAGGACCAGGGACCGATTGTGGGGATAAAACAGCATTCTCAGTTGTGTACCCCTCCACTGCAGGAGGATTTAGTCAACCATCCTATCAGTGCATACTTAAGCCTAAGGTGAGTCCCTCAGGGCCTGGTGATCTCGCCACATGTCCCTGCACTAAGTTTGAGGAATCCATGCATGTTACATGCTATACAGAGACAAAACAATGCAAACTTAAGAGTACAACCTATTGGATGGCAACGCTAACTACAACTAAAAGCCCTGTTGCCCCTAACCATATTCCCGCTGCTGTAGGCGGTTCTCCATTCATGCAGTCAGGTTGTAATGGAGAGGTTGGAGAAACGGTCTGTTGGTCTATGACCGCTCCCGTTCACATCTCTGACAGTGGAGGGGTCCAAGACCAGTACCGGCAGGAACAGGTCATCGAGCGATGGGAACAATTAAATCCGTTCCCTGAAGTCAATTACCATCCACTCCTACGCCCAAAATCCCGAGGCATTAACCTTGACCCCGCTACTGAATCCATATTAGAGGCTACCCACAAAGCACTCAATCTTACTGACCCAGGGCTGGCCTCCGATTGTTGGCTGTGTATGATGATGGGAGAATCATGGCCGCTGGCCATGCCGTTTAGAGACTATGAAAGTGAACCTTACAATTATAGCACACCCTATAATTGCTCACATGGGCCTCCATTTCGGGTCCAGTTTATGGGACAGTTTAATGCATCCTGTTTCCAAAAATACCCACAAAATAATAGTTATGATATTGTTGTTGGAGCGCTGGCAGTCACCTCGTGTGAGTCCATAACCAATGTAAGTAGTAGCTCGCCGCTATGTGCCCCCTTTGGCAAAGTATTTGCTTGCAGCAATGGTCATGCTTATACCTACCTGCCCAGTAATTGGACCGGCCTATGTGGCCTAGCTTACTTGTTGCCTGACATTGGTATTGTCCCTGGGGACCAACCCATGCCCATCCCAGCTGTGGACACCTTTATAAAAAGACATAAGAGAGATGTGCTGATTTTACCTCTCTTGGCTGGTCTGGGGATAACTGGAGCCCTGGCCGCCGGGACTGCGGGCCTAGGAGTTTCATTAACCAAATATACTCAGTTATCCAAGCAATTGATAGAAGACATGTCTATAGTTGAGAGAACCCTTCAGGAGATACAAGATCAAATTGATTCCCTTGCAGAGGTTGTTCTGCAGAATAGAAGGGGCCTAGATCTACTCACTGTAGAGAGGGGAGGTATCTGTATTGCCTTACAGGAAAGATGCTGCTTTTATGCCAACAAGTCCGGAATCGTTTGAGACCGATTAAAGAAACTGCAAGAAGACCTAGAAAAGAGAAGAAAAGAACTACAAGACAATCCCTTTTGGGGAGCCTGGAATGGCTTGCTCCCCTATATTTTACCATTGTTAGGTCCCCTGTGCTCCTTGCTTCTGCTCTTACTTATAGGACCATGCTTGCTCCGATGGGTCACATCATTTATTAATGGGCGCCTTGCGGCGGCCCGGCATCAAGTACGCCTGGTTTCCCATGCGGCCCTGGCAGCAGCCCGTGATGGGCACAATGACCCCCAGGCTTACGCATGGCTCGCTCGACTGGCCTACGACCGGGTCTAGATGTGGCGGGTCTTCCGCACTCCTTCCCTATTGACACCACACAGCAGGGTAGGTGAGTCAATGACGGGTAAGAGCATGCCTCCCCAGCACGACTCGACCTAAGCCAGGCCCTACCCCATACTGCACGAAAGCCGCTGGATTACTAGAATCTGCCCAGATCTAGATGTCTCTCCGAGGGGATCACACGGAGGGGCATGAGTGCATGCCTATGTGCATCCAGGTTCCGTCCAGTTCACTCCTGGCCCTGGAAAAAGGACGAGGGTCTCAAGGCCTTGGTGGACCCGGGGACGGCCGACCAGGGTCCAAGCCAAGGGCCTACGGTGGGCCTCAACACAGGGCATAAGCCTCTGCACTCGATCCAGGGCGGGCTGCGATGCATACATTCATTCAAAGTAAATAAAATAGGGGGAGATGTTGGGAGCCGTGGCCAACACTGGTCGCTTTACTTGGCGGACGTGAGGCTTGTAGAAAGGAGCAAAGCCTGAGCTAAATTACCCCTCCCATCGAGTGAGCCAAGTTGGCGCCTGCTTCCTGCCCCCTGATTGCCCTGGCGACTTAAACAACCCGCTCTGTAAGATAGTCTGCCTAGCAACAACTGAAGTTAGCCAGTCAGCCCGCATCGCGCGCTTTGAACTGATTGGCCACTGTTACCCTATAAAAGTGAGTGCCTCTCCCGCTACGAGAGAGAAGCACAGAGAGAGATAGAGAAAGTCCACCGGCGAGAAAGGGCTGGTGGCAGAGCGGAGGCCTCGCGGGGCCCACGCGGAGACAAATAAAGGCAAGATTGCACACCGTCAGAATCTGTCGCGTGTTCTTCCTGCAGGCCGGGAGCGACACCGACACTCCATGTCACAGCCCTGTGTTGGCCCAGTCTGCACCCCATGGGCCCCGTTTCTGCTGTCTAGGATTCTGAGGGGAGGGCTTCAGGCTACCAGCTGGAATCTCCGTGGTGTCTATGTCTCTGTCTCTGTCTCTGTCTCTGTCTCTGTCTCTGTGACTGTGTCTCTGGTGGAGCCCAGGAGGGGTCTCCCACTATCAGGGGAGCCATAGAGAAGCTCTTCCTCACCTCCTGAGACACTCAGAGCAGAGTCCTGGGAGAGGCATGCGGAGTACAAACAAGGAAGCTTCCTCACACTGTTCAGGCTGGGGAGGGCAATGTAGGCCGGAGAGCTGTGCCTTGAGCTCCTGAGGACCAGGGAAAGATGGACAGGCAGGGTCCAACCCCACCCCAGGGCTACGCCCGAGCTACCAGACTAGGAGGGTCCCGTGCCCACCTGTCCTGCTTCTTCTGCAGCAGGTCCCACAGGAGGTCCAGCAGCTCTACGTTGAGCCATCAGCCATCAGCCATCAGCCATCTTCCTCTGAGCCAGCCCAGGCTCCTGGGCCCGCCCCAGCTGAGTGAGCCCACTGGGCACCACCCGTGTCTCCTGGTGCAGGGACCCTGCATTCCCAAGCAAGTTGCCCAAGTGCAACTGGAGCCCTTGTCTCCAGAGGCTGGGAATGGCCAGGAATTCCCAGGTGAGGGCCTTGGACCAGAGGAAAGTGGAGGTGGCCCCCGACCCCCAAGCCAGGGACACAGGAGGTGCGCCCATGCAAGGAGGAGCATGGCAGAGGGGCAGCACAGATGAGAAACAGCTCATGGCATGGTAGGCAGAAGGCCAGAGGAGCAGCAAGCAGCAACACTAGCTGCAGGCATCCCAATCTCACTTCATTTTCTACCCAGGCTTTAAACCTATTGATCTGTGCCACCTACACCCAGGGTGAGGCACCCTTAATCCCACCACCACTCACTAATCCCATGGTCATAGCCTCAATACACAGACATTAATCCAACCGCCTCCAAAAAGTTTTCCAGACAAATCAAAGATCCCCTGCTCCAAGGCATTTTCCATCTCATGGAAGTTGCCCAAGTGCCCCTCTAGCTCAGTTTTCCAGGTGGCCATGGGCCATAAGTTCCACAGCAAGAGGCACAGGAGGTGCCACACGCAAGGTGGGGCTTAGGGGCCCCAAGGCCTGCAGGACAGCAGCAGGGAAGACAAGCAGGACAAGGCCCTGAGGGACAGTGTGGGCACAAGCTGGCTGAGGAGGGCATCAGCTCTGGAAGGGGCTGGGGCTGGGCAGGAAGCAGTCTGAGCCCCTGGAGACAGGCGCACAGCGCTGGGCAGGGGGCAGGCAGGTCCTGCCACTGCCTGAGGCAGGTGGAGCAGTGCTCTGCCCTCCCAGCCTGCAGGACAGCAGCGCACTGGGCCCTCCCTCCTGGAGGCTGCTGCTCTGCCCACTTGCTTCCGCTGCTGCTGGCAGGGGTGCAGCAGGGAAGAAACAGGCTGCGCTGGCATCCAGGCTTCCAGCAAGCATCCTGGGCTGGCAGCCAGCACAGGAGGGCGTGGCTGCAGGGGGTCCCTGCTCAGAAGAGCTGTTGAAAATGAGAGGCACCTGGAGGAGTTTTTTGCCCCCACCCCCACCTTCCCACTGGAGTGCTAGGGCTAAGCACTTCTGCCACCACGCTTTGCCACTCCTCCTCCTGGTCCTCCTCTTCCTGCTCCTCCTCCTCCTGATTCTCTCTTCCACCTCCTCCTCCTCCTCCTCCTAGTGCTCTTCTCCTGGTCCTCCTAGTCCTGCTCCTCCTCCTCCTAGTCCTCTCTTTCACATCCTCCTCTTCCTCCTCGTCCTGATCCTCCTTTTGATCCTCCTCCTGCTCCTTCTCCTGCTCCTCCTCCTCCTGTTCCTCCACCTCCTCCTCCTAGTCCTGTCTTCCTCCTGCTGCTCCTCCTCCTCATCTTGCTCCTCCTCCTAGTCCTCCTCCTCCTGTTCCTCCTCCCCTTCCTCCTAGTGCTACTCCTGCTCCTCCTCCTCCTAGTCCTCTCCCTCCTAGTCCTGCTCCTCCTCTACCTGCTCTGCCTACCTAGTCCTCTCCTCCTCCTCCTGGTCCTCTCTCCCTCCTCCTGTTCCTCCTCCTCCTCCTCCTATCCCTCTCGTCCTCCTCCTCCTCCTCCTCCTCCTCCTTCTTCTCCTCTGCCTCCTCCTCCTCCTGGTCCTCTCTTCCTCCTCCTGCTCCAACCCCTCTACCTTCTCCTCCTCCTCGTCGTCCTCCTCCTCCTCCTAGTCCTCTCTTCCTCCTCCCGCTCCTCCTCCTCCTCCATCTCCGTCTTCAACTCCCCAGTGGTCCTGTCAACCCCTGAGCACAGTGAGGATCTGGGACTCTTTGCATCCACCCTGGAAGGGGCCCAGCGCTCTGCAGAGCCCAAGGCAGGAGGAGCCCAGCCCTGCCTGCTGAGGGTTAGAGGCAGTCAGATGCAGGCCAGGTCAAGGCACCTGAGCAAGGAGGCAGCGGCTGTTGAGGCAAGGCAAGGCAAGGGAACCCAGAGAGGAGCTTTCTACCTTCCACTTGGGCTTCCTCTCACAAGGGGACATTCTCAAGCCTGCCGCAGACATTCAGTGTCATGGCTCGGGGACCTCTACTTTAACAAACTTTTGTTTTCTTACCCCTGGTTTTATTTTGGTGCAGTTTGCTTTGGCTTTTTGCCCGTGGAGGGTATGTTGAGTGAAATAGACCAGACACTAAAGGAGTATGGCTTTGTCCCCAGGCAAGAAAATGCAGTAAGTCTCTGACATGGGAACATAGGAGACTTCCACAGGAGTACTGGAAAGGCTTACTCGGTCAGCTTACAAAGGAATCTGACCTGGGAACCTTTCCCTTGGCAGCCTACTTGTCCATTCAGGGACTCAGAGCATCCAAAAGCCCCAGAGAGCTAGGCAGTATAAATACCCTGCAGTGCAGTGAGGCTGGAGGCTAAAGAACACTGCCACAGGCTTGGCACCAGAGTCAGCCTGCAAACACCAGCAGCCTTAGGGTGGGTCAGTGCTACCCGGAAGCCAAGCAGCAGAGACAATGGGCCTGAAGGAGGAATTGGACTGGTGGGGAGGGGATCCTCTGCCTTGGTGGCCCTCAGTCCTCTCAGGCCCTGGAGAGCACCCCCCAGCTCCCTCCTGCCTCCTGGGCTGCCCTTTGACATGCTCATAGGGAGTTGGCCTGCTCTCCCCTCTGGGAGCCCTGCTCCTCCTCCCTCCTCCTCCTTTCCCTCCAGGGCTGGGACTGCCCTCCCTACCTTGTGGCTCCATCCCCAGCTCCCTCCTCTTAGCTTAGATTCCCTGCCTGACTGAGGCTGGTGGGGTGGCTAAAGTTCTACACCTGTTCTTTAGGAAAACTTTGATTCAGCTCCGCTCCCCCTCCCACACACCAACTCTGTACAAGGCTCTCTAAGCCAGGCTAGCCCCAGGAAAACTTTTCTGGACCTGTCCAGCAGTGCAAACACCCAGGCACCCTGTTTTCACACCACCAACACAGAGGCTGTACGTTCATACAGTTTTTTCAGTTCTACCTTTCTTTTTCTGGTTTTGTGTTTGTTTTTTTGTTTGTTTGTTTGTTTTGTTTTTTTGGGTTTTTTTTTTTTTGGTCTTTCTGAGAGGGGATTTTACTAGGTGGTCCAGGTTGGCCTTGAACTCACTTTGTGTCCCAGGCTGACTTTGAAATTTCAGCAAACCTCCTGCCTCAACCTCCCCAGTGCTGGGATAATAGGCGTGGGCTACCAACCTCCCTCCGCCCTGCATTTATTCTTAAAAATCAGACCCAGCATGGCAAAAGTCATTTCCCCTGTAAGCATTGTCCTTGTGTCCCACAACAACCTCAGAAATACCCTAAAAGTCCCCTCATACCTAGGGGAAGGTAGACCACAAAGACACTGGGTAACCCTTCAGGAATTACTTTAGCAAATACATACTCACGTTCAAGCACTCTCAAGGGAGGTGCTTCTGGTTATTTACTGAAAAATAGACTAGAGAAATCTCTAAACATTCATGAGCCTAAAGACTCGTTTCCAGTGCTGTGTATGCATAGCAGTAAATTTATGGATGCAGGAGGCGCTGTGACTGATGTGCGAAAGAATCAGGGCAATCTGTTGAAAGCAGCAGAAAACACACAACACATCTTTCAGGTAATTCAGAACATTCGAATCAGCAACACCTTTGTGGACCCAAAAACATTCAGACCAACTGGGATTCCCATAGGAACACAAGATTCCGTGATGATTCTTATTCCAAGACAATAAACTTTACCGAAACACTTGAGTACCGGGGACATGCACTACACACTCCGTACACTTCTATCACAGTGAGCCAGTGAAATGCTTCTAAGAGTACACCACATAGAACTGGAATTGATTTTCACACTGCATATGCGCTACAGGACGAATTAATTCTCAGCACAGACGCCCAAAGACTGTTAGAATATGTCCAAAATTAAAGGTATATATTGTCTGTCACAAAAACTCGATAAATCAATAACTGAAACGTTTCTGTTCTCGTAGCAGTAAGAAGAAAACAGAAAAGGAATACAGTTGTAGGGCAATGGCAGTATCTCTTCCAGACAGAATATGTGAATGGGTCAGGACGGAGGGTCACTGAGGATTAACCTAAACTGTCTGTTCAGTTAATTATGTGAGGTGTCCACACCACCTCCTCTCCAGGAAAGCAATGGTTAACGTGCTGCGGACGTGCACTGGTGAAAAAATACGGCATTAAACACTAACGCCAGATGTTTGTATGGAAATTCAGACAGATGGTGTCAGGAAGGAGAAGAAAGATTGAAACTCAACTTTTGATTTGATCAAAGATCTCCATCTCTCCGAAGCCCACTGGCAGGGTGTTCCACCTGAAAGACAAAAGACACAGTGAAGACTCACAAATGCAGCCTGGAGAGGGAAAGTTAGACTGAACTGAAAAGGAAATGAAGGTACTTGGAGGAGGAGGCAGCTGTCCTTAGCTCCAGAGGCCTGCATAGCTCCCACGCAGTTCTGAGGCCAGAGGCCCTCCTCCCATGAACAGCTTCATTTCAGGCCAGTTGTAGCAGTGGGTGTAGATCCCGTAAGGGATGTCCTGGATACTGGGGTAATAATTCATCCAGTGGTCATCCTGGTCGGCCCAGTGTTTGCTACAGGAGAGTCTGAGCTTCCTGCCTGTGGGCTCAAAAAGGGACTCTGGGCTGGTCGCAGACATCTCTTCCAGGAACCTGCGTTTGCGGATGTCAAAGAATATCAGGCAGCTGTGGCCCGTGCCCATGGTAATGATATGCTGATGGAAGCTCATGGAGCACACACCAATGCCATCCTCTATGTTGCACACGGGCCTGACCCCGATATTGGGGTGGCCTTTGCGCAGATCCAATAAGCAGACGTGTGACTGGGAGCCCACGGCATAAAGGGACAATTCCTCCGAGTAGCTGAGGCACGTGTTTTCTTGGTCAAAGGGCAGGCTAAAAGACTGCAGCCTGGTCAGGGTGCTCTGGGCTTTCCACAGGTGGAAGTAGCCATCCAGGGACACTGCTGCCAGCTCCTGTCTCTTACCACCGAAAGCCACGGCTTGCACCTTGGAGTTGCCATAGTGGATGCTGGATCCAGGGATGAGCTCTTTGTTCCTTGGACGGATATGGGCATATGGTGGGACCTTCGCTTCACTGCTGCAAGCCGTGCTGCCAGTCAGCCTGTCAGGATCCACTTCCCATACTGCCAAGGAGCCGTCCCAAGAGCCACTCACGACCGCGGCGTCACTGATCCACGCCATGGAGGTGATGGAGTCCCTGTGGCCACGGCGGTCGCCCACGCACACGGGGTCTAGCATGGGCAGCTGATAGACTGCGAGGCTGTTGGAATTTTCGCCCCCCGTGGCCAGTAGCGTCTTGGAGGGATTCAGCTCGATGGCGCGGATGCCAGAGGCAGGGTGTACCCGGTACCATCTGGGCCGCCTGTCCTGCAGCAGGGGGATGGGAGTGACGTGGTCGGAGTGCACATCCACCATGAAGAGGGTGTTGCACTTGGTGCCACACACCACTTGGCGGTCATTCAGCCACTGCGACGAGAACACCTTGTCCACTGCGCCCAGGTGCAGCCGGCGTTCGGTCAGCAGCTCTGGCAGTTGGGACGCTAACCTGCAGCCCATTTGGCCCCTGACGCCCTGGAGACTGGGGCGGCCCCGCATGCCCAGGGCGCGGTGCTGCAGATAGTGCACCAACGAGCGACTCCCCGCCTGCTCCTGCTCCTGGAGGCGCAAGGTGTGTGAGGACCTGCCCGAGGGGCCCGCCTGGGTCCAGCTCCGGGGGACCCCTCTCTCCGTCCTGAAACCTTCTTGCTGTGGCACCGTGACACTCCTGAAGCTCGAGTCTCTGCTGCCTCTGCCGAGGCTGGGTTGATCGCTGGCGCCAAGACAGGTGGCCATGGTGACTGTCCGCACACCTGGCGCACCAAGCAAGGGACAGTGGTGTCTCCTCCTCAGTCAGGAGAGCCGGGTCCCAAGGGCCAAGAGGCTGGGCAGCGGATGGTCCCTCTGCCAACGGCGTCCTGTGTACCTGGACGGCGAGCGAGCGAGCGAGGGTGGCAGCTGGGTGAGGAAGGTGCTGCTGGAGAAAGCGGAGTGTGGCGCCCGGCGGGTGAGGTAGGTAAGGGTGGTGATGCCACCTGCGGGTGGTCAAGACATAAGGAAGACCCAAGGACACTGAGGGAGGTGTCGCAGGGAGTGGGGAGGGAAGAAGTCCCTTAGGGCAGTTGTGGGAAGAACCAGCGCAGCAAGAGAGGAGGCTAGGGGCGGGCCGAGGGAAGGTTCTGGAAGCAGAGGCCAAGGAAGACAATCCTTTGGGGAGGGGCTAGGAAGAAAGTTAGTGATTGGGCAGAAGTCCATCAAGGGGGTGGAGACCACGGCAGGGCAGGGGGCGTGGCTGAATGTATTTGCCGGGGGTGAGGGGTGGGGGGTTGGGGGATGGGTGTGGGTCGAAAGTCCGTTTCATTGACTGCAGGAAGGAAGCCTGCGAATATGCCCTGGGTGCGAGAGTGGAGGGAGAGAGTGGGGTAGGGGCGGGGTGAGTGAGAGGAAGAAAGTCCATTGGGTCTGGGCCAGGAGGTAAGTCAGTGATTGGACAGAAGTCTGTGAGAGGGGTGTCACCATGGTTGTGCAGGAGGCTGGACCGAGTGTAGTGGAGGGAGAGGCGGGCGAGCGATAGAAAGTCAGGTGGGTTGGCTGCAAGAAAGAAGTCAACCAGAGACAGTGAATCAATAAACATGGCGGGTTGGAGGAGTGGCTTAGTGTAGGAGTGGGCGGGTCCAGCCAGGAAAAGCAAGCCCATTGAGCAGGGGTGGGCAGGAAATCACGGATTGGACAGAAGCCCGGGACAGGGGTGTGGATCACCGGGGGGGGGGGGCGTGGGAGGGGCTCGGGGTTGGTGAGAACTCAGTGGGCGGGGTCAGAATTCGGAAGTCAGGGTGAGGACCTCAAAGCCTACCTGGCTAAGTGTAGGTGGGGTTGGAAGGGGTACAGTGGGAGCGAAAAGAAGTCCATTGGGTGGGCGGCAGGAAGGAGGTCCCTGATTGGCAGGAAGCGGGTGAAGGATTTAGAGCTCCTTGTGGGCAGAGCTGAATGTAGGTGGCAGTACTTTGGGAGGGAAAGGAGTTGTTCAGCTGCTGGAGAGAAACCAGTGGTTGGCAGAAAGTCAGTGATAACGTGTGGACCACACATGGGGCAGGTCTGAGTGTAGCTGGGGATCGGTAGGAGGGCCAGAAAGTGGGTGACATGGCTGCAGGAGGGAAGTCAATGATTGGCAGTGACGTGGAAGGCGTTGGGGATCCCGCTGAGTTTAGGTTAGGGATCGCGGGAGGTGGAGAGAACGTCCACTGGGTTGGGGGCAGCAAGGCAGTCAGTGAGGGGTGGCTCAGGAGGAGCGCAGCTTGGGGCTGGGTGTTGGTGGGCAGCAGTGAGAAGGGAAGAAGCCTGTTGGGTTGGCGACAGGAAGTCAGTGAAGGGGCAGAACTCAGTGACTGGTGTGCAGATACTGGGTGCAGAGGGTGGGTGGTGAATAGGTGGGAAGCTTGGGGGAGCCAGGCATGCAGGGTATTCTGGGTAGAGCACAGGTACCAGAAGTCTGCGGGAGACAGCGGTGACATGTAAAATGGGGAAAAGACCTAAAGGGTGTTGGGAGAAATGTGCTCTCTTGTCCAGACCCAAAGAATGGGTTTCAGGGGCAGGAGAAGCAGCAAAACAAGGCTGCTAATTCACTCCAGGCTGGGTGTTCCTACGACCCACAGGCACTTCCGGGGCCGTCACAGCGGGCAGCAATTTTACCTCCTGGCATGCGGGTCGCTTCCTCTTCTCCACATGGGCTGGGTGCTGGGTACTAGGTCGGGGCACAGTGTTCCCCAGCGATGCTCAGGTAAGCGGGGCCCCAGCCACCCGCCCTCTTATGTGAGTTTGGATCTCTTTTAGTTGCACCTACTCTTTAATTCTGCAACTTGTGGAGAAGCACAGTTGCTGTTTACAGATTCCATGGATAGGAGCTTGCAGCGCCGCAGTTTCCGCTGTTGCTCCTTAGCCCTAGCTAAGACAATATGCTTTTCTCCTCCCGCCCTCTGCTCATGCCCACATTCGGTGGTGGCCTCCTTTGTAGTTTCTCTCTTCCCATGGCCCTTTGCTTGGAGACCCACTTACTGCATAAACTTTTCCCTCTAACTTTCCACTCTGACTTACCGGTTTCATCTTGAACGTGCACCACTTTAACTTTCTATTTCTTACAGGTGGCAGCTGTTGGAAGAGATTCCTGGAAAGCTGTGTGTCAAGTCCTCCAATGCCCAACTTGGTGTTTCTCTCCCTTCGCCACAGCAGCCAACAAGCTGCTTCAACAAAATCCGGAACCTTAAATCCATACAGTCAAGGGAGCATCTCAAAGGAGCCTTGATCGTGCTGTCCCTGTAGGAACCACCACTGTGCACATAAAGTCACCCTGGGAGAACCGTGACTAGAACGAGACACTGAAAATGGCAGGGAGTAAGGCTAGTGGAAAGTGGCAGGGGGATCCCCCTTTCTGTGCGCCTCTTCCTGGGGTGCCTCTAGTACTGACAGTAGAGTGGGGGCTGGGAGCTCACTCCCTTCCAGCCACTTGAGTTTGGGGAACACCTCAGGGCCAGTCCTCCTGCCATTGCTCTGAAAGAGGCAGAAAACAACACAGCAGAGGACAAGGAAGTCCTTGAGGCTCCAGGCCAGAGCACCAGTCACCTTAGATCTCCTGGCCTGACCTTCAGTAACCTTCGCCCCTCTACCCTTGTTAACGTTTGATGTGCATGGGCCACATCTCCTACATGTGATTTAATCACAGTGAACTTGAGGACACACATGCTTTTGGCGAGCCCCGACTCAGGATGGCTCAGCATCCTGCCTTCATCCCTATAGAACCTTGGGCCCCCATCTCTCATGTCCAGCTGTAGAGGCTTTGTTAAATGACCACTTCTTGTTTAAAAACTTTTTGTATTTTATTTTAAAGAGATTAAGACAAAAGAGGACAGAACAAAGCAGATCAGAACAGAACAGTGTAAGCAACACAGCACTTCATCACAAGACAACTGGATATTAACAGGAGCTCTCTTTCTTTGAAATAGTTGAGCATACCTTCACATACAGTAGTATCAAACATAACAAAATAGAATAAGACCATTCAAGAGAATGAAAGTATTACAGGGCATTGAGAACCAAATACCAGAAAATGAACAATGGCTACCATAATATCTCATTTTCCATAAATATTTGTTTATACTGTCACACATATTAAAATCCAATAAAACACAACAGGAGAGAACCAATGGAAACAGAAGAACAAAAGCATGGTAGGACTTCATAGCAAGGTGATAGTAAATCAGCAATGGCTGCCATAATGTCTTGTTTTCTTCAAGATACTTGTTCATACCATCACACGTAATAAAATCTAACCAAACAGAATAAAACCATTCCAACTAATGAATGAAAACACTGTAAGGCTTCAAAGCAATGTAATGGGGAATCGTGATATATCATAAAATCTTACGTACTCTTACCATTTCTTACACTATGGAGGCTATATGATATTTGTACATGTGAGTTTGATTTATTTTGCTTATGAGTGTGATCTCAAGTTGCGTCCATTTATTTATAAATATCTCAATGTGATCATTCTTTATAGATGAGTAGTACTCCATTGTATAAAAACACCACATCTTTTTTTATCCATTCCTCAGTTGATGGTCACTTAGGTTGTTTCCAAGATCTGACTATTACAAATTGTGCTGCTATAAACATGGGTGCACGTATATCGCTGTGGTATGATGTTTTCAGTTCTTCTGGGAATATGCCTAGAAGTGGAATAGCTGGGTCGAATGGGACTTCCAATCCCAGCTTTTTAAGGAATCTCCAGACTGACCTCCACAGTGGTTGCACCAGTCTGCACTCCCACCAACAGTGCAGGAGAGTTCCTTTTTCACCACAGCCTCTCCAGCATTTGTTGTTGGTGGTTTTCTTGATCCTGGCCATTCTTTCTGGAGTGAGATGGAATCTCAGTCTGTGGTTTTAATTTGCATTTCTCCAATGAACAATGATGCTAAACATTTTTTTCATATATTTGTTTGCCATTTGTATTTCTTCATCTGAGAACTCTGTGTTCATCTTGGATGCCCATTTTTGGACTGGGTCTTTGAATTTGGGGGCCTGAGTTTTTTAAATTCTGTATATGTAAATGACCACTTCTTGTGGGTTTCACCTGCTCAGAGTGCAGCGTCACAGCACAGGATGTAGTGGGTATGAAGATTCGTCCTAGCACAGCGGCTTGTTCATTAGCAGATGCGCCTGTTATTCCTGTATTGTCTGTACTCCAATTTGGCACTTTGCAAAACTTTCAAGTTCATCTGGTGACACAGGCATCTACCTCTCATCCATAGATGTGTGCTTGGGGATGTATGAATATTTAATAATGATTTGCATTATCATTAATTTGAAATATTATTGTCAGTGCTATTTATTTATATGGAAATATACCTTAATATGATCAGTTTAGGGTTGAACACGCTTATCCTATAGTGTAATGGGTGTACTAAATGTGTCCAGCTGAGAATTTTAAGTGGGGTTTACATTTTGGCTCGAGTTTATATTAGGAGCAACCGCACCACCACCACCATTCTAGGGCTTCTATTCCGATTAGGTCTTATTTTCAGGGAAACACAGTGAAAGCAGAATGACTGGGAGTTGCTCGGGCAGAGAAAGCTTTTCTGAAATGTGGCCCCTGGGCAGAGACCTGGCAAAGCAAGAGCAAGTTGTGTCACATTAGGGAGGACATTATGCATTATTCTAGGAAGAAGTGGCACAAGCCAGAGGGTCCTGGGGCGGGGGACTTCTGGGCACCTTGGCTTCCTGGGCTCATATAGCTGGGCTTCCACTCATAGTCCTGCTTTGCTGCCCCTGCCGTGTCCTGGCAGAGAGGTCCTGGTCACCGCACAGTGACCAGCACTGGACGTGCTAACTCTCTGCACGGCCAAGTCGCTCCTGTGTCCGCAGCTCAGATTTTGATATGGGACTCATGTGAGGAGCAGCCCCCAGCGGGTGAATGAGAAGGGGAAGTGGCTGCTCTGTCCCACTCCAATGAGCCCACACTGTGAAAGCGCACAGTGCTTGGCCCCACGCGTGGCCCTGATGGGCGGTAGAGTACCACAGCGATACAATGCATCAAAGCACTTAGAAGGCAACGCGCCACGTGAACACCACTGATGACTGCTAATTGCCTTAGACTGTTGCTGTCGAAAACTACTGGCTTACATAAATTCTAAAGAGCCTTGACTTTTCCAGTCTTGCATAGTCTAAGGAAGTCTGGAGGCTTCCTTATCACCTAAGGGGTGAAGAGCACAGGTGCGGTCCACAGCAGCACACTGAATTCCATGCATGTATGCTGCAGTTTGCACTAGACGTGACACCCTAGCCTTAGAGAGATGGTTCTACATTCATGTCTAATGCGAGTGGGCTCTGTGGCAGAGTGACGTCGCCAGTAACCAGGTCCACAGGCCAGCTGGAGTCTGCGCCATGGGGCACAGAAACAGCCCCACAGCAAACAGAAAGTGAGTGATTTCAGTGACCTCCTCTCAGTACTCCAGGATCCTATCATACAGGGAGCACGGGCCTGCTCCACTGGCAGGCAGGTTGGTCCCTTCTTGGTTCCATGGGAACCAAGCAAACAGCCATAGCACTTATAAAGCTTTGCCTTCCCCTTCTACTTCTGCACTTTTGCATTGCGTGGAAAAGCACATTCTGAATGATTTTCGAGTTGTAGTGTTTTCCCTGCTTTATTCAAATTCAAAGTTTATACTGTACCACTCAGTCACCTCAAGGTCAGCAACCTGGGAGCATTTTCTTTTCTGACATTTCTTCAGCCACGTGCAGAAAATCAGGTTCTGTTCTTTTCCCTTTGTAAAAAGGCTAGATGATTCTCCTGCTCAGTGCAGAGGGAACAGGAAAAGACCAGATTCCTACAAAGTGAGAGGAAAATGCTTAAGGAAATGCACCCATTTTCCTCTTGCATAAAAGAGGTTAAAAATTCTCTCCCTTCCAGTATCACACTAATCCGATTAGTGTCCACGCAACGGGGTCAAACAGAATCTCAGGAGATTAAAAAATCTATTGGGTGAAGTACTAGGTTGTTGAAACAGTCATGCTGTGACCTCTATTGTTATATTGTTATGTCCTGTTTTATCTCAATCTCCCCCTTATTGTTTTAAAAAATTATTTAGTCATTTCTTATGTTTGTCTTAATTAAAGAAAAAATTCAAAAAATTAGGATATATAAATAGTAACTCTTTTTGATTTCCTATTAACTTGTTTTGAATTCCTGTAGTACTCCCACGATCTTGTTTTGACTGATTAGATTCTGTTCCATTCTATATGATAGTATCAAGTTTGAAGACATAGGCAACTACTTTGAAGACAATAAGATTCACTAAGATACCCATTCTGGTTTGACTATTGTCTTCTTTGGAAGTCCTGTAATGTTTACAATGCCTAAGTTTTATTGGTCTTGTTCTCTACTGTTTTGTCCAACTTTATAATATCTAATGAGATAGACAATTCTTTTTAAGGAAACAAGGGACAACGTTGATAACCACTGTTGATAAACTTGTACTCTGTTCTATACCATGTGCTATGTCTATCCTTGGTATTGACTGACAGCTTTGTTTTGCCATATTTGACTGTATTCTTCCCCCCCCCCAAAAAAAAAGTAATAAGCACTAAGGAGTAATAAAATCCAAAATGTGTAAATTTTGTTGTAAAAAAGAGAGGGAAAAAAAAAGAGCTCTAACGGATATAACAGCAAGTGTGTTTAGGGGTGTTAAATAGCTGACTATATCAATGTTTTTGGATCATTGAACACAGCTGTTTGCAGTCTCCCTGTTTGAATGTCCACCTTGTATTCTTTGATACTGTGATTTGAGGAACTATTTTCAAGATGATAATATGTAATCTACTAACAGGTGATTTCTTACTGTTATGTATTTTTTTTTTTTGTAGTTCTGTATTACGTGTACCCTTACACCGCTTTGGTTTGTTTTGTGTTTTTCTCTTTTTCCTCTTAAATAAAAAAAAAGTCTATTGGGAATGTGGAGATTAAGAGCCACCAAAAGACAGAGCATCGGAACTAGAAGGTAGTTCGGTGGTGAAGGTTTTTTCAAAGGTAATTCAACAGCATGAGACTATAAAAAATGGATGGAACAGCAGCTAGGCGACAAAATACAGACTGAGACTCATTGGCAATAACAAAATCTTAGACAACAGTACAAGTGGCATAAAAGTCTATTTACAGGTGGGACAGCACAACACTTTCCAAACACGAAGAATTTAACATGCAGGTAAATGAGGCAAATGGAAACCCAAATGTCATGATCAGAAAAAGGAACGCTCTATGGCACATCATTTGCAAATTCCCAGAAGTGTAACATAAAATGTTCCCTAACAGAATCATTAAAGCCTTAGAGAAAGCAATGAATCACCCATGGAGGAAAATCCCCTAGAATTACATCAGATTTGTCAGTACAAATTTTAAAGGCCATAATACCTTGAAGTGCTTCAAGCCCTGAAAGAAAAGCCCTAACTCAGAACGCAAAAGTAGCTTTCAAAATTGATGGGAAAATGAGGCATCTTCATAAAAAGGAGCTCAAAAAGCAATGCATGAAGGCCAAGTGACTTCTCTGAAAACTTCTCGAGTACGTCCTAGAAGTGGACAATGAAACAAACAATTCTAAAAGGACTCATAGAACAAAAACCTCAGCGGCTGAGCTGTTAACCAGATGGGGAACAACGTGACCCAGTAGGAGGGAAACACAGCCATCACCTTGCAGGAAAAACCTTATATGAATGGTCCAATTCCCCAATCCAAAGACACGCATAGGCAGATTGGGTCAAAATAATATGCTGTACACTGGAAATGAGCTTAATACAAAAAGCCATTCCTAGACTAAGAATCCCACGATGGAAAATGACTCCAGGCAACAAGAATCAGGGAACAAGGAGGAAGAGCTCTTTACTTTCAGACAAAGTAGACATCAAACCAAACATCAGAAGAGCGAAAGCTCACTATATATGGATGGGGGGAATAATTCAACAGGAAGTGATAGCAGCTATAAAGGTACATATGCAGATCTCAGCACACCCAAATGCATAAAGCTGCTGGGCAAAAAAGGCCAGGGAATCATCAGTACAGCGCTCTTGGGGGACATCGATATCTTGCCATCCCAAATGGGCAGATCGACCAGGCAAAATCAGCAAAGACGTTTCAGAGATGAACTGAATCTTCAAACACGTGGACCTACCAGGTCTCTACAGAGTGTTCCACCCAGCAACAGAAGACACACTGTCCTCAGCAGCACATGGAACTTTCTCCAAAACAGCACACACTGCCAGTTAACATGATTAAGGCAAAAGAGAGGTTATGGCTCCGGCACTGTTAGCAGACTCACATTCCACTCTCAGAGGCCTGAAGACTAAAACTATTAAGGCTCGCTATGCATCAGCAATGACTGGAACTCTTCAAGGTTTTAAAACACAATCTAAGGTTGACCTGAAAGGACCCCATCCTCGTTCTAAGTACTGATCCTGCAGTCTCCTTCTCCTGAGGTGCTTAGTGAAATGATGGATGTTTCTTTCTAACTGGCACTGCTTAGCTTTCTCCTCTATTAATACAAAGCCCCGGTGCTTTACCTCTAAGATTCCAAAGGGTTTCCCAAACTGTTCTGCCACTTCTTGGCAGTGAAAAGTGATTGCACCAGGCACTCTGGACTTCGTTGAATGGGATTTACCATCCTACGTCTCAACCTTAACTGCAAGCACAGTGTGATAGAAAAAGCCTAACGTCTTTCAAGTTCCTATGGATACTTGTCTCAAGTTGGTGAAAGTTTAGTTTTCATTACTGCTTTGCATTTCAAAGAGAGGTCTCTGGAGAGGTTTCCAGAAAATGGGAGGGCATGTCCTCTACCCGAATCGGCAGAAACAATGTTGTCAAGATGCCATATTTCCCAACCCGAGGTACAGCATCAAAGCCATCTCATTCCAATGACCGCCAGCACTGCTCAAAGAAATGGAGAAAACAATCCGGAAATACGGGGAACCCAGGAACCGGGAGTGACGGAGCAGAGCGCAACCGTGGTGGGCCCTAAGAGCAAGGAGGGAGGCATCACAGTCCCAGATCTCAAGTTGTACCTTGGAACCGCACAGGTAACACAGCTGATACTGGCACAAGAACAGGCACGAGGGTCAATGAAACGGAACACAGGACACAGGAAAAGCCTGGCCACATTCCGACAGCTCATCCTTGGCAAAGGGGCCGCACAATTATCTAGAGACCAGAGAGCCTCTGTGGAAAACAGTGCTGAGAAATTTAGCTATCCACATGCAGAGACCAGGACCTCTCAGCTCACACTAAAAGGAAATCAAAGTAGAACAAAGATCTAACATCACAACAGAACCACCTCGCCAGCGGGAAAATCAGGTAAGTGAAACTCTAGAAGTCAGAGGCATAGGCAAAGTCTGTCCACAAAGCACCCCAGCTGCACAAGATATAGCATACAAAATCAGCACATGGGATGGTAGCAAATTTAAAAGCTTCTGCACAGCAAGGAGAGCCTGTCAAACAGTGAAGAGACGGCTTGCAGAATGGGGACAATGATTTGTTAGCCATGCCTCAGAGTAATGATATGTAGAAAGATCTCAAAGAAATTCCCCCATCACGATCAAATATCCAGTCAGGAAATAGGCAGCTGAAATGAATAGATATTTTGCAGAAAAAGAAATGCCAGTGTAAATAACTACGTAAATAATGTTCTGTGTTGCTGGACGTTAGAGAAACGAAAATCAAAAGACACTGAGATTGCTTCTTACTCCACAGAGAATGGAAAATATCAAGACAACAACTAATAACCAATCATGGCAAAGCTGGGGGGGACCTCCTGGGATTTTGCTGGGAGTGGAAAGCAGTGCAGTCATTATGGAAATCAGCACGGATTCTGCCCTGAAATCCTAAGAGCAGGGATTCTACTTTATCCAGTGAGTCCGCTTTTGGTGTGTCCCCCAAAGAGCGAAAGAAATGCATTACCGCTGTATCCACGCGCACCAAAGTGTACAGCAGCACAATTTGTCACAAACGAGTCACAGAAGCGGCCTATAAGGTCGGCAGCAGATGAATGGATTTCAAGCTGTGCTGTGAGGGCCAAGATGCAGCTCAGTAGCATAGCACCTGCCTGACAAATGCAAGGTCCACAGCCTGATTCCCAGGGCGCGCGCGCACACACACACAGACACGCACAGACACACACACACACACACACACACACACACACACACACACGTATCATTTACTCACCATGGAATACCTCTCAGCTATAAAGAATGATAAACTTGAAACATGGTTGAGAAAACGTGTGCTCCTCGGGAGCGTGATGCTAAGTGGGATTAGTGAGAGGCTCAAGTTTCAAGACCTTATTGTTTCCCACATGGGAGAAAACCGAAGTATGCACAGTGAGAGACTGAAATAAAGAAAATGACTCAATTGTAGGATGATCCATGCAAAGCAAGACCAGAAGAGAGAGGGAAATGAATCACACACAGACGCCTAAATACTGCATAGGGTCTCTTCTGCGAGAAAAACAAAACATACACGGAAAGCAAAACACGTGACAGTCCGAGGGAAAGGAGGAGGTGGAAGTTTGGCAGAGGGAAGAGGATGAAGAGAAGGAGGGGGAGGGCAGAGGAGGAGGCAACAGGATGCAAACGCTTTAAGATGGGCTGTGAATGCGCAGTGACTCCACACAAGGCAGAGGTCATTAGGGGCTGCAGCAGGGTGCCCACATGACCTTCGCTCCGTGTAGAAACGGCCACGTATTGGTGGCTGCTTACATGCACACCGTGGAGGAAACTCAGGAAACTACTACACGCACTTTGCTGGCGACAGCTGCACTTCAGTCAAAATGGAGGCGAGCGAGAATCTCCTTCTTAGGCCGGATAAGCAGATGTCACACAGCTGTGCGCCACATGCTCCCTTTCTGATAAAGGGAAGCTCTTCTGGAAGCAGGCAGTCCCCAAACGGGCTTCTGCAGCTACCCAACCTCCGTTGAGGACCTCCCCGATGCATCTGGGCGGCTGCCGGAGGCTGACAGTGCCAGACAGGAAGTGGCATCTGAGAAAAGCAGGAAACGGGGATTGGAGGGGCACTTGGTGGAGAATGACCACTGAGGGCCTGAACAGACTGCTCACCACGGCCATGGCCCGCCCTCCACTCAGTCATACTCTGGCCCTGAGCCTGTGCTCAGCTCCTTTACCGAGCAAGCAGCCCTCTCCCCATGCACTACGCTGCAATGAGCTGGGGATGCACCTTAGACCGTGTGCTCAGCGTGACAGCCACCGGCCACATAGGGCCACGGAGCCCTGGGGACATGTGGAGGCACACCCCAGATAGGACAAACCCTTGCTAGACCCGGAGCCTCGTGCCATCCAAAGTGGAAGCTCGGGACTCCTGGACGTGGAGCACAGGAGGGGTCAGTAGGTGGAGCGGAGGTGGGGTGAAGGTGTACAGTACACCCCGCACTGTGAGGCTGAGCACGGGGAACTGCAGCAACTCTGTGCAGGGTTTCATGTTCACTGCATGAGGAAATCGGGATGTTTGGAGTCAGTCTGCTTAAGCAGCACGTACTATGACGATGAACTGCAGCGTACTGGATTAAAAGGTGGCCACGTACACACTCTTCTCATCTAGGCAGCTCACACCTGAAGCGCACACTGCATTCCAGTGCACTCACCTCCCTGCCTTAGGTGTTCCTGGCTTCATTGCACAGCATGGGCAGCCCTGGTGTGGTGCAGGCCCTGTGAGCTATTCTGTCTGGCTGTTCCATTATTCCAGCAGGCCCTCTGAGCCTCTGGCATTTGAATCCAGCCAGCTCGATCAAAGGGAAACCCAGGAAGGAAAAAAGCAGAACACTGCCATGAGTGGCAAGAGGAATACAGGAGATGCACAGGGAGCCCGGGCTCACAGCCACATGGAGTAGAATACAGCAGATTCATGAGGAGCCTGGGCCCACAGCCACACGGAATATAATACAGCAGGTGCACGAGGAGACCAGGCCCACAGCCACATGGTGTACAATACAGCAGATGCACGAAGAGCCCTGACCACAGCCAAATGGAGTAGAATACAGCAGATGGATGAGGAGCCCTGGCCCACAGCCACATGGAGGAGAAAAAGCAGATGTCCGAGGAGCCCTGGTCCAGCACCACATGGAGTAGAGTACAGCAGATGCGCCAGGAGCCTGAGCCCACAGCCACATGGAGTAGAACACAGCGGGTGCACAGGGAGCCCGGGCCCTAAGGCACATGGGGTAGAATACAGCAGATGCACGAGGATCCCTTTTCCACAGCCACATGGAGTAGAGTAAGAGATGAACGAGGATCCCTGGCCAACAGCCACATGGAGTAGAGTACAGAAGATGCACGAGGAGCACAATCCAAGAGCCACATGGAGCAGAATACATCAGATGCAGGATGAGCCCTAGCCTATAGCCACATGGAGTACAACACAGCAGATGCAGAAGGAGACCGGGGCCACAGCTACATGTAATACAATACAGCACATGTATGAGGAGCACTGGCCACAGCCACATGGAGTATAACACAGCAGATGCATGAGGAACCCGGGCCCACAGCCGCATGGAGTATAACACAGCAGATACACTAGGAACACTGGACCACAGCCACATGGAGTAGAACACAGCAGAATGACAAGGAGGCCTGGTCTACAGCCACATGAGGGAGAAAACAGCAGATGCAAGAGGAGCCAGTGCACACTGTCAAATGGAGTAGAATACAGCAGATGCACAAGGAGGGCTGGCCACAGCCACATGGAGTAGAATAGAGCAGATGCATGAGGAGCCCTGGCCCACAGCCACATGGAGTGGAATACAGCAGATGCAGGATGAGCCTTGGTGAACAGTCACATGGAGTAGAATACAGCTAATCCCAAGAAGTCCAGGCCCGTAGCCACATGGAGTAGAATAGAGCAGATGCACGCGGAGCCTGGAACCACAGCCACATGGAGTAGAATACAGCACATGCAGAAGGAGCCCTGGCCCACAGGCACATTGAAGAGAATACAGAAGATGCAGGAGGAGCCCAGGCCCACAGCCACATGGCATACTAAACAGCAGGTGCATGAGGAGCCCGGCACAACAGCCACATGCAGTAGAATAGAGCAGATGCATGATAACCCTTGGTCCAAAGTCACATGGAATAGAATACAGCTAATCCACTGTCGATGTCGCTCCCGGCCTGCAGGAAGAACACGCGACAGATTCTGATAGTGTGCAACCTTGCCTTTATTTGTCTCCACGTGGGCCCCGCGAGGCCTCCTCTGTGCCACCAGCCCTTTCTCGCCGGTGGACTTTCTCTATCCCTCTTTGTGCTTCCTCTCGTGGCGGGAAAGGCATTCACTTTTATAGGGCAACAGTAGCCAATCAGTTCAAAGCGCGCGATGCGGGCTGACTGGCTAACATCAGCTGTTGCTAGGCAGACTATCTTACAGAGCGGGTTGTTTAAGTCGCCAGCACAATCAGGGGGCAGGAAGCAGGCGCCAACTTGACTCACTCGATGGGAGGGGCAATCTAGCTCAGGCTCCGCTCCCACCCACAGGCCCTACGTCCGCCAAGTAAGGCGACCGGTGTAGGCCGCGGCTCCCAACATCTCCCCCTATTTTATTTACTTTGAATGAATGTATGCATCGCAGCCCGCCCTGGATCGAGTGCAGAGGCTTATGCCCTGTGTTGAGGCCCACCGTAGGCCCTTGGCTTGGACCCTGGTCGGCCGTCCCCGGGTCCACCAAGGCCTTGAGACCCTCGTCCTTTTTCCAGGGCCAGGAGTGAACTGGACGGAACCTGGATGCACATAGGCATGCACTCATGCCCCTCCGTGCGATCCCCTCGGAGAGACATCTAGATCTGGGCAGATTCTAGTAATCCAGCGGCTTTCGTGCAGTATGGGGTAGGGCCTGGCTTAGGTCGAGTCGTGCTGGGGAGGCACGCTCTTACCCGTCATTGACTCACCTACCCTGCTGTGTAGTGTCAATAGGGAAGGAGTGCGGAAGACCCGCCACATCTAGACCCGGTCGTAGGCCAGTCGAGCGAGCCATGCGTAAGCCTGGGGGTCATTGTGCCCATCACGGGCTGCTGCCAGGGCCGCATGGGCAACCAGGCGTACTTGATGCCGGGCCGCCGCAAGGCGCCCATTAATAAATGATGTGACCCATCGGAGCAAGCATGGTCCTATAAGTAAGAGCAGAAGCAAGGAGCACAGGGGACCTAACAATGGTAAAATATAGGGGAGCAAGCCATTCCAGGCTCCCCAAAAGGGGTTGTCTTGTAGTTCTTTTCTTCTCTTTTCTAGGTCTTCTTGCAGTTTCTTTAATCGGTCTCGAACGATTCCGGACTTGTTGGCATAAAAGCAGCATCTTTCCTGTAAGGCAATACAGATACCTCCCCTCTCTACAGTGAGTAGATCTAGGCCCCTTCTATTCTGCAGAACAACCTCTGCAAGGGAATCAATTTGATCTTGTATCTCCTGAAGGGTTCTCTCAACTATAGACATGTCTTCTATCAATTGCTTGGATAACTGAGTATATTTGGTTAATGAAACTCCTAGGCCCGCAGTCCCGGCGGCCAGGGCTCCAGTTATCCCCAGACCAGCCAAGAGAGGTAAAATCAGTACATCTCTCTTATGTCTTTTTATAAAGGTGTCCACAGCTGGGATGGGCATGGGTTGGTCCCCAGGGACAATACCAATGTCAGGCAACAAGTAAGCTAGGCCACATAGGCCGGTCCAATTACTGGGCAGGTAGGTATAAGCATGACCATTGCCGCAAGCAAATACTTTGCCAAAGGGGGCACATAGCGGCGAGCTACTACTTACATTGGTTATGGACTCACACGAGGCGACTGCCAGCGCTCCAACAACAATATCATAACTATTATTTTGTGGGTACTTTTGGAAACAGGATGCATTAAACTGTCCCATAAACTGGACCCGAAATGGAGGCCCATGTGAGCAATTATAGGGTGTGCTATAATTGTAAGGTTCACTTTCATAGTCTCTAAACGGCATGGCCAGCGGCCATGATTCTCCCATCATCATACACAGCCAACAATCGGAGGCCAGCCCTGGGTCAGTAAGATTGAGTGCTTTGTGGGTAGCCTCTAATATGGATTCAGTAGCGGGGTCAAGGTTAATGCCTCGGGATTTTGGGCGTAGGAGTGGATGGTAATTGACTTCAGGGAACGGATTTAATTGTTCCCATCGCTCGATGACCTGTTCCTGCCGGTACTGGTCTTGGACCCCTCCACTGTCAGAGATGTGAACGGGAGCGGTCATAGACCAACAGACCGTTTCTCCAACCTCTCCATTACAACCCGACTGCATGAATGGAGAACTGCCTACAGCAGCGGGAATATGGTTAGGGGCAACAGGGCTTTTAGTTGTAGTTAGCGTTGCCATCCAATAGGTTGTACTCTTAAGTTTGCATTGTTTTGTCTCTGCATAGCATGTAACATGCATGGATTCCTCAAACTTAGTGCAGGGACATGTGGCGAGATCACCAGGCCCTGAGGGACTCACCTTAGGCTTAAGTATGCACTGATAGGATGGTTGACTAAATCCTCCTGCAGTGGAGGGGTACACAACTGAGAATGCTGTTTTATCCACACAATCGGTCCCTGGTCCTTTTTTGGCGCTAGGTGGTATACTGCTTACCGTGCCACCTCCGCAATCGCACGGACTGCCAAGAAGGCTCGTGCGAAGATCTATTCCAGAAGCGGGGCCCCTCAGCCCCGCATGTACCATACTTATCCTGAGGAGTGCTAGGACAACGCCCCCAATGAAAAAAGCAGCCTTTTTCGGGTTCATCTGGCTGTCAGGCCTGCTGCTGGTCTCCGGCAGGACAGGATTAGTCTTCAGTCGAAGGGCTTGTCGCACGCGTCAGTCTTTCTGGGACCCACAATGGTTCTCGTCCCGGTTCCTGCGGGAAAACACAAACCGCACCTCGGTTCCAGCTGACTACCGGATCCGGGCCCATCCATTGTCCCGTCAGGACATCTTTCCATTTTACCCATCCCTTATTGCTAGGAGATGGATTACAATGCTCCATAGCCGGGGGGTGGTTGTTATTGTTCAGGTTTAAAAAATTGTATGTGAATAGTGCCATGGATAGCCGTGCCTTTGGGGGCAGGCCCTGGCCTACTCCCCCTTTTTGTTTACATAAGATTTCTTTGAGGCTTTTATGAGCTCTTTCAATAATTCCTTGGCCTTGAGGATTATATGGGATCCCATGTTTTAAGTGTACTTCCATAGTCTTACAGAACTCATTGAAGGCTTTTCCTGTATAGGCTGGTCCGTTGTCTGTCTTTAATATTTTGGGCTTGCCCCACGCGGCCCAAGCCGCTAAGCAGTGATTGATCACATTAGATACCTTTTCACCTGTCTCTGCAGTTGCGAATATAATATGAGAACAGGTGTCCGTGGAGACATGGACATACTTAAGAGATCCAAATTCTGTCATGTGTGTGACATCCATTTGCCAAATATCGCCAGGGATCAACCCTCTGGGGTTAACCCCCATTGATATGGCAGGCGTGTGTGTGGCGCATGAGCCGCACAGTCGCACGATGTCCCGCGCGTCAGCCCTGGAGATGCGGTACTGGTTGGCTAGCGTCCTGGCATTGACATGGAATTTGTCATGGAACTGACGGGCTTGCTCTATTGGAGATAACATATTGAAAATCCATAACGGGCGAGTGGCCGCGTCAGCAGCCGCATTGCCCTGTACCATGGGCCCTGGTAGGTGTGTATGTGCTCTTATGTGAGTGATGTATATTTTGTTGTGTCTATTTATGAGCAATGTCTGGATAGACAAAAACAAGTTAGTTACTTTGGAGGTTGGTTTAATTGGGCCTGCAGTCTCAAGGACCTGCATGGCATTGACAACATATTTTGAATCAGAAACAATATTAAGGGCCCCTGGGAACTTCTCGAGGACAGTTTGTACAATTTGTAACTCCACCACCTGTGGTTGATCTGGTTCAAACTGTATGTTAACTGGAGGCATGCCTGAGACCACATAGGCCCCTATCCCGGTTTTTGACCCATCAGTATAGACTGTTGTTGCAGGAGTAAGGGGTGCAGGGGCGGTGATTTTTGGAAATATCACCGGATGTTGAGTAATAAACTGTAGTATAGGGTCCTTAGGGAACTGATTGTCTATCTCCCCAAGAAATTCACATCTCAGGATGGCCCAAGTATCTATGCAAGCAGTCAGAGTTTTTATTTGAGAAGCGGTATAAGGCACCCGAATAGCGTGAGGCGTGGAGCCAAAATGCTGGATGGCTCTACTATGTGCCTCCAGAGCCAGAGAAGCAACTGCTTCCGGGTAATGTTCAATAATCTTGGCAGGTGAAACCTTAGGGTGCACCCACAGAAGTGGTCCTTTCTGCCAAATCACTGCCGTGGGCTGGGAACTGGTCTGCAACAAGCAGACCTCAAAAGGCTGTTCTGGGTCAATTCTCTGTAATGTAGCTTTGCTTAGGGCCTCTTCTATCTTCTTTAGAGCAACTCTGGCCTCTGGGGTGAACTCTCTAGGGGAGGCAATATCCGGATCCCCTCTCAGGAGATCAAACAGGGGCTTTAAGTCCGAATTAGGGATGAGCAAGTAAGGTCTGATCCAATTTATATCTCCCAGTAACTTTTGCATGTCATTTAGGGTTGTAAGATTATCTGTTCTGATGGTTACCTTCTGTGGAGAAATCGATGTAGGGGAGACTTTGGTACCCAAGTAAGTCACTATGTCTCCTCCTTGAATCTTGTCAGGGGCAATATGTAAATTAGCCTTTCTCAGGGCCTTGACCAGTTGGCCTAGCATATCCTCTAACCTATTTATGTCCTTCGCACTGATCAGCAGATCATCCATGTAATGAATGCACCTAACTCTGGGGAAGGCTTTGCGTAGGGGGGCCAGTAGGGAATCAAGGTAAATCTGACACATAGTGGGACTGTTGGCCATACCTTGGGGCAGCGTTATCCACTCGTATCTGAGATCAGGGCTTTCTTGGTTAATGGTGGGTAAGGTAAAGGCGAACCTATGGGTGTCCTCTGGATGCAGGGGGATTGAGAAGAAACAGTCTCTAAGATCTATAACATAAACTGGCCAGGACTGAGGGATGGCTGAGAGAGCTGGCAGCCCCCTCTGGACCGCCCCCAGGGGCTGCATCTGTGCGTTGACCGCCCTTAGATCATGGAGCAGCCTCCACTTACCTGATTTCTTTCTAATAACAAAAACAGGGGTATTCCAAGGGGAGGTTGATGGCTTTATGTGCCCCGCCTGAAGCTGGGTTTTGACTATCTCGGTTAACGCTAAAAGCTTCTCCTTGGGTAGGGGCCACTGAGGTACCCAAACCGGATTCAGGGACTTCCAAGTGATCTTAATTGGAGTAGGCAGGAGAACTTCCTCAGCGGCCCCTAGGAAAAACCCAGCCCGTGTCTACCTTCCTTTTTTTCTACAGGTACGGGAGATGTCCGGCCCTGCAGGGCAGAGCCCAGGCCCTTGCCGGGGACATATCCCTGATTCTTAAGTATACCCTTGGCTTGGGGAGAGCAGGTGGATGTAAGAGTGACATCCATCTGAGTGAGGATGTCTCTTCCCCACAAAGATACTGGCAGCTGTAGAACAAAAGGTTGAAAATGTCCTTGGTGACCCTCCTCATCACACCAAGGCAGGGTCACGGCACTAACCTGGGGGGCAGCCACCATCCCCAACCCTTGGAGTGTGTTGTCAGCTGTATTGGTGGGCCAGCTAGAAGGCCAGTCCCTCTTGGAGACAATGGAGCGGTCTGCCCCTGTATCCAGGAGTCCTGTTATATTTCTACCATTAGCCCTGAGCGAGAGCATGGGTCTTTTATCAAGAGTCATATGAAGTCCTTCAAAAATTTCTCCAGAGGAGCCAAAACCCTGATCCCCTCTAACCCGTTGTCTAGACTGGAATCTCTCATGGAGACTGGGGAGCAATAAAAGTTGTGCTATCTTATCCCCCTCATTAATCACCATGGTCCCTACATGAGATTGGACCATAATCTTAATGTTTCCTGTGTAGTCTGAGTCTATAACCCCAGGGAGCACGGTAAGGCCCCGGAGGGCTGTGGAGGACCGTCCAATCACTAAACCAACTGACTTTTCAGGTAGCGGTCCTTTGAAGGTGGTCCCGACCACCTGAACGCCCATATCGGGCGTTAATAGGAGTCTGGAGGCGACACAGAGGTCCACGCCTGCTGACCCAGGGGTAGCCCTTGTGGAGGGCTGCCACCTTGTGTTGTCCTGTCTAGGGGGCGGGGGCCCGTCCGTAAGGAGGGCCCCCTCTGGCCGTTTTTTGGCTCCTGAATCCCCCTGCCACTAATGCGGTTTCCCTGGGCATCAAAAACTGATCTGCAATCTTTCGCTTTGTGTGTTCCCTTCCTGCATCGTTCGCACACGCCTATTGGCCCTTCCCGTGTATTAACACTGTGCAGACAGTCTCTCCTAATATGCCCTGGTTCCCCGCAGCCAAAACATCCTTTGGGCTTACGATCTCGCTTAGGTCCAGAAGCATCCTTAGCTTGTGCTGTCGCGGCTACAAAGGCCGCCGCAAGCTTTGCTGCAGTCATCTGCCCTCCAATCTCCCTACAAATCCTAATCCAAGCATTGAGATCCTTGTTTTTATGCGGGGCAAGAGCCGCTTTGCACTCTGTTGTGCATTGTTCAAAAATGAGTTGTTTGATCAGGGGCTTTGCCACCTCTTGGTCTGAAAAAACTTTATCGCCCGCGTCTTGCATCCTAGCCACGAAATCAACAAATGGCTCTGTGGCACCCTGCACTATCTTAGAAAGGCATAATGAGGCCGCCCCCGCACCGTTCACTTGTTTCCATGCGCGGAGCCCAATATTAGAGATTTGGTCATACACCTCATTGGGGAACTGAGTTTGGTCATCCCTATATTTGCCTGAGCCCTGGAGCATATCTTCGTTCCACCTTGCATGCCCCCTGCTAACATTCTTTTCTGCTTGCTCGATGGCAAACTCGGCATACCAGGCTCGCCAATCAAGATAACTACCCGAAGGAAGGCATGCCTTGGCCAGCTGCATCCAATCACCTGGTGTAAGAGGCTGAGAGGCAAGATTCTCTAGCATAGCTATAGTATAAGGAGCTGTGGGCCCGAAGGTCGTGACAGCGCTTTTTAATTCTCTAATCTGTTTTATTTCAAATGGTTCCCAAACATTGCGCCCTTGGCCTGGGGCCATTTGCACAGGATATACTCCATAAAGACCGTAATCCATTCCTTGCATCGGTGGATCCCCTCCGGGCCATCGTTCACCCCTCCATAACCGCCCATGAAAATATCGTCCGCCCCGCGGCGCAGCGTCATAAGACGGCGGTCGCGACAGAGTGGAACGGGGCGTCACTTCCTGTGCCGGCTGAGAGAAGGGAGGGTTCCCTGTAGCGGTCTCTCGGCGGGGAGCCGCTTCTGGAAAAGAGCTCCAGGGCGGAGCGGATGGCTCTCTGTCTCCTCCCCGCCAGAGAGCGCTCAGGGGCCCTTTCTCCTCTCTTTGCTTTTCCCGGGCGGCGCACGCACACAATTCCAATTCACGGCGCAACTCGGCATAGGGGTTTTTGGCCTCTCGGCTTCCTGCCCCACCTTCTGGTTCCTCCTCGCTATCTAAGTCGGAGGACTCTAGAGCTTGGGTGTCCTCTATCTTTCCCTGGATTTTTTCCCCCTGGACAGATCCCTCCCGAGAGCATTCCGACTTTGCCTGCTCAAAAGCCTTGCTTGCGTCTATGATTTCCACGTCTCTAACTGCTGACGGGAACCCCTTCCCCTCCCCTTCAAGGCACGCATGTATCATTTCCCACAGGGGGCTAACCCGACACCTGCAGCGCCTCTGTGAGCGCACTGAGGAGCCCATGCTGGCTCTGCGTGCAGTGGACAAGGTGAGGCTGGTGATGGAGGTGCTGCTACCAGAGGCTGTGATCTGCTCCATCGCCACCCTGGAGGGGCTGGACTACCACGGCGCACAGGAAAAGTTTCTGCGTGGGCCCCTGGTGCACCCTCGAGAGAAAGAGCTGTTTGACAGGAAGATAAGGAGAGAGAGGAAGAAGAGATCCAGGGCCAGCGAGGAACTGCTCTGCACCCCTCCTAAGTCTGCGCCCACACCCTAGTGGGGAACCCTCCTCCTCAGTCCGTGCACAGAGAGGCTGTGTTCACAATAAAAGCTCTGCACCCCTCCCTCACGTGTGTGTGTGTTCTACTTGGGGTTGTACCCAGCAAAGGGGGGCACCCAAAATATACGGGTGCCCTCCAAAAGGAGTCCTGGTCAGGGATGGCAGCTGCTCTCATCACTTGGACGGCTCAGTGAAAATTCCCTTCCCATCCTACACCCACCCGAGTTCGCACCCATGAGGTCCACTTGCAGGAATGGCTGTGGGAAGGAACTTCCCCGCCCTGCACGCACCCCCTCCCTGGCTCTGCCCCACACAGAGAGCCTCCCAGGACCCCTGCCTGGACCCTGCATGCCACAGGCTCTTGGTCCTGCTCCTCCGCCATATGAACAGAGGACCTTGCTGCTCTATGGGGACCCGGTCCCCACTCCCAACTCCACCCCTTCCCCCCTCCCCGAGCTCATCCTCTGGCTTCTCTGTGAGCCCTGGCCCCTGAATCCTACAAGCCGTGCCACCCCAGCCCCTTCACCAGGCTCACAAGGTTCCTCTCCAGGTGCCCTGTGTCCTTGTCCCATGTCCAGCCCCTTGCCCTGGGCGGATCCTCAAGAGAAAGACAGGTGCAGCTGGAGGCTGGGTCCGTGCAGAAGCAAGGGATGAAGATGCGTGGCCAAGGGGACTCTACCTAGTTCCTCAGGTGCCCAGATGCACAGGCTGCACCCTCTTTCTGAGAAAGGCCCCGGTGTCATGACCTACGGGGCTGCTCTGAGGCCAGAGCCCCACTCTCCCCCATATCCCTGAGGGGACTGGTGTCTGTTTGTTGGGGGTGGCAGGGGAGCTGGCCTCTCCTGGATGCCATCTACAGCCCTGCTGGTCATGGCTGCAAAAGGCACAGCCTGCGTCCTTGCTGAGCAGCTTCTTGGGGTACACACTGGAGGCTATGTCACCACGCGCAGGCCAGACAGACAGGCATGTGAAGTGCTGGTGGCAGCAGTGTCTGAATAGCCCAGTGCTGGGAGCCAGGAGCGGAATGCCCACCTGCATGGTCTAGGACAGGTGAGACCCCAGGGGGCTTCAAGGGGCCTAAAGGAGCTGAGCTCTGGCACTTGTGGGAGGACCTTTGGCAATGACGGTTGATGGGAAGGGAGAGCCACCAAAGCCCATACCAGCCTGGTGCCTGTCACCAGCTGCATTCCTGCTCTTCCCTCTCTTCTCCCTCTTCCACCTTCTCTTCCTCCGCCTTACCCCTGGCTTCACATTCAGCTTGGGCGCCATCTCTGTCCTTCACCAGGGCTCTCCTGCTCCGGGCCAGAATGGCCTCCCATGCCTCAGACTCCCAAGGGAGCCCCAGAATCTCTAGCAATGTCCTAGGCCTGCTAACTACTCCCAGTCTCCTCAGAGCTGCATGCAGAGGCTCAGCCATGTAGGTCCTGGTGAGTACCTGCCTGTGTTGCATGTGATCTGTGTTGTAACCCCCCCCCAAAAAAACAAGGCCCCATGATGAAATACGGGGCAAGACCCCTGAGATGATAAATGGGACAAAATGATGTCTTTTTTAAAAGAAGTGCTTTTATTTTAGCTGGCCCAGTGACACAGTGCAGATGGAATTTGCAAAGCTGTGCAACTGAGTTAGAATTTTGACTGATTTTCATAGTGCATTTATGATTAGCTCATTGATCATTAGGTACATAGTGATGAGAAACAGAAACAAAGTGGGCCTTTGTGCCCCTTTGCTTGAGGTCAGAGGCATTTCACAGTGGGTGGTTAGCCAGTTCATAGCCCTTGGTCTGCCAATTTCAGGAACATTTGTCTCTCATAAAGGGAACAATGATGGTTGACACAGCGCCATTTGTCTCTTACAAGGGGAACAAAGGTTGACATAGCAAACAGGTAACTTGGGGGACAACACATACAGAACAGCATGATGATGCAGTCAGTTAATTTATAACAAATTTATAACAATGTGGTCAGTGCTCCAGGTACATGGTTATGCACAGAGCATAACAATCTGCAGAGGCCAGGGCCAGGGCCCTTCAGGGATGGCTTTGTCTGCAGCATGACTTCCAGGCGCAACACGGAGGCTGAGAGATGCTCACCTGACTGCTGCTGAGCAGTGAAACACTTGGGTCAGATGGCGTGGCCTGGGCCCTTTGTCTCCAAACACCCAGATCAGGGCTGCCGGATAGTCCTGGGGGATTCTCGGCCAGGAGCCTGTGCAACAGCCGCTGGGGAACCCCACTCAAGCCTTCCATCAGCTTCCTCTTGCTCTCCCTTTCCGAGACTTCCTGCCACACAGGCAGCACATCAGTGGTGTGGTCTAACCAGGCCTCCAAGGACCCTTCTCCAGGGCTGGCAGCTCCCTCCGGGAACAAACACCCAGGCACTATCCCTCACCTTCTCAGGCAAAGTGGATCACCTGACTCACGGATCAGAGCCAGCACAGCCCTGGCTGATTCATATGCAGAGCACCGGCCACACTGGCCATCTGCCCCTGTTGCTCTAGCAAGTGGAACTCTGGACCTAGAAACTCCTCACCCGACCTCTAGGGCACAAAGTCCATGTTCAAGGAGCCTTTGGTGCCTGGGATTTCCCTGGAGACCATAGCATAGCTGAGTTCCTGTCGAGCCTGACCAGGGCCACAGTGGCATGACCCTCCTCTCCTTGGAACACTTTTCCCAGCACAGTAAAGTGGCCCACAGGCTGCAGGGCCAACTCCAGAGAGTCCTGGAGTTCACTTTCATCCCAGTCCTCAGGGCACCAAGGCCAAAGCATGGTCAGCACCATGGCCAGCGATTTCAGCTGCAGGCACAGGGCCTCAACCAGCTATTGGCAGGGCCAGGTTTCCTGAACAGAAGAGGCCAGAGGGGTGGGGCTGAAGGGCAGGAGGAAGGCACAGGGGTTGGCTCCAGGAGGAGCACATCCTGGGAATGCAAAGAGGTTACTGTCCACCCCAACCCAAATTACACACACACACACACACACACACACACACACACACACACTTCCTCCAAAGCTGCCTTCTGGAGCTAGGTCACAGCTGCACCTCCTAGCATAGGCTCCCTGGAGCCCACAGCCCTCCCCACATGGCCTCCATCCCACACAGCCCCCATCCCACACATCCAGCTCCAAACAGCCATCGCCCCCAAAAGCCCCACCCCACATAGCCCCACCCTACAAGTCCCGCCCCACCCAGCCCCAAACAGCCCTGCCCCAAAAGTCCCACCCACACAGCCCCCACCCTATCCTGCCCCCATAGGTTGCCCCAGTCCAGGCCCAGGGGAGCAGAGGGCTAGGTGTCTCCATGGACACAGTGCCCCTTGGTCCTTCTGATCCCTCTGCTCTTCCCAGGTCTGGGGTGGGACAGCTTGTTTTGGGAAAGGCAAGCTCCTTCCTGGAGCACAGCTGTGGTGGCCATGGCTTCCTCTCAGTCCCCAGCTGTCCTGGCAGGGCACGTGGGTGACTGCTCTCTGTGCTTGAGACTCCGAGTGAGGAGCGCGCGGGAAGCAGAGCACGGACCCTCGAGAGGTGCCTAGAGACCACCAGGCCATTGATGCTCCCAGGTCACCTGGCTGGGCTAGGGCTGCTGCCCCTGCCTTGACGCCGTGGACAGGGGGCGCCAGAGTGATCAGATCTGCAGCAACTGGGGATGTGCTCTGGCCAGGCAGGGAGACCTGTGGGGCTCCTTCCCCTGCACTGCTTCTGCCCATCCACACCCAGGATGGGGCCAGTCCAGTGGACAGCCTGGGTGAGGCGCACCTAGTACAGGTGATTCCCAGGGGAGACGCTGCACCTGGGCACCCTGGTGGCTCCCATAGGCAAGACGCCCACTGAGGGGCCCCCATCTGGCTGGGTGCTGCCTGGCCCTGCTAGGAGCCAGCTGGCCTGGGACCTTAGCAGTCAGCAAGTGTGCTGCAGGCTGGCCCGCTTGCCTGGCTGCCCTGGAGCCTCCGCTGGCCAACATTTGGGAGGTGGCCAGTGCCATGAATGGCCCGAGCCTTCTCCTCTCTGCCTGCCATAACCCTAGTACCCTGGAGATAGCTGCTTCCTGGGTTTGGCGCCCAATCCCCTGGGCCTGCCTCTCCCGGGCCTCTGAGCCCCGGCTTCTGTATTGCTGTGTGCTGTGGAGGCAGCAGGATGACGAAGGAGTAATTGCCCCTCAGGCAGGGTACCCCAACCATCCCCATTCTTGCTCTTGCTTGCTGAGCCAGGACGTCCTCACCTCCATGGGGCCCTTCTGGCCACTCACGGTGGGGCTCACCATGCCACCGGCTCTGGGAAGCCATGTGGGGTAGCAGCGTGGGATGGAACAGGCCCGTGGCTTCCATCCACTCTGTGGTCATCAGCCACTTGCCGGGACCACGAAACTGGGACCCCAGTGACTTTTTCCAGGTCTGACTGGATGGTAGGATGAAGGGAGCTGGGATTAAGGGCGAGTGGCTTGCAGCTAAAGGAACTGGAGGCAAGAGTAGGCCAGTGGGTCATGCCTCACAGGCCTTGGCTAAGTGCTGGGCTCTTTCTTAGGCGTTTTAATGTGAACTTATATGCTATGATTTTGAAATGAAGGACGTGTGTCTTGCATAATGATCTAAGGTGTTTTTTGCCTCAAGGCTCTTATATTGTTTATTTGCCTTAATATAACTAACATTCTAAACTTCCTGGAATTATTTTTAGAACATAGGAACTTTTATAAAGCATGTAATGGTTTTCTCACTTTTTAATCAATGAAAACTTTTTTTTCCCTCTCCTAATAGAGTTCTGCAAGAAAACTAAGTGAATCACTGGGAGAATTGTAAGATGGCAAGGGAAGATGCCCAAAGTGGAAAGCCACCTCTGGAGTTTCTCCAGAAAGGGGCGTGTGAGTGTCCCACCTGTGGGCATCAGAAAGGACAACTGGGGACACCCGGGCCGAGGTGAAGATGTAAATGTGTTCAGTTTGCCAAGTTACTGAGCACTTATGTCACCGGAGGAGACCTGTTCCTTCACTGCACACGTCCACTCGGCGGTGTGCCTGGGTGTCACCCTATGATATTACTCACCTGCATTATTTGAGTAGTTGTGCATTATTCCACCGCAAAATATACATGCTACGGAGTACTGTTCTTTTTCTCCTTTCTGTTGTTGGTTACCTTTGGAGCTGAGTGTCTGTGGAAATGTTTCCTGTGCCTTTGTGTGCCCAGTGCCGTGTACGGTAGCTAGCACACACAGGCAACGCGCATGGACAAACCTCGCTTCTCAGCTGGAAAGTGTCCTAGAGGCTGATGGGGGCAGCCTCCAAAGCTTGGCCTTGCCCTGGCTTGGGCCAGCAGTGAGTCATGTAGGGTCATTCAGAGGACACATTCGTGGGCCGCACCTCTCACAGGTCTGATCCACTGAGTTTGAATGGGGCCTAGGACTTTTTCCTTTCTCCAGAGCTCCTGGTAACTCAATAAAGTACGCACTCCACAATGTTTAGCACACAAAGATGCTATAAAGAAAAGTGCCACCGATGCTTTAATTCAGGGCCTGGTTGGAGGCCTAAGATCCCTACAATCCCGCCTCTGAGGTCAGCCCTCTCCTGTACTGTGGTCCTTGTTAGGTCCCAGCCTTGCCCTGCTGGAGGGGATCACTGTGTGCATTGCAGCATGCCGAGCTTTACTGCAGAATGAACACATCCTTAGGGACTGGCAGTACTGGGTTTGCCGGTTTACGTCTTTACATAAATGGTGTCGTATTCTTCACATTCATCCATTCAATCAGTCTTTATGAGAAAAACTGCCGTTTGATATATGCAAATTGGGTTAATAGATCTCCCATTCTGTGGAGTACTCTATTGTGTGTCTGTGAACCAAAATGTATTCACCACTTTCCTCATTGCTAGGTATGCTCCTTATTTTCCCTTTTTAGGCCACACCACAGGAATTACCCTTGGAGCATTTTGCTAGGCTGTGGATGTAGCTGTGGCATTGCTGGGTTGAAGACCATCTTGAGTGGTTTGTTTTTAGTGTCTTTTTCATGAACATCTTTTGCAATGCACAATAGTTACATTCATCCCGGGGATTTGGAACACTGACATATCACAAATGGATCATTTTTACTTCCTCTTCCTCTTCCTTCCTTCCCATCTCTCCTTATCCTCCCATCGCCACAAAGTCCAGCTCCCTGCTTTCTGCATTCTGTCTTTATTTTTGCTCTTTGAAGTATTTATATTTGGGTGTCTCCTTTAAAGGAAAAATCCAATATTTGACCTTCTGTGTCTGATTTATTTTGCTTAGCACCCTGGTCTCAAAATGCATCCAATTTCCTAATAAATGACTCAACTTTATCCTTTATGGCTGAGTAGTATTCGTAGTTCTTTCTCCATTCATCTAGTGATGGATCTGCAGGACTCTTCCAAGAGTTAGCTGTGGTGAGTCTTGCTGTCATGAAAATGGGTATGTGGAGATCCCTGCGGGATGTCTTTTATGTTTTGGGGAAGACATCCAGAAGCAGCATAGCTGGCTCAAATGGAAGTTGTATTTTACGGTTTTCATGAGCACATGTTTGTCAGAGACCGATCAGGCAGGCCCCCAACCTCCCAAAACAGTTATGGCAAAGGCTTAAACAAAAAGTGACAATGCGCTATGGTTTGGGGAAATCTGGGAAGGTCCGAGCTCTCCTGAGATTAAGACCAGGAGTTCTCCGGAGCACTCATACTTATTGGGACTCTACACAAAGAATAGCACACTGAGGTAAAGGCAGAAACTGGGGAGGACCTTGGGAAGTTTAAACCCAATTCTCCAAGCTGTCGATGTTGCAGTTAAGACAGCTGTCCTATCTCTCGGGCTGACATCTATGCCAGGAGCCAATGCCTGCAGCTGCATCTTACCTAAGGACTGGAGTGAGCCCATGTTTCCGGGCTTGTCTTGTCTTCAGAGCATTGAGGTCAGCAAGCTAACCCTTGCATTCTCGGTCTGCAGCATGTGTTTCTGCACACACTGTGTGCATTCCTTGGGTGGGGTCGGTACGTGCACATAGCCTATCTTAATTCTTACTTCATTCCCTTTCCCTACTCTCCCTCCATCTGTCCGTCTGCTTGCCATCTGAGGAACATTTACTTCCCTACTTCCTATTGTCTTTTATTTTGCTTTTTATTTCTAATTTGGGTTTCCAATATAGGAGAAACACTGTGATATTTAAAATTGTATGCCTGACTTGTTTTGGTTAACATGATAGTCTCAAGGTGCGTCTGTTTTGTAACTCAAGTGACTCCAGTTCATCTTCTTAGCAGAGGAGTGCTCCATTGTATGTACATACCACATATTCCTTATCCCCTCCTCTGGGGATGGACATGTAGTCTGCTTCTAAGATTTAGCTGTTTTGAATCTCTGCACCATTTCCATGTTTGCAGATAACGCCAAACTGGTTTCTGAGTTACTGTACCAGTTTATGCTACCTTCAGTCAGCCTTGACTGCCTGGGTCCAGCTGCTTTTCTTCTAATAATGCGCTGGGCCAATGTGACTATTCTCAGCTTATGTTTCCCTGACTAAGAAGATAGGTGGCTTCTAACTGGCTTCAAAGACTTTGGTTGGGGCAAAGTAACCCAGTCCAAGACACTTTCTACTCCGCCAGCTCCACATGAACTAACCCCCTTGTTCCCAAGATGTTCGTACATTGTGATAGACAATCGCTTTTATGCAAATATATTTAGAGTTAGTTTACCTGACAATGTATGACTTAATTAATTCCCTGTAAACAGTCATGTAATGCCTTGTACCTCCTGCTTTATAACTGTATTTAAACTGAACCCAAAACTGTCTCAGTGTTGCTGATTTGGAGATGAGAGTCCCATCAGCCCTCTAGCATCATAAACAGTTGCCTTCTAGATTCCTTGGTGCAAAGTCTTCCATTTGGAGTGATACTGGTTTTTCTGTAATGATATAAAGGAACAGAGAGAGATCTGAGCCTACTGGCCTTGGTGATTGTAATGATGCAGCCACAAATGAAGAAATGCTGGAAACCACCAGAAGTTGCAAGATACAAGAATGAATTTTTCCTTAAAGCCTCCAGAGGACATGGTGCCTTGCTGATATCTTGATTTTCCCAGTGATACTGACTTTGGCTTTCTGGTCTCCAGGTCTGTGATGGAGTAACTTTGTAGCAGTAGCCACGAGAAGGTCATACAGGATGAAGCTGATTCTTCCATGATAGCCACAACTTGCCATGCACACCTACTGTGTCAATGCTAAATATCAGATAATCAGAGCAGAAACAGCAGTGTTGGAGAGGCAAATGTCTCTCTGGGAGGAGGGGGCTCAGGAAGTATATATAGAGATTTAGATGTTGGGAATCTTCTTATGGCTGAAGAATGCAACGAGAACCTAAAGGGGAAACTGGCAGCTTGGATCAATGTTTACTCCCCTCGTGAGTGGTTTGTGAGCTACACAAAAGGAGCACAACCTTGGATAGAGCTTACGGTGCCCTTGCATTTTACAGAGCACTCTAAAGTGAAGGCTTGGTCACAGGTCAACAGTTCTGGGAATTGTATTAATGAGTTCTCAGTTAACAGAATTCTGGCTGACTTGGAATTGGGGTGTGTCTCTTAACATGGTGGGGCACAAGGAATCCAGAGAAGGTGTGACGTCTGTTTGTGACAGTACGTCAACTAAACTCAAGACACTGGTTAAAGACCAGTCTTCTCTAGATGACCTTGCAAGCTGTCTGTGGCTGAATGTGTAGGTCAGAGAAAGGCAACAAGGCATACAGAGAAATACCAGTGTCCTTTGATTTATGATAAGACTATGTTCTGATAAACTCATCATAACACAAGTAACTTGAAAACATCCTACGTTAAAAAAACACATCTGCTACACTTAACATACAGAGCATCCTAGCTTAGCAACAGTGGACTGTGCAGTGTCAGTCCCTCATATCCTCTAATCCTGTCACCCCACCACGCTGAGGCCTGTGGCCACCGGGGTTTCACAGTCTGCTGCTGCTTCCCAGCTCCAGGAGAGAAGATCAAATCACATTCTGCAACTTAGGAAAGGACCCAAATCTGTATTTTGAAATATGGTTTCTACTAAATGCATATAGTTACTGGACTAAAGTTGAAAATTGTTAAGTTGAGCCATTTTTAACTTGGGGACCCTCTGTGTTCAGTACAATTTGTACTTTGTTTAATGCCTTGCTTCTCAATTTATGGATTTGAAAGCTACCTGTTAGTGAAAAATGGCTATTGAAAGAGTTTGGCCCTAGAATAAATTACGGTCCAGTTCTGGCTGTGGTCCAATGTGGCGGAAGGCCAAAACTGGAATGCCTAGCACTTCGTGCTTCTCCTTCAGCCCTAATTGCACCTCCCCTTCCTGTTTGCACGTACAGAGAATTCCATTCGGTGCCTCACACATCATCAATATCCACCCCATGTGCCACTTCAATCAGAGGTCATTTAACTGTCTCCCTCTCTGTATCTGGTCGAAGGAGACAGCTCAGCCGTGATAGATTATGTGTTCCTTGCCACATCCTCAACTCAATAAACCTGTTAGTTTTTGTACTTGTGCTTCTCTATTGTACCAGAATAATCTAACATCATGGTGCATTGAGACCCCAATGGCAGAGTGCATTTAGCTCTCGGGGGCCACTCCCAGATCAAGCTACCCTGCCTATGAACCATCTATTTTTTCCTCCAGGACTGTTTACTTGCCGCCGCTAATCCGCATGCAACAGCAACCTTCTTCACTCATCACAGGTGAGCTGCTGCCTGGGGTTTTCTGTTTCCCATCCTAAAATTCCCATACTTGCCTCAGAAAACCTACCCTTGTCTTCCCTGAACAGGGGTACCAGCTTTCATGCTCCTTAGACCATGTGGCTTGAAGCAAAGCTGTTATTTTTGTTCTCAGGGATGCCAGCCCAGAATCTTCAGTGACAGAGGAGGAGAGGAGAACGGGTATTGGGACTTTGCATGTCACACTTTCAAAACAGGGGACAACTTCCTTTGATAGGTGTGATCCAGGACAGCTTCCGCATTTCTTGGGGAAAGCTAAACCTCTTATGTCTTGAGGCAAAGTTTTTCTCTCAGCTCACCTTTAATTCAGCCATGGGGACCATTTCCTGTCCCCCAAAAACACACTTCTGGGGTGCCTGGTTCATAACCTTTGTGCTCTTGGCCTCAAGAAGGCTTATAAATATCAAAAAGCTGATCTTTTATTTATGCTTTTGTCACAGTGGCAGCAAGTTGGCAGAAACCCTTCATTTTAAGGACGTTTTCAGTTTGAGGATGTGTCCTTCTCTCACTCTGTATTCTATGATGGCCCAAGTACTGCTGGCTTGCTCTGTTCCACCAGGAAGTCTCTCTCCCTCCTCACCAGACCCTTAGATGATGGTGCACAGCCATCTTGTGGTCCCTCATCACGGGGCCAGCAGCAGCCATCTAGTTGTGGGTCTCCTGGTAATCAGTCGTCATCTTGTATTTCCCTGTCACATGGTGAGGAGCAGCCGTTTAATAGTCACTCAGTAATTGCCCACAGACACAGATGCCTGCTGGGCAGTTGGCTGCTCAGCTGCCATCTATGCTCCCTTACTCCACAGCCTTCTCAGGCTCAGTCCCTATTCCTGCTTCAGGAACTGGCTGCCCCGAGGGATTAGTTCATGGTCATGTTCCTTTTTCCCTTTCTGACTGATCTCACAGTCACCATAAATTAGGTTCCTTTTCTGCTATTCTTATTTCAAACATCTCTATTAATTGATCTACAAAAAGGTTCACACTTTTCATTTATTACAGTTCAAACTGGCCAAATATATTTGAGTGCACTCTAAATAGTATGTAAGATGCCTGTCAGCCTGTATATCTGTTGTCTGTTTGTCCAGTCTGTTTATACTGTACAGAGTGTCCGTCCATGTTTGTCCATTTGTCTGTTCTGTAACAGCTGTTCCTTTTTATTTGAGCTCAACAATCTTTTTTCCTTTTTCTTTTGTATTTTAAGACCATTAATCAAGGTTTATTTGGGTTACAGATTTAAAAAGCATGCTTCCAGCTAGGTTTCCAGCTGGCCAAAATGGTGCTAAAACTGGTTAAACAAAATCCCGTGGGGTGAGGAGACACTGGATGGGACTTCAACTGAGGAATAAGAGAGTGGCCACCTGGTAACTTTAAGCAGCTCTCGTTCATTAATCGGAGGCCCCAGTAATCTCCATAGCCTTATGGGAGACACCCCAACTAAAGTTCATATAGCTAAGTCACTTCATTGTTGCTCATCTGATGGCATATTCATGCCTTCAAGTATAAAATTGGGATTGTTTATGATGATAAATATTTGCTTTCAGATCCAGACATCTGCCTTTTCTTGTGCTCCAGCCAAGAGATTCAAATCAAATCATCATGAGGTTATCAGTCAGATGATAATTTTAAACAAAATTTTATGTAATGTCCATCAACAAAAGGACCTAAGAGCCAATGAGTTACAATTGCTATAACCCAAAAGCAGTTTCTAAATTTAACTGTCAGCCCTACTGCTCATGCTTTGATTATACATGTTTTATAATTTGATTATGCATGCTTTGATTAAAGTTTATTCTTGCCGAAAAGGTTCCAAGCCCCAAGGCACCATAGCAAATATATTAAATTCTTTTTAGGTTCCTTTTACTGGAATCCACCAGGCCTTTTCCAGAAAAAGGTTATGTGATGCATATTAGGGCCAAAATTAGCTATACTAAACTGGCCTTAAATGACACCACAGCTGATCTCTCTCCTAAATAAAAAGATAAGATTAATAAAGCACCCCATCCTCCAAAAATCAGATGGCATTAGACACTCTAACAGCACAGGAGGTATTTACAAAATTGCAAAACCTAAATGTGTGTATGACAAATGAACGACATGTCAGTTTCTAAAATTCCTTATCCTCCTTATGGGAAGCCATTCCTAAAATTATACTCATAAATACCCTGTTGATTCTAGTATTTGACTCCTGTGTACTTAATAGATTCTTTGCCTTTGTCTCCTTTAGACTTAAACTGTACACCTACACAAGATGAAAATCTCTGCTGTCTACTGAGGGCCACTAGTTAAAAGTTCTGCAGAGTATCCCTGACTGCTGTTCAACAGCTTCAATCCTCATTACCCCGAAGAAGCCAGATCGGTCTCCAACTATTATCCCTCATGGCAGTTTGGGTTACTTCTTCGGAGAAAAATTGCCACAGGCAGCTAAGTCAGTTAAAACTGTTACAGGCAGTCAGATAGGGCTAGGGCCTCAAAATAGCCAGCACAGAGAACCAGATGTCTTGTGACTGTGGAGGAGACAGACACCTTCCACTATGGGCCAGATCCCAAGACAGAAGGCTGACCTTGGCCCTGAAATCCCACAGGGAGACCTTCTGAATGTGGCTTTTCATGTTTTCAACAATAGAGATAAAAATCAAAAGAAAAAATAACAGTCTGATCTTTTAGCAGTGACACTTGGGGCTCCCAAAACAGGAAAATGAAAACAAGGTGGAGCTGCCCGAGCCCCTCATGGACCATGCTTCAAGTGCAACAAAGAAGGACATTGGGCAAGAGGGTGCCCCAACCCCAGCGTTCCCCTGGGGACTTGCCCCTATTGCAATTTCAAGAGCTATTGGAAGAGTGACTGTCCTAGCCACCAAAGAGCAGGTAAGCCATCCTCTAACTCTTGCCCACACAGGAGATCTCGTCACGACTGTATTCATCACTGACTGATCTACTTGGACTTGCTGTTGAAGACTGATGGGGCTTGGGCCAACAGTCCCCCATTAATCTATCCTTCTTAGAGCCTCAATTCTCACTGGAGGTCTCAGGTAAGACATTCTCTGTACTTGTGGTCATAGAGGCCATGTATGGGGTTCTTCCTGACTTTTCAGGCTGTTGTGCTAAGTCCTCAGTCTCTCTAGTGGGTGTTGACGGCCAACCTATGCAGCCTCTGCAGACAGAGCCTATTCCATGCAGGTTCCAGACTCTCTTCTTCACACGTACCTTCCTAGTAATTCCAAAATGTCCCACATCCCTTTTGGGTAGGGGTTTCTTCAAAAGCCTAACTTCTCCTTTACCTTCTCCCTCCCCACAGCTCTCATCCTCCAGACACCCTCATGGTGCACCACAAATATATACCCTGCTTTCCATTCTTCTCTGGTTGATCCCATAGTTGGGGATACCTCCAATCCCACCCGAGCTACCCATCCCATGCCTATTTTAATTCATCTTCACTTTTTCCTTGCATTCCCCAAAAATATCCCATAGCTCCCAAACATTTACAGGGACTTACACCCATAATCAAGCACCTTTTAGACAATGGTTTTCTTAAAGCTACCCATTCACCCTACAATACTCTCATTCTCCTGGTACTCAAGCCCGATGCCTCTTATCCTCTCTTGCAAGACCTTAGAGTAATCAATAACGCTGTTACCCCATTCCACCCAGTGGTGCCAAAGACTTATACCATGCTCTCTCATATCCTTCCCTCCACCACTCACTTTACAGTCATACATCTTAAAAATGCCTTTAAAACCATTCCTCCTACACCCTGATTGTCAAGATTCCTTTGTGTTTATAGACTGACCCAGACACTCTGAGGTCTCAACAACTCACCCCTGTCGTCTCTATAGTAGAACCTCTCCTCAGGGACACATGGCACCCCCTTCTTTCCTATTCATTAGTTTCACAGACACACCCCTGGTCAGGACTGACAGGTAGATTTCAGGTACATGCCCTGCCACAAATCTCTCAAATATCTTCTCTCCTTTGTTTTTACTTTTTCAGAATACATAAAAGCCTTTCCCATAACTGGGGAGACTGCTGATTATTAGACTAGTTGCTAAACTTCTGTTACAGGAAATCATCCCAAGGATTGGTTTACCTCAGCGTATTCAGTCAGATAGTAGTCCAGCCTTTATTCCTCAGGTCTCTCAACAGAGACGCCCCTACCTGGTCTTCAATGGTGGTCATGGTCGCTGGACTGCCATCCTGGTTCCACGTCACTCAAGCTAAGCAGGGCCTCCTAACCCTGATTCCCCTGACTCTAAACATTCTGAGTGGTCATCTCGTCTCCTATCTCCTGTCTCCATCTCACCAAGGCCCCACAGCCACATTTTTCAGGCTAGGTCATGTTTTGTTGTTCCATTTGGTTCGTGGTCCCTTACATTGTATTAGTTAATTTTTTCACTGTAACTATTTTTGGTTCCCCCTGCCCTCAGTTGTTTAGTTAAACATGAGTCTCTTGTAGGTCTAAGATCTCATGTCAGTTATAGTGACACAGCCATGGTCCTCCCTACCTCTACTCTGTAATCTCGCAAACATGATTCAATCATCAGGCCTTATATTTCTCATGCTTCTTATGCTTTCCAGGTCAACTCCTAAAACAAGGACAAGTCCTACCCACAGTTTTAACTTTTACCCTTTCATATGGGGGAATAATTGTCTCTTGTAACTCCACCCCCTCCGAACCCCACATTTATTTTTCAGATTCTACCTCACCATGGCCCTGATGGAATGGCATATTTATATCCAACACACCTTTACTTCTACCTCTCCTGAGTCCTTAAATATGATAATGGTCTGCATCCTCATAACACCTCATCTCTTTGTTTTTCCAATCTAGGATGTGAGCATTCACAAATGATAAAGTTGTCCTGGCTGAAACACCTGGTACCAGCTTCTGCATGGGGCTATCATCCTGTGAACCTTCCTGAACCCCGATACTGTGCCCCTGTTCAGCAGGGAGTAGTAAGAGGGAGACTTTGCCCTTTTGCTAATAATAAAAAGATGAGAAATGAGTTTTTCCTAGAATATGTTACAGGACATTATGGCGGTGGAAGACTGACTCGGAGATGTTTACCCTGAGGTTACTTCCCTTATTACAACTTCCTTTTTCTTTTCCCAGTACACATGAAGAAAATTCCAATCAGCTCCTCACATGTCATCAATGCCTGCGTTATGCACCACCCCTAGTCAAAGATTATGTGTAGATCCCATACCCCATGTTCCAGTCAGAGAAAACCAGGCTTCTGTGGGTTGTGGGCTCCTCTCCATGTCCTTACAACATAGGTCACTTTTACCTTTATATTTTGTTCTCTTATTGCACTGAAAAACACTATTTTCCATTTCCTGGAATGCCTTTCAAACATGCTTCTTGCCCTGATGTAAAGCACTTCACTTCTTTTTAATCTTTTCAGCAACTTCTCTCTTTAAGGCTTGATCTTTACAGGCTTTTGCTTTTTGGGAACACTGGAAAGTTGTTTGTTGTTGCTGCTGTTTGTTTCATTATTTTATGTACCAGAAATCAAACTCAGCACCTTGCACTTGCCAAGCAGGTGCTGTGGCAGTGAGCTGAATCACCATCCCACTCAAAACTTTTTAAATTGACATTTTGCTTCAGTGTAAATATCACTAAAAGAAGCAAGCAGTACTCATGCCACAGATTAAATTTAATTGACAAGATTGATTTATTCTGCTCCCCTTTGTTTCTGTCTCCCACAGTCTCAGGACAGAAACATTATCAGGTCCTGACCTAGATCCCCAGTCTCCCGAATGAATATACCTCAACGGTGTAAATAAATGAGACAAGTGGTATGATTTTAAGGCTCCAGGAGGATCAAAGCCTTTTACCTGAGCTTGAGACTCTTTGGGCTAAGACAAAGACTTCTGTGGACCACCCATATTTATTAGGTAAAAACAAAGGGTGGGTAAACTGAGGAAAGTGCAGGAAATGAGAAGGACCTTGGGAGTCACTTCAAAGACTTCTCCAAGTAGTAAATTATGCCACCTTAGCAGAACTATTTTGTCTCCATGATGACATTTATGATAGGAGTGAGACTGCAGCAGTGAAATTAGGGCTGCTGCAGTCTCTATTTACTTAATTAGGGCTGGAGCCAAGGTCTCCTCAGCCTTATGTTGCCCTTTGAGCCATCTCTGGCCTCACAGGCCACTACAGGCCTCAGCCAGGACCAGTGACTCATAGAGGTTCACTTACTATGAATCAGCTCCCGTCACCAGGCAAGGGGCCTAGGCCTAGGACAGACACTCAGATAAACATAGAAAGCCAATTAGTTAACTTTAAATCCTGCTCAGACCGGCATAGTGGTCTCCAACAGAGCATGGCTTGGAGTCCAACTACCAATGGAGTCTATTATGGATTAAAAAGTGGTAGTCAATTTAACACCAGCTTAATTACATCAGCATGATGCTAAGTGTAGATGGCCCACCTGAGGAAAGTTGCTAGCATAAAAGAAGACGTGGAGAGGAAGAGTGTGGTGTTGTGGGTTCTCCTAAGTGTTTCTGTTGTTTGGAGCTGTTGATTCTCCTAGAGAAGCTTGTCATTCTGGCTCCTCTGTTATGAACTTGGCTATTATTATCGAAGTATCTTGAAACTTTGTCGCTGAGATTAGCTGAGGTTCACTTTGTGGGGGGCTCTGGATCTTACACTGAGCATTGCTTCCTGGCTCCAGAGGAAAAGTTGCATGTTGTTCTCCACAGACGACCTTGTTATGCTAGCTTCCTGATATGTACTTGGCTATTCTCATCATCAGAGAGGCTTGCAACCTCGTGGTCGCTCAGGATGGCTGTGGTACATTGTGGGAGAGCCCTGGTCCTTATTTTAAGCATCACTTCTTGTCTCCAGTACAGATCCCTCAGCCTTGTAGCACAGATCCTTCACTCCTCTGTCATAGTTTCCTTTGAGCCTTCCCAGCACAGATCATAAAACAGACTTGCATGAGTCATTGTGGGCTCTAGGCCTCTACCTGGATTCATGAGGGGCATTGTCATGGGCTCTAGGTCTTCAGCTGGACTCATGCAGGACATTGCTGTGGGATCCAGGCCCTCAACTGGATTTTCTAGGTCTTTAGTGTTGGTGACAGATTTCCTGTACTTTTTGTACTTAACTCTGGGTGGCCATCATAAATGATTATAAATTCTGTGCCCTGTACATAATTGTTCTCCTTGCAACCCCTGACTACAACAGAGTCCTTGTTCCAAACTTAAAGTTAATGAGCCTGATCTTTACCATCCACCTTTTTATCAGCATGCTGCTCCTTGAGCTATGACAAGAATCTCCCATGAAACTCATCTAGAGCATTTTATGGCTTCCCTAGTTGGCATCTCCAAAGTTTTCCAAACTCCACCCATGAATGCTACCAGTTCCAATGGCTTCTGAACCACGTGGTCAGGTAGTCATAGCAATGATTACACTTTTGGAACCAAAAAATTTTAGTTTCCTCATTGCTGTAATAAAATACACAATACCTACAACTTTAAAAAGGAGAGTTTTATTTTTGCTCATGTTTTTAGTCCATAGTTGGCTGACCCCAAGGCAAAAAGACAGTGGCAGGTTCTAGGGGAGAAAGTTGCTCAGGTCATAGTAGCCAGTAAGCAGATAGTGAAGACACAAGCTAGGAGCAGGAATGCACTCTTGCAGGTCATGACTTCCTTACTCCCTGCCTATGACATGCCTTTTCCAGGAAGACTGCACCTCCTTTCAACAAGTAAGCTATAATTCTCCCATAATCTAATCCTTTTCCAAACATAAGAATTTGGAGCCATTTTAGATGTAAGCCATAATACCCACCTCTTCTCTGACAAGGCCTTGCATATTAGTAGTACATGAGCTATATATGTATCAGTGTGTTAGTCCATTGATGAATACAGTGGCCTGTGAATCAATTACCTTCCAAAAGACCAGCCTCTGTACACTTGTCTTTTGGCAGGCATTTAAAATTCAAACCATAACCCTGTGAAAAGAATAGGTAAAGTTTTAAGGAGATATTTACTGAGGAGTTCATAACATCCACCTCTGAGGAGTGAAGAGGACAGAGCTGTAGAAAAGTTGACAGAATCCATTCAAAAGTGCTACCAGAACTCATTAAATTTACCTTGGACACGCGGAGTAAGTGATTGCGATTTAGTTTATCTTAGGTATAGGTTACAAGGAAGTAATGGCCATAAAAAGGTGTAAACAAATTTTAGGGAGTGATGGATATTTCCTTTTTTCACTTTTATAATTTTTATTTTTATTAGTACACATTTGTGGTATGTAACGATTACATTTCTTGTGAGGAGTTGGTTCATGCATATAACACATCTCCATTCTTTTTTCATCCCCTTTCCTTCCCAGAAACTCAACTTTTAAGCCTTAGGAAAAATTATATGATTCGGGAAGTCACCTACAACAGTTTTTGGAGTTGCATTTTTTTTTACTTGATCTTAGCCAAAAGGTCAAGAAACAATTGAGTTGCATTTTTTTAAACAGTGAAAAAGACTATAAAACCTCACAAAGATCTTTTTGACAAGAGAAGCAGAACATGTTCTTTTTGATACAATAGCATAAAAAGTAACCATGTTAATTTACAAAGTGCATATACCATGATTCCATATCTCTATAGTTCTCAAAACATACAAACGAAATCTATATAAGAATGATTAGGGGCTGGGGATTTAGCTCAGCGGCATAAGCGCCTGCCTTGCAAGCAGGCAGTCGTGAGTTCGATCCCTGGTACCGATAAAAACGAAAAAGCCAAAAAAAAAAAAAAAAAGAATGATTAGGAAAGTCAGACACTCAGTTCAATGCTATTAGATGCCTTTGAGAGGAAGGGAGTATGGACAGGCAGGTACTATCTCGACAGAACTCTGAGTAGAAAGGGACAGGGTTGTTGCAGGGTTTTTTGGCTTTTGTTTTTGTTTGTTTATGGTTTTTGGAGGCAGGTTGTTACTATGTAGTGCAGGCTGGCCTTTAACTCACCATATAACCCAGGCTGGCCTCAAACTCACAGAGATCCTCCTCCTTCAGCCTCCCAAGCACTGGAACCACAGGCATGAGCACATGCCTGGCCTCCTTATTATTCTTCCCAGAACTGGGGATTGAAACAAGGAGTACTATGTTACACCCCAAGCCATTCATTTATTAATTCATTCATACACTCATGAACATAGTGCTGGGAGTTGAAAGTAGGATCTCTACACCGAGCCACACCTTTAATCTGTAGGTGCTTTTTTATTTTTTATTTGGGGCTCACTAAATTGCCCAGGTTGGGCTTGAACTTGCTGTTCTTCTGCATTAGCCTCCCAGATGTCTGCAATCACAGATGGGCGCTGCCACTCTCAGATTTTGTTTTAGACAGTGTCTCACTGCAGTACCCCAGCTGGACCTGACCTTATGATTCTCCTCTGCTGACCTCCTAAGCAGCTGTAATCACAGGCCTGCTGCATCACAGTGCACTTCAGAGGCTTTCTTGTTTGTGTAGATATCAGAGTGACTGCTCTAGTATCTCATACATTCTTTTAAAAAAATTAACAATAAATATTTAATTCCATTTTGGAATAAGGTATAACACAAATATATATATATATATATATATATATATATATATATATATATATGTTGAGGGATTATTTTATTCGTAGTTCTCAAAACATTATTCTAATTATCTTTAGCTATTCAAATCTCTACTCCTAAGTTATGAAGAGTTTGGGCAGTCAGACATAACTCATTATCAGAATCTGGTAGTTCCAGCGGTATCAGCTGTAGAAGTTCACCAGCAATTCTATCGAAGTATGTTCAGCTCTTGAGTGCAGAGCACGTAAGTGTAGTGGAATCATTTGCCCTTTTCTGATTGTACCGAGCTGGTATGGTGACTCCAGTTATATTTAGCTTGAATGAGGAAAGGTATAACCTTCTTCGCCAGATACAAAAATAGAATTGAAATATTCAAAGAAAAATTGTTAGCCGGGTGTGGTGGTGCACCCCTGACATCCCAGTACTTGGGAGGCTGAGGCAGGAGGACTGCCATGGGTTCAGGGCCAGCCTGGGCTACATAGCGAGACCCTGCTTCATAACACTAAAAATGAAAAGAAAAAGAAAAAAATCCACGGTGTTGTTAATCAGCAGTGATAATACCAGTGCTTTTCACATAGGGCAATTCTATTCCCTAGGTATCAGGTAGGTAGTACATACCTGTAATCCCAGAACTCAGGAGGCTGAGGCAGGAGGACCACCATGAATTTGAAGCTAGCTTGAACTACACAGCTAAACCTTCTCAAAATAATCACAATAATAATTTGTTATTATTATTTTGTACACCAGGCATTATCTGGTATACATGTTAGACAATTTTGATTGTCAAGGACTTGGATATACCACTGCCATTGACTTCTAGTGGTTAGGGACTAAGAACACTGTCAGACATCCTGTGTGTGAGGAAGAGCTCTTTGTCTTTCCAGAGGATGTATAAGGAATGCCTTTTCCTGGCAATTCCCCAGACAGCTGAGACTACAGGGCCTATGGCTTTTGAGAGCCTTGGCTCTGGAGAATTATGAAGGAACCCTAATACCCTGCCGGCAGTGTTGGGAGGATGGTAAAGTGGTTCACATTCTCAAAAAGCATTAATGCCATGTACTAACAATAAAGTCCTCACTTGATGTATCCAGAAGAAGTAACTTGAGCCAGAGGTAGTGGCGCACATAATCCCAGCATTCTTGGAGGCTGAGGCAGGAGGATCAAAAATATAAGCCCAGCCCAGGCAACCCAGCAAGATTCTCTCAAAAAAAAATGAGTTGGAAGCATGACCCTGTCTCAAAATAAATCAATAAATCAATAAATAAACAGTGGCACAGAATCATTGTTTGGAAAACAGTAGAGAACACCTATATGATGAAATATTGTGCTAGCATTAAAACTGAGGAAGAATATGCTGACTATATGGAAAAATTCATAACTGAAAGGAAAGAATGTACAATATTAGTGTCTAAAAACTATAATCTGAACACTGAAAGAATATACTGCAAGGTGTAAACAATGACCGCCAGTGAGTGAGTGTGCAGAGAACAGAGCCAGAGGCAATGCCGTCCTCTTGCCTCTGATGCCCTTACCTGTCCAGTATCTCTGAGAGTTGCTAGTGGAGATTAACTAATATTAGTTTGTCAACTGAATGAGATACTTTAGGACAGAGGCAAAGCTGGGCATATGCTCACTGAGGCACCCTCAGCCTCTTTACAGGCCAAGCACATGAACTCCTCCTTCTCCAGATCAAAGGCACCAGCCGTCTGCTGCTCCACGTCACTGGCTCTTCCACTTCCTTGCTGTCAGACCCCTGGCTGTTCATGCCCACCAACATCCTACATCCAGCCAAGCTGGAAATCAGGAAAGCAGTTGCTTTTTCTTCCCTCAAACTCCATCGCTTTCTCAAATGCATTAGAGCTTTTGTATTCGGTAATGTTTGACAATCTTTCACCCAAATATTCTGTGTCATATGGTCTCTGTCAGGACCTGCAGCCTTGCTGCCACAAGCCCCAGTAGGCCAGAGCAGGTCAAGGTGGGCCAGAAAAGTCTGACTGGGATGCGGTGGCAGTGGGGGCAGTGGGCTAACACCAGTCAGGCTTTGCTGCCTGCCCCCGCAGAGCCATCCCCACAGGTCTTGTTTGTAGTGATTATTTCACGAACATATATATTAATGTTTATCAAATTGTACACTTTGATTATATGTGTATGAATTATTTCTGAGTAATGTTACATAAAAAGAAACTGAGGGTGTGGGAGAGCCCACTGGTTGGGAGAAACACAAGAGTCAATGACTGGGGGACCCCAAAGGGGTTGAAAAATGATCAAAGTAGTGAGTTTATGGCCACAAAGTGGAATGCTTCAACCACTAATTCTTAAGATAAAGAGGTTTTAGCGAATGGTAAAACTGGGGCTGGGGATGACAGACTGGGAGTGGGTAAAAGAGGCCGAGTGCCTTTTGTGCTATGGTCCTTTTCACCTTCAAGGCCAGTTGTGCCCTACGTGTCTGTGGCCCGAGCATGCCCTAACTTCCGCCTTTGGGCTGGCTAACTTCCTGCTCATCCCTGGTTCCTCCATCAAGGATATTTCGGGGTACCCCCACTTCTACTTAACTTGGAGTCCTCTCCAGCGCATTCTTATAGCACTCTTGTAGTGCCTCTCCCTCCCACTCACTTAACACATTTGTTACACTTGCATTTGTGCAACTCTTTCAGCAGTTCAAAGCTCCATAATGGCAGGAACCATGGGTGATTTTGCCAGCCATTGTATCCCTAGCCTTGGTACAGGTATGGCCAGAGTATACCAGTTCTATATATTGAATACATAACCAGATTGTAAGGAGAATGTTGTCCGTTGTCACAGGATTTTAGCTCATTTCCTGGGGACAAGAAATGATAAGTCTGCACAAGCTTCAGTCTCCATGGAAACACTGCCCAATGTTTACCACATAAATGATCCAAGCATGGCCTCTGTGTGTTGGCCCTAGGTAGTTCATTACATCAACTGTAGGCTGAGAGTCAAAAGCCACTGGTGCCAAATTCAAACTTTTACATATCAAATTATTCTTAAAATATTTCAAATAAGCAAAACTTTAGTTATCCAGAGCCTGCCTGTGTGTCCCATAATGCTTCATGGCAAATTTACTGGCCACTCCTAAAGCAGAGGCTACAGCTTCCACCTGAGTTTTCTCACCCAGAGACTGTGTAGTGTGACATTATCTAGAGCCATAAGCTCCCTCGGTAAGCCCTTCTCTTTTACAAGTCCCTTTGCCTTTATTTCTTCCGTGTAACTGTCCGCTACTCCTCCTAAGCCTCTTACCAGTCTCTTCTTGTGAGGACTTTCCTTCCAGAAGGCTTGTTTTGGTACAGTGAGGCTGCCTGCGTTACTGCCCCCTTGCGGTCATAATTTTTCCTAGCTCCTTGATCATAGATCCCTTGAGCAAATCCTGTACGATACTGAATTTAATAAAAGGTAGAAAATCCAGTTGAGAACCACCCTTTGCTAAAGGCCACTTAAGAAAAGGTTAGACATTTCAAGGATGGTTTTTAAAAGTGTGTAGGAGCAGGGAGTGCTTAGTTTTTTTCTGCTACCTTCTCTGTGCGGGAGGGGCAGGTGGAAGCCTTTCTAACACTACATCAAATGTGTCAGTTTGAATTCTCCAGGAAGCCAGGACGGGGTTCTGAGTGCTGAGAGCTTATTGAAAAAGGTAGGGAGGAGAAGTCACAGGAAAAGCAGGAAGAGCCTTCAGCTCAAGTGCAGACTTGACACCTGTAGGTGAAGGAGCAGGATGAGGGGTGGGACGAAAGAGTTGCAGGCTGTCGTGTAGCCCAAGAAGAGCTCTGATCAAGATGCCCCACAGAGGAGGGCCGCACTGAGCAGAAATGACCCAGTGCCCGGCTGTGCTGCGTGCCTGGGAGCTGCCTGACATCAGCTTTGCCTCGGCCTAAATGCTTCGGCAGGTCCCGCAGCCTTGCGCTTGAGCCATGTCAGCGAACTGTGTGCCTCAGAGCAGGTCCTTTATGAAGTCACATCTTAGGGGACATCATAGTGGCCACAGGCCACGCCTTGTGTTGCACGGCTTCAGTATTCTGTATGTTTGCAGAGCACTGCCTCCTTGGCTCTGGTGGGCCCTTCGGAGGGTGCACTTAGGAGTGATAGATAAGCTGGAGGGTAAGGCAAAGCGTAACCCCAACAGTGTGACCAGCCCTGGGACTGCAGCAGGTCTCCGCCATTCCCCTCTTCCACTCTCTGTTCTCATTTTCTCCCCCCTCAGCTATCACCTCTGCAGCGTTGGTGACTTTGGTCATCCCCAAGGGTCTGATTCCCTGGGACCCATACTCTCATCAGGCCTGATGCTCTACTTGTTCATCCATAGCCACAGTCACACGAGGGAATCCCAAGAGTCACCTAAGAGGCCATCTGGGTTGACCACATATTTCTCCCTGCCCCCACTCTTGCCACAGTCCTACTTCTTCATAAGTGTCTGCTACCCTTACTAAGACTGTTACTCTTCTACTTGATGCTTTCTGGACACACAGACCCCAGAAATGCCCCTCCAGTAGTCACCGCTGAATACAGTGGGACCTTGGCTGTGCCTCTTGGTGACAGTGCACTTTCCATAAAGACCAAAACCTCTGCAGAACTCAGAGCTCAAGAGACAGAAAGCACAAAGTTGGTCCCTAATTAAGTAACTGGGAAATACAGAAACTGAGGCCACTGTGGTCTCCACCCATTGGTTCAAAGACTCACATGTTCTTCCCGAGTGCCACTTGGAGCTCCCTGATTCAGTGCATGTGGCTGCAGGCTGGATGATAACACCACATTCTTACAGGCATCACCTCTAACTTTGTGCTTCAGCTGCACCTTCAGCAGGCCATTCCTGAACTCTGTCAACTAGCAGCTTATGGCTGACGCAGTGTGTGACACCAGAGGATCCTATGTACACACGCCCACTAACACTCCTTTACTTTGATGCCTATCCCTTGCTAGGATTTCATGTTTGTGCAAGTACAAATCTACAAATCACACTCTGGAAACCCCAGGATAGTGATGTAGATTGAAACTCTGCCATAAAGAAATAAAAACCTCAGAATAGTTCTTTATTCAAGAAAGAACTTTTGACTCTTACAAGACAGAAGGGACCCAATATGGAGAAGTAGTGCCATACAAGGGTCTATTGCTAGTACATGAGACATTCAGAGTCAGTGGTAGCAATACAGGCCTTGGTAAATGGGACTCCATGCTGCTGGGTCCAGCATGTCTCATGCTGTGGCCATCATCTTCATACTGCTCATGCTGTCAGTTCTGGCTAGCCGATGGTGAAAAGTGAGAAATGTCAACTTGCTGAGTCATTTTTCCTATCTAACCATCCAGCCCCACTTCTTTTCCTGATGCTTTCCGGAAGGCATTAATACACTTTTGATTTGGACAATGGTCACTGCTCAGAAATTTGTGTATATTCCAATGTTGGGCCACTTCCCTTTCCACACAAAGTGAATTCCAAGATGCACTGCACAAGTTCCACCCATCAGGAAGTTCTTCCTCCCTTCCTATGTCTCAGAGGCATTTCTGGGTGGGTGTGGGTGGAGGATAGCTGCTCTCCATTTTAAGCTCACATCCAAAAATATCTGGTGGTCTGATAGGACTCAGGTCATAATGGGAAATTCCAGCCACACAGTTATTTGGCCTCCCATGGTCAATCCTATTCGTACCAGGGCCCAGAAGAACAGCAGGGTGTGTTTCTAGAAAGCCATATAATTTTCAGATGCAGACAGCACAGCTGTTCCAGAACCCCAGGAGCCTGAGTGCCAATTCTCCCATGGGCTCTGGCCTCAAGCCTTGCCCTGCGTCCTTCCCCACAGGACGCCTGAGAGACGGTGGGTCTGGCAGATGACATGGCCGGAGAGCTGCTTGTCCGGCAGCCTGGTCCTGCTGCAGACCTCTCTCCTGTTCTCGGCCTCTCTCCGAGCTCTCGGCCTTCCGTGTCACCTGCTTCGTGAACCACAGCAGCTGTCCTAGGTGTACAATGCGTTCTCCCCAGAAGCCAGAGAGGGCCACTAGGTGCAGCAGTTCCTTCTTGGGGAAGGAAACTCAAAATGTAGCGATTCTTCTTTTAATTTGAAGGGTGGACGGAGTGAAACTGATCCTTCCTACCCCACTCCCAGCTGGGCTCCGAGGGCCACTCTCCACCAGGCCGTTAGCGCAGGGCCTCTTTTGAACCCCTCCCCTGTCCCTCCCCGCACCACCCCGTCCTCCGGACTGTCCGGGTCACCCCAAACAGAGCCGGCTGTTCCTCATGGAGAACCATGCTGTGGGGGAAGGGCAGCCCGCGGGGTGGGAGCCAGAAGCGAAGCGGGGGCCCATTTGCGATCCTCTAGCGCCACCTCGCGGCCGTCGCGGGCACGACCTCAGGAGAAATCCCGCCGAGGCCGGTCTCTCCGCAGACGGCCATTTTGCCCAGGAGAAGGTCGCATTTCCCGGCAGGCTGTGCGGCCTGAGCTCCCGGAGTCAGGAAATGGCGGCATGCGCATGCGGCACACAGGCCTAGGGGCATACTATCCGGTGCACACGCCAACTGCAGGAGGATCCTGACCCTATAGCGTGTCTGCTCATGCCCAGTGCACACATTCTGCCTCTCCTGATTCTAGTCCTAGGCAGCCTAAGAGAGGGGAACCTCTCCAGACCTCTCCCTTTTTCTTTTCTCTCCCCAGAGTGTATTCCCAAAAGATTTCCAGCGTTCTAGTACCATAGTTCAGATATAGGATGAACATAATAAACTCTTTAAAATATCTTAATTAGGTCTCCTGTCCTACCTACCTCTACTCTCATACACTTTCTTTCAACATCTTTCTTATGACTCTCTCAAAAGCTAATGGAGTAGGGAATCCAAGCAGTCATTGCCTTCACCCACCAGTGTCCTGCCAACCAGCAACTTGTGGCCTGCTCAGCTGACATTTTAGAACCATAAATTGCTGAACTTTGTTAATGGCAAGCCTTAAAGTTGTACAATTGGTAGCAGGTAGGAAACTATACCTTATAAGGTCAGAATAATGGCCCTACTGGGTTTTTTTCCCCATTCACTCTAATGCCAAGGGGACCCCTCACTCAATTTACATTGTAATGGTGAGGTTCATTTGGAATAGCCAACGAGATTTATTGAAAAATATTAACTAAAACCATTGATGAGAAGGGAATGATACTAGATACAGGAGTTCCTTACAAGCACGACAGGCCACAAGACCTTCCATCCCCCAGGATTTCCAACAAGTAGCCACATTCTCTCTCTCTCTCTCTCTCTCTCTCTCTCTCTCTCTCTCTCTGTCTCTCTCTTTGTCTCTCTCTATCTGTCTCTCTCAGTCTCTCTCTCTCTCTCTCTCTCTCTCTCTCTCACACACACACACACACATACACACACACACACACACACACACACACACACACACACACAGCTATCTATCTATGTTGGGGCCCTCCAGCCATACTGTCCCTTCTTGAGGGGCCAAGATCTGGCCCTTTCCAAGACATGATCTCTGGTTATGCACAATCCGGCCAAATTCTTTGAGGCTGACCCACTGTAGAGTGATCCTGCCTTATTGATATAGGGAAAATAAATGTAACTCTCAGCCCTGTTCCACATCAGATACACTGAGTTCATGTTCCCCAAAACCAAAGAATGAATTCTTAAGTAAAGTGGAGGTTAAGAGTAGCAAATATTTATTTATTTATTTAGAGAGAACTTCTGAGAGACAGGAAGGAACCTGAAAAATGAGTTGCCACAGACCCCACTATACAGAGGAAGTTTTCTAGAGCAAAATCAGGAGGTGGGCATAAAATCACAAGGTGGGTAAATTCAAGACAAACTATGATCAACTATTATTTATTTATTTAACTATTATTTATTTAGAGAGAACTTCTGAGAGACAGGAAGGAACCTAAAAATGAGTTGCCACAGACCCCACTATACAGAGGAAGTTTTCTAGAACAAAATCAGGAGGTGGGTATAAAATCACAAGGTGGGTAAATTCAAGACAAACTATGATCAATAAGATTACAAGTTTAACCACTTAGGTAATATTGATCCGATGGGGAAGTAAGTCTCTTAACAAGTATGCATGGAAAAGACAAGGACCTTTTAAGGAAGAGATGATTCAGGGAATCTTGGTCACGCACCAGGGTCACTGGTGTTAATTTATTGATTATCTTTTGGGGAAGCATGTAGGCTTGGAATTCTGGCTTTATCTTGAGGCATGGTCAACAGATGTGCTTCTGGCCACAGTTCTAATCCTCTGTATTGACTCCACTGGGGGCTCAGCATTGTTTCACTGCCAGTAATATTCTTGTCTAGCTTAGCTGTCTATAATTCTATGACTAGTATAGATAGTCACAAAACACCAGAAAGCATAGCAAGGAACACTCCACACCAAGGACTCTAAGTCAGAAGTAGCAACAGGACTGCAACATCAAAGCATGATCCCTGGCCTTTCTTCTCCATCAATACTCCAGTTCTTTCTGTGTGCAGTTGTGGTCACAGTCATGGTCACAGTCACAGGATAAACATCAACAACTCCATCATCCATGCTTCTTTTCTCTTGTGACTGGGCTCGAGATAGGACCTGCTCTGATGAGAAAACACACAACTCCTCAAGGACAAGGGGCAGGCAACAGGCCCAGATGCAGTCATAGAAAGCAGAGGTTGACCTCGCAGCACCGGACAGGAGCGGTCAGAGGCTCGGCAGGCTCAGAAGGAAGCTCACCACACATGCCCAGGCCTGCAGGTGGATGGCTGGGTGCCCCGGTAGGGCCAGGCCCTCTCCTCCGTGCAGGGTTGATGCCCACCTCACAGCTTTGCCCAAGAACAGCGGCCAGGTTGGGGTGAGCGTTTACCTGCACCATGGGTCACTACAGGGCTTACCAACATGAGTGGGCTTCCCGGACAGGAAGCAATTTATGCCAGGGACAGGAACAATAAATGGAGGAGTAATGGGGCACTCGCACCAGTGAGAGAGCCAGGCAACTGGCACACGTGAGATGGCCTCTTCTCCCTAGTGTACCCATGATCACTTGGGTCACTTGGAAGAGGAAAGATGTGGGAGTTTGGTTGAGGCTGGTCAAGCCTCTCTCTGGGACCTGCTCCAGGTGCAGGATAATGTAATGGCCCTGGCCTTGCCTCCCTCTGAGCCCAGGGCCCTGCCACCTGAGTGGAGGAGCTATTCTCTTGGGGAAGACTTGGGATGGCTGGTCTCCCCAGCTCCCTCTTCCTCTTCCAACTCCTCCAGGACACCCTTGGGTGCCCCCAGCATAGGCTCCTCGGCCTCCACCTCTCCTGCCTGGGCGAGGCTCTCTGGCCCACAGCCAGATCCTCCTTGGCCTGACCCAAAAGCAGTGCTCATCGGGGCTGAAGTGGAAACCCCAAGGGCATCAAAGGGCCCTGCCTGGCCTAGGCCTGCAAGACCAAGAGCACCTTCCTCTTTCTGAGTGGTTGCCTTTGGGGCATCATCGGTATCAGAAGCTGCCTCAGCAGCACACTCAGGATCAGAAGCCGCCTTGCCCCTGGCCTCTTCCTGGGCAGGGGAGACCTGCGAAGCTTCTTCCAGGACAGGGGCAGGCCCAGCAGCATCTCTGTACGAAGGCCCGGCCTCGGCAGCCCCATCTCCCAAAGGCTTGCTCTTGGCGAAGGCAGCCTCCCAGGCCTCGGTCTCACGCACCAGCTGGAGCAGAGCCTGGAAGCCAGGGGGGCGCCTCTCCAGGCGCATCCTTCTCAGCCTTTTCTGGAGAGTCCAGTTCGGCCTGGCCCGCATCAGCACCTGCCGGGCACGCATCTGGTCTGCGGTGGCAGGGTGGATGGCCCCCTTCTCCACGGCCGCCTGCAGGAGACCTTCCAGGCGCGTCACGTAGGCTATGAGAGTCTCTTCAGGCCACTGTGAGCAGATGAGGAACTTCAGCCGTGCAGCTACCCGGATGTCCTTATTTCCAAACACCTGCACCAGTGCCGCCAGGCAATCCTGTGCAGGGATTTCCGGGTGCGCTTTCAGGAGCTCACAAATGACATCCAGGGCAGGGCCATCCAAGCACTCCACCAGCCTCCTCCGCCTCTCCCTCTCTGCTACATGGCGCCACAAGTACAGCATGTCGTTGGCATGGTTCAGCCAGCTCTCGAAGGACTCTTCCTCAGGATCCAGCTCCTCCATCCCGGAAAAGGCTCTCAGTTCCTGGTATGCCATGTTTTCCATGACGGGCTGCAGGGCCTGCTCCCACTGCTGGGCTCCGGCTCTATGATGGGTCGCTGCGGCCACATCCCAGGCCCCTTCTTCTCCTGGAGGTCCTGCCTCACCTGCAGCTCCTGCCATACCCACAACTCCTATAGCACCTTCAACTCCTGTGTCACCTGCAGCTCCTTCCTCATCTGATGCTCTTGCCTCATCTGCATCTCCTGCCTCACCTACAGCCCCTGCTTCACCTGCAGCTCCTGCCACACCTGCAGCTCCTACCATATCTGGTGCTCCTTCTGCATCTGCAGCTCCTCCTGCTCCTGGCTCACCTGCATCTCCTACCTCACCTGCAGCTCCTGCCTCACCTGCAGCTGCTGCCATTCCTGCATCTCCCGCCATACCTGCATCTCCTGCCTCACCTACAGCTCCTGCCATACCTATTCCTTCCTCACCTGCAAGCCCTGATGCTCCTGGCTCACCTGCAGCTCCTGCTTCAGCTGCAGCTCCTGCCCCACCTGCAGCTCCTATCTCGCCTGCAGCTCCTGCCACACCTGCATCTCCAGCTTCACCTGCAGCCCCTACTGCTCCTGCCTCTCCTGCAAGCCCTACTGGTCCTGGTTCTCCTGCAGCTCCTGCCTCAACTTCAGCTCCTGCCGCTCCTGCCTCACCTGCATCTCCTGCTGCTCCTGCCTCACTTACAGCTCCTGCTACATCTGCTGCTCCTACCTCACCTGCAGCCCCTGCTGCTCCTGGCTCACCTGCAGCTCCTGCCTCGCTCACAGCTCCTGCCTCACCTGCTACTCCTGGCTCTCCAACAGCTCCCGGCTCATCTGCTTCCCCTGCCACACCTGCAGCTTCTGGCTCAAGCTCAGCTCCTTCCCCATCTGCAGGCTCTGCCTCACTTTCTCCTCCTGAAGCTTCTTTGTCATCTACAGATCCTTCCTCATCAGAAGCTCTTCCCTCACCTGTAGCTGTTTCCTCACCAGGAGCTCCTGTATCACCTGCAGCTCCTTCCGCATCTGAAACTCCTGAATCTCCTGCCTCACCTGCAGCTCCTTCCACATCTGAAACTCCTGCAGCTCCTGCAGTTCCTGCCTCACCTGCAGCTCCTGCCTCACCTGAAGCTCCTGCAGCTTCTCCCTCAGCTGCAGCTCCTCCTTTGAGCATGCTTTCCTCTACTGCTTGCCCCTGGAGCTGTGCAGGATCTTGTAACTCAGAATCAGGGACCTGGGGCAGGAAGATCACCCTCCAGGGCTCCCCACTGCCTGGTATTTGGTGGGGGATCAAATTTCGGTTTAAATACTCAGCAAACTCCACCAAAGCTACCCTGGCTCCAAGCTCCTTTCTGAAGACCCTGCAGAGCACTCGGTATCTGCCCAGGGGTCTCAGCGCAGCCTGCACTCTCTCTTGAAACTCATCTTCCTCACAGTCATCAGGGATGCCCATGATGAGCAGGCAGCGCTGCGCATTCACGCCCATCCACCTGCACCAGTCGCGTAGCATGGACAGCCCCATAGCAGGGGTGCTGGGTGAAGGAAACATGACTGCACAAGATACTAGCTGTCACAGTCTCAGGCGTGGCCTGTGGATGGAAAAGGGAGAGAGGGATGCTGGTGCCACAGCCCAAGCCTACTGGACAGCTGGAGACCTGCCATCACCCTTTCCTGCAGGAGCCAAGAGCATTCCTCCCATTCCCCCCATGGCAGCCAGAGCTCCCCACTCCTGCTCCCTGCTGCAAAGTCTCAGAGCCCTGAATGCAACTGGCGCTCTCCTTTCTGCTCCCAGTGAGAAGCTGTTTCACTTTGGCAGGTATCTCCAATCCCTGCTCTCACTCCAGGAGTTGAAGCCGCTCCCACCAGCATCTGCTGCCCAGTAGCTTAGAGCCCTCCCCTTCTCTCTCTCAGCTGCAGACCCAGCTCCTCCTCTGATCCCCACAACCTGGCAAACCCCTCCAGCATCCTGCACAACCACAACCGGAGCCTCTCTCTTCCCTACTGTCACCTGCATCTTCACAGCCATGAGACACCCTCCCTGCTCAGATTTCTGCAGCCCGGGGAGGCCCCCCTCTCTGCAGGCATTGTACTGGAACCCTCTTGTGCTCACTGCTTGCTGGGACAACAGTCTCGCCTCTTCCCTGGGCATTGGCCATCGTCTCTCCCCACTGGAGCAAAGATCCTAGCTTCCTGCTCACTTTCTCTGACTCTGCAGATGCTGTAGCTTCCCCCCCGCCCCCCGGCCCCGGGAAATGCTGCTGAGCTGATGCTGGAGGCAAGTTCAAAATCCTGGAATAGGAAATCCAAAAATGTATCTCACATGGGTATCCCAAGGCTGCAGAGTCTGGGGGTCTCCCATGCTGTCGGTGCTAAGGCTAGGTGGGATTCTTAATTCTCCTGGAAGCCCCAAAATGAGAAAGATCCCAGTGTCCCCATGCAGGCAATGGCTGGACCCACGGAGATGTCAGTGTCCATGTGGTGAGAGGACCTGCATGGTAAGGGCTTGACGTGGCAGAGACCGACTGAAGCCTCCAATAGCAACGGGCACATCCACGGGCCCTGCAACCAAGAAAACAGCCTAGTGGGAATGCGGGGAGATAGGGGCAGCGGGAAGAGGGAAAGCTCATGGAGGAGAGCTGGGGCTGGGAGCTGGAAGTCAGTGGACAGCCAGGTTCTGGGCCTCAAAATTAGATCTCCAGTGTCACTCTGCATTCACAAGCCTACCGCATTATTTCAGAAATCTCCACAACCAGTAGAGGCTGACTGTTCCTGACTCAGGAACCTCATCCAGGCTCCTTACATTGCAAAGTCAGTATTCATCTCCAAGGAAGACACTGCATCTGAGTGGGATAAGGCTGGTTTCACTAATGGCCAAGCAATCATTTTGCAAAAAGCTCTAAGGATCACTGTCCCTTACCTGTAGCTGGACAATAAAAATGCGCTTCTTGCATAGCTGTCCTGGAGCCCAACACATCGCCCCAAAGCTCTGAAACGGAAATAGAAAGGGGTGGTGAGGCCAACGTTGGTGTAGTTATTGAAGACTGGTTGTCACAGCCAGTAAAGTGGCCCCAAGTCTGAGCCCTGAGGTAAAAAGGGAGATGAGAGGCAACATTGGAGCTGTGTTCCCAAGGGACATAGGGATTGGATGAAGTAAAAAAAGGTGACTCTGCTTCCACAGACTTCAGTTAAGAGAGGCCTTTGGGAAACTCAGCCAATCAATAGCCCATCTAGAATCAGCTGCCCATCTGACCAGCAGCTTTGAGAGTTTCCCAATAGGGGTTTTTTGGTGCGTCCTTAGCACTGCTGCTCAAGCACTGCAACCAGTGACAGGGAGCAGCCCTTACCAGGGTTCCATGACCACAGACAGTGGAGTGGCAGCAACACAGGGTGTTATGGATGAAGAACTGGTGGTCAACTTAATGCCATCTGGATTACATCAGCATGGCACTGAGCTAAGATGTTCCACTTGAGGAAAGTTGCCAGCATAACTAGGTGGGGAAAGAGAAGGAGGGCGTTGAGGCGTTGAGGCATTGTTGCATCATAGGTTCTCCTACAAGTTGCTGTTTGAGCCATTGGTTCTCCTGGAGAAGCTCTGGTCCTCACATCGAGCATTGCTTCCTGGCTCTGAAGGGAAAGACCTGTGCCACTTGGTCTCCAGGATGAACTCCTCACGCTGGCTTCCTGGCACATACCTGACTGTGCTTGTTGTCGTAGGAGCCCGGGGCCACTGTGTCACTGAGGATGGCTGTGGTGCCTTTCAGGACAGCCCTAGTCTTTGTTGTGAGTGTGACTTCTCAGCTCCAGCGTAGAACCCTCATCCCACTAGCACAGCTCCTTCACCCTGCTGGCATAGACTTTCTGGCTTCCACCGCTGACCCTTGGGCCTTCCCGGCATGAATCCGTAAAAGAGACTGGCGTGAGTCCTTCTTGTGGGCTCTGGGCCTCCAGTTGGACTCGTGGGAGGTGTTCTCATGAGTTCTGGGTTTTTACCTGGACTCATGTGGGACATTACTGTGGGATTTAGGCTCTTGACTAAATAATCTATGTCTTTGGTGTTACAGATAGATTTCCTGCATTTTCTTGTGCTAACTCCCAGTGACCATTATAAAAATAATATTATAAACTCCATGTCCTGATTCTACTTGTTCTCCGCACAACCCCTGACTACAACAGAGGGAGACACACCTGCACCCTCTTCATCATTGGTAGCAAAACTATGGCACGTGTGCCACAGTGGGCTGTTTGTGTCACTGAAAGCTCTAAAGGGTTTCCATCACTGCTCTTTATTACCAGTCTTCTTCAGTTTTTATGAAGAATGCTCAAACTATGGAAGTTCAGTCACACGAGTGAAATTTGTACTCACCTATGTTATCTTAAGTGTTTACAGTGTGGCTCGGTGTCTCCTAGAGCTACCGCATGCCACAGACCAGCAACACTGGGCATATTTATGCCTGCAAAATATTTTTGTCTCATCATACGATCACTTAGGGAAATATTTTTATCACAGCTTGCACAGTGGCACATGGGAAACAGTAACACAAGCAGCTAATAAAGAATCACAGGGAACACTGATAGGAAGACAGAAGTAAGTAGGCACTTGGCAGAGTAGCACTGATGCTCCCAGACTACACATGACAACAACACAAATACTGTACACAATAACTCCCTGGATACAGGTCTTCATAGTATCAGCTTACAGGAGGAAGCACATGTGTAGCATGCCATGTGTAGTGGGGTGAGTGGTGACAGCTCATTTGGTTGCCAACGTTTTACCTGCCTAAGGCCTCTAGAAAAACTGCTGTTCTAATTAGACTGAGCAAGGCAAGTTCCTTCCCGCAGACCCAGGCAGTCAATCTGAAGGCTATCCATCCATCCCAGGCCTCTCTCTGTGCATGCACTGCCCTCTGTCGGAAGGACCGAGGAACTACAGCCATTTCTTTTATTGATAGTCTTTTTTTTAATTTTAAAGAGATTAAGACAAAACAAGACATAAAAAAGCAGATCAGAACAGAACAATGTAAGTAAAACAGTATTTCACCAGAAGACAACCCATAATTAACAGTAACGACCACGATGTCTCTTTCTTTGAAATAGTTGAGTATAACTTCATATACAATAGTATCAAACATAATAAAATAGTATAAAAACATTCAAAAGAATGAGAGTATTACAGAGTTTTCAGAGCCAAATAACAGAAAAGAAACAATGGCTATTATATTATTTCATTTGTCATAGGAAATTTTTTTATACTTTCACACATAATATAATCCAATAAAGTACAACAGGACAGAGCCAATGGAAACAGAAGAGCAAGACCATGGTAGGACTTCAGAGAAGATGATATTATATCAGTATTGGCTATTATAATGACTTGTTTCCTCAAATTAGCTGTTCATACCCTCACAGATAATAAAATCAAAAAATCAGGACAAACACATTACAACTGTGATCATTATAAGGCTTCAAAACACTGTAATGGGGAATCATGATTAGCATAAACTCTTATGTACTCTTTCTTACTATTGCTTACACTAGGGAGACTATACAGTATTTATACATGTGAGTTTGATTATTTCACTTATGAGTATGGTCGCAAGTTGCGCCCCTTTATTAGTAAGTATCTCAATGTGATCATTCTTTATAGCTGAGTAGTACTCCATTGTATAAAAATACCACATCTTTTTTATCCATTCCTCAGTTGATGGACACTTAGGTTGTTTCCAAGATCTGACTATTACAAATTGTGCTGCTATAAACATAGGTGCACATATATCACTGTGGTATGATGCTTTCAGTTCTTCTGGAAATAGGCCCAGAAGTGGAATAGCTGGATTGAATGGGACTTCCAATCCCAGATTTTTGAGGAATCTCCAGACTGACCTCCACAATGGTTGCACCAGTCTACACTCCCACCAACAGTGCAGGAGAGTTCCTTTTTCCCCACAGCCTCTCCAGCATTTGTTGTTGGTAGTTTTCTTGATCCTGGCCATTCTTTTTGGAGTGAGATGGAATCTCAGTGTTGTTTTAATTTGCATTTCTCTAATGACTAACGATGATGAACATTTTTTCATGAATTTATTTGCCATTTGTATTTCTTCATCTGAGAACTGTGTATTCATCTCAGATGCCCATTTTTGGGTTGGGTCCTTGAGTTTCGGGGGTCCGATTTTTTAAAATCCTTTATATGTTTTACAGAGAAGTCCTTTGTCTGAGAGACAGTTCACTAAGATGTTTTCCCAGTTTGTGGATTTTCTTTTCACTATGCTGGAGATTTATTTTGATATGCAGAAATTTTTAATAAGATGTGATCCCAGTTATTGATTCTGGGAAGTAGTTCCCATATGGTTTGATTCCTATTCATGAATTCTCTACCTACCCCTATGTCTTCAAGATGTTTACCTACTTTGTCTTCCAACAGATTTAGTGTTTCTGTTTTAATATTCAGATTTTTGATGCATTTAGATTTTAGTTTAGTACATGGTGATAGGCATGGGTCTAGTTTCAGTTTTTGGCATATGGAGAGCCAGTTTTTCCAGCACCATTTATTAAAGAGACTGTCGTTTTTCCAGTGAATGTGTTTGGCCCCTTTATCAAAGATAAGGTGGGTTGAGTGTGTTTGTATTGGTAGTTGTATCTTCTAATCTATTCTATTGATCTTCAGATCTATTTTTGTTCCAGTACCATGTTGATTTTATTACAGTAGCTTTGTAGTATAACTTCAGGTCAGGGATTGTGATGCTTCCTGCCTTGCCTTTGTGGTCCAGAAATGCTTTTGCTATTCTAGGTCTCTTCTGGTTCCAGATGAATTTTAGGAGTGATTTCTCTAAGTCAATGAGGTATGTTGACAGTATTTTCATTGGGATTGCATTGAATATGTATAGCAAGTTTGGGAGAATGGCCATTTTCACAATATTTATTCTCCCTATCCATGAAAGAGGGATGTCTTTCCATTTTCTAAGATTTTATTTGATTTCTTTTTTCAGAGTATTACAGTTTTCCCTGTATAGATCTTCTACTTCTTTCATGAGATTAATTCCTAAGTATTTCATTTCTTTGGATGCTAGTGTGAAGGGTGTGGCTTCTCTTATTTCTCTCTCCATAATTTTGTTGTTAGTGTATAGAAATGCTATTGATTTTTAAGCATTGATTTTGTATCAGCTACATTGCTGAATTTATTCATTATGTGTAGGAGTCTTTCAATGGAATTTTGGGGGTCTTCTATGGAGATTATCATGTCATCTGCAAGTAATGACAATTTAACTTCCTCTTTTCCTATTTTTACCTCTTTTATTTCTCTCTCTTGTCTAATTGCTCTGGCTAGTATTTCCAGTTCTATATTGAATAGGAGCAGTGATAAGGGACATCCTTGTCTTGTGCCTGATTTTAAGGTAAAGGCCTTCAGTTTTTGGCCATCTAATATGATGCTGGCTGTTGATCTGTCATAGATGGCTTTTGTCATATTGAGGTAAAGACCATCTATTCCAATTTTCTGTAAAGTTCTTATCATGAATGAGTCTTGGACCTTATTGAAAGCTTTTTCTGCATCTATAGACATGATCGTGTGATTCTTACTTTTGGCTTTATTGATGTGGTGGATTACATTTATTGGTTTAGGTATGTTGAACCATCCCTGCATGCCTGGGATGAATCCCACTTGGTCGTGATGTATGATCTTCTTGGTGATTTGCTGCATCCTATTTGCCAATATTTTATTGAGGATTTTTGCATCTGTGTTCATTAGGGACATTGGTCTGTAGTTCTCTTTTTCAGTTGGGTCCTTCTCAGGTTTTGGTACTAGAGTAATACTTGCTTCCAGGAACGACTTAGGAAGGATTGCTTCCCTTTCATTTTCATTGAAGAGTTTGAGGAGTGTTGGCATTAGGTCTTCTTTGTATTTCTTGTAGAATTCTGCAGTGAATCTTTCTGGGCCTGGGCTTTTCTTTGTAGGTAAGGACTTAATTACATTTTCAATTTTAGTGATAGAAATTCACTTAGTCAGCAGTTTTACATCCTCTTTACCTAGCTTTGGTACTTCATATGTTTCTAGGAATCTGTCTGTTTCTTCTATTTTATCAAACCTTTGAGAGCAGAGGTTTTCAAAACAGGTGTTGATGATCTTCTGTATTTCTACAGGGTCTGTAGTTATTTCACCTTTTTTGTTCCTTATTGCATGAATTTGAGCTTTTTCTTCCCTTTTTAAAATAAGGTTGGCTAGGTGCTTATCGATTTTATTTATTCTTTCAAAGAACAACTCTATGATTCATTGGATTGTTTTCTTAGTCTCTATTACATTAATTTCTGCTCTGGTTTTTATGATTTCCTCTCTTCTTTAGGCTTTGGACTTGACTTACTCTTCTTTTTCTAGATGTTTGAGGTATAGTATCTGGTTGTTTATTTGTATTTGTTCTGTTTTCCTGATGTGGGGACTCAGTGCAATAAATTTTCCTCTGAGGACAGCTTTCATTGTATCCCACAGATTCCAGTTAAGTTGTGTTTGTATTTTCATTTTCTTGTAGGTATGTTTAATTTCTTCTTTAATTTCCTCTGTGACCCACTGATTACTCAAGAGTGTGTTATTCAGTTTCCATGTGTTTGTGGGATTTTTGCCGTATCTTTTATCATTAATTTCTAATTTCATGTCACTATGATCCGATAACATGCAAGGGATAATTTCAACTCTTTTGCATTTATTTAAATATGTTCTGTGAGCTAATATATGGTCTATTTTAGAGAATGACCCACGTACTGCTGAGAAGAATGTATATTCTGATGTTGTTGGATGGAACACTCTGTATACGTCTATCAAGTCCGTTTGTTCACAAGTGTGATTCAGTTTGTGTCTTAGTTACTTTATGCTCGTCGCTGAGACAAAATACTTGAAGCCCAAAGTTGGGAAAGGAAAGATTCTTACAGTTTTTGGAGGTTTCCATCCACACTCAGTTGGCTCCAAGGCAGGCAGGCATGGCTGAGCTGCAGTTCATGGCGGCTGCAAACAACAAGGAGGAACCAGTAAAGAGCAAGACACACCTTCTTCCTGCCATTACATCACATCCTGGCTCCACCCCTTTGTGGGTGGGGCACTGACACCATCAATCCAAGCACTAAACAATGAACAAATAACAAATGCACAATGCAAACTCATGAGGCTTGGGGGACACAGACATAAACCATGACAGTTTGTTATTTCTTTGTTGATTTTCTGTCTGGTTGATCTGTCCCTTGGTGTCAATGGTGTGTTAAGGACTCCTGTTATAATTGTGTTATTTTTAATATGATTTTTCATTTCTATTAATACTTGCTTTATATAACTGGGTGTTCTGGAATTTGGTGCATACATATTTACGAGTTATCTCTTCCTCTTCATGTTTTCCCCTAACCAGTATGTAATGAATGACCTTATTTATCTCTTAGGCTCATTATTGGTTTGAAGTTCACATTATCTGCAAACAGGATAGCTACCCCCACTTTTTTTGGGTTCCCATTGCATGTAGTGTTGTTTTCCATCCTTTGACTTTCAGTCTTTGAGTTTTTTGGGGTTAGATGGGTTTCTTGTAGACAGCATAAGGTTAGATGTTGTTTCTTGATTCATTCTGCCAGTCTGTTTCTTTTAATTGGTGAATTGAGACCATTTACATTAATGGTTGTAACTGTTATATATTGGTTTATTGTTGACATGTTATCTTTTTGCTGTTGAATCTTTATCTTTCCATACTGTTAAGCTGTGTCTTGTTTATTGGTTTTTTTTCCTATGTGCATCTAAAGTGTCTTTCAGTATTCTTTGCAAGGTTGGCTTGGTGACCATGAAGTTCTCCAGTTGTTCTTTGTCATGGAAGTATCTTATTTCTCCATCCATTTTAAATGACAGTTTTTCTGAGTACATCAGTGTAGGGTGGAAGTCATTTTCCTTTAGGATCTGAAATACTTCACTCCATGCTCTTCTTGACTTCATTATTTGTGTTGAGAAGTCTGTGATTCTGATAGGTTTTCCTTTATAGGTGATCTGTGTCTTCTCTCTGACAGCTTTTAATATTCTATTTTTATGTTGGATTTCTGGGATGGTGATTATTATATGTCTGGGTGTAGTTTTACTTTGATTATGGCTATTTGGAGTTCTATATGCTTCATTAATCCTAATGTCGGTTTCCGTTCTCATGTTTGGGAAATTTTCAGCTATTCCCTAAATATCCTCTTGACATCCTTTGTGTTGTCCCCTTCTTTTTCATTTATCCCTATCAATCTTATGTTGCTTTTCTTTGAGTCATCTTGCAGCTGTTGGATTGTTATTTCCTGATTCCTTACTATTTTTAAAAGATCTTTCCTTTCCTGTTCACTAGCTGCAATCTTGTCTTTGAGATCTGAAATTCTATCTTCACTTTCACTGAGGCAGTTTTGACAACTTTCAATGTAATTTTTGATTTCCTCCATATCTCTTTGAATCTGCTTTATGTATTCTGTTTGTTTCTTATATTGTTCATCCAGGGACTCTATCTTTTTGTTTTGTTCCTCTGATTTTTAACTGTGTTTTCTTTAGATGCGTTCAGCATCTCTGTCATTACTTTTATTATTTCTTCTTTTACCTGGGAGATTATTTCTAGTTTGAAGTCCTTTAAAGCTTCCCAGAGTTGCTTCTTTATTTCAATTAATATTATTTCAGATATTTCAGGCATATGGCATGCATTTTCTTCTATGTACATAGTTCCTAGGCTTTCTTGGGATGGACTGGATGTTTGAGATAGCATTTTGGTCTTTCATTTTGTCATTTTCTTGTATTTCTGTGTTTCAAGTGTTATTCCAAAGCTTTCCCTGGGCGTGTTGGAAATTGTCTCCTTTGTCCTGGGCTCCTGGGACTCCTCTGGTAGCATAGCTCCCTACTTGAGCAGCGAGGACCCTGGATTAAAAGAAGGTTGCCAGGCTCCTCTCAGGTAGGGCTAAAGCCTTCTCAAGCCTTCACAGCTCCACCCTCTGACAGCAAAGATCCCCGGACAGAAAGAAGGCCACCTGGTGTGGTCCAGGCAACCAAATCCCGCTAAGCCCAATCTAGTATGGCCACAAGCCCAGCGGGCCCCCAACCCCTAAAGCAAGGATCTTATACTCTTCCGGAGATCGGGTGTTGTGTAACCATCCACCTCCTTGGGTGGCAAAACTCCCTGGGCTGATAGAAAATCACCCATATGGCTTAGATAGGCCTCAAACCTCCTCAGCAGGGCTGCTCCCTCCTCCAGGCAGTGGTAGTAGTGCTGGTGCTCTCCAGGCCGAAAGAAGGTCACAGGCAAGGTGGGAGCAGGTTCCTGTGGCTCAGCTCAGCTCCCTCTTCCAGGCAGGGCAGCTGTGGCATGCCCTCCAGGGCAGAGACAGGATGGTCAGCAAGGCCCAAGCATGATCCTGCAGCTTGGCCCAGTTCCCTCCTCCAGGTGGGGCAGCTGCTGATAATGTCTTTAGGTGTACAAAAATTTTTTGTGAAGAAATGATTTTGGTGCTATACCCAAGGAATAATTTCCTAATATAACATCCTAAGATAAACACCTATGTTTTCTTCTAAGAGTACCATATTGTCATCTCATGCCATGTTTTGAGTTCATGTGAGGTTTAAAGGAGGAGTCCCACCTGAAATACTTTCCTTGTGAATACCAGCTGTCTTAGTACTACTTGTTGAGTAATCTTTCTTCAAGCAATGGTCTTTGTTTCCTCATCAAAAACCAGTTGAATTGTAAGTTCATTTATTCTAATTGCTGTGTCTACTTTCTGAGAGAACAGTATAGTCTGGAATGGTCTCTATTTGCATGAAGACTGAAGACCCAGAGGCCAGGTCTTCTAGCTTAGTTCTTATTTGTCAAGCTCATTTGAGTTACTTAAAGTTCCTTGTACTTCCATATGAACATTATGATTGGCTTTTCTATTTCTTTGTAATCAAAATAGAGAATGCATAGGATCTGTAGTTCAGTTTGAGGAGTACTGGCATCTAACAGTAGTAAGTCTTCCAATGAGTGTAAGATTAATTTTCTTTATCTACATCTTTAATTCCTTTTACTTTGTTTTGTGGATTTCTGTTGAAGTCTTTCACTCATTTTGTTACATTTACTCATATCACTTTATTCTTATGCATGCGATTGCATATAAAATAGTTCTCTGTTCATTTTCAGATTGTTCATTGTTGCATACAGAAATGCAAATGATTTTTTTATGTTGCTGTTAGGTGTACCCTGCTACTTGGAAAAACTCATTTTTAACCCTAATAGTTCTACAGATTCTTTTGAGTACTCTATATAGAGTGGCATATGCAAGTAAAAATATTTTTATTTTTTTCTTTTCCTTTCCTCTGCCTTTTGTTTCATTCTCTTGACTAATTTGTTTAGCTAGAATCTCCAGAATACTATTGTTGACTAGAAGACATCATGTCCTCTTTCTGAATAAATATGTAAATTATTAGTTTCCTGCTGTATTGCTATTTTATTAATATATAATATCTTTGTTTGTATCTCATCAACTTTTTAGGTTTAAAGTCAGCTTCATCTAATATTAGTCCCTTGGATATTACTTAATGGATTATCTTTTCCCAACCTTTCACTTCTAATTTGCCTTGCTTCTGGAACTCAAACAAGTCTCTTACACACCACATGTAGTTGGAGCATGTGTTTTCATGCATTCTGCCAATTTCTACCATTGAATTGGACAGTTTAATCTGATTGCATTTAAAGTGATCAATAGTCAGGAGGGAAATATTTCTGTTGTGTTTCTTTTTGTTTTCTATATGCTTTTTAAAAAATATATTTTATTGAGAATAAACCAAACAAAATGAAAGAGAATAAAGCTAATCAAACAAAACAATGGAAACAATACAGGACTTCAAAACAAGATAATAGGAAATCAACAATGACTACCATATTGCCTCTTATTATCTTCAAAATAGCTGCCCATGCCATCAGACATAATAAAAATCAAACAAAACAGAACAGAATAAAACTAATCAAAGTAAAACAATGAAAGTGATACAGGACTTCAAAACAAGATAATAGAAAATCAACAATGCTTACCACACTACATCTTATTTTCAAAATAACTGCCTATGCCATCAGACATAATAGAATCAAACAAAACAAAACAGAATAAAACCAAAACAGAAAAAAGAGTAAAACCATACAAAACAAAATAATGAAAATGACACAGGACTTCAAAACAAATCAACAGGAAATTAATGATTGTCATCATCCCTTTTTAGTTGTTCCTCCCCCCTTTCACTTTCACAATATCTAATGTCCATTTTGGATCCCACTAAATCCTTCAGTTTTTCTATACTAGGGAAACACCACAATGTTCACCCATGTGAGTTTGAACCATGTCACCCATGAGTATGATCTCAGATTGCATCCATTTGTCTACAAAAACCTTGTGGCTCTTCTTTAGAGCTGTGTAGTTTTCCATTGTAGAAAACTGCCATATCTTTCTTATCCATTCTGCAGTTGATGGGCAAGCTACTTCTGCTTTTTTCTGAGTCCTTGTCACATGGAGCATTCACTTTGTCTCCTCCAACCTTTAGTCCATGAATTTTCTTTTGAGTCAAATGTGTTTCTTGTATACCATATATTGATGGATCTTGTTTCTGGATCCACTCTCCCTGTGTTTCTTTTTACTGGTGACTTGAGGCCATCTACATTAGTGGTTATGGCCAACATGCACTGGCTCATCTCTGCCATGCTACCCTCCTGCTGCTGGCTGCTCACTTTTCCTCTCAATCCAACTGCCTGTCCTGCTCAAGGATCCCCCTCTGCTACTGTTCCAGGAACCATGATCATCTTTATCTCTCTCTAGAATATCCTTCAGCACTCTTTGTAAGGTTGATTGGGAGGTTGTGCATTCCTTCAGTTGTTCTTTATCATGGAAGTATCTTACTGTTCCATCAATTTTGAAAGATAGTTTTGCATGATACATTAATCTGGGTTGGAAGTTGTTTTCTTTCAGGATTTGAAATTCTTCACTCCAAGCTCTTGACTTAATGGTTTGTGGTAAGAAATCTGTCGTGATACTGATGAGTTTTCCTTTATAGGTGATCTGTTTCTTTTCTCTAACAGCCTTTAATATTGTGTTCTTGTGCTGAATTTGTGGGATCTTGATTATTATATCTCTGGCTGTAGATTTACTTTGGTTATGGCTAATTGGAGTCCTGTATGCCTCACTTATCTCTTTGTCAGGTCCTTTCCTTATGCTTAGGAAATTTTCTCATATTACTTCTGTAAATAATCTTTTTTGGTCATTTGTGTTGACCCCTACTTTTTCACTGACACCTATCTGCCTTAAATTATTTTTCTTTGCATCATCTTGAACTGAATTGTTATTTCCTGGTTCCTTGTTACTTTTAAGACATCTTTCCTTTTGCAATCACTAACTACAATCCTGTCCTCAAGGTCGGAAAATCTATCTTCAAGTTTTTTTTTTTTTCAAACAGTTTTGCTAGCTTTCAATGGAGTTTTTTAGTTTCCTGGATCTCTTTGAATCTGTTTTGTGCATTGTAATTGTTTCCTGTATTGTTCATTCAAGGTTTCCATCCCTTTCCTATGTTTCTCTTTTGTATGTATGTCTTCTTTAGATACACCTAACAATTCTTTCATTATGCTTGTCACTTGTTCTTTTACCCAAGGTATTATTTCTGATCTGATTACTTTTCAGTTTATGAATGCTTCTTTACTTCAGTTGCTATCCTTTCAGAAATTTCAGATGTGCAACTTCCAATTTCTTCCATTTCTGTGTCTCCCAGACCTGTTCTGTGTGGGCTGGAGGTTTGAGATTGCCTTTTGCTCCTTTGTCTTGACATTCTCCTGGGTTCCTCCAAATGAGCTGGTTATGGGGTTTCAGGTGCTTCCCATGTTGGCTGCTCATCCATGGTGTAGGGGAGTGGGACAGGCACCTGGGTTTCTCCTAACTTAGATTCCTGGAGAGGCAGTGGGGTGTGAGGGGGACTTCTGCAGACATGTGCAACCATAATGAGGCTCCCCCAATGATGGAAGGTACAAGGCGCCTTGGCTGGCTGGCTGGTGCTCCCTGCCCACACAGGCTACAGGTCCCTGATGCTGTCTGGCTGGCTTGAAGGGAATCTAAGTTCAGTTCCTTCTTTTGCTGTTTACAGTTCTGTGGTAATGTCTGTGTTATATTCCAGAGATGTGCTGGGTGTGGAGCCAATCTTGGCCTCCAGATGTTAGGGCCTGGGACTGCTTCTGTCAGTGGAGTTCTCCAGATTCCAACTATTGTCTCCGTGCTGCTGTTTGTTGCCTCACATGCTTCCTCATCACTCACCTCGTTGATTATTTAACGCTTTGGAGGAATGTGTGCATCTGGGCACGAGTCTGTTGTCTTAGGTCTTGGGGTTCCTGTTGGTCTTGCACTCTTTCAGCTGGCCTGCTCTCCAGGCTGTACAGGAGGAGCACAGAGTATGGACTCATTGTCCTCCAGCTGGGTTACCCTCTGGGGTGTAAGAGTTTTCTATATGCCTAATACTTGTTTTGTCCCTCATTTCCTGCATCACAATCTGCTTTGAATTTAGTTAATTCAGTCATGAAATAATTTAATTTCTTATTCATTTACTGTTGTGTATGTTCTATAATTATTTTTGTTGTAGTTATCATTAGGATTACATTTGAAATCTTAACTTTAGAGCACTCTATTTTGAATTTAGATCCACTTAACTACAGTGCATTAAGAAAAGGCTGCGCTATTACAATGTCATTCCCACACTTCACAGTTGTTGCTGCCAAAACATTTCATAAAATAAAAATGCTTTTTAGTGCATTACTTTTTAATGCATTAGTCTCTTACACTAGTCTCTTAAAGCCAAATGAGAACGGCCAAATCAAATATACAATGCTACTGATTTAGGTAAGTATTTTAAAATATTAGCCCCTTAAATAATGTAGATAAGAGGGAATCGCAATTAGTCGTTAAAATGGCATTAGCTTTTCTATGAGCCCATAGAAACCTGTGTTACAACTTCATTCACTCCCATGACTTCTAGTTTCAGTTGATTATTATTTCATTTAACCCTGTTAGTAACCCTCCATTACTTCCTGCAGGACAGCTCCAGGGCTAATGAACTTCCTCAGCTTTCACTCACCTACCAATGCTGCAAATTACCCTCCAATAAGTCTCTTGGCTGACGCACTTTTTCTTTTAGCATTGTAATATATTAGCCTACTGCCTTCTGACCCCTGAGTTTCTGATAACTTGTGACAAGGGATTTCTTCAAAACTTTCTTTGTCTTTTTGAGACTCCACATATTAGAAAAAACAAATAATATTGTGCATTTCCTCTATTTTCCTGAAAATGACATATTTTCACATTTTTTATCCATTTATCCAGTGATGATAAGTTGGTTAGTATGAATTGTACCATAATAAACAGGGGTATGTAGGTGTCCCTGTAATAGACTTCATTCCCTTGAGTGAATGCCAAGGAGTGGTCTTCCTGGCCATATGAAAATTCTACCTTTACTTTTCTGAGGAAATGCCATACTCGTTTCTATGGAGGCTCTAGTAATGTACATTTTCAGCAGTAGTGCAGAAGTATTCTTTCCTCCTGGATCTTCATCAGGCATTTATTATTTCTCGCATTCTTGATGACAGTCATTCTGACTGAGTTGAGAAGGATTACTAATGTAATTTGATTTGCATTTCCCTAAAGGCTAAATGAGTTGAATATTTTTGTGTACATATTGAACATCTATACTTCCGTTCAGAAGTGCCTATGCAATTCATTTGTCTATTCATTGGGCTATTTGAGTTTATGGCATTAAGTTTCGCAGTATTCTACATATTTATTCTTCAAGCTGTCTCTTCACACTCTTAGATGTTTTCTATGCTGTGCAGAACTCTGTTAATTTGATATGGTCCCATTGATTAAGCCATGATTTTATTTCCCATGCTACTTTGTCTTATTTGCAAATATTTTGTTTATGCCTATGGCTTCAAGTGTTTCTCTCATTATTTTTAGCAGTTTCAAAGCTTTAGGTCTTATACATAGGTCTTTGACTAGTTTTGAAATGATTATTTTCCAGAGTGAGAGAGGAAGCTAGCATATAACTTGTTCATATGGATATCCAGTTTTCCCAACACCATTTGTTAAAAATGCTGTCTTTTCTCCAACATGTTTTTTTTCATCTCCAATTTCTTTCAGATTTACTTTTATAAGTACACATTTGTGGTACATAACAGTTATATTCCGTGTGGAGAGGTGAGATATGTTATGTAACATGTCTGAATTCTCTTTTTATTTCCTACTCCTCCTTCTCTCTATTCTCCTCTTTCTATCTCTTGGTCCTCCTTTCATTTACAAAAAAAGAAACTACCTCCCTATTTCTTATTATCTATATTTATTTGCAATTTATTTATATTTTGGGCTTATCCTATATGGGAAACCATGTGATACTTAAGGTTATGGTGTCAAGGTGCACTAATTTTCCTACAAATGACTCTAGATGATCCTTCCTTATGGCAGAGTAGTACTCCATTGTGTATAAATACCACATTTTCTTTATCCATTTATCTGCTGATGAGCATCCAAGATTTGGCTATTATGAATTGCGCTGCTACAAACACAGGTATGAGTGGATCACAGTAATATGGTGTCTATAACTTATTCAGGAAGACACCTACAAGGGAAATAGCTGGGTCCGATAGAATTTCTAGTTGCAGTTTTTTGAGGACTCTCCATACTGATTTCCATAGTGATTGTACTAGTTTACATTCCCACCATCGTGTAGGAGGGTTCCAATTTTCCCTGAAGCCCCACTAGCATTTGAAATAATTTGATATCTTGATGATGGCCATTCTTTCTGGAGTAAAATGGAATCTCAGTGTTGTTTCAATTTGCGTGTGCATAATGGCTGGCTATGTTGAACAAATTTTGTATGTTTATTGGCCATTTGAAGTTCCTCTTCAGAGATGTGTTGGTTAATTTCACTTGCGCATTCTTTGATTGGGTCTTTTATTTGGAAGGGATCTAAATTTTTTGAGTTATTAATATGTTTTTATATTATTCCTCTTTCTGAGGAATACTTGGCAAAAATTTTTTCCCATTCTATAGGTTGTCTCTTCACTCTGTTGACTGTTTCCTTTACTATGCAGAAGTTTTAGAAATTTGACATAATCCAATTGACTGATTCATCATGTTTTTTGTGGATAACTGGGTTTCTATTTAGAAAATTCTTACCTACTCTTATGGCTTCAAGAACTCTATTTTATGTTCCAGTGGGTGAATTATTTCTGTTTTAATAGTTATATCTTTAAATCATTTTTATTTTACCTTATTATGTGTATGCTTTTGACCCCATAGTCAGAAACTAGGTGGTTGCATGTGTTTGTAATATTTCTCCAACCTCTGTTATGTTCCAGGATTCCATATATCTCTCTATGTGCTGGTGCCATGCTGTTTTTTTAATTGCTGATGTTTCCTGCTTTGTTCTTGTTACCCAGAATTGCTCTACTATTCTGGACCTCTCCTGGTTCCATATAAGTTTTAGGATTGTTTCATCCATTTCTGTGAGAAATGCTGCTGGTAGTTTGAGTTTCTGTTAAATCTGTGTATCAGAAGTATGGTCATTTTGACAATGTTAGTTCTGCCTGTCTGGTAACAGAGGACATCTTTTCATTTTCTGATGTCCTCTTCAATTTCCTTTTTCAGAGTGCTGTAGTTTTTGTTGTAGAAGTCTGTCACTTTATTTTATTTTATTGTTTATTTTTTAAGTCTTTTTGAGATAAGGTTTCACTGTGCCGTTCGAGCTGGCCTTAAACTTTGTAGAGCCCAGGCTGTCCTCAAACTTGTGGTGATTCTCCTGCCTCAGCCTCTTGAGTGCTGAGATGACAGGCATGTTGCCACTACATCTAGTTCTGTCACTTTTAAGTAGGTTAATGATATAATTTTTATTGAGGCTACAGTGAATGATATTGTTTTCCAATTAGTTTCTCAGTGAGTTCATTATTTGTTTAAAATAACACTATTGGCTTTTGTGTGTGGATTTGGTACCCTGCTACATTGTTGGATTTGGTTGTATTTCTAGGATTTTTAGGTTTTCTGTGAAAAAGATCATGTTATCTGAAAATAATGAGACTTTGGCTCCTTCTTTTTTTTTTGCTTGATTATTCTGGTTAGTATTTTAATATCTTATTGAACCTGAATAGCGATAATAGACATACTTGTTTTGTCCCTAATGTTAGAGGGAAAGATTTTAGTTTTTCCCTACTTAGTATATTGGCTGTTGATTTGTCATAAATGGTCTGCTCGCATTGAGACCATGTTATTCTATATTGATTTTCCTTAGTGTGTAATCATAAATAGATATGATCATCTGATTTTGTCCTTGCCTTTGTTTATATGATATATTACACTTACTGATTTGTATCCCTGCATACCTGGGATGAAGTCTACTTGGTCATTCTGTAAGATCTCTTAGATGATTAGTTGTTATTCTGTTTGCCAGTATCTGGTTGAAAATTTTTGTGTCTGTGTTCATTAAAGGTATTGGCTTGTAGTTTTTTTCAATTGGGTGCTCATCTTGTTATGGAATCGGAGTATCTTGCTTTTCTCATCACTGAGACTTAATACCTGACTGCCACAATTTAAAGGATAAAAAGTTTATTTTGCCTCACAGACTGCAGAGGTTTCAACCTATAGCTGGCTTTCTCCAAGGTAGTGTGGCATGGGAGAGGAGAAAGAGTCCATGACAGGGCAGGCAGGAAAAATCAACCAGCAGCGGGCCCCCTTTTCCCTTTTATCCCACTCAGGATACAAGCTATTAACCAACCACACCCAGGCTAGGCACATTTTTTCCCTTTCTCTTTAACTACTTACCTTGCTTGAAGTATTCATTTGGTTTGACTTGTTGATTTTATTGACTTTCTTGTCTGTCTAAGACATTCATGAGTATTTTTGGAGAGCTAGTTTTGTGTTCATGAATTTCTTAAAGTATTCTTTGCCATGAAATGTCCTTAATTCTCTATGAGTTTTGAAAGATCCTTTACAGGACACATTACTCTTAATTAAAAATTATGTTTCTTTTAGGGCTTGAAACACTTAACTCCAAGCTTTCCTGACTTTTAAAGTTTATGTTCAAAAGTCTGCTGTAATATCAATGAGCTTACTTTTAGAAGTGATTTGTTGCTTTTCTCTGACTATAAGGTTCTGTCTTTGTGTTGGACTTTTGGGATTTTGACTATGATGTCTTGGAAAACTGCTTTTTCCATCATACCTATTTGTTGTTTTGTAAACCTCATTTACCTATAATTTGGCTTCTTTCCCCATACTTGTAAAGGTTTCTGCTATGATTTCTGCAAACAGGCTTTTTACTCCATGTGTGCTATCCTCTAATTTCTCTTTAATTCTAATTGGCCTTAAATTAGTCCTCTTAGCATGATCTAGTAACAACTGAATGAATTTTTCTTGCTGTCTTATCATTTTAAGGTTGCTCTGTGTATCATCCTATTATTCCGTTTTGTCCTCCATTTCTAAAACCCTGACTTCACATTGATTATTTCTGCCATTTACTAATACAATAAGTATCTCAGGGATTTCTGTTCCCCATCTTTTGTGAAGTTTACATATTTGATAAATTTGCCACACTCATTTTGACCAATTTTGCTCATCACTTTCAATTTTTTATTTCTTTCTGTCATAACCACTTTTGTTAGGTTACTCGGTAGGTCCACTGTCTTTTTTGTTATGTTACCTACGAGCTCATTGTGTTTCTTTTCTTGCTCTTTAATCATTTGTGCAGCTTGACATTCCTCTACATTGGTCTTCCTTGAGAGAGTTGGGAGCCTCTAGGGGTATTTAGTGGCCTTGCTGTTTCATGTTTCAATTTTTTTAGTGTGATCAGTCTTGAGATCAAGTAGAAGGAAGGTAAATTCTTCTGGTTGCAAAGACATATTTAGTTGCTTCTGTTTTCCAGGGATGTGCTGCTGGCTTTATTTGTCAATAGGTACTTTTTGCTACTTCAAACTATTCAATTTAATTAGATTTACTTTTGTCATTGTATTGTAAGGAGAAAATTTCTACTGGGTGTAACAGCATGAATAGATCCAACCATACAGCAATCACAAACATTGAAAGTTATGTTGATCATTTCATTCTTTTGTTAATACCTCTAATTTAGACTATATTATGCTATTTTAGGCTCATCTGGGATGTAGAGAATGAGGGAAAGAGAAAAGAAGGTTAAAATCAAGGAGGTATTCTTGTGGAAAGAGAGGGATGTAAGACAAAAAGTAGACAGGAGATCAGACTAGTTCTGTTCAGATTGTCTTAGCCCAATTTGGTTAAGCATTATTGACATGCTCTGGAATTGTACTGTTTCATTTATAGCATTGAATGATTCTTATTCTCTAACATACTAATATAGGCTGCTCTTATATTTATACCATTAGGTAGGTGGAGAGGAGCAGGGGGAAAGCAAAGAGGTGAGATAATGAGGAGAAGATAAAAAAGAATAGGGAGAGAAGATAATCAAAAAAGAAGCACTGATGAGTTTCAAAAATGGCGGCTTGCTAGGGGATTGGGCCGAGAGTCTCTGCAGAGAAATCATATTAAATGCTAGAATATGACAACATGGAGAGGTCCAGAGAAATGGATAACGATTCTTATTAACCAAGGCGGTAACTGAAGGGGAAAATAAAACTGAGAAAAGGAAGGAAAAGTGTGGATGGAGAGCTGCAGCCCGATGTATTCACTGAGCCCCGTTCCACACTGTAGTAGGCGCACCCAAAGGATTTAAGGTTGTGCTGAGACTGTGGCTGCCGATAACGGGAGTCTGTGAATCTCGCACCTTTAACACAGCACACTGACCAGTGGATCCAAGAGGAAAAGCTGTATTGGCTTTTGGTGACTGCTGGAAATTGAGACATGGGACCCCGTGAAGCAGCCAGGGCCACCTGGTTGCACTGGAAGAAACTGCAAGAAGTTCTGGAGCTTGGAAGCTGGACACCATGCAGTTTTCTGACCAATCTGTGCTTTGCTGGGAACACAGTGAAGACAAGCGGTGCAGTGTGCAGTGGACCCAAGAGGAAGATCTGCATTGAGTCCCATTGAGTACTAGGGACTGGGTCCCACAGCTGCTGTTGCTGGCTGGAGGACATCTTGGAGTTGGGCAGAGCCTGCACTGTGGTGACATCAGACAGTCACTCCTGGCACAGAGAGGTCCGGTGGAAGACATGTTGAAATTGGGCAGAACTCAGCAACACAACGGTGTCACTGACACAGAGAGGGCTAGTGGAGCACATCTTGGAATTGGGCCAACCTGGCACCACAGTGACATTAGATAGTCACTCCTGGTGCAGAGAGGTTTAGTAGAGGACAGCTGGAATTTGGACAGAGCCCTGTGCTGTGGTGACATTAGTCAGCCACTTCTGACTCACAGAGACAACTGGCAGGATGTCCTGGGGCTGAACCACTCCTCTGGTGGGACCCAATAAGCAGATACAAAATAGTCGTGACTCTGTGACATCCACAAGGTACTAACTTGCAGATTGCCTGGCACAGAGGCTGGAGGCTAACCTGCACCATCTCTGCATCCCTGCCTACCTCAGATAACAGCAAATTAGAGAGGGCAGCAAAAACTAAAGTCAGCATGCTTCTGAAAGGCCCTAAGCAATACGGAGAAGGCCAGAGACCCCCCAGGACACTCCAGTCTGAAACAAACCAGAAACATGACAAGAGATAGAAATAAAAAAAATCTCCAGCTGCTGAACGTGAGAAAATAAGCCCAGGAGAAGAAAACACAGAAGAGAACCAGCACAGTAACCATCCACTTCTAGATACAGCATCAGCCAAAATAAAGAAATACCTTCATTACCTCATAGACAAATTTAAAACTGTACTTCTGATCCAAGTGAGGTAAGATATAAAGACATTAATTAAAGAAATGATAAGCCACACCCAAGAGAACACAGATGGAAGAACGGAGGAAATCAGAAAAGAAAGAGCATCTTCTGAAGAAGAATTTAAACATAACCTAGAATACATGAAACAGATCCAAAGAGATTACCAGGAAACTAAAAACTCCATTGAACACTGGCAAAATGCCTTGACAGAAACTGAAGTTAGCCTTTTGAAACTTGAAGAGAGATTTGTGATATATGATCGTGAAAGAAAATACCTCTTAAAAATAATGAGAAACCAGAAAGAAACAATTCAAAGGCTAGAAGATGACAAAAGGATACATAACTTAAGAATAAAGCATGTGAGCGAGGAAGCAGGAGCAACCAAAAATGAAATACAAAGAATATTCACAGATATATTAAAGAAAAACTTCCCAAGTATAGGAAAAAGAAATGATATCCAGATAAATGAGGCATATAGCACACCAGCCACCTACAACCAAAACAGATCTACACCCAGACATATAATAATCAAGATTCCAGAAATCCACCAAAAGAGCAGAATACTGGGGCTGGGGATTTAGCTCGGCGGCGTAAGCACCTGCCTTGCAAGCAGGTGGTCGTGAGTTCGATCCCCAGTACCGATAAAAATGAAAAAGACAAAAAAAAAACAGAATACTAAAAGCAGCCAGGGAAAAGAAGCAAATTACCTGCAACAGAAAAATTATCAAAATAACAGATTTGTCAACACAAACTCTCAAATCAAGAAGGGAATGGGGGGAAATATTCCAAGTCCTGAAAGAAAATAATTTGCAACCAAAACTCATACTCCCAGAAAAACTCTCTCTCAAAATTAATGGAGAAATAAGATGCTTCCAAGACAAGAGGGAACTGTGGGAGTTCGTGACCACCAATCCAACCCTACAGAGAGTGCTGAAGGACATTCCAGAGAGAGAGAGGAAGGGATACCAGGATTCCAGCAACAGTGGCAGAGAGGCCTCAATGAACGGGGCAGACAGTGGAATGAAGGAGTAAGGTAGACAAATTATAGCAGTAAAGTGGCATAGTAGACATGAGGCAGAGATGGTAAGCTATAATCTTTAATATAGATAGCTTTGATACACTATAAAAAGGCAGAGGTCATTGTTAATAGTGTATCAGGATTTAAAAGACACAGTAGTGTTATTGCCCTGTTTAATTTGAATTTAATTTGTTCCGGTCTGTCTACCAATATCAGATTTGAGGGCACAGACATCTGACCCAAAAATAGCAAGTTATACAATGGTAACTATCCTTAATTTCCTATTAACTTAAACTGAAACCCTGTATTACTTACATTGTCTTACTATGACTGATCTTATTTGAACCCAATTCATTAGACCGTGGTTTTGCATTGGCTGATTTTATTCAAATTTGGTATGCTTCATAGAATCAAGTCTAAAAGTAGAGGCAACTACTCTGAAGATGACCAGATGTAAAAGATATCCATACCAGTTTTGATTATTAACAGCTCTCAAGTCCTATAATGTTTTCAAAGTTGTTTTTTTTATAAAAATAGCTATGTAATACTATGCTTAACTATATTAAGCCTGCTGATGTGGACAAGTCTATTGAAAATAACAAGAGAAAGCATAATAACTATGGTAGGTCACCTAATATTGTGGTCTTATGTGTCTTTTTCATTGCATGTTTTTCTAGGAATTTGTTTTGCTGTCTTGTTATTTTTCCCCCCTATAATACAGAGAGGATAGATCCACATTTAGAAATTCACACATGAGAAGATTTTTTAAACTATTTATGGGAACAGATTATATAATGCAAGATGTAATGAACAGATACTCTGAAGAATAAGAGACACTAAGAAACCCAATGCTAATTCTGTAGCGTTATGATATAAAATCTAGCAATACTATTATTCACTGTTCAGAGTGATATTAGTCTAGTCTCTTAAGTTCAATTTTATCATATGTAGAGATAAGGACAGCTACTACAAAGGGAATGAGAGACACTATCATAGTTATTATTGTCTTCCCCAATGTCAGATCTTGAAGACCTAAAAAGCCTTCATCATCCTGTAATGATTTGATTAGTTCTGTAATATGCAGTATGTATTTAATGTGTGTGAAGATGGGGACAACTATTTGGAAGAAAGTAGAGACAATTAGATAAACAGTGAAGATTTCCAGTGGACTTGCTTTGAAATCTGTATTTTTAAAAACTGCTTCTTTTTGAACTGTTTTGTTCTGTTTTGATATGTTTAATCTTACCCTCTTTAAGATAAAAAACAAGTGTGTAGGACTGATAACCATATTACTAAGTTTTTGTTGGATCATTGAGCAGAAATGTTGTCAGTGTCAGTATTTGAATGTCACTTTACATACTTTAATTTTGTAATCTGAACAACTATTTCTAAGATGACAATATGTAACTTATCAACTGGTAATTTCTTACCATTTATTTTTCTGTAATTCTGTATTATTTCTACCCTTTTTATCTCCATGTTTTTTGTTTCTTTCTCTTTAAATAAATAAAAAAGCACTATAATAGAAGAAGCACTAAAAGATGGAGCAAGTCAAAGCAGAAGGCCTTGAAGACCGAACAATACCAATAAAAAAGCAAGAAGCAAAATAAATGAGAAAGAAAAAGTGAAAGGAACAGAAAGAAAAAATATAAAAGCAACCAAGATGACACACACAAATCAAACAAAGAAACAAGGAAGCAATAACTACCACAAACCCACAAACAAAATAGAAATAGCCACACACTGCCTTTTACACTGGTGTCCCTGTCTGATTGAGAGCATCTGAGCAATTTCCTTTCATGAGCCTGTGTAGGTCTCCAAGAATCCAAATACCTCCATTGATTTGGGCCAGGGTGAAGTATTGTGGCTGTCTCTGTGTCTTCCCTCCAAAGGCTGTTCTTGCCTAATATATGGCCAAAACATCACCAGCCTCAGCGCATGCACCATTTCTCTACCCGCAGATGTCTGTCTGTCTCAGCCCACCACACAGAGCCTAGTGCTACTCCCAGGCTTGACCAAGGATGCCCTTTGGTAGCACAGTGAAATGGGTGAGACCTCATGCCATCTCAGGTCTTTATGGTTTTTGGAGAAATGACAGGAGAGTGCCACTCTGTTCTGACTGCCAAGTCACACTCTGACCTGGGATCTAGTGCCTTTCCTGTCCCACATTGCTGCTGCCCCACTCTGTAGTCCCCAGCACAGAGGCTTTAGGGACCCCTGTGCTGAATGTCACATGAACAGCACTCCCGCTATATGTGGTGCCAACAAGTGATGTATTTTACTGTGTGTCCCATAGTCCTACCACTTGCAGGTGTTGGAAAGCAGCTGTTTACAGTTCATTCTGCACTATCGCCTTGATTTCACTTCTCTAAACTCCCGTATGCATATTGCCCACTCAGAAAACCCCACAGGGAGGTCAGCACAACTGCCAGTCTTTTCATTCAGCCAGGCCTGCTCCCTTATCAGCCTGATCTTCTCCCAAGATGGAGTGTTTTCTACAGCCGGGGTGCTGGGTGAAGTTCTGTGATTCAGGAGTGGTCTGGGATCCCTTCACAGAACCCCTAGACACTGCATTTTAGTCCATCTGGGTTTTCTTTCCAGTTGTCCTCCTGTGTCAGCTTTATCTTTCACCCCTACATGCACAGACACACACCCAGACATACACACACATGCACACACAAGTACATACAAGTGCATGCCCAGGCATTTGCTTGATTCAGCACCAATTTGAAGACACCCACACTTGCTTTCACACCCTCCCCCCAGGCAGCTGTGCTGTGAGTGCTGCAGAATGAGTTTTGAACCATTCTTCCCTTTGTATTTCATGGAATAATTTGAGGAGCAATGATGTTAGTTCTTCTTTAGGGTCTGTGAAAACTTACCAGCGAATTCATAAGTTCCAGGGTTTTATTTTGTTAGAATACATCATCACTGCTTCATTTTCATTGTTTACTATTGATCCATTTGATTTTTTATGTCTTCTTGGCCCAGATTTGATAAGGTCATATGTGTTTAGAAATATATCTATTTCTTCTAGATTCTCCAAATTTATTAGTCTATAGGTTTTCCAAATGCTACCTAATGATCCTGTGGATTTCAGCTGTATGTTCTAACACCCCTATTTTCATCTCTAATTGTCTTGATTTATGTCTTTTTTTCTTTCTTTAGTAGTTTAGTTTCTCAATCTTGTTTACGTTTTGTTGTGGTAGTTGTGGTTGCATTTTTAGTTTTTGATACAAGATCTTACTGTGTAGTTCAGGCTGGTGCTGAACTTACTCTGTATCCCAGGCTGGCCTTGAACTCATGGAAGTCCTCCTGCTCAGCCTCCCAGGAGTTGAAATTACAGACATGTATCGCTACACCTGGCTTCTTTATCAATCTAAAGAACCATGAATTCTTTAAAGAACCAAGATCTATTTCATGAATATTTTTCATTGTTCTTATAGTCTCTAGTTCATTAATTTCAATTATGCTTTTTATTTTTCTGTTTTATTAAATTTGCTTTAGGTTCATTCTTATTTTTCTATGACCTTGCAATGCATCATTTCATTATTTGATTTTCTCTGACTTTTGGGTATAGGTACACATATCTATAAACTACCCTTTCAGAATAGCCTTCATTGTATCTCAGAGATACTGAGATATTTTTTCCATTTTCCTACTTGATATCAAATATCCATTGATTGAAAGTAAAATGTTTTTTGACAGTTCCTACTTGATATCAAATATCCATTGATTGAAAGTAAAATGTTTTTTATCGGTACCAGGGATCAAACTCATGACTGCACGCTTGCAAGGCAGGTGCTTATGCCTCTGAGCTAAATCCCCAGCCCCTGAAAGTAAAATGTTTACAAAAAAACCCATTGCACAGTAAATTTTACAAAGAATCAACAACTGTGATCTCATCTTATTAAAAAGCTGTTATACAACAAAAGAAATTGTCAACAGAGCAAAAAGACAACCCACAGAGTAGGAAAATATTTTAGCCAGTTGTTCCTCAGACAAAGAACTCATATCCAGAATATATAAAAAAGTCAAGAAAATCAGATCTCCAAATTCAAAGACCCAGTCCAAAAATAGGCATCTGAGTTGAACATACACTTCTCAGATAAAGAGGTACAAACAGCAAATAAATACATGTAAAAAAAAGTGTTTAACATCACTGGTCATTCAAGAGATGCAAAATAAAATAACACTGAGATTCCATCTTATTCTGGAAAGAATAGCTATCATAAAGAAATCAACCATAACAAATGCTAGAGGGTCTGACGGGGAAAAGGAACCCTTTTCCACCATTTGTAAGAGTGTAGACTGGTGTAACCACTGTGGAAATCAGTGTGGAGATTCCACAAAACCTAAAACTAGAAGTTTTATTTGACCCAGTTTTCCCCTTTCTTGATATCTTCCTGAAAGAATTAAAAGCATCACACCACAGTGATGTATGCACACCCATATTTATAGCAGTACACTTTGCAACAGTTAGATCTTGGAGGCAACATTAATGCCCATCAACTGATGATTGCACAAAGAAAATGTGATATTTTTGTACAATGGAGTAATACTCAGTTATAAAGAAGTATAAACTTGAGACATTTATATCTAAATTAATGCACTTTAAGATCATACTCTTAAGTGAAATAAATCAGACTCACATGTGTAAATACCACTGTTTCCCCGATTTGAGAAACTGAAAGTGTAAATAAGGACCAAAATACATAATAGATATTGTGAAGTAGGAAGAAATTTTTTGAAAGGAAAAGGGTACTGAGGAGGAGGAAAGGAGAAAGAAGGAATGGAAAAGAAAAAAATCAGGAAAAAAATAAAATGGAAACAAAACTTTGCAAATAAGAGGGTAAGATAGATTGAAGGAAGGGAGAGAAATAGGAAGAAAGAAGAATCAAGTTACATCCTGTACAAGTATAAAATTCCTTATGATGAATGTGAACATTCTGTATATATAAATTTTACCAATATACTTAATTTTTTAAAGTGACTTGTTCAATTTGCAAGCATAGTTTTTCAGTCTCTCTTGCTGTTGATTTCAAGTTTCATTTCATTATAATCTGATTAGATGCAAGAAGTTATTTCAATTTTTTGTATTCAGTAAGACTTGCTTCACTGAATAACATATGATCCACTTTGAAGAATGCCCCATGAGTTTTTAAAAAGATGTATTCTGTAGTTGTTGAACAGAATGCTCTGCAAATATCTGTTATGCTCATTTGCCCTATGATGTAGTTCAACAGTGACTGTTTATTGATTGTTTTTTGTTTGGATGGTCTATCTATTGATGGGATTGGTGTATTGAAGTCACCTTCTGTCATTGAATTGTGGTCTATGTGTCACTTTATGTTGAGTACTACTTGTTTTATAAAATTGGACACATTGATATGACCTGGGTTACATAGTAAGCTTAGGGCCAGCCTCGGTTACATAGTAAATTCAAGGTCAGCTTGGACTGCATAGTGAGACCCTGTCTCAAAAAATCAAAAAAAAATTAAATTAAAAAGAGCTGGAGATGTAGCACAGTGCAAAGGATCAAAATTTTAAAGAAGGAAAAATGGAGATGGGTTGGTTACTTTTTTTCTCATTGCTGAGACAAAATACCCAACACCCAGAATTAAGGAAGGAAGGCTTTATTTAGCTCACAGTTTATGGAGGTTTCACTCCATATTCAGCTGGCTGTAAGGCAGGGTGGCATGGCAGAGGAGGAACAGTTCATGATGGTAGAAGACAGCAAAAGCAACAAGATCCAAAAAGGGAGAAGCATGCAAGAAAACTCTTCTGCCTCTTACATTGTATGTAGGTTACCCACCCTAGGGTGAGTGTAGCACTGACATCAACAATCCCAGAAATAGACAATGAATCAACAAAAAGCTCTAGATTCAGCCACCTCCATGACAGCATGAGGCTTTGGGGGGACATCTAGACATAAACCATAATATTCCCACCTTACTCTCCAAAGACTCATGCACATCCTTTTAAGAAAAATCATTTTAGCCCACTTCCATGAGATGCCAAATTCCCAACAATTTCAGCATTGCTGAAAAGTCCAAGTTGCAAGTCTCCTCCAAGATATAAGGCAAACTCTTAACTCTGAACTCCTGTAGAAATGAAAATAAAATTAAACACTTTCAAAATACAATGACATAAACATTAGCATTCCAAAAGGTACAAATAGAGGAATACAAAGGAATGGGACCAAAGCAAGTCCAAAATCAAGTAGGGTAGGACAAACATTAAGTCCTATAGTTCCATGTGGAACATTTGAAGCAATCTGCCATTCTGGAACATGGTACTCTATTGCTTTCTCCTGAAAGCAAAGTCTTTCACTTTTTCAGTTTTGAGGCTCAAAGTGTAAAGACTTGCTACTTCTTGTGATGTCCTCAGGTCATCTTTTGTATTCTCTTGTTCCTTTTAAGCAATCGATATCTCCTCAGCTCTACCTTTAAAGAAGAGCTCAAAGTGAAGTGCTTCAAATCCTTAAAGAAAACAACTTCCAATCTAAATTGATGTACCCTGTAAAACTATATTTCAAAATTGATGGAAAAATAAGATACTTCCATGATAAAGAACAACTGAAGGAATTCATGACCACCAAGCCAAACCTCAAGGGTGCTAATTCTAGAGAGAGATAAAAATGACCATGGTTCCAGATGGGGATCCTTGAGCAGGGTAGGCAATTAAATGAAGGAGAAAAGTGGGAGGCCAGCAGCAGGAGGATACCATGGCAGAGATGAGCTATTGCATGTCAGTCATAACCATTAATGTAGATGGCCTCAGTTCACCAATAAAAGGGAACACAGAGAGAGTGAGTCAAAAAATAACATCCAAAAATATGTGGTATACAAGAAACACATTTGACTCAAAAGAAAATTAATAGACTAAAGGTCTGAGGTAATAAAATGCTCAATGTAATGAGGGCCCAGCAAAAACCAGGGGTAGCTTTCCCATTAACCAGAATGGATAAAAGAGATATAGGTATTTTTGTACAATGGAACTACTCAGATATAAAGAAGGACAACCTTGAGGCTTTCATAGGTAAATGGATGCAACTTGAGATCATGTTTGTGGATGAAATAGTTCAAACTCACATAGGTGACCATCATGTTGTCTCCCTAGTATAGAAACTGAAGGAGTTGGTGGGATCCAAAATGTATAATAGATATTGTGAAAGTGAAAAAAAAGGAAATGACTAAAAAGGGAAGGTGGTGCCAATGTTAATTTCCTATTAACTTGTTTTTAAGTCCTGTATAATTTTCATTATTTTGTTTGGTTTGGTTTTATTGTTTTGTTTTGTTTTGAGTCTAGTATATCTTGTAGTATGGGCAGTTATTTTGAAGATAACAAGATATAACATGGTAGCCATTGTTGATTTCCTATTATCTTGTTTTGCAGTTCTGTATCACTTTCATTTTTTGTCTTCATTGGTTTTATTCTGTTCCATTTTGTTTGATTTTTATTATATCATGTTATTGGTAGCTATTTTGAAGATAACAAAAGGCATTATGTTAGTCATTGTTGATTTCCTGTCATCTCATTTTGAAGTCCTGTATCACTTCCATTCTTTTCCTTTGCTTGTCCTTATTCTATATTGTTTTATTCCTCTTAAAATACAATGAATTTTAAAAGTTTGTTGAAGAGTTTGGGGGTTAAAGTGCAACCACAGTCTTTTACTGAACTCTTCAGCTTGATAAGAAAACATTGCTATTGGTTTAAAAACAGGGGATATAATGTTTCAAATTTAAAGCAATGGAGATTGGTTAGAAAAGCTTTAAAATGTGCTTGTCTACAAGTGAACTCTATTCCTTTACATGTTTAGTCTTTGTGTAATTTAATAATTTGGCTTTAGAACCTATGCAATCTGAATCGGAACAGGAGATTTTGCCCAATGAGAGAAATGCTAAGGGCAGAGACAGTTTTGAGTCTGAATTGGATGGTAGTTTATCTGAGGAGACTTTATTGATTCATGATCAGGGACCAATTACAGAGGATGAAGGGAGGTATGGATCTTTTGAAAATCTTTCTGCTACACTGAAACCCATGGCCTACTGATATGCCAGTAGAATTTGACCTTCCTCCTTTTCCACCTTTAGGGTCTCAAGCCTATCCTGTAACACCATCAGTTTCAATATAGGATAAATCTAACCCCTTTCTAGATCCACCTCAAATGGCAATTAAAACACCATTTGCCAGTGACTGCAGTAATGAACCTTTTTGTTCAAGCAAAACGGAGGTAATTTAGATGCTTGTCAGGATTTTGCTATGTATCCAGTCACTATCATCCAAGTGACAAGAGATCAGCAAAATCCCCAAGGTTACACTAGATTTGAACATAATCTATTGCCTTTTAAAACAATTCAGAAATTAAATAAGCTTGTGTATCTTATGGAGTGAACCAAACTTATACTTTTGAGTTGCTTTCAGGATTGGCTCAATCTGAACGTTTCAGTCCCCTGGGATTGGGAAATGATCAGATGAATGATTCATGGTTCTGCTGAATTCCTTCAATTTAAAACTTGGTGGAAAGATGAGGTGGAATTGACTGCCCGATCCAACAAGCAAGCTTACCCTCCAGTAATCCATTTGGATTAAATCGACAGCTACAATATGTCCCCCATCTTCCTCATCTTTTGTGTCTATTTTGCTGTTTTGTCTTCTATTTCTAGTTTGTTCTTTTCTGTTAATTTAACTTAAATAATTTACTTTTATTCCTTAACACAATATTTTATTAATTTCTCCCCTCTTTATTTATTTGAAAATTTTACATTCATGCTCTCATTTCCCACCCCTCTACTTTATGAATCATTAAGTTCAATAAATCATTAGTTATTTAGTTAACACTTTCCTATTTATGGTTGAACTCTTTTCTATTGTTAATGGAGGTACAGTTGGTACATTTAGTAGATACTTACTGTGTCAGTATTTGGTTTTAATTTATGTTTATATCATTATTCTCTATGCTTACAGGTAGTACATTATCAGTTCTGATGCTATATCAATTTCTAGATTGTATTTAACTCTACTATTGTTCTGATTTTGTTGCTATTGCCAGGATGGCATATTGGTTGCTTTAACTGTTGTTCTTTGTATGCCAATATCTGCATAGCTTTGTGTTATTAACAACATTGTGGTCTGACAGGAGCTGCGCGTAGTATATAGGCTGAACAATCCACTGATTGACCTACTTTTAGTAGTCAATGAGAAGCATGGGGTAAGGTAATGGGTGCCATTTTGAAAAATAAGGAACAGGTAAAACTTCATAGAGTGGACAAGTCAATGGAGTGCGGCAAGCCCTTTTTTATATGCAGATTCCTGTACAGGTCAAAACGGAACTAGCATTTCACACTGGCCTCAGCCAGGGTAATCTTGCCCTGGGAGGCTTCCCCATACCGGCAAATGGGGGAGCAGAGCATGCTGTCCTCTTACATTCCATCCCTGACACCCACCCCCACAATCCCATTCCGGGAGATGGGGCAGCGGAGCGTCCCGTCCTTCCCTCCCCTGGAGTGGGCACTGTGCAGCTGACGGAGGAGGAGAGCAGCACACGCCTGTCAGTGTGCATCAGAGCTTCCTGGTTCCCAGAGAACATGGGCAGCACGGACATTCCAGTCTCTGTGACAACCACAACAAACCACTCCTGCCTTCGTGAGGCAGGCACACTTCCCAGAGATAGTGACAGACGTGAAGCAAAGAGTAACTGTAGCAGTATCATATCGGGACAAGTAGGTGGCTACCGTCCCTGTGTGTGTGTGTGTATGTGTGTGTGCTCACACGTGTGGTCTGTGTCAGGCGTGGAGGGGTCCCGTTCTTCTGGGTGTGAGAGACACTGGTGTCTCTTCATGAAGGGCTGGTGGAAGACACCGTTAGCCATTGTGTCCCCAGCCCCATCTTGTCCTGAAGACACACCTGTTGTGTGCGGAGCTGTCACCTGCGTGTGTGTAGCTGAGATCCCAAACTGTTTCTGCTTTGACCCCTCAGTGTCACAACGCTGTTCACTCCTCCCTTAATTAAGGACGTCCCTTTACTCATGGCACAACTAATCACCAAAGGCTGCCTCCTGCTCCCTTAGGTCAATCACAACAAGCTGGAGGACTTAGAGGACGACAGGGCCTGGCTGTGCATCTACCTGTCTCCAGATGCAGAGGGGCCCTACAACTGGATGCTGCCCGAGGGCACGCCAGCCACTCAGGCTGGTGATGACCATGTCAACCAGAAGATAGTAGATTTCATCGTGAAGACCAAGGGCACTGACAGCCACCTGCTGGACATCATGCAGGGCAGGAAGCCATCCTGCTGGTTGGAGGCCTTCTTGGAAAAACACAGGCACCAGGTCTGCATGGAGACCTACATGGAAGACAATGACCAGCTACGCCTCATGGCCCAACACCTGCAGCACCTCTATGAGAGCACGGCGGAGCCCATACTGGCTCTGCGTGCAGTTGACAAGGTGAAGCTGGTGATGGAGGTGCTGCTACCAGAGGCTGTGATCTGCTCCATCGCCACCCTGGAGGGCCTCGACTATCAGGGCGCTGAGGAAAGGTTTCTGCATGGCCCCTATTTGTGCCCTCTCGAGAAAGAGCTGTTAGACAGGAACATCAGCAGGAAGAGGAAGAGATCCAGGGCCAGCAAGGAGCCACTCTGCACCCCTCCTAAGTCTGCATCCACACCCTAGTGGGCAGCCAGCTCCCCTCCTCAGTCCGTGCCCAGAGAGGCTGTGTTCACAATAAAAGCTCTGCACCCCTCCCTCACGTGTGTGTGTATTGTACTCGGGGTTGTACCCAGCAAAGGGGAGCACCCAAAATATACGGGTGCCCTCCAGAAGGAGCCCTGGTCAGGGATGGCAGCTGCTCTCATCACTTGGAAGGCTCAGTGCAAATTGCCCTCCCATCCTACACCCACTTGCATTCCCATCCATGAGGTCCACTTGCAGGAATGGCTGTGGGAAGGAACTTCCCCGCCCTGCATGCACCCCCTCCCTGGCTCTGCCCCACACAGAGAGGCTCCCGGGACCCCTGCCCGGACCCTGGATGCCACACGCTCATGGTCCTGCTCCTCCACCATATGAACAGAGGACCTTGCTGCTCTATGGGGACCCGGTCCCCACTCCCAACTCCACCCCTTCCCCCCTCCCCGAGCTCATCCTCTGGCTTCTCTGTGAGCCCTGGCCCCTGAATCCTACAAGCCGTGCCACCCCAGCCCCTTCACCAGGCTCACAAGGTTCCTCTCCAGGTGCCCTGTGTCCTTGTCCCATGTCCAGCCCCTTGCCCTGGGCGGATCCTCAAGAGAAAGACAGGTGCAGCTGGAGGCTGTGTCCGTGCAGAAGCAAGGGATGAAGATGCGTGGCCAAGGGGACTCTACCTAGTTCCTCAGGTGCCCAGCTGCACAGGCTGCACCCTCTTTCTGAGAAAGGCCCCGGTGTCATGACCTATGGGGCTGCTCTGAGGCCAGAGCCCCACTCTCCCCCATATCCCTGAGGGGACTGGTGTCTGTTTGTTGGGGGTGGCAGGGGAGCTGGCCTCTCCTGGATGCCATCTACAGCCCTGCTGGTCATGGCTGCAAAAGGCACAGCCTGCGTCCTTGCTGAGCAGCTTCTTGGGGTACACACTGGAGGCTATGTCACCACGCGCAGGCCAGACAGACAGGCATGTGAAGTGCTGGTGGCAGCAGTGTCTGAATAGCCCAGTGCTGGGAGCCAGGAGCGGAATGCCCACCTGCATGGTCTAGGACAGGTGAGACCCCAGGGGGCTTCAAGGGGCCTAAAGGAGCTGAGCTCTGGCACTTGTGGGAGGACCTTGGGCAATGACGGTTGATGGGAAGGGAGAGCCACCAAAGCCCATACCAGCCTGGTGCCTGTCACCAGCTGCATTCCTGCTCTTCCCTCTCTTCTCCCTCTTCCACCTTCTCTTCCTCCGCCTTACCCCTGGCTTCACATTCAGCTTGGGCGCCATCTCTGTCCTTCACCAGGGCTCTCCTGCTCCGGGCCAGAATGGCCTCCCATGCCTCAGACTCCCAAGGGAGCCCCAGAATCTCTAGCAATGTCCTAGGCCTGCTAACTACTCCCAGTCTCCTCAGAGCTGCATGCACAGGCGCAGCCAGCTTGGTCCTGGTGAGCACCTGCCTCCGGCGCATGTGGTCTGCAGAGGCCAGGGCCAGGGCTCTTCAGGGACAGCTTTGTCTGCAGCATGACTTCCAGGCGCAACACGGAGGCTGAGAGACACTCACCTGACTGCTACTGAGCAGTGAAACACTTGGGTCAGATGGCGTGGCCTGGGCCCTTTGTCTCCAAACACCCAGATCAGGGCTATGGGGCAGTCCTGGGGGATTCTCGGCCAGGAGCCCGTGCAACAGCCGCTGGGGAGCCCCACTCAAGCCTTCCATCAGCTTCCTCTTGCTCTCCCTTTCCGAGACTTCCTGCCACACAGGCAGCACATCAGTGGTGTGGTCTAACCAGGCCTCCAAGGACCCTTCTCCAGGGCTGGCAGCTCCCTCCGGGAACAAACACCCAGGCACTATCCCTCACCTTCTCAGGCAAAGTGGATCACCTGACTCACGGATCAGAGCCAGCACAGCCCTGGCTGATTCATATGCAGAGTACCGGCCACACTGGCCATCTGCCCCTGTTGCTCTAGCAAGTGGAACTCTGGACCTAGAAACTCCTCATCCGACCTCTAGGGCACAAAGTCCATGTTCAAGGAGCCTTTGGTGCCTGGGATTTCCCTGGAGACCAAAGCATAGCTGACTTCCGGTCGAGCCTGATCAGGGCCACAGCAGCATGACCGTTCTTTTCTTGGAACACGGGCCGTGAGGGACCGCACCAACCAGAAGATAGTGGATTTCATCGTGAAGACCAAGGGCACCGACTGCCACTTGCTGGACATCGTGCAGGGCAGGAAGCCATCTCGCTGGCTGGAGGCCTTCTTGCAAGAGCGCAGGTACCTCGTCTGCGTGGAGACCTACCTGGAGGACGACGACCAGCTGCTCCTCGTGGCCCGACACCTACAGCGCCTCTGTGAGCGCACTGAGGAGCCCATGCTGGCTCTGCGTGCAGTGGACAAGGTGAGGCTGGTGATGGAGGTGCTGCTACCAGAGGCTGTGATCTGCTCCATCGCCACCCTGGAGGGGCTGGACTACCACGGCGCACAGGAAAAGTTTCTGCGTGGGCCCCTGGTGCACCCTCGAGAGAAAGAGCTGTTTGACAGGAAGATCAGGAAGGAGAGGAGGAGGAGATCCGGGGACAGCAAGGAGCTGCTCTGGCACCCCGCCTGAGCCTGTGCACACATCCTAGTGGAGAGCCTGCTCTACTCCTCATCCTCTGGCTTCTCTGTGAGCCCTGGCCCCTGAGTCTTACAAGCCATGCACCCAAGCCCCGTCACCAGGCCAAGGTTCCTCTCCAGGTGCCCTGTGTCCTCACCCCCATGTCCAGCCCCTCACCCTGGGTGGGTCCGCACAGCAACCCAGGTGCGGTTGGCGGCTGCTCTGTGCATAAGCCTGGGTGTGGGAGGAAGGGATGGAGATGCGCGGGCCAGGCTGCATGTGCATCTTACAGCATGTGTCTTTCCTGTTGTCCAATCCCCTTCCCCTTCCCTCCCTCTCCTCCCTCCTCCTCCAGTTCCCCATCCCAGTATTTGTGCTGATATCGGTTGCCTTAGCTCAATGCTTACATTATAATGTTTACATTAATTGGGTTTAGCACGTTCCTGTACATGGCATATCTCTCTGTTCTTCTTACTTCCCCCTGCTCCTTCCTCATCTCTTGCTCTTTGCAATCTCTCTCTCTCTCTCTCTCTCTCTCTCTCTCTCTCTCTCTCTCTCTCTCTCTGTCTTTAGACAGGGCCTCACCATGTAGTTAAGACCAGACTTGAACTCACTTTGTAGGCCAGCCTGGCCTCTAACTTGCAGTGGTCTCTTGCCTCAGCTTCCCAAGTGCTGGGGTGAAATCTCAAATGAAGTTATTTTTTCTTCTTTTTGAGACTGGGTCTTGCTATGCAGTCCAGGCTGGACCTGAGCTCACTGTGTAGCCCAGGCTGGTCTTGAACTTGCACTGATTCCCCTGCCTCAGCCTCTGAGTGCTGTGATTGCTGGAGAGTGCCACCACACCTGGCTTAAAATAAGCATTAAATCTTGGAGCTCTGGGTTCAGCACGAAGGCAAGTTGTGGGGAAAGGTGAACTCCAATGACTTGGGCAGCACAATCCCTGGGCTACTGCTTGCAGCAAGTCCCCCGGCTTCTCCTTTGGGTTGGCCTCACTCACTGGCCCTTAGCTTTCTCAGTGGATCTTCCACGTTTCTGCCCTCTCTAGCTCCCTGTATCTCCACAGCACTTTCAGCACCCTCTCAGAGTTTTCTTGCACTGCCCTCTCAGGGGCACATTGCCTGCCTGCCCAGGCCTTCTGAAATCTGGCTGGAAGCCTTCATGACCCCATCACTCTTAAAATCTGCACGTTTGTGCTGGAAATGATTCTTTCTGCTGTAGGCGTACATGAAAATGTCAAGTGGAAGAGTAAGACTCTATCAGAGACTTATGTAAAACTAAGTCGCAGGAAATTCTACCAAGTAAGGGCCCCTTAGCAAAGACAGTGAGAAGTGTCCAGAATTAATAGCATTGTGGGAGGAGGGACAGTTTTAAATGTCATAGGAGGCAGGAAGGAGAAAGAGAAAAGGAAAGAAAGAAAGAAAGAAAGAAAGAAAGAAAGAAAGAAAGAAAGAAAGGAAGGAAGGAAGGAAGGAAGGAAGGAAGGGTTATCCACACTCTGGCCTGTTACCAAGAATCAAAAGAGGTGAGGGCCAGAAAACATCCATTGAGCATCCTCTTCTCATGGAGAGCCCTCACGGCAGGGCTGTGGGGACATCCTCGCTGCGCTCAGTGCCAAAGAGCAGGTGGGAGGGAAGAAACTGACACCAGAGCGCATTGATTCTCTGTAGAACTTGCATGCTAAGGGAATTTCAGGACTGGGACATTTTCAGTCTCACATGTGCTTCCTTAAATTTGGTGCCACCCCTCTGCTGAAGTGTGACTGGTGTTCAAAGAATGTAAATATTTTAACATATCCCACTTTGTGACTTTGACCACTTGCACACCTGCAGGAAACCATCACCCAGTGTAAGGTAATGAGCAGAGCCACCCTGCCACACAAGCTCAGGGCAGCCATGCTTGGGCGTGGAGATGGCCCATGCTGATGAGGATGAAATGTTGCTGGGTGTCACTAGGCAGGCACCCTGTGGCTAGGACCCATGAAAGCCAGGGGTACAGATACATCAGGGTCTTGGTGGGATGCCCCATGGAATGCTGGGGACCCTCTGGGGTATAAGGGGCCATCCTGCATCCTTCCCTTCTGGCTGGCCCCCTGTCATCTGGGGACAATTGGTTCCCTGGGTCAACATGTTAGCCGGGGGCTAGTGCATCCTTGAGAATTCAGGACAGATGCAGGTGTGGTCATTTCCCATGCAGATGGCTGCAGAGCTCCTGTGTCAACCTCACCCTACCCTCCTCTCCTACCACCAGCACAGGCTCCTTGGGGTCTGAGGGGTGTGTCCCAGCTTTGCTCCCTACACAGATGCAGCAGCCTTGCAGGTGGGACCCAGGTCAAGGTGCATGGGGAAGGTGGAACTCCGCATCCAGTTCTGGGCAGAAAACAGGGCCAGCAGGGCCTCCAGGCTTACCTTCCTTGTCCCCCCCCACACACACACACACTCCAGCGTACAGTCCACAGTTCCATGCCCTGCCTCCCTGAACAAACACCCCTACCTGATGAGCCTATATAACATGACCTCATTCCTTTAGTGTGTCTCTGTATTCCACAGAGTCACTAGTTGTGTCTGGCATGGGAAGACCACAGCCATCGTGCCCATGGCAAAAAGCCTGAGCAAATCTGCCCACGTCAGTGGGGAGGCTTAGGATCTGGAAATCAGTGACATTGAGTATCCGGATAAATGCAGACCCATACCAGAGAACCCTACAAGGATGTGCCCATGCCAGGGCACATCGTGTCTCACACCTTGGTAGGTGGGGCATCTGGGAAGCTCGGGTCCCTGGTCTTTGTTTGAGAGTGCACACGCGGCTGTGTTCCTCAACCCTGATGATGGGCCTGAGGTGCCCCATCTGGAGCTCCCACCCCACGGCATAGATACAGAGCTCCTGCAGCAGCGGTTTGGGACATCGCAGTCCTGGCCCACCGTGTCTCATCTGGAGGATGAGACACTCTGACTCTCAGCCTGAAAGTCTGGTACACATGCTCCATACAGCGGTCCTAGGCCCCGGGCTCACTTCACCCCACCTACCCGGAAAACATGGCAGGTGTGTCTGCTGCACAAACCTTCTCTAAGCACGGAGCCCCCGAATGTCCATTAGGAAGACATTTTCATGATAAATGACAAAAATGGCACACTTCATTTGACCGTGGTTCTGTTTTTCTCCTCCATGTAGCAACAATTTAGAAAAGGATTGCACTTGGGAGGACAGTCCTTTTGCAGGGTTAGCTGAGCAAGCTGTGGGATGATGTCATTAATCAGGGTAACTTCAGAGTGCAGTGTTAGCTAACACAAAAAGTCAAGGAGGGCTCTTCTGACAAGTATTCTTTGTAAATCACTGTGCAAGTCTTTCTTTCCAAACAAACATAGTCTTTGTGTGTTTATTTTAAACTTTTGTTTAACCTTTGCAGAAGGACAATGGAATAAAGACCTCGTAAGCACTTGGAAATATATCTTATCAGATATTTGTACTTTAAATACTCTTTTGAACCACACGATTTGTACATTAGGTGTTCAACGGTGGCCTATAGTACACTTTAACGATTTGCTCTGCTATAGAGAACGTTGTGTGTGTTGTCATTGTCATTTGATCACATGAGTTTCCTTAGTTATCTTTAATTTGTTGATGTGAGCAGTGGGAATGATTCTAAAGGTAGGGAGGTGAGTGTGCTCTATCACGTGGAGAAACTTACCGTGTGTGCAATATTAGGTGAAAGTAGGTGAAAGATGTTTGAACTTTGAAATATGTGCAGACTAAGTTTTATGTCCATTTTAACATCAGTTTTTGCATTTTATTAATCAGATTTATAGTTTCTAAAGTTGTGTTCTCTAGAGTGGCAGTGCTCCAGTGTCCTCTAATCTAACTATTAGTATTATTTCAGGAATAAACCATAGAGTAGCAAACTTCAATTCAACACTTTATCTCATGAGAGAGGTATAATTGGATCCAAAATTCCTAAATTTCGTACTTGCTTGTTGATGCCAGGTACACTTACCATGTTGATGAACCAGGTTCTTAAAAACAGTCCAAGTAACTTCGTGACACTGGTTTTACCTATAGAGATCACCTAAGATCTCCATAGGTAAAAGTCTTAGTACTAAGAATTTTCAATAATTTTTGCTTCTCCTGTGAAGGTTCTTCATACAAATAAGTATGCTTTGACATCTTTCCTTTATTTCTTGCTGACGAAGTGTATGCGTTGCTATGGTTTCTATGCATGTAACACCTTGATATTGTACTTCAGGTCACTTATGAGTCCTGAAAGTAGGTACCAAATCCGTATTGGAGGGTCTGTATCATTAGTATTGCAGGCACTTTCAATAGTAAAATGTTATGATACATTGAATTACTGAAGAAATAACATAGGGAAATATTTTTAAAGGTTTCCCTCTAATTATTTACTTAATTAATCTGAAACTTTTATGCCCTCAGACACTCTCTGTTAGTAAAACGTAGCTGAAAGCATCTCCAACTAGACTGCTTACAAATACTTTTTCCATTGTATATTTACTAATTGCTAACTTTTGACGTTCAAGTAAAATGCTTATCTAGGTTTTATAAAATAAACTCCAAAGATATTTCTTCCTAAAATGTCTTTTTAATTGAAGGATATTTTTGAAATGTAGGTAGTTTGTCTTACTATATGTTTTATGAGGAAATAAAATTCTGTCTTTCAACCTGAGCATACACATCTTAAGTACAGAAACTACTTTGAATATCGCACACTTTCACTATCTCTAAATTGCAAGATGGACTGCACTTGAGTGGTTATGAATTTTATTCCAACTCTTTGAAAGTGATTACAGGAAGTACCTGAGAAAGTCTTGGCTTTGAACTGACATTTGCTTTTTAATTTTTTATGCCTTTGCAAAATTCATTAATTAATTTTATGTTTTTTTGTATGTTGCTGAGCCAACATTTCCCATGTAGATTTGAACTTATAGGAGCAAAGTAATTTTCAGCATTTGCTTTTCTGAGAATTTCTTATATATATCGCTGACATTTACATAGGACAGAACTGCTTGACAATTATACCCAGGGTGAAGGGGAAAAAAAAGGGGAAGGAGGATATATACATATATATATATATATATATATATATATATATATATATATAATAGTGAAGATAATTATACAGCTAGGTTCTGTTTGTTCCTCAAAAAGAACGTTTTGTGCTATTATTGTTTAGACAACATATCATGCCTATGTCCTGTCCTCTGAATAACTACTATAAAGACAACAATATGCAATGTATCAACTATTGTAACTGTCCTAATAACCTGTTATGAAACTCGGTCTCATTGTTTGTTTATCTTTCATTGCCTTTAAAATTAAAAAAGGAAAAAATATCCGATTTTTTCGAAGCCATCAATGAAAAATGTTAGCCTGTTTTAAAACACACCAAAAAGAAATGTAAAGTTGCTGACATTTTTGAAATGCAGTATTGGTATAAGGTGTTAGTATTTAGATACTTATCATAAGCATGCACTTGTGGGAACCTCCATTATTAAATGGATTCTGATGGAGTTCTCTCTAAACAGCTAATCGTCATTAATTTTAGAACTTCAATCTGAAAGAATTGAAATGTATTTCCTAGAAAACAGTGAAGGCAGCCTTCCCCCTTGCATATAACAATATTTCCTTCCCATAAAATTAGCTTGTAGATATTTCTTGAACTTAATGTAAAGTAAGTGTCAAATCCTCAATCCTGTAAGAATCTAGTTCATTTATGGCAATGTCTAGAATTATGATCTGATATTAGAACTAATTTCCATGTTGTAACTGAATGTATGAGAATTTGTATTTTGTTCAATTAAAGGAAATGAGAAACAAACCAATTTTAGATCAAATAATATACATAGGAAATCCATATTGTGAAAATTCTCATTTTTCAGGAGGTAAAGCACGTGAGAAAGCTTCCCTAGTAGTTCCTTAGCAATAAATGCTTTTGGAATGAGGGTAAATCATTTCAACTTTCCCATTCCCACAAGAATATTTGGGAACTTCCCCTTTCTCGTTTTGTAGCATAATTTGTGTCTAATGAATTATGTTTTGAATGTGTCTATGGTTGCATACCTTGATTCCTATGGCCTTGATCACTATTATGTTTTATAGGCAGAATCTTCATAACATAAATTCTCAGTAGTATCTGCCTGGGTTTCACATTTGGACATAAACATGAAGAAAGCTGTGAAACTGGAAGCAAAACTGTTAATTGATAATCATGCTGGGCTTTATAATTAATATATTGTGTCAAAGTCCCAAGTACCAATAGTTCTTACACAGATTCAGGAAAGAAAGTGGAGGACAGCAGCCCAGATGGATAAAGGTTGATAGAAGGTGAGACCAAAGGACACTTGACGTCTTCTTCAGATCGCTTTTGTTTGATTGTGTGAGGGCAAGGTCATTGATTAGGAATAAAGATGAGGCCATCCTTTAGGTTTATTCTTTTAAAATTGATGCACATTTGTTTTCTAAAAATTTCACTTTATTCAAGTATTGCCACATTTTTCTTTGATGGTTCTGGAATAATTTCAACAGCAAAGAGAGTTCTTTTTCAAGTTACATTTGTTCAGTGCAAGAAAGACAAAGAAATTAAAATTTCCTATGAGCAATTGGTAAAGGTCTGCTGTATTGTAGTTACTAACAGAATACAATCTAATGAATACAATATATATGTTGAAGGACAAGACAGACTGATCTTTCCAAATTTATAGGAAAAAAACACCTGTGCTATCTCTTGATTGTAAATTGGAATATAATATATTTCATAGTTCCAAGAAATCATAAATGTAAATATGCCACAAAACACTCAGGAATACATTAGAAAATGAAAAAATGCTCAACAGTTACAATTGTCCTCTGCCCAGTGGAGAAAACTGCACAAAGCTCTTGGCTAGGAAGAACCAACATTGTGAAAATGGCCATACTCCCAAAACTCTTACACAGACTTAATGCAAGTCCAATCAAAATACCATTAACATACCTCAAAGATTTAGACAAAACACTCCTAAAATTCATTTGGAAACAGAAGAAACCTAGAATAGCAAAGGAAATTCTGGGCAACAAAGGCAAGGCAGGAGGCATCTCAATTCCTGACTTGAAACTACTACAAAGCCACAGTGATAAAATCAGCATGGTACTGGCAAAGAAATAGACCTGAGGATTAATGGAACAGATTAGAAGATGCAAATACAACTACAAAGACACTCAGCCACCTGATATTTGACAAAGAGGCTAAACATGTTCACTGGAAAAAGGATAGCCTCTTCAATAAATGGTGTTGGAAAAATTGGCTCTCCACATGCTGAAGACTGAAACGACCCATGCCTATCACCATGCACTATCCTAAAATCTAAATGGACCTAATATCTAAATATTAAACCAGAGACACTAAATCTACTGGAAGACAAGGAAGGTAGAAGTCTTGGAGACACATAGGTAGGGAAAGAATTCATGAACAAAACACAAACTGCATGGGAAACACTTCAAAGAATCAACAACTGGAATCTCATATTATTGAAAAGTTTCTGCACTTCCAAAGAAATCACCAACAGGGTAAAAAGAAAACCCACAGAATGGGAAAGAATTCTAGCCAGCAACCCTTCAAAGGACTTATATCCAGAACACATAAAGAATTGAAAAACATCAAGACCCCAAATTCAAAGACCCTCTCCAAAAATGGGCATCTGAGATGAACACACATTTCTCAGATGAAGGTATACAAATGGCAAATAAATACCAGAAGAAATGTTCACCATCACTGGTTATTCGAGAAATGCAAATTAAAACAGCATTGAGATTTCATCTCACTGCAGAAAGAACAGCTGCCATCAAGAAAACAACTGATAACAAATGTTGGCGAGGCTGGGGGGGGGGACACTGCTCCACTGTTGGTGGGAGTGCAGAGTGGTGCAGCCACTATGGAAATCAGTATGGAGATTTCTCAGAAGGCTAAGATTGGAAATTCCGGTTCAACCCAGCTATTCCCCTCCTGGGTATTTTCCCAGAAAAACTGAAATGGTCATGTCACAGTGATATATGTGCACCCATGTTTATAGCAGCACAATTTATAATAGCTAAATCTTGGAAACAACCAAAATGCACATCAAACGCAGAGTGGATGAAAAGATGTGGTATTTTTATACAATGGAATATTAGCTATAAAAAACGATGATCTTGAGGCCTTCATAGGTAAATGAAGGCAACTTGAGACTATCCTCATAAAGTGAAATAAGAATCATATGTATAAATACCAGATTATGTCTCTACTGTAAAAATTAATAAGAACTGTAGGAGTAATAAAACCCAAGATATGTAATTGCTATTGTAAAAAAGAGAGAAGAAAGTGCTCTAAAGGATATCACTGTACGTAGGATTGATAACTATATTACTAAGTTTTTGTTGGATCATTGAACAGAACTGTTTTCAGTCTTACTGTTTGAATGTCCATGTTGTATGCTTCAATTTTGTAGCTTAAACAACTATTTCTAAGATGATAATATGTAATTTATCAACTAGTGATTTCTTACTGTTAATTTTTTTGAAATTCTGTATTATTTCTATCCTTTTTTCTATTTTGCTTTTTTCCCTCTTTAAATATAAAAAATTAAAACAGGGACCGCCTTAAGAGAGCTCCTAAGCTATCCCCTAACTGCAAAGGCAGCCACTAGAAGCAAAACTGCACTCTGAGGCAGAGAACCCAGAGTCCAGATTTGTCTCCCCACGAGGTCTAGCAGGACTAAAGGGCCTCAGGGCACTCATCTTCTCTCTCTGGCTAGACTGTTATCTCTACCTGTCATCTCTGGGGAGGAGCCCTGAGTAATCATGACAAGAAGTTAAAAACTAGTTGATTGCTGGACATGAGCACATGCCTCTGTCCTTCTCAACTCTGGTCTTCCTTTCAGTCATCATACATCAATCAAATCATCAAAATACATGTTGCTTAAACTATAACTAAGATAACTCTCTTTATTCATTCCTTTTAGTTATGCATAAAAGCCCAGCTCCCATCCTGGAGGGATTTTATACTGTCAAAATATTGTTTTATATATATATATATATATATATCAAGGTTGTCGACTAGTCAAAATAATACTGAGATTTTTTCACTACAGTAAATATTGTTGTTCATATATAAAAAGTTACAAAAGTTTTTCATTGGTCAAAATAATGTATTAAACTGGTTCTCAAACATTATAAAAATTAAGAGATAATTCAAACTAAACTTGAGGTATTTGTAACAAAATGTCAGAGTCCATCAATAAAGTGACCTAAGAGCCAATGGGTTATAATTGCTACCCCTTAGAAAGTTTCTGAACTTACCTGTCAGCTATAATGCTTATGCTCATGCTTTGATTATACATGCCTTCCTATATACTTTGCTTATATATGCCTTAAAACCTTTTCTTGCCTAAAGGATGCCAAATTCTAATTAATCATACTGATAAAACCAATAACAAATATGTTTGACTGCTTTTAGATTCTTTTCACTGGGATCCATTAGATCTTGTTCAAAGAGAGTTATGTGATACATATCAAGGCCTTAACTATACTCAGTAGGCCTTAAATGACACAGCACCTAGTATCTCCTAAATGCAAAAATAAAATTAATAGAACAGACAATCCTCTAAAATAGATGTCATTAAACATTCTAACAACAGCACGGGAGTACTTATGCAGTTGTAGAAACTAAAGGTATATTCCTGATCCTTCTACTAATATCTTAATATCTGTTCAAGATATTAGATGAGAAATCAATGACATGTCAAACTCTAAAATTTCCTTGACCTTATCCTTATTCTCCCTATGGGAAGACATTACTAGCTCCTCGGTAGAAATCTTTGTTAGCTGTACTCGTAATTATCTCACTAATTCAATTATCCCCTATATACTTAATTGCTTCTTTGACTTTGTTTCCTCCAGACTTAAAGCTGTACCTTATCCAAGATAAAAATGCTTGGTGTCTATTGAGGGCCTTCAGAAAGATCCTCTGCAGAGTATCCCTGAATGCTGATCAAAAACTGCAACCCTCTTCAGCCCGAAGAAGCCAGATCTGTCGTTGCCTATTATTCCTTCAGGGCAGTTCAAGGTAGTTCTTCAGAGGAGGGAATTATTACAGGCAACCTCGGTTAGATAGAAATATTACAAGCATTCAAACAGTGTTGGGTGCTCAAAGGAACCAGTGTAGAAGGCCAGATACCTTGCAACTGTTAGGGAGACAGACACCTCAACTGAGAGCCAGACCTCAAGACAAAACACAAATCCAATGTACCCACACACTTCCTAAGGATAAGAATCAGGAATTTGTACTCTAACAAGGTCTCTATCACCCTGAAGAAACCAAGAGTCACCATCCCAAACACCTACAGAATGAGTCACTGCTGCTTGCATGCCTACTTGCTACATGAGTCACTTCCTTATTTGTCCCTGATGTAATTAACTTTACCTGACCAATTAATCTTATAGGTTGACCATAGTTCTGTCCCACCTATGCCCACCTTGTGAGTTCCCATTTTTGACTCACCTAACCTTGTGATGTTGCTCTATAAAATCCTTAGAAAAAACCGAGGACTTTGGCAACCCACTCAGGACCCCTTCCATCTCTCAGACTCTTTCTTTCTCTCAGTAAGTGTATTCTGCTTTAAAAAAATAACAAGGAAATAACAATCTAACAATTTTAACATGATGCAAAGAAAAACAACTTATAGTGATAGGTGTCAGTGAAAAAGCAGGAGTCAATACAATTTAGACAAGTAACAGCAGAAAACTTCCCTAGCAATGGGGAAAGGACCTGACAAGAAGGTAAGTGAGGCATATTGAAATACAGCTAGCCATAACCAAAGTAAATCTACCCCACAGATATAATAATCAAGACCTCAAAACTCAGCACAAGAACAGAAAATTAAAGGCTGTCAGAGAAAAGAAACGGGTCGCGTATAAAGGAAAACCCATCAGAATCACAACAGACTTCTCAACACAAACCATCAAATCAAGAAGAGGCTGGAGAAAGTCCTGAAAGAAAACAACTTCCAGCTTAAATTGATGTACCCTGAAAAACTATCTTTAAAATTATTGGAGAAACAAGATACTTCCATAATAAAGAGCAACTGAAGGAATTTATGACTGCCAAACCAGTCCTACAAAGAATACTGAAGGACATTCTAGAGGGAGATAAAAATGACCACAGTTCCAGGAACAGTGGCAGAGAGGAATCGCTAAGCAGGGCAGACAACTGAATGGAGGGGAAAGATAGAGACCCGATGGCAGGAAAATAGCAAGGCAGAGATGAGCCAGTGCGTGTTGGCCATAACCATTGATGACGGCCTCAAGTTAGCAGTAAAAAGAAACACAAGCAGAGTGGACCAGGAGGCAGGATCCATCAATATGTGGTATACAAGAAACACATTTAACACTAAAGGAAATTGATAGAGTAAAAGTCAAAGAAGAAAAACCAATGCTCTATGTGACAGAGAACCAGAGTCACATGGGTGAATATCGTCTTGTCTCCCTAGTATAAAAAACTAAAGGAGCTAGTGGGATCCAAAATGCATAATTGATATTATGAAAGTGAAAGGAGAGGAAATGTCTAAAAAGGGAAGGCAGTGGCCATTGTTCATCTGCTATCGAGTTTTGAATACCTACATTGTTTTCATTACTCTGTTTAGTTTGGTTTTATTCTGTTTTGTTTTGTTTGATTTTACTTTATTAGATGGTGTGAGCAGTTATTTCAGAAATAATAAAACGTATTATGGTAGCCATTGTTGATTACCTATTGTCTTTTTTTTGAAGGTCTAAATTGTTTTCATTGTTTTGTTTTGATTGCTTTTATTCTATTTTTGTTTTCTTTGATTTTATTATGCCTGATGGTATAAGCAGTTACTTGAACATAACAAGAAGCAGTGTGATAACCATTGTTAATTTCCTACTGTCTTATTTTGAAGTCCTACATCACGTTCACTGTTTTGTTTGGACTGACTCTATTTTGCTTTATTTTGTTTGGTCTTATTCTCTTCAAAATTAAAAAAAATTAAAAAGAAAAAGGAATACTTTACACTCTTTTCATTATCTAGTGTCTGTTTCCAATGACTGAGGGAAGGGCTTCTCAAGTAAGCTACAATAGCACAAGCATTTACATTCACATTTATATGAAGAGATGTATTTATGTCAGTATTGTAAAGAGTCAACAGGACGAGCTGAAGGTCTTAAAATTCATTTGGATTTCAAGACTTCCACTAATTTACCCCCTACATATAGTGACTGCTTCATGAGTTTTGGAAACAAAAGGGAATTAATAAGCCTCCTTCCAGCCCATGAATCAAAATCAACTTGGTTATTTTTATTGATATTATGCAAACTAATAAACTCAAGTCTTCTGGGGAAAAATCACAATGTTGCTCCATCTAGGTCTTTTAAAGTTTGATTTGCTGTAAATATTTAAAAAGACTCTTAGACTGAACTTTGAAAAGCCTCTCTAGGGTAGAAAAGCAAGTCATGAACTCACCACACGATATTGCCTATAGTTTCTAAAGATTTAGATAAATTCTCATTTTGAGGCCCCTGAGTATGCTATTTCTTGGGCTTGCTAGGAAACAAGCTTCGTTATTCACCTGGGAGTGTGGGGAACTTAGAAGGTCTTGCTAATACCATTGATAAGGAAGTGTCATATATGCATATATACCTACATGCACATAGACATGCAAAAAGATAAAAAGATCTTGTGGTTTTAACTCAAATGTTTTGAGGTGAGTATCAACAAAAAATAATAAAGTCACTTTCCCATTTTAAACACATGCTGGCTCTGATCCTTGTTCCGTGGAGCCAGACCCCGTGAAGAAGGTGGATGCAGGCACCACGTCATGTGTTCATGAACCTGCCTTTCTTTTCCACTGGGTGGCACTTTCAGCGGCATTCACCATATTTTTGATCATGCCTCATAAAGACACTCATGAAAGAGGACTTCCAGAGATGCTTCCAAAACTGGCACATGTCTGACGTGAGAGGCAGCATTGTGAGGCAAATGCGTGGCCACGGGTCTTCTACTGTAAAGATTTAAGCACACACCATACATTTTGATCAGCCCTTGTGTAAATTTTAGATGAGTAAAAGTAAGTATTTTACCCTACTTGTAAATGATTTAGAGCCAGGCGTGGTGGCTCATGCCTGTAATCCTAGCACTTGGGAGGCTGAGGCAGGAAGATTGTTGCCAGTTCAAGGCCAGCCTGGGCTACAAAGTGAGTTCAAGACCTGTCTCAACTGCATAGTGAGACCCTGTCTCAAAAAGACAAACAAACAAAAAGGGATTTAGGTATGAATGAATATTTGTTAATTTAGCATTTAAACGTATGGCCCGAGTCCCCTGTCCTGGCAGAGGACACTTCAGGTTTCCCCTGGCCTCAGGTACATCCTCACGGATACTGCTGACCACATGTGGGGAGAGCGCCCCAGAGGCACTATGCAGACCTCTGGGGGGCTTGGGTGCCCATCTAAGCGGGTACCACACCCATTGTCTCTGGTCAGCTTCAGCTTCTGCTGATGGTTTTTGGGTTCCTTCACCCCTGACGAGCCCTCAGTGGGTCAGGAAGCTGCAAGCTCTGGTGGCTGTTGCTATCAGGGGCAGAGTTGGGAGGGAAAGGGCTCATAGCTGAGAGCCAAAGGATATGTCATGCAGTCTGCTTTGTGTTTGCCTTTACCACTTTTATTAAAACATTCCAGAAAACTGTTTCCTTTTTTTATCCCACATGAAGCAAAAAAAAAAAAAAAATCTGTTCTGCTACCAGAGATCCACAATTTATTCTTTTTAAAATGTGGTTCTTTTTTTTTTAAACAAAGGAGGAAAAATAGAAGTAAAAAAAAAGAAGTAAAAATAAAAGTTTCCAATCAGTTTTCAATTTTTTTATCAGTCTATGTTCGCAGTACATACTGATTACATTCATCGTGGGGAGTTTGGACATGTACATAGCACATCTGAATTCTTTTTTTTTTTTTTTGTCCACTTCACCTCCCATCCTTCTCTGTTCAACTCTTGTTCCCCTTCCCAGTAAATTGGAAATGCATTTCAAGGCCATAATGTTAAGTGAAATAAATCAGACATACAAGCTTAAAGCCAAGTGTAGTGGCACACGCCTGCCTGCAATCCCAGAATTTGGGAGGCTGAGGCAGGAGGATCACTGCGAGTCTGAGGTTAGCCTGGACTACATGGCAAGACCCTGTCTCAAAAAAACAAAACAAAACAAAGTAAACAAGAACAACAAACATCTGGGCATGGTGGGGTATGCGTGTAATCTCAGCACTCAGGAGGCTGAGGCAGTAAGACTGTGGTGAGTTCTAGGCCAGCCTGAAGTGCATAGTGAGACCCTGCCTCAAAAAGACTGAAAAAGAAAAACAAAAAAGAAAAAGAAAAAGAAAAGCTTAAATATCGCATTTCTTTTCTTATATGAGAAATTCAAAGTATACATAAAGGACTAAATAAAAGATCATAGAAAGTAAGGGGGACAGGTCATTTGCAAATGGGGAGTAGGCGAAGAGATGGTGGGGGGAAGGAAAGGGATTTAAAATAAAAAGCAAGGATTGAGAAAAAATAGAAATCTACAGTTTCTGGCCTGAAACTCAACCCCAGGCTTCAGAGCTTTTTCTTTTACACAAGGTGTGGGCAGGTTTTGGGGCGAAAGCCCCAAGTTTCACAACCTCGAGTGCATCGCCGTCTCTGTGGTGGCTTTTTGGAGATTTGCGGGCCGCGCCTGTGCCCCACCTACGGCATTTCCCAGAGCGGTTCTTTGGGCCTCTTGGGTACCTGGCAATCTCTCCTCCGGGGGAAATGTGGCTTTTGGAAAGGGCAGTAGCAGGTAAGTTAGCAGGTGGACAATAATTGTTTATGAAATCAAGAGAATCTTTAGCAAATCGGATCTGCTCATAGTTCGTCATCTGGGAACCCTGAACATTTTCATACCCTTCTGAAAGGCGCGAAGCAATTTTCTGGGTTTTGTTTTTCATTTTTATGCTGACCTCCCCTAGTGGAACATAGCCTAATAGCCAATAGGGCACGCAGGTGTGATGGCACATGTCTGTAATCTCAGCACTACGGACAGCTCAAGCCACACTTGGAGTCTAACAGCCTAGGCAATTTAGCGACTTACTTACGGAGAGGAGACCCCATTTCTAAACAAACAAATAAATAAATGAGTGCATGCGCACAGGGCCGGGGGAACATGGAAAGTCCTGGGTTCGATTCCCCGTACACAAAAACAAGTAAAATCGAGACAAACAGCGGCCATGCCTTTCGGTTAGTAAGCGCCGTGGAACTGTCATTTTTGACCCCTGGCCCTCACTTTCCACCTGGGCCTGAATTTCGCACTTCGCACCAGTATTTTGCACCGGGGTCTGCACGTGGCACTTGCGGCTGCATTTTCCGCCAGGTCTTTGCCCCGGCCTGTACCGAGTTCCACCACAGAAACGTCCAATGAGGGAACGATATGCAAAGCAGGCGCCGCAATGGCTGCCAGGGCCTGCGGGCCACGTGAACCTGCGGCCTCCGTTGAGTGACCTCTGCTGAGTGACTGCAGCGCTCCATTCGGAGCTAGTGTGCACCTAAGGGGCATCTTAGCTACTTCAAATTCCACGCTCGCCCAGATGCAGCAGGGCAGGGCCAGTGGCAGGTGCTGGGGCAGGGACAAGGCTAGGGGCACGGACAGAGGGCCGACTGAGGGTTTCCGTTTTTTTGTAGGGGGAGGGGCAAGACACCATCAGTGCGCAGGCGTGAAAGTGCCGCGTGCAGCACCATGGGGGGTTGGGGGCGCCTTATATAAGCTCTTAGCCGCCACACCTCGTGGCCCGTGGCCCGTGTGCGCCACAGAGGTGGCCGCAGGCAAGTCGGGTAGCCGGCGCGCAGGAGCTCCGGCCCGCAGGCGTCTCTGGCAGGTAGGGTGCGGGGCCCAGGGTACTGAGGGCAGCCCAGACGGCAGGGGACTCCTCCGGATGCCCCTTGCTGCAAGCGGGAATCCCTCTAGGGACACGCGAAGGGCCCTCTGCCATTTCCAGGCATGGCGACTTGCCTGGAAGCCTCAAGAAGGGTCTGTGGCGGTTGGGCCCTTCCTCTCTAGCCCTCTGCCTACTCCCACTGCCAGAGGTACCCAGTCAGACACAAGGGAAGCATGAGGCGGGGTGCGTCTGTGGAGCGGTGTGGGGGACCTCGGGTTTGTTAAACTATGGACTCTTCGTTACGCAGGAGGGTTCCAGCTCGGAGCTGAGGAATGGGCAGGCACCACTGGGATCTGCTTCACTAGGGAGCAGAAGGGCGCCGGAGCACAGAGAAACAGGCGTGGGAGCTGGGCTCGGGCCTGCGTCCCACCGGGGCTTGGTGGCCCGCATAGGCCGCCGTGCGGAGTCTGGCGACCGAGACAGCGCTGGTAGCTGGGTAGCCTTCAGAGGAGGCGGGACTTGGCGTTAGGGCGGAGCTTGGCAGGGGCGGGGCTTGGTGGCGGGGGCGGGGCGGGCACGCCCCTAGACCCCTAGGGCCCAGCACAGAGTTGAGCGTAGCAGTGCACGAGGGTTATTCCAGGGCCTGGTGTGGCGGCGCGGCCCTCGGGAAAGAGCTGCAGGAAAATCGCCTGTGTCGTGCCTTGAGTCTGGAGGAGCGGGACCTGCTCGAGCGGGCGGAGCTAGAGGCTGCCGTCCATCAGAGCCACACTGTTAGCGTGAGGAGGAGTGAGGCAGGCCTTGTGGGGGGACCACAGCGACCCTGGCAAAGAGCGGAAGAGCCGCATGGAGCCACGGTGTCTCTGACTAGCAGTAGTAGCTCGGCATTCCAGACTCTTCTGGGCTCCAGATTCCAGTTTGAGAGCCGAAGCACTGGCTGCTCACTTCACTCTCCACCTCCCTGTCCCTCTCCCAGGCCCCTTCGTTGCCAGGACGGTCGCCCCATTTTGGGACATTGACACCACCGTACCCTATGACGCAGTGCTAGAAACCACCGTGCCCTGTGACGTGGTGCTAGAGAGGATCACGGCCTTACATTGAGCACAGCTTTCCCACTGGGTAAGCGTTTCCCGAGAAAGAGGGCCCCTCTGCGTCTCCCGCAGCCCCTTTTGACCCTGGTGGAGCCCAGCCCCATGCAGGCAGCAGGTTGTTCTGCCACTCTGTGCCCTGCTGACATTGCCTTTTTGCCACACGTAGCTGTGGCATGCGGGACTGAGTTCCTGGCCTTCTGGAAGAATCCGAAGCAGAGGGTGCGGCCCGCGGTGAGCTGCGGGGAGCTTTGCCATGGGAAGCAGGGGCGGGGCGGGGCGGTGGGGCGCAGAGGGGCGGGGCAAGCACTCAGGGCACTCTCACCCCTTTTGCACTGACAGGCTGTGGAACCCTGAGACACTTCTGCCTTCTTACTTCGCACCGGCCCGGAATTCTTTGCGTCGTGGTACACTCTGAGCTAACTGCCGCTTAGCGTTAGATCAGGCTGGAGAAAGAGGACAATGGCTGTGGTTCTGTTAGAGGACTGGTGCAAGGGAATGGACCTGGACCCCAGGAAGGCCCTGCTGATCGTGGGCATTCCTGTGGAGTGCAGTGAGGCTGAAATCAAGGAGACCGTGCAGGAAGGCCTGTACCCCCTGAGCATGTACAGGATAGTGGGCAGAATGTTCAGGAGGGAGGACAACGCTAAGGCTGTCCTCATCGAGCTGGCCGACACTGTTAATTATGCTACGATACCCAGTTGTATACCAGGAAAGGGGGGTTCCTGGGAAGTAGTGGTTAAACCCCGTACCGAAGATGAAGAGTTTCTCAGTAGGCTGAACTATTTCCTGAAAGATGAGGGCCGGAAAATTGAAGATGTGGCCAGAGTGCTAGGGTGTCGGGGCTTTTCTGTGGAGGATGAGGATGTAGGGACTTCGGGTCCAGTCAGTTCGCTACCTGTGCATCCTGTGAAGGAAAGTCTGTGGTACCGAAAGCTGAAAGTGTTTTCAGGGAGCCCTTCCCCAGGCTCAGGCGAAGAGCCCTTCGAGGCCTGGCTGGAGCATGTCACGGAGCTGATGCAGGTGTGGCAGGTGTCAGAGGCAGAGAAGCGCAGGCGCCTGCTAGAGAGCCTGCGGGGCTCAGCGCTGGCCACCATGCGGGTGCTCCGGGCCAACGATGACTCCATCACGGTGGTGCAGTGCCTAGACGCCCTGAGGGAGATGTTTGGCAGCAAAGAGGATGCTAAGACCGAGCAGCACTTGTTTCTCCAGATGCAGCACAAGTCTGAAGAAAAGGTCTCTGCTTTCTTGCTGCGCCTAGAGCCACTGCTGCAGAAAGTGGCCCGGCAGAGCCCATTTAGAGTGCAGGGCACGGACATGGTTCGCCTCAAACATGTCCTAGCTCAGGCCTCTGTGACCGGGGCCCTGCGGGGCAAGCTGGAGCTCCTAGAACAGCAAGGGTGCCCCCCGAGCTTCCTGGAGTTAGTGAAGCTTGTCCGAGAAGAAGAGGCGTGGGAGCATGCGGTGACGGTGACTAAGGAGAAGCAGACAGGGCAGACAGGGCACGGTGTCAGGGCTGTGGACAGACGGGAGACTGTGCAGATCTGTGCAAACGAGCCTCAGGGCCCTGTGCAGATCTGTGCAAACGAGCCTCAGGGCCCTGTGGCCATAGAGTACACCGCCTCTGCCATGGCCCTCATGGAGAGCAGCACCCAGACAGTACAGGAAGGGATCCCATCAGCCAAGAAGCGCAGGCTGACGCTGTCGGGCCAGGGCACAGAGGAAGGAGCCCAGACCCAGGTGATATGGCTGTGGGAAGGAAACAGGGAGGAATCGGGAAACGGGAAGGGGGCTGGGGCTCTGAGCCACCCCAAGCCCTAGGAAGTACAGGCTCAGCACACCCAGGCGTGCCTCACCCTGGCGCGCAGGACACAGGGCTCCTCCAGGGGAGGGAGGAGCTCAGACTAGCAGCAGGAGACCCGAGCAGGGTGGAGGGGCAGGGCAGCTGGGCCCAACCCCAGCCCCCTCACTCCCCACCAGCCAGGAGGGCCTCCCCACCCCAGGTACAAACCGAACCTGGCACGGGGAGGCCTGCGTTCGGGGAACCCAGGAGGCGCCAGAGGCGTGGTTGGGGAACCGGCAGCTGCAGCACTCAGGAAGCAGCAGATACCCTTATGCGGCTCTTGAGCTTTGAGTCCATCAAGGTAGAGGCTGATGATAGTGAGGATGGGATCTCTGGCCAGGATTCCACCAGGTTACCTCCAGATGCCCACCCTGTGGAGTCTGAGCACAAGACACCCACTGGCCCCAAGGCCACATTGAGCAAAGAGGTGCCTGTCCCAGGGCCACCCTTGCCAGAAGAATCCCAGACCAGTACATCAGAGGCTGGAGACAGACAGGCCACACTCCGGAGGGGAAGTCGCAGGGTGCAGCCCATCTTCAGGATCATTTATACCGCTCTAGGGGAGCCCCACGAATGCAGCATCCTAGACCCCCTGCGTGATTAAGGGCCTGGGGCTCAGCACCCAAGGCCCTTGGGGCCCCAAACGGTGTGGAGAAGGAAGAGGAGGAAGAGGAGGGAGTGGGTGAGAGGACAACTTCTTTCCAGACGGGAGGCGATGGAAGAGGAGCAAGGAGGAATAGATGTGGGGAGTGTTCTGTTGGATTCCTGCAGGGCCCTGCAGAATCAGAAAGCAAGCAGGGAGAACCGGGCTGCAGCTGCCAATGCCAAGCCAGCACCGAACCCTGCTGATTCGGGCACCCAGCCTAGAGGCACCCTGAGGGCCAGCTGCAGTCTGCATGAGGATGCCCGAAGGCATCTGCTCAGTCTCCCCTGAAGGAGATGTTTGAGAGAAGAGGCCATCTCACGTGTGCCAGTTGCCTGGCTCTCTCACTGGTGCGAGTGCCCCATTACTCCTCCATTTATTGTTCCTGTCCCTGGCATAAATTGCTTCCTGTCCGGGAAGCCCACGCATGTTGGTAAGCCCTGTAGTGACCCATGGTGCAGGTAAACGCTCACCCCAACCTGGCCGCTGTTCTTGGGCAAAGCTGTGAGGTGGGCATCAACCCTGCACGGAGGAGAGGGCCTGGCCCTACCGGGGCACCCAGCCATCCACCTGCAGGCCTGGGCATGTGTGGTGAGCTTCCTTCTGAGCCTGCCGAGCCTCTGACCGCTCCTGTCCGGTGCTGTGAGGTCAACCTCTGCTTTCTATGACTGTATCCGGGCCTGCTACCTGCCCCTTGTCCTCGAGGAGTTGTTTGTGTTCTCATTGGAACAGGTCCTGTCTGGAGACCCCAAGCTTCGTCCCAGTGGGAGAGAAGGATGGACGACGATGGAGTCACCTTGTGACTGTGACTGTGACCATGAGTGGGATGACAACTTTGGACAAGAAGAACTGGACGAGGGATGGAGGGACAAGGCTGGGGACTTTGCTTTGACATTCTTCCCATGTTGTTATTTGTGATTTAATTCTTTGGTGTGGTGGGGCATTTTTTGTTGCACTTTCTGGTGTCTTGGGACTGTCTAAAGCTGGGCATAGGGCAGGGCCACCCAGAAGTTTCAACCTAAAGTGAGTGGGCATTGCTAGGTGTCACCATCCTGGCGAGAGGCAGATCTGGAGCCCTCAGGAAGGAGGCAGATGAGGTCGGAGCTGTGGAGGGTGAAGGGTGACCAGACCTGTGGCCCTCATGGCCCCCAGGAGTCCTTTCTGTTTTGTTATGTTTCTTCCCAATGGTTCATCAAATGTTTTTCTTCAATAAACTTTACTGGATGTTCCAACTGCATCCCATCTCAGCTGTGGGTTAGTTTAGAGAAAGGGCAGCAGCTGGGGTGGGGGTGCAGTGGGGGGCTTAGCAGTGGGGCTGGGGGGCAGGTTCACGAGGGCCTGTGGAGTCCTCTTGCCTGGCTGGCTCGGGTTAATGGGATACTGGTGGGTGTGGGTGCCACTGAGGAACTTGGGGAGCTGCAGGAATGAGTTAGACATGGGACAGTGGCAGAACCGGAGACCCCAGGGTCCTTGGCAGTACTCAGAGGGCTCAGCATTTGCAGAGGGTCGGAAGCCCAGTGTGCATGCCCGGGCTGCCTGAGAAGTCCTGGTGAGGACTCCTGTGTTGAGGACCACAGGGACAGCTGCCCCTGAAAGAAGACTGTCTCCATGCTGGCTAAACCTAGCCCTACTTCTGTGTTTGTGCACTTCAGAGCTGGCCAGGGAAATGCTCCCCCGGCCCCCGCCCCGGCTTTATACAAGCCAATGGGTCTGGCTGAGGTGCTGATGTGTAGCCTTTGATGCAATGCAGCAGGTCAGTGATGCTCCGCACACAGCTCCCTACTGCTAAGCGTGAGCTGTCCCACACTGGGACAGAGCCTCGAGAAAGAGCTAGTGACATCCAAACTGTGTCACACAGATGCATCCACACTTAGAGGCTACCTGTTCCTGGAGTCGGGGCTCCTGCGTACCTCTCTCTGCACAATGCAGGGTGCCTTTGTGCCTCCTGCCTGGTGCAGCTGGCAGTGCTCATGTACTTCCTGCCATCCTCAGTCAGCCAACCTTGAGTCACTACGCTCTTCACAAATTAGTAAGACCTGGCCTCAGCCCTGGGTCTTGGCCTTTGTTGCGGTTGGTGTTATTCCCAACTGGACTTAGGAGCTCCTTGGCTCCCCACAACTATAGATATATCTGCATGTTTATTCTCGCCATGGTTTGTGCTATAAGTGGTAGAATGGAATTTCCTTACTAGAATCCCGGTAACTTTTTCCTAAGATTACAAATATAAATTCCTAGCCGAGTGTGGTGGCACAATCCTGCAATCCCAGCACCAGGGAGGCTGAGGCAGGAAGATCTCTGCGAGTTTGAGACCAGCCTGGGCTACAAGTGAGCTCACAGCCACTCTGAAAAACATAGGGAGACCCTGTCTCAAAAATACATACATACATACATACATACATACAATGAACTCCTCCGGGCTGCGACAAGAGGAGGAGGGGAAGGCAAGGAGGGGAAGAGGAAGGACACAATCTTCAGTGCAGCCAAGGAGCAATGGCCAGGACACAGGGGCTGCATCCACATAAGCTGACCAGCCAAGGGGGCTTCGGTGGCCCCAGGCACACAGGGCCATGGGTGTGAGATGGAGGGGAGTGGTAGAGGTCAGTGAGGCTCCACTTGCAGGCTCTGAGGCCCACATGGCTTGACCTTCTCTCGGGGACTCTTACAGCATGACCCATCAGGGCAGGGGACTGGTGGGATCCCCGACACAGTCTGCTAGCCCTTCCTTCATCAGGCAAGGCACTGTCCCCTGCATGTCCGTATCGACAGGTCACTTTCCAGGAGCCCCTCTGACTTGTGGCGACAGCAGAGGAAGACGGGGTAGGAGAAGGGCTGCCCGTACCTTGGTCGGAGTGGGCACATGCATGCCGTGAGCTCCAAGTGGGTGTTAGTGTATGTGAATGAATGTACATATGTATAAATGTGTGCAAGCACAGGTGTGTGGAGCTCCACATTTTCCAGACAAGCATGGTTTCTATACTTTCCTATTAAGTACTTAGTCGCTTTTGTAAAGAGGAATCAGTAGACCACACAGCTGAATTTGCCCTTATTACACTTAATGAAGGAAACTTTCACACTGGCACCTGTAATATCTTAACATTTATTCAAATGGTGCACATTGGTGTGGACTAAGCAAGTACAATTAGAAACACTAAGCGACTGAAAAGAAGCCAAAATGTTCACAACCATTCCTCTCCCTCAAGTCTAAAGAATTCGCAGTCAAAAGACCTGCAAGGCCTTTGGGATCAGACCCACACTGATCTTGCAAGCCATCTCCCTGTATCTTGCCTGCTGGTTCTGAAGCGCCCTGAAGGGCAGAGCACAGGTGGAAGGGGTCATGCTGATGCTTGGAGGTGGCACCTCTCCCCACAGCAGCGACTTCTTCTTCTCCTACTCATCCGGGTGGCATCTATGTGTTGGTGCCCACCCTGTGCCAGCCCCATGCTGGAGCCAGCACTGCAGAAGACTGGCTCTCATCCAGCATGGTCACACGGCATGCTGGATGGCTTCCCTTCAGAGTAGACCTGCAGCACAGCTATGCGGGTAAATGGGATGTCCCTCTGTGATCACGTGCGGGAATAAACAAATCCACAAGCCTTTGTACACAGGGCTGAGAAATGACAGAGATGGAGACAGTTTGCAATGACACCGAGAAGAGCCCTTGGCCTGTACCCAAACAACTACGGCTGTTTATCCTCCCTCTCGAGAAGTCCGCAAGTCAAAGCTCGGCACATAGGCCACAGCAGGGCATGTGGGAGGCTGAGCGCTGTGGGCCAAGTGTGTGCTAGGTGGGCCCACACCTGCCACGACCCGGCAGCTCCCCGCAGTCGGAGTACCTGGGCCCCGGGAGGTGCCACCAGCTAGAGCACTGTGGACTGAGAAACTGGGGGTCACTGACGGTTCCTTGCTTGGAGCAGCTAGCCTGCTAGAGCTCCCCTTGGGTTGACAAAGTCCTCTGTGGGATCACGGAAGTCCAATCTGTTTCCAGCCTAAAGCGTCAGTTCAGGGACATTTTTCACAGAAAGGGGAGGGGAAGAAGGGAGGCAACTTCATTCTTACGGTGCTTTATGGGGGCCGTTCAGTATGCCAGAGGAGCATGATTTCACATGGCCCAAGGGCCAGGGTTCCCCTGCACAGCTCTGGGCACACACTACACATGACAGCACGTGGACTCTGCAGCAGGACAGTGGCGGGGCTCCTCAAGGCCCTTTGGAAAGCAACAAGCACCCCTCTGAGCTGGAAGATGGGGACAAGGACAAGGACACCTTCCACAATGTCACTCCATCATAGTGCCCCACAGATGGCAAGGCACCACGAAATGGTCGCTGTTTTCTCTCTTCTCAGTCCTGCCAGAGTCCGCATTCCCTAAAAGCTATTTGAGTGTGAAGCGAGAAGCAGGAGCTGACGGCAAAGATGTTAATCGGCTGGTGAGATTCAACAGCCTTCTGGTCAGTAGCTTTCTAAGTCACACCCGAGAGACCAAAGGCCTAACTGAACAGCCTTTCTAGCGCATCCCTACGAGCCTGCAGGGCAAGTTCAAACGCGGAGAAAGGGTGATGGGAGAAGGCACAACAATCTGCTGCATATAATTCAATCAAAGACAACGAACTACTCTAAAAAGAGTACGGGAATTAAAAACATATACGGCAGTTAGGCGAGCTCAAGATTAGCCTACGCCAACCTTCAGCCTACCTCAGGCCAGGGCCTGCCATTTACCCACCAGGGATCGTCAATGTTCTTCAGCTTCGCCCCTCTGAAGCCTCGAGGGACTCAGTGCACACTAAAGCCATACCTCTGCCCACACCCCGTATGCTAGGCCACCTCTATTCATTAGAAAGCCTCTGACCCAGCCTGAAACGAGGTCATGAATGTTAAGTGCCTTCTCTCACGTAAGGGAACATCATGGTGTCGGAAAGATATGATACTGCATGTAAGTAACATCAACCTAAGAAGGGAAGAGAAAGAAGCAACCAGAGGGAGGAAGGAACCAGCGACTTGGGGCAGCCAGTCTTGTCCAGGACTCATCAGCTTCTGAGCAGCCTGGGGGAGCTGCAAGAAAGCAGAAGCAGCTATAAGACTAGAGGTGCACAGCCCACCCAGCAACCAAAAACAGGCTCCTGGGGCTGCGGGCTGCTTCCACCATCAGGAGCTAGGGGCCAGCTCAAGTGCACCTCGTGCAGAGACGGCCACTTGTGCTTCGCTGGGGGAAGGTCTACATGCCAGCCATTTGTGCTGTCTTTGAGAGAACTACCGTGCTCTGTGCTTGGACCCTGCCGGCACGTTCGCTGGCTGCTAGCACAGGGGCATGCATACTGGGCTACTGAGTTTGAATGTGAAGTCAGGTGGGAAATAGTGGACTGGAATCCACAAAGCCGGGGTGGCTTCCTGATTCTAGCATAAACCAATGAGGTGGTTCCCTAGACCCCTTCCCTTTCTAAGTCTTCACTTCCTAGTCACAAGTCAGGGCTAACAGAGACCAGAGACAGCCCAGAGCAGCTAGAGGACACATGGGAGGTGCTGGGCGGAAGACGTTTCTTAAGAGAGCAAGACCGACCGTGGCTCTGGCAACTTGGAAGCATCCTCAGGGAGGGGTCTGTCTGTGCCTCTATAAGACAGAGTAGGACGGCAGTGTCCTGGGCAAGGACTCAGGAATATTTCTGCCCCAATGGGTCACTTGTCTGTTTGTCCCTTGAGCTGGCAGCACCCACCTAGAAGAGCTTCTCGTAGCAGTTCCCACAGTGGATGGTGTCACGGTGGATGTAGATCTGATCCAGGAGGTCACCCATTGGCTTACTGCAGATGCCACACTGAAAGAGAAAACAAGGTGGTGGTCACCGTGCCAGTGGGGCAGGTCAAGCAAGTGGAGCAGGAGAGGGCCCGCGCAAAGTGGGCAGGCAGATGCGTGAGCTGACAGCACATCCGGGACTTTCCAGAGACAACCGCACATGGAAACAAACACACACAAACAACGAAGCAAAACTCAACCTCAAAAACAAGCAAAACTGAAAAACCACAAAAACTGGCTGGCAGAATCATCGCACAGTGGTCAGGAGCCTGATGTCAGAATTCAGCCTTTGCTCCACTGTTCATTAGCCAGATGGACTAGAGTTACTCCAAGCCCCAGCCTCCATGTCCTTGTCTATGAAAGGGACAAAGGATAGGAGGCACTGCCCAAGGTCACCAGGAGCACTCGGGGACACAGACGACGAAGAGCGCTTAGTCTAGGGCCAGGCACCAGCGCTCAGCGACTGCCAGCGGCCCTGCTGTTGCAGGAGAGAAGGTGAGGCATTACTGGTGATGTGTGAGGTCCAGAGGAAGGTGACGGTAGAGTCCCCTGAAAGGGAAGGACCTCTGCCCAGCGCACCCTTGCAGCATCACGATGCTCAGGTACCCCTCTGGGAAGGCCAGTCTCAAACCTAAGGCTAAGTTCTCTGGCTCTAGCTTCCCAAAGGGTGCTGGGAAGGGCAAAGAAAGCCCGGGAGGCACGTCCACGGCCCTTTGCTCACTTCTGCCAGGCGCCCTTCCAATGGAAATGGGGCACATGGGGCACCCTTTTACTCCCGGACTCCTTTCTCCTGGCAGTGGTCCCTCTCAGTCATGTATCGTGATTCTGTCATTTTAATTAATGTGAACCAGGCTTGAACTTGCACTGAGGTGGCTGACAGTGCAGACCCATTTGGTGTCACCTGTAAGCAAAGTGGGCCTTCAGGGGCTCCACACCCTGGACATCAGAGATCCCTAAGAGCCACCACCATGTGGTGACCAAGGGTGTAACACTATAAGTTAGACTCCCCCCTGGGAGGGAAGGAAAGCCTGAACTAACATGAACCGCCCTGGGCAGCTTTTCCTGGGATGTCCTTGGCTCTGATGCCACAACCATGACCGCCACCTTCAGTTCTACATGGCTCTGTGACCTTAGAAAAACGGTACCCATGGAAGTGGCTATCAGGCCCTCTGCTCACCCTCCGAGAATCCCCTGTACGTCCAAGGCCGACTTCAGCTCATGTCCCACAGCCTGAAACCAGCCCTGTGCACCTCTCACCTCACATCCCAGGACCTCCGCATCCAAGAGCTCACCACCCTCCCCTTCTCCTCCCCCCATGCGGCCATGATTCCCTCCTCTCCTTACAGTTGGCGACCATGCTTTGCACGGGCCAGGAAAACAGAAGCAACTGCAAGAGAAAGTCCCTCACTAGTGGCCAGAGGGGTCCTCTGGTGGACTCCAGGTGCACTGAGAATAAAATCTGAAGTCCATGTCCTCCAAGGCCTACAGAAAGTAATCCGCAGATACCTCTGTGACCGCATCTCCTACCATTCATTCTCTCACTGGCCAGCCTAGCTAGAAATGTGTGCTGCTGCCCCAGTGCCTTTGCACTTGTTGGCTTGGTGTGAGGAAATCTTTCCCAGAAGCCACTTCAGTCTCAGTGTCAGTACTAAGCCCTGCCCACACTCACTCAGTCTTGGGGGCCCTCAAAGCAGCACCCTCCTTTCTTACCTTAAAGCAATATTCATGGCAGCAGATACCGAGATGCTCTAGGGTGATCTTCGGACAGTCCTGGATCTCACGGCTGCAGTAAGTGCAGACCCCTCCCATTGTTCTATGAGATGAGGAAGAAGCCGGCAGTCAGGCTTGCTGTAGGCCTCTGCGTTACCCCTCCAGAAGGGTCCTGGGCCTCACAGCCCCTCAGGCTAGAGTTTCAGGTACAGACCTCGGGCTGACTATCTTCCCTGTCCTCTGCTTTTCCCCTCAGACAGGACCTGCTGAGCTGCACCTCTGAGCGGACCCTAAGGCTGAAATGAAGGGTGCTTTCTCTCCGGAAATGCGGGCCTACTTCTGACAGGACCTGCGGCCGTATCAGCTCCCCTCCAAGGCCCTGCAGCACCGGGACATCCTGGATGTGCCCTTCCACCCTGCCGCTGGACAGAGTCCACTCTCCAGGCTTCATAGTGCCTAGCGCAGCCTGCTCCTCCCTCCACCACTTACAGCTCACGGTTTTGTACACTCATGCACGTGAGCGTGTGAATGACTAGGGCTGGCCCTCCCTCCCTCCCCGCAGGCCAGGGTTCACCAGTAAGATTTGAGTGTGGAGCTGCTGGGACAGGGAGCAGAGGCCTCTCCTAGGGCCTGGATGTGGCTGGGTGGCAACAAGACAGGGGGTGGGACATTCGTATCTCTTTCCTTTCCTCCAGGGTCCTGGGAGGAACCCCCTAGTCTTAGCTCTCTCGCTTCCGCCCTTTTTTGCCCCGGCCCAGCAGTGGCCTGTGAATGTCAACCCCAGGCATTCAGATCTGCTAAGTGAGAAGGCACAGCAGAGCAGACACCGCCCCAGCCTGGGAGGCCGCGTGACCTAAGGCTGGTGACTCCCCTTGGACTTCCTTCTTTCACTGGAACCTGAACATATTCAATCCCCAAGACTCTGTGCTCTCCTGCTCTAAGAGTTCACAAATAGGGCTTTATGAGAAAGACCACTCTGCACCGTCCTGCAGCCTGAGTCCTACGTCTCTTTTCTGTCTTCCTGACCACAGCAGCCTAGTACTCCTTTTGATTTTTCTACCCACCATTCTGTTTTGTGGTTGCCTTTCTTTTGACATTAGCTCACACGTGTGAGCTAATTAAGCAACCAATTAGGGCCTAATTCCGGGTGTCTCTGCTGCTGACATGAGTCCCCTGGGCTTTCTGACATCAGTTCACCTCTTTGTAGCCTTTTATGTCTACCCTGTGCTCTCAGCTGTATTCAAAGGCTCTCACTGCCACAAGTGTGACATTCCTGTAAGGGAGGAATCAGCCTCCCCTGGGCCCTGAACCACATGGCAGAGCTGCAAACAGCCTGGACACTGCGAAGCAGTAGGCAAAGGCAAACAGAGCAAGGAGGCCTTCCTGGGGTCTCCCCCACAGAACTGGGGACCCACATGAAGAAGGCGGACATACCTCTCGGGGTGTGGAGTGCCGTCATATGGGCCTCTCTTCTGCGGGTCATAAGAGTCCTCAGTGCTGCTGACACTGCGAGGAGTATAACGGGGGAGGAAGGCAAAGGACGGAGGCAGATCACTGTCACATCCACGCATAGGGGACGGCCCGCCAACCACCCCTGTGGCTCCAGGCTGAGACACAGCTTCACTGGAGAGCCTAACTGCAGCCACAGGAGCTGATACTGAGGACACGAACTGCTCCTGAAGTGCTCTTTCATGGGGGACAAAGAATGCCCACGTGGTGAGAGAGGTAGCAAGGCAGAGAGATGGCAAGGTGTCCTTGGACAGCCACCACTGACCATGGCCAGCGGGAACAGCAGGGCAGGATATAGCAGTCACACAAAACCATGAGTGTGGAACAGAACAAGCTTTAGCCGGGGCCCCTGAGCCCGCCCTCTGTGGACCCTGGAGAGAAAAGCGTCACTCAACACCATGGGGGACTATGTTTGGATTTCTTTTTTCTTTTTTTCTTTTCCTTCTTTCTTTCCTTCCCTCCTTTCTTTCTTCACCATTTTTGGGTGGAAGTGTTGTGGGGTTCATTTTTCCTTTTTTCCTTATTTTGTTCAGTTTTTAAAATATGGCTTCTCATTCTTTTTTGATCTCTTCTGTTACTTTTACCTAATTCTGTGAATTTTCTTCTACTCCGTTTAGGAGAACTGGATGCTGGGCCAATTACACTGCAACCACCCCGCCTAAATTAACAAAGGGAGTGGGATCTTGGGACAGAGACAAAACCCTAGTGTCACCATGCCCACAGCGTGTTAATGAAAAGCAGATACTAACTAAAGAGAACTCCATACTAGCGAGGAAGTCTTTCTACTATAACTGGCCCACAAAACTCTGCACAAAAATTTAAAAATTAAACTAGTGGAAACATAAGAGGACACTACAACAGAAGGCCTCCAAAAACTCCCAACTCCCACAAAGTCAATTCAGGAATATCAATGGGAGAAAAATCAAAAGTCCAACAACTAAATTAAATGAAATGATAAAAGAGAAGATTAAAAAGCAAATCACTAAGGTTCTCAGTGAGATCAAAGATCATACAACTAAACAGATAATGGACTTAATAAACAAAATATTAGTAAGCTTTAAAAAGACACTGATAAAAAGCTAGGCGACTGAACAAAACAATGTCAAATATGAATGATCAGTTTAGCAAAGAATCAGAGTCCATGAGAAGGTAATAAAAAGAAACCGAGGACATAAAAATTTCTATTGAATGTAGTGGACAGTTCTCTGTGGAGATTTCTTGTTGTTGTTGTTATTTTGTTTTCAATACCAGGGATCAAATTCATGACCTCGCACCTGCGAGCAAGGCACTTGTGCCGCTAAGCTAAATCCCCAACTCCACTCAAAGATATCTTAAAAACAACAAGAGAACATGGAGAATGGTTCCAATATCTCCCAGACAATGAAAATAAGACTAATCTAAAATTAAGTGGAATTAGTGAAAAACCAGAGGGTTACCCAAATAGCATACAGATTCACTAACAAAAAAATATAAGGAATGGATTTTGGATCTTGCATGCAGATTAAGTGAGGCATACAGAACCCCAAATTGCAGTAATCAGGAAAGAACTTCTCCACAAAAAACAGTCAAAATCCCAGAAGTGTAACAAAGACAGAAGCTTAAAAGTTGTTAGCAAAAAGTAAAAAATCACTTATACAGGTAAACTCATTAGAATTACAACAGATTTCTCAATACAAACCTTAAAGGCCAGGAAAGCTTGGAGTGAAGAGTTTCGAGCCCTATAGAAAACAACTTCCAGTGCACACTATCTTTCAAAACTGACAGAAGCCAGGTCTGGTATCATACTCATACATCTCAGCACTCTGAAAGCTGAAGCAAGCGCATCACTGAGAGTTCAAGGGCTGGCATAGTGAGACTGTCTTTTAATGACAAAGGACACCTTAAGAAATTCATTAATATCACACTGGCACTACAGAAAGTTCTCAATGATATCCTAGAAAAAGACAAGCCAAAAACTCAGCCAGGGGATTAGCTGAGTGGCACAAGCAGCTGCCTGGCAAGCACAAGGTCAAGATTTTGATCCCTGGTACCAAAAGAAAAGAATGCCAAAAGCTCTAGTAGAATGACTATAAGGCAGGGTCAGCAGTTAGGCAGAAGGTAGAACAAAAGCAATAGGAAAATCATACAAAGACAGGATAAGTATTTTTCAATAATACCTCTCAATGGGAATGATCTCCACTCTCTAATCAAAGAAACAAAGTGGCAAAACAGATCAAGAAACAAAACCCAGCTGGGCATGGAGATGCATGCCGGTAATTCCAACACTAGGGAAACTGAGGTAGTAGGTTCACCATTAGTTTGAGGCCAGCCTGGGTCACACAGTGAGCCCAAGGCTAGTCTGAAGTACATAAGGAGACCCCTCTCAAAAACAAAACAAAACAAAAAAGTTGGGTGTGGTGGGGAATGTCTGTAATCCTAGCACTTGGGAAGCTGAGGAAGGAGGATCCCCACAAGTTTGAGGCCAGCCTGGGCTCAAGGCCAGCCTGCACTGCAGGCTGAGTTCAAGGCCAGCCTGCACTACACAGTGAGACCCTGTCTCAAAAAGCAAGCAAGCAATCCAGGCAGCCCAATTATATGCTGTATACATTAAAATTCACATAATCCAGAAAGAAATTTACAGTCTAAAAAATCAAAGGATGGAAAACAACATTCCATGCAACATGAATCCAAAACCATTTAGGAGTAGCTATTACATTTTCAGACAACATTGGTTTCAAGCCAAAAATTATCAGAAGCAAAGAAGGTCGCTACACATTGACTGAAGGAACAATTCAACACAGAGATAACAATCATAAACATGCATGCATCAAATACCAGCACATACAACTTCATAAAGTAAACACTACTGGACATAAAAGATCAGATAAACTTCAGTGCAATCATAGTGGGGGACCTTAGTACCACAGTGCCACAAATAGGTCAACTAGACAAAAAAATCAAAGTGAAACAAAACCTTCAAACAAATGGACTTAATAGATGTCTAAAGAATATTCCACTCAATGATAGAACACACATTCATTGCAGTAACAGACCATATGCTAACCTACAAATACGTAAGTCAATGCAAGAAAACTGAAATTATAATTTGCATATTATCAGATCATAGCCCGATAAAGCTAGAAATCAAAGGCAGTAAAACACAACAAGTATGCATGTGCATGGAAATTAAACAATAAACTTCTGAATTATCAACTGGTGATAGAAGAAATCAAGGAAGAAATGAAACATTTCCTAGAATCAAACAGTAATACCAGCACAACATACCAGAACTTATCAGACACAGGGAAAGCAGTCCTAAGAGGGAAGTTTACAGCTGTGAATGTCCACATCAGAAAAACAGAGCAAGCCCAAATAAATAATCTAATCATGTACCTCAAGGTGCTAGAAAAACAAAAATAATCCAAATTGAAACCAAGGAAGATAATTATAAAGATCAGAGTGGGAGTCAATGAAATTGAGACTAAACAAAATACAAAAATCAGTGAAGAGCTAGTTCACTGAAAGAATAAACAAAAGAAACAAATCCTTACCCAGTCTCATTTAAAAAAAAAAAAAAAAACCATGAAATCAATACAATTAGAAATGAAAAGGGTGAAATCACAATGGACACCACTGAAATCCCTATTAGTGGCAGACACTTTGAAGACCTGTTGTTATGGCTTGTGTTTAAATGTTCCCCCCAAAACTCATGCAGTTATGGAGTCAGGTAAGTCCAGTGTTTGTGACTGGTTCATTGTCTAGTGCTGGGATTGGCAGTGTGAGTGCTGCACCTGCCCAGGGAAAAGGAACTGACATACAATGTAAGGGAAGGAAGGAGGCACACTTTCCCCTTTTGCCCTTTTTGCTCTTGTCATTTGCAGCCACGCCACACTGCCTTGGAGCCAGATTAGTATAGACTGAGACCTCCACATACTGTGAGCTAAATAAACCTTTCCTTCCTTAATCTTGGGTATCAAGTATTTTGTGTCAACAATGAAATAAAAGTAACAAAGACAACTGTTCACCAATAAATTGGAAAATTCAGAAGGAATGGATAAATTCCTAGGTACAAATGAACTACCAAAACTGAACCAAGAAGATACAAAAACCCTGAATAATCCAATGACACGCAATGAAACTGAAACAATAATAAAAAGTCCAACTAAGAAAAGCCCAGGATCTGATAGATTCACTATTGAATTCTACAAGAACTACCAGGAAGATCTAATAATTCTCAAAGATCCAATAATTCTCAAAATCTGTAACGAAATTGAAAGAGAAGCAGCACTCCCAAAGTCATTCCTGCAAGTTAGCAGTACCCTGATTCCAAAACCAGAAAAGGACCTGAAAAGACAACTGCTGGGCAATCTCTTTAAATAATATAGATGCCAAACTCCCCACTAAGGTACTGGCAAACCATCATCAAAATGCAACAAGTCACTGAAATTACACTACATCATGACTAAGTTGGCTTCCTTTCAGGGATGCAGACATAGTTCAATATATGCAAATCAATGAAAGCAATATGCCACATTAACAGAAACAAAGACAAAAATCACATGATCATCTCGATAGATGCAGAAAAAGCCTGTGACAAAATCCAACATCCATTCATGATTTTTTAAAAAACTTAAGAGCCAGGGATTTAGCTCAGTGGCATAAGAGCCTACTTGACAAGTGCAAAGTCATGAGTTTGAGCCGCAGTACAAAAAAAAAAAAAAAAAAAAAAAAAAAAACAAACCCTGAAGAAAATGGATATAGGAGACCTTGTGTCAATCTGATAAAAAATCCCTCTCTGACAAACTTACTGCCAACATCATATTAAATGGGGAAAAGCTAAAAGCTTTTCCTGTAAAATTAATAACAAGACAAGCATGTCTACTAGCACTACTCCTATTCAAAATAGTACTCCAAACATCAGCTGGAGAATCAGGCAAGAGAAAAAATTAAAAGGGATATGTATAGGAAAAAAATTAGTCAAATTATAATTTGCAAATGACACGATCTTTTATATAGAAGGCCCAAAAATTCCACTAGAAGACTCCTAGAAGTAATAACCAAATGCAGCACAGCGGGATACAAAATTAACACCCATAAGTCAATGGCATTCCTGTACACTAATAATGAACTCACTAGAAAGGAATTAGGAAAACAGTATGTTTTCCCAATAGTATCGAGGAAAATTACGCCTGTGATCTTAGTATTCTACAGATTGAGGCGGGTTGGATCACCACAAGTTCACGGCCAGGCTGGGCTACATAATGAGTTCAAGGCCAACCTGAACTGCATAGTGAGACTTTGTCTCGAAAACAACCCAAAACTACAAACAAACAAAAAATATTTCAGATGTACAAAAAAAGCTCATGAAAATAAACATACAAGTCAGGCATGGTGGCACACACCTGTAATCCCAGTACTCAGGAGGCTGAGGCTGGAGGACTGCCATGAATTCGAGGCCAGTCTTGGCTACATGGTGAGTTTAAGGCCAGCCTGACCTCCATAGGTGAAATCGTGTCTCAAAAAGAAAGGAGGAAAAGTTAAATATTTAGAAATTAACCTAAGCAAGGAAATGAAAGACCTCTATGACAAAAAATTACAGTGATGTTCAAAAAAAAGGAGATTGAAGGGGACATCAGAAAATGGAAAGACATCCCCTGTTCCTGGACAGGCAGTATTAATGCTGTCAAAATGGTCATACTCCCAAAACTGGTATACAAACTTTTAAAAATTCCAATAGTATTCTTCACAATACTAGAGAAAACATTCCCTAAAATTCCTATGGAACAAGAAGAGACCTAGAGTAGCCAAAGTGGTTGTGAGCCAGAAAACCACGACAGGGGGCAAAGCTACGATGATAAAAATGGGACGGTAGTGGGTCAATGCTACAGAACAGAGGAGGCGACCACACAGCAGATACACGCAGCCCTCTGACCCCTGCGAAAGGGGCCAGAATCATACCCTAGAGGAAACAATCACCTCTTTCACATATTGTTCTGGGAAAACTAGCTCTCCACATGCAGAAGACTGAATCTAAAACCACATCTCAGGCCACATACTAAACCGAAAGCAAGGTCAGTCAAAGATCTAATTGTTCAGACAGACACACTTACTTACTAGAAGATCAAATAAGGCATGGGCACAGGCAAGGACTTTCTGAACAGAACCCCAGCTGCATCAGAAATAGCACCAAGCACCAACAAATGAGATCACAGCGAAATGAAAACCTTCCGCACAGTGAAGGAAACAACCAACAGAGTAAAGACATAACCTATAAAATGGGGAAAAATTCTTGCCAGCTATTCCTTGGGCAGAGGATCAATATCTGAGACATCTAAAGAACTCATACAATCAGAACCCTCAAATGAAAGAACCACCAAAAATGATCAACTGAAAAATCAGCACAGAGCTTCCTCAGAAAAGGTAAAAGTAGAAATTCCATTTAATCCAACGAGTCCATTCTAGGGAAAGACATCGCATTGCAGTGGTATGTGCACACTCATGTTTAGAGCAGCACATTCCATAGTAGTTAAATCCTGGCAGTGCCTAAGCGTCCATCAACGGATGGATGAAGTGAATGTAGCACAGTGGAGTACTACTGTGCTAGAAAGAAGGACAGGCTTGAGTGGTTTGTAGGAAAATGGATGCACTTTGAGACCAGAAGTGTACCTGAAAGAAATCAGATACCTAAGCTTCAATACTGCATGTCTATTATACGAGAAACCTGAAGTTTAAATATATTAAAGTGCAAATAAAGGATAATAGGAAATAGGGAGGGAGGTATTTTGCAAATGGGAAGGGAACCAAGAGATAGACAGAAGGGTTAGGCTGGGACAGGGAAGGGAACATAAAAAGCATTAAAATGTTTATGTCCACAGACAGGCTCTCCATTATGAATGTAATCATTATGCACTGAAAACATGTACTGATACTTTTTTAAATTGGCGGCGCACGCCTGTAGTCCCGGGACTTGGGAGGCTGTGTGAGGCGGGAGGATGGCTGCAAGCTTGAGGCCAACATGGGCTATGAAGTGAGTTTAAGGCCAGTCTCAACCGCATAGTGAACTAACCCTGTCTCAAAAAGATAAAAACATTTTCTCCTAAATAAATACTGCCAGGGAGGGATAGCTAACTAGCTACAAGCCCTGGGACACAAGGTGTGAACAAAATTTAAATTAAACAGGACGCCCTCCCCCGTTTGAACACACTCATCTCATCACTGTCGCAGCAGTTCTGGAAGTGCTCTCTCCACAATGGCTTTCGGAGGCCTGGTGGGAACGCAGTGAGGGCTGAGCACCAGCCTGCAGAAAGGTGGGCTTGTCAAACATGAGGCTGTGTCCCCACCCAACCAGCTCGCTAGATCCGGCACCGTGTGACTTCTGTGTCTTCCCCAAAGTCAAAGTGATCGTGACAGTTAAATGCTTTCACTTCATCCAGCCATGAAAGTGCATAAAGACATCATGAAAGACGAGTCCAGCACTGTCTGACGCAGTGAGAGAGTAACAGGCTAAGTATGCTTAGTATGGGGAGAGCACTTTGAGATGGACTAGTGACAATCTGCCTTGTATTGTAGTAATTTTTAAACAAAATAAACTGTAATTTACTACTTTTTTTTAACCAGACCTCATACCTGTTAATGCGGCCATTTCCTAGGGAGCTGTGTGGTGGTCCTGAGAGGCTAAGTGACCCGCCCATGGTCATGCTCTGAATAAAGGACAAGCTAGATTTGAAGCTAATGTGCTACTTTCTTCTTAGCATTAAGCTCATGCCTAAGCTTCCTAGAGGGAAAGCAAAAAGCGAAACTGCCATGGACTATGAGATTTTCACTGTCCACTAAAAAAATCTGCAGGGTTTTCATAAGACATATTTGACTGATTGCTAAATTCTATTGTAAAACAGGGTCAGTTGTCAGACTCTAAGAAAGCCAACAGACTGGTGGGACTCGGAGAGGCAAAAGCAGGAGATGCATAGTTCAGTCAAGTGAACCCCGGAGAGGCCGGCAGCAGCTGGCAGTGCTGGCACTCCTGGCTGTCCCGGGGGCCTCGCATACATCATTCCCATTACTGCTCATCTCGAACTTTCCCGGACATGGTTACAGAGACGCATGACAGATGAGTGGCGCCAGGGGACGCAGAGGGGTGCTAATGGGTCTGTGGGTTCTTTTTGGGCTGAGGAAAATGTTCCAGGGTTGGACAGTGGCGATGCTGCTTGCTTGTGTGAATACACAAACATCTCTCAGATCAGCCCCTTTAAACGGTCAGTCAGAACTCGGTCTGCTGAGAAGCGTCATCCAAGGGAGTGCAGGTGAGGATGCTGGGGCAGAGGGGCCAGCTGAGCCAGCCTGCCCTTCACCCTCATGCTCCTGCCCGTCATCCCAAGGCCCACAGAGAGCCAATCTGGACAGCCTGGAGGCCCAACCCTGGTATAAGGCCGGCACACTGCTCCAGCTACTAATCCCATGCCGCTGCAGCGAAGCACCGTGTTATAATAAGCATCTCTGCCTCAGTGTGTTCAGAGTGGGTAGGTGGTAGGGCACTGAGGTGACATGGAGGTACCCTGCCACATAGCACCAGAAAACAAGCAGGTGAGAAGTTGAACAGTGAGGAGTGACACACAGCTAGGCACTGTGGGCAGCTTGGCACGATCGGCCATGGCTGCCCTGAAGCTATCCGGGAGCCGGCCCTGCACGAGGCTGGCTCAGAGCCTACTGCGGGAAGCCGAGGCAGGGAGAGCTTGGGTCTTGGCCTTACCAGCTGTGCAGGGTGGACGCCGGCCTCCCGGAGGACACCTCGCTGGCATTCACGTACTCCTTCACGAAGAGAATCCCTCTGCTGCTGCACACACAGAATTTTACCAGGTGACGCTGTGAGCCAGGGCCTGGCCCCCAAGAAGGGCTCAGTTACACACACACACACACACACACACACACACACACACACACACACAGAGTCCCCCATGAAGGAACCACAGAGGCTCACGGGGAGGCATCCAGGTGGTCTTCTACCTCCCAGAACATAGTCCAGCTTCCAAAACCCAAGGGCAGCTGCAGATACAGCTTCGGGCCCTGGACTCAGGCTGGCCCCTCAGCCTGCGGCTGCAGCCATGTATAAGCTACAGCTCTAGAAAGCAGCTCCCTGCGGTGTGCTCCCCTCCATGCAGATCAGGCCTCAGCTTCTCTGAGGAATTCTGCTGCTGGCAGCGGAGGACTCTCGGGTTCCCCTGGGGATCAAACCCAGGGCTCTGTGCATGCTAAGCAAGTCCTCTGGCATTTGGCTACTTCATCCAAGCTCTTTACTTTTTATTTTTAATTTTGAGAGAGTGTGTCAGGAGCTTCTCAGAATGGTCTCAAATTTGTGATCCTCTGTTTCAGCCTCCTGAGCAGCTAGGAATGCAGGCCTGTACCACCACAATGGGCTTTGGCTTCCTAACGGGATGTGGAGAAGGGTGAGGGGGATTATGTCGGAGGAACTAACACCGAATTATGTGGTCACTCGGACAACGGGCTGCTGAGAGTTGGGAAAGCACTACGGGGGAACAAGAACTGGGACTCTTCCTTCCAGGGAGGACCCAGGGAACCCCTGTAGTGCCCACAGAAAAGTTCCCAGCAGCCAGCTCGCCCTCCTTACGTGCTTGAGCCAGTGTCCAGTTCACTCAGCGGGGCCGGCATATAAACATCATGCTGCTCAGAAGCGGCAGCGGCGCTGACGGTAGCAGTGACCACACAGCTTGTGGGACTTCTCACCCTGAAAGGAAAGGAAGAGGCAAACCTGTCAACACAGAGACCTGACAGCTGCCCAGGCCAGGACGGGGAATTCCAGCCTAGCCTGGAGACTGCCACTTCGAGGGGTTTAAATGAATGCCAGCTTCTGCGCAAGGTGTCTGTGCATCTCTTGACATCTGTCCTGCATATTTCTTGCATCTGTCCCTAATTTCCATAGGGACCAAGTGGAACTACTTGCTCTGTAGAAGTGGCCCAGTCACCATGCATCAGTGGCAAGACTTCTGTCTTCCAGTGTTACCCTGAACTCCCGACTGACTCAGGGCTGCTGGGGCGTGAGTCGGGAGGCACAGAAGGGAAGACGCTGTCTAGCTTACCTCCTGCCCCATCCCGTGGAGAACAACGGGGAGCAGAAGGCCAAGGAGATGGCCCAGTGAATGTGGTGCCTATGAGTGGGAACCTCCCATGCGCCCCGTTCTGGAGGTGTCCGCCAGCATCAGAGGTGGGACACAGATGGACAGGGTGGATTTTCTGCCATCTGCAAGCCCAGGTTTCAGGCCTGAAATCTGACCTCTTAGGCAGCTCGCAAGGCCAGGACCTAACTCTGCTGCCCCCAGGTATCCGAGTTAACCACAGAGGCCTGGTGCCATCCAGGGCATTCGGTGGCACCACTCCTGACTATCTGTCTGTCCTTCCCAGCTCGTGTTTGTCTACCTTCCAGCAGTTTTGGGCCACTGCCATGGGTGGACATTCCCGGGGCTCAGCTAAGCTCTGCGACTGGTTGACTCAGGAGCATCACCCCTAGCCAAAGAGTTCTGCACCCAAGACCACAATGAGTTCACGACCAGCAAGAAGGAACCCTGGGGATCTAGCATCCACCTGCCTCTCATTCTCACTGTGTCGCCTCCACCACACTAAATGGCCCAAGGCTCCCCAAATGGGCCAAGCTCTCCCATGGCTTTACAGGTAACACCTCACTCCCACGCTCACACTGTGGGGCGTGTGAGCCTCCAGCCTCCAGAAATCCCCTCATTCTGGCCACTCCCCAACCAGTGTGCAATTCGAGGATGTAGCAGAGAGACTGAAGAGGCAGGCTGGGTGGGAGAGAAAGTTCCATGGATACCTGGAGACAGGTGGAGACAGAACGCACGCAGGGCCAAAAAGTGACACAAGAACTGCTAACAAGAGGAGTCAACAGTAAGCAGGAATGCAGCACCCCGTGGCTCATGTCCAGAGAGGGCTCAAGGGGACGGAGAATCGAAGGGGCAAAGCTACAAGTAAAACTAAAAACCCCATGGCGCCTCCCACAGGATGGCAGCGTCAGCACCTGGGCCCCGAGCTGCCTGGCCCTCACAGGGAGACACGGCGCTTGCCTGCAGCCCGCAAGCCCTCGAGGCCCTGCTCCCGCCTCCACTCACCTCACCTCCCAGCCCGCAGCCACACGGCCCATGGTTAGGCCCTCTTCCCTCTCTCCACATGTGGCCTCCGCTTACTAATAAGTCAGGCAGCTGAGTGTCCTGTTAGGACATGGGGCCAGAGTGGAGGCGGGCCTGAGGGGTGACCGAGAGCGTGCATTCCTGTCCTTGGCACCTTCCTTCTCTCTCTGCTGCCACGGGCTAAGCTGTCCACTATGTCCTCTCACAATGCTATTCCTGCCTTGGAGCCAGCAGGCCAGGGACCAAACCCTCCGGAATAGTGGGCCAAAATAAACCTCCTTTAAGTCACAAGTATCAGCTGTTTTACCCCACCTACAGGAAAATGACTAAGACAGACACACAGATAGGCCAGAGGTCACAGCAGGTCGGTGGGTCACAGTCAGGTAAGGGAGCAGGAAAACAGCCACAAAGCACAAGGAATGGGAGAACCTTAGATTACGCCCCATCCTGCTTCGAAGCCGAAGCCTTTGCTACACTTCATGCTGGGCAGGAGTCAACCGTAGGCTCCTGGGAACCAAAGGTATGGAAGGCAGAAAGTTCTTTCAGAGATGGAGATTCTGTTCACAGGCAGGAATGCGCTGCTCTCATCAAATCACATCATTCTCTCTTGCCCTCTCTATCCTGCTCCTGTATGGTGCACAGCTCCGCGGCCCTGCCAAAGAGCACGCTGCAACCGACCCAACAACTCCTGCATCCCTTGGAGGGCTGCCAAAGTGATTTGAGATGTGGGACAGTCTTAGGCTGCTTTAAAACTTATTCTCAATCCAGAGGATAAATAAAAGACAGCATGGAATAGGGAGACACAGTAGACCTCGGCAAATGGGAAGGGGAGAGAGACGGAGGCCAGGGAAGGAGAGACAGGCAGTATTTTAAACAGGAAAATGTATTATCATATACCAACTCCCACATGTACTAATAACAAAAAAGAAAACCTCAGTTACTCTCTACCGGGGAAAATTAAAATATGTAGTAAAATAGGTTTCAAACAGCAGTCACTGGGGGCCAGGGATTTTTAGCTCAGCGGCAAAGTATCTGCCTGGCAAGCACAAGGTGCTGAGTGTGAGCCTCAGCACCAAAAAAAAACCCCAGTAGTCAACATGATTTGGCACAGACGGGCATTGCTCTACTGAGGCCAGGGGTGAGCAAGCGGCCACCCCGGGAGACAGGAAAACACAGGCAGCGGCCGGAACCCTCCGTTCCCTGCAGCATGTCCTCCGAGGCCCCGGGCCCCTCGGGGAGTTTCCTCAGGCGGCTGCATAAGCCCAGGCCCCCGAGGGCAGGCGAGTTACTGCCGCAGCGCTGCCCTTGAGCAGCCAGCCGGCGGTGGTGGAGGGGGAGCATTAGCCACTAGGCAGCCCTGCTTCACCACCTCAAGTGTCCCATTCACATGAGGCCACGCGTTCTTCTGAGACCTTCCAACTACACGAATGGCGAAAGCGCCCCCTACTTCTACCCTGACCCAGGTTTTCGGCTCCAACTGGTTGCTGGAGCACATGGTTCTGGGCTGGCTTTGGTCTAGCATATGTCTGAGCTGCAATATGTGGGGACCTACTCTGTGGTGCCAGTTTCTGGCCCACTTCTCTCTGACCCATAAACACTCCTGCCTGAAGAGGGCAACAGACCTGCCGTGTGTGTGTGTGTGTGTGTGTGTGTGTGTGCACTGCAATGTGGTCCCCAGCATAGCCCGACCTTACCTGCCAGCACTGCCACTGCCACCGTCATCATCACCGCCTTCTGGATCGCTGTGCTGCTCCAGGCCACCCACAGCTCTGGGCAGCGGCAGCTGCTGCTGCTGCTGCTCCTGCTGATCAGGGACAGCAAGGTCCCCCTCACCACACCCCAGGGTGCTGGCCACACACTTCTCCTTGTCCACAGTGGGGGCACTGAGGAAAGATAGACAGCTGTGGCGGGGACGCCCTGGCTCATCACCTGCATGCCAGTCGCCGCCACCCACCCAGGCACAGGAGAGGAGCCTGGCAGTGGCCTCCTCTAGAGGACTCCAGGACCACTGCGCTCTTGTCCCCGCAAACAGCCAAGTATAGCACACCTAAGACTGCAGGACAGTGTCAAGAGTTATCTTCCAGCTGGGGCACTCCAGCACGCTCCTGCTCCTCTCCTAACTGTCATCCCTCCCTCCCCTAACCCTCCCCCATCCACACGCTTTCTCCAAAACCACCTCCACTGCCTCACTTTCAAGGGACTTGGGATGACCTGTGCACACAGCCCAATGGAGACCAGGAAGAGCAGTGACAGCCTGGGAGAGGCCGGCCCATGTTGGATCCCCCAGTCCCCGAAGTCTGGTTTCAGGGCAGCCTAGCGGAGGGTCCCGTTTCCACTTCCCAGAGCACTGGGAAATGAGTGTGCTCCTTCCCTTCCCTCAGCCAGCATTCTGCACAAACTGCTCCTGCTCCTCGAGTCAGCTGCGCTGGTGCCTTCCCGCCCCTGCTCTGTACAGCAGAGACACTGTCACAGTGCAGCCTGGAGCCCCTTCCCACCTTGTGCAGCCAGGTGAGTCACCCCATCTTGGGCCGGGATATCATGGTGTAGGGACAGGGGTCACAGGTGCAAAAGGGAAAAAATGGGCTGTCATGACACTTCAGTAAACAAATGAACAGAGCATCTTACACAAGTGGTTTTCTGCCTCAGTAGTCAGACTCCAGCTACTAGAAAGACAAAGGGAGAGACAGACAGAAACCCACACAGGAAGGCACTGGTAACACAATGAACAGAAGAATGTCGCAAGCATAATCGACAGCACAATAGGCAGGTGGCCAGGAACATGAAGGAGCAGGGCAGGCAGCCTCCGCCAAAGCCACTGGCTGGCTGGAAAGGAGGTAAGGAAGAGCCACCCAAGGGTTCTTGCTTAACATGCAAAGCACACAGGTCCCCTTGGCTTAATCACAAACTCTAAGCTACCTTCCCCATGACAACGGGCCAGGAAGAACACAGAGGTGCCCGGGTGAGGGTCAAAGATAGCCAGAGAGCCAACCAGATGGCAACAACACCCAGGCACCCACATGGGAGATGGGACTGTTCCTAAATAAAAAGGACCCAAAGACACCAGCACACGGGTATTCACTTTCTGATGCGCCCTTCCCTTCCAGAGTAGCTATCCTCTTTCTCAGTCCTTTCCCAAATAAACCATCTTCTTCCATTTCCAACTCTGCCCTCTAATTCCTTCCTGAAGCTGACAGTGTATGCTGCTGGTGGAAGCCTGCTAGCTGCACTGCAGCACAGCAGCAGTGTGGCGTGGTGTCACTGTGAAGGCACCAGCTGACACCAAAGTGACACTAGGAATGGCTATCAATGCGGCTACTCTGTAGGGCATCACAGACTGTGGCAGGGACAGATGGCTGGTGCAGCACCCTTAACATGTCCCAGACTTACCCTCTTGCCCCTCTTTGGCTATCTCAGTGAATCATGATGCCAATTTTGGAGGTGAACCATATAGCAGGAGACAGAGAATCGGTGCATTCACCTGTTTTAATCATTTGGTGGTTTTCAGGGCTGAGAAAGATGGCTTGGGACCCGCTGAGCATGGGATGGTGGCAGGGTCCCTAGCACCCAGTGGGAGCACACCCCTTGAGCCTGTCTCTGCCATCGGCGGTTTCCCCTTGCTCCTAGGGAGTCTTGAGCTGGAAACCATGGTGAGTTGCCACTGGGAGGGCAGCCGAGCACCCGTTTCCTACTTTCTCCTTTGCTGTGATCACACTACAGACAGGCTTCTTTCCTCCCACGGGCCCCTGAACTGTGGCTCGCTGCTGCTTATGCTGCCTATGTAAGCATTAAAATGCAAACACACACCCCTCTGCACTTTTAAATTGCTTTCTCCAGTCTGAGCAGAATACTCTTGAATGGAAGTCTTCTTGACTGTTTCTGAGCAAAGCCTCATTAACCTTTGGCTTCTTCTGTTGAGCAGTATTTTTTTTCTGGATGTTTTCAGTTTAAGAGCCGAGCTCCCTGCACAGAAACACCCTTATCTCTTCTCAGGTAGGGATTTACTAATTTTTGAGTTCTGGAGAGCATTTATTGTCCTTCTTGATTCCTTGCCTAGGGGTTGCATCAGGCAGTGCTAGCAAACCTACAGCTTGTGTGCCACAGTGAGCTGTCTGTTATCACTGAAAACTCTAGACGGTTTATCACCAGCCTTCGGTAAGACCACCAGCTTCTCAGTGGTGACTGCAGAGAGATGCCCTTTAGCTCCCAGACCACCATTATGTACAGAACTTTATAGAAAGAAGTTGTTCCTACCTGGCTCCTTCATCTACTTGCTGCTTTTCTCCCACGGGGATCGCTCAATCTGCAGGTGTTCCTTCTCCCCATCTCCTGCTGCTACAGTTTATTATGGGATGCCCTCCTGAAGCCTCATGTGCTCATAGGTGAGGCTCTGGAGAGGTGCTCAGGTCCTGTGTGTGACCCCCAGCAGTGGACCAGTTCACCGAAGGGCTTACAAACGCTAGATGTGATGCAGAGAGGTGAAGACCAGTGGGCGTGGCCCTGGAGGGTCTGTCTCCCTCCTCCTCCCTTGATCCCTCTCTGTTCCCTGCCTGCCATGCCATGAGCTACTCCCTCTGAGCCACTCCCTCCTGCATGCTGCCCTGCTTTGGAGCCAGCTGGCTATGAACTGAAGCCTCTGCACACTGTGAGCCAAAATAACCCTCTCCACAGCCTGGCTCCTCTAAGAGATGCCCTTCCCCTTTCCTCCTCCCTCTTTTCACCATTATGGACCTTCCTTGCAGTGACTTGAACCTTTCATCTGTCTCCCTCCAATACCTCTTCCTCCCTGCACCACCCCTGTGGGCCTCTCAATGGCAACAGCCACTAGAGTTTGCAGCTTCCTGACCCACTGAGGGCTTGTCAGGGGTGAAGGAACCCAAAAACCATCAGCAGAAGCTGAAGCTGACCAGAGACAATGGGTGTGGTACCCGCTTAGATGGGCACCCAAGCCCCCCAGAGGTCTGCATGGTGCCTCTGGGGCGCTCTCCCCACACGTGGTCAGCAGTATCCATGAGGCTGTACCTGAGGCCAGGGGAAACCTGAAGTGTCCTCTGCCAGGACAGGGGACTCGGGCCATACGTTTAAATGCTAAATTAACAAATATTCATTCATACCTAAATCCCTTTTTTTTTTGTTTGTCTTTTTGAGACAGGGTCTCACTATGCAGTTGAGACAGGTCTTGAACTCACTTTGTAGCCCAGGCTGGCCTTGAACTGCCAACAATCCTCCTGCCTCAGCCTCCCAAGTGCTAGGATTACAGGCATGAGCCACCACGCCTGGCTCTAAATCATTTACAAGTAGGGTAAAATACTTACTTTTACTCATCTAAAATTTACACAAGGGCTGATCAAAATGTATGGTGTGTGCTTAAATCTTTACAGTAGAAGACCCGTGGCCACGCATTTGCCTCACAATGCTGCCTCTCACGTCAGACATGTGCCAGTTTTGGAAGCATCTCTGGAAGTCCTCTTTCATGAGTGTCTTTATGAGGCATGATCAAAAATATGGTGAATGCCGCTGAAAGTGCCACCCAGTGGAAAAGAAAGGCAGGTTCATGAACACATGACGTGGTGCCTGCATCCACCTTCTTCACGGGGTCTGGCACCATGCAGCTTCCGACTCTCCCAAAGTTGCAATGGTCATGCAAGGGGAATGTTTTGAATCCCTTCAGGACATTGAGACAGCCATAGCAGCACAATGCAGGACACTCAGATAAAACGACTCCAGAGCTGTTGCAGAAAGTGGCGAGAATGATGAGACAAGTGTTTTTGAAGCCTGGGGGAATACTGTGTGGAGAATGGATGACAACACGTCTTTCACTATAACACATTTAAAATATTTAAATATTTATAGAAGTTTTATCATAACTCAACTATTTTTGCCCCTCATTTTATATGGTATAAAGAAGCTACACTTGGATCTATGAATAAGTATGTCCATTTGTCTACAGATGAACTGACAATCATAGCATGTCACTGTAAAAGTTATGGGATGTAAAAAACAAAAAGTTATGGGATATATACTCATATGCTTTACTAGTGTGCCACAAAGGACAGCGTCTGACAGCTCGAATCTACCTGCCTCTGGACAAACACAGTTGGCAGAAACAGTGTCCACACTTCAGGAAAAGAAAAACGTGTGCAAATATTTTAATATGCTTATCTGTGGGGGACTCCAGAGAATGCCGTGCATCACAGAAAACCCCTACACTGCTGACCCTCGGAGAAGCAAGTGGAAATGCACGCGCACCAATCTCAGTGACCAAGGTGAGCGACCCACACAGCAGTTCACCGTCCTAATCGATGTCTGCAAGTTCGTGGCCACCACTCTGGGCAGCTCTTGTCATTGTAGAGGCCAAAGGGAGCTTGCATTAATCTCACGATGTCTCCATAAATGACATATTAAAGTAGTTACGTGACATTTTCTTTTCCTATCTCAAAAACATCAGACACCCTCCCCCCAAATTTAAAGACCCAATCCAACAATGAGTATCTGAAATGGACAGAGACTATTCTGATAAAGAAATAGAAACAGCAAATAAATATATGAAAAAATGTTTGGCATCATTGGTCATTGGAGAGATGCAAATTAAGACCACACTGAGAAACCAGCTGACCCCAGAAAGAAAGGCTACTACCAAGAAATCCACCAGTAACAAATGCTGGCTTCTCTACTGTTAGTGGGAGTGCAGACTGGTGCCATCCTTAAAAAACTAGGACTGGGGCCAGGGATTTAGCTCAGCAGCATAAGCACCTGCCTTGAAAGTTTGAGGTCGTGAGTTCAATTCCCAGTACCAAAAACAAACAAACAAACGAACAAAACCACTAGGATTGGAGGTCCCAGTGGATCCACGTATTTCCCTTCTTGTTATTCACATGGAAGAATTAAAAGCATCACACCACAGTGACATGTGCACCCCCCATGTTTACAGCAGCAATAAAACAGCCAAATCTTGTAAACAGTCCAAATGCCCATCAACTGTGACTGGATGAAGATTCCAGTTTTGTTAATACAACGGAGCGCTGCTCAGCCATGAAGGATAAACTTGAGACATCACAGGTCAATGGATGCACCTAGAGACTACACGCTTAAGCAAAATAAACTGGACACACGTGTAAATACTGCATCATTTCTCTGCTGTGCGAAACCAGAAGTATAAATAAGGATCAAAACAGGTATTTGAAATGGGAAGAAAATGTTCACATGTGGAGGGGAACAAGGGAAGTTGGAGTGGAAAAGGCAGAAGGGAGTGGTAAAAAATGAGAAAAAAAAGGAAAAAACGGAGGAGAGGTGGGTTTGAAGGAAGGGAAGGGGAATCTGGAAAAAAAAGAAACAACTTATACTCTGTACAGGTACAAATTCTCTGTGATGAATGTCACGGTTATATTTATCTAAAATGTCCCAATCAAATCTGATTAGAAGACAAACATTTTGTTTTCCTGAAGTGTATATACATTTTGGTGGGCTCTGTAAACATTATTAGTGGTTAAAATTATATTCAATTATATAAATGAGATTGCTATAAATAGTAATACAACAGGGAAATAACACTATCCCAGGTATGCAATACATATTTTTGTGAAAAAGGGCAACTTTGTTCTAAATTTAAATAGGTTAAAGTATGTAAGACAAAATGTAAATGCATAATTTTTAAATTATGAGTTTTACAACAAAAGAAATTTATGTTTAAAACTAAAATTTACTGGGCATACAGGATTTGCTTTTTAAAAGAGCTACAGTACCAAATATTTTACCGATGCATATTTACAATTTGGTTTTCTCTGTTAACCAATTTTCTTGGCTGACTGGCCGTTTTTGTAGTGGTATTCAAAACTAGGCCCCGCACTTGCCAGGCAAGTGCTTATGCTGCTGAGCTGTAACTCTAGCACGGCCTGCTCTTCAAAGAGTATAGTATTTCCTTCTGAGTAAGCTATCTTAAATTCAAAGATTGTATATGTTTTTAAGTAATATCCTTTCTTTTATATTGCCTTTATTATGTCCTTAATTACTTTTTTAGACTTTTCAATTTTAAAGTTGCTAAGATTCTTCATAATAATTTTAACTTACACTTACCTTAAAATTTTTGTTACTTTTATCCAACATATAACTAAATATTATTTCTCATTATTCCATAATCCTATTTAATCAAATGTTTCCAACCTCCTGACATTTTACTTTCCTAAAATCAAATTGGGAACATATTTACAACTAAAACTGACTAAGATCTCTCAGATCTGAACAACTCCAAAGGATTTGTTCTCTCATCTTGCAATGAGAGAGACAGAGAGACAGAGCGAGAGAAAGCGTGACAGAGAGAGAGATGGATGCTGAAAACAATCAGGTTTATTCAATACTGTATAAACTGCATTGTCAAATCCAAACATACTAAGCCTTCCTTAAAGGATTATGTTTAGCGGGGCATGGTGGTGTGCGCCTGTCACCCCGGTACTCGGGAGGCTGAGGCAGGAGGATTGCCGTGAGTTTGAGGCCAGCCTGGGTCACACAGTGAGGACCTACCTCAAAATAGACACAAAAAATTAATTTTAATGAGTAAAACATTATTTATATAAATATTTGAGAAGTTATATACAATTACCAAGTCACTGCCCAGGCTGTTTCTAGCTACTGGAAATCTGCGGCTGCTTGACCTGATACTAGACTACAACCCAATGCTTCCAGCAGTAATTGCAACCGTTTTCGCAGGGTTAAGTTGTGTATGAGTTTACTTCTTTAAAGAAGTACAAATGGCCACTAAGTACATGGAAAGTGCTCAGCATTTCTGGCCATTAGGGGAATGCAAATTAAAACATCACTGAGGTTTCATCTCACTCCATGAAGAATGGCCACCATCAGCAAGAACTCAATAAACTTTAGCTGGGCGTGGTAGCACAGGCCTGTAATCCCTGCACCCAGGAGGCTGAGGCAGAAGGATCTCCCCAAGTTGGAGGCCACCCTGGGCTACATAGTCAGTTCAAGTCCAACCTGGACCACATAGTGAGTCCCTGTCTAAAACAAAAGAAAACAAAGCTTAAACAAAAGTCCACAACTCAATAAATAACAATCATTGGTGAGCCTTTGGGGAAGGGGGTTGGCATCCTTCCACATTGTGAGGGGTAGTGTAAACCAGTACAACCAGTGTGGAGAGTTCTCAAGAGACTAACATTAGGAATTCCTCTCAGCCCAGCCAGCCCCTTCTAGGTGTCTTGGCTGGAGAGTCGAAGATACTGTATCACAGTGATGTATGCATCCCCACGTTTCTAGCAGCAGAACCCCTAAGTGGCCTATATGTCCCCAAACGGGCGAGCAGATAGAGAGCGTCCTATCACACAGAATGGACACTAGCGAAGCTAATCAGCCATAGCCAGGGTACATCTCGGTCACTCTCAGGAAAATGGGCACCTTTAGACCGGAATGCTGAGTGAAATGAACTGGACACACGAGCTCAAATACTGCATGACTTCTCTCACAGGAGAAACCGGAGCATGAATAGAGAGAGGTAACAGGAAAGGTGGAGATGCATGTTTTCCCAAGCGGAAGGGGGCTACAGATGGGGAGGGGCACAGACAAATTCCCTATGATGAGTGTAGCCCTGACGCACTGCCAGCATCTGCTTCCGCTATTACTAATAACAAGACCTTTCTTTCTTTGTGTCACACCCAGGCGATGCGGGCATAAGGAATTCCGCTAGTACAACCCACATGTTCATGGCCTTTCCCTACGGCCACCTTGGTCCTGTCCGGCTGCCAGACCTTGTGGCATCTAAACCCTCTGCCACCACTGCTGATGAAATTTTATTAGAATGAGAATCCCCACACAGGGACACCTCGGGAAACAAAACATCCCATAAGCTCTTCTTTTAACCTCCAAATTCCATATCCTCACTGGTCTGAAAGGACACACCTACTAAGCTGACAAAGGCTGCTAAACAGATGCAAAACAATGCCCCCATGCCCAAGGATTAGCACTCTTTCTCCCGGGCACACCAGCTGTCCCCATCAGAAGTGAGTGCCCGTGCCTGGGAACTTCCTGTCCTGTCTGGGCTTGCAGAGTTTTGAGCCTGGTCATGTCAGGCATTCTAAATTTCCTCCCAGGGTTGTCCTCTCTCTCCTTGCAAACAGCTAGCTGAAGCAGAGCGGCCAGGTGGCTCTCTTCCTGGTGCAGGCAGAGGGCTATGGCACTGCCTGAACTCAAGCATCAGTAGCGAGCTGCAACCCACAAAGCCCAGCACAGATGCAAGGACAATGACATGATTGGGGCTAGGTCACTCAGGCTCCCTCTGCCAAGACTCTCCCATACTTTCGGCCTTCCAGAGGCAATCAGGTGTCTGCATAAACCACATGGTTGTAAACAGGATCTGAGCAAAACCAAGCTGATTTCCTTGCAGTCAGGAAGAAACCTTGGGCATGATGGTTCCTTCTACATCACATTTAACAGGTTGATCACTCTTGGGGCCTGCTCACCTCACCCACCCGGGGCCCAGGCCATTGCCCTTTCAATGGCTCTCCTGGCCAGTCACACTGTGAGCCTCGCTGCTGATTCTGAGGCTCACGGAGGCATCCAGCACACAAACCCCAAGTGCCCTGGACCCTCAGGGGACAACTCCCAGCCAGGCTGCCTTAAGCCCCTCACCCTGCCTGGTAGGAGCTCCACGAGAGGCTTCTCCCCGCCAACCTCCAGCACACCGGTCTGGCCAAGGGCCTTGCCAGCCTTCGTGACCCTGGCTGACTGTCCTCCCTCTCTGCTCCGAGCCTGGCCCCGGCATGGGCAGCCGTGCAGTTGTCAGAGCCCAGGACGGCTCCTGCAGTGTCCCAGACCAGGTCCTCAAAGCGCTGGTTTGCGGAGGACACTGCTGAGCTGGCCCACCAACATCCTCCTGGTGGCTGGGGTGTGCTGAGGCAGCCTGGCTTTGAAGCACACCTTTGCAATTCACCACAGGAGCTTTATGGTCACCTCCTCCTGGTGTGCACGGATCAGGTCCCCATCCCTTTCCAGCATGTAACCCCTTCCTCTCCCTGACCTCCTGCAGGCTGCCCACCCTGGCCCAGGCCAGTGGGTGCCCCTCCCTCGGGGCTATAGTCCCCGACTACACCCAGCATGCCCGACCTTACCTGCCACCACTGCCACGGCCATCGCCACCGCCTTCCAGCTCCCTGTGCTGCTCCGGGCCACCCACAGCTCTGGGCTGTGGCTGCTGCTGCTGCTGCTGCTGCTGCTTCGAGGAGACAGCTGGGTCCCCCTTGCCACACCCCAGGGCATCAGCCACATGCTTTTCCTCATCCGCGGTAGGGAAACTGAGGAAGGATGGACATTTGTGGAGGGGGCGCCTAGGCTCACGGCCTACATGCCGGCCGCCACCACCCACCCAGGCACAGGAGAGGAGCTAGGCGCCCTCCTCCAGAGGACCCGGCAAGCAGGGTCTCCCCCAGCTCAGGGACAGTGCCCCCTCCACCGGCCTCACATGCAGCTGGTGTCAGGGGAGAGAAAGGAGGGGCTGATGGCCTGCGCCACACCTGTGCATCCCTTTGGCCCTGGATACACGGCCCTGCCTCCAGGCACGACCAGGCCTGGCGCACCGTGAACTCGAGTTTCCAGCACCCAACTTCCCCGAAGTTGTCCCTTCTGGTGTAACTGGACCAAAGATCTATCAGCAATCCTGACCTCTATACAGGAGTAAGGACAGCCCTTTCCCCTCGCACGACCTCCAGGAGCGTCCTGCGTGGCTTGACCACAGTGGTCACCGGTTTGCATCATGGTAGAAATACACACGCGCTTCACGCAGGACCAAGACCAACCTGAAACCCCCACCCGCGCCGCACAGCAAAAAGGCAGAGCTCCGTGGGAAGCTGAGATACCGGGCATTATGGAATGGAGGCCGCTTTCGGAGGACTCCTGCACGGCTGCAGGAGCTCAGCCTCCGAAACTGTTCTCTGCAGCTGGAAGGTTTCGCGAAACCCGCGTGCGACGCGTGGCCTGTGACGCCGGGCCCTTCCACGCCCTAAAAAGCGGGCGCCGGAGGTACTGCTGCCCTGCAGTGAGGAAACTGAGGCACGGGGCAGATGAGCGACCCGGATCTGAACCCCATGGCGGCAATCCACTGTCCCAGGCTGGCTCCCCCGCGTGGGCATGGGACGGGACTGCGCACGAGCTAGCAACAAACTAATAAGGGCTCCACGTCCACCCCTCATCAAAGCCCTGGGAGCTGAGCCCCATGACAGACCCCACACCCCTTGTGAGCATCTCCCCTACCCGCTCCCCACACCACCCCGACTTCCGGACTGTCCGGGTCACCCCAAACAGAGCCGGCTGGCTCTCGTGGAGAACCACGCTGTGGGGGAAGGGCAGCCCGCGGGGTGGGAGCCAGAAGCGCAGCGGGGCCCATTTGCGATCCTCTAGCGCCACCTCGCGGCCGTCGCGGGCACGACCTCAGGAGAAATCCCGCCGAGGCCGGTCTCTCCGCAGACGGCCATTTTGCCCAGGAGAAGGTCGCATTTCCCGGCAGGCTGTGCGGCCTGAGCTCCCGGAGTCAGGAAATGGCGGCATGCGCAGGCGCACTCACCAGGGCGGCACACAGGCGTGGGCGCGAGCCAGCCTGGTGCGCAAGCGCACACACGCTGGTCACGTGTTTCCCCAAGGCGCAGGCGCAGAAGGATGCGGCCCCCGCTGTGACCGGGAAGCGCACACTCGCAGGCGCGCACGTTCTGTTTAGCAGCTATATTCTGGGACAGCCTGGGAGAGCGAGCCTCTCCGCCCCTCTTTAATTCTTTTCCAGCCCCAGGCCGTGTTCCCAGGGAGATCGAGGGTGCTCTAGGGCAGACGTTGTTACAGTTTCTGCCAGATAATTTCTGTTTTGTGGGTTGGGGGATGAGGTGCTGTGTTGTGCAGTGTAGAATGTTTAGCAGCATTCCTGGTCTCTATCCTTTAGAAACCCAATAGTGGCGATCAAAAATGTCCAGATAGTGTTAGATGCCTCGCTACGGTGGGGCGTGGTCCAAGAGTCCTCCAGTTCATAACTACTACCTTGGTATGGTGCTTGACATAGACTGGGGAAGAAATGAAATGGATGCTTTTAAAAACACAACCACAGTGGACGCTCATCCTAAGACAATCAAATCCAAATCTACGTGGGGCTCAGGAAGTGTTTTTTAATAATTCTAGGTGCTCTCGAGTGCACTAACTTTGAAACACTCATCATGAAATTTGTATACTTTTAATCCGAGGAAAATACTCCTGAATCTAGGCCCCAAATCGGCCAAATCCATACTTTACTCGTACTTCTGCCCTGCCAAGAGTGTGGCCCTCAATTTCCACTTCTGCTTGACTCTTTCCAGGGTTTGGGGCAGATTACATGAGGCCACACAGCATGCTTTATACACCAATGAACTGGAAGCTACCGTTTCTAGGTCTTGAGAGTATGCTCCAAAAAACAAAAGAAAAAAGAAAAAAACACAAGCTAGCTTTTGTAATTTCTGCTGTTTTTCTTTGGGCCCCTTTGGTACTGAGCTCTGCTACTTGGTCTTGGCTAAGCCATTTGTCTCTTCTATGCTTGCCCCACTTGCTGGGAAGACTGTAAAGTGCCTAACTAAGCACAGCACGCTGTAACTGTCAGCTCTGGCTTTCGCTCTGTTAACCGTCAGTGCAACTTGAAACAGAGAGGGCACATGAGGCCTCATTCCTTAGAGATCCACTTCCCACCCCAGTCCGCTTGACCCCACACCTGCATCTTAAGTAAGAAAGTAACAAACACGGAACATGAAAATACAAACATGCATTCACTCTGAAACAACTAAATCACATCAGGTCCCTTGCCTTAAAATCCAAATAAGACCCAATGTTCTTACAGGCTCCCTCTCACTAGGGAAGCCCCTTGCACTCTGCTTGCAATTGCCCCCTCCATCTCCCTAAGTGGGTGGCCTTCTCGCTGACATCTGTATTTCAGCACCCTGGCTGTTTTCTACAAGGTACTGTCCTTCCCAAGAGGCACGGACACCTGGCTTCTGAGTGTTTGCTTATCATTCTAAGAGGTATGCATAAGGCGCTGGGGATTTAGCTCAGCGGCATAAGCGCCTGCCTTGCAAGCAGGCAGTCATGAATTTGATCCCTGGTACCAATAAAAAAAAAGTTTTAAGAGGTATACATAGCAGATGGCCCTACGTTACACTGTCGTTGTGATCACTAACACAATCATAAGACAAAAGGCCAAGCGGCCCTACCTGTTTCGGCAAGCCTCTTCGCCCAGCGCACTCCCACTGAGGACCCTCCCTGTGGGCCCCACTCAGCTTTGTACACTGCCTAGGAAGCACTAGGGCCTTTTGAGGTCTTCATATACTGTATCAGCTCCTCTTGGGGACTCCTATTCAGCTGTCACAATATAACTGCTATTCAGCTACCACCTCTCCCCTCAGTTGTACTCAGCCCCACCTTCTCTGCTCTAGCCCTGATGTGTGGTCCCAACCTGAGCTGTGCTTTGTCCCCATTCCAGCCTGAGAGTGCCTCAAAGGCAAAGCCATGCCTGGTTTGTCTGCATCTTCCCAGTGCTTGTTGATTGAAAGTGTGAGCTTTCCCCATCATGGAGTACTTCCCGGCAGGATTTTGCAAAAATCTCTCAGCCCCAGAGGCAGAGGTCAGAGGGTCCCAGCTGGGGCTTGTATCCCTGCTGTGTGCCCCAGTGCAGCTGACAGCCCTGGCTGACCTCGCATCCCTACCCAAAGGCCGGTGCACACCCGGCACTTCTGCCCACCTCAGAAGCTCAACACTGTACACTGTGCCTTACCCTCTGGGGTCTGCCTTTGTGTCTTCCGGGTCTGCCGCAATGTCACTCTTCCTGTCAGCCAGGATGGCAGGGGCTGAAGTAGTGCTGGAGCTGGGACCGGAAGCACATAGGCCTGTGAAGCCCTGGCCCAGAGGAAGCTGCGGGCTGGGCTCTTCCCTTTCCAGCTGCCTTCTCACAGGGAACAGGGCATGTGTTTGCCATGAAAGTGGCTTCTCCGTTGTGCCCCTGGGGCCATCTGTCCTTCCCAGCCATGCACTTCCTGGAATCAAGTCCTCTAGTGTTGACTGGCTGTCCCCAGGGTCCCTCACTCTGACCCGTGGCCCATCAGCTTGAGTCCACATCCGTTTCTACTCGGTGGTCGGGTTTAACAGACTTATCATCTGTCCCTCTTCCCCCCTGTCCCCAGTGGGTGGGGACAGCTCCAGGTCAGGACCCTCCTGGATCTCCCTGTCCAATTTTGACCACAGGATGTGAAGAGTGCATGGATCTGAGGAGTTTGCTGGGTCCCAGGGACTGGAGCTGAGGCCGAGCCCTAAAGACCATGCCCAGGATGAGGATTGGTCACTGGGGCAGTCGCCCCACCCTTACCTGATGGCCGCTGGCTCAGGCTTGCAGGGGTGAGGGCTGGCACCACACGCATCCTGGTCATCCAGCAGAGGGGTGAGGCTAGCAGCTGGGCCCAGCCTGTGGAAGGAGGCCAAGCCTGGTCCAGGTTCAGGACTTTGTGTCTGTCTGTCTACCCTTTCCTGACCAATGATGGGGTGTGAGACTTGTACCCCAAGACAGCCTGGCACCTGGGCCAGTGTGGCAGAGTGGCTGAGTGGGTGAGACTCCCTAGACTCCAGTAGCAGCTGTGAGACCCTGGGGCGCGAGCTGACCACTGTGGGCCTCAGTGAGCAGCAGTGTACTGAGAAGGGTACGTGAATTTGTAACCAAGGCTCTGAATAATGCCTAGGTGTTCCATGTTCCCATCCTTACTGGGCCCAAGGCCTTCTGTACCCCCAGCTGTTCAGCTGGGACAGGGCTCTCCTGGCCCAGGATCCCCCTAAAACAGGCCCACTGATACCCACAAGGTGCCATGTGGCCAGACAGGCCATGGCCTACACTCAGGTGGACACTTTCTCTGGGCTGCTCACCTGTTCCCTAGGAACCCTCAGCACTGAGCTCAACTGCCACGAAAGCTCAAGGAAACAAGTGGAAAGGAAGGTGTCCCTGAGACACAACCCACACTTTGGATGGACAGTAAGAAGTTTCTTACAAATCAGTGTCAACACGCCTGTAATCCCAGCACTTTGGAGGCTGAGGCAGGAAGGTCGCTGCAAGTTTGAGACCAGCCTGGCTACACAGTGAGCTCAAAGCCACCTGAACTGCATAGTGAGACCTTGTCTCAAAAAGACAAAAAAATCCCCCAAACCCAAATCACTGTCAAACTCTCCAAATCGGCTGAGAAAGTGATCTCTGGCTCCACCCATAAACCCAGAGCAAAGAGCAGGAGGGACAAGCCTCGAGGCTGGACCTCAGCACTCAGCACCTCTGGAGTACAAATGCACTAAGTTTAGCTGTCGTTTGGTCACTTGGTCATTAGTTTGTCCCTTGTGCATTCTCCAACACGCTCACTCTACCTGCCTGGGGCCAGCCTTAGGAATGGTGGGCCTCCCACTGTGAGTGGGCCCAGTGCTGGCACTGCAGGACCTTAAGAACCCGTGGCCACCGGGCTGGGGGTAGAAGGGGCAAGAGCGGAGCAGGCAGCGGGCTCGGTGAAGAGAGGGCGTGTGGGAGAAGCAGTAGACGGGTGCCCCGGCAGTGACCAGGGCTGTACTCCCAGCACCCCTTGCAGTTGGGCACCTTACACCTGGCCTGTCACCAGGGAGGTGAGAGACCCAGTGTACCACCAGCAGCTCACCCTCCTCTCTCCGAGCCAGTGCCTGCTGCAGCCAAGCCTTTCGGTGGGGACCCTGCGACTTCCAATCCCACGGGACCACTGCTCGGCTGTGGATCTGACCTGTTACGGGAAGAGAAGTGTTCACTAACTCTTTGTTTTATTTTCTTTCTTTTTTCCTGCAGTGCTTGGGACTGGACTCAGGGCTTCCTGCAGGCGGGGCAAACACGGCACCCCTAAGCCAGGGCCCGCTCTTTGTGTAGTCTGATCAGGCTTTGACTTTGATCTGACTTTGACATTCAGAAAGCAAGCCCTTCCTGTCACTGCTGCCCGGCACTGCTCTGCCTGAAACCCAGCCTGGCCAAGGTGACTCAAGTCTCTGGGGACTGCTTCCAGCCTGACTGGGGAGGAGTGAGTGGGGGGTGCAGGAGAGGTGAGCACCACAGGGGCTGGTGGCCAGCGGACGGAGAAGTAAGGCATCCCAGGCTGCAGACCAGCTGCAGAGAGCGCCGACAGCACCCCCAACACCCATCTGGGGACCCCCCTTCACTCCCAAGGGCTCCCATGGGCTGCAGTATGTTCCCGGCTGCTGGATTCCCACGGAGGAAGCACCCCCCTTGCAAGCACTGCTCATGCCCAGGGCCTCCTCAGTCCGGGACAGGCTGGGGTGGGGGGAGCTGTAGAATAACCAAGGACAGCTGCCCCTCTGCACTCACTATCCCTGCCCCCACCCCCTCAACTGTCTCCCTTGGTCCGTAGAGAAAGTTCCTGCTCTCTGCTCCATGGAGGAGGCCCACATTTTTTTTCTCACTGAATTCCCTAAACTGCCAACTTGGTGGCCTTGCTTTGAAAACCGTTGGCACAACTGCTTGGCCCTGGAGTAAAAGCAGAGTGGGCGGGTGTCTGAGTGGGTGTAGAAGCTTCCAGTGAGTGGAAGGAACCAGCCAGGGCCAAGCGCCGGGGGGAGTGGCCTCCCTGGGAGCTTGGTCCTGCTCTACAGTTGGCCACCTGGGGACCTTGCAGGCCCTGCTCATTCATTCCTAACAAATGTTCCCTGGTGCCAGTGCCATCCATCGACCTTGGGCCAGGAGGACCTCAGGACTGGTGTGCGCCAGAGACAGAGCTGCTTCTCTGCAGGGAGTTATTTACCTTTCAGAGTCTGCCTCGAGGCCCCTGAAGGTCTCCTCAGCAATGGAGTTTCTCTTGATCTCTCTGGAGCACGGTGCCTCCTTGTCCTTGTGAACTGGAGAAGGCCTGTGGAGGAAAGAAATGGAAGCTAACCATGCAGTGGCCACCTGTACCCAGCTGTTACCAAGCAGATTAAACCCTGCCACTGACTGATGGGCTGGTTCACCAAACCTGGATCCTAACCGGGAGCCGGTCCTGCTCGCGTGGCTTTACATGTGAGAAGAGGAGCCAGGATTTGAACCCGAGGCACTCTGACTTGGTGGCTCTTGATTATATTCCTTCACAGTGGATGCCTAACTGTAACCTCCGAACTCAGGTCTGTCTATTTCCTCTGAAATCATCTGGGGCCCCGAGTTGTCAACTCCATCAGCGACAGTCCTAGTCTATCACTGCCCCACACTGCCATCAGTAGCCACTAAGTGGCCCCTCCCTGCTGCTTGCCACCTCTCCTCCCCGGCCACACGTTCCCAACCTCTGGCATCTTTCTGTCCATTTCTGCTCCATGTCCCTCCCTGTCTGCGCTCCACAACCTGCTGGGCTGCCTGTTCCCCAGGGCAGGACACGGCCCTCTGTACCCTCCTGCTCCTAAGCAGGGCGCTTGGAGGCTGATCCAGGGGCCTTCAGCCACTACCGGTGGCCTCCACACACAAGCAATGCAACTGCTCCGGTGGCTACAAAGACCCAGTGTCTCCACTCACCACAGCTGGCCAGTGCTGTCACTTTCCATGAGCTCACAGCACATGAGCAGGCCAACATCTAAGGCTCAGGAGGTCCCAGCTCAGAGCTACAGCCTCACCGGGACCAAGTACTCATTTCATGACGATTGCTACGTTAAGGAATGAGACAGTCATGTGGCCCCTCCAACTGCCGACCTAGCAGGCACGCAGGGCAAGAACATGGGAACCCTGACTTCTCTGCCCCTGGCTCTAGATGCTGTGGCCAGGAGCAGGGACAAGCGCCCTGTGCCTTCTAGGTCTGGGGCCACCAAGAGGACCTGCCCTGGGTGTGGTGATCGGAAGGCCCAAGGAGAGAGCAGAGGCGCTGGGGGGAGAACCCGCTGCTTCTCCACCAGTGCTGGCCACATGAGGATGTGCGCCTATGGGTGCCTCCAGCTTGAACCATCGCCCCCCCCCCCACTTTACATCTGCTCTCATCTCCTTGGGCCTCAAGCCTTCGCGGCACCGCAGCTGAGCTCAGGCACTGAGCCGCTGGCCACAGGGGAAGGGGAGTGAAGGGCCCTTCCCCAGTCTTCTATCAGGACCCAGCCCAGCCCTCCCTCAGCTCAGCAAGGGGCCCTCCGTGTGGAAATGAGATCAGATCTGGCTGACAAAGGGAACCCATGTGCCAGGCAGGAAGTGGGCATTGTGGGGTTGACACGCTCAGACTCACACTACAGAAAGGCCACACAGGAGTCCCGGGGAGGAGGCACTGGAAGGGTCAGGACAAAGGCAGGGAGGCGGAGAGTCCCTTCCTTTCAGCTTCCTGGGAGCTTAGCCACCTTCAGCTGGCCTCCGAATTGATCCCCATTTCTGGCTCCAACCTAGACTGGGAGCCCATAGAGGACTGGAGTCCTTTTGTCCCTTCTCGTCCACCCCAAGCAGGGCCTGGAGTGTTGGAGGTGACCGGAGGGAAGTGAAAAGGCCTACAAGGGACAGATGTTCTGCACATCACAGATGCTCCTCTCGTGATGATGCACTGGTGCCTGGGCCGAGGGCGTGCTGCCTCAGGTACGTCCAAGCAGCTAAAACAATCTTTCACTGTCATCTCAGGTGATGTCAGAGAGGAGTAAGAACAAAGTGTCACCCAGCCCATGCTCTGTCTTTCATATCCTTGTGCCTCCTGCCCAAGCTGACATCACCTCCCTGGATGTGCTCCTCAGAACAGGGTAAGATAGGCCTCCAAATAGGAGACAGGATCTTTGCAGGCGCTGTGCCATCTGGCTTGGGTTCGAGACCCACATGGACAAGATTTGCTCTTCACAGAGGTCCAGGAAAATACATGGGAGGAGAGGCAGTCAGGGGCCTCGGAGAGGCCACAGGAGGGACAGAGTCTATCACTGTCCCTGTGTGGAGGCCAGGGCTCCAGAGACATATGGGGGTGCTGAGACCGGTCTCCCACGGAAAGGCCACTCCTCAAATCTGGCCCAGCTAGCTCCACCAAAGCCACTGGGGAGAAGGCGGTGTGAAGAGCCAGGTGCAGAGTCAAAGGATAGAGCCACAGTCCAGGAAATGCCAAGGACTGACAGCACCAACAGCCAGATTCTGCCCCAGAGCCAGCGGGTGGAGCCGGGTTTCAGACTTCTGGCCCCTGGAATTGTGAGAAGGGAGGTTCCTCTGTCTCAGAGCTCCCCAGCCTCTCCTCTCCTACAGCTGCCTCCCAGACCTTGGCCACAGCAGCTGGGCTCCACGTGGAAGTTTGCAGCTAGCCCGAGGCTTCACGGCTTCACAAGGCAAAGAACATTCTGGAAAGCTGCATGCCTTTGAAAACACCCAGGCAACACAGAGTCAGGTGTCTTCTGAAGCCCTAGGCTTCAAAGCAGTCAGGCCTCATGGTGGCCCCAGACAGGAATGAGTGACAAATGGAAATCAGTATGGAGAGTCCCCAAAAAACTAAGACTAGAAATGCAATTAGAGCCGGCCATTCCTCTCCCATGGTATCTTCCAGAAAGAATGAAAGACATCATATCACAGAGGTCCATGTGCACCCATGTTTATAGCAGCACATAAGAGATGAATCTTGGCAGCGGCCTGTATGCCCATCAGCAGAGGAATGGAGACAGAAGATGCATTTGCATGCAATGGCGTACCACTCTGCCATAGGACAAGAAGTTTGAGTCATTTACAGGCAAACGGATGCACTGAGCCAAATAGATCAGACACATAAGCTGAAAGATCACATGGTTTCTGTCATATGGGAAACACAAAGCATAAATAATTCATTTGAAAAAGCAAAAGGTAGACAAGGCTGAACAGAGGTCAGTCTTCTGTGTATTCAAAGAGGATCTAGATGGAGGTGGGGGAAAAAGAGTTAAGATATGTAAAGTAGCGAAGTACATGTACCTACTCCCTAAAGTGAGTGCAAATGTACTGCAAACACATACCAAAAAAAGGCATGGGCGGAGCGGACAGGATGGGCACGATACCGCCCTTTGTCCTTTGCCGCACTTCCCCAAGAGGCCTGTAGGTGGCGATACCGGCCTCCTCCTGCATGGGAAGACCCGCCCTGCTGATTAGCAAGTTAGCAAATCTACTGACAGGAGCCTGTAATGATACCAGTGCCCAGGCCCTGCACTAAGTTTTACCTTATAGGTACTCATCCCACATCCTATCTGGGAAGGACAGACTTGGGAAGCAGGTTCCACTGCTTTCCTGATTTTCCACACAGAGAAACTGAGGCACAGAAAGGGAAAAGACTTATTCAAGGTCACACAGCCAATTCAGGGCAGAACCAGGATTATACTTTGTGCCGGAGGTTGTACCCTTGCCAGCCATGGTGGTGCATGCCTGTCATCCCAGTACTCAGGAGGCTGAGGCGGGAGGACTTCCCTGAGTTCAAGGCCAGCCTGGGCTACAAAGTAAGTTCAAGATCTGGCTGAGCTACATAGCAAAGATCCTGCCAATAACAAAACAATCAAACAAGCAAAAGCAGAGAGACGCTCCACTCTTACTGCTCCCCATTTTCTCTACCAGGCAACATTTAGGGGGCACAGCCTGAGACCAGGGCCCACGAGACCCTGCACCAGATAAGAATGATGAGGCTTCCTCCTGCCACATGACAATCCAGACTTTTCTGGGCTTCTCTGGCAGACAGGAGCTGGCCACGAGACACTGCCTGATAGGGTGGGTCACACAAAGAACACTGCCCAGGGAGCACCTTCCTTCGTGGTGGAGGTGCCCTGCCATGAGACAGCTGTGTTGTCTAGAATGTTCCACAGCCTAGTTATGTGTCCTGGGCTACTGAGGCAGGCGAGACAACTTTGTCCCTCCCCCTAGCTCTTCAGAGCAGTGACTGAGGCCTAGTCTTGCTCTTTGCCAGACTGAGAATTCAAACTCTTCATCGGTCCTTCCAGTGTCTAATCCTTTGGAAGTTTTGCTAATCCAACTTGTGTGATTTGTTACAGCAGCCTTAGGAAGGCAAGACAGCCACCTTGCCATGACAGCCAGACAATGGGTACTGAACGGTCAAAGGAATTGTGCCCAATAAGTACTAAAATCCGCCCAAAACCCACAATAAGGACAGCCTACTAAAAGGCATCTGAAAGCACCCTGCCTCAAAAATGACCACCTACATGCCAAGGACAGAGGTCTTGGAGAAACCTACCTGCCCGTACCTTGATGACGGTCTTGCGACCTCCAGAACTATGAAGAAATTAATTTTTGTTGTTTAAGCCGCCAAGTTCATCCTACTTGGCCGCAGCAACCCAAGCCCCTGTATTCCCTCAATTACCAAGTCGCCTAGTCACTAAAGGGGACTACCAAAGAACTCAGAAACCATCCTTCCCAGATCCTCAAAGGTTCCTGGGGGCGAATTCTCATGGAGAGAGCCAGACAAACAGAGCGGGCCATCGAGGTGGTGGGTCTATGCCTACAGGTGGCTGCGGAGTTCGAATCTGGGAGCTGAGGTGGAATTGGGGCAGTCAGCGTGGAGCCTGGGGCCCACGTGGCAGCCACTAGGGATATGCCCCTTCTAGCCTCAGAGGTCTTCCGGGATGCCAACGAGGAAGTTGGCAGACTTGGGTTTGAACAAAGTTCTCCATCCAGGCAGTGGCGAGAGGGTGGTGGCACTGCAGGACTCGGCAGCATTCAGCAAAGTACAAGGGGGTATTGATGCTCCTCCGCCACAGACAAGAGAACACCATTATCTGCCTGGACACCCAGGGCTCAGAAATCAGGGCACTTCACAGCCTTGCCTGGAGTGACATCAGCGGCGCTCAGCCTGCCCCTGCCCTGTCACCCCACTGCCAGACCAGCCCCGATTGGCAAGCCCTGCTGGCCAGGCCAGCGCAAAACCATCTGACCAGCTCACGGGCCAGAAGCAGCCCTTGGTGCCCACTTGGCCTCATGGCTCCCAAAGGGGCCAGGCACACACAGCATCCCCTTGGTCCCTACTGCTGGTTCTGCCCCTATCCACCCTAGCCAAGAAGGCAACTGTGAGTCTCCTTCCTGGGTTGCTCAAACAGACAGGAGAGCCGTGAGCAAGCTCAATGGCGGCAGGCGGCGGCTCTGAAGTGCCCAGGTTGGTACTTCCTCTGGGGACATTGCCCCACCTCTGAACTCAGTCGTACGGGCGTTAAGGTGACACAGATAAACACTAAATAGACAATGAGAGCCAGGCGCCCCACCCTGGAGGCCAGGCTGTTTTGCTTCTCTCCACCCTGGGACATCCAACCAGGTGAGCCCTTACTGATTCTGGAACCCCATCCCGTCACTGAGCACATGGGGACAGTGATCCTTGGCCAGGAAGAGAGGCTGCCTTACAGAAGACCTCTGGTGACAGAAGCAGGCAGGAAGAGTGACTGATTACCTGCTAGAGCCAGGAGTGGACCGTGCTGGCGCAGGTGGCTCCCAGCTGCTCTCCGAAGGCCTGTCCTCCTCAACCACCTCAACCCTGTGGGCAGAGGAGAAACTGAGGCCAGGGTCTTCATGGCCGCGTTGGAGCGTGCTGGTCATCTGACACTCATGTCTCTAGGGGTAGCCAACTGAGGTGACTGAGAGGTGGCCCAGCCACTCCCATTCAAGATTCAGATAGTGTACTGGGCTGAATGTGTCCTTCCCAAATTCGTGGTCCCCTGGAACCTGTGACTCTGACCTTATTGGAAATAGGCTCTTTGGAGATGTAATCAAGGTAAGCTGAGGTCACAGTGGATTAGGGTGGCTCCTACATCCAGGACGACACGCTATGAGGAGGGAAATCTGAACACAGACACAGAAAAGGTCATACAGAAACAGAGGCACAGACAGGAGCGATGCACAAAAGCCAAGGCACACCAAGAACGGCCAGCAGCCACCAGACGCTGGGAGAGGGGCCTGGACTGTCTGCGCCCTCCGCGCCTCCAGAGGGAAGCGGCCCTGCCAGGACTGTGATCTCATAAATCTGGTCCGCAAAGCTGGGAGATAAGCAATTTTTGGTTCCAAGCCACCCAGCATGTGGGGCTTTGTTACAGCAGCTGCAGGAACCCAATACAGTTGGTAAGAACACACCATTCCCTGCCACTTCCCATCTCCGTCCTCTGGCCTCGGTGCCCCCGGGCCCTCTGCCTGCAACACTTGACACACTCACTTTTCCTTGGTTTCCAGTTCTCAGTTTGCAATGACACCTTATTTTGAAGGTTTTCCTTGTCCATTCAACTAAAGGTCCACCAAATCCAACTTTCCAGAAGTTTCTTCTTCACTCTCCCTCCAATATTTTGCTCTCCTAGAAGGTGCCCTGTGGCAACTAAGGACAGCGTCCTGACAGGGTGTTCACCCTGCGTTTAACCCTGTTAACCCTTCAAGACTTATCTCCAGCGTCACAGTCACCTCCCAGGGCATGTCTCTTGGTGGCCCTGGTCCTGGTCCTGGGTCAGGCTCCAGCCCTGCCGGGTGGCAAGCAGAAGAGCTCCCCAACAAGCTGCACCCAATTGGCTACTGGGACTGCGTGAGCCAAGACAGTCCCCCCAGGGTGCTCATGTGTCCCCCAGACAGAAGCTTGAGTGGCCTCTCCCAACTTTGCCTGGTCAGGGATAGCAGTCACCCACCCTTATCTCCCCTGTCCCCACACCCTGGTGACAGAGGCCAGCAGCAGGCTCCAAGGCTTCCCTTGACACAACTTACCTCTTGGCAATAAATTGAGCCTGTGTCTCCTGGGTAGGACTAGAGGAAAGGAAAAAGAAAGGTGACCTCTAAGTCGCAGTCCCCCCAGGGTCCCGGCTCTTTCTCCTATTGCCGGCACCTTGCCTGCCCTGAAGCCCACAGCCCTCCCTCCTCTCATAGAAAGTGCATTTCAGGGCCTGAGAAGGTGCAGCCAGGAATCTCAGTTTAGGTAGTTATCACCCACCCATCTACCCAGTGAAGATGCCTGGCGCCCAGGAGAGAGCAGAGTGGCCCAGAGCACGGGGCCAGCCACAGTCCGCTGAGCTGGGTTCGGGCCAGGCCTCCCACCCTGCCCTGAAGCACACTCACCCAGAGCTCTTCCGGGCCGCCGACAGCACGTAGGAGTGCTCCCGGGGCACAGTGGTCTTCCTCAACACACTGCTCGCGGCCTCCGATCTAGGACAGCACAGAGTGGGGATGACTTGGGACCACCCCCGGAGAGTGAGGGAGCCACACCCAGGGAGCTCCTGAGCACCATCCAGGCTTGGGACCTGTGCCACCACGGACACTTCCATTAGCATTGCCCTTCGGCATGGGCCGCTGTGTTCTTGAGCCACAGGTGGCTTGGCAGACACTGGCACACAGCTGGGCCTCAGCAGGCAGGTGAGGGGCATTCAAAGGCCCGGAGTCCAGCACACACAGCCTACAAGCACTCTACCAGCACTGCGCACAGGCACACAGCACACACCACACACAGGCCACCGTGCAGGTGGCCGCTCAGGGCACCTGACACTGCTGCTTTTGTTCAACTTTCCCAGGACTCTGCAGTAAACTGACAGAAAGTCCCTCAGAACCTATGAATCCAGCTTTTCCCTGGCACCCCATGAAAGGGTTTCAGAGGGCGCCCCAAACTGGGCGGCCTGGAGACCAATGGGACAGCACCTGTTCCCTCTGTCCATGGGCCACTGTTAACAGCCAGTGTGTCTTACACTTTGTCACCTGAATGGTACAATGGCCATCAGCGTTCTGCTGAAAGATTCAGGCCTCTGCCACCCACGGGGATGCCCACGGCAGGCACTGTCACCTCCTTTTCTGCTCATCTGAAGAGAAGGGCACCTCCAACTCCTCCATGGTTCCTGATATGGAGCTGCGTCTCACGTTGTAGGGCGCCCTGAGGTTAGGGAGAGGTGGCTGTGACTCTTCAACCTGTCACAAGCTGCAACCCTCAGCCACTTGGCCCACTGATATCCAGTACCACTCGCGCACACTGGAATCGCTGCCTTCGGTCCTGAGTTGCTGCCACTTCCCTCTCTGTGACAGCCACTCCTCTCTCCTGTTCCTGTCCTAGCCATCCCTCAGGACCCAGTTCAAGTCTCACCAGTCCCCTAGAAAGACTTGCCAGCTGCTCCATGGCACTGGATAACAGGGACAAGGCACAATAATACCAAGAGGTGCAGCCCATAGACACAGCCAGCGCAAACCCACAGCTCTGTCTGGAGTCCCTTTCCTTGGTCAAACAGGATGGGGCCACTGAAAGGGACCTCAGAGGCAGATCCAGGGGGAACCTGAAGATTTATACCCATGAAATGGTTCAGATTTAGGCGTGAAATGCCCAGGCCAATAGCCTGTCAGTGTCAGCAGGACCTCGGCCCAGCTTTTGCCCCTCTGGTGGGTACCAGGCCACAGCTGCCCTGGCAGGCCACTCATAAGAGCTGCGCTCCCCAGACTGTGCTCAGAGGCAAGTGGCCAGCTGCCCTCAGCAGGCCCAGTGTCAGAGGAGAGGCTGAGTTGGGTCAGAAACACATACTCACAGCTTCTTGTAATCCTCCGTGGTCATCTTGTAGCCAGAGATGGAGGAGCGGGGCGGACCTGTGTTAGCTGCTTTCATCAGACCAGCAGCACTGGAAAGGCAAGAAGTGTCCATGTGTCCACCTACTGCCCCTCTCGCCCCCACACTTGTCCATGTGCCCCACTAGGGATGTGACAGTTGGCCCGGGGCGCTGGGAGATTTTGCGGTTTGCATTCAGCGTTGCCAGGGTCCTGATCGGCACAGTCCCATGCCTGCATGCACAGACGGGCAGCCCGGGCTGAGCCCCAGGGAAAAGCCTGCCAGGCACTTGCCTGGGTCTGCTTTCTATCCCCCAACCCCTGTGACCTTTCCTTTCTGATGAAGCCCCAGTTGCGCGGATGCCAAGGCGCTCAGACAGATCTATGCTGTTGGCAGGGTGCCAGCTGCGCGGTCTGGACCAAGACCTCCCGGTTTCTTCCCCATGCCTCTGTCCCACTGACCGGAGCCAGTCAGAGCAGTTCCCCAACCCAGGCAAGCCAGATCCCCTCTCCATCACAACCCTGGGCCTGACTCTGTGACCTTCCCATGAGTCACCCATGATAGTACCTTTTTGGGGCGCCATTGGTCTTGGGAAAGTGCTGCTGAGGCTGGGACGAGCTGTCTATAGGCTTGGTGAACACCCCCCTAGGAGAGAGCCCAGGAGACGCTGAGAAGTCAGGGTGCAGCCCAGCTGGCACGGGAAGGCAGGCGAGCTCCCACGGTCACTTACCGGATGATGTAACCAGTGGATGCCCTGGCACTTGGAGACCTGCGGAGGGGAAAGGGTATGCAAAGTGAAGCCAGGTCTCGCTGGAGGCTCGGGCCACCCTGCTTCATCTTGCCCCTAACTACGACCAAAGCAGCTAGCTGCTGGGGGTTCCATGACAGCAGAAACAGGGCGTCAGCGGCCCGCTCGTCCGGAGCCCGGCTGCCAGCCCTTCTCTACCTGCTTCCCTTCTCCCCTGGGGAGAGCACCTGCAGCCAACTTCGCTCTGGCGAGGCCCAGCATGGCCCTGACTCCAAGCAGGTCGCACACCTGCAGAGGGGTCCCCTTCCAAGTCCAGCTTCTCCCTGCCCTGGCATTTCCAAGGCGGAGCTCTTCTCAACTCTGAGCGCTGACAGCCTGCTGGCTTCGGCTCCCACAGCCAACCTGCTTCAGGCCAGAGGTTCCCTGACGGGGGCCCCAGGCTTCTTCCCTACGCAGCCGCAGTGTCCTTCCAACGCCTCAGGATGGCCTTTCCGAATGCACTGTGGTGGACAGACAACTACGGGGCAGTAATGCCCAGCTGAACTGAATCAGTGTGGCACTGGTGTGGACAGCCCACCTGAGGGTCACTGCCAACAGCATAAAAAGAGAACTGGGGGCCAAGATGGTGCTGTTGGTTCTTCTGCTGGTGTGGGCTTTGCTGCTGCCAGTGGCTTTCCTGGGAGAGCTTATCGAGCTTCTGTCCTGATGTGAACTTAGCTGTTTTTGTCAGCTCAGGACCTTGTCACTGAGAATGGCTGCGGTTCACTTTGGGGGAGCTCTGGCCCTTACTTTACGGCTTCCTGGCTCCAGAGGGGAAGAGAGCAGGCCGTTGCCTCCTGGAGGAGCTTGTCACCCTGGCTTCCTGACGTGAACTCAGCTGTTACGCTTGGAAGAGTTTGGGACCTCATTGTCACTGAGGATGGCTGTGGGACTTTTCAGGGCAGCTCTGGTGCTTACTTTGAGCATCATTTCCTGGCTCCAGTGCAGAACCCTCAGCCTGTTGGCACAGATCCTTCATCCTGCTGCCACAGACTTTCTGGCTTCCACTGCTGACCTTTGGGCTTTCCCAGCACAGATCCGTGAAACACACTTGCATGAGACATTGCCATGGGTTCTAGGGTCCCAGTTGGACCCATTGGGAACATTGCCATGGGCTCCAGCTCTCCAGCTGGACTCATGCAGGATGTTGCCATGGGATCTGGGCCCTCAGCTGGATGTTTTAAGGGTCTTCAGTGTGGACAGATTTTCTGCACTTTTTGTGTTTTACTCTTTGGGTAACTACTACAAAATAGTGCTATAAATTATATGTCCTCTATTAAATCATTTTCCTTGCAAACCCTGCCTACAGCAGCACCCCAAACCAAAGCCCCAGCTGCGAATTGCATCCCCCAAAGTCAACCAGCTCTGTGAAGAATATACTGTCCCTAAATGAGATGGCCCCTGAATTCTTGCCAGCCTTAGCCATAGCACCCGTCCCAATTCGCAAGCCTCTATTTTGTCTTTGTCTCTTTACATGAGTGGTGCCTGTGTCCGTCAAAGGGATGTCAGTTCCCTGAAGAGAGAGAGCCTGGGTCTTCACCACAGGACATGGCAGTTTGTAGGCATGACAGGCAAGACCATGGTGACTGGAGGCCACCTGGTGGGTCAGGGGCTGTCATGACCTCTACCACCACCCCAGGAGCCCCCACAGTGGACTTGCCACCAATTGTCAGTAGCTGTGGCAAAGAGCAAGCTGGTACCTCAGAGGCTCCCTGGACATTTTATGGAAATGTCTTCAAAACAGAGATTCGCGCATTGTGGACTAGGCCACAACTGGAGCCAGCGTGCAAGAACCCATCTGTCTCCTGGGTAATACCCGCCTCTCCCTGCCACAGGGACTGTCCTACGCTGCAGCAAAGTAACGAGGCCTGCCTGCAGGCCACCAGGGCACCAGAGCTTCTTACCTGGCCTTTGACATCTCTCCAGGTGACGAAAAGGAAGTTGCACGACTCCGGCCTGAGGGCAGCTCTCTGGGGAAAACACCGGTCCTGAAAGAATAGCTCCCGGATCTCCACCCGCTGCACCCCACAGTTTCCATCCGGGAAGCTGCCTGCCAAGGGACTCACTCCATGGGCTCCTCACCTTCTTCCCCACTCACCTCTGCAGCTGTGCGTGGGCACGCACACCCTGGCACCTGGGGGTGTCTCCCGCTGGGACTTTGTTCAGGGCTTGCCCTTAGCCAGCTTGCCTTTCCTGTGCTCCCCGGCTAGCCTGTGGCCACCTGGCCTGGCTGAGCTCCCCTCTGCTTCCTGGGTACCCCTGAGCCCCACAGATCATGATGTCAGCCCTCGACACTGCTGCCACCCCAGGCCTCCGGACTTACACAGTGCAGGCCTCAGACTCATCCTGCTTGGTGATCCAGCTCTTGTCGCCCTTCAGTGTGGTTCGTACTTTCATCTGCTTGAGGACATTATTGCGCTCCTCCTCTCCCGGTGGCAGAGACCTCCCTGGAAGGGGCAAGGCCGAAGAGACTCAAAAGAGGACCTCCTCTGCAGCTCCCCAACATGCTGCTGCTGCGCTGCCGCCTCGCAAGCTCTCGTGGCCTCCAGGGCACACGTGGCAGGGCGCAGGCCTCACCTTTGGGGCTGCCCCCCAGAGTGGAGATACTCATGGTGTTTCTCCGCCAGTCCCTTCTCAGTCGATCCAGTGGGGCTCCTGGGGGCACAGGAAGGCACAGAAGGCTTGTGAGTCACTGTTGTGCTGTAGCTGGGGTCTCAAAGGCAGAGCTTAATGAACAATAATTAGGTCACAGGAACGCTGGTCTAGGAAGGAATTCACGGGACCCTGGCTCACTTGTGGGAGTGGGTTCTTATCAAAGAGTGAGCCTGGCCCTGCCCTGTCTACATGCTTTCCTGCTATCAACCAAGAGGCCCTCACCAGAGCCACATGGATGCCAGTCCTATACCTCCGAACCTCCAGAACAGGAAGCTAAGTCAATATCTTTTCTCTGTAAAATACTCGTCCTCCGGCATTAGGTCCTATAGGACTATAGAGACATAAAACAGACTAATTTGATCACTGTGTGGTCCCCAGCACACAAAGGTCATTCAGTCTTTCTTTCGGGCATTGGAGGTAGACTCCCAAATGGAGGATGGAAGCCACGGTGCAAGCACTTGCTGGACCTGCCACTGCCAGGGGACACATCCACCCATCTGCCCAGGGCTGCTTGCAGGCTGCCAGGGACCATCTGCTCAAGTGGGTCACTAGTGAGGGCAGGCTCTGAACGTCCCAGGGAGTGCGAGCAGCTGGGTTCCGAGCCGCCACACTGTCACACAGGTTTGGGAGGTATTGGGCCAGTACCCTTGGATTCAGAGGGTGGGGTCAGAGTGCATCACAAGCAGAACACCTTCATGGGTGTCAGGTGGCCCAGGAGGAAGCCACGTGCTTGGGGAAGCAAGTTCTTTGGGGTTGGACTATCTTTTGCGTTCCTCAGAAGCTCTTGGAAGGACCTTGGCAGGTCAGCTAACCTCTCTGGGATGCCTCATTTTGCTCATTTGTAGAATAAGCTTTTAATTTTGGAGTAATTTTAAGGTTGCTGTGAAAACAGGTAGGCCCTTTGGGTAGCTGGAGAGGAGCTAAGCAGCTGCGACTCTTAACTTGGCTTTGCTGGAAGGGAGATGGCCAGCGGTCCTCAACAAGTACGAGGATGTTTCTCCTTCCTTGTCCCCTCCACAGCCTGTGGGTGGGGCCATCGGGGCCAGCCTGGAGTCTTCTCTGGGGCCTTTATGGTGCTCTGAGGGCTGAGTGAGGAGATCAACTTTCTGGGCTGGGAGCGCCCCAGAGCCACAGGGAAACAAAGGGTCCAGGCTGCAGATCTGGTAGCTGCCTTGAGTGGCCACAGCTTAGCTCAGGCCTCCAGGGAGGGGTTGGAGGCTCTGGTGGGTGGGCACATCAGGAAGCAGGCCCCCTGTGCCGGCACAGCCCTGCTGCAGGGCAGCCTTCCTGGCCAGAGTCTGCCACCCTCTGGGTCCCTCCAGGCCACAGCTCTGAGCAGCTTGGTACTATGCCACTTGGCAGGGCCTGGATGTACTTCTGTGGAAATCAGGAGCACTCTAAAGGGAGCCAGACCAAACCAAACTCACCACGTCAGCAAGAGTTGACGCTCCTATAAACTGCCCCGAAAGAGCGGCCCAGGCAGCCCAAGCCTGCTGCTGTGTGCCAGGAACTGCACTTCATCACAGCAGATGGGAGCGCCCCCCGCCCAGCAGAGCCCTGGCCCAACTGCCCCATCCCATAGGCCCCATCCCATAGGCAATCGGAGCCTGTGGGCGGGCCCCGAAGCCTGGTCTCCTGTTGCTTCTGACTTCCAGGCCTTTCGGAATCCCTCACCTTCTCCAGGCCTCAGCCCCTGGCTCTGGACTGGGCTTTTAGGTTCCTTCCCACTGTGCTGGGCACCTCAAAGCCACACCTTGCCAGAAGCTTCCTGCGAGCGTGCACTACAAGGAGCCCACTTCTCGAACCAGGACACACTCGCACATGCGTAGAACATACACACTTGAACAGAGTGGCTACTGCCAGCTCCTGGGCCCAAGGGACAAGGACACATGACAGAGAAGGACCAGGGTTGGTGTTTCGCATTGGCGCCTTTCCTTTAGGACTGGCTATGACCAGAAGTCAAATTTCTTTTCTCGATGGGACAGTATCTGAAGGGTCAGTAAGGTCACTGCCACTGTAGACCAAATAGTAGTGTAGCTCTTTGGGACAGGAAGCATTTAATGTGACAAGCCTCTATCAGGTGGACTGACAAATGGCTCTTGTATCTCTGTTCCAGCCTGAGCGCTGGCTTCCCCCTCCGCTTCCCACCCCTCCCCCTCCAGGCTTGGGTCAGGCCAGTGCTCCTCCCTGGCTGTGCTCCTCCCTGGTCCTCCTGTCTCCGTCTGCACAGCCTCCCTCCCACAACCTTCCCTGGCCCCTAATGTCACTTGGTCCCATCAGCTCTCTCTGCATTCACCTCCTGATGGGGTTTAACTGTTTCTAAGACTGGGGGCAAACTCCTCAGGCAAGGGAAAGGTACAGAGGCCCAGGGGACCTGGGCAGCAGGATAGCTGGCACTGACAAGCATGGCTAGTGAATCCTTACAGACCCACAGCAGTGTCACGGGACCTGCCTGCCCAGCGCTTTTAAGGCAATAGTTAGCAGAAGGGAATTCAAGCAGCCTCAGGAGAAGCGCCAGGGTCTGCTTCCCAGCCTCGCCAGCCTCCCTGGGGTGCACTCCATTCTGAGCTGCACTACCAGAAGATTCCTCCTTTGGCGAGGCCCCCAGCACACACCCCCAGAGTGAGCACCCCCTGTGCATGCAGCCCAGGGCTTGCTCCGGAAGGCAGGCAGCGCATCAGCAGCCTGTAGGTGCTCAGCACACCTCCACCCTCACTCCACTGGCCCGGGGCCTCTCTCCCAGGGATCTAAGTTCTGGCCTGCACTGGTACCTGCTAACCCCACGCGCACTGGATGCCCAACAAAATGCTCCCTGGGGCAAAGGGACAGGATTCAAATGGCCCAGGCACACCTGCTGCCAGTCCCCTGGCCCTTGGCCTCTGAGGTGAACCTCCTTACTGAGGACAGGGTTCTTCAGACTGGGACCAGCCTGAGCGGTCCAGCCGCCGAGGGAGGCCTCCACACACATGAGCTAGAACCCCACAGGAGGGAGTGGTCCCTGGTCATCCACAGCCCTGCACCATCCCCCGCCAAGTCCAACACACCAGCTCTCTGCTCATGCCTTGTGCTAGAGTCAGAGAGGAGAAACAGAGAGAAACTTCTGAGACTGAAATCCCGCTCACTCGGACAAGGTGAAGAGCCCATGTTCCGTCCGCAGCACCTACCTGCCCTTGCACTCTTCCTCCTCTCTGAACCTGGGCCACCCCCACCCATCAACCGTCATATCTCGAGAGGTTGCCCCATCTGAGAGCTGTGACTTCTGCTCACATATATCTCTGCTTCTCCTCCCTAAGTGCCTGGACCTCCTCACCTGTACAGTGGTACAAACCACCAAACCTCTAGAACCACTAACTGGCTCTCCTCTTGGCAGAGTACTCTCCCAAGTAATACATGTGCCACTTTTCTGGAATTTTCCACCTCATGGCACAGGTTGGCTGTCTTCATCTCCCAAATGGCCCACATGAGAACATTTTTAGTCACATCACCCATTCTGTTGACCTTTCCAGTACCACAGGCCCCATTTCTATCTTGACTGAAAAAAAACCCTTCTGATTCTTTGATATTTGTTGTATCATTCTGCTTAGAACTTGGCCTGGGCCGCCAAAGGAATGACTGGCTTATGTGACACCTTCCACAACAACTTTCCCTCACGGCACACCATGGAGCCCCCGCAGATTTGACCTTCCTACGGAGTGCCAACTCAGAGCAAAACCATACACTGCAGAGGTGACTTGGAGCAGACAGGCTGTGAGGAAAGTAGCCAGGTAAACTGTCCCTGACAGGGCTGGATGGAGGGAATGGGGACAACCCTGTCTGAGTTCAGATGGCCTCTGAATGCCAATGAGTACGTTTCCTCTCCACTTTCCTCCCTACTACTGTGGCTTCTTCTTTTTTTTTTTTTTTTTTTTTTGTACCAGGAATCCAACTCAGGAGCCTGCCAGGCAGTTGCTGTTTGCTGCTGAGCTAAATCCTATGGCCCTATTGTGGCTTCTGAAAAGTCTGCCCAGCAACCTCCTTGGGAAGAAGCCCTCACCCTGATTGGCTGCACAGAAATGGGGATCCAGTGAGAGGGCAGTAAGGAGCCTGACTTCCTGGCTATACTAAGTCTAGTGTCCTCAGCAGCTGACGGAGGGAAAGCTGATGCACACAGATTGCCACATGCTAGGCAGAGCTGGGGGAGTCAAAAGCCAGTGACACGGCACTTGGCTGGTGGGTGAGGAGACAGAGAAGGAGACAAACAGCAAGAGAGGGCACCCTGCCACCTTTAAAGTAACCCACAGGAAGTTTCATAGCCCCCCCCCCCACACACACACACTCAGATCATTGCTCCCTTGCTCAGAGACACAGCTCAGTGGCATTCCTGGTCATGCTGCACTAAACATGGAAGGAAGCGGAAGCCACGGCACTAGAGGAAGGAGCGCTGGGGGAGTGAGGTCAAGGGGGCTGACCGAGGGGCCAACCTCCTGCTGACCATGCCCAGGCCTCCAATTCAAGGCTGGGCAGCACCTCGAGTGACAAGCATGGAAGGACATCTGGCCTTGTGGCTCTCTAGGGCCCCGAGTTCCAATCTGGTTCTGCCACTGCCCATGGCCAGCCCGTTCCAGGGGAAAGAACCTTCCTTTTCCCTTTCCTAGATTTTCTCTGCCCACCACACTGAGATGGGCTGGCCTACTGCCAAAGACAGGGTGAGGGAGACAGAAAAGCCAGCAGGCCGAGCCTGGCTAACCCACAGCCCATCCTCAGATGGGATGGGCCCACTCAGGCCCCAGGGCCCTGGACCCTGGCACTGGCTGTCTGTGCTAAATGCTTAGGCTAGCGGAGAAAGCAGGGTGAGTGATGGGCAGGCAGGGGAACGAGATGGCTCCTATACTTCGCAGAGAGGGGTGCCGACTCCAGGCAGGGACCTCCTGCTACAGAGGGAGAGAGGAGGAGCAGAGGTGCAGGGAAAGGCTTTCCACAGATGACTCGTACTGCTTCGCAGCCAGGAGCTACACAGAAGCCCAACTCCCCTTCCCTCCTGTGGGGCCCGATCCTGGCCTGACCAGCCCATGGGCCCTTAGAGCAGCCAGGCTCACTGGGATCACGATGGCTCTGTCTCTTTCTTAGAGGCACACGGTGCAGCTCAGCTCTGGGCAGGCCCCTCAGGTATCGGTTAGGAGTCAGCATAGGGCAAGAGCGATAGCCCAGTGGCCCAATACAGATGCGGCAAGGGACCACTGGGGTGAAGTCGTCAAGAACGGAACTGCCCAGTCCAAGGGCCGACTGCTGGCCAATGTCCAGCCACGTTTCCAAGGTACTCTAGAGTGAAGGCTCCGTCTGCCCTAATTTAACTGGTGCCAGTGGGAGGATGGTGGCCTTGGGGAAAATCCTCCCAATGCTCCCCAAATGCTCCTGAGCCCCTGCACCTGCCCACTTGGGGAAGGCAGGGGCTGTGGAATAGCACATCTGCGCATGGCTGAGCAGCAGCTCTGCCCTGGCTGTGTGGGCCTCAGAGGCCCAAGAAGAGGCCTGGCTCCAGTGGCGGCTCCCCCTGGAGGCTTCTGCAGGAAATGCGATGCCAGGCTGTAGCTATGGCTTGCTGGGCTGGGAAAGGCTCAGGGGCCTCTGCACAATCCCAGGCCTGGAGTGCAATAGGATGCAACGTCCACTCCCTGCTCACCCGCCCTCATCTAGTCCTTTCTCAACACCTGCACTTAGCCCACTCTGTTCGCTCCCAGGCTGACCTAAGCATGGTCCGAGGAGGCCAAAAGGACTGACATGACTAGGAGCAAAGGGCCGCACAACTAGTCTGGGCTGCTCAGGAAGCTGAGGCAGGAGAATTACAAGTTCGTAGATAGCCTAGGTAACTGGGCAAGAACCCTGTGTCAAAATAAAAAAATAATAATAATAATAAGGGCCAGAAAAGTAGCTCAGGGATACTAGAGTACTTCTGGGTTTAATTCCCAGTACCCTGTAATAAAAAGAGCCCGGAATGATGAAATATCTCATTTTAGGAAGCAGCCTCTTGTGGCCAGGGCCCATGCTTCCCAGTCTCCAGCACTGGGACCCCCGCAGCAGCCAGCTGCTCCTTTTGCAGGAGAAGACAGAAGAGGCACCTTGCTGCTGCTGCCGCTCCTAGAGATGCCAGAGCAGAGGGGCAGGGGGCTCTGGGAGAGGACTTAGAGACCTCAGCAGGGCCAGTGCAGAGCCACAGCTGAGCAGCTGGGTCATGTCTGACACCCTGGTCTGCCAGGAGCCACGGCCCAAGCCCCTCTCCAAGGACCACAAAACTACTGCCCGGAGGGCTCCAGTTCCTGGGCGCCTGCCTGGAGGCCAAGGAGGCTGCAGGAAGAAGGCACAGCAAGTGGAAAAAAGAGCTGGAAGAAACTCCCGGGTTGCGAAGGGAGAGCGTGTAATATGGAAAAAGAACCCACAGGGGTGGCGTTGGTAAATGGGCTTTACAAGTAAATGACTTCTGCATAAAAGTCTGGAATTTCACCTCTCCCCATCCCACCCCCAGTACCCCACAATCTAGACTTCTTGGCGTCTGCCCTGGGAGGAAGCTATCTGAGGCGGGCCAGCTCCCTCTCCAAGTGGCGGTGGTGGGGGCTAACGGCCTGGTGGGAAACGTCAGCCTCGGTGATCGCCACTGCCAGGGGCCACGTTTCCTCCTGAGTCTGCCTGCTGGCCCTACGAGGGCTGGATGCAAGCAATTGCCCTCAGAGATGTCTCTGCGGGGGCCTGGGGACATCAGGGGACCCTATCGCCCCACACAGGACCCTGGCCCTCCATAGGAGCTCTTCCCATTTGCTACCAGGCTCCCCTTTTGCCAGCAGGACCATGACAAGGGATGCGCCCTGCTCCCCAGTTGCCTCTGCAGCGAAGGTCCCAACACCAATCTCAGTGTCTCAGAGGTGCCATCTCAGACCAGGCAGCCAATAGGGGCCAGAAGAGCTCAGGAGTCAGAGCCACCCCACCCCAATTCTTTCTCTCCCCCCACCGCGCCCCCCCTTTCCCCTGGAATAGCGCACTTCCTCACAGCCGCCATCTGCTTGGCCTCTGCCAGAGCAGGATCAGTGACAGGAAGTCACCCTCACCTGGCCCTGAGTAACACTAGCTAGCAGCAGAGCTACCTGCTTTTGTCCTACTTACAGGTGAGGATCAAAAGGAAAGAGAAGAACTGCCCAGCTGCCCCCCCCCATGCTCCAACAAAACCTCTCCTCCCCTGAGACCTGGACCTTCCTCTCACCCCGCCCCCTCAGCCCAGGCTCGGAGCTCCCACAGCGCCAGCCTTCCCAGTGAGGCAGAAGAACAGGCAGGCCCAGAGGGGGAAGAAGCACTGGCCCAGGGACACGCTTCCCTTTCTGCAGCAAGCCTTTCCCCAGAGCCTCAAAGCCCAGGGCCAGGCTTAGCGCCTGGAGACAGACAGGAGCTGGAGGAAGGGCCAGCCACCCCGGGGGCGGGGGCGATGCCAGAGCGCTGCAGTTCCCAAGGAGGCGCCCTTGCGCTTGGCTTGGGTCCTGAGGTATGAAGGCATGAGTCGGAGCTCCGCTGGCAGAGCCCGCAGCAATCCTGCCCTTCGGGTTTTGTTGTGGCTTTTCCCCCACAGTCTGAAGCGCAGCGCCTGATGTCAGCACTTTGAGCAGGAATCCCCGTGGCTGTGACTGCAGTCCTTGTAGCTGTTCTCTCCCTTGCAGCCCTTGGCCACATCAAGCTCTGTGGGAAACCAACTTAGTCATCAGAAAGTGGCATGCTAAACCAACAGTCACAGGGCCGGGGCCAGGGGCTAGACACAGTGCCTGGGGAGGGACATCGGGGCCACCAGCAGCAGCCTGGCCCAGCTCACCATGATCCTAGAGACTAGGAGTTCTCTGGAGCCCTCTCTGGCCACCAGCAGCAGCCCCAAGGGCAGCTCTGCGGGGGAAGAGGGGCCCTTGGCAGGCATTAAAGAGTGGGTGCGGAACGCCCACCTCCTACTGAGGCCTAGGCAAGCCCTTTCCAGTTCCCATCCCCTCCGGAAATGGGGAGCGAGCACACTCCCCGTGGGAAAAGCCTAGAGCCAAATCCCCTGGGTCATCTGCTCAGACCAAAGATCCCTTCGGGCCTCCCACCTCTGCGTCGGAATCTGCACTCCGGTCCTGGAGAACAACACTCAAAGGGTCACTCCTGTCCTTTGCCTTTTCAGTCTTTTCTCCACCCAGCCCTGTCCCTACTCTTCCCTGTCTGCACCCACAGTTCTTGGTCATCCCAGTGCCCTGGTACCCAGCAGGGAATGGGATCAGAGAGTGCCCGCCAAATGCTTCCATGTGTCTTTGAGAGAAGCAAACCTGGCTCCATTTGTAAGCCTCAAATGGTACTGGAGCAAGTCAAGTCCCTCTCTGTGCCTCAGTTTCCTTTTGGAAAACTGAACTGGCCCACCCACCTCCTGTCCCCTCCATAGCCCCACATGAGGGAAGGACTGTGCAAAGTGTCCCCAGCCTCAAGGATTGAGAAGTTCTCTGCCTTGTTCTTATAACCTGCCTATGACATCAGTTTATTGAAGATAAACAAAAACAAAACAGAGGATCTCGGGCTGGCATCGCCGCCCTTCCCTGCACAGAAGCGAGAGCTCAGGCAGCAGCATGGTGGGCTCAGGGTCACACAGCTAGATGTTTGCCAAGCTGGGCATCCTCTGAGCCACTCGGCTGTCCAAACACTGCCTCCCCTGCCACACACCCTACCAGCTGCCCCACCATGAGTCTCCTGTGCCCAGGGGGCACCGGCCACATGTCTGTGGGCACGGTGGAGCTGGGTGCAGAGGGGGTATAAAAGCCCAGGGTAGTGGAGTCCCAGAAAGTAGCTTTCCTCTTCCCAGGCATTGGTCCCATGCCACCAGGGGACTGGCACCAAAGGTGGCCCCAGGGCTTGGCAAGCAGTAGGTTAGCTTGTGTTACAGGTGACCTGGCACGGTGTAGGCTATGGGCTGCAAGATGCAGACCAAAGGGATCAGTGACCTGTGGAAGTCTGGGTGGGAAACCAGGCAGGCAGGCTTCCGGCTGCCAGATGCATTGGGCTGGAACTGGGGGCGTTCCCTTGGCATGTAACTAAAGACAGCTCAGGGAACAGGTGCTGATGCCTACTTTGGCCAGCTTCCAGGCCCAGCGCCGGGCGGGCCCCAAGTTCCTGCCCGGCTAGATCTCTCTTTCAGGAGGCTGTGGGGGCACTGGGCAGAAAGACAAGCACACAAAGCAGGCTGAGTCAGGAAGGCTTCGTCTGGGATCTGGACTTGAGCTGCCATTTCCGTTCAGAGAGCAGCTCCTCATTGAGTGGCTCACCTGTCTCCCTGGGGAGACCGCCACTCCTCTGGGCCAGGTGCAGGGCACATTTCTCTTCCAGCCCTCGCTGCCCAGCTCTGGCCAGAGGCTAAGAACTGGCTCTGCTCTTTCAGGAGCACAGCAAAGGTTAGACCTGAGCAGCCCTGAATAGCATGCAAGCTGCCCTGGTAGCTGCACAGCTCCTCCTCCTCTTCCTCCTCCTCCTCCTCCTCCTCCTCCTCCTCCTCCTCCTCCTCCTCCTCCTCCTCCTCCTCCCAAGCTCCCTTCTTTCAGGAAGCCTGCCCTGACCTGTCCAGCCAGGGCTGCTCCCCTGCTTTGGGCGTGGGGCACCCCTAATATTTTTATGCCACCCAGAGCTTCAGTACCCTGGGTGGTCACAGGCTGCTCCTGTCACTGAGTCATGGAAGCGAACAGATCTGAGGCACCTACTAGGTGCCACCTTCTGCCAGCTCCACCTGCTGCTTCTTGGTGGAAGGAGCAGGCAGGTAAGATGGCTCTGTTCCTTTTGCTCTGGCATGATGTGAGCACCATAGTCCTCAGAAAGCCATCTCGGTCTGTGCATCTGTGTCCCGGCCACTTGCTGGCCTCCCAGTTGGCTCTGCAGCTTCAGATGAGACTTTCCTCAGCATCCCTTCACACTAGCATGCAGCTGGGGAGGTGGCTGGGTTCTCTAACCCAGAGCTCCCTCCCCACTGTTTGAGCCCAACAGCCAGTGGGTCCCTGCTTCCTGTCCCCAGCCAGTCACCATGACAAGAAGTCCCAAGAGCTATGAGACCAAGGAAGACTATGATTTGTGTCAGGAGCCTTGAACAGCACCCAGTGGGGTGGGAGAGGATGTTTCTCAGGCACCAGCATAGGTAGAGTTCCTGCCCTCTGCCGACTCTGGGTCCTGAGATGCCACAGCACCCCACAGGGTTGGGCTGAGTTCCAACAGCTAGGGGAGGACACAGCTCCACCAGCAGCACCACTGAGGTCCCAGAGCCCCATCTCACAGCTCCTTGGAAAGCCAGGCTGCCCTGGACAGGAGATGGCCTAGCATGTCGCCCATTAGACCCCCAGCTCGGAAGTAAGAGCAGACAGGAGGACCTGAGATTCCAACCTACCTCTAAGGTGAGGTATCGCTCTGCCTTTCCAAAGAGGACAAAACAATCTCGCAACAGAGCTGGGCACTGCAGATCCCGTTGATAACACCACAGACACCAGATTTGGCGCATTCTATCTGAGCTGCAGCATTTCCCTTCCCCATGGCCCCTCTCAGATCGTCCTCTGCCCAGCACATGCCCAGCGTGAGCCACCAGCCAAGGGTTCTGGCTCTCAGTTTTCTCCTCTATGGAATGGACACAGGGTACTGGGTGGTCTGAGCTTCCCTGGTTTATGCAGCAGCAACTTTTGGATTGCTCTGCCCCCTCTTGCCACTGAGCAACCATCAAAGGATCTCTTCTAGGAAAAGTGACGAGAGGACCAGGACAGCAGGGGGGCCACTTGCCTTGGGTACACAGGCCTCCTCCACCCCTCTTTTAGTCTCTTCATTCACAGCGGAAAGGGTGGAAGCCAAGAGAACTGCCTCTTGAAGGGAACCCGAGTAGGCATATTTGCGCGGCTGAGGGTTATGGAGGGGAAACTGAGGCAGGACCCGACTTGTCCCCAGCTGGGCACGGAGTGGGAGGCCCTCACTGCCTCCCTGCCGGGCCGCATCCGACGGCAACCCGACAGCCCTACCTGGCGCAGGTGCCCGGGTCTTACGGTGGGCGCGGGACGCGGGCGCGGGCTCCCTCGGGTAGGCAGCGCCCAGGCAGGGTGGGGCGGTGGGCTCGGGGCGCAGCGGGCAGCGCGCAGGGAGGCTCGGAGGCTCGGACTGGGCTCCGCCCGCAGGAGAACAAACAGGTTTTCTCCGGCCGGGAGCCTCGCCCCTCGCCCCTCCCCTCGGCCGGCCCCCTTCCTCTGCCCTCTCCTGGGGTAGGTAGAGGAGCCTGGCACATTCCGCGCATTCTCCCGCCAGTAGCCTCGGCCCGCCCCACTTCCCGGCCCGCTCCGCCCGGGGCCGTGGGAGAAACCGAGGCCGCGCTGCCCTCCGAGCCCTGGGCGAGCCGCGGGAGGCGGGGGGCGGGGGGCGGCTGGGAACCTCCCGGCACGTTTCCCCGGGTTCTGGCTCCCGGCTCCCGGCTCCCGCCCGGTCCTGCCGCGTCCGCCCGACGATGCGGCCCTGGCGCGGGGCCAACGACTTGTACAGATGCTGGAGAGAACTACCGTTGCTAGATCCATTTTACAGATGGAGATCCCAGACAGGGCGGGGAGGGGCCGGGCCGGGACTGAGATCATCCAGGAAGTCTGGAGGACCGGGCTGGGAAGGAGGAGAAAAAAGTGAAAGAGCAGATTTGGCAGCGCCGGAAACCCGCTCCGTGGAAGGCCACCCTGGGTGACTCGGGCGCCCAGGACACAGCAAATGGGGCACCTAGCGGACTGGGCCAAGAGACGCTGAAGACCCCAGAGCCAATGCAGTGGGGCACGCAGCACTCATCCGGAGTGGTCCCGCCCTCGCTGGGTGCACAGCGGTGGACTGGGGGCTGGGGCGAGGCCACCAAAATGATCCTCTTCACTTGTCTGGGAGGCCAGGTGGAAGGGACACGTAGGCCACCCCAAGAGATGGCATAAGAGCAGGTCAGAGCTGACCTGTCAGGACGATTCCATCAAAAGGTGGAAGACCAAGTCCTCCTCCCTCAGGTCTAGCCAATCCTGTAGCCGGGAACCTGGGCTGTCGGTTGTAGCCCAGCCCGCTTGCTACTTTCCCTGCCTTGGGGCTCCCCTCCCTCCGCCCTCCAGGGGCTTGCAGCCATGGACACAGTGCTCCCTTGCTCAAATCCTTCTGTGGCCTCCCTTGCTCTCAGAATCAAAGCCAAAGTCCTTAAGATGAACCTAGTGTTCCCGTGCGCGTGCTGCAGCGCACTCACACAGTCCCCTGTTCCCAGATCACTGTGTGTCTTCTCTTCTCAGCACACTTACTGCCGATGTTACAGGCAGCTCAGTTAGATAGAAATGTAGTGGGCAGACAGGGCTAGGCCCGCCCGGGAAGGAGTCAGCGTGGAAGGTAAGAACACATTACAACTGTGAGTGGAGGTGCATTCGTTGAAGGCCAGGGCACCAGACACGGATGGAAGGGGTACACCTCCATGCCTCCCTGAGGGGCCGGTGAATATTCTAAATAGGCACCAGCCACCTGAGTGGTGACCAGGACCGCCCCGACACATCCCTTGGAGGACAGGTCCTTGCTTCCCCATTAGATCAACAGCACCTAAGCGGTTACACTTGTACTCTTAGTGGCTGCCATAGTTTTGTCCCATTTTATGCCCACCTTGTGATTTTCCTCGATAAAACTTCCTTTGAGAGGTAGGCTGCTGGCAGCCCTCTTCCGGTGTCGCCTCCTGCCCCTCCTAGACAGAAGCTGACTCTCCCTCAAGAAATATTTCCCATCCTTACCCTCTACAGTTCCTCAGAATTCCTTCTTCAGTTCTGGGGAACAGGAGCCCAGCGTGTGGGCCATCTAGCAGGTTGGGTTATAATAGCTCCCTGCCTCATTTGGTGGTCCCGCATCATTCCTGGAACTGCAGTACCTACACTCTCGGATACCCTTCCTGTATCCTATGGCTGAGGGATGACCTCGTTCATCCTTCAAGACTTCACGGAACTGCCCTTTAGTCCTCCCCTGCCTGACACCTGGTAAGACACCCACTCCCTTCTGGGCACTCCCGAGAGAATAGTGGCTGTTCTAGATGGTGAGCTCTGGGAGGGCAGGGCTCCGTCTGATTCATCTCGGAGCCATAGTGACAGCGAACTCCAGGCATCTGCAGAGGGGTGGCGAGGCCCTGGACCTGGATTCCCCCTCCTTTCTGGGCTTCCTTAGGCGAGGCAAAGGTGGCCCGAGTTCCTGAGGGTGGGGATGGCACATAAAGGCACTTCCATTTGTCTCTGCCTCCTTTTCTGCTTCTGACATGGTATATCTGTCTCAATGCCTCCCTTGCCTGACTGGCGCCTGGTATCCATGGATCTGCCTTATCATCCTAGCTTCTAAACTTACCCCTAAGGACATCAGCTGTGTCACACTTGCCCCTGGTCCTCTGATCCCCTCAAGAGCCTTTAGCCTAAAGAGGTAGGATGCCGAGGGATGCGTCCGTCAGGGGGTGGGGAGGAAGTGGCAGGCTCTTCCGTCCTAAGGCCACCTTCAGGAGAGGCCAAGTTTGTTCCAGAGCCCACAGCCAGGATGAGCCATCTGAGGAGCACGAGTGAGAGTGACCAAGGGTGTGGCAAGCCAGTGAAGCCTGCCCCAGGCTGAGCTGTCCCCAAGCCTTGAGCTCTTCCCGTGTCCCAGGTGACTCAGCCCTGCTCATGCCAGATCTGTCAGGTCACCTCCAGCCACAGACCAGCCCCCCAACGACTCCTCCCCCTGGCCAGGCTGCCAGGCCCTGCAGCAGATCTTGCCTGCAAACGGGTTTGACTCGAACAGTAACTGCCCTGCCCTGCCCTGCCCTGCCCTGCCCTGCCCTGCCCGCCTGTTCAGTGCCCCAGCAGAATCTTCCAGCGATGCTTTCGGCCCCGCTCCTTGTCACGGCCAGTAACCAGGCTCCTGCTGGCTGCTTCAGCCTCCTCAGACAGCAGACCTGCCCACATGACGTGGAGAGTGCTACCATCACACCACTGGGCACCCTGCATGAGATGTCCCCCCTTCGTTTGGAATGACATTTCCTCCCTGGGGATACCAGGTGACCTCCTGTCACTCTTAGCCCCCATGGAGTCTCCTTCATGAACACTCTCTTGGGCTTCCCTGAGGTTCTAGCATCAGATTCTGGTGGCCACTGGATCTACCCTGCCTGGCTTGGCCTTGCTGGCCCTGCCCCTGCCCACTTTGTTCTTTCCTGGCTCCTTCTCCAAGTCTGGACACTTTCCAGGACATCACTCCAGTCAAGGCCCTGCTCTAAGGGCACAAGTGCTGGTCTGAAGTAGGGTTGGCTGGGGTGGGATAGGGCGTAGATGGGCTACCAAAAGAGACAAGAGGCCTAAAAGGTGAAGAGGCAGGTGGCAGCCCTGTGTGAGGGGGCCACAACTCAGGAGCAGGCAACAGAGACAGATTTTCTGGGAGGCAGGGGGGAAGCCAGCAGATGGGGTGGGGAACAGGTTGCCATCTGGAAGTGCCATTCCCATGGGGGTGCTGCGAGTGGAACGCAGGCTTGGGAGGAGAGACGGCCAACCCAGGCAGTGCCCCTATACATCAGGGGACTGCCAACAAAAAAACCTGAACCCTGCCATTGTGCGAATGAGGAAGTGGGGGCCCAGAGAAGAACAGGACTAAACCAAGATCACATGGCTCAGCTGAGGCACCTGGTGGACTCTTCCAGAAGCCAGGTCTCAAACTTGGGGTTTGAGATGCTCTGGATGGAGTCTCTGCCCAGCTGGCTAGGATCTGGGGTGCTCGGGTTCATGTGTATCAAGGGCCTGGCTCCTGCTTGTACCCTAATCCCCTGCTCCCCTCCCTCTCTCCAGAGGCCCGCCCAGCTGTCTCATCCTGCTAAGCCTTTCAACCGGTTTCCACTTGCTGGGTGACTTTGCTGACTCCTCAAAGGGTGGGTGCCCTGGGGGCAGAGCACTCCACGCCATATGGGCTATACCCATAATGGGGCCAGTGGAGCCCTGAGCCTCCAGGTCTGCAGCTAGATGCCCCGTTCGGGGATGGTCCAAAGGGGGAATAGTGAGCCTCCCGCCCCCCCCCCAGACCTTGCCTTACAGCCTAAGCTTACACCGCTGACGACAAGGCTGTGGCCCCCTTCTCTGGTATGCACGCACACACAGTCACTTGCCAAATGTCCCCACCACACAGTCCACCCCCACCCCGCCCAGAATTCAGCACCTGGAAACCAGAGCAGCTCCCAGTGTAGGGGGTGGGAGGTGGAGCGGTCCTGCCACAAGGGGCAGCCTTGGGGACCAAGGACTGTTGGCTCAGTGGACTGTGACCCCATGGGGAGCAGTGGCCTTATCTTACAGCCAGGGGACAAAGAGGTCACACACCTCCTCTGAAGTGCTGCATTCTAATACCTTCTGGCCCTGTGCCTGGCTCCCCACTGCCCTGCAAAGCCACCACTTTGAGTAAACCCAGGAAGCCTCCTCTGAATCTTAGTGTGCGTGACCCAGTGCCCCAGAACACAGCTTGGCTTTGTCCCTGGCCCGAGGCAGCTCCAGGCCTGCCTTCAGAGCATGAGTGGCCGAGCTGAGCCAAGGCCTTGCTGGCAGATAGGCTCACAAGCCCTGAAAAATGGCTTTTTGCTGCTTTAGGAATCATCTGCAGATTGGAAAAAGAATGTTCTAATTGGAAAACGTCCCCGCCATGGTTTTCCGGAGTTTTAGTACAGTTGGCTGGCTAGGAGGCTCCTGGGATGAGGAGAAAGGGAAGTCATGAGGAGGAGATAGTGGGCGCCATGCCCAGCACCCCCTCACCCCCTGAGCTCAGTTCAGCTGCTGCTGGGCAACAGGCCTGTGCTCTCCCTGGAGAATCTGGGGCTGTCTGGCCCCAGCTGGACGCCCCTCCCTGGAGCACAGCCCAATCCTGCCCCCTAGAGGCCCTGCAGCTGTCCCAGCTCCAGGAATGGGCCCCACTGGGCACCGAGAGCCAGGGCCTGGAAGAGGACGGCTTGGGAAGCCACAGCCTGCTCAGAAGCGGAGTTTGTACTGGGGCGCTGGGCCGGGGTAGGGGGCCTGGCAGAGAGCTGCAGGCTGCGTGCAAGCAGTGATTTATAGACATGGCGTCCTGTGAAGTAGGCCACACCGACCCAGGGCCCTGCTAGGCCTGGCCCGCTGCTGCAGCCACTGGGACCTGAGCGCCAGGGACCTGCTCAGTGCCAGGACTCTGGATATGCTCCTGCTGCTGCCCAAACACTGCCCTCCTACAGGGAAATGCCACCTGGGAAGAGGAAAGGCAGCGGGTGCCTGGAGTGCGCCATCCTCTCCTCACAGCACAGCTCACTGGGACTCACCTCTTGGAGGCCTGTGCTGCTTCACCAGACTTTCCCAGAAGCCTCTCTGAGTGCTTCGAGGCCTTGATTCCCTCAAGGCCAGCAGCGTTTGAAAGGCTAGAAGGGAGGCTCCATCTGAGCAGGCCCATCATTCGAAGTCAGAACTGCACCTTCCTCCTCTTCCTTCTACCCTAGATGCTTCTGGCTGAAATGGAAATTCAACTCCTCTTGGCTAGTTGCTCACAGCATGTGGCCCCAGTAACCAGTGCCTGGGGCCCATGAACTCAAACAAATGTCCCTAGGCTTCCCAGCATCCTGCCCTCTACCCCTCCTCCCCTACCTCCTCTGCCTGCCCTGCCCTGCCCCAGGCTTTGGGGACTGTAGCTCTGGATGCTGGGAGCATGAGTATATCTAGGGTTCTACTGATCACAACTGCCACAAGCCATGCAGGTGACCACTGAAATTTAACGAATTATGATGAAACAATATCAGAAACTCAGTTCCTTGGTAGCACTCTCATATTTCAACTGAGGCCAGGCCCTCCATCAAGCGAAGTGTGCCTGCAGCCCTCTCTGGGCCAGGCTCTCGGCCCCCACCCCCAAGCCTCCCTGGGAGGTAGCCTATTTGCCCGGGGCTGAAAACCTGGCCTATTTTGAGGCTCAGGTGAGCTGGCCCTTGAGTTTGGATGTCTAAGGGCCTGCTCATACTAACCACAGTGAAAGCAAAACTCTTGGGCTGGGGATTTAGCTCAGTGGCATAAGTGCTTGCCTTGTAAGCAGGCAGTTGTGAGTTCGATCCCTGGTACCGATAAAAAGGAAAAAGACAAAAAAAAAAAAAAAAAAAAAAGAAAGAAAAGAAAAGAAAGCGAAACTCTTGCTCCCCATTGTAAGCCTCCAAACCTCTTGTCACTCTGTCTCCATTACCGTCAACAGGACCTCCCCTGTCCGACCACTCAGCAAGTCCCGACTGTAGCTCAATCTCCCAAAACCTATCCTGAGCCTGACCACTTCTGGCCACTTCTGCCGCCTCCACATCCCGGGCTGTTGGCATTCTCACTCACTTCCTGCCTGGTCTCCTGGTGCCTGCTCTTGTGACGTTGCGCCCAGCACACTGAGTTCAGAAGGGATTTCCTGCTGAGCCCCTCTTCAGCTGGGTATCCCTGCCGAGGTGAGCTGCCACACTCAGTTTAAGGTCTTTGGCTCTAGAAGGACATCCTTTCCAGCGGCCAGCATCCAGCAGAGTGTCTCGTCTGCCTCCCTTGGTCCCAGCACTCATTGCCTGGCAGCATCACTGTGTCTCCCTTCCTCTGGGAAGTGCACAGTTGTCCTCTCCCCTGAGCCCCTACTATGGGGTCTGAGTGGGCACACATGCAACATTTGCTGACTGCTTGAAGAAAGGGATACAAGTTCATTCCAAACTCAGTGTTTTATATCAGTGGATTAAAAGCGGATCATTGAAGAAATGGTACTAGAACAACTGGCCTTTTGGAAACAACTCGCTGTATTTCCCAGCTCACACTCCACACCAATATAAACTCCAGATGGCTCAGAAATTTCACGGGGGAAAAAAGACCCTGAAACCATAAAGGATTAGAAGAAATCCTGGGGTGGGGACTTTTTAAGTATGTCACAAAAACCAGAAGCCATAAAAGAAAAGACAGAAAAATCAAAACCCTCCGGATGGCAATATCCACCGCAACTGTCACTGGACAAATGACACACGGAGAAGAGTTCTTTGTACTACATAAGATGGTGAAAGGCTTACACTTCTTAAGATAAATCCAGTAGGAAAGTGGGCTGGCAAAGGAAAAGGCAGTAAACAAAAAGACTTTGGGGGCTCTAACTAAGGTATGCAAATGAAAGTAGCTGTTTCCAGGGACACCGAACTGAAAATGGACCCATAAACCCTTGGGTTACCTGGGATGTTGGAAAACGGGCCTGCTCCTGTCCCCAGGGCCCTGGGAGTGGGAGTGTAATTCACTACCACCTTCTGGAGTGGCAGTCTAGACATATGTAATGCAGTGGATAGCGCAGACTTCCTTTGACCCCAAAACAACACTGTCTACCTTCTGGCCACCAGAAAATCCCAGCTTTCCTTTGACCCTGTCTTCCTCTCAGCTACTCTCCATTGGCCTCTTCTCCCCTTTCTAGTCATAACCCCCGAGAGAATTATCTGTGCTTGCTATCCCCAGTTCCTCTCCTTTCCTCTCCCTTTCACCCTGCATGTTGCTAAATCCAATGATCCGTGTCAGCTGGCACTGTTCTGACCACGAGGCTTGCAAGCAGTTATGCTCCACCACAGCACAGGTCCAAAGTGAGGCGACATCAGCCCTGTGTCCTTGCCCAGGGCCTCAAAGGAAACAGATGAGCAGAGACCAGGGGCCCAAGACCCCTTTCCAAGCCACATCCCAGGCACCCACAGAACCCCTGCAGCCAACCTCTTCAATTTGGAGGGGCCCAGGAATCAGTCCTTTTGCTTCTCCTCTGGTACATTCACTTCTACAGTGATTTGAACCTATCTTGTCCCTTTAAACCCCACTGGGAGGGCCGATGCCTTGAAAGTTTACCTAAGTCAGGCCCTTTCCCTGCGGGATTATTCAGTGTCTCCACCTGCACATCTAGCGTGCCGTCTAAAGGAAGTCAAGGCAAGGGACAAGGCCTCCATCAGGGTGAGCATGAGGACGATTGCCTGGTGTATTTGAAACAAGAGTCCTCAGCTACAAGGACTATTAACAAGGTCCTATGAGTCCAGGCTGAATAGGGGGCTCTGGCGGATGTCCTCGCAGGAGTACTCTTCATGGAAGGTTACTGAGGCCTCCGGGTAAGCCCATGATTCTGGAGTCTTTGGTGCCACTTAAATTTCATATCCAGTGTTTCAAGCCAAACCTATCAGTCAGTCCTTCCAAACCCATTCTCTCTGCTCACCAACCCGATCGGAGGTAAAGGCCACCCCCTACCCCCTAGCTCAGGCCAAAACTATTGGCATTGTCCTTGATGTCTCATTTTTTCTTATCTCTCACGATCTGCCACCAAATACTTCCATTTGACCCTTTCTCTATGAGTCCAGACTCTGACCACTTCTCACGTCCCATTCTAGTTGTCTTTGTGTTCTGCCCAATGCTGTTCTGAGCATTTCTGGGCACATGTCCCGATTACATGAGCCTGAGGTTCCTCAGGCCATCAGCTTTCAAACTGTGGTGGGATTAGAACCCTCCAGAAGGCTTATGGAAACCCAGAAGGCTGGATCTCACCCCAGTATTCCCATTTGGCTAGTCAGAGCCAACCAACTATGTTTGTCCCAACAAAAGAACACCCAGCAGTCCACACCCTCACCAGTACCTGCTATTGTCACGTGGGTTAGGTTTTCCCACAATGCAGCACACACAAAATGCTTGCTCATTGTGGTTTAGTGGTGTATGGCCAGAGCCTCAAATTCTATGCCCTATCCTCAGTTTGTAACTGCATCAGGGAGAGAGATCTGAGTATAACATTGTTCGTGGTATCTTTTGAAAAACTAAGCTAAGTTTCCATCAATAGGTATGTTCCAAATTTATAACAGAATGACATATGCCTGGTCGAGGTGATTTTATTTATTTTTATTATTATTATTTTTAAGACAAGGTCTCACTATGTAGTTCAAGCTGCCCTTGAGCTCACTTTGTAGCTCAGGCTGGTCTTGAACTTGCAACAAGCCTCCTGCCTCAGCTTCCCAAGTTCTGGGATGACAGGTGTGAGCCACCATGCCCCACCTAGCACATGGTCTTTGAGTCACTGCTTCTTTAATGTTTTGTTTTGTATTTCTTATAATATGTTGCTTTTAAAAATATGCACAGTGCTTTGTTCTTTTCAAAGAGCTATTTTTGAAACTGCATTTATATCGCTCGTGTCTGGGTATGTGTACAAATTATTCAAAAGGTTTCACATGAAACTCATTGGAGTGCCCACCTCTAGGAGGGTTTGTGTGGGCTGAGTAGGAGAGTACTTTGAATTTTCTCTTTATTCCCTTCTGTACTCTTTGAATTTTTATGGCAGTGTATTACTTTCGTAATAAAAAAACACTAATAAAAAAAGGAAAGCTATTAACACTCAAGCCGGCCCTTGCCATGGTAGGCCCAGTCCAAATGGCCATGCTGAAGCCCCCAAATACCACATGAGGACCCTATGTGATGGCTGATTGATTGTGTCAGCCTGAGTAAGAGAAACTCAATTATATCAGCTCAGCAATTCCACACCCTAGGTTCCGGAAGACCCATCTGAGGGAGGCTTGCTGCCTGGATGGTAGAAAGGGGAACTGAAGAAGGACAGATTGTATCTGTTTCTTTGCAGGAGCTCCAGTCTTTGCCTTCAGCTCGGACATCATCTCCTGGCTTCCAGCGCAGACCCATCGGCCTCCCAATGGGACTTGAATGGGACCCTGCAGTTAGCTGCAGACCTTGAACTGAACCCTCTGCATTCTTTCTCATCAGACTCTGTGGCGGGCATTGGTCCAATCTTGTATATTCCTGCAGATTTGTATATTTTATGTTGTATGTGTTTCTCTAGTAAACACTGACCGTTACACCCCACCTGACTCCTGCTGGATCTCCTCTGGCTCGGGAGGTTTTGAGGTGCTGAGTTGATGCAGGCTTGGTGCCACTCATTGGTGCCTTAAGCCAAGAGCAAGGTGTCACCCCTCCAAAGTGAGTGGCTGTGGGTCCCTCCAGCCTGTGTGGTGGGAGGCGAGGTCGGCCCACCAGACGGCCCGGAGAGCAATCGTCAACAGCAGCAATAAGCAAACAGCAGGGCCTGTGTGACAGAGCTGAGCTCACCCTGAACTGAGAAAGAATTTTATCTGAAACGCAGGCTGAGTGTGGCAAGTACTAAGGGCATAACTTGGCAGTGCCCGAGGACCACCCAAAGAGCACGCCTACCCCTCAGGGTTAGCCCTTCTGAGCTGTGGGCGACAGCCAAGCGAACGCAAGTCGCTCAGGCCCTTCATGGGGTGCGCCCCAAGATTATGAACTGGTCTCTCCAACACCTCGTGGCTCTTCAAGGCCAAAGCCAGCTCTCATCCCTCCCTGAATCTTCAGTGACAGGCATGAGGCCTGGTACACTCCAGACGTCCAGTAAGTACTGTGTGTGTATGGGGGAGGATGACCTCCAGGACAGAAAGAGGAGGGGGATGTAATTTTGCACATGTGCGTGCTGCTACGCTGCAAGTCGATGGTCACATGTGGATGTCCTCCAGTAGGATGTCCTCCTACTGCCTGCTGAGGCCGTGTGCCCCTCATGTCGTCTCTCTCCAGATTATGGAGGAAGGAAATCCTGAGGGCTTCCAGGTGAGGGCAGCCTGCTTGGACAAGCGGGTCCTTTTTGGCCTTTACTAAACCAGCAACGCAATGAGAATCTGAAAGCCAGCAGGGGCAGCGGGGACTCAGTCCTCTTCTGTGGCTTACGTGCTGGTGGCCTCTGGCTGTGCCCACAGGAGCTGCTCCTCAAAGTCTGGGAGATAATGGAGATCCAGGTTCTTGGTCGTTTATTCCCTAGTATGACGCTGGGCTCACAGCAGCTTTTTTCCCCCAGGAAGGGTGGGGAGGGGAGACAGGGTCAACATGCACTTTAAAATAATGGAAGGAAGAGACAAAAATCCAAAATGCTGTGAAGCCAACCCCGACTGCGGGGGCCTGAAGGCCCAAGGGCGCCCCTGTTCTGTGGCTTGGGAAGGAGGGGGAGGGGCAGGGAAGTGGCACAGGCCACCCCCCTTTCCTGTAAAGTCCCCATTCCACATGAAGCGCAGTAAACCGTGGAGTCACACTTGTCTGTCTCCTGTTAGCTCATCCTGTGGCCACTTTGATGTAGGTGTCTTGTACCAGCAGAAGGGTTCCCACGTGGCTGAGGCATCTTTCAGCGCCCCTTTCCTGGGCACCCACTCCCAGCCCTCTGTCCTGAATGCTGGAGGTCTCTTGTTGGGCTCATTTCCCAGATATGGCCCACAGTCCCTGGTGGTAGAGCAGCTCAGAGTGGCCCGGAAGGAGACAGGGAGCTGCTAGTAGAGCCCGAGACTGACATTTCAGTCTGCTCTGAGTCTTCATAGTCACAAGAGAGCAGAGTCTTCTGAAATCTGCCCACAGTGCCACTCATGGACGAGCAAGGCCAACCTGCCAAGGCTCTGTCTGTCAAGGTGGTGACTTGAGTGTGCACACATGATAATGTGTGTTAGCACAGTTTACACCAGGTGCTGTGCCCAGTGCTTTAGAGTCATCTCATTCTATCCTCACAACACTCTGTGAAGTAAATATTGCTGTTATATCCATTGTACAGATGAGGAGCCTGAGGTGCCAAGAGGTAAGCACAGTGCCCCAAATCCCACAGCCAGTGAATGGTGCAGCTGGGACTTGAGCCTTCAGAGCCAGTGTCGGCTGGACTGCCACTGCCTTCCATGGACTTCTGTACGGCTGCGGTGTTTGAACTGACCTAGCCAAGATTCTGTTGGGTGTTTTTTCTTTCTGGCATCTATGTTTGTGAATGCCACTGGGCTGTTGCTTCTCTCTTCCATCCTCTTCCTGCTAGGGAGAGGAGCAATATAGTAGTTCTTTTGCTTCTGGCAGAGAAGCAAAACAGCGGGAGCCACGTGGAGGTCTAGCACAGGAACATGGCTTCCTTGAGGCCAAGGTGACGGAGGGGTGTCTGAGACCCAAAGGAAGAGTAGGCTGAGCTCCTGGGTGTGAGCTGAAGCTGCAGGCCACAGGCAGGATTTCTTCTCCAGAAGATCCTTGGCGCTGCTCTTAAATCATTCCAGCTGATTGGCTGAGGCCCTAGTAGACTCTGGAAGACAATCTCCTTCTTAGCATCCACTAAGGATGGACGTTAATGGCATCTGCCAAGTACCTTCTCAGCAACGTGGGGTCTGAAACCCGGGTTTTCAAGGGTCCTCCCCAATGACATATTCTCCAGAGGCCCATGTGTTAAAGGGTTGGTCCCTGGTGGCACTCTTGGGGGTGTGGATCCTTTAAGAGGCGGAGCCTAGTGGAGGGGTCTGTAGGAGACTGGGGATGTGGCTGGAGGGGGATCCTGGGATCCTGCTCTCGGCTCATCTCTTTCCTTTGCTTCCTGGCCATGAGGTGAGCAGTTGTGCTCTGCCACATCACAGATCCAAAGCGAAGGGACATCAGCCCTGCGTCCTTGCCTGGGGCCTTGTCACAGGTGTGTTCCCTGTGAGCATCGTGAAGCTGGGCACCAGAGCTCTGGATCTGGAGGCTTAGGGAGATGTTTGCTCTCTTTTGCAATCTGAAGGGCTGGAGGACTGGGAGACAGTGTATCAGAGATAGCCTCCCCCATCCTGAGGAACTGGGGGTTGGACACAGGTTCTGAGGCACTGAACTACCTCCCAGCCTTTTATTCACTTATTCTTTCATTTATCTTATGTTGAGGCAGCATCTTGCTGGGTTGACCAGGCTGGGCTTGAACTCGTATTCTCCTGCCTCAGCCTCCTAGAGTAGTGGAATTACAGGCATGTGTCACCATGCCAGGCTGTCTGTCTGTCTTTCTCTGTCATTGAACAAAGGTGGTCTTTGTGTCTATCTGCAGGGACACACAGGGAAGATTCTCAGTAAGGAGAGCCAGGAGCAGATCCACCTGACGTGCAGGTGCCTAACTGCTGTGCAGAAGCAAATGGGGAGACTGCGAGGGGTCCGGGAGACCTAGCACGGGACTGCTATCATTTTCCGTGGCTTAGCAGCAGAGCTGGAGGCAGCCCTTTGGCCCTGGTCGCCTGACTCTGGACCACAATGTGCCCCTTGTCTGATTACTGAAGACCCTGGACAATGTGATCAGCCCCAGCCATGCTCCAGTGGGCCTCAGTCTGAGATTCTGGTCTCTGGCCCAGCCCGCCTCGGACTTCCGGCAGGCTCTGTCCCCAGGCCTCAAAAGCAGCTGCCTGCCGAGTTCGAGCAGTGCCTGCCTGCTGAGGTCCTGAAGGTAAATCCTGGTCTTTGCTTCTACAGGGCTGAGGCTTCTCAGGAATATTCAGAAGTACATAAATTTTCACCGGTATTTGTTTGGAGATCACTTTGGTGATGTGTGGATGGTGCAAGGTATGCACGCACACACACATTCAATCATGGAAACCATGCTGCGTGTGCCACCCTGGCCAAGTGTGCCCACAGCTGGCCATGCTCAGAGGCCAGAGGTGCTGCAGCGAGCAACGCCGCCCAGCTGTGTCCCCCTGGGGGGTGGCTGGGAAAGGCACAGCGTGTTACCACAAGACGAGGCTCGCAGCCCACCAGTCATCAGACTTTGCTTGTGGCTAGGTCTGGGCACAGAAATGGAGATGATGTCAGTAGAGCTTCACGTTATTTCATCCAATTAACCTAGAGTTAATTAGTGTTTCCAGAGCGCTTTGAAGATGAGGAGCTCTGTGGACGCACAGTGGGGTGGTGGCATGGAGCTAGGCAGTGCCAGGAGCCCTGGCCTGAGTTAGGAAGAGAAGACTCCAGTTGTGTGGCTGTTCCACACTCGTGGAAGGCCCTGGACTGCTTTTCCAGGGCTGCGGGGACACAGTGTCTCTATTCTTGTGGCTTATGCAACAGAAAAGGAGCCTCTCCCAGCTCCAGAGGGCAGAAGTCTGAAATCAAGGTGTTGGCCGGGCTGTACGTCAGCTGCTGGTGCCTCCTGCGTCCCAGGCTTGTGGCCACAGTGCTCCAGAGTGTGGCTCCATCTCCAAGTGGCTGTCTTCCCTCATGAGTCTACATCTCCATTTCCTCTTGTGACATTCCCAACCTATTGATTAGGATGTCAGGGAGCCTGGCGGGGGGGGGGGGGCTCATTATAATGCATAACAGTGCCCACCTGCTCCCCAGTGAGTATGGTAGCCTGTGAGTTTCCCTCCCTTGTGCTTTGCTCCTCACTTGAACAGCCTGAGCACCCTTGGGGCCTTGGGTCTGCTCCCTGCCTTTTCTACAGGCCCTTGCCTTACGACATGCCATCAGTACCACCGAGGCCCATGTTGGAAGCCCCCTTGGATGGGCTATGGATAGATGGTCTGTATCAGGGAGCCTCAGCTGAGCCTCTCAGGGTCACTCCGCTACTGCTATGTCCAAGTTTGAGTCCCACATTTGGTGGAACCTGAGGTGCAGACCTGGTATTAGAGATCCCAATCCTGAGCCCGGGACAGTTCTGGGACAAGCACTCACTCACCTGGGTCACTACATCCACCCACACTTCTCAGCACTATCCTGTCCATGACCTCTGTACAGATTTTGCAGTTAGTTGGTGCCTACCTAGTAATTTGGGCAGACAGGGTGCAAGCAATCTAATAGGGTTTTCTCAAGGGCCTTGGCCTGCTGAAAGTCAAGCAGGGGCCTTTGTGAGGCAGGTCAGAGCATCAGGTGGGCAACCCTCGGGCACTTTACCAAAGGGCTGGCCTTTCCCAGCCAGCTCGAAGGCCTGTCCCACCCTGGTTTTGTGGCAATGCAACCTGTTAGGACTTGCCTGCCTTTTGAGCCATCTTCCATTTGGGCCTCTCTGAGAGACTGGGCAGACTCTGGGAGGCGCTAGGTGCAGCCTCGAGTGTCCTCACCAGGGGGCGGACTAAACCTAGAGATCAGAACAATGGGCTTTAAAGACTAGGAGGCCACAAGTCAGGGAAAACAGACTTCCACTAAAGCCAAACAATGCCCAAAGAATGAAATTTGCACTCAGGGCCTCTGGAAGCAACCAGCCCCGATGACACACCTTGACTTGCGCTCAGTAAAACTGACTTTGAAATTGTGATCTCCAAAATATAAGAGAATTAATTTGCATTGCCTTAAGGCATTGGCTTGGTGGTACTTTGATACAGTGGCTGCAAGTAAGCGGTGCTCCTGGCCAGTGTGGAGGGTTCAGAGCTACCCCCAAAAGCCACAAATGTCAGGCTGATGGGCTGCCGGCTGGGGTGTCTGGGCCCAGCTCTGCCCCTAACTAGCTGTGTGGCTAAGAAGACTTCTTTGCTCTCTGAGGCTTTGGGCTTTCCCACAGAAAGTGAAGATGACTACAGACCTTGATGGACTCAATAGACTTGTTGCTAGGGTCTCGGGACAGAGCGCCTGGTCAGGTGTCCTTCGCTACATTGTTGAATGCGTTCCCTGGCAGAGGGGGGCCCTCCATCCACAAACCCACTCCTGTCATCTTGCTCAGCATTCGTCCTTGGCCCTTCCCCCAATCGCTCCTAGCAAAAGCACTCAAACAAATCTGGGTGTCCTTGGCTTGCTGGGTAGGACCCCCAAAATGTCTTAGGAAATGTGTCCTTAAGAAAATCACCATTGAGGAAGAAAGAGGATGAGACGGAGGAAGGAAGGGAGTTTCGTGGGCAGGGTGTGACCTCTGTTTTGGGCACAAGTGAGCCACCCACTAGGACAGTGCCGTCTCCTGCTCCAAGCCCCCCATGGCTGCTCAGCCTTGTGATTTGTCACTTTCCTAGGCCAGGAATTCCATGAGATCTTGTGTTTATGAGGTATGATTGAATATACGGTTAACGTTTTTCCTTTTCTTTAAAAAAATTATTACATTAAAAGACACTGCCATTAATCCCACTCAATCCCATCTTCTTGCCACTTTCTGCAGCAGGCCTTGAAGTCCCTTTCGTGAGTTTCTTTGGTGGCACTTTTGTGGCTGCCTCCATGTCCTGAATCAATTCAGAATGCTTACCTTTCTGGTCATTTTGATCCTCGGCAAGAGGCAGAAGTCACAAGGTACCACATCCGGTGAACGAGGAGGATGAGGACGCCCGATACAGATTCACCAGCTGTCCTTCTGCTGGATGGCACTTGGTGTCAGCATTCGCTGCATTTTTCATCACATCTCATAAAGCATTTCCACCCTGGGCCCCTGCTCTGTCCCCTTTCTTTACACTTCATCGGTCATACAAACACAAATGTCTACTGAACACAAATTCTACTGACTCTTTGAGGATCAAATGGAATCACACGGGATTTGTCCTTTGGCAACTGGTTTATTTTACTCAACATAATGTTCCTCAAAGTCGCATTTGTGTTGTGACACAGAATCCCCTGCCCCTCTGGACTGATAACACCCCGTGGTGTGAATAGGGCGTATTCGTCTCCTGGCCGGCGCCCGGCTTGCTCCTCCCTTTGGGTTCCCGTGAGCACGCTGCTGTGATGTGGACGGCCCCCACCTTGAGACCTTGCTTCTGATTGCCTTGGATGTGAACGCAGCAGTGCGGTTGCTGGCTCACTCTGTGGGCAAAGCCAGATGGTTTTCTGGGCGGCTGCACTATTAGTCACATTGAGCATCTGCTCACATTCTTTGCTGACTCTTGGTCATTGTTTGGTTTGCTTGGCTGGGGGCTGGACCTAGGGCTTCACATTGAGCTTCTCCTCAGCCCACTTTGACGTTTTATTTTGAGACAGGGTCTCGCTAAGTTGGCCATGCTGGCCTCAAACTTTCAGTCTTCCTGCCTCAGCCTCCTGAGTTTATAGATGTACACTACCCACACCCCTGACTATCGGTCACTCTTAAAACAAACCTGGCAAACTTTTACTGTGAAGGGTGAAGGAATAAACATTTGGGACGGGCTAAATTCTGTCATTGTTGCAAACAAGCAGCCATCGATAATACGTGTGCGAGGTTGTGATTAAGTATGACCAAGACTCTTTCAACAAAAAGCAGGTAGCAAGTGCCAGTGAAGCCCAGGATCATGGTTTCCCATCCCTGCATTTCACTTCTTCTACGGGACTATGAACTCTTTGCAGGCAAGGGCTCTATCTTGCTCACTTCTGCACCCTTTGGAATAGAATGGGTGCCCAACAAATATTTTCTGACTTGACGTTCCCCCTCATGCCACGGGGGGTGAAGTTGGTGGTATTTGTGTGTGTCTCAGTGTCTGCGATTAGAAACCATCTTAAAATCTCAAGAGTTGCCTTGGATATGGTGGCTCACGCCTGTAATTCTATCTACTGCTAACTGCCCTTGAGGGCCCTTGGCCATGGTTTCTTTCTCTAGGGCTCCCCCAGCTGGCCAATGTGGGGGTTGCCGACTTTCTCTACTAAAGGGACTTGTAGTCCCTTCTTAGGCCCTTCTAGTGGCAGGTAACGGATGGACAGCTCCTGCAGGTCCTGGCTGGGAGGAACACAGCGGTTTGTAGGGGTCTGGGCACTAGGTCTTGGCTCCTGTACGGTTGAGGACGCGCTTTGATGGAGACGCAAGAAGCCACAGGACAGAGGCCTGTGGAAAACCACGCTGGGGACAGTGAAAGGTGGCTCCGATGTGCTGTTGGGAGGCGGGTGGAGCGGCGGTAAGGGGAACCTCACAGCTGAGGCACGTAACCTGCCAAGACTCCACAAGGGGAGCCTAGAGTCGGGCCAGAAATCTGCACCGAGCTTTGCGATCTGTTGTGGCCACATCTGGCTCTGAGTGGGCTCTAGTTCTTTCCTCAGCCTCCACCCCAGGCCGCTGGCCCAGGTCTCTGTGCCCAGCTGGTGAAAGCTACACACCCAGTGCCTGGGCCCATCTCACAGAGTCCCCAGAGCCCCTAAAGAAACCCGAGAGCTCTGGGCCTGGGGCCCCTGCCCCAAACTGCTGTTCCCTCTTGCAGCTGGGGCTGCTCACTGTGGGATTCCAAGCCAGGAGCCAATTACCTGTGTTTCCTAAGCACCTACTTTGTGCCATGGACACACTGGCAAACATCAGGAGCCCGCTCCCAGCTGGGTATCCAGGAAAGACAGATTCAGGCCAGCTTTTGGGGAAGGGACAGAGGGGCTCAGGGACAGTTGGGGCAATCTGAGTGAGGGTATGTGTGACAAGGCACGAGCAGAAACAATGGCCCAGAGTGGCTGGTTGGCAGTAGGTGTGAAGGCTGGGGGGGGCAAGGACTTAGAGCTGTTTTAGGCTGGACATGGGGTATGTGCAGAGGCTGGGCCACGGAAGACACCAGCAGACGATGACAGAGGAGCTGGCTGTCACTGTACACCTGGCCTAGTGCTGAATGAAGTTCAGTGTCTGGAGGAGTGAAACCAGAGGTTAAGCCGATGGGCATGCAGCAGCTAGCACTGGGCTGTGAGCTGTCTGCAAGCTGGGAGAGCCACCTTCCCTTGGCCAATTTCCCAGGCAGGAAGGCAACACAGGAGAGGCACACGAAGTTCCTTCAGGAATGGATCAGGTAGGGGTGACCCTGGAACCTGGGCCTGTGGGTGGGGCCTATTCTGTCCTGCAGGGCCCAAAGGGAGGCCCCAGCTGGGACTAAGGACCTGGGGGAGCTTCTTCAGTGGCCTGAGCAACAGCATGGCTGGGGACTGGAGTGGCAGACTCAGCCTATCTCAGATCAGTGACAACTCCCAGGGGCCACAGAGGCTGTAGGCTGAAGGACTCTCTCCAAAGGTGTTGGGGGTCAGGGTAGGGGGTCTGAGGAGCAGGGGAAGTCGAGGGGCACCCAGCACTTCTCCTTTGTGGAACTTGGGGCAGTTGCCAGTTATGAATCGGTTTGTGTCCGAGTCCCCACCCAAGCACCTCAAAGGCCCCAAAACACTTGTGCAAGTGGAAAAGTGAGAAAGTGGGCGCCAGTGTTTCCTCACAGTGGTGAAAAGCTGACTAACACGGAAAAGGTAGGGATGGGCTGGACAGTCCAGAGTGGAACCTGGAACATCCTTGTCCCAGCGGGCTGCTGACATTTTCCTCAGGAAGCTCTGAGGCCAGTGTGGCCCCCAGGGCTCTTGAGCAAGGCCTGCTAGCTTAGTGGCGCCTGATTGTCCTCCCACTGCCACACCCCTCCCCAGGCCTCTGGGACTTCTCTGGTTCCCTGCTATGCACAGGGAGGCGGGGTGATTTTGTTGTTGTTGCTCTTAATGTGCGGAGTGTCTACTGTGTAGCTTGCCACAGAGACGGGGTCTTACCTGAGTTCACATCCCACTAGCTACGTGGCCCACCTCACAACCCCATAACACAAACAGCACAGCCTGGAGAGTTCATTTATTCTGGTCTCCCCTTGGATGGAGGTGAAGACCATGGGAATCTTCAAGATCACATTTTGATTAGTCTGAGAAGAAGCCAGCTTCTGGAAGCAAATCGTCACCAGAAAATAGAAAAGGCGGAAGGGTTATTTGCACTGGGTCCCAAGGAGTCTAAGCATGAGCAGCAGGAGCGCCCTGCAGCACCCTCTCCCCGGCGGCACCAGCCAGGCCCTGTGTCAGGGAAGAGCCTAGCAGCTAACAGAGCACCAGATTGCCACTTGCCACTACAAACAACGGGACTCTGATGACCCAGAGTAGTTTATAAAAAGTAATACAGGCAAGCACCGTGACAGTCCTCAAAAGAGAGTGATGAAGCATGGAATGTCAACAGCCAGTGGCCTTCTCTATCAATCAGGAAGCTCCAAGTGTCTATACGTTCTCTGTGTGTTTTGGTCTAAACTATGTTGATATGAAATGTACATGTGAAGTCTCATACTTGTTTGTGACTTACGCTTTTCTTTAGGACACTGTTAAGGCACAGCTCCTTCAGTAGTCTAGCGGCTTCCCACTCTAGTATTGGTTTGCATGGGAATAATCTGGTTTCTCATCCTGCATTCGCAAAGGGGTTGTTTCTTTCCCATGGCTGCTATTACGTACAAGGCCACGAGAATGAAATGGGTGACTTCAGGGGGTGGCTGCTGTGATAAAGAATCAGAGAGGAGGGGAGGGGCTGGGAGGCAAGGGAAGAGAAAAGAGAGACAGTGGAAGGGAGGAGACAGTAAGACAGAGATGGAAAATGAAATCATAGAACATGAAGCAGCTCCCTTTAAGAAATCCAAATCTCGTGCTGGGAAAGAAGGTCTGTGGTTGCCAGCATCCTTGTGGTCCCAGGAGGCAGGACACGCTAAGCTCTTTGAAGGCTTTTCACCGGTCAGTGCAGGGGGAGAGCTGGTGGGCAGGCGCACGTGGCCAGCCCGGGTCCTCACTTGACCTTCCGTAGGTGGGGGAAGCTTCCCACGGTCTTCTCTACGGCCTCATCCATGCTGACCAGTGGCCGGTAGCCCATCAGCTTCTTGGCTTTCTCACAGCTGTAGTAGTGGAATGTGCCCGCCAGCGCAACCCGCATGGGCGTGAAAGTGGGCTGGATTTGGATGATGGGACTGACCAGTGTCACCAGCAGGGACACCAGGAGGGCCAGGTAGTAGGCCACCCAGTAGGGGATATGGTACTTGGGGGGCTCATAATTGAGGCCGCTCAGGATGCGGGACAGGAAGGTCCAGAAAGGGATGGGCTCGTCATTGGTGATGTGAAACGCCTGGCGAGAGAACACGAGCACAGGCATTAGCTGCGTGGTACTTCTACAGTGGGGACCCAGAGGCTGCCCTGCAGTCTGCCAGCCTGCACTGGCCCCTCAGCAGGACAGCTCAATGGGGAGGGAACAGCACGCCTCCTCCTTCGCCTGCTCGTGGCAGTGTTTCACGTGGTCTGATTGTAACTGTGCCCACAGGCAGCCTTCAGGGCTGGGGAAAGGTGATGCCCATTTTAGCTACGGGCCAGGGCTTTTGGTGACGCTTCAGCGCCCAACAAGGTGGATATGTGCCTTTAGCCCCTGCAAACCACCTTAAGACTCACCTTATCCTTGGATGCAAGAATGGGTTATGTTACATTTCTCCAAGGTGCTGTTTGTTATAAACCAAAAACGATACCCACCCTCTTCCCAATTGCCACCTGGTGACAAAGTGGGAGGGCCAGGCAGTGGGAGGGATTCCCAAGCTAGATGAGAGAAATAAGGGGCCCCGGGAGGGGGGGGGTGCAGGGGCCCAGCAGGCCCTCAGATCTCCGCAGCTCCCCACCACATACCAGCCCCACTGCAGAGACGGCCACCATCTGTCCTCCCCTGCCTCTGGGTATCAGAGGTCAGGAGACTCTGGGGTGTCATCCGGCCAGAGGGGCCACGGGGAAAACCAGGAGGATAATGGTGAGGAGCAGCACCCTTCCCGATGCACGTGGCCCCAGCCTGGAATGGCCACTTGGGCAGACAGGTGGACAGGGCACATACCTCAGAGAGCAGCAGATCTCACCTGCAGCTCATCAGCGCCTGGGTTTTAGCTGCCCCAAGTCATGAGGTACTGCCTTGACACAGCGACCTAGACTAGGACCCTCAGCCTTGGGCTGGCATAGGGGGTCCCCAGGGCAGATGAGTCATGATGCAGGGTCCCAGGGGCAGTTGCTAGCAAATGGGATGGCGGGGAGAAGTGGGAGGGGGGACAGGGAGCCAGGGGGCCAGGTCAAAGCCGAGAGAGTGGGCACCTCACCTTTCCGCACAGTGGGGCGTCTCGGGAGAGGTGCTCTGCCGCCAGGATGTGACCATGGGCCACGTTCTCCACAAAGGTGAAGTCCACCAGGTTCTGCCCATTTCTGTGGGTGCACAAGGGCACGTTCCATCAGGCTGCGTGCTCAGCTGCAAGCTCCGTGAACCTGGAGCATCCCTGGCACCACTGCCTGGGTCATCGCAGTGGCCTGTCCCGGGTGCACTCAGAGTGCTGGCACAGTGGAATACTTAAGGGACAACCAGTGACTCGGAAGGCTCGGTGCCCAGCCTCCAGGGCTCGTCTGGGCAGCAGCTCTTCAGCCCCTTCCCGGGATACAGCGGGCTCACAGCCACGCGGCTTCCTGCCAGTGTCTTTGCACTCTCCCAAAGCAACAGGTCAGGGTGACAGTGAACTCAGAGAGAAACAGGAAGGCTAGGCCGGGGTGAGAGGCAGACGGACAGAGGAAGGAGGAAGAAAACAGAAATGCGTAATGGAGGGAGAGCAGGTGCATCGGAGGGGACAGCCGCACTGCTGCCACCCGCAGGGGCCCCTCCACCTGTGCTCCCTGAGGGCTGCGGCCCCCTGCCCAGCACACCTGTTTTTTTTTGTCTTTTTCTTTTTTCTTGGTACCAGGGATCGAACTCATGACTGCCTGCTTGCAAGGCAGGCGCTTATGCTGCTGAGCTAAATCCCCAGCCCCCCAGCACACCTGTTTTGACAGCAGGTGGCTGGTCCTTGAGTCTGGGCCAGTCACTTCTGCGTTTCATGTTCATTCTCAAATAGGGACAGAAATACAGAGGCCACCAAAAAACTGTGTATACCCTCCAGTTTTCTTTTCGTGAAGTGTGTATACATTTTATTTTGATGGACTCTGTACTTTCCCAACATATCTGAGAGGGCATACATGGCTATTCCAGTAGCCCCCCCGCCAAACTCATGGCCCCTGGAATGCTTGCAAATGTCCTTTGGTAGAAATGGGATCTCTGCAGATGTGCTTAGCTGAGGCCAGCCTGGCAGAGGGCAAGCCTTCGACCCCAAGGCAGGCAGATGCCCAGAGCGTGTGCGAAGCACACCAAGGCCCGTGGCAACCCCTGGAGGCTCCGGAGAGGCGCTGGCCACATCCACCCTCATGGCCTTCAGGTAACAGGGGGCAACGAGTGACTCACCCGATCATGAACTTCATCTTGCCCTTTTTTGCTGCCTCGACAAGGACGGGGACCAAATTGGGGTCCCCTGGGCCAAAGATGCCATGAGGGCGGATGGCTGTGGTGAAGAAATTCCTCTCCGGATCGTTGGCGTCCAGCACGGTCTGAAGGAACAGGAGGAGGAGTGTAGCCATGGCAAACTTGAGGCCCACGACAAGCCAGGATGTGCGGCATCTCCCACGGGGACATGCAGCCACTGGGTGACGTCTGCCTTGGGGGGTCAACCCACGTGCACCACTGCCATGGTTCTGGGCCACTCTATCCCCTTCAGCCTCCCAGCCTGGTGGTGCAAGGGACGAGATGGTGGCGCTGACTCACAAGGCCTGGGTTTGGCTTCCAAGGCCGCAACACAGGAATGTAGCTGGGACGAGGTACCTTAGCAGGGGGAACAAGCCAGAGACAGCAGGGTCCCAGGTAATAAGTCGCCTAAGGGGTGGCTAGCTCGTGTGACATGTGCTGGCTGCATGTGTCCCCCCAGGCCTGGGTTCAGTCAATGCCATCATGCAGGGAAGCACTCAGGCAAAAGCAGCTGGGCCCAGAGGTTTCTCATCATCAGCGCTGCCCGAACATGGAGCTGGTCCCACTTTCAGTACATCTTCAGAGTGGCCCTGCATCTTGCCACCAGGGCCTGGTCCCTGTGGTCATGGGAGAAAGGATCAAGCCTTCCAGTGGCCTCCAGCAAGCCTCGTTTCCCACTAATGTGACACAGCTGCAGGACCCTGGATCTACACCATTTTGGGTCACACTTGGTGAGAAGGTAGTGGCCCGTAGCTGCTGCTCTCCACTGACAGGGGACTGGAGAGGGGACAAAACCTGAAGGCACTGCTGACCACCCAAAATCCCCATGGACGAGTCCCAGACTGGCTGGGGCAGGCTGTTACTTGGAGCTCCCCAGTATACACGGGCTCAGTCATGGAGGAGCCCCAAGACTCTGGCCAAGAGTGCACAGGGCTCTGGGGCACTGGGGCTCTTTCCAGTGGAGGAGCCCAGGGGAGGCTTCCAAGCTCAGAGAAGAAACCTCAGGGACTTGATACACTGTCAACACCCTGGAGGGGCAGTCACAGGTGCCCAGAGAATGTGACCTGGGGCTCAGGAGGACCCACAGCCTGTGGCTAGGATGGCTCCAGGGGAGGGAACAGCTCTAGCAGCCGCCACGGTGCCTGGAGCCCTGGTACCCTGAATGCTCAGTGGCTATCCACTCAACCCAGACTGCAGCCTGGCCTAGCCACATGGACTCAGGTGCCCCGACCAGGGTCGGGCCCGCTCTGCATCTCCGTCCTCATCTGTAATGGTACCCACCTCATGGGATGGCCATATCAAGTTAGTGCCTAGCATTTTAAATGTAATTTTACCTGTGATTTTAACCCCCTCTCCCCCAAGCTCGGTACCCAGGCCTCCCTCAGCTGCTCCCACGCGGGACGTACTTTCTCCTGTAAGATCTTCGTCTCAGTGTAGTAGTCGATGGGTTTCACGGCATAAGGGAGGTCCTCGGTTCCGTTTTTGATGTCGACGCCCTCAAAGACGACACTGGCACTGCTGGTTAAAATGAGTTTCTGGCAGAGGACGATTGGAAGGAAAACAAGAGTCAGGAACAATTACTGTTCCAATCGCCTGATGGCCCTGTCTGGGCAAGAACCAAATGCCATCACCCCTTCCCTGCCTCCTGTTGTCATGCCCTCTTAAGGTAATCCAAAGATTATCACCTTTTGCAGCTAAGTGGGCACAGACACATTATGGTACCATGATCTAGAAGTGATCTCACACCGTCCTCCTGCCTGCCAGGCCCGAAGGGTAGGACAGACTCAAGGCACTGATGCTGTCTCAGGACTAAGGGAAGGAGAGCCTGCAAACTTCTAGGGAGGCGTCTATTTGGAAAGAATTACTGGTTTTTCTGATACCAACCTTGCCATGGGAAAAACACATGTGCGCCACACATACGTGCACGCACACATGTACATGCATGAAACTTCAGAAATGTTACAAAAAAAGCAAAGCCTCTGGTAACACTAAACACCATTAGTTCATAGCGTATCTTTTTTTTTTCTGGTACTGGTGACTGAACCCAGAGATTCTGTACTGAGCTACACTCCTGGCCTTTTTAAGATTTTTTTTAAATTTGAAGACAGGATTTTGTTACGTTAGGAGGGTACCCAGGCTGGGCTTAAACATGTGACCCTCCTGCCTCAGGTCCCCAGAGTGCTGGGATGAGAGGAGTACACTGCCACACCGGTGCGCGTCTTTACTGCTTTTAGTAACTATTACTTTACATCTTCCCAGAAGTCGTAGACATTGCAAAAGTATAAGACAGACATACGGTGATGTGAAAAGAAGCCAAAGTGCCATGATTTGCAGGTGATAGAAACATCTAACCACAATTCCTACATATTAAAACAATAAAAAATGCAATATGGAAATTAGTAAATAACAAAAAATGTGGTACATGGGAATAAATTCAACAAAAGTGCGACTTTTATGAAATGCAGTGAAGGTTTAGACAGAAAGAGTAGCAGAGTAGCATACTCATTTTTTTTTTTTTTTGGTGCTAGGAATTGAACTCAGAGCCCTGTGCTTGCCAGGAAGGCACTTGTGCAACTGAAGTATACCCCTGGCCCCATATACTCATATTTACAGACAGGAAGAGTCAGTATTACAAAGATACCAGTTCTTTCCAGAATCACCCAGAAATTCCACGCAACTACAATAGTAACAGGCTTCACCAAGAAACTTGACAAGCTGATCCGAAAAGTATGAGGGGCAGGCACGCTGGTGTACACCCATCATCCTGGCACTAGAGAGGCCGAGGCAGGAGGAGCCCAAGACTTCGAAGCCAATCTGGGCTCCGTAGTGAGTTCAAGGCCATGCTAGACTGTACAGCAAGACCCTGTCTCAAACCTTTCTCCTGCAGAAAATGTATGTGGAAGAATAAAGGGCTGAGACGAGCCAGTCGAGTTTCGAAGATGTTGCTGAGGGTGACATGTCCAAGCAGCTCGTAAGGAAGGGTGCCCTGGACTGCCCCAGGGCCCCAGTGGCTGCATACTGTGACATCCACCTGGCAGGCCGCTGTCTAAGCAAAGCACCTTCCAATGCCCCAGTGACCCAAGGAGGAGAAAAACAGGAGGGGGCATACAGTGCAGAGTCACCACTGCTGTCACCCACAGTAGCCCAGGCAACCAGCACGGCAAGCTTCCACATGGTGGAAATTGAGATCGCTCCGGCTGAGTCATGACAGGTTTCCATAGGACATGGGCAAATATGGGTTGTTTCTCTTTTAAAAAAAAAAAGGTAAGGGCTAGGGAAGTGGTTAAATATGATTATCACATCAAGCTATAATCCCCAAAGGACTCTGAGTGGGGTCTGAACGGCCATCTGCATAGTTGCACGCAAATGGGAAGGGAACCCATGCACAAGTCCACAGATGGACAGATGCACACATGCACCAAATGCGGTCCCTCTATCAGTGAAGTTTTTTTTTTTTTCAATCAGTGAAGTTTTATGTAGCCTTAGAAAGGAAAAAAATCCCAGCTGCCAGCAAAGGCCCCTCCCTGCACGCTCCCCTTACCTGAACCCCGGCCTTTTTGCAAGTTTCGATGACGTTCCTGGTGCCAGATAAGTTCACTTTGTAAAAGAGCTCCTTGTTGTTACTGGATGGCGAGGGCGATGCACAGTGGAAAACAGTACTCACGCCTTCCAGAGCCGGGAACAGGTCCTGGCAAAGCACACAATAACAGCGGAGTCACTGGTCATGCTCCCGACCTCCAACGGGGGCTGGTAGGACCCCTATCTGTTTATAACTCTAGAATCCATGCAAAAGCACATTCTCATAGAGATTCACACACTGGGGACACACATGTGTCCTTCCCATCAGCTAGTCCCCAATCGAAGAAGGACAGAAGCACCTTCATGGTCATCACCAAAAGCAAGCAGCATGAGTTACATTCTCTACACAAGCACAAAGCAATGATCTCAACACCAACACCAACACCAACAGACCGGATCCTCTACACAGTATTTATACCCGACTTTCCCCAGCTGTCCTGAATTTAGGGTCCAGGCTCCAGTCACGCGCTATATTTTGACTTTCTGTCTCCTCTGTGCACTTTAATCTGGAAAAATTTCCTGTCTTCTGTAACACTGCCATTTTTCAAGGGATCAGGCTGCCTATTTTCCAGACCATCCTTATTCCACATTTAATGTGTTTCCTCCAGGTTACATTCAGGCTTAATGGATCTGGCAAGAACCCAGCTCTGGTGGTGGCATGTCCTTCTCAGAGCGGCAGAGCTCAGGGCCACACACCTGTCCTGACACTGGGGACAGTGAGCTGGATTGCTTGGTGAAAGGCAGTCACTGCCAGAGCCTGGCTGTGCATAAGCTCCCTTTCCCCCTGCAGCTGGCGGGTAATCTGTGAGCTGATGGTGCCACTGGCGGATTTGGGCTTTCGCTGCTGTACCCCATCAGGAGCTGCCTTTCCCGGCTGCACCCCCCGGGTGGTAAAGCCTGCCATCCCCATCCTCATTTTTCTCTTCAGCATTTCTATGGACACATGAGTTTTCAGAAAATCCAATACGCAATAATCTACTGCCAATATTGTCTGTGAAACACAGCCTGTCCCAAATGTGGCCAGTGGAGGGCCGTCAGTTTGGCTCCTTTGTCCTTTGATGGGCCCGTGTTAATTTGGTCCCAAGAAGGCCACTGGGAGTGCATATTGCCATTGGGGTTATGAGGATACCCCAAGTCAGCACGGACCACTTGTGAAACCTTCCGCCCAAGGGAGCGCTGCTACAGCGTAGGTAGTCACTGGCGGCGGGTGGCTCCTAATCCCACTCAGTCCCCGCCACGGAGCTCCCGATGCCCGCTCTGCCAGCTCAAGAGCCAGGCAGTTTTACCCGTGCTGCAGAAAACTGGCTGCAAAGCAGGGACCCTGAGAGACCTGCTCCAAGATTTCTTCTTTTGGTGATGCTGGTGATGCAAGGCAGGGCCTTCCACGGAGCTCCATCTCACTGCTCAGCTCGGGTGACCGAGTTTGCTCAAGTGGCTCACAGAATGTGGTGATGCCCTACGTGTGCTCACGACCAATGAAGAGGAAAGATGCCAGGGGTGAGGCGTGTACTATCTCATGCTGACAGGCTGATGGAGCAACCCAGCAGGACCCTGTACGGCTGGGGGAAATCAGAGTATACGACCCATCTTTAGCAGGAGAAATTCAAGCCCAGCATGTAATCTCAGTACTCGGGCGGCTGAGGCAGTAGGACAGCTCCAAGTTCGAGGCCAAACCAACCTACAAAGTGAGTTCAAGGCCAGCGTGAACTGCAGAGTGAGATCCTGTCTCAAAAAGGAGAGAAAGTCTAGCTTCTATAGCACACCTCGGGGAGGGAGGGATGAACCAGGAATTGTAGGGAAAGCATGTATGTGCAGATGGCCAGGCAAACACCGCCCACACACACACACACACACACACACCCCCACACACACTACAACACGTAGGCAGCTGCCTCGCAGGGACCCGGTCACGGTGCATTAGAGGGAAAAACAACCAGATGCAGATCGAGTCCTTAATCTCACAGGAATATACTAGCAGCAACATGTGTGACAGCTGCATGAGGACAGTAAAGAGTGAGATGTGGGCAAGGGACTGTAGTCCCAGCTACTCCGAAGGTGGAGGCAAGAGGAATGTGAGTTCAAGTCCTGCCTGGGCAACTTAATGAGACCCTGTCTCAAGGTCAAAATATAGAAAGGGCTAGGAACATAGGTCAGTGGTCAAGCACCTCTGGCTTTTAAATCTCAGTACTGCAAAATAAATTAAAAAAACAGGTGAAATTAAATTTATTGCATCTATGTAAAATATGACTTTAACATAATATAAAAGTTATTCATTTATTTACATATTGTTTTGGTTTTACAAGACTGGGTCTTGCTATGTAGTTCAGGTCAGCCTTGAACTCACTATGCAGCCCAGGCTGGCCTAGAACTCATGGCGATCTTCCTGCCTCAGCCTCCTGAGTGCTGGGATGACAGTGTGCACCACCACACCTGGCCAATACAAAAGTTATTAATGAGTTATTTACATTCCTTTCTTTCAATATTTGAACATTAGCTTTCTTCCAAACACAAGAAATTTCAAAAAGATAAAGGGATCCTGAAAATCAAGACAGACTTAAATGTTTCAGCCAAATGCTTAGTCTTGACTTAGGCTGTGGCCTTATTTAGACAAACCATGATACTAAAAATCTATAAGCCATTCAGGGTTATTTGAACCATGGCTCATATTAAGGAATTTTTATGAATGGCTTCAAAATAATCTGAGAGTTCAGAAACATATACAGTGATACAGGTGTACCCAGTTTATAGCAACATAATTCACAATAGCTGAACTATGGAAACAGCAGAGACACCCACTGACAGATAAATAGAAACAGAAAATGTGGTATGTATACACAGTGGAATGTTATGCAGACATAAAAAGGATGAACTGGAGTCATCTGTAGGGAAATGAATGGATTTTAAGGCCATATGGTTAAGTGATTAAATCAGGCACAGGTTAATATGCATGGTTTTGCTTTTTGAGAAACTCATTGTTATGGATTATGTGTAAATGTCCCCCCAAAGCCTCATACAGTCATAGGTGGGTTTTTTCCGAGGTGGATGAATATAGTATGTTTTAGTAATTCACTGTGCAATGCTAGGATTAAGAGTGGTGATTGCTAAATCAGTCCAATGATCGGTTTGGTACCAGCCAGTGCCAAAGGCTAAGTCGCAAGAGGGCTGAGACTCAGTTGCCAGATATGTTCACTTCCCTCGTGGCTATACCAGGGGCTGTCTGGAGAAGACTTACGTGTGGCAGTGGCATGAGACAGTGGAGGGGGAAGAGGAAACAAGGACTCAGAAAAGGGAAACTGCTGGTTGGGGCGAGGCAGGGAATGCCTTGTGGGCTTGCCGAGCAGGGAGGAGGTGGTGGCTTCAGGCTGGCAACTCAGGCAGGGTGGGCTTGGTGGTCATAGGCCTAAGCTCTGCAGCCTGGTAGGGAGAGGCACTGGCCCTCATTAGGGCAGGGCTCTGACATGCCAGCTCCAGTGCCCGGTGATCTTGGCTGGCACTGCATGTGTGCTGCTCTGGCTAGTGCCAGTAATCAGAGGACGCTACTGAGCAGAGTATGAGAGACACAATTCTCCTCCTTGCTAAGTTACAGTCATCTTAGCCAGGCAAGTTGGCACTTGCTTGTGATTCCAGTACCTCAGGAGGTTGAGGCACGAGGATCACAAGTTTGAGTTCGGCCTGGGCAACTCAGTGACTTAGAAAGACCCTATCTCAAAATAAAAAATAAAAAGGGCTAGGGGTGTAATTCAGCATGAAGACCCTTGTTACTATCTAGGAAATTTCCAGAACAGGAAGAATCAGTGACTGAAGCTAATGACTGGGTGTTGGAGATTGGGGGAGACAGCGAGACAAAACAGGAAGTGCGTGGTAGAGGGTTTCCATCAAGGTGGTGAGCGCTGGAAAGGGGACTGGCTGGACAGTCGATGGGGTGATGGGGTGTGAGTCAGAACCCAGGCAAAGGACACCTGTGTGCTTGTGTGTACCCTCTTGACATCCTGAGTAGCCTTCTGTCATGTTGCCTTTTCTCTTTTGGCAGTACTGGGGATTGAACCCCAGGGCCTTTGCTCTAAGTCAAATCTCTAGTTTTCTGTTTTCCTTTTTAGTTATTTATATATTTCTTTGTCCTTTTGAGACAGGGTTTCACTATGTAGCCCAGGCTGGCCTCAAACTTGCAGTGATCCTCCTGCCTCAGCCTCCTAAGTGCTGGGATGACATGCATGAGCCACCACACCTGGCTCTGTCATGTTTTCTTGGCACACAGCCACACCTATTCTTTAAAGTATGGACCAAGGATATTGCCACTTCTGTGATGCAGAAGTTACTCTTCTAAGTAGCAATAATGAGGGATGTTAAAGTCTTTCCTATAACTGCTTGACTTTTCAAAAGAAAGGAATCACCTCTGAACAGCCATTTGGCCCGTCTCTGAGCATGGCAACCGGTGTGGCTTCCCTCGAGTGACTGTGAGCTCTTTACCTGCTGGCTGCAGAGGTCGCCCAGAAAGAAGTGCACGCGGGCATCATTGAAGCCTTCGCGGATATCAAACACGTTGACGCTGTAGCCTCTGGCCAGCAGCTGCCGCACCAGGTGCTGGCCCAGGAACCCCGAACCTCCAATCACCGTGCACTTCTTAGCCTGCAGAAAGAGGAGGGTGGTAGGAGGGCCAAGTCGGCAGGGACCAGGAGCTAGGACGAGCCCTGGCAGAAGCTTTATGTAATTCCAGTGCTCTGTCACCAGTGCCACCTCCTCTCTTGGGATCAGCAAGAATGGGAGAGAGAGAGAACCGACCCTCAGATAGAGCTCAGATAGAGCTCATTGGCTTTGACAGCACATTCTAAGCTCTGTAGTTAGGGAAAGGAAATTCAACTGCCTAGGATCAAACTGGCCCATCTGGGAAAAAGGGAAAGAAACCAAAGGTGACACCTTCTTGCTCTCACTTAAGGCAAAACAAAACAAAACAAACCATCTGAGAGTTTGCGCACAAAACATCAGAAAGAAACAGTCTCCACACACAGGAAACTCAGTCCTCTGCCCCAGACACCCCAGACAGGACTGACTGTGTGCCCCTTCTGGCCTCAGCCCTGACAGACTCTTGGGGGTACAAACACACTGGGCTAAGGAGCACTGAGGTGTTTCTGTACACGGTTGGCTTGGGGACAGGTGGGGTGCAGTGCAGGCTCAGCTCCTCAAGGCCACTCCCCCTAGAGACCAAAATGCACTGGCTGTTGCCTGTTGAAGAAACTGGCTCTAAGTGTTCCCAAAGGAGGTCTACGGATACCCCTCTTCCCTTGGGCGTTTTTAAAACTTGAGCTAGGGTTTTTGCTATGCAGTTCAGGCTGGTCTACAATTTACTTTATAGCCCAAACTGGCCTTGCACTCACAGCAATCCTGCCTCAGTCTCCTGAGTGCTGGGATTACAGGCATGTGCCACCATGCTTGGCTTTCATCTGGGGTTTAATATGACAAACCTGCAGTTTTATTAGCCTGCCAGGTAGAGCCTGTGATGCCTGTGGCTTGCCTAGCTGCTCCTTTTCTCACAAAAGCGATCATCTACACACAACTCACTGCAAGTCTTGTGTTCTCTCGGGAGGAAAATGGGTAAGTCTGATCCCAACATTATTTCCTAAGAAAGTAAAAATAATTCACGGAGAAAAATGCCTAGTCATTTTAGAATGGTTTACTTTTAAAGACACATATCTACTACATGTCTAATATTTGGCCAGTTGTACAAAACAGTCCCTGTAAAATAAGGGTGTACAGGTTTGGGCTTAGTTTTGTTAATAAAACTTTAGCTGATTGCAAATGCTTTTAGAATGTGCCCATAGTGCACTGATCATCTATCTTCTAGCCTGCACTGACTCATAAAAAGCAATCCTCTCCTATTCAGCATAATGTGCAAATAATGTTTAATAATAAATGTACAGTATTTAATAATAATTTAATAATAACAAGTAAGAGAATGATGTAGGCCACTAGGTTTTCCCCCAGCCCTTCCAGTTTTCTTTTGCCTTTAGCAGAATTTATCTCCAGGAAGTCTTGTCCAAAAACATGAATATAAGTCTAGATGCGAACATTCTCTTTCAGTAGCTTACTGTTAGAATTTTTCTCTCCTAGAAATTCAATCTATGAGAAAAAAAGAAGGTATTCTGAAAAGTCACAAATTCGGAACTTGATGACAATCCCAGTTTTTGTGACTTTTTTGGTTGCTGAATAGCAATAAAATCTTCATTTCGCAGATTCCAGCTAGTAAACAGTTTCAGCCACAGAAGCGTGGGAGATGCCTTGCAAGAGCGCTGAGCTGTCTACTGCACAGTAAAAAGCAGCCGACCAATCCTAATAAGCTATGCATCTTCCATTAATCATACCCAGCACTAACTGATTTAATAAATGAATCAGACACATTTTCTTTTGTCTTTTTTCTTTTTATCGGTACCAAGGATCGAACTCACGACTGCCTGCTTGCAAGGCAGGCGCTTATGTTGCTGAGCTAAATCCCCAGCCCCTAGACACATTTTTTTTTAACACATAGGCAAAATATCGATGGCTTGCTACCTGACTGCGGGTGTCTGTTTTTACAGCAGTACTCACTTTGGCCATGTCCCCTGTCAAACGCATCCGTGTGACCTGGTCTCCCACTGGTTCGCTGACTGCTTGTTCCATGATGGCTCAAGCTATGGTCTTGTTTGCAAGCAACTTTTCTCTGTCCTAAAGACAATTTAGACATGGACACTAACATTACACAAGCGAAAACAACTTTAGTTATTAGCATTTGGGGATGGACACTGCCTCCTCCTAGGTGCTCCAGGGAGTCCTGGGTCCTGGGTGTGGTTCTCTCAGTTTGCCCATCAATGAAATGGACTTGAGTGTTCACCTCTGGGATGTCATAGCAGGGACAGTGCAGCCGGTGGTGGGCAGAGTACAAGACACACAATTCTCTTCCTTGCTGAGGTTCAGTCATCCTTGCCAGGCAGGGTGGTGCATGTCTGTGATCCCAGCACTCTGGGAAGCTGAGGCGGGAGGGTCACAAGATTGAGTTCAGTCTGGGCAACTTAGTGACCCAGCAAGACCCTGTCTCAAAATAAAAAAGGGGCTGAGGGTAGAACTCCGCATGCAGACACCTCTTCCTTTACCCACTGCACTGAATCACAAACACAAAGAGGCCATTCATGTATGTGGTATTTGGCTCTGTATCTGTTTTCTTTTCTTTTTCCCTTATCAAAATATCAATATCATTTTACATAGATTAACATTTTGATACTTACATTTCTGTAGAAATATAAAATACTCAGAATAGTCTAAACAACTTTGATACAGAACAAAATTAGAGCTACAGCTCTCCTCAGTCCCATGACTTAGCACAAAGTTCCACCAATCATGACAGAATGGCATTGATATCAACATAGACAAAGAACCAAGGTACCAATATGAAGTCCCAAAACAGACAATTGATTTCTCCAAAGATGCAAAAGCAACTAAGTGGAAAAAGGATTGTTCCTTCAATAAATGTACAGGAACAACTGGATATCCACATGCAAAAAAATCCAAACCTTATAGCACATCAAAATAGCCAGACCTTGGAAACAATCTAAATGCCCATTGACTGAGGAATGGATAAGAAAGATGTAGTATTTCTATACAGCAGAGCACTACTCAGCCACAAAGAATAGTAAACTGGACATTTTTATAGGTAAATGGATACACGTTGAGAACATACTAATTAGTGAAATATATATGTCACACACATATAAACATTGTATGGTTTCATTAGTGTGACAAGCTGAAAGAAAACACATGTATTTTGTCCCAGAGAGGATGACTTCAGCCAAGCAACGCATCAGGCCACACCTTCCTTCACCTAACAACCCACTGCAAGCCATTCTGAGGTGACTTTTGGAAGTCTTAAGAAATTTTTGATGTGTTGTATCTATGTTTTCTTGGTAGGGACTAATTGACTTAGTCATGGATCCCCTAAGATGCAGGGATTGCAAAAGCCACCAGGAAGAAGCGACAGGTTCACGGAACACCAGTGGGCGGGCTGGCAGCCAGCACTGGGTCTCAAACACTGTGACTTCTCTGATCCGGTTGCACAGCTGGAGCCTTTTACTTGCCACTTTCAACCAGTGGGCGTCACGTGTCCCTGGAAGAACTGGTTTACAGAGCACACGGAGTCTGGGCAGACCAAAGGCTGAACTGGCCGGGAGCCGGGGTCCAATGGGACCCTAGAGGGGGGGAGGTGTTTCCTGAACTCACAGCAGACGTTATCAGGAAAATATACTGCAAAACTTACATTTTTCTGGGCCTTCGTGTAACACATCTAATGAGTAAGCAAAGTCGCCTTGTGTTTATTTATGTGCCTGTCCTTTCCTCTCCTTTGTTGAACAGTCCCCTGCACGCTGCCGGGGTCCCATCATCTGTTCAACCCGACTCAAGGGGCTGGGCTCAGTGCACGCCTGCCAGCTGCCCACTCCCCACCACAGGCTCTGCGGGTAGGAGCCTCGCTCATGGGGTGGTGGTGCCCCAAGATGCCCTCTGGAGGCTTCTCACCTACCTTCCCCGGGGTCTCAGGGAAGCAAGCAAATGAGAAGAAAGACGGCACTAAGGGGGTCAAGGGGGCCCCTCGCATCCAGCTTCCCACCCCACCAAGATGCCTGCGGACCTCTGCTAGTAGGGGCTGATGAGGCAGTGGTCCGCCCACTAGCCTGTGGGATCCCCAGACTGGCCCACTCCCTGTGGCCTCTGCCCTCCGGCCGCCACCCCCCACTGCCTGTGCAAAGCCCAGCTGCTCCCCTCTCCACTGCAGCTGGTGGGGTCCAGCCCTGGCTCCACCTCTCGACAGCAGGAATCGCTCTGGGCCGTGATTTCAGAGACCCCGTGCCTGCCTCCTCATCTGTAAAATGAATAGTCTCACAAGATCATTAGGAGGGCAAACAAAATTAAATGAGAAAAATGTATGCAAAGCCCCCAGTGCAGTGCCAAGTGTGCGCTACTGCTCCATTAAAGGCAGCAATTAGCATCTTCGCCACACATCTCAGGTCTCTGCAGCACGCTCGCCTCCCGCCTCCTTGGAGGTTCCCAGGGAATCCCTCTGCCGCCTCACACCTCTGCTGCTCGGTGCAAGCTGGCCTGGAAGGGGCTCGCTGAGTCACATACAACAGAGAAGTTCGGAAAGGCACGTGAACGGGGGGATGAAGACGCAATATGACCAGGTACAGTGACACAGCAAGGCCAGGGTTCAATCCCCAGCACCACAAAAAGGAGCGTGAGACTGGTAAACCAAGCCGGGTAGGAGGATTACAGCCTCCTCTGGAAAAGGACAAAGAATGAGCCCAAAGTGCTTCATTAAGTTCTTAACAAGGGCGAAACAGAGATTTCACCGGTGTGTTGCCAGAGATGCAGGGGTGACGGGGTGGTTATTCTGGTGGATCCTAAACCCAAGGACAGGCGTTCTTACAAGAGGCACACACACAGGAGAGACGGAGAAGACAAGAAGGATGCTGTGAGAAGACGCAGGCAGAGACTGGGGTGTGGCACAAGTCAAGGAATGCCCATGCCCAGGCCAACAGAAGATGGGAGGGGCAAGGAAGGAGTCTCCCCTAGAGGCTTTGACGGGGCAGCAGACCAGGTGACCCTTTGGCGTTAGACTTCTGGCCTCCAGAACTGGGAGAGAATCAATTTCTGTCCCTCTACTCATGCAGTTTTTGGTCAGTTGTGACAGTGTACCCAGGGGATGAACCTGAGTATCCTTTGCAGGCCTGAGTAGTACAGAAAGAGTACAGCTGCCAGTCCCCAGCTGCCCCTGCACTGCTGGCCAAAGTAGGTCACTGACTATAGCACCTGTTCCCTTCCTGGCTTGCTAGAAGAGGATGTAGGAGGCGAAAAGAAGAAACAGATCCTGCCCCTGTGCAGTGGTACCACTCAAACAACAATCACACTATTCTTCGCAAACCAGCCTCCTGCCAAAACAAAAACCTACGGCTGTCTCCAATTACGTACTAATTCTTCAAAGTTTGTAAATAATATGAGTCAGATAATTGGGGTGATAGCTTAGTTGTCTCTGGGGCATGCGCTATGCAGGTCTAGCCTAGAAAATGAATCAAATCCCATCAGCAACCCCTGTCCCCTGGTCCACCCACCTAAATAATAATGTGTGTTATTCAGGTTGGAGGAAATATGGGCAAAGACTGATCCACTTCCAAAGAAGATATTCTTCACAGATGGCTGAGAGGCACACGAAAGGCGATCAGTAACACTAAGCACCCAGGAAACGCAAGTCCAAACCACAGTGAGACACGACCTCACACCCCACACCATTAGGATGGCTGCCATCAAAAGCCAGAAAGCAGAAAATGAGTGGTGGTGAGAACGTGGAGAAGCTAGACGCCTCCTCGTGTACTGCGATGGTAGATGGTGGCGCAGAGCGGCATAGCCACCGTGGAAAGCAGCACGGCAGTGCCCAAAAAGTCCTACTTGCAGCTACCATCTGACTCGGCAGTGCACGTGTGCGCATATGCCCCCACCCAAAGGAAAGCAGGGGCTTGGGGCAGGTATTTACACACTCCTGTTCACAGAAGCGTCAGCCCAAAAGTGGGAAGCAACCCGACGCCCACTGAGGGACAAATGGAAAAGCAAACTGTGGTCTAAATACACAGCAGAATCTCATTCAGCCATAAAATAGAGTGAAGTTCTGCCGCATGCTACAACCCGCATGTACCTACCACAGACACTGGGACAGTCTTAGGCTAACCGAAATCTAGGAAAAGAGGACCATATTATACTGGAGAAATCCAAGAGACCACTTTTGGGGCTGCTGGTAGGGTCAGTAAGACCCTCCTTCCTGCTGGGGAATGTTCCAGGCCACTGGTTCCTGGAGACAATTTGTTTCTTCCAAACCAGACAGAGAGGTGAGTGTCCCATCCTTTTAGGAAGTGCGTCTCCTCTTTGAGAAATCAAAGATGCGGCAATTGACAACACTGCCACAAGCCAGCTCCTCCATGGCCTGCCACTGGCCTGCCAGGTCTGTATGTTTCTGTCGGAGTTCTCTGCTTGTCTAGGCTTAGGACACAGAAGATGCCCAGTTTAGAATGGTTTTTTTTGGGTACCCTTCTGGCAGGCCACTCAGTGCAGCAGGTGGGGTGCATGAGCAAATCTGACAAGAATGAACACTGCCTGGGACCTGCGCTATGTCAGGACTTTTTTTCCCATGTGAGTACATTATCCAATCAGGCAGACAGCACTGGTCACACTCAACAGATGAGGAACCAAAGCTCAGAGAGGCCAAGGGACCTGTCCAGAATCAAGCGGCCAGCACATAGCCCAGGCAGGGTTTGCATGTGCTCCTTCCACTGGCTGGGCTGCTACCCTGTGGACCGCCTGGGAAACAAAGTGTGTTAGCTCTCTGCCACTGTGACAAAGTGCCCGAGACAGTCAATTTCAATGGAGGACAGGTTTTCTGTGGTTCACAGCTGAGGTGTACTGTGAGTTGAGGCCAGTACAAAGAGAGTGGGGAAAGACTAGGACTCCAATACTCCCTCCCAGACTTGCCCCAGGGACCTAACTTCTTTCCACTAGGCCCTGCCTCTTGATAGCACTATGGGCCTTTGGGAGGCACTGAAAAGCCAAACTATAGGACAGGGTACGGAGGAACAAAGCTAGGCAAAATTGGGCAGAAGTTCACAGGGATTTTACTCTCCAGAAAACGATGCCAAAGCTTTAAAAGCAGGGCACTGATCTGAGCAGAGCTGTGCACTGGGAAGACTAACCTGATGGAGCAGGGGGAAGGCAGAGGTGAGAAACGGGAAATAGGCAGGACAGGCTCAGTCACTTGATCCGGGTTTTCTGAGCACCTAGTATGTACCCTTCCTTTTCCAGGTTTCCAGGTACTGCAATGTCAGCAGTGGACAGAACACAAGTGCTTCCCTCACAGCACCTGCTTTCCGGTGAGGGGGCAACAAAGGACCAAATAAGGACAATCTGCAGTTGGTGAGCAGGTGATGAGCGCCAGGGGAAAATGCAGAGCAAGTTGTCGGGTTTGGGGGCCTGGTGGGAATGGGGCTCAGCACTACACAGTGCTTGGGGGTCCTCAGAGAAAAGGTGGTGGCTTGTGGGAAACTCACAGATGGAGGCCCAGCAGGTGGAAGAGCCAGTGAGGGCAAAAGCTCCAAGCAGGGGTGTGTCTGGCACCTGGAGTGTCCTGGGGCTGCAGCCAGGGGCTAGGGAGGAGGAGGAGGAGGACAGAGGTCGTGGGGCTGATGGTGTGGGTGGGTGGCACACCAGGCCAAGCTCCCGGCCCATGGGAGAGCACCACTCACACGACAAGCTGAGGGGCTGCTGATGGAGGCCACAGAGCAGGGAGGCGGAAAAGGGGGCACTGCAGGGCTGGAGCTGACAGAACTTGGAAGCTGGATAGGAGAGGACAGGATGGGGCGGGAAAGGAAAGTGTCAAGCAGTAGGAAAGGTGTTTCACCCTGTTCACTGCCCAGAGGGCAAGAGGGCAAAGGGCAGATGTTGCATTTATGGGATGCTAGGCGGTCTCCGGTCTTTCCCAGCCCAAGAAACTACGCTGTCCCCGAGCTCTCTGATTACCGCCCTGAAGCCTGCAGGAGAAGCCGGGGAAGCGAGAGTCAGGAGCCGGGGGAGGAGGGCGGACCGCAGGTCGCCGGCTCCACGTGGCCAGCCCTGGCCCGGCCCACAGCCCGGCAGACGGTCCTTTTTTTTTTTTTTTTTTTTTTTTTTTTTTTATCGGTACCGGGGATCGAACTCACGACAGCCTGTTTGCAAGGCAGGTGCTTATGCCGCTGAGCTAAATCCCCAGCCCCCAAACGGTCCCCTCTCACTGCGCAAATCTTGGCCTCACTGCTCAAATCTTGGCCACTCTGCTCCGGAGAGCGCCCGGCCCACAATGCTCCTCTCCGTTCGCCTCGAGCCTTGGGTGGCGGCTACGGTGACACCTCTGGTGCTTCTAACTCTGAGAGCACCGACCCCAAGACCTTGTCTTCTCGTCCTGCCCTGCAGCCGACACCAAGCGGCGGCTAGGGGCAAGGCCACCACCCCTACCTGTCAGTGTGCGCCCTCCGGCCAGCCTCAGCTTCTCCGCAGCCGGTACCCGCCAAGCTCTAATCCTGGTTACCTCCCTTTTACTCCCCGCCCCGGTGAGCTGAGCATCAGCCGAGCTTCCTTCACCAAGGGGATTGGCTTGGCCTGGCGCCGGCTCAGCCAGTCGGTGCTCACAGCATGATTCTGCCCAATGGTGCCCGTTCTCCGCCGCTAGAGCACGCCCCCTGGCCTGAGCCCGGGCTTTGCCAGGTGAGTCCCACCCACTACGGCCCTGGGCCAATGGAAAGCGAGGCCGCGCGCACGGGTGGGTGGGAACGGCGCCTGGTCGGCTAGTACGCCGTTGCCGTAACAACGGCCTAGGAGTCCGTCGGCGATGGTGAGTGCTGGCAGCCGCTTCGCGCCATGGCCGCGAGATCAAGCTCTTTTCAGGCCCGGGTCCGGCCACACCGCCTCTCCTGCTTTTTGCTCTGGTTTGGCGACCTCGGTGTTTCTTGGAGCTCTAGCCCGGAAGAGTAGGGCAGAGACTGGAGATGCCAGCGCCTGACTGGGCCTTCGTTTCCTATCCCTTCCCCCTCACCCGCCGCTGGCGCCGCGCCAGCCCGCGGGCGCCTCTGGCCTTCCCCGAATCCCCTGGATCCCCCTCTCTGTGCGGAGAAATCGCAGGTTCTCCGTGACCCCCGACCCCTCGCAGACTCTGGCCTGCTGGCCACCTCACTGCCAAAGTTTTCTGCACAGAGCTGGGAGATTTATTATGTTGATCCTTAATGTACATTTTGCAGTTTCAGCCTGGGGCGTTCAGGAACTGCTCTGGTCTTCTTGGAGAAAGCACTAAGGTGCTAATCGATTGGGTTTTATATAGCTTAACATTTGGCCAAATTTATAAGTAATTTGAAAGTTAAGAACGTCGTGCGAAGCAGAGTTCTGCGAGTGGGCATTGCAAGGGTACTTGCAGAATCAGGGCCCAAGTTCAGGGAGAGGAGAGCCTCTCTAGTTGTGCAGAGGCAGTTCCTTGGTCAGCTCTCTTTGGGGATGACTTTTAAGAAAAAGGGGTCTCCTCACTTCTAAAAGCCATAGGAAAGAAAAGAGAGGAGTAGAAGTTTGTGGAAAGCTTTAAGCACCCCCCCTCCTTGGCGTGCAGCAAGCTGTTATCTTTCCACTTTAGCAGAGGTTGGGAATTGGTTGGTATAAACTATTTAAAAAATATACATGAGTGTTTAAAACTGTCTTACGTAAGACTTGCATTACTGAATATTGTACTCATGTGTTTAACATTTAAAGGCCTCCAATTTTAAAAAGGCAAACATGGCATCAAGTGCCCAGAGAAAAAGGATGAGTCCTAAGCCAGAGCTGACTGAGGAGCAGAAGCAGGAAATCCGGGAAGCTTTTGATCTCTTTGATGCAGATGGGACAGGGACTATCGATGTAAAGGAACTAAAGGTAAGCTGTGCGCCGGACGGCCTCGCTTTTCCTGCGCCTCTTCCCGGGCTTCTCTCTGTTGCCATTCTGCCCTCTTCTCCCTGAAAAAGTAACAAAGGACAATGTGCTTTGCTGTTTTCCTGTCTTTAATTCAAGCATATCTGTTACTGAAGTTGATTGCAAATATCAATTAGGTCAGTGTTGTCATTTTCCGCATTTTAACATGACTGTGCCAGTTGCTTTAACCTTTAACAGTTAGTTTTACTCCTGCTTGGTTTCCGCATGGTCATTCAGATGGTTCACTTTCATTCTAGGTGGCAATGAGAGCCCTGGGTTTTGAGCCCAAGAAAGAAGAAATCAAGAAAATGATAAGCGAAATTGATAAGGAGGGGACAGGCAAAATGAACTTCAGTGACTTTCTGACTGTCATGACTCAGAAGATGGTGAGCTAACTGATACAGTGAGCATATTTTCCACGTTAACGGCAGATACATTTCAATCTAGATATGACAATGGCTTCCCTGGTCAGTACAGTCTAGAGTTCCTCTAATAAAGGACAGTGTTTTCACCTGAGCGTCAGCTCCCAAAGTCACAGCAACCATTTTACCCCTGTGAAGTAGTAAACGCGCTGCTGATTTCACTTCTGGGCTACTATTTCTCTCCAACTGATAGGTCGACCTGATAACCACAAGCAGCAAAACCTATAAACACCAGACATTTTTAAATGCTTTTCGTTTTGACAATCCACAGCCCCCGTACTTGGAACTCCAAACTCTTGTCCCTCAGGTGTTTTATTCCGGGCAGCTCAGCCTGAGGGCTGGCTACTTCAGCAGCGTGCTCTGAACTGCAGTGGGGGTATGGTTTTTCAGCCCTTCTGAGGTTGCATGGAGCCCTTCCCTGGTTCTCAGGTGTCAGCCTGTGCAGTGTTACAAAGGGTTGAGAGAACATAAGCTGTCACCCCCATGGGGACAGCATCTAAGGCCTTGTCCTTTCATTGGCCTCTGGGTCCTGTTCAGTGTGGCTCATATTCCCTCTCTTTGCCTGTGGAAAGCTGACCCCCCCACCCCTGGTCCCAGATGTGTTTCCCAAGATGTGGATCATACGTCTTTCTCTAACAGTTGTATTGCTTTGAAATCATCTGGTCATACCTACATTTCTCTCCGCGGGCTGGTTTTTAGGAGAGTAGGAGGCTCGGCATTCTGTCTCCACCTAGTACAGCAATCCCCCTTTTCAGCTTGGTTTCAGATCGCTCTTATCAAGGGCTCTTTCCATTGTTAGCTCCTGGCAGGTGCCACTCAGGGAATTTGGGTTGTGAGGTTTGGGACCCTACTTTGTTTTGTTGTGAGAGTCCTCAGGGCCCCAAGCACTCTTGCAAACAAGTAAAATGACCCTCTGTTTCTTCCTGTCATCCTCTGTCCACTAAGAGGATCCCCTTTCTACCAGCTTAAGGAGGTTCGCCCTAATTGTAACTCTTATTCCCTGCTCCTATATTTTAAAAATGAGTGCAGTAGCTCTTTGGTTTATAAAGACAGAATTTTTTAGGTGCAATCCTCAGTTTTTCCTTTTTAACCTCTGGATTTATAATAATTTTATTACATTGTCCTCTTGTTCCACCTCAGAGGGTATTTATTTTCTTGTGACCTAGGACTTGTGTCATAAAGGTCATTCCTGAGACCCTGTGCCCTTAAAGTGGAGACAGGGTGGGGCAGTCAGGAAGTGAATCCAAGAAGGACATCCCCTTTCAAGCCCTTGAATTCAGAACTGGGGACACTTGAACAAGAGAAGCACACCGGCTGTTCTGAATCATGTTCTAGTTCTCCTGAGATTTTGTGGCATATGCACCGAGCTCGTGCCCCTTCCCCTGAATTCAGAGCTAGTAATAAGATCTAGGATGTGGCAGTGGGCAGAGGCAGGGCTGCAGGGCAGGAGGCTTCCCCGCTCATGCGTTCTCTACTTGTTCAGTCTGAGAAAGACACCAAGGAAGAAATCCTGAAAGCTTTCAAGCTCTTCGATGATGATGAAACCGGGAAAATATCCTTCAAAAATCTGAAGCGTGTGGCCAAGGAGCTGGGCGAGAACCTGACGGATGAGGAGCTGCAGGTGCGTAACGCCTCGGTCTAGAATTCGGCCCTGCCTTTGAGCCCCTAGGCTCTGCCGAGTTCTTTTTCACTGGCAGAGGCACTTCTTTGAAGGAATGCGAGTGTTCGTTTTCCCCTCTAGTGACAATTCTTTTTGAATCTCACAAATCCATGACCCAGTTGGTGCGTGTGACGGTGTGACTGGTTTTGCAAACAGCTTCCCAGGAACCAAGCTACTCTACAGGTGGCGACCCCTCTGCACTCGGTGCCTGCAGCCGTCCCACACACAGCCTTAGTTACTGCACAGCCCTAACCCGAGTGCTTCCTGTCACACAGGAGATGATTGATGAAGCCGATCGAGATGGAGATGGAGAGGTGAACGAGCAGGAGTTCCTGCGCATCATGAAGAAGACCAGCCTCTATTAGGGTGGTGCTGCCACTCCTGCCGCGAGCACCGTGACTAGATTAGTGTCTGCTGCCTCATGACATCTGGCTCCCCCGTTACCCAGTACCACTGCAGCCATGACCTCAAATCTGTTTTGCACTTTTGGAAGTGTTCTTTGATATTAAAGTTCTTTGTAAAATGATCTGCTGATTACTTTAATTCTTGAAAGCAGAATGAGGCAACATCTGAGTAAGGAGAAGGGTCTTGGGGGTCGCCCACCTGCCGCTTCTCCTGGCCTCGCCGCACTCTTGTCAGTTTCCGCACAAACGAGGAGCAACTTCCCCAGCTAAGCACATGTGTGGTTGGGTCACCACTGGCCATGGTCCCTTCTCCGTGGTTCCCCTACTCATCTGGTCCCCAAGTACCACGTTCGCTTTTGCAAAACCCAGTGAACCCTTGTGCTGGCATTTGGATGTGTGTTACTGCTGTTTGTTTTGTCTTAAAAATAAAACTTCGCAGTTTGAGCCTTTGTTCTCTGAGGATGAGTTCTTTGGCCTTGACTCTGAGTTGGTCTTGTGAAGAGCCGGGCCGAGGGCAGCCCAGTAGACACGGAGCTCTGCCAGCCTGTGGATGGGGTAGGAAGTAACCCTTGGCAACTTCCCTCACGTGAGTCCTTCCTTGCTTTGGGAATCTGTGGGCTTATAAACGAGTAGAACTCCCACTTCACCAAGACCTAAATGGTGCACTAAAGTCATGAATGTGAAGCTGAAAGAGCCTTGCGAGTAACTTGTGCCTGGACACAAGGGAGAGAGCCTGGCTCCTGCAGCCACGGGGTGGATTCGGCCAGACTGGCTCATTTCCTTAGTGTGCCTCCTTGCCCTGCTGCCCCTGGGCCCTGTATAGGATCCCTTGCTGGACAAGTGAGTCTAGTGTGCCTGGGGGTTGAAGGTGGGAAGTCGAGTCACAATAATGGAGGGGGAGAAATGTACTTTCGAGCTTCGTCAGGCATCCTAGTTCCCTGGGGATGCATTGCCTGATTGCACAAATGAAGTCTCCCCAGCAGGAGGTGGGGAGGCCGTGCCAGCCTTGGCCCTGGCTTCTCACCCCAGTTCTACTTCCGCCAGGATGGGTGGTTTGGGGCACTACGCTGTCCAGACACACTGTCCAGTAGATTAGTTTTGGCTCTAAAGGGTTATCACCGCTACAGACAGCTGGATTTACCAGTAGACACACTCAGCCCTGAAGGTGTTCAAGCAGAAGGAGCCAGGTCCCGGCTGCCCCTGGAAGATGCGGAATTGCTGCTGGGCGCTGGAAGCTAACAGACAGGAAGGGCTGAAGGGCAGGCTGACTTTCCCAGCGAGTGTCCTGAGGTCCTTTCAGTGTCAGGTTTTACATTCTTTGTGTTGGGCTGTTTTGAGTTTTTAAGTTCTGTGGTGACTAGAATAACCAGAAAGAGTCTGCATCCAACCGTTGTCCTTGGTTAACCATGAGGCGAGGGAGACCCAGGCCTTGCAGGAACCATGTGGCTTGCAGTTGTGGGCATCTCCACCACATACCGGGGAGATTTCCCTGAAGCGAAACCACTTCTGAGTGTGCTGATCTTCCAAACGCAACCCCAAGGCCCAGGCTCTCTGGCTGTCCTTTGGCCACACTCACACTCAAAACGCTGCTCTAGGTCAGTCTTCTCTGGAGCTGGCTCCTGCTTGATGGAGCTATATGTTTGGATCTAGTTTGGTCACATTCCTGATTACTGTATAAACAGCTGCCACCCATGCCTTGAAGGAGGAGGGGTTGACTTTGGCTCCCAGTCTAAAAGTTTCTCTCCAGGGTGGTGCGCTGGGTCCAGGACTGAACCAGCATGGCAGAAGGTGCCCAGCAGCCAGGAACACCACCTTCCACAAATCCACCTATGAGTGCATGAGGCTTAGGGGGGTGCATCTAGATATAAACTGTAACAAAGGTTGTTCTACTGTATTTGATGTTTTTTTGTTTTATATCTTTGTTACACTTTCAACTGCTAGAATCTCAGCAGCACCATTAAAGGGACACTCAAAGAACCCCAACAATTTAATGGCCATTGTAACTTAGTCAATAGCCCATGGAAAATGGCCAGTGGTCAGGCCACTGGGCCCTTAGGCACCCGTCCATTTAGCTAGCTCTGCCTGTGGCCCGGGTGAGTCTCACCCATGAGGCTAGGTTTCCTCTCAGCACAGGAAGGTGGTCGAGCCCTCTGTCCCCATGGTGATAAGCATCTTAGGGCAAGTCCTTGCTGCCTCCACCACCCTGTGTGCTGGGAGCTGCCAGCACAGCCTGCCCCTTAGCAAAAGCAATGCATCTGCATCGATTAAAGTTGTGAAGTGTGGTCACCATCCTGACATGCCACACTGGTACCTACTGGACACGCTTGGCAACCGAAATCTCCATCGTCGGCTCCTCAGACGGCTCCTCCTCCTGGGAGGCTCTGGGCCTGTTGTTAGGGATGTCACTAGCAGTGCTCGAAGGATCTGGAACACAGCCTCCCTCTGCTCTCACTTTTACCACAGGCTCCCAATCTGTCCACCTTCTTTTAACCCTGCCCTTCACCCTTCTTTTTCCAATTCCTGCAGTGCATTGATTGCTGTCACTCTTCCCCTAACTTGGACGCTGTCTTTAATAAGTGCTTACCTGTATCACCCTTGACCTAGACTTCATTTCTACAGATGCACCTGCTTCTCGTCTATTGTCCCAGCTGAAGTACTAGCTGTGTTCTTCTCTTTATGAAACTCTTCCCCAGACTTCCAGTCTTCTAGAAAACTTTGGTTTGTGCAGAGGATTTCTCAGCTGGAAGGCCATAGTCCTGCAAATATGTTTCTTGCCACTGGATGGAGCCCCCAAGGCGGTGCTGCCATGGAATCCTCCGTCGTTCAGCAGTGCTTTAAACCGGGTCTTCCTGTGCTCAGGTGGCCACGGAGCATGATGGGGAGGGAGGCCCAGTGGGAGGATCCTGCTGAGAGGGGACTTCTTGCAAAATGTTACAGGCGCAGGCACTGACAGGATGCTCTACTGAGCATTTAGATGGATGCTCTGCCGAGTCTAATTAAAAAAGGAAATAAGGACGTGTTTGTACTTCTCAGTGTGTGCAGTCAGAATTGTTTACTTGCTGCACAGACTTAGTGAGATTCCCTAACTACACGGCAGACTTCTCCAGGGAAGGGCGCAGGTGTGCTTGCTACAAAGCGCCATCCAGAATCAGCCTTCCTCATTCACTTTCTCATTTGTTGGTCCTATGGCGAAGGCTTATTAACTCACTGAAAATTCCTAGCCTTATGTGGCTTCTTTGCTGACAATTATCCCTTGTTGGGAGTTGAATTTTGCTTCCCTAGATTCATATATTGGAGTCCTAATCCCCAGTACGCAGGATGCAACCTTACTTGGAGGGACATTGTTGGTGGGCCCAAATCCAGGTCTTCTGGCGTCCTTGCTGAAAGCCTGCCTTCGTTCCCAGCCATGTCCTGGCCGGAAGTATGAACTGTAATGTCAAGAAAACAGTTTGAACTTGGAATTGAAGGGCAGAACTCATGGCTCCATAGGTACTGAGAGATCCCTGAGCACTCGGGCAGGTGAGGCGTTGCTTGTGGGGTCCCCTTACAGGCTCCAATGCTATGGTTGGGTGACCTCAGGAAAGTCACCTACGGTCTTAGTACCTTGTTCCTTTCATCTGTCTAGCAGGAGCGTGTTGCCATAACCTACCTCAAGGGGAGCTACAAGGATTACTTTAGCAAATATGTCTGTAGGACATAAAGAGGGACTGGTACATGGTAGTCATTCATAAATATTTGTTAGAGAACTAAATTTAGAACTTGACATCCGTCTTCAAACATAGTATTCAGCAGGTATGATGCTGATTCCAGCATCACAAATTTTTGCTTTTTATTTTTGAGATACGGTCTTACTATGTAGTCCAGGCTGACCTTGAATTCAGTGATCCTCCTGCCTCAGCCTCCCAAGCGCTGGGATGACAGGCATGTGCCACCATGCCTCGCTCCAGAATTACAAGGTAAAGCCTAGATGTTCCTAACCTGGACCTGAACATGGGAGGAGTCCATCTATTGCCCTGAGGAGGTTCTTAAACCTGAAACCATGTGCACCCTTTGTGCGCATGTGCAGATGCATAGTTTGCATCAGACTGCAGTCCTAGAATTGGGCATGGAGAGAAATACGCAAACCTATAGCTACTATTGTGTCACACTTGTGTGTGTGTGTGTGTGTGTGTGTGTGTGTGTGTGTGTGTGTGTGTGTTTGAGGGTAATGCACTTGCTTTTGGTGCATCACCTGAGTTCTGTTGACTCTCTGGCCAACCCATATTTTTCCAGCAGCTAAGCTCTAACAGCACTTCCATACTGTCCCTGAGGCACGATGCTGCTGCTTTCTGGCTGCTCCGGAGCTTGGGGAGCTCTGCAACACTGTCCCTGTCCCTGTTGGGCATTTCCTGTAATCCATCATTCTCTCTGCTCGCTGGGGTTTCCCGCTCCCCTTCCTCCCTCCTCTCCAGTATTTTTAGCTTGAAGATCAATCTATTTGAAGGAAAAATGCCAACAAAAGAGGATTTATTTTCTTCCAAGAAATTGCTCTCCTCTGCCTGCAATGACTGAGAGGCATGTTACTTAACTGTCTTCAGCGTTCTTGGAAAGCCTCGATCCATTTTCGGCTTTAGCCTCCCTGAAATTAATGCTTCTCTCAGATCCATACCATGGTCTGTACGGATTCTAACCCATCGTTAGCTCCACTGCCATCTTCTCTCCTCTGCATTCATGCATTTAGTCATGCACTCCCTCAACACTGAGCTCCTCTTCTAACACAGACCCTGCAATGAGAAAATGAATCCCCGTGGAATTGATCTGCAGGAAGGAGATAGAAAACAAGCTGAAGAAAATCAAGGCTAAGAAGGTAGACAAGGATGGGGTGCCACTGGTCTGCGAAGTCCGTGCTGTGAAGCTGACATTTGTACAGAGACTGGAAGTCCCACAGGGATCTGGAAGGGGAGTGCTGGGTGGAGAGGTGGCAGGTGCAAAGGCCCTGTGACAGCAGCGTGGGGCAAGCAAGAAATCCCACTGCAGATAGCAACAGAGGGCAGAGTTGGGTCTCATGAACTTCATGGGTAAAGGTGATACTCGGTGGTGGATGAAGGTCATCATGAGGTTCTGAGCAGGAAAATGAAACAGCAGGCGTTGGCAAGCCACCCTGTTTCTCTCCATTTGGTTGACATGCCTTCTCGATGTTCCTGTTTAGAATTTGGATTGCCTCTGCCCGGGGTTTAGCTTTCTCTTGCCTTTGAGCTTAAACCATGCCCCTGGCTCTTTCTGGAGCTTCAGCCTGTTGAGCCGGTGTGCATAAGGCTCGCCAGACTTCATAAGGTCATGAGCGGTTCCCTGTCGTGTACTGTATGTATAACACACAGTGTGTGTATTTAAATGACTTACTAACATTCGAGCTGTGAACTTGCACACATACGAATTGACCTTGCATTAGAAACTTCATAGGTGTGAACAAATCATGGAAGTAGCTCTCGTGTCCACCTGGCACTGTCACAGCTGTGCTGCTGTGTCCTCCTGTGCAGTGCGAGAGTGGACAGTAGTGTAGCACAGTTAGGGACCATATTTGTGTGTGTGTGTGTGTGTGTGTGTGTGTGTGTGTCTGGTATTTGCATGCTTTACATTGCACAGTGGTGTCAAAGGTGTCACTCGTTTGGACTTAGGAATGAATCGAACTTGCGAGCGTTCTCCTGGAAGGAAGCGCATTTGTAAGTTGGGGACTCGCTGTGGTCCTTTTTGCTACTCCAGTGCCATGAACCTGTGGCCCCAACAGCCTGGCATTCAGACTTGAGTGCAGCGTTGACACCAGGAGATAAATCTATATGGGTTTAGGGTGCACTTCAGGCGCTTGGTCCCTGGAAGCTTCCCTGTCAGGGCCACAGCCTGATAGATGTGTGTCTGGACAGCCAGCAGAGGGCCACCACTCATCAGATACGGCCCGCTTCGCTTCCCCTGTAGATCCCTTTGGACGCTTGCTTTCAAAGGCGAGAAAAATCTTTCTCATTCTTTTTTTTCCTTCCCAGAGAAAAGAAGGTAACTTCAGAGAAAGTGGAGAATGAAAAGCCATGTGTGTGATGTGAGGCTCTCTAGGCAATGCATTCCCGTCACAGCCTCCTGTCCTCTAAATGAAGGCCATAGTGCAGCCTGTGTGGGGAGGGTGTGCTAAGCTGAGTGTGAGGTTTCCCAGGCAGAATTTCACTAACAGAAGTGACTGGAAGGGGTGGGAGAGGGCGGGAAGCTGACGTTACTGCGGAGTGGCCGTGCACACCTGCGCCTCTCCTGTCACCCTGCATTCACACACAGGCAGGACGTAAGTGCAGAGGGAGCGCCCTGAAGTTCCTGTAGTGCTTTGCCCCGCGCAGGAGAAGGAACTTGAGGTGGACAGAGTGAAAGGATTTTCTCCTTTTCTCCTGCTCTAGGACTGCATTTCTTAGAATCAGATTGTGGTCATGTATGCCTCTTATGTTTTAAAGGACATTCTTAGATAGCACTTCACATGTGCTGGGATGGCTACAATTTCTCAAAATGGAGGATAGCAAATACTAGCTAGGATGGGCAGAATTAGACCCCTAATTCATTGCTGGGGTGAATGTAATATGAGGCAACCACATTGCAAAACAAGGTTAGAGTTCCTGCAGGAACCAGTGATTCCACTTCCAGGTAAACATGCGGAGCAGCCAGAGGAGATAGCATCGCTCACAGTGGCCCAAAGGTGACAGACGGCAACTCAAGTGTTCACTGGCAGATGAGGGAACACAGTGTGGTTTGCTGCGCAGCAGAATACTTACTCGGCCATGAAAAGGAATGCGGCTGTCACACATGCCACAGCAGGGATCAAGCGTGAAAACACACTTAGTGAACACAGCCCAGCCCAGGGGACAGATCGCATGACTCTGCTCATATAAGGTGTCTAGAACAGGCAAATGCACTGAGATGGATGTGTGCAGTATGGAAAGTGGTGACGCTTAGACGACATTGTGAATACACTTAATGCCACTGAATTATATACTTACAACTGGTTAAATCAACGAACACTGCATTGTGTATCTTTTCCCACAACACAAAACCTGAGAATGTGAGGCTGCTCACAAAGGAAGGAGGAGCGGGCTGTGGGAGAGATGGGCGGCAGCTCAGTGTCTGTTTCATGGGTGGTGTGTTTCGGGAAGCAGAAAACACTGTGGGAGTGGGGAGCAGTTTGCAGCAGACCTTGTGAGCTGGTGATGAACATTTGTTGGATGGGTGATTGGATAATTAATGAATTCATCTCTGTGACTTCTGGGTAATCTACTTAAATACATTACTCTCTATCCTATCATTTTGGGCACCACTGCCAATTATTTGATGCACAATTAGAAGCACAAGTCTGGAATACAAATATTTAGTTGTCATTAGCATAGGGATAGATAGTAGATTTGTTAGGCCAGGCTAATTCCCTCATCAAAGCATTTCTGCATCTAGGTAAAGCTGCTCCATAAATATTTCTTCATCATATGATGGTTCGGAGTTAGTGGGAGGGGGAGTACACTAGGCTGGAGCTTGGGCTCTGTTCCATGCAGGCCATTAGGGGTATCTCCAGGGACCCCTGGGCACTCAGAGCTCTCCACTAGGTTGTGTGCACCTGGCTGGCAGATAAATGAAGATGGAAGACAAGGCAGATCACTCCTGAGGTTTCAGTGGCCAGACCTGCAAGTGTCATACCTATATCACTTCTCCCCATGTCCCATTGGTCAGAATGCAGTCACATGGCTACACAAGAGACTCCTGATCACAAAGGATGCTGGGAAAGGTAGTGCCACTGCACGTAAAGGATGAGCAGAAAAGGGTGTTCAAATGCTTAGCACTTGTTTAGGTCATGGTTAATGACAGCAGCGAGAGGCATGAGGATGAGGTGGCCCAGGACCAAAAGCCTAGGAGCTTCAGAGTTTACAGAATGTGAGTGAGGTGTAACAACATAGAGTCGCCAGTTTCTGTGCCATGCTGGGGGCTGAACTGTGGGTAATGGCACAGGGGAATGTATGCAGGGGCTTTCTGAGAAATTGGGCTGCAAAAAGGTGACAAGCAATGGGACAGTAGCTAGCATCCATGTGAGGAAGCATGGTATTTTGATGGGAGGGGCTTGGGAATGTCTGAGTATCATGGGGAAGAAACCACAGTTTCCATGAAGTACAAATATTACAGCATGTTCTCATACACCTGGTTCATCAGATCTGGCACCGTGTGACTTTTGGCATTTTTCCAGGGTCTAAATGACCAGAAAGGGAAACCTTTTGAATGGATTAGAACATCAAGGCAGCTAGGTGTGGCGACTAAAGACACAAAAAAGGACTTCCAGAACTGCTTCAGAAAAAGCAACGGCAATGGAGTAAGTGTGTTCGAAGTGAGGAGGAGTATGTTGAAAGACGGGGCAAGAGAAGTGGAGAGAGAGAGAAAGAGAGAGAGAGAAAGAGAAAGAGAGAGAGAGAAAGAGAAAGAGAGAAAGAGAGAGAGAGAAAGAGAGAGACAGAGAGAGAGAGAGAGAGAGAGAGAGAGAGAGAGAGAGAGAGAGAGAGAGAGAGAAACAACATATGGGAATGCTGAGGTGAAATGTGAAATTCAAGTTCATCGGTTAGGTTCAATGCTGACTTTATGGGGAAATTTAGCTTGGCTCAGCACCAATTGTTTTCAGCTGGAATCATAGAAAGACTCACGATCTTGAACCGAAGTATTTGGATTTTGTAACTTGAAATATCTCTTTAATGCTGACTGCTTTAAACACGGGGCTAAACTGATTTCAGGTCCCTTGGTCAATTAGTGCTGCGATGTATGAGGTAGTTACTTCCACTTGCATAGTCTGCTCTTCAGTGTCGCTTTTCAGGCAGAGATGCACATTTGTTCTGGAAGCTTCTTTGAAAAGCCATTGCTCTTCACTCTGTGTATTACCCAGCAGCCTTTGACCACCAGCAATAAAATCTGACATGAACATTAGACAAGCCTTGACTGTTCTGGCCTCACAAATAGGTTCTAAGTCAGACAACAAGCTTGGTTTCATTCCTCTATAATTCTGTCTTGTTCCCGACCTCCTGTAGCAGCCTCAGGGCCAAGCTTTGCTGTACTTACTCTGAGCTCTTTCTCACTGTCCTCTGATTTCCCCTCCCCTCTCGGCACACCCCTGCCACGTGCTCTAGTGGAGTCTTCCTCCAGGCTGGACCCGTGCTCCTCCCTGTGCTTCCCCAGCCTCTGTCCTGTGCCCTCCTCCTGTCTACACTGACCTTGTGACTCAGCTTTGTATTCTTGGGGCCCAGTGCACAGTGCACGCTGCATGGAGTCTTGCAGCAAAGAGGTGAGATTTCTAATAAAGTCGCAACCACCATCTTGGCCAGAGTGGTGGTTCCATGAGGCTGTCCATCTGTTAAATATCTCATCAAGCTGGACATTTGAGATCTGTGCAATTACTTTATATGTGCATGTACATTATAGCTCACCAAGGTACTGTTAACCTATATTTTTAAACATTTCCTTACCCACCCGCAGTTGCTTTTGTCTCCAAGGAGAGTGGCGTGGCCTTTGCCTGGGTATGCAGCTCTTTGCTTGGGAAGATCCCTGGCTGCCTCAGGGAATCGAGGAGAGAGTTAAAGAGAGAGGTGGACGGTTTCCACCAGAGGGGAGCAGCATCTGGGATATCCTGGTGCTCAATGCCTTGGGGCAGAGGTACGGAAGCTCAGGGAAGCATGGAGACAGCGATGTGCTGGCAATGGATGTGAGGGCAGGAGACAGGACCCTCTGCCACAGATGCTCCAAACTGGGCGCGCTGGGCCACAACCCCATGGGGATTAACCAAGTTACAAATGCAGACTTGGAGATCACACCAAGCTAAACTCAAATCCCGTGGTGGCTCTCAGGTAGCTTGTAAATTCCTGCATCAGCTATTTCACCTCTCAGAGTCTTGGGTCTTCTGTGAAACAGTCATAGTCCTTGCCTCGCAGGAGTGGGAGGAGCGAAAGACCTCCCATCATTCCTCTTGGGCCAAAGTCTGGGGAAATGTACCGCCTCCCAGTTCTGGAGGCAGATGTTGAAGATCAAGGTGTGGGCAGGGTTGGTTCCTTCATGGCCTGCAGCCTGCTGCCTTCTCCCTGTGTCCTTACACTGTCACATCTCTGTGTCTGTGTCTTCATCTCTTTTTCTCGTGAGGACACTAGTCACATTGTATTTCCCTTAGTTGCTTCTTTTAAGATCCTGTCTCCAAATGCAGGTACGTTCTGTGGTACTGGGGGTTAAGACCTCAACATGCAACTCAGGGCAAAGCACAGATCAGTCCCCAGCAGGTATCATCCTAGGGCCTGGCACACAGGCATTCACTAAGGGTTTGCAGAGTGCTACACAGGGCCTTTCCTGTTGCCTCACAATTAGTGACATGAGCCAGGAGTGGTGGCGCATGCCTGTGATTCCAGCACTTGGGGAAGGCTGAGACAGGAGGATTGTTGTGAGTTCTAGACCAGCCTGGGCTACAAACTGAGCCCAAGGCCAGCCTGAAAAACATAGAGAGACCCTGTCTCAAAAAGACAAAAAAAAAAAAAAAAAAAAAAAAAAGTGACATAGTGACATAGGAACAAAGACAAAGGAAGCATCCATTTTTTCCAAGAGCCAAGGTCATAGAACTCAGATAGGATGTAAAGACATCCTATCTGAGAACCCATGCCACTGCCACCTGCCATGACCTGGCCACCACTGTCTCCTCCTCAGCCCTTTATACTATCTTTTCCTTGAGACCAGAAGCTCCTTGGAGCCTTGTTTTTTCTGAGTCCAGTTTCAACTCTAAAACAAATACTGGCCATGAGCCTGGTCATCTCCATTTTTCTGCCTTGGGGACCCCAGCAGGACCTGTCCACACAGACAGTGTGTTTGGATAGAGTTTCTTTGGCTGCTACTGACTGAAAATAGCTAAGGGAAAACTAAGTAGCCCTAAAAGTGTGATTTTACAGGGAGTAAGGTAAGAGCTCTAGCTAGGACCAGCTACATGATGCGTGAGACCCAGTGTGATATAAAAATGCCAGCTTCATTCTTTAAGAAGTATCAGGCATTTCAAATTAGTGAGAGTAGATCATTAAGCCACGCAGGGTCCCACGTTTCAAGCAGCCTTGAAACTGAGCAGGTATGTAGTGTGCAAGTGCTTGAGAACTGAGGTGCTCCCCGAAAGTCCAGTGTCTTCTGCTTTCAGGCATCTGTTGGCCTCTTTCGACCTTTTCTAGTTAGTTTGGCTGACTGCAGCACTTCTCTCTCAGCTCCCCTAACCCCATGTGCATCGCCCTTTCCTCGGGCTGTGGCCTTGGGTGCCTTTCCCTGGGGCTCAGACCCACATCTGAGCCTGAGCGCTGGCCCTGGAACTAAAGCACTCCTGCTCAGCTGGCAGCCTGGGAAATCCCAGCGTTCCCTAGCAACAAGACCCATCCAAAGTTGTTGCTAGGGAAACCCTGGGATTTCCATAGTTACCAAGAGCATATGAGCATCTTTGCTCCCACAGCTGAATGTATCTAGGATGGGCCAAAGAGGGGGAAGGGTAAGGATCTGCTGTCACAGTGTGGAGGACTGGTTTCTTTGAATCTCATTTCCCTGCACAGGGGGACAAACAGGTCACCAAGGGCCAGGCCAGGCCTCCAGGCTGAGGTGTGGAGAGGCTCCCTTTTACACAGAAGCCTTTGGGAAACTACTGGTGAATTGGAGTCACGCTGACTGCAGGGTTTCCAGAGTGCCAGGCACCCCAATAAAGAAGGCCAGCAACCAAGGAGCCCAGCACCAAGGGCCAGCACTGAACTTCCTCCTTGGTTATCTGAGGAAACCCGTGGAGCCCTATTTAGAACACTGTTTTCAAATGCATGAAATAAAATAGGTGAGAGTGTGAGGAAAATAACTTTTAGTAGAATACAGGTATCATAATATTTTTTTAAAATCACAATTGTGACAAAATATATGTGCCTCCTCAAGAATGCATTAAATAACGAAAGAGAGTGACAGGTTTAATCATTACTGTAATTTGGCCGCAGTGACAAGTGTAAAGGATATTTGGAGAGAGTTGCCACAGTAAAATGTGATAGGAAATATCAGGATTTCTGTTGGTGACAATGTGACCGCTACTGTGAATCTTATGATTGGTCATTTGCATTCATTATCCATAATGCTAAATTTCAGTTACAGGTTGGTGTCAATAAAGACAGATTCTTCCACCATCTTTTTATGCTGAGACGCTAAGTCTTATGGAGGTTGTGAATTTTGGGTGTGAACCTTGAAGCATGCATAAATGAATGAATTTATACCCAAGGTCTTCATGTGAGTGACTCAAGAGACAGACTTGTTACTGTGCTCCTTGTCACTTCCCATTTTAAAGGGCTGAGATATCGCGACAAGTATCCACATTCAAAAGACTGAACTTGCACCTTTAATGTACACCACACATGGCAATTAATTCCAGATGGATCAAAGACTTCAATGTAAACAATAACATTATAAAACATGTAGAAGAAAACATAGGGGAGGAAAACACAGTTTCACAACATTGAAGGTAGTCAGGGTTTCTTGGATATGACACCAAAAGTAGGCAACCATAGAATAAATAGATAAATAAGGTTATATCAAAAGTAAAACATTCAGCACATCAAAGAAAATAATGAACAGTCTGAAAAGGCAACCTGTAAATGAGAGAAAATATTTACAATTTATGTATGTGATATGGAGTTATGATCCAGAATATATAAAGAACTTTTAAAATTGAACAACAAAACCAAACAATTTTCTTAAAAAATAAATAACTCAAGTAGATACTTCCCCAAAGAACATGTACAAATGGCCAATAAACATATGAAAGGATGCTCAATATCATCAATTATTAGGGAAATGCAGTTCAAAACTAGTACTACTCATGCTTATGAGGATGGCTACTATCCAAACAAAACAACGACAAAACAAAACCCAAAAAACAACGTGTTAGAGAAGATGTGGAGAAGTTAAGACCCTCATGAACTGTTGTTGGTGGAATCGTGAATTGTGAGAGCAGGATGGAAGATAGTATGGAGGATGGACATTCCTCAGAAAATTAAAAATAGAATCACTGCGGGATTCAGCACTCTCCTTTCTGGGATTTATATCCAAAAGGAATGAATTCAGTTTGAAGTGACATCTACAGACCCATGTTCCGTCTGCGTTATTCAGAACAACCAGGAGGTGGAAACAGCAACCTGAATATCCATCAGTGAGTGAACGGATAAACAAACCGTGCTCTGTACATATAATGGAATATTATTCAACCACGAAAGGGAGTGAAGCACAGACACATGTCACAATATGGATGAAGACATCACAATAAGTGAAAGAAGCCACTTACCAAAGGACAAATGCTGTGGACCGCTACTTCTGAGAGGGACCTAGGGTAATCAGACTGAGAGACTGCTTGGGACTGGGGATGAGGGGTGGAGAACTAGTGTTCACTGGGGACAGAATCACAGGTTTGCAAGAAGAAAAGAACTATGGAGACGGAGAGCGGTGAGAATGGACAATAGGGATGTACTCAGTACCCCTGAACTGGGTACTGAAGGCTGGATAAGGTGGTCAGTTTTACATTATGTGTGTACCCTGTGCCCTCACAATGAAAAGTAAGGAAAGGAGCAGGCACACTTTTGGCTTCAAATCACGTGTGTGAGTGGCAGTGGGGGTGTGGGTGGGGTCGGAGAGCAGGGAATCCCCGCACAGTCCCCCAGTCTGAGAAAGGACCGAAATCCACTAGATTTGGCAACAAAAGGGGATCATGCAGATGGAGACCACATTGATTAATTTATTTGCTATTTGTTCATTCATCTGCAAGGTACTGAACATCTCCTACACAACACTGTTCTCAGGGAACCAGAAAATAAACAAAAATAAGAACCAAGAAGGAGTCAGGTTTCAAAAGAAAGAGAACAAAATGCAGGGTGAAAAACTACATCCCTCTCCTGCCTCAGTTCCTAAAGGGTGCTCTCGCAACCACGAGCGCCACCAACCAGTCCGTGTGGCTCAGCCTCCCACTTCCCATGGGCGAGCTTGGCCAGGCGGCAGGGCTCTGGCGAGATGGGCATCCTCTTGCCCTCCTGCTGGGGGTGGCAGGTAGGATCTGAGGTGGTCATGCCCCATAACCTGACAGCCACCTACATGCATGCAGCAGTGTGAGGGGACCTGGACTGGAACCTAAGGTTTGAGAAATGATGGGGCCAGGCTTTGTGCAGGGAGCACCCACAGCTCTCGCCCTTTTCTGTGCCTCCATTTGGTAGAAGTACTGGGAAGTCGGCTAGAGCTCTGCCATCTCCTTTCGACTTTCTATTCCTGTGTTGCTTTTCTCCTTTCCTAACATACATGTTAGATCAATTAGGATCAAATAAACATTACTCTTTTCTTCACTGCTGGGCTTGGAAGTTACAGCCTTAAGTATTCAACATTAATAATTTACAAAACAAAACATAAATCTAGTTTTTATCTATATTGCTTTCAAATTGCGTAAAGATCTTAGAGCGCTTTACCTCTTGCATTTTCTCAGCTTATGCGTTACTCTTTTACAGTCATCGTGTCTTGTTTTTCTCCCTGAATTAATCATTTTTCATCGTTATTGTTATTGTCATTATTTATACAGTTAATGCTCACATAGCTTTAGCCACATGTTACTGTTTTTCCTTCTCATTTTTGCTTGTATCTATCTCACTACTCCTGAGATCAATTTTTCTATAGTACAACTTTTAGTAATCCTTTTAGTAATGGTTTGTCAATACTAAATTTGGATTTGTATGAAAATATCTTTATTGTAAATTACAACAGCTTATGGTTCTAGGTTGAAAATCACCTACCAACAGTTTCCTGCTGCTGCTGGTATGAAGAAGTCCAGTACCCTAAGTTAAGAGTTATTGCCTGGGATCTAGAGATGGCAGAGTGAAAGCAGACAGCCAATCACAGCCTCTCCAGCATCTGGACTCCAGATACCTGGAAGATAACAACTTAGTGAAGAGAAAGAGAAGAAAAGCCCTAGGAATCAAGAAAGAGCACAGATGTCAGAGGAAGTGGAGAAACTGAAGACAGGGCAGAGGGAAGAGTGCACCAATCTGAAACACTGCCTCTGGCCCTCGGGGAGGGAGACCTGTCTCCTGAGTATACAAAGGGCCTGTGGCCTCAGTGATGAATAATGGCCTGCAGCACTGACTCCAAGCAAATCCCATAGCTATTGAAAACTGCAAATACAGTGTGGCATTTTACTCTGAACGTGACTCCTTCTACTGTAGCAGTGCCATATTTAGGAGGAAAATACCCAGGAACCATTTTTTTATTGTACCAGAATGGAACCCAGGGCCTTGCGCTTGCCAGGCACCCCTGAGCTACATGCCCCGCCCTCAGGAGCCATTTTTAAAAGACTTCATTGTTTAACACTGCGCTGCTCTGGAAATCAGAAGTCACACAACAAGCACACTTCAGGATTTCTGGAGTCATCCCACCACAGTGACAGGATGGGAGATGGCCACAGGGACAGAAAATACCTGGAAATACAATTTCTGGGATTTTGCTCTGGAACGTGTTTAACTCTGTTTAAAAACTGCCTGTGTGTGGTCAGATTACCAAGTGATGCATATGCAGAAAGACGATTGGAATATTTTGGGGAGCAATGTCTATGAGGGTGTGAAGTAAATAGGGAGAAACAACAGGAAAAGTTGAACTGTAATTCAGTCACAACAGTGACTCAACTTCCCGATTCCACGGGGTAATTATGGGGCTGGCATGACTTTCAGACCGTTTTGAATTGAGACAAAAAGGAAAGTCTTTCACCCCTGCATTGACTAATCAATGAGTGTGTGTTTCCCTGGGGGAAATCACATTGCTTTTGGTTAGCGTAAGCCCTTCCATTAAAAAGTCAAAAGTCATCTCATATAAAAGGAATGATTACATTATATTTTTCTATAAAATGTCATCTTAAATATTAAAAACACACAAATCAGAAATAGAAGAACAATAAATTATGTGGCATGTATTATTTCTACTATTATCACATAAAGTACACTTCAGAAAAGCAATGCTACTGTGTACTAAAAGTAGATATACACAATGATAAAACACATCAATCTACCAAGAAGACATACTAATCCTAAGTATGTATATTCTCAGTAACAAAGCTGGAAAATAAATGAAGCAAAATCTGATAGGAGAAATGGAAAATCTGCCATTGTATCTGGAAATATCTCCTTTCCTATAGTTTGTAGAACTTGTACACAAACATCAGTAAGGGTATGGATGACCTGAACAGCATTATCAGTCAATACATTATGATTGACATCTACAGAATGCTTACATCAATATACACTGCTTTTAAAGCATTGAATGAAACAATAAGTAAGATAGACCATATCCTCGGACAGAAATTAAGTCAGTATCAATAAAAGGATTGAGATAATAAAACAATTAAATTAAATTAGAAATCAATAACAATAACAGAAATATATCTGGAAAATTCCAGCATTGTTGGAGACCACTACTAAGCAGCTCTAAGCAGGATTTAAATTTTACTAATTGGCTTTCTATGTTTATCTGTGAGTCTGTCCTAGGCCTCAGCCCCTTGCCTGGCAACGGGAGCTGATTCATAGTAAGTGAGCCTCTATGAATCACTGGTCCTGGCTGAGGCCTGTAGTGGCCTGTGAGGCCAGAGATACCTCAAAGGGCAAGATAAGGCCACAGCTGCGGACACTCTGGCTCCAACCCCATTTAACAAGGTAGAGACTGCAGCTGCAAAGATTACTCCTACAGTCTCACTTCTGCCACGTCTTCATGATAAGACAGTGCTACTGAATTGATTTGATTCATTACTTGGACATCTCCTTGAAGTGACTCCCAAGGTCCTGCTCATTGCCTGCACTTTCCTCAGTTTCCCCGCCCTTTGTCCTTGGTCCTAATACAGTGGACTGACCCAGAAATCCTTTGTCTTTACCCTCGAAGCCCGAAGCTTAATTATAGGGTTTTGACCCTTCCGGGGTCCTAAAAATCATACAATTTGTCTCTTTTTATTTAACCTCCGCCATACACTTGTTTGGGAGATCGGGGATCTAGGACAGAACCTGATACAGCATACCTGTACTTAAGATTATACATCTAAATAATCCAGAGAGCAAAGAACAATCCCCAAGGGAAATTTATAAAAATTTGAATTTGCATGTAAGTGAAAATACAATATGAAAAAATTCAAGAGATGCAATTCATGAAGTACTCAGGGTTTTAAATGCTTATTTTTAAGCATTTAAAATATCCCAGAAAAAAAAAATTTCTGAGGGCCAGGGATATAGCTCAGTGGCACAAGTTCCTGCCTGGCAAGAATGAGGGTGTGAGCTTGATTCCAGCTACCAAAAAAGAAAGAAAGAAAGAAAGAAAGAAAGAGAAAACTTCCTGAAATTAGAAAAAGAAAAGCAAATTGAAGTCAATAGAAGTTAGAAGTTAAGGGAAAAAAAAGTAGAGAAAAACTGTGGCACTAAACACTGATTTGGAAAGATCAATAAAATCAATAAACTTCTAATCACACTGTTCAGAAAAAAATGAAAGGGTTATTCATTATCCCTACCAGTAATGAAATATGAAACATAACCACAGACCTATTAAAAAGATAGGTATTAAAAAGATTATGAAAGAATACTAACTTATGTAAAAAATTCATCAACTTATGGCAAATAGGAAAATTCATTATGAGACACAAACCACCAAGAAGGTAGTGGACAATTTAAACTGTTTTGTATTTATTAAAGAAATTGGAAGGATGTGGTAGTGCATGCCAGAAATCCTAACTACTTGTGAGGCTGAGGCAGGAGAATTCCAAGTTTAAGGTCAGCTTGGCCTTGTTAGCCAAACCTTACCTCAAAACAAACCAAAAAAGAAAAGTAAGAAGCGTTTGGGGCTGTAGCTCCTTCAGAAGGCTCTCACACACACATGCGTACACACACACACACTTGAAGTAAAAGAAAAGAAATTGAACTTAATGTTTAAAATCTCCCCATCAATAAAACTCCAGTATCAGGTGACTTTACAGATGACTCTATGAAATATGTGGAGCAGAATAATACAAGTTTTTGAAAATTGAAGAGGAGTGAATATTTTCTAATCCTTATTACTCTGATCCCCAAGATAGTCAAAGACCATATGCAAGAAAAGAACTACAAGACTAATAATATCTCTCACGCACATAGACAAATTGTCAACAGAACATTAGGAAATGAAATCCAGGAGTGCATAGAAAGAATTACATTCCATGTCTAAGTGGGATTTGTTCAAGTAGGCAAGACTCGTTCAGCATTGGAAAATCAGTCACGGTAATCTGCCATGCCAACGGACTGAAGAGAAATAATCATATTAATTTGAGACAAAACATTTGATAAACCCTAATACTGACTTATGATAAAGAGTCCTCTGGAAAATTAGTACTTGGGTTAATGATCATAATCTGAAAATGGGATCTAAACAAAACCTGCAGATCCCATTGTACTGGAAGGTGAGAAACCAACTGGTTTATGTGTAAGAGCAACAAGGAAAGGCTGTCTGCTCTCAGCTCGGGTCAGTGGAGGGAGCCTCTGGCACATGTGCCTCAGCTGACTGTTGTCACTAAAAACTCTAAAAGGTTTGCCACCCCTGCCTAACCACTGCCAAAAGGCAAAGAGAATCCATAGATGACAAATAAGCACAGCAAAAAGTGTTCAACAGCTTTGACCTTTAGGTCAAATGAGAACTACATGCCCAGCTCAATGCCTAAAGTAAGAACTAGCGACAACAAATGCTGGCAAAGATGTGGAGAAACCGCATCCTCCCCATATTCTGCTGGTGGAATGGAAAATAGCACCGCGTCCCTCTGATAAAGAGTTTGGCAGTTCTTAATACAAGTGAAACATGCCATTAGCATGTATCCCCGAAAGGATGCTGTTGGGCATTAATCACCGAGAGATAACAATGAAGAAGCTTCGCCTCCAGTGCTTTCAAGGGCTCCACTGATTGCATGAGGACCACTCCAATTACCAGGGCTAATCTGCTGGATCCCAAGTCTCCTGATTTAAATGTTAATCACATCTGCAGCATGCCTTAGCCCCACAGCCAGACTAGTGTTTGCCTTAACACCTGGGTACACAGCCAAGCCAGGGTGACGTATAAAATTAACAATCAACTATCAAGTAGGTACCCTGAAGCTATTTTGAATTCTAAATAGTTATTACTAGCATGTATAAATAGAACTGATCTTTATATTGATTAGAAAATATGAACTGCTTAAGGCTATATCTCATAAAACTCTTTATGCGACTGCTCATTGCCCAGGGGCCTGAGCTGGGAAGACTCCTCAGAGAGTTCTGAGGTCTCTGCCTTCCTCCAGTTATGGGGTGTGCGTGTCTTCATCCTGACTGCGCTCCTCATCCAGATGGTGGACATCACTGAACTGTTTGGGCCCTCTCCCCTTCTTAACTTTGCTGGAAAGGGCGGGAGCTCTGGGGAGGTTTTGGCATGAAATCCTCTTGAAAAGACCGTTGGACTTTCCTTATTTTCTTGGGTGCCTGGGAGGGCACCAGTGGGTCACAGTAGGGCACTGGCTTTGGGGGGAGAGGGTCGAGGAGGAATGGGAAGGGGGCTTTGTGGGGAAGCACACGCAGAGCTCGTGTGGGCCTGCAGGGACTGGTAGATGGGGTATGGGCAGGGATGATGTAGGGAATGACCTCAGGGGTGACCGTTGCTATGACAAACAGCCATACTTGGGAAGCCATCTCTTGCGAAATTATCGCTTGAACGTGCTATGTGCCGCTAGCCCCCGTTACCTCATCTCACCCCAGAAGGAAAAGCTCGGACCTTGATCTCCAGTGTGACAATTTTCACATGCAGAAAGGCAATGTGAACAAGTCAGTGACCCCACAGTGGGTGTTCACACTGGCACACTTGCCCTCCGGCACCAATCCCCTGGTGCATTCAGTAAGCTGGGCGGCACAAAGCCTTTCCCACAGGGTTTCTTAGGAAAGGCCCTGGCCAGGGTGTATCACCCTGTGGTCTTTGGAAACCTTACATTTAAAACGCCCATGCGCCATGTGACTTCTCATGTGTCTTCCAATACTTGAGCACCAAAGGAAGGATATGTCATCTTGTTTACGATCACAGAGCTTTGGAGGACGTGCTTTTCCACATCTTTGAACAGAACTAGACTGAGTTAAGGCTTCACAGCACGAATCTTCATGTTGATTTTCACTGTGAATTACTATGGGTCTTGGAACACCTGTAGGAGAAACAAGGGATTTCCTGTATGTTTTAAATCCATCAGGCTCTCCTCCATAGTACTCACTCTGATATATTTTGATTTCAGAGTGAGGTACGTGGTACTTGGATTTTGAAAGCCTTTCTGTTCTGATGTCAGCTTCTGATCGCCCCATTCATCTCCCAGAGTGACTTTCCGCTTTCTTCCAAAGAACCTTTCTTTCTTTGCTACTCTGTGAATCCTGGCTGCACGAATCATTTAAACCCTGTACCAGTCCCAGACAGTGCTTAAGCCCAGGATCAGAAGCAATACGACGGTGGCTGAGGACACGTCTCTCTGCAAAGTTCCTACAGGGGAATTTCAGCCCAGAGCCGCTCTGCTAAGGCGTCTGTACCTCAGCACCCCAGAGTGTCGGGTTTTTCTTATTTTCTGCCCCCCCGGAAATGTTCACAAATGGAAACAAACAGTGTAAAATGTGATATCCACTGGGATTTTCATCCTGTAATAAACTCTTCAGCTTCCTAAAATCAATACTTTGCTAGTGCGTGGTCTCTCCGTGGACAGAGAATTCATGGAGCTTTCATCTCTGGCTTATGCGGCACCGTGTATGACAAGGTGACAGGGGCTGAGGCACTGACACCAGTCTGGACACAAAGGAGAAGCTGGAGAGCTGATAAAGGTCTTGTGTCTCAAATACATAAATAACCCTCCAAACGTAATAAGAGGGAATCAAACAGCCCAATTAAAACAGGGAGAAGGTTTTAATACTTCTGCACAAAGACATAAGGATGGCAAATTGTCACCCGTGTAAGAGCTCAGCCTTGTTAGTTACCAAGAAAATGCAAATGGAAACCACACAGATAGAAGCCCTCAGCTATCCTGATGGCTGATATTAAAGAGGCACCAAGTGACAGTCAGGAGCTGGAACACAGGAGCCCATACGCATGCAACGAGAATGTCAAGTATTGCAATTATCTCCCCAAACGGTTTGGGAGTTTATGAAATATGAACGTGCACTTCCTATATGATGAAGGTATCCCAAACTAGGGAATTATGCAAACCTTTAAAATGCAAGAGAATATATGCTGGCAAAAGATGCATGGTAAAGGAATTACTTACAAAGAGAGAAGAGGGAACTTGGCATTTGAGGAATACCTTCACTACCTGTATTGTGGTGATGGTTTTCCAGAGTATGTGTCAGGACTTACCAAATCTGTATGTCAAACATACTTCAGTAAAGCTATTTTGTAAAAGTAATTACATCTTCTGCAGAAGGGTATCTTTTTGAAACATCTATTTGCAAAGGGCAACTTTTAATCACTGAGGTTATTAAATGTGCTAGGCTACAGTGTTGATAAACTTAAGGGCTTTTAAAATGTAGTTTATTATAGCCTGAAAAATCTCAGGACTGGCGCTAGGAGGATAAAGTCCTTTTTCTCCTGTTCTCCCTATTAAGAACAACTTAGTCACTTGGACGCTGCATGTGAAACGAACCTAAAATGTGGAAATAAGGAAAACTGTCTTGTGACCCGGGGGCCTGAGGAATGACAGCAGTGGGGGTCACGGACACACAGAGCCCTGATGAAAACCTGCTGCCAATTTCAAGGACCAGAAAAGGAACAACCCAGCAAGGAAGAAAACTTAGATAATAATTTCCCTAGCCAAACACCGTGGAGAAAATCTATGACTTCACCACAGAGAAACAGCAAAATCTAAGTAAGGAGCCCAGATTTGCCACCTCAAGGGGCTCTCTCAAGGCCTCTGAGCTCTACCTAGGTGCACCCCACGAATGATGTTGTCAAAGGAGATTCAGTCAGGGCATGGGAGCTGACGTGCAGCCACTGGGCATGAGCTTTCCCACTGCCACTACCCCCTCTCTCGATTACCCATGGGGACCACAGTGGAGGAGCCGTGACTCCCACACTCACTTAGAAGCAACCAGGCACGTTGTTTCCCCTGACGTTAGTGTTCAAAGGCGCATGGGTACATCAGAAATGTATTTCAGAGTTATACTCCTAGTGATAAAACCCACTGAAATGGGATAAGAAATTTGCAACCTAAAAGTAAACCCATGAGAATGTAAGTTGTGTCCTGTGAGGGTGCTGTAGGACTGGCAAACAATGGCACTAGAAATTTTAAAGGTATTTTTATCTGTATAGCTCTCATACAGTCTACAACGTTGCTTTACATTTTCTTGGGTGTACAATGGAAATAAACCATTCACTTACGACTCCAATAAACAAATAAATAAACTGATCACTCATTATAGGAATTTTTGTACCTGTACATGTCATCTCCACTCTTTCTTTTTTCCCCCATTCCCTTATCTTCCCTTTAATTGCTCTTCCCCTCCTCATTTGCAAAAGCTTTGTGTTCAATTTATTTCACCTAAACATAGGGTCTCAAGGTCCATTCATTTACCTAGAAATGTCTCAAGTTTAACCTTCTTTATGGCTGAATAGTACTCCATTGCAAAAAACACACCTTTATCCATTCATCAGTTGGTGGGCATTTGGGCTGTTTCTAAGATTTAGCCATTACAAATTGTGCCACTATAAACTTGGATGCACATATATGGCTGTGGTATCATGCATTTAATTCTTCTGGAAAGATACCAAGGAGGGGAATAACTGGGTCAAATGGGACTACTATTCCTAGTTTTTTGAGGAATCTCCACACCGATTTTCACAGTGTTTGCACCAGTCTACACACTCATCAATAGTGGAGAAAGTCTTCTTTTTCCTCACAGCCCGTCCAGCGTTTGTTATTGGTTGATTTCTGGGTAATAGCCACTTTCTGGGGTGAGGAGAAATGTCAGTGTTGTGTTAATTTGCATCTTTTGAATGACCAGTGATGGTGAATATTGTTTCGTATATTTATTTGCCACTTGCAGTTCAACTGAGAAGTATCTATTCACTTCAGATACCAGCTTTTGGATTGGGTCTTTAAATTTGGTGAGTCTGATTTTTTTAGCTTTTTATATATTTTAGATATTAATCCTTTGTCTCAGGACAACTGTATGCCATTAATTTCTGTAATAACTATATTACTACTCAGGTTATCCAAATTACCTAGGGTGAATTTTGTTAATTATTTTACTACATCATCCAGTTTCATCTAAGTTCTTGAATTGATGTACATAAAATTTTCTGAGTACTTTGGTTTTTACCCTGTACTGTTTGTGTCTCAACCTCATGTCCTGCAGTTTTCCTGAACTTGTCATTCCCTTGAGGTTTTCCTGGCTGTCTTCCAGGGTGCTCAATGTGAAAATTTCACCAGGTCCTAAGACAGCAAGTGAACCCCATGTTGTACCAAGGATGTGCCTTCACAGATTCTCCCAGGGGCCAGATTCCTTGCTGTCTTAGTTAGTCTGTCTCCGTGAGACAAAATACTCAACATCTGGAGTTAAAGGAGGAGAGGCTTAGTGCAGTTCACAGTTTATAGAGGTTCAGTCCATAGTAGGCTGGCTCCAAGGCAAGGTGGCATGGCCAAGGGGCATCACGGAGGAGAAACAGTCCATGGCAGGCAGAGGCGGCAGCAGCAGCAACAACACAGCAGCAGTAGCAAGCCTGCCTTTATATTTCACACCTTGGGCAGTGCCACCCATAACCAGGATAGGGCAGCCTCAATCCCAGCACTGTGCTCTTAATCTCAACATCACACCCTAGATCCAGCCACCTCCAAACAGCCCCCTCTATGACAGCATCAGGCTTTGGGGGGACATCTAGATACAAGCCATAACCCTCACCTCCTGAGAAGGCCGAGGACTGGGTACTCAGCTCCAAGGAGAAAAGATCAGAGACCTGCTGTGCCATCTGCACCTTGGAGGAGACGAAGGACACATTGCCCAGTGTCTCTTGTGTGCTGCAACGGGAAAGGGCAAGGTCTCAAATGTTCTCCTTCCTTTTGTCTTGGAGACACTGCTTCTGTACCTCCACTCTGATCTGCCTCCAGGTGAAACAGAAGGAAGAAAATGTGGACAGAGGAAGGAGAGCCGAGTAGACCGGGTCCCCAGGTTATCTATCAGGACTGGGAAATGGACGGGCAGGAAAAACGAAAGAGAGAAAAGCAATCCCTAGTGTTAAGAATGAGTTGCTGGGATCGTCAGTTTCTGTTGTGATTTTATTTCAGATACAAAAATCAGATTTGCCTGCCCATGAGCCGTCTACATGGTGGCGAGACAGGATCGGGCATTAGTGAGTGAGCTGCTCCCTCCACTCCCTGCCTACATCCCTTGCTCCCTAAGTTTTCTTTTCTCCTTCATTCCACTAGCCAGACATGAGTCACCCTCGAGTCAGAAACAAGAGCTGCACATCTAAGAATGTTAAGGAGAACAAAAATGCAGTCATGGATCAAGTGCCATTTAAATCTGTGCTTCCCACTGAATGTAAAGGCACTCGGGAAAGGAAGGAAACCGAGCCGCTCAGCTGGAAGGGGCACATCTAGGGCCCGGTCCTGTGCGGACTGGTGATTACTCCAACCTGCTCGCTCCTGATTCCCGTGTGACAGCTCCTCCCCTTCTGGTCCCAGGTCCGTCCTTGTCACATAAATCAGAGGAAGAGTCCCACACTTTGAGCATTCGTGGTTGTTGCTGTTTTATTTGTTTTTGTTCCTGTTATTTTTGCTGTACTGGAATTTGAACCCAGAACCTTGGCCTTGAGCTCCCTCCCCAGGGTGTCATAAGTCACTAACCTGCCCAGGCTGAGCTGGAAGTTGTGATCCTCTTGCCTCAGCCTCCCAAAGGGCTGGGACACAGATGTGTACCACCACACCCACATAGGGACTTATTTTGGGGGTAGAGAAAGCCAAGGAATAATGTGAATGAAAAAAATTTATAAAAGCTCTGGACAGGAGTTTAGGAGATTCGCATCTCAAGCTCAAGGCAGTTCAGTGGTTGAATTCCTCTGTGTATTTTTCTCTTCTGGGCATGTCACGTAAATGGAACATGTGGACTATGGTATTTTGTGAAGGGTTTCTTTCAAAATGTTCTTAGAATAACAGTTCAGCTTCATTCATGCGCCTTTGGGTACATCAGAATAGTAATCACTGTGTTTCAAATACACCCAGTGAGAAAACTAGGCACTGGTAGTGAGTTTAAAACAGTGTTAGGTAGCAGGGACATTGTCACTTCTCACACTGTCTGTAGTGAGGAGCCAGTTATTTTTTCTCTATACTGGGATTGTACCTAGGGCTTTCTCACTGAGTAATATCCCCAGGCCCCTTTCTTTCCCACTTTTGAGACTAGGTCTTGTTAAATTGCCCAGGCTGGGTTCAAACTTGCCATCCTCCTGTCTCAGCTTCCCATAGTGCTGAGAATGTACCACCATGCCCTGCATTAGTTGGGTTTGTAAAATATCCAATCTTTTGTGAACCAATACTTTTATAAAATTTGATTTAAATGAATTGTTAGAAAAATGAAGTTTAAAAAAACCCAAAGTACCCAGATGTGGTGGCATATGTGTGTTACTCCTAGCACTAAGGAGGCTGAGGCAGGAGGATTGTTGTGAGTTCAAGACCAGCCTGGGCTACAAAGTGAGCTCAAGGCCAGCCTGAACTGCATAATGATACCTTGTCTCAAAAAGACAAAAAACAAAAACAAAACAAACAAAAAACCCAACCTCCCCAAGCCCCAAATTAGGTTGGGATTACAGGAGTGCACCACTAGGCCCAGCAAAATTTTCTAAATGTTATTTTAGTGTGGACTTGTATATTTATTTGGTCAACAACGAGAGTTTGTAGACTGACATCCGTGCAAAGTCTATACTTGAAAAGCTCTGACCTAAAGTATTGCTTCTCCACGATACTAGTTCAGGCACTCTAATCAGAGGAGAGTGACTTGATGGAACTGAGGGCCAACAAAAGGGGTGAACACTTGAAATTTTATCTCAGTCTTATGCATTCTGACCTTCTGTAGAGCTGTTTGTGACAGTTTAGAAATACCTTTGGTTAAAGCTGTCCATTAAAAGCTGGTTGCGGTGGTGCATACCTGTGAGCCCAGCACTCAGGAGGCTGAGGCAGGAGAATTGTCATGAGTTCAGGGCCAGCCTGGGCTACATAAATAGTTAAGGGCCAGACTGCAGAGCAAGATCCTGTCTCGCAAAGAAAAAAAAAAAAGGTCTGGGAAATAGGAAAATCCATAGAGACCAAAAGGCACATAAAGAACTACCTGGGACTTAGGGGAGAAGGATGGTGGTGATAGCTGTAAGAATTGGAGCAGAGCTTCTTTTTGGGGTGACGAAATTGTACTAAAATTGACTGTGGTGATAGCTGCACAATTCTGTGATATACTATGCATCACTGGGGTGTATGGGGCTGAGGGTGCAGCCTAGTGGTAAAGTGCTTGCCTCGCCTGATCCCCAGTGCCATGCACAGAAGCAGGACAACAGTTGTGGCAGTGCACAGTTGCAATCCCAGCAATCGGGAGGCTGAGGCAGGAGGACCCAGACAGCCTGGCCTATTATAGTGAATTCAAGGCCAGACTAGACTACATATGGAGACTCTGTCTCAAAAGAAAACCCAAAAATGAAGAAGAAGCCACTGAATTATACAGTGTACAGGTAAGTTGCATTTTATATGAAATGCATCTCAAAATTAATTTTTTTCTTTATTGTTGTTTTTTTGAGACAAGAGTTTCTATACATAGTTCAGTCTGGCCTTGAACTCACTATGTTGCCCAGGCTGGCCTCAAACTCATGGCTATCCTCCTGCCTCAGCCTCCTGAGGGGTGGGATTACAGGCATGCATCACCACATCTAGCTCAAAATTATTTATTCATTGTCAATTTTTTACTCACAATTGGAGTAGAAATTGAAACCTCTTCTTTTTTTATTCAAGAAACAAATCCTTTCAGTCATGGCTCCTCCTTTGCCATGTCATGTGGTATGGCAGAGAGGTCTCCTAGCGGGGTGTGGTGGCACATTCCTATAATCCCAGCACTTAGAAGGCTGAGGCAGGAGGATTGCTGCAGGTTTGTGGCCAGCATTGAATACACAATATGTTCAATGCCAATCTGAATTACATAGTGAGACCCTGTCTCAAAAAAAGAGAGATCTTCCATATTAAAATTAAAATAGAGTATTTCATAAGCTTTCTTTACCCTCACACCTCAACCGAGACTGCAAAGTACATAATATATTCTTATACGAAAAATATCAGAGTTGAGAAAAAAATCAACTATTTATTTAGCTTGTTTTGAGACAGGGTCTCATTATGTACACTTAAAATGTATCAATAAATTTAATAAAAATTAAATTAATGGTATATTTTAAAATTTTCTGATATCACTAGATATCGATAGCATTTTTGTGATTTTTCCCAAAAGTTATCACCAATTCTACACAATCTCTTCCAGAAAATATAATTGGAGAAAATTGTTCCAACTGATTTTATAAGGTTATAAACTACCCTTATATTAAAACCAACATAACATGGCCTCAAAAAAGAAAGTTACAAATACTCCTCATGAACATAGATACAAAAATTTTCAACAAAATGATAGCAAATAGAATCCATAAATATATAAATATAGTAATATATCATTATTAAATGGAATTTTCTGGGGAATATGAGGCTGGTTCAGTGTATCATAATAAATCAATGTAATAAATGATATTAACAGACTTAATAGATTTATGATCATCTCAATCTATACAGAAAATGTATTTGACAATAATATACAACATCCATTTATGGTTAAGAACTGTCATATAAAGAAAAAACAGAAACAATGTGATAAATGATATCTACAAAAATTACAACCAAAATCAACTAATATCAAAGACCAAATGTCCTCACCCTAAGGTCGAAAACAAGCTAAAGATGTGAAAATCCACTTTTTCTTTTCACAGTGACAGTGAAATTCTTACCCATGGGATGAAGTGAAGACTCTAAAGGAAAGGCACCCAGATGTGACAGAGTAACACTGCCTCTGCTTGCATAAGACCCTAAGTACCTGTGCTGAAATACAGAAGGAAATGCCAAACCACTCCGAGATCTAACAAGTGAGTTTAGCGAGAGCTCACAGTGTGCATAGTCAACACAGACACATAAAGCAGATTCCCATAGAATAGCTGTAAGCTTGGAAACTATAAGTTTTTAAAATACTATTTTCAACAGCATCAATAAATACAATACCCGTGTATAAACCTAGTAAAACATGCAGGTATATGTGTGCTGAAGGCTACAAAATGCTGATGAAATATTTTATATAATTTTTACTCATACTTTATATAAAGTATTTCATCAGTATTTTGTATAAAAGTATACAAAGCTTACATAAAGTATGATATAAAGTGTGAATAATAATGATATAATATTTAAAAAAGATTGCTAATGTGCATTTAATCACAAACACACAAAATCCCTGAAAAGTCTGGACTCTATTATGTAATGTTTCTAAGACTGTTTTCATTAAATGCAAAGAAAACTACAAAATGCTGATGAAAGAAATAAAGACCAAAATAAATGGAGAATCATACTCTAAAACTGACTCAATATAATAAAGCAGTAAATTCTCACTAAAATGATCTAGATTTAAAGCAATGTCAATCAAATTACCCAGTCGAATCTTTTCTATATATATAAATAACCTCATCCAAAAGGTTTATTACAGGGCATAGGAACTAGAAGAGATCATCTTTTTGAAAGGTAAAACAGGTGACGAAGCCTTACTAGCTGATTTTCAGTTTTACTCTGAAGTTTTAGATCTGTGGAACTCAATAAAAATCCCAAAAGAGACGCACAAATATGACTGATGCAGTTTTTATGAAAGGCTAAGTAGTTCAAGTAAAATTGTCAGCCTGTTCAGTCGGTGGTATTGGAGCAATTAAACACCCATATGTGAAAACCAGACTTGCACCCAAACCTTAGACTTCAGACAAGTTCTTGTAGATTTGCTAATGGGCATTTAATCACAGGCACACCAAAAAAACCCTGACAAGTCTGGGCTTTTCCTCTGTCATGTTTCTAAGACTGCTTTCATTAACTGCAAACACAAAAGGAAGAAGTCTGGGCGGAACAGAAGCGACAGGAGCTCGGTGCTCTGGTGCAATTAAGTATTAGCCCACGCACGTGGCCTGGTCCGAGTGTTAGCTGTCTGCATGGTGTGGGCTTCTCTGGGCTTCCTCAGTGCTCTGCTCCATTGTTTGCGAATGGATCATGTGGATTAGGAGCGTTTAACAAAGTCTAGGTCGATAGCGGATCTGTGCGGATCTGCAGGGCTGGCAACCATTTATCTTTCCAAGTAGCAAAACATGATCTTTCCAACTTCTACTTTACACTGATAAATTTCGGTCACGAAGCGCACTCTAGGTGCTGCCACTGCATACTGCTCTACAAGAGACAGTTCACGTTTAAAAGCCCCTCCCTCGGAGGGGCATCTTGGGGCTGGCAGTGACACCAGGATACCACCATGCGTTGCTCTCACCTGTTCAGCTTTCATGCCGGGAACTGCTTCTGCGGCAACGGCTGACTCCTCTACCAGATGGTTGACAAGTGAGCATGGGGTGCAGTCCGGCCATCTTGAGAGGTCCCGAGTTATGCTTTTGGTTGACTTTCTCTAAAATTAATTCAAGATCTATCATAGATATGTAAATGTTAACTGCAAAAAAAATTGAGAACTTAAAGTAAAGCATGGGGTCAAATCATCATCCTTACCAGGTGTGGTAGCACTCACTTGCAATTATGGCATCTGGGAGGCTGAGGTAGGAGGATCACTGCAAGTTCAAGACCAGCCTGGGCTATAATAGCGAGTTCCAGCCAGCCTGGTCTAAAAAAGTGAGACCCTGCCTCAAACAAACCAACAAACAAACTCCTCATCATCTTAGAGTTCAGTAACAAAGTCTTAAACATTGCACCAGAGCATGACTCATAAAAAAAAAATGGCACTTTAGACTTACTTAAAATGAAAGACATTTGCTTCAACAAACAATGAAATTTAAGCACAAGTGGGTAGAAAATACTTGCAAATCATCTAGCCAATGAAAGCCTTATGTGGAAAATATATAAAGAACTCTGAAAATTCTTTAAGCAATAAAGAACACAATTTTTTTGAGATGCAAAAGACATCAATAGATCCTTCATCAAAGTAGACTTTACATAATGATACAAAAAAATCATTCCACCAACAACAAAAAAAAAAAAAAACCTGTGTGTGCACCTAAAACTAGATCTTCAAAGTATATGAGAGAATGACAATAAACAGAAGACTTAGCAAGTGCAAAAAGACCTGAAATGAAAGAAGGACACGGTTGGCTCACCGGATATGCATTATTTTAAAGTGTATGTGGGATATTCACCAAAACTAGCCATAAAATGTCTCTTACAATGTTAAAGGAATTGAAATCATACAAAGTATGCTCCTGGTGTGAATGCAGCATCATAGCACATGTGCTATCAACTCAGTCTCCAACTCAGCAGTATTGGGAGATGGGGCATAGGGGAGATGCCTCAGTCATGAGCGTTTCACCCTCATGGGTGCATTGATGCCCATTATAAAAGTTCTGGAGGCTGCACAATGGACCACTTGCTCTCTCTTGCCCAGTTCTTGCCTTTCTGTGAATGAATGAGGTAGCAAGAAGGCCACAGCCTGGATGCTGGGGCCTTGACTGTGGATTTCCTGGTCTCCAGAACTGTGAGCCACTACATACCTGTTCATTACAAATTAGTCTACAGCAGCACAAATGGACTACAATAGTGTGTCCTCCATTCATAGAGAAATTAAAATAACCAATATCATAAGAGATATCTACAATTGCCCAAATCATATAACAACTTTTTTTTTAACCAACCAAGCTTTCAGATTTCAGGAAAATCAACTTTTTTTCAACTTAATGAAACCAAAAATGCAACATCTCAGAATTTGTTATTCAGCCAAAGCCATACTTAAAGTTATACCATTGTATGCTTATACCAGAAAGGAAAGATTCAAATCAATAATATAAGCTTTTACTTTAAAAAATTATATAAAGAAAAGTAAAATGCATTCAGGGTGAGGCAATGGACTTCAGCAAGAGGAGCAGAAACTGATGACATTAAAATTAGAAAAACAATGAACAGTAGCAGGGAAACCCAAAACTTGTTCTTTGAAAACATCACACAAACTGAAATACCCAAGTTTTGTCTTGAAAGATTTTAAAAAGAGAGTCGTTTAGAAGCAGTGGCTTAGAACACAGATAAAAGTACAGGAAACCATAAATAAAGAGCAAGCAATATATGGCACAGGAGTTTGAGAAAGGGCAAAACTGAAAAAGCATACAATATAAACTTAAATGAATATATACTGCAAGATTGAGTAGTAACATGCAATTGTTCAAAAGTGTCAAACAGGCAGCAAACCCTTTAGACACACAGCAGGTGCACATGAAGGAAACAAGATGAGAATGCAGAAAATAAACAGAATTTTGTTTTATTTTGCAAGGGTGAAATGTTGGCTGAATGAAAAATCTTGTTTGAAACCATGTTTCAAAAAGGGAAAACTTCACTAGGTATCGTGGCGTACCCCTGTAATCCCAGCACTCAAGAAGCCGACGCAGGAGGATTGCCACAAGTTTGAGGCTAACCTGGGCAATATAGCAAGACCCTGTCTCAAAAAAGAAAGTGAGAGAGAGAGAGAGAGAGAGAGAGAGAGAGAGAGAGACAGAGACAGAGACAGAGACAGACAGAGAGAGAGACAGAGAGAGAGACAGAGACAGACAGACAGAAAGAGAGAGAGACCCAAAATACTGTAAGATTACTCCATTGAAAAAATAAATTATGTACACATATTGTGTATCTCAGTATCTAGGGAAACACTTTCAGATCAAAATAATTTGGTAAAATTCAAGGATTTAGGAGTTTTAGAAAAAGCTGTGAGACAAAAATAAAAATTCCTACAGGAGGAAAAATGATGTATGCTTCTACAAAGGAAAAAAATGTAAGTAATAATACAGTGATGAGAAAACTCATGAGACACAAAAATGGAATTCTACTGTCACTCTTACTGCACAGAGGAGCCTGATTTATGTGTGTGTTAAGGACGAAACCTCATACTTAATAAGATACTGGTTAGAATACTCAGAAGGGTTGCATCTTATTGGCAAGGAAATATTAACTATAGATCAAAGAAGGTTCTGTTTTCACATAACAAAATGTGAAGCAAGATTCAGAAGGTTCATGCTGTTTCCAAGTAAATAACTACATCTCAGAAGAAAGCTCAAGAATATTTATAGAGATTAAAAACTACCCAGCACTCAATAATTTGAAATTCACCATGTTTACCATCGGATCCAAATTAGTAGGCATTCAAAGAGTCAGTGCGGTGGACCTGAATGATTGGAAGGAAAATCAACTGATCTCAGGGACACACAGAGACAGACAATGATAGATGAGGTTAATGAAACCGCTATTAAAACTGAATTCATGTGCTTAAGAAAAATAAAAAGTACGCAAATAAAGATGTGAAAGGTGTTTAAAAATTTCCAAGTAATCCTTAAAAAGTGAAAACTACAATTTCTGAGTTGAGAAACTGCAGCAAAGTCTATTAACGGCAGATTGGACGTGACGGATAAAACAGTGAACTTGAAGATACAGCAACAGAAACTTCCCAGAATACAGCAGACAAAGAAAAAATACTGAATGAAAATTATCCAGAGTTGATGAAAATTATAAACCTACAGATGCAAGAAGCTGAATGAAAACAAGAAAAACAACATGAAGAAAATTAACGTCTAATAATTACATAGCTTAAAATCAGCGTCAGTGTGTCAGTCACTTTGTCATTGCTGTGGCATTCCCACTTTAAGGAGGAATGGTTTCTGGAGGACAGGGAGAGAGACCCAAGATCACATTTAGCTATAAACTTATGCTCCAACTTCCTGCCAAAGCCCTACCTATGAGCACGTGAGGCTTTGGTGTTGGTGGGAAAAACACCTCTATGGGAATAAAAGTTAAGACGACAGCGTATTTCTTATGAAAAACAATGAAAACCTGAGAAGAGAGGAGCAATATACTTAAAAGACTGGGAGAAAAATACATCATCAATCCAGAACTCTATACCCACTTAAAATATCAGCAGATGAGTATTACAAGAAACGTGATACTTCTTTTCAGAATTTCTCAGGCAGACAAAAGGACACCAGATGGAAATCTGGACCTGTACAAAGCAATGAGCAGCACTGGAAATTGCAACTGTCTGGGTTAAGTACAGCGATCGCGATCATTTCCTCACTGTGTCAATGCATGTAAGAGGTAAGTGTTTGAAGTTCATAACAGGTAGCGGTAAAGTGTGGGCTAATAGATAGAAAGCCAATATGGCAGAAATGGAAAAAGCCTTGGATTTCCATGTGTCTATTCCTATTTCCAATGAATATGGCCACTTTATTTCTTTTCTTTTTATCATTTTGAGATACACTTTTGCTGTGAGGTTCTGGCAAGCCTCTACTCTAGCACTAGAGAAGCTGAGGCAGGAGAATCACTGCAAGTTCGAGGCCAGCCTAGACTACAGAGATAGATCTTGTCTCAAATGGCAAAAACGAAAACAAAAGTAGAAGAAGCTTTCAGTTGGGCATGGTGGTGCACACCTGTAATTCCAGCACTCAGGAGGATTGCTGTGAGTTTGAGACTAGCCTGGACTACAAAGTGAGTTCAAAACCAACCTGAACTGAATAGTAAAACTCTGTCTCAAAAAGGAAAAAAAATAAAATAGCATAATTTTTAAATATTTAACTGATATATAAAAGTGATGCCTATTTATGAAATATATATTAATACATGTGTACATTGTATAATGTTTAAAACAGAATAAACATATCTATTTGCACAAACATTATTTCTTTATGGGCAAAACCATTCCAAATCTTCAGTGTTTTGTTTTATAAAATATTATTAATTATATTCCCCTTACTATCTGTAGTAGAACAGCAGCCTACTAGTAGTTGATTAACTTTTCCTCTTCTCTCTCACCTTCTACCCCTCTCTCCAGCCTCTGGAATCCACCATCATGCTCTCAGCTTCTGTGAGAGATCACTGGGTGATATGGTTGGACCATGTTTAATTTTTAGGAACCTCAATACTATGTTCCATAATGTCTGTATTACTTTACATTTCTACGAACAGTGTGCCAGATCTCCTTTATCTCTACCTCCTAGCCAGAACACTAAAACAATGCAAATTTATTCTTTTAAAATTCTAGCAGTCAAAGGAGTCTTTCAGTACTAAATCTGGCAGCACCAGGGCTGGGAATGGAGCTCAGCATATGTTCCACTGCCAGCACCAAAAAATGAAACAAAATGAAGAAAACAGAAACAAAACCACAAATGCCTCAGCATGGCTGTTTTCTTCTAGCTCCTCATGCTACCAGCATTCCTGGACTTGTAACTTCATCACTACAGCCTTGGCTTTGTGGTCACAACGCCTTTCTCTTCTCTGCAGTCTCCCCCCATTTCCTTCAGTAATGACACTTGTGACCACACCTAGGGCACCCTCATGCAGGACACAAAAATCTCTACTCATTGCAAAGCTTCACATCTGCAAAGCCTTTTTTTTTTTTTTTTTCCCATATGCGGTCTCATTCACAGGGGCCAGGGGCCAGGGTGTGTGGGTGTGACTGAGAGGGCACCTGAGGGTTCCCCTGGCTGATTCCAACGGTGGAGCCCACCCACACCTGGGCCTTCTGCCTCCTTTAAGAGCCCCACAATTCCCTTACCTATGCTCACTGTCGAATTCCATGGGAAGCTGTCCCTGGCAGTGTCCATGCAGCGTCTCCACCCCAGGTCCCCAAACCATCCTGGACACCACGTGAATGCTCTGAACGGGGTTGCCTGCGCTTCTTACATTGTACCTGACTCCGCCCACCTTTACCACGGAGGCGTGTACCATCATGAGATCGCCATCCACGTGCACATGTCTGCACTTTGGGCAGGCCCTCTACCCGAGATGGCGTCTCTGGGCAGTGCTGGCCCACTGTCAGGCCATGGTTCCCACCCCCTGGGGGGCCAACAACTCAGAGACCTCAGGAGGCCACCTGGGTCGTTATGGAGCAGTGTGCAAAGCCGGCCCTTCATCTGCAGAGGCTGAGGTCCCCGGTCCCCGGCATTTCCCCTCCACCGTCCCCCTCTGAGCAGCGGCCCACCTCTTCCCTGATCGCTGGTATCTCTGGCCTGTCTCAGCTGTCAGTCATCAGTCCCCAGCCCGTCCCCTCACACAGTGGGGCTCCACCAGCACAGGGGAGAGAGAAGTCTCCAGCAGGCCTCAGGGCATCTCCCAGGTCTGCACAGTGCTCGGGGCTCCATAGAGGTCAGGAGATGCTGCTTACCCAGAGTGACCCAGGGGGCCAATGCTGCCCTGGCTGCTTTTCACTCAAACCACTATTTTCATCCCACCCCAAACCTAGCCCTCGTTTAGAGTTGTGCCAATTACACTGAAGGTCACAGTAAGTATCACGCTCCAATGGACTTTTCTCTGGCTCTCACAGGCCAAGAAAGTATGTCAGTCTGGAGCTCTCTGGGCACGACTTCAAGGAAAGATCCCCGACTTGCCCGGAAATCCTTGCAGATGATCGGGACAGATCACGTAGTTCTTATGCTACGTCCTACTGCACTGTGACAGGAGCTCAGGACGCATCCAATAGCTCAGCCAGGTGGACACTGCTCTCTGCATTGTCCATGAACCAGAGAGAACTGCTCAGAGCAGTTTTACACTGCAGCCCCAAGCTACCTCCACGGAGTGTCTGGTCCTGGCCACAGTGCAGTAAAATCAGCTCTCAAAGAAGGAACTGCAGGTCTCCCAAGCTCAAGCTGCCCCAGGCCTTCATTCCGCCTTCTCCTGCAGCTGACCCTGCCCTTTCACTGGTCCTTTAAACCGCCGAGGACCTCTCTCCATTTCCCGCCATGCCCGGAGATGGCCCTGGCTCCAGCATCCTGTGGGGAAGAGTGGGTCCTGCTGCCCAGTTTACTCAGGTCTCCACCCTCACAAGGGGCCTTCCACAGAGCATCGGCTCAGAGCGCTGGGGTCAATGTATCTGTGAGCAGGCAGGGTTCGCTATTCAGAGTCATTTCTCCAATATTTCTGAATAAATCAAACATATATAGGTTATTTTTTAATTTTACAGAACCATCCACTGAAAGGGATAAAGCAAAACATTAAGTGGATTTCACTTTTTCCTGTATTTATAGATATCATCTATTTTATAATTCATGTATCAGTACTGGGAATTGAACTCAGGACCTTGTGCCTTCCAACCAGGTGCTGTGCTGCTGAGCTCTATCCTTGTCCCTGTCTATTTTAATGATGACTTCTTCCACATTTCCAAGAAAGCTTTTATTCCAATGAGAACTCATCTTTTTCCAGATTATAAAATACAATGGAACATTTTACAATTTTTACCAAACAGCAAAACTCTTTAAAAGTTGTAAACAGCAACATTTGTGACCAATGCTTTTTTTTTTTTAATTTAAGAGGAAAAAGAGAAAAACACAAAACAAAACAAAGCAGTGTAAGGTTACACATAATACATAACTACAAAAAAAAAAAACATAACAGTAAGAAATCACCTGTTAATAGATTACATAATATCATCTTGGAAATAGTTGCTCAAATCACAGTATCAAAGAATACAAAGTAGACCAATGCTTTTAAAAACTTAAAAACTTGAAGTTAATTCCATCTTTTAAGAACATGTGAAAAATTTTAAAAAAGAAATTTTCACCCACATAGAAGAGACATGCTAATACACTGAATTTATCTGGTCCCTGATCTACATCTGCACCACTTAGAAGTTATCACTCTTTTCAAATATAGTTTAGAATCTTCCCATGAACTACAAAACTGTGGCCCTGGAATATGCCCCATCCCTGCCACTGGACATCACTCCAGTGACCTTGGGTCTCTCTACTCTGCATTTTCGGAACTTGCCTCCTCATCCAGAGGAAAGGTCCTGAAGGTGGTAGTTTTGAGTTGGCCCAAAAATTCTAGGACATCCTTCTTGCTGGTTTCAGCAAGGGCCCTTGGACCCCAAATAAACTCAAGTTGAGGAGGACTGCTATTGGGCACCTCCTGACAAATTATGTACTGTTCCCGCACCAAATCTTCGGTGAGGAATTTCCGGGGCTCCCCATAGATGACATGCTCCTTCTCAGGAAACACCCCTATCTCACTCATCACCTCCCAGATTGCCTCCTCCCTGGCATGGTTGCCCTGAATGTAGATGATACCCAGGACAATGATCAGGAAGATGGTCCTGGGGTAGCCCTGGTCATTAGTCACCATCCCATCATAGGTGAGGCCCAGAACAGGGACAAGGACATAGGAGCCGCAAGGCTGCACTTTTGTATCAATGCCAAAGACCAGCTGCATGCACTGCGTGGCTTCCTTAAAGAGCACAGGGAAGCTCTCCTCGTAATCTCTGCTGACAATCCCCAGCATTTCTTCCATGGTGGCTGGCTCCTTCCTTAGATACTTAAGGGCCAGGAACTGTATCAGCACAGCCAGCTTCGCATCTAGAACATCTTTAGCTGAAGAGTCAGTATCTGACTCGCTCCCTGAAGGAGATGTACCCTCTCCCTCTTTGTGGGTAGAGGCCCCACAGGCTTCACTAGAGGGGCTGGTGGCCCTGGTGGAAGGGACTGAGAAGTGTCCCTCAGGACCCAGAGAAGGATCCAGCGTTCCAGCAGCAGAAGCCTCCTCCATGATGCCTAGATCAGAGACCAGAAGGAAGATGAGGATGAGGGAAGGAGATGAGAGAGTGGAAGACGTGAGTTCTTGCTTTAGGGCACTGAAAACCTGCCCACCCACCAAGCCCTGTGTCTCACTTTGGTCCTCAGGGTCTTCCTCAGGTTGGTAAGGCTCTTCAGATACAGACATGATGGTATGGGACAGGGAGCTGAAGCTCCGTGCTGAGGCCTCAAGGACCTGGGGCAGAAGGAGAGTTTGTGTGCAGCATTCAAAGAGAAAGTAAGGGGACATGAGTTCATCCATGATCCCGGAGTCTCCCCATAGGTGACAGAAGAGACAGGTTGAAACTGGGGTTCTGTATGCTGTGTATGGGGATCTCTCTGCCCAGTTAGACTCCAGGCAGTGCCTGGGATCCTTAGAGACCTCAGGCTGGTAACAGTGGATACCAGGCTCTGTGGTGGGGTGTGCGGGGTACTTCCATACCTGAAGACAGCACCAAGTTCCTCACCTTGCGTACTGACAGAGGACCTCTCTCTGCAGGCCAGGCGCGGCTTCTCTGCTGCCCCAACCCTCCGTGCATCAAGCCATGACGTCTCTGTGTTTAAGCACACAGACATGAGACACAGCACTTCTGTACCCTCCACCATGGGCCTTTCCCAGGGTCGGGCCAGAAGGACGAGGTTACAGCAGCCCTCCTTCGTCTGCAGCATGCCCAGGGATCCCTACTCCCCATCCTGACCTGCGCCTGCATCATAGCATCCAAGGCCACCATCTCCTCAGGCCCCCAGATCTGGAAGTTGACGGTGTGCGTGTGTTGGATGTCATTCATCCTCTCAGCCCTGTCTTTGGCCAGACAGCAGGTGCAGTTTCCCATGTCTTGAATCTGTTGAACTGACCCCACACTCCTTAGGCCAAGTGCCACAGCTCTGTGACACCAGAGGCAGGGGGCAAAGATGCTGAGCAAGGTGGAGGTCACCTTTTAATCTAGCATATGAGGTTCCCTCCACTGTCCTCCTTTGATGTGTCCCCCTTGAGTCCCTGAAAGAGCCCCTTCCTCACCCCCAGGCCCTGAGTTCTCTCTGGGATTTCAGGCAAGGTCGCGGGACACAATTCAGAGCAGGAGCACACAGACTCTGGGTTCCGCGTGCCGCGGTCCTGGGACATGAGGTCCAGCTTCCCCTCTCCCTCTGCCTCAGGGCAGGGCCTGGGGCTAACTGAGCCCAAACTGTCCCTGCTCCTGCCACCTGAAGCAACGCAGCTCTTGTGAGGAGGAGGAACTGCTGCCAGGCTCCAAGGGACACGAGCGGGCCCTCAACCTGGAATTCTGCACCACGTGCTCCAGGGCGAGCAACACAGGCCTTTCCAGATCATTTTGAGACCTCTCTGCACCGAGACTTCCTCATTTCCCTCCCCCTCCCGGAGCCCAGGTCCTCTTTGCTCTTCCCACCTGCAGCACAGCCCTGTAGGCTCTGATTTCCAGGGAGAGGGGAGTCGAAAGGGAGGAGAGAGCAGGAGAGGGGGGCGTCAGGAATGGAGCTCAGGGCCTCAGGATCTCCAAGCAGGCGCCCCTGCTGCCGCCCAGCTAAATCCCTGGCCCTCATGGGCTCCACTGCTGTTGGTTTCCAGAGGACAATAGGCTGCGAAACTGAATTGTTTTTCCTCGTGGTCAGGAGTAGGCCGGAGACTTTTTTAGAACCCTCTGGAAATGTCTTCCTGAGGCATGGCCTACTGGGTCACTCACAGCCTACACCCGGCCTTTGGCCGGGTCCTCCCCGCCCACCCCCACCCGGAGCTCCGCACTCATAATCCAGCTCCGACTCGCCCTTTAGGCAAGACAGGGTCCCCTGGAACTCAGTCTCTGGAGAGTAGAGTGGGCATTGTGGGGAAGCCCAGGGCTCATCCAGTCCCGACTCTGGCACGGGGTTTCCTTACTTACCTGTGAGCTCTGAGCACGAACCCCTTACCACACCCTACCTGCTTCGCTCCGCTCCCCAACTGCAGCGTGACGTGAATACACGTCGCCTTAACACCACAAGGCTTGACCCCCACAGAGCGTGAGCTGCTGACGTCACTTCCAGCAGTGAGTGCAGGCCTCTGGGGGACAAGGCGTGACCCTCAGAGCGTGAGCTGCTGACGTCACTTCCGGCGGTGTGTGCAGGCCTCGTGGGGGACAAGGCGTGACCCTCAGAGCGTGAGCTGCTGACGTCACTTCCGGCAGTGAGTGCAGGCCTCTGGGGGACAAGGCGTGACCCTCAGAGCGTGAGCTGCTGACGTCACTTCCAGCAGTGTGTGCAGGCCTCGTGGGGGACAAGGTGTGACCCTCACAGAGCGTGAGCTGCTGACGTCACTTCCGGCAGTGTGTGCAGGCCTTGTGGGGGACAAGGCGTGACCCTCACAGAGGCGAGCTGCTGACGTCACTTCCGGCAGTGAGTGCAGGCCTCGTGAGGGACAAGGCGTGACCCCACAGAGTGCGAGAGGCTGACATCACTTCCGGCAGTGAATGCAGGCCTCTTGGGGGAATGAGGTGTGACCCCACAGAGTACGAGATGTCGACATCACTTCCGACAGTGAGTGCAGGCCTCGTGGGGGATGAGGTGTGACCCCTCCAGAGTGCCAGATGCGGATGTCACTTCCGGCAGTGTGTGCAGGCCTCGTGGGGGATGAGGCATGACCCCAGAGAGTGCGAGATGCTGACGTCACTTCCGGCAGTGAGTGCAGGCCTCGTGGGGGGATGAGGCGTGACCCCAGAGAGTGCGAGATGCTGACGTCACTTCCGGCAGTGAGTGCAGGCCTCGTGAGGGACAAGGCGTGACCCCTACAGAGTTTGAGAGGCTGACGTCACTTCCGGCAGTGAGTGCAGGCCTCGTGGGGGATGAGGCGTGACCCCCACAGAGTGGGAGAGGCCAACGTCACTTCCGGCAGTGAGTGCAGGCCTCGTGGGGGATGAGGCGTGACCCCCACAGAGTGTGAGAGGCCGACGTCACTTCCGGCAGTGAGTGCAGGCCTCGTGAGGGACAAGGCGTGACCCCTACAGAGTTCGAGAGGCCGACGTCACTTCCGGCAGTGAGTGCAGGCCTCGTGGGGGATGAGGCGTGACCCCTACAGAGTGTGAGAGGCCGACGTCACTTCCGGCAGTGAGTGCAGGCCTCGTGAGGGACAAGGCATGACCGCTACAGAGTTCGAGAGGCCGACGTCACTTCCGGAAGCGTGTGTAGGCCTCGTGGGGGATGAGGCGTGACCCCTACAGAGTGTGAGAGGCCGACGTCACTTCCGGCAGTGAGTGCAGGCCTCGTGAGGGACAAGGCGTGACCCCCACAGAGTGCGAGAGGCCGACGTCACTTCTGGCAGTGTGTGTAGGCCTTGTGGGGGACGAGGTGTGACCCCTACAGAGTGAGAGAGGCCGATGTCACTTCCGGCAGTGAGTTCAGGCCTCGTGGGGGATGAGGCGTGACTCCACAGAGTGCGAGATGCTGACGTCACTTCCGGCAGTGTGTGCAGGCCTCGTGGGGAATGAGGCGTGACCCCAGAGAGTGCGAGATGCTGATGTCACTTCCAGCAGTGTGTGCTTTGTATTCTACATTAAGAAAAAACTGAGTTAGGGTCTCACTATGTAGTGCAGGCTGGCCTTGAACTCATGGAGATCCTCCTGTCTCAGCCTCCCAAGTATTAGAATGAGGGACAGTACACTTGCCTAATTCCCAATGAAATCTTACTTCCATCATCTCTTTATCTCGATGGTACACAGCACCACTGCCTCTGTGAATGAAGAGACAGACAGATGACTTACGAGAATGCAAGTCCGCGTGATGTTGAAATGTTAAACTTGATGAATTACTAGAGTCTCAGTGTGGACAAGCTTGAGAGCTAAAATCTGTTAGGCTGCTTTTTAAAATTTTTTATTTGGGTAATTTTGCATACTATAAAGTCACCCATTAAAACATGTGATTCCCATTTAGTATGATGTTGGCATTGAGTTTTTTATAAATGTCTATTAGTTGGAGATAAGGCCCTCCTATACCTATTTTCATCAGGGTTTTTGTGAAAAACAGACATTGAATTTTATCAAAGGCTTTTTTTCTACATCTATTGAAATAATGATGTGATTTTTTTTGTCTTTGAGACAGGGTCTCATTGTGCTGTTTAGGCTGGCCTTGAGCTCACTTTGTAGCCCAGGCTCTCTTGTGCTCACAACAATGCCTCCCAGGTGCTGGGATTATAGGCATGCACCATCACACCCAGCTGAGATGATGTGATTTTTGTCTTTGCCTCTATATTGTCCGTATTGCATGTAGTGCATTATATGTATTCATTTGCATATTTGGAGATATCTTTGACTTCCTGGAATGAAGCTATCTTGGTCATGAGGTAAGATCTTTTCAATGATTAATTGCAGTATCTTGTTGAGGATTTTGCACCTATATTCATTGAGGTGATTGGCCTGTTTGTCTTTTGCTATCAGCATAATACTAGCTTCCATGAGTAAGTTTGGAAGTGCTGCCTCCTTTTTAATTTCATGGGAGAGTTTGAGGTGTACTGGCATTAGCTCTTCCCTGAAGTTCTGCAAGAATTCACCAGTGATTTCATCAGGTCCTAGGCTTTTGTTAGTTGATAGGGTTTTTATAACTGCTTTTATTACATGGCTTGGTACTGGTCTATTCAGAGTTTTTATATTTGTTTGGTTCAGTTTTAGTAATTGAAGGGTCTCTAAGAATGTCTCTGTTTTTTTCTGGGTTCTCCCATTTATTGGAATCTAAGTATTCAAATAATGTTTTATAATATGTATTTTGGTGGTGTGATTCCTTTTTTATCTCCAGTTTCATTGACATGGGTTCACTTTTCTTTCCCCACTTCGGTAAGTTTGGCTAAGGGTTTAATCATTCTTGTTAGCCTTTCAAAAATCCAACTCTAATTCATTGATCTTTTCTGTAGTTTTATTGTTTTAGTTTAATTTTGGTATTTTCTACTCTAATCTTTATGGTTCTTTCATTCTGTTAGTTTTGGATTTGGATTGTTCTTTTTTTTAGGACCTTGGGATGTATCATTGGGGATCACTCTTTTAACTCTTTTTTAAATGCATGCATCCACAGCTATGCACTTCCCTCTTCAGACTGCTTTCATTGTGTCCCGCGGGTTTTGCATGGCTGTACTTTCACTGTCATTTGATTCTAGGAACTTTTTAATTTCTTTCCTCATTTCTTTGCCATGCAGATAAAAATATCATCAAGATTCCACCTCACTTCAGAAAGAATGACTGTCATAAAGCTCAGAAAGCAACAAATAATGGTAAGGATGTGAGGAAAAGAAACGTTTCTGCACTGTTTGTGGGAATGTAAACTAACACCAGCACTTTGGAAATTAGTATTGAGAGTCTTCAAAAACAGAAACTAGCAATTTCACTTGACTCAGTTATACCCCTTCTAGATATCTCCTTCACCATAGATTTAAAGACATTGTCACAGTGATGTATGCACGCCCATTTTTATAGCAGCACAACTCCTAATAGGCAGATCTCAGAAGTGCCCTTTATACCCATCAGTAGATGAATGGGATGGGTGTGGTGGCACATATCTGTAATTCTAGCACTCGGGAAGCTGAGACAGGAAGATTGCTGTGAGTTTGCGGCCAGCCTGAACTGCACAGTGAGACCCTGTCTCACAAAAGACAAAAACTGGATGAACAGATAAAGAAAATGTGTGTGTATGTGTATGTGTATATGTATATATATATATATATATATATATATGTATGTATATATATATATACATACATATATATATGTATATGTATATATATCATAGAGTATGACTCAGCCATACACAAGAATAAAACCAAGCCATTTGTAGGAAAATAGGTGCACCTTGAGTCCTCATGTGTCCCAGAAGAGACAGATTGGAGCCAGGGTTCTATATGTGCAAGTGAAGGGGTTCCATCTTTTCTCACCTAGACACCTGGCAGGGCATGGAATCCTAGTTCAGGCACTGGGCCAAGTCTGCTATCCTGAGTCCAGTCACATTGGGCCCAGCCTCTTCTCTGTCAGAATTCTAAGTCAGATATGAGGCCCAGGCTGACAGCTCTGATTAGAGGCTCCTAACCTGATAGGAGAGCCACAGAACATGCATCTGTAAGATTCTGTTTGTGTTCTGGAATGGAATACCTTGGTGCGTGTGTGTGTGTGTGTGTGTGTGTGTGTGTGTGTGTGTGTGTATTTTTTAAACCAAAATATCTTACCTTGACTCCTGGTTGGATTCTGGAAATCCAACCTGTGCTGGTAAGGTATTTCTCCATTTATCTGATCTCACCCCTAAAAACAAGGCCCTCAGCTCCCTGAAACCCCCAAATCAGAAATGAGAAGTTGTCTTAGACTGTAATTGCTCCTCCAGCCTGGGGCTCTCCTAGAGTGGAGAGATGGGAGGCCGAATTCCGCAGTGTTCTTTCTTTTCTGGAATAGAGGATCCACACCTTGATTGTGGGGGAGCCTGAGATGGCTCCTTCTGTGGCTGGTTCTCTTTGCTGATGTGAAGTTGCCCCTCAGATGAAGATTTTGACCTCTCTGAATTCCCAGAGACAGAAGTGAGGGTTCTTGCCTCAGGGTAGGGGTGCTCCATGAGAATATTTGACCTTCGGTAGCTTCAACTCTCCCTTTTGTCAACTTAAGGGTGTACCCCTTCATTCCAGCTTTTTGCCCAGACCAGGACCCAGACTGCCCCGAACCCCATGAGGCAGAACTGGATTGATATAAGTCATTTACAGTATAGTTGAAAACCATAGGAGTGATTAGCATGCCAAGTCTGCCTAAGGTTTCTGGGGCTGACAGAAGCTTGCATAATGTATAATTTTATTGAACTCACTTATGCTTTTGGTCTTAGTAATTGACTGTATTTTAAAAATGTCTATTTTATAAATAGGTGGAAATAATTTGTTTCCCTACCTTCTATTCTCTTAGTTTTACTATAGTTTTCATTCACTAGCTACTTGATTTGTATAGCTGACTGATCAGGCCTGCATTCTTCCAAACAAATAAGTGGACAGCGGTGTCTTAAAGAGATAAGTGGTGTGATTTTAGGGCTCCAGGGGGATCAAAGCCCTCTAGCAGAATTTGAGTGTTTTGGGAGGCTGAGACAAAGAACTTCACTGGGTGGCTTTTATTTATTTGGTTTTCAAACAAAGGAAGGGGATACTGTGGAAATGCTGCTTAGAGCCACTTTGTAGTAGTTTCCATCAGATTTGCTTGAGTATTTTATGTCATTATTTTCTAGTATTTTAAGACTATACAGTTTTTACAGTTCCCTCTGCCTCTCACTTGACCTGTATGTCACACAGTTTGATTTATACAGTTCTGTGTGGGTTGCTTGAGTTTAATAAGTTGATGTTACTACTTTGTTGCTTACACTGTTAATTTTATTTCCATAAATCCCTAAATGAAGAGTTGTAAAATTGTTTTTGAGAAGACTGTGAAGAGAATGACAGAGAGAAAATTTCACGGATATCAGGGCACAGGGGCATTTATTTTTATTATTAGTTATAGAGGAGACGTAAGCATATTTAAGTGCTGTTAACAGAATTGGGTTTATCACAGAAATGTTACTAAGTTTATCAGTAGAGGGTCAATCAACATAATTGGCCATTTGCAACAGGAAAGTACCAACCTGTTTAAATAGTTCTTATAGAGGGAATTTCATGCAGGGAATTCATTATATGCATGATGCAGGAGGCAAACAGGGCAGAGTTGGAGAACTAAATGTTTTGCAACATGAGGAAATCAATCCTACTTGTAAACTAGAAGGACCAAGGAGGTGATATTTTGTTACTGGCATATAGGTGTTGATTTCAGCAGAATTTGGAATCATGATGGGTCAGTTGGAGTCATGGGGAATACGACTATTGTGTTCTCTGAGGTTCATTTCTTCCTGATGCCTGTAGATGTCTGAACCAAAATGGTAACCAAACATTTGTGAGGTGAGGAATGTAGCCTGCCCAGGAAGTGGAGAACCGAGAAGGGGAGTGATGAGGGATGGAACTGGGACAAATAGGTCCAGGACTGCCTAACTACATTATCGGACTTAATGAGGCAAATCATATTTAAATTGATCCTTAAATGTATTTAGTAAAGTCAACATATACTCATGATGAAAAGAAACATTGCTTTCAAAGTATGAAACACGTATCCATGAGTCCATGTTGATGTGAATAAATGCCTAAATAACTAAATAAAATGGGAGAGGATAGACATGTCTGTGCAGAATTATAAATCATTTATTCATGGGCTATGCATAGTGATTTCCTCCCAAAGAAAGTACAGTATGGAAGAGTTGGGGAGTAACTTTATAGGAGGGAACCCTAAAAAATACTAATTCAGCCAGGTGGTCAAGATTAACAACAGGGTCTTTGTTCATAGTGTATATGCTTGGTGTGATGCCATGGGAATAGCAATATACTTCCCTGGTATTTTCCTCCTCAGGCCCATAATTCCAGGTTACTTATGACAAAATCATCAGAAAAATTCTAAAATAGGACATCCTACAATATACCTAATTAGTATTACTCAAAACACTGAAAGTCATCAGAAACTAAAAATGCATAAAAAACTGTAACAGCCAAGAAGAACCAGAGGAGATATGGTAGCTAAACGTGTGGAACCTTGGATGAGATTCTGAAACAGAAAAAAGACATTAGGTAAAGCTACTTAAATCTGAATAAAGGGTAGACTTTGGTCATTATATTTACCATTCTTGGTTCATTAGTTGTAACAAAGGTACCATACTGAGATGTTAATAAGGGAAACTGAATGTGGAACATAGGGGAACTGTGTTCTATCCTGGTAAATTTTTTTGTAAAATAAAACCACTCTCAAATAAAGTTTGTTAAAACACACAAAAGCAAGTTTCTCCATCTAGATGAAGGCTATGAATGAAAAATCTGTACCAAACATCATAGTTGTGTGGAGGAAAACTGAAAGCTGTTACTTTGAAATTGGGACTCAAGGATTCCTGCTATCATCCTGTGCATTCAGAATTTTGATAGAAATACTACCCAGTGCACTAACAGGAAGCTGAAGAAATGAAAGAGAAAGGATCTCTTCAATGCGAACTGCAGCGTCCACGGTTAGCAGATGATTAGGTGTATGTGAGAAAACCCACAAGAACTACTCAATCAGCGAAAGTGTAAAAAGGTTACTGTTTTCAGCAACAAACAGTCTGAAAGGAAAGTGAAGGTTAAAAAGGTAAATTGTAGCCTAGCTTACCCAAATATCAAATCCATAAAAACAAGTCCAGCCAAAGAATATTTAAGAACCTTATAGAATACTATCAAAGTGCTATGTACATAAATCAGTGAACATTTCGGCTACGGTTCATATCTAGATGGCCCCGTAAAAGTAAGATGTACAAAGGTGGGGCATTTGAAAGGTGATTGTATTATTGGGGCACTTACGCATAACTTGCTGTTAGGAGGAGAGGCTTGGATGGAAGAGCTGGGTCACTGTGGTTTATCTCCCTTTCCAGTTCCTGCTTTGATCTCTCTGCTTGCTGTCTGCCATGCTGTGTGCAGCTCTCCTCTGTGATGCCTGCCTGCCATGCCACTGTACCAGGCAGCCAGCCACCTGGGTAGAGAAGCTCCTACGAAGAGTGAGCCAAAATTAGCCTATCTTCCTTTAACTTGCTGGTATGCAGAGTTAGGTCCCAAAGACAGGGAAAGTAAAGCAACTTACATAAAGTATAATGTGATCATAAGTATGAGGATTCAATATTGTGAACATGGTGATTTTTCTCTGAATGCATCAATAGATTGATTATAATCAAATAGAAAGTTGTTACGGCTTGTGTCTAGACGTTCCCTCCTAAAGCTTCATACACTCATAGGGGAGCTTTTCAGAGGTGGCAGGACCATGGGTGTCTGCATGTGGATTAAGGGGGTTGTCATACTAAATTGTGCCACTGATTGTTTTGTTCTACATGGAGAGTGGGAAGGCCCTCCCTGGGTGTGCGTGGCACCACCCAAAGACCTGTAGCCTGGGTGGGGTAAAAGGGAAAGGGAGGCTTGCTGCTGTTATGTCTGCTGCTTTGCCATGAACTGTTTCTCCTCTGTGATGTCCCTCAGCTGTGCTGCCCTGCCTTGGAGCCAGCCGAGATGGACTGAAACCTTTACAGACTGTGAGCCAAACAAATCTTTCTTCCGTTAACTTATAGGTATCTTGATTTTTTTTCTTTTTGTCTTTTTGAGGCAGGGTCTCTCTATGCAGTTCAGGATGGCCTTGAGCTTACTTTGTAGCCCAGGCTGGTCTCGAACTTGCAATGATCCTCCTGCCTCAGCCTCCCAAATTCTGGGATTACAGGCGTGAGCTACCATGCCCGGCTTGGTATTGGGTATTTTGTCCCAGCTGAAATAGTAACTTAAGACAGAAGCCTTTGAAGCTTTTCTTATTTATGTGTGCATATGTGTGTGAAAATGAGGTAATGATTATGAAATTTCTTTTTTTGGTATCTAGAATCAAACTCAGGACTATGTTCTTGCCAGGCAGGCACCTGAGCCACTAAGTTATTTTCCCAGTACATTTATTTATATTTATTTTTCCAAATCCATTTTATTTCAAGGTTAAATAGAAAGAAGAAGAAAAAGCTACAACAAAATTTCAAAACACATCAGTCGGGCAACAACGGTGCATACATTGTGCATTCTCATCCCCAAATCATTCACCCAGAGAACAAGACAGGTATGTTCAATTGTCCACATAATACCAGCACAAATATTTTTCTTCAGTAAACTCAGAGAAATCAGTAATATAGCTATCTTAACTATTTTATATACCTAGAAAAACATATACATGCTTTTTTTTCATATTCTCATACTAATGAAACAGTATGATGTTTAAACATGTGTGTCTTATTTATTTCACTGAGTATGTTCTGAATTTGCATCCAGTTACCTATAAGGATCTCCAGTTTATCCTTCTTTATGGCTGAGTAATACACCATTTTATAAAAATACCACCTCTTTTTAAATCCATTCCTCAGTTGAGGGGCATTTAGGTTGTTTCCAGGATATGGTCATTACAAATTGTGCTGCTATATACATGGGTGCACATATATCACTGTGGTATGATGTTTTTAATTCTTCTGGGAAGATACCCAAAAGAGGAATAGGTGGGTTGAATGGAACCACCAAGCCTAGGTTTTTGAAGACTCTCTACACTAATTTCCACAGTGGTTGCACCAGTCTGCACTCCCACCAACAGTGGAGAAGGCTTTGTTTTCCCCCTACGGCCCCTGCAGCATTTGTTACTGCTTGATTTCTTGATTACAGCCATTCTTTAAGAGGTGAGGTGGAATCTCAGTGTTTTAATTTGCATCTCTTGAATGACCAGAGATGTGGAACATTTTTTTTACCTATTTATTTGCTGTTTGTATTTTTTTCATCTGAGAAGTGAGTATTCATCTCAGATGCCCATTTTTGGATTAGGTCTTTATCTGGGAGGACTGATGTTTTTCTGAGTTCTTGGTATGTTCTTGATAGTAATCTTTTGTCTGAAGAATAGCTGGCAAACATTTTCTCCTATGCTGTAGATTGTCTCTTCACTCTGTTGGAGGTTTCTCTTGCTGTGCAAAAGCTTTTAAGTAGGGTGAGGTCTCAGATGTTGATTCTTTGTGGCAGTTCTTGTGCAGTTGAGGTTTTGTTCATAAAGTCATTGCCTACAGCAGTATCTTCAAGAGTTTTACCTACTCTATCTTCTAGCAGATTTAATGTGTCTGTTTTAATTTTAAGATCTTTGATCCATTCTGATTTTAGCTTAGTAAGTGGTGAAAGATATGGGTCCAGTTTTAATCTTCGGCATGTATAGAACCAGTTTTTCCAGAACCATTTATTAAAGAGGCTATCTTTTTCCAGTGACTGACACCTTTGAATTTTAGGATTGTTTTTTTTTTTAGTTCTTTGAGATATGATACTGGAATTTAGATTTGGTTGCATGGAATCTGTGTAACAGTTTTGGAAGTATGGCCATTTTCACTATATTGGTTATTCCTACCCAAGTATATGGGATATCTCTCCATTTTCTAATATCCTTTTCAATCTCCTTTTTCAAAGCACTGTAGCTGCAGTCTGTTTGCCAGTTTTCAATGTAGAGGTCTTTTACCTCCTTTGTTAGATTGATTCCTAGGTGTTTCATTTTTTTGGGTGCTATTTTAAAAGGTATTATTTCCCTGATTTACCTCTCATTGAGTTTGTTATTCATGTACAGGAAGGCTATTGATTTCTGAGTGTTGACTTTGTAAACAGATATTTTACTGAATTTTCTTATTAAATCTAGTAGTCTTTTGGTAGAGTGTTTGGTGTCTTCTACGTAGAGTGTCATGTCATCTGCAAATGACAATAGTTTAAATTCTTCCTTTCCTATCTTTATTCCTTTTATTTCTTTCCCTTGTCTAGTTGCTCCAGCTAAAATTTCTAGGACTATGTTGAGTAAGAGTGGTGATAGTGGACATCCTTAATCTTGTTGCTGATTTTAGAGTGAGAGCTTTCAGTTTTTGTGCATTTAGTATGATGTTGGCTGTTGTTATTTTATAGATGGCTTTTTTTATCAGATTGAGATAAAGACCATCTATTCCAATTTTATGTAGGTTTTTATCATGAATGGGTGTTGCACTTCGTTAAAAGCTTTTTCTGCATCTCTTGAGGTGATCATATGTTTTTTGTCTTTGGCTGTGTTTATATGGGTATTACATTTATGGATTTATGTACATTGAACCGTCCCTGCATCCCTGGGATGAATTGCACTTGATCATGTTGTACAATCTTCTTGATGATTTGCTGCAGTTTGTTTGCCAGTATCTTATTGAGGATTTTTGCATCAATGTACATTCGGGAGATCGGCCTGTAATTCTCTTTCTTAGTTGGGTTCTTCTCTGGTATTGTTATCAGGGTAATGTTAGTTTCCAGGAATGAATCTGAAAGTATTGCTTCCCATTGAATTTCATTAAAGACTTTGAGAAGGAATGATGTTAGGCCTTCTCTAAATTTCTTGTAGAATTCAGCAGTGAAACTGTCAGGGCATGGTCTTTTCTTTGTTGATAGGTTTTTGATTATATCTTCAGTTTAATTTACTTATATTGGGTTTTTAGGATTTTTATATCTTATTCATTCAGTTTTGTTAATTTATGTATATCTAGCAATCTGTCCATTTCTTCTGTATTTTCCATCTTATTAAAACACAAGTTTTCAAACTAGGTATCAAAGATTTTCTGGATTTTTGCAGGGTCTGTTGTGATTTAGACCTTTTCGTTCCTAATTGCATGAATTCCTTTTTTGATAAGGTTTGCTGAGGGTGTGTCAATTTTATTTAATCTTTCCAAAAATGAACTCTTTGATTCACTGATTCTTTGTACTGTTTTCTTAGTCTTCATTGCATTGATTTCTGCTCTGATCTTTATAATTTCCTCCCTTGTATAAGCTTTTGGCTTAGCCTTACCTTTTTTTCTAGAAGTTTGAGGTTCAACACTGATTTGTTTATATGTGTTTGCTCTGTTTTCCTGATACGGGTATTTACCGCTATAAATTTCCCTCTTAAGACTGCCTTTATTGGGTCTCAGAAGTTCTGGTATGTCATATTGTCATTATCACTCAACTGTAAAAACTGTCTAATTTCTTTGTTTGTTCAGCAGGGTGCTATTTAATTTCCATGTGTTTATGAAATTCTTGTGGTTTCCTGTGCCATAGATTTCCAATTACAATGTGCTTTGGTCTGATTGTATGCCTGGGACAATTTCAATTCCTTTGCATTTATTTAAGCATGTTCTTTGAGCCAGTCTATTTTGGAGAATGTCCTGTGTGCAGCTGAGAAGAATGTGTGTTCTGATGTTGTGGGGTGGAACACTCTATAGATATCTACTAGGTCAATTTGTTCAAAAGTTTGATTAAGTTCTAATATTTTATTATTGATTATTATTTTATTATTGATTATTATTTTTGTCTAGGTGATCTCTTTTTGTGACAGTGGGGTTTTGAGGTCTCCTAATTCAATAGTAATAGTACTTACTTGATTTTTTATGTCCTTTAATAATCGTTTTGTATATTTAGATGCACTGTTTTTGTTGCAAATATACTTATGATTGTTATGTCTTCCACTTGGATTGTTCCCTTTACAAAGATGTAGTGACCTTCTTTATCTTTCTCCATCGGTCTGGCTTGAAATTCACTTTGTCTGCACATAGAATAGCTATCCCTGATTTTTCTGGGTTCCTGTCTCATGGAGTATTGTTTTACTTCCTTTGATTTTCATGCTATGAATATCGTTTTGAATTAAATGTGTTTCTTGTTTACAGAAGATTGGTAGATCCTGATTCTTGATCCATTCTGCTAGTCTGTGTGTTTTGAGTGGTGAATTGAGACCGTTAACACTGATGGTTATAACTGACATATATTGACTTATCCTTGTTACGTTATTTTCATGTTGTTGGATTACTTTATTCCCCTCCCTCTAATTGTTTGCCTTCCCTGGTGGATTCCTTCTGTTGGGCTTCATGGAGCTGTAGTCCTTTTAGTCCTTTGTATCTCTCTAGAATGTCCTTTAGAAATTTCGGAGTGCTAGTTTGGTGGTCATAAATATCTTCAGTTCTTTGTTATAAAAGTATCTTATTTGCCCCCCAATTTTGAAAGATAGTGTCGTATACATCAATGTGGGTAGGAAGTTGTTTTCCTTTATATCTTGGCGTATTTCACTTGAAGCTTTCATCGTCTTGAGAGTTCATGCTGAGAAGTCAGGTGTGATTATTTTCTCTAACAGGTTTTATTTTTTAAAGAAAAAAGAAAAATGAAAAAAAGGGTGGAAATATTACAGAATTCTAAAAAAATTAACAATAAGAAATCAATAGTTGATAAATTACATCTTATCATCTTAGCAATAGTTGTTCAAGTTACAAAATCAAAGCATAAAAAGTTGACAGACAGACAATGACAGTGCAAACCCGTCTGTTCAATGATCCAACAAAAACTTAGTAGTGTGGTCATCTGTCTTACACAGTTAAACATTCATACAGTTATATTCTTTAGAGCACTTTCCTTCCCTTTCTTTTTTTTACAATATCTGTTATACATTTTGGATCTTATTACTCTTTCAGTTTTTATTATTTTTTACACTGGAGAGTCAATGTAATATTTACTAATGTGAGTCTTCTTTATTTCACTTAGGATAGTATCAAGTTGCATCCATTTACCTAGAAAAGCCTCAAGATCATCCCTTTTTATTGCTGAGTAATATTCCATTGTATAAAAAAACCGTATCTTTTTTCATCCACTCTGAGTTGATGGGTATTTTGGTTGTTTCCAAGATTTAGATATTATAAATTGTACTGCTATAAACATGGGTGCACATAAATCATTGTGGCATGACCTTTTCAGTTTTTCTGGGAAAACACCCAGGAAGGGAATAGCTGGATTGAATGGAACCTCCAATCCTAGTTTTTTGAGAAATCTCCATACTGATTTACACAGCTGAACCAGTCTACACTCCCACCAACAATGGAGCAGTGTTCCTTTTTCCCTGTAGTCCTGCCAACATTTGTTATCAGTTTATTTCTTGATGGCAGCCATTCTTTCTGGAGTGAGATGACATCTCAGTGCTGTTTTAATTTGCATTTTTTAAATGACCAGTGATGGTGAACATTTCTTTATGTGTTTATTTGCCATTTGTATATCTTCATCTGAGAAATGCATGTTCATCTCAGATACTCATTTTTGGAGAGGGTCTTTGAATTTGGGGGACCTGATGTTTTTTAATTCTTTATATATTTTGTATATAAGTTCTTTATCTGGCGGATTGCTGGCTAAAATTGTTTCCCATTCTGTTGGTTTTCTTTCCACTTCATTGGTGATTTCTTTTGAAGTCCAAAAACGTTTTAATAATATGACATCCCAGTTGTTGATTCTGTGAAATATTTCCTGTGTGGTTTGCATTTTGTGCATGAATTCTCTGCCTACCCCTATGTCACCAAGATTTCTACCAATCTTGTCTTCCAGTAGATGTAGTGTTTCTGTTTTAATATTAGATCTTTGATCCATTTTGACTTTAGTTTAGTGTATGGTGATAGGCATGGGTCTAGTTTCAGTCTTTGACATGTGGAAAGCCAATTTTTCCAACACGATTTATTGAAGAGGCTATCCTATTTCCAGTGAACATGTTTAATCCCTTTGTCAAATGTAAGGTGGCTGAGTGTATTTGTAGTTGTGTTTGCATCTTCTCATCTGTTCCATTGATCCTCAGGTGTATTTTTTTGCCAATACCATGCTGCTTTTAACACTGTAGCTTTGTAGTATAGTTTCAAGACATGAATTGAGATGTCTCCTGCCTTGCCTTTGTTGCCCAGAATTGCCTTTGGTATTCTAGGTTTCTTCTGTTTCCAAATGCATTGTAGGAGTATTTTCTGTAGATCTCTGAGGTATGTCAGTGGTATTTTGATAGGGATTGCATTAAATCTGTATAAGAGTTTTGGGAGTGTGGCCATTTTCACAATGTTGGTTCTTCCTAGAGCAAGGAATATCCTTTTATTTTCTAACATCCTCTTTAATCTCCATTTTTAGAATAGTACACTTTTCAGCATATAGGCCTTTTATATTTTTGGTTTGGTTGATTTCTAAGTCTTTCATTATTTTGATGCTATTGTGAAAGGCAATATTTCCATAATTTCCCTTTCAGTGAGTTTTTAGTTTGTGTATAAAAATGCTATTGATTTTTGAGTGTTATCTTTATATACAGCTACACTAATGAATTTATTTATTACCTCTATTCATCTTTTAATGGAGATTTTTGAGTCTTCTATATAAAGTACCATGTCATCTGCAAGTAGTGATAATTTAACTTCTTCCCTTCCTATCTTTATTCCTTTTATTTTTCTCTCTCTTCTGATTGCTCTGGCTAGTGTTTCCAGAATTATATTGAATAGTAGTGGTGACAGTGGACATCCTTGGCTTGTTCCTGTTTTTAGAGTGAAAGATTTCAGTTTTTGTCCATTTAGTTTAATGCTGGCTGTTGGTTTGTCATAGATGGCCTTTATGAGATTGAGGAGATACCATATATTTGGAGTTTCTGAAGGGTTTTTATCATGAACAAGTGTTGGACTTTATTGAAAGATTTTTCTCCATCTATTGAGATGACCATGTGGTTTTTGTTTTTGGCTCTGTTGATGTGATTTTATTGATTTGCATATATTAAACCATCCCTAAATTCCTAAAATGAATCCCAGTTGGTCATGATGTATAATCTTCCTGATGATTTGCTGCATTCTATTTGCCAGTATTTTATTGCGAATCTTTGCATCAATTTTCATTAGTGAGATTGACCTATAGTACTTCTTTTTTGTCGGGTCTTTCTCTGGTTTTGGTATCAGAGTAATACTTGCCTCTAGGAATGTTTTAGGGAGGATTGCTTCTTTTTCAGTTTCATTGAAGTGTTTAAGGAGTATAGGCATCAAATCTCTTCTAAATTTCTTGTATATTTCAGCTGTGAATCCATCAGGACCTGGGCTTTTCTTTGTTAGTAAGTGTTTAATCATATTCTCAATTTCAATAGCTGATGTTGGGTTGTTCAGAATTGCTGTGTCTTCCTGATTGAGCTTTGGTAGTTCATATGTTTCTAGAAATCTGTCCATTTCCTCTTTATTTTCCATCCTATCTGAGTCAAGGTTTTCAAAGTAGGTATTCATGATCTTTTCAGTTTCCTTGGGATCTGTAATAATTTCTCTCTTTGAAGTCTTTATTGTGTGAATTTGGGGTTTTTCTTTCTTTTTCTTGATAAGGTTAGCTAGAGGTTTGTCAATTTTGTTTATTCTTTCAGAAAACCAGCTTTTTGATTCATTAGTTCTTTGTATTTTTTTTCATTTCATTTGAATTGAGTTTTGCTATAATCTTTACAATTTCCTCTCTTCTATGAGCTTCGGGTTTAACTTGGCCTTTATTTGTGCTTGTTCCATTTTCTTGATGTGACAACTTATTGCTATATATTTCCCTCTTAGGACTCCTTTCATTGTGTCCCACAGGTAACAGTATTTTGTATCCACATTTTCATTGAATTGTAGCTATTGCTTTATAGATTCTTTAGTTTCACCTGTAACACACTGGTTGTTCAGAAGCTTGTTATTTAGTTTCCATGTATTTATGCAGGTTTTAGAATTTATTTTGCCATTAATTTCCAGTTTCCATGCACTATGGTCAGATAGTATGCATGGGATAATTTCAGTCCCTTTTCATTTACTTAAGATGTTTGTTTGATTTATTATATGGTCTGTGTTGGAGAACATCCCAAGCACAGCTGAGAAGAATGTGTATTCTGATGTGGTTTGGTGGAACACTATGTAAACATTTACTAAGTCCATTTACTCACAGGTGTGACTCAGTTCTATTATTTCTTTGCCGCCTTTCTGTCTAGTTGATCTATGTCTCTGTGACAATGGGGTATTAAGGTCCTTTATTACAACTGTGTTCTTGTGTATTAGGTTTTTTATGTCAATTAGTATTTGGCTTATATAGCTGGGTGCTCCTGTATTTGGTGCATATATATTTATAGTTGTTAGTTCTTCCTCTTGAATTTTTCCACTAACAAGTATGTAATGAGCTTTTTTATCTCTTTTAATCATTTTAGGTTTGAAGTTTACATTGTCTGCAAACAGAATCGCTTCCCTTGCTTTTTTATTGGGTTCCTGTTGCATGGAATACTATTTTCCATCCTTTGACTTTTAATCTATGGGTCTGTTTTGAGTCAGATGTTTCTTATATGCAGCATATTGTGGGATCCTGTTTCTTTATCCATTCTGTCATCCTATTTCTTTTGATAGGTGAATTGAGGCCATTTACACTGATATAACTGATACGTACTGGCTCAGCTTTGTCATGTTCTATTCTGTTGTTGGTTTTCTGCTTTTCTCCTTTGTTTAATTTCTTGCCCTGCTTGGTGGTGTTTTTCTGTTGTTCTGGAGATTGTGGTCATTTTTCTATCTAGTATGTGTTTTAGTACTTTCCTGTTGTTGGTATAGTGGACATGAATTTATTCAGTTGTTCTTTGTCATGGAAGTATCTTGTTTCTCCATTATATTTGCAAGACAGTTTTTCTGTGTACATCAGTCAGGGTTGAAAGTTGTTCTCTTTCAAGGCTTGGAATACCTCACTCCAAGCTTGTTTTGTCTTGAGGGTTTGTGCTGAAAAGTATGCTGTGATTCTAATGTTTTCCTTAGGAGGTGAGTTGTGTTTTTTCTCTAACAGTTTTAGTGTCCTGTTTTTATGCTGCTTGTCTGAGATCTTAATTATTATATATCTGGGTGTAGATTTATGTTGGTTGTGAGTGTATGGCATTCTCTATGCCTCACTTATCTGCATATCAGATTTTTCCCCATGTTTGGGAAATTATCTGCTATTACTTCTGTGAACAGTTTACCTATGTCGTTTGCATTGACTCCTGCATCTTTATTGATGCCTATTGGTCTCACATTGTTTCTCTTGGCATATCTTGAAGCTGTCCTCAGGTCTGAAATTCTATCCTCAGCTTCATTTAAATGGTTTTGCCAGATTTCAATAGAATTTTTTGTTTCTTGGATATCTCTTTGAATTTGTTTCATGGTTTATGATTGTTTTCTGTATTGTTCATTCAGGGTTTCCATCAATTTCCCATGGTCCTGTACATGAGAAATTATTTCTACTTTGATTTCCTTTATAGCCTCATGGATTTGTTTCTATTTCACTTATTATCTTTTCAGAGATTTGTTTCTATTTCACTTGTTAACTTTTCAGAGATTTCTGATGTATGACTTTTAAAGTCCTCTCAACTATTGGTATTGTGTATCTTAGGTCCAGTATGGTTGATGTTTGTCCAATTGCTGGGTCCCACAATGAAGAGGAGGGCCAGTCAACTGAATTCCTCCTGCAGAGCCTGTTGGGTGAGTCCTATGTTTTTCCTCAGCTGACTAGCCTAGGAGTATTTATGTAAGTCACCTCTTAGTTCTTGCTGTTTGCCATGTCTTCAGGTTATTCCAGGTCACCAGATCTCCCCATCTATAGTGTTTGTGTTGGCTGAGGCCCTACTGTGTCCCTGTGTTCCATAATTTGCTTATGCTTGTCCATTTTTTGATGTGTTCTAATGTTGCTAAGCATGTTGCATATTTTGATAATTTCTTTTGTTATCTGAGAAATTATTTCTGATTTCATTTTTTCCAGAGCCTCATTCAAATGCTTTATTGTTTTGGCTTCAGAGAGACCTGGTGGGGATTTTTGGATTTTCCCACATCACTGTCCTTTGGATTTGCCTTTGGTGAACTGGCTGTCTGAGGTTGCATTTTGCTTAAGTGTCTTCTCATTTTATTTTCTCTATTTTTAGTTTAATACCTGTGGTGATGCTTGTAAGTGCCTTTTTGTGGGTTGCTTTATTGGTGGTATTTAGAACTATTTGGTGATGATTACTTCTCTGAAGTATCTCCTAAATGTTACTGGTTTTTGGGTTTTGAGTCTGTTGGAAGATCTTACTTCATCAGTTTGTTGGAGATGAGAAGTTGTTGCTCAGTGGCCTAGTCCATGTTTTTTTGTTTTTTTTTTTTTTTTTTTTTTGTACTGTGATACCATATTTTCTGTGACCTTTAGTTAATCTCTGTTATGGATTATCAGGAACAACAACACCAACCAGTGCAGTCCTCCATGTCCGCTGCTTCCCTCCTCTGCGGAGACTCTCTGCAGAGGCCTCCAGGGTTGGCAGCTGTCACTGTCACCATGATCATGTATTCCCTGGTTCCAACAGCTTCTCTCATGCAGTGAATCCAGTCTCAGGGTGAAGATACTGCCACCTACTGCCTTCTTCTTTGAAGTCTCTCTTCACTCTCTCTGTCGGCTTCAGTTTGCCCTTGAGATTCTTCCTGGGTCCAGGAGACACGCTTTCCTTGTTGTCTTCCTCACGATGCTGTATTCCAGCATCTGGATGGTGACTCTCAGAGGGGCTATTTTCCCTTACTGTTTACCTCTCCGCCATCTTCCCAGAAGTCTCCAGGAAAATTTATTTATTTTTAAAATAATATTCAGCAAGGCAAATTCTGTAACTTCTTGGAACAAAACAGTTAACATTTATATTTTGGAACAATTTTGCATGTTTGTGTCTGATGATCTGAGCAACTCTTGTAGATCACTATGTAAAAAAAAGAACCTTAGTTATGTTCCTATTACCTTGTTTTGAAGGCCTATATCATCATTGTTTTGGGCTTTTTGCTAGTTATTTGTTTTTTTTTTTTTCTTGTTTTCCTAGTAATCTGTTTTGTTTTGTTTTTCCTTTTAATACAGAAAGGATACATATACATGTAGAGGCTTATACATGCCTAGAACTTCTCCTAAACAGTTTACAAGAATCAATTCTATTATGTGTGATGAAATGAACAGCTACTTTGAAGAAAAAAAGAGGTTATGTTATCCATTGATGATTCCATATTATCATGCGGTGAAATCCAGTAATGCTTTTATTCTTTGTTCAGAGTGGTTTTAGTCTATCTTGTATTGTTTAATTTCAACATTCATGAAGATATGGACACCTATTTGGAAGAGAACAAGAGACATTATGGCAGCCATTGTTGATTTTCCCATTGTCTGGTGTTGAAGGCCTGTAATGCCTTCATCACTTTGTTCTGATCAGTTTAATACTATTTTGTTTTGTATGAATTCATTGTGTATGAAGATATAAACAACTATTTAAAAGAAAACAGGAGAAATTATAGTAGCCACTGTAGATCTCCTGTTGTCTTGCTTGGAAATCTGTTTCACTTATATTGTTTTCTTCTGATATGCTTTGTTACGTTTAGTTTTACCCTCTTTATAATAAAAAATAAAATATGACAGCAAAAATAATATTCAGCAAGTATTTTACTGGACATTAATCCTACTTACAGTGACACCAAAATTATTAAGAAAATACAAAGCTTGTATTGTGAAAACTTAATACTGAAAAGCAAATAATAGCAGAAAGATTTAAAAGACATACATAGCTCAGAACAGATCAGACAACTTTGAAATACCCATTTTACCCCAGATGATGCGTTTTATGAAAAAAAATAAAAACACCAATTTTTCTTGTAGTGGGAAAAATTGATGTACAGATTCACTAGGGAAAATAAGCAAGAAAAATGGTTGAAAGAAGAGTGACAGTAGCAGAAAACTAACTAGAGTTAAAGTGTGCTAAGAAGAAAGGAACACTGTAACTGAAACCTGCATCATCACGTGAAAAAAGACTTGTGGGTCAGAAGGGAATGCAAATTTAAAAATAAACAACTACATTAGAAGTGAATACCATGCTACTTCTGAAGGTCATAAAATGGTATAGTCTAACTCTGGAAATATATATATCTTGGCTACATATTATAAAGCTAAAGTATTTGCATACCATGGAGCAGTTAATTTGTTTTTCATAGGGTTATGAATTAGAAATTTTGAAACTTAAGTACATACTAGAGATGTAGAGATAATTAAATATAATGTAGATAAGGAGAACAAGGTTTTTTACTCTCAGAGAATTATAAATAAGGAAACAGCAACAATGAAATCCTTTGTGTCAGATTAAAAGTGAAGCTAATCAAATAACTCATACAGGTAGGGAGATATGCAGATGGATAAATAGTAGTTGATAGAAGAATGATAGATAAGAGAAATAAATTTAGAAATGGGTGTGCATATTTTAATATAGGCAAATAATTTTTAATACTAATCCTTAGTATTAAACTTATTAAAGTTTTTAAACACTTATTAAAGTTTTTAATACTAATCCTTATAAGCTACCATTTCTGCTTCTCTTCATGTTTTCCGTGGGCTTCAGTGACCATACAGTATCATTTCTTTAAGGAATGAAATTTAAATTGGCATGCAGTAGGCCAAGAATTGCCAAGATGCTGTTAATATAATAGAAGAAGATAAAAAGAATTACCCTGCCAGATTGGTAAGAATTCTTAAAATGTTCCATAATCAATTTTGTGATAAGGATGCAGGTGTTAACAAGCAGACCTATGGAAAATTAGAGTACTAAAACAGATATACTTAATGGACCCTTGGTTTATGAAAAAGTATAACTAAGGAACAGTAGAAAAGAGGCTTTATGAATAAATGATGTTGAAACAACTGGCTATTCCTATAGAAAACTAAATGGAACTAGAACCCTCCTGCTCTTCAAATGTCCATTGTAGAGGGATTAAGGACCCACTTTTGAAATTGTTATAAAAATCTAACCATGTATGAATTACACAGAGTGATAAAATAAGCCCTTATATATTTCCATCATCTGGAGAGCTGGCAATATAGATCAAGTAGAACATGGATACTAATGGAAAGAAAAGAACTGACAGCAGTGGGGACATTGGTCAGTACCAGAGGGACTACCAAAGATAGGAATTGAGGAGAAAGGGGAAGTAGCAGCTCCTTCTGCCCTTTGGCCTGACATAAATGACCTTGCTACCTTCATGGGCCTTTGTCTTCAAAGAGCATGGTCTGGCAGAAAGAAGTGTCTTGGGAGAAAGCCATCTGGATCAAATGTCTATTCATTCCACTTCTCACAGCATCCCTTGTTGACCAGTGTCAGCTCATCGAGTATGACCTCACATTTGAGGCACTCAAGACAAGGGATGTTAGACAGATTCCCTCAACAGGCCCAGGAGGGTTCTAGTGACCTGAAGGCAATGCCAGATATCTTAGTGAAGGCCCTACACTCTCACCATGGGATTTGGAGCTTCCAGTTGGGAGGGCTTCAGACTAGCAGTTCGTGAGAATGGGGCACAAGGTGATGAGCTAAGAGGGTGCTGTAGCAGGAAGCTACTTGAGCATCTCATCTTCCCATGGGTAGTTGCTAGGCCAGGTCAGTGCCTGCTCTATTTCTGCTCCACATACTTCATTTTGGTTTCCCTCACTCATGGCATGGTCCTAAGCAGAATTCAAGAGACCGAGGATTCCAAGCAGGTTGGCATGTTGGTTTTGTCAGAGGTTTCATTGAGAGTTTGGATCATCTTTGAATTCATTCTGCTGGGACCAACTCAACTGTTGTGAAGTTAGCCTCCTTCCTCAGATTTGGCTATAGTGTTTTGGGCACAGTTAACTTTTTTTTGAAATCCAGAATGGGGTATGCACCTATGATGGCTAGTTTTGGCATCAGGTTGATTGGAGAGCTGGTAAAGCTTTATTTCTGGGTGTGTCTGTGAATGTTTCCAGAAGAGGCTGGCATTTGAATCAGTGGGCTGAACAGAGTGGACTCACCTTTACCCACTGTGGGCAGGCAGTAGCCAATGGGCTGTGGTCCCGATAGAGCTAAACAGCAGAAGAAAGGTGAATTTAGCTTACTCTGTCTTCTGGGATTGGGACATGCTTCTCCTACCCTTGGACGTCAGAACGCTGGGTCCCCTGGCTTGTGGACTCCAGGACTTGGCACTGGTAACCTCCTAGGTTTTCAACCTTCCAGCCTCAGGCTGACAGTTACACCATCCACTTCCCTGGTTCTGAAATCTTTGGACTTGGACTGAGCCAGGCTGATGGATTTGCTGGTTCTCCAGGTTACAGGTGATTCAGCATGTGACTTCTCAGCCTCTGCAGTCACGATTCCATTCCTCTAATGCCCTGTCTGTCTTTGTGTGTCTCTGTCTTTTTGCCTCTCTGTCTCTATCTGCGTCTCTGTTTCTGCCTCTGCCTTTGCCTCTGCCTCCATCTCCCTCTCCCTCTGTCTCCCTCTCCCTCTCACTCTGAAAGAACCAGGAACCCCAGCCAATTCACAACCTCAAAGTGAAGGTGGAAAGCCCAATAAAGCTCCCAAACCTGGAGACAGGTTGGGAGTGGGCTTCAGTTTCTGGCCCCAGGACCTTGGGATTTTGGTGGTACACACTACCTGGAATGACAGTGGTAAAGATTTGCTTTACTTGGATATAGAGGAGGAGGAAAGTGACTGTCTGACTGAAGCCCCCACTGGACACAGTACCCACACTCGCGTGCCATAAACATGTGGCCTGAGCTGGTGGAAACTACCTGGCATGGGGGTGATGACTGTCTAGAGTGGCCAGAAAGGCAAATTGGAGTCTTATCTATAGACTCCTGTTTCAGAGGAGGTGGAAGCCTCTTTAAGAGGCCAGAAAGCCTTCCTTCAGGAACTGTAGCCACTGTCTCTGCTGAATGGCAGTGTTTTGGAACTTGAGTTGCTTACATGTGTGTTACCGGCTTGTATTTACATGTGTTACTGGCATGTACGTCAAGGTGAAGGATGAGAAGGCTGCATAGCAGGGTGTGGCTATCTTTTAAGTGAGAAGAAAAGTGAGCAACATTTCTTTGGTGGAACAAAGGAAGCTGCATGTAATTGTCAACATACAGGCTATCAGTCAGTGATACATAGTTAGTTGGGTGCTCAGCCAGTGGAATGTCCTGGACCCTTATTGTTGAGCTGGGCTATGTTATTATTTCTGACTAATGAGTTGTGAGATGAGCCCTTTCACACTGTAGAATTTTTTTTCATCTTTTTTATTTAAAGAGAAAGAAACAAAAAATACATGGAGATAAAAAGGGTAGAAATAATACAGAATTACAGAAAAATAAATGGTAAGAAATCACCAGTTGATAAGTTATGTATTGTCATCTTAGAAATAATATTCTAGCATCTAATATGATTTCTCCACAGAGACTCTCTGCCCAATCCCCTAGCAAGCTGCCATTTTTGAAACTTCCCCACTGTAGAATTTAATTACAAATTCAAGTCCCCCCAGCTCCTTTTCACCTGCTACAATGATTATAGAAACACACTTTGATAAAGCACCTGCAGACTTGTCCCTGAGTGGTTACAAAGAACAGAAGTACGTTTGATGACTTGCATTGGACACGGTGTAAGAAAAACAGGTTTTTTTTTGTTGAGTCACTGGGATTTTGGCATTGTCACCACAGTGACACCTGACCCCTCCTGACTGATGATCCAGGGCCAAATTGGGCATTTTCCATGTAGTTCACCACCCTGTGGTGGTAATGTGGGGAGAGCCCTTTCTACTTCTGCAGAGGTAGTAGCCATCTCACTTCCCATACAGAAAGATCAATATATTCCTCTAGGGAGAGTATGTTTCTCTGCTCTCTGGCCAATGCCCAATTAGTAGCAAGGGAGGGTCTTGGATTGCGTGAAAATGTGGAGCTGGAAACGTAGACCAGCTGTAGCTATACAGTGCTAAGCGGTGCGTTGTCAGACCTGCAGTAAGAGGTTGCTGTCGGCAGAGCTGTTTGTCAGCCCCAGCTGTATTTAAGCAGCTGGTGATGGTGATGATGGTGCCACTGGTGATGGTGATGACAGTGAAGGTAGTGGTGACGGGAGTAGAGGAGATGATGCTATCAGCCTGTTCCAGCCCTGGCAGGGTCAGAGGGTACAAGGAGCCTTCTGACCAGCCACTCTGGTTCCCCTTCACTCTCTCATACCTTCCGCTACATAGGGGTTCCTTTCTCACCAGGCAGAGGGAGGGGAAAGGCTGCAGCTAGTTCGCAGATGGGCTGGCTTACTGTGGGAACAGACTGAGAATGGTGGCACTGCAGTACAGGTGCTCTTGGATGACCTTTTGAGAAGATGGCGAAAGGAAAATCTTCTCCGATGGGCACAGCCTTGAGGGGTACACTTGACCTAGCGGTATGACAGGCCAACTGGCGGTTCAGGGGCCAGGAAAGGCACAGACTGCAAGAGGCTCCCGAATGAACAGGCTCTTGCCTACGGATACAGAGTATTCCAGACAGCCTTGGGGGCTGGGGTCTCAGCAGAGTCAGCCTCTCATGTGACATTAGAAGGTGACTTTAAAAAAGCTTATGGTTTGCTTTGCTTCGTTCTCCCTTGAGGAAACTGTCTTGGATAGTATCACTCCCTTAGTTTTGTTTTCTTCCCCTCTAGTGCTTTCCATTTTGTGTCAAGCCAGCATTATGGTGTACATACTTGGTTAGACTCAGGTAAAACAGACACAAAGGGGAAGACAGAAAGACATAGAGGAGGAAATTGAAATAAGAGTATTCTTAAGGACACACAATCAGAATCTGCTGGAGCAAATCTTAGTGTGGATGTCAGAATAGTTAATGTTCAGATTTTAATTCTGACTTCCTGGGCAGTCCCTGAGCTACTTCAGGATCACTGGGAAGAAACTTAGCACAGTCCCATAGCAAAGGAGTCTCTTAGCCCTTAATGCTTTGCATCATATTGGTATGTGTAAAGCAAATTCACTGTAAGATACTTCAGTATACTTATTCCCATCCTCTCTCACCCTTGGCAGGAGAAAAGCTTATAGTTTTTGATCGTACCTCACAGATGACTGACGGGTAGATGTGTAGATATGGCATCTGGGAGCAAATGATCTTTGGAGAGTCCCTGTCCCTAGTGGGAAATGGTACCTTACCACTGCACACTTAGGTACAAGCTGGTGATAGGAGCTTATGTCTCTTTCCTGTCCTCTTCTTCAGCTGAAGAGAATACAGAGTGAGCATTCTCTGTGTAAATGCTCAAGCTTTCTCTGGGCATCTCACCAGGGCATAAATGAAGCCAGACTAAAACAAGAGGCTAGCAAGAGAGGTCCTCCCAAAGATGTGGGGAGCTGTGGAAAGCTGAGAAGGGGAGGGCAATCACATAAAGTCACATAAATACCCTAACCCTTAGGGTATTTTTAGAGTCATACAGGCAGTAAGTGACAGTGCCAGGCCCATTAAAGGGCCATAAGCTCCATGTGTGGTCCTGGGACATTATCAAAAGCTTGCTCATTGGCAAGGATTTTATGAGTAAAAGGCACTTTATGAGTACAAGGGCACACAGCAACTCTGGGTAAAACTGTGCCCTCCCCCCTGCCCTAGCTGCATTTCCTTTTCTTAGTGTTATGGTTTAGATCTCAGATGTCCCTCAAAGTGTCGTGTGCTCAGAAGTGGGATTTTTGCAAGGTGATTGGATCGTGAGGGTGCTGCACTTCATAATGGGTTATTCCATTGTTGAGTTCATATCTCAATAAGGTGCTTTTATAAGTGGGCCTGGTTGGGAGGAGTAGGGCATGTGATCTGGAAAGGTATCTTTTTGTCCCTGGCTCCTCCTCTCTTTCTTTCTCCCTGTCTGTCTGTTGTCTGTCTCTGTCTCTCTGCTTCCTGGCCACTACATTCTTCCACCATGCTTGTTCTTCCCTGGAGCCAACCAACCATGGAATGAACCCATTGGTACTGTGAATCACATAAACGTCTTTCCTCTTTATGTTGTGAGTGTTGGGTATTTGTTGCAGTGATAGGAAATCTGACTAGTACCTCTATGTACCTGTGACTTCCTACTGCCTGGAGTTGAAGGAGAGACTTCTGCCTTTCAGACATCATAATGCAATCTTTGGCAAAGTCACATGGAGCTGATTATAGGCTCACCCAGCAGGAGCTACTGGTCTTAGTGTGTGATGAGAGACAAGGAACACAGATTCTTCAAGAGCTTCTCCGCAGCTAATGAGGCCTTGAATTGGGCACTAATGGGCAAATGGAGTCAGGAGCCTGGGTCCAGGAGGGCATTTTGGGAAAGCCAGAGGGACAAGACCTGTTGTAATGGACTGCTGAAAAGTTAGAACCCAGAACAGAAAAAGTTCCCAAGAAACTCTTCTAGCCTATAGATCCTAGCTTAGAGCTACGGGCAGAGCAGCACAGCAGCCCCTGCAGTGTAAGTAGGTACAGCTTTGCTGGCCTGCTTTGGGTGCAGAAGGGACCATGGAGGAAGAGTCACTGGGTTAATGTTCTTGTTGTCAATCTAAACTCATCAGAATGTGCCTTGGTTTTCTTGCTCCTTACTCTGCACATCCACAGTAGCAAAGAACATTTTAAAAACAAGTTCATTCTTTGTAAAAGACACCTTTTACCACTTCTCTGAGCCCATAAAGTGGAACTAAATGTCCACCTTGGATTTTGCACTGCACTGGCTTGCCATCTGAACATTTTTGTTTCTAATGGTTAAGAATGATTTGTGCAGAAGTGTAAATTCTTTCAGATGTATTGTTTCTAACTCACCTTCACCTGAAAACCATGGGTTCAAATGTCCTGGGGTATGAGGAGATAGATATGCAGAGTCATGGTGAAGTGATAAAAGTCGAGGATTCTGGGCCCAGAAGGATGTGCCATGCAGTGCCTCCTAGTTTAAGAGAAAGGACACACGGTGACCCATCAGAGAATATCCCACTGGGCTGGGGATTTAGCTCAGCAGCATAAGCACCTGCCTTGGAAGCAGGCAGTCGTGAGTTTGATCCCCGGGACCGATAAAAAGGAAAAAGACCAAAAAAAAAAAAAAAAAAAAAAAAAAAAGAGAGAGAGAGAGAGAGAGAGAGAATATCCCACTGTTGAGCTTTATTTTTCCCCATTTATTATTTACAACATTTCACTCCAGCATAGTTTTCAGAAACACAGTTTTATGTTTCTTCATGTTTCACTTTCTTAAAGTCAGGACTGGTCAGGGTCTTTCTCCTATAAAAATGTACATTTGATGAGGCCAAAGTGGCCACTCAGCCATGCCATGAGGCCCTGCTGCTGTCTGTCCCTTTGCAGGTCAGGCCAACGAGGACACCTGGGTCTTGGTCTTCTCTTTTCTTGGCTTTCACTGCATGGGCCTGGCACCACTCCTGAAGGTCTGTGTGTGGCTTTACTGTAATCCATCTGCTTCCAGATGACTACTCACTTGGCTGCCTTAAGAAGAATCCTCTGGCACTGCCTGATGGCAGAACAATTCCAGTGGCTTCTACTTTGCTAACCACTGACCCTGAGGATGCAGTCTGGCATGTAAAGTCGCACACAAATGCAGTCCATAGAAGTGACCCTAACCACCTAGGGTGTTTCATAAGTTAAGTATATTAAGGAGATAATTTAGCACCCTCCCTCCCCCCTTGAAAACCTAATCCTGATAATACAGATTTCATATTGAACACAGGACATTGTACAACAAACACAAACACACTGCCCTTTCAGTAGGACAAATCACGATTTCCTTTGATGCTTGGCTGTGGAGGGCCCAGAAGGTCACCACCACAGCAGGTTGTCATGCAGATAGAGAGCTTAGTGTATATGGTCAGTAGTTAATAGCTCAAAGGGTTAGTTGTTATGGATACAAGATGAAGAAACCTCAGGAATGGCCACAGTCTCAACAAAACTTATCTCTAAATGTGCAAAGACTTGCAGCCTTGCTATTAACCAGGTGACACAAGTTGTAAGAGTACATTTGACAAACTCCATTAAGACCAATCAGACCATGTTACTCTGCAAAGTCACCCTGCAGTGGTGAGCATGATAGGAAACGTGTCAGACATCCCACAGAAGGGCATCGGGAAGATAGGGGTATCCTTTGTGGGGCTGGGGTTCTAGGGTGAAAGGAAGGACAGATGTGTCGAGGAGTAATGTGGAGTTGCTCTATTCCAGACTTAGTGAGGCCTTTTCCTCTGCCCAAGCTTCCAAACTCCCAAGTGTCCAGATTGCTGACCTCTGGGAGCACCTGGCAGCTGCTCTGCACTTGGCGTTGGGGGAGGTATGGGAAGGGACATAGCCAGCTGGAGATAGAAGAGGATGGGGCACAGCAGCAACATGGACAACAGAGCACACAGAGATATGGTCAGGGGAGATCTGGCAATTTTCAGTCAATTTGAAGGACCAAAGCCACAGCAAACTGCAAAGTTTCAAGTTCCTGAAAAGGTGGCACTGCCAGACCTCCACCTCACCGTGACACTTCACGTCACAGTACACATTGCAGTAGAATTCAACTACTCATTGCAGCAAGTTAGGGCAAGATTTTCTTTTTTAAGTATAATAAATCTAGTTACATGGATATTTACAACTGGCCTCTTTGCCTTTCCTCAATACAGTGAAGCCTTCCTGGGCATTGCTGTCACTTTTTGTCTCCACTGCTCAAGTTTCCATTTAAGACTTCACGCCCATGAACTCGAGATTCACAGGGTTCAAAGTCCCTCCAGGATCCTGAAGCCCCAGATCCAAGTCAGCTAGCCAACTTTAGGCTCCAGGAAGCCAGTCTTCCTACAGCCTAGCAGGAGCTTTGCTATGGGGCATTGCTCATCTTCAGCCTGGACCTCTCTGTGCAAGGAGACCAAAAGAAGAGGTAATCTGAGACATTCTGAGGACAACATTCATTTTCTTTTCTTCCTTATCTTACGTGTGTGTGTGTGTGTATGTGTGTGTGTGTGTGTGTGTGTGTGTGTGTGTGTGTGTGTGCGTGCGCAGGCATGGCCACATGTGTATACACATCTGGCACATATACATGTACACTGAGGGACATTGTCCCGTGTGTACCCATGTGTGTGCAATGGTGTGCGTGTGTGCATGTGTGAGTGACTACGTGCTTATGTGCTATGTGCATAGAACAAGCTGGCCACAGTCTAGGCAGTCAGCACCTGAGGCTCCTTCACATTTTCCTCTCATTCCTAACTCTTCCCCTGGAGGAGGTGGAAGTGGAGTTCTGGAACTCCAAATTCAAGGGGGAACTTTGGGCATGTCACTAGTGTCCAGCAGCCAACAACTACCCACAATGGGTCACTAAAGTGCTTTCTGTCCCTGAATGGGCTCACTACCACAGTCCAAGGCACCTTTGGTTCTCAGCATGTAGCTGCTGGCAGCCAGTCCCCTGAGTGTGTCCTGTCACTGTCTACTGGTCTGCGGCTGCCAACAGCCCCACTTTGTGTCCGGCACAGACGATGAGTGGGGTAAGGGGATGGGCCATACAGGCCACCTGCCACCTCTCCAGTTCACCAGCCCTCCTGCCCCGCATCTGCACTGTATCTGTGCTCCCAGGGCATCATTCAGGCTCTTATTCTAAAACACTAGTCCAAAATCTGTCCTAACAGCAGACAAGATTGTTGGCACTCACAGCTTATCCCTACCCGAAGGCACTATGCTACCGCTTCTTAGGGCTATATTCACTTCCTCTGGGTCCCCTATCCAGGAGACAGTCCAGATACGTGGGGGGAGGGGTAAGGGGCAGCGGCTCTGCTCCCTGAGACAGGGCAATTAGAAACACACAGTGAACCAGACCAGCCAAACGGGGCCTCCCTAATGCGTAAACAGGCCAAAGGAATTCTGGCAGCTCTAGAAAGGCGGCCTCCAACAGACATGCTTTCCCTTACACCCATTCAAATCAGATAAAAACAGATATATACTTACTGTACACATGCACAAAGGACACTTACTCACAAGCAACACACACCAGCAAACACACAAACCACACAGCGATATGTACAAAGGCACGTGTATCTGTACATTGTAGATTCACTTCCACACATAGTAATAAAGATTTACACTGATAGATATGGTTTAAGTATACACACTCCTACTCTGATGCATACACACCCCAATGACACACACAAGCATGGACACAGAAGCAGTTTAAAGAGCATGAGGCAAGGGGATGGGGCTGCAGGAGAGGCGGCCTAAGGCGAAGAGGAACATAGGTTGAGTGCTTTGCAAAGCTCACTTCCCCACGGCCTCCATCAGTAAGCTGCTGCAGCTGGCAAGTTGCTGGGTGGGCTAATCCTACTTCCATCAGCCGGGCAGGGTGGCCAGGGCCCACACACTCCACTCGCCTGGTTCCTGCTCATTGGCAGATCAGTGGTCTCTTCCTGCCAAGGTGCTATAGGTCTGCAGAGGGAGGGGGCAGCCTGACAGCAAGGCAGGCCATGCCAGCACACCCCCTTTTGTGAAGGGGAGGGAAGAAATGGGAATGCTTCAGCTGAGAGGAAGAAAGGGAGAAAGAACAAGTGTCTTCAAGCATGGCACACAAGTTCCACTCTTTCCTTGGAACACTGGGGACAAGGTGCTTTGCCTTCCCTGGCTCATGGGCTCCTGTGAGGGTCCAACGATGTGATGGGTCAGGGAGCTTGCAGACACTTAATTAAACACTAGACAAACAGAAAGGATTAGTATATAGATTTACAGTAGGCGTTCATCTGCTGTTCTAGATCAGATGGTTAACTAGCCAAGTGTGAACTTTCCCAGCCTCGTGCTTATTCACCAAGAGCTCACCCCTAACTAGCTCTCGACTCAGCAATTCATAGAGAGCTAACTCCTGACTCCACAGAAGTTTTGAGTCCCTTTTGTCAAATATTCTGAAGCAGACATACAGGCAAGAAAATAAATTCTAATCCCTCCAAAGTGGTCAGCTGATCCTGTGCATTCTTTAACCTGACATCACCCTTGCCTGCCCCAAGTTCCTGCCACCTCCACGCCATTCCCCTCCCAACTCTGACCACAACACCACGCTGAAGATACAACCCAAAGTCCCGGGCAGAGGCACTTGCAAATCCTTCCCTACTCTGCTGTAGCCAGTTTTGCACACATCCAAGGCATGGCTAGCCCTTCCCCTGTGTACCCCAGCCCAACTTAGCTTGACTTTTTCACACACAGCCCTAAGTGAAGAAGAAACAAACGAGAAAGTACAGTAACAAAAAAACCGCAGTGCCCAAAGGGGGCAGGATAAAAAGACCCAGGAAAGTTTCTGAGCAAGGTTCAGTGCCTTCCTTTGCTCCTCAGCCTGCTCCTCTCTGTCTCGTAAACATTTCTGGGTGCTTTGCCACACTGAGAAACTTCTGGAAATGTTTGAAAAGGTGTGAGTCTTCTTGCCAGAAAGGAAATCAATGAGATGCTGGCTCCTAAGTCCTCCTAATTCCTTCCCTCCCTTTCTGTCTTGCATGCCTCATGAAGATAAGGAGAAGTGTGGAACTAATAAGCACCTAATAAAATGATCAAAGGAAAAAGGGAAAAACCCCAAAAGGTACTGTGAAGGGAGCAAAGCATGTCATCCTTGCCACTCCTGGGCACTGGGAACTAGTATATGTGGTACAGCCAGTAAACAACGTTGAACACCAAAAAAGTAACAGGGAAGAGGACCCGGCACCACTTGTCTATTTTGGGGACATGGTCAGGGTTAAAGAGCTTGGAAGAGATCACTTCACTGCAGTAGCACCCAGAGTTCAGCAAGCAACAGTCGTCAGACTCTGAGCCACTGTCCTCTTGCTCAGAGGTCATGGGATTCTCCTCATCGACACTATGGATATTGAATGTATCATCATCCTCAAATTGCTCCTCAAGGTCAGGGCTGTGGCTCTTGACACTGGTGTCATCCTCTAAGCTTTCGATCTTATCAAAGTCCCATCCTGCTTTTGGCACACACCTCTGGCCGTGGGATGGCATGGGCCTCCCGCTGGGGTGATGGCCGTGGCTCTCATCCAAGCCCAGGTTGTCTTTGGAGTCGGCCTCTCTGTTGTCATGGATCTCCACATGCACATGGACTTCAGTACGAATGCAGATTTGGGTGGGAACAGTAGTATCGTGAAAGCCAGGCAGGGCCTGCTGGCGGATAGAAGGGATGTGGCTCGGGTTCGCTTGAGCCTTCAGCTGGGCTAGGCCAGAGAGTGTGCTAAGGCTTTCGGAGGTGGCCAGTGGGACCTGCTCTGAGATAGTTGCCAAAGAGCCAAGGCTTTCAGGGCTCGCCAGACGAGCCTGTGCTGGGTGGGTGGGAGAGCCAGAGCCGACTTCATTTTCCATGTTAATCAGGACATCCTTTGAGGAGGTATTGGGCAGGCTTGTCACTTTCTTATCACCTAGGTGGCTGTGTACTGGGGGGAGGGAGAGGGAGGGGGCTTTCCTCATCAGCACTGGCAGTGTCACTGTTGATCGCTTTGACAGACACAGCCATCTCCTCTTGGGTCTCTGGAGCTTATGGGGCTGAGAAGAGGACAAACAGGCTGTTAGCATGCAAGGGGAGGTCGTGACAGCAGCCAATGCAGTGTCTCACTGGGGGCCGCTGCTCCCTCAGGAGCGCCCGGTGCCAGATGGAGGTCATTCAGGCCTCTGGCCAGGGCTCCCTGGCAGGAGGGAGGGGGAGGCTGGATTAATGCATTGCTTGAGGCGGAGGCCTCAGCACAGCCTTGGGAGCCTGCAGAGCCAAGGAAGGAGGACCGGGCAGGCCAGTCTCTCTAGGGTCTGTCTTCCTCTCAGCCTCCCTGTGCCCACCTTCCCTTTCTGGCTTTGTCACCTGCCCTGGAATCAAGCAAAGAGGCACAAATTGGCTCCAAGATCTGGAGAAATCTAGCTCTGCCACTTTTTGCCTTGTGACACTGGACAATGGCCATCTATAAAAGAAGGATGATAAATTAGTCCTGCTTCTTTGTTATCTGCTCTAGGTGTGTGCTATGCATGTGTATTGTATGTTTGCTGTGCACATGTGTGTGAGGATCAAAGTGGGAAAGGGTCAGGAGGCTGGCCTTGGCTCAAAAGGTGCTTGGGGAAAGCTGACTGTCTGTCACAAAGTCAAACCTGCACATTTCTCACCACTACATTATGGTAGAGGAAGCGGGCAATGAGTCTTCTGGCTCTCCTGCGTCGTCTACGATGGCGCAGTCCTTGGTTGAAGAAAAGGTAGTTGATGTAGATATACTCCACCAAGGACAGGAACACGAAGAACAAGCACACGAGGATATAGATGTCAATGGCCTTGACATAGGCAATGTGGGGGAGTTTATCCCGCAGGTGTGAGTCGATGGTGGTCAGGATAAGGATGGAAGTTAGGCCTATAAATAACAGCACAGGTTAAGTGGTCCTGTGGTGGCCTACATCCCTCAGGAAGGGAGAAAAGGCCATCTCGTGTGGGGCCTCTATCCAGTGTTCTCCTTGTTCCCTCTTCCCCAAGTTTAAACCTGGCCGATGCTCCACTGGTTTGATGACTTGCCATTGCTCTGAGAATCAACTTCCAAATCTGTAGCCATGGCCAAGCCATGGTTTATAGCTCTGGTCCCACCTTGCCCTACTTGCCTTCCAGTACATACTCTTCCTTTAGAATCTGAGGAAGTTCTGTGAACCCTAAAATACTGCATTCATATCAAGGTTTGGTCTTGAATGTGCTACTAAAGAAAGACAAGGAAGAGCTTAACCTCTAAAGATGGTGAAGACAAACCACTCTTAAGCACTCTTTGCTTGAAGACCCTTGAAGGCTCCCTATGGGCATGCATGAAGTTCAAGATCTTCCCAAGTCTGCCCAGGCCATCTGTCTGCTGCCTGCCTCACCCTCCCAGGTCCTGCCCCAGGCATCTTGTGATTTAGCCCACCCTCAGGACCCCTCTCTCTTTAATCCTGCTATTCCCTCTTTGAGAAATGCCAAGTCTTATGTCCATGCCTCCTGCAGTCCCTCAAAACTTACTTCAGACAACACTTTCTTAATGCATCTTTAGCCACCGAGACCTGCTTCACTTCCTCCTCTGGACTCTGATAGCTGGAACTTCCACATTCTACTAGTTACTTGTCAAGGGGGCAGGGCTCTCTGGAAGTCCTGCTGCTTAATAGGACACTTTGACATCTCGCTTAATCAGTGTTAGTGGTGTCACATTTCTGTTTGAAATTCACTTATATGTATTTGATAGATAATGAACAATGGACATTTGGGCTCAACATGCCAAGATTCCTCCCTGCTGCTGTTTCACCCCATCTCCATTGGGGGTCTCTCCATTGGGCAGGACCGGCCAAACACCTGTGCAGTGCGTGTTGGAGAGATCCTGCTTCCTTGCCTGTGTGATCACATACTGCTTTAGCTTTTCCCTCTTGGAACTTTCTCCTGAGCAAAGTGACCCAGGTTCTTCCCTAGGATGGAGACGAGACCTACCAATTGTCACCCTGGCTGCAGAGGACTCATGGTTCATCCAAAACGATATCCAGGAGAGAACAGTGGTGAGGACAGTGGGCCAGTAGACGTGCAAAAGGTAGCTGGCGATGTCCCGCTTGACCTGGAACTTCATCACCAGACGCATGTAGGAACCTGGGAGTAGACACACTGGTGTCAGCCTCACGCGGCACAGCACGTCTCTCCCACCTCACCTCCTCACTTAGGCCCAGTTACAGACAAGAGGCGCTTCCAAGCTGCCAGTAGATGGAGGGTGAGAGGCTGGGCCTGAGCAGAGCGCACGCACGTGTTTCCAGTGTGTTAGTGTGGTAAACCTAGCCACGTGCATCTGCGTCCTTTCCACATTTGCAGAGGTGAGCTGCTGAGACTTTATCAGGGGGCCCCCAGAAACGTCTAGGCAGAGGGAAATGGGAAAGGAGGCAGCAGAGAGTGTGAGGATCAAAGATGGAGGCCCGCAGGCGTTTATAGGGGTACAAAGAGACAAGAAACAGGAGAGAAGAAAGGCGCCAGGCCCACCTGTGTAGAAATACACCTCCTTGCTAGTAATGATCTTCCCCAGGAAATTGAACTGAGGGATATTCAGCTCCTCAGTCATCTGGACGCCATCCTCATTGTTTTCCCAGGATAATATGATGTCTTCGATAGTGTAGCCATCTGGGAAGGGAAACGAAACATCGATAGTGTTGGAAAACAGAAACAGGCAGGTTTCACACCACAGCGGTCTGTGCAAACCAAAGCATGGTTGCGACTTGAGATCTGGGGGCTCCACTGTCGTTTGCTGAGTGTCACCGTGAAAGAAAGTTTGAGCACTTGGAAAGAGAATTCTTTCTTCAGATTTTCTTCAGTCGGAAGGAGGGAACTTAGCCCATTACCCTTGCTACTTCCTGAAGCAGTTCCAGAAGTCATGTTTGGTTGCTTTATGTTGTTGAGGCAGTCTCCATGTCGTGAACTGATTCAAAACTTCTTTCTTTCTGTGGTGGTTTTGACTTTGGGGAAGAGCCAGAAGTTGTTCAGTGCCGATCCAGTGAATAAAGTTGATGAGGACACACTGTACTGTTTTTACAGTGTACCTTTCTGTGGGATGGCACTCAGCAGCAGCAAGACACTCAGGAAAGAGGCCTTCCGGAACTGCTTCAGAAAATGGCAATGAAGGGAAACTGTTTGAAATCAGGGGGAGGGTTCTGAGGGGAGTTCATGGCAATTTGCTTTTACTGCACTATTTTTTGAAGGTTTAAATGTTCACTGCATATTTTGATCACCCCTTGTATCACATGCCAATCACCTAGTCTTCTATCACTTTATCTATGTCTATGTCCTGATCATCACTGATTATGTCTTTAGGAGAAGGAGAACAGGGAGAAAGAGGAAGGAGAAGAGAAAGGCTGTCCCTCTCACTGTCAACTCTGTTTGTGGTTTCCTGAGTGCCGCAGCCCAGGGCAGAGAAGAAGCATCCGCGGGAGATATACGCACAGCTCTCCACCTCCAGCTTGCACGTCTGCTGGTCCATAGGGAATTTCCGCAGATCCAAGGAGCAGGCCGCGATGGCAGTGAGCCTGCCAAAGGAAAGAAAACAGAGGGGAAAGTGAGCGGGGGGGGGGGGTCCCAAGGCCACAGCCATTCCTTGGGCATTGCAGGGGTGGAAAGCAAGAATTACCTCGAAGACCACCTGTGTGTGGGAGAGAGAGAATTGGAGTGTGACAAGGACACTGAGTTACCTGAGTTACCTTGGACTGACACCAAGGACAGATGTATGGCCTGTCAGCAAACCACAGGGTGTCAGAATGGGAAGGGTCCTAGAGGGAACGGATGAGAAGACAGAAAGGAGACCCAGGCTTGCTAAAGAGGGATCAGGCTGTCAAGAGAAAACTCTGGGCTACCTGGAAGCCACTGAGGCTGCATAGCCGGTGTGAAGGGCAGGTGTGTGGTGTATGTGTAAGGATATGAGGACCAGTGTAGCCAGCCTCTGGCCACACCTGCAACTCACGCCAGAGGTGCAAGCCTACATGGTACTGGGAATCAGCAAGATGCCAATGGGAACAAAACAAACGGGGGGGGGCATACCCATGGCTGGGCAGGTGTGCGCTAACAGTAAATCAAGTGGGTGGGAGCTTTAGGTTACTGTGCGCTGCATCCAGGAGGGCAGTCTGAAGGGTGGCCTTGGAGGTGTTGGGGAAGAGAAAAGAGACGAAAGTTCTCACTGCTTCAGCCGAAGGCTCTGTCCCACCCCTTCCACCATTCAGTCCAGCCTACTCCCTGTCAGTTGAAGCAATTTCCATTTTGTGCCCCAGGCAGGATGTGTGTGTATGTGTGAGACTCCGTGTCTTATTTTAGCCCTTTCCATGCGGTAGTCCAGGGTCAAGTTCAGGTCGGTCTCAGAATAGGATAAACGCGAATCCTTCCAGGTCTGATAAAAATACATGGTCATTGTGTAGTCCTGGGGAAACAAAGGTAAGTCCCAGTTGTAAGGTAGGTTGTGCAGCATTGTTTTCTGTGTGTATTTATGATGAAACATCACACAGGTGAGTAGATGAAATGCATGCTTTTTAAGGAACAATAACAAAATGAACCTTCTGTAATTAAAATCTAGGTCAAGAGACAGAATGTTACTGATACATTTCTTGCCCCAGTGCACCCTTTTCAGAACATGCTTTCCGCACCCCCCAGAAGGAACTAGAATGCTAGATTTTAGCATGAAGATCCCCTTGCTCTGGGTTAGTTTTATTGTCTCCTTGTGTATTTCTAGAAGACATGATTAGTTGCACCTATGTTTTTGAACTTTAAAGGAAGTCATACTGTCTGTATTTGTCATTTCTTTCACTCATTATATTTGTGAGATCTATTCTTGTTGATGTGTGTAATGATAATTTATTGATTTGAAATTCTGGAGAATATTGCATATATGAATATACCAAGTATATAACCATGTAAAGGCTCCACAATACTCAAACAAAGATGTTTAACAATGTAAAGTGAAAATCCCAATTTACACCCCTGCCAAAAGCCAGGAGCTGCTGGAGGCTTCCAGCCCTCTGCCCTCGCCAGCGCTGGTATGGAGTATGCAAGCCCTTTGCGCGCACTCTGGCCTCTCTCTGCATTGCACTGATTCCTAGGAAGGTCAAGTTTCTCTTCATATTTAGTTTCTTCAGCTATTTATTTTTTCCCACTACTTAGTTTACATTTGGTAAGTGAAATTCCTGTTCATATTTGCTGATCGTCTTTCTGTTTATTTAAAAATATCCTTATTGACCCACAGAATTGCAAAAATCTTAGTCCACCCTGACATAGCCCCTTCGCACTAATTACAGTAATTTTGTTTCACAAAACTGAAGTGGCAGGAGTTTTGGCTACATACAAGTATAACACTGTTGAACTTAACCAGTATTTATTTTTATGGTTTATATTTTCTGTGGCCTTTAAAAGACACGTCATTGTCCTGAGTTGCTGGGGATGGAACTCACACTTGCTAGGCAAGAGCTGTTCCAGTGGCCTCCATCTACTGCCCTAAAAGAAGTCTCTGTCTACCACCCCCAGTCCCAAAGACAGTGTCCTATATCTTTTATATCTTTTAAATGCTTCATAAGCCTTTTGCCTTTTGAGTCTAAAATCTAGAACTGATTTTTTGGATATGGTGTGGTGTAGGGTTCAACTGATTTATATTTTATTCTAGGGGCCGTATTTCCAAAACCTACCTTGTTTCTGCATGTGAACTCTGTTATCAGTCAGAACAACTGGAATTGGCTTATGACTAATCGCTGTCTCAAATCCTGTCTCCCATCCCATGCTGAAAGTGACACACTTACCATGTTCATATCTGAGATCTCATGAATGTCGGAGACATAGATAGATACTTTCACGGTCACAGGCGCACCTACAGTACAGAAAGACACTGTTACCTGAACGTTGGAATAAATGTTAGGAGCCAGGATTTGAACATGCTGTGACACTTGCTGGCTGTGTGGCTTTGAGAAAGTCATCTTTCAGCCTTGATTTCTTCATGGCAAAATGAAGATAATGATAGCACTGATGTCATAGTTCATTAAGGTCAAGCACTTAGAGCAGTGGTGGCGAACTTACACCAAAACTTCAGTATTCAGGTTTAATTGCAGTGTTGACACTTTGTGATGAATCAGTGGGTTTTGGCCCTTGTCTCTGGAAGGTTTGCCTTCACTGGCTTAGAGCAAGGTCCAGGGCAAAATAAGGTGAAAACAAAGAACTACTCTTTTTCTAAAGGTTTCCTAATAAAAACTAAAATTCAGGGAGCCCCTACACAGAGCCAAGGCTTGTGCTTGTGTGAGTACGGTGAGTATGTTCATGGGCAGGTAAATGTGTCAGTGTGTGCAAGCATGTATATGAATGCATGTTTGTGTGGGCATGGGATGACGTATATGAATATGTTCAAGTGCAAGCAGTGTGTGAGGGAGGAATGGGTGAATGTGTGACTGCGTGTGAGTGTGTTCATGTGTGGGTGATTGAGCACGTGGCAGTGACTGTCTACATATGAATGAGTGCACATGAGCATGTCTGTGTAGGGAGGCGAAGGTGTGTGTGCTCATGTGTGAGTGAATGCATGACCACGCTTGTGTACTTCAGTATGTTGTGTGGAAATAAATGTGCAACACAATAGCATGTGCACATAATGTGTGGATGTGGACATATGGCCACGAGCATATCTACATGGCTGAATGTGTGACTGTATGCCACCATGCAAGTGAATTGCAAGCATCTGTGTGAGCTCATTTGTGTGACTGAATAAGTTTTTGTGTCTGTGAAGATTTGTTGTGCTTGTGAATATGTGAACATGTTTATGAGTGGGTTCTTCTGTATTCTGAATGTGTCTTTGTATATATGAGCATGTGTGTATATAAGTGCATTAATGTGTGAAGTGTGATGTGTGTTTGTAGGTCAACTGATGCATGAGCATGTTTCCGAGTAAATCAGTGTGTGAACATGTCTCTATACATGTGTTAGTGTGTGCATGTATTTGATTGTAAGTGTGGAACAAATGTGTGACAGTCTATTCATGTTAGGATGTTTTTTGCCTGTCCATGTATGAGTGAATGCATGAGCATGCTCATGGTTGTAAACTAGCTGTGTCGACATGAGTGTATGTTTGTGTATGGTGATGTGTATGTGCATTCATATGTACACGCATGTTCTATGTGTGAATGCTCATGTTGGCGTGAATGCAGAGGACTGTGTATGCTGTGCTTGTCCTTGTCAAATTTGTATGTACACATTTTCATCCTGTTAGTGTATGTGAACGTGTTCATGTATTTTCTTATGTGTGAGCATATTTCTGTGTGTGTGAGCATAAGAAAGGATGTTGAAGGGTGTCTTCATGTTTTTGAGTGAATGAGGGTGCTTGTGTATGTGGGCATGTTTGCATATGTGTGTTTTTATGTAATGGTGAATTTGAGTGTTATCCCAGATGTAGGCATATTTGAGAGTGAATGCATGAGTAAGTCCATGTGTGTGTTAATTTGTGCATGTGAGTGTTAATGCATGAGCAAGTTTGCTAGTGTAACTAGGTATGTGGACGTATTTCTGTGAATGTGTTATTCATGTGTGTGTGTGCATTTGTAGGTGTGTTCTTGTGAGCATATTTGTATATGAGTGAATGTATCTCGTGTATGTGTCATTATGTGTGCTAATGTGTTTTCACAAGCATGACTGAATCTGAGTATGCTCATATATATGAACATGTTTGTGTATAAGTATTAACATGAGCCAATTTGTGACCCTGGTGCATGTTTATCATATATGGCTGTGTGAGCAGGTGTGTGAGTGTTGTTTGTGTCTGTGCACAACTGAATGTGAGCATGTTTTTCGGTGAGTGTGAGCACATTTTTGTGTAGCATGTTTATGTACAAGCGTGTAATTGTGTGTACCCATGTGTGAGTGAATCTGTGTATGTGAACCTGTTTGTGTGTGAATGTATTAACATGTCCATGTGTGTGCTGAGCATGTTTGTGCATATAATAATGTTAATGTTCCATCATTGCATACGAGTGGATGCTGTTCCTGAGTGTATTCCTGTGAGCTACCATATCTGTGAGCGTGTTTGTGCATGAGTAACCGCTATATATGTTCATGTTTGTGTGAGGGGGGTACGTGTCCCTGTGTGCTCTTGCTTGCGTGGGCGTGTCTGTGAATGGGGGTGGATTTGTGAGTGTGACCATGAGAGTGCGCATATCTAGTGTGTGACCAAGTATGTAAGTCTGTGTACCTCCTAGGTTTTCCTTGGCTGGGCCAGCTGTTAGCAGAGTGCACTGGCTAGACTCCAAGGGTTCGGGTGTGGGAATGTGGAATGGACTCTGAAGAACTGTAGACAAACACATTTTTATTGTTCCCTCGCAGCCCTGGGCTCTCTGACTGGCCCGCAGCACAGCTGTTCTTGGTGTGTCACCTCACACTGCTGCTAGGGAAACACATGTGATGTTCGCAGTCCACTGCTGCTTCCATTGTAGGCTGAATACCCAGAAGCTAAGCTGCAAAGAGGGAAATGTGGTATTCCAAGGCCAACGCTTCAAAGAGCACAGTGCTGCTGGGTATAAACATATGAATGGCAGCCTAGAAGTAAATGGGCCTCTGTGCTAGGGCACAGCCAGGACTCTAGCCTTCAGGGCTATTGTGAACAAGCCCCAGGAAAGGGCTGTGTAGTGAGGAGTTTCTAGGAATGCAAATATTGATTACTGCCTCTCAGCCCTCCATGTGCCCTTAGAGGCTCGCAGCTGTGTTACATGGGCAGCAAGCCCCGGAGGGGCTCAGCAGCTAGACCTACCCCCCTGCTGCTCCAGTTAACTTCCCTGGACCTTTCTGCACCACACATGAAGCCCCTTCAGGATGGGGAACACTTTGCTGTGAGCCTACAGAGCGGGCACAAAACGGCCCACAGGTCCCTTTGAGATGCAGCGCCATTCTCCTCATGAAGACATGACCCCTGGTTCCGGATGGGGTCAGGCCTGTAGCTGTGTCACTGTCCTTTGGTAGACCGAGGAAGACAGGAAAGGAAGCTAGGGTACTCACTTTCCTCCTCTTGCCCCATTCATGGTCTGTGTTGGACCAGGTACCAGGCTAGCGGGAGCCCTCAGAGCTGCCTTGGCTGCTTTCCCAGGTGAGTGCCATGGCTGCTGTTTCACCTGGATCACAGTCAGGTCAGGCCCCTGCTTACAGTGTGTGCGTGTGTGCTTAGGGCAGATAAGCCCCAGACTTCTACTCCAAGTCAGGTACAGAGGCTGTGCAAGAACTGCTGGGATTCCACATGCTGAAGGCCTCAGCCTAGCTGTCCTTTTGCTGGACTCCTGCCACATGCCTACCAAACAACAGTCCGGTGTAGAGTCCCATGCTAGCAGATCCTAGGCTGTCCCTGCCCTCCTGGCTTCATCTGCTGTTTGGCCACATGATCTGTCTTCAGGCAACCCGCCCTAAAGCGGTAGGGTGAAAACGCTTGGGACTCAGGTGTTCACTGGGCAGCCTTTGCTGAGAAACAGGAGGAGGCAGGAGAAGATGAAGCAGTGACTGCCTTGAACCCGCACACCCTACCTTCCCACCCATTCCACCCTCCTGTACCCCACCCTCACCCGCCATGTCTTTTTCAGCTTACTCTGATCCCCAGCCATGTACTCCGACTTTGTCACTAGGGCACCTACACAATGGAACTGCTGCCCTTGCAGGGTCAGCTTAGAAAGAGTCTGCCTCTGCCCTCTGGGCCACAGCGTCATGGTGCAGGCACCTGGATCCCTTGGACTGTTCCTTTTGTGCTCATACTTGGGGGGAGCAATGGGACAAAGGGGAAGCATGGGTCTTGAAACTCAGGGCTTCCTTGGTGCCTTTCCAGGACCAAACTAGCACTCTTGGACGCCCATGGGTTCTAGCCCAGCAGCAGATCCTCCAGCTTTGTGCTGGATGGGCAGGGCCACTGTGAGTCCCTAAGACCTCTATTCACATGCAGGAACAGGCACTGTTAGCAGATGTTAACCCTTTTCTGTGAAGATCTTCCTGCGGGAAGCTGGGTAATAGTTTTGTCTTAGTCTCCCTGCTTTTCACATTCTGCTCCTTTTGAGCTAGAAAGTGACATTCATTTTTTTTGTCTTTTTCCTTTTTATCGGTACCAGGGATCGAACCCACAACTGCCTGCTTGCAAGGCAGGGGCTTATGCCTCTGAGTTAAATCCCCAGCCCCGAAGGTGACATTCCTATTCAGCATGCCTTTTCTTTTGTCAGTTCTCAGTCTAGGCTTCTGGGTGTCCCCTGGAGCAGAGAATCCCAACAGGTGTTGTGTGGGGTCAGGCTAAGTGGCCCTCACTTACAGCTGTGTGGTCTGGGCTAAGCAGAAATCTAGGGAGAAACTGAGGAAGAGATTCCCGGAGGTCTCTGAGTCAGTTTCCTTGTCATTTCTTATGACTAAGCTAGGGCTCAGAGTGCTAGGCTGAGGCCTTGGTGAGGGCAGTTAGCAATCCTGGGTTCCTGTGGTGATCAGGTTGGATTTCATAAAGGTTACACTGTGTGCAGTGTTTTGAAGGGACTGAAGTTGGTAGGTGCTGACAGCCTGGGGCAGGGTAGCCAAGACAGAAGTGCCCAGGGTGGGCACTCATATCACTCACAATGCACAGAGAACCTTGTTCAAACTGAAGAATACACGTTCTCCCCCTAGATGGACTAGAGAACTGTAGCCCAAGAAGCTAGGTGCTTTGCTCTGTGCACCCAGTTCTTGCAGGAAGTGGGGGAAAATGCAGTGAAAAGGAGGCCTGCACGGGGGACTGGCTCCTGAGGGCAGGAGCAGTGGGGGCTGGTCAGCTAATGTGGTGGGGCTGGCTGGGTCTCAGCCCTATGCCACGTGCAACAAAAGGCCCTCATGTCTACCATGGCTTACCTCCAAAATTCGGTCTCAGCCGGACGTCATATTTCGACAGCACCCTGTCCAGAATCTTGTGAACCACAGATTGATTTGCACAATTTTTGCTGAAACAGAGAGGTAATGAGTAAATGCTGGTTGAGTGTGGTCAACTGGCCAGTGGCTGCATTGCCAGAGCCCTCCCTGTGCATGGACATGCTCAGACAGGTCCAGTCATACATATGTGTATCTGCTCCCTCCCCTTCCTCCCCTCCCCTCCCAGCGGTGAGTCAGCCAGAAGCACAGCTGTGACGCACTCTTCTTTTCCCTTCCCCTCCTCCCTCCCATCTTTTATCCGGAGGGTGGAGCATGGGGACTGGGTCCCTGTTACCGGGCAGGACTAGAGGGTGGGGGAGGAGAGCAGGAGCCTGGGCAAATGGCGGCCCTAAGAAAACTGCATTGCTTCAGTCCCCCAAGGAGCCACCTTGAGATCAGCCCAGATGCTGTTTTCCACATTGGTGGGCGTCCTCCTTCCAGGAGCACCCATGGCCCCAGGAAAAGTCATCTCCCACTCTCCAGTACCCTCCTGAGCTAAGCTGATATCCTGCAGCTCAGAGCCACATGTGCCCCTACTTGGGACAGGCTGGGCATTTTTGTCACGTTTACGTCAACCTTGTTTTTGTATACGTCTGCTTTTCAGATCTGGCATATGGCTTATGATGCAGAGAGAGCCTTGTTCATGAGGCAGAGATTTATGACCCCAGTGAACCAAACCATTTCAGGTTCTTGGGCTCAAGGCTGTACTCTAAAATATCCATTCTGGCCCAGAACAGGTGCTTCCCCCTGGAGGGGCCTTGGCTAAGCAAGTGGAAGTGGACCCAGGGCAGCTCTGCAGGGAGCTGGCCTTTCCAGAGATCTCTTGTGCTCACACAATTCATCTAGGGCTCTTTTTTCCAAAAGACTGACGAAGAGAACAGGTCTTGGGCATCACTGTGACTCTGTGACGCACTTCTGCAAATGTGTGCTTGTGAGTGCATGTGCGCGTGAGCGTGTGTGCATGAGTGCGTGCGTGCATGTGTGCGCGTGCATGTTCAGTGGCGCAGTCTGATATGTTGGGTTGAGGGCACTGCAGGGTTGTCTGCTAGAACCTTGCCTCCCTTACACCTCCCTCTTTTTTATCTAAATACACATTCCATTCGGCTTGCCATTTAAAATTATTCTTGATCTTCCTCAATCATAAAATTTCATTTCCTAACACTCTAAAGTGTGCACATGAATTATTCCTGAATTAAAGCAACGCATTCCCGCCTGTTTCCAACGACACAGTTTCCATGTGCCAGTGCTCAGGATCTGTTGCCACCACAAATACACACTGTGTGTGATCCATACGTGAAGGGCGAGTGTTTAACATGTCTGCAGCTGTTCACGGACCCACACAAACTTCAATCAGACAGCAAAAAACCTCACTCCTCACCTGTTTTCACAGGCCATGGGGTTACAGGGTTATAGATCGTGGATCACAGTCTGGACTTCCCCAGCCCGAGTTAATAATTTCTTCCTGTTGCACTGGAAAGAGCCCCTCGCCCCACAACGCGCACTCCCGCACACACGCACACGCACTCACACCCGTGCACCAGTCTCGGACTCAAACAGGTGTCTCTTCTGTTTGTTTAAAAATTACCCATCCTTGGCCTGTCCCACAGGTACCAAAAACGCAACCCAGGAAAGCTGTCCCAGGGAACCTTAGTTCCCGGTGATGGCAGGGCAGGCTGTAGGGTGAGGACACCCCCGCCCGCCTGTGGCGTGGGCACACGCGGGGTGCAGTGGGGTGCCGCAGTAACAGGTGGGCTCAGGGCTCCATCTCGCGCGCGGGGCCCTCATTCCCACCCCATTCCCCGCAGGAGTCACCCGCTAGAACTTAGGGAGCCTGGATCGGGCTCCCCCTGTGTTCCACCCAAGCCCACCCGTCCCGGGGGGCCGTGGCCATCTGTGCCCGCCGCGTCCGAGCTGGCGGCGCCCACTTACCAGTTAAAGATGTCCAGGAAGTCTTGGGGCACTCTGGAGAACTTGAAGTTCGGGGTGGGACTGGGCTTGTCGCTGTCCGCGAGCCAGGTCCTGATGAGCAGCATGAGCACGCCGACCCGCAGCACGGCTCGGAAGCCCATTGCTGCGGCTCTCTCTCCCCGGGAAGCAGAGCAGAGAGCGAGGGACGGGGCCGCCCGGGTGGGACCGTTAGCCCTCCCGCAGAGTCGCCCTTGCGGAGGAGCTACGGGGGCGCGGGAGTCGGGCAGGAGCCCGGCTCTCAGGGAGAGCCGGGAGGAGCGGGCCCGGAGCAGCGCGAGGTGCGCTCCGTCTGCGGCCGCTCCGGGCTGCGACTGGGGATGGGGCGGGGCGCGCGGCCAGCTCCGCCCACTCCGACGGCAGCACCGGCCCAACCAATCCGGCAGGTGCCAGGCGCCGCACAAAAAGGCGCGCGCTCCTGCCTCCTCCTGCGGCCCTCGCGCGCTGGCCCCCCGCCTCTCCGGCAGCCGCAGTGCTCCCGGCCCGCTCCCGACACAAGCAGGGCGGGGCCGTCGGGGGTAAGTAGGGCGGCGGGCTGTGCTGCGGTGGCCGTGCGCTGTGTGCTTCCTGGGCGATCTTGTCCGGGGGTGTGGGCATTTCACTGGCGTGACCGAATCTGCATTCTGAAAGACCTGGCACCCTTCGGGACCAGGAAGTATGCCACTGCTGATCACTCCCAGACAGTCGCCCGAACCCGCCTCTGGGCCCGTGGAAGGGGGCAAGCGGTGTTTCTTGTGACTCCTGTCCTCCACAGCGATGGAAATTAGGCCCCAAGGGCCCAGGGTTCCTTGAAGACTTACATTTTCCAGAGTGCTCTTTGCCCCAAGTTTGGGTTCTTGGGGGGGGGGGGTTCCCAGGAAACAGAAAGGATCCACCAATCGAGGCCTCCCTGAGATGAGATTGTCAGTGGGGGAGACAGTGTTTTCCCCAAGAAGGGAAAAAGGCAAAGGTCAGTGCTTAGTATGGGGACCAGACCACGTCGGCGCCCCTGCATCAGCCGAAAAGCCCAAGCCTGGTTATTTTTACTAGATGATTCTTTCCACTCTTCAGGATCTATCCTCAAAGGATGCGGAATGCCTTCACCCAGCTCCTTATCTCTGACAAAGGCACCTCAGTCACGGTCTACATCCCTGACCCTCTCAAATGAAACCATTGAAAGGGGTTCGGTTCACACTTGATTAACTAGGAACACTCGCACTTGGACACAACCTCCATTCGCCTTCCCCCAGTTCTTGGGGACCTGAGCTGAGATTATTTTGACCCCCAGAGCCTCCAGTGCTTGGTTGCCCCAATGTTTTGTATAACTGAGGGTTTAAGTCTTTACTTTCCCCTTATAAGAAACACTTTAGGCACATGTCATACTTTCCCGCCTTCTCTGCCCACCTCCCTGCTTCCTCTGCCAGCCCATCTTTCACCACCCCTCTTCCGCCAGGCGTCCTGGACAGATGAGGGTCACTTCACGTCATTTTGTTCAGCAACTTGGATTGTAATGTGGGGACACCAAGATCCAGAGAGTGAAAACGGATGGGCCCAAGGGCCAAACTACACACCGTATTTCCCGGTTCTCCTACTTGGAGAACCGCGCGTTTTCAGGGTAAACTAGCTTCAAATGGAAGTTCAGACAACCACCACCAGGTGGGAGTAGATTTGTTTGGATGCAGGTCTCTGGCAGCAAGGAATCAAGTTCCACAGGGGACGGTGGGTTCCTCCTTTGTCAGGGAAAGGGAGCTTGAAGCTTGAAGAAGTTTTGCTCCTGGGTGCCATTGTGATTATGCAGAGTGCCAAAACCATGGTGAAGATGGATTCACTCCCAGGACTGAAATCCCAGGGGGGCCCTCCCCCACTTCTGCTCTCCCTGGAGGTTAAAGCTTCGTAGAATTGTCTGTCTCACAAGATGAAAAAATAGCCCCAAATGCAACAAGAGACAGAACAATGCACTCTAATTTGTACTTGTTGAGCTTTTGTCTAGTCAGTTTATGGCAATATCCATAAATACCCGGATTGAATATGGGATCGTGGTGGAGGGAGAGAGCAGTGGCCAGGGAGTTAGCCTATCTGTGTGTTTTGACACTGGAGGTTTGGGGTGGGGGTGGGGACGTCCTTTGGCAGGTGGACAAGAAGTGAGGCAAGTAAGAGAGGGGTGATTCGGTGGTCAGTCTGTCACCCAATCAGTATACAATAAATCCTTGTTAAATGAAGCAAGAAAGAGAGCGTGGGACCTAATTATCCAAATGAAGTCACTTGGCTTTCATTGTGGAGAGATAGCTTTGGGAAGACGTGTCCAAGGGAAGAACACAGTCACAGTGGTACTTTGGAAGAATCCTTCTGACACTCTGGGAAGCTGGAAGCAAGGGCGGCTGAGGGGAAGGAGAGCAATTGGAAAGGTGCTGTGTACCCCTGCGCCTGGCAGTGGCAGCTGGGCAGGGGGGACCAAGTGTCCCAATGAGGGCAGCTGAATAAATGGAATGAAAGAGAGAAACAAATCGTCTTCAGACAGAATGAAGGGATAATGAGGCTGACAGCCGGAAGGCAAGAATCCAGAAGGAACAGCACCGAAAGCCACTTCTGCTCTGGGGGCTTTTAATGAGTTGTGGTTTTGGTGGCATCATGGAGAATGGGCACAAAATTCAAAGTTCAAGGCTTAACCAAACAGTACATTTGGTAAGCTTTCTCACCACTGGCAGCCGAAACCTTGGGCAGTACCCCCTTTTCAGCATGTCAGTGGTCCAGGAGTAATGCGTCCTTGTGGACTTTCCTGTGGAGATCCGCATGGCCTGAAGAACCCAAGGAATTGGAAGTTCTGCTCTTAAAGTGGCCTTAGACAAAGAATGTTCCTGTACATTTGAAAATATCACAGTCAATGAAAATACTTTCTAGAGCCTGGGATATAGCTCAGCATCAAAGCGCCTGCCTGGCATGCACAAGGTCATGAGTTCGATCCCCGGTACCAAAACCAAACAAACAAATCAAACCAAAAACCCAGAAAATACTTTCTGTAGGAAGGTGTTACCATCCTGAACCTAGAGTCATTTATACAATATTATTTATTCAATAATATAACGGTGCACAGTCAAAGATATGCTCACATAAAATTGGAAGTACATTGGAAATCCAGTAAAAAACAATAGAAAACAAAAATAAACCTACAAAGGCTTCAGATATCAGACTTATGTGACATATGCCACAATAACTCTGCTTTATTGTATTCCATAAAATAATAAACAAGCCTGGAAATATCTTCAGGGAGCAGGCAATCATAAAAAGTGATATAGCAAGTTTTCAAAAGAATTGAGTAATATGTCTATAACTAAAAAACCCTACTAACAAAACTTGAGAATTTAGTGGTTGGGTTGAACAGAGGGCTAAACTCGACCAAAAGGGAATTATCGACTTGGAATATACGGTACAAGGAATTGTTCAGTGTTCTGGCAGGAGAAACAAGTTACACTGGAGAAAATAAAGAGGGAGGATAAGATATGCAATGACTAGAGTACGAGGCTGCCATACATTTGACTGTAGCTGCAGAAGGGTGGAAAGAAAAGCGGAGGAGGAGATGATTGCTGGGAATTCAAATGTACCCACTGCAAGCAACCTAATGAACTGTGGGAAGGAGAGACTCAGACTGCGAGTTGGGAATTCGACCCCAGACTTTAAAGTGCTTTTAATCAACTTTTCTATGAAAGCTTATTTTCTAATGATGTTATCAATTTCATTACCAGTTGACAAAATGCATTCGTTAAAAAATTGTACTTGCTAGAACAACCTGACACGTAGGAGCCCTTCCGAGTGGTCATAGTGGGAAAGCTATTGTCCTATAATTATATGTCCTGTCCCTCGTGGGCCACAGAAGAGATACATATTCTTCATGGATGTGCAGTGCAAGTGGCAGCTGAATTTGAAGGCTGGAGAAATGTGTTTATGTGTGATTTTTGTAAGAAAGCAGAATAAAGCCAATCTTTGGAGAAAACTTTCTTTCTCCTCACCACCCCCTCAACTGTTGCTCAGTTTCTAAGGCCAAATCTAGAAAATGAACAGTTCTGTGGGCCTTCGAGTGTCTTGCTACACCTTCAGGATAAACCGTGTTCTTATTCACTCTCGCTCAGCTATGTAACGCTGGACTGAAATAAAATTCCTGCGGAGCTTTGCGTTTGTAATAAACAAAGCTAAAATGCAGTGGGCTGTTGGGAGAGTGCGTACTCTTTCTTTGTTACTAGGATTATTTTTAAGTATACATCTTGTTGGGGATGTGGTAGAGGAAAGTCTGCTCATGTGGGAAGTTGCATTAGAGTGTCTGTGTTTGTTTCAATATCCTTGCTGCATTTATTTGCCTTCAGAAGTCTTCTTACGTGCTCCTAAGAGTGAAGGCACAAACCTCCCTTCCCTTCAGCAGTTGGCATGTGGCCAGTGAGTTTGCGCTGGCTCACGAAGAGACACGGTGCTGGACCTTTGGTTCTACGTGCCCACGGTTCCTCCTCACTTTATTCTGCCACCCAAGCCCGTGTAAACCTCCCCTTTAGTTGTTTTAGGGTCTTCCCTCCCTTCTAGTGGAAGGACAGGAGCAGGAGCAGGAACAGGGAGAACGCTCTGCTAACTCTCAGGTTTTCCCTCCTGCTCCAGGGACAGGCTCTAACATACACCATGAAAAGAAAAGAGCATTTGGCTACAAAACCCCAAGATCCAGATTGGAGCTCTAGCACCAAATACCCAAACACCTGTCAGCCTCTGAACCTCAGCTCGCCCACCCGAAGAAGGGTGGTGGCGGTGGCGGAACAATCTGGACAGAAGGGATCTTATCCTTCCCAATTTCCTAGCCCTGCGGCCTCACCTGTCGCACCCCTCTGGCCTTGGGGGCACTGGAGTTTCTAGTTGCGTCCACGAAATGGCTGTTGGTTACTACCACATTTATCCACCAGGGGGCCTCAGCTCTCCTGGTCTAACTGTGGAAGGGACCTTGCTGTTTTATCTAGTTTCCCTAAATCCAAGGGAGCCAGGCTGATGTTTATGAAGAGAACCTTCTCGAAAGCTCAGCGAAACGGTGGTGGTGGTGATGCTGATGGAGATAACCGCAAGGAGAACAGACTTCTAAGGGAGTGAGTTTTAGTGTATGGATAGATGGGTTTCTATTTCTTTTTTGTACTGTTAGGGTTGGGTCCATTTTATTTTAATTGACACAGTAATTCTGTGTGTAAATGGGATTTCATTTGCAGGATGTAATGTAAGTGAAATAAGCCACTCGTGAAAGTTAAACACCTTCGGGTTCATTCATGTGTTCCCTATACAGTTCTTGCTATCTTTAGTCTTTTTGAGAATAGTAGGAAAGGTAGGTGATGTTCCTAAGGTGGTTTTGAGTTGCATTTCCACCATGATAAGTAGTGTTGAACCTTTTGTCATATATCTGTTGGCTGTTTGTATGTATTTGTTATTGGAAAACTATTTAAATCTATTGCCCACTTTTTATCAAGTTATTATTTTGTGGTGTTTTAAAAATTCCTTACATATTCTGGATATCAAATCCTAGTCAGAGGTATATTTGTCAAACAATTTTTCCCATTTTGAAGTTTATCCCTTCCTGTGGTGGTCATTTCTTTGCTGTACAAATGCTTTTTAGTTGATGTAATTCCATTTGTCTATTTTTTTCTTTTGTTTCCTATGCTTTTGGGGGTCTCATTAAAAAGAAAAACCTTGTTCATTTCAGTGTCTCAAAGTATTTATCCTGTTTTCTACTAGTAGTTTCATAGTTTTGTGGCTTACATTTTAGCCTTTGATCCATTTTGAGGTTATTTTCATACATGGTCAAAGATTGGGTACACCTTTAATAAACTGGAGTCCCAGCTGCCACCTACCACTCTGCTCTTCAGCAGCACCAGGCCACTCCTGCTTCTCTTTCCAAGTGGCAAGAAGTAGGGAGGATCCTACAAAAAACCTGTACGTGGGCAGCCCTCACAGTTGCGGAGGGTGCAGCCCGTGTGGCCATATGTGGCGCTCTGGTGAGGAGAGCTCCGTTCTTAGGCGCCCCCTGAGCCTTCCGAGTCTTGGATGTGTCCTCCACTCATTGTCAGTTCTTCTGACCCCCTTTGGCTCCTAATTTTTAAACCATTGGGTCCTCAACTACATTTTCTTTGCTTAAATTCTGTATGACCACATATTCCTTTGGCAGCAACATGCTCTAAACTTGTTAGCAGTAATAATTATAATAAGGCTTTTAATTGGTCATCAACTCTGGCCCCTTGTACTTTCTCACATTGCTCCCAATGGTACTTTTCTCCACGGTTTCCGAGACACAGTTAACAGTGCTCACCAGATATTCCTGGTGCTCAGTTTACCCTCTAGGCCAGTTGAGTGGAGCCAGGTGACTAGTTTTCAGCCATGCAAGGAAAGGATAACAGGTGCACACTGTTTTCAGAGTGAGCTTTGGGATGTCACTTCAGCTTTACCTGTCCTCTCCCAGGGGATCTTGAAAGCCAGGTGTTGAAATTGTGACTTCAAAACTGGAGAGAACCTAGATGCTGAGTCCTAGATGGAACAGAGAGGAGATGGCCTACATCTGATCTGTGAGAGCTGGAAATAAAGCTTTGTTATGCTAAAACTCCTAAAATTTAGGGATTTCTTTTCACTTCAGCAGACTTCATAGGTAACTAACTCATTTCCTTGCCTTCTCCCAAAGCCTGTATGTTCATCACAAGGGCCGTGCATAACAGTTTCAACAAAGAGTTAGGGTGCCAGTGAGACCAGCATGCAGTGCATGAGGAGAAAGGAATAGGAGATGGGAGCAGATTGGAGACAGGGTCAGGTCCTGAGACATGGTAAATGGCTGTAAGACTTTTGACTTTTACACAGGGAAGTGGGAAATGACATGGAGTTGTACACACAGGAGTGACATGATCATACTTGTATTTTTGAGGAATGGCATATTTGGGGGAAGAGGCTGTGGGGGAAGGTAAGGGCAGAAGCAAGCAGGAAAGATTTGGATGTGGTTTGGATGTCCCCCTCAAACAAATGCATCAGAGGTTTGGCTCACAGAGTGACAGTGTTGTAAGATGGTGTGGACTTTGTTTTGTTTCATTTTTTTTTCTTGAGACAGGGTCTTGCTGTATAACCCAGGACAGCCTTGAACTCACAGTGATCCTCCTGCCTCAGCATCCCAAGTGCTGGGATTACAGGCATATACTATCACATGCAGCATGATGGTGTGAGCTTTTGAGAGGCTGCTAGAGAGCTCATGGATCCATTTTTGTGGGCCATGCACTCAAACATTCCTCCTAAAATCCTGGTTAGTGTTTGAAAGAGAATTGTTATAAATGTCTAAAGCTGGTTGCACCCAGTTTGTCTCTGGTTTCCTGTTGTTTTGAGCTGTAATCATTTCTTCCCACTTGTTTCCTTACCATTTGTCACAGGACTCTCAGAAGAGCCTGTATCATGATGTTTGGACTTTCAGCCTGTAAAACTGTGAGCTTAATAAACCTTTTTTGTTTGTAATGACACCTCTCTAGGGTACTTTGCTGTAGTAAGAGTAAGTTGACTAACACATAGAAACATCAGTTGGGAAATTACTACAAAAACACAAGTAACAGATGATGGACTCAGACCAGGGTGGTAACAGTGAAAGTGATGAGAAGTAGTCAAGTTGTCACTGAGTTGAAGGATTTCCAAATGGATCAGATATAGGGTGTTAAAGAGAGGAGTGAAAAAGGGCTTTAAGAGTTTTGGTGTGATCAACTTGAATAATGGAGTACCATCCAGTGATTTGGGTTAAAACTCCTATGAGGAAGATGTTAAGGTACATGGGAAACCAATAATTTGCCTTTGAACATATTAAATTTACTTCTGTATTAGGCATGTAAATGATGGTGCATATAAATTTAAGTATACGTGAGCCCTTTCTCTGCCTAGCAGATTCCTACTCATCCTTAAAGGCCCAGCCCAGCTGTGCTGTAGCAATTTCCAACTGATCCTGCATAGATAATGGCTCCTTCTCTCGTGTTACAAAGATGCCTTCAGTAAACTTCTAGAATAGTGATTTGCTCATGTGCTGCCTTTTATCTCTCTCCATGATAGGCTGGAAGCTCCTTTGGTTCAGGGACTGTTTCCCATTCACCTCATGTTTGCCTGGAACCCAGTCCAGGTCTAACTTAAGCTGTGGTAGGTACTTGAAACATCTATTGAGTGAGGCATCCAACAAACCAAGAGAAGAAATGGCTGTGCTGTCTACTGACTCATCAGAAAGCTCATCAGTAAGAACCTGAGCGCCACATGTTGGGGGTCAGGAGTGAATACAATGGCACTGCTGCGTGACTTTGTTTACCTTTCATTTTAACAGCTTTGTCACACATTTCTCAAGTGTTTTATGATGAAAGGGTTCTAGAATTGTGCCTTGAACAGACTCTGCTCCTTTTCTAGGAGTCAGTGAAGTTTATAGGGAGACGGATTTTGGCCTAGACATACTTCTAATGAAGAAGGCATCAGAGTTAGATATAGGGGCTCGAATCCCAGCTCTAGCCCTCATCAGCTGTGTAACAAGTCACTTTCTTCCTTTGATACTCAGTTTTCTCATATGTAGTAGCATTTGAAGTTGTGTGGATTAAGTGAGATCAAGTCAGTAAATAATCTATCACACTTACTGACATAATATTTGTTAGGGAAGAGTGTGTTAGTTGTTAGTGTGTCTAGATGTCCCCCTCACAAAGCATCATGGGATCATAGGTGGAGTTTTTTCAGAGGTGGCTGTATCTAGGGTATGTGATACTGGGATTAAGTGTGTGTGATTACTAAATTAGTTCACTGATTGATTTGGCATCTTTCTGGGTATGGATAATGGCAAGGCCCACCCTGGGTGTGGGTGGCACCATCCGAGGGCCAGATAGCCTGGAAGGGATAAAGGGGAGAGGCTTGTTGCTGCTGGTTCACTACTCTGCTGCCTTCTGACTGCCACACCGTGATCTGTTTCTCCTCTGCGATGCCCCTCACCGTGCCACCCTGCCTTGGAGCCAGTCGACTATGGACTGAAACCTCTACAAACTGTGAGCCAAAGCAACCTTTCTTTCCTTAACTTTGGGTGTCCAGTATTTTGTCTCAGCAACCAGAAAAGTAACTAAGACAGAATGGATGAAAGAGAAACACTATTGGGGCAAGCCAAAGATAGAATGAACTCCCCACCACCGGAGATGTTCAAGGACAGACCACACTTTGTGGAAATAGAATAGAGAGGATCCTGATGGTGGGACCAGCTAAAAATTGAGATCCTATCCAATCGTGAATTTTGTCATTTTAAGAATGTCATGTGTTAGAAATGTAGACATAAAGGTTTTGATGAACTCCCCTGCATCATAGTGAAGCACTGTGCTCAAAAGGGTCTTTATGGGGTCATTGGTCTAAGGGTAAGAGGACAAGCCTTGTGAGGTTTGTGTGTGCAGTGATGGGGGCAGGGCTCCTGCCTCAGGTCTAAGAGCCACTGTCAGCTGTGCTTCTTGTCTCATCCTTGTTTTCTTCCAATAGTTGTGTAAGCTCCTGAGGAGACTGGACGCTCACTTTCTGCTTCAGTTAGTCAACTGGGGCCTCCCATGCTAATCTCCTGTTTGCTGTTTGCACTTTTGTTGTAATAGACTCCCATTTGGGGAAAAGACTTTAGAAGGAGGCACAGGCAGAGTGTTTGTTAGTTAGCTTGGCTTTTCTGTGCTGCTTACCATGTCCTTGGCACTTTGACCTCGGAGGCTGTCTCCTCAGCGCTCCCCTCACACCAGCTCCCGTTTCCACCGTGGGCATTCATCCTTGGCGGAGTCTCTTTAGGACCCTTCCAATTGGCTTTCTCCCCTGCTGGTCACTACCTTTTACTCCAGCCTGCATTCAAGCCCTTCACCATCTCACTCCAAACTACCCTGCTCGCTCTTTCCTCCTCTTTCTAGCATACACGCCTTCAATCCAAAGGGCCACTAGCCTTGCCCGGAGTAACCCTCGCTTAGCAGATACTCGGTTTGGCACCCCCATCTGTCCAAATCCAGTCCATCTTTAAAGCCCAAGACCAAGTGCCCTTTACCCCAAAGCCAGCTGTTGAGGACTTTTAATCTGTGGGTCTCTTTTCTCACAGTGCCTTTTTTCAGTCTTAATGTATCCATGTATTATTTTCTGTAAAAGCCCATACACTTTCTTTCTCTTATCACTAGCTACATTCTCTCCATATCTTTTCTCATTTCAAAACCAAACTCTTTTGGTCCACCATGATTTCTTCTCTAAATCACTACCTCATTTAACAAACAAACCCAATCAAGGTTTGTGTGGGTTGTGTATGGAAAATAATTTGAACAGCTGACACCCTAAAAGCACAAATTGCATAAGTCATTTCAGGGACTAATTGGTAATGTAGAAATCTGAGTGAAAAATCTTGGGGTACAAATGGTTGATTTCACTGAATGTTGCCTAAGTGCTCTTAATTAATCAACAAGGAAACACGTTTGCTCCCTTAGTGCCCCTTTCTTTCCTTTACTAATGCAGAGTTCAAGGGAAAGTTTCCTTAACTATTTCTTAGCTTCTGAGTTTGACTAGCCTAAGCCTTGGGTTTTTCCTTGGGGATTACAGGATCTTAAAGAATTGACTCATTCTCTAGTTCATTCTTTAGAATATGGGCATGCTACATGCCTTTAATCTCTGGAATTTACAGAGTGGGCTGGCACAGAAGCCAGAGGTGAGGATAGCATTGATTTAGGTAGCATGAATTTTCATAACACAAGCTGAGAGCAACGCACTACAGTTCTGACAGCTGCTTCTTCCTGAGGTAGTTTATGGGAACATTGCCCATTATAGCCAATTGATTCCACAAGACCAGTGATGGCAAACCTTTTAGAGAGGAATGCCCAAATTGCAACCCCAAACCAGCTTCAGCCTGACTGAGGTTTTATTTTAGAAGAAACAACTCAGACATTCACATCCTTTATCTTAAAAGAAAAACAACATGTATGTCATAGGTCCACCATCACTGCCCACATCGCATCCACCGAGTTGAGGGGGCACACGAAGGTCCAGCATACATTACTGGACACACAACCACCAAAGTTATGTTTACTAACATTGGCATCTCTAATGTGTGACAGCAGACTTTCAGATCAGAGTGACCCTTATCCAATCACAGAAGCCGACTCTACAAGTTATTATGTCCAGGAAAGCTGTGTTGTGAATTTGTGGATGCTGCTTAGGTATCTATCAGTTTAGCAAATGAAGTCAAAGTGACCATTTTGTATTCCATCAAATGTAAACATGTTATGAGCACTTCTTTCAAATTAAGTGTATTATTGTGGAATTCTGGTTATGCAAATTTTGCTTCAGGTTCACTTAAGTTTATTAAATTAAATGGAAATGCTTGTTCCAGACACTTCATTTGAAAAATGCACTCCCTGTTCTAGCCCACTGAGCAGGGACTAATAATTTAATTTGATCATCAGAATAGCATTGTAAACTTTTCGGCCAGGGATAAGGGGGCACGATGGATGATGGAGATCAGACTGAATTCTGAAACCAGACTCCTGGGTTTGAATCCCAGCACTGAGGCTTCCTAGCGGTGTAATCTTAGGCAAGTGACTCCACTTCTTTTTGCCTCAGTTTTCACATCTCTAAAGAGAGATAATAAAAGAACTTTCTCATACAGTAAAATGAATGAGTACATGCAAAATACCCAGAGGGTTACTGACTACCTGGTCAGTGTTTCAGCAATTGAAAATCTTTTTCCTCTGGAGCTGGGTGGTCATTTATGAGTAAGAAGGGAAGGAAGAATGTAGGGCACTAGTGCAGGCTGACCTTTACCCACAGTTTCCAGGGTAAGCTTTGGTCAGGAGCAAATGTGTACAAAAGTTTCAAAATCTAAGCCTGGGGCACACAGTGCCTGGAATGTGTTCCAGATGTGTTTGATCCATGCTTGAAGCTCCTAAAGTTGTAGAGATGAGAAAAGGCCTTTTCCTACACGGAATCTAGGAAGGTTTTAAGACCTCAAGTAATGCCAGACTACTAAAATTACTGAGTGCTCTTCATCATAGTTCATCGAAAACTCCTAATGGCCTTCTTAACTTAATATGGGAGTTTACAAAATAACTGCCCACCCATTGTAGGTTTTCTTTGAAATACCTGGAGCACAGTTGTTGCTTTGCCAATCGAGTATAGGGTGTCAATTTCTGAGTAAGACCACTTTGTCATCTTACCCTGGGATTTCTAATGATTCAACTTGGTGCTTTATTATCACTGTGTAATACAGATGTTTCAAATAGTTCTGTTCAAAGCTTTCAGTCCATGTCAAGCTAACTGAAGTCTTCTCTTTATTCTCTAGTCATATGCTTAGGGCAGTTTCTATAGCAGCAGCCTCCACATTTAGAGCTTGCTGTCAGCAGCTTTGTCTCAGATGTCGAGGTAGACAGGGCGCTGCTTCACAATAGAGCGCAGGACAAAATATAGTACAGGGTTTCATCATGTTTTTGGCTTAGTAAGGTAAAGCGGAGTGTATTTAAAAAGACTTTGGAGAGCAAAGGAGAAATTTAGCTCAACACAGTGTTTCTTGGCTTGAGTGAGGCTGGATTTCTGCCCCTCACTTGGAACTAGATTCTGGTTTCTCAGTACTTAAATGGCTACTCAGTGCTCTCTCAAGAATCTAGTGACATCTGACGACACTAGTAATGAGCAAGAAGTCCTAAGACCTGCTTCATACAGCGAGATTCACCAGGCCACTAAATAAATGGATTCAAGGTGACACTGTACTCTTTCCTCCATTCTTTTCTTTCTTGTTTAAAATGTAACAGCTTAATTACAATATAACTGATATACCATAAAATCACTCTATCAAAGTACGATTCAGTATATTTAGAGATGTAAGACTGTCACCTCCAACTAAATTATTTTCATCACTCTGAAAGGAGAAAGGAAAAACCTGTATACATTGAACTCATTTTATATTCTTCCCTATCATCCATTGCCTATCTTGTCAACCACTAAACTACTTTTCCATTCTACAGATATGCCCATTCTGAATATCATCTATATGGAATCACAGAATATGCGGCCTTTTGTGACCTGCTTTTTTTACTTAGAATATTTTCAGTATTCACCCATGTTGCGTCATGTATTAGTCCTTTCTTTTTGTGGATGAAAAATATTTCATTGTACAAATATGTACAATTTTGTTCATCTATTCATCTGCTGAGCATTTGGGTAGATTCTAACTTTTGGTTACTTAGAAAAATGCTACTATGAAAATTTGTATTTTGTCTTGTGCACATGTTGTAAAAATATTTGATTTTAATTCTTTTGGGTATAAACCTGTTATACCTGGGAGAAGAATTGTAGAGTCACACAATAATTTCACACTTACTTTGTTGAAAGCCACTGAACTATTTTTCAAAGATGCTGAACAATTTAAAATTTCTGGAGTGTCTTAGTTTCTTTTCTCTTGTTCCCGGGACAAAATACCCAACACCCAGAATTAAGGAAGGAAAGGTTTATTTAGCTCAGTTTGTGAAGGTTTCAGTTCATAATCAGCTGGCTCCAGGCAGAGTGATATGGCACAGGGGCAGCCATCCATGGCAGCTGAGGCAGGTACCAAAGGCGACAAGAGCAAAAAGGCTAAAAGGGAGGAGCACACCACTTTCTCTCCCTTATATTGTATGGAGGCTATTCACCCCAGGGTGGGTGTAGCACTCACACTGCCAGTCCCAGCATTAGACAACGAACCAATCACAAATACTAGATTCAGCCTCCTTTGAGAGACCTACTTCTCATGATCACATGAGGCTTTGGGGGGAAGCCAGAGACAAACCATAACAAGGAGTAATATATGAGGCCCGATTTCTTTGTATCTTCACCAACACTTATTTTCCATTTTTTCCCAAATCATAGCCATTCTAGTGGGTAAAATAATGTCTTTGGGAAAAGCTGTGCTGAAATACAGTTGACATATAAAAATTAAACATTTAATGAATACAATTTGAAGATTTTAGACATACGTATATTGTTGAGAAACCATTACCACAGTCAAAGCAATGGACATATCGCTGCCTCTAAAAGTGTCCTTTTATGATTTTTTTCTTGTTGTTGTAGTTGTAAGAACATTTGTCACTGAATCTACCTCCTTCTCTTTTTGAGACAGGGCTTTACTATGTAGTTCAGGCTGACCTTGAACTCCCTTTGTAGCCCAGGCTGGCCTCAAAATCCTGTCAGTCCTCTGCCTCAGCCTCCCACATGCTAGGATCACAGGTGTGTACTACCACGACTGGCTGAATCTAACTTCTTAACACATGATTAAATGTACAATACAGTGTTTTTGACTGCAGGCCTTAGGTTTTACGGCAGATCTCTAGAATTCATTCATTTGCAGAATAGAAACTTTATACCTGTCAAATGGCAACTCCCTATTTTTCACTCTTGCTAGCCCCTGGCAACCAATTCCTTGCTTTTGTGACTTTATTTCAGGCATGAATTTATATGTGGAAAATCCTAAAAATCTCACAAAAATTATTAGAATGATGAATGAATTCAGTAAAGTTGCAGGATACAAAATCAACATTAGGAAATTAGTTACATTTTCACCACTAGCAATGAATTATTCAAAAAGGAAATAAGAAAATGATATCAGTTACAAAACCATCACATAAATAAAATAGGAACAAATGTAACCAAAGTGGAAGACTTGCACAATGAAAGCTACAAAACAATGGTGGAAGAAATTTATAAAAATGATATAACTCTGGCTGGGATATAGCACAGTGGCACAAATGCCTGTTTGGCACAAGGTCCAGAGTTTCATTCTTGGTACCAAAAAAGGAAAACAACAACAACAATAGCAACAACAACCCCTCCCAAAATCCCAAAAATGACATCACTGTATGAAACACATCCCATGCTTATGTCTAAGAAGACTTAATATTGTTAAAATGTTCATACTACCCAACAGTTTGCACTTGGGTTCAATGATCTGTGGTTTTGATGCTACCATTATCAAAATGTAATGCCATTTTTCCAGAGATGAAAAAAATCTAAAATTCATTTGGAACAAAAAATAAAAAATAAAATACCCCAAGCGATCTTAAGAAAAAAGGATAAAGACAGAGACTTCACTTTCCCTCATTTTAAAGTAACTTGTAAGAATATGGTAAATAAAATGGAATGGTATGCATAAGACAGAATTGAGGTTCAATGAAAGAAAATAGTCCAGAATAAACTTATGTATATACAGTCAACTAATATAAAACAATGATACTAAGAATACATGGTAGGGAAATGATAGTTGTTTTCAACAAATGTTCATGGGAAATATCCACATGCCAAAGAATGAAAGTGGACCCCTATGTTATACCATAAACAAAATTTAAGTCAAAATGGATTGAAGACTTAAACACGAGACCTAAAACTATCAAACCACTAGAAGAAAATAGGGGAAAAGCTTTTTGACAATCATCTTGGCAATGTGTGCATGACTATTACCAAAGAAACATTCACAATGAAAAAAAAAACAAATAATGCAATTAAAAATAGCTAAAAGGGTTGCATCAAAATTTCTCCAGAGAAGGCATACACATTGACAGAAGATATATGAAAAGGTGCTCAATATCTCTAGTCATCAGGGAGATGTTAAATCACAATTAGATATCAACTCTCACCTGTTAAAATGACTATCATAAAAAAGAGAAGAGATAACAGGGCAAGAACGTAGAGAAACTGGAACCTTTATAAACCGGTCATGGGAATGAAACGGGTAGGGTATCTACAGAAATTATGGAGGTGCCTCAGAAAATTTAAAAATAAACCATCATATGATTCATGAATTCCAGTTCTGGTCCTATATCTGCAAAAGCTCAAATGATATCTATACTCCCTTATTAATTGTAATGTTATTTGTACTAACCAAACTATAGAAAAAATCCAAATGCCTATCAAAGTGGAATAGATAAAGAAAAAAATGGAAGTGTCATACAATAGAATACTATTCAACCTTACAAAAGAAGAAAATCTTGCCATTTGTAATAACATGAATGATCCAGAAGGACATTACCCTAAGGAGATACAAGCCAGCCACAGGACATTCACTGCATTCTTTTACTTAAACAATGTATCTTTATAGTTTTTATTTGCATTTCCTTATTAACTAATGATGTTGATCATTTTTCATGCATTTTTTTGGTAGTAGGAATCGAACTCACACCGTCGTGCTTGCCAGGCAGTTGCGGTGCAGTTGAGCTATATCTCTGGCCCTTTCGTGTATTTTTGACTGTTTATATCTTTGCATATATATCTATTCAAATTCCTTGCTCATTTACTAGATTATGTTGTTTTTCTATTGTTATCAAATTACAAGAAAAAATGTAAGAATTCTTTACATATTTAGATACTAGAGCCCTATCACATAGTATGTATTTTGCAAATGTTTTGCCATACTGAGTTGTCTTTTCACGTGTTTGATAGATCAAAGATATGAAAAATTTTTTAATCTCATAAAAGTTCAATTTATCTATTTGTTGCTTGTGTTTTTCATGTCATATGTAAGAAATCTGTGCTGAATACAAAAGCATAAAGCTTTACCCCATTTTGGACTGCACCATTTTGTAGTTTCACCTTTTTTTTTTAGTCCCTTGATGTACTTAAAGTGGTTTTTTACACTGTACCAGGTAAGAGCCCAACCACAGTTTTTGACATGTAGGTATCTGGTAGTTCCATCACCATTTGTTGAAAGCAGTATTCTTTTCTCATTCAATACTATTGGAGCTCATAAAAATCAATTGACAAGTATGGGTGTGTTCTTGGACCCTCAGTTGTGGTTCATTGATCTATGTGTCTGTTATTATGTCAATACTGCAACATTTTGATTAATGTGGCTTTGTAGTAAAATTTGAAATTGGAAAATTTTAGTTCTCTAAACTCTGTTCTTTTCCAATATGTTTTTGGTTATTTGTTTTCTCTCGCAATTCCATACAACTTTCAGGAATGGGTTTTTCATTTCTGTGAGAGAGAGCATTGGGAATGTGATAGGAATTTCATTGACTCTCTAGTAGTATGGAAATTGTAACAAAATTAAGACTTGTAATCCAAGACCATGGAATGTCTCTCCAAATATTAGTATCTCCTTTGATTTTTTTCATCACTGGTATATAATTGTTATTGTACAATTCCTTTGCCTCTTGGATTAGATTTATTCATGAGTATGTATTATTTTATTGAGCTATTGTAAATGAAACATTTATTTTATTTTTTTAGGATTATTGACAACTAGCATACAGAAATAGAACTGATTTTTATGGGTTGTTCTCTTACCTTATGAATTTGCCTAGTTCACTTGTTAGTTCTAATATTTGGAGAGTGATATTTTGAGTTTTTCTCTCTGTATGACCATGCAACCTGTGAATAGTTTTACTTCCTTCCCTATTTCAACAGTGCCCCTCCCCACATCTTTCTTGCCTCACAAATTCTTGCAGTATGATTTTGAATGTAAATGACAAAACATTGTCCCTTGATCTTAAGAAAAAACCTTTCAACTTTTAACTGTTGAATATATTGGTGTGGGTTTTTCATAAGTGTCTCTTAATGAGGAAGTTCATTTCTTCTATTTCTAGTTTATTGAGTACTTTTTTATGGACAAGTGTTGGTTTTTGTCAAATTCATTATCTGCATAAATTGAGATGAGTGTGTGATCTTCCCGTTTCATTCTGTCAATGTGGTGTATTACAGTGATTGATTCATATATATTTGCTCCTGAATTTGTGGGACTTTGTCACAAAGAATACTCCCTTTAATATGATACTTTGTTCTATTTGCTAGTATTTTGTTGAGGTTTTTATATCTATGTTTATCAGGGGTATTGACATGTATTTTTTCTTGCGTGGCTTTGGTATCAGGCTAATATTGATTTTATAGCATAAATTAAGAAGTGTTTCCTATTTTTTTTATTTTTTGGGGAGATTGAGAAAGATTAAGTGATTGGTAGAATTTCATAGCCAGGCTAGCTGGGTTTACACTTTGCCTTATTGGGATGTTTTTGATTGTTGATCAGTTTCTTCAATTTTTATGTTCTGTTCATATTTCATATTTGTTCTTTTATTTTTTAAATAGTAGGAAGAATTTATTGAGAGAAAGAAAGCCTCTGTCTAAGAGGAACAGAAGGGGGCCACAGAGGTGAAAGTGGGTTGCCTCATATTTGTTTTTGAGTCAGTTTTGGTAATTGATGTGTTTCTAGGAGTTAATCTACTCATCTCCTTCATCCATTCTTTTTTCTTTTATTTTATGAAAAAATAAAAATTTCAGAACCAAATAACTGAATAACAGTAGTTAATACACTGTGTATGATTATCTTCAAAATAGTCACTCTGAATACAACATATAAACCAGAAAGATTCTCACAAAAGAGAAACAAATGGATAACACAAAACTTTGCGTTCAATGATCTAAGATAAACTAGTAACATAAATAGAAAAAATTAACATCCATATTAAAATATTTTGGAAACAATGAAATTCACAAACAATATTCGAGATCACAACATTTGTAGGCACTGTGCCATACACAACTAGTCACACATTCAGCTTCTGAGAAAATGAGAATCTAGTAGAAATACAGGAGGTGAAACAGACTTTGCAGTCCAGTGCACTCTTACGATATAATGAGAAAGACTCCAAAACTAGGAATGAACATTCAGGAAGAAAATTATGTGGCTGGAACATGGGTGGTTGGAGGCTGGAATATTCATGCCTTTATGTCTTTTTATAAACCCTGCCTTGATACTGAAATAAGTGCCCTCTTTGGAGAAAAAAATTGAAATCAGCTACTTTTCAACACCAGCTTTCTTGCTCTGGGCCGGTCATCATTATTTCTTAGGTAGATGCTGTCTACCTCAATTGTGATCTTGTCTTCTCTGTCATATACAGTAGATTAGCTTGCTTGACTCCATTCCAACCCCAGCTGTAGTATGCTGTGCTAAATGATAGAGGCCGGGAAGCTAAAACTGCATTTTCGGAACCTGCTCACAAGCCTGAGTCCACGTCGGGCCCAGCCTCTGCAAAGCAGAGGAACCTGCGTTTGATTTAGAAGAGAAACTAAAGCTTTTGTAGTTTCTGGTATTTGATAGTGAGCTCAGTCTTGGAAGTTTTTCTTCACCTGAATTAGCAGTAACCCCAGTTCCTACTTTTATGGGCATCATGATGCCATTCAAGGGTATCCACACTGCTTACGTCCAAGGAAAAAGGCGGTGCAGTCTTGAAGCCAAACTTGGCAATGATCTTAGCAGCTGGTGGTGCCAATGATCCAATAATGTGGTGTTGTTCTGGGAGAGGGTTTTGGAGACTAACCCAGGGCCTGTTTTTCTGATTCCATCAATAATTTTTAAGCACATATTTCCTTCTTTTTGTTTAGTGTGCTAAAATATTTTCTGTTAGCGGTAACAGAACTCTACACACTATACAAAAGCAACAGGAAATATTTACAAAAACCAGAACTAAGTTTTTTACTCAAAACGTTCCAAAGGCTTCCCATGTCACTTGCAATAAAAGTCAAACTAATGGTTTCCTTCCACTCTCCTCTGGGTTGCTTCATGGAGTCTTTGCTGTCCCTCAAACACATCTAGATGCTCTTGTCTCAGGACCCAGAATTTCCTTGTGGTTCCCTCTCTTGGTGCACTCTTCTTTCAGACAGGTCTGTGGTTCAGTGTTTTACTGATGTCAATAATCTTCTAGTCAGGGGAGCCCAATTCCACCCTCTATATTACTATCTTGATTTTTTTTTACAAAGCATGCACCCCTTTCTGAGATCCTCTTGTTTGATTTTTGTGAACCTTCTGTCTTTCTTTCCTGGAAAATAAGTTTGATGAGATCAAGGCCCTTTTCTGACTTTTACAGCAGGTCCTAGGAAAACATCATGCATGCATGATCTGCATGCATTGAGAAAATAAACTAGGAATTTAGGAAAAGCAAGACAAAATAAGAGACTGGGCATTTTAAGCAATTCTGGGATGTTTAGGGAGTTTTAGAAGGCAAAACACCAAAGACTGAAAATCCAAATCACCTGAAAAAGGTGCAATTTCTGAAGCATATTCTTGCAGTTGTGAAAGAGAAATAATGAGAAGGCTAGAGCCGTGTCTGCTGTGGGTTTCAGCCCACCACTGGTAGCCAGTTTGAAGGCTCTTTCCTGACCTGTTGTGCAGTTATTTTGGATTTTCTCCCATAAAGGTGAGTGCTTTGTACAGTGCAGTCATCTCGGAAGGGGGCTAGGGTTCCCATCACTGTAAATAAGCACTCTAGGTGCCTCTGTAGTGTGTTCCCACACCAGGCACTTTCTGGGATGTGAGTAAGCAAAGGAGAAGCCAGTGACTCCCCCTGCAAAAGAGGGTAGCTAAGATAGTATCCAGTGAGGGTCAGAGAGCCGAGTAGGAAAGGACAGGCTTGTGGGAATCCGGTGGTGTGCATCTCCTGCAGAGGCAAGAGGCCAGAGAGTCTAAAAGCACAGCATCAGCAACGGGAGTAGCTGAAGTGCTTTGGAAGGAGGATAGAATTCAGTCTACCCGCTCAGCCCCAAACAGCTGTTTTCGGGTCACGGAGAGTACAGGCATCGACTAAAGTAGCCACGACCATTTCTGATGCCTCGCTTCCAACTCTGCCAGGGGCCTTCATGTGGCACCTGTGTATTCTCAGTACTGCCAGCTACTATCACATTTACAGTAGCACTAGAAATTCATAATCCCAACTTCATCTGCATCCTCCACACTGCTTAGTATTTTCACTCCGTCGCTTTAGCCAGCTAATTCCCATCCACAGCACTGTTTTTCATCTTATATACACTCCTTAAGCATCCTCTCCCACAGCAGATCACCTTACCCTCCTACTTCAAGGCGAGCACAGAAGCACTGAACTCCAACAGGGGAGTCTCTCGATTTCCTATAACCAAACTCCTAGCTACCCAAATCACTTTCCAACCTCTTGTCCTTTAGGTGGAGTTTACACACGAAGTGGAGCTGGAGTCACTGATTGATTGTAGCTGAGGCCATTCAGCAGTGCAATATTCCACTATATGCTTTCTTTCATTCACGTGATCAAACCTAGCCTGGCCTGAGAACATAGGAAATTTTTATTCATGAAGCCCAAACAGAAGGAAACAGCAGGTGCTATGATGTCCGTTTTCCAAGTTTCTGAATCCGTTGCATTAGAATTTCCAAATACACTTGTTTGAAACAAAAATTTATTTCAATATTGTAAATATGCTGATACTCCCCCAACTTATTGATAATTTAATGCAATTGTTACACAAATCCTAACAGGTTCCATTTTGTGGATTTGTCAGGTTATGTTGAATATTGAAATAGAAAAGCAAGGTTCAAGAATAGTCTAGAAGCTGATAAAGTAGGAATATCTGGCAAATATCACCAAAATTCAGACTGTGAATTCCTAGCCCAAAGATGAATGAAATATAATGGGGAACTCAGAAATACCTGCAATCCAGCATCTTCTCTGACTGATGCTATAATCTTCAGCCATTAACTGTAGCCTGGGCATTCATTGAAGACATGGTTTACCTGGAAGTCTTCTCCAGTGGAGACTCTGTTCTCTTATGCATTTCTCAATGCTGGTCCCTGTGAAACTACTAGTTGTTCTCAGCTTTCATAGATTTAATCGTCTGGCTCCTGGGCCAAGTCATAATCTTCCTCTCTGCTCCATCTTACTTTTTTTTTTTTTTTTTGATACCAGAAATCGAACTCAGGACCTTGCATTTGCCAGGCAGGCGTTGTGCCACTGAGCTATATCCCCAGCCCCCTCTTACAATTTTTGTGATGATTTCCATATCCACATTGACAATCCACTAATTTGCCCTACCCATTTACAGGAACTTGTCTACCCCATTGCTAGTCACAGTGGCTTCCAGATACATTCTGGGATTGTCCTTCACTTTAAAACTGCTCTATCTTTGGCAGTGTGAGTGAAAATATCCCAATCTTGGAGTATAAACCTCCTCCACAGCCAACCTGTTCTTTGATTTAGATGAATTATGTTCAATCCTCTGGTAGGCAAGAGACTCTGAGCTCACTACTAGACCTTTGCTAGATACTAAACTTTGAGGATCTTTGATGTCAGACACTATGCCTTATTCTTTGAGTCTCTGGTTGTAATATCAAGACCAGGTATATTGCAGATTGTCTTTTAATAATTTTTATTGGTTGAATGAAGAAATACAAGTTTCGTATCTTTCTTGGACTTCAATGTTGTCATAATGATACCTTGGAAAAAGCAATACAGTACTCTTTCAGGATTTAGAGAATTTTGTCACCACAAGAAAAAGATTAAATGTAGAGTGAAGAAGAGTGAAAGTCTCTTACTTTGTACTTCCAAGTCAACTAAATTGCTATGAAGGCTGCCCAGAGACCTGTCTTCTAGGTATCGCTTTGGCAAGAGAACATTCCCAAAGTGAATCCCGGAATTTATCAATGAGCCTTAAGAGAGAGAGAAACAAATTGGAACTTAACATTCACATAATTCTTAAGTCTGAGTAGTAGGCATATGTGATTGAGATTGCTTTTAAGGCAACATATCTGGCCACCTCCCCTTTCTTCAGCACGTACTGAGGAGCCCTAAAGCCCGGCCTCCACCAATGACAAAGTCATTACCCTATGCACTGTGAGGTGACTTGCAGAGCACTCTCGAGAGCTAGCAAGTAAGGAAAAATGATTTGAAAGCACTGCGGTTACTACCGATCATTCCTCTTGCTGTCTGTAGGAAATCACAGCCGGGGAGACGAGGGTGGAGGCTGTGGTCCTTCCACAGGGACCACTTTCTCAATTTCCTTCCACTCTTCTCCCTGACCAGCATGCAGCTCTCTTCTCCTGAACTGTAAATATGTTTGTGCCTCCCTCCCTTAGTTCTGCCCCGTTTGTGCTGGAGACTCCCTAGCTAGACCTCCAGCCCCCTGCACAGCTCCAGTGGGCCCAGAATTTAGGTCACGGAGTGAGAAGCACACAGCTTTTGTTTTCTTTTCTTACTGAAGCCTTCTCGAACTCTGCCTGACATTTGTCAAGAACACACAGACCAGGAAGCAACAGGAAGGCTCCAAGGCAGCCGGAGAAGGCTCCAAAAGAGAGCGTGATTGTACACTAGCCCCGGAAGTACAGGAAGGGAAATAAAGCCAGCTCTCTGTTCCTGCTTTCCTGGAGCCCTCTCTTCTCCAGACCCTTTGGAACCTACCTCAGAAATCTTGACTGAAGGACAAATGGCAGTAGATCAGAGGCAAGCAATGGTTGGAGTCTAAAGAGTATTCTGGGACTGATGCGCTGGGAGCAGGGTGAGTGTTTCTTAACTTAGAAAGTTAGTTACAGAAAGGGCCAAGAAGAAAACAGACAAAGAGCTGTTGAGGCTCTCCTGTGCTATTGCTACATCTCTTGATTCAATATGGTGCTTGGCCCATGCTAGACAGTCTGCAAAATAAGTGTAACTGAGTGACTGGTTGACACAATCACTATACGCAAGGATGATACTTCAGTGGTAACAATGTGCAGAGGGCAGACTTGCTTGACAGACACCAACTCAGCTGGTATGGCAGAACCAGTGGGCAGGGCCATTTTTGGTGGATTTTTGTATGTCGTAAAATCTACAAAAGTCACCTCACAGGAATTTGACATGGGCAGAGTCCGACGTTGGGAAGTTGAATTTGGCAATATACTGAATATGTGAGGGAACACATGAAAATAAGAGAGAAGTTAGAATGTAATCCAGAAGCAAAAGCACAGGCAGGAAGTACTGAAGATACTGGTGGGTTGTTCAGCCTCAGCATTACTGATACTTCGTTCCAGGTAACTCTTGTTGCAGGATCGGTGCTGAGGAGTTTGGATGTTTAGCGGCGTCTGTAGCTTCTACCCCACTACATGCCAAAGGCACTCTTACTCTGCCGCAGTAATGAAAGCTGTCTCCTGACAGTACCAAATGTCCCTGGCAGAGGCAAAACTAACAGTTGAGAATACTGTGTCGGTACATTCTTACCCTGGGACACTCTTGTACATAGGTGTTGGGGTAGATACATGAAGAGGTTAAAGTACCATAATTAGTAAAAGCATAGAATTGGAAACTGCTCATATGCCCATCAAAAGGTGAATTATGGGTAAATTGTGAGGTTTTCATGTGTTGCAATGAATAACTGTACAGGAGTGAGAATTGATTACTGCAGCTATGCATATAAATCTCAAAAACCAAGTTGGGAGGAAAACGAAAGAAGCCAAGTATAACTGTGTTTTTATTAAGTTCAAAGCCAGACAAAATAAAACACAATATTGTTTATGGGAATATACTTGTGAAATAAGTATATAAAGGAAAACTAATGAATGGTCATCAAATTCCAGGAGAGTGATTACCTCGGGAGGGAAAGGGGGAGTGATTTACGCAGTTTCAAGGCAATGATCACCACATTGCACCTCTCAAGTTTGGCAGTGGGCGACATGGTTTCCTTTTAGTACTGTATACTTTATATGTATGTTCTTCTCTCTTGTATATATGAAGTACAACTGGTGATCAACTTACAGTTGTTCAAGTTAGGCTTTTTTTCACCTTTGTGGTGGTGCATAAGTGATGCATGTTTACGAGAAACTGAACCTGGAACTCTGAACTTTTTCTTGCCTGTACAATTTTGACTTATCCATATTTTCAAGTTACCTTAAGTTTACTGGACAGAATCATAAACCGAGTATCACCTGTATATTAATTATAATGTTAAGGGATGAATAGGGTGATATAAGGCAGGAAGAAAGGAGGATACGAGAATTAACGGCTCAATAAATGTTGGATGAAGCAGATAGAAGAGGCAACCTTTAGGTAACTTTTGCGTAGATACAAGACCAGCTTTAAGCTTGTTTTAGCCATAGATTTGGAAATGAGAAAAATGGCTTCAGAGCTTCTCAATAAACAACCATGAGCATTGCTTTGATTTTGGAAAAATCTAAAGTTCACATCTCAAAACTGATCTCAATATAAGATGTGCCCCAGGATTTGACTACACACGCTGCACACTAATGGCCTATTTAACAAAACTCTATTGTCTGGGAGTTCTGCCCTCTTAGACCTCTAAAATGTGTGCTCATTTATATTCTTTGAAGTCAAAAACATCTGAAAATAGGAGGCTTAGAATAACAGTGATTCTTCATCTCTAACTTTAGCATTGTTAGAATATCTCTAACTGGTAGAGAAAGCTGTTTCCACCTCTAGCTTCATCTTATCTCTCTTATTTTCTCCTAAGGGGTCCCTTCCAGGTGGAGGAATGAGGGAAAATTGGTAATCAGATTCCTTCCAAAGACAGCCATAATTATGGAGAACACTCTATTCCTTACCTACCATGTAAGAAAGGGGAGGCCAACTGTTCCATAGCAGGAGCACACAGTTTCCAAGGTTGAAGTGCTGGGGGACCCATTGAGAACATAATTTCTGAATGTAAAAATAGAAGAAGTCACAAGCCAGTTGTGGTGGTGCATGCCTGTAATCTCAGCCCTTGGGAGGCTGAGGCAAGAGAATTGCCACAAGTTCAAGGCCATCCTGGGCCACATAGTGAGGTCAGGGGCAGTCTGAACTACACAGCAAGACCCTATCTCAAAAAACAAGCAACAGCACACACACACAGAAAGACACCGGTGAGTTCAGTGTAGGAACTCAGAATGGGAAGGCAGAGCTCAGACAGGGGAAACTTCTCGATCTAGCCCTCCAGCTACTCAGAGGCAGATCTGTGGTTCCAGTCCAGATCTTCTCTCAGCTCAGCGCCTTTGCTGATCCAGAGGTTAAGGTTTCCCACAAATATCCAGGCTGTTGTATTCTGAACAGTAGAGCTGAAAATATTCATAGTATATGGAGATTATGTTGGTGAGAGACCCAGAAAAATGACTTGGAAAATCTGTATGCTCACAGTGGAGAACAGTGAGTTAGCAGATACCCACAGCTGCTCCCCACCTTACTTCCAAATTTCCTCCCTGGATCTCTCTTGTGGCCCACACTCACTCACAGGCAGGGCATTGTGGGAAATCTAGGTGCTCGGCTAAGTTGCCGGAGTACAAAGCAGAGTGCTCCGTGGAGGGAGGAGGCAGCAGGCAGGGATATGGTGCCGACTGAGCAGAAGCATGAATGTGAGGTACGAAGTGTGTTTGGGAACCAGCAAGCAGCCTAGTTTTTCACATGTGTGAATTTCGTGCAGGAAACATGCAGCTATTAAGCTGAGAAGAGAATCGGGACGGTACTGGGTGACTCTGGAATGCCACAGTGGGGAAACTAATATTATAAAGAGTGGCAAGATCACTGAAGGTTGCTGAGCAGGTGAATGGCATTTTTGGAAACATAATTTGTCAGCAAGTAGAGGATGAACCAGACAGAGGAGACACTGACAGGAATGAAACCCAGTGTCAAACAGAGGACTTTTGCTCATCTCTGTCCATCTGTGCCTTCAGCACTGGGGAAACATGAGAAGCAATGGGGACCACTCAAGTCTTCTCCACAGGCTGATCCTGCAGTCCCTCTGGCCCTTGAAGCCAGTTGCTCTCATCTCCCAAATGTCCCTTGGCCTGTCACAGAGGTCTTTAGGAGCCACTGGTTGCTTTTGTGAAACCAGGGTATCTCGATGGGTCGCCAGAAGCTGGCTCACACTCGGGCCAATTAAGCTGCGCTTTGGGAGGTGCAGATGTGCACATTTGCACATTAGGGGAAAGGAAGATGAAAGAAGAGGACTCCTGCTGGCTGGAGGCTGGGTAATGGCTCTTCAGCTCTCACCTCCGTAGGTGGTGGAGAGTAAGTGTCTTGCCCGCCTGCAGGTCTGCCCTGCTTAGTATGCCCTTGGCGAGTCCAAGCGGATCAACACCCTGTTGTCAGTCCTGGAGTGTGGATTCCTGATCTCAGATCTCACCTCATGAAACAGGGTCCTGTGCACCCTTTCTGCCCCTCAGAGCCTGCGCAGTGGGAGTCCCTTGGGATGGCAGCTGGGAAAGCACTTGGTAAATTGTAGAGAGCTGTGCTCTGGGGCTGAGTCAACATCGTTGTTATTATACCAGGGGACTTTCCTGGGCTGAGCGATGCCGTGCACCCAGTAGTGCTTAATAAAGAGTTACCAGTGGCTTTGCTGAGGATTTGACTTAGGAAATAAATATCATAGCTAGGCAAAGAAATGGGACAACTTTTATTGTGAAGTAAAGGTAACACAGCAGCCATCAGCAGGGGATCCGGGAGAAAGGGCCGCCCCTCGTGGCTTTACTGCCCCCAACCTGGCCGTCACAACCCTCCTTCCTTCCTTCTCATGGCTCGGGCTCTTAGGTCGCCTTTGCCTGTCTCCCTTTTCCCTTTGATTGGGTTCATCTCACAGCCCACCCTTTGAACTTCACTCCTTTTGCTCTTTCTCATGAAATTGCTTCCATTTCCCCTCATTTCTTTTCTTATTAACTACAAGAAAAAGGTGTTGCAGAATCTCCTCTGCTTGTCTTTGTCTAACTCTGCATTTTTCTTTCTCTTCTCTTTCCTCGTCTGTCTCAGTCTCCGTCTCTCCATCTGTGTCTCTGCCTCTCCATCTCTTTGTCCGTCTCTCCCATTCTCTGTCTTTGTCTCTCTGTCTCCATCTCTCCTGTTCTCTGACTCTGTCTCTCTGTCTCCATCTTTCTCTCTCTCTGATTCTGTCTCTCTGATCCTGTCTCTTGTTCTCTGTTTCTCCTTCTCTCTGGCTCTGTCTCCCATACACACACACACGCACACACGCACACACACACACGCACACACGCACACACACACACGCACGTGCACACACACACACACACACACACACACATTTTTAAAAAACTGATTCTTTCTGCTCCTCTGCTGAGAGGCTCAAGAGCCTCCCAGCCAGTGTTGCTAGGCAACTCAGTATCACATGGCCAGCCCCACATTTCATGCCCGCTTCTACACTGTAGCTTAGATGGAACAGACCTGAGTAAAGAATAGGCCCACTTGGATCACTTTCAATTGGCCAAAGGTGTCAGCTTTGCTCTGGGATAACTAAGTCATTGGGAATATAGCAGGAAAAGAAACTAACAAAAAAAGGATTTGAAGCAAGAAAGTGTGCATTCTTACAAACGATTCACCAGAGGAGGGGCTCCCAACTTTGTCTCCATGGAACTCTCAGGTACACAGGAAAGAGGCCTCAGGAGTTTCAGACTCTCTAGAAATACCATAAAAATGAAACATTTATATTTATGTGCACTTTTTGTTGTGAGAGTTTATAGGGTTTCATGAAATTCTCCCAGGGAGCAAGGTTTCTGGAAGTTCCTGTGCACATTGCCAGGTCCTGTCCAGTGTTCTGTGATGAATGTTTTCCATGGCTCCCAACACCCATGCTCCCGCCCTGCTCTGACCAGCAGGGTGCTTTCAGTGGGCCTCCTTGCCCTTTGTCTACCTGTTCGATTTAGGCACAGTGAGGCTCTGAATATGAGCTCTAAGGAGAGGTTGGAAGAGGGTGAAGACAGTATCTGTTTTCCTGGCTCACTCCCTGCGAGCCCCCCGAGGTCCGGCTGTCACCCTGCAGAAAAGTCTGCTCAGACAGCCTTCTCTGTACAGCTGCCATCCTCTGGGTGGTGAACCGCTGTGTCTTCTGCCCCTTTAGACAAGCGTAATAGGAAAAGGAGCAGTCAATACCCCCAGGGTCCCTTGTTGATTTCCTTAAACTTGACCACTCCTCAGTAAACCCTCATCAAATGAAGCCCTGCTCAAATTTTCCAGTTTGAGAGAATTACATCCTTTTTGATTGGGACCTTGACTAATGATGAGATCACAGCAAATTAAAAAGTAGAGGCAAGAGGCAAGGATTTGGAAGATAACTGAAAATGGCAAAATTTAAGTAATGTGGCTAATTTCTGGAGGGTTTAGTTGTCAGTCTTCTGTCTCAGATGGCTCCAGAATTCTTTGCTAGAAACGGACGAAGCATGGCTATTTGCTGGGTCCTAACTCTGACCTCCACAGCAGTGACCACTTGAGATTAAAAGCAAACCTTGTAGCCCGGCATGGTGGCAGACACCTGAAATCCCAGCACTCAGGAGGCTAACACAGAAGGATCACTTTGAATTTGAGTCCAGCTTGGGCTACATAGTGAGTTCAAGCCTGAACTGCATAGTTGAAACCTTATCTCAAAAAGACAAAGGCAAAGACAAGACACATCAAAACAAGCAAGGCTTGTAGCAATGATATTTTCCCAGTCTCTATTCTACAGATCTCAAAGCGCTTCTTTCTCAGTTCACCTTGCCCAGGATTCTACGAGTTGAAAAGGAGCTTGGCCTGCACAGTGGCTATAGACAGGCATTGTTCCAGCTGGTTACTTGACCAGTGGGCTCCTTGCCACATGGCTCTCTGGTGCTGGCCACTGATTCGCTTTTCTCCAGTGAAGCTTGACGCTCTCTTCCTTCCGATTCCACTCTTTTCTCTGCTCCCTCCAGTTTTTCCTCCCATCTCTGGAATCTGGGGCAGGAGAAGAAAACTAGGTTACAAATACTTCCCAATCTTTTCTGTCTTACACCCGAAATTCTGGCTCTTGACAAACTCAAAAGCCAAGGTTTTGACACCTTTATTCTCTGGTTACATCCTGACAACTTTCCTTAAAGCCTTGGGTGACTCATGTCTAGCATCTCAGCTGGGACTGGGAGAAAGTCTCAGGTAAATTCAGTGCAGTGCAGGAGAGCAAAATGCATGGACTAAGACCTCAAAATCTTATCTTGTCCCGGTTACTTTGTACTGGCTATAGACAACTTGAACATCCAGGGTCATGAGTCCTAGAAGGTCCTCTTTTTCTCTGAACTGGAAACTTTTTGGGATGATGATGTGTGTAATGAACTATACAACAAAAAGAACAGGAAGAAAAAAAGGCTTTTCTTGGTTCTTCAAATGAGGTGTGATCAAAAGGTATGGTGGGTATTTAAATTAAAAGCCATATTACCATAAATCCTTCCCACAGTAGTCACCCCTAGCTGAACACACTTATTCTACCACGCCTGCTACTTTCTAAAGCAATACTGGAAGCCTTATTTTTGGAGTGTTTTTATAAGGTGTGATTAACAATACTACACCAAATGCCACGCCGGGTACCATCCAGTGGAGAGCAGGCTGAACAAACATGACAGTCGGGCCTCATCCACTTTATTCACTTGATCTCATCATGCCCAATTTCTGGCTCTTCCCCAAAATAAAAATGACCACGAAAGGTAAATGTTTTGAATCAGTTCAGGAAATTGAGGCAACCATAACAGCACATGTAAAGACACTTGTGAAAGAGGATTCTAGAACTGCTTCAGAAAGTGGCAAGAAGGATGGGATAAGTATGTTTGAAATGAGGGGAGAGTTAATGGCAATGTGACCTGGATTATCGTAACGTTTTAAGAGTTAGCCATTCACCATGTTTCTTAATCACAGCTTGCATGTGTAGACGGTTTCATTTGGAATTAAAAACACCATTTTGGAATTCCTTTACAACCCATCAGACAAGGTAGTAAGACATAGAAATGTCAGCTTTCCAGGACAATTGTACGTCTTCATACTTCTCTTTCTCTGTTTTCACAACTAATTGCTCATTCTAGACATACTGTAGTAGCTTCCAGCTACTGGTCATGAGCGCCTATATTAATATATCGTCCTAGACAGTGGTGTGCTGGATCCTGAAGTCTCTCGGAGTTTACTGCAAAGGGGTAGGAATTACAGAGCAGAAATGGCACAGTGCTGCATACAGAGTCCACGTCTCAGAAAGAACAGTGTCTTCTATTTACTGCCTTTGCGCACCCAGATTGGATTTTAGGCTTCCTGGAAGTTTAACCTTGGGGACAGTCTGGCCTCTCAAAAAAGTCCAAAGAATACTGAGATGAGAGAAAGCACTTAACCACTTTCTTACTATAAGTTGGCTGAGTAATCAGTAAGAAAGATATTTTTTCCAGATTTTCATTATTTTTCTTTGCACAAACATCATGGCTGGTGATGTATGTGTTTGTGTAGGGGATGAGGTGAGGGCAAGGGCAAGTTGAATGAAAAATCAGCTCCTGGTGAAATTGCTTACATAGCAAACACATAATGACCCAGTCATTTGAGTCCTGCAGGAATGAGGCACTGGCTCAGATATGTAAGAGTGCAAGGATTTTATTAGAGTGTATCTGTGAAAATTAAAGGGACATGAAGCAGAATTTAGTTGGGGGAACTCCATAATTCATTGTGTATCTGAAAAAGTCTTAGTCAATCTAATAGAGAGCTCAAGGGAAAGGATTTCTGCTGGGCAGAAATGACCAGTCCTTTGCCAGTCATTGGCTCTGGTCTACCTAGGAAAAGTGGTCTCACTTTCAAAAGTCTGATGCTTTCCCAAAGTGATACTAGCTGGAGGCTATCAGCTTTTTGCAGCTGATCTGTTAGTTCTTCCTTGGAGATGCCCTAAGGGTGCACTTCCATGGCTGTCGATAGGATTTGCTGAGTTTGGTGGCAAAAGTGTTTTGGGTTCTTATATTTTGTCTTTCATTTTATTTTACAAATTTTTGACTCTGTGGCTATTGAGTAGTATAAATAATATATACAAGAACCTGAGCCTTCAGATAACTGACTGGCATTCTCTACAGTCTTTAGTGCATGTTATTTGCAGGCAGGGGTAATGCATGCAGAGTGGGGTTCTGTTCTAAAGAATAATGATGTCTAAGTGTTTTGATAGCCGCAGGGAATGCAGGATATGGAGCATCTTTGGAAAGAGAACATCATACCTTGGAGGGTGTGTTAGGTTCAGAGGCAAGGATCCTCCCCCTCCACTTCCACAGAGAGGCATTGGTTCACAGAGTAATGCTTGTTCTATAAACTTGTAATTTGAAGAACTAGCTCAAGTCTAGGGATACCGAGAGACAATTTAAATAGTTTCTTCTCAAATATGCAAATCCACAATGTATCTACTACATATGTCCATGGAGGTTAGCACTGTATCTCTTGTCACACTAAGGCCTAAGCCCTTTATGACTGTGCAGAGAAACATCATCATAATGCCTCCTTCTTTGGAAGGTTATCTTCAGCCGGAGAGGCTTTGCTTCTACTTGTTTGGTTTCAAAGTTCTCTTTGGGACATGGAGCAAAGCCCTCCCAAAGAAACTCCACTAGGCTTGAATCCCACCCATAATTTAGCTAGTTAAGCTTTCCTACTTGTAGAGTACGGCAGTATGTGAGGGCTGATTGGCTTAGTTCACATAGCTCAATTGACCTGCAGCTTAGTATAGAAGAATTTAATCAACTCATTGCATTTGGTGCATGAAGGATGAGAGTAAACTCTGTTAACATTATTATTGATGATACTTAATAATTATCAAACAATTTTCATTTGCCAACTAATACAGCGTGCACCATTGTTATCATTTTATTTATGAGAAACTAGAGACATAAGGCATTAAGTGGCTTCTCCTAAAGTATGTCATCTCACAAGAAGTAGAGCTGAGAGCCACACCTAAGCCACAAATGAAATAAGGTGAACTCAGTTCCAGGGCCTACAGAGGATGTCATCCTGAGAATGGACAGCAGCATGACACTTGGAAGATCCTAGAAGAATTCCAGTTCCAGCCAAGCCAAAAGTCAAGCCTAAGGGTGTTGAGAAAAGTGTAGATAAACAAGCAGGTGCTATAGGTTCAAGATCGTTGGCAGCTACGGAGGACCTGAAAATCAGACACAGAAGTAATAAACACTAACAAATAAGCTCAGAGCTGACCCCAAATGGGAGTTTTTATGCCCTGTTTGGTTGCATCTGGCTCTTGTAGCAGCCCTTATCATCATTCCTGAAGCCAGCAGTTGTGAACTGTAGTTATTGGCAAGTCCACTGGCAATGCCCATTCACAGTTGGGGAAAGAGATAGTAATATTCTCTTAGAGTCTAGTCATTGTGGAATTCTCAATGCTACTTGAAGTTCAGGCAAGTTTTGCATATATCTACCATGATTTTGATCATATTAGGTAGAAAGGAGGAGCAATTACAATACTAATAAATTTCAAATTAAGCAGAAGTCCAGTTACCACAATGCTGTAACACTGATTTTAGTTTTAAGTGAATTAATTTTTTACAAGAAGGATAAAAACTTTCGGTTTGCTGAGGTCAGAATAACAAGGTTAAGATGTTAAGTAGTAGAGTCAGGATAAAAAGTAAAATTTTCTCCAATGTAAATTTAAAACAACAGACCAGAAAGGAATTAATTTTGTGAGCAATAAACCTTACTTCAGTGAAATCAGATGGAGGACTGGAGTTGGGGACCATGGCAAAGGCTTCAGGTTAAGCGCTATTTAACCTGGATCAAGTATTTAGACACAAATGATGGAAAATTTTCCCTCTACACTCTTCTAGAAAATGAAAGTGAATAACTAGAAAAATCTTAAAAAATTATATCAAAGACTTGGACTTTGTGGGCCAAATGTTACCAAATAACATATTTAGCTGATTTCTGGTGAAGTAGCGTGTCATCTTCTCTTTTCTCCAGCTGTCTACCAAAGCCTGGTGCAGTCAGAGGTGGGGAGTTTTGATGTGGCTGGATCAGGGTGTGTGAATGAAGATTAAGGGTGTGATGTTGGAGTTAAAGTGTGGAGAATGGAAGCCCTACGCTGGGTGTGAGTGGCACCAATATATAGGTGTGTAGCCTGGATGGAATATAAAGGGACAGAAAGTAGACAGGCTTGCTACTTCTGCCTTCTGCTTACTACACCATGAACTGTTTCTCCTCTGTGATTTCCCCCCTCACATGCCGCTCTGCCTTGGAGTCAGCTGACTATGAACTGAACTGTCATAAGTTGCAATAAGCCTTTTTTCCTTTAACTTTAGGTGTCTGGGATTTGGTCTCAGCAATGGGAAAAGTAACTAATAAATTTTCTTACTTGCATTTCTCTATTTTTACCTATCTCCAACCTCTCCTACTTCAACCTTTGACTCTTCGATAATGAATTTTAGAATGGTTAATGTATTCCCTCCCAAATTGCTTTTGGCTTCCTGGTAGTGATTGCTTTTAGGAGACATTTTTCTTTCTAAATATGTAGAGTCAGGAAATATTTTTAGAAGGGCGGATTAAAGGTTGAAAAATAAACCCCAGTCTAACAGCGTTCTGTTCTGTTTTGTTCCATTTAAGAATTATTAGTACTTGTTAAGCATTTTGTGTGTTTCTTGCTGAGTCAGAACTTGTGCCTGACAAAGCCCCATGTTTCATCTCATTTTCTGCTGGACTATGAGCTCCTCGAGGGCAAAGCCTTTCTGGTATTCATCTCCACTTTACCAGCCTCTAAGGCAGGGATGAGGCCTCAAAGAAGTATTGTTGAACAAATGCTAAATTATCGCAGCTCCACCACTGGCTTTCTGTTTCAAAACAGAATTCATGAATTAGTGAATAAGATTGTTCATTTTGGAATTATTTCTGTGTTAGAGACTCTACTCTTATCAGATAAGCAGGAAACAATGGAAGTGAAACACCAGTAGGTAAGGACATGCAGTGAACTAACTGCTATAAGTACCTGTGAACAGTCCCTAACTAAGTGTGTGGTTTCGGGATATGGTACATCACTCAAGGTGATGGAAAAGCAGGGTATGGGTTGAAAAGATGAGGCTTGAGAAGTGGTAAGGTCCAGGTGATGCAGCACATTAACTGATGGCCCAAGGGGATTGAACCGTATTCTGTGAGCAATGGAGAATGGCATGGATTCATAATTTATAACACTGGTGGCACTGTGCAAGATGAGCTGCACTTGCTGCAGAGAAATGTGGAGGAAGCCATTGCAGTAGTTCTGGGAGAAAGTGGCAAATAGGGAAATGCAGAAGTAGGGCCAAGTGATACTTGTGAGGTTGAATGAAAGGGAGTCACTAATGTACGGAAGGGAAATCAAGGAAAAGAGGAAAAAATGCTTCTGAAATGATGTTGTCAGTAAAGCAAAAGGAAGTATAAAGTGGAATGGATACAAGTGGGGGAAAGATTAATAAAATCTGGACATGAGTCTGAAAGAGACTGAAGTCCATATTGTATTCTTTGGGTAGAAGATATAGGAGTTCAGGACAGAAGCATGGGAGGTGCATGTCATGACGTAGGAGTTTGGACGTGCATGTCATCAGTGTACTAGTGATAATTATCACAATATTACGAGATTAATAAATAAGTAAGGAAAGAAGAGGCTAGAAGAGAGATCTGATAAGCATTGATGTTTATGGAACAGGTAGAAGAAGACAGCTTCTGAAGGAGACTGAGGGACGTTGACTGGAGAGACTGTCAGTTCTTAAAACTCAAGGTTATAATGTTTCTGGAAATGGAAAGTGAGCCCAGACTTCTTGTGCCTTCTGCATTCCCTTGCCATTATGCTTTTGGCTCCTAGAGATTAACTTGCTTTAATTTCTTGCAAGGTCAAATATGCATTTATAAGGAAATTTGCTGTAATTTATCTCACTTCTTGGTTTGTGGAGCAAAAATATATTTCAGAATACCTAATGTACCATACTTCCATGACTATTCTATTCTATTAAATTTGAAATTAAAATCAGTTGGTTACAACTCAATAAAGGCAACTCACAAAAACTTCCAGCCAACATCATACTTCATGATGAACGACTGAATGCTTTTGCCTAAGATCAAGAACAAGGCAAGGATGTCTACTCTCACATTTCTCTTCAGTGTTTCACTAGAGATTCTAGTTAGTTGAATTAGCTAAAAATAATAATTAAAAAGTATCCAATATGAGAAAGGAAGAGTTAAAACTGACACTTTTTGCATATGATGTTTTCAACTATGTGGAAAATTCTGCAATTTCTATAAAGAAGTGAGTTTGTCAAGGCTTCAGGATAGAAGATTGACCTAAAAAAAGTCAATTACACGTCCATATATTAGTAATGGCAAATTGGAAATTGAAAAAAATCTTAGTTGTAATGTCATCAAATATGAAAAATTTCATAAAACAGCTAACAAGCAATACTGATGTTCCATTCAATGAAAACTAATAAAAATTGTTGAAAAAAATTAAAGCCTAAATGTATGGAGAATTCTGTCATGTCCACATTCTGAAGGACTCAAAATTATTAGGATATCAGTTTCTATGTGAGTTGGTTACTTTTCTCTTGTTGCTGAGACAACATGTAGCCCAACATAAAGGAAGGAAAGATTTATTTCTTAGAGTTTTCGAGGTTTCAGTCCATACTCAGATGGCTCCAAGCAGGATGGAATGGTTGAAGGGCAGATGTTCATGGTGACCCCAAATGACAAGTGCTAAAGGGCAGAAAAGGAAACAGCATGCTTTTTTCCTGCCCTTACATTGTTGGCTCTTCCTGTGGGTGGTTGCAGCACTCACATGGCCAATCCCAGCACTAGACAACAAACCAATCAGAAATGCTAGATTTGGCCAGGTCCATGACTGCATAAGGCTTGGTGGGGGCAGTGAAACATATACATTCAATGCAACCACAACCAAAATCCCAGCAGGTATTTTCATAGAAAAATCCAGTTTTCAAATTCCTATGAAAATGCACATGACTACCATAGCCAACAAAACATTTAAAAAACACATTTTTGGAGGGCATAATCTAGCTGATTTCACAAGGTACTACCAAGCCACAGTAGTCAAGACAGAGGTTCTGGGTGGCATAAAAATAAATATGTAGAACGGGAAATAGAGTGCAGAGGTAGCCTACACAAATGTGGTAAATTGATTTTGACAAAGACACAACAGCAATTCAGTGCAGAAAGTGTGGGATTTTCAACAATTGTTGATGCTACTATAACTGGATGGTCATATTCAAAAACAACAACAACAAAACAAAAAAACCAACAGTCAAACAAAAACTTTTGATCAATATCTTGGAACATAGAAAAAATTGAGCAAAAATAGATCGTAAAGTTAAATGCTGAACCCCAAAGTATAAAGCCTCTGGGAAAAATATAGGAGAAATCTCTGAGATCTTAGGGTAAGCAAAAAATTTCTTTGATAGGGCATAAAAAGTGTGATTCATAACAGATATATTTCATATAACATCAAATTCAAAACTTTTATGATTTGGAAGACAGAATTAAGAAAAAATATAGAGCTGGAGATTTAGCTCAGTGGTGCAAGCACTTGCCTAGCAAGTGCAAGGTCATGGGTTCAATCACTGGTACCAAATATATATATATATATATATATATATATATATATATATATATATGTAAATCAGAGGTTTGTAGAAAACATTTTCAAATCATATATCTGATAACAGATTTATATTTGGAATACCATATATAAAGTAAACTTATTCTTCAATGATAAGATAAACAACTTTGTCAATAAAATGGACAAGGAAGTTGAATGGACATTAAAACAAAAAAGATAGATGGATGGCAAATCACCACATGAAAAGATGCTTAATACAGTTAGTACTAAATAAAATGCAGATCAGAACTCCAATGAGATAGAACCACACACTTATTCACTAGAGTGATTGAAATTCAGAACGCCAACTATAGCTAGTGTTACCAAGGATCTACAGAAACTGGATCACTTAATACACATAGAATGTAATAATACATTCTATTGGGAATGTAAAATGGTATTGGATTTTTGGAAAATACTTTGTCAGTTTCATTAAAAATTAAATACGAACCTACCATAAGAACAATCAATACTACTGGTGTTTACCTGAGTAACAAAAACATATGTCCATTTAAGGACTTGTAACAAATCTTAATAGCAACTGTATTTTTATTTTTATTTATTTATTTTTCTTTTTGTTATTTTGGTACTGGGAATTGAACTCAGGACCTCACACTTGTCAAGCAAATGCTGTCTGCTGAGCTACATTCCCTAGCCCTAACTTTATTTTTAATATAGCCCCAAATGGAAACAACCTGCCTGTCCATTAAAGGATGATTAAATAAACAAACTGTTGGTTTATAGACATAGTGAACAGGACTCACCAATGAAAATGAACCACTGGTACATGTTATAATGCAGATGGATCTCAAAATAACTATGCTGAGTCAAAGCGACTGGACAGAAAGTGTACATGGCTGTATGATTCCACTTATGTATATTTTTATAAAATTCAAACTAGCTCATAGTTACAAGAAGTAGCTCAATGTTTGAAACTTCTGGTCTGGAAAAGGATGAAAAAATAGTCACAGGAAAATGAATTCTTGCAAGGTAGATATATTTACTATTGTTTTTGTATAAAACTTAAACTATATACTCTAAATATGTGCATTTAATTGCATGTTAATCAAACCTCATTACTGAAAACAGTTGATTAAAAAAGATACACATTAAAGAGAGTCTAACAGACTGGCTACTTACAAGTTTGTAGCAATCTTCAATTTTATGCTGCTTTTCACACTCAGACAAACTTTTAGGAGTCCACTGTCCATCTTTACAGGTAGATGGTCACCTCAGAAATGTTACCATATTTGTGCGGCCCCATTCTGTTCATTTAAGAAAATTTTGAAAGTGATTCTTACTTGACTTGTAGAACAACATAAAACATCAAGTGAATTATTATATAGGATAGATGTCAGTATAAACTGTACCATCTTTATTTTGCAATAATAATATCAGAAATCGAAGTGAGAGCTGGTTTACTGTGCAGATAAATTGACCAGAGATGCATAAAGTGTGTGACTCCTTGTATGGGCACAATCTTAAAATATGACCCATATTTTACTCTTGGAAACTCACTCTCATTTGGTCTATTTTAATCCTCCCAATTTATCTTCAAACCGACATCATATCTACTCTGTTCTAAGTATTGTAATGGCATTGAGCCAAGAGCAATACAATCCTGATGTGACTGGAATATCAGAAAAATGTTCTAATAAAGAAAACAGTCAGGCCAGGCAAGGTAGTGCATGCCTGGAACCTTAAAACTGAGAGGTTGAGGCCGTAGGACCACAAGTTTAAGCTGAGCCCTGGCAACTTAGTGACTTAGCAAGACCTTCTATCAAAATAAAGCAAAACTTTAAAACGCTGGGCATGTATCTCAGTGGGAAAGCCCTGGCATTAGTCCTCAGTACTGATAAAAGAAAACAAAAATAAACAAAGATATCAAAACAGTCAAGCAGCAGATCTGACAGAGATGCTCAGTAAGAGTTGACTCAATGAAAGGATCTTTCAGGACCATGCTGTGAGGATTATATGACATGCTGCAGGGGTGCTTAACCAGAGCATGAGCATCTCTAGCAACTGTGAGTACCTGTGTACTTTTCTATGGCCGAGCCAGAAACAAAATAGCTGTATGGTTAAGAATAGACTTTTCCCCATGCCAGAGGTTACTGCCTTTCCTGTTGAGGCTACAAGTCTAAGGTATCTTGTCACCTTCATTTTCTTTGACAGAGGCTGAAACTGCATCATTGATCAAGTTGTGATCATTTGTCAAAGACCATCAGGGTAATAGAGTTCTAAGAAGCCACCTAGCCTATTACTCTCTCCAGTTTCCTCAGCCCTCCAGACATGTGTGAGGATGGGAGGAAGCAAGGATCAGAGAGCTAGACGTAGTTGCGATGCTACATTGGTTCTGGCCACTCATTCATTAACATCATTGTGAATGCCTACTGTGTGTAAGTTGCTTCATTCAGGGCTTGGGAGGATACGGTCAGAGCAAGCCAGCCCAGCTCCAAGGTGCTCCCAGACCAGAGACCAAGGGTTATTTCTTATAGTACTGGCTTGGGTTTCGGGCAGCAAAACAGGTTGTTCATTTCTGTTCTGTCCATATCCATGCACTCATTCACCACTACTTAGCTAACTAAGTAATGTCCAAAATGCTTTGAATGAGGCGACACATCACTTTAAACATTATTTTGTTGATTCAACTTGAACACACAAGCAGCCATTAAGCACCTGATGACTCAATCCTAACAAATATGAAATTAATCATGAAAAGAGAAAGCTCAACTTCCCACTAAGTGGTTCTATGACTGTTCACTATGAATGGTAATCCTAAATTAGCCATGAACACCCTTATAATGATTATTTGCATAATGCATTTGACTTTCACAACTGTGCAAACTAGGAGGACTGGGATTATTTGTCGATGTCCGCTCCCGGCCGGCAGGAAGGACACACGACAAAGTCTGGTAGTGGACAACCTTTTCTTTTTATTTTCCTTCTCCGTACAGCCTGCCCTGGGTTCTCCCAGCTGAAGCCTCCTCTGGTCCGCTCCCCGCGGCTCCTTTTGTGCTTCAGTCTGCCCCAAAGCCTCTACCGGTCCGCTCTCCGCGGCTCCTTTTGGGCTTCTACTTCCGGGCTTCTATCTGGCTTCTCCTTCCGCCCAGGGGTGGCACCGGTATATATACGGGTACAGTGTCCAATCATGTTAAAGTAAGCAAGGCAAGCTGATTGGCTAACATCATCAGTTGCCAGGCAGACTATATTGTTGAGCGGGTTGCTTACGCGGTAAGCAGGAAACTAACGTGCTCGATGGGAGGGGTAATCTACCTCAGGCTTCACTCTTTACTACAGGCCTCACGTCCGCCAAGTGAGGCGACCGGGCTCGGGGCTGCGGCTCCCAACATCTCCCCCTTTTTTATTTTTTATGAATGTGCGCATCGTAGCCCTTCCTGGACTGGGTGCAGAGGCTTATGCCCTATGCGTAGGCCCACCGTAGGTCCTTGGCTTAGACCCTGGTCGGCCGTCCCATGGTCTGCCAAGGCCCTGAGGCCCTCGTCCTTTTTCTAGGGCCAGGCACAAACTGGACGGAACCTGGATGCACACAAGCTTGCACTCATTCTCTCTCCGTAAAGAAATCCCCTCGGAGAGAAATTTAGACCTGGGCAGCATCTAACAGTCCAGCGGCTTACGTGCAGGATGGGGTAGGGCCTGGCTTAGGTCGAGTCATGCTGGGGAGGCACGCTCTTACCCGTCATTGACTCATCTACCCTGCTATATCATAATTTTTTAGAGGAGGAGTGTGGGAAGCTCACCGTCCCTAGACTGGGTCGTAGGCTAGGCGAGCGAGCCATGCATATGCCTGAGGATCTTCTTGTCCATTTCGGGCTACCGCTATTTCTATTCATCTTATTGGTTGGTCTGTGATGGATCTCCAGTAGGGCAGGTCTGATCTTCAGTCGAGGGCTTTGTTGTCCGTGTCAGTCTCTCCGGTATCCACAGTGGTTCTCGTCCCGATTCCTGTGGGAAAACACAAACCGCGCCTCGGTTCCAGCTGATTACCGGATCCGGGCCCATCCATTGTCCTGTCAGGACATCTTTCCACTTCACCCACCCTTTATGGTTGGGGGAAGGGTTGCAGTGCTCCACAGCTGGGGAGCGATTATCATTATTTAAATTTAAAAAAATTGTGTGTGAATAGTGCCATGGATAATCGTGCCTTTGGGGCCAGGCCTTGGCCTACTCCCCCTTTTTGTTTTTGTAAAATTTCTTTGAGGCTTCTATGAGCCCTCTCAATGATTCCTTGACCTTGGGGATTGTATGGGATACCATGTTTTAATTGAACCTCCATCATTTTGCAGAACTCATTGAAAGCTTTGCCTATATAGGCTGGTCCATTATCAGTTTTTAATATTTTTGGTTTGCCCCATGCGGCCCAAGCCGCCAGGCAATGATTGATCACATTAGACACTTTTTCACCTGTTTCTGCTGTTGCAAATATGACGTGAGAACAGGTGTCTGTGGAAACATGAACATATTTAAGAGTCCCAAACTCCTGTATATGTGTGATGTCCATCTGCCAAACATCACCAGGGATCAAACCTCGAGGGTTTACTCCCATCGGTATGGCAGGTTTGTATGTGGCACAGGAGTCACATAGTCGCACGATATCTCGTGCATCTGCTCTAGAAACATGGAAATGGTTTGCTAGTGTCCTGGCATTGACATGAAACTTATCATGGAAGGCACGGGCTCGCTCGATTGGTGTTAGTAAGGTAAAAATCCATAACGGGCGAGTGGCAGTGTCAGCAGCCGCATTCCCCTGTGCCATAGGCCCTGGCAGGGATGTATGTGCTCTTATGTGGGTGGTGAAGACATTATGGTGTCTGTTCTGAAGCAATATCTGGATAGACAGGAACAGCCCAGCCACTGTGGAAGTGGATCTAATTAAACCGGCAGTCTCAAGCACTTGCATAGCATTGACCACATACCTAGAATCGGAGACAATGTTAATGGCCTCTGAGAACCGTTCAAGAATCATTTTAACGATCTGCAGTTCCACCACCTGAGGCTGATCTGGTTCAAATTGTATGGTAACCGGGGGCTTGCCTAGGATCACATAGGCGCCTATCCCCGTCTTAGAGCCATCTGTGTATATTGTAGTTGCTGGGACTAATGGCTCAGAGGCAGTAACCTTTGGAAAAATTATAGGGTGCTGAGTGACAAATGACAAGATAGGGTCTTTAGGGTATTGATTGTTTATATCCCCATGGAAAACACATCTCAGAATGGCCCAAGTATCTATGCAGGCAGCCAGGGTCTTGATCTGGCTGGCGGTATAGGGTACTCGGATGGCTTGTGGTCCTGAGCCAAAATGTTGGACAGCTCTATCATGCGCTTCAAGGGCCAATGAAGCGACTGCCTCCGGGTAATGCTCTATGACTTTTGCAGGTGAGACCTTAGGGTGTATCCACAGTAGTGGTCCTTTCTGCCAAATCACCGCTGTAGGCTGTAGACTAGTCTGTAGCAAACAGACATCAAAGGGTCGCCCCGGTTCAATTCTGTGTAAGGTAGCCCCACCTAAGGCTTCCTCCACTCTCTGTAAGGCAGCTCTTGCCTCAGGAGTGAGCCTCCTGTGGGAGGCTATATCTGGGTCTCCCTTCAGAAGGTCGAACAGGGGTTTGAGATCTGAATTTGGTATATGTAAATATGGCCTAATCCAATTAATGTCTCCCAATAGCTTTTGCATGTCATTTAGGGTCCTAACGCCATCCGTCCTAATGGTGACCTTCTGCGGAGAGACTAGCATAGGGGAGATTCTCGCGCCTAAGTAGGTCACCATTTCTCCTCCCTGAATCTTGTCGGGGGCAACATGTAGATTAGCTTGTCTCAGGGCCTCGACCAACTGGCTGAGCATATTATTTAGCATGTCTGGGTCCCTGCCGCTGAGCAAAAGGTCGTCCATGTAATGCATACATCTTATCTTGGGAAAGGATTTTCGTAGGGGGGCCAGTAGGGAATCAAGGTAAATCTGACACATAGTGGGACTGTTGGCCATGCCTTGGGGCAACGTTACCCACTCGTATCTGAGATCAGGGCTTTCTTGGTTAATGGTGGGCAAAGTAAAGGCAAACCTATGAGTGTCCTCTGGGTGCAGGGGAATTGAGAAGAAACAGTCTCTAAGGTCTATAACATAAACTGGCCAGGACTGAGGGATGGCTGAGAGAGCTGGCAGCCCCCTCTGGACCGCCCCCAGGGACTGCATCTGCGCGTTGACCGCCCTTAGATCATGGAGCAGCCTCCACTTGCCAGACATTTTCTTAATTATAAAAATGGGGGTGTTCCATGGGGAGGTTGACGGCTTAATATGTCCTAATCTGAGTTGTGTACTGACTATTTCTGACAAGGCTAATAGCTTCTCCTTAGGCAGGGGCCACTGAGGTACCCAAACCGGATCATTTGATTTCCAGGTGATTTTGATCGAAGTGGGTAGGAGAGCTTCTTCAGCGGCCCCTAAGAAAAACCCAATCCTTGCCTACCTTTTTTGTTCTCTACTGGTATTGGGGATGTCCGACCCTGCAGGGCATTGCCCAAGCCTTTGCCGGGGGTATATCCCTGGTTCCTGAGTATATCCTTAGCCTGGGGGGAGCAGTTTGACGTAAGCGTGACATCCATCTGAGTGAGGATGTCCCTTCCCCATAGAGACACTGGCAACTGCAACACAAACGGTTGGAAATGGCCCTGATGACCCTCCTCATCGCACCAGAGCAGGGTTGAAGCACTAACCTGAGGAGCTGACACCATCCCCAGGCCCTGCAGCGTGTTATCTGCAGTGTTGGTGGGCCAGTTGGAAGGCCAATCCTTTCTGGAGATAATGGAACGGTCAGCTCCTGTGTCTAGGAGCCCTGTTATATTCTTGCCATTGACCTTAAGTGAGAGCATGGGCCTTTTATCAAGTGTCATATGGAGTCCCTCAAAGACTTCCCCTGAGGAACCGAAACCTTGACTTTCTCTAATTTTCTGCTTTGAGGGAAATCTCTTGTGGAGACTGGGGAGCAGCAAGAGCTGCGCTATCTTGTCTCCTTTATTAATTACCATAGTACCCACAAGAGATTGAACCATAATTTTAATATGTCCTGTGTAGTCTGAGTCTATGACCCCCGGGACTACTGTGAGACCCCGAAGGGCCGTGGAGGATCTCCCGATCACCAGACCCACGGAATTTTTGGGTAACGGTCCCTTAAAAGTGGTTTCAACCACTTGAACACCCATATCAGGCACTAATATAAGTCCTGAGGCGACACTGAGGTCCACACCTGCTGACCCAGGGGTGGCCCTTGTTGAAGGCTGCCACCCTGAGCTGTCCTGTCTCTGGGGCGGGGGCCCGCCTGTGAAGGGGGCCCCCTCTGGCCGTTTTTTGGCCCTCTAGCATCTCGTCCACAAATACGGTTGCCCTGAGCATCAAAGACCGACCTACACTCCTCAGCTTTGTGTGATCCCTTCTTGCATCGCCCACAAACATATGGTTCTTCATTCCTAGGGCGAGGCCTAGCATCTGCATTGTTTGGGCAGTGACGTTTAATGTGTCCTGGCTCCCCGCAGGCAAAACACCCTTTAGCCTTACATTCCCCTTCTAACCCGCGAGGTCCCCTCTGCTGTATAGCCGCGGCCAGGAGAGCAGCCACTCCCGAGTTGGAGAGCGGCCCCCCTATCTCTCTGCATATCCTAATCCAGGCGTTGAGGTCCTTGTTCTTATGAGGAGCTATCGCTGCCTTGCACTCCTTTGTACATTGCTCAAAAATCAGCTGCCTTACCAGCGGTCGAGCCACTCCCGGATCAGAAAATATCTTATCGGCAGCATCTTGCATTCGGGCCACAAAGTCAACAAATGGCTCTGTGGTACCCTGAATTATTTTTGAAAGACACAAGGAGGCTGTTCCAGCACCACTTACTTGCTTCCAGGCGCGGAGTCCTATGGCATTGATTTGCTCATAGACAGCGCCGGGGAACTGGGTCTGGTCATCAGCGTGCCGACCTTCTCCCATAAGCATTTCCTTGTTCCACCCCCGGTTTCCCCGATTGGCGTTTCTCTCAGCCTGCTCTGCAGAGAACTCTGCGTACCAGGCTCGCCAATCCAGGTAACTGCCCGAGGGCAGACAGGCCTTTGCCAGCTGAATCCAGTCCGCGGGGGTGAGGGGCCCAGAAGACAGATTCTCCAGCATGGCAATGGTGTAAGGCGCAGTCGGCCCAAAGGTTGTAACTGCATTTTTAAGTTCTCTAATCTGCTTTATCTCAAAAGGCTCCCATACATTGCGTCCCTGGCCCATAGCTACTTGTACAGGAAATATCTCGTAGGGGCCACTATCTATCCCAGGTGGATGTACCTCATGAGACAAGCGTCCCCCCTGCCAAAGCCGCCTGTAAAAATACCGACCCGCCGGCGGCGGAGCATAAGACAGCGGCCGTGATTGGGCGGAAAATGGGGGCCCGTGCATCACTTCCTGTTCTGGCGAAAGGGGAGGGAGCTCCCAGGCGGCCGCCTCGTGGCGAGGGACCGCCTCCCTCTCGCGCCGGGGCGCACTCAGGAGCTCTCTACTCCTCCGCAGACCAGGTTGAGCAGAGCGCAATTCGCGGCGTGACGCTGGAAAAGAACCCTGCGACTCCTTATTGAGCGACTTAGGCTCCTGACAGCTGGTCTCTTTGGCCTCCCTGCCATTCAACTTTCCCTCGTCCTCGGAGTCAGACGACTCCGAGGCTAGAGCCCCGTCCTCCTCCTTAGCATCCTTGTTCCCCTTGACAGACACCTCTCGGGAGCTCCCTGACTGGGCCTGCTCAGATACCCTGCGTACTTTTGTAAGCTCTTGAGAGCTTTCTCCACAACCACCCTCGCTCTTAGTGCCGCTACCTAGCATGTTTCCCATTTTTTAATATGTTACTCACCGCGTGAGGCCCAAGGAATCCGCCACTTACGCGTGAGCCTGAGGGGAGTCTAAAAGCCCTGTAGGTGCGCGCCACCCAGAGCCCAGGCTTATCCCCAACTCACCTGTCTCGCAGCTCTGTACTGGAGCGTTGTCCACTTCCACGTCGCGGGGGTGATCAGTCCCCGGGCGGGCCTCCAAATGTCGATGTCCGCTCCCGGCCGGCAGGAAGGACACACGACAAAGTCTGGTAGTGGACAACCTTTTCTTTTTATTTTCCTTCTCCGTACAGCCTGCCCTGGGTTCTCCCAGCTGAAGCCTCCTCTGGTCCGCTCCCCGCGGCTCCTTTTGTGCTTCAGTCTGCCCCAAAGCCTCTACCGGTCCGCTCTCCGCGGCTCCTTTTGGGCTTCTACTTCCGGGCTTCTATCTGGCTTCTACTTCCGCCCAGGGGTGGCACCGGTATATATACGGGTACAGTGTCCAATCATGTTAAAGTAAGCAAGGCAAGCTGATTGGCTAACATCATCAGTTGCCAGGCAGACTATATTGTTGAGCGGGTTGTTTACGCGGTAAGCAGGAAACTAACATATTCGATGGGAGGGGTAATCTACCTCAGGCCTCACTCTTTACTACAGGCCTCACGTCCGCCAAGTGAGGCGACCGGGCTCGGGGCTGCGGCTCCCAACAATTATTCTCCCCAATTTAGTGAGGTCCCAAGGGCCGAGGTTGTGCTACAATTGAAGCTCTTGATGTCTATCGCCCTATAATTCTCTTTATATTTTTGATGAGAATACCACTTAGAGAAGTTCAATTTCATCCAGAAAAGAGGAAATGTAAAAATCAGCACAATTAACCAAGAAACATAATTTTCTACTTGGCACAAGAGTCTTTCGGAAAAGTAGCTATTTGGGGAAGGAGATTCCAAGGAGAGCATGAAGCTCAGAGGGTTAGATACAAACAAGCAGGACCCAAATCAGGAGATTAAAGAAGTAAAGGCACCTAGGAAAGCCCCCTATTTTTGCTGTGTGTTAAACCAAGGCCATGTATAAATGACAAGGGGGGGGGTGTAAGTAGCACTACAAAATGGATCGTTAAAAGTTAGGATTTTCCTTCTAGAGATAAGCGGATTCTTCAGACTTCCTCCTTCTGAGCATACAAACACGCTACTCCCCTTAGCCCAAAAGAACTGGTGGGATATGCAGAAACCAGCTCGGGGAGGCCAGGACCCTGGCTTGTTTTCCACGAGAAAGAGGACGATGAGCTGAAGGCATCTGGGGGTGGTAAAGCGAGCGTGGAGATCTGCACTGTCTCTCTGTGTTCCTTCCTCTCTCCATACGTTGAAAGACATTTGCCCACCTGTAAAATGGGAAGTGGTGGCTATGTGGGGCACATGGGCCTCCAGCTCCTAGGAACAAGCTTTGAATCAGCCTGTTTCCCTTTTTACCCAAATATATGTCCACTTTTGATTTGGTCAGTGGTGAGTCTGGGGAACCAGTGATGGAGGGCCATCGGGGTTGCATGTTCTAGAAAAGAAGTGGATGGAGAAAGAAATGGGCAAATATCACGGGCCTTGGTTAGCAGATGCCCTGTCTGGCAATGGAGCCCTGGGAGGGACAAGCAGGCAGGTTGGCAACAGTTGGATGGAGAAATTACATGTAGGGATTTCACCAACACACCTTCACATACAGCTGCTGGCAAAGAGGGGCAGGGGAGAAGGCGAGTGTGATCGGTGCTGCCTGCCAATGGATTTATGGCGCAGTCCAAGTTGGAGCAGAAATAGGATCTACATGTGACTGCTGCCCCTAAGAGCAACCAAGCCAATGATCCCAGCTAGCGGCTCTGGCAAGCAGGTGGCTATGAGCTTACTGGCAGTGGCACACTGCAGACCCCCGTGTAGTGGCAGTGGCTGCACCAGTTCTATGAGGGCAAGCAGCTCTCTGTGGTCTCTGAGAGGATGGATTGGGGCTGGCGCCCTGTGCTCGTCGTGTAGCCTTGGGCAGCGTCCTCCCTTGGACAGCTGGATGGTAGCAGTACCTGTTTGCCAGCAGAATGCTCTGAAGAGTAGGGGCATTATTACTTGTAAAGGTTTTTCTAAATAGGATCTGTCACAGTGTGTACCTTTGCTTTATGATTGTTGTTTCCTTCTTCCACTTAAAACTCTGAAATAGTTTTGCATTTTTTTCCTTCAAAAACAAAAGCCACGATTCTTATAATGGCCTTGTAAGGTCCTGCTTTCAGGGTTCCCCACCTGCACTGCCCATCACCTTTCTGGCCTCTTGTACTCTGCCCCACGCCGGCTCACTCGGCTCGGCTTGACTGTGTCACACTGACCTCGGTGCTGCTCTTGAACGCGCCAGGCAGACTTCTGCCTCGGGGCTCTGTCGCTGGATGGTCCTGCTGCTCAGATCCTGCTGCTGCCAGGAATCCTCTGCAAACTCTTATCTTTCTTCTACTTTCTGCTCCAGGTTCAGCTGCTCAAGGAGGCTTACTGCAACCAGTAAGCGCAGGGTTGCACTCTCCACAACAATCTTCCAGAGCCCCTTACTCAGTTTTCCCTCCTTTTCTCCTCCTTCTCTTCTTCTTTTTGTCATAGCATTTATTTTCTTTAAACATGCAAACTACGTGAATTACGGTATTTGTCATTTATTTTCTACCTAGTCCCACAAAGGACAGAGACCTTTGTTTCATTTACTGTTGGATCTAGAACATCCTGAACAGTGCCAAGAACAAAGTGGGTATTCCCTAAATAATTCAAATATTTCACGAATGAACCCATGAATTGGGCTTTCAAGACTTTTCAAGGACAATTTGCCTGCTCTTGATTTCCAGTCTCTGAGTGGCCTTGTTTTCTCTCTGCAGGTCCTTAGATGCACAGAAGTAAATCCATCCTTCTGCTATGAAGTTTTGGGTGCTGGAGTCTCCTTTTAGAGATGATTTTTCAGTTTCATTTTCTTTTGTTTGTCCCAAACAAATAATTGGTAGAAACGAGTGTAAATGGTACGTTTATTAATAAGATGGGCTCTGTTAGACCGAGTAAAAGTAGGAAAAGAGAAATAATAAATGTACACTACAGGTGAGAGAGCTACCCTCTCGGGACCCGGCAGCCAGAACTTAACACATTTCCTGGGCTGGTGTTACCTCTAGGTCATTTTTCCTAAAACCTGCTCAAGTTCTCACAAGGAGCCCATGTGCAGTGTTTTGGGAGCAGTTCTGTGCATGTCCCCCAGAATTTTGCAGTCAACCAGTCACTCCTATGTTTTCAGCCGTCTTTAGCCAGGCTCCGTCTTTTTGCCTCACTACCTCACAGCTCGAGGGACAGCAGTGTTTAATGTTTTCCTGGGCTAGTGATGTTCTTTTGTAATTCCACCAGTGGCAGTGAGGCATAGGTCCTGGTCAGCCATACGGTTATGAGTTGAAATAACCTATACTCTACATTGTACAGTGCTGCTACCCTAGAATGTTCCAGAACTTGGCCATGTTAAATGCATTTTTGACTTTGGTCGTTTTCAACTCACAAGTGTCTATCAGGATACAGCCCCGCCGTAAGTTCAGGAGCATTTGTATTTCCTTTTACAGGCATTATTTGTTTAACCACTGAGTTAAGGTCATAGGACTAGGTTGATAACTGAATTGGTTGCTAAATGAGGCTTGTAGATAGTGTGTACGTTACAGTACTCAGAACAAAGTAATGGTCAGAAGAATCTCCATCTTTATGATTTTGCTTTTATTTGTATAACACATGCAGTAGTGTAATGCATAACACCTCAAAATTATAGCACTGTACAGTATAATAAGTAAAGATTACCGTATTGTATAAATAAAAGCATATTGTACAAAAAGGACATTGAGGCTCTATAAACAAGATTGTGCCGAACTGTACAACAGATCTAAGTCTGAAACATTATTTACATGGGCAGACCATAAAGCAAGAAATACCTTTGTTGAATTTTCCTTATTGGTTCTCATTTCATTTTCCACCTCCTCTCCAATTCCTCTTTTTGAGCCATTCATATACTTAGGGAATGTTCTTCCAGTCCAGTTTCCAAATGAGTCTTTAGCAGTATATATGTCTTTGAAAAATCATAGCATTGCTCTGTCGATCATTTATGATTTAGTTGCATGAAAACTTAATTCCTTATTCTGTGCTGTGTACTACTCCACTTACCTGGTAATGATCATGGTATTTACTTTTTAGAATTCCACTCCAGTAAACATTCTTTTGTGTCTTCCTTAAGATCACTTGGCATATTATAACTCAAAGCACATGGCTATATATTACATCCTTTGTCCATCTTCATACGTGAATTTCTGCCTTTTATTTGCTACTTTTAAGAGGTTTCTTGCATAACTTAAATATTGATCCTTTGTTAACTTTAGACATTGAAAGTATCTTTTTCAACTTCCTGTTAACTTTCTCTATATCTGTGTTGAAAATAAATCTTCAATTTTGCTATGGTCAAATCTGTTGCCTTTTCACTTTTTTTGTGTGTTTAATTTTTAAGAACTTATTAATTCTCAAAGATATTATTCTTTTCATTTAATTGCATTTGCAGTTTTGCCTCATTGTTAGATCTTTAATCCATCTAAAGTCTCTTTTTATACATAAATAGGTATCTAAATACTTATCTCTTCATACAGTGGGATAATTTTAGCAATATTTCCTAAATTAGTTGTCTCCTGAAAACCATTTGTAATGCGAGTCTACCTGTACTAAGGTCCTGAAGTACATGGATGTATATTCTGGCTATTTGGTTCACTGGATTAATTTTTAGCTCTTGTGTGACTACTGTACTATTTTTATTACTGACTATTGTAAAAATCCTTAAACCTAAGTTGCTCTATATGGTGCTTAATGATGTTTTCTGATTTTAAAGATTGTTTCATAAATACATTTTTATAATTTTTTGCAAGAACTTACTGCTTTACATAATCATTTGAATAAAAGCATGTCCTTAAGCTTCAGTTTTACAAGAGTGGCAATAAAGCAATGCAATTGGCTTTCAAAATACACAGATTGTTTCTGAGTGTCCATTAGTACCACAGTATTTATGTATGCCCACGATTCTCAGCAGCATCCCTGGCACAGAATGACTGGAGCAACCTCTTCTGCAATTGTGTATAAGAAACATTCACAGTGCTTATCAAGAAGTCCTGCTATGTTGGTATTGTTACCACCAAAGTACAGTATCAGGGCTTTTCCCCTTCAATCAGCGTCTTTTCAACATGTAACAGCAGTGTTCTATCTTTTAAAGGACATGAAAAGCATTTCCCAAATCTCTTGTACATCATACAAGAGAATGATTCCTTGCCTTTCTGCTGAGAGTCTGCAGTTCTGATAGGTTACCTATGGAATATTCTAAACATATGTAAAACACCATTTCAGAATAATAATTCTTTTCCATCCTAAACTCACTGTAAATTTAGTAATATTGGTAAGTTTTTTCCCCTTAAATCCATTTAAATCATTATCTTTTAAGGAGAAGTCCTATTTGAGAATTATTCATGTTTAGAGAGGATTGTATATTTAATGAAAATTAGATTATAAAATTAAATAATTAGTGCACTACCAAATTACACAAGATTAGAATCATACACTAATCTTTATTACTTCTTCTGACATGTCTAGCATCTGCACCACAGAGAAAGCCTCTGAAACAAAAGCTTTCAGCAAGCAAAGATGTTGATTTGCAGAAAATATCTGTAAGGCAGTCTGGGATCTGAAAAGAGTGGTAAATATATAAAGCAGAGAAAATTAAAAAGAAAAAAAAACCCAAAGCTACAAGATTAACAAATGTTCACACTTAGTTTATGGTTTAAAACTATAACTTGGTCACATGATTAATTTCTTCAAGGATGGCTGCATATCTGCAGATATTGATATCACAAAAGGAAGAAAACAATCATCTTGATTAGTTTCTAGATTGACTTATTTTGTGGGTAGAATTTGAGAGGGTGACTCTAATTTTGTTTATTTCTGTCTAAAGTGCTCGCCACCCCCACTGTTGGTTATAAGATGAAAAATAACTCATAATTCCTCCAGAGCAAGACATGGTATTTCTGCATTCATAAGAATTCCAGGAAGGAAAAGCAGGAAAAAAATGGATGAAGAAAGTCTGCAAAATAATAACATAAGAAAATTTCCCTGGCCTGAAGAAAAGTATAAACTGAAGATCCCACCAGGCACCCAGAACAGTAAATGAAATATGTTTTTTAAAAAATCAAGGCATATTTGCATGATATTTCAAAAGACCAGAGATGAAGGGTGGGTTCTAAATGCATCTGAAAGAAGACATACAAGTGGCCAACACGTGCATGAAAAATCTCAGTATCATTAATCATCAGGGAAATGTACTTCAAAACCACAGTGAGACATCACCTCACTCTAGTAGAAATAGCTATTATCAAAATGACTAAAGAAGACACGTGCAGGGGGGATGTGCACATGTAAGAATGTAAATTAGCATGCCATTATGTAAATCTGTATAGATATTCCTCAGAAAATTAAGAACAGCAATCTTGTTCCTTCTGTGCATCCAAAAGAAATGAAATCATTTTGCAGCACTTTTCACAGTAACCAAGAAATGGCAACAACCTAAGTGTCCCTCAACCAATGAACAGTGAAGGAAAATGTGGTACCTATATGCTATGGAATGCTATTCAACTACACAAAGGAGGAATCCCGTCATTTGTGACAGCACAGAAGGAGCTAGATATTATTATGTGAAATAAGTCAGGCACTGGCGAGCCTCACTCATATGTGGAATCTGACGTTGATCTCATAGAAGTTGAAAGAAAAATGCTGGATACCAGAAAATGGGAGACTGTATTTATGAGGGAGTGGAGAATGGTTGATCAGTGGGCTTTATATCGTAGTCAAGGAAACAAGAAGTTTTGGTGGGTACTATGGCTTGTGTTTATGTGCCCCCCTTGCCCCCAAGCCTCAAGTGGTCATAGGTCGGACTTTTCAGGAGGGTCTAGATATAGAGTATGTGACACTGGAATTGATTTATCATGCAATGCTAGGATCAAGGTCCCTAGGACTAACGGTGTGAATGTTACCTGCCTTGAGTAGCCTGTATGAGATATAAGCGACTGAAAGTGCTGTAATCATTCTCTATTGCTTTGTTACCTTTTGCCTGCCACAAACTGTTTCTCATCCATGAGCCTGTCTGCTGTGCCTCCCTGCTTTGAAGCCAGTCAATTATGGACTGAAACCTCTACAAACTGTGAGCTAAACTTAGGTGTTAGGTATTTTGTCTCAGCAACAACAGAAAAGTAACCAAGACAGCTCAAAAGACCAGAATTCTGATAGAAATGCTTCCAGTAAAAATCAGGCTCCAGATGTTTCTGCTGGGAAGAATCGCACTGGCTGTTAGATTCCAGACAGTGTGTTATACCATGGGAGAAAGTTTTCTGCCTTTTTCTAATGTCTAGAGGCTTTGTCCAAGACTAAGATTAAGAGTGGTGGACTAATTAATCTTGCAGAAGAAATTTCAAAGCACTCATGTTGAGCTGGTGGTATAACTAATGTTGGGGACTTTTAGACAGATTTATGTTAGAATAAAAAGCAAAGATCCCAGAAGAACTGTTCAAAATGCTTTGAGTTTGTCCAGAAAGGAAGCTCCAGTTGTAGCCTGCAAAGATGGAATACAGAAGAAATTGGTCACTGAAAAGACTAGCAAGAAAAAGCTAAGTACTTCAAAAGAAGCGAATGGAAAAGATAGCCTTAGGGCATTACAAGAACCAACAGAACTCCAATCTTTTCAGCCTCACAGTTGCAAAGGTGAAAGATTTTTCCTTGAGAAGAGAGCCCCAGAGCACCACGTTTCAGAATGGCAGAGGCCTAGGGAAGTTATTCCTTTGGATTTGGTTCATAGACACTCAATCCCTCCAGGCAAGCAAGAAGGAAGCCTGACTACTGCTTCAGCTGGTGGCATCCACATAGCACATATTTTAGGTGAATGAAGAATGAGTTATGGGATCAGGAAGGCTTCCACCCCGATTTCAGAAGGGCTGGGAGTCCAGACAGTATCCCCCTGTGAAGGCAGCATGTGAAGTTGTGAGTTTGAAGCCAAAGGTGCAGTGGAGACCTCATAAGTTTGGAGAAGCTAAGAACATGGATAGTCTGAGGAAAACTGCAAAGAAGGAGCAGACGTGGTACAAAACAGTTGTCGTCACTTGAAGTGCCACCATAGGGGCAGACCCATTCGAGCCCTTTGGAGTCCACCTCTTGGCACACATTGCCTTGGGTGCTGGACTTGGAACTATAGGACTCAATATTTGCCTTACTGGATTTTAGACTTCATTTGACCCCATTCCTTTATAGCTCCTGTTGGTATCTTGTGGAACTGAAACGTCTATCTTGTGCCATCTAATGTTGAAAGTATTTAACTTTCTTTTCATTTGTATAGAGGCTCACAGCTAACAGTTTGCGTTAAGTCTCAGAGGAGACTTTAGATTTGGACTTTTCAGCAGTGCTGAAATTGTTAGGATTTGACAATTCATGAATTTGAACTGAATCTCTTTTGCATAAAGGGATGTGCATGAGTCTTGGGAGGCCACACGTAGAATGTTATGGCTTGTGTCTAGATGTCCCCACAAAGCCTTATGCAGTCATAGATTGGTCTTTTTCAGAGGTGGCTAAATCTAGAGTATCTGACTGATTCATGATACAATGCTAGAATTAAGGGTGTTAGGATTAAGAATTGGTAATTAATAAATCAATCCACTGATTGGTTTGGCACAATCCTAATACCATTAGCCTAGAGACAATATAAGGGACAGAAAGAGGCCTGTCTTGTCTCTCGCTTCATTTACTACCTTCTGCCTGCCATGAACTCTTTCTTTTCTGTGATGCCCGTGTGTCATGCCACCATGCTTTGGAGCCAGGTGACTACGGGATTGGAACTTCTACAAACTGTGAGCCAAGTAAACATTTCCTTCTTTAACTTTGGGCATTGGATATTTTGTTTCAGTAACAAGAACAGTAAGTAATTCAGGATGGTAAATTGTAGGCTAAGCGTTAATGAAAATTTGGTATAAACTGAAATTGGATTTGATAATGTATTATTTTTAAAAGGTTGAATATATGACTTTCTTAGAAATATATAATGAAAATATTTTAAAAATTCAACTGAAATATCTTTAGAAATGGCTTTGTCACATAAGGACAAGCCCTTTTGCTTCAGGCTCACATATTGTGGCCAATGTGACCCTGTTTCCTGGGCTTTTGCTGATTGGTCTAAGCATAGATACTTAACACAATATGTGACCTTTCAAACTGGGAGTAAAGTGTCTCTTTAGTGGGCTCCAAGAGGAACATGAAACTCAATAACAAAGTGAAACACAAAGGGAAGAAAGACAATATACCCTACCTTTGAAAGACTAACATTTCGTTCTGTCCTTGCAAGAGCTCACAGAAGCAACAAATAGATCCTGCCTATGCTCAAAAGAATAGCACGAAAGATAACAATTCCTGCAAAACAATAGCACTGGCAGAGTCTGCTGTACCTGGCAGAGCAGTGCTTAATGGTCACTGGATGGGGCCTGCTGTTTAGAGCTATGCGAAGCTAAGTCTGCTTTATCTAAGTGCCCACAGTAGCATAGGCTCTAGCATAAGAAGCGTGATGGCTCAGCATCATACCACAGGGAGCAAGTTGTAAGCATACAACAGACCTCTCAAAATAATTGGAGTGGATTTTGCAGGAAACATGTGAGGAAAACTTGAGTTATTGTTTCAGTATGATTTCATTTGTCTTTATAAGCCAGAGAGGAACAGCGAAGCTTACTAATAGATGCTATGGGCAGCACTATCTGTGAGTGACCCTGAGAACTAACCTGGGGAGATTTCATTTTGCCACAAGGTGAGCTGTCCAAGTTCAGCCTCTAATGGGACCAGCAGTTTCTACCCTAGCAGAGAACCGACAGGAACTGATGGGACCCAAACTCTGCAAGCACTAAGCCATTGGTGCTCTGAAACACTTCTAAACTCACTTGATACATCATCAGACTTCCAAGCACTAAGAAGCTATTCTTTCCACCAAATACACAGTAAAAAAGGAGAGACAAATGTAGAAACATTTCTGTACTGCATTGAGTGCAATACCTATGTATGGGAAGATGGGAAGAATAAGATGCAGGCTGAGTTATGTCCCCCCAAAATTCATATATTGAAGTCCTAATAACCAGTATTTCAGACCATGACTATATTATATTTGGATGTAGGATCTTTAAAGAGCTGAGTAAAAAACAGTGAGGCAATTAAGGTAGACTCTGATCCAATAAGACTGGTGTCCTCGATAGACGAAGACACAGATTCATAGAAGAATGACCATGTGAGGACACAGAGAGAAGACAGTGTCTACAGACCTCAAGCAGAAAGCAGCCCTGGCTTACCCAGACCTCAGACTGGTCAGGACCAATGTCACAACACCATATGTGGTCCTTCGGCCAGCAGTAGTAGCAGCCGCAGCAGCTTCCTGTGGGAACTTATTACCAATGCAGATTCTCTAGACCTGCTGAATCAGAAACTCCAGGGTCAGTCTCAGCAGTCTGTCTCAACAAGCCTTCCATGGCATGTTAATGCATGCTGAAGACTGAATACTACTGAGTTCAGAAACAGGCTTGATGGAGGAGGGGACTCAAATAACCAAGGAGCAATATGAGAAGAAAAAACGCAGAGTTTTCGTTTGCTAGGCAAGGTCTGCTGCCTTCGAGGAAGCAAACAATCTTGTGAGTTGCTTCCAAGACTTGCAGGCAGCCTGCAGTTAAGAGCCAGCAAAAATCCAGGGCCCACTGTCATGCAGCAAAAGGAAGTGAATTCTGCCAGTATCGTGAGAGGTTGAAACAGGACCCTAAGCTGTGAGTGAGAGTGCAACCTTGTGAGACCCTAATCGGGGGACCTCGCTGACCTGTACCCAGATGCCTGGCCCACAGATAATGAGAAAATAAATATGTGCCATATATTGTTACTAAATTTGTGGCAATTCGTTACGTAGCAATAGAAATCTAATGGGGAGTGGAGAGGGCAGAGGATAAATATAGCCAGTTGCTGTCCAACACACAGGCTGATCGCTTTGCTGTGATTGCTTTGTTCCCAGGCCTGAGGCACACAATCCCTTCTGAGGAGGCCCCAGACTGGCAGAAGCTCGAGAACATCAGGCTGGGCCCAAAGTGGAGGCTGATGTAAACATCTTTTGCACAGAATTAATTGGCGACTTTGAGCATTCTAACTTTAGCAGCAGCACCTCAGCGTCTCACCACACCTGACATTCAGTGACTCAGGAATCCAGGAGCCAGCTTGTGGGCTTGCTACAGGGACGGGGCTTATAAAATGTCATGGAATAAAAGCTGCTGGCTTAAAGTCCAAGAACTACTAATTCTGGGATGTGAATTTTGTTGCCCTCAAGCTTGGGGTGCATTTTTTCCTGCTACTTAGGAAAGGCCCTGGCTTGGAGCTCTGGTGCCCATTCTGACATGACTTGGATTGGCCATGCTAGTTTGTCCACAGCTGAATTTCCTATGAAGTCTAGTGTCTCGAGTCAGGGCTCATCACATGACTCTGCAGACTTGGTGAGGGGAAAGTCATGGGAAAGCCTGGAACAGAGCAAATATGAAGGCGGAAGTGTGGATGAGAACAGCACCCAGCAGCCACATTTCCTTTGCTGTTAGAGAGGCGCAGTTACATACATAAGCATGCCCGTCTCTGCCTGGGAGGGTCTGAAGCCTTCCTCTGCCTCTCTAGGGAGCTAATGAAGCTCTTCTTCATAACTGCTCCCCCTAAAGAATAAAGCTCCAAGATCTGAGAGGCAGAAATGTATCGTCTCATATTCCTGGAGGCTGCAAGATGTGGGCAAGATTAGCTCCTCCTGAGGCCTCCCTCTTTGGCTTGTGGATGGCGTCTTTTCCCTGAGCCCTCATCCTCATCTCTTCTTCTTATCTGAACTCCAGTCTCTGAGGGTTAGACCCCACCCTGGTGGCCTGATTTTACCTTAGTTACTTCTTTAAAGATGCTATCTTCAAACACTGAGGCTAGGATGTCAACATATGAACTTGGCAAGAGGACACAACTCAGTCTATAGACATTTTAGACATGACATTTAGCTCAAAGACTGTGCCTTGACATAAGGGTAATGGTGATTACACACCATTTGGTACAAGTTCTACCAGGTCCACAAGGATGTAACGGCATGAGACTGGCTGTCCCAAATGTGGGACTCAACAGCTCTCTCCCCATCAGAGGAGAGATGATATCAACACCATCATATTTAACAGGCTTCACTGTGTCCCCTGATTCACATCCCCCAGTACAACAGGGTGTGATCTTATTTAGAAATAGAATCACTGTAGATTTAATTGGTTAAGGTAGGACGAGGTCATAGTGGAGTAGGTTGGGCCCCAAACTAATATGACTTGTGTCCTTATAAGAAGGAGGAATTTCAGACACAGACACACAAAGGACAGAGTAGTGTGAGATAAAAGCAGAGAGTCTCAATCAGCTGAGAGAGGACTTGGACAGACATCTTCATACTTCTCAGAAGGGACAAACCTGGCTGTCACCTGCATCCCGTGCATCTTGTCTGTATAACTGCTGTTGTTTCTGTTGTTTAAACCATCCAGGGTTATAGAAGCTCCAGAAAATTAATTCCAGGGTAAGATGACATCCAAACAGTTGATAGGCTCAATTTTGCAACTTCTCAGGGAAGCAGTAATTCTGTACTAGTCAAAGCAATTAATGTTATCTTTTGTAGAAAGAATCCCTAACCTCAGTGGCTTAACACATTGTAAGTATATTTCTTGGTCATAATACAGACTGATTACATCTTGGTGGCTCTGTTAGGTTTTGCAGTGAATCATAGATCCCAGATTCACTGTAATTAGGACATTTGAGAGTCCTCTACTGGATCCCTTGATCTCTTTCCTTTGACTGGTTGATAAAGGTGGAGGGAAGAGAGATCAGCTCTTAACTTCTTTGGGATTATTAGATCCAGAAAAACAGAGATGAAAATGCTCAGGGTAAGATGTATTCAACATGGTTCCTCAGTCTAACAAATGAGTATGACCACCATGTACCTTTAAGAAGAGCTGGAGGCATATAAGATGGAATACATAACCTGTTCATTAATACCCTGATATTGTCTCCTTCATGGGTATAAAACTTAGCTATACTTCCTAGCTGCTCTGCAGTTTGGTGGGATCTACAAATAAACTTGTGCATATGGAGAAACTGCCAGGTCTGCCTGGAATTCCAACCCCATAGAAACCTGAATTCTATTTCTATCCCATCTGTTCTCTGCTGGCTGTGTGACCTTATACAAGTCTGCCTCATCTTCTCTTGGAGGTTTTCTTGTGCCATGTGTCCAATGAAAGGATTGTATTAGATGACTCCCTGTGGAGGAAATGTGACCTTGGTCAAAGTAGAGCTGGAAATCAAGAAAGTTTTAGGTCATCTGTGTAAAATTAATTAATTACAAGGTACCTTTGTTACTTTTCTCATTGCTGGAACAGAAATACCTGACACAAATTAAAAGAGGAAAGGTTTATTTCAGCTCATAGTTTGTAGAGATTTAAGTCCATAGTAAGCTGGCTCCAAACCAGGGTAACATACCACAGGTGAAACAGTCCTTGGCACAGCAAGCAGAAGCTGGTGAGCAGGAAGTCTCCCTTTCCTTTCATTCTATCCATGATATCAGCCTTGTGTGTGGTGCCATCTCCACCTAGGGTGAAGCTTTCTTTTCCACACCCAGAACTACACTCTCAACCAATTGATTAAGCAGTAAATACCCTTAATCCCAGGATCCTACCCTTCATCTACATTCACACACTCTAAATCCAGACACCTCTGAAAAGCCCAACCTCTCAGTGCATGAGGATTTTGGTGGTGGCAGGGTGGAGGAGGAGGCATTTAGTTACAAGCCTAATATAGTGTAATAAGGTTGACAGGTGATCCTTGACCAACTGGGTGTCGGGAGGAAAGATGGTAGAGAAATTTCACCGCAGACACCACACACTAGCTACACAGCAAGCCACATGCTTCTCTTGGTATTGTGGTTCTGATACAGATTTAAAGAGAAAATTCAAGAAAAATACTTATTTCCTATAATTCCTCTACCCAAATGATCTGTATGTGTCATATTTTATGCTTTCAAACTATTTCATTTTCTCTAGATAATGTGCATTCCTGGTTAGGATATCACTGATTTAAAGTGCAGTTTAATCCAGTCATTTGCTACTGACTTGGACAAGGAAGTAAGGGCAAATCTCTGTTGAATTATGCTCTGAGCCTGTTAGGCTGTCTCCCTGAACCTTTCTGTCTGTCTCTTTTTCTCTTTCCTTTGTGCGATTCTTTTTTTTTTTCCTCTTGCTTGAAGATGCAGGGATGTCAGCCCCAACTGAAGCTCTAATCTAAGCAGGTCCCCAATTTTCTGAACAAGTTCACAACACTTTTACTACCTTCATTCAGCAGAAATCAAAGGTAAAACAAATTTCAAGTCGTCACTTGGATTCCATTGTTCGCTTTCTGTTTCTTATCTCTTACAAAATCACATTCCTGTTGTGCTACAATCAGTGCATAACCTTTCAAACCATTGACTATTACTGGAAAAAGGAAAATATAATGGCGTTTTAACTTTAAATTTAATTGTCCTCATCATCAGTCGTTATCAGTAGTGGTCACCGTGTCATATGAATCAAAGCTGCCTATGGGCATAAGCATCCATAGACTCCTTAGGAACTAACTTTGGGTCTTGTTCTTTTTCAGTGTGGATGAGTTTAGATCAGATAATCCAGGAGACTCTGAGTGTCATTAAGAGGTAATTATTTGTCCATTTTTCATTAGTGTTATAACATCCCATTTAAGTTGAGTATTAGTTTATTTATAACAGAGTATTAGTTTATTTATAACAGATTTCCTGATCCTTAATATGATACATGTGAGTTTGGTTTCTCTGGGAAAGACACTGGGATGGAATTAGGAACCCAAAACTTTGATTTATAGAACTAGGCAAAAGGAGCTGTTAGATCATGATAGGGACCCAATGAAAGCTTTTGCCAGGTCAAGGGGCAGAGAAGAGCAAAGACTACTTTAGCGGAATCTTGCTAAAATTTTCTGTTAAATCTCACTAGATAGAAACAGCTAAGGTCTTACAGGGCAGTTTTGCTCAGCCATGAGCTGGGCTATCTTGTGCAGGGTGCAGCTGGCTCCAGTGCTGAGGCGAGCTTGGGAGAGGCTCACAGCTGGAGGGTGCCATGCTCCAGGAAGGGAGTCCTTTGCTAATGGGATTCTGAAAGGCACGCCTATGTGTCTGCCAAAATACATGTAATGTTTCATATAATTTTATAAGAGCACAAGCACTGTTTTATTTTTATTTTTTAGCATTAAATGTATTTTGGAACTATTGTTAACTAAATGTTCTGCAAATGTCTTGTTACTCTAAAACATGCAGAAATGTCGCATAAAGCAAAACAAAGCCCTTAGAAAGGAAGCTAGCTTGTGCCAAGTGTCCTGACTGGAGGTGAGAGTGCACATGTCACAGGCAGGTGTGGCCTTCCTCATGGATTCTACCAGGCCTGGCCCCAAATACCCTTCCTGTTCCGCTGCCAGTACCTCGGAGGTCGCTGCCTCAGGGAGGAGAGGCTGGATCTCGCCTTCCAAAACACTTGAGTTTAATGGAGCTTTGTGGCATGTTTCAGAAAATGGCCTTAGCTATTCCCAGCTCTGGGGATTGTGTCGGAAAGCTGTGGGGGTGAAAGATAGTGGTGCGTCAGCGTTTGTTTGGTCCTTCAGTCCGTACTTAATTTGTAGCTGAAAGAAAGTTGAGTCATGTTAAAGCCTCAATAAGCACTTTTCTTGTAAGCCCTTTCTTGTTAAGTGGGAGAATTTTTGTTTTATGTAATGGACTTTTAAGTTTTGGGGAAGGTTATTGGCTTGCTTTTCTCTGAATGTCAGTCCAGGTAAGGTGATCTTTCCAGTCTCTTCCTGGAAACCATAAACACTGCAGCATCCTAGGATCCAGATTTTGGCATGGAATACAGTCATTTAACTATGCCACTGATTCTCACTGGGTATGTTTAGATAAGAAAAAAATCACTTGAGTGAATTCCTTCAAAGTGAAACTTTTCCCCTGCCTCCTCTCTCCTGATTGCTTTCCCATGCCCTGCAAATGAAAAGCCCTGCTCTACTGACCCTGGCCTTCCTCTTCTCATCCATAATTCCAGTAGTTTGGAGGTCTTCACAATCAAGTTTATTTTATTTTATTTTAATTTTTGTTTGAGACAGAGTGTCGCTATGTAGTTCAGGTTCAGCTTGAACTCACTATGTAGCTCAGGCTGGCCTCAAATTCAGAGAGGTCCTCGTGCCTCAGTCTCGTGAGGACTGGGATTACAGGTGTACATCACTACACTTGACTTTGCACTCAGTTTGGAAGCTCTCTCAGTTGACACACTTGCATGGGCTTTAACATGAGGCAGGTTCCAGGAACAGTGGCTGCAGGCACTGGAGTCGATGTTTTGGGTCATCTGAGCATTCACAAATTCACTGCAACCAGAAGTACACCAAGTCCCATCTGCAGGCTGTCCTAGCGTTGAGACTGCTATCCATGGGAAGCAGCAGCCCTGTGGAGGTGTATTGGAATGGACTGTAATGGCTCAAGTGTCAGTTTTCCCAGCTTGCAAAATGTTGTAGGTAGAGCAGTTGCTAGCTGAACTCCCCTTAGAGGTCAGCCTATTTTATTTTTAAAAGGAGAAACTAATCATCTTGAAAATGAGTTCAAAGCCCATTATTAAATGGAAGCAAGTTTTCCTGGGCACGTGTGGAATTAGGTGGCCATTAGCAGAAGAAAGTATGGGGTTATGGCGTACAGGCCACTCTAAAAACATCTCGTTTTCTTCTTTTTCTTTTAAAAATTTTTTGATTTGAACTCTTAGTATCTTTGTGAATCAGGGAAATGTTGAATATAGTATATCTGGATGCCAGGGAGCATCTGACAAAAGCTCCTCATGATGTCTCTGTGGACAAGAAAATCATTTTAGGGCGTTGTAAGTACTTTGTATCAATCCAAGAGGTTCTCGCTGATATGTTTTTTTCCTTAGGGGAATGTGACACAAAAGAATCTAACGATCAGGCTTCTCTCTTCACTTCGCTTCACAAAGAAATCTGTGCCCGCCTAGGGCCTGCTGTGTGTGAAGACCAGCTTGGGCAAAAGTGGGATGCAGGTAAGGAAAATGCAAACACTGTCGCATAAATGGATCACAGAAAGATCCCAAAGCCTAACACTGGGTTCGGAAGAGCATGAAACTCAGTGGCTGGACAACTGCCTATCGACAGATGCTTTAAGTTGATTTAGTTCTGCCTCAATTCATGTTAAAATAGTACCAGAACATGTGAAATTGGTGGAGCATCTCATTGGACAAAATAAGCCCGGGTGAGTAAGTTAAGGATGTGACCTAGATTGCAGGATTTTCTTTCCCAGGGACCATGTCATCCCTTTATCATGTGCCATGCTAGCTGTGAAAGGGCAGATGAGGACCTGTGTGTGTGCGTGTATGTGTGTGCACATGTGTGTGGTCATCTGAGCATGCATGTATGTATTTAATCTGTGTGTACTCGGCGCTATATAGTACACAGTTAAAGGATTATTGCCAATAAATGTCCTTATGCAACATAACAGGAAGTAACCTAGTAATCAGAGTCCTTTCATTGTTGCCTTCTAAAGAAGCCCCCAGGGAATCTTTGCCTACAAAGATCAGTTTGAAATAGAGATTGCATAAAATACAAAGATAAGCAAAGGGCACAAGATGACTACAGCATGGCTACATTCTAAATGGTAGCACTGGGTCGCGAGAAATGTGAAATTAAGAGATGACTGAGGAAAAGCAAAAGGGAATGAATGACCCTTGCTGTTCTGCTTTTCATGACTCCTACTTAAGTCTCCCAATATGAGTACTCTAGGCATAGCATGTGTCATCGTATTTTTTCTCCCAACATTGCCATGAGGTTAAAAGTAAAATAGATAAACATATCCACATTTTACAGATGAGCTAAGTAAGTACCAAAGAAGTCAGAGCCTTGCCTCAAGTCTTGCATTGCAGTCGGTGACAAAGATAAGGCGCCAGTGCTCCATCCAGTCACACTGCCAACCCCTTCTGGGGCCATGTGTCCCCTGTCTGTGCTATTTCTATTGTTTTCATTTCCTGACCTTCTGAGTCCTCCATTCTCCTTCTGCTTTCCTGACATCTTTCACTCCTGATCTGGATTCAGTCCAAGACAGAAAATAGATGCATGAGCTGGTACTTGAAAACCATTTACATTTTCCAAGCTTAACCCTAGGTGGCACGTGACCGATGTGTATGCACGCGTGTGCATAAATACCACGGCTGGGGACTGTAAGAGGTGAGGTTTGGGGGGCATAGGCTAAGGGCAGAGGTAAAATCCTGACTCTGCTTCCCAATATAAACTTTCCTAAAAGAATATCAGTCTATAGATGGGTTTTCAAAGCGTGTAGATGTCTGCTCTCAAGCGGCAACATAAAACCATCATGCTAGCCATTGTTTGGTAGTAAAACCTTAAGCTGTGCTGTCAGCAGTTACTTCCGTGTCACTCTGCAGAGTAATTTTGGGAACAACATGTGACTAGGGGAATGGCTAAGCCTCCAGGGACTGATTACTAGTCTGCCTGTGCCTTTCCATGTTGGCCATTTTTTAGCAGCTATGGTATTTGCAACCTCTGTGTAGCCTTTTCATGGAAGACCAACACTCCAAAAATTGTTCACTGCATTTTTGTTTCCTCTGCAGTTTAAATAAGCTGTCAACAAGTGCAAGGTGTGTTTTGGTTATGGTATCATGTCATGAACAGTCTGGTATGACAAACAGAATTAAGGGAAATTATTGAAATTATCATGATTTTCCACTAATTTACATTTTTCCCATAGAGAGCAGATATTTCACTAAATCAGACGTACATAAATTGTAACTAGTATTAGCATAAATATTAAATATAAATAGACTATAATTTAGAGTAAAATATAGGGAACTATAAACACCTGGGTACAATTAGACATCTTATAATCTTTGTTACAAATTTTAATCCTTTTACTTGTTTTGCTTTGAGCTTTAATGAGTAAACATTTAACTCTTTATCTTACTTCTCTACAGCATGTGAAAGAGTTCTGGCCTTCTTTACCATTCCAGCTGTTGGGATGAAAGTTCCTGTAACATCCTTCCATGGTAGCCAAATATAATTAAGTGGGACATGAAGATAATTCTTTTTGTTCTGTGAATATAGCATAGCATAACTTGCTATTAGTTCTCCCAAGTTCCTTTCTTTACAGAGAACCTCTATGTAAGAGACTTGGTAAACATTAGAATACAATATGCTTTAGTCATGCTGGTTCCAGAGTTCTGGCTTCAGATTCTGAGATTCTCTTTTTACTACACTTCAATCCTATACGCTTTTGCGTGGTGCCTTGGATTTAAGTATCATTTCTGTGCATGACAGCAAAGTTGATGATTCTATCCCAACCCTGGTTTTCCACTTAAGATTTTCATGAAACTATGTCAATGGCCACCGTTCGAGTCTTTTATATTTCAGCAAATGACGTCGCTAGAAAACCAGTTCTTTAACACTGAAACTTGGGAATTGTACTCAAGTCCTGTTCCTGACATTTCTCAGTCTCCACAGCCAAGGTGTCAGAGTGTCTTATCAGCTCTTCCTCTAGAATATGTCTTCAGCTCACCTACTGAATGCTGTTACTTTGGTCCCCAACAGTCTTTCTGTGTGGATTGTGATCTGATCTCTCTGCCTTCTCCCTTATTCCCTTACATTCTGTTCCCCATGAGAAGTCAGAATTTGAGCATAGTGGCACATGCTTGTAATCCCAGCACTTGGGAGGTTGAGACAGGAGAATCATCATGAACTAGGGGCCAGTCTGGAATACATAGTGACATCCTATCTCAAGAAAACAATCAAAGCAAAACAAAATAATGTTTTCTTAAAGAAAGGTAAACCAGTCCATTCCATCCTGCTTTTTGAAATCCTTTACCATTTGAAGTGAAATTCAAGTTTCCTCTCATGACCTATAAGGTTCTATGTGATCTAGCTCCTGCTTACCTTCGGGGCTCTGAAGGCAAGCTGGGGTAGTCCGCGTTGGCCGGCATGAAGTTTCCTCCTGCTGAGAGTCACACTGCAGTTGTTACTCACTGCCCAGCACTCTTCCCTAGGCCTTCCTTGACAACTTTTGGAGCTTTGCATTTGCCTTACTCTATCACACACCACAGTTTTATTTCTTTATGTCACTTATTCATGCATTAACCCTTTGTGGGGGGTGTATAAATAAGACCTTTCCTCCTTATTGTTCATGGTTTAAAGGACTGAGTATTAGTAATAACTTCTGATAGCCCTGTTGGCTAAGCAGGGACACCAAAGAGATTTTTGCTCACACTTTGCCAGATTAAGAAGCCCATGCACCCCTGAGAGACCCGGGGTAGGGCAAGGGCAAGGGTCAGAAAGCAGCCTTCTTTCTCATGGCAAGTTGTGGAGCCTTGCCAGCAGTTGACGAGGAGAGAAAGCTCTGGTATTAAAATCTGTAGCTGGCTGAATTAGCGTGCAGTGGGGTCCTCCATGCTGCAAGTGACCTAAGTGCTGGTGGTACTCTGGAGACATCCTTGAAGACAGTATGTACTAGAAGGCAGTGATGGGGAAACGGAGATGGGGGTTTCCTGTTTGTGACCCACTAACCCTGGTTTATCAATAACGAGATTACAGTTACAAAGCTCATGTCTGAGTCAGAATTTTAAACCGACATGACTTTTCATTAAGTAGCTTCTTAAAAGTTATACCCACTTCCAGCTATAAAATGTAACCTTTCGGCTTCTAACCAGACGGAAGAGAGAGGCAACGTCAAAACTGGGGCTCCATACCTGGCTCTTCTCACTTCAGATTCCTTCATATGCTGGAAAGATATTTTGAAAATTAAATAAATTCCAAACAGCTAAAAAAGATCATATAAGCAGAGGCAAAAAATACATTTTCAATGTCTACAGAAAAGTATAGAAAGTGACCAAATATTTTATGCTGCAATTGCAAGTATACCTTGAAATCTTAGGAGCTGGACACACTTCATGCTTATTTTGTCTTCCGAAGTATCCATTTCTTCCTCCTCCTCTTCCTCCTCCTCCTCCTCCTTCTTCTCCTTCTATTGTTTGCTTTTTGTATTTTTTCAATCAACCCAGGTCCTTGCTCTTGCCAGGCAGGCGCTGTGCTGCTGAGCTACACTCCCTGCCCACGTGCTTCTTTCTCCCACAGAGTCTGCTGTGGCTCGAGTTACTCTCATCTGTCTTGCTCTATGTAATATGCGAGCCGCTAACACCCCACGATCCCCAAGACAGAGGAAGAGAATGTTAAGGTGTCTCTGCTCAGATGCACACATGTTTCTTCTCACTACAACACACACAGTAGGCTTCAGTCTTAAAACTGAAAGCTGTGTTTTGTGTAAAGTGAGTAACATTGATCAGATGTAATTTAAAAAAAGCAAAAAAATCTAAGTTATATTAGAAATGATAACTAAGGTATAACCAAAGATTCAAAAGGAATTTTCTTTGAAATTATATGTAGTTTTATTAGTCACTTTGCAATTTTTTCAAATAGAGAATGTGAATAAAAAGAATTCTGAATTCTTGCTATAGTTTAAGAATATTTACCATATAGAAAAATTAAGAAAAATTAAAAGCAGAGCTCATTATCTCTGATCAAAACCATAAAACACACAATAGGCCCAAGTAATTTTATCATCTCTTCAAGGAACAGATTATGTCTGTGTTGTGCAAACAGTTTTAGAGGTTGAAGAAATAATGTCATCCCACTCATTTTACAAAGCTGGCAGAATAATGATTCTAACAACAATCAAAGACAACGCACAAAGAGAGAATCTGGGCTGTCTCCTGTTGCACAATACTAGCAACTTACTGAGTGCATTTTATTGTAGCAAACATGGTTCAAAGTCCTTTAAGCCCTCTGCTTAAAGTCTCTCGACACAATAGAGAAATTCCACCTTCAGCAATGGTAGAATAGGCTGTACTGTACACAGAAACCTTCCTGCTGAAAACAGCAAGGTTGGACCCAAATATTTGAAAACATTTTTTGAAGTGGTTAGGGGATAACAAGGTTGAACAGTTTGCTGCACTGCAGCAAGGGTGGGCATCTGTAGCGTGCCGTTGCTTCACTGTTCTAAGAGACACTGATTCCGGAAAGTAGTTGCCTGAGAGGCTAAGCAGCTCAGCTGAGTTTGGGTGGAAATTGGCAAATTAAAAGCTTAATGGACAGATTTAGGAACCAATTAAAAATAACTGAACAGAAAATTAGCAAACAGAAAACTAATTCTGAAGAAAACTTCCCCAGATGCAACAATCTGAAGACGAAAGAATGGAAAGTATAAAGTGAGGAAGGAAGAGAATCTGGCAGAGTCTAGCACATGTGAGAGTGGATTTCCAGGAGAATGGAAAAGACAAGTGTGCCCTGTTGCTGGTATTGCTGTTGTCTGGCTTTGTTTTGGAGACAGAGTTTTGCTGTGTAGCTCAGGCTGGTCTTGAACTCAGTATGCAGCATAGGTTGGCCTCGAACTTGTGTTGATCCTCCTGCTTCTGCCTCCCAAGTGCTGGGATTACAGGCGTACACCCCACACCTAGCTAAGAGAAGTATGTTTAAGGTGATAATGGATGAAACTTGTCTAAACTGGATGGAAGACAGTGAGTCAAAGGCCCAGGAAGTCCACATACAGGAGAATTTCTCCTAGACGCACCATGCCAATCCTCTGAAAACCATTGACAAAGTGAATCCCAAAAGCAACTAGAAGAAAAAAAGACCTCACCTCCTCATAGGAGAAAACATGATATTGGTATTGGCATATCAAAAACATAACAGAAGCCAGGAGCAAACACAGTGACATGTTTAAAGGCAATAGAATGACCATCAACCTGGAATTTTTTATTCATTAAGTAATTTTTCTTCATTAAGTAGTCCTTCAAAAATTTTATTCATTAAATAATCCTTTGTGGGCCTTATAAACTTAAAAAAGTAAAATGCAGTTGGAAGAATTCATTACTAGGGGCTTACACTGAAGCAAATACCTAAAGCATATTTTTGAGCAGCTGGAAGATTTCCTCAAGTAGATGCAAGAGTAAGAGAGAGAGAGGAGAGAGAGAGAGAGAGAGAGAGAGAGAGAGAGAGAGAGAGAGAGAGAAGAGAGAACTGTTACTCTGTTGAATAATATGAATGAACATTGTGTTTAAATGAAAAATTAATGTTGTATAGGACACATACACACACACACACACACACACACACACACACATATATGTTATCTGACAACAAATACCATATTAGCAGGATGGAGTAAATGGAATCAAAGCCATTTTAAATTCCCTGTATGGCCCCATACTAATTTATATTACATTCTGAAAATTCAACAATATACCTATATCTCTAAACAATTCTCTAAAGAAATAAGTGAATTAAAAAATCACTAAATATACAAAATATAAAAGCATAGCTAACACACTTGACTCAATTGACATTATGGAACACTGGGTTTGATGGTGGCAAAAATATACTTGTTTTTAATTGCACGTGGAATATTTATCAAAATCAACCGTATATGAAGCCATAAATCAAGGCTCAATAAATTTCAAATTTCAGTGAAATCCTGCAGAATAGATTGAGCATAGTAGAATCAAGCTAGAAATCTATAACTAAAGATCACTAGAATATCTCTGTAGGTTTGGAAATTAAAAGGCATATTTCTAAATAACCAGTGTGTTCAAAAAAAGAAATCTGCAGGCAGTGGCATATGCCTGTAACCCTAGCAATCAGAGTCACAAGTGTGAGGCCAGCCTAGATCCAGAGTGAGATCCTGTCTCAAAAAACCAAAGTGGGTAAAAAAAAAGATTCATACTTAGAACTGAAGAAAAGAAAAGAAAAGAAAAAAAGAAATGAAGAGAACAGTCATTGTATATTTCTAATTATAAAATCCAAGAAAGTCACACTGGAAACAGAATTTATAAACACTCCAAGAAATGCTTGATTACTGCATGAGAATCAATAGCTTTTCATACGCTAAAAAAAGCTAATTAGAAAATTGTGTAGTTAAAATATTTCACATTGCAGTGGCGAGAAATACTATAAATACCTGGGAAGAATCCTCCCAGGAAATGTGCCAGACTGAAGGAAGAAACGTTACACTCTACGAATGGCTAGCAAGGCACGAGTGAGTGGGGGAGGGGGCTCGGAGTTGGGCTGGATGCAGCACAGGTGGAATTAAGAATACTGACTGTGGCTCTGGAGTCCCAATCACGATTCTGTCATTTCCCGCTCGGGTGACATTTGTAAGCTGTTTTCTCTCTTCTTGCTTCGATTTCCCTTTTCTGTTAGGTAGCAGTAATCAGTGCCAGTGTGTTACCTCGCACGGTTAGGACTTAGTAGGAGTTATGGGCTGCTGGGGTGGCACCCGCTCTCCTCACTCCCTGCAACCTACTCAGCCCTCATTGGTTTTCTGTAGCACTTACTACCCTCTAAGGCAAGGTGCCTTAGGCTTAGGCATTGCCTGCCTACCTGTGCTAAAATAGACTCTTTGAGGGAAAGAATCCGTCTCTTCAACTTTTTTTGGTAAATACCTACTTTGGAGGGCATGTATCCCCAGGACTTAGAAAGTTATCTGGCACATGGGGGGGGGCATGTAGGACAGGGCCTGGCACATAGTAAGCAGTGTTGTTATAGCGAGGGTGCTGGTTCTCTGGAAACCATAAGTGCAGTTAGGTCCCAATCAACATCCTAGTGAGGTGCGGTAAAGAACTTTGAAAGGTGAACTTCAGTTTTATGAGGAGAGAGGACCAGGACAGGTTTCATGCATGACATTAGGGCTGTATCTCTACTGATGATTAGGCGGTGGCCATTTGGCATCAGGAACAGGATGTCTGCAGACAGGCAGGTGAGAGGGTAGAGAAGGGGCAGGGTGGGGTGCGGGTGGATTGGGACCTGGTATGGGTTAGAGTAGCTGGTAGAGGCCTGGGCTTCTAGCAGGTGGGTTAGTAAAGCACAGTTTCTTAAAATCACTGCCTTAAAGGCATTGCATGCGTGTGTGTGTGTGTGTGTGTGTGTGTGTGTGTGTGTGTGGCATCTTCCCGCCCTCAACTCCAGACAGCTTGGGCACAGCAGAGATAGAACAGCAGGACAATGGAGGAGAGAATGCTTTATGAAGAGAGTGAGCTCGGCTCCAAAGGTTCGCTCCTGTCTGCCTGTCCAGCATTACCAGTGCCTCTCCTCTGGGTCCAGGTCCTAAGTGCCGAGCTTCGCTGTACATTGGAATCATCTTTAACAAGCAGTGCCCTCTGGCTCCTACCCTCAGAGATTGTGATACAGTTGACATGGGCAGCACCTGCACATGGAGATTAGGAAACCCTCTATGGGTTACTGGACTGTTCAGTCCGATTTGAGACCCAGTAGGTTAAGGCTGATGGTCAAATGTTAATAAAAAGCATCACATTATGATTACATATAACATTACCAGGAGCTGCATGTTCCTGCTATCAATATGCTGTATATTATTTCTGTTATCAATGGAGATTCCCATTTGCTTCCTTGCAGGAGCAGGCAGATTGGAAGGCAGGGCTAAGGAGCTCACTGCTGCTGTGCCTGCAGAGCCTCCCAACCAGAGGCTTCCGTGCTGCTGGGAGGTCACCCCTTTCTTGTCCAGGGACTCCTTATTTGGTAGAGTCTGACTCTGAGGTGATGCATCTCTCCATTAGCACTTTCACAAGATGCTTTAGCACACATCTGAAGCCTTCTGGGTTGAAAAGGCAACACAAGCAATTGCAAAGATGGATTTCCTGGGATTTAAAAGGTACTTAAAGTGCTTACAATGAAATCTCTCCCCCGCCCCCTGCTGCCCCCCAACTAGTGAGTTGGTTGGCCTCTTTTCAGTTCTCTGTAGGATGCCAGCAGTTCAGGGGCTTAAAAGACCAGGGTCACTAGGCAAGATGGAGCCTCCCAGAGGCTGGTGGGAGCCCAGTCCTGACTGGTGGCTGGGGAAAGCTCCCGAGCAGAGTGTGATTCAAAAGGGAGACCCCTTCTTCTGCCTGCTGTGCACCCGATTCAAGAGACCAGGGGAGTCCTGTGGTTTCCTGCCTTTTCCAGAGCAGTGGTTGGAGAGATGAGGAGAAGCTACAACTGTCTGCGCAAATTCACTCATTGCCAAGTCAGATGAGCAGCACCTGGTGTTACTTTTCCTGGCTTTAAAGCTTTAGTGGATACAGGTACAATTAGGTTGGGAACCCGACTGCTGGTGACTGGGGGTGTGCGGGCGAGGGGCTTACAGAGGCCAAGACCAACAAGCCTAGTGTGCAACTAGGAGGGGGATGGGAGCGAGTGGTCTGTTGGCCTCACTGGTGCTCAGCTGAAATTGCCACTACTGTCAGTAGAGGCTGGCAGCCTGAAGAGGTGAGGGTGCCTTGTGGGCTGCTTGAATTTCTTTATAAGATGCACTGTTTCAAACGTGAGTAGGCGCAGCTTATCAAAACGTCCCGAAAGGATGCACAAACTAGTTTGTTTAGTTTAGCAAAGGTTGAAATAAACATTTATTATTTCAGTATCTCCTCATCAAACTCTCAAGAGAACAATAATGCTAGCGCTCCTCCAGAGTGGGCCGAGCCAGCCCAGTTATGGCACCGTTGAAAGAGACAGCTTAACTAGAGATTTGCTGCCATCCTAGGCTCCTTCCCAGCAGCACTTCCCTTCGGCTGAAGGGAAGAAGGGTGAAGGAATCAAGTGCCACAAAGGAGGAAGGGCAATCATTGGTCTGTACCGGAGGCTTTATCATCCCAGCAAGGGCCAGGTTTGCCAGGAAGGAAGTCTAGCTATAAAGGCTGGGCTCGAAGGTTAATTGGAGGGCAAAACGAGAGCTTTATTAAGGACACTTTCAGCAAAAGATGGATAAGTCACAGGAAGTGAGGAAGGAAGGAAGGCAGCTGGAGAATATATGAATAAATTTCAAGGTGGAATTTTGTTTGAATTTTTTAAAAAAGCTTGCAGGTCAAATAGTAAAGTAAAAATGACTAATATTTGCCTAGTTCTAACTATGTACCAGGCACTATCTTATTTTTCCAAATCTGTTTTATTTCAAGGATAAAAAGAAAAGAAGAAGAAAAAACCTACAACAAAATTTCAAAGCATGTCAGCCAGGGAGCAACAATGGTACATACATTAAGCATTGTCAGCCCCAAATCATTCACCCAGAGCATAAGATCTGTATTCAGTTGTCCAAGCAATACCGGCATGCATCTTTCTCTTCAGTGAACTCAGAGAAATCTGCGGTATAGCTATCTTGACTATTTACATATAAATATATATATATATATATATATATATATATATATATATACACACGCATATGTTTTTCTTTCAGCTTCTCATAGTAATGAAACAATATGATGTTTACAGGTGTATCTTATGTATCTTACTAATGAGTGTGTTCTCAAGGTGCATGAAAAGTCTATATGGAAAAGTCCTATAAAAGACTCCTGTTTATCCTTTATGGCTGAATAGTACTCCATCATATACAAATATCACCTCTTTTTTATTCATTCCTTAGTCAATGGGCATTTAGGTTGTTTTCAAGATCTGGCTATTATAAACTGTGCTTCTGTAAACATGGGTGCACATATATTAGTGTTTATGATGTTTTTAATTCTTTTGGAAAAATACCCAGAAGGGTGATAGCCGGATTAAATGGGATCTCTAGTCCTAGTTTTTTGAGCAATCACCACACTGATTTCCACAGTGGTTGCACCAGTCGGCACTCCCACCAACAGTGGAGAAGGCTTCCTTTTTCCCCCACAGCCCTGCCAGCATTTGTTACTGCTTGATTCTTTGATAACAGCCATTCCTTCTGGGGTGAGGTGGAATCTCAGTGTTGTTTTAATTTGCTTCTCTTGAATGACCAGAGATGCTGAACATTTTTTTATGTATTTATTTGCTGTTTGTGTTTCTTCATTTGAGAACTGTGTGTGTTCATCTCAGATGCTCATTTTTGGATTGAGTCTTTAAATCTTGCAGGATTGATTTTTGATCTCTTTATATGTTTTCCATAGTAATCCTTTGTCTGAGGAACAGCTGGCAAACATTTTCTCCCACATGGTGGATTGTTTCTTCACTCTGTTGGTGGTTTCTCTTGCTGTCCAAAGGTTTTCAGTAGGGTGAGATCCCAGTTGTTGATTCTTTGTGATAGTTCCTGTGCAATTGGGATTTTCAATAGTTTCTGCTTACACCAGTGTCTTCAAGAGTTTTACCTATTCTATCTTCCAGCAGATTTAATGTTTCTCTTTTAATTTTAAGATATTTGATCCATTCTGATTTTAGCTTAGTACATGGTGAAACATATGTGTCTAGTTTTAATCTTTGGCATGTGCAGAGCCAGTTTCTCCAGCACCATTTATTAAAGAGGCTGTCTTTCTTTCAGTGAGTGCATTTGGCACCTTTGTCAAAGATAAGGTGGCTTAGTGTGTCTGAAGTTGTTTCTACATCTTCTAATCTGTCCATTGATCTTCAAATCTGCTTTTTTTTTTGCCAGTACCACACTGTTTATATCACAGTAACTTTATAGTATAATTTCAATCCAGGGATTTTGATGGCCCCTGTCTTGTCTTTGTTGCTCCGGGTTGCCTATTCTAGGTCTCTTCTCGTTCTAGGTGAATTTTAGGATTTTATTTTCTAATTTTTTGAGATATGCTATTCAAATTTTAATTGGGTTGTATTGTATCTGTATAACAGTTTTGAAAGTATGGCCATTTTCACTATATTAGTTCTTCCTACCAAAGAGCCTGGGCTATCTCTCTCAATTTTCTAATGCCTTCTTCAATCTCCTTTTCCAGAGTACTGTAATTTTCAGTGTAACGGTCTTGTACCTCCTTTGTTAGACTGATTTCTAGGTATTTAATTTTTGAATGCTATTGCAAAAGATATTATCATCCTGATTTATCTCTCATACAGCTTGTTATTCATGTATAAGAAGGATATTGATTTTTGAGTGTTGACTGTGTAACCAGCTTCATTATTGAATTTGCTTATTAAATCTAGAAGTCTTTCAATGGAGCTTTTGGGGTCCTCTAAATAGAACCTCATGTAATCTGCAAATAATAATAGTTTAACTTCTTTCTTTCCTATCTGTATTTCTTTTATTTCTTTCTCTTGTCTAGTTGCTCCAGCTAAATTTTCCAGGACTATGTTGAATAATAGTGGAGACAGTGGACATCTTGTCTTGTTGCTAATTTTAGAGAGAAAGCTTTCAATTTTTTTTCCATTTAGTATGATGTTAGCTATTGGTTTATCATAGGTGGCTTTTATCAAATTGAGATAAAGCCCATCTATTTCAATTTTCTTTAGGGTTCTTATCATGAATGGGTATTGGACATTGTCAAAAGATATTCTGCATCTGTTGAGATGATTGTGTGATTTTTGTCCTTGGCTCTGTTAATATGGTGCATTACATTTATGGATTTATGTATACTGAACCATTCCTGCATCCCTGGAATGAATCCCACTTGATCATGGTGTACAGTCTTCTTGATGACTTGCTAGTCTATTTGCCTGTATCTTATTGAGGATATTTGCATCAACATTCATTAGGGACATTGGCCTGTAATTCTCTTTCTTAATTGGGTCCTTTTCTGGTTTTTATATCAGGGTAATGCTTGTTTCCAGGAGTAAGTTTGGAAGTATTACTTCCCATTCAATTTCATTAAAGAGTTTGAGAAGGAATGATGTTAGGTCTTCTCTAAATTTGTTGTAGAATTCAGAAGTGAACCCATCAGGGCATGGCCTTTTCTTTGTCTTTAATTACATATTCAATCTCATGTATTGATATTGGGTTTTTAGTATTTTTGTATCTCTTTGATTCAGCTTTGTTAATTTATATATAACAATCTATTCATTTGTTTTATATTTTCCATCTAGTTTGAATACAAGTTTTCAAAGTAGGTATGGATGATTTTCTGGATTTCTGCAGGGTCTGTTGTGATTTTACTCTTTTCATTCCTAATTGCATGGATTTGAGTCTTTTGTTTCCTTTTTTGGATAATGTTGGCTAAAGTTGTTTCAATTTTATTTAATCTTTCAAAGAATTAACTCTTCATTGATTCTTTTTTAGTCTCTAATGTGTTATTTACTGCTATAAATTTCCCTCTTAAGACTGCTTTCAATGTGTTCCACAAATTCTAGTATGTTGTATTGTTATCATTCAACTATAAGGACTGTTTAATTCTTCTTTAATTTCATCTGTGACCCATTAGTTGTTCAGTAGGACGCTATCTAATTTCTATGTGTTTATAATGAAGTTCTTGTGGTTTCCTTTGGCCAATTTCATTGCACTGTGGTCTGTTGTATGCATGGGATAATTTCAATTCTTTTGTGTTTACTTAAGCATATTCTGTGAGCCAGTCTATGGTTTATTTTGGAGAATGGCCCATGTGCAGATGAGGAGAATGTGTGTTCTGATGTTGTGGGGTGGAACAGTCTATAGACATCTACTAAATCCACTTGTTCAAAAGTTTGATTTAGATCTAATATTTCATTATTGATTTTTTGTCCAGTTGATCTGTCTTTTGTGACAGTGGGATATTGAGTTTTCCCAATATAATTGTATTGAGGCTTATTTGATTTATTATGTCCATTAGTAATTGCTTTACATATATGGGTGCACTGGTATTTATTACATATATACTTATGATTGTTATAAAATCCTCTTGGATTGTTCCCTTTACAAGGATGTAGTAACCTTCTTTATCTTTCTTAATCAGTCTTGGCTTGAAATTCCCTTTGTCTGCAAATAGAATAGCTTCTCCTTTTTCCTGGGTTCCTGTTGCATGGAGTATTTCCTTCCTTTGATTTTTAGTGTGTGAATTTCTTTTTGAATTAAATGTGTTTAATAACACATTTGTTTAATAACAAAATGTATTTTGAATTAAATGTGTGTAGACTATTGTTAGATCTTGCTTCTTGATCCATTATGCCGGTTTATGTCTTTTGACTGGTGAATTGTGACCATTAACAATAAAGGTTATAACTGAAATATATTGCCTTATCCTTATCATGTTATTTTCCCACTGTTGGCTCCCCACCTTGTTTTCTAATTGTTTTCTATCCCCAGTGGATTCCTTCTTTTGGGGTTTACAGAGCTGTAGTCCTTATTATCTCTTTCTAGAATGTGCTTCAGAACTTTTTGTAGTGCTGGTTTGGTGGTCATAAATTTTCTCAGTTGTTCTTTGTCATGGAAGTATCTTATCTCTCCATCAATTATGAAAGATAGTTTTGCAGTGTGTCATGGTTTATGTTGGTGGCCCCCAGGCCTCATGCATTTGCATTGTGCATTTGTGATTGGTTCATTATATGGGCTTGGATTGATAGTGTCAGTGTTATACCCATATTTGGGTGGAGCCAGGATGTGATGTAATGGCAAGAAGAAGGTGTGTGTGTGTCTCTCACTCTCTCTTGCCTGTTTCCTCCTTGCTGTTTGCAGCCACCAGCCATGACAGCCTGCCTTGGAGCCAACTGAGTGTGGACTGAAACCTCCAAAAACTGTGAGAAATAAATCTTTCCTTTCCCAACTTGGGCTTCAGGTATTTTGTCTCAGCAACGAGTAAAAAGTAACTAAGACAGAGCACTATAGGGAGGACTGGATAATTATTCCTTGAAATGTGGATTGTATTGGAATTGAAACACAAGATGAAGCTAAAACAATGTTTGGAAAAGGTCGTGGAATACACAATTCGCCCCTTAAAATGTGAACTCATATGATTGTACTTTCCCCTTCCCGTGACACCTCTTTGCTTTTTGAATCGTGTTACTTTCCAAACTGTCAAGGCTAACTACAAAGACAAGCCATGAAACGATGTTTAACTCTGTTAGACATTAGGAAAATGCAAATTAAAACCACAATGAAAATATCACCACACATCTATCAGTATGGTTGAAATAAAAAATAATAACAACATCACTTGCCGGTGTGGATGCAGAGAAATGGATGGGATGTAAATTGGCACATCTACGCTGCAAAACATTTTGGCAGTTTCTCCCAAAAATAACTGTGCAACTACAACATGACTCAGCAATTGAAGCTCTGGGCATTTATCCCAGATCACTGAAAATTTATAAGAAAAATATGTGCGAGAAGATTTATAGCCCCAAATTGGGAATAAACCCCATATGTCCTTCAAATGGTAAATGGTTAAACAATCTGTAGCATATTCATGCCATAATAGAAAGGAATACACTGTTGATACATGCAGCAACTCAGATGGATCTCAAGGGCTTTAAAAGCCAACCCTGCATGGTTACATAATAGATGATTCAATACATATAACATTTTTCAAAGGAACAACATCGAGACATGGAAACCAGATTCATGGCTACTAAGGGTTAGGAAGAGGGGCAGAAATGTGGGAGGGAAATGAATGAGATTATATAAAGACAATGTGAGGATCCTTGTGATGATGGGGAAGTTCAAGTCCAGTACCTGAACTAACATGGTGGCATGATATTACACACATGTGCCCTAACCCTACACACCTCCCATGAGAAAGAACAGGTAAAACTAGGATGATCTAAATTAGATGAGTGTATTGCGTCAATTTCAGTATCCTAGTTGTGATACTGCACTATGGTTTTGCACATTGTTACCTGGATAAAGTGGACCCAGGAACTCTGAGTTATTTTTTAGTCTGTAAGAGGATCTACAAGTATCTCAATGAAAGTGTCAATTAAAAATGCCTAGAGCACAAGATTCTCAGATCCAATTGTCTGAACTATGTTAACTAACATCAAGCCTTACAAGGTGGGCATGCACTTGTTGGTCTGGCCCTTAATTCATCCTAATGTGAATGGTCATCATGCTTCCCACCTTGCAGAAATCGGTAAGTGCATTCACTTTTTGAACTTGTACAAAACGTCTGTTCTGACATCACCACCTACCTGGGCTCACTCATTTAGCTCTGCTTTTTGACTTGAGGCACCTACTTCATTCATAGCTGAAGGGTAACAACTTTTAGTTGAAATCTGTCCCCTAGATAGGGCAGCCTTGGAGGTACACATCTTAGATGGCTCTTCCTTCAAGAATTTGCTATTTGTCTGCAGGGAGTAACATTAGTTAGCATCTTCCAGGTGTGGAATCTTTAGGATATGCTTCAGTGATTGAAGGGAGGCCACCCCCTTCCTGGGTTGTCTCCAGCCAATGAATGAGCATCCTGTGGTTACCAGCATTCAGCTTTTCTGCCCATGGGGGATGCCTTTAATGGACAGTCTTTGCTCCAGTGTTCTTCATTGAGTTCTCAACACTTTCTCAGATGCGCACTTTGATCTAAAACACTCTCCTCTGAATCTTGTTTTCGTCCCAATTTCTTTTCATGAGAATTCTATTTGCAAGACAGGCCGAAGGCTCACTTGTCCATCCTACTTTATTTCCTTTTTATCTTTCACTGGAATTACTCTCTACTGAACCAGATGTTCTCCTGACTCCTTCCCAAGGTCTGCTTGGGTCTGGAGACCAAAACTGACATACAAAAAGTACCTTTGGAAGCCTCCAGTTGTAGGTCTGAACAGTATCCGTGCTACTCCGTTCTACAAGAATTACAAATATTAAATGGTAGGGAGGTTTCTCCCTCCAACTGCTGTTTACAGTTAGGCTAGTCTGTCAGAATGTGGGTTATGGCAGCTGCTGGCTGCCGTGAAATGCAGATAAATGTGCAGAGGACAGTGGGCTTACAGGAACAGGAAGAGCTGTGTGGTTCATTGGAACAACACAGAAGTTCAAGTTCCAAGACCCCAGCTGTTACTTCTGTCATCTAATTGTTGGATTTACTAAGTTTTATATTTTTTGGAAAATAAGTGACTTTTATTAAGGTCCAGGGTCACAATCAACACAAGTCTTTCCTCATTTTTCTTAAGAAATATCTAAATGTAAGGTTTTCTTTGTAAAAATCTATGATACCTTAAAATAATTTCAAGCATGTTGGATTCTCTTGATTAAGAAAATGTCTGGGACGTCCAGGCATTCCTGGGTAGCATAGACATATTTAAGCAGAAAATGACATGCCGTGATTTGGAAACCGTGCCACTCCATATACATATTTCCTGTCTGCTTGGTGCAGGGTTTGATTTCTGTTAATTCTCTTGATTTTTCACATTTTCTGGCATGACAGGTCATGATCATGACCCTTCTGATCACAACTATAAGTCATGCTGGCAGATTCTTTGGGCTTGACAGATCACATAGAAAAATAATTATATTTAAGATTTTTCTTCTTTGATCAGTTGTGAAGGCATGTCAAGAGTACCTGAATTACTTGATTTTATAGGTCAAATTTTTTATTGCCTTTGACTATTTTATCTTTTAGTGTTCCTTTGGATTTTGAATTCATGATATTTTTAATCACTCAAGATTTATTTTGTGTAAAATGTGAGATTCAATTTCACTTTTAAACTTAATTGTCTCCAGAAGGGTCTGGGAATTGGAAGGCTGGGCAGGCTATCTACTATTAGCATTACAGTTGGGCTCACTACTTTTATTTTCAATATGGCTTGAAAAACATCAAGAATCTTTGCACTATAGGTACCTTGACTTGACGCTTACGTAATACACCTATATCCCTCATTGATTTGTCTGTTCTTTCTATCAAGTGTAAAGTACCTGCCCCATGCCAGGCATTACTCTGGCATTGGAGTTGCTAAGATGAGTAGGGCCATATCCCTGCCCTAATGAGGCTTACACATTAATGAGGAAGGCAGAGAGACTTATATGACACTGTTGATTGTTGGTAAGTACGAAGAAGAAAGTCGGGCGGGGTAGAGTGCTAGGAGTTCTAAAGCACTCTGTTTGAGAAGTTGCCATCAGAAAAGTTTTTTCAAAGAGCGCCATCTGGACAGAGGCCTGAATGGAGTGAGGGTCCCTAGGGGGATGTTGGGGGGAGCGGTCAAGGCAAAGCCTTGAGGAAGGAGCAGTGTAACGAGCTCTGGGTTGGGAGCACTGTGAGACTGGAGAAGTCACTAGAGGCAGATGCTATTGGAGTCTAGGCAATAATAATAGTTTCTAAATTGGGGTTTTCATCACCTTCATAAGGAATTACGTTTATCAGCAGTGTCAATTAGTATCTGAGTCACACTGTCAATTGATTTTTTCATTAATTAATGCTCTTTTCTCAGCACCCATTTGAGTTATCTGTTGTGCTCATTGTGCTGGCTGTGGACTGAAGATAAAATATATTTAGTCTCTGCTCTCTGATTTCTAACAGTCTGATGAGGGAATGCAGACATATATGACATTACCATTTGCCTTTGCTTGCATTAATCTCTTGGGTAAAGTGTAAACACCTTGGCAATGTTCTTAGAAACTTTATTTATTGTAAAGAAGGAATTGCAAACTAAGTGTGGGGATGCATGCTTGTTATCCTAGCACTTGGGAGGCTGAAGCAGGAGGATTTCTGTGACTTCAAGGCCAGTCTGAATCAGGTAGTGTACCCTGTCTCGAAAACCAAACAAAAAAAAAAAGCAACCAAAAAGTGAGAGTACAGCATTAGTAGCCCCCAAAATAATTCAATATATTTTATGTTTACTTCTCACAAAATGTTTTACATTACAGCCATAATATAATCCTCACCTAAAAGTATTTATCTTACGAACATCTTCCACCGTGGCTGGCACCTAGCATAAACGGTACTTTATCCTTTCTCAGCAACTACCCAAAGGTTGCTTGGATTCCTGGACATGCTCAGTGTTGAAGTAAATAGCCAAGAAGTGGCCTTTGAGTGAAGCTCTTAGGATAAGAACAGACAACTGAGGAAGGTTACTTCATATGATGGAAAGACTTTCATTGGGGCTGTCAAGATTTGTGTAGAAATGAGCTGGAATATTGTTGCAGGTACCTAAAGCAGCTGTCCAGCTGGATTTTGTGAAAATTGGAAGGAGGGAAATTAAAAGTTTTCAAAATTCAGTGTAACTCCGGCAGATTAGGACTTAGTGGCAACTTGTGCCAGTGGAACTAAAGGAAGTGGGAGTGGGGAGGGAGAGCGAGCACCATCACTGACACAGCACCAGGCGTTACCAGCTGGAGGTGTATGACAAAATCCCCCAGGTGCTTTCTCTTTGCACTGTGCAGCTTGACAATTTACCTGGTTGACTGGGTTTGTAGCTATGCACTCGGGCACTGGCAGCAAAGGGAGTGAACTCAAGGAAATCCCACAGCCGGCGTGGCTCACCACCGAGGAACTTAGGATGAGTCTGAGTTAAGCAGCTCAGCATATAGGACAGTTTGATACTTTTGTGGAACTTATAGCAGTCCCCTGTGAAATAGCCTGGAGCATGACCAAGAGGAATTACTTTCGGCAGCAAATCTATTTTTGACAAGGCGTTTCGTTATATCCCTCCTGCTGCTCTTGTATCACTCATGACATGCAATGCCTGGAAACTCAGAAGGAGTCCAGGAAGCCCGGGCTATGGGGCTGGGCTCCGCTACGAGCAGCTGCTCCTTTAATATTCCGTTTCTCTCAAGATCATTCGATGCAGAGTTATTTCGTATCTTGAGATGCCTTTTGTCTTAATTGCTTTCTTGTTGCTGGGACAAACTACGTGACACTCACAAGTTAAAAGAGAAAAGGTTTATTTTAGCTTAAAGTTGAGTGATTTCAGTCCACAGTGATGGACCAGAACCCATGGGAAACCAGACCAGAAAAGAGCTTTATTGGGCGGGAGTGGGGGTGGGGTAGACTGCCTTGTGGACCAAGATAGCTGCCAGTTTGGCCTGGGGAAAGGGTTTTTAAGGGTTGTTCTGGGGGGAGGGTCTCTGTGGGTGAACCAGGTATGGGCATCAGAGTGTGACACGGTCATCATCAGGTATCCTCCTAGACAGGACTGACTTTTGCGTTTGGAACAGTTCTGGGAAGTTTCTTTTCTTGCAACTCAAGTGTTAACAGGTGGACCACCTGGGAAGTTTCTTTTCTTACAATCCAAGCATGAACAGGCTCCGGGGGCAGGCTGGCCAGTCAGCTGGTTCCAAGGCAGGGCAGCATGGCAGAGGGGAATGGCAGAGGCAAAACAATTCATGACATGGCAAACAGGAAGCAGCTAGCAGAACAAGGGAATAGAAGGGAGATATATATCTTTAAGACCACACCCACAGTGAGGCTCCTCCTTCTCCCAGGCTTCATCGTCCAATATCATACTTGTGGTAACCCATCAATGGACTAATCCAACGTTACACACCCACACTCATGATCTAGTATCACCTCTCTAAAGCTCCACCTATGAGCTCATGAGCCTTTGGGGGATATCTAGATATAAGTTATAACACCTTTCCTATATGGAAGAACCTTCTATATTTTCTCTTTTCACATTTACTAAGTGCTTGCTTTGAAACAGCCACTCCTGATTTTGCTGGTTCAACACAAGGGGTGATCCAGTATACTAAACTCTGTTGTTTGTCTGCTCAGAAATCTCTAAATCTCATTTGTTGACTTTTGATGTTATTTCTTATGCAGTTGGGTTCTGTTCAGAAAGTTGTTGCTATGCCTAGACTGCAGGAGTTACTCTATTGTAAAAAAGAGTATGTTTGAGTCATTTGTAGAAAATTGGTACATCTTGAGACCATAATGTTAAGTGAAATAAATCATACACACAAGCTCAAATATCACATGATTGTTCTTATATGTAAATCCCAAAAATATAAATAAATGAAAGAGCAAAATAAAAGGTAGATAACAAGAAACAAAGCATAAGTCTTTTGCAAATGAGAAGGAGACCAAGAGCTAGAGAGGGAAAAGGGACATAAAAAGAATTAAGATGCATTGTGTATAGGTGCCAACCCTCCACAATGAATGTGATTATTATGTACTAATATAAGTGAAGTTAAACAAATGAAAAAAATCTCTGTTCCTAGTGCCTAAAAGTAAAGCTGTGGGTTACAGTCTTGATCCTAGAGGTTATCTGATACTTCTTCTTCCCTAGACCTTTGATGATTTTGGACCAGTATTTCCAGTGTAGCTTTTGACAGTTTGTTTTGTTCACTGCCTTATAAATCAATACAAAGTTGTATAATTTATAATTGGCACTCAATAAATATTGGATGAATGAAGACAGACAAAAAACAAAAAAATTGATCATCTAATCTACCACGTCACAGCTCCCTGGAAGGATCCAGTTTTATCTGCAGTCCTTGGTCATTAATCATAAGAAAATATGCCCAGTCTAATTGAAACAGGAAAAATGCAAATTAAAACTGCACTGCAATATCATTTTCCACTATTAGGTTGAGAAGGGTAATATTGTTTGATAGCATACCCCCTTTGCAAAGGCTTGGAGGAGCTCGCGTTGTCACATGTGGGAATGTGAACTATACAACCTCAGAGGGCAATTTCCATCAAAATAAAATTTATATGCACCCTTTGATGTATGTCTAGGAACTTTCGAGCATCCTCTGTATTACTCTAGCCCATTAATGGTGAAGCTTTTAGAGACAAGCACCCAAATTGGAACCCAAAATTCACTTATTCCTAACAAAGTGTCAACACTGCAATCAAACCTGAATAGTGACATTTTAGTTTCGAAAACACAACTCATACCTAACTTAACGTCTTTTGTCTTAAAAGAGAAACACAATAACAAGAGTGCCATAGGTTCACCACCGCTGCTCTAGGCCTTTCCCATTCCAACTCTCGGAATACTGGCTCTGTTCTCTCCACGAGTGTCCAGCATCTCACCCGGATACCTAACTCTCAGTGATGACGCCTGCTTGTCACTTCACTGAGAAAAAAGAGGTAATCAAAGGAGGACACCTACTTTCTACCGACATCCTTCCTACATCTGCATTTGTTTCTGGGAACTTTCTTCTGATTGGCTGTAATCTCTCTTCTCTTTAAAACAGGATGATGGCTTCCCCTGTCCTTTCCTCTCACAGAATGTTTCCTGTACTGACTGTTTTCAGTTCTTTTCCCGATGCCTGGTCAACTGCCTCCCTTCAGACTCTCTCTCACCATGCCACTCTAACAGTTCTTGTCAAGCACACTAGTCACCTTCGGGTAGCCAGATCAGAAGAACAACTCCTAGTCCATTTTGAATTTGATCCATCTACTTTACCTGGCATGGTGGATTGCTCCTTCTTCCTTGAAAAGCTGTCTTCACTTGGTGCCTATGTGGGAGAGCCCATCCCCCAATTCTCTTCTTATCTGACTCCTTTCCTGATTCCCCATTTTCTTCCCGACTTCTAAATGTTGCCCGTCCTCTGCTCAGTCTCTTGACATCATCTGTATTCATTCTCACTCAACCAATCCCAAGGCTTCAATAATATATATGTTGATGACTTTCAAATTAAATTTAGCTGATACTTCTGCCACAAACCCTAGACTTGTAAATCCAACTGCCTACTTGACATTTCCATTTTAATGCATAACATTCAGGGAATGCTATAATTCTTGCTTTGAAAACATGAACTTGTTCCAACACAACTGATATATTAGGAAACAATTTGACTGTAATGCAAATCTCACATATGCACAATTTTGTTAAAGAAAAACACTAGGGAAAGTACAGAAAACTTCTGCTGGGCAGAACCATATAGGAGTGTACAAAACACACATTTGCTCAACCCAGCCCTCGAACACTTACTGGATCCCTAGGTTCACCACATGCGTTAGGAACCACACCCAGTCACACCCGGCTGTCCAGAGTTCCCTCTACTTCCAGGCCATCTTCTTTCTTTCTTTTCATGGTAACCCATGAGCTGAAGCCCATTTCATGCCCAATTCCAGAAGCAAAATTCCTCTCTTCTCTTCTCCTTGTCCCTCTCCATCTTCCTCTCCCTCTTCTGTCTCCTGGGCACTGAGTATGGGACCCAGGCCACCACACTGAGCCACATCCCCAACCCTTTTGAGATGGGGCCCAGCTGTCCCTAAGTTGTCCAGGCTGAGCTTGAAGTTCCTTCAGCAGCCTCGCAGAGTGCTAGAATTACAGGCATCTTCCTATCTTTTTCATGGTAAGATGCAGCATCTATTGTATTTACATATTTCTTAACAGCTTGATGGCTCTAAACCGCTACTAAAAACACATTTTATACCAAAAATAGATTTCTAAAATTTTTATGTGTCACCAATGAAAGTTTTGATAGCCCCTAACATTATTTTCCTCTAATCCTTTGATTTTTATTGCATGATTTTGCATAGCACAGTGATTTTTTAAGAACATGTCTGTCATATTATAGCAGGACTTGTCATATTATAGCAGGACTATAGCAAGATTGTATGAAAAACTGAAATTATTTCCTTACCCCCAATCACCGCCTTACATGATGCTCCATCCTCCCAATGTAGCATCCATGTTTCTAGTTACTGAGCTCTACAACCTTGCAGTCATTTTTGGTTTTTGTCTCATTTAGCACATCCATGCAATCATTGAACCCTTCAGTGCATATCAAACTTCTTGACAATTTTTTCTTTTTCTCCACTACTATCACAGTTCAAGCCACCATCATTTCTCACTTGGATTATTGCAGTTGTTTGCTAAACGCTTGCTTTTGGGCTTTACTTTCTTGTTCACAGCCTCTGCACTTGGTGTCCCCTCTGTCCGGACTCACCTTCCCTCCAGTTATTTGTATGGGCTTACTCCTTTTGTTTTTTGTTTTTTTTTTGTGTGTGTGTCCCTGCTTGGATGTTAATTGTTCATCAGGAACATATTTCAGACTTATGTATATGCTTTATTTATTTATCATCTATTTTATCATTAGATTATCAGCCCTAAAACAGCAGTTACTTTTCCCCTTGCTGTATCTCCAATCCTAGCCATTACATGGCACAACGGTTAAGTGATCAATGGATGTTCTGGAATGAATGAGCAAAAAACACAATAGATAAAACACCTCAGTTTCTCCCAGCCCAAGAGTTATAGGTTTGTGTGTCTGGAGCCTGATCTCTGCATCTGACCTGGCCTGAGCCTTAAGGTTGGCCCCTGGGATTAAAGTCACAATATGGGGGTTTCTGGGAGGCCTTGGGGAATTTTCATCTCACTTCTTCGCACAAGTTCAGCTGAGTTAGAGGCTGCTGGTTTGTGTTTCTATGAATTCACATGAATGAATGACCAGCTACCAGATCTCTTCATTCTTTCCATGATCCCAATAAGATTACCCAGTATGGCAAGATCCGAACCTTTACAGGGCTGGGGCGACCTTCTCAACCTTCATTTCCCTAAACACTTTAGTTTTCCCTAAATATGCCTTTTTATTCATTTTGTTCCTGGAGTTCCAGCCCTCACTTACTTTCAATCTATTGCTTTTCCTCATTTTTCACTGAGGAGTCAGATAAAACACACAAACAAGAGCCACTCTGTTGGAAGTACTTTACCAACCCCCAGGAAAACTATTCTGTTCCTCACCACTTGTCAGTTAACTATGTCTTATTCCTGCTTTCGTTCCCTAGTGTACACACACACACATACACACACACACTCACACACACAAACACATAGATGGCTGGGCCGCAGACAATTTTGCACATTAATTCAGGAGTCTCAAGAACCCATTGAAATCTAGGTGTGGCGGTGCACACCTGTAATCCCAGCACTCAGGAGGTTAAGGAAGGAGGATCCCTACAAATTCAAGGTCAGCCTGGGCTACATTGTAAGTTCAAGGCCAAGCTGAACTACATAGCAGGGCCCTGTCTCACAAACAAAGGCAGTGATTTTTCTGTGTATGGTATATCTTAAAACATTCAACATACGATGCAGCGTTCCAATCTGAATTTTCTTTTGCATTGTTGTCTTTCTTTGAGCAATATACTTTATACTATCATGTTGGTCTTTCTTTTTTTCTGTGGGTGTTATGATTTCAATAAAACATCTACCCACTAAATATAATGGTGAAAACACCAGTGATAGATGTCCTGGTTGGTGTTTCACTATCCGAAATTTTCAATTTATTTGGTCTATTATACCTAATCTAAATTATAAATGACATTTGAATCCCCTTGTTTTGAATATATAACAAATGAGTTTCATATTGTTTGGTCCGGAAGGTGCATAAATATTTTATAATAATGTATTTTCCTGGGTTTTTGATTAGAAGTTGGTCAACTCTGTAAGCACCACCCTAGAATTATTATAGTCATTGACCACTATTGGAAATTTTTAGTTTCGTTTCTTCTTTCAAATTCTGTCATTCCTGTATTAAGAATAGTTGACAATAAGGTGATGTCTTTTTTGTCTTTCTGTTTCGTTTCTCTCCCCTTTCGCTTTTCCTCTCTGATCTGCTAATGTTTCTCCCTTTTTCAGTTTTCTTCTTTGGCAGATCTTTTGGTGCTCAGCCCTGTTCAGTCTCAGTGACTTAAATGTGTCCACTCTGTGTTGCAAAAGAACATCCCCGAGTTCGCGAGAAGCATAAAGATTATACCTAATGTACTTACAGTAAGAGTTTTTATAAACTGTAGCACAAGATTTTGGGTTATGTTTTATAAATAAAGTAAATATGAATTAGTAAAAGAAGTTTGTGCCACTTTATTTATTTTTTCAGTACTGGAGATTGAGCTCAGGGCATTCACATTGAACTACATCACCAGCCCTTGAATTTAGTGCTCCTCCAGCTTTATCTTCCTAGACTGCTGGGGTTGCAGATGTGCACCACTACACCTGGCTCTCTCTTTGTGAAATTTCGAGACAAGATCTGGATAACTTGACCAGGCTCACATTAAAGTTGCAATCTTCTTGCTTCAGCTTTCTGAATAGCTAGACTTGCAGGTGCGAGCTGCCATACACTAGGGTATTTTCCCCAGTGCTTTATTAGTTAAAAAAAATTAAGCATTTAATCTTAGATGAGGAAACTGAGACTCTGGAAAATTAGAATTAAATTTTCATGACCAATAGTTAACAGAGTTGGGTTTTGTCCCCAGGGATCTTGATCCAGATACCATCATAACTATAGGGGTCTCATTACTGCAGAAAGAGCACCCCTGTAGCTGGGACTCAGAAAACCTAGGTTCTAGTCCCACTGTGCTATTTTTTGTTGTTGTGTGATCTTGGGAGAAGTCTCCTGGCTGTCTCAGAACTTTGGTTTTCCCATTTGTAAAACAAAAGCAGGAAGACAAAATTAAACTCCCATGGAGAAGCAGAGGAGGGATTGAGACTTTCCTCTCACAAGAACTACTTGTGTGTGTGTCACTGTCAAGTGTATGCATAGCATGAAGGAGACCATAATTGATATCGTGACTGATCCCCTCATACCCAGAGATTCCCATAGTAGTCTTTCTATCTCTGTGCTTATAGTATGCTACATGCAATGCAAAACCTAATGTGACTTGTTTAAAATGTTTTATTTAAGGCAGTATTCAAAATATAATCAATTCTCAAGAAATATATGGAAAGAATTTATTCTCCCAATCTCACTGAAGTCCAGAGAAACTCAGAATATTTAATCAACTTGGAAAACCCCTCACATAGTTCATTCTGCCTGAAAGCGCTCTTTCTTTCTTTCTTATTGGCCTTTCTATCTCTCATTTACTCAACAGATCTCAAAATAAATGTCACATCCTTTGGGAAATCTTTCTGGATTCACTCTCTAGATTATTTTGGGACTTTCAATATGGACTTCCAAACTCCACTGGATCACGACACTTCACTTCTTTTTTTGGAAAAAGTAAATACATACTTAATTGAATATTTTGATAGCAAAGTCCCTAATGCGTGTTGAAAAATATCATCAGTGGGGGAGACTTTAAGGAAAAAAAGCACTGAAGCAAAATTGATGCACAATGAATTGTATGTATTTATATAACATTTGAGACATTTTGACTAAATGGAAGACATCCTCATACTCACATGAAGAAACATATCCATCACCTTCAAATGTTCCCTTGTTCCCGTTTGTAATCTTCCCCACCCATCTGACACTCTTCACCCACCTCCATGTGACCATTTATTTGCTTTGTGTCACTATGCATTGATTTGCATATACAAATATGACTGTGGCACATTGACTTTTTAAAATTAGGTTCTTTCACACAGCAAAATTATTTTGCTTTATTTTTAATGAACACATAACTGTACCTATTTATGGGGTACATTGTCATATTTTGATACGTGTCTATCTTGTTCAGTGATCCAATTAGAGCAATTAGTACATCCATCACCTCATATATTTTCATTTTTGAAGAGAGAACACTCAAAATTCTCCCTTGTAACTATTTTGAAATGTAAATCATTGTTAACTCTGGTCATTCTTCTCTGCAATGCAACACTGAAACTTATTCCTGCTTATAAGGAAGGTGTCCAGTGATCGACCCTTCCCTATACCCTTTCCCAATTTCTGTGGCCTCTGGTAAATACTATTCTACAATCTAATTCTCTTGTTTCAGATTTTACATGTGAGTGAGACGGTACAGTTATTGACCTTCTGTGCCTACCTTACTTTACATTACACAGTGTCCTTCATAAATGACAAGATGTCTTTCATTCCAGTGGCTGAATAGTATCCCATAATGTACGTATGCCATGTTTTCCTTATCTGTTTATCCACTGATAGACATCTTAGTAGATTTCATTTTTTAAAAATTTTATTTAAAGAAAGACTAAACAAAACAGGAAACAGGTAGAAATAATACATAATTTCAAAGAAAAAAATAAACAGTAAGAAATCACTAGTTGATAATTACAGACTGTCTTCTTACAAATAGTTATTCAAGATACTAAAGTGGAGCATATAAAGTGGGGATTCAAACGTGAGATTGCAATCAGTTTTGTTCAACTGTTCAACAAAACTTAGTAACATGGTTATCAATCCTATACACTTAAACATACATGCAGTTATGCATATCTTCAATTATTTTGAAATTGAATAAACCCAAGCAGGCTAATAATCACTCTGAACAAAAAATAATACTGTTGCTGGGTTTCACATTATGGAACTCCAGGATCAGCCCTGGGTACTTTAGTGTCTCTTTTTCTTCAAATTATCTATTCATTTCATCATGTGTCATAAAATCAGTTCTCATAAACTGTTATAGATTCTACACATGTATGACTCTTAACATGTATTTCTATTCCTTCTAAATTAGAGGGAGAAACAAAAAAGCAAGACAAAGCAAAACAAATTCCTATAACACATGAAATGAAGAAGACATATAAGACCGTTGCACAAGGAGTTCTACCATAGTTTCTGTGTTGTCTCTTGTTATCTTCAATAGAATTGCCTATATCATCAGACATAGTATAATTGAATACATTAGTACATAACAGTATTAATAAAAACACAACTTTGTATATAGCATAAAACTTCAAAAACAGGCAGTTATCAAACCAGAATGTGTATCATAGAGTCTTGTCTTCTTCAGTGCAGTTGCCCACACTCTCAGACTTGATACTATCAATCATATCAGTTTTGAATAAAATCTTCTCTAACTCATTTCTGGTATGCTCATTTTTTTGCCATCAGTTGTCTGCTTATCTTCTTCATTCTGTTTTCTGCTCCATTCATTGAGGCCTGTCTGCCACTGTTCCTGGGATCCTAGCATTTTTCTCTCTCTCTAGAATGCCCTGCAGTATTCTCTGTGGAGTTGGACTGGTGGTTGAGAATTTCCCAAGTTCTTCTTTGTCTTGGAAGCATCTTGTTTCTCCATTAACTTCTAGAAACAGTTTAGCAGGGTATATCATTCTGGGATGGAGGTTATTTTTTTTTCAGGGCTTGGAATATTTCACTCCAGGCTCTTCTTGACTTGATGGTTTGTGTCAAGAAGTCTGCTGTTATTCTGATGGGACTTCCTCTATAGGTTATCTCTTTCTTGTCTCTAACAGTTTTTAATATTCTGTTCTTACATTGAATTTCTGGGATCTTGATTATTATATGCCTGGTTGTGGCTCTGTTTTGATTGTAGGTGGCAGGAGTTCTGTATGCCTCATTTATCATATCCTTTTCCTATGTTTGGGAAGTTTTCCTTAATTATTTCTGTGAATAGCCTTTGTAGTTCCTTTGTTTGTACCCCAGCTTCTTCATTCATATTCTTTATTCTCAAGTTATGGATCCTTTTGTCATCTTCTAGCCTTTGTATTGTTACTGCTTGTTTCCTTGTTATTTTTAAAAAGTTTTCCCTTTCATACTCCCACATTGCAAAATTGTCCTCCAGTTTGGATAATCAATCCTTAGTTTCTTTTAAGATGTTATGCCAGCTTTCAACAGAGTGTTTAGTTTCCTGGTAATCTCTTTGAACCTGCTTCATGTATTCTATGTTTTCTCTATTTTCTCCATCAAACAATTCTCCCCCTTCTTTTTGTTCTTCTGTCCCACAATCTGTTTTTTCTTGGGAGGTGCTTAGCATTTCTTTAACTATTCTATTCTATTTATATTTTGCTTTACTTGGTTAAATACTTCACTTTTGAACTCTTCTATGAGGTCCTGAATATATCTCTTTATGTCCACTGGTGCTGTGCCTGATATTGCATGTTTCCTGTGTTCATTCTCCTGTCCTGGGTCAACATTCTCAGGGTTGAGGCCTCGACTGTGGCCTTCACTGTATTACTTTGTGCTACCTCCCCTCCGGATCAGTCAAACTTCTGAGGCTTTACTGGGTTAGTGTGGTTAGTGTGTGCCACCACTGTAGGGACTTGATTTTGGATAACCTATTGGGTCTCAGCCAGGTCACTTGACCCAGGCCTAGCTCACTCCACCAATCCCGTTTGGGAAGGGAACTATTGACTGAAGTCACTTCTGCCCCTTGTACTTGCAGTCCTACCTGGTCCCAGAATGTCATCCGCTGGGGCCCCCCTATTTATGGAATGGCTCTACTCCCATCACTCACCACAGGTCAATGTAGGCTCCTCACCAACTCAGCTCTCTGTTCGGCTCAACAACCCTCAAACTCAATGTAACTGCGCCTCCAGTGAGTCGAAGCAGCAGGACCTTGGATGACTCGGCAAGTCATGGTGGGACCTCAGCAAGTCACAGCGGGACCTCAGCAAGTCGTGGCAGGACCTTGGAGGGTCAGCAAGTCACCTTAATTTCTTTTTTTTTAAATTGGTACCAGGGATTGAATTCACGACTGCCTGCTTGCAAGGCAGGTGCTTATGCTGCTGAGCTAAATCCACAGTCCCAAAACTTTATTTATTTATTTTTCTTTTTTCCAGTATCAGGGATCAAACTCACAACCTTGCACCTGCCAGGCAGGCTCTTATGCTGCTGAGCTAAATCCCTAGGCCCTATTGCCTTAATTTTTTTCTTGGGATGAGAGAATTCATTTCCCTCTGTTTGGGGCTCCCCACTTTGTATTATGTTGAATTCTAAGTTGACTATCTCAGGGAGCCTCCGTAGCCAGCTGTTATCTATCTGCCATCTTTGCTCCTCCACTGGAAGGTCTAGATTTCATTTCTTGGGTAACTTCATTAGTTCTCCAGCAAATACAAGAGTGCACACACCCCTTCAACATACAGATTCCATTTCCTTTAGCTATGAACAGTATCTAGTAATGGTATATAACTGGATCATAGGGTAGTTTTATTTTTAAATTTTTGAGAAACACACATACTTTTTTCTGCAATGGCTGTACTAATTTATATTCTCATCAACAGTGTATAAAATTTCCCCTTTCCATGTTGCTAGTCAGCATTTTTATCTTGTTGATAATATTCATTCTAATGGGTGAAAATGTATCTCATTGTAGTTTCCTTTGGAAAAATATATTTATTAGGTCTATTGCATAATTCTTTTTTTTAATTTTAAAGAGATTAAGACAAAACAGGACATAAAAAAGCAGATCAAAACAGAACAATGTAAGCAACACAGTACTTCATCAGAAAACAACTTGTAATTAATAGTAACTACCATAATGTCTCTTTCTTTGAAATAGTTAACTTCAAACACAAGACTATCAAGCATAACAATATAGTATAAAACCATTCAAGAGAATGAAAGTATTACAGGGCATTCAGAACCAAATAACAGAAAAATGAACAATGGCTACTCTATTATCTCATTTTCATAAAAATGTTGTTTATACTATCACACATAATACAATCCAATAAAATACAACATGAAAGAACCAATGGAAACAGAAGAACAAAAGCATGGTAGGACTTCAGAGTAAGATGATATTAAATCAGCACTTGGTATTATAATGACTTGTTTTCTTCAAAATAGCTGTTCATACTATCACAGATAATAAAATCCAACAAACTAGGATAAATCCATTCCAACTAATGAACGCAATCATTATAAGGCTTCAAAGCAATGTAATGGGGAATCATGATTACCATAAACTCTTGTGTATTCTTACTATTTCTTACAATAGGGAGATGATATGGTATTTATACATGTGAAGTTGATTTATTTTGCTTATGAGTATGGTCTCAAGTTGTGTCCATTTATTTATAAATATCTCAATGTGATCATTCTTTATAGCTGAGCAGTACTCCATTGTATAAAAATAACACAACTTTTTTACCCATTCCTCAGTTGGTGGATACCTAGGTTGTTTCCAATATCTGACTATTACAAATTGTGCCACTATAAACATGGGTGCACATATATCACTGTGGTATGATGTTTTCAGTTCTCCTAGGAATATGCCTAGAAGTGAAATAGCTGGGTCAAATGGGACTTCCAATCCCAGGTTTTTTGAGAAATCTCCAGACTGACCTCCACAATGGTTGCACCAGTCTACACTCCCACCAACAGTGCAAGGGAGTTCCTTTTTCCACACAGCATATCCAGCATTTGTTGTTGGTAGTTTTCTTGATTATGGTCATTCCTTCTGGAATGAGATGAATCTCAGTGTTGTTTTAATTTGCATTTCTCTAATGACCAATGATGATGAACATTTTTTCATGTATTTATTTGCCATTTGTATTTCTTCATCTGAGAACTGTGTATTCATCTCAGATGCCCATTTGTGAATTGGGTCTTTGAATTTCACGTGTCTGATTTTTTAAAAAATTCTTTATATGTTTTAGACAGAAGTCCTTTATCTGAGGGACAGTTCACTAAGATTTTTTCCCAGTGTGTGGGTTTTCTTTTCACTAGGCTGGAGGTTTTTTTTTTTTTTTTTTTTTTTTTTTTGGCATGCAGAAACTTTTTAATTAGCCATGATCCCAGCTATTGGTTCTGGGAAGTATTTCCTGTGCAGTTTGATTCCTGTTCACGAATTCTCTACCTACCCCTATGTCTTCACGAATTTTACCTAATTTGTCTTCCAACATAATTAGTGTTTCTGTTTTAATATTCATATCTTTGATCCATTTAGATTCTAGTTAATTACATGGTAATAGGCATGGGTCTAGTTATAGTTTGCAGCATATGGAGAGCCAGTTATTAAAGAGACTGTTTTTCTTCCTGTGAACATGTTTGGCCCCTTTATCAAAGATAAGGTGGTTGAGAGTGTTTGTAGTTGTGTTGTATTTTCTAATCTATTGCATTGATTTTCAGATCTGTTTTTATTCAAGCACCATGTTGATTTTATTATAATTGCTTTGTAGTATTACTTCAAGTCAGGGATTATGATGCTTTCTTCCTTGCCTTTGCTGCGTAGAATTGTCTTTGCTATTCTATGTCTCTTCTGGTTCCAGATGAATTTTAGGAGTGATTTCTCTAGATCTATGGGTTATGTTTATGGTGTTTTAATTGGGATTGCATTGAATCTGTATAACAATTTTGGGATAATGGCCATTTTCACAATATTTATTCTTGCTATCCATGAACAAGAATGTGTTTCCATTTTCTGAGATCATCTTCAATTTCTTTTTTCAGGGTATTATTACTTTCCCTGTATAGATCTTTCACTTCTTTTGTGAGATTAATTCCTGAGTATTTCACTTTTTTGGATGCTAGTGTGAAGGGTGTGGCTTCTCTTATTTCTTGCTCTGTGATTTTGTTGTTAGTGTATAGAAATGCTATTGATTTTTGACTATTGATTTTGTATCCAGCTACATAGCTGGATTTATTTATTATATCTAGGAGTCTTTCAATGGAGTTTTGGAGGTCTTCTATGTAAAGTATCATGTCACTTTGTTGGCCATTCCTTAATATGTTTGTTTTTGTTTTGTTTTGTTTTGCTATAGAGCTCAAGATATTTCTATATTATGGATATTAGCTCCTTGTCATTTGCATGAATTACACACAATCTGTAGCTTGTCTCATCCCTCTGTTGATTATTTTCTTTGCTGTGTAGAAGCTTTTTTTATGTAATCTCATCTGTTTTTGCTTTATTATCTCTACTTCTGGGGTCATATCCAAAAAGTTGTGCCCAAACCAATGCTATGCAGCATTAGTTCAAGTTTTGTTGTAACAGTATTTTCATAGTTTTAGGTCTTACAATTAAGTCTTTTGTTCATTTTGAGTTGATTTTTATTTATGTTGAAATTTAGAGGTGTAGTTTCATTTTCTGCATATGGATGTCTTGTTTTCCTATTATCATTTATTGAAAAAATTCTTTCTTGTTTGAGTTATTAACAGTCTTTTGTGTTTCCATTAATTTTGGAAAGGTTTTATTTGTTTGTAGTAGTTACTTTTTTAATTGCACAAGATGCAGAAATGATAAAGACATAAAAGTTGTTCTTAAGAAATTTAGAGTCCTTTGAGGAAGGCAAATATATAAAGTTGTTTTCAATACTACTTAACTCATACTTTTCTTATGGTTTGTGTCTGGATGTTCCTCCAAAGCATTATGCAACTATGGAGGGGTGAGGTTTCTGGGGGCCACTAAATCTAGAGATTGTGATTGGCTCATTGTCTTGTGCTGGGGTTGGTGATCTGAGTGCTGTACCCACCTTAGGATGGCTAGCCCACATACAGTATAAGAGAGGGAAAGAGTATTGCTTCCCCATTGCTTTTGGTACCTTCTGCTGCCATGAACTGTTGTCCGTCTGCCCTGCCACTCTGCCTTTCAGTTCCTGATTATGGATTGAAACCTCTACAAAACTTGAGCTACATAAGCCTTTCCTTCCCTTAACTTTGGGTATCAGGTATTTTGTTCCAGCAATGTGAAAGTAACTAAGACAATTTTGATAATGTAAGTACAAATGCAAGAGAGATATACCTAACACAGTCTTAGAGTGTCAGGAAAATAATTTATAAAGCTAGTATCTGGAGAAAAATAGAATTTTCTCAGGCAAATAATTTGTAAATATTAACAAATATTTTTAACATTCATTTTAATATTCATAAAATATTTGTTAATATTTAATATTTATAAAATTATAAATATATGTATAAAATTATTATAAATACTTATATTTATAATTTAACTTATAAAGCTAAAATCTGAAGAAAAATGGAATTTTCTCAGGCAAAACATGCAGGAGGTAGCCTGTAATGGTCATATGGAAGAGGAGCTTGCAGAAGCAACTGAGAATTAAAGTGTCACTGAATAATGCTCAAAATAATTTAAAAGCGGATGGTGGGAATCATCTTAGATCAAGCTGTTCTAATAAATTTTAATAAGCTGGGTAGTTTGAACAGCAAATGTTTATTTCTTGATGCATGTCCAACATCAGGATATTGTGAGATCAGTGTCTAGTCATAACCCTCTTTCAGATTTTTAGGTGTTCGCTTTCTTGCTGTAGCTATCTCCTGCTGGTTTTTGCCTTACTGTTTGCAGCTGCCATAAATGGCAGCCCCACCATAGAACCCTGCCTTGGAGCCAACTGAGTATGAACTGAGACCTCCAAGAAAGGAAAGTAACCAAGACAGCCAACAGAACTCCAGCTATAGATCTGGATTTAAGTGTTTGATGGTGTTTTCATTGAAATATATATGCCCAAGAGTTTCAGTACAGACACAGGAAACAAAAGGAAAGCAAATTGCCATCGCTTCAGACAGAAAACTGGGCAATAATTCACCAAAGCCTGACTTGAGTTGCAAAGTACATTGGAATTGCTCTTTAGGATGTGCCCTCAAGGCTTTTATTGTACGAGCAATACTCTAGGGGCTTAGGGAAAATAGCATTGGTAGCGTGATTACGCAGCTTCAGGAAAAGAGTTGTCCCTAAACATCAGAGAGACAAGGACATGCGGGTTACAATTAGTGAGACTACTGAAAGGAGAGCAGAAACTGCAGAGAAGGAAGTTGAAGTTTAATGGTGTTTATGAAAGAGAAACATAATATAGTTCATTGCCATTTAACAAACACTGACTTTTATGAGTCCTCAGCATATATAGTGCTTAAAGAAGGTGTACTTTGATGAGATTCCATGATGCTAGACTCTACTAAGAATTTACCATCTAGCTATTGTGATCATACCTGCGAATGTTATAAGATCTGAGGAGAAATTCAAAAGCTTGAAAGGTTTCTAAGTCACTTCCAACTTTCCTGTTATGAGAAACACTAACTTCCATTTCTTAGAGAAGAGGCTGAAAACAGAAATGATTCCAAAACGTTCAACTAACACTGATGGATTCAGAGAAAACATTGAAATTCCTATTTAAGACTCCTACTTAAGATATCGAGGGATTCAGTTAACTTGGAGAACAGAGTATAAAGAGGGTTATTAAAGTTTCTGACTATGTACAGTGATATTGTGAAGATATTGCAGGTAGCCTTTTATTTGCTGACTTAATGGTTCTGAACAGGGCTAAATAAAAGCAAACATGGTGATTCATTTCCTAAAGAGGTTACTCTTAATAAAACCAGGCCTTCCACAGAGTAGCATCTGACATATGATAATAAAGGCAACAAGGCCCTAGACATCTAAAAATCCAATTAAAAATACTTCAAACATACTGAAAAGTACAGAAAATGTAACAAACCATCCGGATACAACAGATGTTAACTTGTTGCAAATAAACTCAGAACTAAGTCCTTCCTGACTTCCCTTCAACTGCACAAAGATAGAACTCCACATCCTTATGGGTTCTCTCATTCCTTCGGGCTAAGTGTTCTCCTAAAGTTGGTGTGTATTCTTTCCGTGAACATTTAAAAAGCCACATAGTACATTTTATGTATGTATATCTATAAACTACGTGTGGTATAATGCTGTGTGTATTTTTAAAATTTGTCTGAAGTGTGTCAAACTGTATCCTAAAACTTTCTTTTGCCAATTATCACTTTGTTTTAGAAACATTCATCTGTAGTGATAAATGGTAGCTGTAGTCCATTAATTTCTAGCTATTGAGCAGTATTCCACTGGATTATTTATCTATTATGCTACTAAGGGATATTTATGGTACTTTATCTTTTTCTCTCTCCTGCTAATAAAGAAGGCTTGATGAGTATCTTTTTATACACCACCTTGAGATAATTCAGAGATGTCTTATAGGTCTTCGAACCCGAAGTGTCATCAGAGAAGAAGATTCACAATCACCCAAAAGCTTGTAGGAAATGAAGGACGTAAAGCTCCAGTCTAGACATACTGTATCACAGTTTACTTCTTAAAATTCAGGATTCCCCAGGAAGTTTGTGTACCCAATAAAGTTTGAGATGTAATATTCTCTGTACCTACAGCGCTTTAGAATTATACAGATAGCCATGGTGTCATTCATATATATTTTTCTTGATTCTATCTCCTTTTTAGAATCATTTTATCTGGTTAAAATTATTAGACTTTTATCTTGGCAAAACAGTTTGAAAAAATGTTTAAATAGCAATTAGGTTGAGAAATGTAACACAATACAAATGTAATGTCAGATTATAGTTATTACTGTGAATTCCGTATACTAATCATTACACACAGGTCTCTTATCCTATGAATGACACAAACAAATGTTTATGTAGTTTTATTATCCTGTTTTGTGGGTTCATGCCATGGGCACTGAGGACTTTACATTTTCCAATAAGTACTTGGTTTCTTTTTCTCAGCCCTGGTCTTGTGAATTTTCTTCCTATAGGTGACTGAGTGTAATATTTACTTTCTTTCTGTGACATCTAGGCAGGTAGTAATAAAAACAACAAGTTCATACAGTTACTAGAACTTCAGTACAACATTGGTTGTAGCTACACGCCATGTGTAATACAGATCAGACACACGGATTGGTTTTAATGTAGTGAATAAAGGCTAGTACGTATGTAATCTGCGAGGACAGTACCCACCTGCATAGGATAGTCCCTATGGGAAACTAAGCAAAGGTAGTTACTGCTTTATAACTGAGGAAAGCTGTTTTCCAATATTACCTGTATCAATTTCAGAAGTTAAATGAGGACTGCATTATGGGAAAAGCCCATCAGAATTTCTTGTTATTTTATCCCAAGTTGTGGAAAATGAGGGATAGTGGATGTATAAGTGATTTTAAAAATGGTTAAATATTTGGAACATATGATATATGCTGAGTAGTGACTAGCATAAGGTTTGGGCTACAGTGAGCTCCAAATATGTGCTGCGAAAGGGAAGGACGTAGTTTGGGTGAATGAATGAGTGGATGGAAGGTGGACACACCTCAGACTTCGTTACCACATTAGCAGTCAGGGATATTCAGAGAAATAGAATGAACCGTGGATAGGCAGGCGGGTAGGTAGGTGGACAGAAGATGAAAGGGGATTTGTTATGGGCGTTGACTCACATGAGTACAGAGGTCAAGATATGCTATCTGTAACTTGGAGACAATGACAAAAGTCAGTTGAGCCAAAGTCCTGAGAACTAGTGCAGGTTTCTGAGACTGAACATCAAAGAACTTGGAGTTTTATGTCTAAGGGCAGAATAAGGTGGATCTTCCAATTCCAGATCAGAGACCAAATTTAGCCTTTCTCTGCCACATTCTTTTGTTCCTAGCCTCCTCTTACTGAATATTGCTTATCTCTGATGGTGAAGGTGGATCTTTGCCTACTCAGTCTATTAATGCAGGTACTAATTCTTATTAACACATTCAGAAGTAACGTGCTACAAGTTAGGCATCCCTTAACCTAGTCAAGCTGGCCCATAAAGTTGACCACCATGAATCGAAACTCTGTCAACTTGGCATTCATATGCATCTGCTTAAACCATCCTTAATGTCCACTTACAGACAATAACAAGGGCACAATTCCGCCTGACAAAATGCAATGTTTCTCCTTAAGAAACACACTAATCCATTACTTTTGAGTAATCCATTACTAAAAAGAAGAGGTAAAGTGCTTCAATGATCCTTACTTTTCTCTTGATATCCTATAACTTCAGTAATATCCTGTAAAATTAATGATACTTAAGTCCTGATATAAACTTAGTACATCTCAGGCTTCTTAAAGTGGCTGATTTGGGTTGGAGCTTTCTATCTAGTTGTCTTTCTACAGGTTATTTGAACATTTTTAGGATAATATCTTCATTTACTTTGATGCTTTTGACCACACAGCTTTGTGTAGTTTTCTCGGTAGTTGGCCTAGGTATTATGTTTGCCCATCGCATTAGCCTGCGTGGTCTCAGTAGCTCTGCCTTTCCATTTTTACTGGAAGATCAGAAGATCCAGCGCCTCAGGCTCTGGATTCCAGCATAGCCACAGCCTCCTAGAGCTGAGACTTAGATATTTCCTTTAAGCAGTTTCCATTATCTTACTGACCCTCAGATAAAGCCAGTGTCACTTGCTGTCTATCATATTGCATAGTCTGTTTCCTCTGTAGATGTCTGCATCACACATGTGGGCACAAGCAGTTTATGACACATCGTACGAACCTTTTCCCTAAAATATTCAAGAGGTTGGTTTAGGAAGGTCCCCAACAGCCTTCTCCTGCTATCAGCCTGCACACGTTCTTGTTTTACTCTCAAATACCTTGGCATTTTTTAAAAATATATGTGTTGTGAGAGCAAACATGTTGACTTTTTTTACACTCCTTTTCTCTAGTTATTTATTCCCCAGCCCTCTTTCTGTCTTTTTGAAACAATGTTTCACTGTGCAGTTTATGTAGGTCTTGAACTTACTTGGTAGCCCAGGTTGGCCTTGAACTCACAAAGATCTCCCTGCCTCAGCCTCCCGAGAGTGTTGAGTTTACAGGTGTGAGCTCAGCTCCACCATGCCCAGCTCCCAGTTTTTTCTTTGTTCAGGATTTTTTTCTCTCCATAGCATTTCACTGAAGGAGAGAATGCCAGGGTTATCTAGTGAGATATATGAGGCTGTGAGTGAATGCTTTTCTTTTTCTTTTTTTCCAACCTTTTTGAGATGTTATTGCTAATTATATGTCTTTAAAAGTGGCAACATATTTTGATAAGTGTACAAATTGTGAAATGATTACCATGACCACTCTAATTAATGTGTCCATTGCCACATATAGTTACCACTTTCTGTGTGTAGTGAGAACACTTAAGGTCTAAATGTTTAGGAAATTTGAAACATGCATTACCATAGTATCAACAACCATTTCTATGCTGTACATTAGCTATCTAGAACTTAATCAACATGTGTAACTGTCTTTAATCAGTTCCTGACTTCCGGACCTTGGGGCTTATGGAAAATGTCAAATGTGTCTTGATGAAGGACCTGGAACACATAATTCTACTCTTAGCTTTTGTGAGTTCAAACATCTTAGATTACACATGTGATGCAATGTTGGCCTTTCTATGCCTATCTTGCTGCACTCAACCTGAAGTCCTAATGTCCAGTTGTCACTCATGATGCACTCACTTTGGCCCACCTTTCAAGTGTTTTCTTATCCTCTCAAATATTCAGACCATTTTCCTGTTTCCAAAAAGACATGAAAGCATGGCATTTGCCAGTGTAATTTAAATACTTTTATTATATATCATAGACATCGTTCTGTGTAAGTACTTAAAAATCTTATACTTTTAATGACTGTATTGTTTAATAATATAAATGTTATATAATTAAATTGTATTTCCAATGATATAGGTTTTGCATGTTTTATCATATTGCTGTGAGCTCTGCATTCATATGATCGATCTTTGCAAGCATATACAATATACCTATAGAATTGCTTAATGGATGTGAGCCTGCTGTATCAAATGAAGGAACGTTAAGCATTTTGATAGGTGTTGCTGAGTTACCATCCCAAAAGGCTTTGTGGTTTACATTCGGTTTTGTAATTTGTGATGGTTGTTTGTTACACGGCTAATTTTGCCTTTTTAGCATAAGTTTGTCAGTATATTCCTTTCCTTATATATTTAAGCCATCTGGAATTTATTTTGGGTTCAGGAATGAGGTAGAAAGCTAACTTTAACTTGTTCCAAATGGATAGCCGATTTTACCTCTCTTCTTAATTAAATAGTTCCTCCTTTCCTCAGTTATTTCAAGTGCTACCTTGACCACACCTTAGATTTCCACCTGCCTATGTCCTAATACAGATTTTCTTTTTGACATTCTTAGTAAAATTACAGCTAAATTTAGTAGAAAGATCAGGCTCTAGAGCCAGATTATCTGGTTTATATCCAGCTGCACCATTTATTAGCTGTATGAATTAGTTATATTACTTAATATCTCAGTCCTTAATATCCAAATCTATAAAAAAAGGGCAATGGGAGGTTATTCTCAGGATTGATGTAGCATATAGTCCCTTAGGACAGTACCTTGAAAGTGCAACATACAAAGTTCATAGAAATGCTGGTTAGTATTATTGCTACTGTTGTTAATGATAATTTATTTTCACCCTAGTACTAACGGCACTATTTCAGTGCATACACTTGACAGATGTTTCCTTTTTAGTTTCTTTTCATAGGTCTTTAAAGAAATTAATAGTATAAATAAACAGTATGATCACTTCTATAAATAATATAGTTGTGTTAATTATTGGGAGTGAACTAAATTTGGAAATCAGGAAACACCGATGTATTTACAGTATGGAGTCTTGCCCTCTGCAGTAAAATATGCTTCTGCATGAAGATTTTTTTCTTTTGGTTCTGTTGCAATTTTGATCATCTTCTTTATGTAGGTCTTGGGCATTTCTTCTTCTTATCAAAGAGCTGTTTTTTAGAAGTCATTTTTACACTGGCTACTGCCACACAAAAAAGTAACTGAGACTTCTAATTTACTTTCTGTTTAACTGTTTCACTAAACTGTTTGGGTAGGTCTAATGCTTTCTCAGCTTATTGTCCTGTATTTTCTAAGCAGTCCTTTCAGCCTTCCATGAAGGCAGCTTCATCACCTCAGAACAGTGCCAAATCATTGTCGTGAAAAGAGGTGTCTCTCTGTCCAAACTAGTGCCTTGCGTTTGAACTTCATTGTCAAGTCTAGTTTGGGTCTGCTAGCAACATCCTGGTGTATGTTTGGTTTTGCGTGTTCTGTGTTTTAGTTTTTTAGGTCACCTAGTATTTTGGATAGGTCTCTAAGAACCAACACACATCACATGCATTCATACAAATACACATGAACACACAAACGATACCCACATATAAGTATATATATTGTACATTAACAGCCTGAGCTGATTTTATTTAGGGATTTTAGGTTTTAATTAAATTCCAATTAACTTTATATTCCTGCCATATTAATTTATGTTTAATAAGGCAAATTAATTTTGATTTTATTGATATAAAATTTGTATTACATACATTGAATTATTTGAAATTATACAATTCAGGGACATCTACTATATTCAAAATATTGTATAATTATCACCTCTATTTCTGTATTACTTGATGTAAATGAAATCGTATAGTATTTGCTCTGACTTCTTTCAGTTAGTGCAGTGTTGTTACTTCATTCCTTTTTATGGCTGAATGATACTCCATTGTGTGGGCATACCACTTCTGGTTCACACACCCATTCATTAACAGACATCGAGGCTGACTGTACCTTTTGGCCATCGTAAATAGTGTATCAATAGCCACTTGTGCCTGGATATTTTCTTGAGTACTTTTTAAAAATTCTCTTAGGTACATGCCTATTAGTGAAATTTTGTGGTCTACATTTAACTTCTTGAGGAACTGCAAAACTGTTTTCTACTTTAACTGAATCATTTTGAGTCCTTGACAGCAATGCATAGGTATTTACACTTCTCTACACTTTTATCACTGTTTGCTACTATCACACAGTTCGGTTATGTCCATCCAAGTGAGTGTGGGGTGTTATTTCACTTTTTATTTGCATTTCTTTAGCTGCTGACATGAGGCACATTTTCATCTACTTTCAGGACGTTTGGGAATCTTCTTTGGAGAAATTTCTATCCAAATCCTTTGCCCAATGTTTAATCAGATTGTCACTTTATTGTTGGTTTTCAAAATTTCTTTGCATGTTTTGATATTGTATGAAGGCTAATGATTCATAATAGATGTATGATTTGCAAATATTTGCTCTCATTCTGTCGGTTGTCCTTTCATCTTTTTCAGGGTGTTTTTGTTTCTGTTTGTTTACATTTTATGGTGCTGGCTTTTGAACCTAAGGCTTCACGTATGCTAGTCAAATGCTCTGTGGGTGGAATTTTAAAGCACAGGAGGTTTTCGTTTTGATACCATCCAATTTGTCTATTTTTATCACTGCTCATGCTTTGGTGTCATTTCTAACAATCTATTACCAAATTCAAGGTTATAAGGATTTATATTTATGTTTCATTCTAGTGGTTTTCTAGCTTTACACTTAGGATATCCATCTATTTTGATTTCCTTCTTTGCATGTTCATATCCAGTCGTCACACTACCCTTACTTCAGGGACTGCTGGAAAGTCATGGAATTTACAACACTCATCATCTATGGAGATATATATGGGTTTACTTTGGGAACTTAAATTCTATTTCCTTAATGTATATGGCTGATTTTTATGCAATTACCACAATGTTTCAATTAGTGTAGCTTTGTAGTAAAACTTGAAATAGGGACGTTCAAGCACTTTTAAACTGTACTTCTCTTCCAGTATTATTTTGGGTATTCACAATCCTCCATAATTTGCACAAATTTTAAAGTCAGCTTTTGTATCTTTTTGAAAAATCTCTGAAAAGCCCCAGAGCCATCCATCAGGGAGTGACTGGCCTAGCCAACCAGTCCTGGAGATTTCGAGCTCTTCCCATCATAGCGCAAGACTGTGACCTGTGAGATTGGCTGGGTGTTGCCACAATGGATTGTTCTGGGATGCTGGGCTCGGCAGAGCTCGAATCCTCTGTGCAGCTAGCACAGATGCCTCCCTGTAGTGTGGCACCGGGGCCTTGTGCTTGGCTGGGTGTAGTTTAGATCTTTCAGGACCCTGGTGGCTAGCAGGGACGCTCCCCCAGAGTCTGTTACTGGGTCCTTGTGTCTGCCTGGGTGGAGTTCAGCGCCGCTGGGGCCTTGCACCTGACTGGAAAGAGTTCAGAGCTTCTGGACCATGTGGTTAGTCTGGATGCATCTCCAGTGTACGGCACTGGGGCCTTGATCCTGGCTGCGTGGAGTTCAGAACCTCCAGGACCTGCATGGTTAGCTAGGACGCACCCCTAAACTATGGCACTGGGGTCTTGTACTGTGGGTTTGGAGCTCAAAATCTCTGGGGACTGTGGACTAGGCTGATCACTCCCTGAGTCTGGCCATGCGTTCCCCTGATGGATTGCACTGGGGTGCTGGGCTGGGCACTGCTCTTAAAATTTGTAGCTCAGCAGCACAATATCTGTCTGACAAGCATCAGGTTGTGATTTTGATTCCTGATACCAAAAAACAATATATAATTTTAAACTGAAGACTATAATTTATTTACATTAAAATAATAATTGATGAAAAGGCTTACACTTTCCATTTTTTTGTTTTCTATATATCTTACCTCCTTTGCCCCTCATTTACTCTATTACTGCTATTTTTGTGATTAATTCATCTTTTTCATATACAATTTGGTTCCTTCATCATTTCTTTTTTTGGTATTCTTTTAGTTTTTACCTTGGTGATTATATCAAGATCAACTATAATCCAAAAGGATTACAATTAATATTTGAACTTCATCACTATCAAGTTTAAATTAAATATATTTCAATAGGAATATATTTAATTCCTACTCCTTAAATTTACAGCCCCTACATATTGCTTGATCATGAATCATGTCTATATACATTATATGACCATTTACATAGACTTATATGTATTGATTTAAGCAATTATATTTTAAGTAATATATTAGAAAAGAGGAATTTTAAGCTGAAAAGCAACAGTTCTGGCTTGATATTTACTGATGTGGATAGCACTGTGTTCTGTTGTGTATCTGGTGAAGTCTTAACTTGTCTTTCATTTTGGAAAGGCGATTTTACTAGGCATGGGTTGACAATGTTTTCCCCTTTTGACACTTTTGAATACATGGTGTTACTGTCTTTGGCCCCAAAGGCTTGCAAATAGTAGCACACACTCAATCTTCCCAAGGCCCCGTTGTACACAGTGAGCCACTTCTTTCCTACTGATTTTAAGATTCTGTTTCTCAGGCTGGAGACGCAGCTCAGTGGTAGAGCATGGGCCAAGCATATGCCGTATCTGGATTCCTTCTCTAGTGTTGCAAAAATTAAATAAATAAGTAAAGGAAACAGATTTTGTCATTATACAGTGTCATTGTAATGTGCCTTGGTGTGGATCTCTTTAAGTTAATCTTACATTTTATTGAAATTCTTGAATGTGTATATGCACATCTTTCATCACAATTGGGAGTTTTTTTTTTTTTAACCACTCCCTCCTTAAACATTCTTTGTGTTTCTTTCTGTGTTTCTCACCTTTGAGATTTCAGATAGTGTTTGATAGAGTTGCTTAAATGCCTAAAGCATGAAAAAGAGCCAAAAAAAACTTGTCAAACATTGGCCCTATGTGTGGTGCTTTCTATGTCTGTCCAGCTGTTCTGATGCCTGATTCAACCTTCACATCCTGTTTGTGTGGAGCAAGAAAGTCACTCGGAGCTGAAAACTTAGTGCCTTCTTGGGCCGATGCTGAGAAAGTGTCTAGACTGGGTGTGGGTGGCTTTCTGGACTCTAAGTTATTTATGTGCATTTGCTTTGAAAGTCTCCCGTATCATTTTCTTGCACCTCTTCCTTGCTCCAGAGTCCTTCATACCTGGCCACTAAGTACATACTGCAAATGCTGTTGAGGAGCCCTCCCTGGGCCTGGGAATGGTGCAGGTTGGGTAAGCAAGGGTGGTCCTTTGTACTGGTCCTGGAGAACACTGTCAGACTAGTTGAAACGTGGCTATGATTATTTGAGAATAAGGTTTTTACTATTTTCTTTGTCATTAGCAATCTACACCAAGAATTTAGGCTGCCATCTTCATGTCCTGCTGATCTGGGAACAGAAGGTGATAGGTGGGAAATCTAAGAGGTCCTGGAATTCTTTTACTACAGGAAAATAGATCGCTTTGTTATTAAGCTTTCTCATGATTACTGTAAATTTTAGCTAGTTCCCAGAGTCCTGCAAAATTGATTCTGACAGTTTATACCAGTTTATCTATTTCTTTGTTGGACAGAGGAGTGCATGGGGTCTTATTTCCTGCCATTTTCCTGTGATGACCCTCTTTGTTAGTTTTTGAGATATTTTGCAAGGTATCTTTATTTCTCTTTTATTTTCTGGTGGCTCTTTTATTTTTTGCTTTCTATTTTTATTTTACTCGTGGTTACTTAAAATCTTTCTTTTCATCAATTTTATAAAAAGTGAACACCTGTGTTTATAAAGCAAACTCCTGTATAAACACAATTCCTGTTCAAGAAATAGAACCTTACCAGCACTCCAAAGCCCATTGTATGTACCTGGGAAATTGCTGCCCTCTAATTCCTTTGTAAAGAAACTGAGACCTTGAATTTTGTGATTAGAACATATTTGCTTCAGTAGAATTTTATAATCTGCACACGCATCTGTATACTATATTGCATAGTTTTGCATGTTTTGAAGCATTATATAAATGCAATGGAGGTTTGTTTTATTTTATTGGACTTCGTTGTTTTCACTCAGTGTATTTGTGAATTTCACTTGTGTTGCAGAACATGACACCAGAAATACTTAGCCCATGTAAAAGTTTAGATTTTTTTTGCATTGAAGAATTAATGCTTGACATACTCTCTATACAAAGTTTTTGATATATAAACATATATATATATGTATATATATATTTTTCTTTTAGTATTTGATTAGAACAAAATCTGTTCATTTCAATGAGGTCAATCTCATCGCATTTTATTTTGTATATTGTGGTTACCATGCACTATTTTAAAAGCATTTTTCTCTTCCAAGGCCCCTCAAGTTTTATCCTTTCTTGTAGAGCGCCTTAATTTTCTTTCTTACATTTAGGTTTCTATTCAATTTGAAATTAATGTTTTCTACATGGTTAGAGGCAACGTTCAAGGTACTTTTTGTATATGGATATTAATAATTCTGGTATCACCTATTACAATGATTATACTTTCCCTAATTATTACTCTTCATTTGATCTGGAAATTAATTAACCCTATTTGTACAGGTCTAGTTATATACATTTTACTCTGTTTCATTGGTCTATCTGTCTGCATTTACACCAATACTACATTGTCATGATTATTGAAGTTTTGTAGTAAGGTTTTTAAGTTGGTTAGTATAAGACGTAAAATTATTTTTTTAGTTTTCAAAATTGTTTTCACTGTTTTTAATTTCTTACATTGCCATATGAATTTTACAATCATCTTGTCAGTTTCTATAAAATAGTATATTGGAGCTCTCATTGCATTACATTTGCATCTACAGATTAATATTCATAGTAATAAAACTTCAGTTTGCAAATGTGGCATAGGTTTCCTTTTATCTAAGTGATTTTTGATTATTCCAAACAAAGCCTTAGAGATTCTGGTTTTCACATTGTGCATACTTCTTGTCATCTCCTTAAAATTTAATATTTCATTTAAACAATTTTGAATGGTGCTTTAAATTTCAATGTTTAAATTTTATTCATTTGTGCTTATTTATGCATTTTCTAAGATTTTTTAACATAAATTATGATGTGTTGTACTCAAACATGAAGTTTTATTCCCTTTTTCCTAAGTTTTTTTCTTCCTTTATGCCTGTTTTCTTGAATCTTTTCTCACTCACTGGACAGTGCTTCCTAAACATCTTGAAGTCTACTTTCAAATAATATTACACCAGTTTTTATGTAATATAAGAACCTTACAGCAGTACTCTTTCATTTAGTTCCCCAAGACCGTGTTATTATTGTACATTTTAGCCCTACATATGTTTTTATCCCCGCACTGTTATTATTTTAGATTTATAAATCTTTTTACCCTATGTTACTTTTAACTTTATTTGGCAGAGAGTAGTACTGCATAAGCTGTTCAGTAACTAGGACACAGCTTACACCACATGTTAAATTCATATAAATTTTCAGTAGTGAATTAGAATGGGGTGGGGTGGGGACCGGGGAGTACTGAGATCCAAGTCCCCTATACATTTTTGCAAGAGAAAGTATAAATGACGTTAGGTCTAATCTGAGTGACATTGCTGTTATGTCAACATCTTCAGTATTTAAAAATTTAAGCTTCAGTATTTAAAAATGATTGTTTTAAGGTGATAGAACAGTTGGTTGTATCTATAATATGTTGTATCAGAAAAGAAGCCCATCCTTATTTTCTTAAACCAATGAATATACATTGAAATGCCAGGAAAATTAAATTGTGTGGAGTGGTGCTATCTGAATCCCCAAACAATCTGATAAGTTAGTATCAGAACAGAACCAAGTGTCTAAGAAAAAGAACTTTAAGGTCTCAACTTTGCAAAACTTCTTGTTCTAATATTTTAAAGTAAGATGTGGACACATTAAAGTAAAATTTATATTCTGCATCTTTTCTTTATCAGTTTGACTCAGAGTCTCTCTGAAGAATTAGAAACTATGAAACCTCGACTTCATAATGAAAACAATAATACAATAAAGCCCCTCAAATTGTTATTCTGTTGATTTGACAAGTTCTGAGTCTTGAGCTGAGCATCCGTTGTAATTTTATGTACCAGTGAACTGATGTTGTTCTTACAGTCTGTATTTGTCAACAGATCTCATAAAACAGCTTTATCCCACTATAAGACAAATTAATTATACTTTTAAGAGATTGAAGAATAAAAGTACTTTATATTTACCTATATATTTAACATTGCCTGTGCCTTTCATTGTTTTATCTAGGTCCAAATGACCATCTTGCATTTCCCTTTTGCCCAACGGACTTCCTTCAGCATTTACTGCAGTCCTAGTATGCTACTGATGCTCTTTTTGCTGTTGTGTGTGGGTAAAATATTTTTCATGCTTGCTTTTGGAAGATATTTTGTGCAGGTATAGAATTTTAGGTTGACGGTTGTCTTGTGCATTGAATACTTTAAAATGTGTCTGCATTACATTTTGGCTTCCATGGTTTTTATGAGAAGTCTGATCTCATATTTATCTCAGTTCTCCTGTATCTTTCATGTCTCTCCTCTATTCTGGTTGTTTTCAAATTTTTTCTTTTTATTGCTGCTTTCCAGAGTAAGGTTACGATTGATTGCTAGAGCTTAGGTGTTAAAGGCTCAGTCCTCAGTTTGGTGCTAAAGGGAGGTGGTGACAGCTTTGGTCTATGGAGCCTATTGAGAGAAAGCTGGGTCCCTGGGGGGATGACCTTGCAAGGGCTGTTAGGATCCTGGCCGCAGCCTACCTCACTCTTCGCTTCCTGGCTCTATAGTAGTAGACAGTTGAGTAAAATATCAATTGTGTGCTGTTCATGTTTTTTTCTGCTCAGGATTCATTTAACTTGTGTATAGTTTTCTGTAAATTTGTAGAAGTTAGCCATTTTTCACATACACTCACCTCATAGCAGCCAGTTTTTTTTTGGGGGGGGGTCGGTACTAGGGATCAAACTCACGACCTCGTGCTTACTGGGCAGGTGCTTGAGTTGCTGAGCTAAACCCCTAGTAGCTTCCAGTTTTACAAATACTGAGACCCTTGATGTTGTCCAGTAGCTTACTGATGCTCTGGTTTTTCTAAGTGTTTATTTTGATGTCTTCCTTGTTTCTTTTCATTTTTAAAATCTCTTTCCCTTCCCTCCTCCTGCCCACTCCTCTTCTGGTTCCCCTCTTTTTGCACGTGTTGATAATACTTGTCTTAGCTCATGTGATGGCACACAGTGTTTACAGTAGTTGGGTGTTTAGGTTCCTTTACGTGGCACATCTTTAACCCTCTCACCTCCCCTTCCCCTCCTCTGCACCTTGTTCCCTTGGAACTCTTCCCTATTGCAAGAGAAACATCTCCACGTTCCTTTCTACTTATCTTTGTCATGCACTCTTTGTACTCTGCCTCACTCAGATGAGGGCTACCATACGGTATTTAAGCTGGGGTGTCTAGTTTATTTCACTCAACATCGTATTTTCCAGGCACATCCATTTTCTGATAAATGTCTCAAATATGTCATTCTTTATCAAGAAAAAATGCCAAGCATTAGGAAATCAAACAATAACAAATGCTGGCGTGCCTGTGGTGAAAAAGGACCCTTTCTACCTTGTTGGTAGGAGGCAAACTAGTACAACCATCAGGGAAGTCAGCATGAAGATTTCTCAAAGAACTGAAATTAGAAATTCCATACAGTCCAGCTATGTCTCTGCTTGGTGTCTCCCCCAGAGAGCTAAAGCTATCATATTACAGCAATGCGTGCACACCAATGTTTATAGCAATGTAATTCAGTTCATGATGGCTGAATCCTGGAAGCAGCCTGAATACTCAACAGATGATTGGGTAAAGAAAATGTGGTATCGATATACTATCAACGATATTCTTTTTAAAGACTTCATTAGTTCTTTTTTGTTTTGTTAGGCCAAAAGGTTTAGCAATGTTTTTCCTGAAATGTCTATCTGTTACTCATGTAATTCAAATGATTGGCATCTCAGGTATATTTTTCTGCAGAATTTAAATTTAGGCCTCTTAATATATTTCTTTCTTTGTCACTTTTGTGTTTTTCATGGCATGGACTTACTATGTGTCGCATCACCCATGTCTACTAATTCTTGTACCTGAGCTGCTATGCTATTCTTCCTGTTGATTGATTATTCTCATTATGGGACAAATTTCCTATATCTTTACATGCATGATCAGCTTTTACTGGATATCAGGCATTTTGCTGCACATTGTTGTGAACCTGTTTTTTTTTTTTTGTTTTTTTTTTTTTTTTTTTTTTTTGTATTCCTTTGACTTTTTTGCACTTTTTTTTCTGGGTCAAAGCTAAGTTCTTAGAAAATTTTTGATCAGTCAAACTTTGGTTTTAAATTTCAAGAGGGCTTTACAGCTATTTTTTCTCACTATTAACTAGGCAGTATCTTGTTGAGGACAACTTTCAGTGGATTGATTCCAAAGTGCTTTACTTTTCATGCTATTATAAACAGTATTGTTATTCTAATTTGGATTGTTCATGACTGGCATATAAAATACAAGAAACATGCTACATTTATTAATTCCAATAATTATTAGCTAATATTTCCAGTATAATCTTAATTACTGGCTTACTCCTGATTTGAAAGGGAAACTATTAAGATTACATCATTAAGTATAATGTGTGCTATAGATTTATTTCCAACTACTCACCATCCCCTTTCTCTCTTTCCTCCACCCGCCCTCCTCCTCTAATTCCCCTATCCTGATTTTCATTGTTGTTGATATTATTAATCTTCGCTAATATTACGGCACATATTATTTATATTCATTGAGTTATTATATTCCTGTACATTGCACAAATTTATTCTGCTTTTTTCTCCTTCCCCTTCTCCTTACAATGTGATAAATGGCATTAATTTGAAAATGTAGGCCACACTCACATTTCTAAAATTAACGCGTTAGTCAATGTGTTTCATTTTTTAATAGTTCTTTATTTAGTTTTGTCAATCTTTTGTTAATATTTTACATCATTAGGAATGAAAACACTTGTAATTCTCTATAATATTTTTGTCAGGTTTTGTTGTCTAAATTAGTTGTTCAAATAATATGGTTTGTTTGTTTGCTTTTCTTTTCTTTTCTGAAACAGGCTCTCATTTTGCAATTCAGGCTGGTCTTGAACTTACGATACAGCCCAGGCTGAACTAGAATTCTCAGAGATCGTCCTACCTCAGCTTTCCAAGCACTAGGATTACAGGTGTGCGCCACTATGCCTGGCCTAGTTGTTCATATAACATGACTTAAAGTATTCTCTCTTTTTTTACTTGTAGGAAGATGCTGTGTATTGTTGGAGTTGTTTTCTTTCTCTACATGTTTGGTTGAATTAAAGAAGACAATTTAGCCTGGAGCTCTATTTGTGCAAAGGTGTTTAATTAGAGAAAAATTTTTAGTCATTATATGACATAAAATAATCTAATTTGGCTTGTTATATTACTTTTTTTCCTAGAGATTTCTGGGAGAATATGCTCTTTAGGTCATCTAAATCACTAATTTATTTCTTACCCAGCTCTTCTGTGAATTTTCCTTGTCTCCAACTTAAAAATTCTAACAAAAGGTTTTTAATTTCTTAGAAATCAGACTGAAACATTTTCATAATGTATTCTTTTGTTGTGCTAACATCCTGCTGAATTTCTCTGATGTTATTAAATAAAGTTATTTTAGTTCTTTATATGTCATAGATATTAAGTCATTTTTACAAAATTCCTTTTTCTCTTGGAGCAAAATCGTTGGATTTGTTCATCTCATCTCTCTCTTCAGATATTTGGTGATTTGTGATTCTCAATTCACACTCCTCAAAGAAAGTCTGGGCTCATCATTATATCCAGTGTGTTTTCCTAGCACTCATGGGGATACAGTGTCTCAGTAGAATTTCCTTACTGAAGGAAGATTGAGAAATTTGGTCAAAGGCAGTTTGATGTGAAACAGCCGGGCAAGCTAGAGGTTGGTGTTGCTGTCTTAACTTAGAATTAAATACTTTAATCTATTTAAACTCCATGTAGAGTTATGTCCTCTCTATTTTCCCTCATTTTTCTTATATTTATTTATTTTTATTGCTTAATTGACAAATACAAATTTTATATGCTCATGGTATATACTATGATGTTTTGAAATATGAATACACCTCAGTATGGCTAAGTCAGAGTGACATGTATGTTAACTTACATTTTTATCTTTTGTTGATAAGAACACTTGAAAGCTACCGCTCGGGGCCCTTTTCCAGCATGCAGCATACATTTGATTCACTATAGTCACGTGGTGTACAATGACTCTCTTGCATTGATTTCTTTCAGCTGGTATTTTGCACCCTTTGACCAACATCTCCCCATTTTTATTGAGAACTAAAAATGTCAATCTAGTCCAGTGCCTATAATACATGACTATTATGGAACAAACTCTGTGTTTTATAAATAACCAATGTTCGTGTCAGAATAGTTGACCTGGGTACTCTTCATAAAAATTTGATACTGAGATTGGAGTTGTAGATAATTATTTCACCTGTGCTCCAATATTTTGTCATCATGATTATTTCTCCTTGCCCTGGTTATCCTTCCTGGTTTTGATTCCATGCAGCTTCAAGTTTCATCCTTTGGAACATTGCTTAAGACACATTTCTTTCTTCTACAGCTGTTTCTCCCTCCGGTTTTCTGTTTTACATTGCATAATCTGTGTTCTTGTTTTGCCATCAATATTGTAAATGTTTTTCATCGTCTAGAAATCATTCAGTGTTGCTGGACTTATGATGGTCTCCTTTTCTATGTTTGGCTTAGAATGCATAATTTTCTTTATTATTTCAATAAGAATTTAGGCATTAAGGAGGTAAACGATTAAGCTCATGTAACAGTCTCAAAATACAATTCCACATTATCTTCCTCATAATGAGCTGTTTCATTTCTCTTCTCTTGTGGACCTGTAAATAAATTGATGTCAAATATAGGCTTGACCAGGGGGATAAGTCAGATTCTGCTAATTACACTGCACCAGAGCAAAGTGAACCTTTAAAATCCATTTACTATTATGTTCCCGTCAGACATGTGAGGAATGAAGTAGGGCAAATGTATTGTTCCAGCTTACACTGCTAGTTAGAGACAAAACCAAGAGTACCTCTTTGTTGACTTGTGCTTTGGACTATACCAGTGTGCTCCTTAGCATAAAATAGTGCAAATAAACTGAACACCTTTAAATCTTCTAATCGTGGGCCCCATCTGCCATGTATCACTGTATCAGTTAGATTTATTTACCTAGCAAACTGGACTATGCTATACTCACAAACATTGCTTTTTTGTTTGTATCTCACAGTTTTTTTTGAAAACCTGGGAGCTGTAATATAGATTAAGGAAATTTTTATGACAGTCTGTTTAGAATGCCAGTAAACTTCTCTCCCCAGCAACTTTGTGCAAGGAGGAGGAATAAGTCACATCACCTCATTTTGACATGATGGGAAGTGGGGCACAGTGTCATGTTTAGAACTGGAGTCAATATTCTTCTTATAGAGGGTCTGGAGTTGAGTGAGAGAGAAGTCACTAGAACAAGCTAGCCAGTGGACAGAAGTGAAATGGACTATGGAAGTTCTCATTGTGCATATAATTCCTTGGTGGAACCTTGATGCTGTCTGTAAGCAGACATTCCTGGGCCAAGGCTTCAGTGTAGACTCCAGTAGACCACTGATGAGATTGCTTCTGTCCGGTAACGTGACTATGCCGTGATAACCTGGGCACTGAGTGAGCCAACAGTGAGAGAAATGCTAGGAGGAAATTTCATTTCCAGAGCTCTGTATGATACTGGTGCAATTCTTTGAGCATTAAGAGGTGCTGCATAATATTCATGCAATTTTAAGAGACAAGAGAGTTTTAGAGTGACTTTGACAGACCGGAAAATTTGGTTCTCATTTGTTGGCGTTATTCTCTTTTAAATCAGATCTCTTTCTACTGTGCTTGAATATCCAGTGATGATTTTTTTTAGCATTCCAATCAAGGTTTCAGCCAAACCAAGGGGAATAAATCTCCTGAAGTGTAAGTCAGGTCTTTCGTCTTTTAAATGAGTTGTTCTTGCATTTGTGTTATTTCCCCTGCTAGAATCTGTGCACAAAAGGACTCCATACATCATGGGATAGGTTGTGTTTCTCTTGGTGTTTCTTTTTTGGTCTCTCTTCATGACTCCTAAGCCCCTGGATTTGCAGAGAACTTAGTCCACGGAGATGCTGTTGCCTTACCTAGTGTACATCGGAAGTTTCATTTTGTGAGCCATAGCTACTGCAGGCATGGTTACATGATCGCAACGCTGCCTCCTAAACATTTCTTAGCCGCTTACTGATTTGTTACGCACGTTCCTTGTTCTGTCAAAACTACTTCTGGCCAACTCTCCCCTGTCCTGTAAAACTGTGGGTAAAGGCTCAGATGTTAGATGGGGTACAGCTAAATATGATGACCTTTTCGGAACACTGCAGATGAACCAGCTGCTGTAGAAGTGAAATAGAAGAGTCAGTTTAATTAAATTCCCTTTCCATTCATTTTCCCACGCACAGAACTCCGACGCACACTGTCACTTCCGTTCTAGGATTTCACTGGGAAAAGAGGAGCAGTGAGGAGGCAGCCCGGTCATGGTCTCACTGCATCGTCTATCTGCCTTTCCTTCTTCTATTGCTCGTTTCCTGGAACTGTGTGTGCTTTCAACTCACACTAAGCTCCCCTACCACTCTTTGGATCCCACCCAGGAGCAGGACTCAGCAATCACATCTCTCTCCTCCCCACCAACCTTCACTTTCCTACAGAACCATTTTCACCTGTCAAAAATTGTTTTGAGTATTTATAGTATGAAAGGTGTTATAGTAAGGAAGCTTCCTTACGTACCTTTGTGTTGCTCTGCACAGCAGAATCTCTCGGAAGAGGTTTCTGTGCTTGCTCTCTCTCTTTGTCCTCCCCATTCTTTCATGAATTCATTGCAGTCAGCTTTCCATTTAATTACGCCACTGAAACCTTCATGGCTGAGTTTGCCACAAATGTTCCCTTTACCACATCCAATATTTGATGCATTGCTCACCGTACATGATTTTCAGAAGCACGTGAAACCTGCTTGTTTTCCTTTCCTTCTGGAAAGTTCCCGCTCCTTTGGCTCCTGTCATCCCATTTTCTTTTAATTGTCCTTCTACCATCTAATTCATGCCCATTCCAAGTCTGCGTGGTAGTCATTCTAGGGCCATCTCATAGCAGCAAGTGTTTTGTGGTGGTTAATCTCAATGTCAGCTTTATTGGCTTGCAAGGTACCTAGCAGATCAATAAAGCACACGGTTGAGGGAGGCTGGGTGGGTCATGGGCATGACCTTGAGTATTGTATTTGGCTCTAGTTCCTTTCCTCTTGCATGCTGTTCCCCTGTGCTCTCCCTTCCGAGGGCCATGAACTGAGTAGACTCTACCAAGTCCTTCAGCCAAGGTATTTGCATTCTGGAGACATATGATCATGGGCTGAAACCCCTCAATCTGTGAGTGAAAATAAACCTCTCATTTTTTATGTTGCAAGTGTCAGCAACAGGAAAGCTGACCAATAAGTCTGTATTTATTGTGAGTCTTTCTCCTGTAATAATGTAAACTCCTCGAGGATAAAATAGTTTGAGTTTTCAGTACTGCTCAAACAATAGTTTATGGGACTCAGTATGAACTAAAATTATTATTTAATTAATATCACCTGCTCCCAATTTCCTCATTGTTTTGCCTTGTCTAAATGCCAAATCTATACTTATGTGTCACCCCCCACACCTTTCATGCATTTTACCAAATTACCTGGGAGCGCACCTTTATGCACCTCCCAATTTGGAAAAGAAGTTGTAAAGTAACAAAATGAAAAGTCCCCATCAAAAAAAAAAATGAACAAGTGAAATGAACAGACACTTCACAGAATAGGAAATACAAATAGACAGTAAAAACATGAAGAAATACTCAGCATTTTTGGTCATTAGAGAAATGCCAGTTAAAACAACACTGAGCTTGCATCTTACTACAAGAATAATGGTCATTATAAATAAGAAATAGTAACAAATGCTAGTGAGGATGTAGGGAAAAAAGAATGCTTCTGTATTCTTTATGTTCTATGAGAACATAAACTAGTACAACTACTAGGGAGACATGTAAAGAGATTCCTCAAAGTGTGAAAATTAAGAATTCCACTTGACCCAGATGTTCCCCTTCTATATATCCTTCCAGAACAGTTCAATGCATCATATTCTAATGATACATGCATTTCCATATTAATAAGCAGCATAACACATAATGGTTAAATCTTGGAAGTGGCCTGTATGTCCATCAGCAAATGAATAGATAAGAAAATGTTGTGTTTAAACAAAACAGGTTACTACTGTGCCATAAAGAAAGAAAAGCTTCAGAGTATTTGTAGGAAAATAGATGTACCTTGAGACCATAATGTTAAGTGAAATACATCAAACGCACAAACTTAAATATTGCATGATTTCTCTTAGATGAGAAACCTATATATAAATGAAGAGCAAAATAAAAGATAGATAAGAAATAGGGAGATAGAACTTTCTAAAATGGGAAGGGGATCAAGTGATGGGGGAAGAAGGAGACGAAAAGAGGGGAAAACAGGAAATGAAACTGTGTAGCAAATCCACAGGAGGAAGGTAAATATCTATTGTAAATATCGGCTAATTAAAAGGTCAGAGCAAAAGCAGACCTACTCAGCTCTCATTTTATGTACATAATTTCCAACAAATGTAATTTCCAACAAATTAAACTGAAAGAATGGTTTTATGTCCAACTGGGAGAACTCGCCCCCTTAGAATCATTTAGTATTGGATGTGTGGGTTCTTTGTTAACCAAAGAGGAATGCAGCGCAACGCTACAATTTAGTGAGCAATATCTAGATGTGCTAAACATTTAACACAAGCTCACTTCACTTCAGATGCTAGTAGTGGATCTAACTGCAGAACAGCAGAGGTTCTGTAGAGAAAGAATTTACGTTACAGCAGAAAATGGACAATGCACAAGTGAATTCGGTTCACAACACATGCAAGGGAATTACATCCCAGAAATAAGTAAGAATTTTGTGATGTGATATTTGAGTCATTGTAAATGTCTTCAAAATAATTGTTATAAGCAGCTGATGGAAGAAGGGCCAGTTTAATTAGTAGTCAACAAGAAAATTGAGTCTTAATGTACTGTGGTCACATGACATCCTTTTTTGTGTATTTAGAATTTTATTAGTACATGATAGATACATATAATAATACACCCATCATAGGGAATTTGTAGCTGTACATGATAGATCTTGCTTCTTCATTTTTCCCATTCCCATCCTCTCCCTTTAATCTCTCTTCTGCACTTGTCTACAAAAGCTTTGTTTCCATTTTCCACCTTTTTCTCTTTTTTCTGGTCCCTTCTTTCTCTCTACCCTCCCTTGTTCTTCCTCTCACTTGAATGTTTTCTTTTCATTTCCCAATAGGTATTATACTTTTTGGTCCTTATTTACACTTTTGATTTCTCACACCAGAGAGACAATATGATATTTACATTTGTCTGATTTATTTCACTTAAGAGTATGTTCTCAAGATGCGTCCATTTAGTTAGAAAAGTCTTAAGTTTATCCTTCTTTATGGTTGAGTAGTACTCCATTATATAAAAAAACTCGTATCTTCTTTTTTTTTTTTTTTTTTTTTTTTTATTTAAGAGGAAAAAGAGAAAAACACAAAACAAACCAAAGCGGCGTAAGGGTACACGCAATACAGAACTACAAAACAAAACAAAACAAAAAACCATAACAGTAAGAAATTACCTGCTAGTAGATTACACACTATTTTCTTGAAAATAGTTCCTCAAATCACAGTATCAAAGAACACAAGGTGGACATTCAAACAGGGAGACTGCAAACAGCTGTGTTCAATGTTCCAAAAACATTGATAAAGTCAGCTATTTAACACCCCCAAACACACTTGCTGTTATATCCGTTAGAGCTCCTTTTCTTTTTTTTTTTTCCCTCTCTTTTTTACAACAAAATTTACACATCTTGGATTTTATTACTCCTTAGTGCTTATTACTTTCTTTGGGGGGGGAAGAATACAGTCAAATATGGCAAAACAAAGCTGTCAGTCAATACCAAGGATAGACATAGCACATGGTGTAGAACAGAGTACAAGTTTATCAACAATGGTTATCAACGTTGTCCCTTGTTTCCTTAAAAAGAATTGTCTATCTCATTAGATATTATAAAGTTGGACAAAACAGTAGAGAACAAGACCAATAAAACTTAGGCGTCGTAAACATTACAGGACTTCCAAAGAAGACAATAGTCAAACCAGAATGGGTATCTTAGTGAATCTTATTGTCTTCAAAGTAGTTGCCTATGTCTTCAAACTTGATACTATCATATAGAATGGAACAGAGAAAAAACTCGTATCTTCTTAATTCAGTCATCAGTTGATGGGCATTTGGGTTTTTCCAAGATTTATCAATTACAAATTGTGCTTCTATAAACATGGGTGTATATATATCAGTGTGATACGATGTTTTTAATTCTTCTGGGAAGACACAAAGAAGGGGAATAGCTGATTAAATAGGACCTATAATCCTATTTTTCTGAGGAATCTCCACACTGATTTCCACAGTGATTGAACCATTCTATACTCCCACCAACAGTGGAGAAGGGTTATTTTTACCACACAGCTTCTCCAGCATCTGTTATTGGTTGATTTCGTGAAGCAATAGCCATTGCTTCTGTAGTGAGATGGAATTTCAGTATTGTTTTAATTTTGTATGTCTCAAATGACCAGTGGTGTTGAAATTTTTGTATAATTATTTTCTCTTTCCACTTCTTCATCTGAGAAGTGTGTATTCATCGCAGATGCCCATTTTTAGATTGGGTCTAAATTTTGAGGGTCTAAACCAGGCATGGTGGCTCATCCTTGAAATTCCAGCACTCAGGAGATTGACACAGTAGGATTGCTATGAGTTTGAAGCTAGACTGGGCCACATAGTGAGTTCAAGGCCAGCCTATCTCAAAATGCAAAAACAAACAAACAAAAAATACTGGGGAGTCTGATTTTTGTGTTAGTTTTATATTTTAGATATTAGTTCTTTGAGGAAATTTCCCTTTCTCTTCACTCTTAGTGATTTCCTCTGCCATGCAAAGGACTTTTAACAAGATGAGATCCCCATTGTTAATTCTTTGTGATATTTCCCGTGTGATTGGGATTTTTTTCATAAAGTCTTTGCCTACCCCAATGTGTTCAAGAGTTCTACCTATTTTGTCTTCCAGTAGATTTACTGTTTCTATTTTAATATTTAGATGATTCATCCATTTTTATTTTATTTTATTGCATTAGTGAAACACATGGGTCTAGTTTTAATAGTCAGCGTGTGGACAGCCAGTTTTCCCAGCACCACGTAGTAAAGAGGCTGTATTTCTTCAGTGAATGTGTTTGGCTTCTTTGTCAAAGATAAGGTAGTTGAGTATGTTTATAATTGTTTCTGCATCTTCTAATGTGTTGCTTCTCAGGTTCATTCTCCCCCTCCAGTACCATGCTGTTTTTTATCATAGTAACTTTGTAGTATAATTTCAAGTCAAGGATTGTGATGCCTCCTGAATTGCCTTTGTTGCCCAGAATTGCTTTTGGTATTCTAGGTCTCTTCTGGAACCCAGTGAATTTTAGGAATGTTTTCTCTTATTCTGTGATATGTGTTATTGGTATTTTGGTCAGGATTGCATTAAATCTGTATGACAATTTTGGAAGTATGATTATTTTCACTGTGTTGGTTCTTCTTACTCAAGAACAAAGGATGTTATACTTTGTTATACCCTCTTTGATCTTCAGAGTACTGTAGTTTACAACGTAAAAGATCTTTTACTTCCTTCATTAGATTGGTTCATAGATATTTTATTTTCGGGGATGCTAATGTGAAAGGTGTTGTTGCCCTAAATTTCTCTCTCAGTGAGTTTGTTATTTGTGTACAGGAAGGCTACTGATTTTGAAGTGTTGGACTTTTGTATCCAGCTATGTTACTGAATTTGGTTATTAAATCACATCTTTTGGTGGAGCTTTGGGGGTCTTCTTTGTAGAGTATCATGTCATCTGAAAATAATAATTTAACTTCTTCCTTTCCTACCCTTATTCCTTTTATTTCTGCCTCTTGTCTGACTGTTCTGGCTAATGTTTCTAAAATCATACTGAATGAAAATGGTGGTAGTGGACATCTTTGTCTTGTTTGTGATTTTAGAGTGAAAGCTTTCAGCTTTTGATCATTTTGTGTGATGTTAGCTGTTGATTTGTCATAGATGGCTTTTATCAGATTGAGATAAGACCTAGTCCTATTTCTGAAGGTTTTTTTTTTTATCATGAATGGGTGTTGGACTTGAATTGTATTCCTAAGCTTGTTAACAGACTCCAATTCACTTTAGTTCAAATCTACAAAAATTATTGAGCCTCTATTGCTTTTTAGCCAATGATTAATCTTCTCTCCTTGTCTTACTTGATCTTCCAGCGGTGTAATATATGAAGTTGCTTCTAGCCCTGGAATAGGACATTTTGCTAGAATATTTCTAATAGCTAAGGAAGCAAAATCAATGTACATAGATGCCCATTCATGTATAAAAGGATAAAGAAAATGTTATGTATATACATATACATGCAATAGAATATTATCTAGTCATAAATAATGGTATCCTGTCATTAGCAGCAAAATACACGAAACTGGAGGTCATAGTGTTAAACAGGATAAGTCAGGCATAGAAAGAAAAATGTCCAAATGTTTCTTCTTGTACGTGCATCCTAAAGGAGCCTACTGGAGGTTACAGTACTGATTACCAGCTGCTGGGAAGGGTGGAGAAAGCAGGGATAGTGGAGGTTCAACTACTGTAATGTGTTTTAGTATTCTAAAGAACAGTGGGGGGGCTATATTTTACAGTAGTCTATTATATACTTTACAGATACCCAGAAGGGAGAAGTTTGAGTTCTACAAGCACAAAGTAATGCTAAAGACAGGAAAATGCTAACTATCCTGATCTGATCAGCGTATGCTATATAAATACATTGAAATACCGCACTGTACCCTATAAATATGTACAAATATTATGTGTTAATAACTAAAAAAATTAAGGGCAAAGAAGTGTCATTATTTAGAAATGATCATTTCATATTCTATATGCACACTGTACCAAATTGTCACACTGTGCCCCATAAGTAGGAACAATTAAAATATTAATGATTGATAAAAACTCTAAAAGACAGCAAATAGGTCTTACTTAAAGGTTCTTCCACTAAGAATGGCTCCTTACTGAGCAGCAGGTACTGGAGCATGTCTGTCTGGACCAGATGAAGCTAGATGTTGTTGTGAAGGAGTTATTTGAGGCAGCTGAATTAGCTGCATGGGATGGTGGGCACGTGTGTCTTGATTTAGCTCTGTAGAGAAAAACAAGCCCTGTCTTCTGTGGCCAGTTTTTCTCTTTAACTCCCCATGGTGTTTAGTACTGGCCTCTACCATTAGGAAGAAGTAGAGAACGGTTTCCATCACGCCATTCCTTTTTTTTTTTTTTTTTTTTTTTGTCTTTTTCCTTTTTATCGGTACCAGGGATCGAACTCACGACTGCCTGGTTGCAAGACAGACGCTTATGCCGCTGAGCTAAATCCCCAGCCCCATCATGCCATTCTTTATCTGCCTTCTTCCCAGGACTGGAAGAGACAATACAGTTATAATTGCATTTTCCTTGTGAGGTCTTTTCTCCCTTCCCACCTACCCATTTTGTAGCTGCATTCTCAGAAGCTATCTTTACTACAAATTCCCCAAATCTATACTAAGCAGTTTAGTGCTTCCCAGGGCACCAAAGTCTGCTGCTGCTTTTAGTAAACAGACCTATTTTAGTAGAGAGAAACTGAGGGGACTTCCGTTGCTGCTATCTTGCACAGGGATCTGTCAGCATGAGATAAATTGGTGCTAGAGTTTCTCCCAAGTTTCACACATTATGATAATCTTTGTTCTGAAATTTTCCCAGGAGGGTTTCAATTTCCTTGGAACTTTGCTTTTAAGTGAGTTTCAGTTGGCTGTTTCTCAAGGACTTTGTAGGTTCATATGTTGCCTCTCAACCCTGGTAAATTACTTACAATTTGTCTGAACTCTCTAATGATAAAGATAATAGAATAGCTCTAATAGTGGGCATGGCAGCCTCTGTAGCAAACTTGTAAGGAGAAAATTCTCTGGAAGGCACAGATTTTCAGTAAGAGCCCAATCCCCAATTTTTCAGACACCCTGAAATATGGTGCATACTAAGGGAAAGCAATTTCCCAGGGAGGCTACTACCATGCTGAGCCCTAGTCCATGTGCCTTACTTATATTAATGCAAGCTGATCAGCTCTTCCACCTCTAGCCTCCCTGGGAAATTGACGGCAAATGGAAACGCTTGACAGGGCTGATGTGAGACTATGGGAGTCTGTGTATGTGAAAATATATAGGCACACAATGGGTGTTCAATGTTTCATAATCTGAAATTAATAATCTAACATTGCCTGAGCCTTTATGTCAGGGGCACTCACACTCTCAGGTACACCAAAATCATCTGATCTTTTACAAGGAATGTACATTGCAGGTTGCACCCCAACGCTGAAGTCTTTCATGGAGCCCAAGAGCTGTCAGTATCTAAGATTTTCTACTGCAGGTAATTTTGGAGCTGTATCTTGACACACTGGGTATGAAAATCCCTTTCCCTTTATATCTACCCTGTTATTCTCTCTAAATGAATGGAAATCTAGGTGTATGGATGCTGCATTTGGGCAAGGTTACACCTGTGCTTGTCGTTAGAATACACTCGTGAGGTCATTCCACGGGAGGAAGGAGATGCAGGCTTCAGGCTATAACTGGGAATGCTGGATTCGACTGAGTGGATTTTCCTCGGCAGTCAACATAGAGGAAATCAATCAATTATTCTCTCTCTGTCTCGCTCTCACTCTCTCCTTCTCCATCTCTTCACACTGAATGGTATTAGCTTGTTGGTCGGGAACTTTGGGTAGTGGTTGAAGTTTCACATCTTGCCAGTGAGAACAAGGCAAGCTGCTGCAGGGCCACGTAGCGCAGGTGGGACCTGTATAAACAGAATGTGTGTCATTTTTAAAAGTTTTACCCTTACTGTGTTTGCTTCCTTTCTTACTACCTTAATATTTAGAAAATATTTCTTTGAAAACTTTCCAATCTGCATCAGTTCTGCTAAGGGGAAATGAGGTGAGTGGGTTTATTGGGCCACAGTAAACTGCAGGGAGATGAGCAGTTAGTTCTCTATGGTCAGCTACCCCCGTTCTCAGTTTGAATTTCACTTTCTAGTGCTAAGTTTTGCCCGGGTTTGATTTTACATCAGAAGTTCCATCAGCCAAATTAATGCTTCCATAAGTAGGTTGAAGCCGCCCTCCATTCCATAGTTGTCCCCAGGGCCAGAGCAGGCGTGGATAATACAGTTGAAGACGGATGATTTGTTTAAGGAATGTCAAATTCTTCCAGTATCCTTGGTCCAGATCACCATCTATCTTCATGACAAGTTGGTAACAATTCTTAGGTCATATGTAGGTTTCACTAAATTTATCACAAGTGCATATTCATTTGGCTCCCTCAGGTCTTTGCTAAGGGCATTGCTTTAATATAGGCTATACCTTGGCTAACATTCTCGAAAAATGTTTCTATATAAAAACAGAGAATAGTGCATGGAAATATTTGAAGGTAAATGGTGAGCAAAATGCTAGTTATCTCATGCTAAAAATCTTAGGCAAGTAAAATGTCCAGGTCTCAGGGTCTGGAATTGTTTGCATGTGGTGGAAGGCATGCTGGCCTGGGTAGAGATGAGTCAAACAGTTGCACTCCTCTTTGATCCTTTGCTTATTTTAGCTCATCCTCCTGAGCCAATCACTCCCTGAGAGCACACCAGTCCAGAGCAGCAGTGATTTGATTCACCCTGTGTCCACAGGAGACTGTGAGCTCCTGGGGGACTAGATTTCAACCTGAATTTTCTCCCACAGTAAATTCTTAGGAAATTCTCAGTTGAAAACAATAAAAGGAAAATAAGCAAAAATCAGCTTAAAATAGCTGTATGACATGAATTGTAGACACAGAATCATAGCTTAACTTTGGAGATGAGATTAGATTGAAAGCTGACCTCAGGAAGAAATATGGCCCAGTCCATATTACCCCTTCTAAGAAGGTTGCAACAACGTGACATCTTGTTTGCTCCTCTTCCTGAAAATGACTCTTTAGATGGTTTCTTTTTCCTCTTCCTCACGGGGACACTGAGAGTGTCTTATGTGGTAATGAAAAGACTAAATGCAATCTGAACTGCTTAGCAAAGGACTCAGGCCCGTCAGTGAAGGTTAGTCAGATTTGGCCTGAGACCCTCAGGAACACCGGCCAATGTCATTTGGTAGCTATGTCATTAGATACACAGGTCTCAGCCTTCTTTTGCTAGAGGAACAGATGAGGAATCACACAGTGGCGGTTATTCCCTTACCCTGGAGGAGGCACACACTCCGTTCATCAATACTGAGACACCTCGAATGGTCACCTGATGCTGCCTTACATTAAGGAGTTCAGAAAAATAGGGCAGTAAAATAAAGTATCTGGAGATCTTTACTATCCTATGAGAGGTAAGTCAGAGCATTTGGGGAGAAGGATGAACAGAGGTGAATTCTTGCCTTGGTGGGTAGGGGCAGATATGGGCAGTTGGCAGACATAAGGTTTATTCCAGATCATTTTGAATTTGTCAGTTAGTCTAATAGCAGAGCCTCATTTTGACCTTCTTATGAACTACATTTTCCCAATAAAGACTCAAGAGTTATGGAAATTTGAACATGAAAAATATCTTATTAGTTCCTTAATCCATGTTTGGTGCATTAACTTTCTGGAAAATTATTTCATTAAACAACTTCAACGTGAAAACAATAACAGTAACTACTAGTTAGTGTGCTGTGCACGAATTCAATAAGATGATTTAGACCAAATGTTTAGAAGGATGGTCTGATGAGTGCTACCAAAGTGTAGCCTATTTTATTACTTGAATGGTTTTTCTAATTTACGGTTGGCGGAGTAATGTCTTTTCTAAAATGCCAGGCCTAATTCCAATAAGGAACTTTGCAGACATGATTAGGATAAGGATCTTAAAATGAGGCGCTATCTTTGACAATCTGCGTGGGCCAATATAACCACAAGAGTCTATGAGAGGGAGGCAGCAAGACAGGAGCCGCAAGCAGATAGGTGACAGTGGAGGCTGAGCGCGGATGGGGGGATTTGCATATACCGTGCTGCTGGCTTGCACATGGAGGAAGGAGCTGTGACTCAGATAAGCAGGGCAGCCTTAGGAAGCCCGGAAAGGCAAAGAACAGGTCCTTCTTGAGAGCCTGTAAAGGAAAGGCAGAACTACCAACCAAGATGATGCTTGTGACCTCTCAAAGTGTATTTGCAGTTATTTGTTACAGAAGCCCTAGAAAACTAATATATTTCAGAACTGTTTATTGAATTAGACATATTTTTACAAACTACATAAACAACTCACCTCTTTTTTGAACTGCTGGCTTATTATTAAGCTGTATTTTTAGCATGGAGATAGTATAGATAAAATGCTTCATTTGCTCTTGCGCTGCTTCGGTGAATGTTTACAGGGAACTCTTTGTATGCCAAGAGCTGTTTTATTTGTGGGAGGTGAGACAGTATAAAAAATATGAGAAAACATTTGCACCTGTGAGGACTGTATTCTGGTGAGGGACAGAAAATAAAAAATAATGCCAGGTGTGGTTGCACCTCCCTGTCACTCCAGAACTGGGGAGACTGAGACAGGAGGATCGCTCTGAATTTGAAGCTATCATGGGCTAAATAATGAGACTCTTCTGAAAAGGAAAGGAAAGGAAAGGAAAAGAAAACAAAACAAAAGAAAAAGTTACAAGAGAGTAAATGCTATGGGATAGAATATATGCAGTAAACAGGAAGATGTGTGTGGATGTGGGAGGCTGTTAGTGTTTGTTTCCTAAGTAAGAGAGTAAATTTCCAGCTGTCTTTATTCACATTGTAGCTGAGTAGATACCTGAAAGAAAGGAGGGAGCTCTCCAATGGCTCGGACTTTCAGGCAGAGTCAGGAGCACCCTTGATGATGGGAGTAGCAAGGGGGGAAGTGATGCAGAAAAAGAAGTGAGAGTTAAAGTACAAAAGGTTACTAAGGCTTGTATTCCATTATGAAGACTTAGGCTTGTACTCTGAGCAACTGGAGAGCTTCTTAACAAATGAATGACATAACATTACATATGCTTCAAAAGGCTAATTTGAGTTGCAAGGTGAAGAATAGACAATAGTTTAAATATGGGAGCGGGAATCCTGTGAGGCTATTGTCGGAAGATTGTAAGCTATTGAAGATAACAGCGGTAAAGGACATTGACAGCAGTGACAATTGTCGTGGCCATGTATGGTTAGATCATGAGTGCACTTTGAAAGCAGCGTCAGCAGTATACTTCCTGACAGGTTGATCGGATGTAGGGTGTGGAAAAGTGAATTTAAGGTAATCCTCAAGTTCTTTGGTGTATTCATAATGAGAGAGTTGCACTTGCCCTTCAGTGAGGTTACAAAGGCTTCAGAAAGAATAGACAGAGGTGGAAATCTGAATTTGGACTTTGCTAATGTGAAGTTTGAGGTGATCTTTAAGTAAGAGATTTACTTGACAAATAAGAATGCAACAGATTTGGCAAAGGTGAAATTAAGTGTAATGCTGTATAAATGTGTCATTAAAAATGATTCAAGGCAGAATATGCAAAAAGAACTTCGGAATCAGGATGACAGGATGAGCTAGACATGGTGGTCCATCCCTGTCAGCCAAAGTGCATGGGAGCCTGCAGCAGGATTGCTTGAATCCATGAGTTCAAAACCAGTCTGGGCAATATAGTGAGAGCCCATGTCAAGCAAAGCAAAACAAAAAACAAAGCAAAACAAACCCAAACCCCAAAGATGGCAGAATAAATGCTTCATTGCTATTCTCTTCACAGAAACAACTGTTTGGCATCTGTCCATCAAGTAAATGTCTTTCTTGGAGCTTTAGGACTGAGGTAGGAGCTTGTGAAACACGAGTGGGCCTAAAGCTGAGGAGAGACTTGAGAGAGCAGGCTGTATCCAATATGCTTGACAACTGTGGCCCCAGATACTAATATAAAATTAGCCCTGGCCTCTTCATTCCCATTTGGTTTTTGCCCTGCTATATCATCCTCCAGAGGATGTGGGAGGAATCTTACCTGACTGCTGCCGCAGGCAGACTTGCAGACAGCAGCCCTCCTGAGGACCCTAAAGTAACCCTGAGATGCATCCCAGCACCTTCAGACAAGGGATCCAGGTGATGCACGAGAATGGTGTTAATAGAAGGCCTGCGGATCTTGATCCTGTCTGTGTACCTTGAGGCAGCACTATGACTTGATTCTAGTACTGCATAGAAACACCCCAGAGCTAGTCCTGCTTACCAGGGGCCGTGGCTAGTGACCTCACAGGAGTCTTGTCACAGACCCAACAGGATTCATACTGGTCCACACACTTGGCAACGTGTCTGCCACTTTTGTGTGGATCTTGTTGTGGACCCAACTGCAGACTCTTGTCCCAGTGCTGTCTTGTGGAGCAAGGTCTTGAAGCAACTTAGTTTCTAGTAAGAGGCCTGCACACTGTGGACCTTACTGCAGGTACAGGAACATTCCCATCTGATTTCGACCCCACTCAAATGCAACACAGGGGAAAAACTTAGCAGCTCAGGGACTCAACAGGACAAAGTCATTACATGCCAAAAACAGACTGTGAAGGCTGGAAGAGGCATTTTCTCCTTCAAATGCAGACTTCAACACAAGGGTCACAAATCACGAGGCACCAGGCCAGCATGGGGACACTAAGGAGAACTTCTAGAGTGCCACTGTCCAGCATAAACAAATGAAGATGTATGGATTTCTTGAAAGAGAATTCAAGGTAAGCACAATGTAGAGCCTAAACAGGATGCAAAAGAACACAGAGAAGCCTCTGAAATCAGAAAAACAAGTTATAAACAAAGTGAAACAATTATCAGAGACATAGAAACCATGAACATGAACCAAACATACATCTTGGAGCTCAAGAACACAGTAACTGAAAAACTCAGTAGCTATAACAGCAGGCTTCATCAATCTGACTTTTAGGGAAATGTCTAGAGAAATCAGTATCTCAAAAAAAATGTCTTTGCCTATAAAGAGTTTTGTTTATACTGTAGCATAGAGTGAAATATAGTAAGATACAACATGTTAAAACCAGTGGAAACAGATGTACTACAGCTTGATGGGACTTCAAAACAAGATGATATTAAATCAGCACTAGGTTTTATGTTGTGTTGCTTTCTTCAAAATAGCTATCCATGCTATCATAGATACTAAAATCGAACAACCCAGGTTAAAACCATTGCGGTTAATGAGTGAAAACATTATATGGCTTCAAACCAATATGATTGGGAATCATGATTACCACATACTTCAATGTATTCTTATCATTTCTTATACTACGGAAACTATTCGGTATTTATACATGTGAGTTTGATTTATTTCACTTATGAGTATGGTCTCAAGCTGTGTCCATTTATTTATAAATGTCTCAATGTGGTCATTCTTTATAGCTGAGTAGTACTCCATTGTATAAAAATACCACAACTTTTTTATCCATTCTTCAGTTGATGGACACTTAGGTTGTTTCCAAGATCTGGCTATTACAAATTGTGCTGCTATAAACATAGGTGCACATATATCACTGTGGTATGATGCTTTCAGTATAGAAACCATTGTTTGTTTTCTATTAGCAAGTTCTAAACACCCTGTAATTCTTGCATTCTCTTGAAAGGCTTCACACTGTCTAGATACGCTTGATATTATAGCACGCAAAGTTACACTCAAATAATTTAAGGTATCTGGTGGTGAAACACAATGATGCTTGAATTGCTCGGTTCTGCTCTGTGTTTTTCTATTACAATCTCCTCTCTTATCTCAATCTTCCCCCAATTTTTAAATTAATCTATTTTCTCTCATTTTTTAATTAAGGGAAAACTAAATTAAAGAATAACGGGACATATTATAGTAACCTTTCTGTTGTCCTATTAACCTGACTTGAACCCCAGTATTGCTCTCCTCATCTTGTTCTGTCTGATTATTATATATTCTATTTTGTTTGATAGTATCAAGTTTGAGGGTATATGGAATCACTTTGAAGGCAATAAGATATACTATGATGCCCAATATGGATTGACTATCATCCTTTTTTTTTTTTTTTTTTGAAGTCCTGTAAGGTCCTCAGTGTAGATTTTATTGGTTTTGTTCCATATTTTTTGATCAATTGTTTTATACCTGATGATATAGACAACTCAATTTAAAAATAGCAAGAGGCACAATGGTAACCACTTTTGATCACCTGGTATTCTATTTTTGCATCATGTGCTATGCCCACCCTTCTGTTCTGACTCTGTTTTGCTTAGTCACATTTTTTATTCTCTTCAAGAAAGTAATAAGAACTGTGAGAGTAATAAAACCCTAAAAGCCTAATTGTTACTGTAAAAAAGAGAGGAAAGGTGGGCTAAGGGATATAACCGCAGGTATGTTCAAGAGTGTAGGATGGAAAACCATATAACTGAGCTTTTGTTGGATCATTGAACAGAACTGTCTCCAATTCCACTGTATGAATGTTCACTTTATATGCTTTAATTAAGTGATATGGACAACTGTTTCTGGGAAGATAATGTATAGCCTGTTAACTGGTGATTTCGTACTGTATATATTTTTTTTCTAGAAATACTGTATTATTTGTACCCTTTTACTGCATTATTTTTATGTCCTTTCTTTTTTCTTCTTCTCACTTTAAATAAAACAAAGAAAAAAATGTCTGCACTCTTATGTTTATGGCACATTATTCATGATTACCAAAAATCATGAATATGGGTCCATTATAGAAACAAAGTGTCCATTGGAGAACAAATGAATAAAGTATACTTGATAGGTATGCCATATGCCTATTAGTTTTGACTGCTAAAACCTTGAAAACTGTGGGTAAGCACCAACCAACGTAGCCAATATACAAAACAGTATTACCGATACTTCAATAATCCACCTTATGCTCCTATCTGGTCATTAACCCCCTTTCATGTGTAGTCATTTTTTTGAATTTTAAATAAAATTACCTTGTTTTGAACTTTCTATAAATGAAATGGTATAGTCTGTTCTTTATCATATATATGTTCCTGTACTCAACATTATTTTTGTAACATTCATTCGTGTTTACTGTTGTAGATTGGTGTTTCTCAAACTTCTGTGTGCATCAGAAGTAACACCGAGATCGCTCATTAGAGTGTAAATTGCTAGATTACAGTCCCTGACTTCTTTCAGCACTTCTGGATGGATCCTAGGAGTTTGCTGCTGAAATGTTTCTGAGATAGCTTTGGTAGATCATTTGCATTCACTGACTTACAGCAAGGATCAGCAGACATTCCGTAAAGGACCCGATAGCAAGTATCTTAATCCTTATAAACCGGGAGGAAAATCTGATAGTATGAAGGCAATTTTATAGCCATTTAAAGATATCACAAACAAGCTTAATTCAAGGGCTGTAAGAAAATGGAGAGTGGACCAGATTTGCCTTGTGGACTACAGTTTGCTGACTGCTAATGTATAATATTCACTTAAGTCACTGTATTAAAATTTGCTTATCTTTTGAATAGTTGGTAGGGATTTGAGTAATAGCCAGGTTTGAGCTCTTAAAAAAAGTAATGCTATGAGAATTTTTGAATGTGTCTTTTGGTGAACATATGTATACATTTCAGTTAGGTACTGTATATGCCCCTCAGTGAAATTGATCTTTACTAAGGGTATGGATCTGTAATGGTTGATACATTGTGTCAACTGGAGAAGTTTAGAAGTTCTGAGTGACCCCACAGGGGGCCAGGGTCCTTACTTTGTAAACACCCTCAGCCTGTGCAAGAGGAGGGCACAGAGATGGTGTGAGCACTACACCCGCCCCAGGGCAGAGGGCCTGCTTACAAGATAAGGGAGGAAAAGAGATTCATTTTCCCCCTGTTTTTGCTCTTGCTGCTTTTGCTGCTTCTGCTGTTGTGACCTGTGGCCCTTCTGCCACGCCAGCCCTGCCTTGGAGCCAGCGGATGATGGACTGAAACCTCTACAAAATGTGAGCTAAATACACCTCTTTAACTCTGGGTGTCAGGTATTTTGTCCCAGCAACCAGAGAAAAGTAAACAAGGCAGGATCTCTTCATTGCCCAACAGCTTTCCAAACAGTTGCATGAATTTCTCCCACCAGCAATGTATGAGAATTATTATTGCTTCTCCTAGTGTTGTTCTGGAACTGGGCCAGAGTGGCTTTCAAGAGCCAATTGTGACTACTCCTAATGACCCAGAATGGCTGCCTTAAATTTGTTATGGCACGATATATTGTACTTGAAATTGGATTTTAGTATTTATGCTGTGGAGACTAGGAAAAACTACAATTTTTATATATTTGTAAACTTTTATTTATTCACTTTTTAAGGGACCCGGTTGTTAGAAATTTACTAGCAAATCACTTCTAAACATGTTTGTCCACATTTAGTGTTAAATATTTTATAGCCACTTGGGCAGAGATATGGTGTATCTCTGTGGTTTTAATTTGCATCTTTACACCACTTGCATACTTTCTGAAACATTTATGATATTTAAATGCTTTCTGAAAATTCTGTTAAAGTAATTTGCCAATTTTTCTAGGTAGGTTTTCTTTTTCTTATTAAGTAAATGCTCATTTATTATTTTTGATAGAAGTTCCTTGCCAAATATACAATTTACATGCCATCTCCTCTCCTGTGTGTTACTGTTTCAAATTTTTATTGATGTACTTTAGTGAACAGAACTTAATTTTAATGTGGTCTGAGTTATTGTTCCCTCTCTAGTAGCTATTGTTTTTCTCTTGTCCTATACATGAAAATGTTTGCCTATAACAGAGTCGCATAAAGATTATCCTTAGAGATAGTTTACCATAAAATATTTTATTTTACTTTTACCGTAACGTTCTGCATTTGTAACACATGTAAGTTTGAAATATTGTTGAAAGATTTCCATATAAATATAGACTTATTAAAGCAGTCTTTCCCAGACTATGTCTTACCTCTGTATTATAATGATACTTTAGAAAAACTCAGGTGAGAGTCTGTTGCGTGAATGTTGTTTAATTGCATTCCCTTATATTTATGGCTGTCTCCCTTAGTATATTCTTGTGCCAATAGCGTTCATTTGCTACAGCTTGGTATATGTTAGTGTAAGTGCTCCAGATGTGTGCTTTTTCTCAAGATAGCATTTGACTATTTTAGTTGTCTGCATTTCCATGTGAAATTTACACTCAACCGGTCAATTTCTGCAGAAATCTCTGCTTGTAACTTGATTGGAATTTGAAGGAAATTAAAGATTCGCACATTTTTTTTGAATTTCCATAGAGAACCATGATGTTTTTCTGTTATGTTGATCCCTTTATAATTAGGAATAGTCCTGTTTATCTCTATTAAGTTTTCTTCGTTGTCCTAATGTTAATGTAATATTACATGTAATTTTTTGATTAGTGACTCCTTTGTATCCACTTATGTTTAAATTTTGCATCTTAACATTGAAAGTATGTCTCATAACTAACATATATGTGGTTTTAAGGGTGCATCTTTTCATGCAACTTCAGATCATACTCATAAGTGAAATAAATCACATTCACATGTGTAAACTTCAAACTGTCTTCATAGTGTGAGATGACATAAATATACATACATAAATATATTTCTTTATATATATTATACATATGGTAGGTTTAATACTAACTTCTCTTAGTTCGTTGAAAAGAAAGATTTGAGCTAATATCGTTTGGATAATTAAGTGGAGATGTCTTATACTCTTGGTAACTAATCTAAAGATAACAATATGCAATGTATTAACCATTGTTACCGTCTAATTGTCTCGTTTTGAAATTGTATTTTTTTCTTCAAAATAAAATTGAACAAAAAGTGCATCCTTTCTTTTACAGGTTTTTTGAGACAGGATCTTGCTATGTAGTTCAAGCTGGCCTTGAGCTCGTTCCTGCCTCAGCTTCCCTAGTACTGGCATTACAGGAGCATTGCTGCCGTGTGAAGCTAACACCGTATTCTGACAAGCTTAGTGTTTTACTTGAGTGTGTGTTTTATTAGAACTTAGAAGATGCTACTACGTAATCATATACTTTCTACTTGAATAATTTGTTTTCCCTTCCTTTTTTATCTCTATTCTTCCCTTTTGCAAGACTAATCAACATTCTTATTTTCCATATTGTTTCTCCATTAATTTGTCAGTTGTACCTTCTTCTACTGTTGTATTGATTCTCTTAGCAATTATAGCCAGAATCTCTGACTTTTATATTCCAATGTGATTTATTCACCACTTGTCTTATGTCACCAGAATGTTCATTCTAGTTCCTTGTTTCTAAGCATTTTGCATTAACTGTGTTAAGAATTTTAGTTTTAAATTAACTTAAACTGTATGGAATATTTCGATTTCCGTTCTATACAGTCAGTATTCATTTATATTTGCCACATATCTTATTATCTCTTGTGTTCTTTGTGACCTTCTGCGTTTTTATGTTTCCATCTGGGATCATTTTACTTTTATTTTTATTTATTTGTTTTCTTTGATGTTGCCCTGCTGGTGAGGAATGCCTTCAGTCTTTCATCATTCCAAAGTCTGCATTTCACCCACATTGGTGAAAAGTGTTTCCGTTGTGTGAACAATTCTACACTGGTAGTTCTTCTTGCTTATTGTTATGGTAGCTCTTTTAAGTGTTACACGATTGCCTTCTGGTTGGTATTACTTCTTCAAGGAAAGACTTTAGTCTCCCAGTTGTTCCTCTGAACGCAGAGACTATTATTTTGATTGCTTTAGATAATTTTTGTGCCTTCGTGTTTTTATCAGCTTCACGCTCGTGTGCCTAGGTATTGTGTTTGTTTTGTTTAGACTGTGTTATGGCCTCATGGGCTCAAAACACAGGGTATTTGGCAGTGACTGGATCATGAGCGTGTGATACTGGAACAATCCCTGGTTTAGCAGAGTTCTGTGTGTGGATGTGGGATTTATTAAAGAGGAAAGACCCAAATGGGGTATGGGTGGGACCAACAAATAGATTTATAGCCTGGATGGGATAAAAAGGGGAGGAAGGAGAAAGTTGTGTTGCTTCCTGCCTGCCAGGCCATGCATGGCTTTTCCTTTGTCATACCTATGGACCAAAACTTCTGCACACTGTGAGCTAAAATAAATGTTTTGTCCTTTAACTTGTGGGTGTTGCATATTTTGTCCCAGCAATGATAAAGCCACTAAGACAGCCTGTTTGTAGTCTGCTGAGCCTCTAAATATGTGACGGTGTCTCTCAGTAGTTTGCAGACTTTTGGGTTTCGACTGTCTTTGAGTGTTTCTTCTGCCCCACGATAGATACTTGACTTTGTCCTCCATGTCTCGCATTTGGTTCTTTTCCCCAATTCTTTTCTTTATATTCTTCAGTTTTAATGTTTTCCATTATTTTGAAGCTATGTAATACCATTTTTTGTCCAATAACCAATAAAATCTGTGCATTGAGTTTTTAGTTTTTTCCTTTGTAGAATATAAAATCGATCCTTATTTCTGTTACCTGAAATTCTCTATTGCAGTTCTTGATTTTTTTCATCTCTTTTAACCCTTTTCTATTTCATTTAAAAATCAATCATAGTTAACTTTGAAGTTGTTTTCTGGTTATTATCATAGTTACTTTAAAGTCAGTATCTAGATACATAATCTGTGATTCTGCATTTTTTCTAACTTCTTTTGATTTCTATGTCATATTTTCTTACCTCATTGAATATGTATTAATTTTTATTGCATGTGTCTAGTGTATATCTAGGATATCTAGTAATTTTTATTGCATGTGTAAAGGAATTATAAGTTGCAGATGAGTTATTTTAAATAATTCTATTTTTCTCCTTTTACGAACATTAGAAAAGTAGTCAAAATTGATCTAAGAGCTAGATTGCAGTTTTAGTAAAAGCCCAGGCTACTAATTTGCTTCTGTTCTCTAAAACATAACAGCAGGTTAGGATTTGTTTTTTTAATCCCTAAAAGACTTTGGAAAATCTAGATCTGCTATTTAGTTTGCAGCCTTCTGAATCTTCAAATTTTGGCCTATGTTTATTTCTCAAAAACTGGGTGGTGGCTGGAGATTTCACTTTGACTATTCAAAGTATTTCACTTAGTTTTTCATATTCTCATGCAGGGCCAAAGTCAGCAAATGTTCAATGGGGAAAATCTGCTGAGAATTTGATGCTCTTCATCTTTGTGATTTGTAATTTATCATACCCCTGCTGACAGAGCTGCTCTTTCTTTACTGCTCCTCAGCCTGTTCTGAGTTGCCTGATTTTCCAGGAAAGAAAGAGCTGGGACATTGTCAGCTCACCTTGGAAGAAGTTTCATCTCCTTTGAATTTATCCAGTTCTCATTTCCACCATTATCTGGTACCTTCAACATTACGATTTTTGTAAATGATTTAGTTTTAGTACTTGTGAATGTTATTGCTGATGTCAGTCTTATATTCAGAAGCATATCTGAGTAGATATTTCAGATGCTTTTCTAACAGGGATTTATTAAATGTTTCGTGCTCATTGGTAGAACTTAAAAATTGATTTTGGTATGTTGTTTTGCATCCAGAAATTTAAGTAAAGTCTCTTTGTGTGTAAAAGTAATAGTTTATCCATAGATTCTTTTATATGTTCCTGTGTACCCAGTAATATAATCCATGAATAATGAATTTTATATTTTTTCCTATACTTATATTTTTCTTCTTCTAGTGTTAATGCGCTGAACTAAGACTTCTATTATAGTGCTGAATAATAGTGTTGATCCCTGGTACTTTGTTGTAATCCCAATCTCAGAAGTATTTTAGTATATTACAGGTAACAGTAATATTTTCACTGAGTGTTTTTGCAGACATTGTATCATAGTAAGAAAGTTCCCTTATGTTTCTTGCTTGCTATCCCTTAGAAATAGGATAGTTTGTCAGTGTTCTTTTGCCTGTGCCTCTTTACATAATGAAAATATTGTTCTCTAAAATATTAATATGGTGAATTATATTTAAACAATTTTAACCAGAATTTCTTTCTATGTATAAACCCAACTAGGTCATGATGTATTAGGCTGTTTATATATTGTTGGATATGATTTAGAATATTTTTATGTTTTGTTCCTTCGTGACCATGAGTCAGAATGGTCTCAAGGTTACACTACCCTCATAAAGTAATTGAAAATGTTGCATCTTTCTTTATTCTATGGGAGAGTTTTTGTTAAATCATCATTACTTTTTTCTTGAATGGTTGGTAGAAATTGCAGCAAAATCATTTTGTCCTAGATTTTCCCAGCGGGGAGAGTTTTCAGTTTAACAGTTAAAAGAATATGCAGGCAATTCTTTTTTGTTTGTTTCTGGGCAGTGCTTTATAGGAGGTATGCTATGAATATAACGAAAACCACAAAGTTTAAACAAAATGTTGACAAATAAATCCACTCATGTGTCTACCACCCAGGTCAAGAGGAATATTCAACACGCCAGAAAGTTCTCTTACACCTAGGGGACTGTTGTTCTCACCTCTCTTCTCCTAGATTGGTTTTACTTTTCTGTATTTCATATAAATAGATTTGCCCTTTATATATTGCTATTTTTTGTTTTCTTTCACTCAGCATTGTTTTGGATGTAGATGTGGATGTGAACAGAAACATGTACGTGCACATGCACATGCACTACATGTATATGTATACAGATGCATATATACATCAGTAGCTTGTTCATCTTAGCACTGGATAGCGCCTGTATGGCAACAGCACAGTTTAGTTTTCAGTCTGTTTTACGTACTTTGTCTTTTTCTCTGACTTTTAGCCATTACCAAAAAGCTATTATGAACTTCCATGTACAAGTCTTGTTTTGTGCACAGATTTTTTTCTACTGGTTGCATGCCGAAGAGTCGGATTGCTGTAATCATAAGAATATGTTTAGTTTTGTGAAACTACCAAAGAGTTTCAAATGATAGTATTTTGTACTTCCATCTTTGATGTATGAGAGCAATTATTACATGAGCTTTCCAGTTACATTATATTCATGGCAATACTATACATCAGCAGTTAGTGAATGTAAGTTAACCATTTATTCAGTCTACTGATTGTGTAGTGAAATTCTGTTTAATTAGACTATGATGAGTGATGATGTACTTTTTAGTTGTTAGTGGTTTGTATATATTTATACATCATTGTGTGGTATCTATTTTATCAATTTTGTTGTTTTTGAAATTCATTATTATTTTTAGAATTCTTTGTATATTCTGGATATGAAATCTTTGTTATATACATATACTGAAAATATTGTCTCCCAGTCTGTGGCTTTTTAAAAATTTTTCTTAATGGTGTCTTTCATTAAAAAGAGGCTTTAAGACCTAAATTATCATATTTTCATTTTATTAATATTGTCTTTATGCTTTTTAAAGAAATGTTTGTCTATGTCCAAATCTTAAAGACATTTTCTTATGTTTTCTCTCAGACTTTGTAGTTTCAGCTTTCACATTTCTTGTCTATGATTAATCTCAAATTGCTTGAAAAATTCTGATAAAAAAGTTGGATTACCGTTTTCCTTCATAGGATATTTAGTAGGTTGAATGCTATTTATTACAAAGATGTAACATTCGATTGAATTGCTTTGGGAATTTTGTTGAAAACCAGTTGAGGTATAAGAATCAGTCTAGTTTTGGGCTAAAATTTGTTCCACTTGCCCATTTTTCTATTCTACACTAATGCCTCACTGTCTAATGTATTTTTATATAACTATTGGGATCAACTAGTCTAGCTTCTTCAAATTGATTTTTATTTTTCAAAATCCAAATCTCCTAGGAATTTTGTGTTTCTATAAAATTCATATCAATTTAAAAATTTTCCCTCATCAAACTCACATGTATAAATACTGTATCATCTCCCTAGTATAAGAAACGACAAGAGTACATAAAAGGTAATCATAGCAATCATGATTCCCCATTACATTGCTTTGAAGCCTTATAATGTTTGCATTCATTAGTTGGAAAATGGTTTTATTCTAGGTTGTTTGATTTTATTATCTGTGATGGTATGAACAGCTATTTTGAAGAAAACAAGACATTATAATAGCCAGGGATGATTTAATATCATCTTGGTTTTGAAGTCCTACCATGCTTCTGTTCTTCTATTTCCATTGGTTCTATCATGTTGTATCTTATTGGATTTTATTATATGTGGTAGTATAAACAAATTTTTATGGACAATGAGATAATATAGTAACCATTGTTCATTTTCTGTTATTTGGTTCTGAATGCTCTGTAATACCTTCAATCTTTTTAATGGTTTTATATTATTTTGTTATGTTTGATACTATTGTGTATGAAGGTATGCTCAACTATTGCTAGGAAAGAGACATTATGGTACCTACTGTTGTATCAGGTTGTCTTGTGGTGAAATACTGTGTTGCTTGCTTAAATTGTTCTGTTCTGATCTGCTTTGTTATGTCCTCTTTTATCTTGACCTCTTTAAATTAAAAAATTAAAAAAAAATAAATAAAAAATTTCCCTCAGCATCACAGTTTTGAAAAGATTTCTATAAAATCCTGATAGTGCTTGATAATGGTGTTGATGTTTTATTAAGTTTATAGAAAATTAACACTTTAGTAATATTGAGTTTTATGAACCACTTTTGTAAACCATTTTTTTTTCTCAGCGGTATTATGTAGTTTTTCATGTAAAAGCTTTATAGATCTTTTGATAAATATATTTGTGTTATTGACTCTACAATGCTTTTATTAGTTTTATTCATTGAAAATTCATTTTCCTCTTTTAATAAAATACAATTGATCTTACATACTGGTCTTAAGTAATATATTACTTCCTAGTATTAGTAATTTTTTATATTATAGATCTTATGTATAGATTTATATAGATTTTATGTGTATTACATGTATAGTTAGCAATTTAATGTAAAACTGTACATGTAATTATGGAGTTTTAAAATTTTGTTCTTTATTTTAACAACATAATATTTTTTAGTTTTAAATATTTTCTCATATATTATTTTACTGGCCACTTCCATTTTAATTTTAATTGGCAATAAATTTTGTATGTTTATTGCGCAAAATGTTATATTTTGTGATATGTATATAATATAGAAGATTAAATCAAACAAATTAACATATCTATCATGTTACTTACTTATTATTTTTATGTGGAAAAGCATTTAAAATCTACTATATGAAGACCAGGGATATAGCCTGGCAAGTGCGAGGTTGTGAGTTTGATTCTGGGTGAAAACAAAACAAAACAAAACAAAAAACCCATACTATACTGACAATTTAAAAGAACAATGCATTTTTATTAAATATAGTCATCATTCTGTGCAATAAATTCCATTTAGACACAGAAAAAACATTTTTTCTATCTGTTTATCTATCAGTGGACACTTAATTTCTTTCTACATTTTGGCTTTTGTGAATAATGCTCTGATGAACAGTCTTGCAGAAATCATTTCAGTATACTGATTACACATCCTTCATATATATACCCCAAAGTAGGATGGCAGGATTGTATGAGGCATCTATTTTTAATTTTTAAGAACTTTAATATTATATTCCATAATGAGTATATCAATTGATATACCCATCAGCAGAGTACAATCCTTGCTTAAAGTTATCTCTTGTCAAGTTGATAATAGTCATCCTATCCTGGGAAATAAGCGATTTCATTTTAGTTTTGTTGGCATTTTCCTGGCAGGTAATGGTGGTCAACATTTTTGTAGAGCTGTTGGACACTTGTAGGTCTTCTTTGAAGAAATATGTGTTCAGATTGTTCATTCACTTTTAAAAGTGGCTTATTTGTTTTCTTGCTATTGAGTTATTTGAGTTCTTTGTATAGTTTAGATAGTACTCTTTTCTCAGATATTTAGTTTGCAAGTATTTTTCTAATTCTCTTAATTGTCTTTACTCAATTATTTCCTTTTCTGTGCAGAAACATTTTAATGATACAGTCCCATGTGTCTAGTTTCACTTTTGTTGTCTATATTTTGGTGTCATATCCATGAAATCATTGCCAAGACCAATGTCAAAATGTTTTCTGTTTTCCTTTTGGAGTCTGAAAGTTTCATTTTATTGTAGTTTATGTCAATGGTCCCCTCAAGCCTCATGCAATTATAGACGTGGCCAAATCTAACATTTGTGATTGGTTCGTTGTCTAGAACTCGGATTGGTGGTGTGAGTGTTTCACCCGCCCAGCGGGTGGAGCCAGTATACAGAGTAATGGTGGAAAGACGATGAGGCTTCTCTCTTGCCGGTTTGCACATGGTGATTTATAGCCGCTCTGCCACACCACCCTGCTGCTTGGAGCCAGCTGAGGATGGACTGAAACCTCCAAGAACTGTAAGCTAAATAAACTTTTCCTTCCTTAACTTTGGGTGTCAAGTATTTTGTTTCAACAATGAGAGAGAGAGGTAACGAGTGTTACGATTAGGACATTAATCCATTTGAATCAATTTATGTGCATGGCATAAAGTAAGGGTATTGCTTCATTCTCTTTCATGTGGACACCCAGTTTCCCTAATACCATTTGTGGAATGGGCCAGCGTTTCCCTATTGTATATCCTTGGCATCCTTACAAAGATGACTTAACCACATATGGCTGCATTTATATCAAGTCCTTTCTTTTGTTCCATTGCTTTAGTTCTGAATATGGGCCCTGTCTGTCCTTGTGCCAGTACTATTGTTTTAATTATTATAAGTTATGTTATAGTTTGAAATCAGAAAGTTCTGTTCTGTTCTTTTTCTTAAAATTACTTTGGCTATTTGAAGTCTTTATTTCTACATAAATTTTAAGATTGTTTTTGCTTTTTCTGGAAAAAATCCTTCAGGCACTTATGCTGAAGCTAAATCCTAAGCCTCTGTTTTATGATTCTTGACATGTTTTTCTTCTGTTCCTAAATGTTTGAATGTTCGTGTTTTGCCTTCTTCTATGATTTTTCCTTATCAAGTTGCGTATTTCCAGGAATTTAGCCACTTCTTCCTGGTTATTCCATTTATCTGCATGTTGTTGGTTCTAGTGGTCTTTTACAACCTGTGTGTTGCTTTGGAATGACTCGTAACACCTTTCATTTCAGATTGTCTTTATTTGAATCTTCTCTGTTTTCTCAGTTACTCCAGCATTTTGTCAAGTCTATTTATGTTTTTTTTAAAATTAAAACAAGCTTTAATTTCTTATTTTTCTATTCTCCATTTTATTTATGTTTGGTCTAATCTGCGAAGATAGGTATTTATTTACTGCATTATCTTTCTTTGAATTCACCTACTACCATAATCTTTCCTCAGTATTCCTTTTGCAGCATGAGATTTTCTAAATTGTCTTTTAATTTCCATTAGTCTGAAGACATTTTCAATTCCTTTTTGTTTTCATCTTGACTTTTCTTTGCTTTTCTCTTTTCTGTTTCAGTTTTTCGGTGCTGAGGATTGATCCCAGGATTTTCCACATAGTAGGCAACCTCTGCACCACTGAGCTAGCTACACCCCTAGAGCTCACTTTTGTATTCTTTTGCTTAATGTCAGTTGTTTAGGAATATATTGCTTGATTCCATATCTCTGCAAATTTTTCAATTTTCCTTCTCTTAACTACTTTACAGTTGTGTTACTGATTTCATTTCATTGTGGTCAGAAAGCATCACTTTGAGAAGTAATATGTGATCTCTCCTAGAGAATGATGTGTGTTGAGCCAAATATCTGCTTCTGTTGAGTGGAATGCACTATGCATGTCTGATAGGTTCACTTGCTGTACATGGTTGTCAAAGTCCTCCATTTCCTTATGGCTTTACTGTCTGGATTTTCTATCAGTTATTTAAAGCAGGGTATTAAAATATTTTATTTATATCATATTGCTGTTTATCCCTTCAGGTCTGTGAACATTTGTTTTATTTGTGGGTGCTTTGATATTAGGTATGTGTGTAAGTGTTCTATCACCCTGGGGAATTGATTCATTTATTATCATATGTTGCCTTATTTATCTCTTTTGACAGTTTTTTCCTAAAGTTTATCTGATGTAATATGACCTTAGTCATACCCCTGCTCTCTTTTGATTCTCATTTTCATAGAATATCATTTGCTATCCCTTCATTTTTAGTCTATGTGGGGTTTTAAAGCAAGAGCTTCCTCTAAATCATATAATTGAGTCTTTATTTATTTGTTTTTATCCATGTATCTATTCCATGACCTGTGAGAGTATAATCTGTTCATGTCTAAGAAATTGTTGACAAGGCAAATTTCTATTGCCATTCTGTTAATTTTTTCTTCTAATGTTTTTCCTTTTGTTCTTTTTTCTTGACCTCCTTTGTTTTCTGTTGAGTTTTATAGTGATATTGTAATAGTCACTTTACCATTTCTGGAACAAAATGCCCAAAACCCATAGTTTCAAAGAAGAGAGGTTTATTTGGCTCACAGCTTCTGGTGGGTTTAGTCCACAGTTGTCTGGCTCCAGACCACCAACAGAATGGTGGAAGGGCCTGGCTGAGGATGGCTGCTCATCCCATGGCAGCCGAGAAGCAGAGAGAGAAGCTGGGGACTGGAGAGAGCCCATCACCTAACATCACATTCAGCTATGAAATCGTCATTCACGGAAAAGTATAGCACCTCTGTCAACCAGTCACCTTCCAAGCCTATGAAACTTTGAGAGGACATTGTAGTTTTAAATCATAAGAGATATTTATTGATTCCCTTTTCTTTTTGTATATTTTCATAGTATTTTTCTTTGCAATTATTATGAAGCTTACATAAAACTGTATTTTATTTATCTGGTAACCACTTCAGTTAATCAGAAAAAACCTACAACTTCACTCTTCCATATAGACTTTTTGTTATCAGTGTCATGGTTTATATCTTTTGTGTGTCCACTAACAAATGTTTGTGGCTGCAGTTATTGTCTTCTAATATTTATTTATTTAGTTAGTTTTTGTCTTTGATACTGGGTTTTACTACGAAGTTCAGGCTGGCCTTGAACTCACTTTTTAGCCCAGGCTGGCCTTGAACTCATAGCATTCTTCCTGCCTCAGCCTCCCAATTGCTGAGATTACAAGCGTGCACCAGCACACCTGCCTTTATTTTTAAATTTTTATTCTATGATAAATAGTGAATTATACTTCATTATATTTCAATATTTTGTGTTTGTCTTTATGCCTTACTTTGTCATTGTGTTTCTAGTTAGCATCTTTTTTGCACCTTTTCATAACAACTTGAAGAACTCATTTTAACATTTTTTGCAAAATAAATAAATAAATAAAGCCCGTGGGTAATCAACTGCCTTAGCTTTTGTCTCCCTGTTAAGGTTTTATTGCTCCTTCACTTTGCTTTCTAGTTGTTTTTGTGGTAAAATATACAGTCATCAAGTTTACTATTTGACCATTTTAAGTATACAGTTTGGTAATATTAAATACATTATAATATTGTACAATTATTACAAGTATCTCCAAAATTCTTTTCATTTTTTTGGTCTTTCTTGAGGCAAGTTTTCACCATATGGTTTAGGCTGGCCTTGAGCTCACTTTATGCCCCAGGCCAGCCTCAAACTCACAGTGATCCTCCTGTCTCAGCCTCCTGAGTGCTGAGATTACAAGCGTGCACCACCACACCTGGCTTCTTTTCAATTTATAAAGTGAAACTTTATAGCTGATAAGCGATAATTCTCCATTCCTTCTTACCCCCGACCTCTGGCATCCACCTAACACACCAGTCCTTAAGGCTGTGCCCTGAAAGCTTGGGACATTAGATGTTTGCTCCTGTGAGGGACAACTCCTTGCTGAACCGTGCCTGTTTGGGACAGGGACTGGCACTGATAATGTAATACTGGGCTACCCATTTCAGTGCAACAGTTCTTGTTTATTGTGTTCTTGTGGGAAATTACAACTTCTTAGCTGGGTTTCAGACAATAATGAAGCTATTTTGGTTCATATATCTTTGTTAAGACAGTGTTTCTCTGGGGAGAGGAGGGTCGGGCCTTAGGCCACATTCTGCTGACCTCACTGCTCCACACACCCTTAACTTTTCAAAATCTCTTTAGATTATTATAATATTGAACAGCCTCACATAAAATGTAAGCATCTTGCCATGGCTAGTGTGGTTTATCCACCTCCTTCAATACTGTCATGTAGATGGTGTGAACAAACATTATATACTACACGTTACTTGTAATTTTACCTTTACTTATGTACATCTCAAGGAAATTAAACAATGTTATTTTATATTTGATCCATATATTATTCTCCTAGAAGCTTTTCATTCCTTTCTGAAAATGCAGTTTTTGTCTAGCTCTATTTCCACTGTGAATTAAGAATTTCTTTAGTGTTTCAGATAGTAAATATGCAGATGATACATTGCTCTAGCATTAAATTATCTGAAAATGTCAATATTTGCCTTTATTTATGAAGGATTTTTTGGTGTGTATAAAATTCTTTATTAATAGATTTAAAATAATGCCATCATTGGAAAGATGCTTTTTTATGTGAGAAGATGATGGTTAATTGCTTTGTTGTGGACAGTGTATTTTTTCTTTGATATTCTCAAGATTTTGTCTTTGTATATGCTTTTGGAAGTTTGACTGTAACATCTACGAGTGTGACATGCTGCGTGGAATTTATTGTGCTCATTAAGTATTGATCACTGTTCTTGATTATATATATATATATATATATATATATATATTTTTTTTTTTTTTTTTTTTAAATAACTACTGTTCCAGCATTGTGGTGCACTGTAATCCTAGCACTCTAGAAGGCTGAGGTATGAGGAGCAGGTCGCAAACTGGAGCTCAGCCTGGGCAACTTAATGACTGAGAAAACCGTGTATGACAATTAAAAATAAATAGTGTGAGTGCTGGGAATGGAGCTGAGTCTGAAGATCATGGGTTCAGTTTGCACTACTGTAAGGTGACAACAAAAATAAAACAGAACACAGCCCCATTCTATTGAGATGTGATTGACACATAAGAGTCTGAACATGTGTAGTGTATTTAATTTTGTAGATTTTCATTATGTTTGGAAGTATTACAAGCATTGCTTTTCATTTTAAAAAAATCTTCCTTTGTGTGGGACTCCAATTGCACGTATAACTTTAATATTATTTTATATACCACTGAACAATTCATCTTTTTCAATCTTTTTATGTACTTTGGATTGGATAATAGATATTTCTTCACCTTCCAGTTAATTCTTTCTTCTGTCATTTGCATTCTGCAGTTAAGCCTACCTGGTGAACTTTACTTCATATACTTTAATTTTTAGTTCCAGAGTTGGGTATCTAGTTTCTAAAATTTTTATCTCTTCTATAATTTCTTATGTGTTCTTTTGTTACTAGTGTGTTTTTATTTATTTCCATCTATGTAGTGTGATAGATGATTTAAAATGCTTTCTGTAGTCAGGCATGGTGGTGTATCCCTGTAAGCCCATACGTTGGAAAGCCTTGATAAACCTCTGAATTCAATCTCCAGTATCACAAAAACCCTTTCTGGTAATTCCAGCATCTTGTTTGCCTCATGGCTTTCTCATTTGGATGTGTTTTCTCTTGAGTTGGAGTAGTATTTCCCTATTTCTTTGTTTATGTCATAATTTTCCAGTGTACCTTAGATATTGTAAATAATACATTGCATGGTCCTTTTTTCTCCTTCATGTCTCTGTAGAGGATGATTTTTGTTTGTTTCAGTAAATGCTTAATGTGGCTGAAGTGAAACTTAAGACGCTCGCTTGTGGTTTGCAGCACTGAAAACTTCCGTTAAATCTTCCTGCTTTGTTTTGACTCTTTGGAATCTGTGTACTTCATGACTCTCCAGAGAATTGGGCTATTCAGATTGTGGAATTACATGTTTTGCCCAGAATTTATTACTTTAATCTGTACCAGGCTTGATAATAGAAAATTCTTCCTTATTACTCAAAGTGCTCCTAAGAAAGTTTTTCTTGGTTTGCAATAAAATAATAAAACATTATGAAACTATTATTAATTTTCCATACAGATAAATTATATGATTTGGTTATAAGGTTATCTTCATTGAAATAATTTGTGTTAAAATATCTTTTATTTTAAAAAGAGAATAAAAAGATGTGAGCAAATAGAAAAACACTGAGACAATTTTTGCATCTTATTAGCACATAGCAGAATGAAAATAGAAATCAATGTGAAGACAACCAACAGACATTGTGCAAACACCTGGATATTTAACAATATACTTTGAACAATCAGTGAATCATTAAAGAAATCATTGGAAAATGAAACAACTTCTAGAATTAAGTGAAGATGACGCAGCATTCTAGAATCTGTAGGACACAGCAAAAGCAGAAGTGACAGGAAAGTTTATAGCTGTGAGTGCATACATTAGAAAAAAAGAGTGATCTCAAAAAGACAAGCCCTAAGGATTCATCCAAAAGATCTTAGAAAAGCCAGTACAAACCCAAACCAAAATCTATAGGAGGAAAAAATAAATGTGAGAGCAGAAATAAATGAGAGACCAAAGGAAGATGAAGGATCAATGAAACAAAGCATTGTTTTTTTTAAAGAAACAAGAGTGCCAAACTCTTAGCTAAACTGACAACAAAAAAGAGAAGTTCTAAATAAACAAAATTAAAGGTGAAAAAGGGATATCATAACAAATAGCATTGAAGTAAAATGATTATTAGGAACTACTTTGAGAAATTATATTCCAATAAACTAGAATATCTAGAAGAAATTGACAAATTTCTAGACATTTACAATCTATCAACATTGAACAAAGAGGAAATAAAAAGCTGAACATGTAAGTAGCAAGCAATGAGACTGAATATAAAGTCTCCCCACAAGGAAAAGTTCAGGGTCAGATGTATTCATTGCTGAATTTTACTAACCTTTAAAGAACAACTAATAGTTTTGTTCCTCAAACTATACCATGAAATAAAGAAGGAACTCTTCCAAATTTTTCTGACTCCAGTATTATTCCAATAACAAAATCTTAAAAAGGAATATAAAAAGAAAACTATAGAACAATATGCTTGGTGTATTTAGATGAAATAATCCTTAATAAAACAGTACAGAATTCAATAACACATTGAAAAGATGATATACCATGGTCAAGTTGGTTTCATTCCAAGGATACGTTGATTGTTCAGCATATGAAAGTCAGTAAATGCAATTCACTCTGTAAGTAGAATCAGGATACATACAGCATGATCATCTCAACAGATGCAGAGAAATCCTTTGACACAATGCACATGATAATAGCTTCAAAGAAAGCTGTGTCTTTTAAAAAAATAACCAATGTTTTGTTTCATAGATCCTTCATCTTGTTTTGATTTCTTCTAGATTTTCTAGTTTATTTGGCATAGAAGGATCATACCTCAAAATCATAAAGGCTACTGGTGTGTATGAAAAATCCATAGTTAACACCACACTGAAAGGGGAAAAATTGGAAACATTTTCTCTAAAATTAAGAAAAACAAAAATGCCCCCTCTCTCTCCACTCCTGGTCAATATAGTACTTAAAATTTTAGATTAATTAAGAAACAGAAGGAAATAATGGGGATACAAATAGGAAATGAGGAAATAAAATTATCATTGATTGAAGACTATATGATTCTATATGCATAGGACCCTAAAGATTTTACCAAAGTACCCTTAGAAAACATAAATTCAGCAAAGTAGCAGGACACAGAATTGACATACAAAAATTAGTAGGTTTTTATATACATGTAAAATGATTGTCTTAAGAAAGAAATCAGGAAAATGATTCTGTCCACGATAGCTTAAAGAATAAAATAAATTATGTAGTAATCAACTTAGAAAAGGAAGTGAAAGTCATCCACAATAAAAATTTCAGAACACTGAAAAATGAAATTGAAGAAGACACTAGAAGCTGAAAAGACTTCCCATGTTGATAGATTGGCAGAATTAATATTGTTAAAATGGCCATATTATTCAAATAAATCTAATGTAATTAGATTACATTAATCTGATGTAATCTAAATCTGATGTTGAAGTATAATATTTCTATATCTAGTTACTTTGAGGCTTTTGTTGTGTGAATTGTGTGAACGAATTTTTCTGCATCTATTGAGATGATCACATGATATTTATCCTGATTCTACTTATATGGTGAATTGCACTTACTAATTTGAATGCACTGAAATTTAATGTAGTCTCTATCAAGCAACAAGGACAGTCTTTGAATAACTACAAAAGCTAACCTTAAAAATTAATGTGGAAACACAAAGGATATCAAATAGCCAAAGCAATCCTGAGAAAAAAGAACACTGCTGGAAATATCAAAATTTCAAAGTGTACTACAGAGTCATAGAAATAAAACAGCACGGTATTGAGCTAAAAACAGACACATAGATCAGTGGAATAAAATAGGGCCCAGAGAAAAATCTATGAAACTACAACCACCTAATTCTCAACAGAAGTGCCCAAAACACACGTTGGAGAAAAGACAGTCTCTTTAACAAATGATCCTGGAAAAAGTGGGTAACCACAAGATTGAAATTAAATCCTCTCTTAGTTTGTACAAAAATAAACTCAGAAATAGATCAAATAGCTTAAGGTAAGATCTAAAACTGAGAAATACTAGAGAAAAGCATAGGAGAAGCACTTCAAGTTACTGACATATACAAAGATTTTTTTGTATAGGACTTCAGTAGCCCAGAAAACAAGAGCAAGAATCAACAAATGGGATTATATCAAATCAAACAACTTCTGAACAGCGAAAGAAACAGAGTGAAGAGACAACTGCTAGCTATACATCCATCTGACAGAGGGTAATATATAGAATATATAAAGAACTTCAAAAAGTCAACAAAAAAGAACAAATAATGCAATCAACAAATGGGCTAAAGAGCTAAACAGATACTTTTCAAAAGTGAAAATGTGAAAGATCAATAAATACATGAAAAATGTTCAAAATCTTTAGTCATTAAGAAAATGATGATCAAAACTGTATTGGGATTTTGTCAGTCACCCAAGATTATTATTTTTTAAAAAGGTGAGCATCTAGAGGGAAAACATCTTTTATACACTTAAACAACTAAAAATAGAAATGCCGTAAGATCCAGTTATAACACTGCTGGATATATACACAAAGAAAAATAAGTCTGCATATAAAAAAGATGCTTACATGCACATGTTTATTGTGACTGTAGTCAAAGATGCCAAGATATGGAACCAGCATAGGTGATCATCAACATATGAATGGATAAAGAAAAGAATACACAACAGATTATATATCTGTTACATAATAAATGTTATACACACATACACAACGAAGCATTATTTTTCCATGAGGAAACATGGAAATTTTCTGGACAATGGATGGTACTGGAGACAATCATGTTAAGTGAAATAAGCCAGATGCAGAAAGATGACTATGGCATGCTATCTCTGATTTGTGTAAACTAAAACAAACAAAAGCAAAATAAGAAGACAAACCCCATCCTGCCACAAAACATTGGGACCTGAAAGTAGAAGAGAGCCTACTAGAGAAGAGAAAGGAGGCAAAGAAGAGAGGGGATAGAAAGGTGCGGGTAAGTTAGGGTATTAGGGAGGGTGGATGCAACAAGCATTCTTTTTTTAAAAAAGAGATTAAGACAAAACAGGACATAATAAAACAGATCAGAGCAGAACAATGTAAGCAACACAGTGTTTCACCACATGACAACCCGTAATTAACAGTAACTACCATAATGTCTCTTTCTTTGAAATAGTTGAGTATAACTTCATATATAATAGTATCAAACATAACAAAATAGCATAAAACCATTCAAGAGAATGAAAGTATTACAGGGCATTCAGAACCAAATAACAGAAAACAAACAATGGCTACTATATTATCTCATTTGCCGTATAAAATTTGTTTATACTATCACAGATAATAAAATCCAATGAGATACAATCAATGGAAATGGAAGAACAAAAATATGGTAGGACTTCAAACTAAGATGATACTAAATCAGCCCTGGCTATTATAATGTCTTATTTTCTTCAAAATAGCTGTTCATACCATCACAAACAATAAAATCAAACAACTCAGGATAAAACCATTCCAACTAATGAATGCAAACATTATAAGGCTTCAAAGCAATGTAATGGAGAATCATGATTACCATAAACTCTTGTGTATTCTTACTATTTCTTACACTAGGGAGATGATACGGTATTTATACATGTGAATTTGATTTATTTTGCTGATGAGTATGGTCTCAAGTTGTGTCCACTTATTTATAAATATCTCAATGTGATCCTTTATAGCTGAGCACTACTCCATTGTATAAAAATAACACAACTTTTTTATCCATTCCTCAGTTGGTGGATACCTAGGTTGTTTCCAATATCTGATTATTACAAATTGTGCCACTATAAACATGGGTGCACATATATCACTGTGACATGATGTTTTCAGTTCTCCTGGGAATATGCCTAGAAGTGGAATAGCTGGGTCGAATGGGACTTCCAATCCCAATTTTTTGAGAAATCTCCAGACTGACCTCCACAATGGTTGCACCAGTCTACACTCCCACCAACAGTGCAGGAGAGTTCCTTTTTTCCACACAGCCTCTCCAGCATTTGTTGTTGGTAGTTTTCTTGATCCTGGCCATTCTTTCAGGAGTGAGATGAAATCTCAGTGAGGTTTTAATTTGCATTTCTCTAATGACCAATGATGATGGACATTTTTTCATGTATTTACTTGCCATTTGTATTTCTTCATCTGAGAACTGTGTATTCATCTCAGATGCCCATTTGTGGATTGGGTCTTTGAATTTGAAGCATCTGATTTTTTAAAAATTCTTTATATGTTTTAGACAGAAGTCCTTTATCTGAGGAACAGTGCACTACGATTTTTTCCCAGTTTGTGGGTTTTCTTTTCACTGTGCTGGAGATTTCTTTTGACATGAAGAAACTTTTTAATAAAACATGATCCCAGTTATTGATTCAGGGAAGTATTTCCTGTGCGGTTTAATTCCTGTTCATGAATTCTCTACCTACCCCTATGTCTTCACAATTTTTACCTAATTTGTCTTCTAACAGATTCAGTGTTTCTGTTTTAATACTTAGATCTTTGATCCATTTAGATTTTAGTTTAGTACATGGTGATAGGCATGGGTCTAGTTTTAGTTTTTGGCATATGGAGAGTCAGTTTTTCAAACACCAGTTATTAAAGAGACTGTCGTTCTTCCAGTGAACATGATTGGCCACTTTATCAAAGATGAGGTGGTTGAGTGTGTTTGTAGTAGTGGTTATATCTTCTGATCTATTCCATTGATCTTCAGATCAGTTTTTATTCCAGTACCATGTTGATTTTACTACTGTTGCTTTGTAGTATAACTTCAAGTCAGGGATTGTGATGCCTCCCGCCTTGCCTTTGCTGCTTAGAACTGCCTTCGCTATTCTAAGTCTCTTCTGGTTCCAGATGAATTTTAGGAGTGATTTCTCTAGATCTATGAGGTATGTTTATGGTATTTTCATTGGGATTGCATTGAAACTGTATAATAGTTTTGGGAGAATGGCTATTTTCATGATATCTATTCTTCTTATCCATGAACAAGGGATGTCTTTCCATGTTGTGAGATCGTATTCAATTTCTTTTTTTTAGGGTATTATAATTTTCCCTGTGTAGATCTTTACTTCTTTTGTGAGATTAATTCCTAAATATTTCAATTTTTTTTGGATTCTAGTGTGAAGGGTGCAGCTCTACTTATTTCTCTCTCTGTGATTGTGTTGTTAGTGTATAGGAATGCTATTGATTTTTGAGTACTGACTTTGTATCCAGCTACATTCTGAATTTATTTCTTATATCTAGGACTAGTCTTTCAACGCAGTTTTGGGGGTTTTCTATGTAGAGTATCATGTCATCTGCAAATAATGACAATTTAACTTCCTCTTTTCCTGTCTTTACCCCTTTTATTTCTCTCTCTTGTCTGATTTCTCTGTCTGATATTTCCAGTACTATATTGAATAGGAGTGATGATAAGGGACATCCTTGTCTTGTGCCTGATTTTAAGGTAAAGGCTTTCAGTTTTTGGCCATTTAATATGATGCTGGCTGTTGGTTTGTCATAGATGGCCTTTGTCATATTGAGGTAAAGACCATCTATTCCAATTTTCTGTAAAAAGTTCTGATCATGAGTGAGTGTTGGACCTTGTCAAAAGCTTTTTCTGCATCTATAGAAATGATCATGTGATTCTTACTTTTAGCTTTATTGATATGGTGGATTACATTTATTGATTTATATATGTTGAACCATCCCTGCATGCCTGGGATGAATCCCACTTGGTCGTGGTGTATAATCTTTTGACGATTTGCTGCATCCTGTTTGCCAATATTTTATTGAGGATTTTTGAATCTGTGTTCATTATGGAGATTGGCCTGTAGTTCTCTTTTTTAGTTGGGTCTTTCCGAGTTTTGGTACTAGAGTAATATTTACTTCCAGGAATGACTTAGGAAGAATTGCTTCCATTTTAATTTCATTGAAGAGTTTGAGAAGTGTTGGCATAAAGTCTTCTTTGTATTTCTTGTAAAATTCTGCAGTGAATCCGTCTGAGCCTGGGCTCTTCTTTGTAGGTAAGGCCTTAATTACATTTTCAATTTCATTAATAGAAATTGCATTATTCAGCAGTTTTACATCTTCCTGACCTAGCTTTGGTAGTTCATATGTTTTTAGGAATTTGTCCACTTCTTCTGTGTTACCAAACCTATGAGAGCAAAGGTTCTTGAAATATGTGTTGATAATCTTCTCTAATTCTAGAGAGTCTGTAGTGATTTCGCCTTTTTCATTCCTTATTGCATGATTCTGAGCTGCTTCTTCCCTTTTTAAAGAAGATGGGCTAGGGGCTTATCGATTTTATTTATTCTTTCAAAGAACCAACTCTTTGATTCGTTGATTCTTTGGATTGTTTTCTTAGTCTCTATTGCATTAATTTCTGATCTGATTTTTATAATTTCTTCCCTTCTTTTGGCTTTGGGCTTGACATGCTCTTCTTTTTCAAGATGTTTGAGGTATAGCATCAGGTTGTTTATTTGTATTCCTTCTGTTTTCCTGATGTGCAAACTCAGTGCAATAAATTTTCCTCTGAGGACTGCTTTCATTGCATCCTACAGATTCTGGTAAATTGTATTTGTATTTTCGTTTGCTTGTAGGTATTGTTTAATTTCTTCTTTAATTTCCTGTCACCCACGGATTGTTCAAGAGTGTATTATTCAATATCCATGTGTTTGTGGGGGTTTTTGCAGTTTCTTTTATCATTAATTTCTAGTTTCATGATGCTATGATCTGATAACATGCATGGGATAATTTCCATTTCTTTTGCATTTATTTAAATATGTTCTGTGAGCTAATATATGATCTGTTTTAGAGAATGACCCATGTATTGCTGATAAGAATGTGTATTCTGATGTTGTTGGATGAAACACTATGTATATGTCTATGAAGTCCATCTGTTCACAGATGTGATTCAGTTCTGTTATTTCTTTGCTGATTTTTTGTCTGATTGATCTGTTCCTTGGTGTCAATGGTGTGTTAAGGTCTCCTGTTACAATCATGTTATTGCTAATTGGATTTTTCATTTCTCTTAATACTTGCTTTGTATAACTGGGTGCTGTGGAATTTGGTGAATATGTATTTAAGATTGTTATTTCTTCCTCTTAAAGTTTTCCTCTAACCAATATGTAGTGACCTTTTTTATCTCTTCTGATCATTCTTGTTTTGAAGTTCACATTGTCTGCAAACAGGATAGCTATGCCTGCTTTTTTTCCAGTTCCTCTTGCATGAAGTATTGTTTTCCATCATTTGACTTTCAGTGTGTCTGAGAGTTTCCTTTTGGGTTAGATGGGTTTCTTGTAGACAGCATATCCATTCTGCCAATCTGTTTCTTTTAATTGTTGAATTGAGGCCATTTACGTTAAGGTTTACAACTTATATATTGGTTTATTGTTGACATGTTATCTTTCTGCTGTTGCATCTTTATCTTTTGATTCTGTTTAATTGTCTGCCTTGCTTAGTGGTTTTTTCCTAAGTGTATCTACACTGTCTTTCAGTATTCTTTGCAGGGTTGGCTTGGTGATCATGAAGTTCTTCAGCTGTTCTTTGTCATAGAAGTATGTTATTTCTCCATCCATTTTGAAGACCAGTTTTTCAGGGTACATCATTCTAGGTTGAAAATCGTTTTCCTTTATGATATGAAATACTTCACTCCATGCTCTTCTTGACTTCACTGTTTATGTTAGGAGTCTGCTATAATTCTGACTGGCCTTCCTTTATACATGATTTGTCTTTTCTCTCTAACAGCTTTTAATATTCTGTTCTTATGTTGGATTTCTGGGATAGTGATCATTGTATATCTGTGTGTAGTTTTATTTGGTCATGACTATTTGGGTTCTATATGCTTCACTAATCCTACTGTCAGTTCCCATTCTCATGTTTGGGAAATTTTCAGCTGTTACTTCTGCAAATATCCTCTTGATATCATTTGTGTTGTTTCCTTCTTTTTTATTTATGCCTGTTAATTTTATATTGTTTTTCTTTGCATCATCTTGCAGCTGTTGAATTGTTATTTTCTGATTCCATGTTATTTTTAAAAGATCTTTCCTTTCCTGTTCACTAGCTGCAATCTTGTCTTCAAGGTCTGAAATTCTATCTTCACTTTCACTGAGTCAGTTTTGACATCTTTCAATGAGATTTTTGATTTCCTGTATATCTCTTTGAATCTCCTTCATGTATTCTGTTTGTTTCTTATATTGTTCATCCAGGGATTGTATCCTTTTGTTTTGTTCATCTAATTCTTAAACTGTGTCTTCTTTAGATGTGTTCAGCATCTCTTTCATTAATTTTATCATTTCTTCTTTTACCTGGGAGATTATTTCTAGTTTTAAGTATTTTAAAACTTCTCGGAGTTGCTTCTTTATTTCAGTTGCTATTATTTCAGGTATTTCACGTGTATGACATATATTTTCTTCTATGTTCATGGCTCCTAGGCTTTCTTGCGATGGGCTGGAGGTTTGAGATTGCATTTTAGTCTTTTGTTTTGTCATTTTCCTATATTTCCGTGTTTCAAGTGATATTCCAAAACTTCCCCTGGGCATATTGGAAATTGTCTCCTATGCCCTGGGCTCCTGGGACTGAATGGAGTTTGCTGAGTGTGGGCTAGTGAGGCACACAGGACCTCCCGTGCCACCTCCAGTGTTCCAGGAAGCTGGGCAGGCACCTAATCACTGTGGATGATGATCCAAAGCTCTCCCCGGGCAAGGACCAATGCGCTGGAACTCATTTCATGTGTTCTCAACTCCCCTGATTGAAGAAGGTTACTGGGTGTAATCTATTCAGGCCGCAAAACCTCCCAAGCCTAGTCTAGTGTGGCTGCAAGCTGGGCACATCCTCGACCCCTGGGAGCTCTGATCTTAGAGTCTCCTGGGGTTTGGGATGGTGAGAAAGAACTTACCTCTCCAGGAAGCAAAGTTCCCGGGATTGAAAGAAGGTCACTGGGCATGGCCCAGGCAGGCCTGAACCCTGGTGAGCCCAGTCTAATGTGGCTGCAAGCTGGGCGTGTCCTTGACCACTGAGAGCGATGATCTTAAACTCTCTGGGGGCTTGGGATGGTGAGAAGGAACTTACCCTGGCAGGTAGCCCAAACAAGCATTCTATAGGCATGTATGGAAATGCCACAGAGAATCTTGCTAATCTGTACAATTGATATGAATTATGAATTATGATTTTAAGATGATAGTAGTAAAGGCCAGGTGTTTGGTTCAGTGGCTTAAGCACCTGCCTGGTGAGTGCAAGGTCATGAGTTTGATCACTGGGAAAAAATTACAGTGCTTTAAATGTTATATTTAGTATAAAAAAGAAAGGTTAGTAACTGTACTGGATCGAATAGTGTTCCGCCAAAATTCACATCTTCCCACAACTTCAAGTTGTGACCTGATTTAGAAGACACAGTCTTGCAGACATAGTTAGGTTTTTAAAGGTCTCAAGATGAAATCATCCTAGGTTTATGGTGTTTTTATAAGAGATAATAGATGGAAATTTTGGTTCACAGAGATATAGAGAAGGTGATTTGAAGATTGAAGCTGAGACTGAAGTAGTGCTACTATAGCAGACAAGGAGTGTGATGAGCCACCAAGATCCATAAAAGATAAAGAAGCGTTTTCCCATAGAGCCTTGGAAAGAAGGGCAGCCCTGCCAGCACCTTTGTTTTATGCTGGTGGTCTTTGGAACTGTGATGGAATAAGTTTCTGTCGCTTTATGCTACCAAAATAATGGCAGCCCTGGAAACTAAGACAGCAAACTTAGGTCCTTCCATAACTTTTCTTTGGCTAGTTTATTAATTCATTAAACCCAGTGGCCATTTATGCAAATGAAGAGACACTGAAAATGCATACATATGCAGAAAAGAGTGTAATGCTTTATTCACAACTTCTTTGTTGTTGTGGCAGACCGGCACACTGTATGTGGGGTCAGTGGTCTGGATGTTGATCTTTATTCTACCCTGTTCACTATGACTTTGTGTGACTTTTACTTTTTCTTCAGTCATGTTTGTCTTTTTGTACATCGAAACAAGTTTTTTTGGGTCTTTTCAACTCAGCAACTCTAAGGTTATTTTCCTCAAGATAGGGACACATGCTTTGAAGAACTGCACTCACTGGGCAGCAGTAGACAGTATTAAGAATTGAGGAGAAAAAAAAAAACCCGTATAATGACAGTTTAAGCAGAAACACTACACTGTGGGCGAAATTATACATGGTTACCATGTCTCAATTACTGTGTTGTATTGAGGCCAGTATGGTTAAAACACACAATATAACTCACTTTTAAGTAGATGTCCTTTGTTTCTCTGACTGCGTGAGCTGGAAATCACAAAATGAAGGATTAATTAAAAAGTGCTGTGTTATTCATTATATATGAGTAGGAGCTGAATTCTTTGATAGGAGGGGCTCTTTCCACAGATGCCCACGTTCATATCACCCCTACAGTACTAAAAATGGAATATTGAGTCAGTGTGACCTGGAGTCCCATTTGGGCGTTTATCTTTGGGAGACCCTTTGATATTTGGCAGTGTGTTTTCATTCTCTGAGATGTCATCTCCTTTATGTGGGCCTTTCATGTCTTTAGACAGAAAGTTAGTAGAATGGAAGGGTCTTGCAAACTCATTTACTTTCCTCTCCTTGCAATCAGGCATTGGGGAGAGCCAGGGAAGAGTGAAGAAGTGACTCACCCAAGGCAGCATCCTCATTTTCAAAGGCAAGACTCCACCCCCTGTGCCTTGATTTTAGTCTTAGTGTAGGTGTCTACTTTGTTATTGTGCTTGGGTATTTTATTCACCAGGTTGCTTTTTATTTTATTGCCTTAATGGAAGTGTAAGTCTTTTACAGTTTGAATCAGCCTTCTTTCCTCCTTGTATCTCCTCTCTCCCCTTGTGCAAACTCAAGCATAAGCTCACACACTTAGACCTGCCTTCCTTCAGAACTGTTGGGATGGAAAGTAGTGCGTTGTGCTGCTTCTGTGTTGCCCAGGGGAAGCTCAGTTGAGTTTTGAATTGGGTCCACACTTGCGCTTGGTGGGGGGTTGGGTAGAAGTTAGGTCATTAGGGGACCAGTGTGGCTGCACACTTTCTTCAGGGTGGAGTGTGGGTGACAGCCCGTTGATGTACATCTTTTAGCTGGTCATTATCCTCGGGGATGGAATCTGAGCAGACGAGATTGGCGAAGCTTTCTTTGGAGACTGTTAGAAGGCACGCCCATGGGGATGTAAGGCAGAAGGAGAGGCAGGGAGGCAGAAGCCACGGTAATCCATCCTTCCTTTATCCGCCCTCCTGTTCGCCCTCACCCTTTTGCTGTCTTTCTCTTCCCCTTGCTTCCCCTGCGCCTCCCCTTCTCTCTGAGATTCCTTCTTTTCTCTGCTGGAAACCTTAAAGAATAAAAGGCTACTTTAGTGTTTGGTGAAACCACCACAGACCTAAAGCCTTGCAGCGCTGTGTTCTGAGGAGCCCCAGCACAACCGCGTGCTCAGCACCAGGCAGCAAAGAGGGAGAAGAGGAGGGGACAACGGGAGGGGTAGGGGGGGGAGACAGGGAGAGGGAGAGAGAGACACACACACCGAGAGAGAGAGAGAGAGAGAGAGAGAGAGAGAGAGAGAGAGAGAGAGAGAGAGAGAGAGAGAGGAGGGCGGGAGAGAGCGTGAGCGCGCGCTAGCTAGCAGCAGAGCTGAGACAGACCGAAGGGACCTGGAGAGAGATCCAGAGAGAGACAGAGAGACAGACAGAGAGCGAGCGAGAGAGAAGCTGAGCTCTGTCAGGGCTCAGTCTCCAACTTGTTTCACTCCATTCAACCTCCTCTCCTTGGGCTTCGGGGCAGTGACTCTGGCGCTTGGTAAGAGACCTCGATGGTGCTTCTTCCCCCTCCCCCAGGCTCAGATCTCCTTCATCGGTAGCCTCTCTCCCCAGGCTGAGAGTCTCCTTGGGTTGGTCGGGAGGCGGCACCTGGGCCGGGAGGCACTGGGGGGAAGCCTGGCTTAGGGAAGGGGGGTTGCATGAGGCGGTGTGGGCGCGATTTGCTTCATTGTCAGTGAATTGTTTTGTTTCTCTTCGGAAGCAGGTCGGCATTGACCTTGCAAATTGCTTAGGGGGCCAGGCAGCTGCTGCAGAAAGCCACAGAGTGGCCCCTAGCCAGAGCAGACAGCACTGTCATGACCCCCCAGACAGCCCTGGGCGCCGAGGATGGGGTAATGGCTGGAGCTTCCTGCCTCCTTTAACTCTTTCTCTGCAGCTGCAGCTCACTGCTGGAAATAAGAAAGGAAGAAAAGACCGTGCAGCCCCTTCCTCCATCTCCCCATTTCCTTCCCCAGAGGCCAGTGAGTAGAAAGTTGTAAATAACTGCTTCCTTTGAAGCAGGTAGAGACCTCCTCTCTTCCTTTAAGACTGCTGTTGGGCTGGGCCTGAGTTCCTCCACAAACTTGGAAGCATTTTGTGGCTCCTGTGAGGGAAGCCCAACGATAACCTACCTGAGTCTCAGGTAGCTGAACTGCCCACCTGGCCCAGGCCAGGCATTCACACATCATGTGCCCTCCCACTGGTGGGCATAGTGTTAGGTCCAGCGGTGTCCTTGGGAGAGAGAAAACACCTGATGGTGTGTCTAGAACTGGCTTTCCAGTGTGTTGCTTCTCTGGCTGTGTCTGCGGGTGGCAGAGGCAGGAGGATTGGGGGAGGGGTGGCTGGTGGTTGGAGAGAACGGGGAGAAGCCGGGTCCAGTCCCCCCCCCCCCCCCCCCGACGTTGGCGCTTATTGAAGGTTCACAGGTTCTGGTTTTCTGGAGCTATGGCCAGGGCTGACTGAAGCTGTTGTAGCCCTTCTGAGCCCATAGGGGAAGGGACGTGGCTGTTTCAGAGGGGCTTCCTGGGTTAGTGGCACTGCCATGCCTGCAACAATTAGAGCATCAATAATACTGATTGCTAACAGTTTTGAGCATTTGATATGTGTTGGACCTTGGGCTGAGGGTTTAATGTGTATTATTTCACAGAATGTTTACATCAACTTTAGCAAAGAAGACGTTACTGTTGTCTTTGGTTTACTGATGAGGAAACTGAGGCACAGTGCGGTGAAGTAATATGTTCAGGATTACAGAGCAATAAATATCTTAACTGGAAACTGAAACACAAGAGCCCTGACTCTGGAGCCGCTGGCCTTAAGCTTCAAGTCTTACTGACTCCTCAGAGAGAATTCTGCACCCTTTTCTAATAGGCAAGTGTAGGGGCACCAGGCATGCTGCTGCTTAGTAAGATTTTTTGGAAAGCAAAGCTCTGTCCTCTGTGCGGGGTAACAGGAACTTGGAGTGGGCAGGTGGTTTGGCCTTTGTGTGGCAAACCTCACCTGGGCTTCTTGGCGAGGCTCCCCATAACACTTCTCCTGGCCATTTCCTTTGGAAATGATGTCTGGAAGAATTTTGTTTTTCCATTTTTCTAGCCACATCTATTTTACATACAGGCTCAAATTGTACCTTTTAGATATAGCTCTTGCCTTTGTTTCCCAAAAGCTTGGAGTCACCCTGTACTGCAAATTTTACTGCACTCAGAGCTTGGATCTGGAAAGATCTAAAAGTCATTAAGCTTTACTTCTCTACTCCCTTCTGGAATTTGTCCTAAACTTCCAGTTTGTTGACTGATTTCTATTTGAATTCCCTGGAGGGGCTCTTTGTGTCTTTGTGCAACTCTGATTGTGAGAAAGTAATTTCCATTACAAGCCAGCATGTATCTCCCAGTAACTTCCACTCATTGGTTCTCAGGGAATATCTAGAGCAGATTTGCTTATTCTCATTTGCTTACTTCAGTTACTTGAACACTGCAGTCATATCCCCCTCTCTCAAGATTCAGGTGTGACAAGATCACAAAGTGAGGGATCATCATTTCTCTATTCTGAGAACTAGAGTTTTACTAATATGGCTTAATATCCCACTTGTTTGTCAGCTGCAAATTGATGTTCCTGAGCTTTCCGAAGCAGCCCTGATAAAGTGTGTTCTCCTCTTTGGAAGAGCTTGATAGGTGATGTCATCTGGACTGCTGGGAACAAAGAAGGTCCCTTTTGTGCTCCAAAAGCCCAGCCTCAGTTGGTGTTAGTCCTTCTAACACCCTGGGATGCCCGGATGGCGGCTGACAACAGGCATGGAGGAAGATTCCAGAGGCTGTGATTAAAAGCAATCTGAAAAACAAGAAATGCTGAGGACTCCAGGCTCATAAGGATGTGGGTAGTAGAAGAAAAGCTGGTTTCATCAGAAAGTATTTCAGAAACAAAGGCATCACGAAGGGGTGGTACTCAGTGGGGTTGATAGTGAAGGAGAGAACAGGCAGTGTACTGGAGCCAAGCGCACACTTGGATGTTAGCCTGGGCACAGCAAACCTGGTTTCTTCCTGGCATTAACTCTGACTCATGACTTCCCCTCCATGAGCCTCGGCTCTTCCATCTACAAAATGGTGAGGCAGGCTGATCTTCAAGGTTCATTTAGTTCTGACGTTTTCTATCTAAAGTCAGCCATAAAATTCCACGGTTATACTGGGCTTTAGAAGTCATCTGAGTGCCTCTCAAACCTCAATATGCACACGTACTCCTTGGAATATTGGTAAAATGCTCGTTCAGATTTGAAGGTCTAGGAGTGGAGGAGCAGAGCATTTGTACTTTCTCGAGATGCAAAGTGATCCTCAAACTGCTGTGGTACAGATGCCGCCTCCAGCAGAATGGCTCTGGTGTAGTGCTTGTCAAATTGTCTTGGCAAAGGATCAATTTCCCCTAGTGGTCACAGACTTACTTTAGTAAAATATATTAACTACATGCAAATTACTAGAAAATGAAAGAAAATACATAAAAAAACACAAGCCCACATTTTTATTAATAGAATCCACAGACAAAATTATTTTTTGAATTCCTATAATATTTTGTAAGTTCTTACTGTCAATTTATTCACTTAGGTCTTGACTGCATGGTAAGATAAGGCCCAGGGTGCTTCCTCCATTACCTCCGTTACCTCTCCCAGGTGATATTTCACTCTCAGATTCAGTGTCTCCTTTGATGGAGCCTTTAATGCCTTTAATTATATTACTCAGATATCATGGCTACCAAAAGTTTTTGCATTCCAAGCAGGAAGAGGGCCTACCAACTTCAGTTACTGTGTGATTACCCAGTTGCCTGTTGTATGATGTAGACTAGGTGCTCAGGGAGTATTTGGTAACTAAATGAAGCAGCCATTTGGTGTTACTTAGGAGGCCCACATGCGTAAAGGAGGATGAGTTTGGCTTCCTTCCTGTATTGAAGAGGCAGCCTTCGTTCTGTTCTATGCATTTCTTATGGTGAATAAAAGGCCAGTTTGACTATTAAGAACAGCTACTTGGCATCCCGTTTTTACTTTGAAAAGATTTCAGGAAGCCAGGCAAAGATTTTACACATTCCAGGTTCCAAGTCTTTACATTTAGCTTAGATGTTCATCACTGCAGGAGCGTGACGTGTTGTTATTATTTTTCACTGATGTGTTAAGTATTATGCAGAGGGTACAAATGTGGGCAAAACAGACATGGTGCCTGCTTGATTGAGTTTTATAGTTTGGTGAAAGTCTAGGCTGTTTATCCTGTCAGCCATGTCAATTCAGCCATTGATAAACGCCCTAAAGAAAATGGTGGGGGAGGGGTATGAAAATGTATTACAGAGGAAAGTGACCTAGGCTGGGGTTTAAGTAAAGCTCCCTTGACGAATATCATATTGAAGCTGAATAATGTGGGGTTGACACGGTGGGGACAGAGGTGGCAGAGTAGTTTTCTAGATGGAAAAAAACATAGTGAATGCAAGCAAAGGAACACAAATTGGTGTAATTAGAGTGGTACATTGTAAAGATTTCAGTCTTCTAGAAATGTAGAGATTGAAGAGAAGATTGAAAGCAAGGTGGCTGCCGTGCCCTATGCTGAATCCTTTCAGTGTGAAGCTTGCTAAGTGCCTACCATGAGCGAAGACCAAGGTGGGAGGTAGAAAATGATGAGGAGTTACCTCTACCCTCTAAGGTGACGCAGTGGAGTGGGAAGGAGAAGACATGCAAACAGAATTACAGATGTAGGAGGATGAGACCCATACTGTTAACAAGAGGCGAAGGACTTCTAGGAGATCTAACACAGATTCCTGGAAGTGGCATTTGTGCTGAGCTTTGAGATTATACAAACTGGACGTGCGAAGTTGGAGAATGGAATGACATTCTGGATGGAGGCCAATCGGTGTGATAAAATACAGCGTGTGAGAGATGTTTGGCCAGACAGGTGGAGAATTTGACTGTGAATAATATTCAAGCGTAGCTTGGGAACATAGGACTATGTATGCAAAAGAGATGAACTCTATCGTTTTGTGAGTGAACAAACTGATCCTGAGAGGGTGAGTGACTTGATTTGCTGAAATTCACACAAGGGAACAAAGGTAAAACTATGGGAAGTGAAGGCAGAAAAGAGAAAAAGAGACATGGAAGGAAAATTAGAGAGCACAGTATGAAAGTGCCCAGAGAAGAGAGGCCTCTTCCATTTGTTGACAAATAACTTAGTGAATAAACGTGTTTCTGTAGGCATAGAAAATGTAAAGAAGAGGAGGATCGATGTTGCTGCCGTCTTGGAGCTCCTGGCTTAGACGGAAGAGGAGCATTATTTTACCCACTGCCTATCTGTACAGTTGGAAATTGTGATTCCTGTGTAGAGGAAACTGTGCTGCTTTAAGAAGAAAGGTGTGATCATCATTACAGGGGTTTGCAGCAGAGTTGAGTACTGACAGACGGCACCTAATTTCAGACAGTCTTTCCCACTCTGATGCTCATGGTACTTTGGAACAATTAAGATGGATGATACCTATCTATTTTGCAGACGTTTGGCAGATGATCATGAGCAAGTGGTAAGGAGAGGTAAAGGGCCCTGGGGCTCAGAGCCACAGAAGCACAGGCTTACCTGAAAACCAGGTGTGTGTCACCAGCTCGGCTAACATGCTCAGTGAGCCAGAATCTTCTTCAGGTTCCTCCACTCCATCCATTCTGTAACTTACAGTTTATGTAAATATAAAATGAAGGGGTTTGGACCAAGTTTAGATGATTTACAAAGACCTTCCTAGGTATGAGGCTGTGTAGTTCATGCTCTGATCTAGGCTACATCCACATTATCCTGGGTAGGCAGATCAAGTTCAGTCAATTATTTAAACAACTCTAAGGACTTTGTACAGATCTCTCAAGGCTGTCTACCTTGAAAGTATTCAGAGGGGTTGGAAAAAGATTACCAGAAGGCCTCTTTCTCGTACCTTTTCTGTGATGGCTGAAATTGTGACAGTCCTGAGAGCTAAAGAAAAAGCTGGCTATGATCTAAAATCTGTAGTAAAGGTAGGTGTTAGATGATATTTCCTCTACTGCTGCTTTGAAATAAACAAAAGCCAGGGAGAATAGCATAGTGCAGGATGCTGTGAAATACAAGAGAGGTGATTATTTTATATATGCTGAAATGTAACAACCCAGGCAGTCTCTTCCGAGGGTGAAAGATACGTGGTAAAGGAGATAATTTTCAGTAATAGAAAAGCATTTTTGGATGTAAAGCATGATTTAAAAGTTATTGTTGCTTATACACAGTATGTCTCTTTACTATGCACAGAGGGAAGAGTAAACATCTCCAGGATGTATATTTTGAAGGGTGCTTTTTACTTTGAAATTGTTTCTTAAAAGGAATGAGTACTGCATAGCATGTTTGAAAGGAAGGGAGCTAGATGGAGATGGAATTGTGTAAATGATCATAGCACGAAATAACTTTTCAGAATAGTACAAGAGCAACTCAGAAATTGGCAGGGTCCTTAGTGATCATATAATGCCAGTCTTATCACTCAGTACATATGGTCACCCATTTGCAGTATGAATGGTTCCAGAAAAGGTTGTTTAACACTACCTGATTAACATGCGCTTGCAATTCTTAGCGAGTTATTCTTCACACTGACCTGAAATCTATCTTCGGAATCCAATCTATTGCTCTCACTTTTTAGAGCAGCCACAATGCTGAGTAATTCCTATCTGCCTTTCCTGTGATAACCATTCAAACGTTTCATATGGTTGGCTCTTTATACTTTTTCGCTAACCTGTATATTCTCAGTTTTTCAACATATAGACTATATTTTTTAGTACTTTTATAGCACATACTTTAGATTTCAGTATTTCTTCTAGTATATGATGGCCAAACTTGAACCCAATACTCTAGACACAGCTGGGTAGCACGATTTAAAAATATCTGTACATTTTTCAAGTTACAATGACTATAAAGTATACTTTTAAATATTTTTATGATCTTAAAAATAAAATAGTACCATAGAAAATTTGGGAAATTAAGAGAAGTTAACCTAAACACCTCTGAACCCCTATCCAGATATATTTCCTTCCAAATGAATTTCCATGTTTATATAATTGGGATCATACCATATATACTATCTTACCTATGCTTTGCATTAGTGTTATACTGTGAACATTTTCACATGTCATTAAGCAGGTTGCAAACCACTTCTAACTGCGACATGATTTTCAATTGTACAATGTAGCTGACAGGTCTTGTATTGGTTGTTTCAATTCTTTTTTAAATTGTGAGTTATTGTTAATAACCTTGTTCATAATGGATAAATCTTTGTTCTTTGAGCCTCATATATTACCCTGGTGGGGTCGCTTACAGTGCAAATCTGTCTTCCTTACATTCACCCATCTGTTGTCCAGCTTTCTCCCCCACCACTGTTGTCTGTACCATCACTGAACAGACTGCTTATTTATGGTCTGGTCCTCGAGTCCAAGAATTTGTCCCTATTTTGTTCACTGTTACATTTCCTAATACTTAAAAAATGCCTGACACATTGTCCATCCCTACTAAATATTTGTTTAATTAAGTATTACGAAGCGATTTCCTCAGAGGCATTACTAGACCTAAGGATATGACCTTTTCAGAGGCTCTTGATTCATATGTGAAATTGTTCCACTTGATAAGGATGACAATTTCTCTCCATACACCTATGCTGGTGATGGCTATTGCCATTCTTACAACTTATTTTTGCCATTCTGATGAGTAAAAACTAGTATCTCATTGTTTTAATATCTGTTCTTTATTATAGTGAAGGTGAGTGTATTTTATGTTTCTCAATCACTTTGTTTTTTCATGAATATCTACTTTAATCTTTGATGTCTAAACTTGAACCTAGTACTATGCATGTGGCTGGCCAATATCTCCACTGTACATTTTTTCTGCTGAGAGTGTATATGTTCTATACTCGTTTTATGGGCAACATGTGAGTTTAGTAGCCATTAGAATTTTTCTTTTGTCCAGGGTGTGGAAAATATTTTCCCTATTTTCCTTTTAAGTTAAGCTTTATGCATAGAAATCTTAATTTTTATGTGGTTATATCCATCTTTTCATTTGTAATTTCTTCTGATGAATCCGTGCTTAAGTTCTTCATTCAAATTGGGTAAGAGATTGCTCATGCGTAATGCTACTGGAATTTATTTTGCTGTATGGTATGAGGTAGTTTTCTAAATTATTTTCCCGTTCAATTGTTTCAGAGCATCAAATAGTAAATAATTCATTCTTTTTCACTTTTGTGTAGCATAGATAAATTGTTGTGTATTGTAGTTAGTTTTTGTATTTTATCTCTTTTCCATTTCCTTAGTCTGTCTCTTCTTGTCCTAGTTACAAAGTTTAATTCTAGCTTTTAAATAACTTTTATTACCTTGGCTCTTCTACTTACTAGCTGTGTGGTCTCACCAAGTCTCAATTTGTTCATTTGTATCAAATACAACACAGCAGTAGCATGTTTATTCTATCTATAATTTTAATTTTGTGAAAGAAGTATTTCTACTGTTATGGAAATTCATATTGTTAATTTTAGCTTTTATTTCTGTCCATTACTCAAATTTATTCTTATAAATTTGTGGGTATAGGTTTGTTCTCTTGATTTTTAACATTTTTAAATTCTGATGACTTAGATATAGAAAGTCAGAGAAGCACTGAAATCAATGAACAATAACTACCATGTTAGCATTGTTATTTTTGCTTTCCATGGTTTAATATGTGCAAAATTTTCCAGATACAGTTTGGCTTCTTTTGTGTGTAGCCCAGGGTTTTGCCTTCCTGCATCCATCCAGATAAAACAATCAGAGCCTCAAATTTCCTTAACTTCCTATTTTGTCCTTTCTTTTTTTACTGATATGCAAGATTCTTTAAATACCCTGGATATTCATTATTGACCTGTTAAATGTTGCATATGTCCACTTTTAGTACATTGCTTGGCTTTCTATTTTGCTTGTATTTTTCTTTTATTATAGAGGCTTTGAATTCTGATATCAAGTTGCTCAGTCTTTTCTTTCATGAATAGTGCTTTTGGTTCTGTGTTTGAGGAATATTCTTTACTCCATAATCATAAAAATTGGTTTCCAAATTTTCTTTGAAAGGCTTCAAATTTGTTCCTTTACACTTAGTTCTTGAATCCATCTGGACTTTATTTTTGAATGCAATGTGAGATGTGGATGAATTTTTCTATCAAAAATACCATTTGTTTCAATACCATATATTACCATATATATATATATATATATATATATATATATATATATATATATACTGAGAATGCAAACTCTGCCATGTCTGCTGGTTCCTGTACGTGCTTGAGGCTATTTCGTGGCTCGCTGTGTGTCTACACTTGTGATGATTTACGTACGATGCTGCCCAGTGCAGCTTGCTACTGACAGGGTCAGATTACTGTTTACTGTCTACTCTCACTCACACTCATAATATTTTTCTTGCTCTTTTTTAATTACCTTAATTACTTTGGCCCTTTGCTCTCATCCTGAGTTTAGAAAAAGATTGTCAGATTCCAGTAAAATTATCTTGGTTTTCGTGGAATTATAGAGTGAGCCTGTAGAATGATTTAGAGAAGAACTGACATCTTTTTGATGGAGTGACTTTTTGTTTTGACAGCTCTTCATAGAGGTTTGTAATATTATTAATTACATATCAGGCTTATTCCTAGTTGCATATTATTTTTAGTGAGGTTTATTAACATTTAACTGACATAAAATAAAATTTGTTATATTCTATGAAATGTACAGTTTGTGTTTTGACAAATGCATATGATCAGGTGACTATTGCTGTCACCAACACAATATCGATACGGACAGTGTCTTTCACCTTGAGATGTCCCCTTGTGCCCTTTAGCAGCCCAAGCATCCCCGACTTACAGCCCTACAGTTCTCTTTTACAATCCTTAATCTTTTGCTTCTCGCAGGATACCACATAAACAGAATTACGTAGTGTGCAGGTTTTTGTCTCTGACTGTTATATACTAAGGGCATACTTTTGAGATTCAGTCATGTTTGTTTTTCATGTGGTTGATTTGTTTACCTACTCAAATTGATGGACATTTGAGTTGTTTCCATTTTGTCTGTTATATACAATGCAGTTATGGTGCTATAATAAATATTACTGTGCAAGTTTTTGTTTACAAATATGTTTTCATTTTTATCAAGTTAAATACCTAGCAGGGGAATTTGCAGGTATATACGAAGTAAATGTCTCACTGTATAAGAATGTGAGGCCCTTCTCCAAATAAACCATCCAATTTTGCATGTCTGCTAGCACCTTGCAAGAGTCTCAGTGGCTCAGTATCTTCCTCAGCACTTGGTACTTTCAATATTTTTTTAATACCTCATAAATTTTATTGTAGAAGAGTTTTGGATTTAAAAAGACATTGACCAGAAAGCCCAGAGAGTTGCCATATAGTGATCCCCTTGACTCCCCTGTTCCTAACATTTTGGGTTAATGCAGTACTGTTGTTGCCGTGCTAAGCTGACATGGGTGTGTGATTATTAAAGAGGCCCATGGTTTGCATCGCCGTTTGTGCATAGTGGCAGTTAGTGTGATTTATTGGCATTCGGGCCTAACTTGTTTGTTTCCTACACTTCTATTTGGATAAATGTATAATGGTTGATAGTCACCATTATTTTACACTGTAGTATTGTTTCCTACCCCTAAAAGTCTCCTGTGGTCCATTTCTTCATCTGTCCCACCAACCTGGAACACTGGCAAGCACTGCTGGGTTTTTTAAATTTCTCTGGAATTTTGCTTTTTCCAGAATGTCATCTAGCTGGAATGTTAACAATGTGTAGCTTTTCAGATTGCTTCCCTTCATTTAGCAGTATGGATTTAAGATGCCTCTATGTCTTTTTGTGGCCTGATATGTCATTTCATTGATAGGGTTAGATGATTGTCCTATTTATTGTGCTTTCATGATAATTCTTGAAGTTTATCACTGAAAATATGCCATTATATGGGTGTATCACAGATAGGTTATCTTGGTTGCTTTTAAGTCTTGGCAGTTTTGAATAGAGCTGTTGTCAACATTTATGTGGAAGCTTTGCATTGATATAAATTTTCATCTCCTCTGGGAAAATACACGAAATTCAGTTGTTGGATCATATGGTAAGGTTTTGTTCAGACACGTCCTGTCTTCCAAAGCAGTTGCATCATTTTGCATTCCTGTCATCCATAAATGAGCATCTTTTCTTCCACGTGTGTTCCAGCATTTGATATCATCAGCATTTTGACTTCTAGCCATTTAGTAGACACTATCTCAGTTTTTTAAACTGCAACCCCAACAATAACATACAATGTTGACCACATTTTCATATATTTTTTGCCTTTGGTAATGTCTGTTCAGCTCTCTTCTCTAACACTATTGCTTGTATTCTGCTTGTAGAATTTTAATAATTCTTTGTATAGTTTGTATATAAGTTCTATATCAAATACGTGTTTTACAAATATTTTCTCTCAGTGTTTTGCTTGTATTTTCATTTTTAAACTGTTTTTAATGAAGTCCAAATTCTAAGGTTTTACTTCGATGGATCAGGCTTTCTTTCTTCCTATGTTATAGTCTAAGACAGTGATGGTGAACCTTTTAGAGCTTTCAATAATACATACAACCCTCTGCGACACGTGTTCCACAGATTATTGACCTAAAAGATTTTTAGTGTTGCATATTGCTATGTGTGATCCACTTAGAGTTTTTCTGTGAAAGGTGTCAGAGCTGTGTCTCAGCTCTCTCTCTCTCTCTCTCTCTCTCTCTCTCTCTCTCTCTTTTAACTTTTTACATGTTATTGTTGCATGGTGATTGCAGCACCGTTTGTGGAGAGACTATCTCTTGCCATTATTTTGCTCTTACTCTTCTGTTAAAGATCAGTTGACTGTATAGATTCATTTCTGGGCCTTCTATTCTGTTCTATTGATCTGTTTGTTCTTTCAGCGACACCACACTGTCCTATTTGTTGTAGCTTCAGAGGGCACATTGTTTGAAGGCATACCATATCAGTACTCCAACTTCGTTATTCTTCTTTGGCATTGTATCGATTATCATGGATCTTTGCCTCCCCATGCAATTTTAAAATCAATTCTTTCCTTAAGGTAACTTGCTGGGATTTTGATTGGGATTGTATTGGTCATACAGATCAATACTGAGTCTTCTTATCCAAAACAGTACTGACTCTTTCTGTGAACATGAAATATATTTAAATATTTTTACCAGTTTAATGTTATCTTTATATAGATTATATACGTATTTTGCTAGATGTATACCTAAAGTTTCTGTTTGGACACTGGTGTATTTGTATCTTGTCAGTCTTTCTAGTTGGTAGTTCTTGCAGTTTCATTTGTGTTTCCTTAAAACTCATGTTAGCTATCTTCTCATATGCTTAATTAGCCATCTCTGTATTTTTTGTAGAATTGTTCATTTAAATCACTTATGTGGGTTATTTTTACTGAATACATAATATATTCCTTTAAAAGACATGGGTTTTTAAACTGTTTTATGCATTTAATGAGCTTGCTATTACGAATTGTATCTTTTGTATTCTAAAAAGTCTGCTTTAAGTGTGAAATGATCCTTATGTTGATTTATGTCTTAAGTTTAGGTTTACTAGGTTTAGATGAAGTTTTCTAACACCACTTGTTGACAAGACTATCTTTTGCCTATTGAATTACTTTGGCACCTTTGTCCAAAATCAATTGACCATATACATGTAGATCTACTTCTGTAATCTGTTCTGTCTCTTTGATTTATCTATGTAACTTTGAGACAATACTACACTGCATTAATTACAGTAGTTCATCAGTTCCCAAATTGGGGAAGTTTTTGTCTCAGGGAATATTGGGAAATGTTTTGTAGACATTTTGGTTGTCACAACTGTAAGAGAATACTGTTGGTATCATCTAGTAGGTAGGGAACAGAGAACTATCCCATGGAAAAGCATTGCAATCCCCTCAATTTTAATAATGTTGAGGTTGAGAGACTTAGCTATAGCATTATCTTAAAATTTAGAATGTGGTATTATGACTCTTGTAATTTTGTTCTTCTTCTAAAAATTATTTTTGCTTACCCTAAATCACTTGTATAAATTGATGGATTGGTGTACTAATCACTTACCAGTCCAATTATTTAAATACAGGATGAGCAAAAAGTGCATATTTTTTTGTTAATTTTTAAAGGATAACAGGAAATATAAAACTGACAATTTTATCAAATTCATTCAGTAATTTTTCTTTGCGTGGTATATCTTAAAACATTCAATGCACAATGTACTGTTATAATCTGGACAGAAGTATCTAGTCTCTTTCTGAATCCTTTTTATACTATTGTCTGTCTCTAAACAGTTTACATTATTGTGTTGGCTTTCCTTTTATCATGTGGGTGGTGTAATTTCAATAAAATGTCTACCCAGTGAAAGTAATGGTGAAGGCATTGATGATGGACACTCTGGTTAGTAATTTGCTATCCCATAATTAGTAATTATTTGGTGTATTAGACATAATTGAAATTGTAAATGAGTTTATGAATCCCCTGCTTTTGAATCAATACCAAACTACTTCCATATTGTTTGGTCCAGGAGGTACATAAAGATTTTACAGTAATATTCCCCTCAATTTTTGATGAGAGGATAGCTTGTTAGAAGTTGGTCAACTCTGTAAACACTACCCTAGAATTATTATAGTCATTGACCACTATTGGAAATTTTTAGTTTCGTTTCTTCTTTCAAATTCTGTCATTCCTGTATTAAGAATAGTTGACAATAAAGCGACGTCTTTTTTGTCTTTCTGTTTCGTTTCTCTCCCCTTTCCGCTTTTCCTCTCTGATCTGCTAATGTTTCTCCCTTTTTCAGTTTTCTTCTTTGGCAGATCTTTTGGTGCTCAGCCCTGTTCAGTCTCAGTGACTTAAATGTGTCCACTCTGTGTTGCAAAAGAACATCCCCGAGTTCGTGAGAAGCATAAAAATTATACCTTATTTGTTCTTAGGATGAGTTTTTCATAAAGTGTAGATTTTTACAGAATTATAGATTATCACAAGTAAATATAGAGTAGTATAAAAAAATAACCAGAACTTATTGTTAATTTTACTAGAAACAAATATCAAAGGCAATACAATGTTCTAAATAAAAAAGGTATGCAAAAATAGATGATATAAGACAAATACGCAGATGTATAGGTATATTTCTTGCAAATGAGAATGACTGATTGAAATAGAACCTACTCAAGTGATGCTTGGGATAGTCAGAATATAAAACACACACTACTCAAGTGATGCTCAGGTTAAGCTGTTGTGTTTAATCTCACCTCCGATCCAACCAAAACTTTTAAAGGAATTGGATTAATTCTCTAAATCCATTTTGGAAGAAACAATTTCTTATTTTAAGACTGCGGATACATTAATATAGTATCTTTTTCATTGTTTATTTCTTCTTTAAAATTTTCAACAGTGTTTTACAGTTTTCACTCCATAATTTTTGCATATGTTTTGTTAACTGTATCATAAGTATTACATATTTTGACAGATAACAACTATTTGTTGTATAGAACATATTTTGAAGCATGTATACATTATGGCATGATTAATCCAGCCAGTCAACAAATGTATTACTTTACATAGATATCATTTTTGTGGTCAGAGCACCTAACATCTACTCTCTTTCATTTTTCAAGAATACAGTTTATCATTAACTATAGTCATGAGACTGTGCAAAAGATCTCTTGAGTTTACTCCTCCTATCTAACTGTAATTATGTACTTTGATTAACATCTCCTTAACTGCCCCTTTAATCACTTCAGCCTGTAGTAAATGCATTATTTTACTGCTATGAGACCAACTTTTATAGATTTCACACATAATGAAATCATAGAGTACTTACCTTTATATGCTTAGCTTATTTCATTTAAGACAATGTCTTCAAGGCTCGCCTATGTTCCCGCCTTTTTATGGCTTAATAGAATTCCATGGGGTGTATAAGCCACATTTTCCTCATGCGTTCATCAGTTTATGGACACTCAGGCTAAATACATTCCTTAGCTGCTGTGGATAGTGATACAATGAAAACGTCAGTGCACGTGTCTCTTTTACATACCAATTTCACTTCCTTCGGATAGATGCATAGTAGTGGGATTTCTAGGTCATATGGTTGTTCCAGTTTTAATTTTTGGAGAACCTCCTTACTATTTTTTATAGTGGTTGTACTAATTGACATTCTTACCAACATTGTCTCCGTATCTTCATCAACACTTGTTATCTTTTTTCTTTTTGATAATAATATTCTTTGTTTTCTTTTTGGTGCCAGGGATTGAAGTCACAACCTTGCGTTTGCCAAGCAGGCACTTACATCACTGAGCTAAATCCTCAGCCCCAAATGACAATAATATTCTTATTAAAGTTTGATGATAATATTTCATTGTGGTTTTGATTTGCATTTTCCTGGTGATTAGTGGTATTCAAGATCTGGAAAAGTTTCAGCTTGACCTAAGAAGAAAGAGGAAAAAGTGTATATGTATGCAGCCCAGGAACTGCTTACTGAAGGTATTAGCATGAGTGAAAAAGTCAGCTGCTTTACCTCAGGACAATGAGGAAGAACCCTGGAAGAAACCTCGGGAATCCGTGAGGTCACCTCGTCTGTCACAGAGTCCCATGAAGGCAGAATCATTCTGGGAAACAGGCATAGTGTACTCTGCAAGGGCTCATTTCCCAGAGCCACGTTAGGAGTTTGCTCTGTGGTGGATAAGCATGCTATGGTTGCTTCAGACATGGTTCAAACAGGGGCAGGCATGCCTCACCTCACTTAAGGGACCAAATGACATGGTGCTGATTCTGCAGGGGTGCAGAAAGCAAGACATACGGGTTCATGATGACTTCTCCAAGATTTTTTTTATTAAGAACTTTTTTATTTAAAGAAAAACAACAAAACAGAAAAAGGGGAGAAATAATACATAATTTCAAAAAGTAAACAGTAAGAAATCACTAGTTGATAACTACATATTTTCCTCTTACAAATAGTTGTTCAAGTTAAAAAAGTGAAGCATACAAAGTGGACATTTAAACAGTGAGACTGCAAAGAGTTCTGTTCAAATATCCAACCAAAATCTAGTAATATGGTCATCAATCCTACACACTTAAACATATATGCAGTTATATCCTTTAGAGCACTTTCTTTTCCTCTCTTTTTTACAGTAGCATTTACACATTTTGGATTTTATTACTCCAACATTTCTTATTACTTTTTACACTACAGACACAATGTGATATTTATAAATATGATTCTTCTTTATTTCAGTAATGAGGATAGCCTTAAGTTGCCTCCATTTGCCTATGAAGGCCTCAAGATCATCTTTTTATAGCTGAGTAATATTCCATTGTAGAAAAATACCACATATTTTTCATCCAGTCTGTGGTTGATTGGCATCTTGGTTGTTTCCAAGATTTAGCTATTACAAATTGTGTTGCTGTGAACATGGGTGCGCATATATCACTTGACATGACCTTTTCAGATTTCCTGGGAAAATACTCAGGAGAGGAACAGCTAGGTTGAATGGAACTTCCAATCCTAGGATTCTGAGAGATCTCCACACTGATTTCCATAGTGGCTGCACCACTCTGCACTCCCACCAACAGTGGAGCAGTGTTCCTTTTTCCCCGCAGCCTTGCCAACATTTGTTATCAGCAGTTGATTTCTTGATGGCAGCTATTCTTTCCGGAGTGAGATGAAATCTCAGTGCTGTTTTAATTTGCATTTCTCAAATGACCAGTGATGGTGAAATTTTCTTCATGTATTTATTTGCCATTTGTATATCTTCATCTGAGAAACGTGTGTTCATCTCAGATGTCCATTTTTGGAGAGGGTCTTTGAATTTGGGGGGCTTGATGTTTTTCATTTCTTTATATGCTCTGGATATAAGTCCTTTGTCTGAGGGGTTGCTGGCTATAATTCTTTCCCATTCTGTGGGTTTTCTTTTCACCCTGTTGGTGATTTCTTTTGCAGTGCATAAACTTTTCACTAATATGAGATCCCAGTTGTTGATTCTTTGAAGTATTTTCCATGTGGTTTGCATTTTGTTCATAAATTCTCTCCCTGCCTCTATGTCTCCAAGGTTTTTACCTACCTTGTCCTCCAGTAGATTTAGTGTTTCCCTTTTAATATTTAGACCCTTGATTCATTTTGACTTTAGTTTAGTGTATGGTGATAGGCATGGGTCTATTTATAGTCTTCAGCATGAGTAAAGCCAATTTTTCCTACACCATTTATTAAAGAGGCTATCTTTTTTCAAGTGAAATTGTTTAGCCCCTTTGTCAAATATAAGGTGGCTGGGTGTCCTTGTAGTTGTGTTTGCATCTTTTAATCTGTTCCACTGATCCTCAGAACTATTTCTTTGCCAGTACCATGCTGATTTTATCACTGTGGCTTTGTAGTATAGTTTCAAGTCAGGAATTGAGATACTTCCTGCTTTGCCTTAGTTGCCCAGAATTGCCTTTGCTATTCTAGCTTTCTTATGTTTCCAAATGAGTTTTAGGAGTGTTTTCTCTAGATATGTGAGGTATGTTAATGGTATTTTGATTGAGATTGCATTAAATCTGTATAACAGTTTTGGGATTATGGCCATTTTCACAATGTTGGTTTTTCCTAGCCAAGAGCAAGGAATATGCTTCCATTTTCTAATATCCTCTTCAATCTCCTTTTGTAGCATAGCATAATTTTCAGCATGTAGGTATTTTACATCCTTAGGTTGATTCCTATGTATTTCATTTTTTAGATGCTATTATGAAGGGCAATATTTCCATAATTTCTCTCTCGGTGATTTTTTTGTTTGTGACAAGAATGCTATTGATTTTTGAGCATTGACTGTATTCAGCTACACTGCTGAATTTGCTTATTACTTCTAGTAGTCTTTTAATGGAGTTTTTTGGATCTTCTATATAAAGTATTGTGTCATCTGCAAATAGTAATAATTTAACTTCTTCCTTTCCTATCTTAAGTACTTTTATTTCTCTGTCTTTTCTGTTTGCTCCAGTTGTTGTTTCTATAGGAGTAGTGATAGTGGACATCCTTGTCTTGTTTCTGATTTTAGAGTGAAAGCTTTCAGTTTTTGTCCATTTAGTATAATTTTGGCTGTTGCTTTGTCGTGGATGGCCTTTATGAGATTGAGGAGATACCATGTATTCTAAGTTTCCTGAAGTGTTTTTATCATGAACAAGTGTTGGACTTTATCGAAAGCTTTTTCTCCATCTATTGAGATGACCATACAGTTTTTGTTTTTGGCTCTATTGATGTGGTGTATTACATTTATTGATTTGCATGTGTTAAACTATCCCTGAATTCCTGGGATGAATTCCACTTGGTCATGATGTATAATCTTCTTGATGATTTGCTGCATTCTATTTGCTAGTATTTTATTGAGAATGTTTGCATCAATGTTCATTGGTGAGATTGGCCTATAGATCTCCTTTTTGGTTGGGTCTTTCTCTGGTTTTGATATCAAGAGTAATACCTCCAGGAATGATTTAGGAAGGATTGCTTCATTTTCAATTTCACTGAAGAGTATTAAGGAGTATTGGCATCAAATCTTCTCTAAATTTCTTGTAGAATTCAGCCGTGAACCCATCAGGACCAGGACTTTTCCTTGTTGGTAAGTTTTTAATTACAGTTTCAATTACAATAGCTGATATTGGGTTATTCAAAATTGCTATATCTTCTTCGTTGAGCTTTGGTAGTTCATATGTTTCTAGAAATCTGTCCATTTCCTCTGTGTTTTCCACTCTATGTGAGCGGAGATTTTCAAAGTAGGTATTCATGATCTTTTGAATTTCCATGGTATCTGTCGTAATTTCAGTCCTTATTGCATGAATTTGAGTTTTTTCTTTTTATTTCTTTATAAGGTTAGCCAGAAGTTTGTCAATTTTGTTTATCCTCTCAATAAACCAGCTTTTTGATTCATTAATTGTTTGTATTGATTTTTTAGTTTCAATTGCATTGATTTCTGCTCTAATCTTTACAATTTCCTGTCTTCTTTGAGCTTTGGGTTTAACTTGCTGTTCTTTTTCTAGAAGCTTGAGATGAAGCATTAGGTTGTTTATTTGTGCTCTTTCTGTTTTCTTGATATGACAATTTATTGCTATATATTTCCCTTTTACAACCACTTTCATTGCATCCCATAGATTGTAGTATGTGTTTCTGCATTTTCATTGTTCTATAGGTATTGCTTTATTTTTCTTTTATTTCATCTGTAGTCCATTAGTTGTTCAGAAGGTTGTTATTTAATTTCCATGTATTTATAAAGGTTTTGCAATTTCTTTTGCCATTAATTTCCAATTTCAATGTTCTATGGTCAGATATTACACATGGTATAATTTCAATACATTTGCAGTTTCTTAAAAATGTTTTATGGGATAATATATGATCTATTTTGGAAAACGTCCCGTGTATAGCTCAGAGGAATGTGTATTCTGATGTGGTTGGAAGGAACACTCTGTAAACATCTACTAAGTCCAGTTTCTCTCAGGTATGATCCAGTTCTACTATTTCTTTGCTGACTTTCTGTCTAGTTGATCTATTTCTTTGTGACAATGGGCTGTTAAGGTCCCCTGTTATAATTATGTTCTTGTGTATTTGGTTTTTCATGTCCATTAGTATCTGTCTTATTTAGTTGGGTGCTCCTGTGTTTGGTGCATATATATTTATAATTGTTAGGTCTTCCTCTTGAATCTTTCCACTAATGAGTATGTAGTGACCTTCTTTATCTCTTTTAATCATTTTAGGTTTGAAGTTCACATTGTATACAAATAGAATAGTTATCCCTGCTTTTTTCTGGGTTTCTGCTGCATGGAATACTGTTTTCCATCCTTTGACTTTTAATCTATAAGTTTACTTTTGGGTCAGTTGTGTTTCTTGTATACAGCATATTGTGGGATCATGTTTTTTGATCCATTCTGTCAGCCTATTTCTTTTGATAGGTGAATTGAGGCCATTTATGTTTATGGATATCACTGATATGTACTGGTTTGACTTTGCCATGTTATGTTCCAGTTTTTGCTTTCTGCTTTTACCCCTTGTTTAACTGCTTGTCCAGCCTGGTGGTTTCTTTCTGTTGTTGTTCTGGGGAGTGTGGTCATTTTTATCTCTATCTTGTGTGTGTTTCAACACTCTTTCTAGGGTTTGTTTGGTGGACGTGAATTTCTTCACTTGTTCTTTGTTGTGGAAGTATCTTATTTCTCCATTAAATTTGAATGAAAGCTTTTCTGGATCCATCAGTCTGGGTTGAAAGTTGTTTTCTTTCAGGGCTTGAAAAACCTCACTCCAAGTTTATCTTGACTTGAGTGTTTGTGCTAAAAAGTCTGCTGTGATCCTAATGGGCTTTCCTTGATAGGTGAGTTGTGTCTTTTCTCTAACAGCTTTTAGTGTTCTGTTTTTATGCTGTATGTCTGGAAGCTTAATTATTATATGTCTGGGTGTTGATTTATGTTGGTTGTGACTGTTTGGTGTTCTATATGCCTCATTTATGTGCATATCAGATTTTCCCCCATGTTTGGGAAATTTTCTGTTATTATTTCTGTGAATAGTTTAGTTATGTCATTTGCATTGACTCCTGCACCTTCACGGATCCCCATTAATCTTACATTGTTGCTCTTGGCATCATCTTGAAGCTGCTAGATTGTCATTTCATGCTGCTTTGTTAATTTTTTGTTCTATCCTTTCATGATCACTAATTGAGATCCTGTCCTCAAGGTCCGAAAACCTATCCTCAGCTTCATTTAAACAGTTCTGCCAGCTCTTAATAGAATTTTTTGTTTCTTGGATGTCTCTTTGTTTCATGAATTCTGCTTGTTTTCTATGTTGTTCATTCAAGGTCTTAATCAGTTTTCCATGATCCTGTAATTTTTTCTCTATTTCTTCTTTAGCTGTACTCAGCAACTCCTTTACTAAGGTTGTTATTTCTGTGTTTACATGGGAGAGTACTTCTAATTTGATTTTCTCTATAGCCTCATGGAGTTTTGTTTTTTATTTCACTTGCTATCTTTTCAGAGATATCCGGTGTGTTACTTTTGAAGTCCTCTATTTTGATGTCCCCTGTCCTTGCTCCTGGCAGACTAGATGTTTGAGATTGCATTTTGCTTTTTGTTTTGTCATTTTCCCCTTTTGAGTTAATATTTGGTCCTTCAGTCTCACTAGTATCAACTGTTGGTAGTGTGTATCTTGGGGTCCTACTGTAAGGTTGATATTTGTCCAGTTGCCGGGTCCCTCAATGAAGAGATGAGTCAGGGCCTGTTGGGTGAGTCCTATACTCTTCCTGGCTGACAAGCCTAGTAGTATTGATGTAGGTCAACTTTTATCTTCAGGCAATTCCAGGTCACTAAGTCTCCCTGTCTATAGTGTTTGTGTTGGCTGAGGCCCTACTGTGTCCCTATTGTGTGCCTGGGTGTCTCATAAGCTCTTTTGATTTTCTCCAAGTTGGGGGAGTCCTTATTGGCACACTCCTCACCCTGCCTGATGTTTTCTGTGTGCAGGAAGGAGTCACTCACACTCTTGCCAGACTCACCAAGGTCTTACAGTTAGTTGGAAGGAGCTTTACTACTGGCCCTACTTACCCTGTGTACACCTCTATTTTAGGGGCATACTCACCACACTGACTGGAGGCTGCCGAGATCCTCTGTTTGGGTGAGGCCGTTGCAGAGTCTCCCATCAAGCTAGCACAGTTAGCCCACTGTAGTCCAAGGTTCTGGGAGAAAGGGTGGGAGCTGAAGAGTAACAGCAATATTAGGAGGCAGGGAGTGTCCCTGATGGGCCAGCAGGTGTCCTGGGTCTGGGCATCTGCTGGGTACAGGCCAAGGTCCCAGGTCAGCATCGTGTTCCTCAGTGGTGATTAGAGTCATGCAGTACGCGGGCAGCTGTGCAGGCCAAGGTCCAAGGGCAGCATGTGTTCTCCAAGGCTAGTGGGAGTCATGCAGGAAACTCGCGGTGGTGCAGGCCAAGGTCCCTGGGCAGGGTGGCATTCCTCAGTGCCGGCTGGAGTCTTGCCTATTTCTGGGTTTTGGGCGATGCTTCAAAGCTTTCTTGGTGCACTGGGAATCACCTGGCCCACTTTTGGATCCTGAGGCAGACTCCTGGCAACTGCTTGCCACTTGGAGCTCAATGGGTGTGGGCCAGTTGGGCCTGCGGGGACTCACTGTGTACTTTGGTGATTTCAGACGCAGGGCATGGTCTTATTGCCTGGGAGCAAAGTTCCAAGTTTTCCCTGTGTGCTGAAATTCAACCTGGTGATCAGGGCCTGGGACTGGATTCTGGGACCTGCTTGCTACTTCTTTACCAAGATTTTTAAAGAAAGCTGAGGAAGTGAGCTAAAAAGAGGCTGGCTGCAGGGGCAGAGATGGTCCACTAGAATGCCTTAATCGAGCCAAGGTTGTGGGATTATTACTCTTGAGATAGCAGAAAGGTAGAGCCACCAGCAACATACAAATGTAACCTGGGAAAAAAGCAACCATGTGGAATACAGCCAGCCAAACTGTGGGCACTGGGCTTTCAAAGGTCTTAGGAGCCCACCACCACCACAGAGTCAGACTCAGAGTTTCAAATTTTAATGTGTGCTTTCCCGGATTTTGTACATGTTTTGATTGTTTTCTGCCTCCTACTTTCCCATTTACCCATTTGGGAATATGAACGTTTGTTCTGTTTTTGTCTCTTCATCATATCCTGGAGAAACATAAGTTGGTTTTGATTTTATAGGCTTAGAACAAGGTAAAAGATGTTCGTAGTGTGTCTTGTAGGAGAGTTTGAATTTGTGAGTGATACTGGAAGGAGACAAAACTTTTGTATTACTGGAAATGCAATGATAGTGAGAAGGTCACGTGCCTTCCAGGTAAGGGGCCATGCTGTGGTTTGGACAGGGATTGAATGTTTTCCCTACAGTGTGGTGCTATTGAGTGCTAGTGATATCTTTTAATAAGCAGAGTCTTATAAAAGATGTTTAGATCATTGGGGGGTGATTTCCTTGACAGGTCTAATATGATTTTGTAGGACCCCAGTCAGTTCCTATGAGATAAAGTTTATAAGAAGATGAAGTCTGGCCCCTGAATCTATGATTTCCAGTCTCACTGTCTGACCTCTTCTTTATCCACTGCCACCAATTTGAAGGCAGCTGTCATTGAACAGGCAAAAATGCCCAGTCTTAGATTTCCAGCCTCTAAAACTATAAACTAAATAAAACTCTTTTCTTTATAAAGTATTCATCTTCAGCTATTGTTTTGTAGTAACAAAAAATAGATGGACACAGGAATTAACAGAATTCTACATACAGGTATCCAGTTGTTCTAACATCAGTTATTGAAGAGACTGTCTTTTCCTCATTGTGTGTTCTTGGCATCTTTGCTGAAAATCAATTGAGTGCAGATGCATAGATTTATTTCTGGAATATCTATTCTGTTGCACTGGCTGGTGTTTCTGCTTTTATGTCAGTGCCATATGTTTTGGTTACTATAGCATTAAAATGTATTTTGAAGTCAAGAAGCATAGTATCTCTGCCTTTGGGCTTTTGTTTAAATTGCTTTTGATTATTCAAGATTGCTTGTGGTTTCATATGAATTTTTAAGATTGTTTTTTGTATTTCTGTAAAGAATGTTGTTAGCCATTGTTTCTGGAGTGAGATGGAATCTCAGTGTTGTTTTAATTGCGTTTGTCAAATGACCAGTGATGTTAAACATTTTTTCATATATTTATTTGCCATTTGTATTTCTTCATCTGAGAATTGTGTATTTGTCTCAGATCAAGAAATCAACCAATAACAAATGCTGGAGGGGACATGGGATAAAAGAAACCCTTCTACATTGTTGGTGGGAGTGTAGACTGGTGTAACCATTATGGAAATCAGTATGGAGGTTCCTAAAAAATCTAGAGTTAGAGATCACATTTAACCCAGCTATTCCCCTTCTAGACATTTTCCCAGAAGAATTGAAAACATGCCAAAACAATATATGTGCACCCATGTTTATAACTACATGATTTGTAATAGCCAGACCTTGGAAACAACCCACATGCCTATCAAGTGAGGAATGTATAAAAAAGATGTGGTATTTTTATGCAATGGAGAACTGCTCAGCTATAAAGAAGGATAAACTCAAGGCTTTTATAAGTAAATGGATGCAGCTAGAGACCATACTCCTAAGCGAAATAAATCAGACTCACAGGTGTAAACACCGTATTGTCTCTCTAGTGTAAGAAACTGAAAGAGTAAATAAGATCCAAAAGTTACAATAGATATAGGGTAAGAGAAACAAACTGCTCAAAGGGAAATCATACTGTTTGATCAATTTTGCATGCCTGTATATGCTAACCTGAGCAACTGTTTTGAAAATAACAATATATAACAACCATTGTTAAATTCCTATCTTATTTTAAATCTTGTATCACTATTTTGTTGTTGTCATTGGTACTATGATTTGACTTTTGTTGTGTTTTTGATTGCTTTCTAATTATTCTATTTTTTCTCTTCAAAATAAAAACAAAGCAAAAACAAAATAACAAAGAAAATGTTGATATTTTGATAGTGATGGGATTGAATATGTAGGTCATTTTGTATATTTTAACAATATTCATTCTTATATGTTTTGGACACAATACTTTCATTTGCTTGTGTCTATTTTATTTTATTAGTGTTTTATAGTCTTCATTAAGGTAGAGACCTTTCTCTTCTTTACTTACATTTATTTTTGAGTATTTTGTAGCTATGTGAATGATACTCCTTGTTTAGTTTTCTTTGTATATAGTTTACTGTAAATATATAGATAGGCTACCGGGTTTTTTCTGTGTATAAGATGAAGGCATGTCTAAACAGGGGCACCTTAATACCCTCTTTTCCAAATTGAATGCCTTTTCTTTCTTTCTCATGCTAATTTGAAAAGTCACTTGCTTAGCTAAGATTTCCACTAATATGGAGGACAAAAATAAGAAAGTGGGCTTGTTTGTTTTGTTCCAGCTCATAGACAAAATGCTTTCAACATTTCCCCTTTCGGTATGGTACTTTCTGTGAGGTGTCTTATATTGCTTTATTGTGTTGAGATACATTCATTTACGCCTAATCTTTTGAAGATTTATAACGAAGCCGCGGAGTTCTGTCACATGCTTTTCCATATCTTTAGAAATGATCATGGTTTTGCCTTTCATTCCATTAATGTGATGTGTCATGTTTACTCCTGTGTGTATGTTGAACAGTTCTTGGATTCTTGTGATGATTCTGACTGGATCATGATGATGATCTTTTAATGTGATGTTGAATACAGTTTGCAGGTATTTTGATGATGATTTGTACGTCTATATTTATCTGGAGTAATGGCCTGCAGTTTTCTTTTTCTCTCAATTTTTATTTTTTTCATTAGTACGTGTTTCTGGTACATAATGATTACATTCCTCGTGAAGAGTTGTTATATGTGAATAACATATTAAGATTCTTTTTCCTCCTCCTCCTTTCCCTTCCCTCTTTGTCTTGATCCCTCTCCTTTTTGCAAGATATCTGTCTCTATTTCCTATTATCTGTCTTTTGCTTTGTACGCTGGATTTCTCATATAAAGAACGTGGTCTTGATGCTTGTGTGTCTGATTTATTTTACTAAATATTAAGGTCTTAGGTCTGTAGGTCGTTTTCCTATAAATTACTCAAGTTTTCTTTTTTTTATTATGTTATTATTTGGTATCTGGGCAACTTTGACCTCACTGAATGAGGCAGAAAGTATTGTGTCCTTCCTCTTCAGTTTTTTTGGAATAGTTTAAGTAGAATTCTATTAGTTCTTTAAATGTTTTGTGGAAGTCATCAATACATCATGTTCTGAATTTTCTTTTCAATAAGAGACTTTTAAAATTTTATCTCTTTACTTGTGTTTGGTCTGTTCAAATTTCTCTTTTTCATTACTCATTATTGGTAGATTCTGTTTGTCCAGGCGTGTATCCATGTCCTCTAGATTACTCAGATTGTTGGAGAATTACACAGTGTATAATTGTAGAATGTGTTCATACTAGCTCCTTCAGATATCTATTATAAAGTCGTTTTATCTTTCGCTTATTTACTTGAGTCTTCTTTTTTGTTATTCTAGTAAATGTTTTGTCAATTTAATTTATGTATGAAAACACAGTTCTTCAGTATGTTGATCTTTTGACTTGACTTTGTAGCTTCTATTTTTATATTTCTACTTTGATTATTTTTTATTATTTTCCTCTTGCTCAATTTGGGATTAATTTGTCTTTATTTCTTAGGATGCAAGATTAAGTTGTTTATTTGATACTTTTCTTCTCTTTTGATGTGGGCATTTATTGGTATAAACTGCTATGAGGACTTCCTTTGCTACATTCCATAACTTTTAGTACACTGTGTTTTTATTTTCATTTGTCTCATTAAATTTTTAAATTTTCTTTTAATTTCTTCCTTAGTTCTTCAGAATCGCATTTAAAGTTGCCATTTATTTGTGTATTTCCCAAAGCTCTTTCTGTTTTGCTTTTTTAGTTTTCTAAAATACTTGATATGGTTTTTACTTGTGTTAGGCAAGCCTTTTTGTGATATAATAATACAATCTATCCTGAAGAATATTTCATATTATTTGCTTTTCTCCTACTTCTTTATTTGATCCTTGTAAATATCCTTTAGGTTGATATTTTTGTCATTATCCAGATTTGGAACATTTCCTGCTATTATTTCTTTAAATAATATGTCTTCTTGATCTTTCTCTACTCCCTGTTGGAAGTCAATGACTCAGAAATTTGCTGTGTTAGTGCTAGCCCATAAATCCTGTAAGCTTTCTTCATTTCTTTTCATTTTGTTTTCTTTTTTCTCTTAACATATTTTTTCAAGTAACCTGTCTTCAATTCTGCGAGTTTCGTCTTCTACTCGATCAGTTCTGATGTTGATTCCTTCTTTTATTTGTTTCACTTTATTCATTGTTCTTTGGGCTCCCACATTTGTTTGATCTTCTTTTACTATTTCAATATATTTGTTAAATTTCCAGTGTGTCACATTTTCCCTCATTTAATTGAATTGTTTCTCTGTATCTTGAAGTTAATTGAGCGTTAGTTGAGCAACTATTTTGAGCTTCTTGTCAGGTAATTTATATTTCTCCTCAGTCACTGACAATTGGTTTTGTCCATTTTGTGATTTTATGCTTCCCTGGTTGTTCTTGATTCTTGTGTTTCTACAGTAATATCTGTATATTGAACAATTATGTGCTTATCAAGTCTTTGCGGTTTGGCTTTGGGAAATTCTGGACAACTCACTGTGGTCCCTAAGCTACTGTAGCAGTAGGGGGCACCTTAAGCCCAGGGCCACTGAGTGGTGCAAACAAGCTCTTGGTTGCTGAGGTTCTCCTGGTGCAGTGGGATATTTCAAGCCCCAAGCCACAGTCCACGTCTGGCAAAGATGTGGAAGGGACTTGAGTGTACTCCTTGGGGGCTACAGGTCCTGGAATCTCTGTGCAGTGGGCTGAATGCAGTAGCTTCGGGAGTTTCTTGGGATATATGGCAAAGTGCAATGCCTACTGCCCTCTCTTCCTTCCAAATGGATGCTCTCTCTCTGCGTGCTGGGGTTGGAGAAGGTGATGCATGTAATGTGAAACTGTTCTCCTTGCCATTTCCACACATCTTTTCTTGCCATTACACTTTCGTTTTCTTGCTATTAAGCTATGACCGTGTGGTGGTTCTCTCACTTGGTCACCTTAGCCTACTTGTGTGTGAATAGACATTCAAACTGATGTGGGAGACGACTGCTTGAGAGCCCTGCTGTGCCATCTTGCTCTGCCCTCTACTCAAATGTTACATAACTTGTCATATTGTAAATGACACTTAAACATTTCCACGTATTGTTACCATAATAGAAATAGAATTGATTTTTATATCCCAATTTTGTACCCGATGACCTTGTTGTACTCACTTACTTGTTTGAGTACCTTGAGAAGTATTCTTTGTGTTTTCTCTATAGATGATTATGCTTTCTGATGATAGAGGTTTTATTTACGTATTTTCAATTTCTATCTGTGTAGTTACTGTGTTTGCATTGGTTAAGACCTTTAATAGAACAATGAGTATAAGTGGCCAAAGCAGATCTCCTTGTCCCTTACCTTATTGCAAGAACAATTCAGTCTTTCACCATCAACTTTTAGAATTTTCTCACTTGTGACTAATTATTAGTTTAAGGATTTTATCTTCTGTTTATAGTTTTCAGAGGGATTTTATTACAAGTGTATGTTGAAATTCTTCAATTGATTTTCTGGTATCTATTGGGAGGATCCTTTTAAGTCTATTAATATACTCAATTACAATGTTTGGTATTTTAGTGTTGAACCAGCGGTGCATTGGTAGGAAGAAACTGTTCTTGCTCATAATGTATTATCCTTGTTAAGTATTTCTGAATTTTATTGGCTATTATTTTGTTAAGGTATTTTTGTTTATACATTCATTAGGATATTGAACTTTTGTATTCTTATGGTAAAGGGTCAAAATGGCTTCAAAAATGAGTGGAGAGTTAAAGGAAGAAAGGTTTATTTGGCTCATAGTTTGTAGAGGTTTCTGTCCATAACCCACTGCTCCAAGGCAGAGTGGCGTGGCAGAGGAGTAACAGCTCATGACAGCAGAAGACAGCAAAAGCAGCCAGAACAAAAAGGGAGGAGCCCAGAGTGAGGATTCTTTCTGTCCCTTACACTCAATGTAGGGTACCCACTCCAGGGTGGGTGTGACACTCACACTCATAATCCCAGCATTGGACCATGAATTAATGAAAACTCTAAAAGGCCACCTCATGACTCCAAGAGGCTGGGGGTGGCGGGGGAGACATCTAGACGCAAACCGTAACCATGATCAAGCCCTTAGCATTCTCAGCTTTGGGGGAACGCTGTCTGTACTCTAATAGTAACGGCTCTTAAATTGATTTTACTGTTTTTGATACCAATTGACATCAAGCTAAAATGGTTTGTTCATCTTTTTCCAGTTTCTGGAACAGTTTCTTAAAAGATAATAATTAAACATTTATTGACAGTTTAGTAAAACTACCTGTTGATCTTGAAGTCAGAAATCCATAGCTCAACTAACAAGGAGCACATGGGGATAAGAAACAGATTTGTATAAATCAAGGGTCCAACGGTGTAGCTCGGCATGCCAAGGCCTTGAGTTCCATCATCCCTAACAGCAAAAAGAGAGTGAGAATCTCAGAAATATTTACCCATATCCTGATTTCTACAATTGCGGTAAGAAGTCTGGAGTCACCCTGTTTTTTGACTATCATTGCCCAGTTCTATCTCTCTGCTCTTGAAACATGCAGACTACTATTTTCATCTTTAGGATTCTAAGAGAGTTACACCCTGTTCCAGATTGTATTTTTCATGTCTTGTGCTAGCACTCTGTTGGCTGTATCATTCTGGGACTATTTTTGAGTTGATCTGCTGTTTTCTCTTTCCCTTCTCACTTTTTCCCTAGCTCTCTACCTCTCAATCTCTGTTTCTCTTTCTTTCTGGTTTACTATTTCAATACTGGCTCTATTAGTCTAGTTTTATAGTTTTCCTACTTTTTTTTATTCTTTGCCCTTTTGTCCAAATGTTCTACATTTTGGCAGATACCTTTAAATCTTCTGAAGTTTTGCAGCTCCTTTATGGTTTTACTTTTTAACTGAAAATCTTATTTGCATTCTTTATAGGACAATGTTTTTTTTTATTCATGGATGCAATATTTTGTCGTATCTCTGATACCACTAATGGTGTAGCTTTTATGATCTTTTCTTCTTTGTAGAGTCCCTTCACTCCAAATTTCTATTCTAAAAGTGTTGGTTTCTGTTGATCTTTTATGTCTAAGGCTTTCCTCATGGGTTTTATGTTCCTCAGTTATTTTTTCCTATGTAAGAGTTAAAAAACTGATTGGAAGTGCTGAGTGAGGAGATGCACTATCTGCTGAGGCTAGTGGGTTTTGGGAGAACTATAGTGCCAGTGTCTTTAAATTCGAAGTAAATGGTTATTCTAAGTGTCATCCCTCGAGTGAGTACACAGACCTAATTTCTTGCATTCTATATGACAAGAAAGAAGTGTCTTATGTTGTTTCTTTGGTCTCTTTTTTCTTTCTCTTTACTTTATTAAAATACATTGATTTGCTGCCACTTAAATGGATTTTCAAAATGAAGCAGAAGCAAAAGCTTGTGTTCAATTGACTAACTTTAGCTGCAAAAGACTGAAGGTTTAAAAACTGCTATGGTTTATAATTTCTGTATTTTTCCTTGCTGTTTCATATAGTTATTTTCTCTTTTCAGAATCCATAGTTGCAAACTCTTTGATATGTATAGTCATTAGTTTTGTGTGGTTTAAATCATTATACAAGTATACATACATGTACATACATGGTATTGCTTAGGGCTCTCTAGAGGATTTACAAAGAGATTTGATCAATAAGCTTATAGGATCAGAGGTGGGAGAGAATCTATAATGGTTACTTGTATACTGCACAGTCAGAGATGTAATAGCTGTGTAGAGCAAGTAGGATCAAGGATGCAATGACCCTCTGAGCCTGAAGACCTGGAAGCTCTCTGGAGAGTTATTGGCAAAGAGTCTCCATTGAGATCCATAGAGAAGTCAGTAGCAAAAGACACACCCACTCAAGCAGAAGGAGCAGAATGGAGATTCTTAAATGCAGCAGACTTCCTTCTTACTCTTTCATTCTACCGAAGCTGCAGGCCTATTGGATGGTGCCACCCACAATCAAAGTGGGTCCTCCTTTCTCAGTTGGCTGGTCTGCAGGCCAATCATATGTGGAAACTCATGGCAAAGATTTCTATAGTGGTTGTACTAGTTTACGTTTCTACAAACAGTAGAATAATTCCATTTTCCCTGCAGCTTCATCAGCATTTGTTTTTTTATCTGATTTCTACAAGATAGTTTCTGGAGTGAGATGGAATCTCAGTGTTGTTTTAATTTGCATTTCTCTAATGGCTAAATATGTTGAATATTTTTTCGTGTATTTATTGGTCATTTGTACTTCTCATTCTGAAAAGCGTCTGTTCATTCCAGTTGCCATTTTTTGTTTGAGTTTTATTTTGCAGGGGATATAATTTTGTGTTTTTTCTTTCTTTTTGTTTTTATCAGTACATGTTTGCAGTACACAGTATTACTTTCACTGTTGATACATGCATGTAGCACATTTCAATTTCCTTCTTTTTCCCCTCTCCATCTATTCCCTTTTATTTTACCAGCATCAGATTCATTTATGTATTTTACAGGACCTTATAAAGTTAATTATCATCTATACAGATAAAAATCAGACTAACAGGCCAAAGAACATATAAAAGGTGTCAGAAAATTGTACTAAGTGAAGGTACAGTTTTAGATACATTTTCCATATTGGATTGCAGGATCTTTTTTCTTCTTTTTTTTCCTATTATCTACCTTTTATTTCGTATTTGCACTTCTCGAATGGCTAGTGATGTTGAACATGTTTTCATATGCTTATTGTTTGTTCGTATTTCTCCATCTGAGAAGTGTCTTTTTATTTCAAATGTCCACCTTTGTTTTTTCTTTTTTCTTTTATCGGTACCAGGGATCGAACTCACGACCGCCTGCTTGCAAGGCAGGTGCTTGTGCCGCTGAGCTAAATCCCCAGCCCCAAATGTCCACCTTTTAATTGGGTGTTTATGTTTGGGGCATGTAATACTGTGGGGGACCTCTAATTTTTAAAAATTCTTTATATATTCTAAATATTAGCTCTCTGCCTGAGGAGTAAGCTGGCAAAACTTTTTCCATTCTGTAGGTTGTCCTTTCACTTTCTTTAGTGGTTTCCTCTGCTGTGTAGACGCTTTTTAACTTCATATGGTCTCATTTGTTGATTTTTGGTATTATTCCTTGTACGACCAGGGTTTTGCTCATTATGTCTTTGTGTACACTTATGTATGTTTTCAAGAGTTTTACCTATTTTGTCTTCCAGCAGTTTGTTTCTGTTCTAATGTTTAGATGTTTGACACATATTGATTTTAGTTTAGTACATGAAGAGTGATACAGGTCTAGGTTCAGCCATTGGCATGTGGAAAGCAAGTTTTCTAAGCATCTTTTGTTAAAGAGTCTATTTCCTCCAGTGAAGGGATTTGGCTCCTTTGTTAAAAATATAGCTGAGTGTGCCTGAAGTTGTTTTTCTGTCTTCTGCTCTGTTTCATTGATCCATGAGTCTCTGACTCTGTCTCTGTCTCTCTCCAATATATGTAACTTGCTGCTTTTATCACTGTAGCTTTGTAGGTTTATCCAGAGTTCCTTTTGCTACTCCTTGTCTCTTCTGGTTCCATATGAATTTTAAGATTATTTTCTCCAGTTCTGTAAGGAATGCTATTGATATTTTGATTGAGGCTGCATTAAACCTATGTAATAGTTTTGGAAGTATGGCTATTTTGACTAGATTGGGTCTACTTATCAAGAACAGGGGATATTGTTTTATTTTCTGGTATTATCTTCAATTTTCTGTTTTATAATTTTCATCTTAGAATCTTACACCTCCTTAGGTTAATTCCTAAGGGTTTCATTTTTCTTGAAAAAATGTGAAAGATCAGAGTTGAACGAAATCTTCGAATACCAAATATTCTGCTATTTGACAGAAGGCTACTGTGAAAGATATTCTTTTCTTAATTTCCTTCTGCATGAGTTTATTATTATTATATAAGAATGCTACTGAGTTTGAGTATTGACTTTATCCTGCTGTGTCTTGACTGAATACTACTGCACAGCCAAATTTAGGTTTTAGTTCTAGGAGTCTTTTGTCGGAGGTTTTGGGGTCTTCCATATAGAGGATCGTGTCATCAGCAAGTAATGCTAATTTAACTTTTCCCTTTTCTATTCACATCTGCTTTATTTCTTTATCTTGTCCTATTGCTCTAGTTAATGTTTTGAGAACTACATTAAACAGAAGTGGTGATAGCAAATATCCTTGTCTTGATCTTGATTTTACAAAAAACGCTTTTAGTTTGATGTCTCCTTTTAGTATGATGTTGCAGTTGTTTTGTCATAGATGACATTTTGTCAGGTTGAGATAACGACCTTCTGTTCCTATTTTATTCTGTGTTTTTATCATGAATGGATGTTGGATTTTGTCAAATGAGTTTTCTGCATCTATTGAGATGACCTTGTGATTTTTGTCCTTGCTTCTGTTTGTGAGATATATTATTACATTTATTGATTTCCACATGTTGAGTCCTTCTTGCATCTTTGGAATGAATGCTACTTGGTCACAATATACGATCTTTTTGATGTGTTGCATTCTGTTTGCTAGTATGTTACAGAGGATATTTGCACCTGTGTTCGTGAAAAACATTGGTCTGTAGCTCTCTTTTTTGATTGGGTCCTTTTCTGGTTTTGGAATCAGAGTAATGTTTGTTTTCAGGAATGACTTTGGGAGTACTGCTTCCCTTTTGATTTCATGAAACAGTTTGAGTACTGGTGTTAGACCACCTCTAAAGTTCTTACAGGGTCAGGAGTGAATCTATTGGGACCTGGACTTTTCTTAGCTGGCAGTATTTTTGTTTTTAATTATTACTTCTTCAGTTTTGCTGCCTGCTATTGGCTTATTCAGGATTTTTATATCCTCTTGTCTCAGCTTTGGTAGTTCAACTGTATCTAGGAATTTATCCGTTCTCTTTGAATTTTCTGTTTTACTAGAGTGTAGGTTCTCAAAGTAGTTACTAATAATCTTCTGGATTTCAGCAGAAACCATTGTGATTTCACCTTTTTTATTTCTAATTGTATGGATTTGGGTCTTTTCTTTCCTTATTTTGGTAACATTAGCAAAAGGTTTCTCTATGTTGTTACTTTGATTCAGTGATTCTTTATATTGTTATTTTTAGCCTCAATTTCATTAATTTCTGCCTTGATTTTTATAATTTTGTTCCTCATATTGACTTTGGATTTGGTTTGTTCTTGTTTTTCTAGGGCTTCAAGGTGCATTATTTGTTCAATTGTCTGAGCTCATTTTATTTTTCTGATGTGGAAACTCACTGCTATGAACTTCTCTCTTAGGACAGCTTTGATTGTGTCCCATAGGTTCTGTTATGTTGTATTGGCATTATCATTTCATTGTAGAAACTGTCTAATTTTTCTTTAATTTCATCTGTGACCTAGTGATTATTCAAGAGAGTATTATTTAATTTCCATGTATCTGCATAGTTTATGTGGTTTGTTTTTTGCCACTGATTTCTAGTTTCATATGATCGGCTCATATGCATGGGGTAATTTTGATTCTTTTGAATATACTTAGCATTCCTTATTGGCTAATATGTGTTCTGTTTTGGAGAAAGTTCCATGTGCTGCTGAGAAGGATGTGTATTCTGTTGTTTGACAAAACGCTCAAATTGTATTAAGTCCATTTATTTGAAGTTTTGGTGCAACTCTGATATTTCTTCCTTGTTTTACTTTTTTGTGACAGTGGAGTATTGAGATATTCCATGACAATTGTATTGTTCTTTATCTGATTTATCATGTCCATTGTGGTTTGGATTTTGAAGTTGGGTGTGCCAGTATTTGGTGCACATAGGTTTATAATTGTTAACGGTATTGAATTGTTCTCTTAACTAATGTAAACTGACCTTCTTTGTCTCTTTGGATCAGTCTTATATAGTCTAGTCTTATATATATACTTATATATAAGATATATATATATATATATATACACATACATATGTTATATATATATATATATATATATATAGTCTTATATACAGACTATATATAGTCTAGATATTAGTCTGCTGTTTAAGGAATAGCTGGCAGTTTTTTTTTCCATTCTGTAAGTGGTATCTTCACTCTTTTGGTTGTGTCCTTTGTTGGGCAGAAGCTTTAAACTTGATATAGTCTCATTTTTTGATTCTTGGTATTATTTCTTATGTAATTGAGGTTCTGTTCAGAAAATCTTTGCCTCAGCCTATATCTTCAAGAATTTTACTGAATTCATCTTCCAGAAGATTCTTTTTTATTTAATATTTACATCAACTATTGTCTTTAATTTTATTGTAGTATATGGTAAGAGATATGGGCCTAGATAAAGGTGGTAAACTTATGGCATGTGTGCCACGGCAGGGTCTTTGTTGAACGCTCTAAAGGTTCACCATCACTTGTCTAGATTGATCTGCTGCGTATGTACAGTCATTTTTCCCAGCACCATTTGTTAAAGAGGCCGTCTTTCTTCCAATGTATATTTTTGGCCCCTTTATTGAAGATCAGATGGGTGTGTGCCTAGGGCTTGTTTCTGCATCCTCTATTCTGTTCCGTTGATCCACATGTCTGTTTCTGTGCCAGTACTACACTGATTTAATCACTCTAGCTTTGTAATATAACTTCAAAGTTGGCATCGTGATGCTTCCTATTTTATTCTTGTTGCCTGAGATTGCTTTTGTTATTTAAGGTCCCTGTGGGTTCCACATGCATTTTAGAATTATTGCTCCTAGTTCTGTGAGGAATGCAATTGGCATTTTGATTGAGATAGCATTAAATCTCAATATCCATTCTGGAATTAGGATCATTTTGGAATATTGGTTCTATCTATTTTGAAACAGATACTTTTTCTGATGTCCTCTTCTGTATCCTTTTTTGGGTATTCTAGCCTTTGTTTTAGAGGTCTTTCACTTTCTTGTTTGAGATAATAGTTCCTTAGGATTTCGTGTTTTCATGATGCTACTGTGAATGATATGTTTGCCTCATTTATTTTTCAGTGGGTTCAATATTGTTGTTTGTGTGCTGATTTTCTATCCTGCTCCATTGCTGAATTTGGAAGTATTTAATTCTGGGAGTATTTTGGTGGAAGTTTTGAGTGTTCTATAAAGGGTCATATAATTTGCAAATAAAGATAGTTTCATTTTTCCTTTCCTGTACACATCCTTGTCTTATTCTTAATATAGGAAAACCTTTCAGTTTCCCCCCATTTAATATAATGTTGTAGTACGTTTATCATAAATGGCTTTTATCAGATTGAGATAACATCCTTTTATATCTGTTTTCTTTAGGGATTTGATCATGAATCTTGGGCTTTTTCAAAGGCTTTTTCTGTGTCTGTTGAGATAATTATATGATTTTTGTCTTTACTTCTGTTTATATGATATATTACATTGATTGAATTATGTATGTTGAACTATCCCTGCATACCTGTAATGAAGCCTAACTTGATCATGATGTACGATCTTTTTGATGATTTGTTGCATTTTGTTTTCTGGAATCTTGTTGAGGATTTTTGCTTCTATGTTCACTTGAGAGATTGGCCTATAGTTTTCTTTTTCAGTTGAGTTCTTGTCTTATTTTGGAATCAGGGTATATTATCTTTCAAGAAGGACTTTTGGAATATTCTTTTCTTTCAACTTCATTAAAGAGTTTGAAAGGAGTTTTGATGTTAGCTCTTCTTTGAAGTTCTTGTAGAATTCAGTGGTGAATCCATGCGACATTATTAGTCTATTCTTGGTTTTTGTTACTGCCTCAATTTCATTGCCTATTATTATATTATTCAGGGTTTTTATGTTTTGTTTTTTTTTTTTCTTTAAATTTCACATGTACCTAAGAAACTATCCATTTCTGCTATACTCTCCAATTTATTGGAGTACACGTTTTGAAAGTAGTTACTACTAGACTTTTGGATTTAATATCTATGCTGAATTTGTACTATTGGTTCAGAGTCTATAGTCTTTCCTTACAGGATTTTTACTTTTTAGTATCCACTATTTCTGAACCATGTTTTTAGAAAATTTTATAACCTCTTTTTTTTTGTACTGGAAATCTAATTCGGGACTTCATGCTTTCCAGGCAGGCGCTGTGCCACTGAGCTACATCCCTGGCCCCATTTTATAACTTTTTACAATTGCTTTTCATAGATCTTATTCCTCTAGTTCTTTGACGATGTTAAACACATTTATTTTTAAGTCACCTTCAAATTGTTTTTGTCTGGGACTGCAAATTCGTGTTTATTGGATTTGTTTACTATTTTATTCAACATGACTTTTAGGCTTTCATATTCGAGTTCACTGCAAACTTCGGTATTCTAGTTCACTCACCTTACTGAAAATTCATGATTTATCTCTCTTCTATACTCACCCAACATAGATCTGCCTAGACTGAGTTTCATTTGATCAGCTGTTCAGTTCAGAACCAGTTATTACGCTGGCAGCTTGGTGCTTTTGTTAGTTCAGAATAGTGAAGGTGGTCTAGTTTTTGAACCGGTGGGTGGCAGAACTTGAGACCTAGTTATATAATTATCTCAAATTCCCCCCTAGGTAGCACCTCATTTGTCAGCTTCTCCTGATGGTCATAATATTTTAAAATGTTATGCTGAAAAAAATGTTATTCTGCGCAGGAATGCCTGCCTGTCTGCTGGTTTCTGCCGCACTCGGCTCCCCTACCCTGGCACGTATTCAGTAGTAGTGTATTATGCTGCTCCATAGTATTGGCACTCCAGCTGCTTCTTCTGCCCATTTTCCAGGGTCTGAGCCCTTTACCCCTCCAGCCTACATTAGCTGAATATTTGTTTAGCTCCATGGACAAAATAAAATGTCTTTTTGTTTCTTTTCTTTTCTAATTGTGGGCTTTTAAATTATCGATTAATGCTTCATGATTTAGCTATTGGTACTACATTTTGTCTGTGAAGCTGAGAAAGTGATTTCCGTGTGAATTCAAATCTCTAGCTTGACATGATGGTCCTCTCTGGAGTTCTAGATGGATTATTCTTCAAATGGTCACCATTCAAAATTCGGGGTTTTACTTATGCAGTGCTGTTCATTAGCATTCTGTGTTTATTCTGTCATCCCAGATTGTAATATTCTTTTAGGACTTGTATCCACTCAGGTTGGATCTGCCAGGCAAGCACTTTTTGCTGTGGAAGCAGGAACATTGGACTTGTCTAAAATTTGGGCCGCCGACTGATATCAAAGGAATTTTTGTAGTCTAGTGGACGTAGTTGCCTCAGAGGGAATGTCCTACTGGGACAGATGGGAGGAAGAAAGGACAAGAGTGTGGCGGAAGTCAGGACTGCCCCAATAGGATGGTAGAACTTTACATAGAAGTAAAGGAAATGGATGAGGAGGCAACTAATCTTCAGGTTGAATCTCTTCCTCTCCGGGGAGGAGCCCATGAGGCTGGTGTGATTTTGTCACTGTCTCAAGTCATCTGTACGGCAGGAAGACATCCTGCTATTGTACTGGAGATAGTGAAAAGAGGCCAGTGTGAGTGGCACCGACAAGAAGCATGAATTGAGGCTTAAGAGATAAGATTTTGCTAATTTTTACAGAACTTTGTAGACCAAACTCAGGTTTATTCTTCCCCCAAAGAGCAGTAGGGAGCCTTTGAATAGTTTTCAGCAAAGAAGTAAAGCAATCTGATTTGCATTTTAATGGCCCTTCCGGTTGCCCGCGTGAAGGATGGATTAATGCAGCAGAATGCAAAGAGACCAGCAATGCTGCCTTGGCTGAGAAAGAGAGAAAGAGAAGATGCCTTTGAGAGCTATCTTAGAAGTACATTGATAAAAACAGTAAATGGGATTTTAGCAAGCACTAGGAAGTCTGCCGTCATCGATCTTGTACTTTTACTTGCGTTTCTTTTTCTAAACCTATTTCCTCCCAGCTTGTCTGACCTGCCTCACTTACTCATAAAGACTGGGTTATTGTTCACTCCTCTTTTTTCATTTCATTCTTTTCGTCTTGAATCCTCAGCCTTCTGATTCCTTCCACCAACAGAAGGGCTTGGCTGCAGCTTTCTGCAGGAATCCCATAATCAAGCTGTCCAGTTTCTTTGCACTTCACACTGGTGATCCATTAAGAACATTTTTCATTTTAGTGGTCTATTGTTTCACCTCAATTTCTTATCTGCTTTCGATCCGTCTTTCCCAGTTTCAAGCGGGGAGCAACTTGAGACAGAAACTCTTGCTCTTGAGGAGTAGGTGTATGCTTGGTAAATGTTGACAAAAAGTATCTCATTGTACAAGTGTCATTCCGGCTGCTTTAACATCCTGGAGGAAAGAAGTGAATACTCAGTCTTAGAACTTATTCCTATCTTTACTTGTGGAGTTATTTCTTCCTGTTTTCTGAGTACCTGCTTAAAAATCTGAAAATGTTGCAGTCTGCTGAGGCATTTGAGGATCCTGGGCAGTAGCCGAGCCACAAGAGTGCTCCTGGTTATACGCTCTGTGGGAGCTGCAGGCTGAAATTGGATATATATGAACATAACCTTCTTTGTTTTTCTATCTGGTCTGCAGATTCCCCAGTTTTAGATAAAACCAGGTTGCCTGAATTACGTACGTTGCACAATCCTGTTTATAGCTCTTGTACCCTGAGGACAAACTACAAATCTGCGCTTACTCCTTAGACTGTAGCTTCATCTGTCTGCCTGCAGCCCCAGGGACTGCTCTTGACAGTAGCTCTTCTGATGGGAAGCAGGGCACTGCCACAGCACAGCAGCCACAGCTGAATCACAGTCTGGAGGCTGCACATTTGGAACCTGGGTGCTGAGCTGGAAAGCACTGTGACTCAGTGTCCTGTTAGACCAGTTGTAAATCAGAGGGGCAGCCTGAGGGAACTGTGCAAATGAGACAAGGCTTCTGTCCTCCCTGGGTGATTTAGTTCTTGAATTGCTCTTGCTAATTGGTGGGCCTGTGTTTGTCTGGAAATGGTTTCCTTGCTGCTTAAGTGTCTGTTGGGGGCTGAAAATAATTTCAGCTAATACCTATTTTCCTCCATAAGGACATATAGGGTCATATGGGCAATACATATGCATGGTGACAGCTGTCCAGATGTTCTGATGTGCTGCAGTTCTAGTCAGGATTTCCTATGGACATCATGGCCAGAATTCACAATTTCAGTGCCCACTTATTGGAACTCCTGTGTGTTTGATCGCCACAGAATTTCTCATCATCCCATTTCATGCGTGTTTGGCTTTTCTAGGTGGAAAACAAAGAAGTTTTATTTTTCTCCTGAACAGCAGATTACTGAATACATGAGACTTCTGACCGTGTGTGAGTAACTGGGTTCCTCCCTAAGACTCACATTGCTAGTTTATAAAATGGGGATAGTACCAGTTATATCCTGGATCTGTGGCAAGATTGAAATTATACGTAAGTCCCCAATTTATGAATGGGTTCTGTTTCGGGAGAACATTCATAAATTAAAGTTGCACATAAATCCAGCAAAATGACACAAATATACAATGTAAAACATAAAAAGATGCGAGATCCATTTGCGTCTCTGAAAATTCATAACTTGAATGTTCCTAAATAGGGCATTTAGTGTATTGGCAAAGCATCTAGATTATTCACTAGTGTGAGGTATTCATTACAGTTCTAGGGATTCAGGGAGGGGAACCTTTTAATCTTTGGCCATTAGCTATAGATGATTCTGGAAATATATTTTATCAGATTATAGAAGTTTCTTTGTGTTTCTCATTTCATAAGAGCTTTTATTAGAAATGAATATTCATGACAGTTGATAAAATTCATAATTTGAGATGAGTTTTCTTTTTAACTTATTAATATTAAAGAAAATTGGTGTCTTGGAATTGACCCAATTTGGGTGTGATATGTTAGCTGTTGTCAAATATTGCTAGATTTGGTTGTCCAAGATTTTATTTATTTACTCATTCATTTATGTTTTGCATCCTCATTCACTCGAAAGATGGATCTGCTGTGAAAGCTCTCCTGATTCTGGAAAGCAATAACATTCTGTGGAGCTGCTTTTGCAAAGTCTGGTTTACGTTTTCCTTAACAGTTGGAGATACTGTTTATACTGAAGTCTTGTGGGGCATAATATTTTTAGAAGTTTTATCTTACAGGTTCAATATTTTAATATTGTAGGACTGCTCTGATTTTTTATTTTGATTTTAGTAAGTTTTGGCAAGTTCTATGTTCCTAGAAATTTCAACATTTTGTTTTCAAGTTGATGGCAGTAATATTTTTGCGAGATCTCACGAGCTTTTACTATCTGTAGGATTTCTACTTAGTTGCTTTGTATACTCTACACTGTGTTATTTGTGTGTTCTCTCTTATTTCTTCCTTATTCTAGTTTATCGACTCTGTTATTATCTTCCCAGAAATAGATTTTGTTTTTGTTTATACTCTTGATTATATATTTGCTTTCTGTTTTATTAATTTTTATACTGTCTTTCTTAATTACTTCTGGTTTGGGTGTAATTCGTTCTTTTTCTAACATCATAAGATACTTTGCTGTGTAATTTTTAACTTATCTTTTTCACTGGTATATGCTTTTTAAGGACACAAATGTCCTTGTAACCATGACGTTACCTTCATCCCACACGTGTTTTTTTTTTTTTTTTTTTTTTTTTTTTTTTTTTTTGTCTTTTTTATCAGTACTGGGGATCGAACTCAGGACTGCCTGTTTGCAAGGCAGGCGCTTATGCCGCTGGCTAAATCCCTAGCCCCCCATCCCACACATTTTTATAGGTACTGTTTTCAATATTAAGCAGATTAAAATACTGTGTAATTTCTTTTTAAAATTTTTATTGTTTATTTTTTACTGCTTACTTTCTGAGGTAATTTCCCCCTTAACTCAGAGTTATTTAGAAGTACATTTTAAAATTTTTCAGATGGTAAGCATTTTCTAATATAATTGTCATTTATTACCTGCTCCATTGGTCCGTGATCAGAGAGCTTACTCTGCAGAATTTCACTCCTCCTAAATTTGTGGAGAGTTAGTTCATAGTGTAGAACAGAATTTAAGCAAATTATGACCTATAAATCAAATCAGGTCCATGGACTGTTTTTGTTTGTTCAAAACTAAATATTTTCTTGTTTGAAAGGTAGTTTACAAAAAGTCACAGGGGCCGGGGATTTACTTCAGTGACATAAGCACCTGCTTGACAAGCACAAGGTCCTGAGTTTGATCCCTAGTACCAAAAAAAAGACCCTAAATAAATAAAATAGTCACAGGGATGGGGCACTCAAAACCGGAAGTGTTCACTCTCTGGGCCTCTACAGAAAAAATTTGCTGACTTCCAGTCTGAAATATGGTCTGAGCATGTACGTGCTCCATGGAGAGTAGAAGAAGGTGGATCCTGCTGTATCTATTAGGTCCAGTTTGTGAGCGCTCCTTAGGTTCTCATGGCCTTACTGATTGTTTTTGTCCTTTTTCTATCAGTTACTGAAAGTGATGTATTAAAATCTCCTGCTGTGGTTCTTTACTGTCTGTTTCTCATTCTGGTTTGACCAGTTCTTCTTGATCTCATATCTTACCTTGTAATTTTTGAGGCAATAATACTTACACACAAATTTAGAATTATTTTAACCTTTCTGCTGAAGGAAATCTTTTATCATTCCAAATGTCTCTCATTATTAGCTTTGATTTTTGCCTTAATGCCTACTTTGTCTGATACTGATTTCGTTCCAGCTTGCTTTGGATTAATTTTTCATTGGTATATCTTTTTCCATCCTTTTCAACCTATCTCCTTACAGTATTTCAGATGCATCTCTGAAATGTAACATATAGTCTTTGTCAGTTCAACCTGATAATATTTATCTTTTTTTCTTCCTTTTTGAGACAGGGCTTTACTACACAGTTCAGACTGGCCTTGGGCTCACTTTGTAGCCCAGGCTGGTATGGAATTCGCAGAGACCCTCTTGCCTCAGCCTCTGAAGTGCTGAGATTACAGGCATGAGCTGCCATGCCCGGCTTATCTTTAATCAGAATATTTAATCAATGCATATATAATTATTGGTACATTTTGTTGTAAAAGCTCACTGTTGTGAATTTGATTATTCAAGGGTCTGTTGAGATGATGGCAAGCCATTATCTGTGCAGGATGGAAAGCCAAGCATGAGGGTTGAGAGTCTCGAGCTTGACTAGAACACAAGGCTGAAGCAATAGTTTGGTGCTAGGTCATGTGGTTATGTTTTGTTTGTATTAATAATTTTTAAACATCCTATTCAAATCACTTATGTGTTTGAAGTGGTGAGGGATGTACTGAAGAATTAGATCTTAAAATACTAAACATGGCAGCAGTACATAGGATGTATTATAAAGAGAAAAGAGAAAAGTAGGGAAAACTGTTTCACACAGTATCAGACACAAAGTAGATATTTCATAGTAGTTCTTGTATGAATTGAGGCTTTAGCCATAGCAACGAGCGAGTTCGTGAGATCTTGCACTGAGGCCGTGATGGAATATGGGAAAAGAAATGAATGGTTGAACAGATCTTGGGATAAAATGGAGAGATCCAGATGGAGCAGGTGTAGGGGCTGTTGGTGGGGCGGATGAGAAGGGCGACTTTTAGGTTTCTGATTCTGCAACGAGAGGAAATGGTGGACAGTTGGCTTTGAAAGAATTTTGAGGCACAGAGAAAATTAGTTCAGTTGCATAGCTCAAAAATAAAGTAAGATAAATAAAGTTATCCAACAGAAAAAGGTTTTTTTTTTTTTCTATTGTAATACTCATGAATCAGGTTCTGTTCTTCCTACAATACCTAACTTTGAAATAAATATTTTGGCTGTCTTTCTACAGTTTTTAACCACATGTGCATTGATTTAGTGTGTATCACTCTGACTGCTATTGAAGTTGAGTTTATTTTTATATGTTTTTTAGCCATTTGTAATATTTCCCTATGAACTGTCTGTGTCTTTGATCAGTCTTGTACTAACTGATTTCATAAGGTCTTCATGTCAGAAATGTTTATGCTTTGTTTCTAAACCCCAGTCTTGTTTTTCTTCAACTTTATTGATGATGTCTTTTTCTTGCAGACTTACATAAAATAAAATAAAATAAAAGGCATACTTAATTATGAAATATGTACTTGTCTGTTGGTGATCTTTCCCCAGTTTATAAAAATGCTTCTACTTTTACTATATTCTGTATTTATTATTTACATTTTAGTATAATATTCCCTTATGCTAAATTGGTCTGCCTTTTTAAATAAATACTGGCCATTTGTTTATTGCAATTTACTGAATGCTCCATGATCTCCTCATTAAACAAAAACAGCTTTTTTATCTCCCACAAAACAAAACTCCTAAAGATCCTATATACGCATGAATCTGCATATGTGACTCTTAGTTCACTTTTAACTGATCGTGTTTCTATTTGTACTTTAGTTCTAACCTTTAATTGATTCTTTGAGACAGGGTCTCAATATGTAATTCAGCCTGGCCTTAAACTCACTGTGTAGTCCAGGCTGGCAGTGAACTTGTGGTGATTCTCCTGCCTCAGCCACCTAAGTGCTGGGGTTACAGGCCAGCACCACCACGCCTGGCTTTAAGCTTTAGTTTTTAAAAGAATTATTTTCAAAACAATTCACACACAAAGGTCATAATGCAAAGGATATAAAACTGTGTATAATGAAAAGTACATCTCTGTCATTCTTATGCAAATGCCACTTGGTTCCTCTGGGTGCATAGACATAGTGGCATGCAAATATCACAAGCCTAGATGCTTATTTCTAGAAACTGTAGTATCTTTGTTTTTTATTAGACAAATCTTATATTTTTAAGTTTCTTGCAAATATGTCCTTTAGAACTTTAAAATAAAATACATGCTCGTATCTTTTAACTGACAAATTGGGGATGCAGATATTTGTGGCACGCAGACATGGTGTAATGATATACATGTTTAAATACATCTAGTTAACATACACATTACCTCCATTACTTCACATAATCGTCACTTTTTGGTGGTTAGAAAATTTCAGATCTACTCTTCTAGGGATTTTTAAGTAACTACATTGTTAACTGAAGTCCCCTTGTTAAACAGGTGTCTTGAATTCATTCTTCCCGTGTAAATGAAATTTTGTAAGCTTTGGCCAACATTGTCTCAGTCTTTATTTTAAGAGAATTCTGATATTGCTTTTTAAAAATTGCATTGCATTAAAAAAAAAAAAACTGGTGACCATTGCTGTCTTTAAGATAATTAGGTTTCTCCAGCTAGAATACACTGTATTTTCACTTATTCACATCTTCTTTTTAGTGATTTTTTTTGTAGGAAGTAAACTTTTAAAAATTGAAATGTAACACCCATGGTATAATATACAAAATAAGATATGTACTGCTCAGTGCATAAATGTACAAACCTATAAACCCACTCTCTGGATTAAGAAATGCAAAATCAACACTGCAGAAACGACCCCATGTGCCTGTTCTCAGTCATTCTTCACATTCTCCTGCCCAAAGAAAACTGATTTCTGGGTTTCTTACATTGCAATGGAGTTTTGCCTGTTTTTAAATTTGAGCTGAGCAGAATGTACTCATTTCTGTACAGCTTGTCATATTGAGCATGTTTTTGAGATTCATGTGCACTGCTGTAAAAGCTATCCCTCATTGATTTTAGTGCTGTATAGTATTCCATTCTGTAAATAAACCACCATTTATATATCCATTCCATTTTGTTCTCTCTTTTTTTTTTTTTGTTTTTGAGACAGGATCTCACTATCTTTTTCAAGCTGGCCTTGAGCTTACTGTGTAGCCAAAGCCAATCTCACGCTCTCAGTGGTCCACCTACTTATGCCTCCCAAGTGCTGGGATGATAGACATGTGCCACCGTACCAGGCTCCATTCTACTTTTGATGGACTTAGTGTCTAGCTTTATAGGTTGACGAGAATGCTGCAGTAAAACACATGTGTGCATTTGTTTTGCTGAATATACTTGGCTCATATGGTGTGCAGATGTTCAACTTGGTTAAATACTGACTAGGAGTTTCCAAAACTTTTGGATTTACTTCTCTGCCCACCAGAAGTATGAAAGTTCCATGGTTCTTTTTTCTCTCTAGCGCTTGACAATTTTACATTTTAGCCATTGTACTATGTGCGTTTAAATTTGCATTTTTCCAATGATTTGTGAGCTTAAGCAACATTTCATGTTTTCTAGGCATCTGGATACTCTTTAAATGTTTTTAAGAAACCCATTGAAGTCATTTGTGCATTTGTCTATTCAGTTGTGTCTCATTTTCCTGCTGATTTGTAGTTCTTTATATTTTGAGTACTAATCCTCTGTGAGATACGTGTATTGCATATATCTTCCACAATCCTACGGGTTTTGCCTTTTCAGTTTCTTAATGTTGACGTCTAGTGAGATTTTTAGTTTTAATGTAGGCTAATTGAGCAGGCTTTTATTTCATGGCTACAAGTTCTTTGTTCTCTTTAAGATATCCTCATCTCCTCCAATATCATGAAGAGATGATTCTATGCTATCTGTCAGAAGCTTGCTGTTCTGCATTTCTCATTCAGAGCAGTGCTGGAGATCTAACCCAGAACCTTACACATATTAGCAAGTGCTCTATCACTGAGCTGTATCTCCAGCCTCAGACAGAATTAGGTTTTTGTATTGTGTTTTTTTCTGGATGCAGATCATTGCTACAATGTTGAAATAAGATCATAGGCATCTTCCACTTATCTGTGAGCACAGATGGGAAAGTTTCAATATTTCATCATTAAATATGACTTTTGATGTACATTTTATTCACATATAGCCTTAATCAGATTAATGCAGTGTCTATCTTTTGGTTTTCAAAGAATGTTTTAAAAATCATGAATGATTGTCGAATTTTTTCAGTGTTTTTTTCTGGAACCCTTGAGTCTTTCATATGGTTAATTTGCAGATTGCATGCATTGATTTTTAGTGTTAAAGCAGCCTTTCACCCTTGGTATAAACTGTTTTCTGTGTTATTTTGAAACACAGAAAAGAAACTGTCTGAGTGTGCATCTCTGTGTGAGTTTTAGGGTTTTTGTATCTCTGCTCATAGATGAGATTGGCCTTCAATTTTCCTTTTTTTGCCGACATTTGTTAGGCTTCGGGATTAAAGTGATGTTAGTTCCAAAAATGAGTTGGTATGAAAAATCTTTTTTTTTTTCATTCTGGCAGGGATTATGTAACAGTGATGCTATTTATTCTTTAAATGTTTAGAAGAATTCACTGGTAATGCCATCTGGGCCTCAAGCTTTCTTTTGAGGGAAATCTTTAGTTACAGATTCAGATTTTTAAGAGTTGTAGAAGTATTGAGACTTTAAAAACTATCTTAAAGATGTACAAAATTTATATCTTTAAGAAACTTTATTCTGAATTTTCACATTTATTGGCATATTTTTTTTAAAAAATTGTATCTATTGGATCTGTAATGATGCCCTTGCTTATATTACTAACTGATTATCTGTTTGTTTTCACTTATTATTCATCATTCTCATTTGTTATTTCACCTAGCCAACTTTTGTTTTCCCTAGGTGTTTTTACACTTACTATATTCTTCTATCTACTATCTTTCGTTTTGAGTTGATTTCTTTTACTACTTCAGATATATGATTATATTATAAATGCAGCCTTTCTCCATGTCAAAAATATGCATGCATCTAAAATTATAAGCTTCCCTCTCATAGTGGTTATATTGTGTACCTGAAGGGTGTTTTTGGTATATGTTTGCAGTGCATGATGATTATGTTTATTTGGGGGGTTAATACATGTGCATGACACGTTTCCATTCTTTCTCATACTTTCCTCTCCCTTCTCTTCCCCTCCGTCTCTTGGCCCCCTTCCCTTTCGAAAACAATCTATTGCTCCCAAATTTTGATGCACCATACTTTTATTTTCATGTAACATAGGATATTTTTTAACTTAATTTTCATTTCTTGAGTTATGGTTTATCTGAATGGGAACTGCTTAGTGCCCTGATATGATTTTATAGCTATATTTTAAGATAAATGATCTGTAACTTTCACTGTGGTTAGAGAATATATTGAGTCAAATTTTTTGAAATGGGTTGAGATTTGCATCATGGCAAGAAGTACAGTTTCTTTATGAAGTGTGGTGTAGATGCTGCTGATAAATGTCACTCAGCAGAAAGGCAAGCTCCTGAGAACATGCTGCTGTGCCCTCACTCACCTTGGCCACCGCTCTGGCACTATGTGACTTTTGAATCTTCTCCAATGTCAAAAGGTAAAGGTTTTGAATGATTCAGGGCATCAAGGCAGCCATGATTGCACAAGTAAAGACCCTCACAAAAGAGGACCTCCAGAACTGCTTCCGAAAGCGGTAGGAACAATGAGACAGTGTGTTTGAAATGATAGCGAGCATTTTGCGGGAGATTATTGGCAATGTGTCTTTCCTTATAATAATTTTTAAAATAATGATAAGCTCATGGGAGTTAGAAAAATATTGCATAAATCTCTCTGAACTCTGCTTAGATTACTACCGAGGAAATTCTGGCATAAGTACAGTACAATATTAAGTAAACCACAACTACACACCTCATCATCATTATGGTAATGCAGTTATGTAAGAACTTTTTCACATGCACTCAATTTTATTTGACTGTGTGTCTGTAGCTATAGTTCTATGCAATTTCATCATTTCTGTATCTGTAGATCAGAATATATCTCTGTCTCTTTGTCTATCTATATATCTATATCTCTCCACAGCCAAAGCACAGAGCTGTTCAATTATCATTCAGAAACTCCCTCATATGACCCATTGATAGTAGCGTCTAGCCCAGCTCTTTTCTGGAATCATTGTGTTCTCTACCCCTGTAGTTTTGTCAGTGTGATGATACATAGATTTAATTATATATTATGTAACCTTTTAGAAACTGGCTTTTTAAAAATTAATGAACTTTATGTTTTAGAGTATTTTTAGTTTACAAAAAAATTGAGCAGAAAATGCTGAATGTTCCCATGTCTTCTCACACTCCCAATTTCCTCTGTCATTAGCATCTTGTATTAATTAGTGGTGCATTTATTACTATCTATGAGCCAATATTTAACACATTGTTTTGACCTAAACTGCATAGCTTGCATAGTTTGTTTTGCATGGTTTTCTGGGTTTGAACACATGTAGAATGTCATGTGTCCACCACTGCTATTATTCATTACAGTGTGGCAGAAGAGAGTCACTGCTTAAAATCCTCCGTGCTCCACCTATTCATCCCATCCTCCTCTCAAACTCTGGAACCATCGACCTTTGCAGTGCGCACGGAGTCTTTTCCAGCATAGTGTATAATTGGAGCAACACATCATTCAGCCCTTTCAAGATGCCCTCTTTAAATCAGCTGTGTACACTCATGCTTCTCGCCCACATTTGTATTTTCATGGCTGGGAAGTCCAGCTTTTAGCCTGAATGCTATTCAGTTATCTAAATGTTCTATAGTTCTTCTATCCATTTATCTACCGATGAGTATTTTAGTTGCTTCCAAGGTTTTGCAACTGTGAACATAGTAGCTACAAGCCTTTGCATGCAGGCTTTTTGTGGGGACATGTCTTCACCTCACTTGGGTGAATACTAGGAAGTGTGATTGCTGAGCTGTATGTTAAGACTGTGCTTAGTTTTGTAACTACCAGAATGTTTCCCACCCTAGCTATTCCATTTTGTATACCCATCAGTAATGATTCTCTTTTTCTCCAGGTTCTCACCAACATTCAGTAATGTCAGTGTGTCAAATTACCTTTCTAACAAGTGGTAGTGGCGTCTCAGTTTTAGTCTGCATTTTGCCAATGACATTTGAAACCGGCAACGTTTCATATGCATATTTACCATCTGTACATTTTCTTTGATGAAAGATTGGCATCTCAAGCATGATAACCTTGAGTTCTGTCCAGATTGTTGCACATATCTGTATTTGGTTCTTGTTTTTAACCACCGAGTGAGTAATATTCTGAAGAAGAGAAGCAATGTACCAGGATCATACATTCATCTGTTGGAATAATTATGTGTTGCCTTTTATTTGGAGCCAGTAGGAAGGAAGTTGGTGTGATCATTAGTGTACAGGTTTTTGTGGGTACACACAATTTCATTTCTTTGGAATGGATTCCCAAATGTGATTGTTGGAGCACACGGCGTGTGCATGTTTAGTTTTTAAGAATCTGCCATACAGTTTTCCAGAGTGCTTATTCTAATTTCTGTCCCAATAAGAACTGTATTTTTATTCTGCTTTCTATGTTTGTTGCTAGTATGTAAAATATGGTAAGGTTTGCATATTAGTCTCGTGTCCTTTGATTTTGTCAAACTTGACTGTTACTTGTAGCAATTTTTGATGACTCCTTGAGATTTTCTTCATAGAGAATCATATCGTCTGCAAATAGAACAGTTTCATTTCTTCCTTTCTATTCTGTATGACTTTCGTTTGCTTTTGCTCATGTTATTATACACCTTAAGATTTCCAATACTATGGTGATGAAGAGCTGTGGAAAGAAACACCTTTGCCTTGACTGGGAGGAAAGGATTCAGTACTTCATCAGTTATTTGATTTTAGCTGAGTTTTCCAGATATTCTTTGTCAGTTTTGGTATGCTCTTCATTCCTCGCCTGCTCGACGTTACTTTCTAAATGATGAAAGATTGTTCGATTTTTGGAATGGTTTTTCCGTGTCAATGCATATGACCGTTTGATTTTGCCTCTTTAATGCTTAGTTATGGTGGAATAAATTGACTGTCAAATGTTGAACCAACCTTGCATAACGAATAAATTCTACTTTGTCATGGTGTATAATTTTTTTTTTTTTTTTTTTTTTTTTTTTTTTTTTTTTTTTTACAGATTTATAGACTCTGCTAAAATTTTCTTGAGGTTTTTTGGTCAATATTCAAGAATGGTGTTTGTTTATAATTTTCTATCATATGACTTTGGTTTGTGAAATCAGGGTAGTCTGTTACTATTGAGTCTGTTACTATTCCATATTCTAATTTCTTCAACAGCTTTTTGTCAAATTGGGGTCCATTTGTTTTTCAGTGTTTGATAAACACTCTGTTGAGGCCATCAGGCCTGGGGTTTCATTTTTTTATGGTTTTTGGTGAAATACTGGCAAGGTAAAGTTGCTTCTCTCATGTTACATTCAATACTTTATCTTTGTCCTCAACTTTAGAAAATGCAATTCAAATGCTTTGGAGTGGATTCAGGTGAATTCAGCATGCTTTTTTTTACTAAGTTTCCTGGATGTAGAGATGGTAGATATACAGATTTTGTTTTCAAATTTTGGAACTTTCAGCCATTTTTTTTTTTTTTGTCTTTTTACTTGTTATCGGTACCGGGGATTGAACTCACGACTGCCTGCTTGCAAGGCAGGCGCTTATGCCGCTGAGCTAAATCCCCAGCCCCCACAGCCACTGTTTTTAATGCTCATTCTACTTTTTTCTGTCTTTCTCTGTCTCTCTGTCTCTGTCTCTCTTCTTCTTCTCTAAGTGACAGTAAACTGACATTGTTGTTCAGTTCCCAAACACTTCATCCCCTCAGTATGATCCTCATACCTACTGAGCAGGCATTCCTGTTCCTCCCTTTCCCAAACCCTTAATTGTCTTTTCCTTACATATTCTGAATGTTTTCAATAAGCAGACTAATGCAATATATGGCCTTTTGTGTCTTATTTATTTCATTAAGTGTATAGTATTTTCTAGACTTGTCCTTGTTTTAGAATGTATCAGTATTTAAATGTTTTATGCCTTAATGATATTTTGCTTTATGGCTGCGCCACATTTTGGTTTTCTGTTTATGGATATTTGCGTTGATTCTACCTCTTGTCTGTTGTGAATAGTGCTACGCGTTTTTGAACACCTGTTTTAAATCTTTTTGTTATATACCCGGAAGTGGACTTCCTGCCTTATGCTGATTCTGTGTTTAACTTATTTTGACGACTCACCAAAGTGTTTCCTACAGTAGCTGAAGTATTTTATATTTTACCAGCAATATGTAGGAGTTTCCGTACTCTTTCCAACAATTGTCTTCACTTTTTAAAATATCTGTGTCCTGGTAGTGTCTTATGATGTTAATTTGCATTTTCTTAATGACTAATATCATTAAACAGCTTTTCATGCAATTGTCATTCCTCATATAGCTTCTCTGGAGGAACATCTACTCAAATTCAGCACCCACTTTTTATAATTTTTGTAGGGAGTAGTTTTGAAAACTTGCATGTAATCTCTTTTTAAAAGACAGCTTTATTGTAAAATAATATGCAATTTCATAAAACTTGCCCTTGGGGCTGGAGGTTTAGCTCAGCGGCATAAGCACCTGCCTTGGAAGCAGGCAGTCGTGAGTTCGATCCCTGGTACCGATAAAAACGAAAAAGACAAAAAAAAAAAAAAACTTGCCCTTCACCCCTCTCTAATTGGGTGGTTTTTTCTTTATTGTTGAGTTGCAAGGGTTTTTCATATATTGAGGATCATAGACCTTTATCAAATAAATGATTAACAAATACTTTCTTCCACTTGTGGCTTGTCTTTTCATTATCTTGTGTTGTGTGATACAAAAAGGCTTTTTATTTGAATGCAATTTAATTTATCTGTGTTTTGTTACTTGTGTTTTTAGTTTCATATTTCAGGACTCATGTTATCCATTGATAAGAATGTACCTATATTTTTTCCAGGTAGGAATTTTGTTTTAACACAGATAAAAATGGCTTGGTCCATTGTGAATTCATTTTTGCATATGATAAAAACAAAGGTTCCAGCTCCTTCTTTTGCATGTGGATATCTGGTGTCACAGCATTTTTAAAAATAATTCTTTTCTTTTTGCTCATCAAACTGGATAATCTGAATTGAGCTAACTTCCAGTCCAATGATTCTTTTCTTTTTCTGCTGCTTAATTCCATTATTAAATTCCTCTAGTGAATTTTTCATTCTAATTCTTGCATTTTTCAACTTTGGAATGTTTATTTGATTTCTTCATATAATTTTTATTTTTATTGACAGTTTATATTGCTGAGGCGTTGTTCTCTTGGTTCTCTTTAATTCTTGTTCATGGTTTACCTTTGATGTTTGAGCATATTTATAAGTTTATTTAAAGTCTCTAATTAGTCCTTTCAGTATCTGAGCCTTGTCTCAAGGGGCATTTTCTGTCTTAATTCCTTCCATCCTCTCTGGATGAACCATACTTTTTAATATGTTGGTATGTGTTGAGTTTTTCTAAAGTGGAAAGTTTGAATATTATACTATTTACTACAGACATTAAATTCTCTTCCTGCCTGAGAATTTACTGTGATCATTTTGTGTGTTTAAAACATTTTAAAATGTATTTTCAATTCTATATAGTTTTTTGGTCACTGGACTCTGTGCTTTTAGAGAAATTTCCTTGAGTGCTGCCACTGCTGCTGCTGGGGTGTCTGTAATGATGGGCTAGCAAAAGGCAGGTATTGTCACTTCTTCCTCTGTTTTCCTGGGCTGACCTTTTTTAATACTGTGACTAGAAAAGACAGGTATTTCTCTGGGTTTTTCTTGGTCTTGCAGCTTTATCCAACGCTTTGGAAAGGCATGTTAAAGAGGTAAAAAGCAAATGCAGAGAAAGCCCTGCCACATTCCTGGGAAAGTCTCGAGGCCTCGCCCCTCCCACCATTTCTGTCTGCCATTCACTGTCCTCATCTGATTTTCTGCTGCATTCTGTCTAAGGTTTTTGTTGAAGCAAGAGGAATAGGAAGAAATAAGTGTATTTCATTCTGTCTGGAACCTGTGAGTCCTCTGTTGTTATATTTCTTTGGAGCATTTAGTTTCTGGCAGGCTATCAAAGTGAAAGCAGATCAACTTAATCCAACCGAAAGGTGACACGCCACCAGGATAAGGCCCTTATCGGAAGGCATTGTATTTTCTTGCCCATTCTGACTCTCTATATAGCACATCAGTGTCCCAGCTAAAATGTAGGGGGTTCACCAGGGACTCTTCACTTTTGGCCCCAGGCTCTGTGAGACCTCTGGCCTCTCCTCGATTTAGCATCTCTTCAGCCTCTGTCCTCCAGCACCGCTACTGGAAAATCAGAAACTGCCTCTGTGGAAAATGTGACTCGGACCATCAGACTCATTCTTCTGCTCTTTGTCTTCCTCCTAGATCGTACTTTTTATGTAAACCTGGGTTACGTGAAGTACTAGAATTTGATTTCATTCTCATCATTTCCATGAGATGGTGAAAACTGATCAACTTCTAGCTCTTACGAACTGCTTTTGGCTTCTCTGTCTGCGTTATTTTATTCTTTGCTAGTCATGTAATTCCTGCAACGCTTAGGAAGTGCCCTACATCAGGCTCACCTCAGTAAGTTCCTTTAGCTTTAGAACAGTGGTGGCGAACCTATGGCACACGTGCTGCAGTGTGCACACAGAGTCTTCTCTGTCAGCCAAGTCACCGCAGCAGCTGCACATTGGATAAAACAGTTGTTCTACTAAACCAAAACCTCAGCATTCCAGTTTAATTGCAGTGTTGGCATTTTGCAATAAATAAAGAGGTTTTGGATTCCAGTTTGGGCACTTGTCTCCAAAAGATTTGCCATCACCGTCCTAGGACCTTTCCCTGTCAGAACTTGTTTGCCTCAGTGGTCTCTGGTGGAATAAGATGTGTGTGTGCACCACATACCCAAACTTTTAGGCAAAGTTTTCTACATTTTCTTGGTGGATCAGTTGGTCTGTTGCATAAAGTTGTCCATCACAACCATAAGTGGAAATTCTTTGTAAAGTTTTATAGTTTTCTTTAAATATACTTCATATATACTTACATGTTTCTTGATTTTTAAAATTGTTTCATTAATATAAATGATCTTTTTTCCTCTCTTTGTATTCTCTACTTGATTGTAGCTGGTGTTTGCAAAGGATTTGAATTTTGTTCCATCTTATAAAAATTCTTCACTATTCCATTGCTAATTGATAGCTTTTTATCATTTTGCCTAATATTTATTCATTTTTCCTATGCTTAATTCATTGACTGGAGTTTTAGAATACTCACCTGAATAGTGGCAGTGCTAACAGTGAGTTTTACCTTCTTGCTCATTTTATTAAACTTATAACAATGCTTTACTGTAAAGTATGTTTCCTGTAGACTTTATATAAATGCTACCACATTAGAATGTTACTTTAACATCTTGAGTTGTTGAAGTATTAACTCTTGCAGAATATCTACCCTATTCCTTCTTGTATTAAAATGTTTTCCAACTTTTTGCCAAAAAGCCACCCCCTTTTTCCAATTTTATACTCTCTTCGGTCTCCCCAGACCATGATTGATTTCTTCCCCAATTGGCTAATGACACAGTGTTTGTGTGTGTGTGTGTGTGTGTGTGTGTGTGTGTGTGTGTGTGGTTATGGTTATTTAATTCCGACTTCAAGTAAATATTTGAAGTCATGAGTTTCATGCCTGCTTCCAAAAAAGAAAAAGAAAAGTAAATATTAGTTGTTCTTCACTTATCCCCAGAGGATGTTTTGCCTTTAAAAATATTTTTAGTGCCATTCTGAGTATAATGTCTATAACATGCTATATAGTAAATTTTTATAAAAATGATTATTATATTAACATCTTATATTTGTTCACATTCCTTATATTCTATTATTATGCACCCAGAATTGGTTGAGTTAGAGTTTTCTAATCCTAAATGAGACTTAGTGAAAAATTAGTGAAAAAATAGCTAGCACTTTTTTCGTTCTTAGTTGGTATTTCTCTGCATTATGGAGTACTAGCCATGGAAGTTTAGTCATGATCTAGGTTGACTCATTCATCTTACAAGAATGAGGAAACTGAGGTCTAGTGCAGGAAGTGAAATGCCGCAAACTCAGAGCTAATGAATATATAATTGGTTCCACAAATTTATCTGTGTAGCAACAAGAGATGGCATCACAGAGACCCAATATTATCTTTTCCATGTGGCAATTGCTGTGCATTCCCCACCATCTTTCCCCAGCTTAACGTGTGGGCATTTTGCAATGGTTGAGTAGCAGTTAGCATCAGCTTGAAGAACTGGCCCAGCAGGAGAAGCGAATAGGTGCTTTGTCCCCATCAGCTGCTGGAATTGCAGGTTCTGCCTTGGTCTGCCCTTTGTCTCGCTATGAATGATATTGTTAAGGGGATCGTGTACTATTGCATTTCTCAATTTGGATCTATGGAAGCACCTTGATACCATTTATTTCTGTTACCTGTGGTTGGTTTTTAGCTTCAGATATTGTGCTGGATCTCTATCTGAGATTGTTGAACTTTGAAATCAAGCTGAATTGTGAAGCCCCTGGGAGGGCTGTGTGGGAGAGCTGAAGAAGCAGGAAGCAGAGAGGATTAATGGCTTTGGCTGACACCGGAACACTCTGGGTTTAAGAACTACATGGTTATTGCTCTTCAGACAGCTATATCAGATTCTTAAATCCCCCAGTGCTGGTTTCTACATGACCTTATCCAGATCTCTGTATCTTACAGTCTCCACTGCTCTCCTACAATGGTCTCCCAGCAGGCCCAGTGGGAAATCGTATTTCTTGCGAACAGTCAGGATTCATCCTTAGAGCCTAGGGCAGCCTTGTGGAGTCATCAATGAACATCGTGGCTAAGAAGCATTTCTCCCCCTTCCAATAGTACAAGAGAAGTCTCTAGTCTTATTGCCTCCTTCAGTACAGGCTCATTTTAAGTGAACTATGGAAATAACACTTGAGCAGGAGTCGGAAGTGTTGGGTTCAGTGCCTTCTTTGACACACAATTATTAACTTGTGATCAGGTCAAAACTGCTGTATGGTCTAGATCTTTATATATTGGATAGCAGAATATCTTATAATATATTCCCGCTATATTGGATATTATATATTGAAAAATTCTTACCATATTTACACATCAAGATTTGATAAGGATAAAATCTGACGAGGGGCAAAATATAACAAAGTATTTATACAGCCACTTTCAGTCATTTAGTAGATGTCCATTCAGTGCCATGTACTCTAATGAAATACGTGTAGTAGGTAAAAACATGTTCATATATATATATATATATATATATATATATATACATATTCATTAAACCATCACACAATCCTCAGGAAATAGAAGACTAGTCCTCCTCTTTATTTGAAGAAACGGAATATATTAGTTTTCTGTTGCTGGTGTAACAAACAACCACAAATAGAGCAGTTTTTTAAAAATATACTTTTTTCATGTCACAGATCTGTAAAGTCAACAAATTGTCAGGGCTGCACTTTTTTCTGGGAGCTTGGGGATAGATCTTTGTCAAGCTCCCTCAGGATGTTGACCGATTTCACTTTTGTAAAGTTGCTGAGCTGATATCCCCAGTTGCTGGCTATTGGCCAAAGGTTTTCTCAGCTTGAGGGGACACATATGCTCTCTGGGTCATGGATCTCTTTTACCTTCATCAATAGAACCCTGAAGTTTTTCCCATGTTCTGAATCTTGCTGCCTCCTCTTCTGCCTTTCTCTTCTACTTTTAAAGGCCCATGAAATTACATTGGACCCACCTAATCTGTCGTTCCTCAAATCATACTCCATCATTCCCAGTTCTCCCTGTTAACTGTCAGCTACTTGAAGTTGAGAATTTGTCTATTTGCTTAAATATTGTGAGGTTAGAACTTAACACAATTGTGAAATATTTTCCCAGAATACAAATAAGTAAATGAAACAATGTTTGTTTAAGCATTTATTCTACTTCTTCAAATGGTCCTTGCTGCTACATCTGTATCCTCTGCAGTGTTCCCAAGAATTAAGACTGGTGTTCATTGTAGCTAACCTATCTGACCTATCTCTTACCCAGTCCTGGTGTGTGTGGTCTTTACTAGACTAGGAAATTTGCCTTTGATAACTGGCTTATTCCCTTACCAGAGCCTGCTTCTCCCCAAGTCAATTCTCAAACCCTTTTTGTACTTCAAGGCTTTAAAAGTTTCTTTCCCGCTTGTTGACTGACTATATGTTGATATGATACATAAATTTCCACACACATCTCAGAAGTGCATTCCTCACAGCATAATTATGTTCTCTTTTTCTGTGTTCTTACTATGGTCATCTGATTCCCTTCCAAGCAATATTTGCTTATACACTAAAGCATTTTGAGTGCGTGCAGACGCATGTTTTTATACTTATGGTTACCTATTCCTATACTATGTCTCACACACAGAAGCTGTTATTTATTTATTTATTTTTGAGGCAGGGTCTCGCCATGCATTTCAGGTTGGCATTGAGCTCACTTTGTAGCACAAGCTGTCTTCAACTTGCAACGATCCTCCTGCCTCAGCCTCCCAAGTGCTGGGATTACAAGTGTATGCCACCATGTCCGGCCAGAAGCTGTTTCGACATGCTGTACTAACACTGTCTTTTCAGAAACGTTGGCCACCTGTTTATGAACCTTTGTTTTCCTAAAAATACAGTTGTCTACTTTCATCTGCATACTGTCTGTTTTAGTGCTATCATTATTTACTTTTGTTTTGTATGGAATGGCGAATTTAGGTTCATGTTCCATCAGCTTTGCATTACAGTTATTTAGTTCTCCCCTTTACTGTGGCCTTTGGTATTTTTAGTGTGGTTCTCATTGTCAGTAACTTTAATATCAGTTACTGCATCATCGACATCGAAACGGGCAAATGTCGTGTTTACCATATTGCATCATTTTAAAAAGTGAAAACATTCAAATTCCCTTCCTCTAGCCTTTTGAAATATACAGTGCATTATTGTTCTCTATAGTAAACGTGTGCTGTAATAGCTCGCCAGACTTTCTTAGTGCCATCTAGCTTAGCACTCCGTGGCCAGCCTCTTTATGTCACTCCCTCCTGATCGGTATTTTAGTGTGCAGTTTTTCTATGGAAAGTTTAGTGTAGAGATGCAAGGTGTGATTGAATCATACACTGAATACTTAAACAAAAGAATTGACCTCACTAAAGGATCCATTGTCATTAATCTCACTTAAAATACTTGCCAACACTTTGAACACTTACCCTGCCATTCTTGCTCTCTGGAAGTCTTCTTTCGTGATTGCCTTTGATTGTGTTGTGCTCTACTGGCAACATCAGTGCTCTGAATTAATTCAAAATATTTAGCTGTCACAGTCACTCTGACTTTGGGGAAGAATCAGAAGTTGCACCGTGTCATACCTTATGAGTATGGTGGGTGGGGACACCCTGCAACGTTTTGTCTGGCCTGCCTTTCCATAGATGGCACTTGGCGGGATAATTCACTGTATTTCTGGTCAGATGGGCTATTTTGCATAGGTTTTGTGGTTGTATGGCGTAAACATGTATCCAGGGAAGCTCCTCTTACATCTTAGTCACCTCAGCAGCCTGCGCCATGCTGCTGGTGGTAAAAATGCAGGGCACTTCCAGAACTGCTTCAGAAAGTGGAAAGAGGGATGGCATGAGCAAGAGGCAGAATTAACTGCAATGTATCTCTTACTGTAATACATTTTCTGACATTTAAACATTCGCTGTATGTTTTTGATTATTTCTTGTGGGGCAGGTTACCCTGGCAACAGCCTCACATGTGTCATGTTCACTGCATTTCTTGATTACACTGCGTGATACATTACTGTGGTTTGACGCTTGCAAATTGCTCCATTCTCCTTGTAATAGATGGCTGTGAGCAGAGCATACCACGGCTGCTATGGCATCCTGATGGGGTTCAGGGGATTTTCTGAGCATGCGTCTTATTCAGCTGGTAGAACAACTGGGGGTGATATTTATATACCATACAGTCATTTGAGCATGTGGCATTTCTTTTTGTAACAATATTATTTATATTTGCTTCTAGGGGCTGTCCTTATACAACACAACCTACTCTCAAGTGATATCTGCACTTGAAGACCTTTGCTTTTGCATTATGGATTCTGAGCCAGGCATATGTCCCTCAGGATTTCTGAACAAGCACCACGGTGTTGTCTGTTCACACACCACTGGGATCTGAGCTTGACCTGTGATAGCTTCTCTGTCATAGGTATCACATATCCCAGCATTTATGCTAACTCGTGTGTCAGGCACGGCTCTCTCCTATTTCAGGATTGCTCTTTCTTTGTCTACCATGGCTCATCACCAGATGATCCTGCACTTTGCGTAGTTTCTTGTGCTATATCCTCCTGTATTATCACTCATGCTTCACATTTTGAGGTTGCCAAGGTCTGCTTCACGACTAGACACTCCCAGCGGAAGAGGCTGCTGCTTCTGTACAGCAGCTACTGAGCCCGCAGCATGTGCACCCATTTTGCACCATTGCATTCTTTTCCAAGATTGAAAACTTGTTTCATGTTGCAGATATTGAATAGAGACGTGTAACTGAATAGACACCAAAGCTGTAGAGTACCCAGCTGTTTGCATAGTGTATGGATTTTTTCATTGGGTGTTGTCTTAGTCAATTTGTCACTAAGATGCAGGGCCCAATACCCACAAATTGAAGTAGAAGTTACTTGGCTCACAGGTTTTAGAGGACTCAGACCAAGGTTGGCTGACTTCAACTCAGGAGTGACATTATGAAAAGGTCTGGGGGGGGGGTAGGCTTCTCAGCATTGTGGTGCTCAGGAAGCAGAGAGAGAAGGGAGGAGCCAGGGAAGGGGTGCAGAGGTAGAGGGGAGCCAGGTCCTACCTTCGATCAACACACTCAGCTGCTGAGCTCACTGCTAGAGGAAACTATTGATGGATACAGCACCCGCATGATTCAGTCATCTTCCCAAAGCGGCCCCCCAGTATGTGTTTGGCAGAGCATTCTAGATGAAAGTCATAAAAATGGGTTATCAGTGCACTCATGATCAGTGTTGATCACTTGTCATGAGTGTGTAAAAAAGGAAGCATTGAGGTCTGTGTGGAGAACGACAGCATCTTTAACATAGATATTAATTCTTGGATTGTGATCATGGGTTTTTACAGGAGGGATGTGTTCCCCATTTTTATTGACTGCTCTTATATCACACCTACTAACAGTATCATAGTATTCAGTCATGTATTAGGATATTTTGAGTGTTTATGAAGCCTACACACAAACTCTGTATGTCACTGACCAGTTTTTTTTTGTGGTACCAGGGAATGAAGCCAAGGATTCGTTCATGCTTGCCGAGCATTCTACCAGTGAGCTACAGCCCCAGCCCTACCATCATGCCTTTTGCTAAGGCGTCATGTCCATGTGAGTCTCCTTTGTATCATTCTCATCTTCTCTTAGACCAGAGCCATCCATTGCTTACATGGCTGTTTGTGACACATACCATAGCCTCTCAGTAGGAGTCATAGCACAGTTCATGTCTGCACCTCTGTCATACAAGCTATTGTCTGTAGGGATGTACTTGTACATTGTGAGCACATATTCAGCAAAGCTTGACTTGCATCTTAGTCATCTCAGCATCTTGCATCGTTTCTCTGTGGGGCCAATTGTATGTGTTCTTTTTTTTTTCTGTCACATGAACTATTTCACTGTGTGATTATTTCTTCAGATACCATATCTACCCCATCTTTCATATGTGAATCGGCTCATTTTTTATGGTGATATTAACAGTCATCTTGAATTTCTACACACTATTTTTGAAGTTGTCCTAAGGATTTCCAATTAAACATCATGTTGTGTGAAAATTCACAGCCATCATCTAGTGTTTTATTGGCAAGGAATATTCTGTGCCATCTATATGTTCGTACACTGGTTTTTACTACAGAAATGAATCTTTCTCTCTTTTGTCACCAGTGTGTACGCCTATAGCATGGTATTAGCTCATGCTGCAAGATCTTCTGTGTGTGCACCGTGGTCAAATGCTCAGACTCCTGTGGTGGCTGCTTATGCACCACGGATGTTTGAGCATGTGCTATGGTGTCTACATTTGCAACACTGCCATCTGCTTCTGGATAAATGCCACTCATTCATCTACTCTGTTTTTAAAACTTGTATCATGACTGTCAAAAGAATCACAGCATATTGTCATACTTAAGGAAATGAATAATGAGGCCATAATAACTGGTTTTGAATCCTGGATCGTCCATTTATTAGTTATGGGATCTTACACACAGTATTCCATGCTTCAGTTTCCTACAGAGTGACAAAACTAAGACCTTATGAGGTTGTGGTGAAGATTTTATAAATTATTACATGTGAAATACTTTGGACATTGACTGGCACATTATAAAAGATATGAGATGGTGATGATTGATTCTGTACAATGATTATCAGCTCAAATTATGAAGTTATCATCTATGTGTGCATTATACTCAAATACTGATGTGTTTAAAGCCGCACGGTATGAACCTATGCCATGAAAGTGTCTCTTCGTGTCTCTGCCATGTCTAATTCTATATAATATCAGCTCTGGTACTATTATTTTGTGGCTCCTTCCACTTAATTGTTTGATGTCCTTGAGCTCTTTCATCTTTACTATCTTCTTTCTTTGTCTGCCTCTGTATTATTATCGTCCATTTCTATTCCTGGATTGTCTGGGTATGAATCGTGGTGAAGTGTTCACTCCTTGGTGGTAGTTACTCATGTATCACAATTGTCTGGGTATGTGCCATGTTACTCCTCCTGCCATCATTGACATATCCTCGTGGTCTAAAGAAGGCATTTTCATACATTAGGTTTCCTCGATTACTCCAGCTTGTCTGTCTGGGCATGTTCTTTACTAGGTTACTTGTTCCTGTGCTGAGTCCACCTGCCTTTGTATTCTTTATAGGCTTTTGCTCATGCACCATGGTTGTCTGAGCACGCAGCATGCTTGTCTGCTCATACCCCATGGTTCCTGAGCAGGAACCTTCACTGCCTACTAGTCTACCGGAAGTGGGGTTTCATGCACAACGGACACACCAGCTTGTGTTTTGTGGTTATTTATTCCCTTTACATAGATCTTTACTCTGGATCACTCCTGCCTTTTCATACACTGTGTGTGTCTGTTCCAAAATGGTAGATGTTGTGTCACTGAGTTGTCTCTGCATGACAGTCAAATGCTCAACTGCTTGTGGTATCTATTCCTGTGCCTTGACTGTTTAAGTGTGTAGCATTGATTTGTCTATTTCATCATTGTCATCTGTTCCTAGGCCAAAGGAACTTATGGTTTATTAATCACTAACTGGGTACAGTTTAGGATACTTAGCATCACGTCTGCTTGTCACTGCATCTTCTCTTCCAGTTCATACTGTGACTTTGTGTTTATGCAGATCAGCATCACAGTCAAATGCATAAATATTGGTGGTGGCTATCCATGTAACATGATCATCGGAGCTTATGCTGTCAGGCCTCTGTGGGTAAACCCAACATCTGCTTATTAACCAAAGCTGTTTACTCTTGTGCCATGGCTCTTCTGTAAGGCACAGTATCTATCTGAGTGGGCATCACAAGAAAACAAGTTTGTGCACCAAGTCTATGTCTTTTAGCCCCAGAAGTGTGATGTCTCTGTCATAGTGCAGATTGTTTTGTGCACTTATGTACATCGTGATCAAGTGGCCAAGCATTGCCCGTGGCTTTCATGAACTGTGGGTATTCCATGGTATCTCTCTGTGTTCCTTCACTACCTGCTTTTGAAACAAACATTCATATACTGAGATGTTTAGACCTTTCCTCATATCCATCTGTGAGATCTCCACTCATAGTGATTTTCTACTATACTTCTTCTATTAGTGCTAAGTGGGTGTTGGCTCATTTTCTGTGGTTGTATGAATATTTCCATTACATTCTGCTTTTTTCACTGTTTCGAGTTCTTATGATTATCTTGTGCTCACCATCCTGATTGTGTGGAATTTTCTGTACCATGAATATAATTTTTTTACCATGATTATTTGTTACTTCTGTATGTTTGCTTTCTCCTCTGCCCCAAGTATCTACTCCTCCACGCTGGATGTCAGCTTATGTCGCAGCACCATCTGAGTTTGTACTGCAGTGAAATGCTCGGACTTCTGTGGTGACCACTCATGCACTGCAGACTTTTGAGCATGTGCTATGGGTTCTACTTTCGCTACCTTGCTGTCCACTTCTGGATCACCACCATTTGTTCATGTCCTCTGTGTTTTAAGCCTTGTACTGCATCCATCTGTGGAAACATGGGGCCATCAGTGTACATGCACAGTGCTGACTCTGAAACCAGACTACTTGGCTCTGAGTCCTAATTCTGCCACTTAACAGCTTGATATCTCAGAGCAAGTCATTCCACCCCTCCGTGTTTCTGTTTTCTCAACTGTTCAATAATGGTAACACCTACCTTATGGGGTTGCTGTGAAGATTCAAAGACTTAAATGTAAAATGCTTGCTTAGATTGCTGTCTGGTACATGGCAAATGCTAAATATTTGCTAATATTGTTGTTTCTTTTGTATTATGTCTTCTTGTTCCCTATTGTGGTTGTCAGCTTGCACCCTGGGATTGTCTGCTTTATGTCTCAGCCACATGCTAATTTCCTGGCGGTGGCTATCTGTTCAACATGGTCAACTGATGCTCTGCCTTGGTTTCTTATTTTGCACTGAAGTCCTCTATTCCTTCTGCCAAGCTACTCGTTGCTCTATCGTGTTTTTCATTACTAATTGCATCTTGCTAAGCAATAAGGGCACCATAGTTAATTGCTGTACAAGTGCCATCTGTAACTGTATTGTGGTTGATAGTTCATGTTTCTAGGTATTTCCACCTCATGATCAAATACTCAAGCAGCAGTAGTGTTTATTTATTTTTTTGCTTGTGGCCATCTGAACATATGTTGTAGTGTCTTTCACTATTGCTACTGTTCATAGACCAAGGCACTGCTTTTCCTGTACTGTTGTTTGTGCAATCTTCACTATTATTCTTTTCTTCTGCCTGTGTGTCTTGTCTTATCTAAGTGTTAGTTTGTTCATCATGCTAAATTGAGCATGCATAACCAATTTCTGGTCATGTACTGTGGTTAGTGTGTGTTATAGATGTGTACTCATACACTGTGATTGTGAAAAATGCAGTCATTATTATAGAACTCAAAATAGGAGAATGGAATTTCTGTACCACAAGTAACATTTTATTCATTATGACAGCACTGGGTTAGCCTATTCCTCCATCATCCTGGATGTCAGCTCACATTGCAGAATCATATAAGTGTGCCTGCGGTCAAATGCTCTGTTTATTGTGGTAGCTGCTGATGCACCATGCATGTTTGACAATACTCTATGTATCTGATTATGCAACAGGGCTTGCTGAGTATATCAACCATACAGTCGTTTGTTCCCCTGCAGTGTATCGGCTTCAATCTCCTTCAATCTTCAATGTGTAATAAGGTTAGATTGTCTGGTGTAAAATCCACATCTTATCTTTTTGCCTCATTTCCTCTTCCTTAAAACAGTAGTCACAATACTAGTACAAAAAAGGAAATTATAAATATCAGAACAAACTTCAATGAAATGGTGATTAAAATAGCAACACCAACACTCAATGAAAGAATAATACACACAAACTCCTTAGCAAATCTTACTCAAAAACTTCAAAGAAAATACTCAAGTCAATACAATTAGAGATGAAAAGGTGAAATCATGGTGGACACCAGTGAAATACAGACGATGATTAGTGACTATTTTGCAAAACTATATGCCAATAAACTGGGGAATTCAGAGAAAATGGGTAGATTCCTGGATGCATATGAATTCCTAAAATTGGCCAAAGAAGAAATAAAACCCTAAAAAATCCAGTAACAGCCAATGAAATTAGAACAGCAATAAAATAAAACCAAGTCCAAATCCTGATGAATTCACTGCAGAATTCTGTACGAATTCCAAGGAGGATCTAATGCCAATACTTTCCCAGTTGTTTAATGAAATTGAAAGGGAAGAAATAGTCCAAAAGTCATTCCTGGAAGCTAGAATTACTCTAATTCCAAAACTAGACAAGGATCCAACCTAAAAAGAGAACTCCAGGCCAATCTCTTTAATGAAAATGTTTATAAAATTGTCAACAAGATGCCGGTAAACAGAATGTTTGTTCTTGACCAAGGAGGCTTTGTCTCTGTGATGTGAGGCTGGTAACATAGTTCAATCACTGAGCATGAGACATCACATATACAGAAGCTAGGAAAAATAATGATCATTTTGGTAGGTACAGAAAAACTTTTGACAAAATGCAACATTTATTTGTGATTGAAACCCTGAACAAAATCGGTGTACAAGTGTGATCTCAATCCTATAAAAGCCATTTAGGACAAATCTTCTCCTTATATATTAAATGGGGAAAACCTAAAAGTTTTTTTCTTTAAAATTAGTAACAAGACAGGGATGTCCAGTGTTACTGTTTCTGTTCAGCACAGTATTTCAACCAGTAGTGAGAGCAGTCAGACAAGAGAAACAAAAGGGATATGTATAGGAAAGGAAAAAGTCAAATTATCATTATTTGCAGACACAGTCCTCTACATAGAAGGTCCGAAGGCCACTAGAATGAACTATCAAATTCAGCAGTGAAGCAGAATATAAAAATCAACCCACGAGAATCAAAAGCATTCCTGTACACCAACAATAAACTCACTGAGCAAAAATTAGGAAAACAAACTCATTCACACAGCATCAAGAAAACATGAAATAATCTAACCAAGAAGTGAAAGACCTTTATGATAAAAACTCTAGTGCTCTGGAAAATAAGATTGAAGAGGACATCAGAAAATGGAAAGACATCCCTTATGCCTTGATAGGTACAACCGATATTATATAGTCAAAATGTCCATACTTCCAAAACTAAAGTACAGATTTTTAAAAATCTTAATCAAAATACCAACAACATTCCTGAATGAACCAGAGAGAACAATCCTAAAATTCATGTGAAGCTAGGCAAGTCTCAGAATAGCAATAACAATTCTGGGTAGAAGAGCAAAGTAGGTGACATTACAATCCCAAATCAGAATTTGTAGTACAAAGCTATGGTGAAAAAACCATCATGGTATTAGCACAAAAACAGTTATGTCAGTCAACAGAACCTAAGAGAGGATGGAAAAAGAGCCCTAGACATACGAAGCTGTTCGATCTTCTACAAAGGGATCAACAGTATGCAGTGAAGGAAATATAGCCTCTTTCATAAATAGTGCTGGGAAATTGGCTCTCCATATACAGATGATTCAGTCTTGACCCATATCACTTACTGTGTACTCAATGAGAATCAAAATGGATCAAAGATGTAAATGTTAAAGCTGATGGGTGCGTTAGCAGATGGAAGATAATGCAGCTAAAACCCTGAGACATAAGCCTAGGCAAGGACTTCTGAATAGAGCAGAGATAGTATCAAGAATCAACAAATGGGATCATGTCAAATTAAAAAGCCTCTGCATAGCAAAGGAAATAGTGAACAGAGTGAAGAGACAACGTACAGAATGAGAAAAAGATTGCCAGGCATTCCTGAAATAGTGGGCTAATATGTAGAATGTAAAGAACTAAAAAATGAATGAAAGAAAGCAAGAAAGAGAAAAGAAAAAAGAAAAACAAAATAAATAGACCTCCCAAAATAAAAGCCAGGAACAAAAATATTGGTAACTGAAGGAGATACTTCTCAGATGATACAGTTTAAATGACCAATAAATACACGAAAAATGTTTATTGTCACTGGCCATTAGAGAACTGCAAATTAAAAAAATGAGATTCCATCTTACTCCAAAAAGAATGGCAATCATGAAGAAATCAGATGAAGCAAGCTGACAGGGTTGCTAGGAAAATGTAAGCCTTCTACACTGTTGATGGGAAAGTAAGTCCCTGCAAGCGGTATGGAAATCAATGTGGAGATCCATCAAAAAACTAAGATTAGAAATCCCATTTGATCCCTTCCAGGTACCTTCTCACCATAGTTAACACACCGTATTACGGTGATCCGTGCATGCCTTTGTTTATATCAGCACAGCTCATTATAGCTGAATCGTGGAAGCAGCCTACATGCCCTTCAGCAGATGAATAGAAGAAGAAAAGGTGGTGTTTATACACAATCGAGTACTATGTCGTAAGGTTGAACTTGAGTCATTTGTAGGAAAATAGATTCGCCATGAGACCACACTATGAACTGAAATATATTAGGCACAAAAGTTTAAATACTGAATGGCTTCTCTTAATAGGAGAAACTCAAAATATAACTAAAAGGCAAAATTAAAGACATATAAAAAGCAGTAAGGAGATAACATTTTTTCCAAATAAGAAAGAGGTCAAAAGGTGAAGGGAAGCGGAGGGCAAGGAGGAAAGAGGGATGAAAATAGAAATGTGATCCGCGAGTTCCAGATCCTCACAAGAGATAATCATTATGCCATGCAAATATGTATTAATAAAAATAAAAGTGACATTTAGTAATGTAATACCTGCCTGTTCTTGTTGTGAGAGTAAAGTAGTTATTATATATCAAGTGCTTGGTTTTTGGTATGCAATAATTACTAAATAACATAAGTCTTGATTATCTCAGCAGCAGCACCACTGCCACCAGCATTGTGTCCTCTGACAACCTTTGCAGCGTATGTTCTGAGATTGCCCTGTGAGCATATGCACCATGGAGGTTTTTCTAAATTAAAATCACTATTTATTATATAATTTTATATTCAAAAAGCAGAGAAGAGAACAACAGTATCATATATGGCAAATCATTGGTTCCTAAGTGTACATTCTCATAGGAAAATAACTCAAAGTAAACACTGTCAGTCTTTGAAGCAGTCACTATTTCTGGATAATGACATAATAGGTGGCAATTTTTCTCATTTTTCCTCTTCAGAATACTCTAAAATTTTCACACAATGTGTAATGCAACAGCAAGCAGAAACACCGAAACGACATCCAGGATTTGGAGGCAGATTTATTTAACGTTGGACAGGCACTGAGCAGGAATCAATTGTTCCTCAAAGTGTCAAGTCTCAAAGGCCCAGGGAGGGAGGTTTTTATGTAGTTTTATGGGAGGGAGGTTTTATGGATAAGAGGTAGAGTACTTGGCTGTCTTTGATTTGTTTGTACAATGTGCATCATAGTGATCAGCCAGGCATCTCAGTGCCCAGCCATTTCTAAGAGACAGAAACAGCTGGAACTGCAACAGGAACTGTTACTGGGCAGCCGAAGTATACTGGCTGGGAGGCACTTTCTGCTACAGTATGTGTTTAATTAAGTAATACATTGTTATTAAAGACTTTCAAATACAAATTTACATTTGTAGAATAATTCAATAAACGCTATTAAAGTCTCATCAGAAGGAGAGATCACATTGGATTGAGGTTACAATAAGAATTTCTGATGTTAATTACACAGTAGGGTGACCATCCTTTATATTAACGTAAAATATATTTAAACTTTTTTTTTTTTTGTCTTTTTCTTTTTTATCGGTACCGGGGATTGAACTCATGACTGCCTGCTTGCAAGGCAGGCGCTTATGCCGCTGAGCTAAATCCCCAGCCCTAAAACTTTTTTCTTAATACATTTTTGTCGTAATCATGAACATAGGGAAAGGGAATCTAAAGATGAAAGGAGAGAGGTGGGTGGGCAAGGAGAGGGAAGGGAAAGGGAAAGAACCAAACTGTTATGTGCGTGTTCACACTCCTGAGATGAGTGTAACCACCAGGGGAGGTTTCACAGTGCACGACTGCGTCATGGTGTCATGCACTGGGGTCATCGCCATCTGCTCCTGTCCCATTCCATCTCATTTCATAGTTAAAGAATATTGTATTCATTTCAGGGGACACTATTTTGTTGTTTTCTCTACCTACCATTCCTTCCTTCCTTCTAGAATTTTTTAGTATGCGTATGTTTGCATATAATAATGCTTCTCATGGGTAATTGGCACACATGTATACTGTATCTTAATCCTTTCTGCTTCCTGTTACCCTTTCCTCCCACCTTTCTCTCTCTTGTCCCAAGCCCCCTTCCCATCTCCAAATTCTACCTCCATTTCCTACCATCTATCTTATTTTTCAAGATATTTATACTTTGAGATTCTCATATAAGAGAAATGATATGATATTTAAAAATCTGTGCTTCACCATGATTGTCTGGTATGCTTACATATGGTTTTCTGCATATGGCATACTAGTCATGTCTGCTGTTTACAAGGACATTGCCATTTCCATGTGATGGAAATAAGTTTGTGCACAAAATGTATTTTATCTTGGTCTTTCTTTCTATGCTTTTCCATCGCAGTTGTCAGTTTGTGTATCATATGCTTTTGCTTCTGTATCCTAAGTCTCAGCACACATTTTGAAGGTATCTTATTGCATATTATAGAAGTTCAAACATTGAAATTATTTGTTCATACTCCATTCCTATTTAAGCATATACTCTATTGTTTTTCTTTTCCTTATCGCCATCTGATTTTGCTGCACAATCTTGTTTCTGTCGTGCCTTGTTTTTAGCTCATAAGATTTCCACGTGAACAAGTTCTAAATCATTTTTTTCTAAATCATTTCCTTATACTCCTATATTGTTGATCATTTAGCATACTTTCCTGTCTATGCACCAAAGAAGTCACAGATTCTAAGCATGGATCATTATTTTTTGATACTGTACTGAGGATGCCATATTCCGTATCTGGACCATGTAGTAGTTTATACATGACTTTTCTCCTTCTATGCCATCTTCTCATTTTATGGCAAGGAACCCATTTTGTAGAGTTACCCTACGGTGCATTGTGATCACATGATGCTTCTGGTCTCCTTTTGCATCATCGACGTTTGCTTTGTCCCTTCATGTAGTAATGTACTTGAGCCACATAGATATTCTCTTTAATTATTGTCATCTCTTCCTAGATTATGGTTGTCAGCTCATGGTGCACAGTTCAGGACTTTATGATTATGCATTATAATCTAATACATCAACTCCCTTTCACTATGCATCATGGCTATTTGGGTGTATATCCTGGAAGCTCCATTTTGTATTAATTTCTTCAGCTCCTGGACTCAAGCCATCTGTTAAATTCATGCATGGTATCTTTGTCACATGTCACAGGATATGTGATTGCTTATATATTATATGTACTTATTCCTGCACCATGAATATTTCTTCCCATCTCATTAATTTCAATTCACATTTTAAGATTGTTTGGTATGTAATGTGGCCAGATCCTCAAACATCATTGATGGGTGTCATGTGCTATGGCCTTCTTGATCTGTGTGAAGGCATTGCCTTACCGCCACCCTCTGCTTCTGGAATAAAGCCATTTCTTTCCATGTACTCTGTATGGTTAAGTCATGCTACACAATACACACTAAGCAGATTGCTGAAACCATCTCCTCATGCGTTAAATTGTAGAATTGTCCCTTTTGTACCTGTGCCGGAATGATACTTGTGTAATTTAGTACTAAGGATGAAATATTATAGATTGTAAATGACTGTTTATACACTACAAATGCCTATTGTATCATTCTGCTCCTTTTTCACGTCCAAATGTCTAGTTGTTTCTGGCTTTTCAGTATGTATTACAAGGTTGTTTAAATCCATACCATAATCAGTTCCTTCAAATTAAGTGAGCATGAACCACCATAATCTTTTGCATTGCTGCGTATGCTTCTGAATAAATTAGTTTCAAGATTTTAATAGTAAGCAATGTGTCCTGAATAATCACTAGTCTGCAGTTATGTCTGCAGCACTGTCACATCATGTTCCACAACTGAAGGACTTCCTAGTAGCAATGGTCCTTCCTTATAGCTACCTACGCCTCTACTGATGCCATTTTAATTTGCAGTCTGAGTGCTCTTGAAATACTGAGATCTCCTCAAACACAACGCCTGTCAAATTACGCATTGTAGAATCACTTAATCATATGCAAGATGACACTATGCAGTTAGTCCTTAATTGTTATCACAGAATGCTATTGGATGTTTCATTAAAAAAATACCTTTTTTAATGCCTAGTTATCCATGGTATGGACAATGCCCCATGAGCAGACTGACAATTGTTTCATTCTATGCTTCAGTGCCACAGCCATTCTTTTGAGGATTTGGGGGCTCAATTCCATTCTGACTGTACAAGTATTATGACTTTAGGGAAATCTCAATTACCTTGGGTTATATAAACTAATCTGCACATATATGATTATGTCATGGGCATTTCCCATATGAAAATAGCTTCAAAATGTAACTTCAACCTGCACAATATTCAAATGGTTTAATGATCAGTATTTATTTAAATGTTCTCTTAATATGAAGATTTAAATTCTGTTAGGTTTTACTAACACAATGTAATTTGTGATGAATAGCTGTGATTTTTAAATGTGTGTTTGATTTTTTTCCCTTTAAGATCGATTCCTAGAAGGATAGTTTCTGACTCAGAGGACAAATTATTTTAGACTTTTTATTCATGCTGCCATATTGTTTTAAAGAAGATTACCAAGATTTATACACTCGTTAGCATTTCTATCTATCTGTCTGTCTGTCTGTCTGTCTGTGTATGAGAGAACTCCTGTCTTTTCATATCTCCAGCAGAATTTTCTGCAACATTTTAAAGAAAAGCTTTTGTTCTGCTTGGTAGGTGTAGTGATGTTTTATTGATTCCTTTACATTTCTTAATCTTAAAATTAAATTTTTAATGAAATATATTGATGTCATCAAAAGTCTTAAATTCTTAGCATTTGATATTTATAAGCTTTATTTTTTGTATTTTAATTTCAAAATATATGCACTATATATATGTATATATAGAATGGTCATATACTGATTGGCATTGTTTAGCAATAACTATAAAGTGAACATCTGTGCAATCACTGTTTAGGCCAAGATCTATGAAATTGTGGTTATTTCTTAAGCCTATAGTAAACCAATTGCTCATCTCAACTCTTTCTTTCCCCACTGAAAGTGACAACTGTCATGAATCTGACTTATTTTTAAAACTAGCTTTATTATATGCATAATCAAATGGTTTCAGTTTTTCTGCTCAAGCTTTATGTAAATTCTGTGTTTTGTTTGATTTACATTAGTTTTGTGAAACAAGTCCAAGTCATTGCAGGCTGTTGTAAGCAATTCAATCTCATTGTTGTATAGTATTCCGTTATATGAATGCAGTGCAACTTATTCCTTCTATATAAGTTGTGCATTTGGGCTGTTTCCAGCTGTTTTTCAGTTAACTAATTTTATTTTTAAACTTTTAGTAGTAGATGTTTCCAGTTTTTTAAAAGAGTGATTGTATGAATATTCTCTCACAGTTAATCGTGTGTTTGTTCATAGTTGTGGAAGTAGTGAGTGGGTCATGGGTCAGCTTTACAATTGAATGCCAAATCGTTGTTCAAAGAGGTTGTACATTCGGTAATTCTACCAGCAGTGTAGCAGACTGCTGTTGCGTACTGTGAATCAGTGAGTGTGTAATGAAAACTTATTTTTGGCCTTAATTTTTATTGTCGCGATTATTAGTAGGGTAAGCACCTTTTCTGTGATTAATGAAAATTTAGAGTTTCTCTTTTGGGAAGTAATATTTCAGTATTTTGGTCCAGTTTACTGTTAGATTTTTTTCTTTTGATTTTCTTTTGATAGTGTTTAAAATTTTTTTTTTTTTTCTGTAAGAGCTGACCTGCATGACATGGCGGGGTGGGTGAGCCCTCAGGCGGCATGGCTGGAAGAGTTCACTCCTAGCACAAATCCATTAGAAGAATCCTAAATCTCATGTAAAATGATCTTTAGTGATCTTACATTGAGGATTGTATGTTTTTCTGATAATTGGATCAAGCATGCTATTTACAGCGATTTCTGCAGAGACATCCTGCTTCATAATTGATAACCTTCTCAGAAGACTGATGAAGACCAATTTTGTTTCACTAAGGATATCTGGGAAAATGGTGTAGTGGTGGGTGGCAAAGACCTTCTTCAAGTTTTGGTGTCCAGACCCTGGAATAGAGCAACACAAGGAAGACAAGGGGGAGAAAGGCGGGTCCCCTGGACACAAGAAGAATCTGAACTGAGGCTTGAAGCCCATGGAGAGGGAGAGAGAATTCAGGAATCCAGCAAGAATAAGAACACCAAGGACAGTGGCCCTGGGGAGAAACATGTAGTCCCCAAACCCCAAATGAAAGCAGAGGCCCTGTTGGCCGAGGAGAAGCAGCAAGGAAAGTGTGCACCCTCCTGCCACGCACCCCCACTTGTAAGCAACTGGGCAGTGCGAGCAAGGCTGAGACGATACTAACTGAAGTAGAGAAGAAAGCTGACATTTATGTTGTTCGATTGACCGCAGGCCTGGGGTTGGTTGTCTGAGCAACTCTTTGGAGGATAACACTGTGCAGTATAGTAAGGATTGTGGATTTCCTACTGTTCTGTCACTGTTTTGTTTTCTTTCACTTTACTGTTCTATTTTACTCCCTTTAAAAAAAAAAAAAAAAACCTTTCTACAATTTGGATATTTCTTCATCAGATGTATCCTTGGTGTGAGATGAGCATCTGCCATGCTCTTCTTTTTTTCACAATTTGTTTGAGTAATTTGAAGAATGGAGCTAGGCGTGATGGCACACACCTGTAATCCCAGCACGAGGGAGGCAAAAGCAGGAGAATCACTGTGATTTTAGTGCCACCCTGAACTACACAGTGAGTTCAAGTCCAGCCTGCACTGCAAAGGCAGACCCTGCCTCAAAAAAACGAAATAATATTTTGTTTGAAGAATGAGGTTGTAAATTTTAATGTGTCTTGTTTTAACAGTTACTTCATTTATGGTTAGTATTTGCATGTATTTAAGAAATACTTTCCTAGTTCTGTTATGTGGGTTTTATCTTTGTGTATAAGATTATATAGGTTTTATCTTTTTGTCTTTCATGTTTAGATTATCAGCCATCAGTGATAAATTCAATACCCTTTGAATAAAGATCCAACTTAATTATTGTACAGTATGAAGATACTCAGTTGTTGTAGCACTGTTTACTGAAAATCCTGTATTTCCTAAACGGTTCTTTAGTGCTGTCCCGGTCATTGATCACGGCCTACATGCACCTGTACTTGGTTCTGATTTCAGCTTCTATGTATGCCCTTTGCTTGTATCTGTTTCTTGGTATCATTATACTTTTGCTGTACATATAATTTTTAAAAATAGGTACATTTTCCTGTTCCTGTGTGTTTATGTAGGGAGTGCACTACATCACTTCTGCAGTATGTACACTTTCATCCTTCACATCCACGAATGTTGACTGTTTTCTAATCATTTGTGCTTTTGTTCATTTTCTTTTATCAAGATGTTAGAGTTTTCATTACACATCTTTCATACCCTTAGGTAAGATTCCACCTAAGTGTTTTTGTTGCTACTATAAATGAGCTTTTAAAATTTCCTTTTCATATCAGTACCAGTAAATAATAATGCTACTGATTTTTGTTAGTTGATTTTATATCCTGCAACATTTAGATCCTGCTGAATTTGTTCATTATTCTAATTTCTTTTGTGAACTCTTTAAAATTTTATAGTGTAATATTGCATTGCCAGCAAGTAGAGACAATTTTCCTTCTTTCTTTCCTTTCGTGATGACTTTTAATTTTCTTGCCTAATTGCTCTGATTGTCACTTCCAGAACATTTAAAAGAAATGGCTAATATACGCATATAGCTTTGTCTTGTGTTTACTATTAGGAGAAAAGCTTTCAAATTCTCTTTTTAAGTTTGCTGGTACCATTTAGGTACACATGATGATGACATTCAGCATAGGGAATTGTACCTGTACATGATACATTCTGATTCCTCCTTTTTGCCCATTCATTTTCCTTCCTTCAGTTTCTCGTTCCCTGCTCATTTGCAAAGCTTTGCTTCCATTTTGCCCTACCGTTATCACTGTGTTTTTCCTCTCCTTCCTTTTTTTCCCACTCTAGTTCCCCTTTTTTTGTGAACCATTTCTTCCTATTTCATAATACTTCTTCCATACCTTCCTTGGTCCTTATTTATACTTTCAGTTTCTCACACCAGAGAAACAGTGTGATATTTACACATGTGATTTATTTTGCCTAAGAGTATGGTTTCAGGTTGCCTCCATTTACCTAGAATGGACTCAAGTTTATCCTTTTTTTACAGCTGAATAGTACTCCATCGTATAAATATACTGCATCTAAAAAATCCATTCCTTGGTTGATAGACATTTGGCTTGTTTCTAAGTTCTAGCTATTTTTAAACTATGCTGCCATAAATTTGGGTGTGCATGGTTTTCTGTGGTATGATGTTTTTAATTCTTCCAGAAGATACCCAAAAGGGAAATAGCTGGATCAAATGAGCTCTGTAATCCTACTTTTTTGAGCTGTTTCCACACTTTCCCACAGTGGTTGCACCAGTATGTATTACCGTCAAAAATAGAGAGGAGTCTTTTTCCTCGCAGCCCTGCTAACAATGTTATGGTCGATTTTTTGATAATAGCCATTCTTTGTACAGTGAGATGGAATCTCAGTGTTGTTTTAATTTGCATTTATTAAATGACAAGTGATGTTGTACATTTTTTCGTATATTTATTTGCCATTTTTATTTCTTCCTCTGAGAAGTGTATATTCATGTCAGATGCCCAGTTTTTGTAATGGGTCTTCAAATTTGAAGGTCTGATTTTTTTCAATTCTTTGTATATTCTAGATATTTGTCCTTTGCCTGAGGGACAACTGGCTAAAGTTTTTCCCACTCCATAGATTGTCTTTTCACTCTATTGGAAATTGCTTTTGCTGTGGAAAAGATTTTTAATGATATGAGATCCTAGCTGTTAATTTGTTTTATTATTTCCCGAGCAATTGACATTTTGTTCATTAAATCCTTGCCTGCACCTTTGTCTTCAAAGGTTCTATTTGGTCTTACTAGTAGATTTAGTGTTTCCATTTTAATGTTTAGATCTTTGACCCACTTCAATTTTAGTTTTGTGCATGGTGAGTGACATGGGTCTAGTTTAAATCTTTGGCATGTGGAAGCCAAATTTTCTAGCACAATTTATTTAAAAAGATATTCTTCTTCTGGTGAAGGTCTTTGGCCCCTTTAGCAAAGTTAAGAAGGCTGAATATGTTTCAAGTTGTTTCTGCAACTTGTAATTTGTTTCACTGATCCTCAGCTCTGTTTATATGCCAGTACCATGCTGTTTTGATCACAGTAGCTTTGTAGTATAATTTCAAGTCAAGAGTTGTGGTGCCTCCAGCCTTGTCTTTGTTGCCTAGGATTTTTTTTTTTTTTTTGGTATTCTACTTCTCTTCTGGTGCAAATTAATTTTATGAGTGTTTTCTCTACATCTATGAAGTATGCTAATGGTATTTGATTGGGATTGTATTAAGTCTATACAACAATTTTATAACTGAGGCCATCTTCATTACATTGGTTCTTCCTATTCATGAAAAAAGAATATCTTGCCATTTTCTGATATCCTCTTTGAACCCCTTTTAGAGAGTACTGTAATTTTCAATGTAGAGGTCTTTTACTTCCTTTGTTAGATGGGCTCATAAGTATTTATTTTTTGACACTATCATAAAAGGTGTTGTTTTCTTAAATTCTTCTCAGTGTGTTTGTTGTTTGTCTACAGGAATACTATTGACTTTTGCAAGTTGACTTTGTATCCGGCTGTGCTACTGAAGTTGGTTATTAAATCTGCAAATCTTTTGGTGGAGTTTTGGGGCTCTTATTTATACAGTATCACATCGTCTGCAAATAATGATGCTTTAAATTCTTCCTTTCCTATCTTGATTTCTTTAACTTTTTTCTCTTGTCTAATTGCTCTGGCAAATGTTTCCAGAACTATATTGAATAGCAGTGGTGATAACAAACCTCCTTGTCTTGTTCCTAATTTTAGAGTAAAAAAAAAAAGCCTTCAATCTTTCATCATTGTGAGTGATGTTAGCTTTTGATGTGTCATATATGCCATTATTATGTTGAGTATAGTCCTTCTCTACCTAACATATTGAGGGTTTCATTATTTTAAAGCCTGTTGAATTCGTCAAATACTTTCACCATATCCACTGAGATAAAACAGGATTTTTACTATTCTTTTGTTCATGTAATGTACTGTATTTATTGATTTGCTTTATGGTAAACCATTTTTGTATCACAAAAGTGAATCTCACCTGATCATAGCAAATTAACTTTGTAATGTTTGAGTTTGGTTTGCTAATCTTTGTTGAGAGATTTTGCTTCTAATTTTATGAAGGATATTGGCCTGTGATTTTCTTTTCTTGTAGTGTTTTTGGCTGACTTTGGTTTCAGAGTAATATAAAAATAATCCTAAAAATCATATGGACCCACAGAGATCCCAAATAGCCAAAATAATTTGAACAAAATGAACAAATCTGGAGAAATCACACTACTTAATTTGAAAACATATTGTAAAGCAATTAACTGGCATGCTAATGGAACAGGACAGAAATCCAGAAATAAACCCACGCATTTATAATCAGTTGGTTTCTAATAACAGTGACAAGAACATGCAGCAGGGAAATAACAGTGTTTTGATAAATGTTAGTGTTGAAGAAGCTATATCCATATGCAGAAGAATGAAGTGGTTCCTGATCTTACATCCTATGCGAAAATCAACTCAAAGCGGATTAGAGACTGAGAAATAAGACCCCATACTGCAAAAAATATTATAAAAATCATATGGGCTAAGCTCTGATACACTGATCCATACAATACTGTTTTGGATATGACCTCAAAAACACAGGGAGCAAAAAGGAAAATAAAGAAATGGCATTTCATCAAACTATAAAGCTTCTTCATAGCAAAAGTGAAACAATTAAAAAATTTAAGAGACAATCTGTAGAGCAGGATAAAATATTTAAAGCATGTAGCTAGTAAGTTGTTAATATCAACAATATATAATAAATATAAACAACTCAATAGCAAGAAAATTAATAATCCAACTAAGAATAAGCAAAGGGCCTCAATGGTATTTCTCAAAAAAGGACATAAATATGGACAACAGACATGAAGAGATGCTCAGAATCATTTATCAACTAGAAATATTAATTAAAACCACAATCAAATATCTCACACCTAATAAATTAGCTTTGATCAAACAGAAGAGATAACAAGTGTTGTTAAGGGTTTGGAGAAATATAAATTCTTGGTACAGCATTGGTGTATTGTAAATTGGTGCAGCTAGTATGAAAAATGGTATGGAAACGCCTTAAAAACTAGAAATATGTTGAGTATGGTGGCACAGCCCTGTAATCCCAGTACTTGGGAGGCTGAGTCAGGAGGATTTGAGGGAGTTTGAGGCCAGCCTGGGCTCCATAGTCAGTTCAAGGACAGCAAGGCCTATAGAGTGAGATCCTGTCACAAAACCAACAAAACAAAACCACAAAAGAACCAAAAAACAATAGCAAAGGCAAAAAAACTAGAAATACAACTACTGTATGAGTTTCACTTGTGAATGTATATGCATAGGAACTGAAATCAATGCAACAAAATGATATTTTCACTTCCACAAAGAAAAAGTCCATCAGTGGATAAATGAATAAATAAAATGTGGTAAACATACACAGTGGAATAATAGTCTAAACGAGGAAGAGGCTGGACACAAAACAGCTAATGAGAGATTTCATGAAATCTCACTTATGTTGGGAATCTAATACTGTCCTTTTGAGATTGATGAAATTCCTATTCTACCTTTTATTGACGGTCACCACTAATAGTGTAAAAAAGCAAGAAAAAACACACAGCCTGGGAAAGAAGAAATACAATTTTCATTGCCATACACAAGATGAACCATATATAGAAAATTCTAAGCAAACATCCTATAAGTTATTAGAACTTATGTGATTTTGTCACGATAGCTGGATATAAAATTAGTATCTCAAATCAACAATAGTCTAGATAAAATTGCATGCATAATATGCAATTAAATGCTCAAAAACTCTAGAAATATTATGTAAAATCTGTGAAAGATAAAAATTTAAAACTTTATTTGAAAACAATAAGACCTAAGTGACTGCACAAATATAGCTTCAATCACAATATTGCAAAGAGAGCAGTACTGCTAAGTTTACTTTTCAATTAAATAGTAAGACCAGACAAGTTATTTCTAAATTTGTATGGAGATACGAAGTGCCTAGAATAGCCTGTTGAAGTAGACAAAACAAATAAGGTGGAAGGTCAGTTTTTATTAGGTATCAATAATTGTTTTAAATTCTTTTTCCTTTAACATTATTTTAAATTGATATATATCAATTATTATCAACATATTAAATATTATATGGAGAAAGTGAAATGTGATCTTTTGAACCTTGGTTACCCATCATTTCTATAGTGGAACATTTGAAATTTACTGCCTTCGTTATTTTGGTTTTTATTTTTATTTTATTTTATTTATTTATTTATTTATTTATTTATTTATTTTTGTCTTTTTCGTTTTTATCGGTACCAGGGATCGAACTCACGACTGCCAGCTTGCAAGGCAGGCGCTTATGCCACTGAGCTAAATCCCCAGCCCCTGCCTTCGTTATTTTGAAAACTACAGTACACTATTATTGGTTATACTTTGAAATACACAAACGTATCGACTATAATCACTGTACTGTGTAATAGGAAAATTTATTCTTCCTATCTATCAAAATCTTTGTATCCGTTGATCAATAATTTCCTCCTCTACTCTATTGTTCAAAAGAATTATTCTGTTGTCTCTGTATGAGTTCAAATATTTTTGATTCTTCATATTACAGTATTGAGCTACTCTTTGTCAGCTTAAAGGCATTCTTTACCATTCTTGTGTTGGTATGATAATGATAGTGTTCTCTTTAAATATACTGACGTGTATAAATTGTGTTGGTATTCTAATGTTCAAATAACTCTTGTATAAAGCTGACTTGGCTATGATGTATGAAATATACCCTATTTTTTGAATAATTTGAAATTTAATTTGAATGTCCTTGTAGCATTTTGAATTTTTAAATATACCTAGTGAGATTAAAAGTGGGTAAATTGGGTCACGGGCTTAGCTTAGGGGCATAAGCGCCTGCCTGGCAAGCCCAAGGTTGTGAGTTCAATTCTTTGTACGAAAAAAAGTGGGTGAGTTCTACAATCAGAGAATGCAGTATTCTATATACAGGGTGTGATAAAAATACAGTTTCAATTGTAAGAAACTATCACAGCAATAGACACATTGCTAACTAAGCCCCTTCGAATGCCTTCATCATCTTGCACGTGTTTCCCCCATCATTGCTGCCGTTTTCTGAAAACGGCACTTCGGGAAATCTTCTCTCCTAGTTGTCTTCAGTCTCACTTTCGTGGCTGCCACAGCGACTTGCATCAATTCAGATCAGTGACTTTTCATGGTTATTTTGATTTTAGGAAAGACCAAGAGTTACATGGTACCAGGCCCGGTGATAACGTGGGTAGAGACGTACCGCGGTGTTTGTGCTCACTGTAGCTTTCCGGCGTTCTTCCTCTTCCTCTTCCTCTTCCTCTTCCCAGTAGGTAGTTTGTAATCCACCTTGTGTAACGCTTCCATGTATGTCCTGATTTCTTTAATCTGCCTCATCTGTTTATTTCTGGAAGAGCTGTGTTAAAATCTTCCATTATATTGAAAATTATATGTTTCTGTGTAACTTTCCCAATTTTTAAAATACATTGTGATATTAGTTAAATAGAAGTTTGCTATATACTTCTGTAATTTGAACCTTTTATCCAATGATTTCTCTTCTTTATTTCTAGTAAAATCATTCACATAAGAGCTTTTATTTCTTGACATTTCTTGTTATTTGGGGCTAATGTATCATTTATGTATATTGTCTCAAAAGTTTTGTTTCCGTATGTTTCAGAGGTGACATTTTAAACAGCGTGAAATTGATTTAGTTTTTTCTATTTTTAGTCAAGTCTGAAAATCTTTTAATTTGAGCTGAGCTTTTAGTTCATTTACATGTAAAAATTTGCTGATATGTAAAGCTTTACAACTATTACCTTTAATGCTTTCTATTTAGCCTATTTTGTGTTCATTTTTCTTTTATTTCTTCCTTACTTAGATTGATGGTTTTACAATCAGTGAATTTTTCTCCCGTTCTAGTGTAGAAAATATACAACCTGTTTCTATTGACAGTTAGTACATGTTTAGTTATATATATATATATATATATATATATATATATATACACTTTATTTTTCAATGTCTTTTTGCCTTCAGAATTATATTTGATACTCTTTAAAGTTTCTAGTTTATTGCTTGTAATTTCCCGTTTTCTGCATATATTGTAACCTTTTTTGTGGTGGTCATAAATTTTTAATGCCCTGCATATGATAAATTCAGTACTTGAAGTATGGGGAATTTGGTTTTAGCTCTAGTCATTTCTGTTGTATTCTTCCCATGCTATAGTATTTAGGTTCCTGTGTATGATTATCTTATAGATCTAATCAGGGCTTCTAAAAAGTTGTTGGTAGGCTTCCCCAACGACTTATGAAGATGAAAATGTCACCTTCAAAGGATGATTTATGTTTACTTCTCCAGGTCACTCAAGGAACTCTTCTCAGCTACTTTAGACTAAGGACAAGACTTGAGATTCCTCGACCAAATAATGTGAATGTGGATTGCAGACTTGAGAGAGAGGCCTGCCTGTGATTTGAAAACTTTTGGAGTTATCTTTCTGTCCAGCTTTCTGTCGTCTTTCTCTATGCTCTGCTTGAACTAAGGCAATTGTCCCAGAGGTTCCTGTGGGAGAGAGAAATGTAGCTCTTGGGGCTTCTGAGCCGCATGAAAGACTACGTGGGCACACATGCATGCGTGTTTTGTCGCTTTGCCACTGTGAAGTGTAGGCTTTTCTGTATGCTCTTCTCACTCTGTGAGATCTTTTTTAGTACTTGGAATGGGACTCAGGACCTTGTGCTTCCCTGGCACTGTGCTGCTGAGCTATGTCCCTGGCCCACTCTGTGAGTTTACAGAATCACAATTTGGTGTTGCAATTATGTTTTCTTATGTTTGCATGGATTTTTCTTTTCTTTTATTTTCTCTAATTGTTTCTCCATCTGACTTGTTCATTCATAGCAGCATTGAAAATAATACTAGGTTAATAACTTACCTATGTAGTGTTAGGTTCATTCTACTCCCCTCCAAAAATAAACTTTCTAGTTTACAATTTTACTGCTTTAAATCTTCTTGGGACAGTGCTTGAAAAGGAGTATTATATGTTTTTGAAAGAAAATTTCAGTTTCTGTTTAGTTATATTTTGATATTTGCATCTGTTTTCTTAGTTTAAATGCATACTAAGCAATGTATCACTTTATCTCAGCATTCTGATTTTTCTCATTAATATTTCATTTCTAAATTTTTTAAATTTATTTTTACTGTCATTGAGAACAGGGAGTTTTATGAGTTACTGCTAACAATGAGGACGGGTAAATTTGGCATCTGTACTCGTACATACCTCAAAGAGCAGTGTGCTATAAAATACATGTATTTTTGGTTAATTCAGCTCCTATGTGTGTAAATCATATTATTTATGTGGCATTGATTTGTATTTTTCTAAAAAGCTTCGGTCTTTATGTTCCGGTTCAGTAGCCTAAGAATCCTCATCTTAATCCATCTTTAAAGGTGGTATATGTAATAAAATTCCCTTTCAGATACTAGAGATTTTCTTTTTTCCATTACCTTTCAAACTCAAACATCCAGGCGTCAAGTGTTTTCTGCTGCTATCTATTCTTATTAATGATAAATTGAGAAGAGATGTATTTGAAATGTATTAATTCAGAATGAAGGTTGACAATAGAAAAGCCTACATTATTGGTGGTTACTGATTTGATGTTTTATGCAACAATCACTGAAGAAGGCAGAATGTGGCTGACAAATACATAGAAGATGAATGTGGTGGAGGAAGTATTTTCAAACCACTTGTTCAAAAACCTGGTTGATTGAGAAAGGAAACAGTCTAATAACTGTAGAGCGGTGCACACACACACACACACACATTTATTTATTTACTTATTTGGCCTTTTTGAGACAGGGTCTCGCTCTGCAGTTTAAGCTGCACTTGAGTTCACTTTGTAGCTCAGCCTAGTTTCAAACTCTCAATGATCTTCCTGCCTCAGCTTCCAAGTTCTGGGATTACAGGCATGCATCACTACACCCAGCTGATATATTTTTAAGATGAAAGAAACTTGATTATAAATTGTGCTAAGAAAGCCCAGAAGACTGTGAGACAATGGAGGGATGAATATACTACAAACTAAATATCTACAAACAGAAAGAAAATTAATTTCAAAGAGCAAGTGGAGTAACAGTGAAGTTTTAAAATCTAGAAAACAAGCAGAATAAGTCATAACAAGTCTATAGTTACAATGTTTTGATATGGGAGCAATTTTGTACATGCTACAGGCTGTGGCTATGGGCTTAGGTTGCTGACAGCGGATGGAATGTAAATAATAAAGCTTGTCCCGGTCACCTAGCTATGACAGGAACATTATCTACACAAGCAGTGAACTCTGAAAATGCTGGGGAACATGAAAAGTGCAAGGTGAGCGCTGGTTTGGAACCAGTGATGGAGCCTGTAGGAATACTGATGAAGATTAATGAAGGAACAGAGTGACACAGCTTAGCGGCACAAACATCAAATGAAGAGCGTTGTGCACATGCGTAGAGGGGGAATAGTTTGAAGTGGCGTGGGAGAGATAAGATAATTCTACCCTTGTGTCTCCGTTGCATAATACAGAAGAATATTCACATGCCACACCTCACAGTACTGCTGAAGAAGTAGTGTCTTTGACATAAAGCCCAATTTGTTTAAAGCAAAAAGATATGTAGGGTTTTCTGTGAAGACCGTGAGGGTATGTGAGGTTTGGTTTTCCATAAAATGAAGGATTTAAAAAGCATGGGAGAAAGTTGTAGAAAAAAAAAAGATAGTCTTGAGAATATATCTCTCAGAAAGAAAGGACGCCCAGCATTGTGCAGGCGTCAAGTCAGGAAAACGTTTACTGTTTTTTGTCTAACAAATATTTTTGGGGGCCACCACTAAGTGCCAGGACTATTGTGCAACCCAGAGAGGGCAATGAAGTCCTTTCACTACCAGGAGAACAAATAAATGCATAATGTAATTTTAGGCAGTGATACATCCTCCAAGTGCAATGAAACTGGGCAAGGGATAGAGGGCAGGAGTACACTGAGTAATAGGGGTCGGGGGCTCTATCTACAGTGGTGAACAGGGGAAGAATCCTACAGAAAGTGAGCCAAGCCAACATATGGAGGAAGAGCAGCAGGTCAAAGACCATGTCCTTAAGACAAGTATGAAAACATCTGTGGCCTGGTATGAGCAGGGGACAGGAAATTAGAAAGAGATGAGGTTTCATAAGGAGCTAGTGGTCAAACTTGAGTCATTTGTTGTAAAATGAATGGATCTTGCCCATAATGTTAAGAAAAATAAAGCAGATTCAGGAAGTAGAATATCACATGGTTTCTTTTATATGAATATTTATAAATAAAGAATAAAGACAGACTTACAGATATGGAGGGCCGACTGGGTACCAAATGCATAGAGCAACATTTGATGAATATGGACATTTTAAAATAACAAATGACTGAGTAGATGCTGTCCTGACAAAGACTTATTCCAAATGAAGTAAGATAATACAAAGGATAGGGTGAAAGATGCAATTTGGAGCCTGTCAGACAAAGATGCTACTAGTATGTATCAATAAAGATCGGAACAATCAGCTACATTCTTTTTTTGTCTTTTTGAGACAGGGTCTCTCTGTGCACTTCAGGCTGGCCTTGAGCTCACTTTGTAGCCCAGGCTGGTCTCGAACTTGGCGATGATCCTCCTGCCTCAGCCTCCTGAGTGCTGGGATTACAGGCATGAGCCACCACACCCGGCTAATCAGCTACATTCTTAACATGGTGACTACTCGGGGTGCAGTGAAAATGCACTGGGAAAAATTGAGCAAGGGGAATATAACCTGACATATTTTTACAAAATCTTACTCTAGTTACTGTGCCGTGAGTAGAACATAAATGGGTGAAAGTGGGAGCAGAGAGAGGCAAGTTGGGTCATTGTCTTGGTCTATTTTCTGGTGCTAATATAGGACGCCTGAGATTGGGGAAGCTATTAAGGAAAAAGGCTTATTATGGCCTAAGGTTCTGCAGCCTGCAAAGTCTGAGAGCTCAGCACTGGCATCTGCTCAGCTTTTGATGAAGACCTCATGCTGTTAAACTGGCAGTGGGAAGCAGAAGTCAAACAAATGTATTTAGAAGCAAGCAAGCGACAGATTTCCTTTATAATAACACGCTTTCTTGGTAACCGAACCGGTCTTGTGAGTGAAAACTTGGAGAGAAAGACGTTAGTCCGCTGATGCCCCCATATTCTAAACATCTCTCTCTAAGTTCTACCTCCCCAACCACTCACCTTGGGGACCAAGACTCAACACGCATTTTGATGAGGAAAAATCACATGCGAACCAGAGCAGCCACTTGTCGCAGTGCTCAGGGTGTGGGGAGACAGCAGCCTGGTCTAGGTGGAGGTCAGTCAAGGTGGTGGGAAGTGCTCATCGATCCTTTATATTCCCTTACTTCATTTAGGGATATGTCTTTTTCAGGACAGCATCTAGGCAGTTATTTGTTATCTTAAAAATGTCAGATGCTGTTCAGTGCATTTGGTACACAGTCAGCCCTTCATATTTGCGAGTCCTGTATCCACAGTTTCAACCAACCACCGACTGAAAATATTTGTTTTGAAAACTGATGTCTCTACTGGAGATTATATATATATATATATATATATATATATATATATATATATATATATATGTATATGTGTGTATATATATATATATATATATATATATATTTTAATCTGGTTATTATTCCCAAAGCAACACAATATGCATAGCATTTACTTTGTCTTAGGTATTATAAAGAAGCCAGAAATGATTTAAAGTATGGTTCATGAACTTAATTCTTTCCATGATTCTGGGGAGATGGCTGTGATTGTGTTTGTTGCCAGACGTGCAGTTTGCAAAGAGAATTGAAATTTTGCAGAAAACTTCTGTTTGCCACTCGAATTGCTTGTGAAGAGAAGCATTTGTGAACCACAGTATATGTATATGTATGTATATGTGTAAGTCTATGTATATGCGTATGTATATATATATATGGGGGAGTATATGTAGGTTCCATGCAAACGCTGTCCATTTTATGTAAGGGACTTGAACATACATTGGTTTCATTATCTGCAGAGGTCTTGGAAGCCATCCCTCATGGATACCAAAGGATAACCTTGTATCTCAGAATAAAACAAGCGAAACTCTTTATTCTTGTTGGATTTGTATGTCATTCAGGAAGTAGGGAATTGAAAAGTAAATAAAATGCACATGCGAAGTGCAAAGGAAGAAAAACAGAGCAGGCGATTGCTTAGACATTTATTGGATGTTGAGACAGGTTGAAATTTTAGATAGGTGAACGAGGGAAAGTTGCAATGCAAAGTTGATATTTGAATAAAAACCTGAAGGAACAAACTATTCAGAAATTGGTTCGAGAAAATTCTAGGTAGAGGCAAATATCCCGGGACAGGAGCGTGCCTGACACACTCAGTGAGCGATCAGGAGGTCACAGTTGCTGAAGTGGACTATGCAAGAGCACAGAGGAGTAGAGGGTAAAGTGATCCAGCTTTTTGAGCGTTAGATCATAGAGGGCCTCGTGGATCATTGGAGGCATTTGAATTGGGAAGAAATGAGAGGATTTTCAGCAGAGGAGAGGCACATCTGATGTAACGGTGTAAAAGTTCCCTCTGGAGGCTATACGGAGAGCTGATTGTAGGGGAGAGCAAAGGCAGAGGCAGCTGGACCTCTTGGGTTGCTTTTACAATAATTGTGCTGAGAGGACGGGCCAGGAGCCGTGATGGTGGATGTGTTTCTTTTGGAATGGGATATCTGTGGGACTTGCTGATAGATTGGATGTGGGTTATGAAAACAAAAGAATAACATCAGAGTCTTCACTCTGAACCTGTTCAGGGACAGAGCTATTATTACTCAGCATGGGAAAGACTGCAGGAGGAACAGATTTGTGTAAGAAGGGGGTGTGAATATGTGGACCTCAGATTTGAACGTGCTAGGTATAACCTATGTGTTAGCATGAGGGCTTATGACATGAGGACTTCCCTGGGCAACAGATGGAGATCCGGGTTCAAGGCAATGTGCATTGGAAGTATTAACTTGCAGTTCATCAGCTTTATAGGTGACATTTTCCACTGCTACTATCTAAGCCCGCACAAGCGTTGTCTCCTGTTTCCTAGCCACTTCGCTCTTACCACAGGCATTTGTTAGCTTGCTGTGGTGAGCCGTAAGCTCATATTATATTGGGGTTTTTCCATGCTGATACAAACATATGCATGGTTCATTTACAATGTGGTTTGGCTTCTTCAGAATAATTCTAGAGCAAGTATTAAATTTAACTTTCTTCTCATGTATCATAGGTTAATATACAAAGTACTAAGTGATATTCCTTTACTGCAATTTATTCACCATGGAGGTGTATACGATCTTGTGTGGTTGTAGATCTTAGGTTATTTATTCATCATAATAATTGTTACCCCAAGGACATCAGTTCTTCTTTATAGCCGTTTTCATCTACTTGTTGCATCTCTGCTCTAGTGATACACACATGGTTGACTCAGCGTGTACCATGGTGATCTCCAGCTATGTGAATACTTGACCATGGTCCACTGTCACAGTTTCAGTTTATACATCACAGTCACTTGGACTATTACCAACTTTTTCATAGTAAATATTTTGTGTACCATTTCTCGAAGTCCTCTGTGTTTGTTTGATGGTGCTCTAAGCATGTACCACACATGTGTGCCCATTTAGTGCTAATACCTGTTCAAGTTACAAATCTCTGCACAAATAACAGATATGGTCCCATTCTGTGAACATTTGCTAGCTTGCCAATGCTGCCTATTCCAGCAGTGTGCTTTCTACAAATTGTTTTCTACTTGGGCCAATAAAACCACATAAAATGTGCTATGTTAAATGTTTTTAAATATACAGTTCTGTAGCATCAAGTATATTCACATTGTTGTGAATCAATCCCGTGACAGGTCTTTAATTGTACACTGTATCTTAAGAGTGTGTATCAAGGACCTTGTGTTTTCTAATTGTTATACTTGTGTACTGTGGTTTTCTGACACATATGATTACTAAATGGTGTGGTTGCCAGGGGGTACATTTTTTGTCTTCTGTATTTTATTGTATGTGAACACTGTTTTCTAATGTATAACAGTTTTGAAAATATAATGAATTTTGATATTATCTCCTTATACATCATACTATATATCATATTTTTATTCTTCCAAATTGTGAACACCTATTTCTGTGTCATTGTCATCTATTCTCAGTGTGTTGATTTGTTACTGACATGCTGTACTTGAAACAGAGCCCATAGCCACGTAGAGGAATAGCATAGCTGAGCATTGTCGTTCATGCCACATGGCCGCTGTTTTCTGTACTCACAATTGTTTTCTGAGTGTGCATCATGATTTGTCTTACATTCTATGGTTAATTTTCAGAACTTCGACTTTCTACCCTATAACGCATCTCTCTGCTCCCGTAGAATAGTTGTCAGTTCCAGTGCCTGTGTCCTGATTACCTGAGCATTAAGCCTTGTTGTGTCTGTGAGGCACTGTAGGTATTTAAGTGTGTGCCAGGGCTGTTGTGTACACTATGGATGTTGCTTACACTCCAGAGTTGTCTGATTATACACCGTATTTTCTTACTCGCAGTATTTTATGAGTTATTCATTCCTGTTAATTTGTGCAAAACGTCCAATAACTCTTGTGCATTTCATGAATAATGTATATCACGGTACATACATAAGGTTAAACAAAAGAAATTTCTGTTTTCTGAAACAAAAATAATCAAATATTGACTATGTTGTGCAGCACAATCTACTAGTACAGTAATACCTACCTCTTATTGAGAACTTTTGTCATATTGGAAGCCCGTTTTCTCCAGAATTACAATTTTTCACATTCAGGAACCAGATTCATGAAGATAGCTTAATACAGACTCCAGTGGCTAATTTTGGGAGGATAGATTTAGAAGGTTTCTTTTCTTAATCTTTTCACTAGTCAGAATAGCAACACAGTCTGTATCTGTTTTGCATACTGATCTATTGGATATGCTTTCCTTAAAATGGTTCAATATCCCTTTTTTCTCTCTGAAAATCAATCTGTTGATATGACTGAAAAAGAATAGCCTTCACTCGGAGTTAGGTCCTCTTTACATGTTCAGTATTTCAAATTCAAGGGAGCAACACAGAAGTAGTGAAATGGGAAGAAATTGCTCCAAAGAAAAGGGGAACTAGGGGGAAGGAAAGGAAGGAAGAGAAAAGAAGAAATGAGAAAAGAAGAAGTAAATGCAAACAAAGCTTTGTAAATAAGGAGGGGAAGAGGGGTGGAAGGAAGGGGAGGGGAGTGGGAGGGAAGACAAATCAAGTTATAGTAATGTACAGGTACAAATTTCCTGGGATGAATGTGACCATCGTGAATAACTAAATTGTACCAATAAACTTAATTAAATTAAAAAAAGAGAGATAATAAGCAAGGGTAAGTTTGTTGGCTGTTTTTTTAACTCCATGTCTTGAGTAAACCTCTGCCAGGCCAGGGTTCATAAACCAGCCAGCCTTGCACGTAGGCAGTTCCAAATCGCAGTTTGTAACTTTGATATGTTCTGACGACTCCTTAAGAACTTCTATGCCAGGATGATAGGTTTGGGTTTCTTTATGTTTTAATTCCTATTCTATGGAGTTTGCTTTCCACTTAGATTTCTCTTAACTGAGGAAATGTCACATTCTTATTCCAGATCCATAGTGTCTCATCATTCTGTATTTTTTCACCCTGATTCAGAGGAAACAGTGTCTATTCTAGACACTCTGATATTGTAGAAAATTGCTCAACTGTACTGATATAAAAATTAATCCAAAAATAATCTATAAAGTGACTCCAAGTTTTAATACACTAAATTTTATACATCATAGCACAATTAACCAAGACAAAGGTCTTTGTGTCACTACAGATCAAACAGGATTGAAGACAAGTAACATTAAGACATGAGAAACAATTTTAAACTCTTAAGGTTTTTGCTTTTTGGTGTTGAGAATCTAACTCAGGGCCTTGCGCTTGCAGGGAGGCCCCTGTGCCGCTGATCTGGAGCTCTAGCCCTTAAAATCTTAGATTTTAAAAGGTAACTGGGGCAGAAATTCTACAGCTCATTCGTACAGGAAGACAGGGAATGAGGTGAAACTCCAACGTGAGACTCCTCGCTGCTGACGTAGAGCTCTTCCTACTTTGTCATCCTCTTTCGGGGTGGGCCTCATGTATTCAGAAGAGGTGTATCTTGGGAGTGAATTGTGGTTGCACTGAGTTAAATAGATATTGTAGAAGTTAAATGGCTCCCAGAGAGTAAAGTTTTTTTAATCTCTTCCTCCTCTCTCACTTTGTCTTCTACTCTTTTGTCTCTCCCTTTTCCCTGGATGGTGGCTCTCACAGGTTTCTCCAGGTTGGTACCTAAGAAGATGATAATCACACAAATGTGTCCCTTCTACATGACCGGACTTGGGCTTCTTTTACTGTTGACCATCCTCCCTGGAACCGCTGGCCAAGGAGAATCAAGACGGCAAGAACCTGGGGACTTTGTAAAGCAAGATATTGGCGGGTAAGAAGCTTTAACCATTGGAACAAAAGATGAATGTGTTAAATTTTTGCATCAGATATTTATCAGATACTTCTACATGGACCCAAGTATCCTGCTCTCAGATATTTATGCATTACCCAGTGTTTAGGAAAAACCATGTTATTTCAGACTCTTCAGGTAGAAAGAGATGTCAGAGTCCTTCGTGCAGCTCCTTAGTCCTGGCTTGAATCCCCTCTGTGATAACTTTGTTGTTTTTGTCATCTTTTTGAGAAACAGTTTCATTATGCAGTTCAGGCTGGCCTTCAACTCATTATGTAGCTCAGGATGGCTTTGAACTCTTAGTGATCCTTCTGCCTCAGCCTCCTGAGCGCTACAATTACAGGTGTGTGCCACCATGCCCAGCAAGTGATATTTTAAAAGCAGTTTTTGCCAGCCTTTTCCAATGAGTTTTATCGCTGTTCTTCTAGGATTTTACTTTGTCTTTTATTTTTTTCAATGGCTCTGGTCACTTAGCATTTCAGTATGGTTAGCCATCTCCCATCTGAAACTTAAAACCCTGCTCTCCAGATGTTCCCTGGACAGGAGACAGGAGTCTTCCTTCCACCTCTCAGCCATGCTTCTCCAAAGTGCTCTGCTCCATTGCCAGCTGCCTCTCACCCATTCCTCCCCCCCCCCGCTGTCTGACTTCAAATGAATATTAATAAAGAAAATGTAAGAAAGCATTCTTCTATGACAAAATCAAACAAAAAATTTAATGAAATACTTTGAGAATAATAGCTAATACATTATACATCTTAATCTTAACAGAAGGACCAAATTATTAGTCAAAGTATAAGTCATAGACAATAGACAGTGTATAACTCTTACAAAAAACAGATAGAAGCACACAGCTCTCTTCAGTAAACTAAGGAAAACTAGCAGTACAAATCACCAAATCTAACAGTTCACCCTGTGCATCACTGGAAGGTGTCATTTCAACCATGATCTCTGTTTGCACAAGACACACTTGCCCTTACTGCTTTAATATTTCCTGTTGTGTTATCTTACAAACATTATAGAAAAATTATGCAATTTGTGGTCATGCTATATTTAAAGCATTGGACTGGTAAGTGGTAAAAGTATTTTGAAACAATGTGGCAGGTAATTTGGGGAATTATTGGCCTTCTCCCTATTTCCTGTTTCTCTCTGTCTCTGTCTCTGTCTCTGTCTCTGTCTCTGTCTCTCTGTCTCTCTGTCTCTCTGTCTCTCTGTCTCTGTCTCTCTCTCTCTCTCTCTCTCTCTCTCTCTCTCTCTCTGTCTGTCTCTCTTTCTCTCATTTCTCATATAAAAGAAATTATGTGTTACTTAAGCTTGTATGTATGTTTTATTTCACTTAACGTGGCCTTAGGGTGCATCCATTTTCCTACAGATGACTCAAATTTTTCCTTCTTTATGGCAGAGTAGTACTTTAACTGTGTGGAAATGTCATGTTTTCCTTATTCATCTGCTGATGGGTATGCATGCTGTTTCCAGGATCTAGTCATGGTGCTATACTGCTATAAACATGTGCATACATTCCTGTGATATAATATCTTTAGCTCTTTGGGCAAAATACCTGGAAGAACAATAGCTGGATCAAATGGAACTTGTAGTTGTAGTTTTTTGAGGATCTTGCCCTGATTTCTACAGTGATTGGACTAGTTCACATTCCCACCAACAATGTAGAAGGGTTTCCTCTTCCCCACAGCCTTGCCAGCTTTTGTCTTTGTATGATTTTTGATGATTGTCATTCATTGTGTGGTAAAGTGGTATCCCACAATACTTCTAATTTGCATTTCTCTGGTGGCCAGCGATATTGAGCATATTTTCATGTATTTATTGGCCATTGTACTTTTGAGAAACGTCTATTTCCCATTTTTTTTCTTTTATTTTATCTGAGTCTTTTATTTTGGGGAGTCTGTTTTTTTGAGTTCTTTATATTTTCTAAATGTTAGTCCTTTGCCTGAGGAATAGGTGGCATCCCTTGTTTTGTAGGCTGTCTCTGCACTCTTTTTTGTGTGTGCAGGGGCTTTTTAATTTGATATGATCTCATTTATTGATTTTTGGTGATGAAAAGATTCCTAGGCAGTGCTTTCTGGGGAAAACTGTGAGGAAATAAGGAAAGCCAGGTAGGGAAAGGGGGAAGTTAAGCAAAGGTATTATTTCACTTGAAGTACAGCCTTAAGTGGCTTCCATTGGGAGCCGCAACGCGCAAAGGGCACTGCAGTGGAGTCCTGCCCTGGGGCAAGGATGTCATCATCCTGCCTGTCATTCCCGGGGGATCTCGTGCAGGAAGGGGAGGCTGCTACTTTCTTTTCTTTCTTTTTTTTAATTTTATTTAAGAGGAAAAAGAGAAAAACACAAAACAAAACAAAGCAGTGTAAGGGTACATGTAATACCGAACTAAAAAAAAAAAAAAAAACGTAACAGTAGGAAATCACCTGTTAATAGATTACATTTTATCATCTTGGAAATAGTTGCTCAAATCACAGTATCAAAGAATACAAAGTGGACATTCAAACAGGGAGACTGCAAACAGCTGTGTTCCCAAATATTTCAAGGAAAAAGAGGCTGCTACTTTCAACAAATGCTGATTCCCTTCAGTGGCTGGAACGTGGCTCCACTGGGCTAGGAAAGCAGATTCGGGCATGCTACCAATAGCCAATTCCTGCTTTTTCTTTTCCTATTTAATGGTTGTGGGTTCTGTACTATTTCTCACATTATGCACGGCTCTCAAAGGCCTTCGTGTATAATCATATTTTGTGGTCTTTTCCCTTGGTCTTCCTTCAGGTGTCAGTGTTTTTCATTGTTTTCCTCTATGTGCTCTCAGAGCTCTGAGTGACTTCATCCACTCCTCTGGTGTTGCTACCTTGGCTGATTACCACTGACTCACATCCTCCTCTTCAATTGGACATGTCCACTTGGTTGTTCCACAAACTCCTAAACTATGCATGTCCAAAGCTGTCTCATCATCTCTGTCTCCTACCCTCACCTTAAAGACCAAGCAAAACAAATAAATAAACGAACAGAGACCATTTCTCATTTTCCCTCATTTAGTCAGTGGCACCAACATGCACTCAGTGGCTTAAATCAGAAACTTGGAATCATTTTTTCCACTTTTCTAAACTTCTCTGTCCCGGTTTAATCACCAAGATCTGTCATTTTCCTCCCTGCACCCGGTGGAACTACCTGCTTTTCTCCCACTGGCCTGTTTACTCCTTGGACCATTGCGAGAACCTTGACTTGGTCTTTCTTCCTGAAGTCTTGCTGCTTTCTAAGCCAGTCTCTACTCGGTAGCCAGTTTTTCTTCTCTAACGTGTGTTGAACCATGCATACCCTATTTAGAGCTCTTTAATGGGATGCTAACATTGTTAAGACTAAAATTCCATTAAACCTAGAGAATATCATTATTAGAAGTGACCTGCTGGTTGGAAATATTTCAGTACTTACACAGGATGTTTAATTGTTTGGTAGGACCCTGTTTTGCTTTGTTCTGCACTTGGCTATTGTTTCACCTCCTTGGGAGGCAGGTATGTTGAAGTAGAACATGTTCCTAGTTACTTGTGCAGAGCTGTTTATCCCAGTGCACTCTGAAGCTTTCCATCTTCTATCAGCATTTATACAAAAATCTCTTGGGCTGAGGGCTACAGAACCAGACTTCTGTATCCTTAGAGTCTTGGCATATGCTTGTGTTTTTTGTTCCTTCTCCCAATATGGAAAATCAAAACAATTCTCTATTATTAACTCTTGATATATTGGATTTCATGAGAGATGTTCTTCATAAGAAAGAGGTTCTAAGTAAGTAAACCCTACCTCTTCAAGTGTGACAGCTTTTTAAGACAATTCTAAAATCATGTTGTATATTTTCTTATAATCTTAAACAAATCATCCCTTTTTGATGATGGCTTTTGATTTTATAAATGTTTATTCATTCTGTATCTGTCTCTTTATTTTTACTCCTGTCCCCAGTGTTACTTGTCACCTTTCCTGTTGCCATTGATTTGTTTCCATCTTATTAGTGCTTAAAAAATAGACAGTCAAGCTTTTCAGCAATTGAACTGAAGAGGCCAAGAAATCCTGCCTGAAAAGGAGAGTGAAATCTCCGTAGTAACTCAGAGGCATAATGATTGCCTGATTCCTTAATTAGAAGTGTTTTTTGTTGTTGTTGTTGTTGTTGTTGTTGTTGTTGTTGTTCACTTTGTTCCATGGTCGGTGCAATTTATTTTTTTTTTATTTTTTATTTTTTATTTTTTTTTGTCTTTTTCATTTTTATCGGTACCGGGGATCGAACTCACGACCGCCTGCTTGCAAGGCAGGTGCTTATGCCGCTGAGCTAAACCCCCAGCCCCGGTCGGTGCAATTTATGCCTTGAAGGGAGGAAAGTATTGAACACTTGACTCTCTGTGTTAGGAATGGCACTGCGTTTTACCAGAAACAAAGGAACCAACTGAACATTAACTTACTGCCTCATTTTACCCACCGTTAGTGATTTATTTTACTGAATTAACTGGTTTTACTGTCCCAGCAGCTTTATTGAGTAGTCTTTATATAAATTATATACTAAATGCAGTGATTCTCAAGCTCTATGTTTCAAGACTCTTTCAGAAGCTCTGAAAATAATTCCTAGCCATTTGTGTTTTATCAAATGCTCCAGATAATCCCAATATAAAAAAAAAAACTTTGGTCAGTATTCTTGGGTATAGTTCCTGTTTGCAAGAAACTAACAGTATAGTTAGGGATGAGATTCTGGAACTTTCGAACAGCAAACATTGACAAACCTGTGATGAGGACCTAATTTTACTCCCCATTTTGCACGTAAAGAAACTGAAATTGAGAAAGAGAAATTGACTTTCTTTTTTTTTTTGCACTAGGAATCGAACTCAGAACCTCATGCTTGCTAAGCAGGCCCTGTGCCGCTGAACTATTTCCCTGGGTAAAAATTGACTTTTCTAAAATCTTATCAGTATTTGGGAGTAGAACCAGGTCTGGAAAACCCCTGTGTGATTGTAAGTCCCATATTCTTGAGGAAAATTACAGAGAACAATTTCAGAATTCTATAATAAATACATTTCTTATATTCCTTTCTGATCTGGTATTTAACCATTGAGTAAGAACTATATATGTAAGTTAAACCACTTTGAAATGGTGTTTGTCTGGGTAAAAATGATCAAATACCAGAAGTTTCCTAGTGGGTCAACAGCTAAGTGCCTAAGTAGCAAGTCAGCATCAAATGAAGCCTCCATTCAGCTTGCACTGTCATTTTTGATTCAGTCAAGGTTCCAGACAACACTGATAGGACACTCTGATTATAATTATTTGAGGGGGGTGGGTTTGCAGAGAGACGTCAAGAAGGTGTGTATGGGAACCAGTAAAGAGTACGGCAAGAACCTAGGCCAGCAGTAGATGTGTCATATAAAAGCAAGTCCAAGCTTTCAAAGGACAAAAAACAAAAACAAAAACAACTTCAAGGGACAGTAAGCGTTACTGCAGGAAAGAGCCAGCCCGAGGAGAACGTATACCAGTACCGTGCAGGCATTAGGTGCCCACATTTTACCCTTCTGGCTTTTAGCCAGGCCGACAAATTCAAACTGAAACCAGAGTTCACGAAGGTGCTGTAATGTGGTTCCTTCGTGTGAGCCTTCTGGGACAGAGGACAGGGTGGAAGGGGTGGGGAATTTATCTGGAACGGAAAGTGAAGACATCGAGTCTCATCCTTGTCCACTTAAAACTGCAGTGAAGACCAGGATTGGGGAAATATGTACCACTACGTTCATACTTTTCCTGCACCAAAATTACGTGGCAGTGGTCGTGGTGACAGCCAGCGCTGGCAACTAGAGACAGAGGGGATGGTGCAAAGTTCACCGTTTTCTTGTCAGATCCACGCATGACTTGGTGTGACTAGACCGAAGGTATCAGGTTTTGCCAGTGTGTTCTCCTGGGAGAGTTTTTTCTCAGTCTTCTTTACCACACATTAACCTGAAACTGAGACTGTATTAACTGTGTTCTGAGCTACGAGCGCGAAAGTTCCCATCGATTCATTTACCTGCAGTCAGAGACTGAGTACGTCAGTACTTTTAGCAGTCGATCAGCAAATCATGGATTTTCAGAACCGAATGAGACAGTGGCAGTTCCTAGGCTCCCACCCTGGGTGGGAATCCCTCCTACATCATGCTTGACGGTTGACATAGTGTTTGAAGCCACAGTAAATTGCATTGCTACTGCAGGGCATAGCCCAAAGAGTGGGAAAGCACTCCCAACCTGGAGCCAAAGGCCAGCTTTCCCTGCTGCACACAGGTTATGGGGCTCTGTGACGCTTCCCTCCATTTCTGCAAACTGGCTCTGCTTGGCATTGGTTTTGTTTATTTGTTTTTGTTTGTTTGTTTGTTTGTTTGTTTTTTTACCACTGGGGATTGCACTCAGGATCTTGTGCTTGCCAGGCAGGCACTTGTGGCGCTGAATTATATCCCCGGCCTCCATAGCTCTTCTTGTCTGTGTGTTCGCTCCTATTTCTTTCAAGTTTTCTGACACAATACCATCTTGCAGACACTGACTGAAGCTGAACAGTCTCCTCTGCCTTCTACTGATGTGAAGTGTTCATATTCCATCATATCAAACCTTGTATTTTTATAACTCTATGTATCAGCACTCTTACATGCTTTTTGTATGTCAATTCATGTATAATCTTCACTTCAGATCTGTCAGTTCACTGATGCTATTACCTTTTCATACCTAAAATATGAAGTCACAGAGAAGTCAGATAATTAATCCAGTGCTCAGTTAGCTGGAAAGTGGCAGAGTTTGGTCACAATGACCATGCTTTTAACTACCACAGTATATTGACTGTTAAGAGTTTGGTCACATTTGAGTAACAATTAGGCACATGTCCATTTATTGTATGCGTTCTCTCAGGTTCTGAATTAGTATCTGTCACATAACGGGATGGACTGTATCAAGATAGGACAAACACAATTTCCTTCGAGCACCTGGTGGAATAAAAAGCACACTTTGTCACTACTTTTTCCCTATTGAAGTGGAAGACGTAGTGTTTGCAGTGCAGGACAAGGATGGAAATGCGAGGTCAGGATCAGGAGCACCGTGTAGATGACGCTGTGATGCTTTTGGTGTCATAGCGGGCCAGGGTTGTCTAGGTGCTGCTAATGCTGACCAATTGGTTAAGGTGCTGATAGTCAAAGCTCTCCGTTATAAGGCCACCAGGAGTGATTGAGAGGTGCCCAGCTCGTTGCCCAGACTGCAGCTGCAGGGAAAACAGCACATAGAAGTGGGAGAGACTATGTCTAGTATTGCAGTTTCCCCATCTTTAGTGTCAACAATTTGTCTCCACGAAGCCAGTGTTGTAAATGGTTCTCCGGCTGGCCTGGGAAAGTGCCTTTTCCAGACGTGCTGCTGAAATGGGACTTGTGCACTGCGCTGCAGTTCCCGTCACTCAGATGAACTATGAGACAGGGGTTTGTGTGGTCTTGTCTGGAAACCTAGTACCTTTTTGGTAGTGTTTCAAAGGAAGAATGTATGCTGACTTTGTCACAAACTTTGCATCATGAGACATTTTAAAAGGGGTGATTGGAACACACTGCCAATGCTTGAATAAAAAGTGCGTTAGGAAGGCGCATTGCCATGAGTTCCCCTCCAACTATTTGTCCTTGTTTGAGTACACTTGTACCGCCAGTCATGCCATTTATCAAGCAGCCCTGGAAGTCCTCTTCTGTGAGTATCTTCACCAGGTGTGATCAAAAATTTGGTGAATGTTTCTGCCGAGTGTCATCAGCTGCAAGGCAGGCTCATAAAACTGTGTGTCCTCATCCATCTTTTCCACGAGGCCTGGAACCATGCGACTTTCTGCTGTTCCCTAAGTCAAAATGACCATGAAAGTGTAAGCTCAACTAAAGACAATAGTAAAAGAGGATTTTCAGAAATGTTTGGGAAAGTGGCCAGAATGATGGGACAAGTGTGGTCCAAGTGAGGAGGAACATTTTGAGGGGGAGCAGCTGCAATGTGTATTTTACTGTAGTAAATTCCTTCAAATTTTAAACATTCACTATATTTTGTCAGTCATACTTTGTAAGCGGGTGTCTGTGTGTTTATGAACATAAATGGAATCATATGCTTAAGGTCTACTAGTTTATTTTCTTATTCACAGCACATACTAGTTAAATGTTATTTGGGGGGATTTTTTGTTGTTGTTTGTTGTTTTATGAAACACAGCTTCACTGCACGTTTCAGGCTGGCCTCAAACTCACCATGTAGTGCGTGCTGGCCTCGAACTTGAGGCAATCCTCCTGCCTCAGCCTCCTAAATGCTGTGATTACAGACATGTACTACCATGCCCAGCTACTATGTAGTTTGTTTTGTGAAACAGTCTTTAAATTCGTAAGAAATGAAAAGCTTGCTCTTTGTTTTACTTTAACTCAACAAACAAAGTTAACATGAAGAGGTAGGGCACATGTTGAGTGGGTATTATCTCAAGCCAACTCTTCTCTATTTTTAATACTAGTCTATATAGAAAATAATCTATTTAAGAAAATTTAAGTATTTAAGAAAAGAACAGCTGTCTTTTTGAGATGTATAAGCATATTCTCATTAAAAATCGTTTTGCTTATTTTTTGTCTCCAAGAGCTTTCTGTAAACTCACTCAAATGTGGACTATTGAGCATCCTTAGTGCTGAGACTTTAGTTAGAGCATTCTGCTTATGGGAAAGATTGGGCTAGGGAAATGAAAACATGAGAGAGATTGGGAAATGGTGAGTAATCTGATTTGGCCATGATTTCTAGCCTGAAAGCAAAGTAGTGGCCTTTGTGGCTGTTAATGTATATTGGGGACAGTTGCAGAAGGCCATGAATGTCAACTAAGAAGTCCGCATTTTATTTGGTAAACCATGAAGAGTTTTGGAGAACTTGGGAGCAGTAAGTTAGAATTTTCATTGTTTAAAAAAAATCTGTTTTCCCCCAGGATACAAGCAGCATTAGAGAAAATGCCTTCCTTTTAATGAAGCAGATTTCTCTTCTCTTCAGCTTGTTGTGTGACCCGGGTACCTATTTGCTTACACATGAAAGGGGAATGTTAGTACCACAGTAAGTGGCAGAACCAGAACTCTCACTAGTCATTCCGCTCTAATCTTGTGAAGTTACTACTAACCCATCTTTAAGAATGGAAAACCAACAAAACTATGTAATCTACAAATTGTGCATTAGTAATGTAATTTTCATTCATTAATAAAAGAATTATTGTTCCATTTAATCCAACCAGTATTTCCAGAGATGAGCATGATAGGCATGATCACTGAATTAGTCTCATCAACATAATATGCATGTGACTGAATGAATCCTTTCTCTTATAACATTGCTGTCCTTTCTGTAAAGCGAGGGGAAAGAATTAAATGCTCTCTAAGGTCTTCGGAAATTTGGGCATATCACGATTCTTTTTGCAGACTACTTTTGAATTGGCTCAGAATCCAGCATCTTGCTGCAGTTCAGTGTTTGAAAAGGAAAGAGTTCTGATTTGGGTTCTGGATTGAATCACTTCCAACTCTGAGGAAACTCTGCACATCAGTAACCAAGTGAAAAGTCCTAGAGGAAAATTTGGGGAACATTTTGGTAGTAATATTTACCATTGATTTTCTTACTCTCAAGTTCTAAATTTGTTGGTGACAAGGTTGTTAATATTGCTACCACAGCAACAGAGTCAGCAGGAGTTAGAAATGCGCTGTCATGGAAGCCATCGTTTCAGGGTGGCATGACATATCACCCTTATACTTAGGAGTGTGTGATCCAACTTTTAGCTTTCCCACTAGTTCTGATTGATTAAAAGTCATGTTCAGGGCTTTAGCATCCTCATCTGTAAATCCACCTGGAATAGAAAAATCTCTGAAACCCTTTGTATTTTCCCCATTCTCTGTATTGGTTCTCTGTTCAATTTATTTATAGTAATCCAATAAAAGTCTGCTCATTCAATTCAGAGACCTGTTTCCCAGAAATGAACTAATCATGGTCAAAGGTTTTTTTTTTTTTTTAATAGTGAGAGACAGGGGGTAATGAGAAAGAGATATTCATAAGATCCATTGAGATTCCACAGCCCATACTGGGTGGATCCAGAACCCGGACAGTCCCCTGACAAGGTCTCCTTGTTTCTCGTATCAGCAGATGTCATTTGTGAGCTCTGCACTCGGATCCAAGTTTTCTTCTCCGTTTCCAGTGAAACATCTGTGCTACCCTTTGGGATACATCCTGCTTTTGAGTGGGTCCCGGTACCTCTCTGGCCGGAGTCTTCCTTAAGGCTTTGGCTCCTAGAGATGCCAGCTTTTCACCATTAATATTTATATTTGAACCCGTAAAGTACTATTTTAAAAATGATAAAACAATCTTTGAATACTTCTAAACATGAAAGATGAATTCTGGCAGTTGTAGTACATTGTATTCTTTAATATTAATATGACATATGTCAAGTTACTTTAATTGCTAAAACAACTACTCGAGGCGTTTCATGGGTTGCCTAAGGTTGCATAGCTAATAAACCCAAATGCACATCTTGATACCCTTTAACTTCTCCTTCTCTGGGTGTAGTTTGTAGTCATCTCGGCAATCCTGTAAGTTAAGCAAGGGAAGGATTTCTTCACTTGTCTTACTTAATTTTTTTTTCTACCCTATCACAACATTTAGAACAAAAATAGTCACCTAGCATTTAATAAAATGCATTGAATAATTAAGTGAATTGAATGATGTTTATGAACTATAGAACTCCTTCAAAATGACTTCTGCTAGGTTTTAATGTCAAGAATGACAGTTAAGAGTGAGAAGTATATTGCATTTGTGTTTTTCTTTTCCCTTCCTTCTTTTCTCCTCTCCCCAATCTCAGTTGTTCTTTTTCGCTTTTGAGTAGTTTCTTCCCATTTCACAATAACTATTGTAGTTTTTCGACCTTATTTACTCTTTCAGTATCTTACACTAGGGAGACAATATGGTGTTTACACATGCAAGTCTGGTTTATGATTCACTTATGCTACGGTCTCAAGTTGCATCCATTTACCTATAAAAACCTTGAGTTTATCCTCAGGGTTTTTTAGAACAGGAGTCTTGCTCACTGCTAGAGATAAATACAGGCACATTGACTTTCACTTAAGACTTCCTAATTGGTTCCTTGTGGCTTTTACAGCCTCGATTAACTAGATATTAGAAATAGTTACATATTCATTAAAGTGAAACTTCTGGGCCCAAGTTAAGAATAGGAAAATCTGAGATCCATAGATATATACTTCTGTAACTCGCTGAACAGTCTACATCAAATAAGACATATAGGGCACAGTAAGACTCGGGTTTGTAGCTCTTGGTCCATTTCCTGATTCTACAGCATACTCCTGTACCCTTGGGAAGAGTCATTTGTTTCACCTTATGCCTCTTTTCCCTTGAAATACCCGAAGACTTATAAATCATAGGAGGCAGCTGAGGGAAGCTGGAGGACTGTTAACATTTGGTGGCCTCTTCGAGCTTGGTTGTCTCATCTCTGTAACGTGAGGGGTTGGGTAGACTTAGATATAATTTATGGATCCATCTGATACTGTTTCTCTGGGTTAGATGAAGGTATATCTCAGTAAAAAGTTCTCTTTTTTGAGTCCTGTTCACTCATGCAACAAAATTTGATGAATCAGCTGTATACCAGATGCTCTTCCCAGGAACAGACTGTTCCAGGCTTTTGTTTGTGTCTCTCTGTTTGGAAAGTAGCTGGAACATATTCGGTAAACCTCATGCTAATGCTGGACTAAGAGATCAAGTACTGCCTATGGTTGGCTTCCTGCAAAGTTAATCATTGTGACAGATGGGAACTGCTGTCTATTTTGGTTAAGATATAAGGCTATTTATTTGGTCTGGTCTATTGATAGAAATCTTCTTGACTTAAAATATTTAGACATGTAACTTTCCTATTATGAATTACCATTATCCCTTTCTGTTTTTGCATTCCTCCAGCCTGTCTCCTAAGCATCCAAATATTCCTGAAGACAGCACTGACAACATCACTATCTTCACCCGAATCTTGGATCGCCTTCTGGATGGCTATGACAACCGGCTGCGACCTGGGCTTGGAGGTCAGTGGTTCTTTGAAGATTCTCCTCTAGAGAAACCCACAATATAAGTCAAGGAGCAGAATAGGAAACAACAAATTGGAATGAGATCAAGAGATGGAGGTAGAGAGAGGAAGCGAGAAGGGAGGAAAGGCGACATAAAAAAGAATTGCGATATGTTATATGCAGGTACCAACTCCGACAATGTGCTAATAAAAATGAAACTTGGCAAAGATGCTCTTTTTGGCTGTCCTCAGGCAAAATGAAACGAATAGTCCGTTGAGTAAGGCAAGTGTAAATCTGGGTTTCTTTCCCCCGAGCATTAGAAGTTAGTTTGACTCTTTCATTTTAGTGCCTGATTCTCTCTAATGTGCTTTTGATAGGCTCTGGATTTTTACTTAGGCAAATGTGTGTGGAGTATTATATACCAGTGCTTGAGAAAACCAATTTCTAGTGACAAAAACTAATGCCTGCCTGAATGACAAGTGAGACCCAGGAGAAGATGAGAATCATGGTTCTCACAACCCTGAGCACATGTCAGCCGAGTACTCTGAAGATTAATAGTTCCCTGGGCGAGGTGGGAGTTTAGTTGATGGTCAGTTCAGTAGCATCAGCGACACGATCATAATGAAATAAATGCATTAGGACGTGCCACAGGCTGTGTTGAAATGGCGTGTATACAAGCGCGTGTGTTTAACTTTTTCCAAAACCATCTGAGAATCACTTGCACATATCATGCCTCCTTGTCCCTCATACTTCAGTGCATATTGCCTTAGAACGAAGATATCATTTTATAAAGCCACACTACAGTTAGAAATTCAGAAAATGTAATCTCTAACATAACACTTTTTTCCCATTTCAGTCCATGATTCAGTTTTTTAAATTATTTCCAAAGTGTACTTTCTATCAATATTTTGTGATTTGGGATTCAATCCAGGATTATGTTTTATATTTATTGGCATGTCATTTTAACCTATAATCTGATATCATTATTCAACATTCTTTTGTTTCATAATGTCAATCAAATCTCCCTCATTCATTTTTAAAAATAAACCCCCAGGAGTTAGCTTGTATTTTGCTCAGGGTATGTCTGTTTGCCCCATTATTGGTAATGCTAATTAGATGTTCAGGTTATCCACTCTAAACTACTATTTTAAACTGATAATTAAAAAGTAATTATTGGAGAAATTCTTTGAGATGATTATGTTCCTCTTCCAACTTGTATTCAATACTTTTAGCATCTGTTGGTTATTCTTGCATGAATAATAACAATTACAGCTACAAAATAGATGATGTTTTCTCTATTATTCCTCTGCATTTATTAGATGGCATTGTGCTGTAAGCAATAATCTTTCTTTCTCTTTAATTAATTAGCTAATTGTCAGTATGAATGCACTCCTATTTTACTCAATGGATTATAAAACACTGATGTCGTTAATTCACTTTCATTAAAAGTTTTGCTCATGTTTGCCCTGTAGGAGCCTATTCAGTTCTGCTTCTGTTTCCTTTTGATATGGTTGCCTCATTTTGGGGGAACACTTTTAATATATGTCATAACAGTACACTCTAGATTTATTTTGTATTTTCCCTGCTTCAGCCTCAAAATCAGCCAATTTTCCCAAGAAATGAAATCTTTTTGTGAGAGGTTATGTTTAGAATAAATCTTCGGAGTGTTACGTGTTGTCAGTGCTATAAGGTAATAACCAACAATAGTTGTTTCTATGACTTCTCTGTGGACAGAACTTGAGGAATAGCAAACACAGACATTCACACACATGCATCACATATATGTCATTTACACACACCTGTACATATTTATGTATAAGTATACGCATGCATATGTATATGTGTAATAAGTTTGTCTCAATACTAGTAGTTCCAGCCCAATCCAGTACTTTACACTGATATTTGGTTAATCCTACTCTGTATTCAAAACAGTTTTGGAATTCATTCAGCCATACCACTACAAGAAATATAGTAAGTAAAGTGAAGGTTATATTTTAAGTTTTGTGGTTTTTAGCGAAAGGCTACATGACGATTGCTTTGATATAAATAATGGATTAGAGCAGTGCAGTATGAGAGGAAGTGATCCATCACAGATTAAGTGCTGTCTTCCAGGATGAAGATGGTGACTTTGAAAAGGAGAGAATTCAGTGACTAGATAATGGGTTTAGGAAAGGGGAGGATAAAAAGATAACCTCTAGTTACTGGCTTGTGTGATTGAATGGTAGTAATTGCTTTTTTCAGTTTTTATTAGTATATGTTTGCATTAGGTAAGGATTACATTTCTTGTGTGGAGTTAGTACGTGTGTGACCCTTCTTAGTCTTTTTTCATCCCTTTTCTCCCCTCCTTATTCTCGCCACCTCTCAATCACTGTCTCATTTGAAAAATTGCTTGCCCTACTTCCTACTGTCTATCTTTTATTTTGTTCCTTATTTATACTTTTGAGTTTCACATACAAGAGAAGCCATGTGGTGTTAACCTTGCATATCTGACTTATTTCGCTTAACATTGTCATGCTAAAGATGGCAATACTTTCTAGAATAGGGAAACACCAGAGGAGAAGTAATGCTATGCTGTTCTATTACTTTGGGAGTTATATTTGAGACAGTGGAGAAAGAAACAGCACATGAAAATCAGTACATTTGTAGATATGCAGCTTTGAATGCCTTTGAAAAATATGCGTGGATACTTTCGTTTCTGCTAACATGAAGTAATATGAAGTAATAAGGGGCAGATTTATCATCTCATCTTAAAGAAAGACCACGAAATAAATATACTCTGTGTTTTTCAAAACCGAACAAAGCCAGCACAAGATAAAGACCCTTCAAGGAAAGGAAGCAATGGGAGTTAGGATCGCATTGTGCTTCCTCTCCTGAGAGAATGTTCAGGCTGCACTGCAGGGAAAGGGAAGCCCAGTGGCACCCGGTGGACTTTTTCAATTGAGTCAATGAGAAAGAAATGGATAGGACAAGGTGGCTAGAATTTTAGGGCAGAGGAGAAGGTAGCCCTTTGTAGAAGACAGAGAGGGAGAGGTGAAGAAGGAGGAAGAAGAGGAGGGGAGGAGGGATCCAGGGAGGGGAAGAGAGAAGGAGGGGACAAGGAGAAGGGTGAAGGGTGAAGAGCTCCACAAATGTGTGCAGAACTTTCCTCAGGTTTTCAGGTAAGATTTTCCCAGATCACGCATACAGGCAGACAATCCAAGGCTGAGAAAGAGAGTCCACTGGAAAAACTGGGTGGGACAACAGGGTTGTAAAACAGATTGTACTTCTGCTGCTCACAGTGAAAAACCTTATAACACATGGAGCATGACTTAGGGCCCTTAAGGTTGGGACCTCAGGCATGTGGCAGAATCACTGCTCTGATTCCACATCCCAAAGCTTAAAATCAAACTCCAAAAGAATCAAAGTGTTTCCAAGTAATTTAACAAGATATCTCAGTAAGTATCAAGACTACTTACATCCATGCACAAAAATGTGAAATTTACAGTGGTGACAGTTGAGTCAAAAATTATAAAGCATGCAAAGCAAGAAAATATGACCCAAAAAGGACAGCACAAATGATCAGTAGAAGCATATGTATAAATGTCATAGATGAAATAATTGTTACATAAGCACATTAAAAGGGTTCTTATATTTACATTATGGATGTTCAGATGTTGGAGGAAAGCATAGGTGTCGGTATCGAATAAGATAAAGAAATACAGTATGTGGGATGGAGGTAACATTAACAGGAAGTTAAACATGATGAAGAATAAGTTAATGGTGAAGACACCAGTTCTAGCAAAAATGAAAGATAGAGGTTAAATGACTGAAAAAACAAACAGAGCAGACCACTGATGCATTGTGGGATAGCTTCAAGTAGCCTGATATTAGTTTAGTTGGATTATCTAAAGAGGACCATAAAATGTTTTTGAAGAAAAAAACTGGTCAAAAATATTCTGAATTTGTTGAAAATTATAATCTTTTCTAGAGAATAAGCTGATGAAACTGTAAGTACAAGAAACAAGAAAAATTTTCACCAAGGGAAGTGAGCTGATTGCTTAGAGCCAGTGGGAAAGAGAAAACTTTAAATGGAAATAGAATAAAATATACATTATACATAAAGGCAAATCTTTAAAAGAATAGCAGACTTCTTTTCAGTAGTGCAGCTACAGTTTCAAGGATTTAAATGGGAAAAAGTCAATGCAAAATTCAGTAATCAGATAAAATATACTAAAACACAAAGGCAAAAAGAACACTTTTCTAAACACACACACACACACACACACACACACACACATATATATATATATATATATATATATATATATATATATAGTGAAAAACCTATTACCAACATATCTACACTGAAAAACATATTAATGGAAATGTGTCAAGTACAAGAAAATAAGCCCAGATAGAAATCTTGATCTATTGAAAGGGAAAAAAACAACAGAAATGGAAAATACATGGGCAAATACAAAATAGTTTCTTATTTTCTAAATATCTTTCATTGATAAATGACTGCTTACAGCAAAAAGTAATAACAAGGTATTGTGTGGCTTGTAATAGTTGTATAAAGAAAATTTATGTCAGCCAATAGTACAAAGAAGATGAAGTGGAAATCTATGGTTAGAAACTACACGAGTGGCACAATATTACTTGTAGGAGACTTTAGAAGGATGCATACTATAGAATTTAAAGAAAAATACAGTTAATAAAGCAAGAAAGGGTACAAATTTAATTACTCCAAATATTCAGCCCAAAGGAAGGTAGAAAATAAGGGAAAAGGTAACAAAATATAGATGAATCAACTAAATAGCAAGCTTGTAGATTTGAACTCAACAATTGCCAACATCATATTAAACATCATATTCTGATAGCTTGAATCTGAAATGCCCCCAAATGCTTACGTGTTGAAGATGTGGTCCCCAACTTGCCAAATTATTGGGATGTAGAAGAACCTTTGGTAAGTCAGACCTAGAGGTCAGAAGTGGGGTCACTTGGGCGTGGCCTCCAAGGGAATGGGGAACCCTGGAACTTCCTCTTTCTTCCGTTTCCTGGCCCACCACAAGGTGAGTGCTTTGCTCCACCCCATGTCCTCCTGTGATGACTTTGCCAAACTAAAGGCTCAAAAGTGTCTGGGCCAACTGACCATGGACTGAAACTTCCAAGTCTATGAGCCCACAGGAATCCTTCCTCCTTTGAAGCTGCTTTATTTCAAGTCTCGGAAAGTTGGCACACATTTATGCATCCATATTAAAAGACAGATGTAGCCAAATTGGATCACAGAAAAAAATACAGGACCTAAAATTGTTCCCCAAGAGAAATGCACTTTGAAGATAAGGCCATAAGTAGGTTAAAAGTAAAACGATGGAAAAAGATGCCCCATGCCAGCAGTAATCAAAAAACAGTTGAAACAGCTATTTTTATGGCAGCAAATGTAGGTATAAAAGTGTTACTGGGAGTAAAGAAGGTCACTTAGTCATAATAAAGGGGTCACTTCATCGAGGAGAATATAACAGTCTGCAGTATGTATGTGTCTGATATCAGAGCTTGTAAACAAATAAAAGAAGACTAACAACTGACAGGAAGCCACCAGATGTAACGGGGGTTAGAGATCTCCGTACTGCCTTCTCAGGAGCTAATACAGCAAGTGGACAGAAATCAGTGGTGGCGGTAGAAAGCTGAGCCACAGCGGCAGTTCACTGCATCCAATTGGGAACATAGAATGTTACAATCAAAAACACCAAATACACATTCTTTTGAACTATGCCTGGAACATTTGCCAAAATAGACTGTTTTCTGGCCCATAAAAAACCAATGAGAATTCATAATGTACAAAGTATGTTCTCAGGCTGAAATGTAAATGAGAAGTAATAGAAGTACATCTGGATAATATCTAAGTACTTGGGAGCTAAATAACACACTTCTAAATAACCCATGAGTGAAATAAGAAAGCAAAAGAATGTTTAAAGCGTTTTCCATTGAATAAAATAAAACACATCAAATAAAGCAGTCTCAAGAGAAATCTCCTAACACGAATGACTGTACTGAAAAAGATGAAACCAAATATGTGCATGATAATTGTAAACTGCATAATCTGCAAACATGCACTAATGACATTTTTAAAAGATCAAATAATCACGACTACTCTGATAAAGGATATTAAAAAATAGAAAGATACCTCTTGATCATGGTTGGGAAGAACCAACATAGTGAAAATGGCCATACTCCCAAATTGTTATACAGACTTAATGCAATCCTGATCAAAATACTAACAACATACACCACAGTACTGGAGAAAATATTCCTAAAATTCATTTGGAACCAAAAGAGACCTAGAATAGCCAAAACAATCCTAGGCAATGAAGGCACGGCAGGGGGCGTTGTGGTCCCTGACTTGAAATTATACTACAAAGCTACTGTGATTAAGAAAAAAAAGCATGATACTGCAAAAAACAACAACAAGAAACCAAAAAACAGACCTGACCATCAGTGAAGCAGATTCAAAGATTCAGAAACCTAATTTTTGACAAGGGGTCAAACACATTCGCTGGAAGGACGATCACCTCTTTCACAAATGGTGCTTGGAAAACTGACTTTCCGCATGCCAAAGACTAAAACTGGATCCATGTGTATCACCGCGCACTAAACTCAAGTCAAAATGGACCAAAGAGCTAAACATTAAAACAAAAACAATAAATCTGCTGGAAAATAGAATCGTAAGAACTCTTGAAGACACAGGTTTAGGGACAGATTGCATGAACAAAACCCTGATTCATACTGCAGAAAACCAACAACTGGGATCTTGTATTTTTAAAAAGCTTTTTTACAGCAAAAGAAGTTATCAACAGAACGAAAAGACAACCCACAGAGTGCAAAAATTTTTTAGCCAGTTGTTCCTCAGAGAAATGACTAATATCTAGAACATACACAGAATTGAAAAAAAAAATCAGACCCCCCCCCCGAATTTGAAGACACAGTCCAAAAAATGGGCAACTGAGATGAATGCACACTTCTCAGAAGAAGAAATGTAGATGGCAAATCAATATATGAAAAAATGCTCAACATCACTGGTCATTCGAGAGAGGTCAATTAAAATAGTGCTGAGGTTTCATCTCACACCAGAAACAATGGCTGTCATCAAGGAATCAGTCAGTACCAAATGCTCGAGGGGCTAGTTTTTCTCCACTGTTGGTGGGAATGTACTGGTGTGGCCACTGTGGAAATCAGTGTGGACATTCCTCAAAAAACTAGAATTGGAAGTCCCATTTGACCCAAATATTCCTCATCTGAGTATCTTCCTGGAAGAATTAAAAACATCACACCACAGTGCTATACATTTATAGCAGCACAGTTTGTAATAGTTAAATCTTGGAAACCACCCAAATGCCCATTGACTGAGAAATGGATAAAAAAGATGAGGGCTTTTTTTTCCATAACAGAGTACTACTCAGCCATAAAGAAGGAGAGAATTAAGACATTTCTGGGTAAATGAGTGTACCTTGAGACCATACTCTTATTAAAATAAGTTGGACATGTCTGTGTAAACATTGTGTAAACACTGCATTGTCTCCCTGGTGTGAGAAACTAAAAAAGTAAGTAAGGACCAAATGTACAATAGATATTGCGAAATGGGAAGAAATTGTTCAAAAGGAAAGAGGAACTGTGGAGGGGAAAGGAAGAAACAGAAAAGAGACAAAAGAGATAAAAGAAGGAGAAAATGGAAATGAAAGTGAAGAGGGGTTGAAGGGAGGGAACGGTATTAGGCCAAAAAGAAATCAAGATATATCATGTGGAAGTACAACTTCCCTAAGTTGATTTACGTGTATCTAAATTGTACCAATACTTTAAAAAATAAAACAGACCAAGTAATGATGATTTAATTCTTAAATAGTATTAAATAATAAATGTTAAAATACTGTATTATCATATATAGTTTTATAATTGATATGTGACATGTAATATTGCATTTTATAGTATGTAAACAAATACATTTTATATGGTCATTATATATTTGTATAACTAAGCAAATATAGTAATTATTAAACATTAAATAATTGCAAAATCAGTAGAATGGAAAACACAGACAATAGCTAAAATCATTACAACCAAAATTCACCTTTTTACAGATTAATAAAATCAGTAAACATCAATAGAAGTATCCAGAAGAAAAGAAAGAAGTCAGAATCATGAATGCCTGAAATGAGAGAGTACCTCACTAAAAATCATAACATACAATAGTAATAAGGAAGATAGTAAGGGCACATTGTATTCTAAAAATTGTACCAAAAATTTGACATTAAAAATTCAATAGACAAATTTCTTGGAAGACATGAATTACTACAGTTCACTCAAGGAGCAGGGAAGCGTGTGACTGGCAGCTGATGGAGACAGTGTTGCAGCCAGGTTTGCAAGGAGGACAAGACATACAGGACACATAATTTCAGGAATTTTTCTGCGATAGTCATTCAGGGTCAAATACAGGAAGTGCGGAAAATCTACTCACACACTAAAGACCTAGAGAACGCAGCTGAGGGCCTCGCCCCCATGGCAATGTCCTGCATGAATCCAGCTGAAGACTTAGAACCCATGACAGTGTCTCATGTAAGTCTGTTTCACGGATTTGTACTGGGAAGGCCCAAAGGTCAGCAGTGGAATCTAGACAGTCTGGTGGGATGTCAGTGGGATGAAGGATCTGTGCCAGTAGGCTGATGGTTATGCAGTTGAGGCAGAGAAAGACGCGCAAAGTAAGAACCAGGGCTCCCCTAAAAGTACTACAGGCATCCTCTGTGACAATGAGATCCTGGGTTCCTCTGACGATAACAGCTAAGTTTATATCAGGAAGCCAGTGTGACAAGCCTTTCCTGGAGATTGAGCAGCGCACATCTTCCCCTCCGGAGCCGGGAAGCGAGGCTCAAAGTAAGGACAGAGCTCCCCAAAGTGAACCGCAGCCATTCTCAGCGACCACAAGATCCCGAGTCCTCTGACAGTGAGAACACCTGAGTTCTTACATCAGGAAAGAAGCTCGACAGACTCCTCCAGGAGAGCCCACGGCGACGGGAGAGCCAACAGCACCAAACGACAACAACAACACTGCTTCTTCCTCTGCAGGTCTCCTTTCATGTTGGCAACAGTCCTCAGGTGGGCCCTCCTCACCAGCACCACGCTGCCTCCATTCAGCTGGGTGTTACAAGCTGCCCACCAGTTGCCAGTCCACCACAGGAAGAAGTAACCTGTGTCACCTTCATGCAGCAACCCCCATGGTAAATGTGACCATTATGTACTGCAAACATGAACTGATAAAAAATAAACAAATCAAAAGCATAAATAACCCTGTTTGCATTTTAATGAGATTTTCTTTTAAAAAATCTCCTGGCTTCTATTGTCTTTTCTGGTGAGCTCTGAAATTAGTAAAGGAAGAAATGTTAATATAATAATTCTCAAAAAAATCTAGATAACTGGTGAAAAAAGAGCACATCTCAAGTAATTTTCTGATTCCAAGATTATTCTCATATCAAAATCAAAGACATTACAACAAAAGAAAACAGCAAGGAAATGTCATTCATAAACTCAGAGATGAATATTATTAACAAAATTTTAGAGTATTTACCAACAGAAGTTTACCCTAAGAATGGAAGGCTCGTTTAAAATTCCAACATCATTCACTGTGATTCGCTGAGTTTAAAGAGTTATAAAGGAAGAGCATGATTACCTCCAAAGACACAGATAACTCATTTGACAAAATTCATCTCCATTCACAATAAAAACTCTCAGCAATATGAGAAGAGATTTCCTCCACCCAATAAAGGGCATCTTTGAAAAACATGAATATAATGCTTAAACATACAGCTATTTTAACATAAAATAAATAAATGATCTTTATTTGCATAAACCTTGATTGTTTGTAGAAAATTCTAAGGCATCTGCAAGAATCTACTTGAATTAAATGAGTTTAGGAAGGTTCTAGGCTAAGCCTCTAAAAATTTATCATACTGTTATACAATAGTAAAGGATTGTGATTCTCATTTAATACATGCAAAGAGCAATAGCTTCCAAAGTATGAAATGCATATCAAAACAATTCTCAATACACATGAGAGATACCTACAGTACAAATTACAAAGTATTATTGAAAGATTCGTTTTTATACCATTTTCAGTTCCCTTCAACAATTGCTTATATTTTTCTCTGTATCATTTATTTATTAACTTTTGATTCACACAAAAAATTATACATTTTTAGTGAGTATCATGTGGTATTTCAAGCCATGTTTATATTTTGTAATATTCAAATCAGGACAAGTATCTCCTCCAACACCTATCATTTCTTTGTGGTGAAAACATGCAAAATCTTTTCTTCTAGTTTTTTTTAGATTTTTATAAATTTAGTGTACAGTACATTATAATTATGGATATTTATCCTCCTATTTTACTGTCACTTAGTAGCCACTGATAAACTTTTCCAATGTCTGCCTCCTCCTGCTGTTTCTAATGTCTGCTAGCCATTATACTTCTTTCAACTTGCATGAGTCAACTTGAGTGAGTTAACATAGTATTGGTCTTTCTGTGCCTGGCTTATTTCACTTAACAAAATAACCCCCACGTCCATCCATGTTGTTGCAAATTACAGGATTTTCTCTTTTTATGGCTGATTAGTATTCCACTGTGTATATGTACCCCGCTTTTTTATTTACTCATCAGGTGTTCGACACTTAAATTGTTTGCATTTCTTTGCAGTTGTGCAGTGAGCATGGGAGGAATGTAGCTGTCTTGCTAACATACTAATTCCATTTTGTTTGGCTATATACCCACTGCTTTTAACTTTCAAGGTCTTCTGTATTGTTTTCTGCAATAGCTGTACTAATTCAAATTCCCACTGATAACAATGTGCAAGGTTCCCTGTTTTCCGTCTCTTCGCCAGCCCTTGTTATTTTTTGACCTTCTGTTAATACTCATTCTAACTGGAATGCAATGATATCTCGTTATGTTTTTTGTTTGCATTTGCCTGATGACTAGGGATGAGGAGTGTTTGTGTATGTGTTTGTCATTAGAGAACTACCTAGTTAGGTATATTTTCCATTTTTAAATCAGGTTTTTTTTTTCTTTTTTGCTATTGAGTTGAGTTGTTTACTTATTCTTATCTGGATTTTAATCCCCTGCTTAAGTTTCATATTTTAGATTTAAATCTTCAACTATTTTCTCCCTTTCTGTAGACTGTATCTCACTCTCTTGATGGATTTTTTTTTTTTTGCTATGCTGATGCATTTGGGATGTAATTATGTTTGTCTAGTTTTGCTTTTGTTTCCCATGTTTTCGGGGTCTAATAAAAAAATAAGACAAATTAAAAACAAAAAACCCACACAAAACAAAAATCACCACCCATTCTAGTGTTTGGGAGAATTTGCCCTATGTTTTTCCTAAAAGTTTCATGTTTTAGATTTAAATCTTCAATTGGCTTTAGTTCATTTCTGTCAGTGGTGAGAGATACGAGTGTGGTTTCATTTTTCTGCATGTGGATGTCCAGTTCCCCCCAGCACCATTTAGTGAAAACTGTTCTTTCTTCTGTGTTTGTTCTCAGCCTCTATGTTGAGTATCAGTCGGTGGTGGATGTGCAGTTACTCTTGGGCTATGGCTCACTGCTCTGTGTTATTTTGAGGCCAATACCATCGTTTGTAGTGTCAGATCAGGTATTATAATGAATCCTATTTTGTTCATTTTGCATAAAACTGCTGGGACTATTTGGCTGGTCGTCATTGGGGTTGTTGTTTGGAGTTCCATATGGATTTTAAAGGTTTTTTTCCTTTTTTTCTAGTTGTGAGAAGAATGTCATTGGTATTTTGATAGAGGTTTTAATGGATTTGTAGATTACTTTGAGAGTATGGACATTTTAACAATACTGATTTTTCCAACTCATGAGCCAAAAACATTCCCATTTTCAAAACAATTATTTATTTCTAAGCTTTTAAAATTGTTTTACCTGGTCCATAAAAAGTAAAAATTGCACACATTAATGGATTACCATGCCTTCCATATTATTTGAAACATATTTTCAGACATTTATCATTTCTTTGAGATGAAAGCTTTCAAAATCCTTTTTTCTAGCTCTTCAACACGCACTGCAAGTTGCGGGTACTCGCAAGCACCGCACTGTGCAACAGCAAGCGGAGATTCTTGCTTCTGCTTTCTCCTGTTCTTCTCACTTCCTTTCATTAGTGTTTTATAGCTTTCCTTGTGGTGACATTTCACTTCTTTGGTTAAATTATTCACAGATATTTTTCCCTTTTTTGTGGCTACTATAAATGAGATTGATTTATTGGTTTCTTTTTTCATATAAATTGCTACTGGCATACAGCAATACAACAGATATTTTAAATGTTGATTTTGTCTGCTGAGACTTTGTTGCATTTGTGTGTTAGCTCTAATGGCGCACTGGGAGCTTTTTGGGGCTCTTCTGGAAGTAAGATCATGTCTTCCGCAGACAGTGACAGCTGTACTTCCTCCTTCCCGTCCTCCTTCCTAATTCCTCTGGTTAGGACTTCCAGTATGATGTTGACTAAGGGTGGTGGAAGTGGGCATCCCTGCTGCATTCCAGATTTATTTATTTTTCTTTTCATATTTTTTATTTATTTTTATTTGTTTATTTTTAAACAGGATCTCACTATGTAGCTCAGGCTAGCCTCAAACCCATGGTGATCCTTCCGCCTCAGCCTCCTGAGTGCTGGGATTACAGGTATGTGCCACCATACCTGGCTTATTTTAGATTTAGAGAAAAATTTTCAGTATTTCCCTGCTTAATAAGAGATTACTTATTGATTTGTAATAAAAGGTTTGTATTATGTTGAGGCACATACATTGCTTCTACGCCTAGTTTGGTCAGTTTTCACCATGAATAAATGTTAAATTTTATAGAATACATTTTGTGCATCTAGTGAGATGATCAGATGATTTTTAAAAATATTTTGTCTGAATTCTGTATGTGTTAAATTTGGAAAAATTGCCTGATCCCACACTCTGCCACTATAATCTGAATTATCACTGTACACTTGATTTTTTTTGGTACCAGGAATCAAACTACCTTGCACTTGCCAAGCAGGTGCTGTGCCGCTGAACTATATCCTCAGCTCTGAATTATCTTTTTAATGAGAAAATTTTTCAAATATTAATCTGTCTGAAAGGGGAATTAGGGAACGTCTGTAACTCTGAATTTTCTCAGTAACAAGTGGACCTCTTATTGAAGGTCGTTCACTTTGTGCTGGGGACTGAAGCCGTGGCCTGTGCACTGAACCACATCCCTAGCCTCGCTTAGTTCTTTTGAACTCTAAATCGCCCAGGCTTGGCTTACATGTGTGTTTTTCTTGCTTCAGCCTCCCAGAGTGGACCACCACGCTCGGTTTGTTGAAGGATTTTATTAGAGGATTAGGGAGCCCCTTGGGATCCCTTTGAGTTAGGCGTTACTCTCTGACTCCCAAAATTCACTTTCTTCACAGTACTTTCTTTCTGAAACTAGCGTCTGGATATGGGAACGCAGGTCCTCCAGAGAGCCTGAATTCCAAACATGGGGTCTGCTTAGGAGTTCAGCTGCTTTTTTAGTTCCCTAATTAGTTACTCCTGAAAATTTCCGCTCCCCTCAGCTTAGTGAATTTGATATGAACTGAAAAACAGCACAAAATGTGTGTGAAGGTACCGCACATGTGTGCTGCTCAGGGAAAACTTTGCTCTTCGACATCTCTTACGTTTCAGCTTCTGGAATGGGTGATGGTTTTCAAACAAGTAATAGAAGTGAGTGACTGATGGGAAAGATGTCTGTGTAGTTGCTAAAGGGAATGTTCTTGATTATATTACAACAAGGCTTAGACTTAATTTATTCGCTATCCAACCGGTGTGTTCATTAGGCATGATGTGGAGGAGCAAAGGCTTTGTGAGCTGAGGGAGGCGCAGTTTCCTAGGATAACTGGGTCACTGGCTGTGTTAAAATTGTCCCCTCTGGGGCCATTGTTGGTGCTGCATCATGATTGTAAGAGTTGCTGGCAGAGCAGAAGATTAAAGACAAAAGATAGACTATAAAGAACAAAATCTTAGGACGGGGTGGGATTCCGAAGATATATTACACAGGTTTCATCCCCTGCCCTTTGGAAGTGGCCGTCATTCCTTTCTCCTGACCTCAGTGTTGAACTGACTAAGAAAAATGTGCTTCAGACACCTTTGTGGTTTCAATAGTCCCAGAGATTATTATTATTTTTTAAGATTTATGGTTGGCTCCAGCAGGGCCCCTCCTTGCTGCCCTTTACCTGGCCTCCTTTGAGCAATCCAGCTGGTCTGCAGTCCAGCCTACATTTCCAGCAACACTTGGTGTCCACCACAGTACCTTCCTCAGCAATCTTCACTGTCTCTCAGAGCACCCTTAGGCTTGAACTTTTCCATAATTGTTGCAAATTAAATCCATTCTTTAGGGGAGAGTTTTCGTGCTTTCTCTTCTACAGGCCTTGGACAGATTCTCTAAGTTATGGCTCTGGTTCTGAACGGCGACACACTTTTCTCTGAGGACAGCTGCCTGGTACAGGACTTGACTCCTTGCTGGAGAGGGTGTTGGCAGTGCCCCTGGCCTTATCAACCTTCACTTTCTAGCAGGGACCTTCACCCCATTAGCCAAATCAAAGCACGCGGGGCTGCAGTACTCTCGGCATTGCCTTACCAAATTAGATGCAGCATCCATCTAATAGGGGCTGGAGGGGGGAGGAGACGCCCATCTTTCAGGCAGCCTTGCTCAGAATTTAGTCTTAGCAATAAGAAGCATATTCCAAGATGAGAAATGCCCCCATCTTGTGCCTCCCTGGAAGGCAGTCCAGCTGGGAATTGGGGAGAGAGGGAGCCTTATGTTTGGGGCTGCATCCAATCGGGTGGAGAGTTTTTGTGTTTCTGAGCTGGCCAGGGGAAGGCTTGAATGAGTCTTGGTGTAAATGTTACTGGCCTTTGTTTATCTTCCTGAATTGTAATTCTACTGAAGAGTGGATCTGCGGAGCCCCTCGTGCTTTCACATACCAGAAATGGAACTGGCAGCGTTTTCCCCAAGATTCTACCGGATTATGTACAAAGGTGATTATATCATATGAAACAAAAGACAGTTTTAATTCTTCCTGTTCAGTAGCAGTGCCCTTTCCTGCTTTATCACTGATGCGACTTCATACATAATGCTGAATGGAAACGATCAAAACAGACACCAGTGTTTCATTTCTTATCTCAGGGAGAAAGCTTCCATTTTTCACCATTAATATATGTTTGGTGTAGGTGTTTTCTGGATGCCCTTTTTCAGATTCACAATGTTCTCTTCTATTGCTTGTTTTCTGAAAGGTTTTGATGTGAAAAGTGGATTGTTTTCAAATATCCTTTTTGTGTCAACTGTGGTTTTCTACTATTTTTCTTTATCAGTGTGCTGATGTGCTGAAATGCATTGATTCATTTTCAAATGTTTAAATCAACCTTCGTTATCATGATAACTGTCTCTTTAGCTTAATTGCTATATAGTACAGGTAGATTTGATAAGTGGTGATATAAGTCCTCCAACTTTGTTTTTCTGGAGTATCTTAGCTCTTCATGTCGCATGGTGTTTCTAGATAAGCTTTGAAATCAATTTACCATTTTCTGAAAAGTTCTCTAGGGAAAGGCATTGCATTGAATATGTAGGTTAGCTTTGGGAAGATACTTAATTTTACTAATTCATGTACATGATATGTTCCTACATTTATTTTGTTCACAATTTCTTTTAATAATGCCTTAGGCATATTCACATTATAGATCTGGCATATTTTTCTTTGATCTTGGTCTCAAGACTCAATATTTTAATCCAAGCTTTTAAATGTGTTACAGCTAATTAGAAATATGATTGGTTTACAAATTTTTCCTGTATCCAAAGGATTTGTTGTATTGTCTTCTTAATTCTAACAGTTCTCTGACAATTCTTTTATATTTTTCAGAAGAGGTTAATAACAGGCATCCTTGGTTTGTTCCTAATTTCAGTGGAAAAGCTTTTGATACCCTTGTCTGCTTTGGTGCAATCTTTTGTCGCTTTATTTGATGATCTATAAATGAATTTGGACTCCAGCTATGTTAGTCTTCAGTTTGAGGATTCCACCTTCCTATTGTCCTCTTTGGTCTCCTATTGTACAGTGGCTGCAGGTGGGGATTAATTGTGGCCCTTGATATTTACTTTACCAAGAAGTCCACCCTCTGTCTCTTGAAAAACACGGTCATCTTACTACTGCATCACTCTGTGTATTTCAGACCATGCCGGTTGAGATGCCTATTAAGTCATGTGATCACTGTGAACCAATTATGAGGCACAGAATGTTAAATTTTGAAAGAACTTCTAACTTTTTCTGGACCAACATCTCCAGGAGTATAATCTGCCAGTTGTCATCTCTGATATTTGGCTATGTGGCTTCCACTTATATAACTCTAGTAAATGGGGTAGTGTTTCCCCTATAAACTTTCTTGAGATGTTTTGTTCTAGGTTGGTCAGATTGAATTATGAGGAAGTGGACTCACTTTCTTGAGTTAGAAAGACACTCTGTTTTTCACAGAATAAGCTTCTGGAGAACTATATCCCCAGAGTCTTCTAGTGTTCTGTGGTTTCAGAGACTTTTCCAGTCTAAGGCACTAGCCTCTCAACTACCTTTCTCAAACTGAATTCACTGAATCCTAATGTCCTGGGAGATGTCAATGTGAGCCAGTTTTTCAGTTTTTTATTTTGTCAAATATTGGGTAGTGCAAAACCAAGTTAGATTTTAATGTAGAACTACAAAGATGTCTTTATATGCTAATATTTATGGAGATGTAGAAAGTAGTTTTAATATGTATACTTTTGTGACCATGAGTATTTCCCCCCTGATAGCTAGTTAATGTTTCACTTGGGATGAAAGTAATCCATAGGTCACTTTGGGAAATGTTTCTCTGGTGACCACTTGGTTTGTTACTAGCCAGGCTGAAGTGTGCCTTCTGGTATGAACATGGTAAATACTCCTGATGTTTGCCTGCTGTGTCAAATCTCACAAGTCCTATCTCTCCTGCTTTCAGTATAATAGCTTTATTACTCTACAGTAAAATGGGTCTAGCCTATTTGGTGACAGCCTTACTTTCTTGGCTCACTTTGTGCTATTTGATTATTTAAAATCTACTAGATCTTTTTCTCATGCCTGTTCACCAGCCAGTCTGTCTAGTCCTGTGTCTTTCTGTATTTATTTTTTAACACAAATGCAAGAGTTATTTATTCCTGTTAGGTTTCATGCTATATGTTTTGATCTAATAATTTCAACCAACAAAAATCTTTCTAGTTCTCCTTAGTGTCACACTCAGTGAAAGGCAGCAGGCACAGACATACTGCGTGATTCCGACTCCATGAAATACCTGGACTAAGTAAATCCATAGTGATAAAATGTAGACTGATGGTTCCCAGGAGCGGGGGGAGGGGGGGGAGAAAATGCTTAAGGCCATTGATCTGTTCATTTTAAGTTGGTTCATTTTATTTTTGTAGATTTTGTCAGAATAAATTATTTGGAATTAAAAATGCACCTCTGCAGTCATTCCAAAGGCTTCTCTCCATTGACCACTACCCAGGGGCTTAGGGCGGATGACGGCTCAGTGCCACTCTCCTATTCAGCGTGGCGTTTTCTCTGCTCATCCTGTTGCTCTAGTACAGGCAGCAGCGGGAGTGTAGGGAGAACCCAGGACTGCAGTTGAAGAGGTCAGTGTTTTGGGATCTGGATCAATTTGGGCAGGTTTCCAGGGGGTGTCAGAGTGACCGTTCTGGGATGATAACAGCCATGATGCATTTTGCATACTAAGAAAAACCAAAAAGCCAGTGAAGATGGAGGGCAGCGCAGTTGGGCGCAGTGCGTGGAATCGCGCAGGCAGGCAGCTCTAGGTCACGTGAGACGCAAGTCATGGTAAAGACGTGAATTTATTTCAAGCATGTGATGAAGCCCTCAGGAGATTTTCTGACAGAGGAATGATAAGGGCTCACTTACTTAGGAATTAAAACATTGTTCTAGAGAATGAAAAGCTTGGCAGTTTCATTTATTTAATTAATGCAACAATTATTTTTGATGTACTTTTCTGGGTTTTGGGTAGGCACAGGCGAGCAAAATGTAGTAGGTGAAGCAGAAACTTTAAAATGTAAAGTTCTGACGGGGCTTGATACAGGCAGCAAAGAGGTGCGTGCCCAGTGCTGACAGTGAATACAGAGAAGCACCCAGCACACCAGAGAAGAGGGAAACACTTCTCTGCAGCAAGGTAATTGATGTATGGAAAAGAGGGCAGGGGGCACCAGGGACTGAGGAAAGTTGCAAAATCAGGACATGTAAAATACTGCGTGTGCCTCTGGTCGGGGTTACACTAGGAGCAGCGGACCTTTCTCAGGAACAAATAATGTAACAATTACCCTGCCAGGAATCCACCTTTGAGCTAATTGATCTTTTGTGAAAATTACACATTATGCTCAATCAACTACACTGTAACACATTCATAGACCCTTACTCTCACCCATAACTAAAATTAATATATTTTAATCTCTTTCCTGATTTGATATGTGAACAGAAAATCCATGTTAATGCACTCTTGGAATAATTGGTCTTTCAATTGCTTGTGATTTCTATAAATAAGTTATCTGCAATTCTCTTTATAGTCTTCCTTTTAATAGATCAGAGACCTACCTATTACCACAAAATTGTTCCTAATGTGCTGTCTTCCTGCCATAACTCCGTTCTAGACCATTTGTTTCCTGGGATCCAATTAGTGAGGAGAAGCAGAGAGCTACCGACCGTTGTTAAAGAAGGCGTGTTTCTAGATAGTGGGAACACACTCAAGGTCAAGACGAAGGGTTTGAATTAGATCTCCAACCATCTGATATGGTCTCAATAAATACCTTGTCGTATGACACACCAATTTTCCCTTAGCACTTTCACATAATCAGAACAGTGTTGCCATTTCATGGTGTTCATTTAGGACCCTCCAGATGAGGAACAATGTCTCTGCAAGTGTGAACAGATGAAATAGCGGGAGTTATTTAGCAGAAGATCCGGGATAAACTTCTTGAGTGTCAGGACAAACCTTGTACCCTCTCTAATGAGAGTATACACACATAGGTAAGCACTGGTGGGTTTCCATCTTGGATTTTTGTCAGATCCTACCGCCTTCCTTTCTCCCCCTAGATTCCCTTGGTCTAAGCTACAGGTAATTAGCAATCCAGAAGCCTTTGTGGTAGGGAGGGACCAATGTAACATATTTTGGAAATGGTTTCTGAGAAAGTAGCTTCAGAGTGGGCAATAACATGGTTTTGCATGTTACAGAACCTTTGTTACATTGGACCATCTGGGTTGCAGTTAGGATGATAAGACAACCTTTCATTCATTGTCTTGACTCCTCTTTCCCTCTATACTCCATTTCATTTGGCTACAAAATGGGCAGAGCCAGCATGCCATTTAGCTTCTCAAGAAACTTGATTCCTCCTTTTAAGTCCAACCCACTAAAAATTCTCTTACCACTACCATCACAAAGTCACCAAAATCTGACCAGCTTTCACCAACTCTATTGCTACCAACTTAGTCTGAGCCACCATAATCCATCATCTGTCACTCAAATAATTAGATAATCTTCTTACTCAAGTGTCATCTTCTCATTGAGGCCTTTCTGATGGATGATCCTGTTTAAAAATTTGTATCCATTTCTCAGCTTCATTCTTTTCTATTGCACCATTACATTCCAACAATTTATTTATATTTGATCTGATTTCCCTCCACTTAAATGGAAGAAGAGGGTTTCACTATTGTGTTCACTGTTAAATCATCAAACACTGCTCAGCTTGTAGCAAATTTCCAATATTTGTTGAATGAAAGAAGACATACTTTCTAGAGCTTTTGGTGACAATCAAATAATGGAATAATTGAGACTATTTAGTAAGACTATGCACAATCAATGTGAATTATAATTTCAGTTCTTAGAAATGGACTGTTTCTATCCAAATCTTACTTTCCTATTTGTGAGTTACCTATACCACTTATTTCTTTATTTTGTGGGAAGCTATTTAATTTTCTGTATTGTGATTTATCTCTCTCTCTAGACAAAGAGAAGTCTCAGGGTCTCAGCCTCAGGATGGAATCCCTGGAGTCTGATCTGGTTGCAGAATGACTGACTTTTAGGCCTTGTAATGTAGAGACAATAACAATCTGAAACAATATGCTCAGGAGTAACATTGAGAATGCAGCTTCATGCAGACAGCTCAACTGATGCACACTGCAGAAAAATCAAGAGTCAATTATCAAGCAGTCCTTTCCTGAATAGGACCCCAATAACACAGGACATGATATTAAGGATCAACAAATGGGACTCCATAAAAGTAAAATGCTTCTGTTTAACAAGAGGGAAAACAGTGGAAACACAGCCTATTAAATGGGAGAAAAAAAATTTTTTTTTGTCTTTTTCCTTTTTTATCGGTACCAGGGATCGAACTCACAACTGCCTGATTACAAGGCAGGCGCTTATGCCGCTGAGCTAAATCCCCAGCCCCCTGGGAGAAAATTTTTGATAGCTATTCTTTTCATAAAGGACCAGTGTCTTGAATATATATATATATATATATATATATATATATATATATAAAATTCAGAAGTATTTAAAATTAAAATCAATAACCTTATCAGTAAATGAGCCAAAACTTTGAACAGAGAATCCTCAAAAGAAGTAGTACAAATGCACATGAAAAAATGGCAGTATCTTTAGCAATTTCAGAAATACAAATCAAAACCACCCTGAGATTCGATCTCACCACAGTCAAAACGGCTTTCATGAAGAATTCCAAAAAGACTGAATGCTGGCAAGGATTCAGAGGCAAAGGGATGCTTTTCTACTGTTTATGAGAATGCAATTTAATACAATCCCTGTGGACATCAGGATGGAGATTCCCTTAAAGACTATAGATAGAACTACCATTCTACTCAGGCGTACTCCTTGGTATTCCCTGAAGAATTGAAGACAGCACACTGTAGTGACAAGGCATCTCCTTGCGGCACATTTCACAATAGGTAAGCTGTGGGAACAGACTAGATGATCAAGAGAAGACTAGATAAAGAAAATGTGGCTTATGTACCCAGTGAAGCACCAGTCAGCCATAAGGAAAGGTGAAATCATGTGGCTCACAGGAAATGGATGAAAGTGGGAATCATCATACTAAGTGAAATTAGCCAGTCTTAGAAAGTTCAGTATTGCACATTTTCTGTTACACAACAAGTTCTAAATTATGACAAGAAACTAGAAAGTGGACTTAGAGATGGAGAAGGAGATCAGGGGAGGGAAGGAACATAAGTGGGGGCAACTTCAGATAAAATGATCAAAACTATGTTATATGTGTGAATAAACATACCAGAAGAAGTCACATTTTTCTGTATTACTAATACGTACCAAAAAATTGCACACAATAAAACTACAATAGAAACCACAGCAACAGAGTAATGAAACTAAATTTGTTTGGTTAGAAAAAAGACAGCATGGAAGTTCGAATCCAGAGTCCCCTGAGGTTCTGTTGGAAAGCCACATACATACATACATAGTGTGTCACCTTTCGGCTAACATGGGAAGTGCTAGTGCGGAGCCCGCTCAGGCACCAGCTCCTGGACACTCCTTCACTAGGTGCCGTAAGACTCTTTAAGCCCCAGGACATTAATCAGAATCTTTGGAATATGGAACAATCTTTGGAATATTCTTAAATAGGGGGAATTCATGCCACGAGGGCATTTTTTGGGGACACGTTTCAAAATATAACAATTGGCTAAGACATTATATGTTCAACATCTTCTTTAAGCTGTACTCCATTTTTATAGATTATCCATATATAACCCTAGTTAAGGAATAGAGTCCTACAGAAAACAAGGAAATAGAGAAGGCCTTCAAGAAAGTGCCACAAATAGAAGGCAGCTAAATTGATAATTGCTGTTACCTTGAAGGGTACAGGGAAATTAATAATCCTGAAGTGTGGAACATTGTGCTCCATATATACTGAGAGAAGAGCCAGGGTCACCTTGTACTCTACCAAGGCCCAATACTGTGTAACACTTTCATTGTCCCAAATCTGTGTACCAGATGGAAGTCCTCCGGGGTAACGTGGTTTGCTCAAGGAATGACTAATGACCATTGGATCCCCTATGGCAGTCATTTTTAGGAAACTGTGCAGGCAGAAGGTGGTACTTTTTACAGAAGGAGACTATATAATTTATGGGGGAGTAGAGCAAAGTGTTCCATGAGCATTGTTCAGTAACAAGATAAAGGAATCATTGGCAATATCAATGGGACCACAGCAGCGTAAATATCCTTCAAGGGCTCTCTTCTTATGTTCAAAGCCCAGACAACAGTGTAGACAGAAATGAGATTGTTTTCTTGTACATGGAGGTAGGAGAAGTCTTTCAAAAGAAGCATTAGAATAAGTACCACTGAGTGGTATCCTGCTCTCCATTAAAATAAAAAGACAGAGATTAAAATTTCATTCAGGAATGCTGTGATAGCCACATAAGTGTCACAGGTAATGCTATGATATAGGGTGACATTTCTGATTTGGGATCAGCAAAAGTTCCTAAGGCCATACTTATTATTGTACATGTCATTAGTTGATTTACTAGAGTGGTGCTGTGAACTATCTAGACAAAGATTTTCTTTTACAAAATACACACAGTTTTCAGCGTTCTATGTCTCTTACAGAGAGCTGAATGTCTAGGTGACTCTTCTTTGTATTACTGTGTGTCCTATGCATGCCACCCTCCTTTATGCAAACAGGGAGGGTCACACAAATACAAAATTTTCTTTGCCTAAGTTACATTTTTTTGTCTTATCATTTTTGAACTTTTATGAATGGGCATCAGGAAGATGATCAGTGGAGAAATTATCAACCATAGTGAGTGCCAGTCAACCCCAAAAATACTTGGCCATCTTTAATTGAGTTGGAATGGAAATCCTTCATTTTAAAATGAATCAGGTATTCAAGGGATTTGGGGTTTGCGACAGAAAACAAGAGGCTACTCAAGTAGACTTTGCATTATTCTTTGGGAGACCTTTTAAGATACAGAGTTTAGGAAAGTTCAAATATAGTTGGAGAAGTACAAAGATTGCATACTTCTCGTAAGTAGGACTTATTTGGAAAGACTCCCTTCCAAACCTTTCTCTGATATTTAAGGTGGCAAATGCACAGGGGTCTAACTTGATCAAAAGCAGTGCGCTACTGAGTTGCTCAGAGAAATGAGATCACAGAATTGTTAGCAGAATTGGAATTAACTGATCTTTAAGCATGAAGGTCCTCATGAAGAAAGAGAAGGGATATTGATCCCTGGTGAAATAGTACTGAACTTGGGGCCAGAGACAGATGAGATCATTGGGAAGACCCTGAGCTTCAGAAGTGCTGTGTATCAGCTTAGCAGGTAGTTGAGCCTCAGATACCCACATTACTGCTCTGTTACGTTACCGATAGGTGTGAGGAAGTGAGAGGAGAAGGAAGGCAGGTATAGGTTTTCTGTTTCTAATGTCTTGAGACCTCTCCCTAAGTGGTGGACAGATCTAGGCTTCTTTTCAGTGGTGTAAGAGGCAGAGCCAGACTAGTACGGGAAGAAAAACGTGGTAGCAGAAGTCCAAAGTGAAGCAGAGAGATGCAGATCTCCCAGAACTTGTGCCACAAAAGGCCGGGGCAGGGAAGAAATGTACACATCAGACCACAGATAATAGCTTCTTCCGAGCAATCATATTTTCTTTAAGCTGCCCCTTATTTCCTAATGGGTACTGCTATCAGCGACAATCAGTAGGGAGGCAGTTTCAGGCCAGGTGCAGAGCAAGTTTTATCAATGAAGCCTCTTAAGATTCTCGACACTGTCATTGATTTGATCCCAGCAAAAACTCCATGCCCAAGATCTTACATTGTATGTACCACAGGAACTGGAAAACCTTCTTTCAGTAAGCAGACTGGGTTATTCCTAAGGCCAAAAATAGGTGCTGACCTAGTTTGAGGAATATCCTACTGCGAGCTTGTCTTTCAGGTAAAACTATCTTTACCTGCGGTGGCCATAAGCACCTCTTGTTTGCAGTTGGTGAGTCTACTCACCTCACGTGGCACCTCACGTGGCAGCCATTCTGGTGTCCTTGCTTGTGGCCAGGTCACTGAGCCAGGCTTAACGACTTTGACCTTATGTTTCTCTCTTTCCTGGGACTCGTTCCAGCCTGGGCAAGAAGCTTGAGCCTGATGACCCTGTATTCCTTGCTGGAATCTTAAGTAGTACTAATGGCCTTCTCCCCACTAGGTTAGACAACCAGATTACCTAGGGTTTATTTAAACCTAGGGCTGCATCTCAGCTGACCAGTCCACCTATTCAAAAGAAAGGCACCCCTCTGGCTCCTTGGATCTGAAGCACAAACACCATGAAGCTCAGTTGCTGTAGACACAAAGAGCTCTGAAGCAAACAAAGATGCGGTCTTCAATATCATCAGTTCTCAGCAGTTTGTAGCAACCAAAATGCCGAGTAGAAAGAAACTGGAGACGAAAGATCCAGTTTCAGCACCAGCAAACACAAACTGGGCTCTTTGTAGCAAGGCAAGGCTGGAATGGAAGTGACAGCAACAGCAGCTCCTTTGGAACATGAGGACCAGGTGCATGCAGCTGGCGTGGAGCTGACTGATAACCTGCGGGATGTGGGACCAGGGATTCTAGATCTGAGAGCCACGGAGTCCAAAGTAAAGGCGCTGGGTCTAGAGGCAGAGACTAGGGAGAAGCCAACAGAGTGAAAAGCAAACTCGACACAGAGCTAATCGAGACAGTTTTTTGTGACACTGTGCCTTAGATGTTGCTTAGCCAAATGATTCTTAAATGTTGCTGATTATCGGAATCATTTGGCAGGCTTTCATAAGCCTGGCTCTATCTGGATCACCAAAGTGTGATCTCTAGGGACAGGACCCTCGATTCATATTTTTTTTTAAATAAAAATTCCTTCTCTGGAGATTCCAACCATCTGTCGCTCAAATGGCCACTGCTTCCATGAGATTTTAATGAATCTAAAGAAGCTGGATCATTTTTCCTGCCCCACATATTTTGAGACAGGTACAGGGAAGTTCTACAATGATGGATAGGACAATATTGGTAATAACTAGCACTTGGGTAGTGCTTTCAATTGCAAAGTGCATTTCATGTACAGGACCTCTTATTTAATGCTCACAGTAGGTGTACTATGGCAGATATTGATATGCCCATTTCACAGAAGTAAAAAGTAAGACTCAGGCTGGGGGTAGAATTCAGTGGCACAGTACCTACCTGGCAAGTGTGAGGACCTGAGTTCGATTCCTAGTCCCCTCTCCATTAAAATAAAATAGAAAATAAGACTCAAAGGAAGTCCAAATCTGCTAGCAAGGTTTGAGGATTCTAAAATGGGACAACAGGATATATCTATTTCATTGCTGGAGAGCCTAGTGCAACCTATGGTCTAACTTTTATTTTTGTCCACATTTTTTTAGTGAAGAAAAATTGTCTTGAGCTACATATGAAATAAAATACATAATAGAGTTAGTGTGCATTAGTAATAAAGCTTCTGTTTCATAATATTTATTATAGCATAAAAGAGCAAAAACAAGAAATCTGCAGAAAATGGAGAGGGCAAGTACTAGATAATAGTGATGTGAGAGAAGAAATACGAGTTTTCTAGTGGAACACTGAGGTTAGGGAAGGACAGCTGGGCAGACATTGTATCTGGAAGATGAGATTCTTCTGAGCAATGTCAAAGCAATAGCAAAAGTGTAACAAAGCCATGGGAGGAGAACCTCTTATCTGGAGTTGAAAAGTAGGTATGTCTAATCCTAGGCAGAAAGCCTAGTTGCTGCTCAGTTCAGCCAAGGCTGCCACATTAACTCATCCCACGCCAAAGAGATGATGGGACCACGGCTCGGTGAGAACTCGTTAACCTGTGCTGACTGCAAAGGAGCCTCATGTAGACAGAGCCCTGGGTGCTGAAGGACACCTCACTACTGCGCTGGCACACGTAGGACATGAAAGGCCATTTCTGTGTATGTCGCCCTGTGAGCGTGTGCTGGCTTTGTGGTGCATTCAGCCCTACGGGGGAACAGCTGAGTTACACGGCACGTCTCGGAGCTTTTGCAGATATTGCTCAATTGCTCTTCAACATGACTATACTAATTTTTACCCCCTCCAGCAGTGTGTAAAAATACTCTTTGTTTCATTTTCTTCCCAGCAGTTGGCACTTTCATGCGTCTAGGTTTTGGCAAGTCTACGCTTGTGGAATGGTACCTTCTTTTAGTGTTCATTTCCCTGGCTGTCTAGAGCTACAGGCTATCTTAGGCTCACTGGGCATTGAGAGTCCTTCTTTCATGAATGACTTTTCCTACTTAAGGTTTTTAATACTCTTACAATTAATATTTATATGTAGTGAGAGACAGGGGTTTGTGTTTTTCCCAGGGCTCTTACACTGAACAACATCACAAGCCTTTTTTATTTTATTTTTTTTTAATTTTGAGACAATGTCCTGCTAAACTTTACAGGCTGGATTCCAAATTATAATCCTCCTGCCTTAGCCTCACAGAGTGCTACCATTAAAGGCCTGGGCCATCACACCTGGCCCACCACAGTTTTAAAGTATCCCATGATTTTCTTACTGATATGTAATGGCTATCCCATCATATCATCAAATTTCCCATATATTCCTAGGATAGTTTCTGGGCGTGCAATTCTGTTTCTTTGGTTTAATGTGTTAGACTCCTTTGAATGGTAATATTTGTGTTTGTTTTCACTTTTACACTTAATATTAAAATTTTGTATTTTAAAAAAAAGATTGTATGACATGCACAGGATGGCTGACCATCCGTGACATACAACAATAGAACTACCAACATAGTAGATGACAGAACAGTCCTGTCGTCTGGGAGGGTGCCCGCATGCTTCTCCCTCATTCGCCACTCACTGAACTTCCCACTGACCAGGCCCTGAAAACTCACAAGAACTCATCTTTCTTCTGTCCTTTAAGTTCCACCTTTCCAAAGTGCACGTAAATGGAATTAGACAATATTTAGGCTTTTCCATGTGGCTTCTTTCACTTATTAATACACATTTGCCATTCATCCATATTCTTGCATCTGTATCAGCAATCAATTCCATTTTACTGATTATTATTTCATTGTATGGTTATATTATACTTTGCTGATCCACTAATTGAAGGATATTAAGGGTGTGTGTAATCTTTGGTGATTATGAATGAAAACGTTGTAAACGTTCACATAAGATTTATATGTGACATAGTTTGCATTTATTTGGGGACAAGCACCTGGGGGGAGGATTCGGAGTTGTGTGGTAAAAATCCATTTACTTTAAAACACATTGTCGAGGTATTTTCAAGTCCACCATCTTTCATTCCTATCAATAGTGTATGAGAATTCTGATTGCTCTGCCTCCTTGCAAGCCCTTGGTACTATAGACTGCAAGCATGCTGTAATCTACTGGTCTCAAATGGTGGTCATAATTTCCATACCCTGCTTGCAGTGACATATATATCTTTGTTTTGGTGAAATATTCATGTAGATCTTTTGCAAAAGTTTTCTTAACTGGTTGGGTCTCATTGAATTTTGATATTTATTTATATACCCTGCATAAAAGTCCTTTGTGTATGAAAATATTTCCACTGATCTTTGACTTTTATTTTTATTCTTTTGACAATGTCTTTGAAGAAGAATAGTGTTTAATTTTAATGAAGTACAGCTCAATGCTTTGTTGTATATTTTGTGTTCTTTTATCAGAGCTAAGCAAGCCTTTGCTTGACTCAAAGTCTCAGACGTTTACAGTTACACTTCCTTCAAGCTCTGTAGTCAGGCTTTATCCTTTAGATCTGTTATCCACTTGAGTTTAGTTTGGTTTAAGGTGTGAAGCAGTGAGTTAGAGTCATGTTTTGGCCTATTACTGCTTAGCACAATTTGTGGAAAGGATTATGCTTTTATATACCATACTATCAATGTAGTTGGAGATGAATTGACCAGCAGGTGTGAGTGTGTTTATGAATTCTCCATTCTGCTCCATTAACTTCTGTTTGTGTCCTGTCCCCCAGGCTGCACTGTTTTGATCAATATACTTTGATAGTAAATCTTGAAACACTAAAATCTTGTGTTGGAGTCTCCCACATTAATACATATTTAGAATTCACTCAGCAGTTTTAGTCTCTCTGCCTTTTAATGCAAGTTCTAGAGTTGATTTGTGAATTCCTAGCAAGACAAAAAGCACAAATAAGCAACAAGAAAAGAATTATTGCATTTTTTGAGACTGAGTTTAAACTATGTAGATCTGTTTAGGGAAAATTGAGCCAGCCTTAGGCCCTGGAAAGGACTTCAGTCCAGAGCAAGTGAAAGCTTGTGCTGAAGTCTGGAAAGTCGTTCAGAGGTGAAGGCGTCTGTGTAAGCCTTTCTGGGCCTCGGAAGTCCCAGCCTCAGGCGCTACCTGCGAGAACGTTGTTCAGAACTTTGTTCCAGCCCGTACTGAAGCTGAGTGTCTGCTTTTCCACCCTTTTCCCCTTTGGCTTTGCATTCTGCCCATTGCTTGTCCTGACTGTTCTCCCTAGCTCCAAGCTGCTGCCACAGTAATTATTTTCTTTAAATATTTTTGGAAAATGCATCCCGGAAAGCAGTCCCACCAACTGGGATGCCCCGAGGTGACAGAATCAAAAGCAGTCAGCCTGCTGGGCCCGTCCTTTCCAGAGGGCTGTTGGGTTCTTGGAGAATACCATTAACATTGCTCTTTCCAGTGCTAGGAATCTGCATTCAAAACACAAACATGAGGCTTGGAGCCTGGGGGTAGCAGACAGTTAAGGGGGCGCTATTCAGGGCCACTGTATGCCTCACCTCAACCCCAGCGCTTGGGACGCAGCCAGACCCTGTCTCAGGAAAACTAACTAGAGCACAGACAAACAAACAAATAAACAAACACAAATAACCCCTTACTTCTGACAGCTCTCCCAAGCTTACAGCTAGGCTCTGTAGTCTGCCAATTTTAGGAGCAGCGCATCATCCTCTGTTTTTCTATGATATTCATAAAGTTTGTCTTTTCTTTTGTAGTCAATCTGACCAGAGTTTGAGTTTTAAAAAATTTTCTCAAAGTCTTTGGGTTCTTAGATATATACATACATGTCTCATTTTATTTTAATTGTTAAAAGAGCAGATTTTAAATATTTTCACCACCAAACTGTTAAATATGTGAAGTGACTGTTTTAATTAGATGATTTGCATTGTAAAGTAGTTAAATCCATCTAATTAACAGTCACATATTTCACAATGCGAATATGTGTTGGAAAGAGGTTTTTAATTTCACTGATTTCCTGTTTGCCTATTTTGGTTTTATTTTCTGGTTTACTGTTTTCTTCTGCTTGCTTTGTTGTTGATTTATTCCTTTTTATTTTTCTGATTATTTTGATGTTAATTTAGATTATTAAATTAGACTTTCTCTTTCCCTATTTAATAACTGAAAGGCATAAACTCTGTCCCCATAACTTTGATACGTTGTTTTTACTATATTTAATTCATTATCTTCTGTAACATTCCTTGTGACTTCCAGAAATTTTCATTTTTCATTCCCATTTTATTTTTTTACAGACACTGCTCATAATTTATATGATTTCAATTCTTTTAAATTTATTAAGGTTTTTATGGTCTACCTTGGTAAATTTCTGTTTTCTTGACAAGATTAAATATCTTTCTGTCATGGGTGGAATGTTGTATTAATTTTAATTAGGCTATGTTAATTGATAATGTTGTTCACATCTTCCACTGACTTAGTACTTTTTTTTTTTTCTTTTTGTGGATACCAGGGTTCGAACTCACAACCATGGGCTTGCAAGGCAGGCGCTTATGCCGCTGAGCTAAATCCCCAGCCCCCGACTTAGTACTTTCATAAGTACATATTCTCTCAATTGCAGAGAGTGGGACAAAGCACCCAACAGTAATTTTGGATATTTTTACTCCTGCCTTGAATTCTGTTCATCTTAGCCTGATGAATTGTGAGGCTTCATTATTACATGCCTGCAGATTTAGCCTTGTGATCTTTTACCTGTGCTTTTATTGTTCAAATGCCTTTCTAGCAATTATTCCAAAATGTATTTTATGTTGTTAATATAGATTCCACATCTCTTTTTTGACTCGTGTATATGTTTTATACATTTTCTATTCCTTTGCTTTTTCCATATTTATGCCTTTATATTTGAAGTATTCTTCTTGTACTTCACATATGGTTGACTTTCTTTACATAATCTGACAATTCCTGCTTAATTTTTACGTTTGACCACTTACATTTAGTGTATTTATTTATGTAGTTGTGCGTATATTAATCATTTTATTATGTGTTTTCCTTTTGTCCACTTTATTCATTCACTTTCCCTTTCTTGTTTTTTGTTGAATATTTGAAAATTTTTATTATTTTATTTCATCTATTGCCTTTTAAGAATTTTTTTTGTCTTTTTGAGACAGGATTTAGTTATGCAGCTCAGGTTGGCCTTGAGCTCACTTTATAGCCCTGACCTCAAACTTGCAGCAACTTCCTGCCTCAGCCTCTTGAGTGCTGGGAATACAGGTATGCACCGCCATACCGGGCCTAAGAATTGTTTTTCAGTATAAGATTTGTCGGGTGCTATGGGGATTTCAATCTTTAGAGCAAACCTTTGAAAGTCTTAAGTTAAAATTATTCTACTTACAGTAAAGTAGATAGCAAGATCAGTCAGTTCGCTAAGCATATGACTTCAGTAACACTGCTGTCTAATCTGTTATAGTGATAATCATTGAAACACACAAGACTATAATATTATATTTCAGCAGTCAAATCTATCTTAAAGAAATGAAGAGATAAAACTTTTCTTTTTACTTATGCAGAATATGCATCTCTGTTGCCCTTCGTCAAATTCTGAAAAAAAAAGAAAAACATTCTCAATCACCTGATTTCCTTCCAGCATTGTTTTCCTTGACTTTGAAGAACTTTGCCGAGAATTTCTTATATAGCAAGAAATTCTATTGTCTAGAATTTCTTATGTATTTCTTATATAGTCACAAATTTTCTCAGTCTTTCTTACACAGAGCACGTTTATATTTTGACATAATTACTAAAACGTATTTTTGCTGGATATAGAATTCTGGGGTTATGGTTATTTTATTAAGCACATCAAAGACACTGTTCCACTGTCTTCTGTTCCTGTGATTCAGGTTAATGTATTTTTAGTCTTTCAGATGCCAACTATTGATTTACTTTTTTTTTTCCTTTTTTCTTTTCGGTACCGGGGATCAAACTCACGACCACGTGCTTGCCAGGCAGGTGCTTATGCTGCTGAGCTAAATCCCCAACCCAAACTATGAATTTTAAATACCTTTACTCTGTATTTGTCTTTGCCTTGGTACTTAGCTGTTTGATATGATTATATTTCTGAGCATCATTTTCTTCTAATCAGTGTCTTTGGTGTCTGCGAAACTTCTCAATTCTGCACATTTATGTGTTCCATGAAACGTGGGAAGTTCGTGAGCAATTTTTCTTTGAAACAAGTGTTTTCTGCACTAATTTCTTTCACTTTTCCTTCTGGAAGTCCAAAGCTGTGTATGTTAGGCCTTATGTTATCCACAAATTCTGTCAGCCATCCTTAAACTTCACGGACACTTCCATTACTGAGCTCAGTTCTGCTATTGAGGCTACCTTTGATTATTGCATTTTTAAATTATGAAATTTCGACCTGATTATTTATATACTTTTAAGTTTTCCGCTGAGAACTTCTCCCATTCCATTTATTCAAGTACCTTTTTATTTATGTCATGGAGCACATTTATAATAGCTACTCTTGAGTCTTTGATTAATCCTTCTAATGTCTGGATCATCTTGAAGTGGATACTTCTGATTGTGTCTTTTTCCTCCGTAGGTGATAGCTTTTTCCTTACTCTTGCTAAGTAGTGGTATTGTTCCAGGGCAGTTGAATATTATTTTGTGGAGCAGGGCTGCCTTACAGTGCTTTGAAGAATGTTTATTTTTTCTCACTTGTTTTGGCAGATGAGCCATCTCAGTCAGTCCAGTCCACACAGTCCACCTCGCCTTCTGTGGGTAGCAGTACTCACCTCCTGCAGTTTTTGAAGATTTTGCTGTGCAGTGTTGGAGTATTTCAACATGTGCACCACGGAGGACATAGTCTTACACTTGAGCCACGTTTTCAATTGAAATTCATATTTTAATTATCAAAGTCTTTACTCTGCAGCCCTAAGTCTGTCCCACACTTTTGCTACTCAGAGATTAGCCTAAAATTTAAGTAGCAATTGAAAAAAATTATACTGTAATTCTCACAGCTTTTGCTGTGGGGACTTAGGTTTGGACCATTCGTCCCCTTAACCCCCTGCACTCTGGGAGTCTCCCACACTGTCCAGCCTGTAGGAAACCTTTCATTTGATTTTCTCCTTAGATATGTGCGGTTTCTACCAGTTTGAGCCACCTCTGCCACATCTCACCTTGTAGCTTTCCTTTGGATCATGATTGTAAGGCAAAAAGCAAACATTCTCTTAGAAGCTTCGTCAAGTTTCACTCTCCATTATTATTTATTTGCTCGTTTGTCCTCGAGCCTTGGTGGTTGCTTTTTCTATTTTGCTCAGCAATTTTATATATAATCAATGAATGAGAAAGGCTATAATGTGTTTTCTCCACCATGATAGAAATCAGTTTATTTTAGTTTTCCACTTTTGTTGTTCTTGGAGTTGTTTCAAAGTTGCTGCTACCCTGACCTCCACCCCAATTTTGAATTATAAGAATACTTTGAAGATTTTTTTCTCCACTATGACTTTGCTCATGCACTTCTGGTACAAGCCACTTGGCTCAGTTCCTAAAACTGAGGCACTGCCTTTGTATGTCACATCGTTTCCCTACCTGAGAATCACAGCTCAGCTTGGGCGACTGTGCCCTGGAACGCAAACACAGCCCTGCACCAGAAACCAGTTCACCTTCACCTTTTGCTTGATTCTCTTCAAGGATCCCTCAGTCCTGTCCCCCAGCACTGAGCCTATAGCTAGTCTTCTCTTTTCTATAGGTAAGTGTTAGACTCTCTTACTGTACTTTTACTTTCGAATTCAGAACTTTGATTTCACCACCGCTTATTTCTCTCTTTTGTTTATGTTCAATGCTATAGTAATATTTTGTTGGAAGCAACTAAATCACTTATATTTTAGCTACCATTATTGTGTTGTACTGATCAGCTTTACTGTTGCTGGGATGAAGTACCTGACACCTGCAGCTTGAGGAGAGGTTTCATTTGGCTTATGGTTGCGAAGAGTCATTCCATGATCATCTGGATGTGAGGCAGGAACGTCATGGCAGAGGTAGAGTGGAGCAAAGCTCCCTAGCTCATGGCAGTCAGGAAGAAGACTGGAGGGGCAGTACTAAGAGGAAAGGATCAAGAACCAGACAGAGACCTCAAGATCTCACCGCCATGACCTAATACAGACACCGAATACCCTCAGTAGCTCTAAAGCCCGTTAGGTTGACAATCCAGCTTACCTGTCGTATTGTAATCATAACAAAATCAACTCACGTTTATAGATAAGAAACCAAAGCATAGTTAATGTGAACTAGGACTAGAACTAACCCAATTATCACATTCATATATCCGTGGTCTTTCCACTAGTTAATGTTAGGCTTAGGGTAAGAATCTATAGGCCCAGGAAAAATGTCAACACATCCTTTTAACATTTTGGAGTATTTCAGCTGTTTTAGAATTGTATTACTTCTCCACTGGCTTTTGCCTCCATCTGGCTCAAGGATGTGTCTGTGGCATGGAGAAAGCCTTGTGCAGGGAGCCTCCAAGTTATTATTATTATTTTTTTCATTTCTTGGCCACGCCTCCACATTCCTCTCTAAGGTCACTCCACAGAAATGCTGCTAACTTCGAAAGTGGACTCTGAATTGCTGAAGAGGTTGATTTTAGGTGTTTTTATCTCTTCCACCCCTGTCACTGACATTACCTTCTACATGGGTGGCTAGTACCACACACTTTTCCTTTTCTCTAGTGTTACAAATACCAACATTTCACTTGGTTTCTAATGAGCACCAGTTTGACAAGGAAGACTTGTCACCAGAAAGGTCTGATGCAAAGATAGCCTGACAAGATTTTTTTCAAAAACTTCTATTAATGTCACTGAGAGCATGAAATCCATCAACCATTCCCAAGGAAAGTCATACAAACTGTTTGATTTTTTTCCTCAGGTATCATAGTCTTAATACTATGTTTTGCTTACTCTTTACAATATTAGTACTTATTTCTTGTTTATTCCATTCAGTGTATTTATTTTATTTTATGATTCTGTTTTGCATTAGAACTAAATATTGAAACCAGGGCCTTCTATCTGAGCTATATCTCCAGCTTGTTTTTACTTTTTATAGTCATACAGGATAACTAAAATGCTCACTGGGTTCAAACTTGTGATGCTCCTGCCTCAGCCTTCCTGCTAGAGTTCTGTGATTATACTGTGAGTCAACACATGAATCTTCTTTAAATCTTATTGAGCGCTTTTGAACTATAATGGACTTGGAAACCAAGCAACCATCCAGTCGCATATTGTGTTTTTGTAATGGGTTTTAGAGATTTCTGGGCTGAAATTCTTTATTTTCTCGATAAGTAAATTGATGCTTTCAACTGAGGTTTCCCAGAAAGATAGGTGTCTCAATGAATGTCCTAGCTTTTCTCAGCAGCTCTACCACAGCTTGCACCAAGACCTTCCAAAATCAGATTCAGTGTTTTCTTCACTAAATTCTGGGCTAGTGTTGGGTTGGGTGACCAACAACGGCTATGGATGTAGAGGGAAAGTGTGGAGGAAGCAGATGTCCACACTGAGTAATTGACAAATGAAACTAGTCTAGTTGATAACTGAAATGTGTGGTGGAGCCTAAATGTTGAGTGCTGGTTGGGGCTGGGGTGATCACCAAGAATGCAGAGTGTGGGGGGAATGGCTCGAGGATCAGTGTTTTTGTAGAACTGCTGAATGCAGTGGGGTGAGTTCACTGATTTTTTTCCCTCTACCAGCTGTATCTGACTTGAAACTGAAAAGTTACTTTTGAGGCTTCTTAGCTACAGTGGTACCTTGGTTCACAAACTTACTTTTGCCTTCGATTTTTGGGAAAGGTGGCCATATTTGTGTTTGTGTGGGAAATATGTCCATAACTGTGTTTTTCTCCCAATGCAGAGTTTGCAAACAGAAGCAGACTTTTGCCAAATGCTACTGCTTGCAAACCCAGTTGTTTTTGAACAAAAGCATTCATGAACCGAGGTATCACTGTACTTGCGAATTCTGGGGAGAGGCAGTGAGGTTTGTTCCATGTTACTTTTGTGAAAGTCTAGATTCCACCGATATTAGTGTAATAGTAGAACTGGAAAGTTAAGGTGGTGTTTATTGTGGTCTCCTAGCAATCTTGCAGGATTTCTTCCCGGTATCGTGGTATAAGTTCTTGCTGTAAGTCCTCAGAGAAACACAGCTGGCTGTCAGTTTCACTGCACACTCCAGTCCTGAGGAAGACATGAAGCAACACAAACAAGACAGTGTCAGACTTCAAGCCTACCAAATGACAAAAGCTGTGAATTTAGCCTGAACAACCTGCTAGAGCCAGAGGAAAGGGGACAGAGGATAGCGAGGATCAAAAGAGTATGAAAGGAGAGCCACAGATTGAGAAAGTTGGGCTACTTAGTTTGAAAAGGATCAAAAAGAGTAGACTTGGGTGTACAATGATCACTTTTTTGAACTCTCTCATGCTCTTTAGATCTCAAAAAAACTGGGCACGCACTTTGTTGTGTTGATCCAGAAGGCAGTGCTGAGATTAAGTTGGTGTTTGCATGCAGGGGTAGAGCAGCTAGAACTGGGAAACATACCAAGACCACTTTATGATCAAATTCAGGGTTTTCATGGAGAGAACTCAAGGTCTCGTGGGCTTGCATTTGAAGTTAAATTAGAAATACAGATTATCGTGAGACTACACTCAATGTAAGCACAATGATCACTTGCTGACTAACGGAGAATACTGGCTTTTTCAGATCAACAGGAAACAGCAATAGTGTGGGACCAGGTCCTTGTAAACAGTAATCTCAGTGAGCATTAAGGGTATGCACGCATGTGTGTGTGCCCACATACTGAAATGCACATAATGTATATATGTGTGGGTTATTTCAGGACTATGGAAGCACTTCGAATACTGTAGTAAATTTTTGAGTGGAAAAGATAATTCACCTTTTGTTTCTTACAGTTTTATAATTGGCTTAGAAAGATTTTCTGTGTCTAGTGTATTTTGTGTCTGGAACATTGGATCCAAATTTAACTGCGATCTCTTTCATTAATTGATTTACTTCGATGCATGTACTCGGCGGTAAGGCAGTTAGAGACCATTGTAGGCATATAGACATTTGCTTCCTCAGCCAATCAGCTTCACACTGGAAGGAAATTATACCCCCAAAGTGAATGAAGAAATAGCCACGCAGCATCTGTAAGCAATGGTGAAAAAGAAGCCAGTCTTATTTTCCATTCATTAATATACCACCTTTGGGTCTGTCGAGAAGGCTGTAAATGCGTTAGTCTCTGGATTATGGTCCTCACCATTTTAGTTCACTGCACTGCTCTTTGCATTCTGTTAAGTGAAACTGTCAATTCCCGATTTTGTCCTTCACACCTTGGAGCTAGAGAGCTGTGTAGATGCTGTCCTGTAGGTCTGGGGCCTAGAACATGAATTCAGAGCACACCTTCACTGGTGCTGATGGAATACCAGGCAGGATCCCTGCTCTCACCGCCCTGCACAGGGGATGTCTCGCTCCTCTGGTGAAGATTATTGCTTCTGTGTTTATATCTTAGTATTATTCTATCTTGCTTTCCAATTCCCCTCTCTCCTGTTCTTGCTACTTCTTTCTTCTACCAGGGTCTTTGTGTTACCTCCTTCCTTTGGTTCTGTTCACGTTGTTTTATTCCTTCCCATCCATCCCGTATTTCCTTCTTTTTCCTCTAATTGGCTCCTAATAATCTTTCTCTTCTGCCTTTCTTTTTCCCTTCTTTCTTCTCCCATCTCCCTTCATTTCACATCAATTCCCCTGATTCTCTTACCTGGCGGACTCTTCCTGAACAGGCTTAGAAATGGAAGAAGTTTAGTGTCCAGTATACCAGTCCAGTTGCTGGAATAAACTCCCTAGTGATCATTTGCTACTGCAAAAACACAACCAAGGAAAGAAAAATCTTGTGTAAGGCACATAGTGAGTTGGGGGCAGCGTTCCAGAACCTATCCCTTTCCACCCAGGCTGAGGCTGCTGGTTACTATCACTTCCTTTCCTATCCACAGTGACTCTATTTTCCCTCAGAGTTAGAGCAGCTTCCTGCCCCTCGGCTTTTCTACTAGTGTTGGTAGGAAGTGGGCTGGGCTGAGGAGCAGGAGGAAGGATGTTGATGAGAGATCTTTCTTTCCATTTCACATTGGGAGTTCTCCCTGTAAGTCTAGTTCTAGCATGCACATCAATTTTGTAGGCTTTCCTCATTTTTCTGTCTTCTTCCTGTAGGCTTAGTTACCTGTTGGGAATCTGAATGACTGTCTTACAATTCCGCAACTGCTTTGGTGAAGAAGGTTGTTCTGTGTCTGTAATGCCCTGTTCAGGATTTTGGATTCCAGTGTGATTGTGGACTCTTCCATTGATTTGTTTTGTTTCATGGACTTTGGGCATGGCACTTGGAGATCACTATGCCATAGTATAGGTATACTGGCCTTGGCTTTGCCAGCCAGTGAGCCTACTCAGATATGTGAGAGGGACGCACACTTAGAGAACCAAGGAATGGATTGGAGGTGTGGTGCTGCTTCTTCAAGCACAAGAATAGCTCCAAGGGAAGCCTCTGTTCTAGATGAGAACCCAACTACTTAAAACAGAGCTCTAGTTTCAGAGACATGTTATTTGCTGATTAATTTTGGGAGTAAATTGTGTCTTTTGATGGACTGATTGTAGCGTTGGTTATTACTAAATGGTATTTACAGTCTCTCCTGAAAATGCAGTGTCTGTAGATGAGTGCAGTGGCCTTGAGTATACTGAGCACATCAGTGCCTCAATAGGGGCACGAAATATTAGGCCTTAGGGGTAGTTCTGGAAAGCGAGAAGTTAGCAAGATGTAAAATAAATTGGCCAAGAATCCAGGGCTGAAGAAGTACAATAAATATAGTACACATGGAGTTGGCACATGCCCTAGCTCTCCAGGAAACCAAAGATATTGTACTTTAAACTGCAATACTCTGCCTCATTACATATATTGAATCTTGCTTGGGGTCTGTGAATCCTAGCTGTGCTAGTAACATGTTTAATGAAATGGGCTCTACCATACTGATCTGGAGTGGGACTTTCTGATCTAGTGTAGCAATGAGACTTGTGGTAGGCTGGAATAGGCTTTTCCAGACTGCAGCAGGCTGTCTTGTGTTCTGTTTGAGACATGCTGGGGTGAGTGGGCTAGCTGAGGTGCAGTGAGATAGACAGGGATGACAGAAGCAGGAAAGAGAAACACAATAGTGAGGTAACTGTGTTTCCTGGGAATCTGCTGAGGCGTGTGTGTGTGTGTGTGTGTGTGTGTGTGTGTGTGTGTGTGTATGTGTGCCAGTGTTCAACAGACTTAGTCCCTACTCTGACAATATTAAGAGATGAACCCTTCCTGAGGTGATTGGTGCACGCATGGAATTAGTGTCTTTGTCAAACAGACAAAGACATACTTCCTGGCCGCTCCCTTGATGTCCAGATACAGAAGGCTCCATCTATGAGGAATGGGCCTGCATCTGCAGCAGAGCTGCCAGGCACTGGATCTTGAACTTCCCAGACTCCAGAGCAGTGCACCATCATCTGTTCTTCACAAATTACCAAAGGCAAAGGTTTTTGTTGTGACCAATAACAATGAATAGACTACTCAATCTACAAATCCACAACTCGATCTACAAATAGATAAGATAACAATAATATCATTTTCTAGTGTGGCAAATATGGGGCAAGATTCATCCATCATCACACAAATTTTTAATGAGCACCACATTAGTAACAAGCCCCTATTCTATGTGCTTAAAATACAGAGACAGGACAAGGCTGCTGTCCTTCAGAAGCTCTTAGATCGGGCAGGAATGCATCCAAGTAAACCATGCACTTAAGGAAAATGAGTGCAAAGAGCGTGCACCAAGTGATATCAATTATCTCCAAATTTCCATCTTTGAACCCAGCAAAAGTCAGTCATGCCAAGTCTCTTGTGGACTCGGTCAGCTGTTCCCAGCTGCTGTCCTCCATGTATCAGTATATCATTCCTGACTGTTTTAATCTCATGGCAGCACCATGTCAACATAAGTTCCCATGGTCACCCTGACATGGGGGTCTTGCATTACACATTAAACATTGAAACCGTAGGGGGAACTCATTACTGCTTGCCACAACCGGAACCTGTCAAATTAGCATTCCTTACTGTAAGTGGCCTAGGAATTGGGAGCACAGTGATCTGTGCTCCTGGAAGCTGAGGGGAATTGCCTGTTGGCACATTTGTAAAGCACCAGAGTTAAGGGAAGCACAGCTCGAGAGCCAGCGCAGGTGAATGGCAGGGGTCTCCAAGGGCCCTCTCAAGCTGGGTAGCCTGTGGATCCTGCCGTGATTTTCAGTGCTGTCTAACTGTGTACCTACCACATACTCAAAGCGCACCTGGTCTCTGTGAAGGAGTAGTACAGGTGAGAGGTTTCTCAGGGGTTCCCACAGCTCTGTCAGACTCGGGCTCCCTTTCGTGGCTGCCTTCACAGGCCTGTGTGGGACTCTCTCTGAGTGAAGGAAGAACTTTCATGACACGCTGCTTTTCTGCTTTGTTTCACTCAGATGCAGTGACTGAAGTCAAGACGGACATCTATGTGACCAGTTTTGGCCCTGTGTCAGACACTGACATGGTAAGTATAGTTCCTGAAAAGCTAACCATGAAAGAGGATGCAAGAGATCAAAGAAAGCAAGACCAGGATTTTCCTACATAGCTGAGTTTGAGGGTGACATCGTGTCTCATCTAGATTCCCTACTGTCACTTCCCTATATTTAGCCAAATCAATTTTCCCTGGTCCCCCCACCAACTCACTTATAAAGCACATAGGCCCAGGAGAAATATCCTTCTCCTCTGCAGGAATTCGTCTTGACTCCTCATCCACTGCTAAATCTTTTCTGACCTCTCCGTGCTCAGTTTCCTGCCACCATGCACGTATTGGCACACATACATCGTGGGAGAAGAGTGTCCTATTAGGAATTCTTGATCAAGCAGCCTGTGGTGTTACCCAAGAAGTCTGCTCCTTGCAGGTGGCCTCCATTCACTGGGGACAAGGACTTACCAGAGTGATGCAAATCCAGCCTACTTCTGGAAAGTTGTCCTGTTGTGGATGTGGGGATGGGGAGAACTTCGGGGTAGACACAAAGAATATGTCAGAACACTGCAGAGCTAGCATGGAGGTGGCTCATGAGCCATCTGCAAGGATGGCTCCTTCTCTCATCTTCTCTCCCTTCTTTGCTGCAAAGCAAAGAATGCAGTGGAGAGTTGAGGCAGGAGACTCTACCCTAAGAGGCCACTATCAGTATCTACTAGTATGAGCTATTAGATTTAGTCACCGTATGGGGAAGCAGAAAAGTAACTAACCACTCCATGTGATGGGCGATTCGTGTTAGTGAGTAACTGTGTTGAGAATAAAAATCTACTGCTTGGGTGAGTATGTTTCTATTGTAGACAATGTCCTTACTCACTACTTAGCTTGGTTCTGCATGTCTATTTTCAGTAGAACTACTCCTTGTCAGGGAAGAAGGCTTCTTTCAACCTGCTGTATGAATATAGTTATGCTGGGAAGCAGTGGGTAACGCAGAGCCATTGAATAGATTTGAGTAGGATGGTGAAAAGATATGAGTGTTGTTTTAGAATGATTTATGTAGTAGTCTGAGCTGAGTGGACTGAAAAAGGCACACTCTGATGGCTGAGAGTTGACTTAGGCATGTTGATTTTATATGACTCTTCAATCAGCAAGGAGGTCCTGGAGTCAGTTGGAGAAGCAGACTAGTTCTCAGAAAAGGAAATCATTGGTATGTGAGTGGTTGAAAGGCCAGGCAGGGAGAAGAGAGAGGCCTAAACTTTCTTTTAAGTGTAGAGTAAAGAGAAAGGTACAGTGAACTCCTATGAACTACTTGAGAACAAATCCTAAGTCTTCAAGGCTTACCTGGCACTTAACAGAGCACTTGACAGACACAACGCTCAGTAAAGGGCGTGTTTGATGTATGAGAATAGAGAAGATGGCAAGGGGGCATGTGAGTCTAGATTGATCCCTCTCAGCCTGTTGGCTAATGCACAGTTTCGGATGCAGGCATGCTGTAAAACTGCGGCCAGCTGGTCATTCACCAAGTACTTAAGAGCCCAGCTTTTCATTAAGGGCTCTAGGGACCTCTGTGTTCAGACACACACACACACACACACACACAGCGAGAGTGCTGCTCCACCACTGAGGATAGCCACATAACCAGGGATATATAGCACTTTGTATTATTTCGAATTAACGATGTTTCTGTAAGAAAGGTATCAAATCTACTCATTTAAACACACAGGAACCGACTCACTCATGCACTAACCTCCACAAATGCATTCAGACAAATGTGCATGTATACAACCCATGGGCACAGAGTACACGGAGCCTACATTCTGCCCCAGAAATTCTAAATAGTTGCTGACAGGTACCTAAAGCCAGGGATAGCACTGGCACACATGGCCACTGCCTCTGCCTGCCCATTCCCCATCCCTGGGCATGCAAGAGGCTCTGGAGGCATTTCCAACAGTCTAGACTTTCTCACTTTCTTCTACTTGTTTGGGTTTCTTTCCCTTATGATTGAAATGAAGCACCAAAATAGTTCATTCCTGATGAAGAGGGCAGACTCAGATCAAACAAATTTTACATTATTTTTAGCTTTACTGACACTCATTTACAAAACAGAATTACTAAAATTGCTCTGAATGAGAAACATATTTCTGGTGTTTTCCAAAGTTTATTCTCCCTGGACTTGGAAGCCTGCAGCAACTGACCCTGAGATCAGAGTTGACTTTGAGTGAAGAATTGGGCCTTTTGCAGCAAGGAGGAAGGCTCATCTGGGACAAATCACTATATGAGAAAATTAGGGCTGGTGGGGCTTTTGATTTATTTCTAGCCAAACAAAAAGTTTTGGTCTGAAATTCTTTTCTAAGATGGAATGGAAGTAGTCTTGTTCCCAAAGAGAGGAAATTGTAGTGTCAACCTGAGCACTGATTTAGTGCTACCCGTAATCCTTTGCACCCCTTGCTGTCATTGGTGGAACCCCACACAAGCAGTTCCCCCCCACACAATGCATCCTGAAGTGATGGGGCTCATCTGTTTGGGGTATACTAGCATCATTTATGAGTAACTCAGTGTTTAACACATGGTAGACTCAAATGTTTGTTGAATACAAAAGGGAATGAGATAGAACACCAATGAGGAACCTTACAAGTGCCTGAACTGCAACCTGAAAATCATTTGTGTTTTGCAGAATGCAAGCACTGCAATTAAGCATAAATCCTGAGCAGCCACGGGAAAGCTCAGCTGAGTTGTGACGGAGTCGTGACTCTTGACATCATTATCTGACACTGCTACCCCATTCCGAGCATGTACCTGGCACTATGTGTGCTGTTAGGTGATGCTCAGCTGCTGGGGTGATGCTAGGGTGACTCAGATTGCATGAGAGAGAGTTCTACTGTCTACTGTGGCATGCATGCCGTAGGTTCAGCACCATTGAGAACAAATTCCATTTGAGGGGAACACTGTGATTATGTTCCTCCAATTAAGTTCTTCAAAGCAGGAAACATGCCGGGTACTTCTCTGTATCTCCAGCACATACTATAGACCCTGGTAGAGCTCCCCATGTATGTTTCTTGAGATGAAACACGTATTTCAAATAGAGTGAAAGCAGCTTCCTTAAGAGACACTGTTGAGTAGCAAGACTAGCTGATGAGTGATGGATGATTCCAGACATCAGGCTTAGAGTTCTTCTATCTTCCCCATCCATGACAACAAGGGAACTAAGGAAAGATGAAAGTTCAACAGTGGTAGATACTTCTAAGGGGAATGTCAAAGTAGAGCAGACAGCTAACTCAGAGTACAGGAGATGAGGTGGAAGCTGACTGAAGTAGAAAACACTACAGGCATAAAGGGAATGGCTGTATTAATGATTTGCAACAACCGGTGGCATGGTAGCTAGTCAGGGGATGCGTGGCTTCTGGGTTAGTAATGTTGACCGTGTGTCTAGATGATCCCAGGAGAGACGCAGCTGATACTCTCCTACTTTGAGCAATCTGAGGCCATTATGATCTCCCATAATTGCCGATTATAGGGTGAGTCTACACCGTTGTCTCAAATAGAAATAGGAAAAATTTTGGCAATGAGAAGGCAGCTGCAATGGATTTGGTAAAATTCAGTTTCTTTGCTGCTTCTCTCTCAAATTGAGCCTTCCCATTGTTTACCACTAGAAAATAACTGTTGACAAGTGGAGATTTTCCTATGGTTAGCAAAGATTCTTGAAATCAGAATGCAAAGAGCAAGAGACCAGCCGAAGAATAGCATTCTAAGCATATGTTCAGTAGTTGCCACAGAAGGGAAAACTATATCAGCTGAGAAAAGCTTTGATTTGTCTTTTGATCCTGACTACCTTCTTTCCTAGTTTCCATCCTAGATGTCAAGGTTCTAAGACCCAAGATCCTTAAACAGAAACCAAGGTCCTGGATTAGCTATTCAACCAATATCTATCTTAATGTATCAATACTCATAAAGCTAGTGAGGAAATAAATAGGATAGAGAGAAATGATATTAGGAAATTCATAAGAAAAATAAAGAGACACTAAAACTGAACTCTAGGTATTGTTAATCTCACCCTCTTCCTGGGGTTAATTTAGCTTAGATTTTGCTAAGGTAACAAGTGCCAGCTCTAACTTGTAAAGAAAGAGTCTTCCTAGGGTACAGAGGACAGGCAAGTAATGATGCAAATACACGCTACAGTTCAGCAAAGCCTGAGAAATGAAATACTACAAAAGGCATTAGTCATAATTCTTTATAACAGATTAAGTTAATGTGCATTCTTGTGTGACAACTGCTTATAAAAATCATGCAGAATTATCCAAATATACAACTGTCATACATAAAACTGTTATTAATTAAAAAGAAAGTAGCACAGGGACCTCTTTCTGGGTGGTAGGGACTTGAAACTATTGTACCTGTTTCCTCCCTAGCACTGGGAAATGTAATACATCTACTTCATATCTTCCCTTACAGTCAGTCAGAGGCACTGAACAGGTGGGTCTGCTTTGAAGACCTCTTATGCTACCACTTCCATCTTATTTTATAGTATGCTGTATGTCCAGATGCAGTAACAGGGAGAACACATAGAAACAGTAATAAAATTATTTCAAGAGTTGAATACACCTGAAAGATCAGTGTGAGTTTTTCCCCAAAGAAGAGAATGATAGAGACAAGACAGAGCTGAAGAAGGTGATAACCAAAGTGGGGAGGGTGCTGCCAAATGGGAAACCAGCATCCTCAGTGTAATGCAGGTGTCAGTATCTTGGCTCCTAATCGAGGCCAAAAAAGGATCAATCTTTCCGGCTTTTTCTGAGACTTGATTTGGTACTCGAACATTGTTGGAGCATTAGAGCCATTTGAGTTCCAATACCAAGACAGAAATGCTTCTCCACAAGCTAAGTGTCATCTCCGCCATGTGTAGGAAATGTATTAAGTGCTTTTCCCAGGAGACAGGCTTAGGCTTATTAGCTGGAAGATTTAATTTTACTGCCTCACAAAACAACAGAATTCATTTGTCAATTTAAGGGCAATCATCCTTGGAGAGTATACAAGGGCTCAATTTTCAAGGAAGGAATTTATTGCATTTCTAGAGTGGTCAGGTCAAAATTTGATTGCTTTTGGCCAAAGGTCATGGGATATTTAAAGAGCAAATAATGACTATGAGATTTTTTCCAGTAGGCTTGACTGATTATATATATATATATATATATATATATATATATATTATTCAATTTTTAAAGAAAAGATTAAATAAGCTAATTAGAGTGTTTATAAAAATATGACAAATTTATTTTCATACTAAAAATGACCTACAAAAATGCATATGAAGTGCCCTGTGTACATTACCCTGATTCTTTTCTCCATTCTTTCTCTTTTTTAACATGCTCATATATACTTTAGACTCATTCATAACTGGCAAATACTGGTTTTCCTGTTTTTAAACTTTTTTAGTTTTTTATTAAAAACTAAAAAAGAAGGAGATTAAGATAAAAGAGGACATAACAACACAGATCAGAACAGAACAATTTAAGCAACATAGTGTTTCACCACAAGATAACTGGACATAACAGTAGTTACCATAGTGTCTCTTTCCTTGAATTATTTGAGTGTAACTTCATGTACTATAACATCAAACATCACATGACAGTGTAAAACCATTCAAGAGAATGAAATTATTACAGGGTATTTAAAACCAACTAACATAAAATGAACAATGGTTTCTATATTATCTCCTTACCTATAAAAAATTTTGTTTGTACTATCGCATATAATAAAATCCAATAAGATATAACGTGATAAAACTGATGGAGACAGAAGAACAAAAGCTTGATGGGACTTCAAAATAACATGATATTAAATCAGCACTAGCTATTATATTATCTTGTTTTCTTCAAAATAACTGCTAATACCATCACAGACAATAAAATCAAACAACCCAGAATAAAACCATTCCAATTAATGAAGGAAAACATTCTAAGGCTTCTGCATATTTGGAATGCATAATGAATACATTCATTGTGGGCATTTGGTGTGTGTACATGTCTTAATTCTTTTTCCATCTCTTTCCTCTCCCCCTACTCTCCCAACATTTATTATTCCCCTTCCCATTTGCCAACGATTTATCATGTTATTTCCCATTGTCCACCTTTTATTTCATTCTTTTATTTGTACTTCTGCTTTCTCATATAAAAGAAACCATACTACTTTTAAGTGTGTGTATCTGCTTTATTTCACTTAACATTATAGTTTCAAGCTGCATCCATTTTCCTACAAATGATTTAAATTTCTTCTTCTTTACAGCAGAATAATACTTCATTGTGTATATATCAGATTTTATTCTTTTTCAGTTGATGGACATTTAGGTCACTAAGATAATTCAGTTATTATGAATTATGCTGTTATAAGTCACACAACTCATACTGACATTAGAAAAGCAAGATGTATCACAATCCTAGATTTCAAGTTATACTACAAAGCTATAGTGATAAAAACAGCATGGTCCTGGCACAAAAACAAACATGTAGATGAATGAAACAGAACAGAGGACACAGAAACAACCCAAAACACATTCAGTTACCTGATCTTTGAGAAAAGGCCCAGTGTTTTAGAAGGTGGTAAACTGATTAAGTCTCTATGTGTGTTCACTGGCTCAAGCTTGTCAAATGAGTTTTAATTTTTAACATGTAAATTATTTACCTAATCGGTCTTATTATTGAGTATATGGGTTTGTTTACTTTTTATTTTAACTCAGTTTTCATCTTATATATTTTGACTCCACGTTATTTGTACTTGCCAAGTTATAATTTTTAATATTTTCTCCTTGACATACTCCTTGTAATAGTATTTTATTCCAAAGAAAAATATTTTGCCTATTGTCCACTCCATCTATATTTTATAGGCCTATCACCTTTATCTTGATTTGCATTGGCCAAAATGTATTTATTAATTACTTTACATGAAAGTGTCTAGAGAGACTATTGTAATCACTTACTTACTGAAAATGCCTATAGCTAATCTAATGTGCAGTATTAGGTAGAGTTTTTGTATTGGGGGTAACAACAAACAGAACAAAGCCCTTACTCTTCTGGAACCCCCAACCTCTTAGAGTGAAAGAAATAATAAACAGGTAAGTTGTGTCAGTGTATGAAGTAAATGAAACAACACATTATAAGGGAGATATTCAGATTTGTGATAACAGGGGCAAGGAATACCTAGGTGATGTGACAACTTTCCAGTGAGACCTGAGGCTGAGTAACAATGGGGACCTGTTAGTAGTGCACTCTCTACATTATTGTATTTGACTGAAATTATCTTCATATTGATGTTGCTCTGAAATGCTGATATAGAATTCCAGATTAGCAGATATCTTACTCTTAGCATTTTGAAGATGTATTTACATTGTCTTTGGCTTCTTTTCATTTTCAAGAAGTCTATTATCAATCAAAATTATTTGTACATATACATCCTTTTTGCTGTACTGAGAGTTGGACTCGGAGCCATTATATTGAGCTACATATCCTGCCATTTAATTTTTTTTTAAATATTCATTAGTTTATTTTTGAGACAGGATCTTGCTAAGTCACTAAGTTGTCCAACCTGAGACTGAATTTGTCATTCTCCAGCCTGAGCCTCCAATGGTGCTTGGGTTATACTGTCTCAGCTTCCCTCTTAAGATCTCTGGTATTCTCTAAATCTGCTGTGTACTGGCTCTGCTTGGATCTACATTAATTCATTGAGCTTTCAATTAATTAGGATTCTTGAGGCTAAGTATCCGTATATTTTGACAGTTCTGGGAAGCTTCATCCATTAATACTTTCAATATTGTTCCCCACCATTTTCTCTGGTCCCTCACATTTAGAACCTTAATAGACATGCTAAACCTTTCTTTTATATTCTATAAGAGGATAGAGGGATTTATTCTCCCGCATTTCTGTCATTTATCTGTCTGAAAACTAAACTGATCAATGTTTCCTTATATGTACTTTTCAGTTTATTAATCTCTCTTCAATAACATCCAGTCTATTATGTAACACATTCATTAAGTTTTTATTTCCAATTACTTTTTTTAGCGAAAGCTGACGTCAAATAGACCTTTTTTCAAATTTGCCATTTATTTCATCTCTTCTCCCATAATTTTAATTTCCCCTTTCCTTTTAATGTTAATTGTACTGCTTTCATAACATCTACTTGATAATTCTGTTATATAAAGTACTTGGAGGGAGCATAATTTGATTATATGTTATACTAGCTGACTCTTGCCCATGGCTATTTCCTGAGGTGTTTTGTTCTTGTGGAGTGGGAGATAATTATTAGCAAGCATTTACTTGTGGTTTGGCCCCCCTAGAGTGGTTTTTTTTGTTGTTGTTGTTATTGTTGTTGTTGACTTTTCCAGTTAATGTAGTGCTAACCTCAGCCTGAGACCAATTTATGCTAAATTTTCAATTTGAAAGCATTAGACCAAGCACACAATGTACATTTGAGCATCAATCTAAAATGAAGGTTTAAGTTGTTCAGTCTCAATTTAAATGTTTTTCTCTTCCTCCTTCCTCTGTGTTTGAACTTTTGGTTTGAACTTTGTGGGCTGATTTTTTTCTAGTTAATTTTATCTAATTTTCATCCTTTTGCTAAAAGTAGAGCCTTTCAGGACCATGGCTCTATGTGGGAGTTTTATTCTCGTTTCTCTTCTGGCACAGTCTGGGTTTGCACCTGTTGTCCTGGTTATTTATATAGCTTTCTCCCACTGTCAAAAGTGGTTTAGTTTAGATAATAAATTATGTTAACTTTTAATTCTTAGTCGGGGGTGTACTTGGTGTCCTAGAGGAAGGGAGAAACAAGAGGGGCTAAGTGCAGACAGAAGAGTGGAGATTTCCTGTAGAATGGCAAGGACAGCATATATCAGGGAAAATTTTATTTGAGGTCTGATCAGAAGCTGTTAGAGAATTTTGAACCGAATAATTTAGAGCAATTTCTTGAGAAAATCAAAATCCAAATACAGAAATAAGTTAGATGACAATAGATTAAGAGGTCTTTTGCAAAAAGGAAGTGAACCAAGAGAGGGAGGGAAGCCGTAGGGGGAGGGATGAAAGGAAAATGCTGATGTGTTGTGCGTGTGCACCAGTTCTCCAGGGGAAACGTGATCATTGTGTACTATAAACATGCACTAGTGAAAAACAGAACCAGAAATCACTGGAAGCATTGCCTGTGCCTTCTGTAGTTTCGTGGGTAGTCAAACATCTGGGCAAGAGTTTATACTCAGATTTTGAAATTCACTTTCTCAGTAGTTTGCCTTCTTTCAGAAACTTCTCAGAGTTTTCATCTCACCATACAGCCCTAATCACTTCCTTTGGTAAGTGAAGCTAGTGTTAGCAGACTTTCACCACCTGAGTTGTTAGTGAGTGAAAAATTCCTTCAGCTGAACCAGCAGCCAACTCAGAACCATAAACCAGCCCAGTTCTTTCATTTCTATTCTTCCTGCCTGCTTTTCAGTGGGCCCCAGGGTTTGCACCATTTGTCTGCAGTCCAGTGGTCAGCCAAGAGTTGGAGCTGAGACTAGACCCGGTTTGGGGGACACATCACTTCTATGCACCTTCTGTTTTCAGGACTCTCACCCCTACTATTCCGACTTCCCTGTCACTTTAAGTCAGGAAGGTTGTCATAATGCCCAGGGAATTCTAGGTTGGGTGATCACCTTCAGAAACAAAAAGAAGTAACTTACGATTCTGATACATTACTGCTGTTGTCTCAGTGTAAACTCACTTAAAATTTCTGTCTGCTTTCCAGTAATGGCCATAGTTGTTCCTATTTTATAATTATAGCTACAGGAAGATGTACTGAGGCATTTTCTTGTGCTATCACTAAGTCCTAAACTGATTACTGTTTAATCTGTGTTTATATTAACAAAAACTTTTGAATTTTTCACTTTTATTAATAATGTTACCCATTTTATTAATTTTCTGTTCACTTTCTGGCTTTTCTATTTGTTTGCTTTTTATCTTGTTTAGATGTGATTTAATTATGTATCAAAGAAAATATCTTAATCCCCTAAATATATTGCTATTTTGATGCTTAGGTAAAATTTGTGTTAAAATATAAGGTTTGCTTTTATGATTATTGCCATGTTGAGCACTGATGCTCATATGGGATTACTCAACAGTGAAGACAAGGTACCCGGTATGCTGCTACTACGGCTGTCACAGGATGGAGAGGGCACCTCTTGCCTTTTCATTAGGCAGTCATGTGGTCAGCTTGCAAGATGAATGAGGCAGTGTTGGTAGTGATAGTCCTAATATAAAACTTGCAGATACAATATTTCAATACTTACAGCTCATCATAGCATCAGTTTTCAGCCATAATCATTTGTCTTACTCATCAGTAGTTACTGAAACACATTATGCTGTTTATATCAGAGGAAGTACTGCAAAGCGGTTAAGGTTTGCTAAAAAGACTGAAGGCTCTCACCAAAATTCTACTGAAACATTATTCCCCTCCCCTCTTTTTGTCTCTAGGAGTACACCATTGATGTATTTTTTAGACAGACATGGCATGATGAAAGACTGAAATTTGATGGACCCATGAAGATCCTTCCACTGAACAATCTCCTAGCTAGTAAGATCTGGACTCCTGATACCTTCTTCCACAATGGCAAGAAATCAGTGGCTCATAATATGACCACACCCAACAAGCTACTCAGACTGGTGGACAATGGGACCCTCCTCTATACAATGAGGTAAGAGAACAAGATATTGAGGTCTCACTCACAGTATATTACTAGGGTTGAAGATAGCGTGTTTTAGGGTGTCTACTGAAAATTCCTTCAAAGTTATAAACTAGAAATATGGATATACACTTCCTAACACATTATTACTACATGCACAGACATAATTATGGTAGATACACATATAAATAGATATTTGGACATATAAACATTCTTAGACACACAGAGATATGTGTTCATCTTATATAAGTATATGCATGCTCAAAGATACCTGTGACTGTTACAGGCATAGTACCCCTATGATGCAGAATCATGAGAACCCAAAGAAATGATAGCTTTTTCAAACATATAATGTATTATGTACATAAATAAAAAGCATAGCAATATTTATTTTATGCAGCATTGCCTGGGGATCCTAAGGAACTGGAAATAAACTTCCCCAACAACTTGAGTTTATATCTTATTGAAATATACTGTACAAAAAATATAAAATATATTTCATACTTGTCTACCTCAGCTGCAAAAGAGACAATCACAATGTTACACATTTTGTGATCCATTACTAGCATTTGAGTCATTAAACATTAAAATTTGTTATAAAAAAGAGTAACTTTGAAGTGCTTGCAATGCAGTAACATTATTTGCCCCAATACTAACAAACTTTGAGGGTTCTTTATTATTTTGCTAGTTCCTCTATTGCTGAATATCACTTCCTGTGGCCTCCTCCCATATTAATAAGATCAGTTAACAGAGTGATTCTATATTGAATCTGTATAAGTGCAATCCTTCAGTGCAGCTTCTATGACTATTTTAAATTTGTGTATTTTTATTTTGCTTAGTGAAACTCAGGCATATCTCGTACATAGATGGTAGATAACTGAAGTGTGTTTGCCTGCATAGTAGGCTTTCTTTTTTATTTTAAAGAGTGTAAAATTAAACAGAACAAAGCAGATCATAGGAAAACAATTTAATAAACACAGATTTCAAAGCAGGACCACTGGATATCTTCACTGTGTATCGTATTGTCTCTTGTTTTCTTCCAAAGAGTTGTCCATATCTTCACAAACAGTGAATTCATACTGAACAAAATAGTACTAAACTGATCAGAACAGACGATGAAGGCATTTTAGGTCTTCAAGACCAGACAATAGGGAAGTCAACAATAGCTGCCATAATATCTCTCATTCTCTTCAAAATAGCTGTCCATATCTTTACATATGTTGACATTAAACAAAAGAAAACAGACTAATATCACTCTGGACAGAGGATAATAGTATTGCTAGGCTTTATATCATGACGCTACCAAATTAGCACTGGGTATCTTAGTGTTGCTTTTTCTTCAGATTATCTGTTCATTACATCTTGCATTGTATAATCTATTCTCGTAAACTGTTTAGAAGTTCTACACATGCATGAATCTCTACATGTATACCTATTATTTTTGTATTAGAGGGAAAACAAATCAAAACAAGACAACAAAACAAATTCCTAGAAAAACATGAAATGAAAAAGACATAAAACCACAATAGTAGGTGATCTACAGTAGTTACTACGATGTCTCTTGTTATTTTCAATAGAATTGTCTATATCATCAGACATAATATAATTGAACATAACACTACATAGCAATATTAATAACAAGATAACATTGGAGACATTGTAGGACTTTAAAGGCAGTTAATAATCAAACCAGAATGTGTATCTTATTGCATCTTATCATCTTCAGAGTAGTTGCCTCGGCTCTTAGACTTGATACTATCATGCATACCAAATTTGAACAAAATCATTCAAGACAAAACAGCAGTCTGAAAAACCAGACTCAAATAAGATCAGTCATAATAAGATAGTGTAAGTAATACAGTGTTTCAGGTTAAGTTAATGGGAGATTAAGGATAGTTACCATAGTATATCCTGATATTTTGGGGATAGCTGTCTGTGCCCTCAAATCTAGTATGAGTAGACAGACTGGAACAGAATAAAATCAAACTAAACAGAGCGATAAGACTACTGTAATTTTTTTTATTTAAAAAGAAAAAAGAAAAAAACACAGCAGTAAAAGGGTACAAGTAGTACAGAATTTCAAGAAAAAAATATACAGTAAGAAATCACTAGTTTACATATTGTCATCTTAGAAACAGTTGTCCAAATTACAAAATTAAAGCATAAAAGTGGACATTCATACAGTGAGATTGCAGACAATTCTGTTCAATGATCCAACAAAAACTCAGTAATATGGTTTTCTATTCTACACACTTAAATATACATGCAGTTATATCCTTTAGACCACTTTATTTTCCTCTCTTTTTTACATTAACAAGTACACTTTTTGGGTTTTATTACTCCCACAGTTCTTATTACTTTTTTTTTTGAAGCGAATAAGACCAAATGTTACAAAACAAAACAGAGTCAGTTAGAACAGAAGGACGGACATAGTATATGATGCAAAAATAGAATACTAGGTCATAAAAAATGATTACCATTATGCCTTTTGCTATCTTGAAAAGAGTTGCTTATATCATCAGGTATAATAGAATTGAACAAAACGTTACAGAACAAGATCAATAAAACCTACACTGGAGACCTTACAGGACTTCAAAAGAAGATAATAGTCAAGCCATAATGGGTATCATAGTAAATCTTACTGCTTTCAAAGTGGTTGCCTATACCCTCAAACTTGATACTATCAAACAAAACAAAATATAGTAAAATCAAACAGAACAAGATGGGGAGAGCAATACTGAGATTAAATCCTGATACACTATTAACCATGTCCTCTGCCTTCTAGACAATTCCTTCCCTTTCCCTTTCTCAGGGTGCTTTGTACATTTTGGGTACCACTAACTCCTTTAGATTAGGGGGTCAACCAGGATCTACCTGAATGGTTCTGAATCTTTTACCCCTGAACTTGATCTTGAGCTGTATTCCTTTTCCTACTAAAACCTCAAGATTTTCCTTCTTTATATAGCTGAGTAGTTCTCTACTGCACAAAAGTGTCATGACTTTCCAACCTATCTACAGCTGCTGGAAGAGCTGTCCCTATTTCTCTCTGGTTCCCTATCACATAAAGCATTGTTTTCTCATCTTTGACTTTTGGTTCATTAACCCTGTTTCAGGTAGATTATATTTCTTATTCAGAGCATCTCGATGGACCCTATCTCCTGATCTATTATGCCTGTGTTTCCTTTTGTTAGTGTATCAAGGCCATCTGTGTTAGAGACTATAGCCAGTCTTCTCTGCCTTATCTCAGCTATGGTGTTGGTTGTGTACTTTTCTCCTTCATTCCACTGTCTGCCCCATTCACTGAGGCCTCTCTACCAGTATTGGTGGAATCTTGGTGATTTTTTTCTCTTTCTCTAGAATATCCTTCAGTATTTTTTGTATGGTTGGATTGGTGGTCACAAACTCCCTGAGTTCCTGTTTGTCATGGAAACATCTTGTTTCTCCATTAATTCTGAGAGACAGTTTTTCAGGGTACATCAATTTTGGTTGGAGGTTATTTTCTTTCAGGGCATGGAATATTTTGCTCCAAGCTCTTCTTGATTTGATAGTTGTGTCAAGAAGTCTGTTGTGATTTTGGTTCGTTTTCCTTTATAGGTCATCTATTTCTTTTCTCTGACTGTTTTTTCTTGTGATGAATTTCTGGGATCTTGATTATTATATGTCTGGTTATAGATGTGTTTTGGTTGTAGCTGGCTGGAGTTCTGTGTGCCTCATGTATCTGAATATCAATTCCTTTTCCTATGTTTGGGAAGTTTGCTTTAATTATTTCTGGGAATAGCCTTTGTAATTCATTTTTGTTAACTCCTGCTTCTTTGATTACATTTTTTATTCTTAAGTTATAGATCTTCTTGTTGTCTTCTAGCTTTGTATTGTTACTTCCTGGTTCCTTGTTATTTTTAAGAGATCTTTACTTTCACAATCACACATTGCAAATCTATCTTCAAGTTTTGAAATTCTAACCTTACTTTCTGTCAAGAAATTTTGCCAGCTTTCAATGGAGTTTTTAATTTCCTGGTAATCTTTTTGGATCTGTTTCATGTATTCTAGATTTTGTTTATATTCTTCATCAAAGGTTTCTCTCCTTTTTCTGTGTTCTTCCAATCTTCCATCTGTGTCTTCTTGGGGAGATACTTAGCATTTCTTTTAGTAATCTTTTTATATCTTGCTTCACTTGAATTAGAATTTCAGTTTTAAGTTTGTCTATGAGGTCACGAAGGTATTCCTTTATGTCCGCTGATGCTGTGTCCAATATTGTATGTTTGCTGCCCTTAATCTTTTCTGTATTTACCTCTCCTGGCATTATTTTCCCTGGTTCAGTGGCTGGAGGTTTTTTCTTATTTCTTTCTCTTGTCATGTTTCTGGTTTATTTCAGACAGTTGTATGGTGGAAGTCTCAGGACCTTTCCAGATTGCTTAAAGTTTTTCTGAAGCATGCTGGCTAGGGGATTGCTGCCCACCCCAGTTTACTGTTATTATCTGAGGTGCACCCAAGGATGATGCAGGTTGGCCCCTCTCCTCTGAGCCAGTCAACAGGCCAGTGCCTTTAACATGTTAGTCTGTGTCGTGCAGAAGTCACAGGTTTAGGACAGTTTTGGCCCTGGCTACTGGGTCCTGACCAGGGGCGTGACCCAGCCCAAACAGATCCCACCAGTCCTGTTTGGGCCAGGTGCAGCCGACTCATGCCTCTGTGTTTCCAGATTCAGACCCTTCCTGCCCAAGTCCAATATGTCGTCCAACCGGTCACCCCCTCCGCAGGACCAAATTTCTTGCACTCACCACGGATTAATGCAGTTCTCCACGTTGGTTCTGCTCTCTGTTGCGCCGCATCCTCCCCGCCAAGGGCCTTGGGCTCACCAACCCTTGCTTTTGGCGCTACTGTGATTTCAGTGTGACCGTGAGTCATCTGACTGCAAGGTGTGCCCAGCATAGTGTGGGACCAGCCCCAGGGACAGTGCATCTGATTCCAACCTTTCATCCACATTTTTTCTCTTTTCATTTTTTTTCTTTTTCATTTTCCTCAGTTTCTTCCTAGGTCGTGAGAATCCCTCTCCTTTCATCTGTTCTTCTCCATGGTGTTAAATGCTAGCGTCTGAGTTGTTTTTCTCAGAAAGGCTCTCCCCCTGCTATCAATCTACCATCTTCCCAGATCCCTGGCTTTCTTTAAATTTGTCTTTTATTATTGTTTTTACTATAATAATTTGAGACACATGAAGATATCCAGGGTGAGGGATGATAATAACAAAGAGTTAAGAAAAAATTTAGACTATAGAGGAGGAGATGAGCAACAAAAAGAGAAATGCAAATAGAGTAGAATAAAATTACAGAAGAACAGGAGAAAAGTGGATAGAGTGAGAGGAAAAGGGTATAAAGAGGAAAATAAGATAGAAGAAGTAGGTAAGCCAGAAGGAAGAAGAGAGGAGGGACATTCTAGACAGAAAACCAAGTGAAGACTTTTGGAGAATGGAAGACAAAGTAAAAGAATGAGCTGATTAGTTTTGTATTTTATATACAGCAATGTAGTTACTGTGTAAGGAATGTATTTATTTCAAGGAAACAAGACTGGAATTGGGGGAAAATGGCTAAGAGACAGCTGGAATCGTCTAGCAGAGAAGTAAAAAGCCTGCAGTTTGGAGCAGTGGATTAAGATAGAGGAGAATATATAAGGAAAAAGGCAGTAAATGTACAAAAATTCGAAATAACAGAAAGAAGGGGCTTTCAAGTTCATAGGCACCCAGCATAGCAGCAAACACCCAAATAATATGAGGAGAGATGTTCCTGAAAATTAGAATGGGCTATATAAAATTAGAGCAAGTTTGGATAAGTTTTTAATATTAATTTTAGAAAAATGAGTTTTAAGAAGATTGGAGATTATTCAGGACAAGATGTCTCCAAACAATTGGATATAAAGTCTTATGATCAAGAGAGAAACATAAGCTAGAAGTAAAAATTTTGGAATTGTAAGAACTTTGGGATAATTAGAGACCATGAGAATGGGTACGATCACTTCCAGAAAGGTTGAGGAATGAAATGAAGCCATACCACGATTCAACCATGCAGCACAATTATCATTAAGTTAGGCAGGAGTCAAGAAGAATGTATGAAAGAAACTGAGAATAAAAGTTAGAGAAGTGTAAAAGGGTTATTAGTGTGCTGTGTATCAAAATCTGAATGTGGTAGTCAGTATCACCACTTTCCAATATTTCTCCTTTCACCTGCTTCTGGGTGCACGGTGGGATTGTAGCTCCTAGGGCCTTAAAGTTGGATATGGACAAATGCCTTCTCGTGACCAGTCAAATGTTAGTGTAAGTAGCAAGTGTCAGTTCTAAGGGAGGATGGGAAACCATTAAGTGCCAGTATGAGATGTGCCATGTTGCTTCCTCTGACCACATTTATAACTTTTGTGCCAGTTGTGCAATGAACAGTTTTTAAGAGTCGGTGTAGTGGCAGTAGCGACAGTGAATATAATGAATCCTTTCTAAACACTTACTTGAAAATGAAAGAAAGTGTTGTGTAGTGGCTAAAATCATGATAAAAAGAAAGACTGCTGTTGTTTTCAGTGAAGAGACTGGCTCATTTAGGGTTAACAGAATAAATGAGCTATATAAAAAGTAAGGAAGTTTCTAAAGAAAACCATAAAGGGTGGTATCAAAATTTGTTTGTGATTTACCAGTGAAGAAACACTGCAGGAAAATACGTAAGCAGATGTAAAAGAATTGGAATAATCCCAAGCATATTACTGAGCATATTGCAATAAAATCGTAAATTAATGACAAACCGCAAAAGCTCTATAGACATACGGAATTTAAATAACACCTGCCTGAACAACCAGTGGATCACTGGTGAAACTAAACAACAAGATAAATAATATCTAAAATCAAACAAAAATACAAACACAACTTAATGGGATCTATGGAAAGCAATGAAAGCATTCTTCAGAGGGAAATTTGTAGCAATGAATTCTCACATCAGGAAAATGGAATGAGCGCAAATAAACAACCTAATGCTACACCTCAAAGATTTAGAAAAAAAAAAAGAGCAAGTCAAGCCCAAAGCCCATACAAAGGAAGAAATTATAAAGATCAGAGCAGAAATTAATGCAATTGAGACTAAGAAAGCAAAACAAACAACTAATGAATCTTAGTGATGGTTCTTTGAAAGACTCCTAGCCAACCTTGTCAAATAAAGGAAAGAAAAAAAAAACTTGAAGTAAGGAGTAAAAACATATCTATTGTTCTGTTGTATTTTACCACCTTCAAAATAAAAATAAAAGGTGTGGTATTTTTAATATGATGGCGTACTACTCAATTATAAAGAAGGATATATTTGCGGCTTTTATAGTTAAATAGATGCAACGTTACCACATTCAAAAGTGAAATAAATCTGGCTCACATGTGTAAACATTGTATTGTCTCCCTAGTGTAAGAAACTGAAAAAGTAAATAAGATTGAAAATCTACAGTAGATGTTGTAAAAGGGCAAGAAACTGCTCAAAAAGAAAACAACTGGGATGGGTGAAAGGGGAAAAGAAGGGAAAAGAAAAAAATATATACACACAAAAGATATCTAATATAATTGTTCTACGCATTTCTTGTAGTTTGTTAAAAATGGTTTGTGCTCATATTGTTTGACCAAGTATGCATACCTTATAATCTGAGCACCTACTTTGAAGGTAACAATATGCAATGTATTAACCATTGTTAATCTCCTATTATCTTGGTTTTGAATTCTATATAATTGTTTTTCTCTTTAAAATAAAAAAGAGAAAAAGAATTGAATATAGTACATGTAAACAGAAAATAACATTACGGAATGAGGTAGATGGAGGCATGGAACAGTGAGGAGGATATGTGGAAGGGTCAAAGATAGTAATTGTTACAAGAGAAGCTTGTGGGAGTATAGTCTGAACCCAGTAGATAAAGAAAATGTTGCATTAATATGCAGCAGAGTACTCTTCTGCTGTAATGAAGGATAAACTTGACTCATTTTTAGGAAAACAGATATGCTTTTAGGTAATGCTAAGTGAAATAAATCCTACATGTAGCTTACATATTGCACGGTTTCTCATATACATAAGGACCAACATAAAAGATAGACCATAGAAAACAGGGAGATAAATCTTTTTTTCAAAAGGGAAGGGGAGGGGCTGGGGATTTAGTTCAGTGGCATAAGCATCTGCCTTGCAAGCAGGCGGTCGTGAGTTCGATCCCCGGTACCGATATTAAAAAAAAAAAAAAAAAAAAAAAAAAAAAAAAAAAGGGAAGGGGACCAGGAAATGGAGGGAGGAAGGCTGAGGTGGGTGGGCAACTAAGGAGAATGAGGATGTATTATGTCCATGTACCAACTCCATATGAAGAGTGTGAATGAGAATGGAGAAATGCGGGTCCACATTCAAGAGGGCAGATCATGAAACAGAGCAAATGATTCGTCATCAGAAAACAGAGTTGCATGTGTAGGAAATGATCAGCATTGACCTCTTCGTTTTAGTTTGAATCAAACAAAAAGTGAAATGTGGTGATTGGAAAATCTAAGTGGAATGCCTCTGTGCTTAGTCTGACATAGAGAATAGAGGAAACAGAAGCGTGGTGTAACCAGTGTTCACTTTCCCACTGTAGGAAGTTCACTGACGACCCAAGGAGGGTGTGGAGGGAGTCTTGTGTTCAAGCTAAAAGTTGCTCCCAAACTGACTGATTTGGTGAATGCTGGCAAGTCACCAAGCTCTTTTCTCCAGTCCCTCACGCTGATAAGACTCTAGCTGCTGCCTTCCAGACACATAAAAGTCACAAATTGGATAAGGTCTGCAGAGCACTCCGAATTTTTCAGCAAGTGTTATTCTGCAACATGTTTTTTTATTGTTTTGACCCACAAAACTTTTATTTTGGATTCCATGGGAAAACTACAGAAGGACAGCTACCTAGAAAAAAATCGACTGGTGTCACCTGTAACTAGGACAGTTGAGAAAGTTGAAGCAAGTTTCCTTGCTTCAGTCTGAGACCTGAGGACAGACCTGAAATGCAGGCAGAAGCTCGCAACCTACTCCATAGTCCAGCAGTATGCACACTAAGCTGTAGCAGCCTCAAATGACACACACATTTACAAAACCTTTTGTATTATTCAAGTGTAGATATATGGAAAACTTTATACTTCTGCTAAAGACATTATGCGTGTTGATTAGGATATAGGTAAACGTGTTCTTTGTGTTCTTTCATGCATATAAATGTTACATAATGCAATAGGGTAAAAAAAAGTTCATCATCTGAATAAAAGGGAGAAAATACTTAGAAAATTTAACTTGACTTTATGCCATTGAGTCAAATCACTTATTTATCACATGCACAAGTGCTTTTTATGTTTAAGGCTCTGCACTTAAGCGCAGAGCTACAGGGATACATAAGACACAGCTCACACTTGCAGTGGCCTTAGGGTTTAGCACATTCATCTGACTAATACTATAAAATACTTTAAGCAGAGGTAGGTGATAAATGTCATGATACTAGAAGGTAAAGAGGAAACAGAATTACACGGGAGCAGTAAGGAAAATTGCAGAAAGCATTTGTATCTTATCCCTTTAATGTGGAGGAAAATGCAGAAATCTGTAAGCAGATGAGGGATGGAGCAGTTGTACACAGTAGTTCAGACAGAGGAAATAGCAGGCACGAATGTATGTGTCTATGAGTTGGCATAATCCATTAGAAATTTCATGTTTCCTCTGAGACATGATATGGGAAACCCAGACTACTATGGGAACATCTGGCAGGGAAAATAAAATGAGTTGGTGGAGACACCTACAATAAATTTTAGAGGAAATTACCTTTCAACTGAGGCCTAAAAGATGTGCAGAAGTAAATGAGATTAAAAGCCAAGGAATACATAAATATCCTGGAGAGCATGCAGCAGGTATATAGTTCTGTCAGGTAAGGAACAGGCATGGGGGTGGCACATGGAGGGCACTCCATGAAGGTTAGCAGAACTGGACCAGAGAGCCAGGCAGGGAAGCAGCCTAGCACAGGGAGAGGCACTGAAAGGTTTCTTGCAGAAAAATGGTGAAGACCTTTTGAAGACTTAACTGCAGAGGAAGAAATCAAATAGATTTGTGTTTTAGATGGAGGAACACAAAGCTGGATGTAAGGTACAAAGCAGGGAAGTTGCCATAATACTCTAATAATAACACAGAGAGCTACTATGTATTGAACACTGTTATGTGCAAAGCACTTTATATAAAACATCTGTAATCTTCAAAGCAACTCTTCAATGTAGGTATAAAACCCCCAGATTATTATCCCTATTAAATTGGTTCAAGAAATGAAACGTAACAAATAGAAATGAGTTGTCTAATATGGTTACTGTTGATAGTTAAATCAAAGTCTGTCAGGCTTCAAGTGATTGATTGCTTCACCAAATACAATTTGAAGTAAGTATATGGATATACATTATGTTGCAGGATGCTGGCTCCTAATTGGAGGTCATGGGGTTCAGCATGCTGTATGGCTGATTCCGGTAATCAAAGATGCCTGCTTGGGAAATGGATGTACTAAGGGTGTGTGAAGAATGATGACCTGCGTGTGAACATTCCTATTTAATGGGGAAGGATAATAAGCTTTGGAAAACTGGCAGTAAGGAAGGGTAGTTGGACTTGTGGCCAAACAGAGTTACCTGTTTAGAAGGATTTCTGTATGACAAATGAGGGGTGATAATCAGGAAATGATACTGACCACATTTATCCCATAAGTTTGTGGAAACATTATTTTTAAAGTGAATGATTTGAGGACATATACGCTAATACAAATTGCTGAACCAAAAAATGTGTAATAGTTTAAATGTGACAGCAGTGGATTCTTTGCTCAGTAAAGTTCAAAGCAAATGACCTTCGTTGACAGAAATCTGATTTCCAAGTATTGTTTTCAGCCACCCAATATCCTTTCATCTAGCAGTCTTGCCAGATTCAACACACAGTCTCCAAGACCACCCTGCTTTTCAATATCTTGTAAGCAGAAAAGGAAGGAGAACGGAGGATTGCATGAAAGAGGTGTTTATAGACTCGCCCTTGAGCAGCATACTCATTTCTACTGGCCTTTCTTAGACCAGAATGAGATCTTATGCTCATACCTTAAAAGCAAGATAAACTGGGAAAAGTAATAGTTCCAAGAAAAAGACAAAACTGAGTCTCTGGAAATTCTAATTTTGCTTTAATTTTGGCTAAAAGCTCTAGTTGTCCTCTTGGAGGATGAGTTGCAAGCAAGGGTATCCAGCTGGTGGACATTTCATAGTCTGGGGAAGTGCTGATGGGAATCTTCAAAAGACAGTGGAAATTAAGAACATAGAACAAGGAATACGTACCAGAAAGAATTAAGTGTCTAACTAGCTTTTAAAAAGGAGGACTGAGAATATCTCTGACATACTCTCCTTGAAGACCGAGTGGTCAGCTCCTGGTCCTTCCTCTGGAAAATGAGGTAAATCATGACAACAGCCACCTTGTAGGGCCATTCTGCAGAGTAAATGTGCTAAGGTGTAGCAATTGTGTGACATATGTCTTGGCACATGGTCGTTCCCTGGAGATTTTACATCTGTTGTTAACATCCTCACTGTTATAGTTAGGGAAATGAAATTCTAATAGAGTAAAGGCAAACCTCTAATACATGGGAAGACTGATAGAGAAACCCACGTCATGGTGGAAACAAACTTGGTCTTCACACTAGAGCCCAGCCCTTCCTCTAATAAGGCAGTGGTTGGGCTGTCAGATTTTAGTAATGCATCTGAGGTGGGCATGACAAGTAGCAGCCGGAAATGCAGGTCTGGAATCCAGAAGAAATTTGACACAATGAGATTTTGTAAAAATTGAATGCATTGTGTTTATAAAATGTCTTCTAAGTATTGTGCCTCGTAATGCCAGTGTTCTATATTTAACTGAAACTCAAAGGAAATAGACAGCAGCTTTTTCATGTTGAATCATCAAGAAGAAAGTGATGTTTTGAACAAATTAAGAGAGACTTCTATTAGATTGAGCCTATGACACTTTCTTTTATTCTTTGATTGTATGATTGGGTCAGATTTGCTTATGTACTGGGATTTTGCCAACCATCATCTAAAGGACCGATTTCACATGATTCCAGGAGCGCCTACTTCAAAATTTTAAAAGTAACGTTCCTCTCTTCCTAGTTTAGATACAAATAGCTTGCATTCAAGTTTTCATTGTGCGAAGTACCTCTCAGGCAAAGCAGTGGGCTAGACCGTCAGTGGTGCAGCATTTAATGTAATCAGGCCAACCAAGCATTGCCAGCTTTCTTTCACAGAGTCTGTTTTCTATAATATTTTTTGCTCCAGGGTTTTCCTCCTGCAGCTCCTTATTCATAGAACTAGTGGCCAACTCACAGAGTCACATTTAGACTCTCTCTAACGAACAGAAATAAGAACATAGGTGAGGTGTAGTGGCTCATTTTGGGCTCTCAGAAAGTTTAGGAAGAGTTGAGAAAAAAGAAAGTTTGAATTCTCAGGAAATCACAAATTACTGTGTGTGCTTTGTGTATTGACATCAACTCCACACTCTCCATTAGTTCATATCCTGGGAGAAAAGATAAAGCACATCACTTACTGCACTAAAAGGCACAAACAGAAGTTTCAAACTTCAGCAGTGGCATGCTTGTGAGCTAAAGTTTACAGGATACAGTCAGACGTGGGGTCATAGGCTCAGGTACAGAAGTGTTCTGCAGAGGAAATACGTATTTAGGCAGTGTGGGGGAGGGAGGGAAATATTCCCAGGATTCCTTCCCACACTTTTCACTTTTTCCAGTTGAAAATGGAAAGCAGTGCCTTGAAATGAAAAGGAATGCTTTTCTCTTAAAAGAAGCCGGTCTCTAGAAAGGTTAATATGTTAAAAAGTGAATTTTAATGCTGATCAATATTGTTCTGAAATACCCAGCTATTTTAGATGGTGCCACAGGCAGAGTGGAGACCCATATTACAGTGGAATAAGTAACGGTGTAAGAAGCGAAAGCTCTGGGTGTGAGTCCCAACTCTGCCAGGCTAGCAATGCAACCTGGAGCAAAATATTCCATCTTTATGGATCTCAATTTCTCCTTCTGGAAAATGGGGATAAAAAGCTTCCCCAAGGAGCAGTTATCAACCACTATGCTCCATGCCAACCATGTTAAGGATGGGATTGCAATGGTGAACAGAGATCCTCTCTCAAGTTGCTCAGAATCCTAGGCAGGAGACGGGCACACAGATACTAATAATCTTAAATGCTAAGAACTAGGATATCTCTGGGGTTTTTGTGAGCCGGAGAAAACCATTGTCAGTAGGGAACAAACAACCTATCATGGCAGAGATAACGCTTTAGCAAAGATGTGAAAAAAAACCACAAGGTAGCAAAAATAATCGTACTGCTAATTCTATTAGTTCACAGAAAGGAACAGATAGTGCTCATGTTGTTTGATTAACTTTGCATGCCTGTATCCAGTAATCTGAGCAATCATTTTGAAGATAGTAATATGCAATAAACAGCAATCGTTAAATCCCTATCATCTTGTTTTGAAATCCTATTATCATTATTTTTTGTTGCTGTTGTTGGTTTTGGATTTTTCTGTGTTGTTTTTCTCTTTAAAGAAGGATATGAGAAACTGTGTTGCACACAGGAGGTGTAGCAGAAAGCTATGGTGAACATTTTAATTAAAATAATTTTATTACAGTAAAAAGCACATTACCATTAGTTTCCATCTAAATGTCCCCCTTGTTTCAAACACACTTATCCAATTGCTCTTACCACTTTTTGAAGCAGTTCTGGAAGTCCTCTTTCATTTCTTTAGTCACATTGTCATCACTGCTTCTAAGTCTAGAATTAACTGAACACATTTACCTGTCATGATGATTGTGATTCTGGTGATGAACCAGAAGTCTCCTTGTGCCAGATCCGCTGGACAAGGTGGATAAGGACACACCATGAAGTGGTGGGGGGTGGCAATGAATATTTTACAGCAATAAAGATTGTAAACTTTAAATAAATGCTGCACTTATTGATCAGCCTTTGCATAAAGAGGAAAGGAAATTCAATTCGAGAAAAAGGCAACGTATATAAAGACAGACACATTAAAGCTTTGGGGAAATTACAAGGGCTTGCAAGTGGAAGGAGAGTACAGGAAAGTGAGTGTCACAAAATGACAGTGAAGCTACGCCTCTGAGATGACAGTTAGCTCTCTGAAGGCTGAGGGTGGCCGGGAGTCACGTTCTTCCTTGCTTCGCGTGTGCTGAGCCCTTTGTCTGCAGCCTGAGGATTTAACAGGCAGCAGGCAGACAGCTGAGACTCAGTGACTAATGTGCCCTAGGTTTTCGTTTTGGGTGGTGGCTAGAGGGGATTTATTACCCTTTCTTTTTCACTATAAATCCCAAGTCTTGCCCTTTACTCCATGATTAAACAAATAGCCGTCCTGGCACCTCCACTCCTTTTAAAGTGTGGTCTCTAGTTTGAATTTTAGAAAGAATATTCCTCAGAGTACATAGCAGATTGTTCCACTTCCAAAAGGACTAGTTGACAGATTCTCCATGACAAGGCTTCACTGGACCTCAGACACACTTATTCCCTCACAGCTTAAGCTTCTGTCTCTTCTATTAACTCTTAAAAGTGTGACAGCCACACTGAGGCACCAATACGTGTATTCAGTAGCCTTTACCTTTAGGACTGTGGAGCCTGGTAACTTTTATTCCTCTGAGGGTTTCTCCTAGTTTTTGCCCTTCCTCCCACATGAGAGAGCCAACCTGGAGCAGCACGCCAGCACCACATGAGACAGCAGACCTGCACCAAATAAGCAGCACCCCAAGCCCACATGAGAGAGCAGACCTGTAATGGAGGAGTGGCACTCTACTCCTAGAGGACAATAGCATGGGGCAGTCAAGGCAGAGACTGGCCAATAAGCCTGTTTCTGGATGGAGACAGCACCAAAGAGAGAAGGGAGAAAGCAGAACCCAAGCTGTAGACATTAAATCCAACGTCCCACTGGAACCCCTGACTTGTGGCCTACATCCAGCAGAGAAATGAGAGCTACTCTACCAATGCCAGCTACCAATGATGGCAAAGACACACATTGGCTTGAATGGCAGCCACTGTCTAGGGAGAATGCAAGAGGGGCTTTTAGTGCAGGAAGGGCATCTCAAAAACCCGTGGGCCCTAAAGCCAGGCATAGAAAATCATGTCTGGATGGTACCAAGAGTCACTCAGTAACACAGGAATATTTTTCTTTGACAGTGGCCCCTGAATACAGATTTTCCTATTTTGTAATTTTTTTTAAATCTTTCTTTGATTGGATTTTTTTCAGAGTTTGGAGTTTTTCCCCAATTTTTTCCTCTTCTTTCAGTTTCTTTTTTGCCTTTTATCTTTTTCTTTTTCAGCTTTTTTCTGTTTTTATCTCCTGTTTACACTCCTTATCCTTTTTCTTCTTTTTTTGTTCATTCTTCCCAGTGGCTCTTCTCTATTACTGTTATTTTCTTTTTACTCCATAATAGGACATCCTGCCATCTTTGTTTCCCTCTTTCTCATAGCCCGTCACCTAATTTTTCAAATTTGACATTTCATCCTCCAATTCCTCACTTCCTCCATCTTTTCTAGGATAACAGCTAAAACTCTCTAGATAAACGCTTAGCTATGCTATTGCTGTTGAACACCGTGCCATAGTTAGTAGAGATAAAGTTGTTCCCACATAGTAGATATTTACCATAGGTAAATAGTAGTCTATATTTGGTTAGTCTTAGTGTTCATAATATATGTATAGATCTCTTTTTTATGGATAAGGCTGGTACTTTTTGATCCTTACAATCTGTCAATATCCAGTTTGTATCTCAGGCTATAATTATGCTAATGTTATTACTACAGCCAAGCTGTCAAAGTTGTTGTTACTAATTCCTTTCTTGGAATGCCAATATCTACATTGTCTAGGAGTCATTAACAATATTATGGATCATTTTGAGAGAACTGGCTTATGAGCCAAACATGCTGCAACCTCCCATCCCAAGTAATTGGAAGTGGTGGGATATTGGGGCAGAGGTGAAAGCCAGGAGCTAACCATGCCCAGGGGACACCACTGAAGAATAGACATTAACTAAAGAGGTCTCCATGATAGAAAGAGAATTTTCCACTCCTATCTGCTCACAGGCTTCAACACAAACAAGTTAAAAAAAGGGAAACATGACAAGATAAGCCATAAAAATGCCCCCTAAAACTCCAAAGCCTCCCAAAGCTGATTCATAGGGCACGAAGGAGAGAAAACCAAATACCTGTCACCCAAATTATTCCAAAGATATCAGGGGAAATAACAAAGCAAGTCAATAATGCAATTGGGAAAATCACAGAAGATACGAAAAAATGTATTGGGCCAACTTAACAAAATTATCAGCAAGTCTAAAGAAGACAATAATAAAAGATAGAAGAGCTAAATCAAATAATTGAAAATAGCTTAATCAGCATATGAAAGAATTAGAATCTATAAAAAGGATGCAAATAGAAAATCAGGAGATTAAAAATTCTCTTGAACATATGGGCTGCAGAAGTGACCAATGGAGGAAAGTCTCAAAGCCAGAGACAGAGCTGTAGTCAGTGACCAATGAAGAGAAACATTTTAAAAACAATAAGAGAACATGAAAAATGGATCCAACAGCTCCTAGATGATGCCAAGAAGATTAATCTGAGAATAACTGGAATTATTTTTAAAAAATCAGAAGATAGCACAATGGCACAAACAACCTGTTTACTGAAATAATAGATGAAAACTTTCCAAACAAGATAATTAAGTGAGACTTATAGAGACCCTGTGGCCATTATCAGAAAAGAACGGTCTCCACAACACATTGTAGTCAAAATTCCAGAAGTCTGTCACAAAAACACATCTTGAAATCAGTTAAACAAAAGCAATGAATCACTTCTAAAGAAAACCCATTAGAATTACAGCAGATTTCTCAACCTAAAACCTTAAAAGCCAGGAGAGCTTGAAATGAAGAGTTTCAGGTTCTGAAAGAAAATGATTTCCAACCTAGGCTGCCATATGCTGCAACACTGTCTTTCAAAATTGATAGGAGAGTCAGATATTTTCATGATAAAGGGCACCTAAAAATGCATGACCACGAAGCTGGCACTCCAAAAAATTCTCAAGGATACCCTAGAAAAAGACAAAGAAGCTGACAATGACAAAAGTTTGATACAGTAAATACATCAGCTAGGGTGAGCAGTTAAGTGGAGAGGAAAGAGGTAATCAGCAACAGGAAAAGAAGGCAATGACAGGAACAAGTCAACACCTATCAGTAATAACTCTCGATGTTAATGGTCTCAGTTCCCCAAAGACATAGATGGGCAGAATGGATCTAAAAATAAAATCCAATATTGTATACCAGAAACACATTTAACCCGAAAAAGAAACTCATACTAAAAATTAAAGGATGGAAAATGTTTCATGCCACAGGAACCTGAAAAAAAAAAGTGTAGCTGTCTTAGATTCAGACAAATTTGGCTTAAAGGCAAAACTGATCAAACGGGGAAGGGAAGGTAACTATGAATTGGTTAAGGAAACACTCCAACAGAAAGAGGTAACAATTACTAACATGAATCAAACAGTGGTGATCCAGCTTCATAAAATAAGTACTAGTGGTCATAAAATATCAGATAGCACAAACGAAATTAGACTGGGGAGGCTCCATACCCCCATCACAAAGAGACCAACTAGACAAAAAATAAGAAAGATATCAGAGCTGAACAAAACTTTTGAACAAATGAATTTAAGAAATATTTGCAACAACAGAATACACATACTTTTCAGCAGCACACAGAACTTTCTCCAAAATAGGCCACATTCCAGCCAATAAACTAACCTAAGTAAATGTAAAAGAATTGAAATTATACTATGCTGTTACCAGACCCTGCAATAGTGATGTCAAACCTTTTAGAGACTGCAGCCCCAAGCCCAAATATATACTGTGAAGTGCCAGCATTGCAATTATACATGAATACGGAGGTTTTAGTTCTAAAAGGGCAGCTGTGATCTGATGCTCAGCTGCGGGGTGACTTGGATTGCCTGCTAACAGAGAGGTCTGCATGCCCTCTGTGGCACGCGTGCCATCTATTTGCCACCCCTAGAATGAAGTTACAAATCAACAGTAAAAGAAAACATGAAGTATGTAAGCACACGAAAACTAAACAACACCTTCTTCACTAAACAATGGATTACAGAAGAAATCAAGGAAGAAATAAGCCAGTTTCCAGAACTAAATGAGGTGGGAGGGAAGGGCTCGGGATGAGGTAAGGAATGGGGATGTGTTACATGCACGTATTCACTCCACACAGTGCAGACGTTATGGACCATAAACGTGGGCTCCTAAAGGGGAGAGGATTAAGACACAGGCTGGGGAGGGGAGGGCAGGGGGATGATAAAGGAACTAAGACATGTTATGTATCTGTACTAACTTCTCACAAGGAAAAGAAACATTACATAGTGTGTGCATGTACTAATAAACTAAAACGAAGAGAACACTTGTGGCAGCAACAGATCTCTCTTTTAAGCACTCCAGTCCCATTCCTGAGATCAGAGCTTTACATGCTAATCCCTTCCCAAAGGACCTACGCTTCACATTTGTCACTGGAGATGAAGTTTCAACTTATGAATCTCAGGAGGATGCAAGCGCTCAGGCTGCAGCAGGGAACAAGGACATGGGTGATATACCTCTTGAGGGGGACTGTGGTTTTCAATGTGTTAGTGCACTGGGTGGATTCTCATCTAGAAACAAGTGATTTACACGCATTTATTTAATCTAGTTCAAGAGATGAGAGATATGCACCCTTCAAGGAAATTACAAATTTGAAAAGTACAGAGTAACAAATGCAAAGTAGACACATGGCTTTTCTATGACTGGTATGAAAAATAGAAAAATAGCAAATAGCATAATAGAAAAATAGTCAGCAAATAGCATAGTAAGACTAATCTCTGAAGACGTTCTCAGTTTGAAAATATGCTGAGCTATTTCTAGTGACCCTGAGATAGGGACACCAAATAACCAAATAGATAATGTCTTACTTCCAAAGAAGTCGAAGATCATTTACCTAGTGTTTTTAAGTCAGTAGCAGAGATTCTTAACCTCGTGAAATGGAATAACATAATCAGTGGGACACATGTTCCAAACTACCATGTTAACTCATTATTTACTCTAACTTCATTCTACTTCCTACTTCTTGTATCTGATGTATCTGTGTCTGATGTGAAACCACTTTCATCCACAGATAGTCTAGGCCACAGGAAATGAATGAAGTGTTGAACATCACTCATATCTGGGGAACTTGTGGGAAGATATTATCCCAGCTTGGTAATTCTCCATCCTCAGATTTCTTACCTTCTCAATATACCGTACTCCCTTTATGATATCATTCAGTCCTGAGGTTTTCATTAGCATGTGTAATATGTTAGCTAGCGAGGCACAGAGAATTTAAAGTAACTTGTGCACACCTACTAGGTGGTAGAGCCCAGTTCTAACTCTGTCAGTCTGCTTTTGGAATTCATGTCCTTTTTAAAAATTGACATAAAGCTTGCATATATTCATGATATACAGCATGATGTTTTCATAAATATGTTCATTGTGGAAAAGCTACATTCAGCTTGTTAATATATGCATTACCTCACATACTAATCCATTTTTGTGGTGAGAATATTCTCTCTCTTCTTGGCAACTTTAAATAATAAAATATGTTGTAATTAAGTACAGTACTTAATTACAATAGATCTCTTGAACTTGTTCTTTATATTTTCCTGAATTTGGGATCCTTTAACCAATATTGACCATACCCTCAGTCTCGTAAATCCCTTCATATTTGAAAAGATGTGTCTCTTTCAGTTCCTTCTATGCATCCTTTATTTTTCTCTTAATTCATCCTTTGCCTCACTCAAATAAAAAATGGCATGTGTTATTTGAGCTAGTATGCCTGATTTATTTCAGTAAGCATTCAGTTTTCCTAGTGCATTCATTTCCCCACAAATGTCTTGAATTTAGCCTTCTTTATAGCCAAGCAGTGTTCCACCATGGTTAAATACAGCGTTGTCTCTCCCTGTTCATCTGTTGATGGACTCACAGGGTGCGTGTCTTACTATGGCTTTGATTTGCATTTCCCTGATGGTTAGTGACGCTGAGCAACTTCTCAGGTACCTGTTGGCCACATTACATCTTCTTATGAGAAATACCTATTCAGGATCTTGGCCATCTTTGTGATGCTCGTTTTCTTGCTACTGAGTTGTGTTTCTTACATATTTAAGACACTAACCCTTCATTAGATATAGGACGTGAGAAATTTTCCTCCCATTTATAGGTTGTCTCTTCACTTTGTTGATTGTTTGTTTGCTACAGAGAAAAATTTTAATTGCACAGACCAGTGTCACAGGACATTTCCTTAAGTTTTTTCCTGTATGTTCATAGTTTCAGGTCTTGCATTTAGGCTTTTAATCTATTTCCATTCAGCTTTTGCATGTGGTGGGAGGTAAGAATCTTGTTTAAATCTTCTGCATATGAATTCCAGTTTATCAGAGAGAGTACCCTTTCCCTGTGTGTGTTCTTGCATCTCCATTGAAAATCAATTGACTGTATATGTGATCATTTATTTCTGGGCTTTTTATTCTGTTCTGTTCATCCATGCTAGCCTATTTTATGCTAGCTCCTTGCTCTTTTGATTACTACACATTTGTAATATATTTGAAATCAGGAAATGTGATACTCTCAGCTTTGTTTTTTCTGCTTAAGAGGTCTGTATCTATTCAGGGTCCCTTGTTATTCTATGAAAATTTTAACTTTAAAAAAAAAATTCTGTGAGATTGACATTGATGTTGTGTGTAGGCTTGCATTAAATTCATAGAGCATTTCCATGAACATTTTAATAATGTTCATTCTTCCAGTCCTTGAACAAAGGATACCTTTCCATTCATTTGCGGCTTCTTGAGTCCCTTTCATGAGTGTTTTTTACTTTTCAATATAGAGACCTTTCACTTCTTGGGTTAGATTTATTCCTAAACATCAGTTTATTTGTATCGATATTATGACTTTAACGCTTTTCATTTTAAAGCAGTTCTATGATAGTGTACAAGAATGTTACCGGTTTTTGTTATGTTGATTTTGAATTTGTTAACTTTACTGGATTCGTTTTTCTAACAGCTTGTTGTGGAGTCTTGTGGGTTTTGCATGCTTAACCTCATGCCTACAAACAGGGGCAATTTAACTTCTTCCTTTCCAGTTTGGGTGCCTTTTCTTTTTTTACCTCGTGGCTTTAGCTGCTTCTTGAATAGAAATGATGAAAGTGAGTAGCCTTGTCTTGCTGGAAAACTTTTTAAGTTGGACATATTAACTGTTTATTGTAGATGACTTTCAGTGTATTGAAATACATTCTTCCATATCTAATTTCTTGTTTTATATATTCTTGATACAAACATTTTGCCAGGTATATTTCTCAGCTGTGCTAACTCACTTTTTGCCTTGTCTTTTCATTTTTATAGTGTTCTTGATGATTAAATGTTTTAAATTGATGAAGTACAATTTGTAAGAGCTTTATTGTTTTGTGTATCATGCTTTTGCTGTAGTACCTAATATATCTTTGCCTAATTTTGAGTAGCAAAGATTTTCTCCTACGTTTTCCCTTGGAAATTTTAGTTCTTCAGTTTCTGTCTGTACCCCATTGTTGGTTAATGTTTGCTAGTGCTTTGAAGTAAAGGTCTGTGCTCTTTTTATCTTTGTTTCTAATTAGTGCATGTTTGCCATGCATAATCATTACATTGATAATCAGGAATTTGTACATGCACATAGTATATAACATCATTTAATTGTTTTTCCCATTCCTCTCCCCTCCCTTCAAGCCTTCTTCCTTCCCCCTCCATTTAAAAAGCTTTGTTCCCTTTTCCTTCCATTCTTTCTCTATTTAAATTCCTTTTCCATTCCTTGCCTTTCCCTACCTCCCCTTCCTTGTTCCCCTCCTCTTTTGAACACAGTCTTCCTACTCCCCAATGGCTAGGCTCCATTTTTGCTTCTAATTTACACTTTGCATTTCTCACAGAAGAGAAGCAATGTGATATTTACACTTGTGTGCCTAATTTATTTCATGTAAAATGATGACCTCAAGATGCAGCCATTTAACAAAAATGACTCGTTTATCTTTCTTTATGGCAGAGTAGTATTCCATTGTATATAAATATCATTCATTCATCTGTTGATGGGCATATGGGCTGTTTCCAAGATTCAGGTATTACAATCTGTGCTGCTATAAAATTGGGTGTGTATGTATTTATGTCGTTTGATGCATTTAACTCATTTTGGAAGATACCTAGAAGGAGAATAGCTAGATCAAATGGAACTTCTAGTTTGATTTAGTTTTTGAAGAATCTCCATACCTATTTCCTTAGGGATTGTATCAATTTATATTCCCACCAACAATGAAGTGTAAATAAATACATGATAAAAATATTTGTGTCAGGCATCTGAGATGAATACACACTTCTCAGAGGAAGAAATACAAATGGCAAATAAATACATGAAAAAATGTTCATCATCATTGGTTATTAGGGAAATCCAAATTAAAACCACACTGAGATTCCATCTCACTCCTGAAAGGATGGCCAGGATCAAGAAGACCAACAACAACAAGTGCTGGAGAGGCTGTGGGGGAAAAGGAACTCTCTTACACTGTTGGTGGGAGTGTAGACAGGTACAACCTTTGTGGAGGTCAGTCTGGAGATTTCTCAAAAAGTTGGGATTGGAAATCCCATTTATTCCAGCTATTCCACTTCTAGGCATATTCCCAGAAGAACTGAAGGCATTATACCACAGTGATATATGTGCACCTATGTTTATAGCAGCACAATTTGTAATTGCCAGATCTTGGAAACAACCCAAATGTCCATCAACCGAGGAATGGATAAAAAAGTTGTGGTACTTCTATACAATGGAGTACTACTCAGCTATAAAGAAGGATCACATTGAGGTATTTATCAATAAATGGGCACAGCTTGAAACCATACTCATAAGTGAACTAAATCAAACTCGCATCTGTGAACTCCGAATAGTTTCCCTAGTGTAGGAAATGAATCAAATATATAAAAGTATGTGATAACCATGATTCCCCATTATATGGCCTTGAAGCCTTATAAAATTTTCACTCATTAATTGGAATGGCTTTATTCTGGGCTGTTTGATATCATGGCCGGTGATGCAATGAACAGCCACTTTGATGAAAATAAGACATAATAACAGCTAGTGCCGATTTAATAACATCTTGTCTTAAAGCCACACCAAACTATGGTTCTTCTGTCTCCATTGATTTTATCATGTTGTAACTTGCTGGATTTTATCGTATGTGGTAGTATAAACAAAAATTGTTATAGGCAAAGAGATAATATTGAAACCATTGATCATTTTTTCTGTTAGCTGGTTCTAAATACTCTACAATGCTTTCATCCACTTGAATGGTGTTACATAGTCTTGATATATTTTATGCTATAGCATATGAAGTTATATTCAAATATTTCAAAGAAAAAGACTCTATGGTAACTACTATTAAGTCGGGTTATTTGGTGGTGAAACACTAGGTTGCTGAAAGTGTCATGCTTTAACCTGTATTGTTATGTTGTTATGCCCCCTTTTATCTCACCCTCTCCCTTATTCATTAAAAATTATTTAATTTTTTTAAAAAAGTATATCAACCAATAAAAAATGCTGCTGGGTCTGTAGGGAAAAAGAAACCCTTTAAAACTGTTGGTTAGAGAGTAGACTAGTACAAACACTGTGGAAATCAGTGTGGAGATTCCTCAAAAAATTAGGATTAGAGGTCCCATTCAACCCAGGTATTCCCCTTCTGTGTATCTTCTCAGAAGGAATGAAAAACATCATACCACAGTGACATATGTGAAACCATAAGGTTCAAAATATACAATCGTCACTGTGAAACGGGAGGAAACTGTTCAATAAAAAGAAGAAGCTAAGATAGGGGAAAAGAGAAAGGATAGAAGGGAAAAGAAAAAAAATGCAAGTTAGTTATACCATTAGTGTCACTTAGTTCACTGAATAGGAAAGGTTGTGCTAATATTGATTGAAGAAATTTTTATGCCCATATTTTGTACTTGAGTGACTAAAGATAATGATGTGTAATTTATCAACAATTGTTACTTTTTCATTATTTTGTTGTGAAAATTTGTTTTACATTTTCTTCTTAATATTAACAAATAAAGTAATTTTAAAAAATATTTGTGTCATAAATATATATAATGTTCCTGCCTGGCAAGTGCGAGGTTGTGAGTTTGATTCCTGATAGTCCCCACCCAAAAGAATATATGAAACTCTCAACAATTAGAAGGATTCCTTTTTCCCCACAGCATTGCCCCGCTAGCATTTGTGACTGGTTGATGTCTTCATGATAGCCATTCTATCTGGATTGAAATGGAATCTCAGTATTATTTTAATTTGCGTGTGCAAAGTGCAATGCAAATGATGTTGACAAAGGGACTATGTTCTTTATAAAAATACTATACTACTTCTATTAACAGGTACTAATTATATATTTTAATGGGATCCAGTGTGGTGTTTCAGAACATGCATACAGTGCATAATGATCAAATCCAGCCTCCCATTATCCACCCTTCCATGCTTCCTAGCCTCTAGAAATCACTCCTATACATTCAAGTGTATTTCCTTTAGCTTCTACATACAGAGAGAACGTGTGATACTTGTCTTTCTCTTTCTGGCTTACTTTGTGTAGCATGATGGTTTCTGTTTCTTTCCATTTTGCTGGAAATGACAAAAATTCATTCTTCTTTATGGGTGAATAATGCTCTGCTGGGAGGTGCACACTACTGTTTCTTTGTCCACCTGTATCCTGAGGGACACTGAGGCTGATAGCGTATCTAGCTATTGTGAATATGGCTACAATCAACATTTGAGTGCTTTCTCCTTCATATGCTGATTTCACAATCTTTGAATATATATCTGGAAGTTGGCTAACTGATTAGGTACATTTAGTTTTTCCTCTTTTTTTTTTTTTTTTTTTTGGTCGTACCTCCAAAATGCTCTCCAGGGTTCACCTTGAACTCACTTTGTAGCCCAGGCTGGCCTCGAATTCACAGTACTCCTCCTGCCTCAGCCTCCCAAGTGCTGGGATTAACAGGTGTGTGCCACCATGCCCAACTGCATATTAATTACTTATCAGGAGTATAGCTTAAAATATTTTCTTTCATTCTGTTGATTGCTTTTTTTCCCTCTATTGATTATTTCTTTTGCTTTGCAGAAGAGTTTTTGGTTTGATATATCAACTATTCTAAATTCCTCATATTTTCCCATATAAATTTAGTGTCAGCTGAAACTTAGCTGTTTTACAAAAAGGAACAAGATTGGGCTTTTGAAAGGAAGCATTTTGAATTTATAGAGCAATGCCATGAGCATCGACATCTCTAATCTCTATACACGGAGCGCCTGAACGTGCCACCTGCATGGAGAGATAGTTTGGATTTGTGCTTTCCAGTTTTTGTCTTGTGTTCTTTTGCCTGCCTAATTTTTGACAGCTTTTCTTGAAGCATAGTTCACACATCATATAATTCATCTCTTAAAGTCTGAAATTAAATGATTTTATTACCCTTGCAATTTTGTTTTGCAATCACCAATAACTAACCTCAGAACATTTTAATCACCTCAAAAGAGAAGCTCTGTACCCCTAGCGGTCATTCTGCCTTATTTTCCTTTTTATAATGGCTAAATCATTAATAAAAATCAAATATAAGACAGCAGACATACTTGCCTGTTCTTTGGGCTAAGTAACTTAGTCTTTTACTATTAAGTACTACAATGTTGCATGTGGATTTTCTGTAAATGCACTTTGTCAGTTGAGAAAGTTGCCTTTTATCCCTAGACTTTTGAGTTTGGAGTTATGGTGAGTGTTGGATTTCATCTCCCTACTTTTGTTCTTTCCCTTCTTCTATTTATTCTTCACGTAGCTGCCAAAATAATCCTAAAATATTAGTCAATTTAAGTCAGGCTTATGCTGATAATAATCTTGCAATGCCTTCATATTTCACTCAGAGAAAAAGCTAACTTATCACAGAGGGCCTTAGACCTAGTAGGACACCCCCTCCAGTTTCCTTCTAGAACTTACTTTCTAGTACTCCTCCCCCTAGGTAACTTTGCTACAGTCTCGGGCACTTACTTGCTATTTCCTGAGCACACCGGACACGCTCCTGCCCTGGGGTTTTCACATGTGTTACTTCTTCTACTTTAATGTGTTTTTGCCATGCGCTTCACCCCCTCACTTTCTTCAGGTCCTTGCTCAGATGCTACATGCAGTTAGTGAGGTAAGTCCTGGACGCTCCTAAAAATTTCAATCCTTTCTCAATGCTTCTACCTATGTTTTATCTTTCTTCATGGAGCTCCTCACCTTTCAGTAGACTATAGAATTTGCCTGCTTACCTTTTTTTTGTTCCTCTACTTTGATATAAGTTTTAAGCAGGGAAAAAAATCTAAGTAAGTTCCCGATGCACATTGTTTAAAATACTGTCTTCATGCATAGTCAGTGATGAGTAAATATTCACTGACTACATTACTGAGTCAGGACACTGAACCCAGGACCTTGGCACTGAGTTGTACCTCTCCATCCTTTCTTATTTTTACTTTTTTTCCACTTATTTTTCCACTTATTTTTACTTTTTTTCCACAGGAACTGACTCAGTTGCTAATTTGCCTAGATGTGCTCAAACCTGCAGTCCTCCTGCCTCTGCCTCCCAGGGTGCAAGGTTGACAGGCATGAACCACCAGACCCAGCTAGGATGCTTTCTATAAAGCTCTTACAGCCCTGAAATTGTAGGAAAGAAACTATGTGCCCAAGGAAGGAGAGTGGATTGACATATTCTGACATTAATGAATCCTATTAAGATGCTGTTTTCCTGGAACCCCAGGAATACTTGAACTTGGGTGTTACCCAACCGGCACCTACTCTTTGCAAGGTTATCACAGAAACATACATGTCTTTAGAAAAGAAAATCCATCCAGTAATTCACTCATTCAGTGGCTATTCATTGAAAATCTATAATGTGCATGGTATTGCACTGGGCTCTTGGCACACATCAAAAAGAAAGCAAGCTAAAATCCCTAACCTTATAGGAAGGGAAGAAATAAAATATATGGGGAACGGGAAAGTAAATTGCATGGCATGTTGCATGGCCAGACACTATGAAAAAAATAAAAGCAAGGTAAAATTTATTATGCAGAGGGTGAGTGGGAAACTGAAGGGAGGTCAGAACAGGCCTCTTTTAGAAGATGTTAATTAAGCAAAGACCAGAGAAAAGTGCAGGAATTAGTCATCCAAGTATTCTGAAAGAACATTCTGGGCAGAGAACATAGTGAGTACAAAAGCAATAATGTCAGAGAGCCTGGCTTGTTAAAATAGCGGGCACTGAGTGAGCCAGGGAGGGCCTAGCCAGAGACAAGAGGTACAAGGAACAAGATCATGTCAATCATGTTGGGATCGGCCAAGGAAAATAGAAAGCTCTTGTGTAAAGAATATACTGTGACCAGAGAGACACGTCAGGAGGCTGTGGCAGCGATAAAATATCAACTCATTGCTATAGTGGGCTCAAAGAAAGCAACTATTTAGTATCCAAAAATACAAGGGCAAAGCGATTACCCAAATGAGCGGAAGGCCTTTGTGCATTTAGTATAAGTAATATGCGTGAGTGTGTAATATATTAGTAATGAGTTATATTACAAATTGTGTGTGTGTGTGTGTGTGTGTGTGTGTGTGTGTGTGTGTGTGTGTTTGGGGAGTTAATCTTGGGAAATTGGTATATATATATATATATATCATCCTGATGATTTTTACTCCCCCTTCCTCCTCATGCCCTTCTCTCTCCTTTGTTTTGCTGTTTATTTACACTTAGAATTTCTCATATTAGAGAGGCCATGTGACATTTAACCTTTTGTGCCTGATTTATCTCCCTGAATATTGTGCTGTTGAGCATATGCAATATTCTTTAGAATTCCTCTCTTTACCTCATTCCATTTACCTGTGAAGCTTCATCTAAGGTGATCTTTGTCCTATAAGGCCTTCTCCGAATACCACATGCAATTATTTCATCTTCTCAGCACCTACAGTTTCTTCTATGGAGCTGTGCCAAGTTGTGTGGGGCCTGCATGTGACCATACACACTGCTCCTGGGCAGTCAGCTCATCTAAGTCTGAGTTACAGACTGATATGCTGTGAGTGCTCAACATGCTTGCTCGATTCACGTATGCACACAAGGTCTTTCCAGGGAGATTAGGTAGGACAGTGGGCCTAGGACAGAGTAGGTATAAATGTTTTGCTGAATAAAGTACTAAATGTATTTTAGCATCTGTGACTAAAACTGATATGCATTCCCTTCATCTCTAGATATAGGAGGCTCCAGGGTTAGTCCCTGTTTCATGGTAGGTACTCTTTATTCTGATTGATGATTCTTTTTGTCAGTGATCTTTCTGGCCTTTAAGGCTAGGGAAGAAAACTATTTTACAGAGATCAGAAAGCGTACTATTTGGAAGAAAACATAGATGTTGTTAGCCATTGGATAAATGATGACACTGAGCCAAGCGAACAACCATCAGCAATGAGCAGAAAAATCAAACTCAATTGCATTCCAGTCAGCCAGACTGAACGTGGCTAACTGGCCACCATTGCTAATCTTGGCTCACTGCCTAAGCTGATGGATGTCAAACAACTTTACAAATGATCAGAACAGCAGTGATTGATACTATTCAAAGTAGGCTAACTAAAGCAAATGTGCTCAGGTGTGCATTAGCAGGAGCTCCAAGCTGGGAGGAATAAAGCAATTGTGTGCCCGTCAGCAAATACCCACCTTTTATTTTCAGTATGCCTGTCTAAGCAGTGAGAGATTGTAACTAGATGACCTGTGTCCTTGAAGTTCTAATTAATCTCTTGGATGTTTACAAAATGTCCCGCATGTCTTGGACAAAAGCTCAATTCTCAAGCCAGCCAGCCAGCCCACCCATCTGACCTTTATTTCTTAAGGCAGAAAGGGGGCTTCATGACTCAAAGAAGCAGACACAAGAGAGAGGTAATTCACTGAGAAACCTGCTACTTCTTTTATATAGTAAAAGTGTCCATGAGAGTTTAATAAAGAAAATTGTGTTCCCTCTCAGTACTGATATGATTGTTTCTAAGGTACTGCCTCTTATGCGGAATGTCAAGGGGAAATTACTTTATGTCTCTCCAGTGGTCCTTGGGAAGTGGAGAACAGGACCACGCAAATAGTTTGTAACAGCAAGATGTAAGGGTAGTGATTTCTGATTGGTAGCAGAACTGATTTATCATCCGTTTCCTGTCTGCCTTTCTATCTACTTCATGCCCACCCTACCTAAGAACAAAGCAGAGAGGAGGAAGCAGGTGCGTGTGAGGGCAGGGCACTTCACAAGCGAAATCAGGGCTGTGTTCTTCCCATTGGTCCTTAGACATAGCCTGATGCTCTCTGACCTCCTTGTTGTATTGCACTCTCTTCTCCCATCCCTCCCTCCTTCTACCGTGCTGTGACTTTGAAGATCCCTTCAAGCATTTTCTGCAACAGATAGAACCCTGACTGTGCCCACTACCACCTTATGTGTGGGGAAGATTCTCCCAAAGGGAAGCATAGGTAATTTCAGCATCTTTCACATGACTAAGAGTCCCAAGGAATGGAAGAGACATTTGCCCTCAGGGGAACCCAAGTCAGCTGACATGGAAAGAACTCTGGATTTCCACCCCTGTTCTGCAGGCTGTGTGACTCTGAAAAACACTCTAACTTCTAGTGTCTGGAACGGGGATGATAATAATGCCTACAGTATGTCCCTCATGGGGTCACCATGGGGAGCAAATGGAGTAAATAGCGTCCTTGGTTGCAGGCCCCCAGGATCCCCACTTTGCAGTTGTTAGAGGCTGACACGAGTGGGATTGTTGTATGTGAATGCACCTCGAAGCCCTAGCACGAGGTGCACATCTCATGCGCATTTAGCGATGGCCCCTATAATGACCATGATTACACACTGAACCTCCTGTACCTCCCTAGACACATGGATATCTGTAAGTTGACAATAAATAGATATCCTCTGGTATCTCACTGTCATCAATCAGTGACAGGAAATGGAAGGCAGCAGTGGCCTGGGGCCACCCTCTTGCCAGGATCTGTTACCTGGTCCTGATATAGTATGACTAGGGTTGAGGAGAGTGAGAAAGGGAGAAGATGAATGTGGGATGCCTCCGCACGACGTTTTTCCAATGGGCTGCTTTGGTTGATCTTAGAAGTGAGCCATGTTTCACTCAGTCTGGATGTACTGATACTTTACTGAGCATGAATTCTGGATCCCAAAAAGCAGTGAGCAGAGGTGCTTGTCTAAACAAGTAAACTTCTTTGTCGTTCTTAGGGGTGCTGCTGAGGGGGAACTGAGGTTCATGTTTACTAACATTTATTTTAGTTTATTTCATTCTCTGTTTTCTGTTCTCTTTCCTTTTAGGCTTACGATTCATGCTGAGTGCCCCATGCATTTGGAAGATTTCCCCATGGATGTGCACGCCTGCCCACTGAAGTTTGGCAGCTGTATGTATTTTCTCTGTTTCATTTGTTTGATCTTCTACCAAAAGAAATCAATCTGTCTTATTTTGCTCCCTGGGGGGTTCTCAAGCAAGGCCTATGTCTCTGGCTGCTATGGAAGTGAGTAAAGGGAATGGGGTCAAGAAGTAATAACTGGCCAGGAGGAAAAGACTTAGCTTTTAAGTTTTCTTCCTAAGCTCTTAACAGAGTTTTCTTTTTATTTTTTTTAATTTTATTTAAGGAGGAAAAAAAAAAGCAGAGAAAGGGTACAAGTTATACAGATTTACAGAAAAAAAGATAAACAGTAGGAAATCACTAGTTAATGGATTACATATTGTCATCTTAGAAATAATTGTTCAAGTCACAAAATTAAAGCTTGTAAAGTGGACATTCCATCAATGATACTGCAAACAGTTCTGTTCAATGATCCAATAAAACTCTGTGATATCATTTTCTATCTTCTACACTTAAATATACATGCAGTTATATAGTTTAGAGCACTTTCTTTTCCTCTCTTTTGTACAATGACTATTACACATTTTGGGTTTCATTGCTCCCACGGTTCTTATTACTTTTTTGGAAGAGAGTAAAACCAAATGTGACATAACAGAACAGAATCGGTCAAATCAAAAGGGTGGACATAATAGATAATGTAAAAACATAATACAAGGTGATCAACAATGGTTACCATAATGCCTCCCGCTATCTCTAATAGAATTGCCTATATCATTAGTTATAATAAAATTGAACAAAACAGTAAAGAACAAAACCGACAAAACCAAAACATTGGAGACATTGTAGGTCTTCAAAAGTAGATAAAAGTCAACGAGAATGGGCGTTATAATGAATCTCATTATCTTCACAGCTGATGCCTAAACTTTCGAACCTGATACTATCCAGCAAAACAGAATAGGGGAACATCAGTCAAAAACAAGATGGTGAGAGTAATACAGGGCTTTAAATCGAGATAATGGAAAGTCAAAGTGGGTTACTATAATCTATCCTGCTATTTTTATTTATTTTTCCTTTAATTAAAAGGATAAAAATAAAAAAGTAAATAATGGAGTGGAGATTGAGATAGAAGAGGGCATAACAGCGAAATAGCACAGATCAAAACATAACCATTTAAGCAGAATAGTGTTTCTCCACCAGATAATCCTGACCTAAAAGTAGTTACCATATTGTCTCTTTCCTTGAAATCCTTGAGTACAACTTCATATACTGTAGCATTAAATATATCAAAACAATGTAAAACCATTTAAAAGAATGACAGCATTACAGAGTATTTAGAATCGACTAACAGAAAATGAATAATGGTTTCTGTATAATCTCCTTGTCTTTAAAAGGTTTTTGCTTATACTATCGTACATAATAAAATCCAGTAAGATACAACCTATTTAGACCATTGGAGACAGAAGAACAAAAGCTTGATGAGACTTCAAAACAAGATGATACTAAGTCAGTATTACCTATTAAGATGTCATTTTCTCCAAAATAGCTGTTCCTATCATCCAATCTTCTCTGCCTCATTTCTGTTGAGCTCTTTTTCTGTCAGTAGCTGTCCGTTTGTCTTCTTCATTTTGTTCTCTGCTCCATTCATTGTGGTCTCCCCACCACTATTTCTGGATTCTTTGTATTTTTCTTTTTTTAGAATATCCTGCAATACTCTCTGTAGAGTTGAATTGGTGGTTGCAAATTCCCCCAGTTCCTCTTTATCCTGGAAGCACCTTGTTTTTCCATCAATTTCCAGGGACAGTGGTGCAGGATATCTCAATTTTGGCTGGAGATTATTATCTTTCAAAGCTTGAATTATTTCCCCCCACGCTCTTCGTGATTTGATCGTTTGTGCAGAGAAATCTGCTGTAATTCTGATGGGTGCTCCCTTGTAAGTGGTCTGTTTCTTGTCTCTGACAGCTTTTAATATTCTGTTCTTGTATTGAATTTCTGGAATTTTTATTATTATATGCCTGGGTGTTGCTCTGTTTGGGTTGTAGGTAGCTGGGGTCCTGTATGCCTCATACATCTGAGTATCTTTACCTTTTGCTAAATTAGGAAAATTCTCCTGGATTATTTCTGTGAGTAGCTTTTGTAGTTCATTTGTTTGTGTCCCTACTTCTTCTTTTATGTTCTTAATCCTTAAGTTATGGATCCTCTTATCATCTTCTTGTCTTTGTATTATTGCTGTTTGTTTCTTTGTTATTTTTAAGAAGTTTTTCATTTCATTCTCCCATATTACAAATCTGCCCTCCAGTTCAGATAGTCTGTCCATAGTTTCTTTCAAGCTGTTATGCCAGTCTTCGATAGACTTCTTAGTTTCTTGGTAGTCCCTTTGAACCTGCTTCACGTATTCTATGCTTTCTCTGTTTTCTCCATCAAACAATTCTCCCCTCTTTTCCTGTTCTTCCATTCCACCATCTGTTTTTTCTTGGGTGGTGCTTAGCATTTCTCTAACTATTCTGCATACTTCTAGCTTCAGGTCGTTGATAACTTCATTCCTGAACTGATCTATGAGGCTCTCTATATGGCACTTTATGTCTATTGGTGTGGTGTCCGCTATTACCTGTTTCTCAGAATTGGGGGCCGAGGAGCCTTACTTATTGTTGCCTCTTCCCATATTCTCTATTCCTTATATATGCAAGCTTATATAGGAGACCCAGCTTCTCTCCCTGTCAGCCACAGCCTGATCGAATTGCGCCGGTTAGGTGTTCCCGCCCACCGCAGCACAAAAGGGAGTTATGGACCAGGCAGCCTATGCAGGGCCTGCCCCTCCCGGCCACCATCAGGCTCTGGGATCTGGGTTGGGCTAGCCTACTGGGTCCGCCAGCAGCATCACGTAGGCTAGGCACTTTTCATCAGTCCTGCCTGAGAGGGGGATGTGTGGCTGGAGTCACCACCGCGCCCTGCTCCCGCAAGACTGCCCGGGCCCAGAATGTCCTCCGCTGGAGTCAAACTGTGGTAGAGTGTCAGTTTCTCTCACTCACCTCACCACAAGTCAGTGCATGCCTCCCTGCCCGTCCTGTTTTCGACTCCGTTCCCAGATTCCCGTTCTCAGAGCTTCCGCGCGTCTCTCTCCTTGCCGAGCTGACGTAGAGGCAGCCGCCGCGTGGCGGGAAACCCAAATCACGGCTTCCAATGGCGCAGGCTCCAGCCTCCACACTGAGGCTTTTCTGTTCCTGTTTTAGCACCAGGACTGCATTCCAAGTTGGTTTCTCTCAGCCCAGTTCATTCCTGAGTCAGCAGAGCGTATCTCCACCTGCTTATGTCTTCTTACTCCACACCCTTCCTGACTTCTGAGCCGAGCCTTTCAGAGAGCCTCCGTAGTAGCTGTTATCTGTCCGCCATGTTCTCCCGGAAGTAGGGCTTCAATCACCATACCCAACTTGGAGAGCAGAGTTTTCTTTTTAAACAGTAAATCTTATCTCACCATTTCAAAATAATTCCTGTGTCATTAAAGTATCAACATCTGTTTGCTAATTTGCCCAGAGGACAGGGCAGGCTAGAACTGACGCACAGAACAGTAGTAGTTTCTGAAATATAAGGTCACACAAAGAGATTATATTTATGCATATTTTAAAATGTCCATTCCTCTTGTACCTGTATATACTTCTGTCTTATTCTCAACAGTAAATAATACAGAGGAAGCCACCAAAGAGTTGCTCACTTTTTAGAATATTGCCTTTCCCACTAGCTATACATTATACAGAGGAGACAGTAAATAAATGGTCTGTTTTCAAGTGAATTAGAAAACTCAAAATTGCAGTATCATTGTTGGAATGTCCACTTTACAAGCTTTAATTTTGTGACTTGAACAATTATTTCTAAGATGACAATATGTAATCCATTAACTAGTGATTTCCTACTGTTTATTTTTTTCTGTAAATCTGTATAACTTGTACCCTTTCTCTGCTTTTTTTTTCTCCTTAAATAAAATTTTTAAAAATTGAAAGTAATTTAAGTGTTCTGGAACTAAGAATTTCATAGTAAGTATTGTATCAGGTCATCAGACTAATATGCCAAAATATGTGTGATCCTGTCTATATTAGATTTACCTCTGCAATTTGAAATAGAGCATTTGAAAAACTGCAATAATTATACATGGCCTATTTTTCATTCATTCATTTGCCAAATGTTTACAGATTGTCTCCTATGTGCCAGTCTCTATTTTAGGTGTGGGAATGCATTCATAAATAAAACAAAATCCTCTGGCCATGTGGAGCTTTTATTAGAAATTGGAGTAATAGTGAAAGATCAAGTAAATAAAGAATAAAAAGGAAAGTGTGAAGTATGTTGTGAAGTGAGAAAAACCGTGGGAAAACATGCAAGTACTGTGGAATGAGACGAGTCAGTCACACCCAGGTGGGATACGGTTATCAGTGAAACTGCAATGACTGCTCAGGGACCCCACTTTACTGGAAAACACAGTAGGCATGGGGGGACGAGGAAGGCCACAGATAAGAGCTGGAGAGGAGGCAGAAGTTCTACCGCTCCATATTGTCGGGGGGCGCTTATGGTAACAACACTTTGCTTTGTATTTCAAAAGAGTTAAAAGTTCCCCAAATGAAGAAATTATAAATGTCTGAAAGGATGGATATTCTAGTTACTCTGGTTTGATCATCACACTGCTGCAGATGAATATGTGCAATTGGCATACATCGGTTAAATTTTAGCAGAATGCAGGCATGGAGGCACACCTACAATCAGGTGGGAGGATCACAAGTTCAAACCCAGACTGGGCAACACAGTGGCTTAGGCAGACTTTGGCTCAAAATTTAAAAATACCAAGGGCTGGGGATGTATCTCATTTGCAAAGGTTCAATCCCCAGTACTAGAAAGAAAAAAAAAATTCAAAAAATGACAGTTTTAAATAAACTTTTGTAAAGTAAAGGGGTTAATGATACAGCCATCTAAGGAGTTAGTGTCTCAGGGAATAGAAATAACTCAGAGAAAAGATGGTAAAGTTTTAAAAAATATTACACTTATTCAATAAATATTGGAGAAGCCATTGCCTAGGGTAGTAAAGAGAAACACTGGGAAAGGATGAGATTAACAATTAAAGCAGGGTCCAGAGTAGCTGGAATCTTTCAGGATACTACAGGAGTTTGGTTTAGATGCTAAAGAGAAAGGGGCAGAGACTGGGCTATTTTGGATAAAGAATGGCATTATCTGGTTTAAAAACTCACCACTAGGATTTAAGAGTCTTGTGAGGAGGGAGATGGTAGGAGTGGAGTCTGGTGAGGTGGTGACTACAGTATTCCACATGAGACGTGTGATGGAGAGGTGACGAGGGCTAGGGGAATAGTTCAAGCAGTGGTTGACAGTGGCTCAGCTCCCAGTGACAGTGATACAGGTGGTAAGAAGTGGCCTGGTTCTGTCCCCCAATGGAGAAGACGTACAGCACTGTACCTAAGAGAACTCGGTGGTGGCACACATATTTTTGTCTGAATGGATTTGCTATCAAAAGAGATGAGTATTGCTTCCATTTCAGGTAGCACAAAGTTGTTTGCTGTTGGCTCCTGCTCCCATCATAAACGACGAGGAGCCCTAGAAGTGTAGAGTTCTACACTGGGATTCTACACTAAGGTTCTACAATAAGGGTTAAAGAGACTCAAGATCTGAAAAGCGGGAGGAGCTCTAAAGTAACCTGTGATCCGTAGCATCTTCATTCTCAGCAAGTCACTAGTTCTGGGCCAGGTTTGCAGCTTGTGTGTAAGTTTGACTCCATGACTAGAGTGTGAGATCAAAAACCAATATGAAAAGTACATTCAAACACCAGGTTGTATAATATCAAAGGAACAATGCTGATTCTAAAGTTCACATGTAAATATTAAAGTGTCTTTCTGGGTATGGTGGCACAGACCTGTAATCCCAGTACTTGGGAGGCTGAGGCAAGAGGATCACTGTGAGTTCCAGGCCAGCCTGGCCTACAAAGTCAGTTTAAGGCCAGCGTGAACTGCGTAGAGCAACCCTGTCTCAACAGAAAGAAAAATACCAAGAATAGTTAAGACAATCATGAAGAAACTTAACGCTGGAGGATTTTCTACGAAATCTGATTCACTACTATTTGTCTGCATCTCTTTTATTAATTGTCTTATGTGTTTTATATGTTTTTGGCCTGTTAATCTGGCTGCTAATCTGTATGAATGATAAATAACTTTATAAGAATTTATAAGATAAATGAATCTGATGTTGGCAAAAGTGATAGAGGAAAGAGAAAAGAATTCAGATGTGTTATGTGTATGTACCAATTCTCCACAATGAATGTAATCATTATGTACCGCAAAAGTAGATAATAAAAAGAAAGTTTTTTACAAGTAAGAGAAATAAAGATACAGTAATTTAGATAGGGTACTGTTGATGGGACAAAGTAAAAATGACAGGGAGAAAGGAGGGAGGGAGGGAAAAAGGAAGGGAGGGAGGGACATCTTGATGCATGCACATCATATCCAAAAAAAAAAATCCCATATGGACTCTAGAGCTACATGTGAAAAGGTTAGAGCAGAGCTCTCAGAATAAGACATTAAAAAGCAGCTTCAGAATCTTGAAAGAGGTAGACTGTGTTGAAATGGAACGTAGAAAAGAACTAGCTAGAAAAATGAAAGAGAAAATTTAGAATACTTTAAAATTAAGGGATTTCCCTTATTCAGAGAAAAGGCGAGCTGCAACGAGGGAGAAAATATTCATATTGCTTCAACAGAAAAATTGCCAAAGTCTTGAAGAGTGTCTTAGTTACTTTTCTTGTTGTTGAGACAAAATACCTGCCACCCTCCAAGTAAGGGAGGAAAGGTTAATTCAGCTCGCAATTTGTCGAGGTTTCAGTTCATAGTCAGCTGGTTTTAAGGCAGGGTGGTGTGGCGGAGGAGCAGCAGTGCCTGGTGGCCAGAAGGCAGCAAGGCAGTGCCAAGGGCAGAAGCCCTCTCACTGTCCTTCATATTCTTTCGGGGCTGCATGCTCTGAGGGCACGGCACGCAGCACTCGCGCCCAGCTAGGCCCTTCCAGTTATCCACACCCAGACTGTGCAAACCAATCAGTGGACTGGTTCAGTGGTCACACGCCCCTAAGCCTGACATCACACACTCTAGATGCAGCCACCTCTGGAAAAGCCCCACCGCTGACTGCATGAGGCATTGAGGGCACATCTAGACACAACGCACAATGAACTGGTAACCTTGTAAAATAGAGCTCCCCAATTTCTCTCTATTTTGTCTCTCTCTCTCTCTCTTTCTCTCTCTCTCTCTCTCTCTCTCTCTCTCTCTCTCTCTCTCTCTCTCTCTCCAGTTACTTCAGTACAGAAATATAAAGTAAAATACAAACCATAACACTACAACTAAAATAACCAAAATTTTAAAAACAAAATGTACCACAAATTGTTGAGCTTATAGAATGTGCCTGTGTTCTCCTGACCTACTAACAAGCCTGTAAATTGGTATAAAGGTTATGAGCCTGTTTGGTCTTTAATAGTGCTGCATATACACATAGCAGATATCTTTGCATCTCTAGTCCTGAGTATATTTCCAAACGTAAGCCAGGGTTTGTCTTTACTAAAGGGCATATAAATTTTGTCTGCAGCAGAGTTAACTGTAATAGAGCCCACAATGAAAAGTACCCTAACATCCATCAGAAAGGGTTAAAAATCTCCGATGTGGGCACAAAATAAGTACCATAGAACTGTGACAGTTATATAGCACTCAACAACACAAGTTATGTAATAAAGTGTTGAGCAAAAAAGTCACATACATGCATACATAGTGAGTGTGAGTTTTTGTTATATATGAAAACAGACAAAACTGATCTGTGGTGTTGGAAGTCTTTAATCATTTATCTATCATTGCTGTTGGTAATATTCCCAAATTCCTGATACATTGAACTACACAATTCATAAACAAGGAGTTAGAATTACGAGAAATTTCATTTTTTTATTCATAAGGTAAGTTTCTTTTACTGTTAGTGTATGTTTGTGATACATAATGATGACATCATTTTGAGGAACTGGAAGGGACACACTACATCTTGATCCGTTTTACTCCCCTTTTTCCTTGTCTCATCTCTCTTCTGCAGATACCTTTCCCATATTTACAAAACTGACCCCTCTTTTTCCTACCATCTCCCTTTTATTTTGTTATTTAAATTATTTATATTTTGGATTTCTATTATTTAGAGAAACCACATAATATCTAATCTTCTGTATCTGATTAACTTCACTTAGAATTACGGTCTCAAGGTGCATCCCTTTTCCTACAAAGGTTTCAAAGTTTTCCTCTCTATGGCTGAGGGAGACTCTGCTGTGTACATATGCCATATTTCCTCATCCATTCATCTGTGGATGGGCATTTAGTTCACTTTCATAATTTATCTATTGTATCTTGTGCTTCTATAAACGTGGATATTTGTCTAACACTAATTTGATGTTTTTAAAATTTTGGGGAAGATTTCCAGAAGAGAAATAACTGTAGCAAATAGAATTTCTAGCTTTAGTTTTTTGAGGATTCTCCATCTTCATTTCCATGGTGGTTGTACTAGTTTACATTCCCAACAGTGAGACAGAAAACGTCCTTTTAATTCCCAACAATATTGCCAGCATCTGTTCTTTTTTAAGTCCTTGATACAGCCATGCTTACTAGAGTAGGATAGAATTTCAGCATTGTCTAGTTTTACACTCCTCTAATGGCCAAAGATTCTGAACATTTTTGATGTACATAATTTACATCTGTTCTTTTTTTTGAGATAATCCTTTTACTTGTCCATTGTTTGATTATTTTATTTTGGGGATCTAATTTTGAGATTTAAAAATGTATGCTAGGTATTAGTCTTCTGCCTGAGGAGTAGCCAACAAAAATTCTCTTCCCATTCTGGACTGTCTCTTCACTCTTTTGTTTATTTCCCTTGCTGTACAGAAGCTTTGCAATTTGATATAATCCCATGTGTTAATTCTTGGTGTTATTTCTTGTGCAGTTTACATTCTTTTCAGAAAGTCCTTATGCCTATGTCTTCGGTTTTTTCCTATTTTTATCTTTCAGCAGATTCAGTGTTAAGCATTAGTCATACCACACTTCCAATATGTTTAGTGGACTTTAATCATTATTAATAAGTTTAGAAGTATTTTTAGAAGACTTGTAGTCTATAGAGGATAATTAGACACTGGAAAATGTCAGTAGATTTTATTGTACAGTACTTGAATAATAATATTGGAACTCCTTGCAAGTTAAATTTGATAGACTCACACATTACAATTACCAGCTTAAGGATTTATTTTATTCTGCAAACCTATTACTTATTGGATTTGCAAGCAGCAATATATATATATATATATATATATATATATAGTGTATATGGATAATTACATAGCATACCATAAAAATAGGTTTATTTATATTTAGGTCTGAAGGAAGATTTGCCAATCGTGGCATATAGAACCCCCAGCATACACTGATATTAAGCAAAATCAATCTAGGACATTGTGCACTTAGATCCTGTGTACTCTTACCTTGATACATGCAAATTTCACAATTTTAAACCCAATGTTTCAGTACTTTCAGCTCAAGTTTTGACCTGACATGAATAGATTCCTTCAAATTTATGTCTTTACATCTATTGGTAATTCTTGCATGCATTAAAAAGTATGTTAATTCAGCTGGGGGAGAACATGGCAGATAGATAACAGCAGCTATGGAGGCTCTCTGAGATAGCCAGCTTAGAATCCAGGAATGGTGAGGAGTCCTTAGCAAGGGGAGATATACCCTGCCGACTCAGGAATGAACTAAGTGGAGAGAAGTCAACTGGAAATGCAATCCTGGTGCTATGACTGGAACAAATAAAATCTCAGTGCTGAAGCTGGAACCCGTGTCTCTAGAAACTGCAGCTTGACTTTCTTGCCGCCCCTGTTGCACCTGAATCGACACAGTTGGGATAGGGATGCAAAAGCTCTGAGAGCGGGAATCAGTGAACGAAATTGAGAGCAGGACTGGCAGGGAGCCCTGCTTCGACCTGTGGTGAGTGAGAGGAACGGGCACCCCTCCACAGATAAGGAGGCTCCAACAGAGGACATTCTGGGACCTGGCAGACTAGCCAGAACAGGACATTGCAGTGACTTGAGTTGCATATTCCCCTCTCAAGTGGGATTGGTGGGGAGCACCTGACCTGGGTGACGCCGCCAACTAAGATACAGTAGGCTATTCCAAACCAGGTCCCTTTTCCTGGCAGTGCACCATACCAGTGAAGCCTTCAGCAGGTTGACCTGGAGGGGCAGGCCCAGTAGAGGTGCCCAGGTCTGTGTCTCCCTAGTACACTGCAGTGGGTGGGAACACCTAAGCCGGCGCAATTCAAACAAACTGTAACTGACAAAGAAAGAAACTGGGCCTCCTATATATGCCTGTATGGAAGGAACAAAAAGTATGGGAAGAGGGAGCAACAAGAAAGGGTCCTTGGTCCCCAATCCTGAGAACACTGATCCAGGAAAAGTAAATGCAAAGGAGAATGAGGACAGAAAACATGCAATATTGGACACGGCACCAATAGACATAAAGCGTTATCTCTGGAGCTTCATAGACGAGTTCAAAAGTGAAGTATTTAATGAAGTAAAGCAAGATATAAGTATAATAGAGAAATACTAAGCACCACCCAAGAAAAAACAGATTGTGGAATGGAAGAACAGAGAAAAAGGGGAGAATTGTTTGATGGAGAAAATAGACAAAACAGAATACATGAAGCAGGTTCAAAGATATTACCAGGAAACTAAAAACTCTATTGAAAGCTGGCATAACAGCTTGAAAGAAACTAAGGATAGATTATCTGAACTGGAGGACAGATTTGTAATATGGGAGCATGAAATGAAAAACTTCTTAAAAATAACAAGGAAACAAAAAGCAATAATACAAAGGCTTGAAGATGATAAGAGGATCTATAACTTAAGAATTAAGAACATAAAAGATGAAGTAGGGACAAAAATAGATGAACTACAAAGGCTATTTACAGAAATAATCGAGGAGAATTTTCCTAATTTAGTAAAAGGTAAAGATACTGAGATGTACGAGGTATACAGGACCCCAGCCACCTACAACCCAAACAACTACACCCAGGCATATAATAATAATAAAAATTCCAGAAATCCAATATAAGAACAGAATATTAAAAGCTGTCAGAGACAAGAAACAGATCACTTACAAGGGAATACCCATCAGAATTACAGCAGGCTTCTCAGCACAAACCATCAAATCACGAAGAGTGTGGGGTGAAATAAAGCTTTGAAAGATAATAACCTCCAGCCAAGATTGATATATCCTGCAAAACTGTCCCTAGAAATTAATGGAGAAACAAGGTGCTTCCAGGATAAAGAGAAACTAGGGGAATATGCAAGCACATATTCAACTCTACAGAGAATACTGCAGGACATTCTGAAAAAGAAAAATAATAAGATTTCAAAAACAGTAACAGAGAGGCCACAATGAATGGAGCAGAAAGCAAAATGAAGAGGACAAACTGACAACTAATAACAGAAAAAGAGCTCAACAGAAATGAGGCAGAGAAGGTTGGATATAATTTCTAATATAGATGGCCTAGATACACTAACTTAAGGGGAAAAATAGAGAATAGCAGGAGGAATGGATCAAGAGATAGGGTCCACCGAGAGGCTCTTTATAGGAAATATAATTAGCCTGAAGAAGGTTATATGGACCAAAATCAAACATGAGAAAATGGAACTCGATGTGATAGGGAACCAGAGAGTAATAGGGGTAACTAGACCAGTATAAATGGATAGGTTTAACAGACAGGCTTTAAGAAATGAAAAAATATAACTAGAAATCCAGGCCAGGAGTGAGAAAGTTCAGAAACACTTAAATAACAAGTTACCCCCACAAATACAAAACCGTGAGTGTTGGGGAGACCCAAAAAAACACAGTTCATTCTGGGACAGTAAAAGGGAGGAATAGTCCTCAAAAAAAAAAAAAAAAAGAAAAGAAAAGAAAAGAAAACAGCAGAAGCTTTAGCTAATAGTGTATCAGGAATTAAAACCCCTGTTGCTTGCAACACTCTGCTTGGTTGGAACTCATTCTGTCCTACCTTGTATACAAGCATTTGATCTGAGGGCACAGACAGCTGTCCATAGCATAGGGGACATCTTTAATTCCCTATTAACTCAATCAGGGTCCCTGTATGACTTATACTGTTATATCATGACTTATACTGTTATATCATGACTTATCTTATTTAAATATGACTTGTTTGATTGCTGCTTATTATTGACAAATTTTATTCAAAACCTGTAAGGTTGATGGCAACAAGTTGAGGAGTACAGACAACTATACTGAAAATAACAATGATTCACTATGATATCCATTCTGATTTGATTACTACCTGTTTTGTAGCTCTATACTACCTATAAAGTTGTATTTCTGTTAATTCTGTTATGTACTGATATGCTCAATTATACTTTATCTGATGATATAGCCAATTCTGTTGATGATAACAAGAAACAGCACAGTGACCAGGATAGAACTCCTTATACAGCAGATTTATATGTCTTTTTAGTCTTATATGTCTATAGGAAAAAGTTTAGCTCTGTCCTGCTTTGTTCTATTTCTCCCTCTAACATAGAAAGGATAGAAATACATGTTAAGACTCAAGCTTACGTAAAACCTACAAACAGTTTATGAGAACTGATCTGATGACACATGATGAAATGAACAAAAACTTTGAAAGAAAGACAGTGGCACTGCAGTACCCAATCCTGATTCCAGAGTGTTATGATGTGAAATCCAGCAATATTATTAATTTTTGTTCAGAAGTATTTTAATCTAATATGCTCTGTTAGGTCTCAATATAAATGAAGATATGGACAAATGCGTACATGTCTAAGTGTATAGGATTGATAGCCATAATACTTAGTTTTTGTTGGATAGTTGAACATAACTGTTTGCAGTCTCCCTGGTAGAAATCCCATTTATATGCTCCACTTGTGTACCTTGAACAACTATTTATAGGGGGACAATATGTATACATCAGCAAGTGAATTATTACTATTTCTTTTCTTTGAAAGTATGTACTATTTCTGCCCGTTTTCTATCTTGTCTTTCTTTAAATAAAAAAATACAAAAAAGTTTGTTAATTTCTAAACTCCTTAAGATTTTATATATATATATATATATATATATATATATATATATATATATAATATAAAAATTGTTCAGAAAATATGAAAAGTGTCCAGAAAGAGTCTGGACTGGATATTTCATTTATAGATGGTATCAAAGCTGTAAGGTTGAGTAAGATCACCATGGAAATGATTATATTCAGAGAAGAGATCAGGTACTGTTTCTCAGTCGTGGTAACATAGAGAAGCTAGGGAAAAGTGACTCAATAAATCTAACGGATAGCACCCAATGGTACACAATCCCAGGAGCTGAGAAAAATATGTCAAGAAGTGATTTAAATGTGTACATCTGTATTTGGATAATTAAAATTAACCTTGAAAATTGTTTTAGAGGAAGCAATTCTGTAATGACAGAGTAGGGACTTCCAAAAATCTACTCTGTATAAAAGCAAAGAGATGATTTTTGAAAACTGTCAGAATTAACTTTGTCCAAACCCTGGAAATCAACCAAAACCTCTTAGTGACATGAGGAGTGTCATTCAACAAAAGGGGTGGATGCTGGCTCAGTGAGATGAAACGGACTTATTCCCATCCTCTTCTTCTCCACTCTGTAGATGCTGTTTTGTAATGACTAAAGGGCTGGCCCAGCAGAAAGGTTATATACACTTAATCACAGGGCTCTCAAATATGCCAAGCAGAATTGATGACAGTTCAGCAACAATACCTAGAAATTTCAGCATTTGGCTTTTCATAATGTATGACAACTATGTTGGAAGAGCACCACAGAAATAGAGGAAATGCAATTAGCCAACTAGACCTAAGGACTTTTGTAAAGCACTCCACCCAACAACGCTAGAATGTACATCATTCTTAAGTACACAGGAAACATTTTCCGTGCTAGACCACGTGTTAGCCTCAACTGCCCTCTGACCTCTAAAACCTTACTATGTGATGCCATAATTCTTGTTAATGAGTGAGTGAATCAGCTAATCAAGTAAACAATCAGTCTCTCACAGTGTGAATTCAATGATAAGCTTTCTTAGTGGTGCTACTGTGGATGGATTTTTTTTACCTCCAGTTTTCCTGACATCTGTCACACAACAAGGCTCAGGTAACAAAAGAAAATATTTGGTAAGCAACTAAAGGCAAAGTGTATTAATCACTTGCCCACTGCTGGACACAATAACTGACACCCTAATTTAAATAAGGAGAGTTGTCTTTTGGCCCACAGTTGGGGGGGATTCAGCCAAGGGTTGGATGGATCCAAGGCAGAAATGTCAGGGTGGAGGGCATTGCAGAGGAGAGGCTGCTCGCCCCATGGCAGCAAGAAGTAGAGAAAGAAGTGTTGGGGGGAGCAGGAAGAAAGAGCACTCCCTTTCTGCTCCCAGTGACTTCCCCCAGCCGTCCTCCTCTTCAAGGCAAGCGAGCTACAGAGCTGCCATCACCCAATCGCCTTTCAAATACTAGGGACATCTGCGAGAGGCAAGGAGATACTTACATCATTATAAACAATAGAAAATATAGTGAGGGAACCATTCCAGGCGTATAAAGTTTTTAATTGTCTCATAGATATCCTTTCCAGGAAAGTAGAGTAATTAGAGGAGAAGATGCCAGTCCTAGTGGAGGAAAGCTGAGGTGCAAAGGAGCATGGAGGAAGGAGAGGAAAAAAGGGAAGGTAAAAAGCAAAGGATTCTGCTCCCCAGCGAGTGAGTGAATTCCATCATCACTCACGTGCTTGGGCAAGGTAGAACCTTAGCGTCATCTGGGACACTTCAAGTTCTTTCTTTTCATTTTTGGCCATCATGAAAAGCTACCACTTACACTTGCCTAATTCTGAAATCTCCTGTTTCATGCAGTTCAAGCCACTGCCTAGTATTAAGTAGGAAGCCCTAGAAGTCACTCAGCCTGGTATTGGGTGGCCTTGTGGATGCTGGCTTGGCTTCAGCTGCACCCTGCCCTACAGTCATTAATGCTGCAGTGAAAGTGATCTTTCTCAGGCACTCCTCTAGGGCTCCGCAGCGCACTCTAGCTGTTCTGCTCTATCTCCTGCAACAGATTGTGCACACTCCGCTGAGGCCCTGTGGTGTCTTACTACCATTTGTTTGCCAGTACAATGGCTGGTTTGATGGCAACATTCAATCAAGTATCTTTCAATTTGTTTTCTTCGCTTTATTGTATGGAGGCAGAGTGGGAGAACCCAGGGTCTTCAATGTGCTATGCACATCCTCTCTCATGGAGCAACACCCAAGCCCTTGGTCTGCTTTTGAAAAATTTACTTCTCTTTCTTACTTCTCTTCCTTCATTAGTGATTTTTCTGCTTTGATTTCCATATTAGAGAGAGAGTATTTTTCTACAGATTCTCTGTTCACATATATTATTTTTCAAGGATATTAAACATTCTTTGGCATAAAACAACTTGCCATCTAGGCCTAGTAAAATTCTAAGGCACCTTTATTTGCACAGTGTATTTATTGTCACACCCGCACAGAATCTCCTAAGATTCTGAGGGCTAGCATTCAGGGATGTCTGTTGAGGGTACTCAGTTTAACTTCAGAAATCCTACCCAAAACTTTTTTTTATTTCTTAGTGGTAAAGAAAAGCTTCATTTGTGTACCCTTTACCCAAAAAACTTAGTCTACTTTTTTTGTTTAACATTGTCAAAACTCTTGGGTAGATTAGGTGGAATACTGCCTTTCCCTTTAAATGGGGAATGTTACAAGCACTCCGTAGCAAAGCTAGGAAAGAGTATCTAGGTGGTTCTGTGTGCAAGGAGTAAGGAACCCCAAGCATATCTATTAAGGATTGAATGCATGGGGTGCACTTTGAGGACAAGTATCTTGTGAAATCATATTTCACTGATAGCATGGTGACATCCTTCACATGCTATCAAAATAAATTAGAGATAGTGCATGAGAAGATTCCTGAGAAGGGTTGTCTTTCTCCTTAGTGATAATAGTTTAAAGAGTTATATTTCCAGCTGGAAGTCCAAGCTAAACCATAGCCGGAGAGGATGCTTGTTTCCAAGAATGAATCACAAGATTCCGTAGCCATCTGTGAGAGGAAGTCTCTTGGTCAGAGGTTGTAAATTGGAGCTGTTGATGCAATATGCTCAGCATATACACTGTTAATCACTTCTTGAATTATCTGCCAAGATCTGAAATTTTGGACATGTCACATAAGACTCCAGATTTGTTTATTATTTTATGAAATCAGAAGATCTGACAACACCAATTTCAAATTTTCCATGACCACAATTAGCTGAGGCTGATTAGTGGCTGTCCCCTGTACACTAGCACACACTCGCCTGTTTCTCACAAGCTCTGCCATTTACTTTTGTCCATGAGACAAGAGCCCCAATATCATTTGCCATTAATCAGTTCATCTGCACTCCTATCTTACTTACAATTCTGGGCTTCCAGTACAATGAAACAGAATGTATGTGAAATAGTTCTGAGAGTTGTAGCAATCATTTAGAAGAAAAACTAAAAACCAGAAATGGTCTTATTTTCTAACAGACGGAAGAGTTTGCATTTCCTTATAGAAATGAAAAATGTTTTGATGTTTTTAATCTGCGTGCAAAGTGTGCTTTTGTTGAAAAACAACACTTCAGATACCAAAAGTATACAAGCATCATAGAAACCAAAACTAGTATTCATTAGTCTCCCCTATCTGTTAGGAATATGTTCCAAGACTTTGGGGGGTTTGCTGAATCTGTGGATATTACCAAACTGTGTATATACAATGTTTTTTCCTGTGCATTTACATCTCTGATAACATTTATTAATTAGGGACAATAACAAATTAACAATAACTAAAAATAAAATAGAACAGTTCTTACAACATACTGCGTAAGAGTTATGTAAATAGGATCGCTCACTCTGACTCACTCCCAAAGTCTCTTCTTGTCCTGTACTTACTCTTTTTGCAATGATGTGAACTGCCCATGTAGTGAGATGATGTAAGGACACAGGATGTTAAGATGTAAGGATGTGAAGGATGCAGGCATTATAACATAGTGTTTGGTACCATGTGATGCTTATTAGAACAGAAGCAGCACACTATGACATTTCAGCTGACAACTGAGATGACCACTAAGTGACTAATTGCGCAAGTAGTGTATGCAGCATGGATACACTGGACAACGGGATAATTACCATCCCAACCAGGAAGGATAGCAGCAGCATGATTTGCCATTATGTTACTCAGAATGGCATGCAGTTTAAAACTTATAATTGCATTTTTCTGAAATTTACCATCAATATTTTGGGACCACACTGAGCAAAAGCACAGGTAAGAGGCAACTATTGCATAGACAAGGCCATAGACAAGGTGTACAGTCAGAATCCTAAATAAAGCAGACTGAAAGTTCAATGGGTTTAGTGTCTGAATGTATATATTAAGTGTTGCTGCTGAAAAAATGCAATACACTTTCAGTCATATACTTTCCCAGGCATCAAAAGACTTTATAGAGGCCAATTTATAAATGATCTATCAATTACATCATAAATGATATGTCAAAGAAGAATTTTTTAATGTTGAAGATATGACTGAGACCATATGGCAGATTATGTACAAAAGTTAATTTTTTGTGAAATTTTCTTTTACATCTTATAAAAACACAGAATAAACTACATAGGGTTACATATTTCCTTCATGATGTTAAGGAGAATTCTGATATGAATGAAAAATTTGGGGAGGGAGGAGGAGACTGTTGCCCATTATAAGCAAATCAAGAATTGTCTTTCTTAGCTGTATTGGAAAAAAAAAAGCCCTGAATTGTATAATGGAAGTGCATCACTATGGGTATGCTGGTATTATAAAGCACTGATGTTCGATTTATGAGATGTGTTCCTAATGTCACACTTATTATAAAATGTACACACAGCATTACAGAATTTTTAAGAACCAATATTTCACATGCATTCACTGGCAGATTCACCAGGAAGTATTAGCTTTGGGCAAGATGTTTAAAGAGAGCACACTATGGGCATAGCAGTTGGCACCATGAGCTGGAGACGCTCTTACTGATGTGAACTACAAACAGCTCAAACCTTGGAGGACAGAGATGAGCAGTGTGGTGGTTTTGCTTCCCCTTATAGCTCCAGATGCTCACATTAGAGCAGGTTACTCTTTTCAAATATGAAAGCCACTGCACAAAGTAGCAATTGTGATCAGCTTACTCCTCTGAGAGACTGACATTGGAATTCCAAATATAAGATCTCATACTAACAGCCTGTTGCAAAAGAAAAGTTGTCAAGTTTTTGGCTCACACATCAGAATGATAATAAGCAAGTTGTGAAAGAAAATGATGATCATTAATTATTGCTGTCAGTAATTTGGGTTTTTCATTCTTTAATTTAAAATACCACTAGTCTGAGTTTTTTTTTCTTTATCTCATGTGCTCACCCCATAATTAATTAAAGAAAATTTTATTACTTTCCTCGCATTTTACTCTCCTTGCGACTAGCCTCATTCACTCCTGTGAGGTAGTATCTGGCCCCTGGAGGCATTTGCATGTGTGCCCTCTTCATGAGGTTACGTGTGGTCATTCTTCCCCAACCCTACATTGAACTTTTAAGAGAAGGAAAGGTTATTGGCAGTGAGACACTGGAGGGAGAGACTACTTTGAGTTCATTTTTGTGTTTGTGATATATAAAATAGTAGTCATTAAATGGGTATTAGCAGAGTGGATGGATTTCTATTCCACATACAAGATATACTCGGATCTTCTAGGGGCAGGAAGCTATATTTAAATCTCATGTCAGTTGAGTGTTACGGGCCATCATTTTCCTTTCTCTTCAGTTTGTCTTTCTTGACCTTTCTCTGTCTTAGATGCCTACACAACTGCCGAAGTGGTTTATTCTTGGACTCTTGGGAAGAACAAGTCTGTGGAGGTTGCGCAGGATGGATCTCGCCTGAATCAGTATGACCTGTTGGGCCATGTTGTCGGTACAGAGATCATCCGGTCTAGTACAGGTATTTATTTATTTTATTCAACAAATGTTTGCAGAAACTATACCACATGCACTCAGTATTCTAAGTGCTTTGAAACAATGATGTAGTGCAGGTTCTGCTCTAATGAGGAAACAGACATACAGATGTTCAAAGATTTCCCCGTAACACAATTATGTAATGGCAGAGCCAAGATTCGACGCAGGCAGATTGACTTAGGTCTCTCTTAAGCACAATGCCTGCTGCTTCTTGGGGAATTGGACAGAAGTTCAAAGTTGTTATGGTAGAAAAGAAAACAGGGAGGGAAGACGTGGTGGTGGGAGTGAAGAGATTTGAACCTAAATATTTCATAAAGGCATTTGCTTAACTCAGCCATGTGGAGGCAGCATATTAATAATCCCATCTGAGTTCACCACACAGCTGTGTGTTAGCCATGCCATTGTTTTCTCAAATGGATCACCCATTCAGACAAATATATCGCTTGGTAAAACCTGCCAGGTCTTCCCAATAGCTAATTCCTAAATACAAACAAATGGAACTGGATTTGCCTTTCATGGCCTTAAAACTTGTCAATTTGTAAACCGAGTAGTTCTAGAAGCCTAAAGAAGGTGAAGTTTAGAGTATTTGGCATAATGGGATCTATTTTGGGGCACGTGCTGCATAGCCAGTTTGTTGTGTGAAGATGGGAGCTTCCAGCATTAGTTTTCTCTGAGGATCCACAGTTATACACGAAGCAGGGTACTCGTGTGCTTTAGTTTCATTACCTGGACATACACTGTTATCTCAAGATGTTACGGCATGTAATCTTGTCTGTCCCGTTCTGTGTACACCCTAGGACCAGGGTTGAGTACCTGAAGATGGTAACATCTAAAGTGGATTTGAAGGACAAAAAGGATTTAGAAATCCTCATCCCTCCCCTGTACTATCCATCTAAAATCAACTTCTTTTGGTACAAGGAATCGAACCCAGGACCCTGAACTTGCCAGGCAGGCACTTATGCCACTGAGCTCAATCATTGGCCCATTTTCCTCAGTTAACTCACTGTCCCATCTTAATTAAATGGGAAATACATGACATTCATGATAGGAAAATTAAGAAGACATAGATGAATTAATACTGGAAATTAAAATAGAGTCAACTTTCTGTATCTTACTAAGTGTGCAATAAAACATGATTTTTAAAATGTCATCTGCACTAAACATCTATAGGCCTTTTTCTTTGTCATTATTCCCTAAATGATACAGTATGAAAGTTATTTATATACCATTTACCTCCTATTAGATATTAGAAGCAATCTGGAGATAATGTAAAGTATAGAAGAGGATATCCATGCGTTCTATGCAAAATTATGCCATTTCATGCAAGGGACTTGAGCAGTGATGGATTTGCTATCCAGAGTTGCTGAAATTAAACCTCCAGGGATACAGAAAAACAACTGTACTCTTTAATTCCACTTTCTAGAAAATATTCCTTGAATATTTTGGTACATTAATCAACTATTGACTATTTTGATGTTTAAGAATATTCTCTTTCCATTTTATATAAACATGTTTAATATAAATGGAGCTATATCACTAACACTATTTTATATACTGCTTTTATTTAATTTTATGTCAAAACCCATTTTTGTGTCACTAAAGGATCCAAATAAAGGAACACAAAATATAGTAACAATGTGTTAACAATCAGAATTAACGCACATTCATTATTAACTGTTTTGGTTGCTTTAAATGAAAAAAAATTAAATTACCTTCCTCCAGGCCCTGAAAATACTTAGCCATATGTGTGTCATTGTCAGTGGGAAGTACAACATTTCACTGTGAAATTTAGCAAAACATCACCTTCATTTTAATGGCCTCATGCATATTAATCATCACCTATTTAGCCAATTATGTACTCCTATGTTTTGTTTTAATGCTATAAACAAAACTGTGAAGACCCTCCTCATTCATACAGCATCCTGCTCCCATGTAATTATCTGTGTAGAATGCAGACAGAATATTGAGATTGCTGTTTGAGAAGGTAGACCTAGTTTTGAAATTTTAATACATATTGACAAACTGCTGTTCTGAAAGGTTAAAGAATTCATACACCTATTATCAGTGCATGAGCTCGTCAGTTTCCTGTGACCCCGGGCAAGATGGGTATTATGGATTGAATTATGCCTCCCTAAAAACCATGTTGGATTTCTGACCCAAATACCTCAGAATGTGATCTTATTTGGAAATAGTGTCATGGCAAATATAATTAGATAAGATGGGGTCATACTGTGTAAGGTGGCCCCTAATCTAATATGACTGTTGTCTCATGAAAAGGGGGGAATTGAACGCACATACACACACATACACACACACACACCTGCTGTTACCTTAATTTCAGCTTTCTAGCCCCTAGAATTGTCAGGTAATAAGCTGGATTTGTTTTAACCTACCCGCTTTGGAGTCCTTTGTTCTCAAAGCCTGAGCAGACAAATGCAACAGGATACTCTTTTTCATTTTCTTGATAATAATCAGACTACTGTAAGGATGTGCTGATGGAATTAATTGACGAACTTTTAAGCATGCAATTCATAAAAATCTGTGCCCTGCAGACACATATTAACTCATTTAAAATTTTAGCAACACTCTTTGGTGGTTGGTATTATTATGTGAGGAAATCATGGCTTATACATAATAAATGATTTTACTCCCCAGGTTTTAATTCTGGTGGTTCTCTCCATAATTATAAATAATGAAGTTATGCTGTTATTTCTTAATTTTTCACCTTTAGACATGAAGCATAAACTCTCCACATGATGCGTGTGAGTGTGTAACTCACTTCATTTATGCCCTACTCTCCTTCTGCTCTTTCATATTCATTCTAAATTGTGATAGCTAGCTATAATAATTACCTTTATTTTTTGTCCTATCAACCTTTCATCTTCACATCCTCATCTCTTTCTTGCTTGCCATGGCTACCAGATCAAATTTTTCTTTCCCCTGTCAAAACAGATTATAATGCACATTTAGTTTTTGATATAGACAGGAAAACAACCTTCCAGAGAGATCCATGTTCTAATCCCAGAATTGGTAAATGTGTTAGATTACATGGCAAAGGGAAATTAAGGTTACAGATGAAGTCAGTCTTCCCTGTATGCCAATTTCAAAATGAAGAAATTATCCTGAACCATACAGATAAATCCAACATAATTACAAAGTGGTTTTGTAAAGGAGAATCAGGAAGACCAAAGTCAGAAAGCAAACGATTAAACATGCTTAGCTGCCAGTTTCAAAGATGGAAAATGGGGCCACGAGCCAGCAAATGCAGGCGGCCTCTTCCCCAGAACCGCCAGAAAAGAGTGCAGCTCTCCCACCCACGTATACATATAACAAAGCAACATGTTTCCTCATTAATGTGTAAAGTTCCCATGCTTATGTATCATTAATTTTTAAAATGTAAAAACCTTGATTTTAACACTGGAGTCCCATTTTAGAGTGTTGACCTTCAAAGGTATAGAAAATAAATTTGTTAATCGATAGGAAACAAATATAGTTCTATACCTATAATTAAATCTTCATTATTTTCTCTGTAGATGATTTTAAAGTTGACAACCATCAAAGAACATTTCTACAGACATGCAGAAATATGTAAATATGCTCTTTTGAGGGATTTCCTTTCTTATCTAGGGGCTAATCATCCACTGAAATTGCTCTCCGTCTCTACAGGAAGATTCTCCAGTGTCTTGCAGTGAGCACTTGCGCTGTGTTTGGCCTGGAAGAGTGACATTTTCTCAGTCATGTGTCTGTGGAGGTCGTAACTATTCGACATGCAGACTTTGATCTAACCTCCCTGCTTTCCCTCCTCTGTTCCGGAGATCTCCAGCCCCTGCAGTTGCACGGCTTCCCACTCACTGGTGCCCTCCTTTTGTTTTTCTCCTTCTGACATCTTACCTATATATTTTGGTATTTTTTGTTTACAGTTTAAAAAATTTACATTGCAACTATATTTGGAATTTGTTTTGATTTACATTATGAGGCGAGGTGTCCTACTGTACCAGTCAGTATTCACTGGTGACTAGTCTTTCGTTATTGATTTAAAGTGCTAAAGCCGGGCAAGGTGGCATGTGCCTGTAATCCCAGCACTCGGGCAGCAACAGGAGGATTGTTGTGGGTTCAAGACCAGCCTGGGCTACAAAGCGAGCTCCAAGCAAGCCTGAAGTGCATAGTGAGATCCTGTCTCAATAAATAAATAAATAAATAAATAAATAAGAAATACTACAAATCAGGCTTGATGGCATACGCCTGTAGTCTCAGCCCTCAAGAGGCTGAGGCGGGAGGATTGTTGTGAGTTCGACACTAGCCTGGCTACAAGTGAGTTCAAATTCAGCCTGAACTGCATAGTGAGATCTTATCTCAAAAAGACAAAAAGGAAAATTAAGAAAAAGATGCTACTTTATCATGCACTGAATCCTCCCATTTTCAGACACATAGGTTCATGTCTAAATGTCTTTATTCTTCTGTCTCTCTCTCTGTCTTTCTGTCTCTCTCTCTCTCTGTCTCTCTCTCTGTCTCTCTGTCTCTCTCCTTTCCTGGGCATTAAACCCAGGGCCTTTTGTTCATAGAGGCAACTGCTCCACCACTGAGCTACATCACCAGTCAACATTTATTATTTTCATTCATGTTATCTCTCTTCTATATTTGTACCACATTGTTTTGATTAATGTAGACAAATGTTTTCAAGCCAGCTTTGAAAGCAGCATGTCTATAGAATAGACATCATGTATCACTTCTATTGTGTCCTGAACATAAGATATTCTAGGAAGAGACACAAGAGGCTTTGCTGCCTGCTTTTTCTACCTTTTGATTTAGGAACCATGCCAACAGTATTGTCTCACATATATGTATTTTGTTTTCACTGTGAGTATAAATTATGAGCATTCCCTTCTGAAGCCTGACAATATTTCTCCATAAAAGGTCAGAATATGAATGGGAAACTGGGTTTCGAATGACTGGCTTTCTCTCTCAATGTTGTCAGTTCTCGGCGTAAGGCAGCTGCATGCACAGAACTCATGCACTTTGCTCCAGACTCAAATATGTGGAAATAAATGAATGGGAATCTTCAACATCTGCAGCTGTTTGTTGAAACCATTTCCAATTTTCAGCCCAGATTCAATCTTCCTTTATTGTATTGCATTAATTTCTAGGAGGACAGTTCAGAATGCATGTTCTTATTTATCCATCATTCCCCAAATTTTTTCACTTGTTGGCCTGACAGTTTTATTATTGTTGTCATTGTGTGTATAACCTCGATATGTGTAGCACAGGTTTAAAAAAAAGATAAAACAGAAAACAGGAGGGGTGGAAAGAGATCAGAGAGGTGTAAATTTAAAAAAATACAGAAGGTAAGATATACAGGAATGAACAGAGCTAGAGAAATGGAAAAATACCAAACATAGGTTTAAGAAAATATATTCACTTGCTTTGTAAAATGAGTTAATTTGCTAAGCTATTTTAAAACTCCTCTTGTGTGTTTCACAACCTTTGAAACTAGTTAGGCTGAGAATGTGTTTTCAATTGTAACCTCAAATATTTCACACTTAATACAGATGGAGCTTAACTGGCTGGAGCTGGAGTGCACAGGCAGAAGGGAAAACCCCCAAACCACTTCAAGGGTCAGGCTTCATAATATGAGAGACAGAGAGAAGCCACAAGAGGGCCAAGAAGGGAGAGGAATTCAGAAAATATACTGCTGTGTGCAGCATCAAGCAGCTAAACCATTCTGCCTTTCTGATCCATAGATAACTACTGTGTTACTACATATGCATTATGTGTTATGTTTTATATTGTACCCTGGAATATTTCACGCATAACATAGATGGTACTTAATAAGCTTAATAAACTGGTTCGCAAGGCTGAAAACAGGACAAGAGAAGTTGGAAAAATCTCCCAATGTGATTCAAGTATCATTTCTCATGTTGGTAGAGATGAAGTTTAGAGAGATAAAAAATATCTGAGTTGTATTTTTTAAAGAACCTATTCAGTCAACTGATACAATGAATTAATTTGCGAGGCTTTCTAAAAGTCCAATTGTAATTTTTCACCATAGAAACTATCTAGGCTGTGAATGCCTGTGAATATACAAAAGGGCCTTTTCACTCTCCTTTTGACTATTTCCCCTTGGACACAGACGGTCTCCAATAAAAGGGCAAGGACAGAGGAAATCTCCCCAACCAGGTGAAAGGCTTCAGTTCTCAACAGGGCGAATTTTCTTTGCCTATTTGAAGCAGAAACAGCAAGGCTGAGAGACAAGGAAAGAAAGAAAGAAAAAGAATGAAGAAAAATAGATTCATTTATTCAAAACAAATGGTTAATTTGACAAGCATGCATGCTGTGCCTTTCAGGTTCACAGAATGCAGCTGCTTTATGAGTCAGATGTGTTATATTTTATATATTAAACATTTCATATGATTCGAGATCACACTACTAATAGGCATTCAGAATTAGGAGATTAAGACAAGGAAGGGGAAAACTTGTCCAAGCTAGTGAAAGTCAGGAAGGATGAGTCCTCAATCCTTTTGGAGTGGGGAGAAACAGAGCAGGAGATGGAGAGAGGGAGGTAAATGTGGATGAGAACAAGAGAGAGACGGAAAGAAAAGCAGAAAGGAAAAAGGAATACAAAGTTGTGCTGAAGAAAGCGGTCCACGTTTTTATACGAGATCCTGTGCTAAATGACAGGTTCCCTATGTGTATCTCTCATGACCACGTAAACAAGATGCGAACGCGCACAGAATACGGATTAGATGCTAAGCTCGGTGGCCAGATGGTGCTTCTTCGGCTTAGGTACAAGGGAGTGGGTGGGGGAAGAGTAGGCAGTTGCCTCACTCGATTGCCTCATTTGGGAATCCTGCCAAAACCGAATGTGGGCGTAGGGAAGAGAGGTGAAATCTAAGATCTGATAAGTATTCCAGCAGTTGGATATCATGTGTTTTTGGAGATTATTTGGAGGAATTTGGCTTTTAGTCTCAGAGAAACAATAAGCCATTGGAAGATCTTCAACATAAAAGACAGGATTTTAATTAGGGTGCTTTTTTGTTTGCTTGTTAATGAAGTTTATTGGTACATTTTAGGTATGCACAATGATCACTTTCATTATAGGGAATTTACCTGTACGTGACATGACTCCATTTTTTTTCCTCCCATTCCCGTACCCTCCTCTCAACTCCCCTTCCCCTCGTTATTAAAAAAGCTTTACTTCCATTTTTCCTTCTTTTCTCATCATTTTTCCCTCTAACTGGGTCACTTGGGCTGCTGGGCTAAGAATGCAGCGGAGAGGCAGCAAGGGCAAGAGTACGGGGAGCAGGAAGAAAGCTGGAACCACGCTCTAGGCCACAGGGACTGACGGGAAGCTGGTCAGAGTGGCCAAAATGATGGGGATATTTCGAAGAAGAGTCACACGAAGAGTTGGCTGATGGAATTATTTGTGTGTGCATGTGTACATACACACTAGAGAGAGGGTGGGCGAATGATGTGAAAGACACTGAGGATTTTGATTTTGGCTTAAGTACTTGAGAACTACTATTTTTTGACATGGGGCAATCCATTGGCAGAACCAGTTTGGAGGAGGATAGGGGAGTGGGAGAGTAAAAGCCAAGGTTTGAACATGTCACAAGATGCCTATTAGATCCCACAGCAATGATGTCTAATAGATGATCTATCTGTGTGTGTGTGTGTGTGTGTGTGTGTGTGTGTGTGTGTGTACGTACATGTGCATGCACGCACGTGTGTAGGGGACTCTATGGCTCCTTTACTAAGATTTCACACACTGGGAAGTTGAACCAGCAGAAATTCATTGTCTCTGAGCTCTGGCGGCCAAAATTCAGAAATTAAGACCCTGGCAGGGTTACTTCTTTCTGGGGCCTCTGAGGGACAGCCAGCCCGCTGCCTCTTCCTAGGTGCTGCTGAGGGCTGGCAGAGTGAATCCATCAGCCCATCCTCTGCTGCCGCCATTCCTGACACATTTGCTCTCTGTGTCTCCCCTTGTGAGAATATCGGTCACATTGAATTAAGACCCACTTCTCTCCGGATGGCCTTATGTTACACACAGCGGTGCCTTGGTTCACAAACTTGATTCTTTCCATGATTCTGGGGAAGATGGCCATGACTGTATTCATCACCCAGTGCAGGGCTTACCAACAGAAAAAAAATTTGCAGATGCTTCTGTTTGTAAACCGAATTACTCGAGGACAGAAGCATTTCTAAACTGAGGTATTACTATAATTGTATCTGCAATAATCCTTTTAAATAAGATCACATTCTGAAGTACTATGGGTGGGTAATTTGCATGTTTTTCTAGGCACAATTCAACCCCAAAAAGTAAGAAGTCCAGTCAGAAGATATACCCTGGAGACTTCATAGTTTAATATATTAAAGACACAGTTTGGAGATAAAACTCAAGGGAGTAAGTGTGACAGACAGAAAAGTCTAAGCCTTGAGTCTGGATGTCATGCACCATCTAAAAATTAAAAAGGAGCCAGCAAAGGTGGCTGGGGAGGAATGGGCAGTGAAGTAGAACGGAGACAAGAAGAATATTGGTTTCTAGAAGTTTCTGTGAAAAGAGTGACTGTAGGAGAATGGAGGAGTCAACTTGGCCAAATAGTACTGACAAATCCAGAAACCTGCTGACTTGATGTTTGCATGTACAGCCTGCTAGTGTTTCACACCAAAAGAACACTATTTCATAATTATTAAAGACCTCTGGTTATGTGAGCACGGGAGGCTCCAATAATGTGTCTTGTGTTAAATGAGAGAAGAAGGGACCTCATGGACTGAAACTGAGGCACACTTGCTTTAGCGATGTTTGTATGACTACTTACCGACAAATTTTACTCTTTCTCCAGGGGAATATGTCGTCATGACAACCCACTTTCATCTCAAGAGAAAAATTGGCTACTTTGTGATCCAGACCTATTTGCCATGTATCATGACTGTCATTCTCTCCCAAGTGTCTTTCTGGCTCAACAGAGAGTCTGTCCCTGCACGCACGGTCTTTGGTAAGTGCTGCTTTGTACAGAATGGGGAAGAGATATTAGTGAGGTCTGCGGAGAGTGTGAGGGCAGAGGCAGGAAAAGTGCAGAAACCACTCCCAGGCCTGGAGGAGCAACATCAGAGCCCAGCAGCAGTAACTGAGGCATCAGATTTTGAGATTTCAGGCATCCAAATTCTTTTTTTGTTTAGTTTTTTTCATTAGATATGATTTCCATACAGAAAAATTCTGTTCACCTTGGGGTGCTGGTACATGTACATATTACACACTGATCGTCTTCCTCCCGCCTCCCCTCTCTCTCCTATGCGTTCTTCCCCAGAGCCCCTTCCCAGCTCCAGAAAGTCTTTCTCCCCATGTCCTGCCATCTCTCTTTTATTTTGTTCTTAAATTATTTGTATTTTGCATTTCTCATGTGATATTTAGTCTTCCATGTCTCATTTATTTCACTTAACATTATAGTCTCAAAATGCATCTGTTTTCCTACTAATAATTCAAACTTATCCTTCTTTATGACTGAATAGCATTCCATTGTGCATATGTACTTCTTTCTTCCCTCATCTGTTGTTGAGCATATAAGGCATTTCCAAGATTTTGCTCTGAACAGTTGTGCCACTGTAGACATGGAGATGCATGTGTCATTGTAACATGATGACTTTAACTCTTTCAGGAAGATACCTCAGACAGGGGAAGCTGGGTCAACTGTAATCCCCAATGTTAGTTTTCTGAGGGATCTCCACACTGATTTCCATAGTACTTGCCCCAGTTTACATCCCCACCAGCAATGTACAAGCATTTCTTTTCCCCAACAACCTCGCCAACATTTGTTTTTGGAATCCTTGATGACAGCCATTCTTGCTGCAGTGAGATGAAACCTCAGTGTTTTGATTTTAGGCAACTGAATTCTTAACCAGCCAATGGGAAGAAGAGAAGAATGTTGAAGTAGTAAAATTCCTGAAATGTTCCCTGTCTCAGTCCGGCACGCTCCTTGGAGGTGGGAGGGAACTGAACCTCCAGTGAGAAAGAGAGCGATTTTGTGTGAGATTGGAGAAGATAAAGGGAGGAACCAAACTGACAGCAGAGGTGTGACCTGGGGCTTCTTAAAACACTGGTTTTTTAAAGATCATCAGACTTTGATGCTTTGGGCAGTATGAATTAGCTGATGTTCAGCAAAGGCTGCACATGATTTGAGGTATTCACAGGTACCTACCGCCAGAGAAACTTCCTTCAATATGAATTTAGTGATGTCTGGGATAAGCTTTGCATATCATTAGCACTTTGTCCTCAGAGACTTAAACATATGAAAAATTTTCTGCCTGTTTTCTCACTGCGTGATGTTAGGAGATAAATATTAATTAATTCCTTTAGGCTACTAAGCTGCCTCTTGGTAATGGAGACTGTGAAGCATAGACTCGGGTGTACTGGGTATCCAGGCAGAAGGCATTTCCAGTCCCCCAAAGCTGTACTTAATTAAATAAACAGCACATGATGTTGCCTGGAGAAGTGACACTTAGGTCAGGTCTAGGAGGAGACTGCAGGGAGGAGGAGTAAGAATAACTTGAAAAGCAGGAAAAAAAATAAATGAACCAAAACAGTATGACCTCATACAAGGCAAGAGAGAAAAGTGTTTAAGAAGCAGGAAATAGCCATCTGGGGTGAATCCTATTGTGAGTTCACGTAGGATGCAGACAGAAACTGCCTGTCTGTGGGGTATTGGGATATATTTAGATGTTTGTGATCTTGATGAGAACAGTTCTTAGTGAAGTGCAGGGAGCCAAAGCTATATGGGAATGAGCTAGCAGTGTCAATTTTCAGAAATACAACAAAGCAAAAAACCTAAAAATCCTTCCTCTACAAATCCTAGAAAAAGTAAGAAGATATCCTTTAAGTTAAGGTCCGGGCACCTAAAACATTAAAGGAAATGCTATCCAGGCCGAAAGGGAAGACAGAACTGAGAGCCGGAGGGTTGATCACACCAAGTGGTATCCTTGTCAGAAGAAGATGAGTGGAAGGATCACTGGTTTTGGCAACAAGAATTGAAGTTTTAGGGTTATACACAAAGGCATTGAGCCTGATTCAAGTTAAAGATTATAAAAGACAGACTATTGAGTAATGGCCGCAAGGTCCAGGAACTTGTGAATGCGAGCTTGTATGGCAAAAATAACTCTGCAGGTGGGATTAAAGGAAAGACCTTGAGCTAGGGACATTATTGTGTAAAATCTGGAGGGGCCGCACATGGAACCACAGATTTTCTTCTATGAGGGAAGGAGAGGGGTATTTGCATACAGAGAAGGCAAATGCTAAGGGAAGTAGAGCAAAGTGGCAGATGCTCTGTTCGCATTGAAGAAGCAGGAAAATGGCCCAGTGGACAGGAAATCCAAGGCGTGTAGCTCTGGAGGCTGGCTTATTGCTCCACAGCCTGCAGATCCTACGCAGTTGTGCTGCCACTCTGATCTTAGCTCAGTGAAAGTGATTGCAGACTTCTTATATTGACATTGGAGAGGACAGATTGATGTTGCTTTGCCATCAAATTTAAGTTAATTTCTTTCAGAAGCCACCGAAAAATTAATACAGAGATCTTTCCTATAAACTCAGTACCACTGAAATGCTATGCACTCAATGAAAGAGACTTCCAGAAAAACACACTTACAGTACAAAAACAATATGACAACATTTTTATTTTGGCCTGAGCTCTATACAAAATATGGAATTCCTTGAAAAACTGCTTTTAAATTCAAGCCTGCCCTCCTACTAATTCAGAATTCATATTTACAGTAATTGCATTGGTGTGAAAATTTCCAACTTGAATTTAAAAAGTGAGTGCAGAATTTTTATGTAAGTACAAAGAGCCAAGAATAGCCAATATCTGCCCAAAGAAGAACAGAGGGAGGGACTTATCCCATAAGGTGTCACAAGTGATTAAAAAGCTATAGTAATTAAGACAGGTTATTGCGATAGAAAAGAAAAATACGTGGATGAAACGCCAGAGAGAGTTTAAAAGTAGTACATGAAAACTTTAATACAAAAATGACGTTAAGACATTTGAGATTGATCATGGACTTAAATGTAAAAACTAAAAATGTGATGCTCATAGAAGAAAATATAAAACAATGATCTTGTGACTTTTGGTAGGCAGAAATCCATTAGTGCATAAAAATTAACAACACCAAGAAAAACTAATAAAATGGGCTTAATCAAAATCAACAATTTCTGCTCATCAAAGGTAACATTAGGAAAATGTATTGACTGTTCATTGTATAAGACACATGAGCGTGACAAGGGATATATATTGTCAAATATATAAAGAGCCCCTGCAGTTACAATCCAGTTTTTAAAATGGTCAAAAGACACGAGCAGATAGTTCACCAAGGAGTATATCCAAATCTTCATAAGCATGTGAAAAGATCCTTTAAGACATGCTTTATCAGGCAAATTCAAGCTACAGCCTCATGGAGACATCATTTTTTAAATGCTAGAGTGATCAAAATTAAAAAGATGACTTGATCAGAGCTTGAGCAGCGATTGCGACTCACACTCTACTGGTGGGCATATAGAAGGATACTTCTGACTAATTCCTATAAAGATGAAGCCTGACAATGACTAAATAGCTTTGCCCTCGCGAGGGTGATGCGTGATTCATTCTCATTACTTACTTTCAGGGAGATAATGGGTGCTCGTGGTGAATGCTGGTGCCAGAAATTTTGTATCTCTGAGACGTGACTCTGTGAAAGGCACAGAACAGACAGTTGCTGATGTTGAAGAAAAGGAGGCACGAAAAACCATGTAACGGATAAGTGCATCACGGTCACTGGAAGAAAAGTGCCCCGAAGGCCCTGCAGAGAGGGGATGTGGTGTGGACCATGGGCATTTGGCCTGGCCTGAGAGTCCAACCCCACTGCGCTCCTTACGCGTGCAGTTGGGAAGGACAGACACCTGGCATGAGTCAGGTGTGCTACAGACACTCAGAGGAAGCACAGTTAGTCAGTTCTGGACATTTCCACAAGGGTCTCAGATAAGAGTCCTGAAAGAGAAACACTGGGTGACAGGCTGAGTCTCTTTAAAACGCCGGGAATTTCCTTGTCTCTCTGTGAAGTGTACCAAGTGCTTGATTGAGAGGCTCACCAGCTCTGAGCTGCTGAGAGCGCTCCATAAGATGACAGTCCTAATTAAACCTTAGAGGCCAGAGCTCTAAAACCCTACTGAGATGGTGCATTGGTGCACTGGTGTCACAGTACAGTTCCCGCCAGCTAAGCCCCAGCACTGCATTTGCACATAGCCATGAATGCAGAAGCTTTTTGCTCCCACGAGTCACTCCTTCCTTGGTATGATTGAAGGGTTATTGACCCTGGGGTCCATTCTCAGATCTTAGCAAGGCACAAATTCAGATCATTTACTGACAGCTACTTGGTAGGTGACCGATTCGCTACACAGCTTAAAAGTGAATTTGCTAATCAGCTTTGATGGCTGCCCGCCTGGAGTGTGCTGAGGTACTCCTCGGGGTCTTCATTTGCATTGTGTGGGGTTCCTTCTAGTGTGGATGTTCATGTATGTGGCACATGCGTAAGGAAGGTGTTCAGTGCAGCAAGACAAGAGAGGAAGGCTCAGAGTCTGCAAGGCACGGGGCCGACTGGGTAGAGGCGTCAAGGGCAGTGTTTTCCCCACTTGCTTCTGTACACAGCATCTCTGGGTGCATTCGGACTTTATTCTGTGCCGCGTGACCCAGGTTCGGGGGGCTCACATTTCCCGTCTTCTTCAGCACTTCAGTACTCGGAAAGAGGGTCCGGACATGCCTTCTCCTTCAGATGCCTTATCAGAATCCAGGGAGACAGGGACAGCATGTGACGCTGATGGACGGGCAGATGTGAGGGGAGAGAATGGAGGCTCAGAGAGGTTAGGAGGTTGCCGAGACACAGAGCTAGCCGGCAGCAGCACTCAGAACTTCTAACTTCTAGTGTGGTACTCGTTAAGACTAGATAATTATTGCAAACAATTATAAACTTATAACAATGCGATAATATACTACTACTTATGACTACTATTGAACATATCAATAAAATATTATCAATTATAGATGCTATTTATGGAGTACTCAGCATCAAGTATTATGCTATAGACTTCATACCTTCTCATTCCATTCCCCCAACAGATCTCTTTACTGTCTGCTATTATTACAGTATCCCCATTTTACACATGATGAAACTGAGGCCTAGTGGGGTAAAACAGCTTGTTCAAGATCATATTACTAGTTTGTTGGACTTTCCAGATTTCTTTTGAGCTTGGGCTGACTGTAAGGCTTATATTGTTAACCCCAATACCACATGGCTCACATCTGTATCTAAACATAAGAAGGTTTTAAAAGAAACCAAAAATATAAATAGTTGAAGAGCAAAAAAAGAGCAACATGACCAAAAACAAAGAAAAAGACTATGGAGCTGGGAAGGAGGTCTAGAGGAGGGAGGGGGAGAGGAGGAGGGGGGCAAGGTGGATATGTACTGATTCCCCAGGGTGAATGTAATTTCCGTGTCACGAATGTATACGAGTAAAAGTGTATGATTTTAAAACAACTTTCAGTGTATGTTAAAAGTGAAGAAAGGAAAATGGAAGCGATTGATCTAAAAGCAAGCTCCAGTTTTCCAAAACCTTAGGTGACATACAATTTGGAATACTTTGTGGAGGAAGCTCAGTAGAGAGCCCAAGGGTGCAAGGCAAGTATTCAAAGTGCTTTCCCTTTTAGTCCATTGCATTATCAGAAGACAATCCAGAATGAAAGCATTAGAATTCTGCGGACTTCAGACCATATCCTGAGTCTTGGGCTCAGTTCCGGGCTCTTCCAAAGAGAGCTACCAGGCTGGAAAGGGGGTGAATGCGAGAAGTTGGTATTGGCCACAGTGGCACACACATTTAATCCCAACACACTTAGGAGGTGAGGCAGGAGTTCAGGCCAGCCTGGGCTACATACTAAGATACCACCTGAAGAAAACAAAAGAGGAGCTCATGAGGGGAGCACTGACCTCCATGTTCACAGCCACCTTCTCAAATCCTGGAGAGGAGGGAGCAGGTTTTTCTCACTGTGTGTCACAGAAGGCATTTTGAGATCGTGTAGTTAGAGAAGGCAGATTTCAACTGCGAAAAAAGGTTTTTCTAATTTAAAAGCTGTTGACAATGAAAGTCTTACATACTTCTTCATTAAAATGTTTAAGCAGAGGCCACAGAAAAACTGCTTAAAATGTGTCCCTGAAGATTCCTATTCCCCTCTCGATTTCGGTTCCTCTTCCTGAGCCAGCATGAGAAAGGAGACCTGATGCCATGGTCTGGAATCCTGTATAAATATGTCTTTTATTCACGAAGTCCAGTTATTTTCCAAGAATATATCCTGATCAACGTGTATTAATTTTTCCTAGGACACCATATTTCCCTTTAAATCATAATCTGATTGTCCTTTGTGTTTCAGGAAAGCTCCCTTGAAAAGGTTCTTTCTGGGGTGGTTGGTGGGTGGACTCATTCAGCATGGACATTCTCTGTATTTTACTTTAGAGGAGCTATGAGTGGAATAAATTTCCTTCTTCCAAGTAGATGATCGTGATAATCACATGCTCAGTGTCCTCCCTTTGCAACTGCTGTCATCTTCTCTCTCCCCAGGTGTCACCACGGTACTGACCATGACCACCTTGAGTATCAGTGCCAGAAACTCTCTACCTAAAGTGGCGTACGCGACGGCCATGGACTGGTTCATAGCCGTCTGTTATGCCTTCGTGTTTTCTGCTCTGATTGAGTTCGCCACTGTCAACTATTTCACTAAGAGGAGTTGGGCTTGGGAAGGCAAGAAGACTCCAGAGGCCGTGGAGACGAAGGTGAGAGCTCACAGAGGAGGGGCTGGGAAGCACACCCTGAGAGAGCTGTATTGGGACCAGGAGTGGGCAGCTCATGGCCTGCGCAACTGGGCAGGGCTGTGTGCTATTCACTGGGGTTGGCAATCCAGGTTCTCAACGGGAGTGTTTCTTGGCAACCTGGATTGAAGGCAAGGTCAAGCTTCACTAGGGGTTTCATGTCTTGAGGTCTGGGATCAAACCTAAGTGGGATGCTGCTAGATTCAAGGCCAAAATCGTTGTTACTTAGACAGTGTAACCCAGAAGCTTGGACCTCACTTCAATCCAGAGGACAACCCCTGCCCTTTGCTTTCCAGTACATTCACATCACATCACACTCAAAGCAACCTGGTCATCATTGCATCTGGATCCTTTCTTGTTTCAAATTCTTTGCATGAAATGCTTTCTTCCTTTCCCTAGTGAAAACTCATTCTTGAAGACCTAATGAAATGCTTCCTTCCCCACAAAACATTTCCAGAACTATCCAGATAAATTTAGTTGTCATGCCGGCAGATACTCCTGATGTTAAGACATGTATTTGTATTAAAGTTATTTGGTCTGCCTCCTTACAGACTGTGAGCATTTTGAGTGCAGGGCCTTTCCTACATCCCTGAACAGCATCTGACTGGGTGAAAATCGAGTGAACATTGGTTGGATTAGTGCATGGATGGGAAAGAAGAGAAGGGAAATAAACTGAAGAGATTGGTAGGAACAAACTGCCAATACTATGAAATCAAGATTGTCCTCCCGGGACACTTTAAATGAGTTCAGGTATCTAGACATAGATTAAGATTATCTGCTGTGCTAAGAACTGGCAGACTTGATTCCAGAACTGTTCTAGTACCCACCAAAGAATTGTGGAGAAATGCTAATGAATATTTTTGAAACTTTGGGAAAAGATTCATTCCATAGAGTACAGAATGGCAAGTTGGTACAACTTGGAACAGATTTGAATTACCTGAATAGACCCTACTAACTTATCTATAAATAAAGAACAAAAATATGTATCTCCGTTTCCTCCATACACTTTACCTTTTATTATTTTTGTGTTTCTAGTACATATGTACCTCTCTATACACTGACTTATTAGTTATGAAAAAAATCATGCATCTACTACAAGATATAAGGAAATCAGTGTATCTGTACAAATACTACCTTATCTCTCTAGCAGTCTCTTTTTACCCCCTCCCCCGACTTTGTTCTATTACTCTTTATGCTTTATAAAGCTTTAGTATATTTATAGCACTTTATGCAACTAAAATTCCTATAGTTGCTTGGTTATTATTCTATTCTTAAATAAATTCTTTTCCTTTATCCTATCATTGCTTAGTTATCTCAAGGCTCATTTCTAGAAGTTTCTTTGAGAAGGTCTCGTGGAAACCATATTTCCTTTCTTGCATGTGTAAACTGTGTGTCTGCTATGTTTATTATTGAATTAATAGTTTGGCTATTGTGCAATTTGTGGGTCAGATTCTTTTTCTCTGATGATCCTATATGATTTCTATAGTTAATTCTGGCATTTAATATTGTTATCCAGATATTTAGAGCCAGCATGAGAATTTCTCACAGCATGGAAGACTTGATACCATGGTCCAGGAGTCCATATAAATGTATCTTTTATTTGTGAAGTCCAGTTACTTTACAAGGACATATCGTGATCATCATGCACTATTTTTTTTTCCCTAGGACACAATGTTGCCCTTTAAGTCTACAGATGAATTGCCTTCTATATTTCAGGAATGCTTTCTTGGAAACATTTGTCTTCAGTTCTCTTCCCAGAAGCAGGGAATGTGCATATGATGCAGCTTGCTTTGCTCTTCTGTGCCTACCATTTCTTCTCAAGTAATTTATTAACTCTTTATTTTACACCTGATCCCCCCCCAAATTAAGCATATCCTGTATTTTCAGCAGTGTTTATTCACCTTTATTTATATGGTACAATTGTTTTGTCTTACATTTATTTTATCCTTCATGACTTAATTTTCATACACCCATGCTTCTTTTTGTGTAGTCTCCCATAATCATTTTTGTCCCATTTGCACCTGTTTTGCATTAGCATCACATAGTCTGTTTTCAGTTACTACCTGAAGTTACACTGCACGGTTGTTCACTAGCCCTGTTCTGTGTGGAAACACCCCTTTGGGTGTGACAGAGAGTGAGCAGGATACTAGTGAGAAATACAGAGTTCGTGATTTGGTCATCACCTTCGTTTGTATAAATGGTTTTGAGTTCTCTTCTCTATCACGATTCTGCTTCTACCCAACAAGAACTTTCCTTGTTCCTGGAAAGCACTCTGTGTCTGGTACAGATGTGCATATGTGTGTGCCTCTCATGTTACATTGCTTAATTTTCCAGTTTCTACCTCCTCTGCTACTGTGTGTTATTCAAACAGAAATCCAGGATGTTCTCGCTACAAAACAGACTGAAACTGATTTTATGTAAAAGTCAAGAAAATGTTTTTCTCACAAGCCATGACATCCAGTTTCTGAAATTTTATTCTTGGTCTGAAACCCAGAGTAGCAGATATTCTTAGTAGTTTCTTCATCCTGATCTTAATTTCATTATGTATGGAATAAATTTGTTACTTTTAAGAATCAAGGTTATGAAAGCTTCCCAGGTACATTAAAGATCAAGTTTATGTTGCAGATATAGCCCAGTGGTAGACCACTGTTCAGCAAATGCAAGGCTTTGGGTTGGATTCCCTCCCTCCCAGCACTGAAATAAAAGGGAGCAAAATGACAATTTTAGTTTCGATAACTAATTTGCCTTATTGTTTTTGGCTACTTTCAGAGAGGAGAAAAGAAGGAAGATGTCTTGACCCTGACACAGTAAACTGAAAGATCTCTAGAATGCATTATTAGATGGATATTTTAAGAACAATTAGCAGCAATAACTGATATATACGGGCTGAATTCACAAAGAAGAAATTATGCTAAACTAATCTCCTGAGCTTTAATAAAAAGTTAAATGAACTGGCAGACCAGGAAATGATTTTATCAAAACATTTGACTAACTTTTTTATTATGCACCCATGATGAAAAGGAAGCAGTTTAAAAATAGTACAATTAGACTGATGCAAGCAGTTGACCAGCTGAAGTCAAACAGAATTCACCGAAGGATTGACATTCACCTGAATAAAGGTCCCTTAGGATAATTCACACGGCTTTCTTTTTGACCTTTTCTACCCAAACCCTGCCATCAGTGACTCAAATGAAGACATATAAGGTAGAATATTCAAATTTATAATTTAGTATTAATGAATTTTGGTTGCGAGAAGAGTGTTCTCTGAATTAGGATTCATAAAGATTTTTGAAGTTTAAAAGACAAGCTGAAATTAAAAGATTAATATTTGCTAAATTGAATATAAATTCTCATACACAGGTACCACAGTTAGGAGATATGGAAGCTTATCAACAATTGCACATTAGAAATGCCATTTTGGAGTATGTGTAAACTTCTAGGTGGTAGACACTGAAAAGCCCAATTCGATTTGGTCTGAGTTAACAATGACCTATAACAAGTGAAATCATAAGCCTCTTTATTCTGAACTGGCTGAGCCATGTTGAGTACAATTTCCAATGGTTTACTGCCCTGGAGAAGGGACAAATGTCAAAAGAGGATTATTTTTACTGCTATTTGCAAATATCCAAGAACTACTATGAGCATCTTGTGGAAAATGAGATAGCCTTAGACTTCTCATGTCTTAAAGTTTTGTTCTGGTGGCCAGGTAGGACTGTGGGGGTGGTTTGCAGACAAGGAAGAACTAGAATAGATTGCTAGAAATTGTTGAAGTGCATGTCAAAATAATGACCATTTACCTATCCAAAGAGTACTGGAAATGAAATTTTAAAAAAGAATATAAAGGATGCTCTACAACTCTTCTGAAAAGATAATGGTCTCAGCATTCCTTCTTCTCCATCCCCCAGGGTCAATCTATTTAAGTAATTGACAGGAAGCAGATTTTGAGATTTGAAAAATAAACTATGAAATGCACAAAGCTAACCCAACAGTGTGACGATCCTGTACTTTGTCTACACTGCTATGACATGGAGAGATTAGCAATGAGACTCACAGCCACAGTAAAATGCATTTGAAGTGAACCTATTGAAATTTAGTTGCAGTTTAGTTTATTTTTAAAGGTGGAATGAGTCATCAAGGGATCTTTACAATAACATAGAATCTTTACAATAACATGAACAAATAAAATTTATTCATGGTTAGTATTGTGGTCAAGAATTAGGTACAACGTTAGGGGGAAAGGGAATAGAAGTGAGAAGACAGGACAAGATGAAAATAAAATCTCAAACTGTGGGCTTTGGAGGATACTACGCGTGTTTCATAGCTGTTTTCTCTGGAAGGTCCACTAAAATGAGAGTAAATTAGTAAAATAAATATAAAACCACACCTACTGGGAGGGCTGGGAAGAGATATCAGACAAGAGACAGTAACAGATCCTTGGAAAGTTGCGTGTAAAGTGAGAGAGTAAGAACTGATTTATTGAAGTGAAGTAAAGCAGAGCTCTGGAAGAACTCTAAGTTAAGATGTAACTATGCACGACAGTGGATGAAGCCCTGTGGAGTGACTAGGGCTTGGTTAGAAGCCTATGCACAGAACAGGACCTCAAGGCTGCCCGGAGTGTGAGCGCATTGGTCTAGACGTACACTCCTAACATGCAGAACGCAGAGCGCCTCTTGTGAAGCAGCTTAGTGTCCCCAGAGAAAAGTGGCTGCATACTGATGTTTTAGGGCACCTCCCCATGTGGCCTGCTTCTGCCTAGTGATGCTAAATCCTAGTCCACCAGTCACCACATTGAGCAGAGGTCCACTGACACACACGGTTCTCCCTTTTACCAGATAGAAATGGAATGCAAAGATCGCTGAAGCAAATTTCACTATGAAAGAGAAAAGCCAAAGGTAGTATCAAAAATAAGGATAAAAAAGGAATACTTCATCTTGGAGAGTAGAAACGGAGATAATTTAGTGAATAAAAGAGAATTTATAACAACAAAGTTGACTTCTTAGATTTTTATTGTAGATATGTATATCTTTCTACAAAACAAGAACAAGATGCTATATAATGTAAAATCAAAGGAGTAGTGTGTGAAATTAGAATTGTTTATTGAAATAAAAATTTAATAGAGAAGTAGGAAAGTAAACTGAAGGAAAGTATCCAGTAAGTTAGAGCAAAATAAAAAAAAGAGATCGTCAAGATACAAGAGGCTGTGGATTAAATCTGCACAGCTCAGAAATTGCAGGGTCAGGGACAGAGACTAGAGGAGGGACACCAGCAAGAGCTAAGACAGGCATTTTACACAAGAGAGGGTTTAAATTCGCAGGCAGAAGGTATTCTCATGAATCTGCATGTCATCATAGAAATTTCAGAACACCACAGATAGAATGATGATTTTTAAAAACCCTCCAAAGAAAATAAATGTTACCTACAAAGAAATAATAAAGAATGGCATCATATTTTTCAATTACATTAGATGTTGGAAAACAGTGGAGAAATAACTTGCATACACCTGGGAATTGAATGACATTCAACTTACGCTTAACCAAAGTATCACTTAACCAGAGATCTAAACTAATCATTTCAAACCTTCAGGAGTACAGAAATGTCCTGTCATATGTTCTGTCCTAGGAAAATAGCAGAAAGTATATTCTATTACAAGCTAATAGAGCATAAAAAATTCAGAGAAAGAAACCTTTCAAAGAATCCAAGACTTATGGGCTGCTCAACAGATAATTTAAAATAGTTGTTGTAAAATAGCTTGGTGTACGTCAAGAAAATACAAAGAAACAATTTAATGATATCAGGAAACCATTAAACGACCAAAATTATCTATTTAACAGAGAGTGAAAATGTTTAAATGAAACAAATTCTGAAGCTGAGCGGTAAAATGAGTAAAATGAAAAATATATTTAAAACTATATTATCAGAGGAGGGAAAGGTTAAAGAATAGAAGCAGTGAAGAAAGCCTACAGGTCCTATAGGGTAGCATCAAAAGAGCGAATATTTGAGTTATAGGAATTCAAAAAGGAGAAGAAAATCAGCAAGATAAACATTATTTTAAATAAAGAAATGATAGCAGAAAACTTTCTAAGTATAGAGAAAGTTATAAATATTCAATTAAAGATGATCAAAATCTTCCAATTGGATTCAATCCAAGCAAGATGGCACTAAGAAATATCACAATGACATCACTGAAAATCAAAGACAAAGAGATGATCTTGAGAGTGGAAAGGGAGCTCTAATGGAACCAATGTACACTTCTCAGCGTGAACTTCACAGACAGAAGAGAAGATGATATATTCCATGTGTGGAAGAATAAAACCCGCCAACCAAAAATACTGCATCAAGTAAAAGTGTCTTTTGAAAAGGAGGAGGAGATCATTCTTCCCCAGACAAACAGGAGCGGAAGTAGTTCAGCACACCAGTCTCATCTTATAGGAAATGCAGAAGGGAGTTCTTCAAACTGAAGGACAAGAACACTAAACACCGTCAGAGCCATATGGATACATAAAATACTGGAAAATACTGGGAAAGGAAGTACACAGTCAGATTCTACATGCTATAATATTGCAATAGTGGCATATTAGTGGCATCTTTCATTTAGCATGCAATCAAAAAATAAAATACAGAGGAAAATATAGATATTTTTATGCAATCAAAGCTAAATTTACTAGTGTAAAACAGCACGTTATATACAGCATGTTTTATGTAAGCCTAAAGAGTGAGAAAATTGCCAACCACACATCTGATAAGATTAATATCCAAAATATGTAAGGAGCCCAGATAATTCAACAGGAAGTAATAAATGGCTGAATTGAAAATGATCAGAGTAGGGCTGGGGATCTAGCTCAGTGGCTTAAGTGCCTGCCTTGCAAGCGTGAGGTCGTGAGTTCTATCCCTGGTAATGATAAAAACAATTTTTAAAAAAATGATCAGAGCACCTGAATAGACATTTCTCAACATTGTTAATCATCAGGGATGCTAGGTTAAAGCCACGAGAAGGTGATCACTTCACACACATTGTAATGGCTACTATCAGAAAGATAAGGAAAGCCAGTGTTTGTGGGGTGTACAGAAAATAGAGTCCTCAGATACAACTGGTGAGGAAAGGTGAACACATGCAGCCCTTATGGAAAACTGTGGCAGTTAAAAAGACTAAAAACAGAACTACCATGTGCTCTCCTAATCCTACACTGGATGTCTACCCAAAAGAAATCAAGTCTCTGTGTCAAGAGATGCTTGCATCCTAGGTTCATGTAGGCACTAGTCACACAAACCAGTATATGGAATCAACATAAAAGTCCATCAGTAGATGAATGGATCACAAAAATGTGGAGAAATTCTAAATGGAATACTATTCACCCTCCAAAATGAAAAAGGAAATTCTATCTTTTTATACAATATGGATGAACCTGAAAGAACTCATGCGACACACCTTACTGCTCCATTGGTCAGCGTGCCTGTTTTGTGCCTGTACTATGCTGGTTTTTAAAAAAATCACTGTGGTTTTGTAATATAACCTGAAGTATGATACTGTAGATGCCACCTGCTTTGATGTTGTTGTTCAGAAATGCCTTTTCTATTTTGGGTCTCTCCTAGTGCTTATATTAATTTTAGGATTGCTATTTTCTAGTTCTGAAGAATGAATTTGGCATTTTAATTGAGATTACATTAAATCTATATATCATTTTTGGTAATGTTGCTTTTGCTTATCCAGGACAGGAAATGTTTTTCCATCTTCTAATGTGTTCGTCAATCTTTTTTGATACCACTATAGTTTTATTTATAGATTCTTTTCACTACCATAATTAGGTTTTTAGGACTTTACGAAAAACCTACATTGGGTGAGAGATAGTGTCTCTAACAAATGGTGCTGAGAAAACTGATTTTCGATGTCTAAAAGAATGAATCTGGGGTCTGGGGATTTAGCTTAGTGGCATAAGCGCCTGCCTTGCAAGCAGGCAATCGTGAGTTCGATCCCCGGTACTGATAAAAAAGAAAAAGACAAAAAAAGAATGTGGATCCATGTCTCCACCATGTGTTACAATCAAATCAAAATGGATCAAAGACAGTGAAACACTGAATATTCTGGAAGAAAACTGTGGTAAAACTCTTGAAGACACAGAAATAGGCATTGATGTTCTGAAAAGAACTCCAGTTGCACATGAAAGGCTGTATAAAGAACTCAAAAAAATTAGACCCCTAAAAGTAAAAGATCCAATGAAAAATAAGCAATTTAAATGAATAAACACTTTCCAGAACAAGAAGTACAAATAGTCAATAAATATATGAGAAAATGTTCAACGTCATCGGCAGTGAGAGAAATGCAAACTAAAACAATGCTGAGGGTCCATCCTACACAGAAAGAATGACAGGCATCAAAAACTCAAATACAGTGCTGCTGCCCAGGCTGTGGGGGAAAAGAGACCTTTTACATTCTTAGTGAGATTAGAAACTCGTGCAGTCACTATAGAAATCCAGATAAAGAGTCCTCAGAAAAGTAAACTTAAGGCTTCTGCTTGCCCAAGCTATACCTATTTTTGGTTCTTCCCTAAAGAGCTAAAGCCATCTCAGTGATCCATGCAGTCCCGTTTTTGTAGCAGCACAACTGACAATAGCCAAATCACAGAAGAGAAGTGTATGCCCATCAGCGGACAAATAAATAAAGAAAATGTGGTACAGATAGCGGAAGTGGCAAAATGTGAGTCATTTGTAAGAAAATCAATGGACGTTGAGACCATAATGCTAAGTGAAACGAATCATACCCAGAAGGTTAAATATCACAGGGTTTCCCTTATGTAAGAAACTCAAGGAATAAATAACTTAGGAGCAAAATGAAAAAGATGGATAGTAAAGGTTAGAAGGCCGACTTTGTGCAGAGAGAAGGGGGATCTGAGGATGGGAGGAGATGAGAGAGAGAGGTGAGGGAGGGGAAGTAACAAGGAAGAAGGTGAGACGTGTGCAGGTACCGATAGAAACTTAGAAGTCAGCCTTCTGAGTAGGTTATGAAGTATAAATTTTAGTTTAAAATAATTTAAAAAACAACTTTAACAATTGAAATGTGAATCCTGTGGATGCAGATCATGGGATGATGGTTACCAAAGTTAGGGTGTTGGAAAGACAGGGAAAATATTGCTCGGAGGACACAGAATTTCAGGTAAATAAGAGTAATAAGTTTAAGAGATTTATGTAAAACTTGGTATCATTGTTAATGATAATTAAGGTTTCATTGATAATATCATTTCATTGGTAATGAAAATGTATTATATTTTTGAAAATCAGTGAGAGAGTAGATTCTATGTGTTCTGACCACAAAAAGTGGTACATGACCAAGGTGCAGTGATGCACACCTGTAATCCCAGCATTTTGGGAGGCTGAGGCTGGAAGATTACATGTCGTGGCCCAGCATGGACAATTTAACAACTTAGTGACACCTCGTCTCAAATTCATTTTTCAAAAGGGGCTAAAGTGCAGTGGGAAGATCTCTAATCCTAGGTTCAGTCTCCAGTACTGCAAAAGGAAGGAAGGCAGGAAGGAAGGAAAGAAGGGAGGGAGGGAGGGAGGGAGGGAGAGGAGGTGGAAAGGGCAGTGTGTGGAGCCAGATGTGTAGTTCATGCCTGTATTCTGAGCACTCTGGGAGGCGAGGGCAGGACGATTGCACGTATGAGTGCAGTCTAAGAATCGTAGTGATTCAGTGAGACCCTGACTCAGACTAAAAAACCAAGTGTGAAGTCCCTGAGTTCACTCCTCAGTACTCCTCCTAAAAATCGGACAGTCAAAAGACAACAGTGTATACAATAAACGCATACACTTTTGTTTATCTGTGTAAATAAGCCATGAAGCTTATCAAACAGAAGTGAAACCATAGACTGACCGCTGTGTAGCAAGCCCATCTTTGAGAAACCAGGCCAGTTCAGAATAGGAGCTTGCAAAAATTCACATGGTCGCTTGTCACAATTTCACTGCTGATTGTTCACTGAACTGCAAAGATCGCTGTAATTGTCCTGGCTGATACAGGAAGGGTTGCAAAAGTGTGATCAATCACTTTTATCATAGAAAGACAAATCATAGTGAGCAAAATTAACAAAAGTGTAAATATATGCAGTGAGGTTGAAACATACACTGAAAGTTCACATTTTTAAAATTTATTACATTAAAATGCACATTGCCGTTAGCCTGCCTCAAGCCCCCCCCCCTCCAGTTCAAACGTGCTGTATCCTATCCTTCTGGCAACTTTCCAAAGCAGTTCTCCAAGTGCTCCACCGTGAGTCTCTTTATGAAATGTGATCAAAAGTTTGGTGGATGCTGCTTCTGAGTGCCACACAGTGCAACTTCTGGCTCTTTCCTAAAGTTAAAATGACCAAGAAAGAGAGATAAACACTTTAAAATGATTCAGGATGTTTAAGGAGCCACAACAGAACCTCAGGAAAGAGAACTTCCAGAGCTGCTTCAGAAAATGACAAGAACGACAAGATAAATGTGTCTAAAGTGAAGGAGTAGTTTGAGGGGGATGCATGGCTCCGTGTCCTTTATGGGACCAGACTTTTCAAATTTAAATACTCACCGTACATCTCAGTCTCATCATAGATTTAGAATTATAGACATAATGGTAGAAATCAATGAAGAAAATTAAAAATCATTCCCTATGAGAGCCCTGTTTTTTTCTTATTTATTTACTTATTTATTTAGCAGTATTGCTGATTGAACCCAGGGCATTTACACTGAGCTAAAGCCCCAGGTCTTTGTTGTTTTAGTTTTTTTTTTATTTTGAGGTAGCATCTGCCTGAGGTCCTAAGTTGCCTCAGCCTCCCAGAGTGCTGGGACTACAGGCATGCGCTTCCATATTGGACTATATTTTTAAAAACTATGTGTGTTACTACTCTAAGTTATTGCACACTTCAAAATCATCAAGCCAAATTAAAATTAATAATTAAACCTCTACATGTAAAAAGCAGGTAATTATTCTTAGATCTACTTTTAAAATATTCGTAGCATTTTAGCATATCCAGCATTGCAAACATTTATCATTTCTTTTTACTGAGAACATTCAAATTTCTCTTTTCACCATATTGAAATACACAAATTAATGTTAACTGTAGTTACCCCACATACTGTAAAACGTTAGAATTTATTCACCCTAGGTGTATACAAACTTTAAGAAGAGTAAAATAGAATCCTGAAGTTGCAAAATGTCTTTTATGATGTAAAATGTATGTTCTCTTTTTTTTGGCTGTGTGACTTGGGACATGTTACTTAGCTTCTTGGTGAGTCTTAGGTTTCCCTGTTTGGCAGCCATGAATGATAGCTGTGCCGTTGATAGTGCTATCTGTGTCACCTGATAACACAGCATATAGTAGATCCCCCCCCCTTCTGTAAGCATCTCCTGTTTGCAGGAAGTGTGACATCTGCACCGTCAGTGTTATCGCCGTGCAGCCCCTGCAGTCCCTAGGTTGGCTGACTTCGTCCTCAGCTGCAGCTTCCCTTCCGCTGCCTTTCTGCTGAGCAGAAACTTAGGATTCCAGATCCTGTTTTCCAGAAGTGTAATAACTCGTGTTCTCTTCGTGCCCTGCACTGCTTCTCCTCACCGCTCTCCCACTTTCCTGTGCTGAAGATGATGGTCTCCTTTGAAGACTTGACTCTTGGATTCCCATATTTGAGGGTTTCCAGTTTTTCATTTTCTTCCTTGATATGTCCCTTGGCACTATCCTTGCCACCTTCTTACATCAAAACAGCCTCTTTTCTTCCCAATCTGCCCTTATTTTTCAGATGACATCATGAAATCCCAAGAAATGGAATGAAGGACTGTGTGGAGGCCAGTCACTTCCAAAAGTCTTTCCCTGGATGTTTCCACTGAGCAACAGACTCATATGTAGCTGTCTGCCTTCCCACTGGGATGCCCAGTGTGATTCTAACTCGCCCAAACACTAACCCTAATCTCCCCGTTAAATACGCTTATCTCTCATTCTTCCAGTTCAGGTTGTAACCCTGCATTCTCCCTGCCGTTCAGGCCAAAATCCCAGGATCCATTCCTGTTTCTTCTCTTTATCTTCCCTGCCCCACACCCCACTCCAGACCACTTAAACCTAACTCACTGCTCCCTGTTCACAGACATCTCCCAGCAGGCTGGCTTCCTCTGGCCTAACACTGGGCGCCATCTGTCTTGCCAGCCTCATTATAGAAGTAGCTTCCAAGCTTTAGCCCTATGCTCTCATACCTACCAGCCATTCTCTGAGCCACAAAAAAAAAAAAAAAAAGACTCATTTACGATTGTAAATTACAAAAATTCTGCTCAGAGTAGTTTTAATGACTTCCTCCTGCTCTTAGATTAAACTCTGTAATCTTTATATATCTTAGATGCCTTACAGGACCCAGTCCCTTCATTGCTGTTCTCTGGGGTCTCGATTGTGCAGATCTTTTCAAAGCTTGTTTTCTTGTTTTATTCAGGCCTCTGCTCAGCTTCTGCAAAAGACTGTCTCTATCTCATCTCTCCCAGCCCCTGCCCCACCTTATGGGTCTCCCTTATGGGTCCCAGCCTCTGATTGGACTTTGCCATGTATTTATCAGCTTCTATGTTTACGCCCTGCCCTGTTTGCTGAAACGTGAGCCCCTTAAGGCCAGGAGCTGTGTTTTACTATCCCTCGCTGCACCTTCAGAAGCTGCCACTTAGTGGACACACATTGAAGATTTCATGGGTGAATGAACAACCCCCACAGTCTCTGAAAAGCCAACTGAAGCATAGATAGGATCTCCGGGTCTGTGGGGAGCTGCACCAGGGAAATTCCCACATGCCCTCTGGATAGTTCACATCCTTTCAGGAATCCATTACAAGGATTACTCTTCTTCCACTCTCTGGTGGCTTACCTGACTCTTGCATGTCTGGTGTGTTTCTCTCTTACACACCTAGTGTGTTCCTTTCCTCTTTGAAATTCCCATGATTCATTCATTATTTATATCTCTCTAAATGTTTATTTGTGCATTCTTCTTTATGTCTTATTTCTATCTTATTTTAAACAATTACCTTCACTAAATAGGGCTTCCTTAGGCCAGGTCTTTGATTCGCCATATATATTAAAGCTTACTAGAATACATATAATGTAAAATATTACCACTTGACCACCTTAATAATCTTAAGTGCACATTTCATTAGAGTTCAGTACATTCACAATCTCCAGGATTCTTAGCACCCTTCAGAACTGGAACTCTGCACCTATTAAACAGCAAGCCCCCCTCATCCCATGCTCTTGAAAACACTCTGCTGTCTCTGTGATTCTGATTGCTCTAGACATCTCAGGAGAGGGAATCATGCAGTAATTTTCCTTTCTGGACAGGCTTATTTCACTGTGTACAGTGTCTTCAGGGCCCATTCACGTTGCAGTATGGCAGAATTTCCTTTTTTTTTTTGCACTGGGAATCAAACTCAGGACCAGCAGGCACTTATGCCCCTGAGCTAAATCCCTGGCAAATTTCCTTTCTTTTTAAGACTAAGTGGTGTCACGTTATATGAATAGACCACATTTTGTTCCTTGATTCTTCTCTTAATGGACACTTGGGTTGATTTCATCATTTGTTTATTGGAAATAATGCTTCTATGACATGGATGCACAGGTAACTCTTTGAGATCTTACTTTGAATTTGAGATTGTGTGCTACCCAGAAGCACAGCTGCAAGGTCATATGGTGATTCCACTTGTAATTTTTTGAGGAAGCACCATATCATTTTCTATCATGGCTATACCATCATACAGTCCCCAAAGCATATAAAGAATCTAACTTCTCCACATTCTTGTCAATACATTTTATTTTCTGGGTGTTTTATTGTAGCCTTTCTAATAGATGTGAGGTGTTATTTCATTGTGATTTTGGTTTGCTTTTTCCTAATGTACCAGTTGAGCACTTTTTCATGTGCCTGTTGCCCTTTTGCTTGTCTCTTTGGAGACAGGTACTCTAGCCTTCTGACTATTTTTTAAATTGTATTGTTTGATTTTCTTGCTGTTGACTTTGTTCATCTTTGAATCTCCATTGAAACTGAGGTTCAGTAAAGCTGGTGGCCTCTCAGGGTTTGACCCAGAGTCAACAAACATTGCAAGCACAAACTCTGAGGTTGTGGTAGGGTTTTAAGTATATTTGAGGCCCAAATTAATCCCTTCCAATAGCAACTTCAGAAGAATTTCACAAGGGTGCCATCTGAAGAAGACTCGGGTTCGATACATGTTTGTCTATGTAAGGTTTTAGGGCCTCTTCCCGGAAGCCACATGGGGTGGTTTTATAGGAGAAATTAGACAACTTGGGAAAGTTTCAAAAGTAAATTTCAGCTTTATGGTGCAGAAATTACTCCAAGGCTTAGGGGACAAACCAGAAATCACACTGGGACTCTTCCATGGGGGTGGATCGGTTTTTCATTCAGTAATTATCTACCCCACGCCTAAAAGTCAGACATTTGGCTAAAGAGGCAGGAGTAGAATAGTAACTTTGTCAAAGTCAAAACAGTCTGTACCTGGAAAATTCCTGGGCAAGAAGTATTAAAACACGAGATGCAGAAATGGGAAAATATTAGTCATTAATCCGTGCCTCCTGTTCCTGTTCTTGTCTTTTCATTACTACAACTTATGCTTTGATTTCCTTTGGTGGCAATGTAGGTAAAATTATAAAGGCTAATTAAACTGTGTTAGCTTGGAAATGGTGAGAGACATTAAAAGGTAATTTTCCTTTATTACTTAAAACATCTATGATTCAATCAATTGTTGCTTCTCCTCACCTATGGCACACAAAGTGCCTATGGAGCTAAAGAAAGAGTTCGCTGTTTCAAATAATTGTCTCAGAGATCTGACTGTAACTGAATTACAGGATGACTAAATGAAATAACATTCGAAATCCTCTAACCAAGAGTAGTTCTTGTGATTTTTCTTTCCTTTTGTCTCCTCCCCCTCCCTTTTTGAGGTCTACTCACAAAAAAGAGATTACTAAGCAAATTAATAAGTAAGCAGGCAAAAAAGTAAAGCACTATTTTATTGAATAGCAAATGCAATTCGCAGCAGGGCTCCATTCACACAATGACTCTGGTAATTATAAATGAGTCTCATGTAGTATTTAAAGCATTTATAAGATTCCTAGCAGCCTCAGAGCTCTTTCCCTCTTCCACTTGTGGCAACGTGACTGCAGCTTTCAGAGGGAAAGAGCAACATTGCTTTAAAATGTCCAATTAGTCAAACCAATGTGATGGAGCACACTGGAGCCATCATAGACAAAGAAGAGCTGGAGATGGTGGCAGACAAGCCTTTCCAATCTGCCGTCTGCCTGTCTGCACGCCCTGAGTCCTCCTCCTCTTTGTCCTGCGCAGCGCGATGTGACCCCAGCAAGCCCCTCAAGTGGGCCCGTGCGTCGGCCTGTCTGCATCTTCACCTGCTGAGTTTCTGACCGACATCTGTAATGCAAGCCTCAGTGCCTTCTCGGAGCCTCTTCCAACACCTGAAAGTATTCTCCTCTCCCTGCCTCTACTGACTTCCCACAGCATTCGCTCAGAAACATTAGCAGTTTGATCACATCAGATGGCAGTGACGCATACACAAGGCTCGCCCAGACAGAACTGTGACTTCCTAGGAAACAGTGACAGAAGCTAGCTTAGCTTTTCACCTTTCTACTAACCCCTAAGTGCCAGGCAGAGTTCTGTGTCCAGTAGACATTTTGTGAATGTCGAAACAAAGCCCTGGTTATGTTCAAGCAGGCTAAGTGACAGTGAGATCTGATGCAGATAACATAAAAATGGTGGAGACTCTGAAGCAAAGACAAAAAAGAAACAGAGATTGGATGAGAGGGGCAATAAGGGAGGGTGGGAATGAAAGCTAGGAAGGAAATGTGGGATCAAAGAAGCCAAGCTTAGGTGCTGGGAGGCAAAGTAACATTAAAAAAGGAGCACAGGGTGTTGGAAATGAGCGCATTTCAGAGGTGCTTGTGTACCCATTTCCTGCTCGAGCTGCAGAGGGATGGAGGGAAGAAAAGGCCAGAGGAAAGGGTGAGGCAGTAGCCAGGCTGCAGATGACAGGCCAGGCCCCCGACTTGGGCTGGAGTCTGTGCTGCTGCCGCCGCCTTGCTGCTGTGACTCAGCCCTGAGTACTGCCTCTGTCTGTCTCTTCTCCACGTGCACAAGAGTGTGTCTGTGCAGGAACGAAAGGGAGCTTGTGTGTGTTTGTGTCCTCGCTGCGTGTTTGAGATGTTTTACTCTGAAAAATAAGCCCAGAAGACATAGCAAATCCCTAGCTCGCTGCCTTTGCTGTGTCAGAAGGCATCATCTCCATTATGCTGTGGGGAGCCTGTGGCTCTTACCCGCTGCCCAGCAAAGGAGGAAGCCTTGCTATACCCTGAAGCTTGCTGAGCACATTACACTGCACAAAGCAGGGGTGTACCCGTAGTGATGCGTGTAACCGTACATTATTTACTGTATCTTTGCAACAAGATGATGTTCACTGTATCTTTGCAACAAGATGATGTTTCAGGCTCTCCAAGCTCTCTTCCTCAGAGGAGATGCGCCACGGTCACAGCCTTTTGGAGTTCTTCCTTGGGGAACCAAACAGGGTCTCGTGCCTATAGAAAGCCGCATAATCCAGCCCTGGCTGAGAGTCAGGAGACGAGATTGCTAGCACGGGTTCCATCATTCATTCTGAGGCTGAGTTTTCTTATGACAAACGAGGGCAGTCTCAGCCCATATGACTAATGCCCCACCTTTTCCTGTGAGTCTTACCACCGTTTCTCATCTGATCTTCTCAACAACCTGCCAGTTACCTTGATCCTCATTTTACAGATGAAGAAACTAAAGCCCCGAGAGGAAAAGTGACTTAGCTGAAGCCACCTAGCCAGTAAGCCAGGATGATGCAAGGTTTCTGTTTTGAAACTCATCTTCCATTATCCCTGGACCCAAACCTGCCTACCTAGTGGCTTAACTTCGCTCTTGGCTCCTCTCCCTGCACCCTCTGGCAGTACTCTGTGTAAGGGATTAATTGGTTTTTGTTTTGTTCTCCCTTTGTGCCCTTTGTTCTTGATCTCTAGAAGAAAACACCAGCAGCTCCGACCAAGAAAACGAGCACTACCTTCAACATTGTGGGGACCACCTATCCCATCAACCTGGCCAAGGATACCGAGTTCTCCACCATCTCCAAGGGCGCTACTCCCAGTGCGTCCTCCACTCCGACCATCATCTCCTCGCCCAAGGCCACCTTTGTGCAGGACAGCCCGACTGAGACGAAGACCTACAACAGTGTCAGCAAGGTTGACAAAATCTCCCGCATCATCTTTCCTGTGCTCTTTGCTATCTTCAATCTGGTCTACTGGGCCACATACGTGAACCGGGAGTCAGCTATCAAGGGCATGATCCGCAAACAGTAGGTCGTGGAGGTGGCCCAGCAGCCAGAGCACTGTACACCCCTGAGGCACCAGGCACCCCGCCCCGGGGCTCCCCTCACACGGTCCAGGATTCTTCTTTTTAACCCTCATTCAGAGCTGTGACTCTCAGTTCATATTTATGAATCTCAGTGAAAAAATAGCAACCAAAACATGACTTGTCCCTCTGCCACTGCATAGTGTCCTCCTCCCACCAGAGCCAAACACTGCCATTGTCCACCTGCACATTTTAGCCTGCCGGTTTCCCCCAGCTGCCGGCATCGCATGTGTTTTCTTGCAGTCCGCCCACCGCAGGAAGAACAGGAGACCCCTAGTCCCTGTCCTGCGAGCCTTGGCTGTTCGAGAAGTCCAGACTGAGGAGAATTGTGGGCTGATTCAGATCACACGATTCTGACTTCCTAGGGAGCCAGACCGGACTGCGCAGTGTGGTCCTCTGTGCCACACCTTCTGCCTGCAGCAGGGCCTGCCAGGCAGAGGGCTGTGAGCAGAGGCTGCGTGAGAGTTTTTCTGAGCTGGAGGACGTGAGAAAGTCACCTCCCGGCCAAGGCAACCTGTCCATCACCAGGTGGGATAGGAAGGGTTGGTGGTAGTGGAGAATTCAAGTCTGGCTCAAAACAAAGGGTCACTGGCAGGTAAAAAGTCATATTCACCCTTCTGAGGCCCTCGCCCAGCACACCAGGGACCTCTGGTCCTGTGTCATCGATGACGAAGCTTGAGAGGGGTGACCTGGAGATCAATACAAATTTCTCTAGCCCTTTTTGAGTCAACTAAACCATTGAATTTATTGACAGTTTTATACCATATTATGTAAAGGCCATTTGATTTAATTTGTTCTTAATGTTAGTAAATGGGACAGGCATAAATACACAAATTTTATAAGGTAAATACACTGAGTCGCAGAAGTTTGAATAATTTGCCTAGGCCCCTTACAAGTGTCTTTAATAAACAATGATACTGCACCCCTTTTCAGTAGCCAAAATGGAGAAAGAACTGAGAAGCCAGGTCCATTTGGACCTCAGAATCAGCACCATCTCAGTGGGCCTTCTGGGTCATGAGGACACTGTAAAGGTCTTTAGAAAGTTTCTGTGTTATGCTTCTAAGAGCATGGATCTGATTCCGTGCACTTGTCTGGAGACTCCTAGAAGCCCAAGGCAGAGCCACAGATGGTACAGCAAGCAGATTGTCCCTGGCCTCCCACAGAAACAAAAGCTGTCCCGGGGTGTGTCCTTAGCTGCTGGTTGCCTTTCCATCCATCCTTCCCTGATCTTCTGCTTCCTTGCCATTGCTGGGATAATGCATGCCAGTCCCATTTTTTCCTAAGGCTGTGTCTATAGGTAAATTCTTGACTAGAAGAGTGTAGTCTTGTGGACATGTGGGGATGGGGGGGTGGGCGGGGCTGTAAATGATTGTCTTAAAGAATTTAGAGTGGAAGCCTGATCTTCTGTATCAACTGTGTATTAATTGTGTTTCCAAATGCTTTGGTGCAATGTTTAGCGGCTGTTTATTAAATCCTTTCTGAATTGTATTTGGGCTGGAGAACTCTTATTGGTCACTCTGCCTAACACGGGCTGTACTCTGTTCTTGACTCCTCCCCCTACCCTGGTGCCTGGAATGCTTTCCGTTCTTCTAACACTATTACCCTGCACTGGAAGAATGGTATCCCCCAGCAAGGGATCTGTTGCAACCACTCACAAGGGAACCCTGTAAAAACAGTTTCAATTGACTAGGGGATCTCATTACTGAATATGCAGGAGAAAGAAAGGTTGTGTTACTTTCTCTCCCAAATTCACCACCTCCCAGTAAATAGAGAAAGGTTCTTTCCTTGCAGTTCTAAGGGTTTTCCCTTTTCCATTGATTACCATTTCCCTTAGGCAGGAGTTCTCTTTGGCAACAATTATCAGTAAGCATCTGCTTGGTTGAGCCACGTATCAGTAAGTGGATGAGAACCTCTTTTCTTAGGAAGCTAAGGAAATCTGGAAATAATCTCCTGAGATTTGCTTGAGGAAATTATCAGTCTCCTAAGGGATGGGAAAATCTCCTTGGGAGAGCATTTTTTAAAAGTCATGTTGTCTAAAATAGAAGGGACTCAGAAGATCTGACCCAAAATTCACATTCAGCCCTGTGATCATCTGATGGCTGGCCTACGCCTGAAGTAGTCAAATCCGCAGCTCAGCCACAGCCCCAGAACAACGGAGCAAGGAGCATGTCAGGAGGCACCTGCCTTTCTAAACCTGCCTGACAGCAATATGTAAGTGTCATCCTTTCCTGAACACCTTTCTGAAACCAATTTGCATCTGAAACCATTCCCTTAGTCTCAAGGGAAAGTCCGAGCTGTTCTTCTGTTGTCCAGCTCCTCTACAGTTTGAAACTGTGATCCAGACTGGAAGCAGTGCCCAGGGCTGTGATATATTATTGGCACCAGAGGAGGAGCAGAGGGAGGGGTCAGAGAGTGCTGGGGAGAGAGATCCCTAGTTGATCATTAAGGGTACCATTGTGGAGACTCTAGGAGACCCTAGCACATAGTAGGCACTCAATAATATTTATTAAATAACCAAATGCTAATTTAGATCACAGCTACATGGACGAGGTTTGCTTCAGGGTGATGCTGAGCATGTCAATGGTGAGACTCCCAGAGACAAGCAGATACAATATGCAGCTTCTAAAGCAGCCCTGAGACCACCGCGTACTAATAAAGTACTAATAAATGTACTTTCTGCAGCCACTTTGAAGAACTTCAGCTTAACTAGATAATTGCTTGTTCCAGGGGGCTTTTAAATCTGGGGATTCCTGAAGGATCTATTCGTTCTTCTTGCCGGAATCCCGGGGTGAGGAGACAGAGGCACCAGTGAGCACCAGACCCCTCTGAAAGCCTCAGCAGCTCCTACTGGCCTGTCCCGGGTGCACCCATGCTGTGAGAACCATCGGAGGGCTCCTGAGGTGGGCCTGGGAAGAGGCACCCCAGAACTCAGAATCTTTACAAGGGGTGCTGCAGGACACGGAAGCTGTCTGGCTTGTTTAATGTAACCTGATGTACTCCAGGCCCATCCATGTCGCTGCAAAGGACAGGGCAACATACACCTGTCCTGCCACCTTGTGTCTCCATCTCAGTAACTTGAGACTATGGGGAAAGCACTGAGAAGAAGGCAGGTCTGGGTTTCCACCAGGTTCAGTCCCATCAACTACCGTTTTTTAATGTTGGGCGAGTCTTTTCCCTCACCTGAGACTTAGTTTCCCAATCCGAGAAATCAGAATACGATCAGAGCCAGGTCTCTTTGGCAGCGGCTTCCCTACCGGCATACCCTACCCCAGGTACCATGTCCTGGTCCCCAACCTCAGCACCTTCTGGGAGCACAGCCCCTCTCCTTTGGGTCCCTGTGGCACAATTTAGATAGGTTGGCAGCTTCAAAAGCTTTTGACCCAGCACCAAGTCATGATGGGTAGGAGGAGGCTAGCCTAGGGATACAAGGGCCACCCTTGCAGGTCTAGCAGTGATCTCCCTGCCCCCAGCTTCTCTGTCCCACCCCCACCCTCATGTCCTTGTCCTGCGCTCCGTGTGGCAGGGTCCACCATGTGTGATGTGACAAGGGACTATTTACAACCCAGCTCCTATCCAGACATGGGAACGACTGAATCTTAACTTCAGGGGGTGCTGAATTTAAGACAGTTAAATTCAGGGGGTGCTGATCCCAGACAAAGAGTCCCCAGGTAAGCTAACTCACAGGGTAGAAGCAAAGCGCACTTCTTCTTGTATTTTTCCCTTCAGAGGTTCAGGTCAAGGAGCAAAATCCTCGGAAGAGAACTCCCTAGCCGCCTGATGACAAAAGGTGCCCACCTCTTGGGGGCTGCGCTTGCCATTTCTCCCTTCTCTCAGGACACAGGGAGAAGGTAGCCTCCCTGCCTGCAGCCTAGAGCCAGCCCCGCTTCGGTCTTCCTCTGTGCTCCTCTCTTCTCAAAGGATTTCACTGCTGTTATGGGCTCTCAGGTGAAGCTGCTCTGCTGAGTCACCACTGTCCTTGTTACTAAAGCCTAAAGGCACTTTTCAGTTCTCTTCCCTGACCTGTCAGCAGCATTTGACACTGTGGCCAAGTACTTTCTCCCTGAAACTTGGTCTTCGGCTTCCATGACACCATGCTGTTTGCTCTCTGTCAGACTTCTATTTTTCATGGCTGCATTTTTTTCTACTCATCTTCTCCCCTTCCCTCCCTTGAAGTCTGGAGTTCCCTGTAGTGTTTTCCCCATTTTCATTTCCCTCTCCACAGTTTCCTTCAGTAATCTCATCTCCCCCAATGGCCTCGATTACCATCCATTCTGGTTATCACTCATCCTGTAACAATTCTCGCGAAGTAAACTGATCCCTTTTTACATTGCCTCATAGGTCCAAACAGTGTACGGGGCGTAGCAGGGACGGCTTAGCTCCACCTCATGATGCTTGCCACTGCAGATCTCGTGGCTCAAACAAGGGGAGTGTGACTTCATTGGCTGGAGCATCTAAGGGTGGAGGGCCCCCTTCCCTCCTCCGTAGTCGGGATTCTTTAGGTAGCTACAGGTGTATTAGTTGCCCGACTCCTGTTGTGATTGTAAGAGCAAATGTTAGGCCTTAAACTCAGAAAAGGAATAAAGTTCTAAACGTGGGGTGGGGTGGGAACATTTCTGGCAGATGAACCTTGAGTTCATGGGGCCCGTTGACTTGAGCATCTATGCATGGCCTCCCTTGAGGCTTCTCACAACATGGTATTTGGGTTCTGAAAGGGAACTGTCTGCAAAAGGAGCCTCTGAAAAATAAATCTTCCAAGAGCAACGGGTGGAAGGAGCATGGCTCTTGGTGCCTTAGCCTGGGGTGTCAAGCAGTGTATCTAAGGCCAGTGCAGAGTCAAGAGGGAGGGCACAGAGTCCCAGAGATATCACAGGCACGTAGGACAACCACCGCACCTCCTTTATGCTCTTGAATGCCAAATTAACATCTCTAGCCTAGTTATTTCTAATCAATTCTTTTGACAGGTTCAAAGAACCTCCTGATTCCCCAACTCCGACAGTTCTTCCTGTGATTTGTCCCCTATCACCCAATAGGAATATCACTCACCTGGGTCAAAACTCTAGCAGGTGTTCTGGACACCTTCTTTCATCTCAGCAACAAGTGCATTCTGGAAACACAACTTAAATTCTATATTTTACTCACACTTTCACGTTTCCACTACCAACATCCCAATCCAGTCTTCCATCATGATGTGTCACTTATGTTACTGCAGTCCCTTTCTTTCACATTATAAACCAGATCATGTCACGAGCCTTAATGGCATCCTGCTGCACGGGAACTAAAATTTAAAATGTAACCCCACCGTAACAGTCCTGTGTGAGGTGGGTCTTGCTTCCGTTTTGACCTCCTTTTGCAAATTCTTATTGGATAAAATACCTTCTGACAGTTCAGAACTTGTCAGGCAAAGAAGAGAAGGACATTAAAGACCATATTGCAAAGGTCCAGACATGTTTGAGACCTACAATGAAGTATAAGGACAGATTCATTTGTCCCAACTGTGTAGGCATTCTACCATTATGGTGGGTGGTGACTCTGAATTTAAAATGTGATGAGACGTACATGGCATCTCATCTACCTGAGAACAGAGCCTCATGACATCATCTCACTGACTGCGATCTGAGAAGGTTGATTTATTCAGGCTCAGAAAGATGAATGCACCACATGTGAGCTGCTCTAGGGAAAGACTGTTGCTGGCCCCCAAGTCTGGTGTCTCCATTCCCAATCCCAATCAACATTCTTCAAAGCCAGTCACAGAGGTGCTCACACTTGAAGCTCTCGCCAGCCTTACCACCTAAAAATAGCATGTTTCTATGGTGTTCCAAAGCCCATGTGTCCTTTTCATAAGTCACTAAAAGGTCAAATGAAATGAACAGAAGTGGATGAAAGATACCAATAACACTGCTAAATCCCAATGTGAGCTTCTCAGTTTTATCAGTTTTGGGAAGCCCCTGAAAGCTACACCAGGCTGAAGTTTAGGAGTCTGCATTTCTTTTTTTCTAATTTAAAAAAAGGAGACCGAGATAAAAGAGGACATAACAACACAACAGCACAGGTCAGAACAGAACTATTTAAGCAACATAGTGTTTCACCACAAGACAATCCGACATAACAGTAGCTACCGTAGTGTCTCTTTCCCTGAAATACTTGAGTATACCTTCGTATACTATAGTATCAAACATAACAAGACAGTGTAAAACCATTCAAGAGAATGAAAGTATTACAGGGTATTTAGAACCAAGTAACAGAAAACAAACAATGGGAATCTGCATTTCAACAAATGAGATTTTATGCCTACAGATATCATATTGGGCAACAGCTCTGGAATCTGCACACAATTCAGGAACACCTACTATTGACCCAGAAACTGTGTGATCTCCTCAAATCACATGTTTACTGAGCTGGTGTCCTATGGGGGTAAGCAACAGTCAATTTTCCCAGGCTTCTGTGGCACTAACAGGCCTTCTCCAGGTTAAGGTAAGTGGGAGATGGTACCCAAAGCTGATGCTCTGGTCAAGATTCGTCTGGGAACTGTTCTAAGCACTTTAAATTTGGGTCATAGTCCTACTATGGATCAGACAATTCCCTTGCAGAGTCCACAGTGACAGGTAGAGAAGAATCTGAACCTTGATCAGATAACCATTTCCTCTTGTAAGTGTTAATATGTGGTCATGGAAGAGGCTTTTACTAGGACTGGCCTCTGTCCAAACCCATGCGAAGAACTGAATTCTAACATGGGCTTGGGGAAAAGCTGGTGGTGGTTGGAGTAAGTACAAACAGTGAAAGTTCACACTTGCCTTCACACAGGGAAGCAAGAATACTGAAGTCCAATCTACGTTAGATCATTGCACCAGCTATGTGACCTTGGACGTTTAATCTCTATGTAACATCAGTGGAAGAAATGTTTTCAAGGGTGACAGAGACTAAATGAGTGGCTGCATGTAGAAGATTGCTCCTGAACTGCTACTTACACACAGGAAATAAATCTCATCCCAACAGAGTTTATGACTTGCAATAGACTCTCCACATCTCTAGTTCTCAAATAGTCACAGGTGTAATGAGGATCTTGAGCTATGTGACCTCTCAGGGCTCTTCTGGGCTCAATATTCCAGGATTCTGGCCAAATTTATTAGCGCTGAAGTCAACTGTGTCCATGTGCAAGGCAGTCTTGCACACTGATTGGTTTTTATTGCTCACACGAAGGAAATATGGACGCAAACAGCAACAAAGTAAGCATGAGCGAGGGGAAGCCAGTGTGCCAGAAATCCCCAGTGTGCCAGTGACTGCCATGCTTGTGTTTATCCCTTGAGCTGCAATCCGATCAGAACAAAGTGTAAAGGTAGTATTAGAATTCTCAACATAATCATCTGTTTCCCAATATGAGGTGGTAACTTGTCACTTTATTTTGCTTTCCAAAAAAGAATTCATTTTGCTTATTCTCTGGGAACGCAACATCTTCCTAAGGAAAAAGCCTGCTCTCGGAAGGACTACTGCTGTAACAGAGCAGATAATATATAAACACCTGCCCTGCAAGTAAGGATCTGGGTTTCTGTCTTTCCACCTCTGTCTTTCTGTCTATATCCACAGACAGCAGAACAGTGCCTAGGACAGAGTAAAAAAGGGTCACAAACACTGCTGCATGAACAAATGAACACAATGTAGACACTTTTCCTAAAACCCTAACCCAGAATAATTCACGACAGGATAAAAGAGTATTGGAAGACCAGGGAGCCAAATGAAGTAGAGGTCTGCATTGTAAAGTACACTGATAAATAGCGAAACACAATGAAAGCTTCCCAAGAACCAGCAACTATGTTAAGTTGTGACAACTCTTTGAAGAGGATGCCACTATTATCTTTAGTTTACAGATTATGGAACTGAGGCTTAGGGAGGTCATGTACTCTGTGGGAAGCCTCAGAGGTTGAGCAAATTTCCATCATCTCAATGCTCTACTGTTTGTATTAAGAAAAACCTGCTGCCTTTTGCCCCAACTTTGAGTGAACTGAACCAGAATGGCTAGAGCGGAGGGGAACGTGCTGCTGTTCTAGGGCTTGCCCGGGAGCCTGTGTTTACATTATCTCCTGGCATTCAGTTGTTGTTGGGATTATAAAGCAGGTTGGAAATGGTATAACTGAGTAGTTGCTTGCCAGTAATAAACAAAAGGGGTTTCATTCATTCTGCAGAATTTAATGAAGGCCTCGTTGGAATGAGTGCGAGGCCTCTGCCAGTGCTGGAAGTTCTGCAGCAAAGATGGACATAGCACATCCTCCTAAGGACAGCACAATCTAGTGGCAAAGAGATGGGATCTGAAGGCGCTGAGCATTAGGGACAAGAAGCACATGTAGCAGGGGAGGTCTCCTGGCTAGCCTGAGATGTTCAAGGATGGGCTTCCTCATAAAAGAAGCCCATTTTTGCCCCAAATGACATGAGAATAAAGAAGAAAGACACAGAGAAATAGAGAAATAGAGACAGAGACAGAGAGACAGAAAGACACAGATAGATTGAGATGGAGACAGAGGCAGAGACAAATAAGGAGCAATCAAACAGAGGACTAGTACGTGCAGAGAGTAAAGCTACAGACTGGGAGATAAAGGGATATCAGATGAGGCTGGAGAGGCAAGTTATAACTCACAGTTTTTGGAAAGTCTGCAGAAAGCCTTTTAGACCTTGTCTTCAAAGCACTAAAGGCTGTCAAGCAGGAGGGTGTAGCAATGATGGCGGTAGTGGGTGGGGCGGAAATGATTGGGGCTGACTCATGTATGCGACAAGAAGGCTGTGCTTCGATGAGGGAGAGGTAGAAGAGACATGGGCTCAAAACAGCACAATAAAGATGGGAGCTGTACCAAGTGTGGGTAGAAGGTGATGAACTCAGACTTGCACACATCTGTGGGGTGAGATTGATGGACGTGTGCTGGAGACAAGTAGCCATGGAGGTCTATTGCTAAGACTGAGGCCTGAACTCTGGAAGGCAGTCAGAGGTCAAGGCTTTAGCAGGTTAGTAGGTAACCAAACCCTTAGGATCCCCTAGGATTCCCTCCCGCTACGTCATGCCTGCAAACATGGGAGAAAGTGCAGGATGAGCACAGAATGTAGCCCAGGCGGAGACTTAAGAAAAACAGTTGCTCTTAAGGGGTGGGCCTGGACCAATCAGTTTATAAGAGGGACTAAGGGGAGGTGGCCTTATTGATGGAGACTGAGCAAGGAAAGCATATTTCTACAAGGATAGAGGGTACCCACATTTGGCCTTGTCAGTGGCGCTGCTACTTATTTCAGGAAATGCAAGAATGGAAAAACTCCTCTGGATGTATAAACAAAAGTCTTTGGTGAAGTTTCAAGAGCAATCTCTAGGGGGTTACAAGAGTAAAACTCAAAATACAATGGGAGAGAATGGCAAGAGTGAGTGTGATGGACTTCTCAGGATGGGTTGCCAGAAAGAAAAGCAGAACAACCCAGTTACAGCACGGATACAGTTGTAACTTGGTGGGAGGTCCAGAAAAATTGTGCTGTTATTTTTTACTTGAGAGAAAGGTAAATAGGTTTGTAGATAATTAGAAGGAACTAATAGAAAAAGAGAGGAGGGGAGAAGGGAGTGAGAGAATAACAGAAAGAGAGGCTGGAAGTGTTACCAGGGTTCCGGGCTGGTGGAGACTCCCTCTAGAGACGGTTTCTAGCTGCTTCTTGTCCTAAACAAAGAATTGGACAAAACAAGTGCAAGAAATACTGAGTTTTTACATTTGTTAAAGGTAGGAAAACATGTTCTGAAGAGCAAGTTGTGCCAATTAAAAATAGACAAGAAGTACACTGTCCTGGGCTAGAGTGGATCATTGTTACAGGGGGAACATGGGGGCGAGAGCTCAGTAGCGGCCATGTTTCATATTCTGCAATTCTCAGGCTCAAGAAAACACTTTTCCATTGGGCTTCCAGAAGGATACCGCTCAGTGAGATTCACATTAGATTTCTGGCCTCCAGAACTGTAAGATAATAGATTTATGTTGTTTTAAGCAACTGAGCTTGCATTAGGTAGTCATAGTAGCCACAGGAAACCAATACCCCTTGTGTCACCTTTATTCTTTCTCAGGTTCTAAACATTGGAAAATAACCAAGACCTGCTAGTCAAATGTGAACTTAATGCTGTTTTATTAACTTGAGCAAATACTTAAAACCCTCAGAATTCAAGATGTCTTAGTCACTTTCTCATTGCCGGGACAAAATACATGACACCCATAAATTAAAGGAGGGCGACTCAGTCTTTTGGCTCGTGTGTCTGTCCATAATCAGCTGTCTGCAAAGCAGGAATGGCATGGCGGGAGGGTCTGCAGCAGAGCAAAGTTGCTAACAGCATGGCACCCAGGAAGCAACGAAAGGAGGAGCCAGCAAGAGGCAGAGGCTCTTTCAGGCCCCATCTGTGAGCCCCTGGGGTCTTTGGGGGGCATAATTCATCTTAACAACTGCACAGGCTTCTATTCAAATGTGGCTCGATGGTGGCATGAGGTGGCAGAAAGTTCATCCATAAGTATCTGTCACATGTTCAACCCTGTGCAAAGTGCTACAACTACGGCAGAAAATGAAAGAAATTAGGTGAACAATATTGATTCGCAACAAGAGTGGCACTGACCGCGTGGATTCCCAGTCCTGCATTTTGTATCTTTGGAGAAACATTATCAGAGTTTGAGACTTTTGCTACAATTGGTGTTGTGCCCATGGGTAAAATAAGAGCACCTGTAAGAAAACGGAGGGATGAGATTGACTGAGAAGACCACGTTGGGGCAGACAGATGCCACACAAATAGGGATCGTGATAAATGTCAGGGCCAAAGGACAAGGGGCCAATGCATTTAGCAAAGAAGTCAACCCCACAGAAGAAGCTGTGGCCTAGAAGGCGATGCTGCCCGAAAGGCAGTGCCACACTAGGGGTGGAATGAGTGAGTCTCATCATACGGAGCTCCGCCTGCCCGCCGGATGTGATGTCTGTCCTAGCTTCGCAACCCACAGGGCAGGATGACCGCATGGTTTAAGTGTTGTCTCCCACAAGGCAGTGAGTTCCTCAGGGGCGAGGAAGTCTTCATTTCTGCAGTCACCAGGTTCGCACAAGTGCAGGGCATGTGGTCAGCATCTCTCTGCTCCTCTCAAGGAGGGGGCACAAGGACCATCCTTTCTGATTTCTTGCTCTATTTTTGCTTGACCTCCAAGCCTCCTTCATTAGTGACCTTTTCTTTCTCTCACCCATCTCCCTGAGGGGTTGACAACAAAAGGACGCTCACATGAAAGATATCTCCAGTGAGTAGTCAGGCAGCGGAAGCCCAGAAACTAAGGGTTGTAGGCGTGGGGGCATTGGCACTGAAGGTGCTAGGGTGGGCCTTTGGGGAAGGCTTGAGCTCTAGCTTATTGGCAGGGCTGTTTGCTCCCTAATTAATCACTCAGGAACTCAGCTTGCTACTTTACACAGATCCCGGGGACCAAGAAGAAATACACCTGAGGCGCATTAACGCAGCAGTCTCTCCTGAAGTCTTGGTACCAGAGGCACCCTCACTTTGCCAGACGTCACATTTTACCAAGCAGGGAAGTAAACGTTTTCTGCAACAGAGCAAAGGATTCTCAGAGAAGACAGAGCTGCTCCTTTACTTTCCTTGGCTTCAAGGAAAGTTTTAAACTGAAACCAGAGAGTGCTTCATTTTATGATGTCCACTCAGTGCATTACCATTATCCACAATTGAACAACATTTTGCACAGCACAGCTTTCCTCTCATGTGAACATATAAGCACAATTTTTATGCACAATGAATTTTTAAATGATCTCTTACAAGGCAACTAAATCAGCAAATCACACCAAGTTTGCTACATTAACGATGCTTCGTCATCAGCCATGAAATGAAGATGGTAAGGAAAAGAATCACCCATTCCTCAGCCATCCATTGTCATTTCCTACCCCTTCCCTTGGGTGGATTGTGTGTTTCAGGCTAGTCCAAGTTTCACTTTCTCCCTGGGGGTTCAAACTAGGAAGAGTACTTTCACTCAGAGCAAGGGCAAAGGATGTAATTTAAAAATTAGAAACAAGAGGCATAACCTTGCTCAGGAGCACATGTGGAGATACCTTCACTCTGAGGTCATGCTCCAGTCACTGGCACGTCAGGAGTTTACGGCACCTTCCCATGTTGCCTGCTGAAGCCAACTTTCAAGTGGATTTCATTTAGTTGTTAATCATCGGGGTGGTGCTAGACATGAGGAGGGAAGGGGAAGCTCTGGGACTGGCAGCAGTGAAGAGAAAGATCAAGGAAGATGACCCTTTCTCCTCTGTCCCCTTTCAGAGCTATCTAGTTCCAACCCTTTTCTTCTATTTGCAAAGCTGAAAGCACAAGATGAAACTGCAGCTGAATCTCCCCAACTGTGGTTCTTTCCCTTTGTGCCTCTGCACCCCACTCTGCAGATTATCAGGGGCAAGATACTCTCTATGTGAGAGGAGGTGCGGCACGAAGCTCCAGGGAGTAAGTAGCTATTGAGGAACTGTGAAGGGTCCAATGTAGCTCAAAAGGACAGACCTTGGGGAAGAGGAATGAATGCCATGTAGGGGCGCAGGACAGAGACTTAGGTGCAGTGACAAGTGGAAAGTGGTCAGGCGGAGCTACAGAGGCCAGAGGGGGGAGTTTGGACTTTCTCCAAAGATTGATGAGGGCTATTGAGGGACATTAAATAGAAGAATAACATGATCAGGAGAAATTTGCTGCAGGCAAAATAGAATGGTAGAGAGCATAACTGGTAGTTGGGAGGCCGTGTTGGAGGCTATTAAAATAATTGAAATGATAGTATGCTAGACAAAGATAGTGAAAATGAGAAGCCCAGTCTCTCTAACACCACAGCGAAGGACAAGAGGGAGCAAATTGTAAGAAATAAAATGAATAGGACCTGATCTATCTCTTACATATGAGAGAATGGGAGAGGCAGATGTAAAACTTGTTATTCTGATTTCCAGTCTGGAGGCCTGAATGGATGGATCATTGTGCCATTTTTTAATTACAGCTTGGTGTAGAGAGTATGGGATCTCATGAATTTAGCTCAGATATATCCAGCAAAAAATATTCAGTAGGAAAGTGGTGATTGAGGATCTGAAGTAAGAAAAAACTGAATCAGAGATGGTTAGTTAGAAGTTATTAATATAGAGATTATAATTTAAGTTAGCAATGAAGAAATTTTTAGTAACCTTAGAAACGTCACTTTTAATGAAGTCATAGGTAAGCTGTAGACAGGTGGATGCGATCTGGCCTAATGAAGTCTATTTTGTTTGAAGATATGGGTATGTACATGTGTGCAGAGAGTGAAGCGGAAGTGGTCTGAGGAGGGAGTAAAAAGATCGTCCACAGTTCAGTAGTCATGAGGCACTCGAAGAGCCAGGTGAACTTGGAGACTGAATTTTCATTGAAGCCAGTCTGCCTACTGTTCGGATTTTCTCTATAAGGTCCTATTCATCAAGGTATGTAAATGAGGTCAATGCAAGGATGGCTGTTTGGGGGAACGAGACAGGAACACAATAGGGAAAAGGAATTAGGAGTATTAACAAGAAAGTAAGAAGCAGAATGGGCATTCTTAAAGACTGTGAAAAACAGGTATTTTAGGAATTGATAAGGGACTGTAACAATAGCAGGTGTGGTTGGAGAACTTAATGCTTGAATTTGCAGATCAGAAAGTGGACTGACTTAGACTATAATCAGTGAGTGGACAACTGAAGTCTGGTAAGGAAACAGTCATTGGTGGTGTGAAGGTCAACAGTTTTGGATGAAGCATCCACATGGATATTGTAGCTCACCCTAGGGGTGGCAGAGCTTGGAGAAGAGAGGGTAACTGCAGGTCCGGAGCTATGACTTTCAGTAAAGAAGAGATTAAAAGCATCCACGCTGAAGATAATATTACCAAATAACTCAAGCCACCAGTGCATAACACTTAGTTCTTAGTCCTGGGCTTGATATAGAAAAGGATAATCAGTGAATGGAGGAATTACTGGATGAGCTAATAATGAATCTAAGTGATTCCATGACTCTACCTCAAAAAATGTTAGCCCCAGCTATAGCAATTCTTGTTTCACAACAATATGTGGGTTCAATCGAATGAATAGAGTATGTTTCAGAAATTTCCAGACATTCTAAAAGGAGGTGGAGTTATCAGGAATTTCTCACATTGGCTTCAGACCTGGTAACACCTCTGAGCCCAATTCCAAGATCTTGCTCAAAAATCTGTCATTTGGAGCCCTTGATAAGCTTAAGTCTCTGAAAAGATGAAGACACTCAGTGTACCATCTTGGCAAACCCTGATCACCAGCTCTATATGTTACTGGGGCTGCCCAGGGCTCCTGGGACACCATCAAAAAAGCCTCTGAGGTTGGAGCTGTTTCCTTGTCTAAGAAGGTGGAGCTTCCTACTCTAAGTACCTGGAACTTGATCTGCTCCAAGTCTCTGCCATACAGGCCCTGGACACTGCAAACGTGAGACACAAAGAGCACAAGTCACAGAAGGACAGCTGTCTGTTTACTGATGTCTTGTTATTCCACTATCACTTTTCGTAAGGGTTATAGGCATGGATAATTGGAACAGAATTATCAAGAGTAAATGTTATTGCTATGGACTGGAAACACAACACAAACAAAAGCAATTGCATTTGTGGGTGGAAATGATAATATTAGGCTATATAATTTTTTCTGCTGCAGTAATTGTAGAATGCAAAGATAATAAGCACAACATTACAGGTAGGCAATGAGAATCGGGCAGAACAAAAACTGAGTCATAACTGTGAAAACCTCGCTTCCCACTCAAATTGTCTTTGCCTACACACAGACTGAAGGAAGTGTCTGAAGTCAGTGCACCTCACATTGCAAAGGCCCGGGCGTCCCCTGGGATCTTGCTAAAACGCAGATTCGCTCAGGGGTTCTAGGGCCAGCCTGAGGTCCCACGTTTCCCACGCACTCTCTGGTGACGCTACGGGTCCCTTACGGTCCCTGGGCTACAGGTGGAGTGGCAGGGGACTGAGCAAGGCTCGAGCCCAATGCTCAGTGGGCCAGGCCAGGGGCAGGCCAGGGCCTGATGGGAAAGGCCCAGTAGATAGCTGTCCCTGGGTCCCAGGGATGTCATGGCCACAATTGAGATCATAGCAGGAGCTCAGAGTTGGGCTGCCAGGGGCCCCATGCTAGCACCTCCCTCGCCTTACAGAGCCTGGAGCACAGGGTCTTGAGTGTAAGCTGGAGATGGAAGTACCAGCTGATGGGAGGCCTGGGCAAAGACAGGCAGGCAGCACGCCCCGCCCTGTCTGCAGAGGGGCCTGGCCCAGCCTCCGCCCTCCGTGCAGCTGGCTCTTGAGTTTCTCCTGAGGCCCAGGCCCCTTTCTGCTTGGTGCATAGCAGCCCCTAAGCTTCTGGGAGTCCTGGGGCCAGGCAAGGAAGTCCTGGGATCAGAGAAAGGGGACAGGAGGGGTGCGAGGGGCTGTGCCCTTGTAGGAGAGAAGGAGCAGGGGAGGAAAGTGGCCATTAGTGTCACCCCTCAGCACAATGACGCCTGCATGCTGCCCCAGATCTCTGCAACGCCCGGGTGGCTCATTCCACTCAGCCTCCAGCACTTCACATGAGCCTCGAGTCTTGGCTCAAATGTCACCCCTCCAGCTGCCAGGTGCACACTGTCCACTGTCGAGTACCCTGTCTTCTTCACCGCCTCTGTTGTCACTCTCCCTTGCTGGTGGCCCTTATTACCTGTGACTTTATTTTTAATAATTTTTTCTTATGAATATTATTCTTTCCCATTACCTTTCTTGCACACACACACACACACACACACACACACACACAGAGACACACACAAAACTTTCTAAGACAAGGGACTTAATATGTCATGTTCAGCTTGACAGTTCCTGCAAGAGTAGTTCCCAGTACGCAGTAAACTCAGACATATTTGATGAATGAATGAGCCCTCACACAACTCTATGAGGTAGGCATTACTTTAGTTCCACTTTGGTGTGAGGAAACAGAGACCCATAGAGGTGAGGCAATGACCATCTTTTGCACATTTCCCTCTCCCAGGCTTCTCACTGCTCACTTCTGCTTTATATTGTTCCAATTGCCACCACTGGAGATGCCTGCCCAACTGAAAACACACAAACATCCATTTCTTTCTCCTTTCTAATAGAACCCTGGGTTTGTGTATATGGGACCTCTCCTTCCACACAAAGATCATATGCCTTAATGGAAGCACCAGTTTTAGTAGCTAGTACTCATTTGTTTGATCAAGTGTAATCTATCTATTTTCCCTTCATAATCAGTCCAGAATTGGGAATATAAGTGAGAAGTTGGCTAAAGGATTTCGGGAAGGTTCTCATTCATTCTTCCACAAAATTTCCGCCAGTGATCTGCTCCTTCCTTCTAAAGGAAGGAAAGCAAGTCTTGAGATAGCAATCTATAGTATAAGCTCTCCTATAACCCTAAAAGAGCCACCTACAAGATTAAGCGTGTGGACAACAGAGCAGAAAGATGTTGAATGCCCAGTGAATCAGCCGAGCACAGAAGCCACCCTACCCCAGAACTTTACATTTTCTGATTTAGCTACTCTTTATTGTACATGCTATTATTTGCAGAGCACAGATTGATCTATGCTCCTTGCTGAAGAAAGATGGTGAAGGGAGGTCAAACTCGGAAACGCCATCCATCAGGCTCTGAGTCACTGCTATCTCCCTACTCCTCGGCCCCCTCCACTTCCTGTCATCACAAAGTATACGGTGACAAAGCTATCCCCTCTGGACTTCTTAAAGAATGCTGTAGTTATTTAAAGTGAATCTAAGCAGAGAAAACAGTCTACCCAGCTTGATATATGCATCAACTCCTGCCATTTTAGGAGACTTCACTTTCAAGATGTCTATTATTTCATGCCTGTATCATTCTTCCCTCCCCAAACCCCACTGAATTACTGTGGGTAGGATGTTGAAAAAAATAATCCCATAGCAACATCATAAATCGTCGGTGCTCCATCAGTAGTCTAGAGCATGCAGCAAATTTGCAAGGTAGAATTCAATTATGATAAAATAAATGGTGGACCCTGGAAGAACAGAGCTAACTAAAGCACCATATAGGGGAATAAAAGACCTCCAAACTCAGAAAGTACTACGATTAGAGGTAGCTGTAGCAGAGAATGGAAAAGGACCTCAGAGAATTGTAGAGTAATTACAGTGTTGGGGAGCAGCTTTATTGATAGTCTGCTTTCAAAGCAACTGATTGTGTCATTTTCTTCAGTTATAGCTGCAAGCCTGCTATGAGAAATTACAAGAAGGGACACTGTCTCTATAGTAAGCCAGTGCAGAGACTAGGGAATTTACCATGAGCCGTGGTGCTGCACACAACTATTAATATAGATTGGTCTGGATCAGTGGTTCTGACCATCTTTTGCACATTTCAATCACTTGGACATACCTAAAATACCGACACTAAATAGTGGCCACTTTGGGGTGGAAATTAACTGGGAAATGACAAGGGGGACTTCTCTGGGGTACTAGAAATAGTCTACATCAAGGGTCAGCTACACCTCATGAGCTAACCTGGACAAAGTCCCTGTTTTTGTAAAACTTTATTGGAACACAGACAAGTTTACTTACTTACATACTATCCGTGGATGCCTTTGCCCTACAACACAATTGAATAATTTTGACTGAGACTGCTTGGAGTGCAAATCCAAAATGATTTGGTCCTTTGCAAAAAAACAATTCCTAACCCTTTGCCTATTTTATTTATCTGGATCATGATGCATTGTGTGTGTATGCATTGAGTGATTTACATTTATTAATATGAGGCAGAGTGTTATTATGTTGCCCCGCTGAGTCTTTAACTTGGTACCCTCTCATGGTCAGCCACTGAGGAGCTGGAATTAGAGATGTGTGCTACTTCGCCCTGTGGCATTTACAGTGTTTAAACTCTACTGTGTGTGAAATATACCTCAAAAAATTAAAAAGAAAGAAATTCTAGTGCTTGGGTTTCACTTCCTGATATTTTTATTTAATTTACCTGTGATAAATTCTGTACATCAGGATCTTAAAATCACTCAGGGTAATTATAATGAATAAATAAGGTTGTGAACTACAAAGTTAGACCTTCATTTATATCTATGAATATGCAAATAAGGATCACCACATATTAAGAAAACAAAATGCATGAAATCAAGATACCAAGTGTACAATAAGAAGAACAAAACCTTGAGGAAACAGTTAATACAGAAAACAAAGGGAATATTTAAAAAGTATCATTATTATTCTCTAAAAGCATGACATGGTGTCATCCACTAAACAAGAGCGATCCACTTTTCAGAAGAACCAGACAGACCAATTATTTTGAACTAACAATGACTACTGCAGAAAATCTATCAGGGACCCCGGCAAAGGCTCTGATCTCCTGTGAGGCTGTGATGCAAGACTGCAAAGAAAAACTCAGAGACAAGATAAAAGTGAAATAGGGAGCTGGGATGATCAGTGCTCAGTGCTGAGCAATGACCTGAAATGGCCAGCTTCGTGGTATTTATTGGTAGTACAACCTATGGAACAGGGTGAGGAGGCCCCTTGCGGTTGCTGGGGATCAGATGCTGATGCAGGCAGGGCTTATAAAGAGGGAACAAATATCCCTGCATCAAAGACAGAAGAGACCAGGAATAGGTCACAGTTAGTGCGTAACTCATTTTTCAAGTAAAATAAACTACAATTCTGGGAAAGGAATTTAGGAAGTCTCTTTACTGCATTGCCATGTTAGTATTATTTCATATTAGAGGCCACAGTTTTATGGACCACATTTCTGGTCTCCACTGTCCACTGATGAGGAGATAATGCTCTTCTATGAGTCACATGTGCTTCAGCACGACTCACCACTTAAAACAAGCCAATTTTGGGGTTTACTCTTGATCGCCTGCACTGCCTACAGCCTGCTCTGACATAATCAACAGAGTGGTCACCCACAAAAATTTCAGTAGTATTATTAAACAGCAGAAGATAATATATGTAGCACAAATTGCAAATGTTAGGAAAATTATGACATAAAAATTAAGAGACCTGGAGGACAGATGTAAATGAGCAAATGGCTACCTAATAAGAGTCCTAGGATTCAACAGAGGTAATGGAGGAAATAACCAAATAAACAGTAAACCAAAATTTCCTTAAATTAGAGAAAGACTTGAATTTTAAAATAGAGAGTAGCCACCTAATTTAGAGGACGGAAATGAGAAAGCCTTAGTTAATAAATGCAGAGTATATTAAATTGAAAGATTCAAGAGAAATCTAGGGAAAATATATATGTTAATAAGTAGACTACAATGTGTCCTTAATACTATGACCAAGACAGGCTGGGAATGGTGGCTCATGCCTAAAATCCCAGCATTCCGGGAAGTTGGAGCATCACAAGTTTGAGCCCAGCGTGGGCAAGGCAGTGACTTAGGGAGATTGTGTCTTAAAATTAAAAAAAAAAATTAAAAATGAACTAAGGATGTAGCTCAGTGTGAAGGTCTTGGATCAAATCCTCACTATTCCCCACCCAAAAAAGTGGTGTTTAACTAGAATGTCCAAGTAGAACTTTATATACAGAAAATGTAAATGAAAACTCAAAATTGAATAGTATTGGTTGGAGAGCTTAAAATGAGTTCACTGGTCATTGTTTATCAGATCTCGGACACATCCACAGCTGAACCTTTGATGTGGGCTACAGACATTCATTCTCATGCCAGATGGGAAGTGACCTGTGGACTGAGCTATAGCCAGTTTCTGAAAATATTGTTACCATTTCATATTCTTCCGTATAATGGACCCCTTCCCCAGACTACCCAGAGGCTAAAACTATACCTTATTACTACCTTACAAGACAATTTAATTTCTGCCAGGACCCATCTTAATTCTTGACTATAAGTGATGTAATTATGGTATAAAAATATGTGACCACCATTTTGTAAAACCTCCAGGCAGGCACATTTCCAGGATTGCTTGCATCTGTGTTTTCCCAGAGTGCATTCTTAGTTGGCCCCTAATGAAAGCAATTTTCCCTTGTTCTCAATGAGGTTGATTTTATTCTCAGCTGACAAGTATCTGCCCAGGTGTCTTAATTTTAGGGACTTTGTTTACATAATTTATATTGTAAGAAAAGAAGCCATGTGTATGTAAAATAACCGGTAATTAAGGTAAGAAAATGAAATGATCTTTCCCTCAGAGGAAGGCTGACTCAAGAGGTTTGAAAGGGACTGTAATGGAGTGAGGATCAGAACACAGGGGCTTATCCTCAGCTACACAGAAGGGATTTCCTGAGACTATGAGGACTTGCAGACATTGTTTGTTTCTGTACACATAGGGCTTGCTGAGAAAATCTTGCTATATCTTGGGATCTGGGATTAAAAAGGCAAGCCATAGAAGAAAATTTACAACCATATAGATAATTAGAGAACTCCAAAGAGATTTATCGTCAGAGATACATGTTATCCTTCAAGGCCACGAAGATAATCCTGGATTGCAAAGAAGAGATAATGGCTTATCTTTCCACATGGAGAAATTTATCTACATTCCAAAATGATAGTAGAAACATTTGATCCTTTCCCAGGAGTGAGGAGGGTTTTCAACAGACAGTCCCCCTCCTATATACACACTTCTGTGTTCCTTGATTGCAATACAAATTCTCGTTCTGTAAGGTGACACTGAGCTAGCAGCTCGTCAAACCAGATGTAAGAAGTTGTGGCATTGAAGATTCACAGATTTGCTGTTTGCTTGAAAGTAAATAACAATTAATGTCTGCTCCAGACATTATATATGTGCAGTCACTATGATGTTAATAAATAGGGATATTATAGATTTAATAGACTGCAGATTCAACCTTCTTCATGCACATGGTTGTAAAGTGTATACAGATATTCCTTGTTTAATGACCTACTTGTTTAACTGTTTGGATTTAATAACAGTTGCTCAGATTTATGAGCCCTTTTGATGTTCAGCTCTGAACATTTTGTTTAAAGAGCGTCAATATCTTTTTGTACAGTATTTCTTGTTTATGAAGTACTGTAATATCTGCTGATTGTACTGTACAGTGCTATAGTTTGATGTTCCATTACAAATTATGATACTGCATGTAAGAATTGTGCATCAAATAGCAAAGTCATCAAGTTGGAGTTTCCTTCGATCAATTCTTTGCTCTGAATATTACATATGATACACAATTCCTCGTTTATGAACTAATTCATTTAATGATCTAGTCTCAGGAACAGAACTCAGTCACTGAACAAGGAGTGTTTTATGTGCAGATCAGCAGATTAAGTGTTTTCTTATTTAGATATGTGATCTATTTTGCTTTTAATTTAGTACATGGTGAGAAATATGTGTCTAGATTCAATCTTTCGCATGTGGATGTTCAGTTTTCCCAACACTATTTTCAAGAAGCTCTTTCCTCCTGCATGGTTTTGGCCTCTTTGTCAAAAATAAGATAGCTGGATAAGATAACCTGAGTAAAACTCTTGAGGACATAGGTGTAGGCTAGGAGTTTCTGAACAGAATCCCAATTGCACAAGAAATGACATCAATAATCTATAAATAGAATTATATCAAATAGAAAAACGTCTGTAAAGCGAAAGGAACAAACAGAGCGAAGAGACAACTTACAGAAGGGTAAAACTGCTTTGCCATCTATTCCTCAGACAGAGGATTAACACCTAGAATATAAAGAGGTCAAAAATTTAGACCTTCCAAAAATAAAAGACTTAATCGAAAAATTGCAAAGTGAAATGAATAGAACTGCCCAAATGGTTAATAAATATAGGAAAAATGGCTCAACATCTCCGGCCACTAGAGAAATAAGAATTAAAACAACACTAAGATTACATCTTACTGCAGAAAGAATAACAATAAGAAATGCTGCAGAAAAAAGGACCCTTCTCTATTGTTGGTCAGAACAGAAACTAGTGCAACCATTACGAAAGTTAGTATGGCGACTCCTCAAAAAACAAAAGCAGAAATTCCATCAAACCCATCTGTTTCCATTCTAGTATCTTCCTTAAAGAGTTAAGACATCATATTGCAGTGATACATGTGTACTCGTATTTACAGCAACTCAACTCATACCGCTAAAACTTGAAAGTAACTTATATGTTCATCAACAGATGAATGGATAAAGAAAATACGGTATTTCAACACAGTGGAGCACCACTCTGCCATAAAGAATATCCGCCTTCTGAGTCATGTGTAGGAAAATGGACCAACCGTGAGACCATAGTTCTAAGTAAAATAAATCAGACACACAAGCTTAAATATCTTATGCTTTCTGTTATGAGAAACAAAAATATAAGAATGAAATAGAACTTAATGAGATATAGGGAGATAAATATTTTACAGAAGAGAAGAGCACCGATAGACAAAGACAGGGCAAGAATGGAGGGGGAGGGGATGAAAAAAGAATTGGGATGTGTTATCTACACTTACCAACTCCTGAAGAGGAATGTAATCATTTTTACTGAAAACACGTACTAATAAAAATATCTAAGAACTGAAAAGTATTAACAATATTTATCCCCAGCAAAAACATAAGCAGATCAGATGTTTCTGTGTGTATCTTATCTCACATTTTCTACTAGCTGACCTGGGATACAGACAGTATTCCACTGGTAAACCTGTGAAGTGCCCTGCATATTTAATAACAATTCTGACAGTTTGCTGCCTTGATTTCTTAGCACATTCCTTGCTGCCTCTAAAGAGCTATATTTAACCCAAAGGTTAAGTGTTACGTCCACCCAAGCACCATGGAACAGCTCAAATGTGGAGTGTGAGTACTGGAAAGAAAGCCAAAGACCAAAGCAGACTCCATCAGGTAGGCTAGGGTTGCTTGGGATAATATACTGCCTCAGGTCACAGAACTTTGCCCAACAAACAGCTGTTCCCTCTCACACCTACTGCAAGTCCACACAGGGACTCTGTTTAGTGCTATCACACAAGGATCCAGGATCTAGAGACTGTATCACAGTAACTGTTTCCAAGATCACAAATGGGAAAAGCGCTTGGTGAATTAACACTGGTTCTGAGAGCTTTCATCTCTGGGTGAGATGCGTAACTTCATCTTACCTCATGGCCACATTTGACTTCAAAGGGTAAGAAGAGCAAACCCAACATATGCACACAAATCACACTGGATCTTCCTTTATCACAAAATACCCTCCTTTCTTCGTGAAGAATTGATCCTATCCATCTCCATGAAGAAAACCACAGAAATCCCATTCATCCTCTTTCCTGCTCAAAATCTAAGCTCCCTGAGTGGTATTCAGAAATTTCTTTATGTGTTCTGGTTGACCTACTTTATAGGAAACGAACTCGGTCCAGAGTTCGGACCTATTAACTCGGTCTATTAATGAAAAGAAAACTTGTTTGCCCCCTCTTATGGAGTGTTGTTATAGGGAAAAATAACCATAACAAACAGTCCACTCCAAAGAAGAATAGGAATCACATCACAGTCAATGTCAATAGCGATTCTGAAATACTGTACCACTAGTCAGACTCAAGTTTTATTATGGTAATATAGCAACTCTAAGTACTAGTACTAATTAATCCTAGGCTAATCTAGTTTAAAATAGAATAGGTTTTATTATAAGATGTAGCAAATTAAAGTAATCAGTGACTTAAAACAACAGGAGATTTATTTCTTTACCACACTGTCTATTCAATTTGAGGCAGCAGAGAGGTTCTGCTTACTATGTAGTTAGGCAAGGATAGGTTTAAAGAGGCTTAACAAACATAGACTTCAACAATCACTATTGAAGAGTGAAGAGAATGTGGCAAATAGCACTCTCTTTTCAAACCTTCCTCGTGGAACTGATGTCATCTCTTATCAAATCTTACCAACTAGTACATGGCTTATGGCTACGTGTACCTTCAAGGCTGTGGGAAGTAAGTCTATGTGTGCATAGGAGAAGAACAAGAAATATTTGGACAATAGCAATTATGACTTCCCAGGAGAAAACTACAGATATCCTGGACGCTTTTTCAATTTTCATGTAAAAAGGAAAAAGTATATTACCAAAAAAATGTAAATTTGAATATTATGAGACTTCTCATATACAACGCAAGGTATCAGAAACAGTGGCATGACATTTGCAAACTGTTCAGGGGAAAATATTTTTAAATTAGAGTATCCTAGGACAACTATTATTTAGGTACAAAGGCAAAATAAAGGCATTATCAGGAACACGAGGCTTGGAAAATGACAACCCTTGAAACAGCAATGAAAGGAGTGTTCTGAGCAAGAGGAAATTTATGCCAAGGAGGGGTTTTGGTGTCAAGGAGTTGGAAAATTATTAGAGGAATTTTGTTTTGGCCAGTCTGGCTGTTAATATGTATGAATGATAATTAACTTTGCAAAACAAAGGGATCTGATGCTGGCTAAAAAGGTGGGTGGAGAGGAAGGGGAAAAAGAATTAAGATATATTAGGTACATGTAGCAATTCCCTGCAATGAATATAATCATTTCATACTACAAATAAGGACTAATTAAAAAAATATAATAGGAGATCAACAATGGCTACCATAATGCCCCTTGCTATCTTCAAAGTAGCTGCCCATACCATCAGACATAATAAAATCAAACAAAGCAAAACAGTACAAATTCAATCAAAACAAAATGATGGAAGTGATGTGTGACTTTGAAACAAGCCCTGTATCATGTTCACAGCTTTGTTTTGACTCTATTCTATTTTATGTTGCTGATTTTATTCCCTGCAAAATAAAAAATATATATGTATAAAAGAGAGGAAACACCAGGGGTAAGGAAGCTTCTAGACAAACTGACCCTATAGAATTCTAGAAGAAGATAGTAAGACACAACCTGACGGATGGAGGAGAATGGGGAACACGGCCAAATATGGCAGATGACAAGATACTCAGGATAAGCAGCTCTCCTACACTGCCCTCGGGAAGAAGTACAGCAATGGACCGAGCAAGAGTCCAGGCTGGAGCTCCAACAATCAAATATTACTATTTGTTACAAAAATAGTGGTAAGCAAGAAATAGACTTTACAATAAGTTTCTGACAGTAAAAATCTTCATGTAATGTCTTTGTAACAGACTGTTAGAAATAAAAAATTTGAAACAAAAATTCAGTTGATGTCAGTAAAACTTGGATAATGTGGGAAGGGCAGAAAATAAACAAAAAACATTACTAAAAGTCCTTGGTTGAGTGAGAAATGAAAATTTGATTAATATTGTCTGTTAGTAGGAAATTAAAAGTTCAAATGTATTTGCTAGACCTTTTAGGGCAAGAACTCTGTAGAATGGTGATAAATAGTAGAACTTCCAAAGGCACGGATTTCAGTCAAGGAGAGGGGTGTGATTCTACCCATCTACTAAGGTATAGAAAGAAAAAATTCATTTGTCTGGGCTGCCATCACAGACTACATTCGCTAATTTACAAGAAGCATATTTTTATTTCTCACATTTCTGGATATGAGGAAGTCCAAGGCCAAGATTGCAGTGGGTCGTGTGTCTGGTGACAAGCTTGTTTTTGTATCTACACATGGAGAAAGGACAGAAGGGCAGAGGCAAGGGGAGAAATGTGGTGGCTCACATGGTGGAAGAGCTAGAAGAGAGGGAGAAGTTACATGCAAATCAAAATAAATACAAAAAGTAAAACTAAGTGACAAAAATATACTAAAACAGTTCCACTTCTTGTAATGGCCACTTGAAATGCTGTATGGAGCCACTTACCAGTGAAATTAGTAAAAATTATTTTTCGAGTAATGCTAAAAATCTCTGGAAATAGTCAAATGAGCACACAGGAAATTAAGAAAAACATTCAAGAAAGCCTAGTGACATTCAGTAACAAAGGTGAGAGTTTGTGGCATTTGAAATATGACCCACTCCTAACCACTTGCCAGCCTTCACAATGTGAAGGAAATGCCAATCTGGGTGAGTGCCACTGAGAACACAGAGTTGCCTGCTTCCACAGGCCCTGGGTAGAGCCATGCTGCCTTCCTGGGAGAGCCAGCACATCACCATTCCTCATCCTCCCTTAAGCTACGCAGAGCAGAAACTGAGTTACAGAACAGTGTGACTGAGAGTTTTATGTATCCTGCCCACAGTCATGGGAGGGAAACTGTCTTGGTCAGGATGCACTGGGAGCACTGAGATTTAATTTGTATCACTCTGCCTCATAAGGCAATTCTCCTCCTGGAGAGACAAGCCAAAGACTTGAGGATATTGGCACACTGCACCTCCTTCTTCCTTCCTGAAATAGCAAGGACCCAATGTCTAAAGAAGGGGTGTTATTTAGAAAGAGGTATCCCATGGAATCTGTCTCCAGCTCAGGAACCCTGTGTTGGGTTTGGACTTCAGGAATGGCCAGGCACAAAAACAAGATCTCTGAAACTCTCTCTTAAAGGAACAGACTTCATGTCATACACAGAATAGGGAGTTTCAAACTTAAAAGCACTCTCAAAAACAAAAGATGCTGGGCAGATTTAATTCAGTGGTGTAAGAGCCTGCCTGGCAAGCTCAGGTCCTGAGTTCGATCCAAGGTACCCCCCCCCAAATAAAAAGGATGCTGTGATATAAAGCAATTAAGAGGATGCTGGTAGATTTATTAGAGATATAAACTAAATCATAGGGCAACTCATTTACCAGAAATAAGCAGGAATAACGATAGCTAAGGCCCTCCTGAGGTCTGGAAAAATCACAAACACTTCACCCAAAAACTATCCCTACAAAGAATCTCAAGTTGAATTGGTTCACTCAATGGAAAAATGTGTGGCCTGGGAAATAACTGAAAACAGTCGAGTATTTGGCTTCAAAGCTTGGTGTAGTCAGAAGTAGAAATCATGAAAGAGATCCATCCTGAAACCACTGTCATGCCTGGGTGAATGCACATATGCACAAGATTGAGTCCTCTGAAAACGGTCCAACACTACAATAATCTAGGCAGTCACTAAACCAATGTACAAATAAAAGTAAGAAGCTCTGGAAAGGGACTATATCAAAAACTGCCACAATGCATTATCTAAATTCAGTGCCAAGCTAAAATTACTACAAATATAAATGAAAGACTTCAAAGCGGTAATTATAGATATACTCACAGATTTAAATGAAACCATGCTTAAAGAAGTAAATTAAGATATAAAGACAATGTCTTACCAAATAGAAAATATCAGTAAAGAGATAGGACCTGTAACTAAAAGAACCAAACAGAAATTCTGAGGTTGAGTGATTAAAGCTTCAAATGAAACAAAAATTTTCTGCAGAGTCTCAACAGTAGATATCAAATGGAAGGAGACAGTGTGAGAAAACTTGAAGATCAATACGGATTATGCCTTGTGAATAGTAGGGGCAAAAACTAAAGGAAGCGGAACAGAGCCTCTATCAGATACCCCTGCAGTGTGCTCCAGCCTCTTGCCCAGACTTACAGCTCATGGCAGGAAGAAAGAGTAAGAGATAATACAGGGGTGCAGCAGTGGGGTGACGTTGTTTGTGGGGAACAAAAGGCCACAAGGCATTCAGAATCCTGGTGTTTACTCACCGAGGAAAATGGTGAGGGGACTGCCACTGAATGTGCTAGACAAGAGGCAAGGCTGGCAAGGCTGGCCACAGGGGACAAAGCATTCTTGGGAAAGAGGCAGGAACAACCAGGTTTAGGTTGTGGTTAAGAAATAGCTCGCTTTGTAGGAGATTCCGGGAAGGAATTTTCCTCCGGAGTGCTGCAAGCCTCAGCACAGACCTTATCTCATACTTCAGCCTAATGTATCACAGCTCATCTATCTGAGCTCAGCCGGTTCGCTGGCAATAATGCCAGCACATCACTGACTGCCTGCTTTCAGGAAGATGCATACAACAGCCTTGGCCAGACTCACTTCTTAAACTGAAAGCCAATTTAGGGAAGTCACCTCTATATGGTCTGCACTGCTCACACGTAAGCGCCATCACACTTGGGACTGGGGCAGGGTGACGTGGTGGTCCTCCACAAACCTCCAAGAAATGTAGGTTATCATTAGACACATCAGCATAATGAGAATACTAGAAGTAGGTAGGACATATAAAGAAGCAAAAATTATTCAAATATCTGGACACATACCAAGTTTGATCAGAAAAATCTAATCTTCTAAACATTTAAGAAACTGAAAAATCTCCAGGTAAGATAAAGGCAATGAGTTCCACAACCAACATATAAGAGTAGAAATGCTAGAAGAGAAGTAAAGGAAGAGTGAAACAAGTCCTCATTTATACAAGCACTTTTTAATAAGACTGATAACTGATTTTTCATCAGAAACAATGGAAGTCAAATGACAATGATATGACATTTTCAGAATACTGGAAGAAGATAATAAACAAATTAAAATTATATATTCAGTAAAGGTGTCTCAAAAATTAAGTGAGATGAGAGCATTCTTAAGTTCTTTTTTTAAAGTTGATTTGATTGCTAGTTTATGCAGCTTACAGAAATTTAAAAGAAACTTCTTCATAATGACAGCAAGTGACCCCAAACAACAATTTAGACCCAAACAAAAGTGTAAAGTATACCAAAAGAGGTCATTACATAAATATGAAAGTCAGTAAAATGAAGTTTCTATTTGTTCAGTTAATTTAAGAAAAACAATTGAATAAACAATATTAATCTAATTGCATTTTTGGACCTATAGAATATAGAAAACCAATATGTCTGTTAATAATAGCACAAAACAGTGGATGAGAGTAAAGTTATACTGGAAAAAAAGAATAAAGCCAGAAGATAATTTCAATCTAAAATAACACATACAGAGAACTAAATACCATAAATAAAAGGTTAATATATGTATTTAATATGTACTTTCTCAGCTTTAAAATAAAGTAATTATAACAATGTAGTATTGACTTTGTAACACATATACAGTTGATATGTATTTAAATGTATCAACAAAGCTATATAGGAGTAATGTTCTGATGTATTACTATAATTTAGTTTTCAGAAATCTAAAGAAAATTCAGATTAATTAAGATATATATGGTAGACACTAGTGCAAATCAAAAATGTAAAGAAAGACACCTTTAAAGAAGTGAATGTTACATTAGAAAACATTCATTCAAATTTATATATTCCATATAATGGAGTATAAATAGAAATAACGTCTAGATGCTGATGCATTCTAAAACCTGGGTGGACATTTAAAATATTATGCTATGTAAAGAACCCAGTCTTAGACAGGTTACACATTGGATGGCACCACTCATGTGAAATGTCTAAGTAGCCAAAATTTAGTGAAAGACTGCAAATTAATTTTTAAGCTGGGATAGAGTAATTTGGGGAATACAACTAAAGTGATCAGGGACTTTTGGGGTGACAAAATTAATTGTGCTGATAATTTCACAACTCTGTGAGTAGACTAAAAACATGGAATGGTACACTTTCAAATGTGTAAATGGGAGCTGGTAATACAGTTCAGCGACACAATGCCTGCCTGGCAAGCACAAAGTTCTGTGTTTGGTCTCAAGTACCAGAAAAAAAGTGTAAATTGTAAGGCATTATATCTCAATGTAATTGTAATAAAATTATACAAATTATACATGACTTAAATATATGCAAGCTCATTAAATTTATCCCATTAAAAGAAACATTCGGGTTTACATGAAAAGAAATATAGTTAGTTGCATGCTATCTACATGACGTGCTAAGCAACTTCCCATTGTGTTGACAAAAAATATATGAGATACATAACTCAGAGGAGGAAAAATATACGTGGCTCATGGTTTCAGAGACTTCAGTCAATGCTGGGCCAGTTTCATTGGTTTTCAGCCTGTTGTGAGATAGAGCATCGTGGCGAGGCACAAGCAGTGGCATAAAAATGCTTATCTCATGACAGCTGGGAAGGGAAAAGAGAAAGGAAGCAACTAGGGTTGAGGAAACCCTTCCTAACCCAACTCCCTCCCACTCCACCTGCGCCCTAGAGTGCTGTGACCTCCCAATAGCACTACTGGCTCATATGGCCTCTAGCAATGAGTTTTGGGGGGACATTTAAGATCGAGACCATGACGTGGTATTGCTGAAACAAAATGACTAAGAAACGAGAGAAACCGAATGGATGTGAAATATACTCAAGGCAAAATCTGAAACAAAGGAAACAGGAGGGGACAATATTCTTATTATACAGAGTAGATGGTAAGGTAAAACACACTAAGTACATTAGAAATAGATAGTTTGTATTGATCCTTAATATTTGTCCATCTTACAATCTCACTGTAAAATATACAAAGCCAAAAAAGCAACAAGCAAACAAAAAACCACAGTCACAACAACAAAAGAGCACCCTTGTAATCCCAGTACTCTGAAGGCTGAGACAGGAGGATCACCGTGAGTTCAAGGCCAGCCTAAACTCGCAGGGAGACTCTGTCTCAAAAAAGCCAAAGAAGAACACAAACAAAAAAGTTAAATGTGGAATGAAAAATGAACATATATAGAGACAGTAAAATAATTTCAGCAGTTTTCTCAGAAATGAACAGATAAATGGGGAAAATTAAGATTTCACATATAAAATTTAAGTAATATCAGTACATTTACATCCACATATATCCAAAAACTTATGTGACCTAGAATCACCATAGATTCTAGTCTTCCTTTCACCTAGAATCTCTGCAACTAAATTCTTTTGAGTGGAATTTAAATGGCAGTAATGCGCACAAGTTATCCTTGCAGTGATTAAATAAAAAGCATTGGACCTGATGCCCTTTCTCTTATTTCCAGTGCCAGGAACAGAGATGCACTTGACTTCCAGAGCAAATATGTAAACAAAGACATAGCGGGATAATAGCATAGCAGGACCCTGTGTTCTAGACAGAACAAGTAAAGCAAAACTCTTTCAAAGCCTGAGTCACAGAAATTAGGACTGTTATATTAAAGAAAAAGCAATGTTTGTTCCTTTTAGTTACTGTGTTTAAAATAATGGAAGATAGACAAATATACATAAATAGAGCTTTGTACTCAGAAATGCACAAAATTGCTCACAGAATGCTTGCAAAAGTCAATCATGGGGCAAGGCACTGAATATTCAATTTATGTAAATAGAGATCATACAAGCTACATTCTTACACAATAATGGACTACAAAAATACACAAAAGTGATAGACTGACAGAGACAGAGAGAAATGATAGATACAGATCCATAGATGATAGATAGATAGATAGATAGATAGATAGATAGATAGATAGATAGGAAAGGGAAACAAAGTCAAAAGGACAGAACTATTGGGGTAGGGGAAAGGAAAAGATTGTATGTATGCTGGTAAACATACGTAAATTTATGTATGTATATGTACACTAGATAGATAACTATAGAGCCCATCAAAAAGAATATTTTGTGCTGTCATTGTTTGACTGATCACTTTTGGGTCTAGATTTTGTAACTTGAACAACTCGCTCTGAGAGAACAATGTGCAATATACTAACTAGTGTTAATTTCCTACTTTTTTTCTATTTGAAATTTTGTATCATTTCTCTTTTTTTCTGTTTTGCCTGTTAAAATAAAAAAGGATATAGACAAAAAATAAATAGGTAGGCAGATCAATGATAGAAAGATGGATGGATGGATGGATAGATAGATAGATAGATAGATAGATAGATAGATAGATAGATAGAAAACCAAGCCAAACCAACCAACCAAAACCACCTGGAAAGTACTACTATATTTCTAACTTCCAAGAACACAGGAAATGAAAACTAAAGCACGTGAATATGTGTATGAAAGACAGTGAGTCCACTAAATCTGAATATGATATGCATACAAATAGCGATATTCAGGGAAACTTTAGGATACTAAATTCATTCATTGGAAATTATATGGAAAGAAGATAGAAAAAGAGCAAAAATATTTACCCAAGAAATACAGGAAGTAAGAAACAATCAAAATAATAACAGAAACTAATAAATAGAAAATATAGAAGCAAGAAAAATAAAATTGATAAATAAAATGAAACACCAAGATAGTTCTTAAAACAAAGGCATATCCCTGAAAAGTCTTGAAAAACAAAGCTCAGACATGAGGAAAAAGAATAAGTGACATAGAAATCCATTAAAGAATTTAAATAAAAGATAATACAGTGAGTAACCTGCAGCCAGAATAATTGGCAATTTATATTAAATGGACAGCATTTTAGAAAACACATCACTGCTCTATTACCCAGATCCCCTGAAGAAGTAGAAAGTGCACGTATCCTTTGACCTCGAAGCGTCTTACTACAGTGCTGGGAAGTCATTTTAAAGTGCTAGTTCGAGAGGCAATATTCACATATGCAAGGGGAATCGAGAGACCACTACACATACTATTGTGTATTGATTTGGTTTTTGTAGAGACCTTAACCAATACAATAATAAACCTTCTGTAAGGCACTTCCCAGTAAAAGAGACGTACTAATGTTAATTGTTAAGACTGTGGATTTCCTCTCTCTCACCCTCCTCACCACACTGATAGACCTCCACTGTAAGAACAGCAGATCACAGCTGAAAGAACTGCGAGACACGGAATCAGTTTAAAGTAATTCACAGAGCTGGGTGGTGATGCATGCATGCAATCCAAGCACTTGGAAGGCTGAGGCAGGAAGATTACTGTGAGTTTGAGGCCAGCCTAGACTACAAAGTGAGTTCAAGCCCAGCCTGAACTGCACAGCAAGATCCTGTCTCAAAAACCAAACAAAACAGAAAAAGTAACTCACAGGGAAACTAAAAGATATGGAAAAGGCATTAAGCAAATTGTAAGCCTCTGATATATTTCCTTTTAAAATATTTTTATTAGTATGTGTTTGCAGTACACAGTGATTACATTCATCCTTGGAAGTTGGTATGTGGTACATCTTACTCTGTTTAGTGCCCCATCACTTGCTTCCTATCACTAGGTCTCCTTCTCACTTGCAAAGACCTATCTCCCTGATTCCTGTTACCCATCCTTTATTTTGTGCTTTAAATTATTTACAATTTGTTTCTCAGACAATAGAGAACACATGATATTTATGCTTGTGTGTCTGATTTTTTTTAATTTTTTAAAAATTTTATTTAAGAGGAAAAAGAGAAAAACACAAAACAAAACAAAGCGGTGTAAGGGTACACGTAATACAGAACTACAAAAAAACAGTAAGAAATCAACTGTTAATAGATTACATATTATCATCTTAGAAATAGTTGCTCAAATCACAGTATCAAAGAATACAAAGTGGACATTCAAACAGAGAGACTGCAAACAGCTGTGTTCAATGATCCAAAAACATTAATATGGTCAGCTATTTAACACCCCTAAACACACTTGCTGTTATATCCATTAGAGCTCTTTTTTACAACAAAATTTACCCATTTTGGATTTTATTACTCCTTAGTTCTTATTACTTTTTTGGGGGGAGAGAATAATAGTAACTCTTTTTGATTTCCTATTAACTTGTTGTGTTTGATTTATTTAACATTACATTCTCAAAGGGCATCCATTTTCCTGCAAATAACCCAAATTTATCCTTTTTTATTATTGAATAGTACTCGACAGTGCATAAATACCATATCTCCTTTATATTTTCATCTATTGATGGGCATACAGACTGCTTTCAAAATTTAGCTGTTATGAGTTGTGCCGCTATGAACATAGGTATGCATAGATCACTGTAATATAATGCCTGTAACTCTTTCAGGAAAATATCTAGAAGGGGAATGGCGGGGTCATATGGAATTCCTAGTTTTAGTTTTTTGCCGACGTTCTATATTAATTTTCACAGCATTTGTACGAGTTTGCATTCCCACCAACATTGTAGATGAGTTCCTTTTTATCACCAGCTTCAGCAGCGTTTGTCATTATTTATTAATAACAGTCATTCTTCCTGCAGAGAGGTAGAATCTCCGTGTGGTTTTAATTTGCATTTCTATCACAGCCAGTGATGTTGAACATTTTTCAGATACTTACCAGACATCTGTACTTCTGAGAAGAGTCTATTCATTTCAGTTGCTCGGTTTTTTGATTGGGTCTTTTATTTTGGGGTGACCTGTTTTTTAGTTCTTTATGTATTTTAGCTATTAGTCCTATGCTCAAGGAGTAGGTTGCAATCATTTTTTCCATTCTTTGTCTCAACTCTTTGAGTTGTTTCCTTTGCTGAGCAGAACATTTTTAATTTAATATGGTCCCATTTATTGATTTTTATACTATTTCATGTGTAATTGGGGTTATGTTAAAAAGTTATAGCTATGGACCTTTGTCTTCGAGAGTTTGACCTACTTAACATCCAGGTCTTTGATTCATTTTGATTTTAGTTTAGCACATATGGTGAGAGCTATGGGTCTAGCTTCAAACTTCTACATGTGTTAACACCTATATTTCCAAAGAGTATTAAATACAGGCCAAATTCTACTGATACAAAATCTCACAGTATAAATGTGTCTTTACATCAGTTCCCACTATGTAATATGCCTTTTTAATAAAAGTTCGGTGGTATGTTCAAAAGATGTAAAATTAAAATAACAAATTATTAAAATTTGTGAATTATTAACAAAAGCAGTGCTTAAAGATAAAGCTATAATGTTCAATTTGTGCAGCAGAGCAAACAAGCTCTCAGTCAAAACCTAAGATTATATGTTAGTATTATGGAGAATGAAGTACAAGTTAAGCTTAAAGCATGCAGAAGGGAAAAGTCACAGCCTCCTGAAAATCGGCCATGCTGCGACTGGGAGTATCCATCAAGCAGCCAAACAGCCAGCCTATCTGGTAAGTCCTGCAAGCAGCACAACTTCCAGGAAGAGAAAATTCAGGGCCTCCATGAGCCTATTAGTGTGCGGGCTGAGAATCAACACTCATCCCCACCCCTGCAAGCAACCTACTGGTTTAGAGGACAGGCTGAGTTGATACTAACTAAGGTACATAAAGCAAGTCAAAGCTTGAATTGTCTAGTTGATTTTGCAGGTCTGGGGTGAGCAGTCTGAGCATCTTTTGGGAGGATGACAGTATGCAATATAGAAAATATGGGGGATTCCTTCTGTCTTGTCTTTGAAATCTAGTATTGTTCTCATTGCTTTGGTTTGTTCTGATTGTTTTGTTTTATTCAATATTCTGTTTTGACTGATTTTACTCTGTTTTGTTTTTGGTTTGATTTTTGCTATACCTGATGGAAAAGCCAACTATTGTGAAGATAACAAAATATACTATGGTGGCTATTGTTTTCTAGGTATCCTGCTTTGAAGTTCTGTACCAATTTTACTGCTTTGTTTTGACTGGCTTTTCTCTGCTTTATTTTGTTGGATTTTACTATCTTTCAAATAAAAAAAGAATATAAAAAAGCTTAAAGCAAGCAGAAGAAAATACTTTAAAATTCTGCATAAATAATGAAAGTTTAAAACAAGTAGACAGTAGAGAAAAATCAATTAAACCAAAACCTAGTTAATATAACGGATTAACAAAATGATAATCTATCAAGGTTACCAAAAAGTAAAAAAACATACACAACACAAATTATCAGTATCAAAGGTAAGAAAGAATCATTCTTGCTGATCCAACAGACACTAAAAGAATACTTGAGAAATATTGGGACAACATTATGTTCATAAATGTCATAAGACGGATATAAGTATCTTTAATCATACAAAAAACAAAAACGCAAGAAAAGAAAGATAATCTGAAATTTTTTTAAATCTATCTGTCTTGGATTTATGATCAATAAATTGAAATAGTAACTAATACCTTTCTACAAAATATATTACCATACTGAGAGGCTTTCTCTTTAAATGTATCTACTAAATATTTAAAGAAGAATTAATAGCAACTGTCAACATCTTCCAGAACATAAAAAACAGGGAACAGAGAACGTTCCTGTTCTTTATCCTAACATCAGAAATGATCTGAGGTACAACAAGAAGGCACAACTACAAACCAATACCATTCATACACACAGATTCAGTAATCATCTATGAAACATAGACAGATCAAATCCAGCATGCATAATCATGATTACACACTCTGACCAGGTGAGATTTATAACAGATATGCAAATCTGTCTCAACATTCAAAAATCATGTAATTCATGACATCAACAGACTCAAGATGGATTGTCCTATCAATTTATGTAGAAAACATATTTGATACAAAACCAAAACACACTCATCACAAAAGTAATCTCAACAAAATACGAACAGAATGAAATTCCTCCAACTAGTAGGGATCAGCCACAAAAGCCCTACAGATAATATCATATTTAGTGATAAGAACCTAGATGCCTTCTACCTAAGATCAAGGAAGTGGCAAGTCTATTTCTTCGGACCACTCTTATTCAGCATTATAATGAAAGTCTTACCTGGTACAAAGCAAGAACAGAAAATAAAATATGTGCATTTAGGGAAGAAAAAAATTATGTCTCTTTGTTCACTGAATAAATGTTTGTGCAGGTAGAAAACCTCATAGAATTGGTAACAAAAGAAAACAAAACCTTGGAGTGAAAAACAGGGACTATAGCAAAAAAAAAAATGAGATTAATATGAAAATTAGAATGCTCTCCTGTGTCCAAACAATAAACAACTGGAATTTAAATGTAAAAATGTCATTTACAATGGTTTCTCCAAAATGAATGTACAGGTATAACTATAACAAAAGATACATAAATTCTCTATGCTGATACTATAAAACACCAGTGGAAAATATTCAAGATCAAATAAAAGGAAAGTGATTCTGTGTTCATAGACTCAGAGACACAAAATTGTTAATATATGTCTTTCCCAATGTGTTCTAAAGATTAAATCTGATCCCTTCAAATTCTGAGTTATTTTAAAGATACCAACAAACAGATGCTATATTTTATAAGGGAAAGCATGATATTTAAATAGCCAATATGACACAGAAGAACAACATAGTTGAACACCTCACACAACACATCCTCAAGATTTCTTGTAAGCTATAGTAATAAAGAACTGTTAAAAGATTAATAAAACAGAATAATGCGCAGATATATACTCATACCCATGGCTTTCAACAAAGGTAGAAAAGGAATTTTGTGAAGACAAATAATAATTTTAAAATAGGGAAGAAAAAAAGTAGAAAAAACCTTACACTTTGCATGAAAAATAACCCTAAATAGTTTGTACACCTGAGTGTAAAATGCAGAAACTATATGATCTCTTTCTAGGAGAAAGCTTAAAAAACAATTTATATAACCTTGGATACAGTGATGAGACTTTAAATCTGTGAAAGAACAAAATGTTAAGTTGGATGTTGCTTTTAAAATATGTACTCTATAAAAGTGTAAAGGGGATGAAGAGACCCAGAGAGGGAGAAGATAATTGCATAAACACTTACCTAATAAAGTGCTTGTGTGCAAAACCAAAGAATTCTTAAAACCCAACAATAGAAAGTGGACTCCAAATTGATCTCCCAAATTACTTTTTAACAATAAAAATGCCCACACACTTAAAATGGGGCAAAGGATCTAAGTAGACATCTCACAGAAGAAGATATACAAATCTTAGATGAGTGTAGGAAAGAATGTTGAATATTCTGTTATTAGGGAAATGCAAATTAATCAAAATGAAATGTCACTATGTACCTCCTGGAGTGTTTACAATTGAAAGCAATTCTTAAATAGGATTGCTTGTGAAGAGACAGGGTTCGGATTTTCACTCATTGTTGGTAAGAATGAAGGTGGTACAGTCACTTTAGAAGATGGTTTTTCACTTTCTTAAAATAACTGAACATGCTCCCACCATAGACTCAGCAAGCACACTCTTTGGTATTTATTCAACTTTGAAAGTTAGATCCACACAAAAACCTGTGCTACAATGCTTAAAGCTGTCTATCTGCTAATTGGTAATATATTGAAAGTAAGCAAGATGTCTTTTAATAGGTGAATGAAGAAACTCTGATACAACCTTATCATATCATATGATTCGCTATTAAAAAGAAGGACCTATTAGACCAGAAAAGCTTGACTGAACCTTAAATGCATGCTAAGAGAAAGTAACCATTGAAAAAACCTAGAAAACGTATGACTACATTTATCTGACTTTTTATAAAAGGAAAAATTATAGAAATGGCGAACATATGAACAATGGTATAAGTAGACTAATAAGAAATTCATTAGATGCAATGAACTATTTTTATGCTAATTCAATGGCACATAAATGACAGTATTTGTCAAAAGTCATAGAATACTTTCTTTTTGAATGTTCTAGGAATCAAAAATTAGGGCCTTGCTTACGTATCTATCTTAGGAATAAACATTTTTTATTGTTATGTAATTTGGGAGATCAAAGAATTCTAGGATGGAATGCAGAATATGGCAACATATTCTAATGATAGTAAACATGTGTAAAAACGTCTCACTGAGGGTGTGAGGGAGAATTTGCTAGCCTGAAGTAACTTAGAAGTGAAGGTTATAAAGTAAAATTCAAAAGGAACTACACATAAGTGCTACTCTCATGAAGTTGTTTTTTTAGGAGTACAAGTTAACAATTCTGAAACTATTATACACGTATTACACACAGTAGAACTATTATACACAGTAGAACTGAACAATTAATTGAGTTCATTGTAGATGGCTGGAAGCAGGTTTCTAAAAGTTGGAATAGAATATTACAGGTAAATCAAGAGTGAATGCTAAAATGGCTTATGTGGTAATGGATTAGAGTTGGAATCAATAGCATAAACTCATGCTTAGTTCAATATAGATACAGATACACATATATATATATATATATATGTATTTTATATTTAACTATATGTTAAATATATATTTTTACACACGCACATATGTATACAGATATAGAAAGAGACAGAGACAGGGAGAGACTGCAAAAAAATGTATACACACTTCAGCAGTTCACCATACTAATAAATGCCTACAAGCTAATGCTAAAACTTTCAGTATCACTTGTCATTGTAGAGGCCAAAGGTACCTTGCATGAATCTCATGATGTCTCCATAAATTTAGTATTAAAATATTTATACAAGATTTTCTTTTCCTGAATTGTGCAAACATATTTTGGTGGCCTATTTACATATGTGGGTGTGTAATCAGCATGCACATATGCACAGTCTATGGACATTCATATATATATATATATATATATATATATATATATATAAACTTGTTTCTACATTAAATTATACACAGCTTTATGCTGGTATCTCCAACTGTAATTCATTTCCACGAGGCTCATTCTGGTTTCCTCTCTTTTAGTCTCTCACTGCATCAGTGAGAAACCTGGATCCTTACCTGCCATCTGACCTCCACTGAATTAATGGTTCAGCCACAGTGTACACTAATAGCAGAGCCCCGGTACGCCCATGGGGAATACCTTTCTCAATTAGAATGCAGTGTTGTTTATTTGCAGTTTCATTGTCCTGTAGTCTCACTCCACTCATTTCCACCATTATTTAGGTCAATAATTTCCCCCTGCCTGCTTTACTGACTTTGGGAATACACTTGTAATACAGATAGGGTTTTCTTTGATGTCATTTTTCATTCTGTCCTGGGGCTTTCCATATCTTCATTTTTTAAACCTACATATATTGAGGTTTACACTATATGTTGTAAAACTATGAGTTTTGACAAATGCATAGCATCATTGCCTTAGTCCTGTAGGGCTGCTATAAGAATAGCACAGTTTAGATAGATTAGTAGTGGTAGAAATTTATTTCTTATCACTCTTGAGGCTGAGAAGTCCAAGGTTAAGCTGTGTGATGGGGACTTGCTTCTTGGTTCTTAGCATTTGTTTCCCTGCGTCCATACAGAGCAAGATTTGTTTTCTTTTGTTTATTTTTTATTTTAAAGAGATTAAGACAAGAAAAGGACATAACAAAGCAGATCAGATCAGAACAATGCAAGTAACACAGCATTTTACCACAAGACAACCCATAATTAACAGTAACTACCATAATGTCTCTTTCTTTGAAATAGTTGAGCACAGCTTCATATACAATAGAATCAAGCATAACAAAACAGTATAAAGCCATTCAAGAGCATGAAAGCATTACAGGGCTTTCAGAACCAAATAGCAAAGAACAAACAATGGCTACTATATTATCTCATTTTCCATAGAAAATTTGTTTATACTCTCACACATAATAATTTCCAATAAGGATAGAACCAAAGGCAACAGAAAAACAAAAGCATAGTATGACTTCAGAGTAAGATGATACTAAATCAGCTCTGGCTATTCTAATGTCTTCTTTTCTTTAAAATAGCTGTTTATGGTATCACAGATAATAAAATCAAACAAACTAGGATAAAACCATTCCAACTAATGAATGTAGACATTATAAGGCTTCAGAGCACACAAGATTTTTGTGTGCTCACTTTTAGATAGGTACTAATCCCATTCATAAGAGCTTGTCCCTCTTTACCGAATCTGCTCCCAAATGCTTCACTTCTTAATACCATCACCTTGAGGTAAGAATTTCAATAGATGAATATTATTGGGGCATGAACATTCAGACCAAAGCACCCACATATCCACCAGTACAGGAGTCTCCATAATAGTCTCACCATCTTAATCAATCATGTTTGATTGTCCTATAAACCCTTGACAACCACTAATGTATTTCCCATTCGTAGATTCTCATATAAATAGAATCATACAAAGTAGAGTCTTTTCAGATTGATTTATTTCACCAAGCAATATGATATTAAGATTAACCCATGTCTTTGTGTGGTTTGTAATTTGTTAGTTTTTGCTGATCAGTAATATTCGTTGGATACATGTACAACTTCCTCTTTATACATTCACCTAATGAAATATATTTTGTTACTAATTTTGTTTTTTAGTGCTTATGACATGGATTTCTATATATATTCACATGCAAATTTTTATGTAGACAAAATGTTTGTCTTTCAGTTATATACATACCTATGATTGCTCTATCTTATTGTAAGACTATGTTCAGTTTGATAAGAAGGTGAAAAAACAGTGTTGCAAAATGACTGAACCATTTTGCATTTCTGTCAAGAATGGATAGCATTTGGGTGTTCCATATCTTCACTAATATTAATGTAAGTTTAGTTTTTGAGATATATTCAAAGGTGTGAAGCACAGTCTCATTTTAGTACATAGTTCTCTAATGATAAAGGTTTTATCAGCCTCTTAATTTTTGATTTTTGTGTTTTGGGATTAGGTCTTGCTTTGTAATTCAGGCTGACCTTAAATTCCCTATGTCAATGTTTAGATCTTTGATCCATTTTAACTTTAGTTTAGTGCATGGTGATAGACATGGGTCTAGTTTTAGTTTTTGGCATATGGAAAGCTAGTTTTTCCAGCAGCACTTATTAAAGAGGCTGTCTTTCTTCTGATGAACTGGTTGAGTATGTTTGTAGTTGTTGCTGTATTTTCTAATCTATTACATTGATCTTCAGATCAGTTTTTATTCCAGTACCATGGTGATTTTATCATAGTAGCTTTGTAGTATAATTTCAAGTCAGAGATTGTGATGCCTCCTGCTTTGCCTTTGTTGCCCAGAATTGCTTTTGCTATTCTAGGTTTCTTCTGGTTCCGGATGAACTTTAGGGATGATTTCTCTAGATCTGTGAGGTACGCAGATGATATTTTGATTGGAATTGCATTAAATCTGTATGACAAGTTTTGGACAATGGTTATTTTCACAATATTTGTTCTTCCTATCTTGGAACAAGGAATGTCTTTCCATTTTCTGAAATTCTCTGTAATTTCCTTCTCCAGAATAATGTAATTTTCACTGTATAGTTCTTTTACTTCCTTTATTAGATTGATTCCTAAGTATTTCAGTTTTTTGGATGCTATGGTGAGGGGTGTGATTTCCCTTATTTCTACCTCAGTGAGTTTATTCTTTGTGTATATGAATGCTATGGATGGGGCCAGGGATTTAGCTCAGCAGCATAAGTGCCTGCCTGCCAAGCGCTAGGTCATGAGTTTGATACCCAGTACAAAAAAACAAAAAGAATGCTATTGATTTTTGAGTGTTGACATTATATCCAGCTGTATTACTAAATTTGGTATTCCAACTAGAATTCTTTCAATGGAGTTTTGTGGGTCTTTTATGTAGAGTATCCTATCATCTGCAAATAATGGTAATTTAACTTCTTCCTTCCCTATCCTTATTCCTTTTATTTCTCCCTCTTGTCTAATTGCTCTGTCTAATTCTCCAGAGCTAAACTGAATAGGAGTGGTGATAATGGATATCCTCGTCTTGTTTCTGATTTTAGGTTCAAAGTTTGCAAGTAGTAAGATGTGGGCTGTTGGTTTATCATATATAGCTTTGATCAGACTGAGGTAAAGCACATCTATTCTGATTTTCTGTAGGTTATTTTTTATCATGAATGAATGGTTTCCTTCTGTTGTTATTGCTGGGATTGTAGTTATCTTGGTCTCTTTCTAGAGTGTTTTTCAGTATTCTTTGTAGTATTGGTTTAGTGGTCATAGATTTCTTAAGTTGTTCTTTGTTGTGGAAGTGCCTTATTTCTCTATCAGTTTTCAAAGATAGTTTTTCAGGGTACATCAATCTGGTTTGAAAGTTGTTTTCTTTCAGGACCTAAAATACTTCACTCCAAGCTCTTCTTGATTTGAAGGTTTGTATCCACTGTGATTCTGACAGGATTTCCTTCAGAAGTGATTTGTTTGTTTTCTCTGAAAGCTTTTAGTATTCTATTTTTTGCTGAATTTCTGATATCCTAATAATGATTTGTCTGGGTGAAGATTTATTTTGGTTATGGTTAACTAGGATGCTATGTGCCGCACTTATTTGGATATCAGATTCTCTTCCCATGTTTGGAAAATTTTCTGCTGTTATTTGTGTAAATAGTTTTCTTCTGCTATTTGTGTTGACCCTTGCTTTTTCTTTGACACTGATTAGTAATACTAATATATGAGTATATAATATATTATTTAGTATATATATTAGTATATTATATATAGTAATGTATTATATATTAGTATATAATATATTAATATATACTAATATATTAGTATATAATATATTGTTTCTCTTTGTATCATCTTGCTGCTGATGATTGTTGTTTCCTGGTTTTTTGTTATTTTTAAGAAATTTCTTTCATGTTCATAACCTTCCATCATGTCTTCAAGGTCTGAGACTCAATCTTCAGCTTCATTAAGGTGGTTTGACAGCTTTCAATGAGATTATTAACTTCCTGAATATCCCTTTAATCTGTTTCATTCATTCTAATTGTCTTTTATTGTCCATTCAAAGTTTCCATCATTTTCTTATGTTCCTCTATTTTTTAATGTAGATCTTCTTTAGATACATACAGCATTTCTTTTTTTTTATTTAAAGAGAAAAAAGAAAGGACATAAAAAAACAAAGCAGTAAAAGGGTACAAGCAATACAGAATATCAAGAAAAAAAAACATTTCTTTCATAATGCTTGCCACTTCATTTTTTTACCTGAGATATTATATGTAATCTGATGTTTTCTATAACTTCATGGAGTTTTTTTTTCTTTACTTCAGTTATCATTTCAGAAAGTTCAGTTGTGTGGTTTCTACTGTTTTTCATTTCGGTTTTCTTGAATTTGTTCTTGGTGGGTGGGAAGACTGAGACTGCTTCTTGCTCTTTTGTTTTGTCATTTTCCTCTGGGGCCCATGTGGCTGGCCAGGCTGGCCAGGCACCTACTCAGTGGATTTCACTAGAATGCTGCGTGGGGCAGAGGTTCAGTCCTCCAATATCCCCATGGCTAGCTGGGGCACACTCCTGAACTATTGCACTGGAGACTTTTGCTCTGTGACCTGTGAGCCTGGCTGGGTGTTTCCCTGATGTACTGCATTGGGTTGAGTTGGGATGCTGTGCTGGGCAGAGTTCAGATCCTCCATCCAGCTATCACAGACACACCCTTGGAGTATGGGGCCTGGGCCTTACATCTCGATGAGAGGAGTTTGGAAACTCTGGGATCCAGATAGTTAGAGAGAGTATGCCCTGGAGTGTGGCAGTGCCGGGGACTTGTGTCTGGCTGGGAGGAGTTCAGAACCTCTGGAGCCTGTGGTGAGCTGCAATGAACCCTGGCATAGGGTGCTAGGCTTTGCTCCTGTCTGGGTGGTGTTTGGAACCTCTGGGACCCACCATATGGCTAGCTGGCCTCCACCCCTTGGAGAGTTTTATAGACAAATGGATGTGATTTGAGACCACCCTAATATGTGAAATAAGTCAGACCTTTATGTGTAAATACCATATTGTCTCACTTGTGTAAGAAACTGAACAAGGAAATAGGTTCTAAAATTTACAATACATATGGTGAGTTGAGAAACAACTATTCAAAGGAAAAGGCAAGTGGATGGGGAAAGGGGAAAAGAAGAAAGGGAAAACGAGGAATATATATGTATGTATATGTATATATATGTGTGTGTGTGTGTGTGTGTGTGTGTGTGTGGTATCACACACACACACACACAAGACAGTTAAGATAGTCATATAGCTAGCTTCTATGAGTTACTTGGAAAGAAAGTTTTGTGCTAACATTGTTTGAGCAATATATCGTGCTTATATCTTATACACTGAATAACTACTAGGAAGACAACAGTGCACAATGCATCAGCTATTGTAATTATCCTACTCTCCTGTCTTAAAACTCTGTTTCATTATGTTTACCTTTTTTCTCTTTAAATTAAAATAAATAAATGAATACATCCATCTGCTAGTTGACACATAGTTCACTTTGAAATTTTAGCAATTGTGAATTGTGCTTCAATATGCACAGATCACTATAATGTGAAATCTTTAGCTCTGAGGAAGATGCGTAGAAGGGAAACAGGTGAATTAGATGGAATTTCTACTTTTAGTTCAGTGAGAAATCTCCATACTGATATCCACAGTAATAGTACTACTTAACAATCCAACCAACAACGTAGGAGGCTAATTTTCCCCATAGAACTCACAGCATTTTGCTGTTATCAGTTATTTAATGGTACCAATTTTTTTCTGGACTAAGGTGGAATTGTATTGCTCTTTGGGTCAGCATTGCTCTAATGGAAAACAAACGAAGGAAAACATTTAAAGCTTCCTAGAATCAAATGACAATGAAAGCACCACAAAGCAATACCTACTGAACAGAATGAAATCAGTCCAAAGAGGAACTTTACAGCTATGGATGCACCAAGTTAAGCGACCATGGAGACCCCAAACACATAACCTCAGGCTGCATTCCAAGGGCCCAACAAAACAAAAACAATTCAAATGCAAAATTACTACAATGAAAGAAATTATAAAAGTCCAGAGTGGAAATTAGCAAAATTGAGATAACAAAAGCATAAATGATCAATGTATCAAATAGTTGGTCATGTAAAAGGATAGCAATTTCATAAATATTCATATAGCCAAACTTACCAAAACAAGGCGGAAAAAAACATAGCCTTGCAATTAGATACAGCAACAACAAAGGTGCACTCAAAACACACACCACCGAAGTCATAAGAAAGAACCTCAAAACCTTAGATTTGCATAAGCTGGAGACCATAGGAGAAGTGGAGAAATTCTTAGACATGTGTGAATTACCAAACTGAACTAAGAAGAGATAAAAAATACCTGAATAGGCCAGTAACAGACAATGAATTACAGGCAGAAATATAAACCCGATCATCTAAGAAAAATTCGGTTCCTAATAATCCACTGCTGAATTCGTCCAGAGGTTGAAGCTCTAAACCCCAGATGCCTCAGACTTTTCCATGATCGGCATAAGTTAAAATTCCTAATTTACTATGACTTCAGGGTCTTACACATAGAGATCAAACTGACAAACAAGTGTGGTATTGTCTTGTTCTTCTGGAATTCACCATGGAAAACAACAGCAAAGAGAGAGCTAGAAGACCTAGCAAGCCCACATGAGCAACTCCCTGTAAACAGCAAAACACGAGGAAGGCCTGCGGGAGACTGAAGAAGTGGAGCTGGTCCCTGTGTGTGCGTGGATAGGGGCAGGAAGCTGAGGGCTGCACAGGGAGCACAAGATAGCGTCAGCCAGGGGAAAGTTTTGAAACTCCTGCCCGTGTATCAGTGCACCTCGTATCAGAGATGCCAGTGACCTCTGCCTAACACCCGGTCAGTAGGAGATTCGAGACAGTCTGGGTACACCGACTGAGCTAACAAACATCAGAACCCACCCTAGTGGACAAGGAAGGGCTTTTGCAATCATTACCTTTTTAATGGAAGGCAAAGAATGTACTAGAAATAGAATAACAAGTAAAAAGCGAATCACAAGAAGTAATGGTGGATACCTTTTAACCAAACAAATATATGCAGTCTGTCTACAAACACGCAAAGCACAGTCTGGATGAATACCCACCTAAACACCCATCTGACAGCCATAGTACACACAGCTGTGTACTGCAATACATGCGCCATAGCGCTGTGAGCCTGGCGTGAGCAGTCTCCCGGACACCTCGCACACTTTCTCTTCCCATTGACATAAAGTCCACAGGGAAATTGGGTGGAGAGGCTGCAGAGCTTCCGGACTCTAAATGAGCACTGAAAGGCGAAACTCACGCTTGGGAATATGCCAAGTTAGACGCCAACACAGGAGCAGATCCGGCCCAAGGTGCCGTTCCCCACCCCACCCCCCGCATCAGCATCAGTCTTTTAGGAAGAAAAGTGCATGTGTGCACGGGAGTGGGGATGGGGATCCCAGATCTGACTCTGCTTGGGGAAGGCACCTCACTGCAGGGTGGAGCTGTTCTTGAGGACCAGGGAGCCACAACCCTGGGCTCCTCTGCCTGAGCCCCGAGGGCCAACCCTGAGAGCCCTGCACCATGACAGCCTGATCCCGCCACTCCCCTCCCCCGAAGGCCATCTCAGGACACCCTCAAAGGCCTAGGGAGGCAGACCGAGGTTGGGGGCGTGGGGAGGGACGAGGTCAGGCTCTGCTGGGAAGCAAAGGGAGACCCCGCGACGCTCGTGGATGTGACGCCCACCACCTGTCCGCTTTGAGGATCAGAGTCAGGCGAGGGTCACCTTCTGAGCTTCGGGCTCCAGCCAGGCCCTGGCCATCTTAGGTCCACCTGGGACCCAGAGCTGGACCAGGAATCTCAAGCTGCAGCCAAGGTTCCCGAGCAATCTGGATCTGCCTTCTGAGAGATGGCGGTGACAAAGCTCCCAGGACAAACCTGTAGGCATGAGCTGCTCCCGCTTCACGCGCAGTGGACCCTGGAGGCTGCAGCTTGGGAAGTGGGGAAGACTCGAGTCCATGGGGGACACGGATGGGAACTGGCCCGGAACCAAGGTGACAGCCCCTAGGGAGGAGGAAGGGGAGGATCCCGAGCGTCCCTTTCCGCTCCTGGTGTCACCCTGGGAGACCCCGGGCACCACGTGGCCGGATGTGACGTTGCAGGATCCCACACTGTGGAGGCGACGTGGCCGCTGATTTGGAGTTGAGGTGCGGAACTCCTCTGGGGGCGGCTGGAGAGCCAGGCTCAGTTTGTCGTCACTTTGCGGGGCTGGGGACACGTCCCACACACAGGGAGAGGGAAACACAGAGCGAGTGTGTACGAGGTGACGCCTCAGCCCTCTGAGGAAGAGAGTTCGAGTGATCCAGTGGGGACCTCTTTGACCTCAAAGCGACCCGGGCCAGGGAGTCAGAGCCAGGCTCTGAGGTCCGAGGGCCAGGCGGGAGGAGTGAAGGGGACCCGGGCTCCGAGAGGTGACGGTGGGGGCCGAGGGAGGACAGAGGAAGCCATGCGAGAGAAGGCCCCAGAACGTTCTAGAAAAGCCGCTGCTTCCTGCTACAGTTGAAGGTGATGACCTCTCAGAGGAGCGCCTCCTATATCCTCCCTGGGGGAACAGGACAGTCAGAGGCCTCTGGGGGCTTTGCTTGAAATCTCAGGGACAAACAGCACTGGCTCGTTAATGTGAAGGTGGGGGCCAAAGGAGGACCCAGGAAGCCACACCAACACAAAATAGCCCCAGAATATGCTAGAAAAGCCTCAGGCTGGAAATACGGCACATCTGCACAGCACTTGCCTAGAAGCCTGAGGTTGTGAGTTCGAGCACTGGTATCAAAATAATGAGAACAATAATAATAATAGAAGTAGTACCCAATATCTAGAAAAGCCTCCGCTTCATGGTGTACTCCAAGGTGCTCATGTCTCAGCAGAGCACCCCTATGCCCTCCCTGGGGCCTGACAGGTCAGTCAGAGGCTTGTGAGGGCCTTGATCTAAATCTTGGGGGCAGAGAGCACCTGGCTCCCTTAAATCCAGGTGAGGGCCGTTGGAGGACAGAGGAATCTGTGCCCTAGAGAGACGGCCCCCAGAACCCCAGATCAGCCACTCTGGTCAGCTCTGCACAGTGGAGGGCAGCGCCCTCCTCACTTCCCTGGGGCCTGAGAGAGTTGGAGCCCTGTCCTGGGGTCTGGGGTTGTGATGATGGAGCTGAGAAGCTCAGGCTCTTTTAGGTCCCGGGGAGCTGCTGAGGGCAGAGTGAGGAAGCCTCTCACCAGGAGCAGGGTCCCACAGTAACGCTGCTGCTTTGCTTCTGTGGTCAGTGGTCGGGCCCCAGAGCTGATTCGCCAGCGACTTCACCATCTCCTGGCTTGGACCGAGGAGAGCCGAGCGACAGGTGCGGGAAGGAGACCAGCTCACGGCAGACCTCAGGCCACCTGGAGTCGGAGCCTTGGTGTGATCTGGTGCACTCAGGTAGCAGGGGTGGGGCGTGTGCCTGTGCCAGGATCACAGGTGAGCACCCAGAGGGAGGAAGGAGGGTGCCTCACCCTCAGAGGCGCATCTTGGGGAGGATCTGTGCCCCAGGGTTCAGCCTGGCAAGCACTGGGCGCAATGCCCCAAGGTGCAGCCCCATAACTTGTCCATGTGGGCTCTGAGCCAAGTGTGACTGTGGCTCACAGAGGAGGGGGCCTTTGTCTCAGGACTCTGAATTCTCCCAGAAGCCTGGTCATTACTGAATCCAGGAAAGCCTCGTGCTCAGTGCCCAGGCTGGTGATTCCCGGCTCACAGGCTAGTCTGGGGGACTTCATAGATGAGGCATGCCCTGAGCAGAGGGTGGGAACCAAGGTATGCCCCGGGCTGGAGCAAGAATGAGGCGGGCCTGAGGGGCTGAGGACCATGGGACCAAGCTGCCTGTGTTTGGAAACTAGTGACATTCCCAATTTTAACTGAATCTGAGGGAGGAAGATGCAGATAGTCCTAGGGATGGGCTCCTTCCAGGACTCAAGGGCAGGACTTAGGGGGAGGGCTCTTGAGGTGACCTTGCTGTCTCAATCAGAGGGCTGCCACAGCCTTTTAGCCAGCTGGGTCTGGGGGCAGCAGTGCACCTGCGTACTTGATTCTTACTGACACAGAGGAGAGGGCCATGGTCTTAACAGTGTAGCTTCAGGTCACCAACTCAAGGTCTTGAGAAGCCTGGTGCTGCTTAGCTGCAGGCTGTACCTCGTGAAAGTTACCTCCCCCAGCTTCGAGCTCTGGCCTCACAGGAAAGTGGTGGCTGGGATTGAAGATCCATGGGCTGCTGGTCAGCGGAGGGGGAGGGGGAGCCCCTGGGCAAGCTCCAGACAAAGGAGGATGTGGATTCTGCTCTCTGTCAGCCTGGGGAGACCCATGCAGGGGTGTCCGGAACAGTTGTCCCTTCACTTCCGTCTCCTTGCTCTCAGGGACATCACCCTTTGGTGTGAGGACTACCACCAGGTCAGAAGCAGTGTGACATTTGGTGTGCAGAAGGTGGAGACCAGAAGCTGCCTGGAATCAAGGGGTGAACATTTGGTGAGCACGTAAGGTATGAACGATCTCACATCCCCAAAATGAGGGGACCTCCACAGGGGCTGGCATCACCTGCTGCCAGCCTTAGGGCCCAGGTGTCGCAGGCATCGTTGGGAGTTTAGATAAGAGCAGAGGACCCCCTTACCCATGCCTAGAGGCCTCCAGCCTCAACCTGTCTCTGTTGTCACCTGCCATGCCATCATGTACAGTGCGAGTGTCTCACAGAGACCGGGCACTCATTTAAAGAAGGTGGCTTCAGCTCATTGCAGGAGCATTTGGGTACCAAGCATCAAAACCAGGACCGAGCATGATACCCCGTCTGAGGGTTCATGAACCCCTCACCTGAGCAGGCCTTCCTGGTGCCCCGGCAGGTGTGGTCAGACATGGGTCCCCTCACTTACGTCCGTTCTCTCGCAGGGAGGCCGCCCCTTGTTCTGAGAGTCTCCCTCAGGCTAGCAGTGGGCTAGTGGCCCAGCCCTGCCCAGGCCTGTTGAGGTTCAGAAGCCTCAGGCCAGTTGAGACTCCTGAGTGAACAGAGAGGGGAACAAGCACCAGAAACACTTGTGAGCTCCCAAGGCCCACCCCGCTTCCTGTGGGGGCAGAGGCCCACGCCAGTGGCTGGGGCCTGGGGACCCCATTATGCCTCTTCTGGCAGCTTCTGAAGGACCTAGTTGTGAGGCAGCACCCCAGATCACACAGCCCAGGAGTGCAGGCAGTGTCCGCTGGCAAGGTGAAGCAGCAGTGCCCCCAGTGTGCACCAAGTGCCCCACCCACCCCAAGCAGAGGGACCCCAAGGCGCCTGCCACCTTCACCCTGCTGTGTCCCAGGATCCTCATCCTCTGTGGGCCAGCTTCACCCAGTGAGCGCCCTCACTTCCCGTGCCCTCCATCCAGGAGGACGGAGGCTTCAAGGCCCTAGAGCACAGCCCGGAGAGGGACCCCAACTCAGGCTTTGTGAGAGCTGCCAAGGGGGGCGTTCTCAGTGGGGTTCTCTCCCCCAGGCCTCTGAGGCGCTGTCACTGAGCTCCTGCCCACAGTCCCGTACCAGAGTCATTATGTCTGGATCCATGGAGCCACACCAGCTGGAGGAAGAACCCAAGGATGAAAGTGAGACCCTGGGCTTGGGGGTGGGCAGGTTCCCCGGGCGGCCTCGGAGAAGGCCCCCTCCTGGCTGCCCTCTCATTGCCTTCCCTCCTGCCATCTTCTTCTGTTTCGTGATCCCAGGCAGCATGGAGGAGGTTCTTAGTCCTGAAAAGCTGGCTCTTCCTCAGGATCCAGAGGGCAGCTCCTTGCCCCTCACCGCCAGGGCCGCCACCCCATCAAGCCAATCCGATGAGGGCTCCATCATTTCTGGAGAGGAGAGTGTGTTCCCCTCGGAGGTACTGCCCGTCGTGGAGTCCTTGATGGGTTATCCCATTCAGGGTAAGGTGGCTGATTTGCTGGCATTCTTGTTCTTTAAGTATCGAAAGAAGGAAATGACCAGCCAGGCAGAAATGCTGCAGGGTTTGTTCCAGGGCTGTGAGGAGAACTTTCCTGAGGTCTTCTCGATGGTCAGTGAGTGCCTGTATGTGGTCTTTGGCATTGATGTGAAGAAAGTCAGCCCCACAAGCCATTGCTATGTGCTCATACCTGCCCTGGGCCTCTCCTTTGATGGGATGCTGGATGAAATGCCAAGCTTTCCCAGGACCACAGTTCTGCTCATTATCCTGGGTGTCATCTACATTCGGGGCAACCATGCCAGTGAGGAGGCCATCTGGGAGGTGCTGGGTGAGATAGGGGTGTTTCCTGGGATTGAGCATGTCATCTATGGGGAGCCCTGGAAATTTGTCACCCAGACTTTGGTCATCGAGCACTACCTGGAGTATCGGCAGGTGCCTGACAGTGACCCTCCTGAGTATGGGTTTGTGTGGGGCCCTCGGGCCCTCGTGGAAACCACCAAGCTGAGTGTCCTGGAGTTTTTGGCTAGGGTCAAAGACACCGTCCCCAGTTCCTTTAATGTCTGGTATGAGGCAGCTTTGAGGGAGGAAGAGGAGAAGTTCCAACCGCCAGACCTACCTTTGTGATGATAACTAGGGCCAGTGCCCGGGCCAGTGACAGGGCCACATCCAGTAGCTGCTCCTGTCCTGTGTCGTCTGTGAGGAAGATGCTTCCGTCTGTGTTTGAGAAGAGCTGTCAGTTATGTGAACGAAATGTGTAATGTATTTGCATATCTGTTCCTGTGCATTTTTTCACATGTTCATTTAGTAGATTTAATTCAATTTTCAATGTTTCAATGGCACTCACCACACATACTTACACATTTTACAAGTTTGGCTGTTTTGCAGAACAAATGGTGAAATCTTTCACTCTGTTCTGTGATTTGGAACCAGATCATTTGTCACTGGAACCAAAACTTTCTCAGAAATGTAAAAGAGGTGATCAGTAAAATAGGTGTGGACCGTAGGTGAAAAAGGTTTGTTCTTTATCCTTTGTTGCTCTGTAAAATGGTAAAAAAGTATGCTGTAAGTGCTGGGCTTATTGCAATGTATTGGAGAAACTGAATCTCAATAAACAATCCCATTGCTGCAACCTGGTGCACTGCCTCCCAGAGCTTCGCTGAGCAGGGGCCCTGTCTCCTGCCTCTGTGGTTTAGGCGAGTGAGCTAGGTGAGCAGGACCCACCCTGCCCAGGGGATGGTGCAGTCTGCGGCAGCACCCAGGGCAGAGAGACAGAAGGAGAGATGCTCCCAAGGCCTGAAAGAACGAGGAAGGCAGAGGTGAGCGGGTGGAGAGCAGTGCAGGGAGGACATGGAGCCAGGGCACTTGGGGCTTCCGGGAAACTGCAGCTTCTTCTGTGGGAGCTGATTTCAGTGTAACTGTGCGCTAGCCGGGGTCAGACATTCGGTTTTATTATTTTGGCTCTGAAAAGGGAAAACTGTTCTCAGTGGATTTTTGTGCTTCAGAGATAAGCCAGGAATGCAGCGAAGATATGAGATGTGTCCTGAACGCTATCCTAGCACAGCCGGTCACCTAACCCGTCAACATAGAGGGTTTCGGGGCCTTGGGGGATATGCCCAGAAAATTACAGACTGACGCACTTTCTTGGCCTGACAAAACCAGAGCAAAGTCCACTGGAGCATTATACTTAGGCTACCTTTAGTGCTATTTGGACAGCTCTAAAAAGCCCTAGGTTCTGGGTGGGGGAGAACTAAATGAAAACAGTGGTCTGATTGGGAAAGCAGCCCAGAGGGACAGGAGCTGCTCCTTCCCTCACAGTCTAGGAGCAGAGCTGCATCCCCTGGGGAAGACTCCTCCACAGCCTGCTTTGGTGGCATGTCCTCTGAGAGGGAGGAGTGGCTGAATTTTACTCATGAACGTCCCCGTTTCGGCCCATGTGCTCTCCCCGTGGTGCCCTGTAGGGTGGCACAGCCTCCGCCGCGTCCTGGGGAGCAAAGAGTGACATCCCAAGGGCTAGTGCTAGGGGTGGGGTCAAATCCCACTACAGGTGACAGCCTCCTGCCATTCAGTGTGGTCACAACTCTGCCAGGCACTCGCAGTGCACCCCTTCCAGCAGCCCTACTGGACAGCCCGGATTGGCTTCACAGGTGAACAGGGCCCGTCTCCCGGGGCTGGGAATTTCCCTGGAGGCTGGCTGCTGAGTGACAGGGCTGGGACAAGTTCCCCTGTGTGAGTAGACCCGGAGGCTAGCACTGGGCTCACTCTTCCCTACCCGGGACCCACTTCAACCCATAATTTATTAGTGCTGTGCAGTGTCTCTTAGGTGACAAAAGGACCCTCAGCTGTTAGAAGAATATCTGGAGCCTATCCCTGGTCTCCCTGCTCACAAATCATTTTGAAGCACAGGAGAGTGTGTGGCATATCCACAAGAAGAGATCTGGAGAGGGACTCAAGCAGGGGACATCTGTGGTTGACGCCTTGGGAGCCGACCTATGCCCAGATGTGGGCCCTGCTGTCCAGCGCCAGCACTTTCCTACTGTAAGACCCTTCCCTGGGTTGTCCCCCATGTGCCCTCCCTGCCAGCTCTGACACCTAGCTTGCTTCTATGCCCTTTCCTGCTGCCTCTCATAGAGGCTGCACCGAATGCCCTGTCCTCCCCGTGACACAGAGCATCCCCATCCCTCTCATGAGTCCCTGGCCCTGGACAGCTCATCCTTGGTCCTTTCTGAGAGCCATAGTCTTGGTCAGAGAAGTTTACCCCAGGACTGTGATTTTAGACACAGGGGCATCCCTAGCTGGGAGTTATCTCATTATTTTCCCAGCAGGACTTGAGTCCTCTTTGACTTGGCTGACAATCTACTGACTCCTGAGTTAGAACCTTCAGGGCAAAGGGCGGGCTCTCATAACTGTTCCACTATTTGCATAGGATTTGATTGAGCTTCTTATGTGAAGCTGGAAAGCGAACACATGAACAGATAAACTCCATTCTGTGTCACAACCCAAAGCTCTTCCCTCAGCGAGGAGCCACCAATGCCAGCAGCTGAACTAGAGACCACACCGTCCTCCAGCGTGCTGAGCAGTAGCTCCTTCCTAGACAGGCTGGTGCAAATGAGAAGAGGAAAAATAGTTTGCCGTCCTTCCTGCACCTCCTGCCTGGTACCTGCTCCTCAGGAAAACCCTGGCTTCCAGAGTGAGGGTGCACCTGTGCAGGTCCTGAGGTGGAGAGGGCCATGTGGCAGGGAACAGAGACCCACAGGTTGAGACTCTGGGCCTCAGGCAAAGGGGGGGGGGGATCCCCATGCTGGGAAGACAGAGTAAGGCAAAGGTAAGTCAGAAAACTACCACAGCGGGACGAGGGGACCCCTCTCTGCTGGCTCTTACATGATCCCTTTAATCAGATGGGATCTCGGAGGATTTCAAAGCATGAGAGTTCAGAGAATTCCCAGGCACATCTGGTCTTCTGGGAAGCATCTCCAAGAAATGAGGAGTGGCGCTGCCTCACACAGGACACTGAGTGCTTTTCCCTGAGTGCCTGCTCGGTGATGGCTCATGGGAGACGGGACAGGCAGCCACCTGCAAGTTCTGCTGACCCTCCTGGGCAGAGTGGAGCAGGACAGGCCCTTCAATTAGGAAGAGGCGTGCACCATGTCCCTGCAATGAAGCCTTTGGAAGTGTGGCATCCCAGCACATCAGAGCCAGCGTGCATCCTGTGCCTTCCTCCTTTCCACAAGGAGGGCAGCTCCTGGTTCCAGGAGGGGGCCACAGGTCAGGAGCAGCCAGGATCCCTGGAGCTCTGAGAGCAGGTTTGGGGGGAGGCTGCAGAGCCACCTGGAATTTGTTTATACACAGAGCAAACAGTCATGATATCAGGCTATTCCAACTCCAGGTTTGGTCTGGTGGATCAGGTTGCAGTTCAGTATTTAAATTACAATTCTTCCTGCAAAAATTTAACTGTGCAGGTGTATCTTAAGTTCTTCTTTCCAAATTCCTCTCCTGTTCACAGATCACCACAGTGATTAATGTAGTGGCTCTGACTTTCAAGCTAATTTTATGCTTTTCTCATGTACAGATATACTATTAAAATGTATTGATCATGTTAACATACATGCATGCGAGGACTCAGCCTAGCTGTGTCCGCCTGACTGGCTTGGGAGCCACCTGGGGGTGTAGTGAGCACTCTTCCAGATAGTGCAGGCACGGACTTGGGATAAATAAATAAGATACATATTAATGTTCATTCCCTCACCTCTTGCTCTGGCTCTGCTCCCAACCACCACGAAATCAACATCGTGCTTCTCCTTGCCTTTGTCTATGATATTCCTCTTTGCAGCCCAGTGAGCTACAAAGTCCCTGAAGTCCATCAGGATAGCAGACCTCTCCTCTTTGAAATGTGGGTGTTTGTCCGTGTGTCCCAGCAACAGGATGAAGGACTGACACAAGGGGTAATGGCATAGGCATGAACTGACACTTCCCTGTGACACCTAACACCATGGATTCGGGATTGTCCTGTGGCAGCTCATGTGGCCCTAGCTTGATTGTGCAAGTACTCTCCAGAATCCTTTGCTGAGCAGGAACGCCAGACACCCCACTCTCTCTTAGGGGCCCTCTGTCTCTTAGCAAGAACACAGGTGGCCCCTTATTCCTTCTGAGCCCCTCCTGACCACTCGAATGTCCCAGTGTCCCCTGAACCTGATATAAGGCATCCAAGTGTCAAAAGTGACCAAAAGGTCTTTTTACAGACACATGAACTGCTCTCTATTTGCTGTTATCAATATTAGAACTTAAACCAATGACTTGGAACATGAGTTCTCGTGGAAATCTACATCTTCACATCTAAGAAGTTCACAACATAGACATTGAGTGGGAGTGGGAAGTATAAGGTAGATTAATTTTATGAATATTTACCAAACTCTCATTAAAAAATGCTATTTGGCTTGAGGTCTCATAAAAGTCACATAGCATATGAATTTCCCAACTGTAAGCAGAACCTTCCCCATTGACTTCTGAGTGGAAAATCCTCTCTGGAAAGATCAGGAAGGCTGAAGAGAAAGCACATGGTGACCCTCAACACAAGGTCCTTTGGGGCACCTGGAGGACAGTACCTTGCAGCATGGGTGCGAGAGCCCTGTCAGGCCCCTCCCACTGCTGACAGACAGGGGCTTGGGGACTGGCTTAGTGAGCAGGGGGAGCAGTGCCAGGTAGCTCAGGTTTCAAAGGGTTCTTTCCATGGCTGCTTGGCTGCAGGGCAGAGATGGAGGAGCAAAGCTGCACCCTCCCTGGCAGTCAGGGAGGAGAGAGGGGGAAAGGAGAAGACCTGGAGGCAGAGGCCCCAGTGCCCCCCAGGGCACACTCTTCCCACAGGCCCCACCCCTGCCCGCATTCTGAGCTCTAAACTCCTTGTTGGCTCTGTCAGCTGACAGGCAGTGCACACTCAGGCTCCACCTGGTGCAGAATTTCCAGGCACCTGGAGAGACCAGGGGGGCTTTTCCGGGAGGACTTTAATGGTGCACAAACAGCCCAAGCCCCTAGCAATGCTGGATGCTAGCCTGGGCCCCACGCAAGGAGAGGCTTCTGTCTGGTTCCTGAGGTCCAGCAAGCAGAGCTAGGAGTGAACTGGAGGCCCTGAGTCATCCTAGGGGCTAAACCTCTCTTGGCCTGGGAAGAAAACCCCTCCTGTGCCTCTCAGGATATCAGGACGCTGGGAAGCCTGTTGATCACCCCCGTGGTAGTTTTCTTGCTGTCTGCACCAGTACTGGTCCTCAGGGAGGAGATTCCCAGGAGAGAACTGCTTGGAGAATCTCCCTGCCCAGTGGGCAAAGCACAGGACCTGGTGGGAAAGCCAGGCCCACATTCCTGAGGGAGGGGCGGGGGCGGTCCCTGAGCTGGGAACCTTTTACAGAAGGAGAGGAAGGCTAGGTTTCTCTCTGACCTCCGCTTTATTGTGACCTCCCTAAGCCCTGACTCTGAGCAAATGTGACTTTGGGGGTCACACTGGCTGGAAACCATGACAACACCACATGGCGGTCAGTTCAGAGAGTCCAGGCAGCTGTCACTCAGAGCTGTCATACAGAGCTGGCACAGGGGACCTCAGCTGAGAGGGGAGCAGGGGCAGGGAGGCCAGGAAGGGGACCAAGAGCCCTGTCACCCTTCAGCTGGAAGTGGCAGTGAGGGCTGGGTGGACATCCGTGTCGGGAGGCTGAGCAGGGCACACCAGACAGGTGCCCTTCCTTGCAGTCCCTCGCTCTGTGGGCAAGACCCATGCTGACCCCTGGGTCACTCTGGGTAAGCAGCATCTCCTGACTTCTATGGAGCCCCGAGCACTGTGCAGACCTGGGAGGTGCCCTGAGGCCTGCTGGAGACTGCTCTTTCCTCTGTGCTGGTGGAGCCCCACTGTGTGAGGGGACAGGACAACGGATCAGGGAAGAGGCGGGCTCAGAGGGGGACGGTGGAGGGGAAATGCCGGGGACCGGGGACCGGGGACCTCAGCCTCTGCAGATGAAGGGCCGGCTTTGCACACTGCTCCATAACGACCCAGGTGGCCTCCTGAGGTCTCTGAGTTGTTGGCCCCCCAGGGGGTGGGAACCATGGCCTGACAGTGGGCCAGCACTGCCCAGAGACGCCATCTCGGGTAGAGGACCTGCCCAAAGTGCAGACATGTGCACGTGGATGGCGATCTCATGATGGCACACGCCTCCGTGGTAAAGGTGGGCGGAGTCAGGTACAATGTAAGAAGCGCAGGCAACCCCGTTCAGAGCATTCACGTGGTGTCCAGGATGGTTTGGGGACCTGGGGTGGAGACGCTGCATGGACACTGCCAGGGACAGCTTCCCATGGAATTCGACAGTGAGCATAGGTAAGGGAAGTGTGGGCCGGGATTGGGGGATGCAAGATAGAACCCTGTGCTGTGTGATGCAAGAAAAAGGAGAGAAACGTGAATCTTACTCAGGTGTAGAAGCACGCATAGAATGAGATAAAGGTAAGACCAAAAGCTTGCAAGAAATAGAAGGTAAAAGAAGAAAGAAATTACATAGACATTAAAAATTAAATACTTAATAGGAGAAAAATAAATAGAAGGAAACAAAAATTAGAGAGGAAAAGAAGAAATAGAAACAAGGCAGGGAAGCAGGTGAAGATGAAGGAAGGGAGGAAAGAAGAGAGGAAGCAGGAAAAACAGGAACAGCAGCAACAACAGCAACAAAACTAAAAACATGCTCACACTTAAATAAAGGGGAAGGTGATAAGATTATACCCAAAAGATGAGAAGTATAAAAAAGAGGTCTTTATTCTGAGAATGCGGAGAGAGAAAACCAAAACCCCGGACCTCTGGAGGCAGGCTTTCTCCCCGGGGGACATGTGGCGCTGTGTGTGTGTGTGTGTGTGTGGGTATATAAGTAGCCTAAGCTTAGGGCAGTGCCCTAGGGCCATTAGAGATGCACAGGTATCTCACTGGCACTCGTTTGGCGCCAGGGGCAGATTCCAAAGGGTGGGGGGAGATCGAGTCACAGGTGAATCCCTAAGGGCGCGGGACATAGGAGCTCCCTGGTCCCGGTGGAGGCTTTTGTGGCTACAGAGTCCTGTCTGGGCCAAACTCTTTCAAAAGGAAAAAACCCAATCAAATGAACAAAAGCAAAACCGACAAAAAATACTTCTCTGTGACTTCAAACATGCGGTTATCTTGTGGCCTGCGGTTTTGAGGCTGCATGCAACTCAGGACCTGTCGGTGCTCTCGCTGGCAGGTGAAGAAGGCCGCAGGCAGAGCCCCTCCGCAGGCAGGCGGAGCACAGCCCCCAGCCGGCTGGCAGTAGGGTTAGGCCAGGTGAATCCTGGGGCTGTCAGATTCAAAGACATGCAGGCCGCAGCTGGCCTTGGGCTGTGGGGGTGGGAGCGGAGTCGTTTAATGTAGACCTCTGGTGTCCTTGGCCGGCCCTGGCGCCTCCCGGGGCTAGCCCCCTTGCAGCCCCCCAAGGAGCCCAGAGCTGCGAGGCTGCTGTGACCGGGCCCAGCCCGCTGCCTCCTTTGCCTGGCACTGGAGCACTCCCTTCAGGCTGTGGTTCTCCCCGGGGCGCTCTGGAGACCCCTGCTCTCACCAGGCCTCTGCTAGCCTCAGCCCTCCTTTCTCACAAGCGGGGTCAGGAGAAAGGCAGATTACCACTGCGTTTTCCTGCACTGCCCTCCGCCTCTCCAGTGTCTCTGGAGGCCAAGGCCTTTGGTCAGATCCTTCCTGGGTCCCAGGAAGCCACCTCCTGCCTGCATTTCTTCAGGATCTGGGATCTGAATCTCAGAGAAGCTAATTTGTTGCTGCTTTGCCACTGTCATCTTTCTAGAAGTCTGCAAGTGTCTCTCCTGAGAGATTTTCATTCTTTAACCCTCAGTGTGTGTGTGTGTGTGTGAATTTCATGAAATACTTATGCTTAGTGTGTGTAATTCACTTGTTATTTTATATATGTTCTTTATATTCGTTAAACTAATGCTTTCAAACAGGCCAGTGGTCACTAAGGTGGTGGCTTCAGGTGGTTACTAGCACAGATTCCAGAGTCCTCTATTTGCTCTTGCCCTGATCCGGCCCTGTGGCCATGGGCATCTGTGGCAGGAGGGGCTGCCCTCCATGCAGGAAAGAGCCTCCCCAGTGCTCTGTCCCCACCCTCCGTGCCTGCAGTCTCCTGAGGGGTTTATGTTTATGGTGTACATGTTTTGCCCAGACTGTACTGCTTTTGTCTTCCCTTGTCTCCCTCCTACAGTTTTCCAGGGCTGATTTTGAGAGTATAATTCAGCAGTAATAACTAGATGCTCATTTTGGCTGATAGAAAAGACACTAACTCTGTCAATGACTTAAGAACTGATACTGTATAAAATATTATTTTCTCCAATAATTAATTACTTTTCTTTCCAATGTGGCATAATGCTCTACTTGCCTGAGACTTCTTTTAAATTTGTATCCATTAAGATCTTGTTCATTTTTGTTAGAATCTTTCGTGGGTAATTTTGGGGTTTTCCTGTTCTTGTGAATGGAATACTTTATGTTATGTGTTCTAAGTGTTTATTGCTTTTTGTTTTGTTTTTGCTTTGTTTTTTATACTTTTTCTGTAAAAAGGTTTTCAATTTTGCTCTAATGAACTTCTATATAATGCTTTTCTGAGTCCTTTATTTATTTAAATATTACACTTACCTAGTCCTTTGAATTTTTTAAGAGTATATTGTTACAACGTATTATCTTTCTTTTCAATATTCATATTTCTTATTTATTTTGATATCCATACGTCTGGGTTTGTGTTCCAGTATACATTTGAACATGAGAAGAGAATGTATATTTTTTTCTCATCACTTGGTTTTAAAACAATTCTTCCCATATTTTATAAGTTTGGTGTAGATTTTAGGAGGTGGAAGCTATATTCCACTATTAATTTATTTTTGATTCAAACTTGCATTGAAGTTCTTTGTAAAGCTTTTATGCTGTCATTGACATGATCAAGTGGTTTTTCTCCTCTAATTTGTAAATGGGGTATGAAAATTGAAATCATTTTCTAACATTAAATTATATTTTCATTTCTTAGACACAACCTGTTTGCTCATTTACTGCTATGTTGAATATGTTATTAAATTATTTAGAATATTTGCTGCTGTGAGAGAGCTTGACTTGAGTGTTATTTTTAAGGGGTGTTCTCATCTGATACTGAAATCAGTAAGGGCTAGCCTGACAAAGTGTGTTTAATGATTGCCCGTCTTTTATATGCTGCAGAAGAGCTTGCATACGGTGGTAATTTGCTTTTCCCTGTCCATGAAGTAAAACTGGCCTCCCCAACAGTCATGTCTTAAAACATTTCATGATGGCTTGAGTTTAGAACACAGATTCATTACATATCGTTTGAATAAACTTTTGTGTTCAGTCCCATAATTTTCAAAAGGCATCAACCCAGGACTTTACACGTGCTAGACAATCATGCTAAAAATGAAATACACATAAAAATAGTGATAATAAAATATTATATGTCCCTGATATAACATTAATAATAAAAAAATAAAATGTTTTTAATACAAAAAATCCTCACCTACTGGCATCTCTTGCTTCTGGAATAATTTGAAGTATATTCAATACACAATGTATTATTTCTAAGTATTTCATATTCTATTCATAAGAGACAAGAAGTCTTTCATAAAATATAAATCCAGTATAATTATATTTCTTCAAAATTTAAGTAATTTTAGTTACTTTTCAGGTTCACCTGCAGACAACACTTCTAAAAATTAGTTTCTCTGAATCAGTGTTCAAATACGACCTAATTATTACAATCATTTCCATTCTGTCTTATATTTTTAATCATTAATTTCTCTTCTCCTCACTTCTTTTTCCTTGCAATTAAAAAACCTAGGAGGTCTGCGCTCTGCCTGGTTTCACACAGCACAGATTTTGTTGAATGTGACACTCACGGTGTTCTTTAAGATTTTCAGACTGTGCGTTCCAAACTACACCACACTCTAGGCTCATTTTACCCACCAGTCCAAGAATCAGCCTTTCATCCGAGAAGCCCTGTTTCCTTTGGTTGCATGATGGTTTTAGAAACCTGCTCCTCGGTGATAGCTATGCTTGTTGCTGCTAGAGTTATATCACAATCAAGTATACAGGGTATACCAGGAAAATGTATACCCACTTCAGGAGAAGGAAAACAGTATGATTTTTTTTCAACTGATATTACCCTCATACACAGGAAGCCTAGAAGATGTTGTATATTGCATAAAACATACTACACTGCCAGTCTTTAGAGACAAAATTGCATGTGCAGCAATCTCAGGGGCCAAGGTTAGCTACCCAAACAGCAGTTCACTGCACTAACACATGTTTGGAAGCTAATGTCACCACTTTGAGCACCTCTAATGGCCACTGCTTTGAGTTTGGAAACTATGGTCTGAAAAATTTAAGGAACACTACAACTACTACATTCAACAAAATCTGTACTACAGGGAGAACATGAGAACATAACTTGTACTCATCTCAAAGGTAACTTGCATTAACCTCAAGATTTCTCAGTAAACTTGGTATTAAAATGTTTATGTAAGGTTTTCTTTTCCTGAAGTGCATACACAACCTTTGCCCCTCCCCATACATATTTTTTTCATGGCACGGTTGGCAGAGAAAGCCAGGAACTCTCAACTCCCTAATAGCAATGATCACACGTAGCACCCAGATATAGATTTCCTGACAAAACAAGAGCTCACTGGAGAAACAGTTGAATTTCAGACTGGAGCAGTTCACAAAAAACATGATTCTGGGCCATCATTGTTATGGGTGGGACCAGCAATGTTCTTCCAAAGGCTCATTGGGTTGGCTGCCAGCTGGTGGGCTTTTGGAGGTGACACAAACATCAGTGCTCTAACTTTATCAGTGGGTTGATGACTTTGTGGCTCCATGGGCATCCTGAGAGTTGGTGCCTCATTGGAAGAGGCAAGTCACTGGAGTAGTGGCTTGAAAGGTACGTTTTACTCCTGGATCCTTCTCTTTTTCCTGCCACACTCTGATGTTTCTGCCTTGCCAAAGGCCCAGAAATAATGGAGCCAGCCAGCGATGGGTGGAAGCATCTGAACCTGTGAGCCAAAATAACTCTTTCTCCCTGTAAAGTGTTACTCTCAGGTGTTTTTTCTCCCAGTGCTGAAAAGCTGACTAACACAATCATGCCATTTTAGAAATTACACCCAAAGAGGATGTTAAGAGACACCACAGTGTTGCCTTCAGGAAAACTCAGGAAATGGGAACCAGAGAAAACAGAAGACTTAGAATGAAACACAGTTATGCAGAAAGAGATAACTGTAATGTACTCATAAAATCTGTCAGAAAAGAGTGTAAAAAGTTAGACAATTGATGATCATTTATTTACATTTGGAAATAATAATTGTGCTGAATTTATATTTTATTTTAAAAAGCCCTCAACTTTTAGAAATGCATAGTGAAATATTGATCAACAAGTACTGTCCATGTTATTTCAGAGGCCGAGAGGGAGGTAGGTGGAGTCTAACTGGTACTAGATTTACCCTGTGTTTTATGTTGATTCTGAGTGGTGGGTATGTTGAGCTTGTTAAACTAGTCTCATTACTACATGTTGGAAGCTTTCTGTAGTAAAATATTTCTGTTACAAACACTATGACATTACAGGTGAAGTGCACAGGTCCTATGTGACAATGATCGCTTTTTAGCAATAAAACTAGCAAATGATTCAACTGGTCTAAGCAGACACTGATTTCACTGCAGGAAGTGAAACTGGACTCAATGCTCAAGCCATCCTCATAGGTTCCAGGGCAAGGTGGTTTTGGAGACCATTTTCACCGGTGGACAGAGGAAAAAAGGTACCACCACCTAATGTCAGCCCTTCCATAGTCTGCGAAAATGGTATGTGTTCAGCACACTGTCCCAGGCAGGCCCTCCTGGAACCACAGACCAGTGGAGCTCTATCCATGATAAGATCACTCAAGGCTGACTCTGTCATAGAGCAGCAAATAGCACTTCTGGCAGAATAGGGAATTAAATAAACAAGTGGGATTGTCCAGAACAATGACAACATGATTTAACATTAGGAAAAACATTTCTTCCATTTTAATTCCTTATACAGAAAATAGCTCAGAGAAAACATTTGATCATGTCAATGGATACAGAAAAAGCTTTTAAAAGAAGTTCAACATGAGTTCATGCTAAGAACATTTACTCAACTAGTGTAGAAAAGAAAGTTCCATTTACTAAAATCGGTAGCAAACACTCTGAGATGGAGTGTTAAAGTTACGTAGCACACACAGTGCATTATCGTGTGTCTGTTTTTTCAGACAGTGGTGCAGGCTGAGCTGCATAGCAAGACTCGCCTCAAGCAGACAAAAAGCAAAAGACAGCAGCACAACACAAAGCCAGAGCCATGGATCCCGAAGTAAGCGAGAGGGACAGTAGTGCTTACTGAGGACACTGTCAGGAATCTTGAAAACTGAAAGTAGCAGGAATGGAATATTTAAATGAATGAGACTTCAGAACAAGGTAGGCGGGATTATTGCAAATCTTTGCAACAAAAAAGAAGCACTGACGAGAGCAATGCACAGACAATATGCCATTTACTGCTCAAGATACTTATAGAGACAACTGTAAAACTGTACTAACAGATGCAGGTAAGAGTGTGAAAAACAGAGCAACACGCCATTCACCTGTAGCTGCCGAAGGACAAACAAATGTGGCCTTCTGTCTGTATGTCCTGACTGTACCCTGGAACCAAGAGAAGAGAGAGAGAGAAAAGCCCTGCAAACATACACAGGCAGCTCCGTGGGAACATTTTCTCCAGGAAAGCCTGGGGGACACTGTTGCGCTAGGGCTGGTGCTCAGTAGAGGGAGGGGGTAGGGGCTGAGGCGTGCCCCCTCCCTGCCTAACCCTGGGACGGCTTCAGAGACTGAGATAAAAACTGTCTGAACCCAGCCTGGTGCGTGAGGATGGGCTTGCAAAATTATCGCTCTCTTAAAGAAATATAATGAATGGACTGGAAATACAGTAGCGATAAAAAGACACACAGTGACAGTAGATAGTGTTTAATCAAATAAGTATACGTAGTTTACATACAATATGCAGATGTGCACTTCTCTCTAGCCTTAAACATAGACTACACCCCAGGCTGGCATCAAACTAATGGTGACCCCCCTGCCTCAGTCTCCAGGAGTGATGGGATTGCAGGTTTGTGCCACTATATCTGGAATGCAAATGTATAAACATATATTTGAAACAAATATCCAGGTATAGAATCGAACTTGGGACCTTGTGTTTGACAGGTAGGTGCTGTGCCACTGAGCTATATCCCCAGCACTACATGGGCAGTTATGATTATGCATCTATGCATAGAATTGCCGTGGACACTTCCTACACTTTCTCTTTCTATTGATACGAAGTCCACACAGACATTTGGTACAGAGGTTACATAGTTTCCCTATGCTAAATGAGCACTGAAATGGGAAAACTGGGCTCTGGAGTACAACAACGTAGAACACTTCAAAGAAATGGGCTGGGTGTGGTGGTACACACCTGTAATTTTAGAAATTTGTGACGCTGTGGCAGGAGGATCTCCACCAATTCAAGGGTAGACTGCCATACACAGTGAGTTCCAGGCCAGCCTGTATTACAGAATGAGAAGTTGTTTGAAAAACAAAACATAATGGCCATGGTGGTGCATACCAAGAACCCTAGAATCTGGGAGGATGAGGCACGACGATCACCATGATTTCAAGGCCAGCCCTGCGCTATGCATTGCATTCCAGGCCAGCCTGAATCACAGAACAAGAAGTATAATAATAATAATAATAATAATAACAACAACAACAACAACAACAAACCACGCTGCCCATGGTCCTGCATGACAGGAGTCTTAGAACTCAGGAGACTGAGGCAGGAGGAACTCCGTGACCTTGAGGCAAGTCTGCACTAAGAAGAACATTCCAGCCCAGCCTAAACTGCACAGGGAGACTTTTTTTTAAAAGCATCCTGAGCCTAGTGGTACATGCCACGAATCTTAGCACTCAGTAGACTGGGCACGGGAAGTTCAACATGAAGCAAGCAAGCGTGTGCTAAGTAGTGTGTTCCAAACCAGCCTGAATTACAGAGCTAGGCCTTGTTTCAAACAAAACAAAACAAAACAAAACAAAAATAAATGCAGGCTGAGGTGCTGCAAAACAAGAATCCTAGCACTCAAGGAACTGAGGGAGGAGGATCTCCATGAATTTAAGGAAAGCTGGCGCTACATAGTGATTTCCAGGACAACCTGAATTACAAAACAAGAGAATGTTTCAGGAAAACCGAACCAAACAAACAAAAAGTTAGCCATGTTGGCACATGCCAGGAATTCTTGCACTCTGGGAGCTGAGGCAAGAGGATCACTATGACCTTGAGAAAAGATTGCACTACATAGCGAGTTCCAGGACAAGCTGATTAACAGAACAAAACTTTGTTTTTTTAACAAAATCATTTAATGAATAAATAAAACACGATTTCTGGCACTGAAGGTTCAAGCAAGAAAAGCTATTACTTGGGAAGTTGAGGAAGGAAGCAGATGAGTTCAAAAGGAACAAGGGCTACTTGAAGTTATACAACAAAGTTACAGTGATATAATAATCAGCATGCTACTGGAAAAAAAAACAGGCCTGAAGACCAATGGAATAGTTTACAAGATACAGCCACAACTACAAACACACTCAGCCACTTTGTCAGCCATCTTTGACAAAGGGGCCAACCACATTCACTGGAAGGACAGTCTCTTTAAAAAAAGGGTGCTGGATAAACTGGCTCTCTATATGCCGAAAACTAAAACTAGACTCATGCCTATCACCATGTAAAATTCAAAATGGATCAAAGATCTAAATATTAAAGCAGAAACACTAAATCTGTTGGAAGACAAATAGGTAGAAATCTTGAAGACATAAGGGTAGGCAGAGAATTCATGAACAGGAGTCAAACTGCATGGGGAATACTTCCAAGAATAAGCACTGGATCTTGTCTTATTCAAAGGTTTTTGCATAATGAAAGAAATCTCCAACAGAGTAAAAAGGAAACCCATGAATTTTGAAAACATCTTAGTCAACTCTCCTTCAGACAAAGGACTTTTTTCTAGAACATATAAAGAATTTTAAAAAACAAGGCCCCTGAAATTCAAAGATGCCATCCAAAAATGGGCATCTGAGATGAATACACAATTCTCAGATGAAGAAATACAAATGACAAATAAATATATAAAAAATGTTCATCATCATTAGTCATTAGAGAAATGCAAATTAAAACCACACTGAGATTCCATTTCACTCCTGAAAGAATGGCCAGGATCAAGAAAACCACCAATAACAAATGCTGGAGAGGATGTGGGGAGAAAGGAACTCTCCTGCCCTGTTGGTGGGAGTGTAGACTGGTGCGACCACTGTGGAGGTCAGTCTGGAGGTTCCTCAAAAAGCTAGGATTGGAAGTCCCATTTGTTCCAGCTATTCTACTTCTAGGCATATTCCCAGAAGAACTGAAAATATCATATCACAGTTATATATGTGCATCCATGTTTATAGCAGCACAATTTGTAATAGTCAGATGTTGGAAACAACCTAAATCCCCATCAACTGAGGAATGGATAAAAAAGTTGTGGTAGTTTTATACAATGGAGTACTACTCAGCTATAAAGAATGGTCACATTGAGATAGTTATGAGTAAGTGGATGCACCTTGAGACCATAATCGTAAGTGAAATAAATCAAACTCACATGTGTAAATATCATATTGTCTCCCTAGAGAAAGAAAATGTAAGAGTACATAAGATACACAATCCTCAATAAATACAGTGTAAAGGTAAGGTTCTGCTCAAAGGGAAAACATAAATTCTGGGAAAAAGAGGAAACAAAAAGGAAGGGAAAAGAAAAAATATCTACATTTGTGTTAACCCTCTTAGGACAGCTAAGATGATTGTGGGACAAATTCATTAAGTTCACAGAACACAGAAGTCACATTCACAGGATTGGAACAATGTTGAAGTTTGTGTCTGGTAACCTGAGGAACTCTTGAAGATCACTGTAAAATATCCCCCTTAGCTCTGTTCTACCACCTTGGTTCGAAAACCTGTATTGCAGTGTTTCGGGCTCTTTGCTATTGTTATTCATTTGTGTTTTTTGTTCCTCATTTTCCCAATTATCTGTTCTGTTTTGCTTTGTTTTCCCTCTAATGCAGAAAGCATAGGTATACATGTAGAGGCTTATACCTGCCCAGAACTTGTCCTAAACAGCTTATGAGAATGGATTGCATTATGCGTGATGAAATGAATAGCTACTTTGAAGAAAAACAGACATTATGGTAGCCATTGCAGATTCTGTATCGTCATGCTGTGAAATCCAGTTGTGGTTCTATTCTTTTGGAGTGTTTAGAGTGGTTTCGGTCTGTTTTGTATTGTTTAGCTTCCAGATACATGGAGGTATGGACAGCTATTTTGAAGAGAACAAGAGACGTTATGGCAGCCATTGTTGATTTTCCTATTGTCTGGTTCTGAAGGCCTGTAATGCTTTCATCACTCTGTTCTGATCAGTTTTACACTATCTTATTTTGTATGAATTCATTGCGTGTGAAGATATAGGCAACTGTTTAAAAGAAATAAGAGACATTAGGCCAGCCACTGTAGACGTCCTGTTGTCTTGCTTTGAACTCTGTGTCACTTACATTGTTTTCTTCTGATCTGCTTTGTTCTGTCTTGCTCTGTTTAGTTTTACCCTTTTTAAAATAAAAAAAGAATAAAAATTGCAGGCCTTGTTGGTTCCCACTAGGAATCCTAGCACTCAGGAAGCTGAGGCAGGAGGGCTACCACCAGTAATAGGCAAATCAGAATTACAGTGTGAGTTCCAGGCCAGCCTGAGTCCCCAAGTGAGAACTCATTTGAGAAGAAACAAATCACAACAAAACAAAATGTGCTAGCTTTGGTGGTGCATTCTAGCAGGAATCCTAGCACTGTGAAAGCTGAGGCAGGAGGGTTTTTGGTTTCCGTGACCTTGAAGAAAACCTGTGCCACACAGTGTACTCTGGGAAATACATAATTCCAGATCTAGAGCTTGTTTCAAGAAAAAGTTTCAGACCTTGGTGGTGCCCACCAAGGAAGCTGAGGCAGGTGGGCTGCCTCAGTCCAGGGGAAACAGAGCCAGAGTGACTTCCAGGCAAGACTGAATTAGGAAAGGAAATCATAGTACAAAAACAATCAACCAAAGAAACAAGCAAAACACAGTGGCCGTGGTGGTGCAGGCCAGGATATCTGGGACTCGGGAGGCTGAGGCAGGAGGATCTCCAGGACCTCGAGGCCTACCTGCGCTAAGCAGTGTGTTCCCCACCAGCTTCAATTACAGAATCAGTGCTTGTTTCAAGAAACAATACAAAAAAAAACATGCATGCCATTGCTGTCTATACCAAGAATGCTAGTAATCATGAAACTGAGACAGGATGATCTCGGTGACGAAGAGGAAAGCCTGCAGTAGGTGGTGATTTTCAGGCGAGCCTGAATTACAGAGCCAGAGACTATTTCAAAGCAAAACAAAACAAAACAATGCAACAGCACAACAAAGTAAAACACGTTGGTTGGTATATATCAGGAAATCTAGCACTCCTGCGGAGGCTGAGACAGGAGGGTTTCTATGACCGCAAGGCCACCCTGCACTCTCTAGTGCATTCCAGGTCATTGTGACTTACAGAAATACATCATGTTTGAAAAACATTGTTAACCCTGGTGTTGCACTCCAGGAAAACTAGCAATCTACAGGCTGAGGCAGGAGGCTGTCCATGACCTTGAGGAAACCTGTGCCATATAGAGGATCCCAAGCCAGCCTGAAGCAAAGAACAAGACCTTGTCTCAAGCACAAAGTCAAATAATGCTGGCCCTGGGGCCACAAGCCAGTTTTTCTAGCACTTGGGAGGCTGAGGCAGGACGATCACCATGAGTTCAAGGTCAGACTGCCTGATCTTGTGCATTCCAGGCCATCCTGAACCACAGAATAAGACCTTGTATCAAACACAACACGTCTTGGCCCTGGTGGTGCACACAACTCGGAATCCTAGCACTCAGGAGGCTGAGGCAGGAGGCTCTCTGAGACCGAGAGGAAAGCCTGCACTAAACAGTGAGTTCCAAGTCAGCCTGAATCATAGAAGGAGTCCTTCTTCAAACAAGCAAGCAAAACAAACAAGCAGAAAGCCATGCTGGCCATGGTGGTGCACCCAGGAATCCTATCAATATGGAGGCTGTGGCAGCAGGCTTTCTATGACCTGGAGGTCAACCTGTGCTACACCATGGGTTCCAGGCCAGTTTCAATTACAGAATGAGTCCTTGTTTCAAACAAACAAAACAACCATGCAAGCCCTTGTGCTGTACGCTAGCAAAACTGGCACTCGGGAGGCTGAGGCAGGAGGGCTGCTACAATTTCCAGTGCAGCGAGTGCCACAAAGTGAGTTCCAGGGCAGCCTGAGCCAAAGGAGTTCTTGTTTCAATAAGAACCACAGCCAAAAAAATCAGGATGTCTGTGGTGTTGCATATCTGGAATCCTAGCAGGATTCCAGAGACTGAGGCAAGAGGATTCCCATGACTTCATTAGCAGGCTTTACTACATAGTGGGTTCCAGGCCAGCCATATTCACAGTACTAGACCTTATAAAAAATACATGCCTGTCCTGGTGGTGCACACCCAGAAAACTAACAATCGGGAGGTTGAGGCAGGAGGAATACCACGGTTCCAAGGCAGCAAGTGCCTCTTAATGAATTCCAGGCAAGGTAGAATTAGAGAAGGAGACCTTTTTCAAAAACAAATGAACAAACAAACAACCAAACAACCAAAAGCCATGCTGGCCATAATGGTGCAAGCCTGGATTCCTATGACTAGGGAGACGAAGGAAGGAGAATCTCCATAACCTAGAGGCCAGCCTGCTCTAAGTAGGTGTTACAGGGCAGCCTCAATTAAAGAATGAGACCTTGTTTTAAAACAAAACAAAACAAAACAAAACAAAACAAAACAAAACGTGCTGGCTGTTGTGGTGCACACCAGAATTTCTAGCACTTGGAAGGGTGAGGCAGGAAGGTGGCCGAGTTCAAAGGTAACAAGGGCTACATGGTGACTTCCAGGCCAGCCTAAATTACAGAAGGAGACGTGATTTAAAAGAAAAAAGTCGTGGTGGCCCTGGTGCACCAACCAAGTAATCCAGGCACCCAGGAAGCTGAGGCAGGATGATCACAATGAGCTCGACACCAAACTGAGCTACATAGTGGGTTCCAGGCCTTGTTCGAAAAACAAAACAAAATATATCAAATCATGCAGGCCAATATGGTGCATGCAGGGATAGTAGCACTTGGGAGGCTGAAACAGAAAAATCACCAAGACCTTGAGGAAATCCCATGCTACAAAGTCAGTTCCAGGCCAGCCTGAATTAAAGAAGGAGATCCGATTACAAAAATAAACAAATCTTGTTTTAAAACAAAACAAAACAAAAGACAACATGCCCACTCTTGTGGTGTATGCCAGGAATTCTAGCACTTAGGAGGCTCAGGCAAGAGAATAACTTTGACTTCTTGGCCAGAGTTTGTTACACAGTGTGTTCCTGGCCAGTCTGAATTATAGAACAAGACTTTATTCACCAAAAAATAATAAATAAATTACATGTTGGCATGGTGGTGCATACCAGGAATCTTAGTCCTCGGTAGGATGGGGCAGGAGGATGCCCAGGAGTTCCGAGCCAGCCTGCTAATGTAAGTAATCATAGTTAGTTCCAGGCTACCTGGAACTAGAGAATGAGAGGTTGTTTTAAACAAACTAACTAACAAACAAACAAAGAAAACATTATGCTTACCATGGTAATGAAATCTAGGAATGTTAGCACTTGGGAGGCTGAGGCAGGAGAAGCTTCATGATTTCGATGAGAGTCTGCACTATGTAGTGAGTTCCAGGGCAACCTAAATTGCAAAGCCAGATTTTGTCTCAAAAACAAAATGTGGGGACAATAGCGTTGCAAGCCTGTTATCCTAGCCCACAGGAGGGTGAGGCAGGGGGATTGCTCTGAGTTAGAGGTCAGCCTGCACTATATAGTTAGTTCCAGGCTAGTCCGAATTACAGAAAGAGCCTCGTCTCAAAAACAAAAGATGGTGGCTGTGGTGTTGCACCTGTCAGGAATGTCAGCACGCGGGAGGCTGAGGCCGTAGGTTCTTTCAGAAGGAAAGGATGAAGATATCTGCCTCTCGCCTGCAAAAAACCTCATAGAAAGTACAAAACCCTGGACTCCTCGTGGGGACCATGGTTAGCAGGCCATCCTGACCACGCCCCTCCCAACCCAAGGCCACCTCTTCAGAGGATTCATGGAGCCTGAGCAAGCACCAGGAGGTGGAGAGGTCGGAGGCCCAACCTGTGCGGGGAGTCAAGGCGACCACCCCCTTAAAGTACAAGGGGACCTGCACTGATGTGGCTTCTGCTGGCTCCGCCCTAGTGGGGCATCAGTGTGGAGACTCGTTCTGCGTTCTAGGCTTCAGGTGTGGCGCGCGCCGAGGATGTGTGCTCTCTGTTTGGGGTCCGTGTGCAGGGCTGTGGGTGGAGTCCAGAAGCCACAACTGTAAGAGAAGGCCCCCAGCCGTCTTGAATTTCCTATCTGGTCAGCCCTGCATCCGAAGAACCCCCTTTGCACCCAGGAGACCTTGGTCAGGAGTTAAGAGCCTTGTCCAGCCAGGACACGGGTCTAGGCCCTGCCCGGAACCAAGATGCCGATCATTAGGAGGAAAGCGGGGGACCCCAAGAATGCCCTTCCGCTCCTTCGATTGCCCTGGGAAACCCCAGCACACACGCCGCCGGAAGTGACGTTCCCGCATTCCGGACTCGGACTCGTGGGCTTGGGGATCCAGGCTGCCGGGTCCGGCTCCGGGTCTCTCGCCTCAGGTGAGGAGAGCAGCGGAGAGAAGCCCAGTGAGTCAGAGTCAGCGGGGTGCGCTGAGGGGCCGTGGTACCGAACCCTCACTCTGAAGAGGGTTTTAGCCAGGCTGAGGGCTCTGTAGGGGCGGAACAATTTGTTCTTGGGGGGTCGAGCCTTTCTCTCAGGGAGTCCAGGGCAGGGAGGCCGAGGCCGAGCCCGCGCTGAGGGCGCTGAGGCCCGGGCTCCCGGCACGAGGAGTGTGATAAGGGGAAGGTGAGGGCTGTGGGAGGACTGTGAAAGCCGCACTGAGAGAAATGGCCGCAGAACATTCTAGAAAGCGTCGAGCCGCAGATACAGCGCCATGTCCTAGCACCCGCGCGACAATTGTGAGGTCATGAGTTCCAGTACCATAATAATAATAATACTCAATTACCAGAAAAGGCGCTGCTTCCTGCTTCAGTTCATGGTGCTGACCTCGCACAGAAGGGCCCACAGTGCACTCACTGGACCCCCACAGGACAGTCAGAGAATTATGGGGGCTGTGCTTTAAATCTCAAGGGCAGACAGCACCCGGCTCATTTTAGTAAAGGTGGGTGCCAAAGGAGGACCCAGGAAGCTGCGCCCGAGAAATATTCCCAGGTATTTTGAAAAGCCTCCGTCGGGGATTTAGCGCAACTGCACAGCACTTGACCAGAAGCCTGAGGTTGTGAGTGTGAGTCCTGGTATAAAAATAATAAGAACAATAATAATACCTAATATCTAGAAAACCCTCTATTTCATGCTGTAATTCAAGGTGCAAATGTCACAGAAGAGTACCCCTATGCCCTCCTTGGGACCCCACAAGATAGAGGCTTCTGGGAGCTTTGTTTAAATCACTGAGATGCATAGCACCAGGTTCCCTTAAGTACAGGCTAGGGTTTTTGGAGGACAGAGGAATCTGTGCCCTAGAGAGACGGCCCCCAGAACCCCAGATCAGCCACTCTGGTCAGCTCTGCACAGTGGAGGGCAGTGCCCTCCTCACTTCCCTGGGGCCTGAGAGAGTTGGAGCCCTGTCCTGGGGTCTGGGGTTGCGATGATGGAGCTGAGAAGCTCAGGCTCTTTTAGGTCCCGGGGAGCTGCTGAGGGCAGAGTGAGGAAGCCTCTCACCAGAAGCAGGGTCCCACAGTAACGCTGCTGCTTTGCTTCTGTGGTCAGTGGTCGGGCCCCAGAGCTGATTCGCCAGCGACTTCACCATCTCCTGGCTTGGACCGAGGAGAGCAGAGCGACAGGTGCGGGAAGGAGACCAGCTCACGGCAGACCTCAGGCCACCTGGAGTCGGAGTCTTGGTGTGATCTGGTGCACTCAGGTAGCAGGGGTGGGGCGTGTGCCTGTGCCAGGATCACAGGTGAGCACCTAGAGGGAGGAAGGAGGGTGCCTCACCCTCAGAGGCACATCTTGGGGAGGATCTGTGCCCCAGGGTTCAGCCTGGCAAGCACTGGGCGCGATGCCCCAAGGTGCAGCCCCATAACTTGTCCATGTGGGCTCTGAGCCAAGTGTGACTGTGGCTCACAGAGGAGGGGGCCTTTGTCTCAGGACTCTGAATTCTCCCAGAAGCCTGGTCATTACTGAATCTAGGAAAGCCTCGTGCTCAGTGCCCAGGCTGGTGATTCCCGGCTCACAGGCTAGTCTGGGGGACTTCATAGATTAGGCATGCCCTGAGCAGAGGGTGGGAACCAAGGTATGCCCCGGGCTGGAGCAAGAATGAGGCGGGCCTGAGGGGCTGAGGACCATGGGACCAAGCTGCCTGTGTTTGGAAACTAGTGACATTCCCAATTTTAACTGAATCTGAGGGAGGAAGATGCAGATAGTCCTAGGGATGGGCTCCTTCCAGGACTCAAGGGCAGAACTTGGAGGACTGTTGAGATGACCTTGTTGTCTCAATCAGAGGGCCTCCCCAGCCTTGAGATTAGCTGGTATTGGGGGGTGGGCAGTGCACTTTGATACTTGGTGACAGGAAGGAGGGGGCCCTGTGTAAGAGGCGGGCTCATGGGAGATAGCCTTGGATTGCAAGTGCATGTGCACGTCCGAAGTACTGGGGTATGCTCCAGGCAGAGGAGACCATGCAACAGCTCTTTCTGTTAGCTGGGGAAACCCCTGAAGAGGTGTCCAGAGCTGCTGTACTTCATTTCTGTCCTCTTGTTCTCAGGACGTCACGTTTTGTTGTGAGGAGTGTCATCTTGTCAGCAGTGGGACAAGGCTAGAATCTGCCAGAAATCAACGTGAGGAACTTTGGTTAGTAGGAAGGTGCCACACATTGATAAAATACAGGGGCCCTGCGGAGCCCAGCATCTGCACTCTTCACCGCAGGACCCTGCGGAGGTTGGCTGCATGGGACTTGCTCTCCTTCATGCTAAGTTGTTTGGGGTGGGAGGATGCAGGGAGGGGAAGATATGGGAGCTCTACGTAGTGAGCAGATGGAGGACCCCAGGGGCTGCCAGATGCAGTCTGTGGATCCTTCCCAGGGACTGAATGTGGCTGCAGCCCAGAACTTGTGAATATTTGGTGGCTGCTTGTCCCCTGGGGTCGGCCCTGGGAGGCCCCAAGCAGCATACTCCCTTCTGCTCAGGGCAGGAAGGAGGCGGGGAGTCCCCAGGGGAGGAGGTCTTGGTCTCAGGGGAGGGGAGAGGAGATCTCAGTTGGCCTCTGTAGGGTGGGGGTGGGGAGGGTTAGACCTCAACATGAGGAAAATGGAGACAGTACCGAGGCACACGGAGCTTCCTCATCACATGAGAGACTGGCACAGGCCCTGCTGTCAGCACTGCTGTCCCCACGTGCGGGTGACAGAGGGGCACCTGCTCACTTCTAATAGAATCCTGGGGATCTCAGGCTGGTGCAGGACTTGATCTGCAGGGGTGTCTGCAGGTTGGCACAAGGAACCCCATCTGCCCAGCAGACCTGGGCGTCCCGGAACCTGCTAAGGTCCAGGCAAGGACCCTGAGAGAGACCTGAGGCCACCCTGCCCAGATGCTTGGTGCTGCACACACAGCCGCCTGAGTCCTCAGCCATCCTGGGCAGCCTGGGCAAGGCTGCGAGGCTGGGGCCGCTCTCTTAGTGCTGAGTGCTTGATCTCAGGGAGGAAGAGGAGACTGAAGGAGCTGGACTCTGGAGGGCGGAAGTTGGATCTGGGCCCTGCCTGGAGTCTAGATGAAGGCAGAGGGAGCTCCATACCCAGACACACACTACCCTGGCCTCAGCCTAGCTCTGCTGTCACCTGTGGAAGACCCAGGGGCCCTGGGTAGACTCTTCCCCCCTCCTCTTCTTTGAGTGTCTCACAGAGATGTGGCTGTGCTTTAGAGAAGGTGGCTTGAGGTCCTCCCAGGAGGAATCCCAGACTTACCATTCCTCCAGGCGAAGCCGGAGCCAGTTCCTCTCCCCAGGGCCCATGGGCCCCACTGCATATAACACCTCTTTCTGTTTTATGTGACACCTCTTTCTGTCTCCCAAGGGCAGGTGTGGCCAGATCTGGGGCCCCCTCACAGCCCTCTGTAGCCTCTTGTGCAAGTTCACATGTGTTCTGACCTATTACTTCAGGCCAGCAGAGGACTGGGGTCCAGGTCCTGTCCAGGCATCGAGGTCCCTGAGTGAGCAGGGAGAGGACCATACACCCATACCAACAGGGACATCGCAAAGTCCAGCCACCCCACCTGTGCAGGCAGCAGGACTGTGCTGAGGGCTTCAGCCTGAGGCCTCCACAACTCTTACAGGAGCTGCAGGAAGCAGACGGTGAGGTGTTGGTGCGAGACTGCGTCCTCAGCTCACACCACAGAGGAAGCCCAGGTGGTGCCAGGAGTTAAGGTGAGGTGCTGCTCGGATGTGCACTAAACACCACACCCACCCCAAACAGAGGGACCCCATGGTGCCTGCCACCTTCACCCTGCTGTGTTCCTGGACCTCTGTCCTTTGTGGGCCAGCTGCACCCAAAGAGCCCTTTCACTTCCTTGGATGCCCTCCATCCAGGAGGACAGAGCCTTCAAGCCCTTAGAGCACAGCCCGGAGAGGGACCCCAACTCAGCCTTTGTGAGAGCTGCCAAGAGGGGCGTTCTCAGTGGGGCTGCTCATGGGCTTCCTCTCTCCGCCAGGCCTCTGAGTCCTATCACGGAGCTCCTGCTTGCTGACCATCACCAGAGCCATCATGTCTCATTCTCGGAAGCGCCGCTGCTTCATGCTTGAGGCTGACCCTGAAGCCCAGGATGACAACCAAGGTCATGCTGATACTCGGGTGCCTGTGCCCGTGGAGGAGGAGGAGGATTCTTCATTGTCCTCTTCCAATTGCTCCTCCTCCTTCCCCTCCTCCTCTCACACATCGTTCTCCTCCTCTTCTTTCTCGGGCTCTCCTCCACATTTGAGCTCCTCAGAGGAGGATGACACTGCTGCTGGAGACCCAGTTTCCCCTGAGAGTCCTCTCGGGGCGTATGCCTCCCTCCCCGCTATGGTCTCTGCTCCATGGAGCTCATCTGATGCATGTTCTGTTAGCAGCCCATGTGGGGGGGTGAATGCTTGCCAGGTGCTGCCAGGCTATCAGATTTTACCTAGTGGTGAGGGAGATAACAGGGTAACTAATCTAGTGAATTTACTGCTCTTCAAGTATCGAATGAAGGAGTTAGTGACAGAGGCAGAAATTCTAAATGTCATCCAAAATTATAGCGACTATGCTGCCATTTTTTCTGAAGTCTATGAGTGCATGCAGCTGGTTTTTGGTATTGAGTTGAAGGATGTGGAGCCCTCCAACCACGCCTATGTCCTTGTCTCTGTCCTTGGTATCAGCTATGATGGGATGTTGAGTGAAGTTCAGGGCGTGCCCAAGACTGGCCTGCTGGTACTTCTCCTGTGTACTATTTTCCTGCGTGGTGGCCGTGTCCCTGCAGAGGACATTTGGCACATGTTGAATGTGATGGGAATATGGTCTGGAGCAACACATTTTATCTATGCGGACCCCAGGAACCTCATTTTGGGAGATTTTTTGCAGGAACAGTACCTGGTGTACCAGCAGGTGCCCAACAGCTGTCCAGCTCGATACGAGTTCTTGTGGGGTCCGAGGGTCTGCGCTGAAACCAGCAAAATGAAAATTATAGAGTTTTTGGCCAGTCTTAGTGGGAGTGATCCCAAGTCCTTTGGAGCCAGGTATGAGGAGGCTTTGAGAGAGGAGGAGGAGAGGATGCAAGCTACAATTGCCACAAGTGCTGCCCTGGCCAGTGCAAGTTCTAGTGCCAGTTGCAGCTTTTCCTCCACTGAGTAAGGGAGCATGATTCAGTGATGCGTGCGGCAAGGAGCCAGGCTAGAATTTGGGGCAGTTAGTGAGTCATCCTTGCCTTACTCTTCCATCGCACGGCTAGGGGGTTTATCTTCATATCCTAAAATGTTCCTGTTAAGTGGTTTAGTTCAAAACTTACATTTACAAATTGTCAGCTGCATGTTTCTTGCTGTTTATGATGTTTAAGAGAAAGCTTTGGTATTTTGTGAGTCAAGTTGGGGAGTCTTTCCTGCTATTTGTAACAACATTTTGTGGCATTGGAATTGAAACTTCTTTGAAATTGTGAAAAAACTTAATAAAAATTCAGTATTCATTTTATCTCCTTTTATTTTTAATGTATCATTGTATAAAATTAAAAGATATCAGGAGGCTGAAGCAGAAGGATCTCCATGAGTTTGAGGCTAATCTGGACTACAGTTTAAAACCAAGGTTAATTACAGAGTGAGACCCTGTCTTGAACAAATTAAGTTAAATTAAAAGATATACACCTAGATCTTGTTTGCTTTTTTTTTTTTTTTTTTTTTTTTGAAACAAGATCTTGCTATGTAGTTAGTGCAGGCCGGCATTGAACTTGCTTATGTAGCCCAGTCTGGCCTCAAATTTGGGATAATCCTCAAGCTTCAGACTCCCAAGAGCTGGGATTAAAGACATTTACATTTTAAATTCAAGGTTACATTGTGATAAATGAAACATCACTTATTTCTTACCCAAATATTTTTTGACCGCCTGCTCTTTGCAAGAGCCTCCATTAGCAGTATGATCCCATGGCGAGCCAGACACAACCCGTTCTAGAATGGTAGGCCAGCTGCTGTGCCAGGGAGATGTGGTCACATCCCCTGGGACATGAAGCATAAGTGAGGGATAGTGACGGATGGGACTCCGAGGAAGAGCAGCTGAGTCAAGTCAGAGCCAGGGCGGTTCGAGGTTTTGGGAAACTACAGTTCCTTCTGGAGGAGCTGATGGCAATGAGATTGCGGAGTGGTCAAGGCCAGACACACGGGGTGGGGGGCTCGGGACTGGGAGAGCATAAAGCAGGACTGGAGAGTCTCCTCTGCTGGCTGCCCAAAGCAGAGTGGGCTGCAGTGGGAGCAGGCAGGTAAGGCGCTTTGTAATGTAGAACATGGATTAGGTCTTCCGGATCCATCATCCGAAAGGATTTCCTTGGAGATAGAAAATTTCCAATAGCCCAGTGACCATTGCCAAGATATTGGCTAGATCACTTAGAAGAACATTGTACTCAGGTTATCTTCAGTGTCCTTGCACACCTCTAAACAAGGGTCAAGTTTGGGAGTATGAATGAAAGTAGTGGTTAGAGTGGAAAATCAGCTGGGAGGAACAGGAGCTGCTCCTTCCCTCACAGTCTAGGAGCAGAGCTGTATCCCCTGGGAAAGACTCCTCCACAGCCTGCTTTTGTGGCATGTCCTCTGAGAGGGAGGAGTGGCTGAATTTTACTCATGAACGTTACCGTTTTGGCCGATGTGCTCTCCGTGCCCTGTAGGGTGGCACAGCCTCCGCCACATCCTGAGAGCAAAGAGCGACATCCCAAGTGCTAGTGCTAGGGGTGGGGTCAAATCCCATTACAGGTGACAGCCTCCTGCCATTCAGTGTGGTCACAACTCTGCCAGGCACTCGCAGTGCACCCCTTCCAGCAGCCCTACTGGACAGCCCGGATTGGCTTCACAGGTGAACAGGGCCGGTCTCCCGGGGCTGGGAATTTCCCTGGAGGCTGGCTGCTGAGTGACAGGGCTGGGACAAGTTCCCCTGTGTGAGTAGACCCGGAGGCTAGCACTGGGCTCACTCTTCCCTACCCGGGACCCACTTCAACCCATAATTTATTAGTGCTGTGCAGTGTCTCTTAGGTGACAAAAGGGACCTTGTTAGGTGTCTATATTACAAGCTGGATTGATTGGCTTGCAAGTAACCTCAGGGATTAGTAAAGCACACTTCTGGGTTTGTCTGGGGAGTTCGCAGAGTTGTGAATTTAGGTGGAATATCCGCTCTCTGGTCTTTCTCTCTGGTGTTCTGCTCTGACCCTAGTTGCCACAAATTAAGCAGCTTTGCTGCATCTTGTTCTTCTGCAATGATGTCACTGCCTTGGAGCCAGCTGACTATGGACTGAATGCTTTGAAGCCATGAGCCAAATATCTTGTGGGTTTAAACCTTGAGTGTCAGGTATTTCATCTAGCGACTGGAGAGCTGACTAATACTCAAAGATACTAAAATTAGGTCTAAAGAATATGACAAAGATAATAAACACATTTTGGGGTATGTCCATGGAAGCCAGGGTCCTCCTGTCTTTTCCCCAGTGTTCCTTGGGAGCTGACTGCCAAGGAAGTGGAACATCTGTCCAGAGCCACCACTTTCTGACATTAGAAAAAGAAAAACACAGTTGTCTAGGCTACTGTTTCTTGTCTGTGTGCCTGTCCTACAAGAGAAAACCCTGGTTTTCAATGTACCTGATTGTACTTGTATTAGTGTTCACATATGTTTACTTATGTGCAGAGTAGCAGAGACTCATAAGAATTCCAAAATGCATCAGAAGAGAAGGGAGATTCTGAACCTGCTGAGGCCTTAAGCAGTGTTGGAAAGAATACCACAGAATACTGAAGGAGCTAAACTTTCCCTACTGAAATTTACAGGCTACTTGGGCAGGCCCATGTGATGCCGTTTTGAAAACACCTGCCACATAATAGGCCCTATATATGTATATTCATATGTGTATCTGTATATCTATAATAGTTACAGATCTATAGGAATGAAATGTCTTTTGGATTTCTGGAAGAGTTCTTCCTTTCTTTAAAGTCTTCTTTACCTTTCCTTACTTTGTTAGGATTTTGTTGTTGAGATCACTTTTGCTGCTGTACCAGAGTGCTGGAGACTGGGTAATTTATAGAGATTTATTTTCTGAAGTTCTTGAGTCTGGGAAGTCCAAGCCTGAAGGCTCATATCTGGTTACTGCCTTCTTCTTTTACCATAGCATGCTCAGAAGCGTCACATGGTCAATCTGGAGTGAGTCCAAAGCCCTCACGTCAAAGGCTTGATCCTTAGCCCTTGGTGCTACTTGAAGGGGATGGGGTCTGCAAGATGTACGGCCTAGCAGCAGGTCTAGGTCATTGGTCATGCGTTGGCAGTGGTAGCAATGGCACTCTAGCCCCTGCCTCTCTGACTCCCCTCTCTCATGTATATCTGGCCAGGAGGTGAACGAGCCTCTTCCACAATGCACTCTCTCCATTCTCCACAAAACACTGGCTACTCTGCTCCCAATCCGCGAGACCCCGTAGGGTTTGGCACAGACTCTGCCTTCCTCTGGGCCCCAAACCTTCCCTCTACCATTATTCTCATCCCTGACCTGAGCCTCCTCTGAGAAAGAGGCTTGTGCTGCAGCATTTTTACCTGGCATCCTGTCAACCAGGAAACACTGTGGACATATTCCTTTCTTCAGACAATATTCCTAGCACACTTCAAACATGTTGAGTATGAGCAGGAAACTTGGTGCATTGTATTAGACACACTTTTTTCTTATCTTCTCATCCCAAATAATAGCATAACGTTTATTTAGATACCATTTGCATTGCATCCGATGTTATAAATTACCCAAAGATCATTTAAAGTTCATGTGATACTATAAAGGGACTTGAGTACCCCTGGATACTGGTATCTGTGGGTGATCCTGAAACTGAGCCCCATGGATACCAAGTGACCACTCTACTCCCTCGACAACCCATGCAGTCCCCTTAACTGACATTCGGATGATTTGATCTCAGCCAGCATCTTCTAAAAGACTTGCAGTCTCATTTCATTCAAAAACGTGAAGGAGTCACAACTCCTACACTAATTTCTTATTCAACAGAGAAAAGAGTAATTTTGCACTCAGAATTCACTTGAAATGATGAGTGTTATGCAAATGCATGGGATGTGTGGGTTCCTCTGGGCACTGTATTAGGACTTGGGGTACTGAAAGGAAAGCGGCTGGTCACAGCCATTGGAGTTTAGAATGAAAAAAGACATGTGAAACCCCACAGTGTGTTTCCTTTGCCCCATCCTTAGTCTTTCACTTTCATTTTTTAAAGCAACTTCAATATTTCTCGCAGTGTATATCTGTTAGAGAACTCTCTAAGGTTATGTATTTCAGAAAAGCTCTTGATTTCACCATTGTTTTGTCATGCATTTTCACAAGTATAAACTTTTAATTAGAAAGTTTTACTTTGCTTTGGTACCTTAGAGGTACTGTCCCACTCTCATCTTGCCTCATTGTTTCCGACAATAAATCTATCTATATTCCTCTACAGGCAAAGTTTTTTTTCCTCTGTCTATGTTAAAGACATTCTCTTTATCACTGGCCTTAAGTAATGTGATTTTTTTGGGGGGGTACCAGGAATCAAACTCAGGACCTCGCGCTTGCCAGGCAGGCACTGTGCTGCTGAGCTACATCCCAAGTAATTCGACGTTGAAGGATTTCTTTGGTTCATATTTCTTGTTTCTTGGAATTCTTTTAACTCCTTGAATCTGCGGGCTATAGTTTTCACCAATTTGGGAGAGTTTTCATCCATTATTTCTTTATGTATGTTTTTGAAATCCCCCTCTTGCCTCTCTTTCAGCTTCTCCAAATCAAGGTACCATAGACCCCCTAGAACTTGCCTCACAGTTCATTGTATTTTATTTATTGTTTTCAATGTTTCCCCCTGTTTATTTAGTTCCCGAAAGTTTGACTGCTGTGTCTCCAAGTTCACTAATCCTTTTTTCTTATTTGTTCACTCTGCTAATGATCCAGTATACTTTTCAACTTAGACATTGTAGCTTACATATCTCAAGGTTTAAGTTCTCTTTTTATAATTTCCACACCTCTATTTAACATGTTTAAGCCTTTTCTTATTTTTTCAGTTACAAAAGGCAGTTATATATAACATTGTTTTAGTGTCCTTATCTGCTAGATCTATCATCTATCTCATTTCTAGGTCAGTTTTAATTTCTTGTTCTCCCCTTTATTGATTGAGAATTTTACCTGGCTGAGTGAGTGCTGGGTATTTTTATGTTTCTATATGTAAATGATATTTAGAACTTCATTGCGAGCTAGTTAAGTTATTGGAACAGTAAGATTGGATCTTCATTGTAAAGTTCATCAGGTAAGCTAATGGCAGTGGTTAATCTGGGATTAGAATTTCCTTACTTCAAGGGCAGAACTGTTCAGTATACTTTAAAAATGCCACGTGAATCATGAGTTTACCATTCTGACTAATGGGAACAGGAATAATTTCCTAATTTTATGACTGCTGGTGATTCCTTTCTGCGACACACTTTCTTGTCTGGAACTTTGTCCTGCTGGTTCTAGCTACCATTTCATACAGTTTATTTGTTTTTAGGTGTTTGAGATCAGTAAGCAAAATGGTCCCTATTACTCCATCATAGCCAGAATCAGAAATTCTATGCTCTAAATTTAAAATCTAAGTTATCTATACATGACCAATGCTCCAGGGCTCCAATTTGCTCAGATTAAAATTGGATTGAAAGACTATGGGACACAAGTGTTCATAGAAATAAATTCACACACAACTAGGAGTGTATACAATAAAACACCAACAATTATTTCCTGTTTATGAAAACATTTTTATTGTCTTATTTTCACTTTCAGTATTTTACCGCTTCTGAAATACGTATGAATTACCACTTAACTGTAAAATATTGGGTTTTAAAATCTAACTACCAAAATAAACCCAGATTCCCTGGGTAATTTCTTTGCAATACAGAATTGATTAGCTTCTTGCTGGAATTCATTCAGCCTCCAGCATGTCTGACTGATGCTTGTGTAGCTAGCAAGATACAACAGAAAAACTTCAAAAGCCAATTAGTTAAGCAATGTTTAGTCTTCCTATTTCCCTCTCACTTTCAAATACAATGCTGCTGGGGTAAGAATATACCATTTGTTTAAAAATCTTCTCTCTAGAAAAAGGAATAACTTTTATTTCGAAAGGGAAAACTATACTCATGTTTAAGCCATATTCTCCATGACATAATTGGGTTCTATATTTATAGGACAGGCTGTATATAGACTAATTGGTAGAAGGAATTATCATGGTAATTTTCATTATGTGCATTAATTATATTCTCGTGTCAAAAACTTGTTTACGTGTCTCTTGTTAGAAACTCGTAGCAAATATTGTTATTTAGAACTGTTTTTCAGTAATTAATCCCATAATAACTGAACATTTTTTTCACACTCAGTATTTTTATTTAATTTTCTAAGAGACAATTTACATCCCTCCTTCCCTCTCTTCTTTAAATTAGTATGGCAATTCCATAATCAACTACTTAAAGAGAACCTTTGGTCTAGAATGAAATGAAGGTGTGTGTGGTGGCATGTGCCTATAATCCCAGCACTCAGGAGGCTGGGATAGAAGGGTCACTGGGAGTTTCTGGCCAGCCTTTACTATATAACGACATAGCAAGGCCCTGTCTCAAGACAAAAACAGAAACACGAGCGTGGTGCTACACACCTGTAATTCCAGCACTTGGGAGTCTGAGGCAGGAGGATTGTTTCGAGTTTGAGGTCTAGCATTAGTCTGCAAACTTAGTTCAAGGCCAGCCTGAACTGCATAGTGAAAGCCTGACTCAAAAAGACAAAACAAACAAATTTCACAGACTACATTCAAACAAAAACACAGTGTTTGCACGTTATGTGTTACAGTATGGGGCTGGCTTGCTTCACCTCTGCCAACAGCAGTGTCACTGTCACCCGCGTTCTCCCTCTGGATGGCAGGATCACTTAGTTTCTTGTTTCTTTTTTTTTTTTTTTTTTTGTCTTTTTCCTTTTTATCGGTACCAGGGATCGAACTCACGACTGCCTGCTTGCAAGGCAGGTGCTTATGCCGCTGAGCTAAATCCCCAGCCCCGATCACTTAGTTTCTAGTGCAGTATGTCCAAAGTTATTTTTAACATCGATTTTCCTAAGAAGAATGCAATATTTTCACCAGAATGATCTGTGTTTTCCTTAACATGTGTTCAATCCACATGTTAATATGTGATTATCTTTCACAGAGAAACCACTACATAAAAGGAGCAGGGATTCATTTCAGTACTTCACTGCACAAATGCTACAGGCTTAGCTGTTTGCTGTATCTCACATATGTTTTGTATTCATTGTGCTTCCATTTCTACATTTTTGTTTAGACGCAATATTTACAAAGCAATGAGTAATTTCTCTGATATTGCTACGATCCCACATTCTTGTGTATTGGGCGTTTTCTCACCACTGTATATTTTGTTCTTTCCCATTAAAAAATCTCTGCAGTACAGGGCATGGTGGCAAATGCCTGTAATCCTAGCACTGGGTAAGCTGAGGCAGGAGAATGACTGTGAGTTCAAGGACAGTCTGGGCTACATAGGGAGTTTCAAACTCCCCCCCCCAAAAAAAAAGCAAAAAACCAAAAAAACATAATTTGCTTGTTGTAGTGGTGCACAATTGTCATTCACGCACTGGGAGGCTGAAGCAGGAGGATCATTACAAATTCAAGGCCAACCTGAACTGCACAGCAAGATCTTGCCTCAAAAAAAAAAAAAAAAAAAAAAAAAAAAAAAAAAAGAAAGAAAGAAAGAAGAGAAAAGAAAAAAAGAACTACACATTCTTTTCCCTCTTGTGTGTATTTTGTCCTTAAAGATACGCACATAATTTTTTTCTTTTAAGTAAAATAGTCTTATAAATTTTATTTTAAAAATGCATTTGCACATTACTTAAAATATAGTATGATGAAATTATTAAACACTAATATTTTACCTAATGGGTTTTTTGGGCAAACTTTAAGACTATTTAACCAACATTTTTCCCCTTAAAAAATAAAAAAAAATCCTCCTTATTTTTGCAAATTAAACCTGGTTCCTTTTTATGAATTGCAGTACTATGTCTAATTAATTTACTGGATATTCCAAATTTTTAAAGGTTTTCATGTTACTTCTAGCTCATAAGACATTTATTCATTTATATGGGCACAATACACATTCTGTCATTTTTACCTTTTTCAGAAACATACATTTGTTGCTCTTCACCTATGGTTTCTTATTCTTTAACTGTATCCAATGTCATTGCTTGTCAACAGCTTTTTAAATGACTCTGAACAGTTTAGTTTCTCTGATTTTACAAAAAATGTAGCTTTTGTGGCCACTGATTTTATTCTAATCCTAATTTCAGCTTGTTGATTTCTGCTCAATTTATTGATTTCTGTATGTTTCTCATTTTTCTACTCAGAGTTTAATTTGTTTTATATTATTATTTCTTAAGGTGGAAACTTAGATGATTGGATGTCTTTCTTCCTTTCCAACATGTATATTTAATAACATAAATATCACTGTAATCATTGCATAAACTGAATCTCATCAATTATAATATATTGTATTATTTTTATTCATTTCTAAATATTTTCTAATTTCCTTTACCACTTTTTGGAGGCACAAATTTGTAAGTGTGTTATTCTAATTTTAAATATTTGGGTTAGTTACTGTTATCGCTTGCATTCTTCAGTTTAATTCTCTATTATGAATAGAAAATATGCTTGGTATGATGGCAACTTTTAAATTTGTTAAGTATTATTTTATCATCTATCTTGTTGAATATACTAAGTGAGCTTCAATATAATGTATGTTTCACACTCTCACGTATTTGTCCTACAGATGCAAATTTGATGAAGGTGGCTGACAGTACTATTTGAATCCATCTGTGTCTGTGTATGCTCTCTATGTTTCCTGTCACTGACTCAGAGATGAGTGTTGCACTTTCCAAACTTAATTGTTGATTTGATTACTTGCTGTTAGAGTTTATATCTGAATGTCCCCCTAAAGCCTGATGGAATCATGGGGAGCAGGCCTTTGTAAGATGGCTGAATCTAGGATTTGTGATTAGTTTATTGTCTAGTGCTGGTGTTGGTGGTGTGAGGGCTGCACCTGCCCAGGGACAGGGAGCAGCATATAATATAAGGGAGAGAGAGAGGCGTGCTTCCCCTTTTGCTCTTGTTGCTTCTAGTATATGCTGCAGCTGCCATGAATTATTGACCCTCAGCCACGCCACCGTGCTTTGGAGCTAGCTGACTATGGACCAACACCTCTACAGACTATGAGCTAAATAAACCTTTCTTTCATTAATTTTTACTGAGAGATTTTGTTCCAGCAATGAGAGACAAGTAACTAAGACACTTGCCTTATCTTAGGTCATGATGTTTACCTATTGAGTTGGTCTTCAAACATTATGTAATGTTGAAATTTATCTGTGATAATTTCCCTTCTAATAGTCAAATTTTCTTATATTAATTATAACAATATAATCATTTCATTTTTTGTTTATTTTGCTATTTTGTTTTTATTAGTCCATGTCTGTGGTACATATGGACATGTGTATAACACATACTCATTCTTTTCTGTCCCCTTCTCCTCCTCTCCCTTTCTGCTCCTGCCAACTATTCTTCCCCTCTGCATTCTCAAAAGCTCCCTTCCATTTTTCTTTAACTCTTCTCTAAATTTCTTTTCTTTTCCTTTCCTTTCCTCTCCTTTCCCTCCATCTGTTGTTCCACTTCCCATTTGTAAATACTCTGCTAATTTCCTAATGTCTATTGTTTTGCTCTTTATTTATACTTTGAGTTTCTTATACAAGAGAAAAATGCAATATTTAAACTTGTGTGTCTGATTTATTTCACTAAGATTATGCACTGGAGGTGAATACATTTACCTAAAATTGCCTCGTTTACCCTTTATAGCAGAATAGTACATCATTATGTAGAAAATACCACATTTTTAAAATCCATTCATCTGTTAATTTGCATAGATGGTATTTCCAAGATTTAGCTATTATAAATTGTGCTTCTATAAACATGGCTAATCATGAATCACTGTAGAATATGACTAACTCTTTCAGAAAAATGTCTAGAAGGGCAATTGCTGGGTCAAGTGGAATTTCTACTTCTAGTGTTTTGCAGAATCTCCATACTGATTTCCTTAGTGGTTGTACCAGTGAATGCTCCCACCAACAGTGAAGAGTTGTTTTTTCTCTGTAGCTCCTCCAGCCTTTGTTATTGGTTTATTTCTTGATAATAGTCATTTTTTTCTGGAATGAGATGAAATCTCAGAATAGTATTGTTTTAAGTTGCAATTCTTGAATTTCCAGCAATGTTGAACATTTTTAAATGTATTTCTTGACTATTTGTACTTCTTCATCTGAGAAATGTCTGTTGATTTCAGAGTCTCATTTTTGGATTGGGTCTTTAAATTTGAAGGACATAATTTTTTGTGTGTTCTTTATATATTCTAAATATTAGTCCTCTGTCTGAGAAATAGCTGGCAAAACTTGTTTCCCATTACGTAGGTTGCCTCTTCACTCTGTTGGTGATTTCCTTTGCTGAGTAGAAGCTTTTTAATTTGATGTGATTGCATTTGTTGATTCTTAGTTAAATTTTTAGTGCAACAGGGCATTGTTCAGAAAGTGCTTACCTACATCTGTATTTTTAAGAGCTTTATATGTTCTATGTTCCAGCAGATTTAGTGCTTCTGTTTGAATATTTAGATCTTGGATCCATTTTTATTTCAGTTTACTGCAAGGTGAGATATGGTTCTAAGTTTAATGTTTGGCATGTGGAAAGCCAGTTTTCCCAGCACTATTTGTTAAAGAAGCTATCTTTCAGCCAGTGTTTGTCCTCCTTTTTAAAGATGAGGTAGCTGAGTGTGTCTGTAGTTGTTTCTGCATCCTCTATTTTTTCCATTGATTCACAAGTCTGTTTTATTGTCAATATCATATTGCTTATTTTGTCACTATGCCACTGTAGTATAATATTATGCTAATTATATTAACATAGATTAATATATTTCATCTTTTATTTAACATTTTAAAATTACCAACCAATATTGCTCCGCTTTCCAAAAAGTTGATGTACTGTTAAAATCCATGTGTACACTCATGTGACTGTAATTACAGTCAGGGCACAAACAGTTCTATAACTTCCCTCAAAAAAAAAAAAAAAGAAACAAATGATTCCCATGTGTTGTTCCTTTCCTGTCTTACTCTCAGTCAACACCTAATTTAGACAGCCACTCATCTATGCTCTGTTGCTGTGCTTTGTCCTTTCATGAAAATATAAATGAAAGAACACGGTAAATATTTGTTGAGACTGATTTCTTTCAAGAAAATGCCTTTGAGATTCATCCAGGTCTTGGACGTCTGCAGTTCACACCATTGGACCTCAGTTTATCCACTGACCTACAGAAGGACACTTGGGGTGCTTCTAAATTTTATCAAAGCAATCGACCTGCTCTGAGCATTCATCTGCAGGTTGTAAGTGTGCATGCATATGAACATAATTAAAAACAGTTTTCCTAGGTGTAACATTATTGAGTCATGTTATTACTCTATTCATCTCAGTAGTACTTGGTCACATCAATGACTTTTTAAAATTTCAGGCTTGTGTGTTGTGATATTCCATCCCGATTGGATTTCGTGTTTCCCTAAAGGCTTGTGATGTAGAACGGCTCTCATGTGGTTTCGTCTTGTTGCTTGTGTTTCACTTTGTTATCTTTTACTAAATACATTATCTGCAAATTCCTGTTTTGAGGAACACCAAATTATTATTTTTTAAATTTATAATTTTTTGGTATCATGTTTGGACCTCTCTGCCTAACTTAAAATCATGAAAATTTTATCGTGTTTTCTTTTAAAACTAGTTTTTCATCAGTCCTTTAGTTATCTATTTGTACAAAGTATGAGATGTAGGTGGAGATTTGTTTTCCTTTTTAATATATGGTTTTCTAGTACTTCCACTAAAATTTATCATAATGACTAACTTTTCTTTTTTTATACCAGAAATCGAACTCAGGACCTTGTGCTTGCTAGGCATTCACTGTGCTACTGAGCTGTATTCCTGGCACCTAACTTTTTTGGACCAATACTCAAACTCATGACCTCCTGCTTGCTTGTTGGGCACTTGTGTCACTGAGCTATATCCCCGGCCCATCCCTAACATTCTTCAGATTCCCAATTTGTAGTACACAGTGACTACATTTCTTGTGGGCAATTGGACTTGTACATCACAATCTGAATTCTTCTATCTTCCCCTACCCCTCCATCGCTTTCTGCTCCTTCCGACTCTTGGTCCCCTTTCCATGTGCAAAAACTCTATTACTACTTTTTCTTGTTTCCTGTATTCTGGATTTTTTGACTGTCCATAAAATTTTTAAATCAGCTTGTCTATATCTACAAGAATTTCTGCAGGGATTTGTTTGACATAGTTTTAATCTATGTATCAATTTGATAACAACTGAGTTCTTTACTACAGTGAATCTGTAAGTGTACAACTAAGTATGGCCCTCTTTTTAAGTGTTCTTTCTTTCACCAGCTAATTTTCAGCATATACATAACACGCATTTTTTAAAAAAATTGATATCAAAGTATTGAACAGTATTTTACAATTTTTGGCTTTCATCTTCTCTTGCTGTATGAAAAGATGACAAGTTTTTTTCCATGGCATGTACCCTGCTGCTTTGCCTGACTTCATTATTGGTTCCACAATATGCTGGGGTTTCATTAAGAATTTATACATGTACAAGTATATTTTTGAAAACAAGTATAATGTTATGTATTTCATCCCAATTCATTTTCTAATTTATTCATCTTGCTTTATTCTATTGATCAGATTTCCGCTGAAATCGTCAAAAGAGGTAGTGAGAGTGAATATCTTTGCTTATGTCTTGCTCTTAGTAAGAATGCATTCAATTTTCAATCCAAAGTATGGTATTATCTTTAGGCTTTTGATAAATGCCTTTTATCTAATTAAATTCTTATCTTTTTCTCACTTCTGAGCATCTTTCTTACATAAGGACGCTGTATAATATCAATTTTTCTCCTTCATCAGGGATGTTCTTAATATTATTTCATATGATTACAGTGTTTTATGTTAATTGCATCCCTCAAATAAACACTGCTAGGTCATAATGTACTATCTTTTTGACATTTTTGGATTACATTTGCTACTATTTTAAAGAAGATTACTGCATCAAATATTCAAAGAAGGGATTGGTCTGCAGTTTTGCTTTCTTTGTACTATCTTACTCAGCCTTTATAGATGAAAATGCTGACTTCATAAAATGTTTTGGGAAACATTCCTCCCACTTCTGTTGGCTTGAAGAGTTTTGCTATAGCTGGTGTTAAATTGATTTCAACATTTGGGAGAGTTCTCAGTGAACCTATGCAGGTCTACAGGTTTTTTTTTGTTTTTTTCAAAAGAAATGAAGCTATGGCATCATCTTCAGCATTCACTCGAGCTTTTCATTAGATTGCAGGGTGAGTTTGGGTAGTGTTTAATGTTTGAAGAATTGTTCAACTTCTAACTTCTGAATTTGTACCAATAGTTTCTTTTATTTCTGGTTTTCCTTTTTTATTTTAGGGTAACCCATATTTAATTCTTGCTATTAGTAACTTGTATCATCTTTCTTAAGTCTTCTTTTCTCCCTTTGTCTGTTTCTCTAGAGTTTTCTTATTTTTATTGATCTTTTCAAATAACCAGCCTTTGGATTTCTTGATTTTTGTTTTCTAATTTAATTTCATTTCTGTTCCTATATTGTTATTTCTTTTGTTCTGTATAAATGATTTTTCATCTTCTTCAATTTAGATAAAGCAGAAGTTAGACTGCTGAATTGAGAGCTATATTGTTTTCCTAAAAGCCCTGCTCTAGCTACACACCAGGTTCTGCTGTCTTGTGCTCTCAGTTTAATTCAGTTCAGTACAGTTTTATTTCCCTCAGACATCCTTTTGGACACATTGTTGGAATCAAAGATATGAGACAATTGTTTTAAAGGGTGTTAACTTCTAAATGTCTCGAAATTCGCCTGTATCATGTTCTTATACAATTTTTAGTTTGATAGTACTGTGGTCAGATAATATACTCTGGCAGATTTTGATTTTTAAATAATTTCTTAATTTTTCCCTTTACAATTTAGGATATATGTTAGTGAATGTATTGTGTACACTTAAAAATATATATGCATTTTGCTGTTATTAGGTTTAGTAATAAGTGGACCCCCAGTTTTCGTAACCCACTTAGAGACCTGACTGAGATCTGGACTATGGTGTCCCGGGAAGGGGAGTTTTGCAGGCGTCTGGTATCCTGTTGGGGCCAGGATTATTGCATGCGCATCTCAGGTTGAACCCAATATTGCTACACAATCTGGTGAGATTGCTTTTGCATATTTTGTCCTTTCATGGATCTTCAGTGTACTCTGGATCACTCTGGGCCCTCCATTTCTGATCCTGGGGAGTCAGAAAGTTGGTTTTTCCTCTTTTATACTTCCTCTGAATGACTCTTCCTCGATGAGCAAAAGTTGGAATGATGGAGAGAGAAAATGAAAGGGTGGTTTCTCTCATACCTTGTAAAGCTGAGTACAAGTAGAGAGATTGGAACAGAATATAATCCATCTAAACAGAGCAGTGAGAGTAATTTGGATTTTAAATCCTGATACACCATTAACAATATCCTCTGCCTTCCTTTTTTAGACAGTTCTTCCCCTTTCACTCCCACAAGGTGCACTGCACATTTTGGGTCCCACCAACTCCCTCAGTTTTTAGATTGGGGGAGCAACCTGCTATCTACCTAAGTGGTTCCAAACCTTCTCACTCCTGGACTTGATCTCAGGTTGTATTCCTTTACCAACAAAAGCCTCAAGGTTTTCCTTCCTTATAGCTGAGTAGTTCTCCACTGCACAAAAGTATCATGTCTTTCCAACCTATCTACAGCTTCTGGATGAGCTGTCCCTATTTCTTTCTGGTTTCCTGTCACATAGAGCATCATTTTCTCATCTTTGATTTCAAGTCTATAAACCCTCTCTCAAGTTGATTACATTTCCTATCCAGAGCATCTTGATGGACCCTATCTCCTGATCTACTCTGCCTGTGTTTCTTTTTGTCAGTGTATCAAGGCCATGTATGTTAGTGATTATAGCCAATCTTCTCTGCCTCATCTCTGCTATGCTATTTTTCTGTCATACTTTTTCCCTTCATTCCACTGTCTGCCCCATTTATTGATGCCTCTCTACCACTGTTCTGCAATCCTGGTATTTTTTTTTTCTCTCTAGAATGTCTTTCAGTATTTTTTGTAGGGTTGGATTGGTGGTCACGAACTCCCACAGTTCCTCTTTGTCATGGAAGCATCTTGTTTCTCCATTAATTTTGAAAGACAGTTTTTCAGGGTACATCAATCTAGGTTGGAGGTTATTTTCCTTCAGGGCTTATAATACTTTGCTCCAAGAACCTCTTGATTTCATGGCTTGTTTTGAGAAGTCTGTCATGCTTTTGATGGGTTTTCCTTTATAGGTGATCTGTTTCTTTTCTCTGATAGCTTTTAATATTCTATTGTTGAGATGAATTTCTAGAATCTTAATATGTCTCGGTGTAGCTCTGTTTTGGTTGTAGGTGGCTGGAGTTCTGTATGCCTCATACAGCTGAATATCGTTTCCTTTTCCTATGATTGGGAAGTTTTCCTTAATTATATCTGTGAATATCCTTTGTATTTCATTTCTTTTACCCCTGATTCTTCACTCCCATTTTTTATTCTTAAGTTATAGATCCTCTTGTCATCTTCTAGCCTTTATATTTTTATTGCCTGCTTCCTTATGATTTTTAAGAGACCTTTTCATGATCAGAGATTGCAAACCTATCTTCAAATTGTGTTAATCTACCTCTAGTTTCTGTCAAGCAATTTTTTCAACTTTCGATGGAGTGTTTAATTTCCTAGTAATCTCTTTGAATCTGTTTCATGTATTCTAGGTTTTCTTTATGTTCTTCATCGAACGTTTCTCTCCTTTTCTGTTCCTCCACTCTTCCATCTGTGTCTTCTTGAGAAGTGCTTAGCATTTCTTTTATTAATCTTCTTATATCTTGCTTTACTTGTATTAGAATTTCAGTTTTGAGCTCATCTGTGATGTCACAAAGATATCTCTTTATATCCGCTGATGCCATGTCTGATATTGCATGTTTGCTGCCCTTGATCTCTTCAGTATTTACCACTCCTGGACCCATATTTTCTGGGCTGATGGCTGGAGGCTTTTTCTTGTTTCTTTCTCTTGTCATGTTTTTGATTTCTTCCATACAGGTATATAGTGGAGGTTCCAGCTCCTTTCCTTGTTGGTTATGGTTTTTCTGAAGCACACTGGCTAGGGAATTCTGCCCTCTCCAGTTTGCTGGTGGTCACTGAGGTACAAGCAGGGGCAGCATATGCTGGCCACTCCCCTCTGAGCTAGTCAACCACTGGGGGCCTTCACCGTGTTAGTGTGTGCCATGCGTACAGAATTTGTTCAGGACGACTTATTGGGTCCTGGCCAGGGGTGTGACCCAGCCAAGCAGATCCCACCAGTCTGCTCTGGGAAGGGAGCAACCAACTAAAGTCACTGTCATTCCTTGTTCAGGCCCATCCTGCCCAATTCCAACATGTCCAGTTGGTCGCCCCTTTCCTGTGGAAGGGTCTTAATCCAAGCACTCACCACAGGTTAGTGCAAGCCTCCATGCTGGCTCCATTCTCCATTGGGCTCGCCGACCTCCGACTTCAGTGTGACCGCAGTTCCAGCGGTTATCACACTGCAACTGCCAGTTTGGGCAGCTCCAGCAAGAGCACTGTGGCCGTGTATTTTAGCTGCTCCAGTGGTAGCACTGTGACCATGTGTTTGACCAGCTCTTTTCCCTTCTTTAGTTTCTTCCTGGGTCAAGAAGATCCATCTCCCTCTGTCTGGTCCTCTCCACACTGTTTTATTGCAGCATCTGAGTTGTTTCTCTCAGGGAGGCTCTGTATTTTGATGCTTACTAATCTGCTATCTTTAGCTCTCTTCTGTCATCTACATTTTATGTTTATGTTATTTTTTCAGTTTATTTATTGCATGTCCTTTTCTTCCCCCATTTAGTGCTGCCTGAGCTAAGTGGATGTTTGGATTTTTGTTGTTAATTTGAAGATATTTTTGTCATGATCTTTCAAATCTGTCTTCTCTGCACTCTTCTCAATTTCTTCTATTTCTTGAGCTCCAATGTCATGTTTGTTTGCAACATTTGTTAGGTTCCTGCCATTCTTTTTTTTTAATATTTTTGTCTGTTTGAGACAGGGTTTGACTATGCAGTTCAAACTGCCTCAGACTCACTTTGCAACCCAGGCTGGCCTTGAACTCACAGTGATCCTCCTGCCTCAGCCTCCTGAGTGCTGGGATTGCAGGTGTATGCCTCCATGTCTGGCTTTAGGTCCTACTGTTCTTAAAGGCTGCCTTCTGACTTTTTCACACTTCTTTTTCTTTGTGCTTTATTTTGAGCAATGTTTATGGACTTATCTCAAATTTATTCTTTCTCTGACTCTGTACAGTCTGCTGATAATCTTGACAGATTTGAACTTGAATTTTAACAACTTCATTTGATATTTTTTGAGCTGAAGATTTCTGATTAAATTCACTGATCTCTTCCAGATACTATTTAACCTTTCTACTTGATGCTTTAGCATATTAATCATAGCTATTTTAAAGTTTCTCTCTTATATAACCCACACTGGGGTCACCTCTGAGTCCAGTTCTGTTTATTACTCTTTGTCTTAGAAATGAATTGATTTTATTGGCTTTTTACAAAAATTTTTACTGAAGGTCAGACATCATATATAGATGAACAGTGTAAGCAGTCGGTAACTGGCATTTACGTCTAGAGATAGGCAGGCTCCTTTTTTCTATTGACTATTACTGGCTGAGTGGTAGTCAATTTAGTTATGAATTTCCCTGCTTTGGATTTTGCTGTTGCTATCTGCTCCAAAAGCTTCCATCGTCCACATGCCTTTCCTTGTCCATAGCATGGGGTATGTAATGCTGGAGATTTTTCCCAGTGCTCCTGTGCCACAGTACTGTTCTCAGGTGGGGTCATCCTTCTTCTCCATAAGAGATACCAATACCCTTTATTTCATGTTAGCCTCGTGGTGGCAGCAGCCAAGATTGTTGGTACTTCTGGTCCAGCCTCAGCTTTCTTCAGGGACTACATGTCTAGTTTCAGAGAAGGGTCTCAGCATCCTTTTGGTGGACTCTCCTGGCCAGGAGCCTCTGCCCTTCTTCCCTGTAGTCTTAGGGAAGACATCATGCTTCCTTTGTCATAGTTAAGCAACTCTGCTTCGTATTGCTATAAGCTTCTGGGTGCAAAAGTCTTTTCAGCACCTCTTCCAGAGCAAGATGGCTTTTGCTTTCCCTCACATTTCCCTCAGAAACAATGGATCTTTATCATGAGACAGTACATTCAGTAGCAAAAGGGCCAGGGGCAGACAGATGTTGTTGCTTGTGTCCCTCAGAGTCGCCGGGTACTGAGAAGACTTGCTCTCCTTCCCTGAAGAACCATTCTTGATATACCAGGCAGCTATTCAATCTAATCTGTGCCCAGTACAGGTTTGAGAAGAGGTTTCAGATGAATAAGAATCCCTCCGTGTTTGGGACTCCCAAGTCTGTCTCGCCTGCTGTGATTGGCCACACTGGGGTTTTAGGAATGCATTAAAAGTTTGGCTTCTATAATGCCTGTGGCTCCTGTGCTGTGCCAAAGTTAAGTGTTTGTATTTACTCTCTCTCTTTTGAAGAATTGTCAGCACTTAAGATTTCATTTTCTTGATTACCTTATAAACTCAACTCTGACTGGCCTAAGAAATGCTGTAGTTTTATAGACTATATGGCTTCTCATTAAGATAAATGTTACTTTATATATGACTTTCTGCCCCTTAATAAGAATTTAGGGTTTGATCTTTGATCTTTAAAGAGTCCCCCCCCCCACCTTCTCTCTCTCCCTTTCTTTTGGTTTGGCTTTTTTTTTTTGTTATCAAGGATGGAACTCATGACCTCTCCAGACAAGTGCTTGTGCGGCCTAGCTAAATCCCCGACCCTGTCTGTCTGTTTTGACTAAATATATTTGTGAGATTATTTCATGTTGTTAGTATAGTTCTAAATTTTATAAAATTTTCATTTCCTTACTGTACTTCCTGGTGTGACTGTAGGTAAAAAAAAATCCGTTCTTTTATTGATTGACAAGCAGTTTGTTCTCAATTTGCAGCTTTTGTGAATGATGTTACAGGGAACATTCATGTACTTGTATTTTGGTGAACATATGTACACATCGATGCAGAGAATTACTAGATAGATATAGTCTAGGTTGTGAGAATATTAGCTTTTATTTACCCAAACACACATACAGATGCAATATCACTGAGTAATCTTATGACAACACCACCAAACACGCAGACCATTAGTTGCTGAGTGAAATGTCATTATGTACACAAGACTAAATCTTTCATTTTGTAGATAACATCACACCATTTTCCAAACTGGTTTGGGTAATTTATATTTGTACCAACAGTTTAGGGGAATTCATGTTGAAGTGAATTCTTGGTAGTATTTTCTTCAGAGGTTGTTACTTTTTATTGAAATATGATGTGCATGTAGAGAAGGACACAGATTATATGTTTTGATGCATTTTCTTAGACTCAAACATCTCCTTAACTACTGAGCAGGCCCCAGAAGTCTTCCTTATGTTCTATTCATCATTAACCCACCAGCAGCAAGCTCTTTGATAATAATTTTCTATCGCATAAACTAGTTATGCTTCTTTTTTTGTTTAAAACTATACTTAATTAGAAAACTAAATTACCCGTGATAAAATTATATCCTTTTGTATGCACAGTCCTATGAACTTGGGCAAATTGATCCAGCTGTGGAATCAATGCCATAATCAAGACGAGGGATGTTTCTGGGACCCTATGAAACTCCTTCATGTCAACTTGCAATCAGTCTTTTCCCACCTTAATATCTTTTCCTTTCTATAGATTAGTTTTACTCTTTTTGAGAATTTCACATAAATGTAATCACATAGCTTGAATTATTTTATAGCTGATTTTTTATCATGATATATTTATGATTCAGCAATATTGTTGCATGTGTCAGTGTGTTCTTTTTGTTTCTAAGTAATATTCTAATTTTGTTTATTTTGCAGTTATGTAAGTGGAATTACACAATATATACCTTTTTACATATGGTTTCTTTCTGTAATTCAAATTTATATTTGCAAGAGTCATCTAAATGGATGTATTTATTTTTTTCCAAGTTGATTTACAGTGTGTTCACTCACATTGCTGTATAGCATTCCATTACATAAATGATCAAATGCTTAAAAATCTATTTTATTAATGATAGACACTTAGGGTTTCCTTAGTTCAGAGCTTGGTAGTGTTTCAGTGTGCCCCTAATATAGCTTCTGTCAGAAATTTAACCCCTAGTGCAACACTGCTGAACAGGGAGACCTTGTGGGCAGAGTGCAGTGATGAGGACAATTCTTGTGGATTGATTAGTGCTAATCATAAAAGGGCTTGAACCTGTCCTCTTCTTCTTACCCTCTTGCCTTCTTCCAAAGAATGACACAGCAAGATGGTCCTTGCAAAATGCCAGCACCTTAGTATTGGAATTTCTAACCCCTGGAACTATGAGAAATACACTTCTTTTTAGTTTTGATAAAGTATTCAGTAGCAGGTATAATGTGTTACACGAAAGAGACAAAGATGAGGCTGTCTTGAGAACTCACATCCATGTTCACAGCAATTGTTGGGCTATATTTTGATCATTTGTTCATATGCTTTCCCAGGTGGTAATAGCAGCTGTGTGTAAGTATTTAATATTCCTTTCACTTATGTTCTATAAATAGTTGATTTTCCTCTTTTATTACATGTTTGCAGTACATAATGATTACATTCCTCATGGGGAGTTGGTGCAGGTACACAACGCATCCTAATTAATTTTTCCTACCATTTCCCTCCTCTTCTTACCTCCTCCATCCATCTCTTGGTCCTCTTCACTTTTGTAAAATATCTAGTTCTCTGTTATCTTTTCCTTTGTTCCTTAATTTATTTATATTTTGGGTTTCTCATGTAGGAGGTATGAGTGACCAATAAATATACAAAAAAAAATCAGCATCTCTAGTCATTAGACAAATGCAACAACACTGAGATCCCATCATCAAGAAATCAAAGAATAACAAATGTGGGTGAGGCTGTAGGGAAAAAGGAAGCCATCTGCATTGCTGCTGGGAATGTAAACTAGTATAACCAGTATAAAAATTGGTATGGAGATTCCTGAAAAAACTAAAAATAAATATTCCATTTGACCCAAGATATTCCAGTTCTTTCCAGAAGAAGTAGAGGTATCATATTATCTTGATGCATGCATACCCATATTTACAAAAACATTTGGTTTAGATGATTGTTCTAATTTTACTTATTTTAAGTAAAATTATTTTATTTTAATTATATGACTATTTTATTTTAATCTTATTTTATGGTGGTATATTGCAGTAACTCCCAGTGTTATAAATTTATACTGCACATTTTACAAATAGGCTGCTATTATTTTATATGCATATTGGCTATTTACATATCTTTAATGAGGTGTCTGTTTTAATGTCTTGTTCATTTTATATCATACTCTAATTGTAGTATTGATTCTTAGGAGTTATTTATACATTTTAGATGGGATCTTGGGTTCTTGCAATGTGTTATAAATGTACTCTACTAGAGTGTGGCCTGCATTTGATACTTTTAAAATAATAATCAAAGCTGTTAATTTGAATGTCTTTCCATCTATCAATATTTTCACTTACTATTAGTGCTTTAGAGTTTATTCTGTTTAGTCATTACCTACTCTGCAGTCAGAAGATACTCGTCTATTATCTTTCAGACGTTTTATTGATTTGCCTTTTTCATTCAGACTTATGATCCATATTGGAATTGATTTTCATGTGGGTTGTGAGGGAAAGTTCCGTTTTTGCCCATATGGCTTTTCCTTCACTCCAGGAGGAGTTGGTGAACGAACCAACCACTCACTGCTTCTCAGGAGTGCCACCTTTGCTGTCAAATGTGTGTGTCTGTTTCTATGGTCTCCACAGTGTCTTAATTTTTATAATTTGATGACAAATCTTGTGATAAGATTTGATCTGACAGTGAGTTTTTAGATTTCACACCAAAAATGTGATCCATGAAAGAAAAAATTAATGAGTTAGATTTAATTAAAATTAACATATTCTGCTCTGTGCAGTGCACTGTTAAACCACAAGCCACAGACTGGGAGAAGACACTTAAAACACACACATATGGTAAAGAACTTATACCCAAAGTGTTTAGAAAATTTAAGGCTTAGGTGTAAGAAAACATACAGCCCAGTCAAGAATAGATGAAAAATCTGAGTAGAGAGCTTGGCCTGGCGTGGTGGCGCATGTCTGTAATCCCAGCACTCAGGAGGCTGAGTCAGGAGGATCATTGCAAGTTCAGGACCAGCCTGGGCTACCAAGTGAGCTCAAGGCCAGCCTGAACTTCATAGAGAGACCCTGTCTCAAAAATATAAAACAATTTTTTTTAAAAAATGAATGATATTCCATCAAAGAAAATATATAGATGAGAAATATACATAAGAAAAGTGGTTCAACACATTTGTCATTAAAGTGATGAAAATTGTAATAATAATGTGATACTTCCACATAGTGACTAAAATACCACAACCCAACAGTACTAAATATTAAAGAATACTAAATGCTGAAAAATATGTATAATAACAAGAAATTTAATTCATTGTTTATGGGAATGTTAAATACCAAAGCCACTTTAGAAGATGCTTAGTTTCTTTAAAAAGCTAATATAATTTTACAAAGCTAAAAATACATACAATTTAGTAATCATGTTCCTAAATATTTACCCCATGTAGCTGAAAATTTATTTTGAAGTCAGGCGCGGTGGCACACACATGTAGTCCTAGCACTCAGGAGGCTGAGCCAGGAGGATCACCAGGAGTTCAAGGCCAACCTGAACTACCCTGTCTCAGAAAAAAAAAAAAAAACAGAAACACCAATATTTTCACACAAAAACAGGCATTTGAATGTATCTAGCAGCTTTATTAATAATAACCGCAAATCAGAAATAAGCACGACGCCTTTCCTTTGATGAATGGATAAACTGTAGCACATCCATACACTGGCGGTTTAGTTGTAGGAGGAAATCAGCTATTTAGCTGTTGCTGCCATTTGTCACCCTTTGTCTACTTGACTGGGTTAAGGAATGCCTAGTAGGTTGCAAAGCATACTACTGGCTGTGTCTGTGAAGCGTACACAAGGACCAGCAAACCGAGGAGGGAGAAGCCCATTGATGTGAGCGGCCCCATCCAGTGGCTGCAGCCAGGTGGAATGGGGGCGGGGGAGAAAGAGACCAGAGAGAAGCGATCCCCTGTGTTCGGAGTGCTCCTTTCTGTACCTTTTGCTGTTGTTCTTGCCTGTGGACATCAAGGCGCATAGTGACCTGAGTTCTCAAGTCTGGTCTTACACTGGTGCAGCATCCTAGATCACCATGGACTCTCCTGCATATGCAGAGTCCACCAAAAAATGTAGTCACGTTGCAGTAATTCACCATGCTCATAAACATCTGGAAGCTAATGCCACCACTCTGGCATCTCTTACAATCATAGAGGCCAAAGGTAACTTGCATTAATCTCATGATGCATCAACAAATTTAGTATTGAAATATTTACAAGTTTTTCTCTTCCTGAAAGTGCATATATTTTTCATTACATATATGTGTATGTATATCCAATTATATATACTGTTCCACTATAGAACCCTAACCAATAAATAAGCTATGAATACAATGAGATTGATACTAAATATATATTTTAAGTGAAATAAGCCAGTATAAAAAACTGAAAGAACACATAATTTCAATTGCATGAAGTTCTAGAAAAGCCAAAACTGTAGAAAGAGTGAAAAGATCAGCTGAGGCCAGAGGTTTGGAAATGTAAAGAGGGTAGAGAACGTATGTAGGCAACTGGAGCACTAGGGATTTCTTAGGGAGGAAAAAATATTCCGTGCAGTACCTTAAGGGTAAATGGATAGTATTGGTGCATTTGTAGCAGTCGGTAGAACTGTAGGAGGTCTGGGGATCTCTAGAATGGACGCAGCCTGTGGCAGAAGAAGCTCATTGTTCCAAGTGTAGTGAAAGAATCTTAGTGAAGGGGCTGGGGGGAAGGTGAAGACCAAAATGATTTGGAAGGGAGTGAACTTTGTGAGGTTTAAGGAAAAATTAACTGCATAGGCACAGAACGCTGGTTGGTGAAGTCGTTTGCTCTGGGGGCAGAGGTTAGACATTTTGAATATCGTTATACCTATTTGCTGGAATTGAACAAGTAAGCAAATGAATGGCAGATAGTACACGCAGATTTGCTCAGCGGTTGAGTGGGAGTTTATAGACAAACAAAGGAAGGACCTTAATGTGACCCTTGTGTTAATGAATTAGAACTGGCGACACTGGTTTAAACCGTTGTTTCACACAGCTATGTCAACATGCTGTGGCTCTCCTTATTCTGTCAGCTGAGAGGGCCCAGGAGCTATGAATCCCCAGTAGCAAGGGTCCCTTTAACAGTCAGGTTTTAGTTTCTAAAACCAACCTCCAAAAATTAACTAAGAGTCTTGGGAGAAATGATTCTAGGACTAAAGCAAGAAATATGCAAACAGTGAGCCAGAGCACCTCTTAGGGCAAGGAAAGAATGAAGTGATTAAAAAGTAACCCCACATCGATGGGGATCGGCAAGGGGGCAAAGAAGCCAAGTGAAGGAGCCCCCAGTGGCCAGTGCTGCACTGATTGGAGATAAAATAAAGTAGCTTTGTGGTATAGCCTAAAGTGTGACGTAAGTTCAGTGGGTCCCTACCGGTGCAAATAGATAAATAAATAAGCGGGACAGAAAAGACAAGTATTCCACATAGAAGTCAGAGTAACGTGTATGGGTAACTTCCGCCAGGAAAAGGAGCATAAATCCTTATTCCTTTCTGTGCAATGGAATTCACGGTGCACAGAAATTTCCTTTGAAAGAGTGCAGTGTGGAAAGAAGGTAAAAAGAGTAAATTGATAGAAGAGAAGTGCCACAGCCACTGTCTCAGCCAGGTGACTGGAGTCAGAGTTAGTGGCCCTAAGTCACGTGCATGGAGGCTGCACCTCTGTGCCTTGTACTGCAGCTACCTAGTCCCACTCCAACACTGGGAAAACACCCAGCACATTCTGGTAGACTGACTTTATACCAAGCGCCTAAGCAGTGGTCCTCCAAATTATCGGGGGTTTGTGACCAAAATACAGTGGTACCTGGGCTCATGAATGCTTCTGTTCACCGACCATTTGGTTTGCAGACACAAGTGTTCAGCAAAACCTTGCTTCTGTTCAAAAATTCCACATCAAGTAATGAACATGACTACAGCCAGCTTCTCCAGAATCGCAGAATGATCTGAGTTCCTCAACTGTACCTGAGAATAAAAGTGGAAAGGTTTCTGTTGACTCACGGTTTCAGTCTACAGTGAATAGACTGCATTGCTTTTAAGCCTGTGGCAAGGAAGAAACAGGGTGACAGGCTGCTGTGGAGGAAAGCTACTTCTCTTGTGACACAAAACAAACAGGGACAGAGCCGGAAAGGAAGAGGCTGAAGACAGATACACTGATCAAAGGCACATCTGCAGTAACCTATTGCCTTAAATTAGGACCTACCACCAAATACCCTATTCATTCATCTGCGGCCTCGTCAATAAATGGATGAGTTGTTGATTGGCACAGTCAGTCTCCTCTTTAGATGCCGACTCTGAGCACTGTTATTTTGGAAGCTTACTTCCACCTAGCATATGAGACTTCAGAAGACATTTCATATTCAAACCATGATAAAGGGCATCCAGAACAGAAGTCTTATAAACTCCCACAGCTAAGATTGTCCTAAGAATATATGACACTAAAATTAATGTTTTATCCTGCATTGGGTGTCAAATCCAAAAAGGGCTTTATATTAAAAACTAAGGAAATATGGATAAATTACAGACTTTAGTGAGTAATACTGTATCAGTACTATTCATTTATCACTAGCAATTACCAAACTTCTGTGAGATTGTACCGTCTTTCCAACTTTTCTGTGAAATTAAAACTGTTGTGAAACTAAATAAAGTATTCACCAAAAATTGACTGCAGGAAACCATTACAATCTTCCCAGTGACTGAAATTCCCTCTACCTTTCCCGTGATTTCTAGTTTTAGAATATATCCCTCAAAACCTTGAGCCTCATACTGTAGACTTCAGAGGAAAGCCAGCATGAATGCTTAGAGCAGGGAGGTGGTGTTTTCTTATGGAGGAAAGGACATATCTGCTTACTCTGCAGTGAGATAAAGACAATGTCTAGGGTCTCCCTCCAGGGAAGCATTAGGCGGGTTCGCTTACATTCCATTACAAAAGATGAAGATTCCATATTCTTGGTATTTCTTACCTGTGGCAATCCACTTGGATCACTCTGTGTCTGTGCCATGAAACTAACAGGGAAGGGATGAGACAAACTGGCAGGGAAATTGTGCAATAGCAAGTAGAATAAAATCCCAGGCACATTTGAAGGAAACTTAAGGCATTATGGTAGTCATTGTTGATTTCCTATGATCTTATTTTGAAATCCTGTAATGCTTTCATTGCTTTGTTCTGATTGGCTTTGTTCTGTCTTGTTCTGATTGATTTTATTATGTGTCATGGTATGGACAGCTATTTTGAGGGAAAAGAGAGACATTAAGGTAGCCATTGTTGATTTCCTTGTCCTGTGTTGAAGCCCTGTATCATTTGCGTTGTTCTGTTCTGGTTTGCTTTATTCTGTTTTGTTTTGTTCTCATTTTTAAAAAATCCCAAGCACAGCACATTTCCTGACACTGTGATCAAGATGGGTCAGGCCTTGGTCTGCTTCCAGGTAGATGTCTTGCCATTTCTCCTTTGGTATCATTGCTCCAGTAACATTGAATTTCCTTTGAATAACATATGGAGAGTCCATCAAAAATGCCCTTATCTATGTGTATACCTCTCTCTGCCTGTTTCGTGGACTTTCTTGCTGACACTTTGCCTTGGAGTGACTTCCGTCACTTGAGCCGCACTCTGGGACTCATTTTCTTTCATGGGGCCTGCCATAGTCTTTATCATGTAGTAAGCACACACAAGATACTCGCAGGGTTGATGAGAGAAAAGGAAAGCTTTTCTACACAATTTGTCTCAATCAATGCCTGATGCTGAGTCACACATGTAACTTCTGATGCTCACCAAAGAGAGCAAACCCAGCAGCTCAGTGTTCACCCCCTTACATACTGTAAGTTCTAGGTCCTCTTGCTCTAAACCATAAGCATCGCTCTGTACCTTGCTTCATCTGCCAATTCAAAATCTCCACTGTACTTCTTTTGTTAAAATTTCTTTTGGTGAAATTACTACCTACTTACAAAAATTGGAAATGTATTATCCAACAAATCATTAGTGATATAAAAATCCCATAGATTTAGAAAGATCATTCCCAAGGCTCTAGCATCCCCTCATGCTCATTTACATTGCTTAATTCTCTTTCTATCCCAAAAGAAACTGCAACTTGTCTTGTAACATTATCTATTGATTGTTTTCTGACTTTGCAACAACAAAAGTAGAACCACGAGGGCACCTCAGTTCACGAATTTAATCCTTTCTGCAATTCTGACCCAACTCCTACTGTGACCAGAATAGCCGAAGGAAATGATTTCATGACCTGGGGCAGCACTTTGTGCGCATCATCCGCATGTTTCTACTGAAGACCGTGTTTTGAGGTCCATCAGTGCTGTTGGGTATAGCTGAACCCCACTCGTTTGAACTGCAGCACAGTGTTAAGCCTTGTTATCGCACCTGCAGCTTCATTTATCCAGTCTATTCTTGCTGGCCACGGGGGCTAATTTCAGTCTCTCACTTTGATGAATGATGCTGCTTGGAACATTTTGTGTGCAGGTCCTTCAGTGCACATGTGCCTGGATGTCTGTTATATATAAAGCCTGGGAGTGATGTTAACATTCACCATGTGCATATTTTTAACTGCAGAAATTACTGTCAAACAAATTTTTCTAGTGTTTGAATCAACTTACATTCCTGCCAGTAGTTTATGAGAGTTCTCTTAACTATACACACACTTGTTGTCTGTACTTTTATTTTTAGCGTCTTTGGTGGGTGTGAGGTGGTGGCTCATTAAGGTTTAATTTGCATTTCCCTGATGATTCATAAGGTTTAGCATCTTGTTCTGTACACACTAGCCGTTTTGACATCCTTCTTTGAATAGTGTTTATTTGCATTTTCTTGCCTATTTTTTCTTGGGTTTTCTGGTCACTTTCTTAGTGACTTTCGCATTATTTATATATTCGGGACAAGAATTTTCTAGTTCATCATGGTTATGTAAGAAGCCATCCCAAACATAGAGGCTTAAAACAAAATCTAATTTGTGATGGTCGGGTTTCCTTGGATTAAAAATCTGGCTAGGACACAACAAGGATGATTTTCTCCAGGCCTGGCCACACGTGCCTTGGAGGGCTGGAATCTTTGCTCATGTGTCTGTCCCAAACAATGAAATGACTAAAGGCTTGGCCGATGGGGTTACACGTGGCCTTTTCACATGACTTAGGCTTCCTCATGTCAGAGCTGCCTCTGGAACATTGGATTTCTTACAAAGTGTTGTTGGGCATCAAGCTTGAATATTCCAGCAGCACGGAACCAAAGTTTACATCACCTTATATGAATCAGCCTTAGAAGCAACATAGCATCATCTCGAGCTTCCTGGTTTTTTTTTTTTGTTTGTTTTTTTTTTGTTTTTTTTTTTTTTTTTTTTGGTTTGTTTGTTTGTTTGTTTGTTTTTTTCCTTCAATCCCAAATGAACTCACATTTGGTCGGGGGTGGGATTTAGATACTATTGATGGGCAGGGTGTCAAAGGATTTGTTGCCTTGTGTTTAAAGCATCCCATAATCCACTCTTTGGCTACAGATTATTTATATTCCTTTTACAAGGAAACACACTAAAAAAATAAAAAGAAAAAAGAAATACACACTCTGTCTGTCCCGGCAACCCCACCTGCAGTCTCCCCCAAATTTTCCCCTGTTACTGCAGGCCCAGGATCTTATCATTCCAATCAAGTCCAGGAGTCAGCGAAACTGTTCAGTTTGCGCACACTCCTTGACCAGAAGGTCTGTGAAATAAAGTAACAAGTTCTCTACCACACACACAATGGTGGGGCAGGCATAGGGTATTAATCACTAGGCACCCCTGCTCCAGAGGGAGTGCTAGGAGGCACATACATTTCTCTACTCCAAAGCAGTTCTTAAGTCTGTTGGGCCGTGTTGCCAGATAGTTAATGACAGGTAAGTCCTGCTCCCCAGGAGCAATTTTCTTGGCCATTTGACTCCATGGCCTTTGCTCTCTGCTCTCCTCTGTGAGGCCTTCCTTCCCGTGAATAGTACCCTGGGTGCCTCGCTCATGAGTGGTTTTTCAACCGGCTTCCTGGCTGTAGAATTTGAAGTCTAGTCCAAAGACTTCCTTTTCTGTTATATTTTCTTTCTATCCTGGTCAGCATATGCTAGTACAATGTCTATAAAAGCTTTGTAGAGATGTTTATATCAATTCATAATTAACTTCATTAGAAAAATGTTAACCCACAAATCTCTTCAAGAAATTAGCCCTTTTTTAGTTTGGATTTATCACAAGGCAGTCTTATTATAATAATGTCTTCAAAATTCTTAGAAATCCTTCTGTTTGTGACACATTCCCCTTGTTTAAATGCTTTATGATTCTTAGAAAAGGTTTTATTTTGTCTCAGAGAGTTTATGAAACTCTACCTTACATTTTATGATTCTTAAGAATTTGACAGTCACATCTTTGCCTTCATTTTATAGTGAGGCTGCGTTTTCTTGACAACACTCTGGATTACTTTGAGAACACACTGGTAACTAAAGAGACTTCTCTGGATTTTGTTATGTTTCATTCAAACTGATGTTTTGAAATACCATTGTTACTGCTTCCTTGCCTAATTATACCATAGCATGAATCCAGACCAAAGCACTAACTTGCTATAATATAAATATTATATAATAATGATAATATTGTATAAATAATAAAATGATATTATATATTATATTTTATAATTATATTATTATTTTATAAATAATGCAAATTATTTGATATATTTCTGATTTAAACAAAACTATTTCCCCTCGCAAAATCTTCACTGCTTGGGAAGCAAAGATGAAATGAACATCAGTGAAGACAATAGATCTGCTTCTACATATATTCTGAAGGAGCACACAAAAGAATGGGAATTTAGCTAACGCTTCCTCTAAGAATTTCACAGTGAAAACATTGTACCTGTTTCCGAATCTTTTCCTAAATTACTTCTCGTACTTTAAATCTTGACACTTTCTCTTGTGAGATGTGCGAATTGACACTGTGCCTGAAGGATGAAGAACATTTCTTTCCTTTTCATCCTCTGAACACCTTCAAACCTAGCAGAATCCTGGAAAAGTTCAAACGCTGGGCCCTGTCACCAACTGCTTCCCTCTGAGAAGATATGAAACAAAGGTCATACAACTTAGTCAGCAATATCTATTGAGCAATTCTGAATGGCTTCATCTATGGCAGAAGGCTGTCGTTTGCCTTTACGTCTTTTTATGCTATCTCTCAATGGGAAAAAGTCCTGATTTTTTATATGCCACAATTTACAAAATACATCTGGAACTGTTTTTGAGTCAGTAGTCAAATTTTATTTTTCTAGCCAAGGATATCCAATGTAGTCAGACTAGCATACAGAAAACTTTTTCTGTATGCCAGCATTGTCAAAAATAAATTCTCCATATATGCACATGTGTGATTTCAGACTGGTTACATTTATATATTTGTCTTGTGATATCACTGTCTAAATTGCTATTGCTTTTGTGACTTAGTTTAATAAATTAGTTTATTTGTACGCAGTTATACTCAATAAAGTTTATCTATTTTAAGTAACTCAAGTTCAGACAATTGTGTACAGTTTCCTAATCTCCCATAATTAAAATATAATTATCAAAGTCAAGTTCTCTTACATAGTCTCATTTGACATCTTATTTTTAATTTTTTTTCTTATTTTTAAAGAGAAATAAACAGTAAAAAATGGTACATAATTTCAAAACAAGGTAGTAGGAGATTAACAATGGTTAATACGTTACGTATTGTTATCTTCAAAATAGTTCTTAAATTTCAACATATAGGCATAAAAATTAATCAAACAGTATAAGCATATCCTATTATTTTTAATGAACTGATAGAAATTAGTTTATCTTAGATATCGTGTGTGTATATATATATATATATATATATATATATATATGCATATATTTTTTCTTTTCCCTTCCTTCTTTTCTTCTTTCACCCATCACAGTTATTCTTTCTTTTTGAGCAATCTCTTCCACTTTCATAATATCTATTATACATTTTGAATCTTGTGTACTCTTTCAGTTTCTTAAACTAGGGAGACAATACAATATTTACACATGTGAGTCTGATTGATTTCGCTTATGAGTATCCTACTAGTTACATCCATTTACTCATAAAAGTCTTGAATTTATCCTTTACAACTGACTAGTACTCAATTAGCATAAAAATACCACATCTTTTTAATCCATTACTTGGTTAATGGGCATTTGAGTTGTTTCCATTATTTAATTATTATAAATTGTGCTGCTATAAACATGGGTGCACTTATATCACTGAGATATGATTTTAGTTCTTCTGGGAAAATACCCAGGAGGGGTATGACTGGATTGAATGTGACCTCCAATTCTAGATTTTTGAGGAATCTCCATACTGATTTCCACAGTGATTGTACCAGTCTACACCCCCAACAGTGGAAAAGTTTCCTTTCCCTCACAGCCCCTCCAGCATTTGTTATTCGTTGATTTCTTGACGGCAGCCATTCTTTCTGGGGTGAGATGAAATCTCAGTGTTGTTTTAATTTGCACTTCTCGCATGACCAGTGATGTTCAATATTTCTTCATGTATCTATATGTCTTTTGTGTTTCTTCATTTGAGAAGTGTGTGTTCACCTTAGTTGCTCATTTTTGGATTGGGTCTTTGAATTTGGAGGCCCTGATATTTTTCAATTCTTTAAACATTTTAGAAAAAATTCTGTTGTCTGAAGGACAGTTGGTTAAAATTTTTTATCATTATGTGGGTTTTCTTTTCACTTTGTTGATTTCTTTGAAGTCCAAAAACTATTTAACAAGATGAGACCCTTTGAATTACTGAGAATTGTTGATTCTTTGAAGTACTTGCTGTGCAGTTTGTGTTTTGTTCATGAACTCTCTGCTTACTCCTATGTTTTCAAGATTTCTACCTAACTTCTCTTCTAGTAGATTTAGTGTTTCTGTTTTTAATATTTAGATCTTAGATTCATTTTGACTTTAGTTAGGTTAGTGTAGTTTCAGTCTTCAGCATGTGTAGAGCCAGTTTTTCCAGCACCATTTATTAAAGAGGCTATCTTTCTTCCAGTGAACATGTTTGGGCCCCTTTGTCTTTTGACAAAGGTGGCTGAGTGTGTCTGCAGTTGTGTCTGCATCTTCTAAGCTGTGCCACTGTTCCTCAAGTCTGTTGTATAACATGATATAGAAGTATTAATTTTTTTGTTTTCCATTTATGTCTGTGACTCATTTTTTTTAGAATAGGAATTTAATTTAGATAGGTCACAGTTCTAGAGACTGGGAAGTCCAGGAGCTTCCCAGATCGGACAGTGAGATATGGTAAGGACCCTCTTCAGTGTCATAACATGGCTGAGAGTGTCATATGGTAGGATAGAGCAAGTGTGTTAGCTGTAGTTTTTCCCCTCCTACTCTTCTTCCTCTTACTCCTCCTCTTCTTCATTCTCCCCTACCTCCTTCTCACTGTGAGTGTGTGTGAGGGAGTGTGGATGTTACTAGGGACTGAACACATGTTCTCCACACTGAACCATATCCCCAGCCCAATATTTTTAAATAGTCTTGCTAAATTTCCCAAACTGGACTTGAATTGATGATCTTCCTGCCTTAGATTCTTAGAGTACTGGGATTAAAGGCAGGTGACCCCTACACTCCTTGTCTTTTTATTTATTTATTTTTTAAATTCTTTTTGAAGGTGGAAAAAATGCAACAGAACAAGACAGAACAGAGCCAATCAAGACTATTAATAGAGTGAAACTGGTACAGGACCCTAGAGCAGGATAGCGGGATCACAGTAACAGGTACCGGAGCACATCTTGTTATCTTCACGGCAGTTCTCCATTCAATCAGGTAGAGCTAAATCAGACCAAAACCAGAACACTATAGAACCATTCACCACAGAACCTTGACTGGAGCAGAACAGTGAATCGAAACAAAGCCCTGGGAGACGAGCGACCTATGGTGGCCCCTGGACGCATCCGCAGCAGGACAGCTGCGCCTTCCACCCAGAGAAGATGCGTGGCAGAGGACAGCCGTGGAGGGAGCCCAGCTGCTGTGGGCTGGACGCCTGTGACCTAGCAAAATGCTGGATGGGGAGGGGAAGGGCCTCAGGGCCAGCAGGTCAGCGCCCAGAGAGGAAGGGACGGAATCGAGCGTGCACCAGCTCACTACCCTATGCAAGGAAGCAATGAAATTGGCTGGAGCTCTAGGGAAGCGGCCTAGAGCTTGGACTGCCAGCCTGAGAACTAGGGTCCTGGCAGGCGAGGTGCTACAGGCCCCTGGTCCCTTCAGGGCTTTTGGCCATGAGCTAAGCCTTGGGCCGCATGCTTCCCCTCCCAGCCCAGGCCTCCTTTCTCTCCTCTGCCTCCCTGGCCCTTCGGGTTTCCTCCACCACCACAGTGTTCTGCTTCCCTCCTCTAAGCTTTAGAAGACATAATCATTGTCTTTTATCACACAGTCCAAGGAATCTGAATCTGACACAGATACATATATATTAAATGAAAATTTATACCTGAAAACGTACATTTAGCAACACATTTCTACTCAAATGTAAGCCATAATAACTTCACCTTTAAGATTTTCTTCAACGTGTTGCACAAGCTTTACATTTTATTGTTTTTTCACCAACATGATACAAATTTACTTGCAAAGAAATGAACTCTGCTTCCCGTGAGCCAGGCTCTGCCATGGGGATGGGAGGCGACTCAGCAAAACACAAAACATGCCTTCCCATGAACTAACCATGCACAGCATCGTGCCCCCACCCCAGTAAGCAACTGGCTGATTCAGGGGACTCACGCTGAGAACACAGCAACTGAGGTGAAAGATGCTTGTGTTGTTTGATTGACACTGCAGGCCTGGGTCTGGTAGTCTGGTGGTCTATTTGGAGGAACATAGTGAACACTGAGGCAACTGTGGGGGATTTCCTTCTGTCTTGTTTTTGAAATTGAATGTTCTGCTCCATTTTACTCTTTTGTTTTATTCCTATATCTGGTAACCTGATCGACTATTTTGAAGATAACAATATGCAGAATAGCAACCATTGTTAAAGTCCTATCATCTTGTTTTGGAAACGTGTATGGCTAAACGTTACGGTTGTCATTTTTATTTCTTGTTCTTTAGGTTTGTTTGCACCTTGATTTTTCTGTTTTTTTTTTGTTTTTTCTCTTTAAAAATAAAAAATGTGCTAAGGGAACAATTCAACAGGAAAACATAACACTTATCAAATGTCTAAGCACCCAACACAGCAAACCAAACTTCATACATACCAAGTGCTAGACACAGAGGATCACAGCAGCAGCAGCAGCAGCAGCACAGTCATAGTGGGGAACCTCAGTGCCTCACTGTCACAGATAGATCAACTAGATCAACACGGCAATAAAGAGTGTCAGTTGAAACAAACCTTCCAACAAATGACTTAACAGATATCTACAGCGACAGAATCCACGTTCTTCTCAACAGTGCATGGAACTTTCTCCAAATTAGACCTTACAGACAATAAAGCATGAGCAAGTAAGTGCAGAACGACTGAAATCATCCCATGCGTATTTCCAGATCGCAGAGCAGTGAAACTATAAATCAATGGAAAGTGACACTACAGAAAATAAGAAAATGCGTGGAAATTACACAAGACAGTCGAATAATCAATGAGTCGTGAAGAAACAAGACAATTCCTGCAATCAAGTGGTAATGCCAGTACAACCTCCTAGAACTGATGGGATGCAGAGCAAGCTTCCTCAGCGGAAGTTTACAGCTGTGCATGTCCACATCAGGAAAACACAGTGAGCCCACGTAAATGACCAGATGATACACCTCCAGATTCTAGAAAGCTAGGAACAATCCAAGTTTAAACCTAGTACTATGAAGGAAATTGTAAAAATCATAGCAGAAATTAATGAAAGCGAGACCAAAAAACACTAATGGAGCCGATTCCATAACAAAGAACCAAAAGATACAAACCATCAGCCAGTCATACCAGAAAATGCAGAGGAAAGATACAAATCACTGTAATTAAACATTAAGAAGTTAAAGTCATAATGGACACCTCCTAATGCAAAATAATGAGCAACTATTTAAAAAATGTGTTCCAATAAATTGGAGATTTCAGAAGCAATGGACAGGTTCATATATATATATATATATATATATATATATATATATATACTTTCCAAACAAGGAGATACAAAAACTTTAAATAACCTCAAATCAGGCACAGAAATTGAAGCTATAAGGAAAAATCCAACACCCATGAAAATTCCAGATCCTAGTGAGTTGGCTGCTTAATTCTACAAGAACTTCAGAGAATGTCTAATGGCCACACTCCTCAAATACTAATGAAACTGAATGGGAAGGAGTCCCCCCAAATTCATTTAGGGAAGGAAGCATCAGGTAAGGATCCAAAAGGTGAGCTACTGGTCAATCACTGTTTGGACACAAATACAAAATTGCTCAACAGATACTGGCAAACACAAGGCAACAAGTCATCAAAAAGATCACACATAATGACCCAGTGCGCTTCATCCCTGGGATGTAAGGATGGTACAAGCCGTAAAAATCAGTAAACATAATATATCACGGAAAGAGATACAAGGACAAAAATCTCATGATCATCTAAATAGATTCAGAAAAAGCTTTTGATAATACCCAGCATCATTCATGATAAAAATCCTTAAGAAAATAGGTATAGGAGGATCTGATATCAACCTGATAAAAGTGTTTTATGACAAATGTACAGCGAACATCATACCAAATGGAGAAAAACCAAATGTCTTCTTTCTAAAATCTAGAACACCAGGAAGATGCCCATTACCACCATTCCTGTTCAATATGAAAACACACAGAAGGAAAGAGTAGGAAAGGAAACAGTGAAATTATTATCATGTCCAGATGGCATGAGATGATATAAAAGGCAGCAATATCCCAGCAAAAGACTACTAGAAGAAATAAACAAATTAAACAACATAGGGCATAAAATCAGCACAAAACATTAGTAGCATTCCTGAAAAGCAATAATAAAGTCACTGAGAAAGAAGTTAGTAAAAAAATACATTCATAATAGCACCAAGATAGATTAAATCCTTAGGAATTAAGCTAACCAAGGAACTCACAGGCCTCTACAGTGAGAATCATGGTACTCTGAAAAACGAGAGCAAATAAGATACCAGGAAATTGATGCACCTTGATCGTGAGTAGGCAAATTTAATGTAGTCAAAAGGGCCAAACTTGGGCAGGGGATTTAGCTGAGCAGAATAAGCACCCGCCTGGCCAGTGCAGGATCCTGAGTTTGAATCCTGACTAAAAAAAAGCCAAACTTCCCCATAGTGATAAACAAATTGAACACAATTTCAGTGAAAACACTAATAGATTTCCTCACAGAACTAGACAAATGGAAACAGAAGAGAGCCAGACCACCAAAAGTAATCCTGTGTAGCAACAACACAGTGGATGGCACTACAATCCCAGAATACAAGCAATATAATAAAGCTGTGGTGATGAGACACCATGGTACTGGCACAAAAACAGACACGGGGATCAGTGGAACAGAACCTCGGGCACTGTCAGCCATCTGATCTTTGGGAATGGGCCAAGAGCATACAGTGAAGGGAACACAGCTACTTCAGCAAGTGGTGCTGGGAAAACTGGTAATCCTCATGTATAATGAATCTAGATCCATGTGCTTCAAGATCCCTTAAAGTAAAATCAAGAGGAGAGAATCAGGAAGCAGTGGCACCCTCTCATGTGCCAGCTGCAGTCAGGCATTCAGGAGAGAATCAGGAAGTGTCAGCCATCACTTGGACAAGGAGTGAAGATACCCCACATACACATACACGTATCTGCTTTAAGCAACTGGCTGATTCCCGGCAGCTCAGCTGAGATGATAGCAACTCAACTAAAGAAAATGACTTAATGCTTCTATTGTTTGGTTGACTTTGCAGGCCGAAAGCTGGCAGTATACGCATCTATTTGGAGGATCACAATATGCACTGTAGCAACTGTGGGGATTTCCTTCTGCCTTGTTTGTGACACCCAGTGTTTTGTCCCGTCCTGTTGTTTGGTTATATTCCTGTATCCGCTATCCTGAGCAAATATCTCATAGAGACATATGCAATATAGCAACCACTGTTAAACATCTGTCACCTTCTTTGGAAACACGGGTGTCACCGTTGTTTTTTGTTGTTGCTGGTGTTGTTTTGCTTTTGATGCTGTTGTTTGGCTTGTTTCCTTTTGATGTTTCTCTATCTTTTTTCACTTAAAAGAAGAAGGCCAAATAGTAGCAGAAGCCCAGGCAGGGCCAGAAAAGGCCTCTGCAGCTCCTCCTCCAGCACTTCACAGGACACTGGATCTCCAGGTTTCTGTGTGAGGCTGGGGGAACCCTCAGGGGTCAGCCTCTTGAGAGACTAGCCTAAGCATCCTGGGAGCATCTAGGGGCTGGGTGCAGGTGACACCCCAACTGGCCCACAGTTCTGTCAGAAGCAGCCAACACCTTAGGGCCACAGCAGGAGGCAAGCACCGGGATATAAGTTCTTGCTTTCCTGGGAGGAGAGGCAGGGAGAGAGTGCCAGACGGAAGAGCAGCTTCCCCTTTTGGTTTTAAACAGATGTCACACCGGGTGGGGGGCGGGGCACTGGAGGGTGTCTGCCCCTGACCTGACCCAAGCTAGGCGGATGGCTGAGGCGGCATGGTATGGCATCAGGCCTGTGGTGAACACCTGCCCCACTCCTTGGCTGTCCCAAACCACTCTGTTTCCCACACCGCCTCCCACCCTCTCTGGGCTCCCACCATTTGACCCCGCGCACTGCATTACATCGAGGTGGTCAGGGCGATGTATAAACCGAGTCCCACTACCTTGGGGGACACCTCTGCCTCCTCTTCTGTCTAGGCTTCTAGGGCAGAACCTCCTTTCCTCTTTCTGCTCCCTCCCTGCTGAGGGCTCCTTCCTCTGCCCTGCTGCCTGTAAGCTGTTTTGCTGTTGTATGGATCACTTTTCCTGACAATAATGTTTTTATTAAGAAAAAAACCTGACAGGGAAAAGAGCTATTTCTTCAGGAACATTCACCAAGCAACTGTCTTTATCATTCCAGCCTGCAAATGAGCCACATTTCCTGTGATGGGGAAAGGAGTTTGCCTCCCCCTACTCCTCCCTGACATGAGCCTTCACGTGCCATGTGACAGATCAGTCCCCTGTCAGCCACTGACACCAAACCGCTCTTCTCTGCTACTGGGGTCTCCTCCCCTGTCCTCTCCCCCGGGGTCCTCAACTTTCCTGAGTGTGATACACTCATTTCCTCATGGCAGCCAAGTGGGTCCCTGGGCCTAACTTCCCTGGAAGGACAGTGTGCCAGCATCACCAAGATGACAGCTTCGACTTCCCTAAACACAACTTTGCCCAGTATTGCAGATGCAACCCATGGGTTTCCCATGAGCTAAATGCCTACTCTGGTCACATATTTTATTTTGAGACAGAGTCTCACTAATTGTGACATGCTTTTCTTTATTTCTTTCCTTTATTTATTTATTTTTTTGTCCTTTTGTCTTTTCCAGACAGGGTTTTGCTATGCAGTTCAAGGGTTCCTGGAACTCACCTTGTAGCCCAGACTAGCTTCCAACTCATGGAGATCTTCTTGCCTCAGACTCCTGAGTGCTGGGATGACAGGCCTGCACCACCATGCCTGGCCTGACAGTCTTAACTGAAGTAAATATGAGCTACTTCATAAATGATATTGGGACTCCAGGAATCTTTGAGAGAATGACTCGTATCATTTCTCACACAGAAGTAAATTTGCAGTACAAGAAAATTTTACGTTACTACCCTATGCCAGCAGTAAGGTTTTTAACAATTTTATATTGGGCCGTGGTCTCCGTAGCCCACAAAGTCCATAATGGAGAAATGAATTAAATGCATTTAAAGTGTAAGATCCCCAGAATCACTCTAAGAAATGTAAATATCAAATTACGTTTAAAATCACATTTGGCAGGTACTGCATGAAGAAGGGTTGTGTCATGCATCCACCTGAAAATAACCATCATAAAAACTTTGCAGAAACACAACCTGGCACAAAGGCCATCACAATCTGATAGAAGAGAGCAACGTTTCTTCAAGGACATTTACCCAGCAGCTTTCTCTATAATCCATGCCTCCCCATTTTACTGTGAATAACTTCTGCTGGATTCAGACTCCTCAGCTCAGGGTTCATTACTGCAAGCACGTTCCCATTCCAAGGTCATGCTCTTCCACAGATAAACAGCACGATCCCTTTAAGAATCTGTTGTCTGGTTGCTGTTTGGGTAAAAACCTTCGTAATATTCTCCAGGGGTGAGCCATTGGAACCCAGAGCAGTGAGCAGTAGTTCTGAGGAAGGGGGATGAACTAGGTGGCTGGGGACTCTGTGTTCTACAGGGTTGGACCTGGATCCTCCTCTAAGCTCAGCTCCCCAGTGCCCTGGAGGGAGAGACCTCTTATCATCAGCCACCCATCCAGCCTCAGCCAAGGGAGGCAGAAATAGTGAGGAGGGGCTTCTGCTTCCTCAGCTGCCTCCCATCAAGTGCTACTTCCTGAATGGGGCAGGAAGTTTTGGGCCAGAACCCTGAGGTCAGGTGCCAGGCCACAATGCCCTGAGCTCCCTGAAGAGTGGAGCCCAGTGCAGGGTGTCTTTGAGCAGGCCGAAGGCTGCTGTCACAGGGCCAGGATGCTCACAATGTTCCGGGGACCCTGTGCTTCTGCCTTGCTTTGAAGTCTGCAGAAAGAGTGGGCATTGAATCGAGCTTCCCTCCCAGCAGCATGGCATGCTCGCCCCTCTGACCTTGGGTCCATGGGCTGTGAATGCTCCCTGTCCTCCTTGCTACTTACAGCCACAAGCTGTAACCTTTACCAGCTCTGCCTTTACCTCCATCCCTAAATATGTGTCCCCCGTGGGAAGCTGCCCCAAAGCTCAGAGGACAAAAGCTACAAATTAGGGAGAGGCTTTAGGTGAAACAAACTCAGGCGCAGAATGGTTGCTCAGCTTTATTTTTTCAGTGCCACACGCTTAATGGCGTCTCCTGTCTTGCCACAGGGACACAAAACAAGTGGGCCCCCAGCACCCAGTGACTGACTAGCAAGGGCAGAAAAAACTAGGGCCCAAGAGGGATGAGGCAACACATGCAGGAATTGAGGGGCTGGGGAAGGATGCACAGTGTGGTGTGGGCTTCAGCCCCCTTTTCCCACTAGAGAGTAGGGGGGAAATGGGAACCCTAAGTGCTGCAGGGTCCGCAAGAACAGGGCGAGGTCCTCCAGGAACTGGTTGAACACTGTGTCCAGGCGGTCTGGGTCCGGGGCGGTCCATCTCCTGGGAGAGAGAGGCACAATGGATCTGGGTCAGGACTCCTAGCCCGGTCTGAGCCCCGCCCTGTGCAGCCCCCTCACTCAGCGCCCCCCACACTCAGGGACCCCGACAGGCATCGCCCCCTACTCTCAGTTTCCCCTGCACTCAGTGCCACCACGCCTCTTGGCCTCACACAGTCAGGATGTTGCCATTTGTGTAGAGCACCCGGTGAATGTCAGGGCTCTCCCCAAATTCAGTCAGGGATCTTCGGCCGGCCTCCGCCTCTAAGGGGGACCTGAAAGGCACCCTGAGGGTGCTGAGCAGGGAGGTTAAGGTGCAGTGCTCCAAGGACCAGGTTTGGCTCCCCAGGCCCTCAGTACAGTCCTGTTCTGTCCTTTCCAGGCTCATTGCCTTCAGTCCTACCCAGTCCAGGCCAGGCAGCTCTGGGGCTGTGTCAGCCCCATGCGGCTCTCCTTCCTTGCCCCCTTCGCCTGGGCCGTTCTGCCCCCACACAGCTCCCCTCCCTCGTCCTCTTCGCCTGGGCCGTTCTGCCCCCACACGGCTCCCGTTCCTCACCCCCTCCAATCTCCAGGTCCTCATCCTCTGTTCTGTCCCTGTGGCCACCTTGAGTTTTGAGCGTCTCCGGCCCCGCTCCTCACGCCTCCCCATCCCCCAACCAAGGCCCCGTCCTGAAGGATACAATTCATGTAGACCCGCCCCCATCCTGCTGACCAAGAGCACAATATCCCCAAAGGGCCACGGGCCATGGGGTATCTGGACGATCCGTGAAACAGCTCCAGTGTAGGCTCCCCCAGCCCCGGAGACACCTGCGCCACCCTGGTCACTCTTGTGGCCGTCTGCTCCGCCCTCAGCACCGCCAGAGGACTGCATGGCTGCCGGACCTTTTTCCTCAGACGCTGCCTGGATTATTTATACCGGATCAAGTAGGCCTCTGTGAAGCTCCGCCCCTTTCCCACCCACAATGCACCTGGCGATGCCTATAGCGCCTGCGCAAGGTGGCCCTCGTGGCCCTCGTGCATGCGGGCTGTTTTCCCGCCAAATTGGCCTTCAGACCTGAACTGCTCTTTGGTTGCCAGGCAACGGGATTTCCTCACACAGCCCCGCCCAGAGAGGAGGAGCCAGGGCTGAAGGCTCCCTCCCGAGGGCTGAGTCTTCTGACCCTGCCTCTCCTCCACCCCCTTCCAATCTTGCAACCTTTACAGTAAAATGAGGATTCCCAGACACTGCAGGCTGTGCTTCTTCTGTTTGCTCTTTGCTGTGCTCAGCGCCCTGTTCTGTGTTGGCTCCACGTAACAATCTTGTTGTTGGCAGGACCTCGGCACTCACGGGGCCCCGGTCCGGGTCCTGTCACCTCCCCGCACCTTAGTGTCCCCTGAAAAGAAATAACACAGAACAGAGCCAATCAAGACTATTAATAGAGTGAAACTGGTACAGGACCCTAGAGCAGGATAGCAGGATCACAGTAACAGGTACCGGAGCACATCTTGTTATCTTCACGGCAGTTCTCCATTCAATCAGGTAGAGCCAAATCAGACCAAAACCAGAACACTATAAAACGAGTCACCATACAACCTTGACTAGAGCAAAACAATCATAACAAAGCAAAACAGTGAAAGCAACATTTGCCTTCAAACAGAACGTAGAAGGATATCTCCCTATATTTGCTATATTGCAATCAGTCATCCTCCCAAGAGATGCTCAGACTTTTGCCTCCAGTTGTTAATGGTGGAGGGGATGGGATATTTGATTGTCATTCCATGCACTGGTAGGCTCACAGTAGATGCTGACTGGTTCACTTCCTGGCTCGAGCCAGGTTCACTTACCATGAAGTAGGTGAATTGCTTTCTTGTTCAGCCACCTAAGTTCCACCATTTCTGTGACTTATTTTACGTTAGACTTTGTGAAAGATGTAGGACCTGCCTGTGTCTATATTTGAGTTTTTTTATTATGAGTTTCCAGAGGTTCCAGCATCATTTTTTGAGTTTATTCTACCATTAAACTTCCTTCAATCTTCTGTCAAAGATCATTTTACTACATTTGTGTGGATCAGTATCTATGTATCAGTTTTCCATTCTGTAATGCTGACCTTGCCTATTTTGTCACAGGCCTCACCACACTATCTTGATTATTGTGGCTGTCTAGCAAGAGTTGGACTCATATGCTATCAATTCTGATGCCTCATCCATCTTCAATGTGTGTTGACTATCCTAGATCTTTTCTTTCCATACAAACTGTAGATTCATTTTTTTTCCTTTACCTAAAGAAAATTTTTTTGGACTCAGATTGACATCGTATTGAATGCATATCATGTTGGGAAGAACTGATAACATACATTGAGTCAATTCTTGAGTTCAAACTGTTTATTTAGATTTTTGTTTTTTTCAGTTATTTAGTTTTCCTCATATAACTACTATACATGTTTCCTTAGATTGATTCTAAAATATTTTGCTTTGTTTGATTCTAATGTAAGTACTATCCCATCTTTAACTTTAAATTTTAACTGTTCATTGCTGGTATATAGGAAATCAGCTAGTTTTTGTATATTAATCTTGTATCTTACAACTAGAAATAATCCTTTATTTCTTCCAAAAGTTTTTCCCTTATTGTCACTGTTTGTTGTTATGCTCTGTGCTTATCAGCCTAGTAACTATGTACTTGGAGCACTGACCACATTGTTATAAATTAGTTATAAATTATCTGAGGCTTTACCATACTGTTCTGTATACTTCATCACCTTAGTAACTTGTTTGGTGTGTCAACCATTGTTCCCTTTGTGGAAGACAAATGATACTGTGTCAACTTTTGTTCACTTTGTGAGAAACAAATGCTTCTGGAATTAGCAGACCAAGGGCTGTAACTTAAGGGAAAAAAGGGGCTACCCACCAACTGCAAAACATCTCTGACCTCAAGCAAAGGGAAACAAAGGCCTTCCTAATTCCTGCTGTCATGTCACTGGGTTAATGTGCTATAAAAATCTGTCAAAATTCTAACTCAGTTGCACAACTTTGAATATTCCATCTGCATTGTGTAGCTGGTGTCAGCTAAAATAAAAGCTCTTCTTTTTAAAAAGGCATCATCTTACCCCGTTTTTTCATCTCAGGGGCCTTTTTGGGGTACAACATTTGGGGGCTCTCCAGGATTACATGGGGACCCCTCCCCACATTTTTTCACTGATCAATCGGTGTGAACCATCTGTAAGTATTTGGGTCTTTTGTTCTTTGTAATTTGAGTGTGCACGGTTGAAGTTGCAGATCAGCCTGGCTGGCTCCTTCTGCACTGGAGCGGGTTGCCCTCTGGGAAAGGGCTTCTAGCCCATTTGTGATTTGGAATTTTTGTCCATTTGGTTTTGTGTTTGGTATATTTTTACTGTGGAGCCATTTGATTTTTTGAATCTGTTCCTTCAGTACTAACATTCAGGTTTCTTTTATTTCTCTTAAACTACTGTTGCAGGTTCCATTGAGCTTATTGGACTTAAGGCTCATAATGAAAATTTATTTCCTTTAGGTCACTGAACCACAGACAGAAAAACATTTGTTTGTGTCTTTAATGTTGGTCTAGTCATTTGTAGTACCTTGTTTAATGTTTTAGTCCTCAACTAATTACAACTTCGGCATGCCTCTAAAAAGTATTTTTCTTACTGGTTAAAATGTAAATATATATGCATATATATTTACACTATGTATGCTTACGGTCTTTAAAATCATATTAATTTTACCAAGTGAAACCAGGTCATACTGTTATTGAAACAGTTAAAATTTAGTTTTGAAAGGGTGGCATTTTTAAGGTGGTAAAAAGACATAAAATGATTCAATATATTTTAGACTACTAAAAGAAAGTCACTTCAAGGATTTTGCTACAAGTTTTAATGTTGTCTAGAAAGCTGGAAAAAGGTAATTGACTGGTAATAAGTAACAGAAAAACAACTATGTTCAGAATTTGACAGAATTGGATCAGTAAACCTTTACTCCAAAATGTTTCCATTAAAATGAGATTATATTCCAAAAGGGAGAAGGACAAGCTAGAGCCCTTTGTCATCCCAAGGTTATATAATGATGAAAAGTCAGTACTGATCATTATATAAACTTTTTTTCCAATGAAAATATACGTTAAAAAGGACTGTAATTCTCAGTCCCATCTGGATTAAGAGCAATCAGTGTTCAGAATTGCTGGACTCCTCTTCCTTAACCCCCTTTTCCTAAGGACCCTCAGGGCCTCATTTCTCTTTTGGAATCTGTCTTCTCCATTCATTGCCCCACTTGGGATGACTGTGAGCAGATTTTGCAGCTTCTGCTTACAGCAGAAGGGAGAGAGAACATTTGTACCATGGGATAAAAAGCAGTGTGCGATCCAGATGAAAACCCATTGTCTGATCCTGAATGACAGAACCCTGTTTTCCCTTTGTTCCACCCCGATTGGACACCCAGAGGTAAGGAGGCTCTCAATCAGTATCGCCAATAGCTCTTGGAAGCCATTGAGGGTGCCGCCAGAAAACCCACCAATTTGTCCAAGGTAGTAGAGGTGAGACAGTTGGCTGATGAGTCCCCCTCAGGGTTCCAGGAAAGATTGCTAGAGGCCTATTACATTTATATACCCATAGATCCAGTTGCACCTGAAAAGCAAGGGCCATTAATGTTGCCTTTGTAACTGTTGGCCCCCGATATTAAGTGAAAATTTCAAAGGCTTGAGGGATTTGAGGGAATGCCTCTCAGCTATTAGAAATTGCTTAAAAGATATTTGACAGCCAGGAGGACCCCAAAGACCAGAAGCAGACAAAGGTCCTGGAATGCTAGCCAACAAAGTCACCCATCCAGATGAGAAGTCTCCTCTGCCCCTACATAAAAATCAATGTGCTTATTGCAAAGAGAAGAGGCATTGGTGAAATGACTGTCCCAAGCTCTTCCATGGGCTTTAGATCTTTTCAAGGGGCTTGATAACGTGGCAGCCAGAAGGTCACCTTGTCTGCAGGTGATTTCCTCCATGGCACTCCTAGTAAAGGAGGCTCAAAAATTGACTTTTGGACAGAAACTCTTAATTGTCTCCTCCCGTTCACTGGAGACTCTCGTCCATGCTGTACTGGACTGATGGCTGCCTAACTCCTGAGTCATGCACTATCAGGCATTACTTCTGGATCCCACAACCATCAGTTTCAAGGGGACAGCAGCTTTAAACTCAGCTACTCTGCTGCCTGGAGGTTATTGATCCTCTCACGGGGCTTTGACCAGACTGGGCATATGAGCCACTGTCCGGAGTTCCATTGTATTTCTCTGATGGAAGCAGTTACATCTATCAAGGTAAGTGGGTCACAGGAGCTGCCATCACTATGGGCACTCAGATTCTATGGCAAGAAACCTTGGAGCCAGGAACATCAGCCCAATGGGCTGAACTCATTGCCCTCACTGAGGCCCTCAAGTTGTCAGACTGATAGCAGATAAGCATTTGCTACTGCCCATGTTCATGGGGCCATATATCAAGGATGGGGTTTATTTACTTCAGGGTACCAAAAGATAAAAAATGCTCCCCAAATTTTGGATTTGTTAGCTACCATTTGGATGTCAAGGATGGTGGCTATTAAACAATTTAGCAGATGCCGCTGCCCCACAAGCAGCCACAAAATCAGTGGGGATTGAGACAGCCCCAGCATTGCTGCTGATTTCACCAACTGTGTCAGAGCCCTTTTCTCAAAAAAAACTTGCATTTGGCAGCTCAACTCCAAGTGAAACCTGATATCCCTGGGGGCTGGTACCAACTGCCTGATAAGGGAGTCCTACTCCCTGAGGCCTTGGGATGAGAACTCATCCAACAAACTCCTCAGTCCACTCACATGGGAGGATCAAAACTCACTGCCCTTTTTCGAGATCATTTCTTTGTCCCTCAGTTATTGAAGCTTACTCAGTCTGTGAGCCTTAGATGCCCTCAGTGCCAGTTGGTGAACCTGAAGCAACCACAACAAATGGAAACCACTCATTATTGTGGGACTATGCCTGGGGAACATTGGGAAATACATTTCACAGAAATGGGAATGCCTGGACTTCAAGGGTATAAGTATTTGCTAGTAATGATTGATACTTTCACTGGATGGATCAAAGTTTTTCCTACTAAGTCTGAGTCAGCCCTGATAACAGTTTCCCCAATTTGGCCTCCCTTTATCCATGGGGTCTCACAATGGTCTAGCTTTTATAGCCCAGGTGACTCAAAAACTAACCCAAGATTTGCAGATCAATTGGAGACTCCACTGTGCTGACTGGCCTCAAAGTTCAGGACAAGTAGAATAGATGAACCAGACCTTAAAAACAATAATAACTAAGGTGGCATTGGAAACTGGTGAGAACTGGGTGAGTCTCCTTCCTTTTGCTCTCTTGCATGTGCAATGTACCCCCTATGTTGCAAGTTTTTCCCATTTTGAAGCTCTATATGGGAAACCTCCTCCTCTTATTTCTAAGATTTCTGAGGAAAAATTAGCTGATCTGGCTAATCAAGATCTTGTTAAGTCCCTCCAGGCCCTTTAGCTAGTTCTGACTTCCATCCACCAGTTACTCTGACAACATCCTCCGCCCACAGTCCACTCTGAAGATGAATGCCCTGCACTGTAACCTGGGACACCAGTCCTCATCAAGAGACATCACCGCGAAACTCTCCAACCACTGTGGGAAGGCCCTACACCATGGTCCTCAGCACTCCAACCGCCCTCAAAGTCGCTAGAAAGCCTGCCTGGATTCATCATTCCCATTTCAAGCCAGTTCCGGCCTCTGACAGTGATCAACCTACAGATAAGTGGACTGTTGTTCCCTCCAAGGATTCCTTAAAGCTTAACATTGCCAAATGTATCCAATAATCTTGTTCTTATGTGTTCTTCCTTATGGAGACCCCAAGGAGATATCTCATAACCCACTGTTTGGAACTTGGAAAATTACTATTTCACTGGTGAATTGTTGATAGCCAATGCTACTGTCCATGGGATAATTAAGATAAATTTATGTGCCCTATTAAATAACATCCCAGCAAAAACTAGACAAAAGAGAATGTTTTTGTGTCCACATGCCATGCTGCATGATTGCTTGCTAATATATCCTTGCAGGGACCTACATAGGCAAAAGAAATTACAGTCTACTGGCTGGTATCTTTGCCCCCAAAAGCAAGAGCCAACCTCTGATCACACTAGTAGGTGTTCACAGTCTGTAGAGACAGAATATTTTGTTAGACATTGGGGTTGTGAATCTATATCTGCTTGGCAGGGAAACAAAGGGGATCCTTACCTTTTCCTCACTTGGGAGACCCCATCTTCCTGCACCCACAACCAGTGTAATCTTATGACTTTCAGACCCAAAATCCCAACCAATCCTGTTTGGAAAGCAGGATTATGTTATGGTTTTAGGTTATGGGTCTCTGGATATGACCCAGGAAGCACCTTTACCATTCAGTTCATTCCTGGGCCTGTTCGGACAGCCCCCGCCAGGCCCATGGGCCCTCAGGTTCCCCAGCCACCTCAATCTCTTCCTCTCACCCATCTTCCGCCCTCCTCCACTAGACTTCCTGCTCCTGAGAACTTTCCCTCTGCCATTTCTGCCCCATCCCTAGACACCTTCTTGCCTCTGGACATTGCTTACCAGTTTCTCAATCTCAGTGCCCCAAACCTCACTGCTGACTGCTTGCTATGCCTTCCATCTCATCCTCCCTTCTGTATGGGCACCCCTGTAACTATTATGGCAAATCAACTTTTAAATTCCTCTGCAGATGACACCACTTGTTGGTGGGGTGCTAGGCCCCTGCTCACACTGAACAATATACAGGGTACTCCAGGAACCTGTGCTTACTCTGCCTCCTACTCCTTGCACACTTCCCCTTACACTGCACTCTGTAATCTTACCTCTTCAGCTTTGATTCATAATTTTTCATATCCTACTAATCAGCACCTTATTGCTCCCAACAGAACCTGGTTTGCCTGTACTTCTGGTATAACTCCTTGTTCCATGCATCACCTGTTCACCCAGAGCCCTTAGCTTTGCATGTTAGTCCATATCTCTCCCCAAGTGTATTGGTACTCTAGAGATAATGGTAGGAGTCATATGTTCCCTAGCTTTCACCTAAAGGGTCCAGTCTGATCAAAGACAAATCCCTGTACTCGTATTACTGGGAATTGGAATGGCAGGGTCAATAGGTTTAGGAGTGTCCAGCTTAATAGTTAAAAACAAAAATTATAGACATTTAAGTGCACTCATTGACCAAGATCTAGCAGCCCTTAGTGACTGTATCTCCAAAGTAGAGGATTCTTTAAGCTCACTAGCTGAAATGGTTTTGCAAAACTGGTGGGGTCTAGATCTCTTATTCCTAAAGGAAAGAGGCCTCTGGCTGGCATTAGGAGAAAATTTTTGCTTGCATGCAATCATTCTGGGGTTATCTGAAAAAGTATGGCCAGCTTTAAAATGTGGCTACAGGAATGAGAACAAGCCAGACAAGCTGAACAGAACTGGTTTGAATGATGGTTTCTCTATCACCCTGGTTGACAACATTAATCACAGCAGCCTCGGGACCTCTGTTAATCTTACTTACTTGTTTAAAAATTGGACCTTGCATTATAAAAAAATTGGTAAATTATGTCAGACATCAGGTTCAAACTATAAAACTCATGATTTTAAGGACACAAGTTTATGAACAGACACCTCTTCCTGAAAACTCCATGAGCCAATGAGTTGGATCACTGACAAAAATCATTGGGGAATGTTATGCTCTATGCTTATCAGCCTAGAAACCATTTACCTGGAACACTGATCACATTGTTATAAATTATAAATTAACTGAAGCATCGCCATACTGTTCTGTATACTTCATCACCTTAGTAACCTGTTTGCTGTGTCAACCATTGTTCCCTTTGTGAGAGACAAATGATGCTGTGTCAACTTTTGTTCACTTTGTGAGAAACAAATGTTCCTGGAATTAGCAGACCAAGGGCTGTAACTTAAGGAAAAAAAGTGCTAACCACCAACTGTGAAACATCTCTAATCTCAAGCAAAGGGAAACAAAAGCCTTCCTAATTTCTGCTGTCATGTCACTGGGTTAATGTGCTATAAAAATCTGTCAGAATTCTAACTCAGTTGCACAGCTTTGAAAATTCCATCTGCACTGTGTCGCTGGTGCCAGCTAAATAAAATAAAAGCACTTCTTTTAAAAAAGATGTTGTCTTGCCCTGTTTTTGATCTTAGGGGCCTTTTTGGTGTACAGCATTTATTACTTGATATATTCTCTGTGTATGTAGTATCATGTCTTCTGTGAAGAAAGGCAGTTTTTATTTCTTCATTACCAGTTTATGCATCTTTTCTCCCCTTTCATGTCTTATTGTTTGGCTGGAACTTCCAGTCTGATGCTGATGAAGAATGGTGAGAAGAAGCATCCTTGCACTTCCCCCAATTTTAAGCAAAACATTTCTCATTTCTCAGTATGACATTGATTGCTTAAAAGACAAACTATTAACATTATAACCACAAAAGTTGATGATCAGGTAAAGGGAGGTATATGTTGATTAGCTTGATTGATTCTGTAGGGAATATATCGGTTGAAGGTCACCACATTGTGCCCCATGAATATCCACAATTATTCTTTATTAATTAAATTATATCTTAAATGTATGAGTGTAGCTGTAGGATTTGATAACGTTCTTTATCATGTCGAGAAAGTTCCAGTGTACTTGGAATTTGTTAATAATTTTTAGCATGAATGGGTATTGGAGTCTTTGAAAAACTTTTTCTTCATCTTTTGACATGATCATAAGTCTTTCCTTACTGCTTAAAAGTGTATTTGTTCTGTTCTCTAATAGATTTTTTGTCTTCTTATTTATCATTTTGAAAGTTTCAATCAATTTTTATTTTCATGTAATTGATGGATTTTACCTAATATCAATTTTTGTGTTTTTTATTTTTTTATTTAAAGAGAAAAACAAAACAAAATAAAGCAGTAAAAGGGTACAAGTAATACAAAACTTCAAGGAAAATATATAGTAAGAAATTATGGGTTAATAGATTACATATTGCCATCTTAGAAATAGTTGTTCAAATTACAAAATTAAAGCATACAAAGTGGACATTCAAACAGTGAGACTGCAAACAGTTCTGTTCAATGATCCAACAAAAACTTAGTAATATGGTTTTCTATCTTACACACTTAAATACACGTGCAGTTATATCCTTTAGATCACTTTATTTTCCTCTCTTTTTTACAATAACAATTACACATTTTGGGTTTTATTACTCCCACAGTTCTTATTAATTTTTTTGAAGAGAAAAAAAGCAAATGTGACAAAGCAAAACAGTCAGTTAGAACAGAAGGATGGATATAGTACATGATGTAAAAACAGAATACCAGGTGATCAACAATGATTACCATTATGCCTCTTGCTATCTTAAAAAGAGTTGCCTATATCATCAGGTATAATAGAATTGAATAAAACGGTACAGAACAAAACCAATAAAACCTAAACATTGGAGACATTACAGGACTTCAAAAGAAGATAATAGAACCATAATGGGCATTATAATAAATCTTATTGCCTTCAAAGTGGTTGCCCATACCCTCAAAATTGATACTATCAAACAAAAAAGAATTAAGTAAAATCAGTCAAAACAAGATGGGGAGAGCAATACAGGGGTTCAAATAAGGTTAATAGGAAAACAAAAAAGTTACTATAATATATCCCACTATTTTTAAATTTATTTTCCCCTAATTTAAAAAATTAATTAATTTTTTTCTAAAAAAAGGAAAAAAGGGGAGATTGAGATAAAAGAGGACATAACAACAGAACAACACAGGTCAGAACAGAACAATTTAAGCATCATAGTGTCTCACCACCAGATAACCTGACATAATAGTGGTTACTATAGTGTCTCTTTCCTTGAAATATTTGAGTATAACTTTGTATACTATAGCATCAAACATATCAAGACAGTGTGAAACTATTCAAGAGAATGAAAGTATTACAGGGTATTTAGAACCAAACAACAGAAAATGAACAACAGTTTCTATATTATCTCTTTGCCTATAAAAATGTTGTTTATATTATCACACATATTAAAGTACAATACGATACAATATGTTAAAAACAATGGAAACAGAAGAACAACAGCTTGATGGGACTTCAAAACAAGATGATATTAAATCAGCACTAGCTATTATGATGTCTTGTTTTCTTCAAAATAGCTACTCATACTATCACAATAAAATAGAACAATAAAATAAACAACAATAAAATAGAACAACCCAGATTAAAACCGTTCCAATTAATGAGTGAAAACATTATATGGCTTCAAACAAATATAATTGGGAATCATGATTACCACATACTTTTATGTATTTTTATCATTTCTTATACTAGGGAAACTATTCGGTATTTATACATGTGAGATTGATTTATTTCACTCATGAGTATGGTCTCAAGCTGTGTCCATTTATTTATAAATATCTCAATGTGATCATTCTTTATAGCTGAGTAGTACTCCATTGTATAAAAATAACACAACTTTTTATCCATTCCAGTTGATGGACAGTTGATGGACAGTTAGGTTGTTTCCAAGATCTGGCTATTTCAAATTGTGCTGCTATAAACATGTGTACACATATATCACTGTGGTATGATGCTTTCTGTTCTTCTGGGAATATACCTAGAAGTAGAATAGCTAGAACAAATGGGACTTCCAATCCCAGCTTTTTGAGATATTGCCAGACAGACCTCCACAAAGGTTGCACCAGTCTTCACTCCCACCAACGGTGCGGGAGAGTTCCTTTCTCCCCACATCCTCTCCAGCATTTGTTGTTGGTGGTTCTCTTGACCTTGGCCATTCTTTCAGGAGTGAGGTGAAATCTCAGTGTGGTTTTAATTTGCATTTCTCTAATGAACAATGATGAACATTTTTCATGTATTCATTTGCCATTTGTATTTCTTCATCTGCGAATTGTGTATTCATCTCAGATGCCCATTTTTGGATTGGGTCTTTGAATTTTGGGGGTTTGATTTTTTTTAACTCTTTATATGTTTTAGACAGAAGTCCTTTGTTTGAGGGGCAGTTCACTAAGATTTTTTTTCCCAGTTTGTGGGTTTTATTTTCACTATGCTGGAGATTTCTTTTGACGTGCAGAAACTTTTTAATAAGAGGTGATCTCAGTTATTGATTCTAAGAAGTATTTCCCATGTGGTTTGAATCCTGTTCATGAGTTTTCTACCTACCCTTATGTCTTCAAGGTTTTTAACCAATTTGTCTTCCAATAGATTTAGTGTTCCTATTTTAATATTCAGATCTTTGATCCATTTCGATTTTAATTTAGTACATGGTGATGGGCATGGGTCTAGTTTTAGTTTTCGGCATATGGAGAGCCAGTTTTTCCAACACCATTTATTAAAGAGACTGTTGTTGTTCCAGTGAACATGTTTGGCCCCTTTATTAAAGATAAGGTGGTTGAGTGTGTTTGTAGTTGTGGTTGTATCTTCTAATCTATTCCATTGATCTTCGGCTCTGTTTTGATTCCAGTACCGTGTTTATTTTACTACAGTTGCTTTTTAGTATAACTTCAAGTCAGGGATTGTGATGCCTCCTGCATTGCCTTTGCTGCTTAGAACTGTCTTTGCTATTCTAGGTCTCTTCTCGCTCCAGATTAATTTTAGGAGTGATTTCTCGAGATCTATGAGGTATGCTGACGGTGTTTTTATCATGATTGCATTGAATCTGTGTAACAGTTTTTAGGAGAATGGACATTTTCACAATATTTATTCTTCCTATCCATGAGCAAGGAATGTCTTTCCATTTTCTTAGATCATCTTCAGTTTCATTTTTCAGTGTATTATAATTTTCCCTGTATTAGGTCTTTCACTTCTTTCATGAGAGTAATTCCTAAATATTTCATTTTTTGGTAGCTAGTGTTAAGGGTGTGGCTTCTCTTATTTCTCTGTGATTTTCTTGTTAGTGTAGAGAAATGCTGTTGGTTTTTGAGTGTTGATTTTGTATCCAGCCACATTGCTGAATTTATTTATTATATCTAAGAGTCTTTCTGTGGAGTTTTGGGGGTCTTTTATGTAGAGTATCATGTCATCTGCAAATAATGATAATTTAACTTCTTATTTTCCTATCTTTACTCCTTTTATTTCTCTCTCTTGTCTACTTGCTCTGGCTAGTATTTCCAGTACTATATTAAATAAGAGCAGTGATAAGGGACATCTTGTCTTGTGCCTGATTTTAAAGTAAAGGCCTTCAAATTTTGGCCATTTAGTATGATACTGGCTATTGGTTTGTCATAGATGGCCTTTATTATATTGAGGTAAAGACCATCTATTCCAATTTTCTGCAAGGTTCTTATCATAAATGAATGTTGGCTCTTATCAAAAGCATTTTCTGCATCTATAGAAATGATCATGTGATTCTTACTTTTGGTTTTATTGATGTGGTGGATTACATTTATTCATTTACATATGTTGAACCATCCCTGCATGCCTGGGATGAATCCCACTTGGTCATGGTGTATAATGTTCTTTATGATTTGCTGCATCCTATTTGCCAATATTTTATTGAGGATTTTTGCATCTGTGTTCATTAGGGAGATTGGTCTGTAGTTCTCTTTTTCAGTTGGGTCCTTCTCAGATTTTGGTACTAGAGTAATATTTGCTTCCAGGAATGACTTAGGAAGGATTGCTTCTCTTTCAATTTCACTGAAGAGTTTGAGGAGTGTTGTCATTAGGTCTTCTTTGCATTTCTTGTAGAATTCTGCAGTGAATCCGATTGGGCCTGGGCTCTTCTTTGTAGGTAAGGACTTAATTACGTTTTTAATTTCATTAATAGAAATTGGGTTATTCAGCAGTTTTACATCTTCGTGACCTAGCTTTGGTACTTCATATGCTTCTAGGAATCTGTCTATTTCTCTCTGACAGCTTTTAATATTCTATTCTTTTGTTCGATTTCTGGCATGGTGATTGTTATATGTCTGGGTGTAGTTTTATTTTGGTTATGGCTATTTGCAGTTCTATATATTTCATTGATCCTGATATCAGTTTCCAATCTCATGTTTGGGAAATTTTCAGCTATTACTTCTCTAAATATCCTCTTGACATCCTTTATGTTGTCCCCTTCTTTTTCACTTATCCCTATTGACCTTACGTTGTTTTTCTTTGCATCATCTTGCAGGTGTTGAATTGTTATTTCCTGATTTCTTGTTATTTTTAAAAGATCTTTCCTTTCCTGTTCACTGGCTGCAATCTTGTCTTCAAGTCTGAAATTCTATCTTCACATTCATTCAGGTGGTTTTTACAACTTTCAATGGAATTTTTGATTTCCTGTATATCTCTTTGCATCTGTTTTATGTATTCTGTTTGTTTCTTATATTGTTCATCCAGGGATTCTATCTTTTTGTTTAGTTCCTCCATTTTTTAACTGTGTCTTCTTTAGGTATGTTCAGCATGTCCTTCATTTCTTCTTTTACCTGAGAGATTATTTCTAGTTTGAATTCCTTTAAAACTTCCCAGAGTTGCTTGTTATTTTGGTTACTATTATTTCAGATATTTCAGGTGTATGGCATGTATTTTCTTCTATGTACATGGCTCCTAGGCTTTCTTGGGATGGGCTGGATATTTGAGATAGCATTTTGGTCTTTCATTTTGTCATTTTCCTATATTTCTGTGTTTCAAGTGTTGTTCCAAAGTTTCCCCTGGGCGTGTTGGAAATTGTGTCCTATGTCCTGGGCTCCTGGGCCTCCCCTGGTAGTATAGCTCCCTCCATGGGCAGCGGGGCCCCTGGATTAAAAGAAGGTTGCCAGGCTCCTCTCAGTAGACCTAAAGCCTCCTCAAGCTACACAGCTCCCTGCTCTGGCAGCAAAGCTCCCCTGAGGGAAAAAAAGGCCACCTTGGTGTGGTTCAGGCAATCCCAAATCCAGCTAAAGCCAATCTAGTGTGGCAGCAAGCCCAGTGGGCCCCCAACCCCCTAAAGCAAGGATCTCATACTCTCCCGGGGATTCGATGTTGTGTAACCATCCAGCTCCTTGGGTGGCAAAGCTCCGCAGGCTGATAGAAGGTCCCCCTGTGGCCTCGGTAGGCCTCAAACCTCCTCAGCAGGGCTGTTCCCTCCTCCAAGCAGTGGCAGTAGTGCTGGTGCTCTCCAGGTCAAAAGAAGGTCGCAGGCAAGGCTGGAACAGGGTCCTGAGGCTCTGCCCAACTCACTCCTCCAGGCAGGTAGCTGTAGTGTGCCTTCTGGGTGAGAGAGGGCAGTCAGCAAGGCTGGAGCTGGGTTCTGCAGCTCGGCCCCCATCTCAATTTTTGAATGAACAGTTATTCTTAATATTCCTTCATTACCCTTTTAACGTCTTTTGGCCATGTTGGCTTTCTCTATTTCTTCCTCTGTTTCAGTTTAATTGATTTCTACTCTGATTTTTATCATTTCTTTTCTTCTGCTTTGGATTTAACTTGTTCTTTATTTTCTAATAGGCTGTGAAAACTAAGATTTTTTATTGTAGGTCTTTTTAAAATGGCATTTAGAGAACATTACGCCAAACTACAACATGACATTAAATTTCTAATATATAACCATTTCTATTTATCTATTTTATTATTGACTTCTTATCTAACACGATCAATGTTCAGTTTGTATGATAAGTAATTCATTGAAGTCTGATGTGGTTTTCCTGATAGTTTATGTATCAATCATTGTTTTTTGGTAAATATTTCATAGATGAAAAATATCTCTACAGGTATTGGCTATAACTTTACATATTTCCATCAGATCAAACTAATATGTTTCCCACTATTCATGAAACCAGTCCCTCTCAATCTGGGTTGACTTTATAACATGGAGGAAAGCACAGAGCACAGAGTATCAAAATGACCTGTTAGGAAAATCTCTTACCTGAAGGATATTGGAAGCAGCTAACAGCACAGAGGATACCTCCAAATGAATCAAACAGAAACAGTGAATCTCACAAGAGACACAAGGCTGGGTAGGTTTGAGATAGGAAATTAGTGCTGGGGCAAACTGAAAAACCTGGGAGTATGCCAGAAGTCATTAAAACACCAGAAAAGAATAAAACAAAAGCAAAACCAAACCAAACCAGCTAACTTGTTCAGCAAAGTGTTGCTCGATGCCTGGTTTACACAGGATGGGGCCAAATCCAGACGCATTGGATCATTGACTCTTTTCCTGCCTTCAAACCTTCCAGCCTGTGAACCTTCTTTCCCTGCCTGCTCCCTCCCAGTGGAGGGTACTTCTGCCTTCAATAAATCTACACCCTTACTCCCTTTTCTTCATGTCCCATCTCATTCATTGTTCAGGTCACCAAGGGCCTGGAATAACCCACACACACAGGGACACACACCAGGGGTGGGTATATACAACTGCTAACAGGTTAGGACTCTAGACTACTGTGAAGAGAAATTTAACAGGATCTGGTGCTGTAGCCTTTAACTGAGAAAGTTCTACTTGTCTTCACCTTTCACCTAAATTCTTCCATCGTCAAGGAGCCATGGTTCAGGGTGGAGATCACACACATCCCTGCCAAAAAAATTCAATTGATGTTGAGAGGAGTACTTCCTGCTAAGAGCGAGGGTTCATAGTTCCATGGAGACATCTCTGTTCCTAAAAAGAAATGTGCTATTTGTCTAGTGCTTAGTCCCTGAAATCAGAGAGCAACAAAAGGATGGAGTTGTCACCCTAGCACTTAGAAAAAGCCCAGGTAGCCTCAGGAAGAGGGATTGTAGCCTCTGTAAGCCCACTCAGTAGCACTTGCCAGCATTTTGTTTGACATGATGGCAGTTTCTTTTGTTTGGCCTTAGCTGGGATGCATCCTCCGATTGGACTTGACAAGTAAAATCTCCAGCTGCACAATTTCTGTCTGGGTAAATTGTCCTAGGTAACCTTTTCTCCTGCCAAGCTACATCCAGCAAAACTTTGTGAACAAAAGTTGTCCAGCATTGCAACTTATAGGAGCTAAATTATAATCAAGAATATTATCCTGGGAAGTTCTGATGGCAATTTTCATAGTGACTTTTCTAACACTTATTCATACGGCAATTGTTAACAAAAATCATAGCTTCAGGAAGCTCACAATCACATCTGTGACAATGAATCAGTCTTTTAAAATGTTGACAAGGAGAGAGTCTCTAGTGAAGGTATGACAGCAGCTGGAAGGGTGAGTGACAGACACATTTCCTTGCTCTTGAGAACTCTGATAAATACATAATGGTGCAAGAGTCAGTGACATCACTGTGGAACCAGTTGCCTGTGTCCTTGCCTCCCCCAAGGATGCTGAAAGGAAATCTGTCTCCTAGCTGAGTGTGTTGTTCGCAGTGGTCATTCACTAGTGTTGAACAATCGTTTTTTTGTTTGTTTGTTTGTTTGTTTGTTTGTTTTTTCTTTCTAGACTTCTCCTTGCTTTCTTGCCCACTGAGCTCTGGCCAGCAGACCTACTAGCAATTCAGCCATCTTTTTGTTTTCTACTAACACCTGTTCAGCCTTGAAAAGCTTAGCCCCGGTCCCCACGCACCCCTGTGCTGGCCCCTAGAAAAGATGTTACTACAGGTAAAGGGAGTCTCAGGAGAAGACCGGATGACTTGGCAATAATTTGGGGCAATGCCAATGTCATCAAGGCCAGGCTCTGACAAGAGACTAAGGAAGATTGTCGTTTCCAAATGTAGGTGGCTGAAAAAAAAGCAGGAAGAAAAGGTGCTAATATTAAGAGGCACAGAATGATTAGAAGGGGATTTTTAATTTATTGAGGTAATCTCAAGGGCTGTATGAATGGGTTACCTTAGATATGTTCCTTTGATATCATGTATGAGGTTAGCCCCAGCTTTTTGTGGATACATTTGGTCTTTCCAAAGTGTTTCTAGCCTCAGTGATCACAGGAAAGTACTGAAGGGTACAGTAGTTTAGAGTTTGCACACTGGAGTCAATCTGCCCAAGTTCAAGTATTAATTCTGTCATTTACTAAGAGTCTTATTTGGGTTAACTTACTCAACCAACTTCCACCTAAATTGGTTTGTGAAACAGGATGATGATGATAATAGCACTTACATCCTATGGTTGTCAGAAATATAATAAATGAGAGACATATAAAGGCAGTACCCAGCGTAGGCAGACTAGTAGTACTCAGTGGATGTTACCAATGATTTCACAGAGGAGCCAGATGGGAAAGTGAAGGAAAGCAAGAGAACACATACATGGGAGAATGTGAAGTAAGCTGATGATTGGAAATAGTGCAATTTAGAATTATTTGTGGGACAGATTTCTCCTAAGTGCTTCTCTTTTCCATGTTGTGTGACATTTTGAAAACCAAAATATGACACCCCTCTTCTTGGCCTCAGGCCACCTCAAAGGATTGAAATTCTTCAAATATCACCTTGGCATCACATGCTAGCTCTAATCTGTTCTTGGGTCTACCAAATCCTGTGTAGTCAAATAAAGACACACTCTGCCACCTCATCTTTGACACAGGAGCCACATATGTTCACTGGAAGAAAGATAATCTATTTAATAAATGATGCTGGAAAAACTGGTTTTCCATGTGCTCAATACTAAAACTAGACTCATTTCCATTACCATACACTAAACTAAAATCAAAATGGATCTGGAGCTACAATTTTTACTTCTGGGCTCCTCCACTGTGTCATGAATATTAAGACTCTCTCCAGAGCATTGGAAAGGATTACAAGGCTCAGACCAGCTATATTTAAAGAGCCTCTGATAGAATTTAGATAAAGGAGTAAGTCGTGGGCCTTATGGCTTGGCGGCTACTGAGGTTTCTCAGCTGCACACATGTAGACTTCAGGTAAGAAAGAAGAGTTTAACTGCCAGGGCATAAGTGAAATTTTTGACTGAAATGGAAAGGCCAATTGCTCTTCTGTTAGCCTTCAAAGCCTATAACACTTATTTGTGACCTGCTGAACAACAAGGACAGCTAGAGAATAGAAGCATGTAGCTCAAGGTTCTTTCTTGCAAGCAATCAAATTTCACTGAGACTCATATAAGCATGAAGGGAATTAGCTCAAATGGGATTGAACAACACACCTGCTCTTAAGGGTATGCTGGTTAGCCAGACAAGGAGATGTCCCACAAACCTGAACAAGGTCCCAGCTGAGCTAGAAAGAGGACCCATGAGACATCCTATTATGGAGGTGCACAAATGCAACACTTTGCACCACTGATGCAGGAACAGGAAGGTGGTTCTAGTATGATGACAACCACTGCTACTTCAAGCAATATATCAACCAGCTCTGCTGCTACAGCCTACAGCCAAGAGGATTCTATGTGACTGTTACTCATCTCCAGCTGTATTGTTGAGGGTCTGGGCCACCCAAATGAGTGATAACTAACCATTGTAGTTCACCACTTAGACTTTTTACATCAATCTTTCACCATACATGTGCACACATCTCATTTTTTTCTTAAAACTAATACTGTTTTAATGGTCTTACAATTGTACAGATACTCAGGCAAGCTCTGAAACATAATTCCAACCACTCATCAGTTCATACATCCAGATCCAAGTCCAGAATCTTGAGTGATGTCCATTTCTCCCTTCTCCCCATTAGGGTCCTGCATTCATGTACATTTATATTTCATTTGGTAAGGGGAGACATTCTGAGAAAGATTCTACTAGGGAGATTCTGTCACTGTGAACACCACAGAGTGTACTTACACATCGTTAGTCACTTGATATTGCTTCTCAATACAACCAAGAATCACTGGAAATACAAGATGGGTGAGACCACCTCAGGCATCATACTGCACACTGTCTTGCAAGAGATCCTGCCCCTTAATGAACATACACTCTAATGTGTTCTAATGAGAAAGCATAGTATAATAAAGACACAAACCAGCCATATGGTTGTTCTGCTAACTATATCAAGTATTATGTACTGTGCAGCATAGGCTCGTTTCCACCAGTATTGCCACAAACATGTGCTACAATGCGACTGTTATCATGTCACTAAACAGTTCAGTTCCATTTTACCCTATGGGGCCACTGCCATGTGCAGTGTGTTATTGACAGAAACATTGTGAAAACTATGCTGTAGCCCTCGACTGAATTGGGGAAATAGTCATTATGCAGCACTGTCCATGCATATGTCTTGTCTAGTTATACGATAGGGATTACATCCATATTTTAACAGCAAGAGCGGGATGCAGAGAATCTTTCACTATGACTTTGTTAATTAGGTAACTAAAATTGTAAAGCAAAAACTAAGTAACTATAGGAAGCAGGATGGTATAACAAAAAGAAGAGGCTAAAACTATGAATACTTAGAAACTTTCAGGAGTTTCTTCTTTCAGCTGAAACTCAGCCTCCTAGAAGTGATCTCCAGCTGGTTGGTTCTGCTGTCTTTGCGCTCTGAGGAGGGGCCTGGAACTGGGACCCAGACTTCTAGCAAGCTGCTCCGGCACTTGGCATGGTTGTCTGAAACCTAAAAAGGAGGAATTTGTGGAGGTAGAGTGCAGACCTCTCCAGATGAAGCACCAGGAGGCTGATGACGGGGCCTTTAAGAGGGGAGGTTGGTGCTGTTTTTATGAGTGCTTGGAAAACTGCGATGTGGCTTTGGCGCCCTCATTCAGACTCCTGAATTTCATTTAGCTCCCCTTAGCGGTGAAGCAGACCCAGCATTTAGTCAGTGCTTCAGCCCCCGCCAGTGGAGCAGAAGCAATGATTGGGAGTTGGAAGACAATTGTTTAATATCTGGCATAGCTTCTCCTTTTGGTTACTAACCAAATACCCTTCTATATGTCTAAACCATACTGCTAAATGTCCCTAAAAGCTGCAACACAATTCTCTGTCTGTCTGGTAACTACCCTTTACACAAAAGACGTTGGCACCATTCCTCCGAAGTGAGGAGACAGAAAGACCCTCAAATCACTGCCTTCATTTCTGAAAAACAGTTGCATCACCCCTGTCCCAGATTCAGTCTCAATGTTGAGTGTTCTTTCAGTGAAGTTTAAATTTTAAAGTGAACCATCAACTGCATTCATATGAACAGTGCGAGAGAAGAGAGAGAAAGAAACTTTGAATAAATGCAGTGGTCCATATTTCTGTATTGGATCTTCTACTTCTCATCCCGTATTTCCCTGGCTCTCACCTGATCTCAGCTGGTTGGGGTTCTTTGTCTGGTAGTGTCACTCTGAATTTTATTTCTGGAGATTTGGAAGCCTTAATGGTTTTGTCTTTTTATTCATTGTTGTTGTTATAATTTTCTTTTGGGGTTTTGAAAATAATTCATTTTGGGTTTTGAAAGTATGTTTTTGGTTTTATTTATTTATTAATTAATTATTTGAGACAGGGTCTCACTATGCAGTTCACACCAGCCTTGAACTCACTTAGGTAGCCCAGGCTGACCTTAAACTCATAGCAACTGTCCTACATCAGCCTCCAGAGTTCTGAAAGTATTTTTTGAAAAGCACAGGGAATCTCCTGTGTTCCATAGCGCTTTCTGGACTTGCTGTGAAGCAGCAGCCCAATAAGTATCCATCACCACGGCTGATGGAATAATTCTCTTATTTCTTGGTTCAGCAGAAGGAAGAGCCAAAAAGGGTCAGTTCCTGCCTTTATTATTGTTATTTTTGTTGTTGTTGCTGCTGCTGATGATGATAATGTTGCATATCCTTGTGAAAGCATTCCTTTTTGGGGAACCAAGAATTCTGAATCCAAAATAGACCAGAACTACACCATCCCCACAAATGGAACTCTGCTGGGATCTTGATTTTGGAAGTTCCACCACCCAGAATCATGAGAAAACAAATTTCTGTTGGTTAAGTCACCAGTCTGTGATATTTTATTACAGTTAGCCCAAACCCATAAAGACAAACAGCTTTTGATTTAAAACATACATCACAGTCTGTGAAATAGAGCCCCATCATTTCAGGTTGCTTTATTCCGATATTATATATGTGAATAGAGTAAGAGATGCCTGGTTTGCAGGCTAGCCAAGTTTTCCAGACCTGCTTCAGGTTTATACTTCATGTATATTTTCCACCTGAAGATAACCTCCTGTTATTGCTGCCAGTTTCTTGCCTTACTAGGTCAGGTAATGCCCAGTTCGTGAAGGAAAATGAGGCATGTGATCCTTTGAGGTTCACAGAAATCCTACAACTGTTCCTCAAAACATAAGCTATCTCAGAAAAAGCATAGGCTTTCCTCCCAAACCTGAGAAAGCTGGACTATGATTCTCATATGGAATTTCTGAAAGGTTTCATAAAGCATCCTGGATTGTAAAGCCAAACAGAAGAATGATTTGGACTTGCCTTGAAGCAGTGATTTGTATCTCTGTCCCTCAGAGAGACTGACAAGATGACAATGATACAGATCATTTTGATTCCCAGACACTTTCTTGAGGTGGGAAAGCTGTGGATTTTCATGTTTTTTCTCCCACTCTCTGGATCACGTATATTTTTTACCAAGGTAAGTAAAGCACTTGACTTTACCTGTACTTCCTAACTGTAATCAGCGTAACACTGTACATATCGTAGACTGGCCTGCAGCATGGAATGCATAGGCTCCATATCTTAGAAGAAGGTAATAGTTAATGTGATCCTAAGGAAAGACTGTGACAATATATTATTGATTCCTTCAAGAGAAGCAATTTTTTTCATAGATTGGTGTGAAGAGAAAGCATTGTAAAAGGTCAGTAGATGAATACAAAATGCCAGGAGCTGTGTTGATTTGTTCCAGAAAAGATATTGTAATTGGAATGGCAGTTGTCACTTGATTAAGAACATACTAATCAATAGTCATTCAACAAGACTGATTCGTCTTCAGCACAGGCAAAAAAATGATTAATTAAATGAAGATTTTAGAAGTGGCATGGTAGGAGTGGTGGCACGTACTTGTAATCCCAGCTACTTGTAGGGTAGAGAAAGGAGTATTTCCAGACTGGATTACATGGAAAGACCCTATCTCAAAGCAAAATAAAGAAATAAATGGCAGGCTTATAGGTCAGTGGCAGAATACTTTTGTAGCACATGCATTGCCCTGGTTCAATCCTTAATACTACAAAAAAGTGTAACTTCTTGAATCATGCAGAGGCTGTTATATTTAACTTATAATGTTATATCATAAAACCTACTTTATCTTCAGTAATACTGAGCCCATGGCTATAAGAAATTATTATTTGAAGATCACCATATTAACTCTCCACCTTGCTCTCTGACCTAAAACACAAATTCAGTGTTTGAACTTGCTGCTATGAGTCTGTACAGTGCTGTTATACTCAAAGGTATTCACCCAACCCTGTGGTCTTCGTGGTTACAACTATTCTCCTTAATAGTATGCCAGTAGTTTGGGCCCCAATTTTCATATGCTATAAAGCATCTCATCACCACCAACCAAAGGAATAGATGCATTACTAACACCCCGCTTCCCACTGACGTGAGCTCAGCAGTCTGTGCTGTCTCAGGGACACAACCAAACAAATCTTCACGTCCAGAAACCATTTATATCACACTTTCTAAATCAGGAGACAGCAGTGGGGAAGACTGATGGATATTTAGGTTGTTTCCAAGATCTGGCTATTACAAATTGTGTTGCTATAAACATGGGTGCACAAAAATCAATGTGACATGACCGAGGAATGGATTAGAAAGATGTGGTATTTTTATACAATGGAGTACTACTCAGCTATAAAGAAAGACTGCATCGAGGCTTTTGTAAGTAAATACACTCGACCTTAGACCATATTCATAAGTGAAATAAATCAAGCTCACATGTGTAAATACCATATTGTCTCCCAGGTGCAAGAAACTGAGAGAGCAAATACAATCCAAAATCTACAATAAATATTGTGTAATGGTAAGAAACTGCCTAAATGGGAAAAGTAGCTGGGATGGGGAAAGGAGGAAAGAAGGAAGGGAAAAGGAAAAAGTCACAAATTATATGATAGCCAATATGACTGTACTATTAATTCTATTAGTTCTTGGAAAAGGAAGCTAATATTCATATGATTAGATCAATTTTACATGTCGATCTGGGAATCTAAGCAATTCTTTTGAAGGTAACAGTAGGTAATATAACAACCATTATTAAATTCCTATCATCTTGTTTTGAAAACCTATACTGTTATTGTTTTGAGTTTGTTGTTGTTGTTGTTTCTTTGTCTCTTTTGCTCTTTGTTTTCCTTTTCTGTGTCTTTTTTTCTCTTCAAAAATAAAAACATGGGGAAGACGACGGAAAATTTACTATGAAGAATTATTTGACACTGTACAGTATTTTTTCCTTATCCAAGCTTCTGTTTTCTGTGGTTTCAGTTACCTGTGATCAATCATGGTAGAAAAATATATGATAGGATATTTTAAGACAAGAGAGCACATTTTAGTATTAGTTATTGTTGTTAAGCTTTCTCTGTGACTAAAATTAAATATTATTACAGATATTTATGTATATATTCCACCAAAAATGCATAGATTAGGAAAATGAAAACTTGTATGACTATTTTAATATAAAATTTACTGAAACATCATGAGATTAATACAAGTTACCTTTGGCTTCTACAATTACAAGAGATGCTTTGAGAGGTGGCCATCAACTTCTAAGCAATTATTAAGATGGTGAACTGTAGAAGTGTGTATACATTTTTCGGGAATACTTGTGATTCAGCACTAGTAGTGATCTGAGATACCCACCGGGGTCCTTGAACACATCTTCTCCAGGGAAGGGAGGACAAGCGTATAAAATTGCTAACTGTGAAACCCTAAGGGACTGTGTGAGTAGCAGCTCCAGGAAGAGCAGGACTGATGTGACAAACGGGAAAAGTTAAAATTATTAAAACTTATTAACATACAGGGGTTCAAAAGAATGGCCTCGTGGAAGTAAAACTAAGACTTTTGCTGAGCGAAACTTCTCAAGTGGTGATGGTGACCCAGAGTTTGAAATTCAGCCTTCGAAAGAGTGCCTTAGCCACTTTCTCTAAAGGGGGTGCCACAAAAGCTGTTCTTCAAGAATTAGCAAAACCGTTTCTATTGGAAAGAAGTTCTCCTGTCTAGGGGGAGAAGCACTGTCAAGGTGTTCTTTAGACGAATCCAAAGAAGACTGAAAGAAACAGTGAGGAAGAAGTTATCCTCTACTTAGTTTCTTAGTCTCTTTCCAACACCCCCTATTGGCAGAGCTAAACAGTAAATCAGCAGGCATGCAGAAATACACTTTACAAAGCCCTCCACACCACAGCTCAAAACAGGCCTAGGAGGTGAAGTGGCAAAGAAGTCATTACTAAAATATTTATGACTTAGCAAGTAAAACTATGAGAAGATGGTCTTCATTTCTGAAACAGGTCATGAGACCCTGGGTGATAATCATGACTTATTTTCTTCATTGCCTTTTCATGTTCTCTTTAAAAGCATTTAGATTGAAGTATTACACACATAACAGAAAAATCGAAAAGTTGCAGGTATAAAGATTAAAAAATAATCAAAAATATATCATGCCAAGATTACAAATATTACATCAAGAAAAAAAGTAAAGCAATAGCTCCAACTCCAGTCACATCAGGGCAAAAATAGCTTAAAAATTCCAACTGAGAGACATTTGGCAATATACCTTGGTATTCCTCCTCAGGGCTGTCCGTATCACCAATAATATGCAGAGTGAGAAACTACTCGAGCCACAAAAGCCTGTTAAGAAATGGCAAATAAAGGCAATGTGACATCTTCGATAGGGTCCTTGGACAGAAAAGGAAGACTAAGTAAATAGTAAAGCAAACTGAATGAAGTATGGGTTTTAGTTAATGGTAATATGTCAGTATCAGTCCACTAATTATGACAAATGTTCAAAGGTTCAAACAAGAAAATTGCTGTGGGATTTCTGTATACTACATCTCCCAATGTTTCTGTTAATCTAAAACTTGTAAAAGTGAGATCGATTAAAAAGGAAGAAAGTAATGGAGCAGAACCATCATCCAGGATATTCTCTATACTAACCAGCTTTCTTATTACTGGGCCACAAAGCCCTGCACCCACAATTTAAAGGATGAGGGGCTTATTGGGCTCATGGTTCCAAAGGATCCGGCCATGGCTGGCTGCAAGGCAGAAATACTGTGGCGGAAGAGTTGTGGAGCACAGAAGCTTGGATCATCAGGCTAGGAAACAAGGGAACAGGGCCAGAGAGGAAGGGGAAGGGGCACATATAATACCAGGGTCACATTGCCACAGCCAATGCTGACACAGCCCAAAGTGGGCGTTACTAACTCCCTGTAAAGTTGGCACTATCAAGCTTAATTGTCACACCCTTCCATGACTTTTATAATTATCCCTCTATTCAGTCCATACAGAGATAAACATTACTTTGATTTTAAATATTGTTTTGCTTGTTTTGCCTTCATAATAGAATTACATAGCATGCATTTTTCTTTCTCTGGCCTGCTTTCTTTTTTCAGGATGTTTGTGAAATCCGCTTATGTTTTTGTATATCACAGCAGTTTAACCACTTTTGTTGATATATTGTATTCTGTGATATGAATATAGATGAATTTATCTTGGCATTTTACTATGTGTAAGTCATTTGGCTTGATTCCATATTTGGGGTAATTTAAGTGATTCTACTAGGAATGTTCTTGCACATAAATTTTGGTACATATTCCTAGCATGTATATATGTAGCAATAAAGTGGGGTCTCCCAGGATATGCACATATCTAACTTCAGCAGACACTCTCACAGTCTTTTCAAAATGCTTTGTACAAAATTCTATTTCTATGCATATTTCAAAAGCTGGAAAAAGCACTGTTCTCAATTTAGCACCAAGAATAGTAAGGTAAATTACAAAATCCTAACATTCCTTTGCACAATACGAGACCTGAGATAGTGGGGAGAGATGGATGTCTGCACTGGTCCATTTGTATCACAGCTTAGAGAAAGAAGTACTAGCAGCCATATAGGCAGGTAGGATAAATAGCTCATTTTTTTTTTTTTACAAATTCTAAAGGCTAAGCATGGCTAATATGATAGGATAGAATTCTTGGGAGTCCCAGACACCAGGAAAGTTTTCATTTACCTGTGAACTCTTCTTCTTCTTGAACCCTTACTGGATGCCAGATGAGAAAACATAGTCTACCTCAGTGGAAATACACAGGAGAGTAGCAGATACCACTTCACACAAAGGAAGAAACAAGAATACAGTCTTCAAAATCTTCCTTCACATGATGTGAAATACTCAGGCCACTGGAAAAGATAAAAGCTAAATTTCTGCTTGGGGTTGTAAAATCCCCTGCCTCTTTCCCCCAACAAAACACTAACATGAGAGAAAGGCAGAAACAGTTCCGAGCTGAGGTAGTCCACCAATATAATAGGAATTCTTTAGTGACTAGAAACATGCCACAAAGCTCTCTCTACCACAAATACAATTCCTGAATTTTGAGATATAGACCCAGATCTTGTCTAAAACTGAAGTAGAACCAGGAATTCGCTTAACCAGTACCCAGAAAACACAAAGCTTCCACTTTAAGAAAAGGAACAATTAAATTTAAATCAAGCAATAAGAATGCAATAATACAATCGGTAACAGTTAAGATGAGAAAGCAATGACACTGAAAACAAAAACAGAAAAATCAGTGAACTCATGTTCCTTTATGAAGTCACACATTAGATTTCCATTTGCATAGCAACTGTCTGAAATAATCAGTCTGTAAAGAGAAAAGGCTTATTTTGGCTCATAGTTTCAGAGATTTTGGTTCATGGTTTTTTGTGCCTGCTGCCTTGGGGTTTGTAGTGGAGCAGGGCATCATGGCAGAATCACATAGCAAAGGAAGCTCTCACATCATGGTCAGCCAGGAAGTGCAAAGACAGAGAAAGGGTCAAAGTCCTAATATTCCCTTCGAAGACACACTCCCTTAAGATGGGAAGATTTCTCACTAGGTCCCACCTTTTAGAATTTCACCACCTTCAGGGTTGGTTAACACATAGGCTTTTGGGCAATGCTCCAGATTGAAGCTAGCAAAAATTTAGCACTATTAAGACTGAAAGAAAGAGAGACTGTTAAAACGCTCAAAACACACAAAGTTTTAAAAGACAATAAAAAAGGAATGCCACTGAATTACAACTTGGATGAAACACAAGAGGTTTATGGGAGTGATAGAAGCCAGAAAAAGAAAAAAAAACACTATGCATTGCATGATTTCCTGTATGTGAGCTATCTGAAAAAGGTCAAGCAACAGAAACCTTCAGAGGGGGGAAAATGGCAGCTTGATAGGAAGCTGGATAGAGAACCTCTGCAGGGAAAACAGCTCAGATGTTAGAATTTGACAACATGGAGAGGGACAGATGATTGGAGAATGATTCTTATTAAGCCAGGAGGAAACCAAAGGGAAAAATAAAATTAGGAAGAGGAAGGAAAAGCACAGGTGGAGGGCTGAAACCCGACACACTCACTGAAACCCATTCTGCACTGTGAGTCAGATGATCCAAAGTCATGCTGAAGAAGCAGCTGCTGAGAACGGGAGTCCATGAGTCCCAGGCCCTTGATGGGAGGACTCAGTGCAGTTTGGAGTGGAGCCAAGGTGGAGAGCTTTACTGGCTCTTGGTGAGTACTGGAGCTGAAGCCATGGCTGCCAATAACGGGAATTGTTGAGTGTTGAGCCCTTGGCGGGAAGATGCAGCACAGCATGGAGTAGAGCCAAGATGGAGAACTGCATTGATTCCCGGTGAGTGCTGGGGACAGGGTCCCATGGCTGCTGTTGCTAGCTGGAGGACATCTTGGAGTTGGGCACAGCCCAGCACTACAGCATCATTAGTCAGCCACCCCTGGCACAGAGAGGACTGGTGGGCTCTGCTGGGGCTGAGCTATGCCTCTGGTTGGGACCCAGTAGCCAGGGACAAAATGGTCACGACTCTGTTATATCCACAAGGTAGAGTCTAAGTTGCTGAAGGAAATTGCGGGTCAACTGGCTCAGAGGCTCGAGGCTAGCCTGCACCGTCCCTGCATCCCTGCGTGTATCTCAGATAACAGCAAATTGGAGAGGGCAGCAAAACCGCAGTCAGCACACTTCAGAAAGACCCTAAGCAATACAGAGAGGGTCAGAGACCCACAGGTCACACCTGTCTGAAAGAAACCAGAAACATGACAAGAGATAGAAATTAAAAAAAAAAAAAACCTCCAGCTGCTGACCCTGGGAAAATAAGCCCAGGAGAGGTAAAAACAGAAAAGAACCAGTGCAGCAATCATGCAATATTAGACACAGCATCAGCAGACATGAAGAAATACCTTTGTGACCTTATAGATGAATTTAAAACTGTACTTCTGATCCAAGTGAGGCAAGATATAAAAAGATTAGTTAAAGAAATGATAAGCCCCTCCCAGAGAACACAGATGGAAGAACAGAGGAACTCAGATAAGGAAGAGCAACCTTTGATAAAGAATATAAACAAAACCTAGAATATATCAAACAGATCCAAAGAGATTACCAGGAAACTAAAAATTCCATTGAAAGCTGGCAAAATGCCTTGACAGAACCTAAAGTCAGCCTTTCGAAACTTGAAGAGAGATTTATGATGTGTGATCATGAAAGAAAAGATCTCTTAAAAATAAGGAACCAGGAAGAAACAATTCAAAGGCTAGAAGATGACAAGAGGATTTATAACTTAAGAATAAAAAATGTGAGTGAAGAAGCAGGAGTAAACACAAATGAACTACAAAGAATATTCACAGATATAATTAAGGAAAACTTCCGAAGCACAGGAATAAGAAATCATATCCAGACAAATGAGGCATACAGAACTCCAGCCACCTACAATCAAAACAGTTCTACACCCAGACATATAATAATCAAGATTCCAGAAATCCACCACAAGAACAGAATATTAAAAGCAGTCAGAGAAAAGAAGCAGATCACCTACAAAGGAAATAACATCAAAATAATGACAGACTTATCAACACAAACTATCAAATTGAGAAGAGCCTGGGGGGAAATAGTCCAAGCCCTGAAAGAAACTAACCCCCAGCCAAGACTGATGTACCTGGAAAACTCTCAAAATTAGTGGAGACACAAGACATTTCCAAGACAAGGAGGAACTGTGGGAGTTCATGGCCACCAACCCAGGCTTACAAAAAATAATGAAGGATATTCCAGAGAGAGAAAGAGGAAAAAATACCAGGAGTACAGCAACAGTGACAGAGAGGCCTCAATGAATGGGGCAGACAGTGGAATGAAGGAGTAAAGTGGACAAATAATAGCAGAAGAATAAAATAGCAGAGATGAGGCAGAGACAGTAAGCTATAATCTTTAATATAAATAGCCTTGATACACTAACAAAAAAGAAACACAGGCAAAGTAGATTAGGAGGCAGGATCCATTGAGATGCTCTGGATAGGAAATACACTCAACATGAAAGAGGGTTAATAAACTGAGAGTCAAAGATGAGAAAACAATGCTATAAGTGACAGGAAAACAGAGAGAAATAGGGACAACTCGTCCAGCAGCCACAGATAGGTTGGAAAGTTATGACTCTTTTGTGCAGTGTAGAACTACACAGCTGGAAGGAAGGAAAACCTTGAGGCTTTAGAAAGTAAAGGAGTAGAGCTCAAGATCAAGCTCAGGGGTAAAAAGGTTTAGCAACACTCAGATAGGTAACAGGTTGACCCCCTAGTCTAAACACTAAAGGAGCTAGTGGAACCTAAAATATACAAAGCATCCTGAGAAGGGGAAAGGTGACGAACTGCCTAAAAAAGGAAGGTGGAGGACACTGTTGAAAGTGTATCAGGATTTAGAAGCCACAGTAGTCTTATTACTCTGTTTAGTTTGATTATATTTTGTTCCGGTCTGTCTACTCATATATTTGAGGGCATAGACAGCTAACCCAAAAATGGCAGGTTATACCATGGCAACTTAATTTCCTATTAACTTAAACTGAAACCCTGTATTACTTACATTGACTTACTATGACTAATCTTATTTGAAGCTGGTTTGTTAGACTGCTATTTTGCCTTGACTGATTTTATTCGAACTTGGTATGCTTGAGAGTATCAAGTCTAAGAGTACAGGCAACTACTCTGAAAATGACAAGATGTAAAAAATATCCATTCTGGTTTTGGTTATTAACTGTCTTCAAGTCCTACAATGTCTTCAGAGTTGTGTTTTTATAAAAATATCTATGTAATGCTATGCTTAACTATATAATGCCTGATAATGTGGAAAATTCTATTGAAAATAACAAGAGAAAGCATAGTAACTACTGTAGATCATCTAATATTGTGGTCTTATATGTCTATTTCATTTCATGTTTTTCTAGGAACTTGTTTTCTTGTCTTGTTTTGATCTTTTTTTCCCTAAAATACAGAAAGAATACATATACATGTAGAGATTCACACATGGGAAGAATTTCTAAACTATTTACAGGAACAGATTATATAATGCAAGATGTAATGAACAGAGACTCTGAAGAAGAAGAGACACTAAGAAACCCAATGCTAATTCTGTAGCGTTATGATATAAAATCTACCAATATTATTATTCACTGTTCAGAGTGGTATTAGTCTAGTCTTTTATGTTCAATTTCAGCATATGTAAAGATAAAGACAGCTACTACGAAGAGAATGAGAGACATTATGTTAGTCATTATTGACTTCCCCAAAATCGGGTCTTGAAGACCTAAAAAGCCTTCGTCATCCTGTAATGATTTGATTAGTTCTATAATGTTCAGTATATATTCAATGTGTGTGAAGATGGGGACAACTATTTGGAAGAAAACTAGAGACAATAAGATAGACAGTGAAGATCTCCATTGGACTTGCTTTGAAATCTGTGTTTCTTTAAACTGTTTCCTTATGAACTGTTCTGTTCTGTTTTGTCATGTTTAATCTTACCCTCTTTAAGATAAAAAATGAGTGTGTGGGACTGATAACCATATTACTAAGTTTTTGTTGGATCATTGAGCAGAATTGTTTGCAGTGTCATTATTTGAATGTCACTTTGTATGCTTTAATTTTGTAACTTGAACAACTATTTCTAAGATGACAACATGTAACTTATCAACTAGTGATTTCTTGCTGTATATTTTTCAGAAATTCTGCATTATTTCTACGCTTTTTTCTGTTTTTTTTTTTTTCTCTTTAAATAAAAAAATGAGATTTCTTCATTAGGTAATGAGAATGCCCTAAAATAGAGCACCAATACAAATTTACTAAATATCACTGAATTATAGGCTCAAAATGCTGAGGTTTACAGCATTTAAATTACTTATCAAAGTGCTTATGAAGAGAAGCAAGTGCTTCATATAATCAATTTATACAAACAAACGTGACAACTGAAGGGGAGAGAAACAAATCTTTTGAAAAATATATACTGCCAAAGCTCACTCAAGAAGAAATAGATAACCTAAATAGCTATAAATGTACTTGGGAAGGGGAAAAGGGAGAATAATACCACTATGATAATCTTAATAGATGCAGCAAAATGGTTGACAAAATCTATATCAATTTTCAGCAAATTAAAAATTAATGGGAGCTTATTCCATTCAAAGCTGCATATATGAAAGTTCTATAGTTATCTTTATGTATAATATGAAAGCCATTGTTTCCTCTCAAAGATTAAGGATAAAACAGAAATATGTACTCTTACCATTCTTATTTAACATAATTTTAATTGTGATAGCCAGTATAGTGAAGAAATATTATAAAGGATACAAATTTGAAAGAATGGAATAAAACTAAATGTAGTGACAATAGAAAGTAAAGTTACTAGAACTAATAAATGAATTTAGAAAACCTGGAGTATGCAATTTCATTGCACATAAATAAACAGCATTTTCATTTATTGTTAATGAATCATTGGACACTGAAATTGCAAAAAAAGCATTTAAAATAGGAACAAATTATGTAAAGTATTTAGGGATAAATTTAACAACATAAGAAATGTCTGTATGCTAAGGAAAAAACCATGAAGCACCAAGATGAGTAATTGAAATTGACCAAAGTAATTGGGAAGCTGTATCAAGTTCACATATTTGAGACTCAGTGTTGGTAAGATGTCAGTTCTCTCAAATTTATTCCTATTTGTTACACAATTCAAAAAAAGAGCAACAGGGTTTGCATTTTTTAAACAGAAAACTACAAGCTGGTTTTAGGAAAGAAACAAAGAAAAACAAACACCAACAAGAAAAGCCAAAATAATTTTGGAAAAGAAGGACACAGTTAGATGATTCACCCACTTGATTTCAAGACTTAATTTAAAATAATATAATTAACATACCGTGGTAGATCTTTTAAATTCTGAGAAACTTTTTGAAGAAGTAACAGTTATGCATTTATTGTGTTTCCGAGGACTTTGGACTACTCTCCCATTATAAATAAAAATTATGTAACTATCTTCAAAGTCCATAGTAGATGTCCAAATATTACAGAAAAATTAAACAAAAACTAAATAATTCACTCCTTCAAGTTCAGAAATAACTTGGAAAATCAAATATGAATCCTCTAAGTAAAATTGAAACCAGATCTAAACCACACGCTTCTTTCATAATACAAATTTTATCGGCTGTGCTGAGGATTGGGGTACACACATTTCACTTTGTACACAATTCTGAACACACGGGCTGAAAAATGTGAGAAGTCTTTTGTGTTTCTTTTTTGGACAGTCATTCTGGGACCTTCCAGTTCCAAATTTGGAAGCAAATTTTCCTGAAGAGATCAAAAATAAATGTCTTCAAATGCTGATAAACTTTTCCTAAGTCCCATCAATGCATAATTTAATGTCATATAAACTGCACACTGAAATTTTCAAACTTTCTTAGGACATTAACAAAATTATTAGGAAAACAAGACTACCATGACCAAAGATTCTACAGAATGACCTCTCTTCTGAAAGAGTGACAAGCATGCAGAGGTTTTCTTTAGGAAACAATTCTACTAACAATGGGGTGGGGGGATATGTTAAAATATTCAAGGCATATTAAGGACATGACCGTGACTCCAAATTACCATTTGGTGTGCTTTGCATTGTAGGATATGGAACTAACCCTATCTATGGAATCTTTTACTTCAGTTTAATTTTATTAGTAAATGCTTGCCACACATAATAATTACATTCACCTTGGGGAACAGGTACACATGCATACAGTGCCTGAGCCATAATTCAATATTCCACTATATTTTTTTGTCATACCAGAAAATAAGCAGCCAGCGAATGATTCGAAGTTTTAATAAATCATTTACAATTTTAAAATGAGATGAGGTGGGAGTCCCTGCTTTTTATAATGTTTCTAATGCTATTATGAAAAGTGCATTTACAAAGCTGCAGATGGAAAGAAGCCTCTGGCTGGAGCCCAAGGAGGAGAGGGAGCATGGAGGAGCCTCGCTGTGTGAGTCATCAAGGGCAGGGCTTCTGCTGCTGCTGTAGGAGCCTGCACCCTCCACTTCCCTTCCTCTGTTCTCTCTAGCTTTCTTGGGCAGCCGGTTCCAGTTCGGGCTGTTTTCCCATTTCTTTGCACTTTTTCGTCTAAAAACATGTATTCTTTCCTGCTCCCCCTTTTTGTTTCTTTGTGTTTTCACTGTGGCAAGACCAAGTTTATAAAGCAACAGTCTGGCCCATTTTTGGGGGCTCCTGCATTGTCGCTGACCTTTCCTTGGGCCACTGCACAGGTCACAGCCACTCCCCCAGCCTCCAATTTAGAAATTCATTCATGAGTATCTAGTAGCAGATTAGAAATAAATGAAAAAGAATAATCTGAAAGAGTCTGGAATAAATAGCTACATTAATGTGGGAAGCATGATGGGATTTACAGAAAGGAGCATAAGAGACATAGGAAAAACATGTCTTCAATTATGTCACAGTGGGTTCCAGCAGAACAAATATGGCATTGGGGCAAAAAGAAGCATAAAACCCGGCTCATTCCATTTCCTACAGCTGCCATTACAAATTAGCGCTAATAGAGTGTTTTACAACAACACATTTATTTTCTTGTGTTTCTGGAAGTCAGAAGTTAGAAATAAATCTTAAAGAAATAAAAATCAAGGTGATATCAGAACTGCTTCTTTCTGGAGATTTCAAGGGGAAAATATCTTCTTTAGTAAATATACATGTATACAGAGATTATCTATCTATCTATCTATCTATGGAATTGGTATATCAAGTGCCCTTTAATGTGCACGTATTATCAAGTTTTCCAGTTTTTTACTTAGATTACCCTGGCTTCATTGCTACCTGAGATTCAAAACCCCTCAAGGGGAGTTGATATCAGGAACTCACCTTTATGCATGACCATAGTCCTTTAGTGGTCCCTGGTTTTGTTTGTAGAGGGATCTTTTTAGGATTTTACTTTATTCAGACTCTGGGATTTGGTTCCCATTATTTTCACTCCAAGATATAATAGACTTGAAATTATACCACAAAGCTATTGTGATAAAATCAGCATGGTACTGGTACAAAAAAAAACAAACAAAAAAAAAAAAACAGACCTGAGGATCAGTGGACTAGATTAGAAGATGCAGACACAACTAAAGACACTCAGTTACCTTTTCTTTGACAAAGGGGCCAAACATGTTCACTAGAAGAAAGACAGCCTCTTTAATAAGTGATGCTGGAAAACTTGGATTTCCATATGCCAAAGACTAAAGCAAAGACCCATGCCTTTCACCATGCACTAAACTAAAGTAAAAAATGGATCAAAAATCAAAATATTAAAACAGAAACACTAAATCTATTAGAAGATTAATTAGGTAGAAATCTTGAAGACATAGAGGTAGAGAGAGAGTTCATGAACAAAACACAGACTGTATGGGAAATACTCGAAGAATCAACATACAGAATCTTATCATATTAAAAAATGTTTTACACATCAAAATAAATCACTATCAGAATGGGAAAAATAAACTTTGACTATCCCTCAGACAAAGGATTTTTATCCAGAACATATAAAGAATTGAAATATGTCAGACCCCCAAATTCAAAGGCACATTTCAAACATTGGCATCTGTGATGAACATGCAGTTCTCAGATGAAGAAATACAAATGGCAAATAAATATATGAAGAAATGTTCAACATCACTAATTATTTGAGAATGTAAATTAAAATAACACTGAGATTCCATCTTACTCCAGAAAAAATGGTTAGGATCAAGAAATCAATAACAAATGCTGGAGGGGCATTGGGGGAAAAGGAACCCTTCTCCACTGTTGGGGGGGGAGTGTAGGCTGGTGCAACCACTGTGGGAATCAGTGTGGCAATTCCCCAAAAAACTAGGATTGGAGGTTCTAGTCATTCCCCTTTTGGGTATTTTCCCAGAAGAACTAGAAGCATCCTACCCATGTGTATGTGTATATGTGTACCCGTGTTTATAGCAGCACAATTTGTAATAGCTAAATCTTGGAAACAAATCAAATGTCCATCATCTATGGAATGGATAAAAAAGATGTGGATTTTTATACAGCAGAGTACTACTCAGCCACAAAGAAGAATAAACCGGAGACATCTATAGGTAAATGAACGCAACTAGAGACCATACTCATAAGTGAAATAAATCAAACTCACATGTGTAAATATGTAATTTAAAAAATGTAAATAAGACTCAAAATGTACAATAGATATTGTGAAAATGAAAGAGAAAGAAAGTGTTCAAAAGGCAACTGTGATAGGGGAAGGGAAAAAGAGAAAAGGTTATGAATATGTGTGTGTGTGTGTGTGTGTGTGTGTGTGTAAATATATACAAGAGAGATAACTATCCTACTAATCTACTAATCTCTGTTCACAGAAAAGAACAATTTGTGTTATCATTGTCTGATTCATTTTTTGCCCAAATCTTGTAATATGAACTACTTTCAAGACAACAATATGGAATATATTAACTAGTGTTAATTTTGTATGTTTTGAAATTCTGTATCATTTTATCCTGTTTTGTTTTTAAAAGAAAACAAAATCTGGCAAAACAAAGCTGTAAGTCAAAACCAAGGATAGACATAGCACATGATGTAGAACAGACTACAAGGTTATCAACAATGGTTATCAACGTTGTCTCTTGTTTCCTTAAAAGGAATTGTCTATCTCATTAGATATTATAAAGTTGGACAAAACAGTGGAGAACAAGACCAATAAAACTAAGGCATTGTGAACATTACAGGACTTCCAAAGGAGTCAATAGTCAAACCAGAATGGGCATCTTAGTGAATCTTATTGCCTTCAAATTACTTGCCTATACCCTCAGACTTGCTACTATCGCACAGAATGGAACAGAGTCTAATCAGTCAAAACAAGATCGTGGGAGTATTACAGGACTTCAAAACAAGTTAATAGGAGATCGAAAAGAGTTACTATTATATATCCTAATTTTTTTAATTTTTCCCTTAATTAAAATAAACATAAGAAATAGCTAAATAATTTTTTTAAAGAATAGTAGTAAAGTAATAAGAACTAAGGAGTAATAAAATCCAAAATGTGTAAATTTTGTTGTAAAAAAGAGAGGGAGGAAAAAAAAAGAGCTCTAACGGATATAACAGCAAGTGTGTTTAGGGGTGTTAAACAGCTGACTATATTAATGTTTTTGGATCATTGAACACAGCTGTTTGCAGTCTCTCTGTTTGAATGTCTACTTTGTATTCTTTGATACTGTGATTTGAGCAACTATTTCCAAGATGATAAAATGTAATCTATTAACAGGTGATTTCTTACTGTTATGTTTTTTTTTGTAGTTCTGTATTATGTGTAACCTTACACTGCTTTGTTTTGTTTTGTGTTTTTCTCTTTTTCCTCTTAAAAAAAATCTGAGAAGAATCACGAATGTGGGGACTTTAAATACATGTTGGTAAAGAAATATTTTCCTTTGTTGCTTAACTTCTTTTTTTTTTCTACTTAGACCTGCTAAATTCCACCCTATGTTATTAGTTATTTTGTTTACAGTAAGGTTTAATACTTTAAAACAAGGGAGATGATATCTAAATAGCCTAGCCTATTGTTACTGGAGGCCTGTAGCCTTCTTTTTCTAAAAAGAGCAAATACATTGTAAAACATTAATAAGATATTACTACTAACCAACTTATAATCTCTCAGGTGCCAGTCATCCACAATTTCAGAGCCTTTAGGGAAAACTCAGTCTGGGTAGCTAAAGCCCTGGCTCTGGGCACAGTGGCATCACAAAGGGGCTCAGCTTCAACCAATGGAGATCCAAAGGAGAAAGGGTGGGAAGGATAGGGAAGTGGTTCCTGGAAGGTAGGTTTTTCTGTAGGATGGGGCTGTGAGAGCCAGAGAGCCAGTGCCTTGAGGATATTTGAGAGGTACACAGGAGACAGGGCAGCACTCGCCACAAGCGCTTCCCTCTTTTGGCTGGGCAGCCCATATGCACTGAGGACGAACTTACACTAACACAGACTTGGTGGTTGAATGAAATGGAGTTCTATGAAGTCCAAGGCCAAGCTTTTTGGTTTGGCAGTTGAAGCCAATTGCTACAAACCTTGAGTACAGCATTTCATTTGTGCAAAGGTACTTTCAAGTCATACTGAAAACCTTGGATGACTTACAGTGTAGCAGAAATAGAGCTGCCTTTTGGGCAGCAGCTGGGGAAACATTCCAGGAAATGCCCAAGTAGCACAAGCCACGTGGCCTGCTGCTGCCCAGAGCCTGGCCTCTCATCCTCGCCCCCCTGCAGAGGCTAGGCACTGGGGCAGGAGCTTCCCAGAGTCACACAGGCAGTAAACAAGGGCTAAATGGCAGAATAGAACACAGGCCTCTTGCTTTCTGGTTGAGGGCCAATTCACCTACACATTATTGCTTCTGCAGTATGGATCAAAAAGCATCTGGGCAGGACGCCAGTGGAGAGGGAGCCAGGAGCAACAGGCACCCATGATGCAAGGGAGGTGAGATGGTGGCCTGGGCCGTGAGTATCACCCAGGGAGAAAAGTGGATGGATGTGAGCCAAGGTTCGGACGCTGGAGCAGCCGATCTATTTGATGGCTGAGGTGTGAGCAGTAAGGAGAAGCAAAGGGGACTTGCAGTTTCGGTCTGCATTCACTGAAGGAGGGCATCATATTTTAGAGCACAGAAAACACCATTTGTGTAACGTACTGGGGTAAACAGAAGGGACAAAGGGCAACCTACCCCGCAGGACATGAGGGACGAATGTGCTGCGGTCAGCTGCCCGAGAGCTGGAGGGAAACTGCTGCAAGATGAGAGGAGCCCGCCTGAGGGGACTCAGCTTGGTGCAGGCTGCTGGGCCAGCGGACAGAGGGACAGAATCCGCAGTGTGGTGTCGGACTTGTGAAGTCCACAAGCTTGTGAGACATCCAAAATATGCATTTAGAGGCAAGGAGTCTGGACCTGGAGGACATGTATGGCCTATTGTAAGCTGTTTGATCTTGAGAAAGCAATGCCCTCTCTCTGGGTCTCAAGAAGCAGCGTTTTGCAGCCTATCAAGAACAGAAACTGTCATATGCTGAGCCAAATCCTAAAGTTGCTGCCAGGTAGGGAAATCTACTCTTACCCAGCTACTGTTTCCCAAGTGAGGGCCACGGTTCGGGGTGAGTACCCACAAGCCAGTGGTAGAAAAATTCAGGAAAAGGAGCTTTCTGAGTCGATTTAGAACACTAGAGCAAATTCCTCAGCCCGGAATATATAAACAATGGAAATGTATTTTTCACAGTTCTGGAAGCTGGGAAATCTGAGCTCAAGGCGCCAACAGGTTTGGAATCTCAGTGGAAGCCCATTTCTCACATTTGGTGTCTTTTCAATGGGGCCTCACATGGAGGAGCACAAACCAACCTCCCTGGGCTTTAATTGTAAGGATAGGAATCCCAATCACTTCTCAAAGACTCCCAGTCTTAATACTACAGCATTGAGGATGGGGTTTCAGTATAGAGGGACTCAGACATTCCAAGCATACTAGGATCAAGACCCCAGGGAGGCTGCTCTATTCCTGTACAGAAACTCTCCGTGGAGCAGCAGACAGCTCCCTTCCTTGGGGAGCTGTCTGCGACCAAGTTGTAGAAGGATGTCAGCAGCCAGAGAGAAGAACATGTTCTCCTGAGTAGACGATGACAAGGGCCACCAGCAAGAGAGAGTGACAACAGAGGCGGTGAAGAAGACAGGGTACTCGACAGTGGACAGTGTGCACCTGGCAGCTGGAGGGGTGACATTTGAGCCAAGACTCGAGGCTCATGTGAAGTGCTGGAGGCTGAGTGGAATGAGCCACCCGGGCGTTGCAGAGATCTGGGGCAGCATGCAGGCGTCATTGTGCTGAGGGGTGACACTAATGGCCACTTTCCTCCCCTGCTCCTTCTCTCCTACAAGGGCACAGCCCCTCGCACCCCTCCTGTCCCCTTTCTCTGATCCCAGGACTTCCTTGCCTGGCCCCAGGACTCCCAGAAGCTTAGGGGCTGCTATGCACCAAGCAGAAAGGGGCCTGGGCCTCAGGAGAAACTCAAGAGCCAGCTGCACGGAGGGCGGAGGCTGGGCCAGGCCCCTCTGCAGACAGGGCGGGGCGTGCTGCCTGCCTGTCTTTGCCCAGGCCTCCCATCAGCTGGTACTTCCATCTCCAGCTTACACTCAAGACCCTGTGCTCCAGGCTCCCTAAGGTGAGGGAGGTGCTAGCATGGGGCCCCTGGCAGCCCAACTCCTAGCTCCTGCTATGATCTCGATTGTGGCCATGACATCCCTGGGACCCAGGGACAGCTATCTACTGGGCCTTTCCATCAGGCCCTGGCCTGCCCCTGGCCTGGCCCACTGAGCATTGGGCTCGAGCCTTGCTCAGTCCCCTGCCACTCCACCTGTAGCCCGTGGACTGCAAGGGACCCGTAGGGTCACCAGAGAGTGCGTGGGAAACATAGGACCTCAGGGTGGCCCTAGAACCCCTGAGCGAATCTGCGTTTTAGCAAGATCCCAGGGGACGCCCGGGCCTTTGCAATGTGAGGTGCACTGTAAATCTTCTCTTTCCCTCTCAAGAATTTGTCAACCTAAGCTGATTCATTCTGAAAACCCTGAAGCTACCTCAGCATTAATATTTGGGAGCAAAGTGCGGGAAAGGACAAACGCCTCAGGCGGCATTGGCCCCCAGAGCAGATTCAGCCTGCAGCACATGTGTCATATGTGGCCGCAGGCTAAGCTTAGGAACTGTTACACCATGATGGACTAAGGCACACATGTGTGGCTATGGGTGAAAGCAAGCTGGCTGTCCCCTGACTGAGTGGCCTCGTGGTGCCTTTCCTAGTCACCGACCTCTCTCCTCTCTGTGGGAAGCCTCCTGGGCCACTGTGCCCCAGAGCTTGCCTCTACAGCTTCTATCTCACATAAGTCACCCTCCAGGTCTGCAGGGCAGGCCGGTCCCCCAGGCCAACTGCCGTCATCAGAGCAGCCAGCAAGATTGGAAAAATCCAAACCGCGGGCATCCTGAATTCAGGAGCTGGGACCCTGTTGGATCCAGTCGCTATGAGCTAAGGAGTATTGTCTCAGATGTTTTACTGACGCATGAGGTAAGCTCTGCGAGCCTAAGATGTCATACTGGGCGTGTCAGCTGCTGGATTTGGAACCAGGTTCTTTGCTATCCACAGTATCTGCCTATTGGGCGCTACAAGTGTTAGCCTCAGAAGCCCCTCCATAATGAGCTTGACTTTTTGTGCTCCCTGAAATTACAGGAAGGGTCAGGACTGCAGTTGGACCTTTCTAAGAGGAAGGCCCAAGGGGTTCAGTGGCTCCCACACATGAGGTAGACCTGGTCTTCTTCGTCTATGTACTCTACTTCTGGTAGCTGCTACAAAGATAATGAAACGTAGGGCTTTTCAAAACTGCATCAGTCACAAGGAGGCTTTCAAAGTGTTTCTTTCTCTTGATATTATCCCCACCCCAAATCTAATCTTTCAAATGCATTCTCTGTATATGGAATCAAGGAGGCTGGGGGAAGGACTTCTTTCTCCTTTTAAGGTCACTGCTGTTTATCACCTGTTGCCTTGGTAATTGCAAATTGTCACCTTCACATCATGGGTGCCTTGCAGAGATTAAAAATCCATCCAAAAACTATTAATTGGCCTGATCTAATAATGACTTAGTAAACAAATAGATTGGGTGTCTTAGGCTGTGATTAACCCACTGTTAATTGGCCCCCTGGCCTGGCCAAGTACAAAAGTTCCAACCTGTCCTCAGAAAGCTGCCAACACTGCTTCCTTTGGGTTCAGGTGGCCAGGAGCCAGGACTTTATCACAGAAGGAAGCCACAGGCACCGTCTCAATTCCAGCTACTTCCAGTGGAGGCCTTGCCTACAAGCCAGCCAAGGCCTCACATTCTGGAGACAGAAAAATTAAGATACTGACAGGGGGAAGGCTAGTCAGAGCATATGACCCATCAAGATGTCACTTTTCAGGAGTCAGGCAGAGGAGTTAACAGCTCCCCAGTGCATTGTTGAGTGGCAAGATCGAGAGAGGAGAGGGTCAGAATTTATGCCACATAGTGGGCCTGGTCCCCAAACCTGAGGAACCGCAGGGGATGGATGTATATAAACCATTTAAGCAAATCTTGGGGGGCAAAAGGAAGCACACCCTCTCTCTTCACTCTCTCTAAATGAGCTCCACTGCACCGTCAGCCCATTACCCTTCAAGCCAGGATTTCCAAGTTCCTATGTTCAGCCTTGAGGGCTCAGTCCAAACTCAGCAAGGGGGAACATATGTGAAGCCCACTCCAAATTTCTAACCACCTAGTGACACACGCAGACTCACCTCTGCAGCTCTCTACTTGCTCTGAGCCGCCAAAGCTGAGCAGTCAATTCTGTACCAACTAGAGATCTGCAACCTGAGGATTCATAAACAGTGAATCCTCAGCAGAAGAGAAAAACACCCTCAGCTCTGAGGAGCCCACATCTTTAAGAATCTCCTGGTCCCTGTCCTGTAGATAGTCCTTAGGGAAGGATTTTCACACCCACTGGCCATAAGAACTGATCTGGTACACAGATGCCCGCTACTTCCAGAAACAAACTGCCAAGTAACCCTGACGTTAGCTGTCCTAACCTCCCTCCCTCTACCCGAGCTGCTTGCCCTCTAGGGAGTGAGGTTCCTGCAGGTAAGGGCACTTTACTATCTCTGAAACATTATGGAAACCCAAATTACAGTACCAATTTCTATGGCAGAAGAGGACAGTCCAAGGGGAATTAGGTCTGGTCCTTTGGGAGCTCAAGAATGAAGATAGGAAATTACAATAGATGGGAATCCTGGGAAGGGGTCTAGACATAGAGAATAAGCAAGTGACTTGTGGTGGCAAGGCCAAAGGAGTTGCTAATTCCTCCCAGGGGATTGAGACAGGAGAGCTAAGAAACTGATCTTGAAGCTGGCCTTTGAGCACTGAGACAGACTGGCAAGAGCAAAGCCGTGGTGGCACGACACCAAAGCCATGCTCTGAGAATAGCCAGTGTCTTAAATGTCAGCAGCACAGCACAGAACATGGGTGGGAGCTGTGTGGCAGGAGATGAGCCTCACAGCTGAATATTCGTCTCTCTTATGCCTGCATTCTGGTAGTGCTACTCAACAAATAACCTCAAGACCCAGCTCATTAAAACAGCGGCTCACCACACGAGGGGGTAGGGATTTGGGCAGACCTTGGAGTGTTCACCTGGCATATGAGTTGGTCTAGAGGGATCGGAATGCCAGACAGCCTCACTCCCATGGCTGGGTTGCGCTTGGCTGGGATGGCTGGAAGACTACACTGAGCTGGCCTGTTAGTCAGGGTACACACCTGTGGCCTTACCCAATGTGACCATCTTGGGATGGTTGAACTTCTTTATGGGCAGGTTAGGACTTCAAGAAATCGTGTTCAGAATCTCACCCTGTACTTTATTGGCTGAAGGAGCTGCAGGCCCACTGAGACCCATGCCCACCAAGATTCACTCCAAAAGAGAGGAGTACTGAAGAATTTGCCCTACTTTACTTCCTCCAGAAGCATCAGTCAGCTGTGAAAGGGTTCAAGATTTTCCAAATTACTGCCTGTCTGTGCGGATCAGAAGTCTGGTGAAGCTGCTTATGGTGGTAAACACCAGTAGTCTCAGATCTCTGGGAGGCTGAGCAGGAGCATCACAAGGTCAGGCTCATCCTGGGCAACTTAGCAAAAATGAAAAAGGGTTGGGGACGTATCTCAGTGTGAAGGCCCTGGGTGCAGCACTCAGTACCATGCAAAAAATAGTCAAACTAGCTGAGTCAGAAGTCCGTTCCTTCTAAGGAGCCCGCTTTTAGAGGAAAGACTGTGAATCAAATTGCTCCCCACCCCAATCATATCTCACAGCATCTGACTTCCTGTTAGCCAGGAAAATAAATTGAAAGTGGTGACTAATTTTTATGGCACTGTCCATGAACTACTGGAAATAATACAGAAGAGATGGCGTGGCCCACTACAGGAGAAATGTCTTGCCCTGGGAAACTGACATTGACTCTGTAAAAACTGAGGGTGAGTCTACTTACTTCCCCTGCAGGCTTTATCTGTTTAGCAGTGATGATTTCTAATGCAGTGCAGGAGCACCGAAGGGAAGCCGTGGTGTACTGCATGGGTGTGCAATACAGAGGCTCTGGCGCTGTGATGCTTGCTCCCGCTCCAAGTGCTCGGGATTGGCTGTGCTGTTCGCATCCTCACCACTAATGCTGCAACTTCCCTGCCTCTCCCCTGCTGTCTCTCCCTGTGGTGCTCACCATTATGCCCTTCTGGCTCGCCTCAGAAAATACCCCTTCCCTACAGCACTTTCTTTCTTCCTTCCTTCCTTTCTTTCTTTCTTTCTTTCTTTCTTTCTTTCTTTCTTTCTTTCTTTCTTTCTTTTTCTTTCTTTCTTTCTTTCTTTCTCTTTCTTTCTTCCTTCCTTCCTTTTCTTTTCTCTCTCTCTCTCTCTCTCTCTCTCTCTCTCTCTCTCTCTCTCTCTCTCTCTTTGTCTCTTTTTCTCTCTCCTTCTTTTGTTGAGACAAGGTCTCATTATATATAGCCCAGGCTGGCCCTGAACTCATAGCAATCCTCTTGCCTTAGCTTCCCGAGTGTTGGAATGACAGGCATGCACCACCACCCCCGGCTACTATGATACTGTTATGTGCAATCTGAGATCAGTTTCTCACATCTTATGGCTTCTGGGGTCTACAGATGGCAATGCTCCTGACTGTGACCCCTCCATCTTCTTCTAAAACAAAACTAAACAAAAAAAGGAAGAAATTTTACTGATACACGTTCTAGGCCATTTAGGTATATCTGTCCTAACTTTTCTAATCAGTAAAGCTTTTTCTGATCTCCCATACCCCTTAGTACAGTCTATGAAGCACTAGGCAGCCGACTCAGAGTACCCTTCTGCATCCTAAGCTCCACCATCTTCCTGGATGCCATCAGCACCCATGTACATGGTTAATTCCTCCAAACTCTAACTTCCAAGTCCCCCAAATTCCTAATTTCCAAGTATTCTCTTTTCATTTCGTTGTACCACCCACTCTTGCAGTCACATCACAGATCGTGTCATCTCCTGTCATCGTCCACCTCCAGAATCAGTGTTTTAAGTGCCCCACTCTTTGGCCACAAAATCTTCTCCCTCTGCATTGTTGCTTGTCTTCTTCTCCCTGATTACTCTTCATCATCGGGGCCCCTTGGAAACCCCGCTTTGTCCGCCTTCCACTTCCTCTACCTGACCCCTTATCCTAATTGGGGTGCATGACAAATCAGTTCACTCACTCTCTTGCTAATAACTTGACTAAACTCTCTTGTTTCTAATTTTTCTTACCTCAACTCTGCTTGATCTGAAATATCTGTTTTCTCTGTGTCTGAACGTCAGCAGGTGAATGGTTCTGGAGAAGTTGTACTTAAGGGAAGCTGATTGCATGCTACTTGCATGATTAGCAACTGCAAACAGTCCTCACATTTCTCTGTTCAACTTTCCCTCAGTTTACCACAACAAATATCTCAGACCTTGTCTGCCACCTGCAAACCTCTGACTCTTTCCCAAACCTCCCTCACTCTCAGCATTGGATCTCACTTCTGACTTGACCCATCATGAAATAGAAACATCAGAAGTTGGCCTATGTTACAGCCACTAAACCCCAAAGCCTACCTACACCACAGTCCATATTCACGTGATCTGTTTGTGTTAGTGGATCACACTTGACCCCAGCCTCTCGTAGACTTACCCTACCAAGTTAACCCTTCCTTTTCTTGTACATTTACCTCTGCCCTGGAATTGGAGTAGTGATGGAGCTGGGTCTCTGATGAACAAACAGGCTGCCGTTTGCAACTGACTTTTGCTGGAAATAAATTCAGTGGTCCTTCATGAGGGACCAGGGAGTGATTTGTTTCTTTGTTGTTGGATTTTGAAAATGAGATAGGAATTCACTTTCTTGATGTGGAGGGTAAAAGTTGATTCCTTGGCCCATCTCATGATGTAAATGCACATAGCAGACAGTCATGAGTCTTGTGTCACAGGAGAGCCACCCTCAGGAAAGGAGGGAGATGCAGTGTTGTAGCACCGAGGGCAAGGCCATCAGTACTGCACGTCAGTGTGCTGTGCAGTCGTGGGTGTTGAGTTAGAGTTTCACACCAGTTCCTTTTTATTGCAATTGTACTGATATATAATTCACATACAGTGAAATTCTTCCCCTTACAGCACACAGTTTAGTGGATTTTCTTATATTCACAGAGTTGTGCCACTGTCGCTTCTGTCCACCTCCATAGCTCCCATTTATAGTCATCTCACATTGCCCCTTATCCTTAAACAACTGCCCGGCATGGATTTGCCTCTCTGGACACTTCATGTAAACAACATCACATAACACATAGCCTGTCTTACTATTAGCATTGTGCTTTCAAGATTTGTTTATGTTTTAGCATAGGTCAGTATTTCATTCCTTTTCGCTGTTAAATAATTTTCTCTTTGATAAATATATCCCATTTTGCTTATCTATTCATCAGCTAATGTACATTTAGGTAGCACTGTTAAGATTACTGGTGGAAACATTTTTATGTAGACCTCTTTTTGCATTTCTCTTGGGTACATAGCTAGGAGTGGACGTGCTGGTCACATGCCAAATGATGTTTATCTCTTTAACTGTCCAACTGCTTTTCTAAAGCAGCCACAACATGTGAGAGTCCCACTTGCACTATTCTAGGGCTCAGTTTCTTTGTATCCTTGCCATTGCACAGCGTGCGAGACAATATTTGTAAGTTAAAGGGATCCTCAAGTTACTACTGCCCTGACATAGGACAACTTGGGCTATGACCAGAATTTTAGTTTTAATTTACAACCAGTCTTGAGTTATGACTGGAGTGCCAGCCACTTGTGCTTCCAGATGGGCTCAGATACACATTTAACCGTTAAAGAATTCTGGAAGGAACATTACATCTTTTCGTGTGTGGCGTCCATTGATAAATCCTGGGCCAATGTTTCTCTAAGGACACGGAGCTCTGCCTTTGTACTGGAGAGAGACTTTGAAAGCTGTGGAGAGGGGCCTGAGCCTTGGACTGACAACTTGACTTATAACCAACCCTGAATGAGTTGCATTCATAAGCCAAAAGTCCGCTATAAAGATATGGCTCTAGAATATAAAATGAACTGCTAGAACTTTAAAAAGACAACTCATTGAGCTAAAAACACCTGAGGAACCTGTTTAGAAATTTCTCTAAAGATAATTTTCAGGTGGTTATCAAAGCATTTGAAAAAGTGCACAATATCAGTAGTTATAGGGAAATGCATATCAAAACTAAAATAAGACACCATCCACACACACACCCAGTAGAAAGACCGAAATCAAAATGATGTGCAGTTTATCTCATGTCACCCTCAAAAAGCAGATAAGTGCCTTAAAAACTTTCCTGCAAAGAAACAGGATTGAAGCTAATACTAACAATTCAAGCATAAAGGAATGACAAGAAAATGGCACCACTAGCACATCAAAGTGTCTGGGAACAAGCCCTTTGTAAGTTACATGACAAGATAATCAGATGTGACAAAAAAAAACCCTGCAAAACTTGAAATCATTACGACAATATGAAATGTGATATTTCATCAGAAATATTCACAATGAACTCTGCATTAAAAGTAAATTATGCCTTGAGAAATTAGCAAAATTGCAGGGTAACTCTATCAGGATTTATAAAATATTTATAAGTTTTACTTGGCTCATCTTTAGGTGATACATATTTAGAATTCAAACCGTAACTATGCTATGCATTATGCTAATAACAGAAAAATCTGGTAGTGCACTCATACTGTCAGTATATATACATAGTCACAAATTTGGGCTGGATGATCAAGAAATTTAACTGCTGGGATAATCAAAATCAAAAAAGTGCGAAGGTTATTGTTTTACAGTGCAAACCTAAATTTGTGTCCTTCCTAAAATATCTACTAGCTGCTTGGCTTTGAACAAGTTAGTCAGCCATTCTGTACATAGTTACTCATCTGAAAAGCAAAACTATGACTAACACCTACTTCACAGAATTATTGCAAGGATTAAACAGTATAAAGCACACTAGACAGTGCAGTGACTGCATGCATGGTGTGCGGTGCTGCTGCAGCTGCTTCTTCCTTGCAGCGGAGCACAGGAAGGGGTTGGAGCATCGTGCATTAACAAGCAAATTAAACATGAGGCTGCACTGATCTCCGCCCAGCTCCGCCCAGCCTGGTGGTCTTTTTGTTTTCATCTTCTCTAAAGCTCTCCCACCTTCCCTGCACCCACTGGCTCTGCTTCTCATGGCCACATGGCACTAATCAGATGATTTTATAACCAAAAGATCTTATTTCTAATAGAATTCAGCTTTCCTCCAGGTCAACACGCGCAAATCACAGCAGCTCTTAAAGTAACAATTGTTTTCCTCCTGCCATAAATGAACAAATGAACAATTGAATGAGTGAGCCATCTTCTCTTCGGCTGAAAGACCTCAGGGCCTCCTTTCCAATCAAATAAGCAGCACACTGTGCCCTCTCAAGTCCCCTGGGAGCTGCCCTTCGGTTCTGTCACTGCAGGCTAATTTGACTTTCTTAAACTCTTCACGTCACTCAGGGAGTCGGTGCCAGCCAGATGCAAGGAGTCTCAGAGCTGGCAATTGGCCTTGTTTAGCTTCCAGAGGAGAAAGCAGCTGGACTTAGTGACTCAAGCTGTTTCTCAGGATGACAGACGCAATTCTTCATGAAGAAGAACTGCACTTCTCTGGACTTTAGTCTGCAAAATGAGCAGTGGAGAATGTTGCACACCTCAAAGGAGTGTGCATTGTAGCCCTTAGAACAAGAGGGAGAGGGATACAGCTAAACTGTGTTGAATTCGATTATCCGAGAATAAATCAGACACAGGGAGGCTCAGCCACTTAAAACTGGCCGCCCATGGTGGTTATCCCTGGATGGGGAGATTGGAGTAGTTGTTATTTCTGTCTTTTGCCTTTTCACATTTTTCAAAACCTACATAATTTGCATGTGCCGATTTTCTAAGTAGTCACCATTTAATGTCAAGTGAAAAACTCAGGATGCAACTCTATTCAGCCTGATCTCACTTTTGCAGTGACACTGGCATACACATAGAAGAAAGTGCCTGGAGGGAAAGGAGTCCAAAAAACCGGTGTTTCTCTCTATGTGGTAGCACGGTGGAGATTTTATTTATTTGGTCTATACTTTCTTTTCTGTGTTGTGAATCTTAGACAATATGTGCAACTTTTAACCAAGAAAAAGAAAACATTTAAAAATTAAATCTGAAAGCCTCTGTTTTGCTACCAAAATGACAGCAAAATGAACCCCAGCCCTGCCCCTTACTCCTTACTCAGCAATAAGCCCAGAGCCAATGTCTTCTGTGACATCTCACTCGAGTAGCTGTGTCCCTCACAGGTCAGAGACCAGTGGGGCCTACCAGACCTTCGCCACAGGGCAAAGCCCATGCGGCCACAAGAGTTGAGCCATTCTAGGCTGAGGGCCAGCCCCGAGACCACTACCAACCATCCAGGTGGGCTTCTCCCTGGCAAGGGGCTAGCCCTGCAAACCTTGCATAGCTGTATCCACCAAAGAGGCAAGATTTTGTCATGCATCAATTCTAGGTAGCCTGCCACTCTGCTTGTTCACAGCAGCCCCTCAGCCCACCACTGCACTTCCTAGTTAAATCACAAAAGTAGGAGTGATCAAGAGAAAATTTCAGCATACTGTCCTTCCACATCAACTTCTTACAACTAGCTGTACTTAAATACTCTTCATTGTGCTTAATACTCTAAACAGGCTCCCTCCCCTGTACTCCCTGAGTCTTGGGTATCAGGTCATTTTTCTGTCTTGGGTATCAATAATTCTTCATTCATTGTTCTTTCCTATTGATACACATGCGTGTGCTCGTTTTCTCCAGATCAACAAAATTTTCTCTTGACCCCATTCCCCTGCCAGGTACTACTCCATGTTTTTGCTGTCTCTAGTGTCGTCTGTAGCCCCTGTCTGTCTAAAGCATCTCACCTCAAATATTTTCTCGAATGTTCTCCAGTCACCAGTCCTTGTTCCCACACCATAACAACACACACACACACGCACACACACACACACACACACACACACACACACACATCCTGTTGGAAATGCTCTTGCCAAGATCAATAATGACCTCCATATCACTAAATCTATTGATTGAATCTTAGTGTTTATCTTACATGACTTAGCAGTGGCATTTGTCACTGTTAATCACTGCCTCATCCTTGATACACTTTCTAACTCAGCTTCCAAGTTCTCGTGCAACCTTAGTTGTCCTACTGCCCTACTGATGGCTCCATTTCCTTGGCTCATTTCTCACTCTTCAGCATGAACTGCTGAGAAAATGCAGAAACTGCTTCTCCCACAGCCACGTGCACTGTGTTTCAGTCTCTCGGCCTTATGCATCATCTGTTACCACTGATTCTCACACTTACATTTGCAGCTCACTTTCTTTTTCACACTGGACACCTGTGTGTATAGTCACCTATTGAACATCAACACCTCAAGCTTTAACTGATGTCTCAAACCCAAGGTGCCCGAAACCGATTAACTTCCACTGCTCTTGATTAACTCTCAGTGTGCTCTGTCCACAGCCTTTCTCTCTTTCTTTCACATTCCGTACATGATCCTTGAGGAAATGTTGCTGCACATAACTTTAAAACATACCCAGAGTGCTATTGATTCCTAAACAGCTATGTTGCTACTACTGCAGTCCAAGCCTCCATAACCTCTCGTGGTACTGATGCACTGTCCTCCTGCCGAATGTACCCCTCTGGGTCCACTCTACCCGTCTAAGGTCTCTGCTCATCATAATGGTCAGACTGGCATTTAAGAAACTAAGTGCTAGCTTTCAGCTGTGATCAGGTTACCTGGTATTAAACAAGCAATCCAGTTATCAACAACCACAGAACTACATAGGATATCTGAGACAACTGTTTTCAGGCTTCAGAAAACAGGAAACACAAGACTGATACCTTAGATAAAGAAAGCTCACATGGAAAGCATTGGACTCACAAAACCCTCCTGCCTATAGCAACTTTTCCCATCACAGTGAGCTAGGATCAGGACCAAGACAAAGGCTAGCACTTCCACAGTGTGAGCAGGCAGGACACAGACATTAAGGGGCTTGGACCTGGCTGAAATCTGTGGAACCAGGTACTAAAGAGGGGGCATTTGCAAAGAGTACAGTACCCTGGAAACTCACATGAAGGACTCTCTATTAGTCCTCAGCTAGAGGTCGGGTTGCATATAATCAGGAAATTTCCTGATGGTCAGCAAGAAAATTACCTAGAGATCAAAACTAGAATGAAGATATCAGAGTGTGAACATTCTATTGGGCATTAGAGTCCTGCTTAGTTAGAAATGTGAGATCTCATTAATGTCTTACTAACAGCCAGGTGTTAACACACATGAGTGTGTAAGGGAGATGCAAAAAGGTTATGTGTAATGAGTGTGAAAACTCACAGCCTTTGAGTGATACCCACTCTAGCTCCTCCTAAACCAAATCTCAAAATAATCTTTGATAAATTTTGCAGGATAGGAAATGTTTGAAGGCTGAGTCCCAAGTTACAGAGTCATTTTAAATATCTTTGGTTTCCACAGATCTTCCTAAACAAGGCATGCCTATAACAGAAAGCCAAACAAGTTCAGTGTGACCAGCCAGGCAACCGGAACAAAATTAACTGTCTTCAAATGAAAATAATGGATTTTAAAGACCCTGCAGTGCATTGATGTCTCTTATACAATTAAAACTGATTGGATATGCAAAGAAACCGGGACATGTGACCCAGAGTGCAGAACACAGCCAGAGATTATCAAATGACAAACACATTCAAAGAATTAGAGGAAATATAATTTTAAGCAGCAAACAAGTAGAAAATCTCACTATGCAGTATTACTGGGGAAAATGGAAAGAAACAAATATTCGAAAACCGAAGAGTAACCATGAAGACAAATCAATAGAAATTATCCAATATAAAGAAATGAGAAAAGAAAATTATTAAAGAAAAAGAGACTCAAGGATCTTAGAGGACAGTGAGAAATCGTCTAAAACATGTAAGTTTAGTTTCATTATAAGACAATTGCTGTGAGGCAAAAGACTTTTCTCAAATATGTTATAAATAAGTAGGCAATTTTTCAGGAATACATAACAAGTGGATAGGTGAGTACAGAGACAGATATAAATATGAATGAATACAGCTGGAGATGTAGCTCAGTAATAGATTATTTCCCTATTGTCTGGATTGTGAGGTCCTGCATTCCATCTCTAGTTCCACCACAGATAAAAAGAGAGAAAGAGAGACAGAAAGACAGACAGAGGTACACAAGCGCATGTGTGTATGTATATGTAACACAAAAATATCAATATTTTTATACATACATATATAAAGAGAAAAAGCAGAGAGAGTTATTAAAAACATATCAGCCAAATCTCAAGTTAAAGAAATAATAGATCTTATACCTAATTGAAGATTGTAAAGTTACTCCCTTGGTGACCAATGAAGCAAGCAGATAAAATTCAGTGAAGTCTTGAACAGCATTTAAAAGCATTATGATTCTCTATTGCAGGCTGTATATTGATATTTATTTATTTATTTATTTATTTATTTATTTATTGTCTTTTTGAGACAGGGTCTCCCTATGCAGTTCAGGCTGGCCTTGAGCTCACTTTGTAACCCATGCTGGATCAAACTCGCAAGGATTCTCCTGCCTCAGCCTCCTGAGTGGTGGGATTAGAGGTGTGCACCTCCACGCCCAGAGTAGACATGCTTTTAGACAGAGGAATGAAACAATAAGAGTGTTTAAAAAGTACATGTTTGTAAGGAAGATGAAAAATCGCCTTTATCACAAATATGTTGTCCACAAGTAACTTAACTGCATTCAAAACACATTCTAAAGCAGCTTGCTCATGCACCAACAAAATCTACTTGAATTCAAAACTGAATTTAACAAAATGTCAATATACATGGTTAATATGCGGAGATTATATTTCTATATAGTAACAGCAAGCAATTAGAAATAAATATTAAGTATCTTCATCAGTAACATAAAATTATGTATCATTTAGGGTTAAACAGAAATGATGGTAAACTTCCACACTAAAAATACTCCTGAAGGAGTTTAAGATTATATAAACAGAAAGAAATGCCATACACCTGGATTGAAAGGCAGCATTATAAAGATGTTCATTACTCTAAATGTATCTCCACATTTAATGCTACTCCAAAAATTTTTCCAGTAGATTCTCTTTTTAACCAAAATTGCTTAGTTGATTTCAAAAGCTTTAGAAACTCTGTAGAAAATATTCATAAACCTGAGACAGGCAAAGATTTCTATTCCAAGATAAAAAAAAATCACTACCCATAGAAGGAGAAAAACGGTAGATTGTGACTGATCAAAATTAAAATCTTTTCACAAAGAAAAACAAAAGTTTGAAGCCTACATTAGTCAAGGGTAGTCAAGGGAGTGTATAAATGTCACAAGGATTGACGACACAGAGATCAACGGAACAGAATTAAGAGTCCAGAAATAGATCTAGACTTAAAGCAGTCATTTGATTTTCATGAAGGTTTCAAAGCAACTAAGAGAACAATAAAAAAAAAAAAAAAAAAACTTTTGAACACACAGTGCTGGAACAATGGATATTTATATTGGAAAAACATACCTGTACTCCTACCACACGGTATAAACCAACATTAATTCAAGATGCAATTATATAAAAACGTAAAAGCTAAATCCCAAGGCTTTTAATGAAAAATAAAAAACGTCTTGAGAACTGGAGATCGGCAAAGGTTTCTTAGGCAACGGAAGGCAATGACATAAGTGAAAGAATAAAATAGACTTAAAAAATTAATCCTTGCTCATACTAACACAACTTTAATAGAGTGAATGGCAAGTCAGAAGTTGGAAAAAGAATGTTCCCAGTAGGTGTGTGTGGAAAAAGCCTGTTTTCAGGATAAATACCTACAGGTATTTATAGGAAAAAGAGAAAAAAACTCACATTAAACACAGATAAAATACTTAAACAATCCACACCAGAAAAACATACGAATGGCCAAAAAGCACATGCAAAAGTATTCGACATTATTAGTTATCAGGGAAATGCACAATTAAACCAAAGGGAGCTGCTACAAATCCATATCAGAAAGGCGAAAATGAGAAATGACCAGGGAAGCAACTGGTGCCATTATACATTATGGCTGGAATATGAAATGCTAAGAACACTGTGGAAAGGGTCTAGAAGTGTCAATAGTTGTGTTTATAGTTATAAAGATATTCTTACCATATGACCCACGTATTTTAAGATGTGTACAGGAATGTTCATAGTGGGGATTTTACTGGTACATGTTTGTGATCCATAATGAATATAACTAATACCTTGGTTCACAAACACTTCTGTTTGCAAACAATTTGGTTGGCAAACAAATGTGTTCCGCAAAATTTTGCTTCCATTTGCAAACTCCACGTAGTGTGACAAATGGATCACAATCATCTTCCTCACACAAACCCTAGCCAGCCATTTTCCCCAAAATTGTAAGACAAATTAAATTTGTAAACCAAGGCACTACTGTAGGTTTATTGAGGGGAGGTGGTAGGTGTACTGACACAGTTGACTTCTCTTTTCCATCCACTTCTCCTCCCCTCCTATCCCCACATTCACCTTTGGTCATCCTTCCATTTGCAAAAGAGCTCTCTCCCTGTTTCCTGTTATCTAATTTTTATTTTACTGTGTAATTTATTTATAGTTTGAGTTTGTCATGTAAGACAAGCCATATGATATTTAAGTTTGGGTGTCTGGTTTAACATAAAAGCTTTTTCATAATTCTCAAAAATGGGCAAAAAGGAGACTGTAAGTTGATAAACTGGAGAATGGATAATTAAAATGCACTCTATCCATATAACAGAAACCTGTTTACTAATAAAAAGACACTATTGACAGAAACAAAAACATGAATAAGTCTCAAAAATACAGTAAAACAAAGTAATGACAACTAAGTAAAAGCATACCACAAAAATAAGCTGTGATTACATTTATATGAAGCTCTTGATCAAGCCACAGAATTAATCAGGAAAGATGTTAGCACATGTGTGTCTGTGAATGGTTAACACAAATATAAAAAAGTGCTCAAAATTGTTATTCATCAGAAAACCTCAAATTAAAGTTGCAATAAAATACCTCTATACACTATAAGAATGGTAAAATTAGAACATAAAAGATTGATAATACCAACCAAAACTCTCCTACACTGCTTGCAGGGCTGGACAATGGTTCAATATAGAGTAGCATATGTGTTTATGCCACACAGCTAGTTTGAATACATGGTAGAAAACAATCCCACAACCAATGAAACACAGAACATTAAAATGCCCAGAAATGTTGAGTATTTATCTCAGTGGCACAGCACTCACCTGTCAAGACAAGGTCTTGAGTTCAATTCCCAGTACAAAACAAACCAAAACACCCAGAAATAAATTTAATGTGTATGAAGTTTTAAAACAGATATGGCATTCCAATAATAAATACAATTTTATATTTTTATGTATCAGTGAAAGAAAATTTAATATGTATCAATTTGTAAAACAGTTGACAATTCTTTATTCATGTTTTCCATGGCCTGTAGATAATAAATCTATTAACAAATACATGAATTAACACATTGTGATAAATCTGTATACTGAAGTACTACTAAGCAGTAAAAAGGGATGAACCACAGATAGTCACAACACAGATGGTTTTCTTGCACATGTTATTTGGTAAATGGGGGCAGTTATAAATGTGTTCATGCCTTATGACAGCACTTATGCAAATTCTAAAATAGACTAAGCTAATGCACTATAAGGAGGTTTTGTGGAGCAATATGGTGATCTATATCTTGACTGTGCCTGTGATTAAAATTGCATGCATTTAAAAAATCTCAGACAACCATGGGTCAGTTAAAGCAGCTGCACCTCATTGTGTGTAAAAAGCACCTAAAAATTCCTACACCAGAGCATGACACTCCTTTGTCAGACCGTGACTCACCATTTTCTCTGACTGTAAAAGCTAAAATCCCTCCAACGGCCTAAAAGTTCCTTCCACTGCATCGGCCTCTCTGACCTCAAACCTCGATCCACTTGGCCCCCCTCACTTCACTTTTGACACAGCTGGATCTGTGCTTTTCCTGGACTACATCAAGCACGTGATCCTTGTAAGGGCTTCACACTGACTCTCCCTCGGTGTGGACGCTCCCAACCTGACTCACCCTTGTCTCGTTGTAGTAGTGGTTGCTACTTCTTAGATGATGTCCTAGTTGATCACCTGGTCAAAATTTAATTTGCACACAGACACACACGCACATTCCCGTCATTCACAGCACGCCCTGCCACCTTCACTTCTTTGCCTTTTCACCTTAGCTTCGCGGCTGCTTTGAAATAGTGCATATTTTACGTGTCACGTTGTCAATCACTGGTGGCATCCCTGTGACAATGTGAGGCTCACACCATCACCGTTTTGTTTTTTTCCATGTTTTTCTCATGGCTGAGGTGCCAAAGCCTACTAAAATGCTTGAAACATACCAGGTTCTCAGAAAAATGTGTTGATTAAGCCATAATTCTCAGGCTGACATGAGGCTCTCTCTTTGCGGGGCACTGTGAGAGGGGACACCTGGCAAATGTTCTTACAGATTTGTTATGTGTGGCAGCATCTGGCTTTCTGTGTGACGTATAGCAGGTCCCAGCCACTCTGCAGGCTTTTCCCACAGTAAAATGAACATTTTTCATGAGGACGGAGGGGAAAGCTTTTTCACTCCCCAGAATGTGGGGAGACTTTGGGGAGCTGAGTCCTACTTGGAACCTATCTTTAAGTTCAATACCTTGAAACTCAGAGTTGGACCATAAATTTGAGAAAGATGATTGTTAGACAGTGTTCCTCAGTCTCGGGGCTAGGAAGGACCCTGCTCACTGGGATGAACACTTTGGGGTTTAATCACACTTCTCATTCTTAGGAAAAGAGCCTGGGCCGGGCTGTGAGCTCTGGTGGAGTAAGGGATGGTGTGGCAGATGGTGCCCTGTTCAGAGAGTGCAATCTGGCAAATGGAAGTGGATAGAGCTTTGCAGCAGGCCTCGAATGGCAGGAGGGGGACCAGTAGTCTGGTGGCAAAGGGGCATTCTCCCGAGAGTTGGCCTTTGCTCCACAGTTCTCACCTCCAAGAGCACCTCGAAACCTCCTCTTCCCTTCTCACAGCCTTATACAGTTGGAGGAAATGACAAAGCCTGTGAAAGACCTTTGGATGTTGCACAGTGTCAGAGGCACTGTGCTTCTCCATGGACCAGGGTAGGTAGAATTCGAGCGAAGAAGGTATTACATAAGCTAGAATCTGAAGATTGGGCTTTGAAAAAGAGCTTGGGCATTCAGGCTTGAAGCCTTGGGTAGAGCCATGTTCCTTTACCAAGTGCAAGTTTTCTCATCTGTAAAATGGGATTCTCACAGCAGCACACCAGGCCTACATTAAGCTTACTGTGACAGTTAAATGAATATGCATCTGGGAGGCATTTGAGCAACTTCAAAGATCTGTACCAGTCTCTGAGGCTACTGTTGGTGGATTATTTCAGACAAACACTGATTCTGGACTAGCTAACCAAGCAGAGTAACTGGGTATGTTTAGCAGCAGGAATAACAGCCTTACGCCTCACTTGACTCTGGCAGAGGCCAGTGTCTGGTTCTCTTGAGCCACCTGCAGCAAAATCCTCTTCTCCAGGTCTAATGTACCAAATATCCAAAGCAGGGCCCAGGAGTCTGCATTTTTAACAATCTCCAGTACTTCCCTCTACAGAGATTTTACTAAAGAAAGCACTGGTTTCTACAGGGGTTGACCTGTCACACAGATCGTTTTGTTGCACTGCTAATGATAAACTATCTGATTACTCCCCATTTGTTTGCCAGATGACAGATTTAGGTGAAAGTATTCACAACTATTCGCCAATGTTTCTGAGTCACCTGTATGATCTTTATCACACATCTCTTTAGAAAGTCACAGTTGATGAGCAAGTACAGCCTTTGGAATTCGTTAAGTTCCTACTGGGAGTGGTCAAAGACAAAAAAGTCTTTGTTTTTTTTTTTTTTTTTGTCTTTAAAAATCTAGTGCCAGCTAACACTTCCCACATGTACAGGCTTAATGTCAATGTGGCCGGGGGACCAGGAGGGTTGTTACTTCCTAGAGGGCTGGTGAGAGTTACTAGGTATGGTGCTATTATTAAATTTTTGTAGATGCAGAATGGCCAGCAATTTTGACTCAGATGGTTAGCAGAATAGAGTCAAACTCATTCTCATATGTGGCTCCTTGGTAGAGGCCCCAACTGGCTGGATGTAGCTCCAGGGTTTTTACTTAGCAACTCTTCAAAGCTTGCCAACAAGAAAAAAAAAAATCAATGGAAGGAAACTTTTTGCACAAAATCTATAGACATAACAAATAACTTCCATCAAGTCAGATTTTGTGTTTGGGTCTGATCAAGTGCAGTAAATAGACAAGAGCCTAGTTAACACTCTCATCCCAGCCACACCGATGGCTTGTTCGGTAATAGACACATCATTTGCGCTCTCTGGAAATTAGTGTTGCTGTTGTTACACCAACAGGTCTGGAGTCTTCAGGTGAGTAGTGAAATTCTCAGATTCCTTTGGAGCTGCTGAATCAGGAGCATGCCTGTTCTGGCCTCCAGAGGCAGGTTTCTAAAGAGATTGAGTAACCCTCTTAAGTTGACCTCATTTGCCCCCAAAAAAGCTCACTAGTACTTGTTTGGTTTCTCTTCTATCTCCCCAAATGTCCTGATATAAAGTGTGATTTTCTTGAAAATACAAAACAGTCTAAAGAATTTGGAGCTAGCCTTTGCCCTTGGGCATTCCTACCACCAAGGAGCTCTTTCTGCATAAGTGAAGAAGGTGTTCCCTCTTAAAGGGCTGCTCCAACCTGAATCTAGACTGTAGAGGATACAAATTTTAGCAGCCCTGGGACACAACGGACCTGGGAGCCTGTCTAACGTGTCTGGGGTGTTTGACAAGTGCTATAATACCAGAGCTGGGCCTGGGTCCATTCCAGTTCCTTTTGTTTTTTTCTCCCTGAAGCTCTCCTACAAAAGTAACTTCCTTTGAAGGACAATGCCTTAGCTACTTTTCTGGTTGCCGAGATAAAATACTTGACACCCAAACTCAAAGGAGGAAAATCTTATTGCAGTTCACAGCTTATAGGTATATTAGTCTGTAATCAGCTGGCTTCAAAGCAGGGTGGCATGGCAGAGAGGCATCATGGAGGAGTAACAGTCCATGGTGTGGCAGGCAGAAGGCATTTGCAGCAAGCCTGCCTTCCTTCTGCCCTTTTATATTCTATGCAAGGTGTAAGCCTATTGATTGCTGCCTCTCACGCCCAGGGACTTCTATTATCCACAACCTTAATCCACATTCACACACCCTGATCCAGCCACCTTAGAAACTCTCCACCTGTGACTGTGTCAAGCTTTGGGGAGACATGAGCCATAACAAATAACTACCAGTTACTGGCATGACAGGAAGTACCATATGTAGACAATTTAGAGTGAGGCCAGATAGCAATGTGATGATCATAAATCTTGAGATAATTGCTGACTTCTTCCTAGGGTTTTGTTAAATGTAAACTTCAAAATTTCAGATTTTCAGTTGATGAGAGAACACAAAAATTGAAGAGCTCCAACCTCTTGTATGAGCTACTTTGAACCTAAGTTACTACCAAAAAGACTAATAATAGAACAAGTAAAGGTAAGGGAGTATACAAATATGTATGCGTATTTTCCTTTCAATTAACAGTCTCCAAGTCCATGTTGTATCTTTCCTCTCACCTAGACATGTCATCTTTTATATGATTTAATGCCACTGCTACCACAAAAAGGATTTCTGCCTGCAAGAATGGAAAAGAACACATCCACTATCTCAATGCCTCACCAAGAAGGAGACCATATTGTATCTGCTGGTAATTTATTGGCAAGGATACTTATACATTCAGAAAATGGGGGAAAATGTGTTCTCTCATAGTGTTATTCTAATGGAAGAATCAGGACATAAGTTTCTGTGGGGAATAAACAGTGTTCATTACAACTGATCTGTCTGTTCAACTCAATACATGAGTTCACCCTTCTTTACAAGCGGAAAGGTCAATCTCCACAGCGAAAACAACCCACTGCCTCATCCAGCTCCTAAAATCTCCATTCCCTAAAATCTCCAGTTGACACACTGGAGAACATATCTTTTATGGTGGCTGATTTAAGATTTAGCCAATCAAGAAACCTGGAACAATGAGAATCTCGTAGAGCAGGATTGTTGTTCGTGCATCTGTGTAACAGCTTTAGGGAGGCATAACTTACATATCACACATTCACCCATCTAAAGTTCACAATTCAATATTTTTAATATATTTGGGGACTTATGCAAGCATTGCTACAGTGAATTTAGAGAATATTATTACCCCTAAAAGAAACCTGTAACCTTTATGTATCATCTGTCCTTAGTCTCACCATTCCATCCAACCCTAGGCAATCTCTATCTACTTTCTTTTTCTGCATGTTAATTATTTTAGATATTTCTCATACATGATATCATATGCCTTTTGTGATTAGCTTCTTTCACATTAGTATGATATTCTCAAGGTTCATGTACATGGTAGTATATAATTGTTTATTGAGTTTAAGGCTGAATAATATTCCATTATATAAAATAGCACATTGCTCATTCATTTTTCAATTGATGGGAATTTGGATGGTTGTAATTTCATTAGTCATAAATTTTCCTCAGCAACATGTAAATATGTTTATGGATTAGAAAACTCATTATTATAACAACAGTAACTCAAAATTGATTTATAGATGTAATACAATTTCAAATCAGATTTCTTGCAGGTATGTTTATGTGTAAATTGACAATATGATATATATATATATGTGTGTGTGTGTGTGTGTGTGTGTGTTTGTGTGTGTGCAAAACTATCACTAACAGGTATTCAATGTGTTATCAAGCTCTAATGATTCATACAATATTATCAAATAGGGAGACCAGAAATAAATCTATATCAACACTGTTATTTGATTTATGACAATGGTGTCATTACAGTGCTGGATTAATTTGATATCAATTTGGAAAAAATGAATCGATGTCTATATAAACCAATTATGTATATTTTTTGGTACTGGGAATCAAACTCAGGACCTTTCAACTGCCAGGCAGGCGCTGTGCCATTGAGCTAAATCTCCAGCCCTATAAAAGAATTCTAGAAGGTAACATATGTGAATGAGAGAAATAAACTAGTTCTGGAGTTATAAATCTAAAAGCAAAAGATAAAAGTGCTAAAGTTCTCAGAAAAATATGTGGAAGCATATTTTCATAGCATTAGGATAAGAAAGTTATTTTAAAGGCTGTAAAACTCCATAGAGAATGAAGATTTTATATTTGATAATGAGTTCCTATATAGAATATGCAAAAAACTTTTCAAAATCAATCACAAAATGTAAGATACCTAAGACAAAATAGGCAAAACACAAATTAATGAAAAAGAAGATATTCAAGAAAAGAGCCTCTCTGAGAGAAACGGCTCGATGCTAGAATTTACTATCATGGAGAAGACTGGACGAAAGGAGAGAGATTCTCACAACCCAGGGAGAAACTAAGGAAAAAGAAAAACAAAAAAATAGAAAAGAAAAACGTGGACAGAGAGCTGGAGCCAGACATGCTTTCACCGGAGCCGGCCTGACTCACAGTCACAGCACTCTCTCTAGAGCTGGTCTGACTCCTGGTTGTGGTATTGTCTCCAGAGGTGCAGTCACACTGAAGTAGGGGGTTGGTGAGCCCAATGGAGAATAGAACCAGCATGGAGACCTGCACTAACCCATGGTGAGTTCATGGAATTTGGCCTTCCCACTGGAGGGGGTGACCAACAGGACAACATATTGGAATTGGGCAGGACGGGCCTGAGAAAGAGACAGCAGTGACTTCAGTTAGCTGCTCCCTGCCCAGAGCAGTTTGGTGGGATCTACTTGGACTGGGTCATGCACCTGGCCAGGACCCAATAGCCAGGGACAAAATTGTCCCTGAAGTTGTCCCAAACCAGTTTCTGACTATGTGGCACACACTAACTGTGGTGAAGGCCCCTGCTCATTGACTGGCTCGGAGGGGAGGGGCCAACCTACACTGTCCCTGCTTGCATCTATCTCAGTGTCCAACAGCAAACTGGAGAGGGCAGCAATCCCTAGCCAGCACTCTTCAGAGTAACCATAACCAATATGGAAAGGGGCTGGGAACTCCACCATACATCTGTATGGAAGAAACCAAAAATATGACAAGAGAAAGAAACAAGAAAAAGTCTCTAGCCCCAAACCCAGGGAATATGAGTGCAGGAGAGGTAAATACAGAAGAGATTGAGGGCAGCAAACATGCAATATTGGACATAGCATCAGCTGACGTAAAGAAATGTCTTCATGACATTGTAGACTAACTCAAAACTTAAATATTAATACAAGTAAAGCAAGGTATAAGGAGATTAATAAAAGAAATGCTAAGCATCTCTCAAGAAGACACAGATTGAAGAATGGAGGAACACAGTAAAAGGACAGAAATCTTCAATGAAGAATATAAAGAAAACCTAGAATACATGAAACAGATTCAGAATATTACCAGGAAATTAAAAACTCCATTGAAAATTGCCTGAAAGAAACTAAAGATAGACTATCAAAACTTGAAGACAGATTTGCAATGTGTGATCATGAAAGGAAAGACCTCTTAAAAATAACAAGGAAACAGGCAGTAACAATACAAAGGCTAGAAGATGACAAGAGAATCTATAACTTAAGAATAAAAAATGTGAGTGAAGAAGCAGGGGTAAACACAAATGATATACAAAGGCTATTAACAGAAATAATTAAGGAAAACTTCCCAAGTATAGGAAAAGGAAATGATATTCAGATGTATGAAGCATACAGAACTCCAGCCACCTACAACCAAAACAGAGCTATACCCAGACATATAATAATCAAGATCCCAGAAATTCATCAAAGCAGAATATTAAAAGCCACCAGAGTATAGAAACAGATCATCTATAAAGGAAAACCCATCAAAATCCACAACAGACTTCTCCACACAAACCATCAAATCAAGATGAGCTTAGAGCAACGTATTCCAAGCCCTGAAAGAAAATAACCTCCAACCCAAACTGATGTACTCTGAAAAACTCTCTCAAAATTAATGGAGAAATAAAATGCTTCCATGTCAAAGAGGAACTGTGGGGGTTTGTGACAACCAATCCAGCCCTACAAAAAATACTTAAAGACATTCAAGAGAGAGAGAGAGAGAAAAAAAAATCACCAGGATTGCAGGAACAGTGGCAGAGAGGCCTCAATGAACAGGGCAGACAGTGGAAGGAAGGAGAAAAGTAGACAACCAATGGCAGAAAAATAGCATAGCAGAGACGAGGCAGAGAAGACTGGCTATAATCTCTAATACAGATAGCCTTGAGACACTAATGAAAAGAAATACAGAGTAGATTTGGAGATAGAGTCCATTGGGATGCTCTGAATAGGAAATATAATCTACCTGAAAGAGGGTTTATGGACTGAAAGTCAAACATGACAAAACAATGCTCTCTGGTATAGGGAACCAGAAAGGAATAGGGACGGCTCGTCCAGCAGATGCAGATGGGTTGGAAAGACATGATAATTTGTGCAGTGGGGAACTATTCAGCTATAAGGAAGGAAAATCTTGAGGCTTTTGTAAGTAAAAAAATACAGCTTAAGATCAAGTTCAGGAGTAAAAAGGTTTAGAATCACTTACGTAAATATCAGGTTTCCCCCAAATCTAAAGACTAAAGGAGTTAGTAGGACCCAAAATGTACAATACACCCTGTGCAAGTGAAAGGAGAGGAATTGTCTAAAAAAAGGAAGGAAGAGGACATTGTATCTATTGTGTATCAGGATTTAAAATCCACATTATTCGCATCAGTCTGTTTAGCTTGATTATATTCTGTTCCAGTCTGTCTACTTGTACTAGATTTGAGGGCACAGACAGCTATTCCAAAAATAGCAGGATAAACTATGGTAACCATCCTTAATTTCCTACGAACTCAATCTGAATCGCTGTATTACTTGCACTGTCTTATTATGACTGATCTTATTTAAATCTGGTATGTAAGATCGTTGTATTGTCTTGACTTATTTTATTCAAATCTGTTGTGATTGATAGTATCAAGTCGGAGAGTATAGGCAAATACTCTGAAGATGACAAGATTCACTAGGATACCCACTCTGGTTTGGCCATTATCTACTTTTGAAATCTTATAATGCCTCCAATGTTTTGTTTTTATTAATATTGTTATATACGGCTATGTTCAATTATACTATGCCTGATGATATAGACAATTCTATTGAGGATAACAAGAGACATCGTAGTAGACAATGTAGATCACCTTGTATAGTGGTTTTATATGTCTTTTTTGTGTGTTTTTCTAGGAATTTGTTGTATTTTGTCTTGTCTTATTTTGTTTTTCCCTCTAAAACAGAAAAGATAGATATACATGTAGAGACTCATGCATGCATGCATGCATAGAACTTCTAAACGGTTTATAAGAACTGATTATATAATGCACAATGAACTGAGCAACTACTTTGACTAAAAAGAAAAACTAAGGTACCCAGTACTGATTCTGTAGCATCATGATGTGAAATCCAGCCATACTATTATTCTTTGTTCAGAGTGATTTTAGTCTGTTTTGTTCTGTTTAATTTCAACACACCTGAAGGTGTGGACAGCTATTTTGAACAGAATGAGAGACACTATGACAGCCATTGTTGACTTCCCTATTGTGTTGTCTTAAAGACCTAAAATGCATTCATCAATCTGTTCTGATCAGTCTTATACTATGTTGTTTTGTATGAATTCACTGTATGTGATGATATGGACAATTATTTGGAAGAAAACAAGAGACAATATGATAGATAGTGAAGATCTCCAGTTATCTTGCTTTGAAATCTGTGTCTCTTACATTGATTTTTATGTTCTGTTTTGTTATATTTACTTTTACACTATTTAAAATAAAATTTTAAAAAGAAGATATTCAAATGTCCTGCCTCCCTATGTGCATATGCAAAATACAAAAGTATGAAAAGGTACTCTAAGTCTTCACTGAAAGATAAGTTAATCTCATGATTTGAAACTACTGCACTACCAATGCAGTGGTTAACCCAGATAATACAAAGTGTTAATAAGGATGTGGAGCCACAGGATGTCTTTTGTACATTCCTGCAAGGACAGAGTTCGGTGCAGCCATTGCAGAAGACTGACTGAATATACATAGATTCTTTGACCCGGCAATTCTAGTTCTTGAAATATAACTGGAAGAAATATACATACAGATAACCATGTGGAAGAATTTTCAGAACAGATTTATTCATAGTAACTCCTTTAATTGGAAACAATGCAAATGCCCAGTAAAAATACAGTTAATTTTAAAAGTATATTTGTAAGGTGTGATATGATGCAATATAAAACAAGTAACTACCGGTACACATACCATGGAAGAAACTCCATAAACCTTCTGGTAATCAACAAAAGCCAGACACAAAAGAGTACACACTCAATATATTTCATTTATATGAAAATCAATACAACAGTTACTTGGTGGTGGCAGAAGTCATTATTGTGTGGACATGAGCAAGAGAGGTCCTCTAGAAAGTTGCTAGAGGTCATCCTCAAGAGATGAGTGTCGATGACAGGGATGTCTCACTAAGCTGTATTCAGAGGTTATGTTCTACATTTCCTCAGTGGAAGATTTCCCTGACAATTTTTTAAAACTGAAAACTTGATAGGTGTGCGTACATTCGCTTTCAGTTTTTCACTGTGCTTATAGACACAGTCCTTAAGTGTGCCTTACAGCTCCCTTCGTTTAATTTTCTTTCGGTACCAGGACTCGAACTCACCATAGTCTAATGTTTGCCCATCTCCTGTCCCTTCAATTTGCCAAGCATCCCCTAACATTCTATTATGGAACTAGAGTATACCAGTATTGTACTCGCAATTATTTTACCTAAGTAACTTCTTTTCCTAAACCGGGGCCTCACAACTCTGGAAGGCCCCTTTTCCCTTCCTTCTCTGATTGTAGGTCAAAGAAATTCTTGTCAGGGATCACTTCTTTTTATTACTCATCTAAAAGCTTACAGGAACAGCCAACACAAAGCTTTCTCTTTGCAATTACTTTCTCTAGAGCTATAATCTTAGTGGGCATTAGATTGCATTAACAGTTATTTCAGATGACAGTTTTACCATGCTTTGCCATGACATTAAAAGAGTTACTAGCTTTCAAGTTCATAATATCAATATCTTTGTCCCTGCCAACCATCTACCATGAGTTTAGTGTAATAGTGCCCTAATTCAAGATACAATCCCATTCCAGTTAGGCTAAAGCAAAGCTGTTAAAACTGAGACCCAGCAAGATAACAAGGCAGTCTATTTCTCTCCCACTTAACAGGCTTGATGTGAAAAACCGTGCTTGGCAAGTGGGTCTTCTTCTTCAAAGTCACTGAGGAACCCAGGTTCCTTTCAGTCGTTGCTTGGATATTCATTACGATATTAATACCCACTACCAAATTAAGTATGAGTGGCCACAATAAAAGTATTCCAGCTGGTGGGAAGGGAGACAAGAGCAGGGCGGTCTTGAGGTTCAGGACAGGAAGCGATCTATATCACTGTCGCTTATATTCCATTAGGGATATGGTCACATGACATTGTAGAACTGTGAAAGATTCTGAGGAGTGTGGTTTAGGTGGACAGATGTGTGGCCGGGGATATTTTTATAAATATAAAAGAAAAGGAAATAAGATTCAATTGCATTTTGCTTTCTCCACACACTAGAAGCTAGTCTGAACTTTTCGCTAGTGTTAATACTAAATTTATAGGTATCTGAGCACGCAGTTCCCCAGGCTTTTACCATACCAGACTGCCCAAACCACATGATGAGGCAGGTGAGATGTGAATTTGGAGATTCCAAAGATACAGCAGTAGAACAAAGCCCACAAAAGAATCTGCTTAACAAGTTGCAAGCACAAGTTTAGTACTTTAAACTCCTCAATCCAAGAACCTGTAATTTTTTATTATTTTTCATGTTATCTTTTCTCCCTTTAAAAAAATCATCTGCTATACTGTCCTTAGCTCATTTCACACCCTTTTTTGCTTGGCTTACCATCCCTATCATTCTTAGGTTTGGCTGCAGGGTTTTGTTTTTTTTTTTTTTTTTTTTTTTTTTTTTGTCTTACCAGCGTGGTGCTGTGTTTCCAAAGGAAATTTCCTGGGCAGAGCCAGACCTAGATATTGTCCATACTTTCTATGCTCTCTCAATATTCACATCCACAAACTGTTTAGGTGGCCACCACAGCATCTCAAAATTTCCTTCTCCATATAGTGGTCAGACAGTTATTTTTAAAGGTAAATCATAGCTGGGTGTGTCAGTATACACCTATAATCCCAGAATTCTGGGAAGCTGAGGCAGGAAGATTGCAAATTTGAGCTCAGTTTAATGACAATTTAGTGGCTTAATGAAACCCTATCTTAAAACAGAAATAAAAAGGCTGGGAATGTAGCTCACTGTGAAGGACTATGGGCTTAATCTCTAGTACCACCAAACAAATAAACAAACAAAACGTTAAATCTTGTGTTAGTTTGCTAGGTCTGCCATAACCAAATGCCATATGCAGGGTAACCTAAACAACAGATATATTTTTTCTTATAATTGGAGAGTCTGTAAGTCCAAGATCAAGGTGTCTGCAGGCTTAGGTTCTTCTGAGTCTGCTGTCCCTGGATAGTAGATGGCTGCCTTTTCCCTGTATCTTCACGTGGTCTTCCCTCTGTGTCTGTCTGTGCCTTACTCCATTCCTTTGTGAAGGGCCTCAGTGACACTGCTCAGACAACTTCACCAAAGGAGGGGGGAACCATTTGCCAAGTGTGCTTGGACCCTAATGATCTCATTTCCTGGAATTAGCTCTTTGACGACCGTATCTCCACAGATAATCAGTCACATCCTATGAAAAGGGAGTGAGGACTTCAATATATGAAATTTGGGAGAATCCTATCCATCTCATAATGCCATTAATATGCTCAAAATCTCTTTAGTGGTCTCCTATCACATTGAGTGGAAACCAGCATCCTTCCACTGGCAGCACAGACATTTCTGCTTCTGGTTCCTCTCACCTTGCTAATGAGTTCTCCTGGCACCTTCCCCCCAGCCTACTCTGCTTAGCCACACTGCATACATTCAGCCTCCTCAACATCTGTGTATTTCTCCTACTTCCTGTAATGTTTTGCCCTCAGATATCCATACGGCTTATTCCCTCCCTTCCGTTCCTTTATCAGTCTTGACATCCTATTAAACATAATGGCCTGTACCCTAAGTACTACATCACCCTCCTACCCAGTTCATTTACCTTCCTGTCATTCTCCATCTTCTCATGTAAACTGTCTCCTCCCACAGAACGAACGCTTCATGAAGCCAAGAACCTTTTGTGATTTGCTTACTTCTGTACCCCAGACTCCAGATGAATCCCTGACTTTGGTAAGGGCTTGGAAAATATTTACTGAAATAATGAATAAGCTTTGCATAATAAGGAGAGAGAGAGAGAGAGAGAGAGAGAGAGAGAGAGAGAGAGAGAGAGAGAGATAATGTGGCAGAGAAAAACCTTCAGAGCCATTGAAATTGTGACCATCAAGCCCAAATTCCACATTGCAAGCACTTTTCTATCAGAAACCAATCCCTCAGGGTTTCACACTGAGCCTACAGGCTTTAGTTTACCTAAAATTCTGAGCATATGTATCTAAATTCCAATCTCAAATGGCTGAGAAATATCCAGAGAAAGTGGATTTATGCAAGACGTGCTGTCAATCATGAGAAGTGGCAGTTGACAGATTAACAGCAAAGGAAAGGAAGAGACCCTATAAAAAGAGATATACAGACTCAAAAAGTGCATTCATCTGGGGCCATTTTCCATAAAATTTAAGAGACAACATCTAAGTAGCGACTGAAAAACAAATTAATAGTCAAAGACAGAATGTAAAATTTCCAAGAAGTACCGGGAGTCATTAGAAAGAGGTTACTTCTGATGTGCGTCTGGTTTGCTAAGGTAGAGAAATGTGCTGCATCTGGGGGATGTGTTTCCTTTCTAATACAGCTTAAACAGCACCATTTAAACCCCGGGTGCTAGAAGCAGTGAACTCCCTAGACTCTCTCATGAATACCTATTACTCCACAGGCTGAAACAGGTTAGGTAAGAAGCAGTTCTGCTTTTCACCACCTTCTCTGATTATCCAAAGACCTAGCTTCCCACTTCCCTGCAGCAGGAGCCAACATTCTCATGGCCTTCTTTGCTAGCCTCCCAGCTCCAATGCACCCCAACTGGAGGACAGTTGCTTGTTATATTTTCCTAGCTGCCTATCCACAAGACTCATCAGGAGAATTGTCCTCCAATCCACAAAGATCTTATTTCTGTTTAAAATGCCCTGCGAATTTTCACTGAGTTGTTTGCCAATCAAGCAAAAACAACCATTCCCCTATGACCTACTAGGTAAACAAACAACCCAAAAAATAGGCCTGAGAAAGGATGAGGAAATGAGGCTGAATTCATTCCTCCACTGTTAACACTTTCCAGGCACTGGGGCTCTGAAACCAAAGCCCCAGGGGCCTAGCCCAAGGTCAAAGTTCAAGCTCCAAAACAGGGAGGCCCAGTGTGTGTGGGGAAAGTCAACATCAAAGAATTCTGCAAGGGTCACTTTGCGAAGTTGTGATCCACACACTATAAGGCAGAACCAATGAGTTCAGGCAGAAGGCAGAAGAGTAGATATAGGTGGGGAAGAGAGCCGAGGAAGGCAAACTTCCAGCATCCTCAGGACCAGGAGCCCAGACAAGGTGGACAGGACAGTGGAATAACCAGTCTCATCTACGGATCATAATTCTGCAGGTCCAGCTGCATTGGTTCATGTCTGCTTGCACAAAAGCCCCAGGATTCCTTTCTCTGCCCAGATCTCTGCTTCCTCTCAATGAAGGATCTAAGCAATCCCCATTCCTTCCACTTCTATGTTTGCTCAGCAGATATTTTTGTCCAAGGAGCAGCAGGACATGTATATGTGTGACATTCAGCACTGGAGGACCTGCATTCTAGCCCCAGCTCTGCTACTTCCTGGCTGTGTATTAAGCAAGTCAACTAAATTCTTTGGGAAATGAGTAGCCTTAGTTGGCAAGTGGGAAAATACTGTCTACCTCAAAAAGGTAAGGGTGAAATAAAATCATGAAGATGAGGGGGCTTTGCAAAACTTGTCATTCTCTATGAAATTATCCAGAATGTTAATAGGTCAGTCAAGATTTCTGTCCTAAACTCCAGCCCTATCATTACACTATCTCCTGGAAATTTCCACGTGGACTCACGGTCAACAGAACTCAAACTGCAAAAACCTCTACTGCTATCACATGGCTTCTTGTCTCTTCTGAAAAGTACATCTCAGTGAAGGGCACCAGAGGTATGTAGGGGCTGAGCAAGAAAGCTAAAGGTGCCCAGTGGCTGAACACCCCCTTGCCACTCACATTCAATCTGTCACCAGCCACCAGATTGCAATGAATACCCAGTGGGCTTTCAGCCCTTTCTCTTCTCCCCCTGTGCACTAACCTAGGTGAGATCCTCAGTATTTCTGTCTTGGAATACTTCAATAGAATCCTAAGAGATCCAGTGGACTCTGGTCTCCAATCAGTACTTGCCACCACCGCCACAGCCAAATGAACCATCCAAACACACAAATCTGACCATGTCAAACTCTTCTCCTCCTATTTCCTTTGAGGGCCCTTTACATACCTACCAGGGGGGGGAAAAAAAAAAAACAGTCTCAGAACCTGGCAGAAGTAATACACACCAGCTTCATTCACTTCCTGCCTGATCCTTTTAAGTAGCCAGTGTGTCCACCGTTCTTGACCATAACTCTCCTGCACATGCCATGTCTTCCCCAACTGTCTTCCCATTTTCCCACTCTGCTCTACTGTAAACCGTATTATGGAGTCAGGATCTTCCTGGGGACCCCTTGTCTGTTTGACATCAGTACTCCACTAGATCACTTTCTTTAGCTGTCAGTGATTACTTGCTCCAACACAGACTTACACAGAAGGCAAAGGGCTAGCCAGACGGACGGGGTGGTGCATGCCTGTAATCCCACCACTTTGGGAGGCTGAGGCAGGCTTGCAAGTTGAAGCCCAGCCTGTAAAACTTAGCAACACAGTGAGACCCTGTCTGAAAATTTATAAAACATTTTAAAAGAGCTGATGATAAAGCTTAGTGGGAAGGTCCTGAGTTAAATACCTGGTATTAGAAGGTGGAAGAAAAGGAGGAGAAGAGGAGGAGAAAGAGAAAATTCTGATTTTGAAATCTTCATAATAGGGAGCCCACACAGCCAGTGGACAGAAAGGGGCAGTGTCATTATCATGTGACATTAGGCTCGCTTCTCCAAAGTTTGTTACCCAGGAAAAGAACTAAGTACACTGCTGGTGATGAGATGGTCCCTGACAACACTGCTGAGCGGCTGAATTCTCCTGCCCAGCAGCCTGCACGTGTCGGCACTTCCTGTTGGAAACACTTCGTTGTCTGAGTGAGTGTAAGGATTTCATTATTTGCAGCAAAAAGTGGTGCAAACCATCCAACCCAGTAGCTGACAAGCAGTAACGCACCTTAGTGTACAAGGGAATTATCAGCTTTCTCACATCAACAAACAAGCCAAAATAGAAAATGAGCTTCGGAAGAGGAAAGTAATTTTCCATTTAAAGAATATCTTAAAATGCTATGAGTAATTGCATTAATTGGAGCAGAATTAATAACTATTGTAGTTCAGCTTATCAGATGAATAAACTCTGCCCCTTGTAGTTTTGTCATTACGCTGCTGGGAACGAGGAAAGCAGATGATCCCGTGCAGTTAGAGCCTTATGCAGACTCAATGAAACAGGTCCCGAGTGAAGCCCTAAGGGCCTTTGAGGAAATGATAGGGGCCTTAGTGTTGGCTGTGGGTTGCTCGGATGAGCATGATATCTCTAGACACGCAGCCATGGTTACTAGGAAGCATCAGAAGCAGTAGGGTACCGCGTCACCTGCTTATGTTGCTTGTGAAACTGAATAATGAACCCGTGGCATGGAGAGCTGCGTGGCAGGGGTGGCAGACCATGACTCCCTGTGTGCACTGAGCACACGAGTACTGGCGACAGGCTAATTTCAAGTTCAAATACCTGGCCTGACCAATTCAGAGCTGAAAAGGATGGGGAAATTTGATTCCCCCTCTACTTCCTGCCAGAAAATCCTTCACCTTCCACATCAAAGTACTTCTTTTTAAAATGATCTTACCTAGGAGTGACCCAGGTGGCCTGTGTAGAAGACTGGAAAAGAGACTCCCGAGCAAGTAAAGGCTAAGGCTAACCTCTCTGAAGCCCTCACAGCCCCTTCCTACGGCCCAACCTATTAGGAGAGGGAAACCTTCCATGTTGTGGTTTTTCTGTCAAATTTGCTGGTAGAAACAGTAAGTGAGGGGCTGGGGGTTTAGCTCAGCGGCATAAGCGCCTGCCTTGCAAGCAGGCAGTTGTGAGTTTGATCCCCGGTACCAATAAAAAGGAAAAAGACAAAAAAAAAAAAAAAAAAAAAAAAAGAAAGAAAAGAAAAGAAAAAAGAAACAGTAAGTGTCCAACTCCAGCCCCACACTGGGACCTTTCCATTTCATCACAGGGCACACTGTGCTAACAATTTTGAGACTGAGGCCCAGTCATGATAGTACTGACTACATGTTGGGCCCCAGAGAACTGCTCTTTCAGAGGTCTTTTGCCAGGGAAGCCACATGCTTCCTTGGGGAGTTCGTTCACCCACTCAGTTCTTTGGAACAAATCCCTGTCCGTACAGAGCAGGTTCCGGTAGAGCATAGATCCATGGCAGAGGACCCGAGCCAGCCTGGTCCTTCTCACTGTCGGTGCTTACCACAGCTGGGCCCAGCAGGCTTGAGAAGCCCACAGCTGATTTCCCATGGCTTTGGGAGGAGAATGCTTTGCATTACACAGCTTAAATTGCACCAGGGGACAAGGGAAACACCAGCAAATGACTCCATCCTTTCCCCCTTCATGTTTAAGGCAAGGGAGTGGGGTTAGTGAGGGCGGGCAAAGAAAACACAGACTTCAGTGGAGCAGCCAAGCACTGGGAGACCTCCATGTGCGTCGGGAGACCACCGTGCTCCCAGTCATGGGTGATGTATCTCTCGGTTTCCATGAGGCGTTTTGGGAAAGTTATTCATGCAACTGTGCTGAAGAAGTCCAGGTCCTCAGAGTTACTCCAGCACTGAAGCCCTGTGCTCTGGACTTCAGGCCTAGAAAACAGGTAAACCAGTAAACCATGGAGAATATTTGGTGCAAAGTCCTGCAGCTCTGAAGGATGAGTCACCTGCTTTTACCACCACTGAAATAAACAGTGATGGCTTGGCAGCCTCTGGAATATTAATAGCCTTGTCATTTTACCTTCCTCTCCTCCCTTTATTCTACACTGGAATCAGAGGGGGCAAAAGTGGCTTTAGCTGCTGCACAGGGAATTCAAGAGGAATCCAAGATGTCTCCTGTCCTCTGGCCAGTTTGACAGCGCCCACCCCCAGTCATTCTTCTTTAGTCATTTGAGAGCATGCTACCAATTTTAACTCCTCTGTGGCACTTCATACCAGAAATGCTGAGATATGGTTCCTTACCTGTGCACTGTCTGTTTCCCTGCGTAAGAAAGTAAACTCCATGCAGCCAGGCACTTCGGCCTGACCACTGTCTGCTAAAAAGGAGAGCACACGGGGTAGATGCTGGCAAGGGCTGCACGCACAAAGGTGAGCCTGGGGGTGTTTCAGAGCTCTGACCCACTCCTCCTGAGCCGGAGCCCTCTGACAAACCTGAGGCTCCCAGATTCACCTTAGTCAGTAAGGGGTTAAAAAGGAGCAAAATCCTGGCGAGTTCAAGACATTTGCGTCCTCAGGCCATGTCTCCACACTGTCCATAAAATGGGAAATATCTGTTGGTTTCTCCTCCAGGAGGGTCAGCAATGGCCCAGCTGCAAAGAAGATATGGCCACTGTTCCCTCCTTCGCACGTGAGCTACCAGGCGAGCCCTCGGCCTTTCCCAGCTGCCTGTACTCAGGAAGGGGCTGAGTTTCTTCCTTTCAGTTTTTATTTTTCAGCAGCCCATGTGTGCAGTCTATAAATGACCACGTTCATTTCAAGAGTTTTACCTGTGCATCACACATCTTAATCCTTACTCCTCCCCGTCCCCCTCTCTCCCCACCCCCTCCATCTCTTGCAAAAGATCTCTCTCCCTGTTTCCTATAAGCTATCTTTATTTTGTTCTTTATTGATATTTTTGGGTTTCTTGTATAACAGAAACCACGTGATCTTTTACCTCATGCATCTCACTTGACATCACAGTCTCAAGGTGCATCCATTTTTACAAATGACTCAAGCTTATCCTTTTTTGTGGGAGGGTAGTACTCCACTGTGTGTAAGTGGCAAATTCTCTTGACCCACTCAACTGTTTTTGGACATAGAGGCCTCTTCCAAGATTGAGCTATTATGAGTTGTGCTGCTATAAACAGGGTGTGCATGGATCACTGTAATGCGATGTTAATGCTTTCAGGATGATACCTAGAAGGGGAATAGCTGGGTCAAACAGGTAAGGGGGAAAGATTATATCTGGAAGTCCATTTGGCTACAGATCTAAATAGAGCCCCCACTGACTCCATCAAATGGTGCGGAGGCAGTGTCTGTACTTTGGTACAGTGTCTATACTTGTACCCTGTATCTTCTTTGTAAATTACCCTGAGTTGGGAGGGAAGGAGATAGAGGTATAGCTAATTATCTCCCTCAGACTGCACTCAGACCCAGCACTCCCAGCCATGACCCTCTAGTGTGCTCTCTAATACACCTGCCCCTGTCCTGGCTCTGTCCTTGCTTCAGCAGCCTCCATAGCACCCTGATCATGCCTGCAACCCTCCACACCTTCCCAGGCTCCCACTGGCCAGCCAGCACCCTGCTGTAGGAGACAAGTGCCTCTACTCTCCTGCCTCATCTCTGAATCACACCCCACCGCTACATCCTAGTGCAACTGTAACTCCCCTCCATCCAAAGGACTCTGCTCTGGATCAGCCAGGCGCTTGTCATTCATCCAACCTGCACAGCACAGTCAGGCACCAGCTCGGGGCTGCTCCAAGTTCGATTTTCCCACATTAAATGACCCTTAGCATGTGGAGGTACGGTCAGCAGCTTCTCTCAGGCTGCTCTAAAGACTAGCTCTCATCTCCTCTTGCCCACCTGATGCCATCACGCCAGGGTCCCCATCAGCATGCACATTCTGGTAACCACTCCCTTACAACCTTCAGGGTCTCCCTCCTCATCTACTGACTGCCACAATTTGCCACTGTCCTCTGGGACAAAACTCTAGGCACCATCTCTATGCCTCATCTCCAATTTCTAGTCTCTTTTAACTCACTTAAGTTGATCATTTGCATCTCCTCTCCACCCTTTCCCCCAACATGTACACATGCAGTTGCACACACACACACACACACACACACACACATACAGACACGTGTGTGTGTGTGTGTGTGTGTGTGTGTGTCTGTGTGTGTCTGTGCCTGCCATAGAAGCTTTTCTTCTCAAGGCTTTAATGACTGATACATTGCCAAACAGTTGGTGAGTACTTAGCCTTAGCTACCTCTGTTCTCTTGTTGACCCCTCATGCTTTCCTTTCTCTGGCCTACTGTTCCACAACAGCGTGTGCCAAGCCCACCAGTGACTTTCCTGCTCATTAAGCCAATCGAAAGCATTAGTACACATCTTCTTGACATGAGGTTGGAATTGCTGGTCTCTGAGATACATCCTCCCAGGGTTCAAGTTTAGGCTTTCTTCTGTTTCCCTCTGGGTCACTGCACCCAGTGCCCCTGCCACTGGACAAGGTCTAAGGAGGTCTCCAAAGTGCAGATGGGAACCCTGACCCACCCCACTCATGGGCAAGTTACTGGTATACTGGCTTCTATCACAGGAAAAGAATTTTCAGTATGCATCAGTAACAGGCCCAAAGAATTTATTAGGCAGAATTTTATAAGCATGGTAGCCATTGATGTTTTCCTATCATTTTGACTTAAAAGCCAATAATGCTTTTATTCTTGGTTTTGATTGGTTTTATTGTGTTTTCAATTATTTGACTTCAATATGTATGAAGATATGCACAGCTATTTTGAAGAAAACAAGAAACATTATGACAGCCATTATTGATTTCCTAGTGTCTGGTCTTGAAAGCCCTTAAGGCTCTAGGTTCTTGTGTTTTGATTGCTTTTATACTATTTTTATGTGTATTAACTTACTGTGTGTGAAGGTATGAACAATATTTTTAAACAGGAGACATTATGGTAGCCACTGTTGATTTCTTGCTGTCTTTTTCTGAAATCCTGTGCTATTTGCATCATTTTATCCTGCTCTGCTTTGCTCTGTTTTATTTTGCTTTGTTTTGTTTTATTCTCTTTAAAATAATATCTAAAAAATACATATACTCAAAGAAATGGAGTGTGGATCTTTAAAAAGAGAGAGACATATAAAGACCTCCTGAGTATATTTATGGGGATTTGGAGGTGAAGGTCTTTGGAATTTGTGACACTTTGGAAAGAGTGTATTCAATTTATAGACAAAAGGGAACTGGGAATTCATAGGTGACATCCACCACAGGTGACAAAGCAACAATCCATCCCAAAGGGAAAACCTCACTTTGCAGGCAAAAATGATGTTCCATTCCGAGGTGAAAAAAGATCCATTTACGAATTTATGAGCAAAAGGGAGTGGCTGAGGCTTATCGTGTTTTTAAAGATCTTAGGAAGTTTGGAACTGGGTTCTCATCCTGAAGCTGCAGTTGGTGTTAAAAGTACAATTTCAAAATTCCTTTCCCTTGTCTCCTTTTTGCCCATCTTTATCTGTCCTATCCTACCTCACCCTGGCTTTGAATATCACCCTTGTGCTGGTGACCTTCACTGTCCATCTCAGCCACGCCTCTCTCTTCCCTTGCAGACTTCCCAGATTCTCTGAGATCTAGAGTCCTGCTCTGTCCACACTATTTCTACCTTCTTGGAACATGTGCCCTTGCTCTACAGTGGACATCTGGGCTGAGACATTGCTCTCTGGTCAGATACTCCTGTGCTGCCATTTAGCTATCATTAGCTAATAATAGTCATCATAAGAATGAAAGGTATTATTTTGAGTACTTACTATGTGCCAGAAGCCAAAAAAATGCTTTTAATTGCCTGTGCTGTTGAATGCCACATGACATGGAAGCATTACACTCCCTGTCTTCACGTGGATGACACGGTGGGGTGGTCATCTAACTCACAGCTATTGTGAGTCTGAGTTTTCAATTCTGCCTTGTCTGCAGGGTGGCACAAGGCCCTGAGCACTCCCACCTGCTGCCTCTGCTTGCAATGCCACTCTCTCTGCCTGAAGCCTGACTGGCCCCTGTCTGCCCTGTCACCCACCTCAGCAACACACAGACTTTCTGACCAGCAGCTCTGATTGTATCACTCAACAACACACACAGCACCACACATGAGGAGTGATGTGCTGAGGGTAGTTGTTCAATTTGATAACTCACAACAGAGGAAGTGATTGTTCCCTGCTATTCTGTTCAATCGGTAGCTCGGCTTAGTTATGGAAATATGACTGCTACATTGAGGTTGTTTGTTTGTTTGTTTCCATCCAGCTTTAATATCAGGTTAAAGAGTAACATGTCCAAGGTACAAATAGCCGGCAAGTAGGAAGTGAGCTCCCCATGCGCACCCACACATACATATGGGACACATGACTGGATAATGAACGTGAATGTTCACTTCTAATGGAACAGTAGATTGTAAAGTGCAGAATGTGGTGAACTTTCTCCAGGCAGTAACTAGAAATTCTAGTTACTGCCTTCCTTATTTTTGTTCTGCCACCCTGGTCACCTGCAAAGGTCCTGTGAACAACTGTGGTGGACTGGCAACTGGTGAGCAGCTTGTAACACCCAGCTGAATGGAGGCAGCGTGGTGCTGGTGAGGAGGGCCCACCTGAGGACTGTTGCCAACATGAAAGGAGACCTGCAGAGGAAGAAGCAGTGTTGTTGTTGTTGTTTGGTGCTGTTGGCTCTCCCGTTGCCGTGGGCTCTCCTGGAGGAGTCTGTCGAGCTTCTTTCCTGATGTAAGAACTCAGGTGTTCTCATTGTCAAAGGACTCAGGATCTTGTGGTCGCTGAGAATGGCTGCGGTTCACTTTGGGGAGCTCTGTCCTTACTTTGAGCCTCGCTTCCCGGCTCCGGAGGGGAAGGTGTGTGCTGCTCAATCTCCAGGAGAAGCTCTTCACACTGCCTTCCTGCTATGAACTTGGCTGTTATTGTTGGAGGTACTTGGAACCTCATTGTCACTGAGGATGGCTTTGGTGGGGGTGAGGTACTTTGGTGGGGGTGAAGCTCTGGTCCTTACTTTGAGCGTTGCTTCATGGCTCCAGTGCAGACCCCTCAGCCTGCTGGCACAGATCCTTCACCCCGCTGGCACAGACTTTCTAGCTTCCAGTGCTGACCTTTGGGCCTTCCCAGGGCAGATCCGTGAAACACACTTGCATGAGACATTACCATGGGTTCTAGGTTCCCATTTGGACCCATTGAGGACATTGCCATGGGCTCCAGGTCTCCAGCTGGACTCATGCAGGATGTTGCCATGGGATCTGGGCCCTCAGCTGGATTTTTTTTAGATGTATTCAGTATGGACAGATTTCCTGCACTTTTCATGTTTGACTCTTTGGGTGACTGCTACAAAATAGTGCTGTAAATTATGTGTCCTCTATTAAGTCATTTTCCTTGCAAGCCCTGCCTACAGCCGCAGCCCTCTTCTCCTTGGCCTCCTCCCACATGTCCTAGAATATGGCACTGGTCCTGTCAATTCGATGTCCCAGAGACTCTCTCCTGGAGTTCTTCCAGTCTCTCCTGCTCCACTGTGTGGCTCTGGAAACACAGTTCTGACGTGCAATGTCCCTGGCCAATGCTCTTCCAAAGCATCCCTGTGGCCCACAAGATGGTATGTGGCCTCACGTTCCAGCTCCATCTCCAACAGTGCTCTTCCGGCAATTCCCTCCTTGACCTTCCATGTCTGTTTTCAATATTGTGGGAGTGCCCATCTCTGAGCTTCTGCCCCCTGCAAGCCTCTCCTCTTACCCCCAGGAGCCCAGGTCCAGGGGAAGTGTCTTCCCAGAAGCTCTGTGGCCCTCCTGACTTGTTGTACCTTGTATTAGTGGTTCCCAAGACAAGTTCCCTCTCCTTAAAAAACACAGCGCCAAGACCATCTAAGTCTGGACTGCACGGCCCTCCATCCCTGAACACAAAGCCCGGTACAGATGAATGTGCAGCAAACGCTGGGAGAACTATGAAACAGGAATAATATTCGGCAGCTCCTTGAGTGTGCAGCGACCCTACAGATGAGATTTACAAGGAAGACTGCAAAATGCGATTAATCTCAACCTGCGGGGGAGGGGAAGGTGCCCGGGATGCTCTGATGAGGGAGCTGTAGGCACCAGCCTGTTTTGGCTGCCTGGGATTGAGTCTGTCATTCAGGGAATGTAATCAGAGCCCATTGGTTCTTGGGCACTAGCCTTGACCCTGGGGAATATGAGCAAATCGGATGAGCCTCTGTCTCCTAGAGCTCTAATGACAGTGGTGGGTGTGTGTGTGTGCACGCGCACATACACACATTGTAGACACTTGGCATCTAAGCCTGGCCACATTGCACACCATTACCCCTTCCGCAGCAGTGTGGTGCAAGCCAGTGGCGGGTGGCTAGATGGGCAGCCTTCTGTTTCTGGTGGGCAGTAGGTGCAGGAAGGCCCTGTGCTTCCTACGCCCTGCTCTATGCCATGACTCCCTGGAGTGAGACAGACATGTGACAGCATTTTCAGGGCTCAGGAAAATGAAAAAACACAGGGGCTCCTTGTTCCACAAATATTAATAAATGGGAGACGGGCAGGGCAAGTGAGGGAGACTAGAGGAAGGTGTTAAAAAAGAATTCAGATGTGTTATGTACACGTATGGACTCCCCGAGAGGGAAATAATAATTGTGTACTATGGACAGGTACCAATAAAATAAATCATTAAAACTAAACATTTAGAGAGGCTGTCAAATTTGGTTAACTTGTAGGTGATGACTGAGAAAAACATAATGAAAAATTCAAGAGGGGGCTACCCACTCAGGACCCCTCCTGGAAATGCAGGAGTTCTTCTTCTGTTATTTCCAGTAAAACTCCTCTAAAGCACCAAAAAGAAAGAAAGAAATTCGAGAGGGCAACAGCCTACACAAGTCTGCCATCACTTCCTCTCTCCTGCACCACACTCTGTGGGGAGGCCCAGGCCCTGGTGGGCCCAGGAGAACCAAGACCCATGTGGCCGCACACAAGACAGTAACAAATGCTTGCTGGGTGCCCAGGATTTCTGCGAGTTTGAAGGATGCACTGGAAAAAGACAGCTGTCTTCCACGCATGTGCCCGTGTGCCCACGTTCACCTGGGCCAGGGGCACCGAGCTGCATGGAGGAGACTCACTGTAATGGAGCTCACGAAGTCCCCGAGAAAATCAGCAGTCAGAGAGCAGTGCTGAGAAGATGACAAAGCAGAGTGAAGCCAGCCAGCGCCAGTGGGGAGGGTGTGGAGAGCACGTATTAGATCAGTGGCCAGCAAAGCCTCCCCAAGTGCGTCATAGGGGCCGATATACACAGCTATTTCTCCAGCAACAGGTAGGGAGGCCGCAGGTGCGGCCAGCAAATCTCCGCAGCGCCTTCCCCTCTGGCTTGAGCCAGGAGGTCCAGGCCAGGAAGACCAGATCCAAGGGTGCTGGAGACTCTGGACAGGTCCCCGCGGGAGGACAGCACTGGCCCTCCTGACTTACTCTGACTCTGGGCCTCCTGGGTTCTGGAGTCACCTACAGCCTTAATTTTTTTTCAAGAAAGATGCCCCTGCCCCAGACTTGTAGCCTCCAGCCCAGAGGTTCCCTCTGACGCCCGGGCCCCTGAGCTGAAGCTGATGAACCCTCTACATGGGCAGAGGCTCTTCTGTTGGGGGCCCTCACTCTCTCCTAAATACACTTGGGAAATGGGTCCGTGGACTAGCTCCAGGCAGCACTTCCTGCAGAGACTCCAGGATCTCTCCTTCAGCCCTGGTGCCAAGGAGGTGTTGGGCTGCCCAGCTTCCAGTAGGGCTGTGGGGTGAGAGCAGGGATCAAGGAGGAGAAGTGGGGTGCAACAGGTGGTAGGGAAGGATCCTGGGGCGGGCGGAGAGCACGGTGCGCCCGCCGCCTGCCCGCCCGTTGGCTGCTGGGGGTCGCAGTGGAGGCCCAGTCCCCGCAGCCCCCGCCACCAGCTCGGCCCTGGCCGCCCTCTCTCCACCGCAGCGCCGGCCGCCTCTCCCCGCTCTGGCCCCTCCTCCGCCCCCCGGCCCCCGCCCCCGGCTGTCTGGCTGCGCCGCAGTGGTGGTGGCGCAGGGCGGGGGGCCTTGGAGACAGGGCTGCCTCCTCCCCCTCCCGCTTGCCGCAGCGCTCGCGTCGTCTGAGATTTCCATCGAGGCTGGGGGGGCGGACCCGGGGCGGGGCGAGGGGAGGAGCGAAAGTTGGGGCGCAGCAAAAACGGCCACCGCGCGCCGCGAGCAGCCAGACCGCGCGCCGCGACCTCCACGCGGGTGGTCGCGCCGGTCCCCTTCGCGATGTTGCCCAAAGTTCTCTTAGTCCTCCTGAACATATTTCTCATCATCCACTCGAGGTGAGTGCCCACTGCGGGACCCAGGAAGCCCCAAGCCGCCAGGACCCCCGTAGCCCCGCGCCCCTCGAGGGGCGCTCTCGCTGCGCCCCGGTCCTCCCGCGTCCCGTCGACGCGTGCCGGCCTCGACCGAGGTCTCTCTGGGTTGGGCATCTGGGACCCCTGAGGGGCAGCCCGGTAGGGAAAGCGGGAACTCTGTCCCCAGAACACTCCGTCCCCGACTCGGACCCCAAGCACTGCGGCTCAAGGGAACGCGCGCTCCTCCCTCACGAAGTCTTGTGCACCAAAAGGGGAGGCGGGCACCCCAGTTACCAGGCATGATGGGATCGCGCTCCTGGGGTCGGGGGCAGCCCGAGGGAGGTGGCCCGCGAGCAGGGGAGAGCCGAAGTGCGCAGCAAATGTTTGAGCATTGCCTGCCTAAGTGCGTGCTCTTTTGCTCACGGTTTTTTTTTTTTTATTCCCCCCCCCCCCGTGCAAGCTGCCAGGCAACTCTGACTTTCCTTGCCTCGCATCCCGCCACTGCGCTTGGTGCTGGTGCCAGGCAAAGCCTTGGTTTAATCTTAGGGTTCCCGCCTCAGTCATCCAGCACTCTCCATTGCAGTCACCCCGCCCCCCGCCTTCCTGCCCGCTGGGTCTTGGGCTGCCCTGGCTGGAGGCCTGGAATGCTTTCTTCCCTTGAGGTCTGTGGTTTGGGTCCTGGATTCCGATCCTCTTCCCTTTTTCGGTTTCTCTGTGGCAGCCAGTTTCCCTTGCACCATCTCTGGGCCTGGGACATTGCTAGAAAGGTTATTCCCGAGGTTGCTGGCTTTTTAGGATGAGAGATGACTGCTTTTTTTATTTTATTATTTTTTTTTTGAGGTGGTTTCCTGCTGGGTGCGAACTGTCACAAGTTCCTAAGTGTGGAGCTTTCTGGAAGTTTCCATGGTGCAGGGCTTGTGTCTTGCTTATCTGTTTGAAGAACAGTGCCTGGCTCCCCACAACACACACCCTAGGTGGCTTTAGCCCCTGGATGGTGAGACAGTTTGCCCCCCAACCCCAGTGATTTCCTGGTGCTTAAGAGTGGCCTTGGCAAATGTTTCTGAATGCTTCTAGGAATTTCCAGTCCTCTACATCCCCTAGGTGGGATCTGGGCTAGTTGAGTGACCTAACATGGTAACTGGTGGGGGCAAGGATGGCTGGGGGGGGGTGCAGAAGGAGGAGGGAGGCCAGGGAGGAAAACAACATGGAGGTGGACCTGCCCATCCAGCTGGGGGGTTGGGGACTGCAGCCAGTGATGCACACAGTAAGCATGGCAACCTGTGATGTCAAGAGGGAGGTGACTGGGGGGGGGTTGCTGGGCCTTATTCAACCAAGAAACCTCACCTTGGTCCAAGCTTAGCCTGCCCTTGGGGCACAGCCCTTCCCACATCTGAGTCTCAGTTTTTCCATCTATAAACTGAAAAGAAGGGCCGATTTAGGGGGGAAAAACTAAGCATATATCCAGGGCCATTTCTCAGTTCCCCCTCCTCTTCTCCAGCCAGCATGGTGGTGGGGGGGTTGGGTAGAGATTCAGCTCTACTCTGGGCGGGGGGCTAGGGACGCTGAAAAGCCCCATGGAAAATTCCACTAATCCAGTGTAGGAGTGTGTTTCAAGTGTTCCTTCTTCGTAGCTGGCTGGGGGAAGGTGCACATTATCAGGTGCCCCTTAGCCTCAAGGATGAGGTTGTCTGTCTGTTTGCTTTAACTGAGAAAAGCTCACTGTAAGAGCAAAACCTCAGAGAGCCTGATACCATACCACTGTCCTTGCAGCAGGGCTTCGGTGACCCCAGTGCAATCATGTCTGTTTGCCTCTGCAGTTCAAAACCTGGGGGTGGCGTTCTTGTTCATGGTTTATCAGACTTCTGGAAGCTTCGCTATGAGCCATGTTCCCAGCCACCATTTTGAGAGGTCTCAGGCCTCCATTTTCCCTCCCTGTCTCTGTGCCTCCCTCCCTCTCAGAGAGTGCTGGCCCTTTTCTCTTCAAAGGACTGAGGGATTAGCCTCTGGTCCAGGAGACCCCCAAAGCCTCAGGAGAGAAGACATCTGGGTATGGCTTTGCAAAGCAGAAACTGCGTTTCCCAAGCCCAGTTCTCTCCCAGCCTACAGTGGGAATTGGCCCTGACATGTCACATCTGTATGCCAGTGAAGTGACTCTAAGAGCCCGAGATATAGCAGAAAAATGTATTTTGCTGCCCAAGTTGGCAGCCCCTTGGTCCGCAGTACATAGGTCATGCTTAGGTCTCCTGCTCTGTTTACCCGATTTGGGGAAGACGTTACCTGATGGCTTTTAGAAAATGATTTTTTTTGGAAATGTAACGTACAATATGAAATCACATACGTGAACAGCTCAGTAGATTTTCACAAAGTAATCATGCTCATGTAACCAACACCTAGATCAGGAAAGAGAACATTAGAAGCCCCCCTCCCCAACACACACATGCACACACACATGCACCTAGCCAGCTGTACCTTCCCTGTATCCAAAGGAAGGAAAACACTTCTACCATTAATTTGCATTGCTGGCTTTAAAAAAAAAGCTTTCAATTACATTTTTTTCAAAGATATAAATATTTAGGCATAATATATTTGTACCACAACTATCCAGTCAGTGCTCAGAACTCTCCTGGTGGCTTATAAATGATATTTTTGGTATTTATATAATTTGATTTTGAAAAAATCAGGATCCAAATAAGATTTGTGTATTAGCACATGGAAATTTTTATTCCTTAAATGTTTTTTATCGATTTAAAACCTTTACATAGATGAGTGTTCAAATCGTAAGTGTACAGGTGAGGAACAGTCGGAAAAGGACCAAGGGGCCTAAACAAGGTAGGGTAAAGGGCCAGAATGTGACAGGCACCTCAGAAGTCCCTGGTATCCCTTCATCTTTGCCTCCCAGAGAAGCAGCACTAACCTGAGAGGGGGAGGACAGACGTTAGCAGGTGGCTCTTTTGAAATGATCAGTATTATTATTATTGTTGTTGTTGCTGTTATTGACCTGGTGCCTGGCCATGGCACTCAAGATGAATTCCTGTCGGGCATGCATTTCCCAATTTTTTTTCAGTGCTGAGACATAGATCTGCCTCTTTGGCATTCCTTCCTCCCCTCGTGCCCTCAACGCAACAAGTATTACAAGCCTCACAAAACTGCAGAATGTTTCTCCTTCCGTGGGGCCTGTCTCAGCGAGGCTGCTCTGGTGCTGAGGAGGCCCTAGGGGGGCCCAGGCCAGCGAGAGGTGCAGAGCGCCACGGCTCATACAAGAATGCCCTCTGACTTTATTTTACATTAAGCTGTCTTTGAAAATGTAGTTGTTCTGTTTATTGTTGTTGGTGTTGACTTTTTTTATTTGAATAAAGAGGAGTAGCATAGAAAGTCCCCAAAGAACAGAAGCATTTTAAAAAAATTAACCCGTGTAATCTGTTAGTGCCTCATAATTTACTATTACCAGTTTCTAATTAAGCCTTGCGTTGCAAATACGTTGATTTGTCTGTCCCCAGAGGTGCCAGCGGTGACCTCTGTGGAGTGGAGGGCAGAGCCTGACTTTTTTGTTGTTATTTCTAGGGCGCTGTTACCCCAAACTGAAGTGGAAGATGAAGCATCTGGCCACGATGACGTTGTTAATGACCCCCAGCCTCAGCCCCTGCCCCAGCCCCAGCCCCTGGCCCAGCCTCAGCCCCTGCCCCAGGCTCAGCCCCTGGGCAGGAAACTTCTCTCTGAAATAATAAATTCCGCCACTGCCCCTGTGGGTGCTGCTACCACGGCTCTCATGGTTGCTAATACCACTGCCCCTGTGATTGCAGCCACCACGGCCCTTGTGGTTGCTAACACCACTGCCCTTGTGGTTGCTAACACCACTGCCCCTGTGGTTGCTGCCACCACTGCCATCACAACTGCTCCAGGGGCTCCACGCAAAGGCAGCAAACTGCCAGAAGCCACTCGCATCCTGGACACAATCCTGAATAACTATGACCACAAGTTGCGCCCTGGCATTGGTGGTGAGTATCAGGCCCCAGTTCTAAAAGAAGAGTGGGAGGGGGGAGGGAAGGGGGAGGGTGACGGGCTCAGGTGTGGGGGAATGGGTGGGCAGTAGGAATCCAAATGTCTGCTGCTGAGCTGTCAGGAAATGCATATGAACTCCAATCCTTAGCTGTGCCACAAATGTTGGTGAAGACTTTTCCATTCCCTCACCCTGTTTTCCCAACTCTCAAACCAGATGCCTGACCTGCAAGATGTGTGTTTGGGCCTTCACAGGGCAGGCGCTGACTCTTGCCATAAAAGAGCAGACGAGGAGCTCTGATTGCCTCTCATCCCTCCTTTCTACCCGCGCACCACCCTGAGCCCCTGCTGACACTCAATCTTCTCTCTTTTTGTTTCCCTTCCAGTGAGGCCCACCGTGGTGAAGGTGGAGGTCTCCGTCAATAGCCTCGGCCCCATTTCCATCATGGACATGGTGAGTACTGACTTTTGATTATACTGTTTCCTGGCCCAGGGTGGACCTGTGGGAGCCTGTGCTTTGTAATCAGGGTTTCTCAAACAACTCTGGGGGTGGAGGTGGGGGGTGGGGAGGCTTTGGTTTGGTTTGGGAAGGGACGGGGAGATTTGAGGCTGGAAAAGGTAAGTCTCTTGCTGCCTGAAGAGGACCTTTGGAGTTTTGACTACATTGTCCAGTCCTTCCTTCAAAACAAAAATAAAGCTACGTGAAACACCATGGTGGAATGACTCTTTTCTGATAATTATTTGTGTGATCTTAAGTCTGCAGTTTCTGGTTGTTGCTCTGTGATTGTTTCTCTGATTGTGTCTTAGTGCCTTCCTCCTCAGGTACTTTTACCCTCACTGTCACCAGTCAGTGTTCACACACAGAGCTCTCTGCTTACCCAGCCCTTCCGCTGGAGATGCAGCTCAGCGCCCCCGTCCAGCTCCGAGCTTTTTCACATGCTCTGATCAGTACTCAGATGGGAGTGTTGCCAGACCACCTTGAGCCTCTGAGCTGAGCTTTGTTCGAGCAAGTTCCTAGTCGAGGTGACACTGCTCTGTTTTCTTCCTATCATGAACTTTTTCCCTACAGAGTCCACCTCAAAAGACATTTTGTTCATGGCAACTGCCCCAATGTCCACAGCTATGAATGTCACCCTTCTTACACCACACTGCATTCTGGGGACTGGCATCTTTCTACCTTATATCTAGCTGGTTTTCCCCTACCTCAATTCATAGCAGGTACTTCCTCTGTGTCTACCCTGCTCTGTCCACCAAGGATTCAGTGTAAGTTAGCTGACCAAATGAAAAAGTCACCTATATCTGCAGAGCCTGACAGTGAGCCAGGGTTTTGGCAACCAGGGGCATTGTAGCTACGGGCCTAGCTTGGCCAAGGTAGACATAATTCTCACCTGCCCACCAGTACCCACCAAACACCTTGTAGGTGGGTGAAATGTGGCTTTCTGATGGGCCTTGCAAGGGTAAGTGACCCTGAGGGAAGATGCAGGTATCTGCCTCTCCACAGTGCAGATCACTGGTTAAAGCTGTGGGAGGCCCCCCTGTGCTTGTGTGGCTTGCTTTCCACTGGTACACTTGATGAGGAGGGGGAACAGGTTTCTGTTAGTCAGGCACAGAATGCGTCATTGCTCGATGCATATGAGTCTCCTGGGATTCTCGTGGTAGGCTGGGTGGCAACTCAGGCTGCCATTAAGGGTCCTTTTTAGTTTCAAGGGACTGGAACTTCCCCACTGAGTCCCAGCATCAGTTACAGCCATTGCAGCTGTCAGAGGACAGTTTGAGCCCCTTCCAGGCAATCGGGTGTGTAGCATGCAGACCTTGTCCTCAGAAAAGGACACCAAGGCCCAAGACATGTGGGTTTTAATCAGCTGTCCTGCCCGTCTCCTCATTGAACTCGAAAGCACCCGGTCTGAGTTTAAAAAGCGGTGTTGACACTGGGATCGACAGCCAGTCTCGGCATCACCAGGTGCTCGTGCTGTTTCTGACTGTAGTTACTGTTGCAGGTGACTCAAAGCAAGCCACTTCCTCACTACTGAATCTCTAGTTTCAGTGGAGCTGAAGGATGTGTTCTGGACATGCCTAGCTCCTTTGTCAAACCAGGAAAACAGTGGACCATTAGCTCTAAAAGTTGATATGTAAAGAATTTACAGCTGGTATTGTGTTACCTGCAAAGGAAGTGCTGTTCTGAAACACTTCATAGCAGACCATGAACACAGTGTGGGGTGGAGGGAAGGCTTCCCACCAGCTGTCTAGCTGCCCACATGGCCCGTGCGTGGACTAAGGAGGCTGTTGGCCCAGCTGGGCTCTCCAGCTGTTTGGCAATGTGGGAACAATCTGAGGGCCCTTTGTTAAAGGCAGGCGAGGTGCAGCCAGTTAGAGTGAGCCCCAGGACTCCTGTGCAGATGGTCGGCAGGCTCTTGAGTCCTCGTCTCTTTCTTCAGGCCTCAGTTTCCTACCTTTAGAATAAAAGAGGTAGATGAGCCCTAACGTGTTGTGCCGGGGTGTAGCCCTGCTACACGCAGTGTACTGCAGTCTGTCTTTCTCCTTTGAGTATCAGTGGGGCGCGTTTCCGGCTTCTTGTGCTTCTTCCTATTAAACACCCGTCCTGATGTTTGACACTTTGTAGGATAGACAATATCTAGAGAGCAGATAATCATGAATATGTTTATGCACATGCACACACACACACACACACACACACACACACACACACACACACATCCAGAGGTTATGGGTACTTGTTTAAAAGGCAAAAGAGAACAAATCAGAAAAACAATTCTCCTTGTTTAAAAAGCATGAGACTAGATAGACATTTCTCTGGTGACTCAAAGTACTTCATTTTTTAATAGAATTCTGAGGAATGAAGGGTTGAGGTTAATTAACATTGGCGCCCCCCAAATAAGAAACTTGGCTGTATATAATCAAAGTTGTGTATGCTTATAAATTTTTTCAAATGATTTAGAGCTGGGATCACTGATTTGCCAGGGCAGTGTGGGGCTGAAAGCGTACCAACTTCGCAGGAGAAGCACCATAGCCTGCAGAGTGTGAAGAGGTGATGAGTGCAGCCTGTGCAACTGTCACTGTCACCTGCCCCTTTGGAACCAATTCAAGGGCACCTGTGGTTTTCTGTAGTGTCATTGAGTATTGGCTGGATGTTTTGTAGTCTGCTTTACTTTGACACAATTCCGATTGTATGTTCACAAGTGTGGATGTGGTGTGGCATTTTTAGTGATCAAGTCCTATGTTGTTTCTTAGCTTGGCTATCAAATGTTCTCTTATTAAAAGTAAACGTGAAGAAAAAAACAAACTTGTTGCTTTGAAGCATGCACTGATGAAGAGTCTCAGAAGCTAGAATATCAGAGCTGATGGGACTTTTAAAGATCACCAGATCTCACCTACCTTACTGTTATACTGATGTGGAGCTTCCAGATACCTAGAAATCATTGGCATCCTTGGCTCTAGATACAAAGGATGATCAAAATCTATGGTGAATGCTCACATTCAGTAAGACACATTACCATGAGTCCTCCCCCAGTGCTCCCCTACGTTGAGCACACTTACTGTATCATCCTGGCTACTTTGTGGAACAGCTCTACAAGTTCTCGTTTGTGAATATCTTTATGAGATGAGATAAAAAAAATACAGGAAACACCACTCCTAAGTGTCATCCAGTGGAAAGGGAAACTTGCAAAACTATTAATGTGTCCTCCACCTTCATCACTGGCTCTGGCACATGCAACTTCTGGCTCTTCCCTAAAGTCAAGATGACCACGAAAGGTCAAAGTTTTGACTCACTTGAAGACATGCAGGCAGCCATGAACATATGCAGAAAAGACTTCCAAAACTGTTTCACAATGTGGCAAGGATGATAGCATACGTGTTCAGATGAGGAGGAGGACTTTGAGGGGAGCTAATGCCGTCGTGTTTTGTATTGTCATATTTGCCATTGTTTTGAGTAATGCACTCTTTTACAAATGGTGGGATCACTCCGAGATATGTGGTTGTTCCTGCAGAGCAAACAGCACAAAGTGAGTTGTAGTGCCCCAAGCTAAATCTGTAGGGGTCTGTGGACCCTTGGAAGCATGTGAGTTCACACTTTGGCCCAGAGAGTCACAGACGAGTAGCCTATCAGTTGGCTCTGCAATCCTTGCAGATCTGTTGGTAAAACAAATGGTTGGGTTGAACAAACTGAAAGCTTTGTGTCATGAATGTCCATTCTAAGAAAGGGACATGATTCAAGCAGACATGATTCTAGTTATTAGGTGCCTTTCTTTGATTGAGATTTGCTGCATGAGAATGGTGTCAGTGCTGCACAGCATGCGGGCCTTGCTCCCTTTGCTGTGGAAATCAGGAGAGCTGGCAGTCTTCTCTGCTGGGATCCCTGGGCTTGAGTCCGTTGCTGACATTGGACGAGTCTCTGGGTAGAGAGAAGGGATCTCACGTGTCCTTATTTCGTATTCCATGTGTTCTGCCACATTGCCTTTAGGATTGAAGGTTAGGAGGTGGCAAATGATCTATTTGTCTATGAGTGTCCTTCACCTTCTCAGCCACGAGTGTCTGGTTTTCTGTCCTTTCAACCAGGAGTACACCATCGACCTCATCTTCTATCAGAGTTGGTACGACGAGCGCCTTCGTTACAATAGCACCTTTGACAGCCTTGTTCTGAATGGTGATATGGTGAGCCAGTTGTGGATCCCGGACACCTTCTTCAGGAATTCGAAGAAGGCCGTGGAGCATACGATCACCCTGCCCAACCAGATGGTCCGCATCTACAATGATGGCAGGGTGCTGTACACAATTAGGTACGGCAACTCTCTGGGGTCTCACCTCTTGGGATGTTCCCTCCCTTTCGGGAATCTAGCCAAAGACATTGCCCAGAGACCTTATCCCGAATAGCTTTCCTAAAAGAGGACCTATCTAGTTTTCTTGGACCATGAGTTTAGCCTCTTGTAAACACATACAGACAGACCTCAAAAAATAAAATTCTGTTTAAAGCCACAGACCAGGATTGCGGCAGAGCTAGGACTGCTTCCCAGTTACTTGGCTGCTGGTGTGGTCCAGAGCTCCTTCAACTAGAATGCACCAGTATGACTGCATTGCCTGGACAGCTCCATCCTGAGTGGACAGTGGATGTAAAGGCACGTCCACGTGGTGGAGTTGTCAAGGTGGAGCAGCAACACAGCAGTTGGAACCTAAGAGCAGGGGAAGGTGCTATATTGGGGTGAGGGGCTGGTGGGAGCTGGTAGAGGGTGGGGAGGTATTTGCAGGTCTTAGAAACTGGACTGGGCAAGAAACAAAGACCATCTCAGTTAGTTTGTATAATTTTCTGATGATGGGGCCCAAAGTCGTTAAACACTTTCAAGCTGCACTACTTCTCTTTTTGTCTCTCTTTTGAGCTTTTTGTCTTAAGTTCTGCTGTTGCCATGTGGTGGTGATGGTCCGTAGGTCAAAGCTGGACGGATACCTAAATGCTCAGAGCCAGCCTAATGGGGCTCCTCTCTCCCTTCCAGGATGACCATTGATGCGAGATGTTCACTCCACATGCTCAAATTTCCAATGGATTCTCACTCTTGCCCTCTGTCTTTCTCTAGCTGTGAGTACCTTCTTAGGTTTCAGGGAACCCAGATATATGTGGGGCCCCTTCTTTTTCTCATCTTTGCCTTTTAGTTTTTCCGCTTCTGCTTTTCTCCTAAGCTGGTGCCAAGATCGATCGTGCCAAGCTTCCATCCTCCATCGCCATGCTCAGCTCCTTCCCTGTGCTGCTCCACTTCCTCCTTCTTCCTTGCACCCACCTTAAGTGAGCTGCTGCTTCTGAGCTATAGCTCTAGTGTGTCTGCTTCTCTCCCCTCTGCCGCCACTACCTCGGTGTAGGCCTTTGCCACCTTCCCCCTGGACTCTTGTAACATCTTCGCTTTGAAGTGGAACGCGTCCTAAATGGAATCTGCTGCCTCCTCCCAACCCCTGCTTCCCAGACAAACGTGTTGCTTCTGCGTCCTCATCTGTCTCACTGAAGCCAAGAACCTTGATGCTTCCCTGTGTTCCCAGCCTGCATCTAATGAGCCAACACGTCCTGTTGGTGCTCCCCGCCCAATTCTCTATCTACCCTTCCTCTGTTTCTATTTCTCTGTATTCTGACTGCCTCAGCTTTGACTCCTGCCTTCATCCATTTTATTGTGCTTCGATTGCCACGCTAGCCTCTCATAGCTGGCCAGCTTGCCAACCTGCTGGGCTTGCCTAAGAACCAGAGTGACCCTGCTGATGCATTGTCTAGGCCAGGTCACTTCTTCATTCGCAGTCCTTCTTTACTCTCGCGGATCAATTCCAGATTCCTTAAAATGAGCCTCAAGGCACTTCATGAACTGGCCCCTGCTCCCCTCTCCCACCAATTCATGTCTGTGAGCCTGCCATTCTGAAAGTTTGCCATTTCGGCAGTAAACCAGGCATTTCACCTTTCAGTGCTGCTCCTCGCCCCTTCAACATCATCCACATGGAACTGTTTACTTGACTTTCAAGTCAAGAGGTGTCACCTGCTCTATAAAGTCTTCTCTGAGTGTGTTCTCCAGTGATCTTCCCTTCTCTGTTTCCTCGCTTCTGTATGCATAGAGGTTTCCTAGAGCAACTCCAAAAGTCCCAGCTGTGTGCTACTCATTGTCGTGCTCAGTAAAGCACGGATGCTTGAGGCCGGGCTCATGCCTTGCTCATCTCTGCATTTGCAGCCCAGGGCCTGGTACTGAGGACTGCTCGGTAAATGCACTTACTGAGTGAACCTCCACAACCAGATAACGGAGGCTGAGTCCCACAGCTGGAGAGGCCAGAGTCAGGACTCCAAGGGTTGCTCAGGCTGACTCCATGCTGGAGAGGACATCAGCCGGGCTTCCCAGTCTCATTCGACCCTGCTTTCCTGGTTGCTTTCCAGTTTCCTATCCTGAGAGTGAGATGATCTACAAGTGGGCTGATTTCAACCTTGAAATGAATGAGAAGAACACCTGGAAGCTCTTGCAGTTCGACTTCACTGGCGTGAGCAACAAAACTGAAATTGTCAAGACCCCAGCTGGTAAGTGAGCCATGCGAGTCAGGCCTGGGCAGGGGCGGGGAGGTGGTGGGGATACGCGGAGTTGGCCATCTGTATGGATGCTGTGCAATCACACCATCGGGACAAGGCTCTGATCTTGTAAATGCTAAGCACTTACAACTGTTTGCAGAGGAAACTGAGACTTTGCAACTATGTCTCAGTCTCATCTGCAAAGAAGTAAGTGCTTTGCCAAGCCCCTTGAGAGGATAGGTAAGTAGACAAAGTTTTGTCGCCGTTCGATTTTGCAATGAGCTTTTCATGCAAACCCTCTAGTTTTAAGGTCTTTGTTACAACACTGACCTACATGGATGGCTGGGGAATGGAGTTCATGGGAGATGGCCATCTCCAGAACAAGGCAGTGTTGGTTGGAAGGGAAGTAAGTTCCGTCTTAAGGGGAATGGAGGCTGGAGTTCTAGTGGCAGCTGGGGTACTGACGGAGGTTACCTAAGCTACAGTGGCTGCAACACTGACAGTTATCTTAAAGCCGCAGCTCTGAAAATGCATGCATTGCTGCCCAAGAATTCATGGTGGCTTTAGCATCGACATGGTTGCCACTGGTTTTGTGATCTTACCTCCAACAAGGATGAAAGGGGAGGACCCTGGATCTCTTAACTTTCAGCTCCCAATTAGATGTGAGCTTCTTTGCTTGTGTTTCTAGGTGATCTGAATGAGGAGCCAAGGGACCTTCCCAGGGTTGCTCCCAGAGCATCCCTGGAAACCCTCTTCACATGTACTGACCGAGTTCAGGGCAGTGGAGGCACCGCCCTCGTCGTTTCCAGAATGTGGATACAATGAGTCACCCAGACCACCATTTGTCATGGGAGGCATATTGCTTTGCTTTTGGGTGGTTAGACAGAAATTTGACTTTTGCTTCACTTGCTGAGTTAGTCGCTAGATAAAAGACCACTCATGCTCACCTGGCTGGAGCTTTGCTTGCACAGTACTAAACAGGGGGCAAGGGCTGCTTTCCAAATGCTCTCCTCTTTCCTGGGGCTTCCAGAGAAGCAACTCTACCTTTATCAAGATCATGGCTCTTCTGCCAGCTAACCATGGGCCTGTCTCTTAGCTTTCTGCATCTCAGTTTCTCCAGATAGGTGGACACTCATCATCAAAAGCAGCAGACGAGACAAGGCCCAGGGGCTTTTAAGTCACTAGTGGTTCCGTTTAGTAGATGTTTGTGCATTGTTTCAAAATGGTGCCCTAGTGACTACAAAGCCCCATGGCCAGCATCTTCACCAGATCAATGACAATAGGTAAGCACCAGGTCTTCTTTCTCATGCTGGACACTTGTGGATCCTGAGTCATGGTTTTCCGGGGTCAATGTGATCTTCAGGGTTATTCGCAAACCTTTCCAGTCAGCTCCTCCTCTCTATCTGGAGCTGACCTACATGCCCACATCTTAATGGTTCAAAACGTGGTTCTAGCTTGCTACTCTGCTCACCTTGGGCCTTGAACCAGAAGGCATTTGCTTCCAGAGGTTTCAGGAAGTCTACCTCCACCCTCAGTGAGAGAATCATCCTCTATCGACAGCTTTGGAACTTCCATGGGCTCTCACAGCAGTCAGTTGTTGACTGTCTTGCAGGTGTTTTCTTTCTTCTCTAGACATCTGTGCCCATCAGTAAACTCACTGTACTTATCCAAAAACAGGGCTCTGGAACATCTCCGCGTTGGACCTCCATTTTCCTGGACCTAGGTCGTGTTCCAGTATATTCCCCAGAGCCCTAGTTCATTTTCTTCCCTTGTTCTTCAAAGCCTTGGGTCCACTCATCCTTCTACTTTGAGTCCTCTGGACTTTTTACTTTCTTTCCACTCACAGCACAGTGACCAACCATGATCGGGGCAAAGCAGGTAAGAGTGAGACCAAAAAGCATCGTTAGTATTTTTGTTTTTATTGTTATTTTTGTTTCTGTTTTTTGCTCTGGCTCCTCAGCCCCACATATCTTTGTTTACCCATGTTTTTCCATTCTACAAGAAGAATGTGTGTTAGGATTCTTCTCATGGCTTTCAGAAACAAGTTTTTATCTTTTGATAGGTGGATCTGCTTCTTCTTTGGCCAAGATAAAATTAAAATAGAGAAATCCAATAAAATAATAAACTTTCTTTTGACAAACACATATAAACAGCAGCTTACAGGACCCAGGAGTGGCTATGGCTAATTAGCAGACTCTAAAATGGTAATCAAGACCCTGTGGCAAGAGACTAGGAACTTGATCAACACATCCTGCCGCATCCCTAGAGGCAGTGTGACCCCAAAGCTACTACTTGGGAACCAGATTTCCCACTGATCCCAGGCCACTTCTTTGCCCCTTTTTCCAGAAGAATCTGAGAAGTGTTGCTCTCTGAGTGTCAGTACTGTCGAGGTGAGTAGGCATGGCTACTCTCCTTCACCTCTGGCACACCCAGACCTTGCACGGACAGTTTAGTGTTCTGGTCTGCTTTCCACACCTGTTGCGGACAGCAGCAAGAGTCACCGAGTGTCCACTGGTTTCCAGATTACTCCAGGCTGGGATGGGCCTGAATGAGCCCTGTCTTCAAGAGAAATCAAAGCCCACCTGCTTCAAGGCCAAAGAATTCTGTGGGGTCACTGAAGTGACCGTATGGTACACTTCACAAGTGATCCAGGACTAGAGCTCTTGCAAATACATCGTGAGGTTGCTAGTGAAGGTGGAGGTTCTGTATTACCCTAGACCTAGGTCGTGGGTCTCCACAGCCCTAGTTCATTTTTCTCCCTTGATCTTCAAAGCCTTGGCTCCACTCATCCTTCTAATCCATTTTGACTCAGAGAAAAGCCTAAAGCATTCATGGAGGCAAGATGGCACACTGAGTGTTTGGGCAGATGTATCAAAGCAGAGGCAGCCCAAAGAGCACAGCAGAAGATGACAACTGAAGATGCGAGTGGTCCTCAGGTCCTGTAGGAGCCATTGCTATCTAGGGTGACAGCAAGAGTAGGGACACATGCCCAAAGGAATGTGAAGACTTGTCTCTCTTGTCAGATTTGACACCTAGAGGGTTGACTGAAATATTCATGTTCAGATAAAATTTTCTGTTTTTCTGAAAAATCCATTTGCATTAAGGATGTTAGACTAGGAAAGTGGGGTCCAGGGTTTGAATATTAGTGTAAATATTCAGGCTATCTCAGAGAATCTGAGAACCAATGAGATTAGCTTTGGGTAAGGTTGTGCATATGTGTGTGTGTATGTGTATGTAAGACATCAGTTGGGTCCCGGTCACGGTGGGCCTTTCGTGTCAGAGCTCAGAGTTGATTCTGTAGCTCACTGTGGAGCAGGGAGCCCCTGGAAGCTTAGGAAGAAAAGAGTACTTGTTGGGGCCCCTGCATGGTGCAGCCAGAGCCCATGTGCGCTCTCCAGTCACAGCACGTGCCGCCAGATAACAAGAGGCCTAATTGACTTTTTTACTTGCATTGGACTCTCCTGCCACCCTGAAAAGAGCTCTTGGGGTGGGACAGTGAACTGAAGAGGAAGTGATGAATCTGGCCTCGGCGTAGCTCTTAGCTAGCTTCCCACTGTCCTTCCTCTGGGCTGCTTCCAGGCCTGTGTATCTTGCACTGAAACAATGTGCCTCTGTCCTAGAAGCAGTAGGATTCTTACTTACTTGTATCATCCTGCCATATGTCATACGATTTTTTTTTTTTAATGTTTTCCAGGTGACTTCATGGTTATGACGTTTTTCTTCAATGTGAGTAGGCGGTTTGGCTACATTGCCATTCAAAACTACGTCCCCTCTTCTGTGACTACGATGTTATCCTGGGTTTCCTTTTGGATCCAGAGAGACTCTGCTCCAGCTAGGACCTCTTTAGGTAAGAGGGCAAAGTGGGCACATACACGGACATGCAGGTGACTTGGCTTGATCAGGGCAGGGGCTTATCTTGTTACTGTGTCTTGTAAGCACTGCAGCACGTGGCTCAGGGCTCAGCCCAAGTCTACTCTTTGTTCTTTTAGGGATCACCTCTGTACTCACCATGACTACTTTGGGCACCTTCTCGCGGAAGAACTTCCCACGGGTCTCCTACATCACAGTGTTGGACTTCTACATTGCCATCTGCTTCGTCTTCTGCTTCTGCGCTTTGATGGAATTCGCCGTTCTCAACTTCCTGACCTACAACCGAATGAAGGCCCACGCTTCTCCGAAACTCCGCCATGTAAGAGTTGGGATGGGAGTGGTGGCATGTAGAGGCTTGGTGGCAAGGACAGTGAGGTTATGGCACATGGGTGGCCAGCTACCTGACGGTTGGGGAGTTACCAGGAGTGATGGGGGAAACCAGTTTGATGTGATGGGTGGCCTGCTGGAGTGCCAGGGACAGAGTTTGCAGGAAGCACTAAGTCTGTAGGTGTGGCTGGCCCTTATTTGACTCTTGGTTTTTCTTTCCTTGTTCATTACAGCCTCCCATTAGTGGTGCCCGCGCCCGTGCCCTGGCCCGTGCCCGCGCTCGCCAGCAGGAAGAGGTGTTTGTGTGTGAGATCGTCACTGAAGGAAGTGATGGGGAGGAACACGTGTCTTGCTCTGTCCAGCCACTCCCTAACCCAGAAGACGTCGAGGCCCCCAGTGGAAGGTTCTCTGGATGCTTCAAGCATGTCAGGAAGTATTTCTGCATGGGCCCTGACTGCGATGGCCCTACCTGGAATAAGGGACGCCTTCGCATCCACCTCTTCCGCCTGGATAACTACTCGCGCATTGTTTTCCCAGTGTCCTTCCTCCTCTTCAATGTGATCTACTGGCTTGTTTGCCTTAACCTGTAGGTGCCAGTAGGTACCTTGTGGGGCGGGCTCCCCAGTTCCCCGGGAGGTCCTAAGCCCCTTGCCAAGGGAGTTGGGGGACAACGGCAGCAGCAGGAGCATCTAGAGTGTTTTCCCTCCCCTGTTCCCCAAATACAAGCCTGCAAAGAGTTTGTCTTTGGTGCCCCTCTCCCCACAAGTCCCTTCAGTGAGTCTCCTTAGCACTCCCTTTCAAAGACCCTCACCCACCTCTCTGTTCTTTGAGGGGCGTTCGTGATGCTCAGTGTTCAAGATCGCAGGCTTTTTAAAATCAGCTCCCTGAAACCCTGGCCATCTCAGAGCGGATTAGCTCACTCCCAGCCGTGCTGACAATCACTGCCTTTTTCCAGAAACCCAATACTGCCTTTGTGGTGCTACAGGCCCTGCTCAGGCCTCAGCCTCAAAGTGCATAGACCAGCTATTTTCCTTATTCTGACACCTCCTTAAAGGGCTAGACAAGAATACAGGAGGACCCCATCCCATTTTATTTATTTCCTCTTTCCCTGCCCTCCCTCCCCACACAGATAGACAGGCACTGGAATTCTCTCTTTAGGAGGAAGGGAGCCAGCAAGTGGGTCTTTTGGGACAGTATCCCTCCCTCTGCTGCTGTGACACCTCCTGCTCCCTCCCTGCTTCCATCTGCGCCGATTCAATGCCTTGCATCCAGTGGGAATCTGTCTATTTTGGTGTGTGGTGATAGTTATTACCCCTGCTTTTTATGCCCCTTCTTCCTCTTCCTTGACCCCTGTGACTCTTTCTGTAACTTCCCCAGTGACTTTCCCAGCCCTGTCCAGGTGCTAGGCTTTGGTATTTCCCTGGGACCAAGAAACGAAAGAAACTCTGCTTTGCAGTGGGCATTACCCACCATTATTTGGTGCCCACCTTGGGCACAGTTGGAGTTTGACAGCTTCCTTGGCCCCCGGATCCATGAGCCAGTCCACTATTATCCTCGGGGCGTTCACAATTACACCCAATCAATTGAATTCCCTTAAATTTGTACAGCACTTTACCTCTGGAGAAGGACTTTGGACAAAACGTTTCTATTTGGAGTCTCATTATAGCCCTGTGATGTCCTCAGGGCAGGATTCTTGTCCCCATTAAGCAGATGGGAACCCTGAGGCACAGATTTCTATGGGACTGTAGACCTCACTGGAAGCCATCAGGAGCCCACTGTCATCTTTTCGACCACATGACAGGGCTAGGCAGCTCTGATCACAATTTGATTCTTCTGCTTCTACTGGCACCACAGATTGGCAGGCTCTTCATCACTGACCTGCCCAATTCCTGGGCCTGAGATGCTCAGGCTGCCCCCAAGATGGACCTTCTCCTGGCTCTAGTCACCCAGTGAGACAAATTTGGATCATCGCCCCAATGCTTGTATATGCTAAATGAAATCTGTGTCTGTATTTTAAGGTGGGTGGGTAGGGTGGGGATCCATCTGCTTTCTGTCACCATCATCTGAAAAGGGGAATATATAAATAAAGCAATCAGCAAAGCATTCAAGGTGTGGCTCATTTCTTTGGCGCTCGTGTTTGTTCCTGGTTCAGGTTTTCAGCCTTTTTCTGTTTCCCTGTCACATATATGACTCCCAGACATGCGCGACCTGCCAGCATGCACCAAGGACCCTTCTCTCAGTAATGAGGAAGGGAAAGACAGGATCTGGGTGTGTGGCCCCCTTTCCAGATTTCCTGACTTGCTCTTGTGCCCAGTCCGGGGCTCAGCTTCCTTTGCCCTTCACCCTAGCCCCCACCTTGTCAGGGCACCACTGGGTTCAAACTACCCTCTCCCCCTCCCCAGAAAGAGGTTGATACTGAAGCACAAAAAAAGGGGAGACTGGTCTCCTGTAATAAAACCAGCCGGTAGTGGATTTCCGGAAATCCCAATACCCTCCCTTGCCATGCAGCAAGCCTAGACACCTTGGTTGCTTTACTCAAAAAAGAATGCACGAAGTATAGGCCTTGGGATCCTGTGGCACTTCCAACTCCAACGAAAAGCAATAACAACCACCAAAGAGGGGGCAAAAGTAGTGTTGGGACCACTGACGTCTTTGTCATAAAGTCCTCAAAATGACACTTAAACTTTATTTCCCTATAAGAAACTCACATCTGTACCATGTACTGTGATGCCCTAACCTACAGAAAATTATAAGTGACCATGTTAGAACAAAGGAAATAGTTTCTTGGTTTTACTTCCATGCAAACGATACAGGAGAAAACATGGCAGCCTGAGCCCTGAGCAAAGCAGCTGTGCATGTATGTACATGCGCTCATGTTGCTTTTTTGTTTTTAGACTGTCTCAAAAAGTCATGTTGCATTTTGAAACATAGGAGCAGTACACTGTAACAAAGCTTCAAATACAGAAAATCCGTACTGCTTATAAATCTTGAAAACTTCATATAATCACTGCTTTAAAAATGAGGACATTGAAACCATAGTTGGGTGCATATGTGAAAAATAAAATTAATGGCCTGGGCTTGGTGACGCATGCCTGTAATCCTAACACTCAGAAGATTGAGGCTGGAGATACACAGTGAGTTCAAGGCCAGCCTGGACTGTACGGTGAAACTCTTGTCTGAAAAACAAACAAAAACAAACAAAAGAAAAACACTACACACTAAAGCCAGTGGGTACAGCCTACAGTGTAAGCATTTTAATTACTAAATACAAAGGGGGAGTTAAGCCTCAGAAACTAGAAATTGGAAAAAGAATAAAACTTTGCCCCTTAGAAAAGTTTTGGAGAACAAGCAATCTAATAATTATAAATTATTTATATAATAGTATAGATAATACAATAATAACCAACATCTTTAAAACAATGAACAAACCCAAGTACCTACTTCTTTTCACATCCAAATTACAGATGTATGAAAGATTTGAAAAGGTTTTTTTTTTTTTTTTAAAGAAAACCTGAAAGGTGCTCCCAACAAAATTCAGCTGAATGTGTTTATATTGGGGGGGATGGGAAGTACCCTGCTAAGCATGAGGTAAGACACCAGAAACTACAAAGTTAAACAACGCATCCATGTTGAGAAATGATAATTTAAATAAAAACAAACACTTTAGCAAAACAGTGTTACAGGTCAGTGTTTCTGGGAACACTCTGATGTAGAATAGAATGCGAAATGTGCATTGGGGGGTCCTCTTAGATCAGCACCATTGGGGGAAGTGCTGAGAACAGACTCAGTGGACAATCAGTGAGGCTACACTGCAGAATCACATGGTGATTCCGGAAAGGACTGCATGGTCCGTTCTGGTCACCACTTAGGGCAGAGGGTCAGGGCCTTCGAGCCCCTGCCTGGATGTGAGCATGTATTTGGGGAGACATGAGTGGGGTGTGTCTTAGAGAGCCTGGTTGAGGGTTGTCAGCCTCCAATGGTCTTAGCAGCTAGAGAAGTAAGATCCATGCTAAAAGGGCACTGGTGGGCAAGCATCTCTGTAGTGGTCCCACAGCGACTTCTGTAGTTCACTGCTCACCTTGCTCAGGCTTATGTGCTTCATTTGAATAAATTCCAGACCAATTCTTCCATGATTTATTTCCCTGAGAAAGATTTATAAGACTGGAGAGACAGACCACATACCTCCCACTAGAGCTGGTCTTGAGACTTAACCAATAGTCATCATCTCCATTCTCCAGTACTCACTAAAGGTTTCCACCCACTCTCAGCTAGTATCTCTGCTGGTCTAGCTGGCTTTCCTTGTGAATGGACTGAATCTTCCCTTCTGGAAGCAACTGAGCCCTTGGGCCCTATATGGTCTTCTTAGAGCATGGCTGGCGGATTTGCTCATCATTTTTATGGGATAACTAAGTGGATCACCTTCTCCTAGCCCAGATCTAAGCACAGCATGAGTACTAAGTATTAACAGAGCTGACAAAGGCTGGACTCTTGTAGTTAGGGGTTGTGCAGAAAACAGAATCAGGACATGGATTTTATAATATTATTTTTATAATGGTCACTGGGAGTTAACACAAGAAGATGCAGGAAATTATCCACAACATCAAAGACATAAAATATTTAGTCAAGGGCCTCAGTCCCACAGCAATGTCCCACTTGAGTCCAGGTGAAAACCCAGAGCTCATGACAATGCCTCTCACGAGTCCATCTGGAGGTCCAAAGCCCACAAGAAGTACTCATGCCAGTCTCTTTTACGGATCCATGCCAGGAAGGCCCAAAGGTCAGCAGTGGAAGCCAGAAATTTCATGCCAGTGGGGTGAAGGAGCTGTGCTGGTGGGATGAGGGTTCTATGTTGGAGGCAAGAAGCCACACTCACAACAAAGACCAAGGGCTGTCCTGAAAGGCACCACAGCCATCCTTAGCAACACGGAGGCCCCAAGCTCCTCTGACAAGCACAGTCAGGTACATGCCAGGAAGCCAGTGCGATGAGTTCATCCTGGAGACCAAGCAGCACATGTCTTCCCCTCCGGAGCCAGGAAGCAATGCTTGATGTGAGGACCAGAGCTTCTCCAGAACTAACAGCTCAAACAGCAACTCATAGGAGAACCCACCTTGTTGTAGGAGAATGCAACAATGCATTAGCAACTCAACACTCTTCTCCTTCTCCACCTATTTATGCTGGCAACTTTCCTCAGGTGGAGCATCTTTGCTCAGTGTCATGCTGATGTAATCCAGCTGATGTTAAGTTGACCACCAGTTCTTAATCCATAAAAACTCTCTCAACAAGCAATCTGCAACAGAGCCCTCACAGGCCTGGCTGAGACTTCGCAGCCAGATGCACTCTGTAGGCTGAGAGTCTTCCTCCCACTCCTCCTCACCTCCCCGTCAGGTGTCAGATCTCCTCCTGCACCAAATTTCATTCACTTGCTCCTGCTCCTTGCTTGTTTCTCTTTCAAAGTCATTTCCCCCAATAAATCTCTTGCTCTTCTAATCTCATCTTGGCACCTGATTCTCAGATGACCTAACTGACACCGCAGACACCAAGAGTAGTAACTAGAAAGCATGTAGTACATGTGGCTTCTAAAACCGAATGACTCACTGGAAAGGAACAAGTGTGGTTTGTAAGGTGCAGACCTTTCCTGACACACTTTGACTGGGACCAAATCCTAAAGAGTCCATGGTTACCGCCTGGACAAAACATCCCCAGTGAAGGAAATCCTGTTGTTGAGTCAGGCATTTGGAGGCTGTGGGGAGAACACTGTTTACAAAGAGAGTAGAGCTGGCCAGCTGTTATTGATTTGTACTTATCTCCTGGAGTGAGTTAAAGAGAAACTGAGGACCATCAACAGCAGTTAAAGGTTTGTGGGAGAGTTAAAGGGCCTTTTTGGAAACTTGCAAAGAGGACTTTATCTCCCCCAGTGGAAGAGCAGCTGTAGATGAAAAGCAAAAATGTTCGACTTTCAAATTTCTAGAGATGAGCAGAATATTTTGCCAGGACTTTTTAGGTTAAAATAGTGGGTTTGCTTGGGAAAACCAGGGACTCTCAAGCACTGAATGGAATAATCTGGAAGGGTTCTATCAAGGGTTGAGCCTTGGTGACCTCTCTAGAACTTCAGAGCCGGCAGAAGTGTCTCCTCTCCTACTAAAAGTGAGCATTTGGGCAGTACTGGAAGATTCTTGAAAGACATTCATCAAGGGAGCCAGTGTTCTCTTTGGAAGCTACCAATCTTCCAGTCCTGGAAGCTAAGCCAATAACTACAGTTAAACCCAGGCATACCTAGGAAAGTCCTAGGTCTGATGAAAGAGGAAAAATGTTACACCCTGGACAAGTTACAAAATTAACTGGCATATTGCAGAAGTCAGTGGGATACTGAGACTCGGTTTTGAGGATGCGCTATTAAAAGGGTGGGAACATTAAATTTAGAACCAGAAATTCCTGGACATGGGGACAATTTCTCAAAACATGAGACTTAATCCTTGCAAGAAGCCTACACCAAGTGATTCCTTGAATCCTAGAGAAAGTGATGAACAACACTGAATGAAGTAGGAACACTTGAGTTGCACTGGCAGATGCTAAAGGCAAGGATTCAAAGGCTGAGGGAAATGGGCCCTTTACAAAGGAGAGGTTAGTTCTATCCAGTAGATGAGTTCAGAGACTCACACACAGAGAGTTAGTCTCCAAAGTGGACCCATAGTACATGCAATTCTCCAAGGCCATGTGGAACACATTGGTTAGAGAGTCATCGGCATCACTGTAAAGCTCAGTAGTGGTTCTCTGCAAGACAGTGCCAAGCGAAGCAGAGGTGTATATTGAATAACAAAAATACCATAGATTGAGGGGCTTAGAAACAACAAATTTATTTCCTACAATTGTGAAAAACAGAACGTCAACGGTCAAGTCAGTATCTGGAGAGGGCTTGCTTCTGGTTCGTAGATGTCACGCTTCTACATTTTCAGACAGCTAAACGGCCAAAGGAGCTCTCCAAAGGCTCTTCCGTAAGGTCCCCAATACCATTCATGAGGCCTCCAATCTTAGGATGCAATCACTTTCCAAAGGCCTCACCTCCTAATAGCATCACACAGAAACTTGGGGTCATAAATGTTTAGTCTATAGCACATGGTTACTAGAAATGAGTGATCGTGTCCCCAAAGCAATTAAGATCAAGTAGCAGTGCTTAATCACCAGAAGATAATGTCTGAGATTATCTTAACAAAATTTGAAGGTCAACCAGTGGTATTTGATTCATAGGAAGTTGTCAACATGATTGAAAGAACAGGCAAAAATATAGAAACAGCCCCCCAAAATACTACTACAAATCTACACTCAGAAGTTAGGAATGCAGGGATATAAAGACAAGGGTGACTTCCCAAACAAAAAAGTCATGATGCTTTGCTCAGTTCTTGCACCTTAACAGATTTTCAGAACTTTAACTTATTGGCAGAATAAAGAGCCAGGTGTCCAGCAGGAGATAACATGCAATGCAATAGTGAGTATGTAGTGTAACTGCATCCCCATTCCTTTTGCAAAAGACTTTCCAGCTACTTCTTCGGGTGACAGTACACTGGAGAAAGAGGATGATACCCAGAAATTTCGAGAGCTATTGAACACAGTAGTTTGAATTAACATTGATGCTAGAAGGTCAAAGTAGACTTCCTCATTAGAGTTGAGGGCTTATGGAGACCGTGTAATAAATCAAATCCTGGCTGGAGTATAGCACCCAAGGGTCTACCAGTTCTGCAGAACTATCCATAGTCATCTTTCCATTTTCAGAGTGCATAATTGGATTTGATGTACATGGAAGTTGGAGGAACTCCTATTCCACTTTGAGTTCCTTGGTGTGTAAGAGGTATCATAGTGGTAAGGCCAAGTGGACACCTTTAAAAATGCTCTAAGTGAAGATAGTAAATAAAAAACAACATCATAGATCAGGTGAGGAAAATTAGTGCTACCTTTAAAGATCTTTAAGGATGCTGTTATTGCTTGTGTCTAGATGTTCCCCTAGCCTCATGCAGTCATAGGTGGAACTTTTCAGAGGTGGCTGGATCTAGAGTGTGCAATGCTGGGATTAAGGATGTGGCGTTTACATTGATTCATGGTGCAATGATAGAATTGAGGCTGCCCCAACCTAGGCATGGTGATGCATACCTGTAATCCCAGTACTGGGGAGGCTGAGGCAGGAGGATTGTTGTAAGTTCAAGGTCAACCTGGACTGCAAAATTAGTTCAAAGCCAGCCTGGACTACCTAGTGAAATTTGGTCTTAAAAAATAAAACAAAAAAGGGGGGCCCCCAACCTGGGTATGAGATCTAAGGGAAGGTAGCAGGACAGAATACAAGGGCTATGTTTTTGCTTGCTGCTTGCTGCTTCATTGCTCTGCTGTCTCCTACCTTCCACACCATGAACTCTTTCTCCTCCGCAATGCTTCTCTGCCATGCCACCCTGCCTTGGAGCCAGCTGACTATAGACCGAAACCTCCACAAACCATGTTACAGTAAACCTTTCCCTCTTTGAGTGTTGGATATTTTGTCTAAGCAACAAGAAAAATATCTAAGACAGATGTTACCATGGTATTTCTATTTACTTAATTGGCCTGGCCCCTAAAATATCTAGAAGGAGTCTGGATAATGACAACAGATTGCCACAGGCTTTACTAAATAATAGTCCAGATCACAGCTGCTATGCCATAACATTGTTCAAGTAAATTAATAAATCCTCAGGTATAGGTCATACAGCAATTAATTTGGCAAATGTGGGTTCTACTTTCTAAGGAGAAGTGATCAAAAACAGTGGACAAATGAGAATTCTATTTATAGTTTTTCAAAAAAGTATGCTGATACACTCCCAGTCATAATATAGTCAAAAAAATCTACACTTCTAGGATATCATGACAAACAAACACCACTTTTATTTGTTACAATGATGCCATGATACTGATTGCACAGGATGGGTAAGAGGCAGCCAGTACACTGGAGGGCTTGGTAAAACACACTCATTCAGAAGAGTGAGAGATAAACCCTGAGAAGATCCAGGAACCAGCCACTTCAGTGAGGTTTCTAAGGGTGCAATAATCAGAGACATTCCCCTCCAAAGAAAAAGATAAATCATTGCATTTTAAGTTTCCTTCCCCAAGAAGGAACTGCTGCACCTAGTGGACCTCTCTGGCTTCTGGGGAGAACGCATTGTACACCCAGGACAGCTGCTGTGGTCCACCCAGCAGGTGACACGGAAGGCTGAGAGCTCGGAGAGAGGCCAGGAACAGGAGAGAGGTCTGCAGCAGGACCAGGCTGCCGGGCAAGCAGCTCTCCGGCCATGTCATCTGCCAGACCCACGGTCTCTCAGGCATCCTGTGGGGAAGGATGCAGGGCAAGGCTTGAGGCCAGAGCCCATGGGAGAATTGGCACTCAGGCTCCTGGGGTTCTGGAACAGGATGTTGCCATTTGTGTCAGAAAATGATAAGCCTCTCTAGAAACACCCCCAGCTGTGTCTATGGGCCCTGGCAAAGAAAATACTTTAAAAAAATTATTTAAAAGGAAAAAGAGAAAAAACAAAACAGTGTAAGGGTACAAGTAATACAGAACTACAAAAAAAAAAAAAGTAAGAAATCACCAGTTAATAGATTACACATTATCATCTTAGAGATACTTGACTACAGGACACCGACAGTCTATGTATGGAACCTGGTTGCTGTCAGACACACCAAAACATAAAGACAGACCCGGGAGCAGCCTCCCTACATCGGATCTATACATCAGTAGAGGACAAGAGTAAATGCCACGGCAGTAGTTCAGACATTCATGGCACAGCTGTCCAGTTCTGCATCAGCTCGTGCTAATGGTCAACTGAAGAATCCTGAGCAATCAGCTGGAATAAGAGGAAAAGGCCAGCTTTCATCTGCCGGCAAATCGCATTCAGCAATGGTGTGAGGTATGAAATGATGCAAGCTACGTTATAGTCACACTGCAGAAGGACGCTAAAAGTCTGTAGAGAGGAAAACTTCCACAGGGGTGCAACTGTATGCAGTGGGCAACTCAGCATTAACACCGGAAGGAGAGGGCCTGGGGATTTAGCTCAGTGGCATAAGCGCCTGCCTGGCAAGCATGAGGTCATGAGTTCAATCCCTGGTGCCAAAAAAAAAAAAAAAAAAAAAAAAAAGAAAGAAAAGAAAAGAGAAAGATTAAAAAATACATTGGAAGGAGAACTGGGAAAATTGCATATGTGTATATGTGAAATCATGCATACTGTGTAAATAGTATACATATACCATACATAATAGCATGTGTAGTGAATAGCATGGATATACATACACACATTCTTTGAATGGGTTCTGAATTTGAAGAATAATTCATATGCAAAAACTAAGTAAGAGATAATAGCTTTTAATCTTCCTCATTATCTGTCTCAATTTACTTTGTAAATTGAGGGGCAAAGTCTTGCTACCTGCCACTATGAAATGTTTCTTCTAATAACTCTCTCTGTAGCTCTCTTCAAATCAGACCCCTGATTATCTGTCTCAATTTACTTTGTAAATTGAGGGGCAAAGTCTTGCTACCTGCCACTATGAAATGTTTCTTCTAATAACTCTCTCTGTAGCTCTCTTCAAATCAGACCCCTGAATACTACTTTGCCCTTGTTGCTTATGACAGTTTCATCAACTGCTCTACTGTGCAATCCTATTACTGACCGCAAGGAACCCATTTCTGGGATATCACATTTTACTGTCCACTTCTGTTTGCTCTGATTTTCCTATAGCCATCCCTGACACTTTATTCCCCAGTACTGAGGATTGAACCTCGGAAATTCTGAGCTACATCCTCAGTCCGTTTTTATTTTATTTTGAGACAAGGTCACATTAAGTTGCCCAAGCTGGGCTCAAATTGACCATCTTCCTGCTTCACCCTTCTAAGTGGCTGGGATTAAAGGCGTGTGCCACAACAGCTGGTTGCTGGACTTCTCAGTCTTGGTGGTATTTCTCTCGTGAGTTTGTTTCTGTTTTCATAAGCACAGCAGCGTCTTCCTGCCTCGCCTGTCATCATTTGGGTGAGTTCCTGATCTGATGAAGAGTATCCACTCTTCTGTCTACTTCTCTGAGTGGTTTGATCCTTGTTCCACTGTCTGCCTTGACAGTTGTGGCATTGAATTTGACTTAGTGTGGGCCGTCACTTTCCTCATGGTTTTAAAAGCCATGCTACAGCGTGCTAACCCTGCTTCCCAGGGCCCTTGCCAGACTATTAAACTATGTGTTACTCAATCGTGCTCCCATGCCTGTAATGTCTCCCTTACCCAGTGTTACTCTGTGGAGTGCTATTCTGTCTCCTACTTCCTCCTACGGCTCTTAGACGTGCATGTGGGCTGGCTCCTATAGCTCCTCTGTACTATAGTCTGTCTCATCCATTAGCAGAGTCAACATTGCCCTGACCAGGTTATCCTGTGCCTTAGTCATTATTACTGTGATAGTAAAAGCAAATCTAGAGGGAAACGCATGTTTTCTTGCAGAGCTGCATGACCTCCAAGCAAGTACAGACTATTATTTCTTTCACAGGCAGAAAGGCTTCTGACAGCCTGGGCAGTCCAGAGCAAATTGAGAAATCAAGATGTCTGAATATATTAATTGGAATGTCCCTACTCCTTGTCACAATCAAGATTCCAATCTTCCTGTGGTTGACTTGCTGAAATTTAGAATTTATCCTTTTCATCTTATAATGACATGCTGGGTCTCATAGTTGACTTTTTTGTGTGCCTTCTTCCTGAAGAAAGAATCTCTATATGTTGTCGGGGAGTTCCTCTATATTTTACATTTAATTTCTGACGGATGACTGATAATCCCAGACCAGTGCTGGCATACCCACGGTGCATGTGTTATTTGTTTTTCTTTTAAAATGAAAGTCTTAATGAGTCGATTTTTCTAAACTAAAACCTCAGTATTCAAATTTAGTTGTAGTCATTGGGTTTGGGGTTACAGTTGGGTGCTTATCTCTAAAAGCACCACTGCCCTGGTCCTTCAATTGTTTTTCTTTAGGTGATATTCTTGCTCCTACTACCATCTAAACAGCCCAGTTTTTTTTTATATTTATTATTTCCCTGCACTTCTCAAGCAGCTGATATTTTGCACCTGTGGTGAATTCTGTTTTACTACCAGGCAACTCGGTTTACCACCAACGAATGTTAGCAGCTTCACTGTTATATCAGTCAGTGCTCACTAGAGAAACAGATTTAATGCAAGTTATACCGATATACAAGAATTTGCAAGGTAGGCTTACACTGCCCACCCACAGGGTCACATGTGGAAGAGTGCAGAGGGGCTGACCATGCACTGGAGAGCTGAAATACCCAGGCAAAGCTCGAAGGCTTGGCGCTCACTTTGGCATCCCATGCAAATCTGTATCAGGAAGCTGAAGGATCTGCGATGATGGAGGCTGAAGGGTCTGGGTTGGCACCCTGGAGATGATGCCCAGGGTGAAGGTGAAGCCTGGAGCTCCTCGGAAGAAACAGGAGCGAGCCTTCCTTCCTTTTTCTCTTTTATTCATTTCGGCAAACAGGCCAATTTGTTGGTGCTATCCACACCCAGCCTGGGTTTTCTTTCTTAGTAAATCCCTTCTGCCGCACTCAGAACTATGCTGATCCACTTTGCTTGAGTGCTTCTTATTCACACTGATGCAGTAAGTTACTGTCACAACTGTCATCTTATCAAGTGCTCTACTCACCTTCAGTGATGGAGTTCCTGTTCCCAGTCTTCACATGGGTGACTGGATCCATTTAATATCCTGTTTCAGGGGCTGGGAATTAAGCTCAGTGTCACAAGCACTTGCCTTGCAAGTGTGAGGTCCTGAGTTTGATCCTGGTATAAAAGCAAAGCAAAGCAAAACAAACCCTCAAAATCCTGTTTTAGACTTGGTTTTCAAAAACCAAACCTGGCACCGACTGTGTCTGGTTGGGTTATCCAGGAAACACACTGAGGTGAAGAATTACAAGCAGTATGTTGGTGAGTATTTTCCAAACCAACATTTCGGTTAGGAAGAAAATAATTGGCCTTAGACAGAAGTAAAAAATCAGCAAAATAATACCCAGTTAATGCATGTTATAATGTTAGGAACACACAAAAAATTGTGAGTTATTTGCAATAAGGATTACTGACTAAATTATTAGTGACTTAACTAAACTGAAAACAAAGAATGACAGAAAACAATAAGATAAAGGAAATGAAAACATAACATGAATAGCTGAAAGCATGAAAAAATGGTCAACTTAATCAGCAATCTGACACACACACACACAACCATATATGTAGTAGTGAGGATAAAAACACTGATGGTGCACCATGTGAGGAGAGGTGTCTGGACACAGGCATTCTATTTATTAGTGTGTAAACTGGTGCAAACTTTCTGGAGGACTGTGTAGCAGTATGTGTCAGGGTAGAAAACATGCATAGGTCTTTACCTATCTAGTGTACTAGGTAGGGTACTGTAGAGGGGTAAAACCAACAGAAATGTATAAAACACATGGATTTATGAGGTGCAGTTATTATTGTCTACACACCGGAGAGTCAGAGGATCCAGTAGCTGCTCCATCTAAGACTCTGGAAGCTGCAGAGTGAGTGGGAGCCAGGCTTCACTGTGGGTCACTGAAGGAAGAGCTGGAAGCCCTTGTAGAGTCACTGCTATGGATTTGTAATGAAAGCTGAAGAAACTGGAATCTGATGGCCATAGGCAGCAGCAGGGGCAAAAATGGAACCTACTCAAGCAGAATAGAGTTTCAAAAAGAAAAAACAGAACAACATGCTGATTTCTTTCTTTGTCTGCTTTTCATCTACAGTCAGGCTGGGTCTCTGTCCTCTCAAGATTGCTGGTCTATGTGCCTGTCATTCCACAGCTACACCCAGAAGTGTGCTCTGCTAATCTGATGAGCCTCTGTTAATCCAGTCAAGTTGAAAATCAAAATTAATCATCACACTTAGTTTATGACAGCCCTAAGCGATTATGGGACAAATAAACTGATATATAGACTATGTAGCACAGCCTTGTGTTTAGGAGAAGGCTATAAAATTACTTAATTTTGCACCAAGAGGTTAGTAGTTTAAGTTCATTCATGGCACATCCACACAAAGAAATCCTCTATAGTTAATTAAAAAGTTCAAAATACATTTACATTGATGTGAAAGATAATCACAGAATTACTAACAGAAAGAATCAGACTGTAATGCACCAGGTTTAGTAATATATCACTGAAATAAACTGTCACTATAAATAAATGATGTAATTTTATTTTGTTATGTGTAAATTTCTATATTATCTCTCTTCTCTATAGTGTGTGTGTGTTGTTTTTAGACCCCAAAATAAATTAATTTAATCATTATTGTCACCATAAAACAAATCAGAAAGTATATCAAGAGACAGCTTCAAGCCACAGGCACAGGCAGAAGGAAAACTAGAAAAGCAAAATGATCCCGAAAGGACAGTAATGCACACAACATTAGTTAGTGCAGGGCCAAATACACACAATATCAGACTTCGGGAGAACATGGTGGATAGGTAACAGCAGCTACGAAGGCTCTCTGAGATAGCCAGCTTAGAATCCAGGAATGGTGCAGTGTGAGGAGTCCTAAGCAAGAGGAGATATACTCTGCCGACCCAGGAACGAACTAAGCTGAGAAAAACCACCTGCAAATGCAATCCCAGTGCTATAACCAGAACAGATAAAATCTTAGTGCTGAAGCTGGAACCCGTGCCTCTGGAAGCTGCGATTTGAATTTCCTGCTGCCCCAGCTGCGTCTCAATTGGCACAATAGGGACAAAGACACAAAAGCTCTGAGAGCAGGAATTGGTGAATGGAGTTGAGAGCAGGACTGGTGGGGAGCCCTGCATCGACCTGCAGTGAGTGAGAGGAACAGGGACCCTTCTATAGACTAAGAGGCTCCAACAGAGGACATTCTGGGACCGGGCAGACTAGCTGGAACAGGATGCTGCAGTGACTTTAGTCGCATATTCCCCTCTCAAGCAGGATTGGTGGGGAGTGCTTGGCGTGGGTGACACCACTGACTAAGACCCAGTAGGCTAGCCCAAACCAGGTCACAGTGCCTGGCGGTGCACCCTAGCAGTGAAACCTTCAGTAGGTTGACCTGGAGGGGCGGGTCCAGCAGAGGCTGCCCAGTTCTGTGTCTCCCTAGTACACTGTAGTGGGCAGGAACACCTAGCCGGTGCAATTCAAACAAACTGTAACCAACAAAGAAAGAAACTGGGCTTCCTATATATGCCTGTATGGAAGGAACAAAAAGTATGGGAAGAGGGAGCAACAAGAAAGGGTCCTCAGTCCCCAATCCTGAGAACACTGATCTAGGAAAGGTAAATGCAAAGGAGAATGAGGACAGAAAATATGCAATATCAGGCACGGCACCAACAGACGTAAAGCAATATCTCTGGAGCCTCCTAGACAAGTTCAAAAGTGAAGTATTTGACCAAGTAAAGCAAGATATAAGTAGAATAGTTAGAGAAATGCTAAGCACCACCCAAGAAAAAACAGATGGTGGAATGGAATAACAGAAAAAAAAAGGGGGAGAATTGTTTGATGGAGAAAATAGAGAAAACATAGAATACATGAAGAGATTACCAGGAAACTAAAAACTCTATTGAAAGCTGGCATAACAGCTTGAAAGAAACTAAAGATAGATTATCTGAACTGGAGGACAGATTTGTAATGTGGGAGCATGAAATGAAAAGCCTCTTAAAAATAACAAGGAAACAAACAACAGTAATACAAAGGCTTGAAGATGATAAGAGGATCTATAACTTAAGATTTAAGATTGTAAAAGAAGAAGTAGGGACAAAAATAGATGAACTACAAAGGCTATTCACAGAAATAATCAAGGAGAATTTCTCTAATTTAGCAAAAGGTAAAGATGCTCAGATGTATGAGGCATACAGGACCCCAGCCACCTACAACCCAAACAGAGGCATATAATAATCAAACCCAGGCATATAATAATCAAAATTCCAGAAATCCAATATAAGAACAGAATATTAAAAGCCATCAGAGACAAGAAACAGATCACTTACAAGGGAACACCCATCAGAATTACAGCAGACTTCTCAGCATAAACCATCAAATCACGAAGAGTGTGGGGTGAAATAATTCAAGCTTCGAAAGATAACCTCCAGCCAAGACTGATATATCTTGCACAACTGTCCCTAGAAAGTGATGGAAAAACAAGGTGCTTCCAGGATAAAGAGGAACTAGGGGAATTTGCAACCACCAATTCAACTCTACAGAGAATACTGCAGGACATTCTAAAAAAAGAAAAATACCAGGATTCCAGAAACAGTGTCAGAGAGGCCACAATGAATGGAGCAGAAAGCGCAATGAAGAAGACAAACTGACAACAAACGACAGAAAAAGAGCTCAACAGAAATGAGGCAGAGAAGGTTGGATGGTAGGAACAGCTATTTTGGAGAAAAAAAGACATCATAATAGCTAGTGCTGATTTAATATCATTTGTTTTGAAGTCCTATCAAGCTTTTGTTCTTCTGTCTCCATCAGTCTTAACATGTATCTTATTGGGTTTTATTATATGTGATAATATAAACAAAAACTTTTATAGACAAGGAGATTATACAGAAACCATTGTTCATTTTCTGTTAGTTGATTCTAAATACTCTGTAATACTGTCATTCTCTTGAATGGTTTTACATTGTCTTGATACGTTTGATGCTACAGTATACAAAGTTATACTCAAAGATTTCAAGGAAAGAGACACCATGGTAACTACTTTTAGGTCGGGATATCTTGTGGTGAAACGTTATTTTGCTTAAATGGTTACGTTTTGACCTGTGCTGTTTTGTTATTATGACCTCTTTTATCTCAACCTTTTTTATTATTTACTTTTTAATTTTTATCTTTTTAATTAAGGGAAAGTAAATAAAAAATAGCAGGATATATTATAGTAACCCACTTTGATTTCCTATTAACTTGATTTGAAACCCTGTATTGCTCTCACCATCTTGTTTTGACTGATTTTCCTCTATTCTGTTTTGCTTGATAGTACCAAGTTCGAGAGTATAGGCAACAACTGTGAAGACAATAAGATTCACTATGACACCCATTCTGGTTTGACTATTATCTTCTTTTGAAGTCCTGTAATGTCTCCAATGTTTCAGCTTTATTGGTTTTGGTCTGTACTGTTTTGCTCAATTTTATTATAACTGATGATATAGGCAATTCTTTTTAAGATAGCAAGAGGCATTATGGTAACCATTGTTGATCACCATGTATTTTGTTTTTACAGTATGTATTATGTCCATCCTTTTGATTTGACTCTGTTTTGTTATGTCACATTTGGTTTTATTCTCTTCAAAAAAAAAGTAATAAGAACTGTGGGAGTAATAAAACCCAAAATATGTAATTGTCATTGTACAAAAGAGAGGAGAAGAAAGTGCTCTAAAGTATATAATTGCATGTATATTTAATTGCATGTATAAGATAGATAACCATATTACTGAGTTTTGTTGGATCATTGAACAGAACTGTTTGCAGTGTCACTGTTTGAATGTCCACTTTATATGCTTTAATTTTGTAACTTGAACAACTATTTCTAAGATGACAATATGTAATCTATTAACTAGTGATTTCCTACGGTTTATTTTTTCTGAAATTCTGTATAACTTGTACCCTTTTTCTGTTTTTTTTCTTTTTCTCCTTAAATAAAATTAAAAACAAAAACAAATACACACAATATCACAGGGAAGGAAATAAATGATGTTCATGACTTCGAATAACAACAAAAACGTTAGTCTATTTAATATTGCCCACTAAAGAACATAGATCCATGTCAGTCTTGTATGGCTTCTGGCACACCTACCCACACTAGATTCGAGACATGTAGACAGTGGAGAGAAGGGAGCTACTTAGAAAATCTGAGTTTGTCACTGAATTGTGCAGAGAGAAGTCTTGAGAAATTCTACAGCATCATTAAGTTCATGTGACACAGTCAATGATCTTTCCATTTCAGCTAAGACTTGCTTTTGTGTTTAGAAAAAGAGACAACTCAGGAATACTCTCCAGAAGCCATGTGTATTAATTTATATGGGTTAGACCCCAATATGCTGGAGATGAGGAACTTACACCCCAGAAACGTGTTGCCTCGCAGTCCAGTGTCACACTATCAGCAGAGTTGATTCTTCTGAGATCCCTTTCTTTGGCTTATAGATGACCATCAACTTGCTCTGTCTTCACATGGCTTCCTTTGTGTGTTTGTCTGTATTCCTAATCTCATCATGTAGTCAGGGGGTGTGCAGAGAACAATTAGAATCAGGACACAGAATTTATAATATTATTTTATGATGGTCACCCAGAGTTAAACACAAGAAATTACAGGAAGTCTCTCCCCAGCACTAAAGACACAGAATATTCAGCCAAGGACCTGGATCCCACAGCAATGTCCTGCATGAGTCCAGATGAAAACCTAGATCCCGTGACAATGCCTCCCATGAGTCCAACTGGAAGTCTAGAACCCACGACAAGGACTCATGCCAGTCTGTTTTAGGATCCACACTGGGAAGGCCCAAAGGTCAGTGGTGGAAGCCAGAACGTCTATATCAGTGGGGTGAAGGAGCTGTTCTGATAGGTTGAGAGTTCTATACTGAAGCAGAGAAGTCATGCTCAAAGTAAGAACCAGGGCTGTCTTGAAAAGCATCAAATGCCATCCTCAGCAACACAGAGGTCCTGAGCTCCACTGATGACAATAACAGCCGAGTACATGCCAGAAAGCCAGCATGATGAGTTCCTCCTGGACATTAAGGCACACGTCTTCCCCTCCGGATCCAGGAATCAATAGTCGATGTAAGGACCAGAGCTCCCCCAAAGTGAACCACAGCCACTCTCACCAACAAGGTCCCGAGCTCCTCTGATGACAATGGTCGAACTCATGGTGGGGAAGCCAGTCATAAAGAGCTCCTCCAGGAGAACCAGTGACTCAAACAGCAACACAGAGGATAACCCACAACATTTCCCTTCTCCTTCTCCCCATCTCTATTTATGCTGGCAACTTCCCTCAGGTGGAACATCTATGCTCAGCACCATGCTGATGTAATCCAGCTGGTGTTAAACTGACCACTAGTTTTTAATCCATAACAAGTACCCTACAGTCACAAGTTAAAGAGGGACAGGTTTCACTGTGCTGATGTTTTCATTGCATGATTGGCAGCCCCCATGGCAGAAACATCCTGGCGGAAGGGTGGGAAGAAGGAGAACAGCGCCATGGTGGAAGGGGTGAGGGACCAGACATAGGCCCCACAGCCACGCCTTCAATCATGTTGACACAATTAAGCTGAACCACAACAATTCAAACAGACGCAGAGGGCTCAAGATTCAGGAATCACTAGATATAAAGTTGGAATTGCCATTTTCCCACTATTGTAAAATATCAGGTAATCACCTTAGTGGGAGAAACTGTAATTTGACACACAGTTTTAGAAGTTTATGTGTCTAAACACTTAGCCTTCTGTCCTTTATGTTTCCTGGTGTGAGGGGGCACCTGGGATTGGACCCAGGACTTTTGCACAAAGCTACACTCCCAGTCTTTTTAAAAATTTTTATTTTAATATGTGGTCTTACTAAGTCACTAAGTTACCTAGACTGGGGTCCATCTTGTGATCCTCTTGCCTTATCTTTGCAGCGTGCTGGGATTATAAGTGTGTGCCACCACACACCCATATCTTTTGGGCTTGGGGCAAGAAAACACATCGTGGCCAGAATAGGGTGCAGAGGAGGCTTCTCACCACATGGTGATTAGGAAGCAAAAGAGACAGAAAATGAAGAGGTCAGGTTCCCTATGCTTTCTTCCATCTTCCTCTTGCTAGGTCCCATCTCTTAAAGGTTCCACAACCTCTCAGAAATGCCATGGGCTGGGAATTAAACCTCCAACCACGTGGGCCTTTGTGGGGACATTCTAGATCCAAACTATAATGGAAATTTAAAAATAATAAGTACTAATATAGTTCAAGACACAGATAATTATATGAAATATTGTGATAAAATTCTAAAATTGGTAATAAAATATTCCTGATGGTAAGAAAATAGAGAAGTATAACAGAGTCATCACATAAAGTTAAGAAAGTAGGAGATAGGTCAGGAGAAAACATCCAAAGTAGAGCAGAGACAAAATAACAGAAAATACACAATGTAGGGTAAGAGACAGAAGATCCAGGGATAGGTACAATGCAATATAAAGGGAGTTCAGGGGGAAATAAGAGTGTAAAAGACACTATAGCTAAAGAAATAGTGGGTAACAACTTTTCTATAATGACCAGTGATGTTAATCCATGGATCCGAAACATACAGAGAATTCTGGGAACAGATTTAATAAAATAGTTGTAGAATGCAGTCACAGAGAACACTCTTAAAGGCACAGACTGAAAAAACAAAGTAGATCATTTGAAAGAGACGCATTGCTACAAATCTAATAACTTAAAGTAATAAAATTTGTCTTCTCTCATTTCGGGTTTTAGAAGCCAGACAGCAGCCCTTATGAAATAATCTGCTCCTTGTCTCTTCCAGGTTTTGGTGGCAAACACCACACCTTGAGTTGGAGCTGAGTCACTGAAATCTCTGTCACTATGGTCTCATCCATTCATTGACCTCTTCTCTTTTGTCCTTTTTATCTGTGTCAAACCCTGCCCCTGCCCACATGCTTAGAGCGCACCTGGATAATGGAGAATAATCTTCCCATATCAAAAAGCTTAAATTGCCATCTAAGCTAACACTGACAAATTACAGCAAGTAAGTATCTTTTGGGGATTGCATTATTCAGCCTGCACACTTCAAAAGAGCAATAATTAGATTGACAGCTGAATTTTAAAAGGTACAGTACAGTGAAGTGACATCTTCCAAGCACATAAGAAAGACACCAGCTTGGAATCCTAGACCCAGAGAAATGTACTTCAAGAATAAAGGTGAGCGCTGGAACTGCAGCCTAGTGGCAAAGTGCTTGCCTATCCTGCAGGAAGTCCTGAGTCTGATCTGCAGCACTGAAAAACCCAGCTGATGGTGGTGATGCTGCTGATGGGGGTGGTGGTGGTGGTAATGGTGTGTGTGTGTGTGTGTGTGTGTGTGTGTGTGTATCAAAGTTTAGCAGTCTTCTGATAGACTCTTACAGTGTCTCCATACCTTGCTACTGATAATAGTGCTTGGATGGACATAGAAGTACAGTTATCCCATTAGGGTAGTGCTTTACTTTAGTTTGGATATATATCCAGAAGTGGTATTGCTAGATCAAGTGGTAGTCTTATTTTACATTATATATATATATATAGCTAAAGTATAATTTATAAACCAAAATAAGTCATTGGAACTGAGAATGTTTAGATGGAGTTAAGAATTCAAAGTTCCTTGCCTTATCAGGGAAAATGATATCATCTCTACTAACTTCTACAAGACTTCTTTAAGTCAAGCAAGTGTGGTGGCATCTCTTGGGTGACCACAGAAACACTGATGTAATGGGCCAATCACTTCCAAACTAATTGTAAGAAAAAATCTCAACAACAATCAGTCAAAAAAATGAGGAAAGAAAATAAACAATACAGAATAAACAAGACCAAAACAAAGCAAAAACTAAGATGACTGATTTAAATCTAATTCTTTCACTAATTGTATTAACTATAAAAGAAACACTTCCATTACAATGTGTAGCGTACCACACAGGCAAAACTGTATGTTGACTTACAAACAACAAACCTACTGCATAAAGATACAGGAAAGTTGAGAGAAAAATTGGTAAAGATGCCATAGAACCATGCATCAAAAGTAAGTCAGTATAACTACACTAATCAAACCGTACTTGTGGTTAAACATATTACTAGAAATAAAAAGTGAAAATTATTAGTGCTAAGATTTCAACAAATGAAGAGGCTATTACTTTTCAAATGTGTGCAAGCATGGTGGTGCACACCTGTAATCCTAGCAGTTGGCAGGCTGAGGCAGTACAATCCCTGAAAGTTCAAGGCCAGCCTGGGCTATCTAGGGAGTTCAAGGCCAGTCTGGACTACATAGTGAGACTGTCTAAACAAACAAACAAACAAATTTTGGCATTTTTATTTTATAGAGAATAAAACAAAACATAACAGAACATAGCAGTTCAGAGCAAAATAATGCAAGCAACACAGGAATTCAAAACAAGACAGCAGGAAATCAACAGTGGTTATCATAATATCTCTTGTTTTCTTAGAAATAGTTGTCCATATCTTCACGTACAATGAATTCAATCAAAACAAAATAGTGTAAAACTGATCAAAACAGAAGAATGAAAGCATTACAGGCTTTCAAAATCGGACAATAGGAAAATCAACAATGGCTACCATAATGTCTCTTGTTCTCTTCAAAATATCTGTTTATACCTTCACACATATTGAAATCAAATAATAGAAACAGACTAAAACCAATTAAAACAAATAATAAAAGCATTATTGGACTTCAAAACAAGATGATAAAAAATTAGCAATGGCTACCATAGTGTCTCGTTTTCTTCAACATAGCTATTCATACCATTACACATAATAAAATCAGTTCTTATAAATTCTTTAAGAGAAGTTCTAGGCATGTGTAAGCCTATATACATGTTTATCTATCCTTTCTGTATTACAAGGAAAAACAAAACAAATTATGAGAAAAAATAAGAAACAAAACAAACAAATGAACAACAATAATGAAAAGCCCAAAACAGTAACAATATAGGCTTTCAAAACAAGGAGTTAGGAACATAACTGAGGTTGTCATTTTGGCATGGTTATCTTCATAAGAGTTATTCAGAAAACCAGCTATAAACATGCCAAATTGATCTAATCCTATGAATGTTAAGTGTTTTGTTCCAAGAACTAATAGAATTAATAGTACAATCACCTTAGGTATCTTAAGTGACTATATACAAATTTATAACTTGTTTATTTTCCCTTCTTTCTTTTCTCCTTTTCCATGAGTTATTTTTCCCCTTTGAGCAGCTTCTTACACTTTCAAAATATTAATTGAAGATTTTATATCTTATTTACTCTTTCAGTTCCTTACACTAGGGAGACAATATAGTATTTACACATGTGAGTTTAATTTATTTCACTTATGAGTATGGTCTCAAGTCATATCCACTTACCTATAAAGCCTCAATGTGATCATTCTTTATACCTGAACAATATTCAATTGTACAAAAACATCACACCTTCTTTGTCCACTCTGCAGTTGATGGGCATTTAAGTTGTTTCCAAGATCTGGCTATTGCAAATTGTGCTGCTATAAACATGGGTGCACATATATCACTGCGTTATGATGTTTTCAGTTCTTCTGGGAATAAGCCGAGAAGCATAATAGCTGGGTCAAATGGGACTTCCAAGACCACCTTTTTGAGGAACCTTCATACTGATTTCCACAGTGGTTATACCAGTCTACACTGCCACCAACAGTGCAGAAGAGTTCCTTTATCACCGCAGCCTCTCCAGCACTTGTTGTTGATAGTTTTCTTGATCCTGGCCATTCTTTCTGGAGTGAGATGAAATCTCAGTGTGGTCTTAATTTGCATTTCTCTAATGACCAATGATGATAAACATTTTTTTCATGTATTTAGTTGCCACTTGTATTGCTTTAACTGAGAATCATATATTTATTTCAGATGCCCATTTTTGGTTTGGGTCTTTGAATTTTGGGGCTCTGATTGTTTAATTCTTTATATGTTCTAGATAGAAGTCCTTTTGTCTGAAGGACAGTTGACTAAGATTTTTTTCCCAATTTGTGGGTTTTCTTTTATTCTGTTGGAGATTTCTTTTGACATGCAAAAACTTTTCAATAAGATGAGATCCCAGTTGTTGGTTCTGGGAAGTATTTCCCATGCAATTTGATTTTTGTTCATGAATTATCTGCCTACCCCCATGTCTTCAAAATTTCTACCTACTTTATTTTCCAACAGATTTAGTGTTTCTGTTTTAATATTTAGATCTTTGATCCATTTTGACTTTAGTTTAGCACATGGTGATAGGCATGGGTCTAGTTTTATTCTTCAGCATGTGGAAAGTCAGTTTTTCCAGCACCACTTATTAAAGAAGCTATCTTTCTTCCAATGAACATGTTTGGCCCCTTTGTCAAAGATAAGGTAGCTGAGTACGTTTTTAGTTGTGGCTGTATATTCTAATTTATTCCATTGATCTTTAGGTCTGTTTTTATTCCAGTAGCATGCTGATTTTATCACAGTAGCTTTGTAGTATAACTTCAAGTCAGGAATTGTGATGCCTCCTGCCTTGCCTTTGTGGCCCAGAAATGCCTTTGCTATTGTAGGTCTCTTCTAGTTCCAGATGAATTTTAGGAATGATTTCTCTAGATCTGTGAGGTATTTTAATGGTATTTTGATTGGAATTTCACTAAATCTGTATAACGATTTTGGAGAATGGATATTTTCACAATGTTTCTTCTTTGTATCCATGAACAGGGAATGTTTTTCCATTTTCTGAAATCCTCTTCAATTTCTTTTTTCAGAGTATTGTAATTTTCACCAAATAGATCTTTTACTTCCTTTGTTAGATTGGTTCCTAAGTATTTCATTTTTTGGATACTATGAAAGGTGTGGTTTCTCTTTTCTTTGTTTAATAATGATATGAACATACAAATCAAAAACAGGTAAGAGTAAAAATGGGCAAATTCTTTTTTAAATTTCATTTCATTTTATTTTTTTTTATGTACTGGGGATCAAACTCACAGCCTCGCACTTGCCAGGCAGGTGCTTATGCCACTGAGCTAAATCCCAAGGCCAAAATGGGCAAATTCAAAAACATAGTAAACATTTATTTATTTATGTTTGGGTTTTGCAATCTTAGATACTGATATACAAATGTAGTTAAAACACAGGAGACTTGACTAACTCAGATGGCAAACTCCATTTTGAGGAATCTTTACAATATTGCACTCAACAAGTATAAAATTTAGATTCTTCTCGAATATTCTTAGAATACTTATGAAGTTGCCCATTTGCTAAAATAAAAAGGATGCTAAGAACCAGCCATGGTGATACATGCCCATAATCATAGCTACTCAAAAGGCCAATGCAGGAGGATCACTAATTAAAGGCCAGCCATGAGAATTCATCCAGACTCACCCCATATCAAATTAAAATGTTTAAAAAGGGCTGAAGTGCAGGACCATGATAGGACACTTACGCAGCACCAACAACATCTGAAACTCAGTGCCCAGAACTGTAAAAAAGTAGGAGAAGGAGCGGGGAGGAGCAACAGGAAGGGAAGGAGTGAGGAGATGAAAATTGATTGAAAAGTGTGATGTGAGAGGAATCCTCTTTTCTATTTCTTCCCTTCCCACAGCAACGTGGATCACACAACAGGCCCGCTTTCCAATTACAGAGTCAAAGGAGAGCTCCTTGACTGACAAGGAGTGGATTCCACATTGCTGTGAAAAGGGAATGTGAGAAAAAAATTAAAATCTACAAAATCCTAATAAAAATAAATAAATCGGGAATCAACCCATGTTCACGAACAACCTCAGTACAGTGAAGTAGTCAGTTGTCACCAAAATGATCTGCACATGCAGACAAAGGAAATCAAAATCCCAGGATACACTTTTGTGTATATATGTAAGCTTATCCAAAAAGTTTAGCAATGGGCAAGGAAAACAGAAAAGCACAATGAAAAAAAGTCAAATAGAGGTAAAGAAACCATACTCTCTGATTTTGAGTTGTTCCAAAGCTTTAGTTAAAAACACCATGTGGTGTCAGCTAAGGAACAGACACAACAAAATTCAGAAACAGAATCACACACATGGCCCATTCAGTCTTTAAAAGAGCTAAGTGGTTCAATGGAAAATATTAGCTTTTTAAGTCAGTGAAAGACACTCAAGGTTTAAGTGAAGCAGGTAGAAAATATTTGAAAATCATCTCCTCAATAAGTTTTATATGAGAGCCGAGTGAGGTGGCGCACGCCTGCAATCTCAGCACTCTGGAGGCTGAGGCGGGAGGATCGCTGTGAGTTTAAGACCAAAAGTGAGCTCAAGGCCAGCCTGAACTGCATAGCAAGATTCTGTCTCAAAAAGGCAAATAAATAAATAAAGTCTTACATGGGAATTATAAAAATAATTCTCAAAATATCATTATTAAAAAAGAAAAAGATATTTTCTAATTATATATTTTTGAGTGCACATTTTCAGTACATAATGATTAAATTCCTCACGGCAAGTTGGGACATGCCATAACACAGCTCTATTCTTTTTTTACCCCCTTCCTTTTTTCTCTCTACTCTTTCCTAGGCCAAAAATTTTCGTAGGCCCTTTACAAAGTGCACATCATACCAAGATAAAAGAATCAACCTAACACATGCAATAAGCCTGAATGTACACATAAAAATATAGCCTCAAGATTTCATGTGAAACACAATGTAATAGGACAAAAAGAGAAACAGTCAAATCTCTAGTTTTGTTTGCAGACTTCTCCCGTCATCTCTGAGTAAACGACAGTGCATGGAACAACTATAAGTACAGGAGAAACAGAAGAACTTTGCCAACCCACACAATATTTGAAGTGTTTGTGGAATTTTCACCAAAGTGAGCATGAAGTGCTCCTGAACTGTTAGAGGAGGTGGAATTATGTAGATCTGTCCATGGTGTGGATGCATCATCACAGTGCATGAGCTATAAACTTAATCTCCAGTGCAGCAGTATTGAGAGACAGAGTCTCAGGGAAGGTACTTAGGTCATGAGCATTTCATTCTCATGAATAGATTCATGCCCATTATAAAACATCCTGAAGCTGCACGTTTGCTCACTTCGTCTCTCTCTTGCCCACATATTTGCCGTTCTGCCATGGAATGAAGGAGCAAAAACTCAAGGGCCAGGTGCTGGCCCGTGGACTGTGGATTTCCTGGCTTCCAGAACTTTGAGCCAATAATTTTTGGTTGCGAAAAATTAGTCTTCAGAAGCATAAGAAACACTAAGTGAGTGTCTTGTAAATTTAATGGACTTAAGCTAAAAAATCTAATGTCTTAGTCACTTTTTTACTACTGAGACACAATCAGTACCTGACATTCACAAATTAGGGGAGTAAAGGTTTACCTTGACACACAGTTTATAGGGTTTTCAGTTCATAGTGAGCTGGCTCCAAAGCAGGGAGGCATGGTAGAGGCGCATGGTGGAGAAAACAGAGCTCAGGGCATGGCAGCAGTGAACAGAGGGGGATCAAGGGAGAAGGGAGGAAGATAAATCCATCTAGGCCATGCCGCCAGTGACTCACCTCCTCCCACCAGGCCACACCTCCCACCATCATGTTTACCTATAAACTTATAAGTGGACTAATACGCTGGTGAATAGTATGCCTGCATCATTCAATCAGCTCCCAAAAGCCCCATTTAAGAGGCTTTGGTGGGCCATTTAGAGATAAATCACAACATTCCCCCACTGGCTCACAAAGGACTCAGGCATGCTCCTTTATGCAAAATGCATTTTCTCCATCTCTAAGAGTTGCCAATGTCCCAACAATTTCAGCATTAGTGAAAAGTCCAAGTCTCAAGTCTCCTCTGAGACTTAAGACAAACTCTTAGCTGTAAGCCCCTGTACAGATGAACAGAAAGTTAAAAACTTCCAACATATAATGACACAAGACAAACAATTCCCACTGCAAAAGGCAAAAACAGAAGAATAAAAAGGAATGGAACAAAAGTCAGACTAAAATCCAACAGAGCAAACATTAAATCCTGCCACTTCATGACCAGCACCAGGGCAATCTATGGCAAGATAATGAACCTCAAAAGGCTCAGGTGGCCCTGCCTCTATGGCACTATCAGCGGTTGTCACCCTCATAGCCACTCTCTTGAGCTGACTTTGCTCATTCCTCATGGCTTTTCTCAGACAATGCATGCTTCTGGCTTTTCCAATCCTCTGGGGTCTCCACTGTACTCTCAGCTTCATCCTCCTAACTTTCCACTGCCCTCCAAGGGGCTCCCTGGCTGCCCTACCAGACCATCTTCTGAAATCTAGGTGGAATACTTCTTAGTCCCACAACTCTTTCTGCACCAAGTGGATGGCACCCAGGTATGCTGTCAGCTGGAGCAGGAGCATCATACTAATGTCCCAGAAGCCCTGGGTGCCTGGGTAACTGACATGAGTCAACTTAATTCTGGGGAATCAATTCCCATCCTCTAGGCTGCCACCATTCTGGAGTGTGGTGCTCTGTAGCTTTTTTTTTAAAACAACGTTTTTCACTTTTGTAATTTTGAGCATGTCAGAGTAAAGTCCTGTTAGTTCTGGTGATGCCATCAGCTCATCTTTTCTATTGCCTTGTTCCAAAGTACTTGGGTTTTTAATGCTAACCTTTTCAGAAATCAACTCTCTGCACAATTACTGCAGGCCCCAACTTTACTTGAGCTTTTTTTTGAGACAAACTCAAAAGAATTTACATCATAGTGCAGGGCTGTTTGCCCTTGATTCTCCAGGTAGAGCTGGTTAAAAGCCCCTAGCAGTAGCAGTGCCATCATTTCAACATTAGACTGCCTTGAAATTTCTTCCATCAGATCACTCAGTCTGTCATGCTCCGTCTTAGTTTCCCACAGTATCTCAGGATACAAGCCGATTGCAGACAAATTTCAGCCAGAGTATGAAATACATGGCCTGGAGTCCAACCACCAATGGAGTCTCTCTTCCCCTCTGAAACCTCCTGAGCCTGGTTTTACTGGCTGCATTTCTACCTGCATTTTGGTCTTCTGAGCTCCAACCAGGATCCCCAACAGGCTTGTCTCACAGCATTCTAGGACTGCTTCTCCAGCTGGCATTTCTGAACTTTTCCAAACTCCTCCCACAAGACAATTCCAGTCATTTCTGAACCACATGATCAGGTAACATCACAGAAATGATCTCAATTGTGGAACCAAAATATGTCTTAGTTACTTTCTCAACATTGAAGTGCAATATCCAACAATGACAAGTTAAAGTTTTGTTGTTGTTGTTGTTTTGTCTGTTTGTTTATTTTGGCTCACAGTCTGTAGAAGTTTCAGTGCATAGCCACCTGGCTTCAAGGAAGGTTGGGATGGTCAAGGGCTTTGGCAGGGGAGAAACCGTTCAGGGCATGGCAGTGAGAAGCAGACAGTGATCAGGGGAGGGAGATACACTCTTGCACACCATGCCCACAGTGACCCACCTCCTACCAGACTTAATCTCCCAAATCACATTTACCTATCTCACCTCAATAATCAATGTATGAGTGCAAGAGTCTTCGGGAGGATTTCTGGATATAAGCCACCACATGTAACAAAACAGGTATCTATACATTCCATAGTATTTGGAAATTATATGATATATTTTTACCAATCCAAGTTTGAGAAGAAATTATTTAGAGGAAGTAGGAATCTTTTCACAACCTAGTAAAAATAAAAATACGATATATCAAAACATGGGGGATTTGGTCAAGGCTGTGCTTAGAGAAAAATGTATGCCATTAAATGCATACATTAGAAAGAAACTTTCAAATCAGTAATCTAAACTCCCATGCTAGCCAGTAAGCTGTATAAAGAAAGTAAAATATATCCAAGGCAATGGAGACTATCTTAGAGATAAGAGCAGAAATTAATTAAGCTAAAATTGGGAAAAACAATGAATAAAAAACAAAACTCTAAACTTGTTCTTGGAAAAGATCAGAGAAACTGAAATACCCAATGTCAGCCTTAATAATTTAAAAAAGTGTTATTTAAAACAAGTGTCATTGAGAAGCAATTACTCAGAAGGGAAGGAAAGTGTTCTAAAGGATATAACCGCATGTATGTGTAAATGTGTAACATAGATGCCCATACTACTAAGTTTCCATTAAAGCACTGTCAATGTTTGAGTGTCGGTCCACTTTTTATGCTTTGATTTTATAAGTTGAACCACCATTTCTAAGAGGACAATGTGTAACCTATCAACTAGTAATTTCTTGATGCTAATGTTTTTCTTTGAAACTCTGTATTACTTCTACCCTTTTTTCCATTTTTTCTTGTCCTTTTCTCTTTAAATAAAAAAGATTTATTTTACTTGTTTGCAGTACATACTGTTCATCTTCATCATGGAGAATTTGTGCATGTACGTAGCACAGCTTAATTCTTTTTGTCCCCTTCCTCTCTCCTAACACTTCTTCCCCTTCTATTTCGTAAAAGTATTTTCATTTTTCCCTTTATTTTTTCTTTAAATCATCTTTCCCTTCACATCTCTTCATCTTTTGTTCCTCTTCCCATTTGAAAAAGTTCTTCCTACTTCCTAAAACCTCTTCTCTGTTTTAGTCTTTATTTGTTTTTTGGGTTTCTCATACTAGAGAAACAATGGTATCTTTAAACTTGTGCATCTAATTTATTTCACTTAAGATTATGGTTTCAAGATGTACCCACTTACCTAAAAATGCCACAGGGTTTTCCTTTTGTGATAGAGTTGTACTTCATTGTGCATGAATACCACATTTTTATGCATTCATGTTGATGAGTAATTTCTAACATTTAGCTATTATCAATTGTGCTGTTATAAACACGGGTATGCATATATCACTGTGGTGGGATGACTTTAACTGTTTCAGGAAGATATCTAGAAGGGGAATATCTGGATCAAATGGAACCTCTGGTTTTGGATATTTGAGGAATCTCCACACTGATTTCCATAGTGATTGTACCAATTTACATGCTTCTTAGTATCAATTGTATTGCTTATTATTGATCTGTATAGCAGTTTCGTGTCTTCTTGCATTCACTTTTGTAATTTGTCCAGAATTCTATAATTTTCCAATTTGTTGGAATACAATTTGTCACAGTAGTTACTATCTTCTGGACTTTGCCAGCCTCTGTTGTGATTTCACCTTTTTCACTTCTAATTGCATTGATTTGAGTCTTTTCTCTTTCTTGGTACATTTGGCTAAGGGTTTATCCATTCCCTTTACTGTTTTGAAGAACCAGCTCTTCCATTTGTTGATACCTTTGTCTTTTTTGGCCTTAATTTCATCAATTTCTGCTTTAACTTTTATGATTTCCTTCCTTAACTTTGGTTGGAGCCCAGATTATTGTTTGTCTCAAGTAATTTGTAGTTTTTCCTAGTGTGAGAATTGGTTGCAATAAACTTTCTGCTGAAAACTGTTTTGATTATGTCTCAGAGAGTCTGGTGAGCTGTGCAGATGTTGGCCATCAACTTCAGGAATTTTTAAATGTCTTCCTTGATTTCTTCTGTCATCCACTGGTTGTTTAGGAGTATGCTATTTATTTTCTAGGTACTTCTCCATTTCCCTTGTTTTCTTCTGTCATTAATTTCTATTTTCATTGCACAGTGGTCAGATAGTAAACATGAGGCAATGCTGATTCTTTTATATCCATTTCAGCAGGCTTTGTGTACTAGCACATGATCTATTTTGGAGAAAGTTCCATGTACTGCAGCAAAGAATGTAGATTCTGTTGAAGGGCAGTGGTATATTCCATGGATGTCTATTGAATTTGTATGTTGAAGGATGTGATTCAGTTCTGATATTTCCTTATTGATTTTTGCTTAGTTTCTCTATTTCTTTGGGAAAGTAGGCTGTTAATATCCCCCACTATCATGGTGTTGATTTTTACTTGACACTTTAAGTTCAGTAAATTGTTTTACAAAAATCGATGCTCCAGCATTTGTTGCATAAATATTGGCAAACATTATTTCTTCTTGTTGGATTATTCCCTTAAGTAGGATGTTCTGAAGTTCTTTAGAAAATCAGTATTGGATTGAATTTTACTATCTTGAAATTAAAATTGCTACCCTTGCTTGTTTGGCAGTCCTGGTTCAGGAAATACTATTTGCTATTCTTTGATTTTTAGTGCATGAATATCCTTTTGTAGTAGATGAGTTTGTTGAATGCAACAGACTAGTGGAGTCTTTTTAAACCAGTCTGCCAATCTGCATCTTCTAATTGAAGATTTGAGACCTTCAACATTGAGACATATTACTGAGATATATTGATTATTTAACTATCATTGCATTTTTTTTCTGTTGGTGCCCCTTTGTTCTTGTTTTCCTCTCATTTTTCTTGTTGACTGTGCATTGCATTCGTTTGGTGTTTTCATGTCATCTGGACTTTCCACTTTAGTTGTTTTGTTGCTTCTGTCTAGGATATTCTTGAGTATTTTCTGGAGAGCTGGTATAGTAGTCACATACTTCTTGATGTTGGTCTTTTTCATGAAATGTCATTATTTCTGCATCTATTTTGAAGGAAAAGTTTTGCTGTGTTAACTGGTGTTGGAAATTTTTTATTCTTAGGGGTTGAAATACTTCATTCCAAGGCCTTTTGGCCCTTGATTGTGATCTCTGCCACAATTCTAATGGTTTTACCTTTATAAGTGATTTTTTTGTTGTTCTGTGACTATTTTTAAAATCCTGGGTTTTTCTTTGTATATCTGGTGGTTTAATAAGGATATGCCTAGGTGCACTTATTTTTTTTTCAACATTGTTTGATGTATTTTTTAAATTTTATTTAAAAGGAAAAAGAGAAAAACACAAAACAAAACAAAGCAGTGTAAGGGTACAAGTAATACAGAACTACAAAAAAAAAAAAAACCAGTAAGAAATCACCAGTTAATAGATTACATATTATCATCTTAGAAATAGTTGCTCAAATCACAGTATCAAAGCATACAAAGTGGACATTCAAACAGTGAGACTGCAAACAGTTGTGTTCAATGATCCAACCAAAAACATTAATATGGTCAGCTATTGAACACCCCTAAACACACTTGCTGTTGTATCCTTTAGAGCTCTTTTTTTCCCTCTCTTTTTTACAACAAAATTTACACATTTTGGGTTTTATTACTCCTTAGTTCTTATTACTTTTTTGGGGGGAGAGAATAAAGTCAAATATGGCAAAACAAAGCTGTCAGTCAAAACCAAGGATAGACATAGCACATGATGTAAAACAGAGTGCAAGGTTATCAACAATGGTTATCAACGTTGTCCCTTGTTTCCTTAAAAAGAATTGTCTATCTCATTAGATATTATAAAATTGGACAAAACAGTAGAGAACAAGACCAATAAAACTTAGGCATTGTAAACATTACAGGACTTCCAAAGAAGACAATAGTCAAACCAGAATGGGTATCTTAGTGAATCTTATTGCCTTTAAAGTAGTTGCCTATACCTTCAAACTTGATACTATCATACAGAATGGAACAGAGTCTAATCAGTCAAAACAAGATTGTGGGAGTATTACAGGACTTTGAAAATACTCCCATTGTTTGATGTATTAAAGTCTTGTTTACTTGTGTGTTGAAGTCTCTTCTCTTATTTGGGAAATTTTCTGCTATAATTTCTGTAAATATATTAGCAATTCCACATGTGTCATCTTCTAGCTTTTCTGTAACTCCTATTAGCCTTAGTTTGGGTTTCTTAGTGTCATCTCATAACATTGTTCTTATTTATTTCTTATGGCTTCTTTGAGTACTTGTTTGTAATTTATCATTTTGTCCTCAGTTTCAGATACTGTCTTCACAATGGACATTTCTGCAACTTATGAATTCTATAGTTTTTCATTTCAGGTATTTCTGTCTGATTTTTCTGAGGAGTCTATGTCATTGGTGAATTTTTCACACATATTTTGCACTATTTTGATCAGTTCTTCCAATGTTTTACGTCTTTCCCCTGGACCCACCTTGGGGATTTTGAGTGTTCATTCTATGAACTTCCGGTTCATTTCCTCTTTGAGATCACCCAGTTCTGCTCTCATCTTTTTGCAGTTCTACCACCTGATAATTGCTCTCCTCTCCATTTGTGCGCCTTTGATCGGAGAATTGGGAGACCATGGAGTTCTTCTGTCTCCTTGCTTTCTCATGATTTTGTGTGTACAAATAGCTATTTTTTGTTTGTTTTCAGTCTCCCCCTCCTTTGGTACTGTGGGTTGAAGTGTGGTAGAATATGAAGAAGTGTGTTTATATGAAGGTTTTTAGTAAAATGCTGCTTCTCTGTGGTGCATTTTGAATTTTATATGTCCAGAGATAGTATTTATCCTTTCATTTATCTAATGTAGGTGAGACTCTGTCTCGTTGTTCTTCAGAAGAATATTGTCTGGCTGTAACAGTATCAACAGATCGGTTCATACACCACTTACATAAGATGGAGCCTACTTTTGCACTTTCCCCTTTAGCATTACTCCTCGTAGACAATGTTCATTTCTTATTAGCAGCTGCTCCACAGTGTGGTGGAAGAAGTGGAGAGGAGAGATTGAAGGGGGAGAGACTGAAAGATGAGTGTGAGTCACTGAGAAGGTAGATTAGAAGGGACAACACAGTGAGGGAGGAGGAAAAATGGTTAGTGTTGAGTTTAACGATATTTGCGGAGGTCTGTACGCAGCATATGAAGAGGGAGATGCATTTTGTGATTGAGGAAATCTATGTTGCTGTACATTTGTATACTCACAATATGGAGAAGTCTGGAAAGATGGGGGCTAGGTAAGACACAGAAGAGCCAAAGGAATAGCATGGGCAGGACACTGGGTTGACCCAGCAGATGACAGAGAGAGAAAGCGGAGTATGGCAAATTAGAAGCTTGAGAGGAATTTATAACCTAGGGAAACCAATTAAGAAATAGAGTTGTTGAAGGATCTTGAGATGAACAAATCAGATAAGGAATTGGGAAGAGGAAGTGAAATTAGACACCAAGTCAAAACAAATAGAAGAAAAAAAATAAAAACCAAATTTTTAAAAATAAGTAAAACATTATAAAATAAGACAAAAACACTAACCAAACAACGCTGAACCAAACAGAACAACACAACACAGGCACACAAACTCACTCACACCAAAACTCCGAAGTTATCTGATGGGAACTCAGTTTAAACACTCAGTTCAAACCCTCTGTGCAGTTCACACATAACCTCTTTACCAGAAGGCCTGGCAGACGGCAGTGCCCAGCGTGTGTTCACTCAGGTCCTCACGTTCTGAAGGCTGCAGTTTCGGATGGAGCCCCTTTCCTTGCTGCCCTCTCTGCTGACGGTGTGGGTGAGAGTCCCTCGCTCTCTGTGAGCACTGGTGGAGATGTGCAAGGGAGAGCAACAGTTGCATTTCCTTCTTAAATGCCATGCAAAGAGGCTGTGAGTCTGCACGGTTCCCCTTTGCAGTCCAGCTGCAGGTGACCGCCTGTGTTCTCACAGGTGGGCTCTCTGATGATGGGATGATGAGCTGGTGTAGAAAGCAGGAACAGAGCCAACTCAATCTGGAATCAGGGCAGAAGCCTGTGACCCGCAGTCCAGTGGCCATGCAGGACTCATGCTAAGCTGTTCATCACGCTGCCTATGACTCAGCTGACTTGTGTGCCACAGAGCTGGTGCCAGCTGGGCTGTGTGCTCCCACCAGCTTTCTTCATTAATTTTCTGTTTCAGCATGGAAGCCCCTCCCTTCTGAATATCCTCTTTCTCAGTGGATCTTTGCTGAGCTTCTTTCACATGACACCTTCTCTAGTCAGTCACACTAATCCGTCATCCTCATGAAAATCAAAGAATGTTTCTTTTAAAGTACATTTTCAGGCATTACTCGGAATTAATGGTGGCAATGCTAAAGCATATATAAAGTTTTATGTATTATGCACACTGAAAAAGACATAAGCCACATGCCTAATGATGAAATAATCATGAAAATATCTTCTACAGAGATTGCTTATATAGTCCCTTATATATGAATATAGTCATGTCACGTAGAATATGATTTAAATATAAATGCAATTTCAGTTTAAAAACAAAAGCTAATATTTTCATAGTGGGAGGGCTCAAAAAACAAGGCAGAATCTTAGCTTCGTAACACCGTATTTGAAAGTCAGGAAGAAGTTGCGTGAGTGCAAATAGCTTGCAAATTGTATGACAGACTGCTTGTTTCTTTCTAGTCACAGAACGGGTAGAATACCAGAGGCTAAACAGAACCAAGCAAGAGGTTTATCAAGATTGGGAAGCAACCATCTAAGCAACACATGTTTGTTTCTCTTAGTATGAATCATGTTATAAAAATATTTTATAATTATGAAAGTGATTCCTATGTGTTTCAGAAGTTCTTGAAATTATTAAAGGTACAAATAAGATTTTTCACAACTCATTTATATATCCACTAGCAAAAGAAAAACCTTGTTATTTGCTATGTATTTTTCCATGCCTCGAAGTGGTGTATCTATCTCAGTTGTGTCAACTTGAGTGACTTTGGAGTTCTTAAGGATTCTAAATTAGTGCAGCTCATTTATGAGTGTGTCTAAGTCAGTCATTCAGGCACAACCTTGGATGTCAGCCTTCGTCTCTGGCACTTTTCCTCTTCTCTCTCTCTCTCTCTCTCTCTCTCTCTCTCTCTCTCTCTCTCTCTGTCCTCCATCAACTAAGCATTTTGGCTCCACCATGTGGCTCTGGTATGAGGTTTCAACCTTCTATCCAGCTGACCATGAACTCAATCCCCTGAAGCCATGTGCCAAATTAAGGCTCTTCTCTTTTGAATTCCAGGAGCCAGATACTGGATTTCAGCTACAGGAAAGCTAACACATATCCACATGAGCACATATAGGTGTCTCAAATCTTTCAATCCTTGAATAGATTTGAAATGCTGAGAGTTTGTCATGAATAAAAAATAGGTTTAATTTTGGATACTTCTGGCTCTTGACAAGATAAATAGGAAACAAATTTGTATGCCTAATGGTAAAGAGTTTTGAAAAAAAACCAAAATACAGAAAGAAACACTTTTCAACTTATTGGACATCAGGCAACAAAGGACAATGATTTAAGACAGAAGTAAAAAAAAGGAGGCAAGGCCTATAATGGCCTCCAGACTGTTCCATGACGATGGATTGCAGGCCACAGTCCATGGAGGAGGAGCTTGTTTTGTGTTTGTATTGTGGACATAGAATTTGGAGTCTGATCTCATATAAGGAAACTTAAAGCAACATTCAAAAACATAGTTTTTTCCAAGTAACTGAAATATTTTCCAGAACAAAACTCAAGAATATTTATTTGTAGAGATAAAATACACAGTACTCAACAAGGTAAAACTCAGAATTAGCAGGCATTCAAAGAAACAGTATCAGGATGAATAATGGGAAAGAAAATCAACTGATATCACTGACATACAAATGAAACAGATGATAACTAGTAGATTAAGATAATGACACAATTATTCAAACTGAACTTTATGTGTTCGAGAAATAAGGATAAAAATTAAGCGTAGAAAACAGAGACATAGAAGACACAAAAAACTCAAGTGTTCTTTGAAATGAGAAAACTACAATTTCTGAGTTGAAACACTGCATTAAGTGCATATGATAGAATGGATGTGACCAAGAAAACAATGAACTTGAAGGTACAGCGATAAAAACTTCCCAAAATGTAACAGACATTACTGCACAGGAAAATGCTATGTGAAATACCCTCAAAATAGCAGGACCTTCAAAAGCCTCAATGTAGCCCCTTTAGTGTAGAACTAAAGCCTCTAGAAGGCAAATGTGGCAGTTAATCTTAATCGTGTTAACTCCATTGGCTTGGGATCTACCCAAAGGATCAGCAGAGAACACTTCTCAATGATGGGTGTGGGTGGCACATGGAGGTTTGACTTAGGTACTGTATGTGGCCCCTGTTCAGGCACCTCCAGTACTATTCTCCTGCAGCCACCAACTGAGCATCTTTGCTCTGCTAGGCCATTCTACCATAATGGAATTGGACTCAGCCAATCACGAACTGAATTTGCTGAAACAGGGATCCAAGTTCAACTTCTCTTCCTTTAAGTCTGGGCATGAGGAACTGTGTGGCAGTGATGGGAATCCTGACAGTCACAGGAAGGTTTCCAAAGGCTCTACTCCGCTGGAAATGGAAATTCAATGTAACCTGGGAGGAAGTGAAGAGAACGCCCCAGGAGGGAAGTTTATAGCTAGGAGCACCCACATCCAAAAAGTCAGACAGATGGCAAGTAACTGAATGACACTCCTCTAGGATTTAGAAAGACAAGGACAACTCCAAATCAAACATAACAGAGAAGAGGTATAAAAAAGATCAAAGGTGAAATAAACAAAATAGAGAGTAAAAGAAAAATGCAAAGAATCAATGAATAAAAGGGTCGAGTCAGCTCTTTGACAAGATAAACAAGGTTGATAACACCTTGTCCAAACTAACCAAAAGAAAGGGAGAGAAGACCCAAATAACAAAACTAGAGACAACAAAGGACACAGGACAGCAGATTCTACTGAAATCCAGAAAATCATGAGGGATTATCTACAATCATATATTCTAATAATCTAAGGTAACCTAGTCAAATGTAACAAATTTCTAGATGCATATGATCTATCAAAATTGAACCAAAAGCATAGGGAAAACCTAAACTGATACGTAACGAAAAATGAGATAGAAGCAGAAATGGAGTCTACCTACAGTGTAAAGCCCTGGAACCAACACATTCTCTGCTACATTTGCACAAACCTTTAATAAAGAACTCACACCAATATTTCTCAAAGTATTACGATGAACTAGAAACTGAAGGAACTGTTCCAAAGTCATACAATGGGGACAATATAACTCGAATAACAGAACCAGGGAAGGACACAATAAAATCAGAAATCTATAGGCCAATGTATTTGACAACCATAAATGCAAAAAATTTTAATAAAATACTTGCAAACTGAATTCCACACATTAAAAACGTCACACATCATGATCATACACCAAGTCACACACTAGGTTGCTTTCACTCCAGGGACACAAAGATGGCCCAAAACACACAGATCAATAAATGCATGATATTGCAAATATACAAGGTAAAGGAAGAAAGGTCGGCCTTGGCTTAGAGGTTCAGGGCATTCAGTCCTTGGTCGGCTGGCTCCAAGGCAGAAACATCACGGTAGGAGTTGAGTATGGCAGAGGAAAGATGCTTCCTTCATGGTGGCAGGGAAACAGAACAGAGGACCAGCACCACAGAGAGTCAAAATTAGCAGGCATTCAAAGAAACAGAGAGTAGAGTGAATAATTGGAAGGAAAAATTAACTCACATCACAGGTGTACACACGAAACAGATGATAACAGAGAGGACCATAAAAATTATTGAAATGTAATTTCCTGTGTGCAGAAACAAGGAATAAAGTTAAACACATAAAATAGAAACATGGAAGATTTCATAAAACTTGAAGTAAACTTTCAAATGTGAAAAACCACGAATCTTGAGTTTAAAAATTGCAGTGAGTGCACTGATGGCAGAGTGGGCAGGATGGGAAGAAAGCATTCGCAATACAGCAATGGAAACGTTCCCAAATGTAACACAGAAAGAGAAAAAAACCCGAAAATAATGACAGCTGTTAGTGATTTGTGAGGTGACTTTCAGTGTTCTAATAGTTGAAGACTCCTGAGGGAGTCGAAATACAGGGGACCAAAACCACATTTGAAGAAATATTTAATGAAAATTTACTGCAAACCTACAGAAGCAATACGCTAGAAGAATCCCACACAAAAGCAATGTGAAGAAAGTTACCTGACACCTAACCATTAAATGACTTAAAATTAATAATGAATAGAAAAATATTCAAAATTAGCAGAGCAAAAAATGTCTATATAGCAATGATGAAGATAGTATGTTTCTTGTCAAAGGAAGAGAAACAAAGGAAAAAAGGAAGGAAGGAAGGAGGGAAGGAGGGAAGGAAGGAAGGCAGGCAGCCCTAAGAGAAAGGAGGAATATCTTAAAATTCTGAAAAAATAAACATCATTCTGTAATTCTGTAACCAATGAATATACATTTCAAGATGAAGATGAAGTAGATTTTCAGAATTAAATACCAACAGATGTGTATTCCAGCAAATGTTAGTTCCCTGACAGTCACAGAATGACACCAGAGAGGAATCTGGACCTACGCAGAGCAGTGGCCCTCTCCGGAGATTATAACTGTATGGGTTTGTATAAAGATGACTTCTTCAGTAGTCAGGGAGTTTAAAAGATGACTATTGGCAGTGAAAGCCATCACAGTGCACGAGGAGGTTCCTAACCTGTAGGAGTAAAGTGGGTGCTCACAGATGACAATCTGACAGAGGAGGACGGAGACACACGTTTGGTTTTCACATGTCTGTCTCTTCCTGCTTCTACCTGATAAAGGTCCCGGCACAGTGACCAGAGGAGCATACACATGACAGACCTCTCTCTGCACGTTGTTTGCAATGAGACGAAGTCTTGCTGTGTTTCTCAGGCTGCCCCCGAAACCCTGGGCTCCAGTGACCCTCCTACCTCAGGCTCCTGAGCAACTGGTCCACCATGGCTGGCTTCGGACATGGAGCCAGCACCGGGAATTTAAAGTATGGACCCGGGACAACTGGAGATGACGCTGTGCATCCAGATCAAGATTGTTCTGTTCTCTATTGCAGGAATCCCTGCAGGGGTCACCGCACAGGACTAACACAGCATTTCCAGCAAGAGAGCGCTAGAATTCCTTTTTTTTTTTTTTTTTAATAGACTGCTCTAGCTTCCTGTTGTCACTGTAACGGGTTAGCAAAAACTGTCTGGCTTAGATCAGCATATTTTTTTAAAAAAATTCTGTTGTATAAAAATTATGCATATTTTGGGGTACAGTGTATAGCTTCACTGCATCTGTACATTGTGTAATGTTCCAATAAGAGAGAACGTAGCTACTTTTCAAACATTTATTTCACTTATTGCTGGTAAAAGCATTCAAATTTCTTTTTAAGCTGTTACTTTTGAAACAGTTTGTCATCTATACTTATTCTCCAAGTGATGAAACAACAGAATGTATTTTTCCTGTGTAGCTTAGCACCAGCGGGTCAACTTCTCCATCTCTCTCTCCTCCTCAACTATCCCCAGCCTGTAGAATGCCCCATTACACCCCGATGTCTGTGAGGTTACCCACTTTGGATTCCACATAAAGGTGAGATCCTGTGCTGCTCTCTGGCTTGATCCGTGCTGTTGCAATGGATGTCAACAGGATGTCACTGTTTTATGGTGCATAGAGTTTCCTGGTGTCTTAGTTACATTTTCTCCATCCATTCATTCCTAAAGAGGCGATTCCTATGCGTCCATGACTTGGCTCTTGTGAACTGCAGGACTGCAGGTGCTTTAATGCACTGATTCCACTTCCTTCAGATCTATACCCAGAAGGCAGATTGCTGGATGATATAGGAGTTCTATGCTCAACATTTTCCACAACGGCATGCTAATTTACATTTCCAGCAGGAGAGCTCTAGAATTCCTCTTTCTTTAGAAATTAGCTAGAACGTTAAAATTGTGGAAAAGTATGCTCTTACAATTATAGAGGACGAGGTCTGAATGAAGATTGGCAGGACTGGGGCTGGGGTTGGAGCTCAATGATAGCGCCCTTGCCCAGCATATGTGAAACCCTAGGTTCCTTGAGCCAGAGCCAGATCCAAAAACCAACAAACAAAAATAAACACCACCCCCACCCGACCTCATCACCCCCCCCCCAAAAAAAAACCAGAGAGAAACAAATCTACATCAGCAGGGCTGGTTCCTTTAGGGTCTAAAGCTTTGAGCAATCCAGACCACGGGAATGTATTCAATCTTGTTTCTGTGGTCACAATGCATTCCTCTTCTGTGCCTGTTTCAAATCTCCCTCCATATAAGAATTTATTTAGGTTTTTTTTTTTTTTTTTGAGACATGATCTCACTGCATAATGTGGGCAGGCCTTAAACTCACTATGTAGCCCAGGTTGGCTTCCACCTTGCAGAGACCCTCCCGACTCAGCCTTCCCTGTGATTAAAAGGATGCACCACCATGCCCTTCCCCCATTTCCTCCTCAGTAATGACACTTGTGACCACACCTAGGGCACCCTCATGCAGGACACAAAAATGTCTATTCATCGACAAGCTTCACATCTGCAAAGCCTTTTTTTTTTTTTTTTTTTTTTTTTTTTTTTTTTTTTTTTTTTTTTGCCATATGTGGTCTCATTCAAAGGGGCCAGGGGCCAGGGTGTGTGGACTGAGAGGGTACCTGAGGGTTCCCCTGGCTGATTCCAACGGTGGAGCCCACCCACACCTGGGCCTTCTGCCTCCTTTAAGAGCCCCACACTTCCCTTACCTATGCTCACTGTCGAATTCCATGGGAAGCTGTCCCTGGCAGTATCCATGCAGCGTCTCCACCCCAGGTCCCCAAACCATCCTGGACACCACGTGAATGCTCTGAACGCGGTTGCCTGCGCTTCTTACATTGTACCCGACTCCGCCCACCTTTACCACGGAGGCGTGTACCATCATGAGATCGCCATCCACGTGCACATGTCTGCACTTTGGGCAGGCCCTCTACACGAGATGGCGTCTCTGGGCAGTGCTGGCCCACTGTCAGGCCATGGTTCCCACCCCCTGGGGGGCCAACAACTCAGAGACCTCAGGAGGCCACCTGGGTCGTTATGGAGCAGTGTGCAAAGCCGGCCCTTCATCTGCAGAGGCTCAGGTCCCCGGTCCCCGGTCCCCGGTCCCCGGCATTTCCCCTCCACCGTCCCCCTCTGAGCCCGCCTCTTCCCTGATCCGTGGTCCCATCCCCTCACACAGTGGGGCTCCACCAGCACAGGGGAGAGAGCAGTCTCCAGCAGGCCTCAGGGCACCTCCCAGGTCTGCACAGTGCTCGGGGCTCTATAGAGGTCAGGAGATGCTGCTTACCCAGAGTGACCCAGGGGTCAGCATGGGTCTTGCCCACAGAGCGAGGGACTGCAAGGAAGGGCACCTGTCTGGTGTGCCCTGCTCAGCCTCCCGACACGGATGTCCACCCAGCCCTCACTGCCACTTCCAGCTGAAGGGTGACAGGGCTCTTGGTCCCCTTCCTGGCCTCCCTGCCCCTGCTCCCCTCTCAGCTGAGGTCCCCTGTGCCAGCTCTGTATGACAGCTCTGAGTGACAGCTGCCTGGACTCTCTGAACTGACCGCCATGTGGTGTTGTCATGGTTTCCAGCCAGTGTGACCCCCAAAGTCACATTTGCTCAGAGTCAGGGCTTAGGGAGGTCACAATAAAGCGGAGGTCAGAGAGAAACCTAGCCTTCCTCTCCTTCTGTAAAAGGTTCCCAGCTCAGGGACCGCCCCCGCCCCTCCCTCAGGAATGTGGGCCTGGCTTTCCCACCAGGTCCTGTGCTTTGCCCACTGGGCAGGGAGATTCTCCAGGCAGTTCTCTCCTGGGAATCTCCTCCCTGAGGACCAGTACTGGTGCAGACAGCAAGAAAACTACCACGGGGGTGATCAACAGGCTTCCCAGCGTCCTGATATCCTGAGAGGCACAGGAGGGGTTTTCTTCCCAGGCCAAGAGAGGTTTAGCCCCAAGGATGACTCAGGGCCTCCAGTTCACTCCTAGCTCTGCTTGCTGGACCTCAGGAACCAGACAGAAGCCTCTCCTTGCGTGGGGCCCAGGCTAGCATCCAGCATTGCTAGGGGCATGGGCTGTTTATGCACCATTAAAGTCCTCCCGGAAAAGCCCCCCTGGTCTCTCCAGGTGCCTGGAAATTCTGCACCAGGTGGAGCCTGAGTGTGCACTGCCTGTCAGCTGACAGAGCCAACAAGGAGTTTAGAGCTCAGAATGCCGGCAAGGGTGGGGCCTGTGGGAAGAGTGTGCCCTGGGGGGCACTGGGGCCTCTGCCTCCAGGTCTTCTCCTTTCCCCCTCTCTCCTCCCTGACTGCCAGGGAGGGTGCAGCTTTGCTCCTCCATCTCTGCCCTGCAGCCAAGCAGCCATGGAAAGAACCCTTTGAAACCTGAGCTACCTGGCACTGCTCCCCCTGCTCACTAAGCCAGTCCCCAAACCCCTGTCTGTCAGCAGTGGGAGGGGCCTGACAGGGCTCTCGCACCCATGCTGCAAGGTACTGTCCTCCAGGTGCCCCAAAGGACCTCGTGCTGAGGGTCACCATGTGCTTTCTCTTCAGCCTTCCTGATCTTTCCAGAGAGGATTTTCCACTCAGAAGTCAATGGGGAAGGTTCTGCTTACAGTTGGGAAATTCATATGCTATGTGACTTTTATGAGACCTCAAGCCAAATAGCATTTTTTAATGAGAGTTTGCTAAATATTCATAAAATTAATCTACCTTATACTTCCCACTCCCACTCAATGTCTATGTTGTGAACTTCTTAGATGTGAAGATGTAGATTTGCAGGATAACTCATGTTCCAAGTCATTGGTTTAAGTTCTAATATTGATAACAGCAAATAGAGAGCAGTTCATGTGTCTGCAAAAAGACCTTTTGGTCACTTTTGACACTTGGATGCCTTATATCAGGTTCAGGGGACACTGGGACATTCGAGTGGTCAGGAGGGGCTCAGAAGGAATAAGGGGCCACCTGTGTTCTTGCTAAGAGACAGAGGGCCCCTAAGAGAGAGTGGGGTGTCTGGCGTTCCTGCTCAGCAAAGGATTCTGGAGAGTACTTGCACAATCAAGCTAGGGCCACATGAGCTGCCACAGGACAATCCCGAATCCATGGTGTTAGGTGTCACAGGGAAGTGTCAGTTCATGCCTATGCCATTACCCCTTGTGTCAGTCCTTCATCCTGTTGCTGGGACACACGGACAAACACCCACATTTCAAAGAGGAGAGGTCTGCTATCCTGATGGACTTCAGGGACTTTGTAGCTCACTGGGCTGCAAAGAGGAATATCATAGACAAAGGCAAGGAGAAGCGCGATGTTGATTTCGTGGTGGTTGGGAGCAGAGCCAGAGCAAGAGGTGAGGGAATGAACATTAATATGTATCTTATTTATTTATCCCAAGTCTGTGCCTGCACTATCTGGAAGAGTGCTCACTACACCCCCAGGTGGCTCCCAAGCCAGTCAGGCGGACACAGCTAGGCTGAGTCCTCGCATGCATGTACGTTAACATGATTAATACATTTTAATAGTATATCTGTACATGAGAAAAGCATAAAATTAGCTTGAAAGTCAGAGCCACTACATTAATCACTGTGGTGATCTGTGAACAGGAGAGGAATTTGGAAAGAACTTAAGATACACCTGCACAGTTAAATTTTTGCAGGAAGAATTGTAATTTAAATACTGAACTGCAAGCTGATCCACCAGACCAAACCTGGAGTTGGAATAGCCTGATATCATGACTGTTTGCTCTGTGTATAAACAAATTCCAGGTGGTTCTGCAGCCTCCCCCCAAACCTGCTCTCAGAGCTCCAGGGATCCTGGCTGCTCCTGACCTGTGGCCCCCTCCTGGAACCAGGAGCTGCCCTCTTTGTGGAAAGGAGGAAGGCACAGGATGCACGCTGGCTCTGATGTGCTGGGATGCCACACTTCCAAAGGCTTCATTGCAGGGACATGGCGCACGCCTCTTCCTAATGGCAGGAGCAGTCTTGTTCCCCTCTGCCCAGGAGAGTCAACAGAACTTGCAGGTGGCTATAGGGAGCAACAGCCCCATTGCTGTCTCCCTGCCTCTCTCTCTCCTATGGGCACTGTGTCTGCCTACATTAACCATAATCCTCTCCTGCTTACGTCACGTACCTGGACGTGACGGTGACCCTCTTGTATTCATCCCCATAGCCTCTTCCTGTCCCACCTCCCGCCCTTGGCCTATAAAAGATGTAATCACTTCCGGAATAAACAGGGGGCTTGATTGGATTCTCTCGACTTGCTTCCATCTCTCTTTGTCTTCCCTATGTCTTTATTTAATCCCTGTTCCTGCTCCAGGTACACCCCATGGATTGATCTGCAGGCTGGATTAAGTGGCACCCAGCTTGGGGGCTCCTGGCATGGAGGAGTCAATGAGGGAGCCATTCGAGACAGCCGGTTTAAACTGAAAGTGAAAGCAAATTGAACCAGAGACGGTGGCGAGGAGTGAGCAAACTGAATCAAGGATTAAAGCTAAAAGCAACAGCACATTAAATCAAGTACCAAGGCCTGTGCGGATGACTACCCAGTGTCCTGCCCGAGACATGGTGAGGGAACGGCGACCCCATTCCCTTTCCGGGACATGAGTCAAGCATTGAACGAACACGAATTGTTCGTGGGAGGCCTAATAAAGGCATTAAAGACAAGAGGGGTAAGGGTTAGAACAAAAGAATTATTGCAGTATTTTCAATTTATTCACATACTGTGAATACACTGTGAATACTGTGAATACAATTTATTCACCTTTACATACTGGAATTTAATCTCTGAGCTGCTTGCCCAGTGGCATACAGATCCTCAGATTGAGGAGATGGTCGCACAAGGTTAGGCTGCCCTGTACAACTCCCTTAATTCTACCTCAAAACCATCCTCAGAAAAATCTGAAGCCTCTGATTTCTCAGATGCAGAGGATGATGGCCTGTTAGAGGTCCTCCTACATGGCAATCTGCCACCACTTCCTCCTGTTGACATGATCGACAGGTTCCAGGATGGCGACCCACCACCCCCGTGCCTCCATGGCCAATTGGGGATTCATATAAGCCTTTATACCCCGGCCTCTCTGATTTTTAGGAGGTCAACTGGGAACAACTAGCACAACAAGCCTCTACATATCACCCTAACCCTGTTGCAGCACCGGCCGCTATTAGGCCGTCCCCTGACTATGATGATGCACTTCGCATCTGCCCTCAACCTTCTAGCACGTTAGCGGAATTAGAGCAAAGAAAAAGGGATCTTTTAAAAACAGATACAGCTAGAAAAAGAATGCCAAAATCTTTCAATTCAATTGCAGGCCCTCCGCGCTACACAGCCTTATAGTGCCCTTGAGATGGCGCCTGCCTCTGGCCCGCCTCGTGGTGCTCTTAAAATGGTGCCTGCCTCCAGCAGCCAGCCCAAAATGGCATTCCCAGTCATGGAGGCCCTTGTTCCCCCATGGGATGTTGAAGAGGGCACTGAACCACAAGCTGTTAGGATACACACACCTCTAACGGTGACATCCTTAAAAGAGTTAAAGGACGCAGTCTCTCAATATGGCCCGACTGCCGCCTACACCATTGCGGTTCAAGATTCTTTGATTCAGGGCTGGATTACTTCTAATGAGTGGAAAGACTTAGCAAAAGCCACCCTCTCCGGAGGCAATTATCTATTATGGAAATCTGAATTTTTTGATCAAAGTGAGGACATAGCCAGAAATAACGCCGCATGGCTAAACCCGTGGACCCTCGTTATGCTTACAGGAACAGGAGACTTTGCCACAAAAGAGATCCAAATGCGGTTCAATTCGGGCCTCTTTGCCAGATTAATATGGCAGCCACTAGAGCGTGGAAACGGCTCCCATCAGGAGGCGATCCTACCTTATCTCTCACCCAAATAAAACAAAAGCCTGAGGAACCCTTTTTGGACTTTGTCGATCACCTCCTACAGGTGGCAGAGCATCTTTTTGGCTCCACAGAAACAAACTCTGCCCTGGTCAAACAATTGGCTTATGAAAATGCAACCTCAGCTTGTCAGGCTGCAATTCGACCACATTGCAAAAGAGAGGACCTATCGGGTTATATCCACATATGTACAGATATTGGGCTGGTTTATCAAGGCCTAGCCATGACCATGACACAACAAGGTTGCACAGTTAAACAGCCCCTCTCTCGTTCTAAAAAAGATGCCGCTTGTGTCAAATGTGGCCAAAGTGGCGACATGGCTCGTGATTGCAAAAGTAAAAAGCAAAATCAGTCCTCTATAAAAAAAAAACCAGGGCTATGTCCTAGATGCAAGTGAGGAGACCACTGGGCTAATGAGTGCAGATTCAAAAAGGATGTTCATGGTAACCCTCTTCCCCGGCAGGGAAACAGGATACGGGGCCAGCCCCAGGCCCCCAATTTCGGACAAACCCCTGGGGCTCCAAGGTTTGTCCCAGCACAACACAATCCATTTCAGACCTCTTTAGGGCAACCCCAGGGAGTGCGGGGTTGGACCTCTGTTCCACCTCCAACACAGTATTAACCCCTGACATGGGTGTCCAGGTCATGCCCTCAGGAATCTATGGGCCCCCTCCCCCCAGGACTTTTGGACTTATTATTGGACGTAGTAACACTACGCTTAAAGGATTACAAGTTCTGCCCAGGATAGTAGATAGTGATTACACAGGGGAAATAAATGTCATGGTTTCTACCCTTGTTGGCATCATACCAGTTAGGACAGGGCAACGCCTTGCTCAATTGCTGCTATTGCCATTGGCTCAAATGTCTAACAAACCCATAACTCCCTATAGGGGGGACTCCCTTCCTGGAGCTTCAGATGTATATTGGGCCCAATGTATCTCCAAAGAAAAGCCCCTCATGACTCTATATTTAGATGGAAAAAGTTTCTCAGGCCTCATTGATATGGGCATAGATGTTACCATTATCAAAAAGGAGGAGTGGCTTACTGCCTGGCCTTTAGAAACAACTTTAACACACCTCCAAGGGATTGGACACTCAAAAAATCCACAACACAGTTCCAAACAACTGGTTTGGAGAGATCAAGAAGGTAATCAGGGACACTTACAACCTTATGTCATAGAGAGTCTGCCTCTTAATTTATGGAGAAGAGACCTACTCTCCCAAATGGGATTAATTATGGGAAGCCTTAATAATGTTGTCACAGTGCAAATGCTTAATAAGGGCAAATGCCAAAACAGGGCTTAGGAAAAAATAACATGGGCATTACTGATCCCATCATTCCCACCCCTAACAATGCCAAAGCTGGGTTAGGCCATTTTTCACAGGGGCCATTGACACTCCTGCGATCCATGCTAAACAAATTACGTGGCTATCAAAGAGCCGGTATGGGTCAATCAGTGACCCCTTACCTCTAAAAACTTATGACTGCTCAATAGCTGGTGCAGGACCAGTTAAATGCAAGCCACATAATACCTAGTGATTCACCATGGAATACTCCCATTTTTATCATTAAAAAAAATTAGGTAAACGGAGGCTACTACAAGACCTCAGGGTGATAAACAAGACTGTGGTCATAATGGGGCCATTACAGCCAGGCCTCCCTTCACCTAGTGCTATACATTTAGGTTATTTTAAAATTGTTATAGATCTTAAAGATTGCTTTCTTTCTATTCCCTTGCATCCTGATGACCAAAAACGTTTTGCCTTTAGCCTTCCATCGATTAATTTCAGAGCACCTATGCACAGATTTCAATGGCGAGTCCTCCCACAAGGGATGGCTAATTCCCTATGCTATGTCAGTCTTTTGTAGCCGCTGTGATACAGCCAGTCAGAGATCATTGGCCACATATCTATATTATCCATTATATGGACAATATCCTCTTGGCAGGAGATGACCAAAACCAAACCCTAAGGTGCTACCAGAACTTACAGGTTGCCTTACAAGAGGCTGGACTTCAAATAGCCCCTGATAAAGTACAGCTTACTGATCCATATACATACTTGGGTTTTCAATTACATGGCACTCAAATACTCTCTCCAAAGCCCCAACTGAGGCTTGATGGCCTCAGAACACTTCATGACTTCCAAAAACTATTGGGAGATATTAATTGGCTCATACCATTTTTTAAACTAAACATGATTTACAGCCCCTTTATGAGCTGCTTCAGGGAGACATAGATCCAACCTCCCCCCGAGAGCTTACACCTGATGCCAGGAGAACGCTCAGTAAAGTAGAAGAAGCTATTGCTCAACAAACTGTTTCCTTTGTGGACTACAATGAGACTTTACAATTTCTCATTTTTAATACAAAGCTTTGTCCCACAGCAGTATTCTGGCAACAAGCTCCCCTCATGTGGGTCCATTTATTAGTCTCCCCAAAAAGAACACTCCTGCCTTATTTCCAGGCTGTCTTGGACCTAATCATTCAGGGTAGAAAGCAAGGAATATGTTATTTTGGCAAAGAACCAAACATTACCATTCAACCTTTTACAAAGGACCAAATAAATTGGCTACTTCTGACTACGGAAGTGTGGCCTATTGCCTTAGCTTCCTTTTCAGGGACTATCGACAATCATTACCCTCCAAATAAGCTGGTTGACTTTGCCAACCGTCACCCATTTATATTCCCTAAGATCACAGCTCCACAACCTCTTCCAGTCGCCCTGGTGTTATTCACTGATGGCTCCTCCTCCAGCAGAGCCGCTTATGTATCCCAAGACAATGTTTTTACCCTCCAGACAGACACCTCCTCTGCCCAATTAGCAGAGTTACAGACTATTCTTTCAGGCTTTACCACTTACTCTGACCAACCCTTTAATTTGTATACTGACAGTGCTTACCCTGCTCAGTCTTTTCCATTATTGGAGACTGTTGCTACCATCTGTCATGCTTCCCTGGCTGCAAATTTGTTCAAATGATTACAATGCTTCATACAGCTTCACCATCATAAGTTCTTTATTGGTCATCTGCGGGCCCATTCCAACCACCCTGGGCCCCTTGCCCGAGGAAATCATTTGGCTGATGTTGCTGTACGAGCACAGGTTTTTATGACTCATGACTCCAAGAAGTCTGAGGCCCAACAGGCCCATCAGCTACACCACCTCAATGCTCACACCCTCTGCCTCCTCCACAAAATTACCCGTGAGCAAGCCAGACAAATTGTAAAAAATTGCCCCTCTTGTGCTATCCACTTACCTGTTCAACACCTAGGAGTCAACCCAAGAGGCTTAATCCCTAACGCCTTGTGTCAATGGACGTTACTCATTTCAATGAGTTCAGCAACCTAAAATATATACATGTTATTATTGACACATACAGTGGCTTCATTTTTGCCACTCTCCAGACTGGAGAAGCCACCAGGCACATTATAGCCCATATGCTGTCAGCCTTTTCAGTTCTGGGATGTCCTCAACAGCTCAAGACGTATAATGGCCCTGGCTATACCAGTACCTCCTTCGCTCAATTTTGCAAACACCTTAATATCCTCCACACCACAGGTATACCTTATAATCCTCAGAGACAAGACATTGTTGAACATGCACATCGTTCCCTTAAATTCACCATAGATAAAATAAAAACAGAGACATGGTACCCAACCTGGGGATCCCCTAGAAATGTCCTTTCACATGCTCTTTTTATTTTAAATTTTCTGACCCTGGATGCTTCAGGCTGCTCTTCAGCATCTCGATTTTGGCATACTCAAACTCAAACATGGTTTGCGTCTGTTTTATGGAGAGACCCGCTAACCAATATGTGCAATGGCCCTGACCCAGTCCTTATCTGGGTACGAGGTTCAGTGTGTGTTTGCCCTCAGCAAGATAGCGAAGCTAGATGGCTACCTGAGTGCCTCATAAAACAAGTAGACAGCTCTTCAAAGACCCCATGCAACGCCCAGGAGTAATGTCATTTCCTGAGGCACAATCCCCTGTGTTCTCTTACAGGTGACACAACCCTCCAGAGCCTTATGCTGTCTACTCAGCCTTCTCCTTGAGCTGTACCACACCCATGGTGGATTTAGACCCCTGCCAAACAGACTATAACTGCTGACAGCCATTCACAGAACCCCCTGTGACTGTGGAAGATGCTCTTCTCGGTCTGGAGGAACATAAACCAGCCAAATACACTGCGTCAAGTGTTATGCAAAGCAAGCTCCAAGACATAGGAGAATGACTTCAACAGAGACCCCAACAAATGGCTGCCAACTCCTTCTCCTCGATATGTGTGTGTGTGGGGGGAGCTTTTCCCTTACCTAGCACCCCTTTTGGGTCCCCAGCTGCCCTATTGCTTCCCCTTTCTGTGAGTCCTTGTATTTTTCAGAGGATTATGACGCTCATTAATAACCAAATAGACACGTTTATGGCAAAGCCCATTCAGATACAGTATCATCAGCTGAAGATGGCAGATCAACAAACCTACCGGGAAGGAATTCCCACGAGTGGCCCGTATGACGATGCGGCCTAACTGCCCTGGGGCAATGGACAGGCAGTCAGAGACAGGCAACTAGGACATGCATGTTAACTCCATCGGCCGCCTAAGACAGGCACAGGACCAACTGCTGTTCTGCAAGCCCATGACAGGTAAGGCCTGGTTGGGTTCATGTAATGAGGTCCTTGACCTAAGACAGACGCTATCCTCACAGGGCCTGCCACTCCTGATTAAATAATATAGAAACGGAGGAGATGTAGGAAGCCGCGCAACAGCCGCATTGCTGCCTCCCTGCCTCTCTCTCTTCTATGGGCACTGCGTCTGCCTACATAAACCATAATCCTCTCCTGCTTATGTCACATACCCGGACATGACTGTGACTCTGTTGTGTTCATCCCCATATCCTCTTCCTGTCCCAGCTCCTGCCCTTGGCCTATAAAAGAGGTAATCACTTCCGGAATAAACAGGGTCTTGATTGGATTCTCTCGACTTGCTTCCATCTCTCTTTGTCTTCCCTATGTCTTTATTTAATCCCCTTTCCTGCTCCAGGTACACCCCACGGATTGATCCGCAGGCCGGATCAGGTGGCTACCTGTCCCGTCTCCCATGAGCCATCACAGAGCAGGCACTCATGGAAAAGCACTCAGTGTCCTGTGTCAGGCAGCGCCACTCCTCATTTCTTGGAGATGCTTCCCAGAAGACCAGATGTGCCTGGGAATTCTCTGAACTCTCATGCTTTGAAATCCTCCGAGATCCCATCTGATTAAAGGGATCATGTAAGAGCCAGCAGAGAGGGGTCCCCTCATCCCACTGTGGTGGTTTTCTGACTTCCCTTTGCCTTACTCTGTCTTCCCAGCATGGGGATCCACCCCCCCTTTGCCTGAGGCCCAGAGTCTCAACCTGTGGGTCTCTGTTCCCTGCCACATGGCCCTCTCCACCTCAGGACCTGCACAGGTGCACCCTCACTCTGGAAGCCAGGGTTTTCCTGAGGAGCAGGTACCAGGCAGGAGGTGCAGGAAGGACGGCAAACTGTGTTTCCTCTTCTAATTTGCACCAGCCTGTCTAGGAAGGAGCTACTGCTCAGCACGCTGGAGGACGGTGTGGTCTCTAGTTCAGCTGCTGGCATTGGTGGCTCCTCGCTGAGGGAAGAGCTTTGGGTTGTGACACAGAATGGAGTTTATCTGTTCATGTGTTCGCTTTCCAGCTTCACATAAGAAGCTCAATCAAATCCTATGCAAATAGTGGAACAGTTATGAGAGCCCGCCCTTTGCCCTGAAGGTTCTAACTTAGGAGTCAGTAGATTGTCAGCCAAGTCAAAGAGGACTCAAGTCCTGCTGGGAAAATAAAGAATGAGATAACTCCCAGCTAGGGATGCCCCTGTGTCTAAAATCACAGTCCTGGGGGAAACTTCTCTGACCAAGACCATGGTTCTCAGAAAGGACCAAGGATGAGCTGTCCAGGGCCAGGGACTCATGAGAGGGATGGGGATGCTCTGTGTCACGGGGAGGACAGGGCATTCGGTGCCCTCTACGAGAGGCAGCAGGAAAAGGCATAGAAGCAAGCTAGGTGTCAGAGCTGACAGGGAGGGCACATGGGGGACAACCCAGGGCAGGGGTCTTAAAGTAGGAAAGTGCTGGCGCTGGACAGCAGGGCCCACATCTGAGCATAGTTCGGCTCCCAAGGAGTCAACCACAGATGTCCCCTGCTTGAGTTCCTCTCCAGATCTCTTCTTTTGGATATGGGACACACTCTCCTGTGCTTCGAAATGATTTGTGAGCAGGGAGAGCAGGGATAGGCTCCAGATATTCTTCTAACAGCTGAGGGTCCTTTTGTCACCTAAGAGACACTGCACAGCACTAATAAATTATGGGTTGAAGTGGGTCCCGGGTAGGCAAGAGTGAGCCCAGTGCTAGCCTCCGGGTCTACTCACACAGGGGAACTTGTCCCAGCCCTGTCACTCAGCAGCCAGCCTCCAGGGAAATTCCCAGCCCCGGGAGACGGGCCCTGTTCACCTGTGAAGCCAATCCGTGCTGTCCAGTAGGGCTGCTGGAAGGGGTGCACTGCGAGTGCCTGGCAGAGTTGTGACCACACTGAATGGCAGGAGGTTGTCACCTGTAGTGGGATTTGACCCCACCCCTAGCACTAGCACTTGGGATGTCGCTTTTGCTCTCAGGATGTGGCAGAGGCTGTGCCACCCTACAGGGCACGGAGAGCACATCGGCCAAAACGGGAACGTTCATGAGTAAAATTCAGCCACTCCTCCCTCTCAGAGGACATGCCACAAAAGCAGGCTGTGGAGTCTTCCCCAGGGGGTGCAGCTCTGCTCCTAGACTGTGAGGGAAGGAGCAGCTCCTGTTCCTCCCAGCTGATTTTCCACCCTAACCACTATTTTCATTCATACTCCCAAACTTGACCCTTGTTTAGAGGTGTGCAAGGACACTGAAGATAACCTGAGTACAATGTTCTTCTAAGTGATCTAGCCAATATCTTGGCAATGGTCACTGGGCTATTGGAAATTTTCTATCTCCAAGGAAATCCTTTCGGATGATGGATCCGGAAGACCTAATCCATGTTCTACATTACAAAGCGCCTTACCTGCCTGCTCCCACTGCAGCCCACTCTGCTTTGGGCAGCCAGCATTCAGAGGAGACTCTCCAGTCCTGCTTTATGCTCTCCCAGTCCCGAGCCCCCCACCCCGTGTGTCTGGCCTTGACCACTCCGCACTGTCATTGCCATCAGCTCCTCCAGAAGGAACTGTAGTTTCCCAAAACCTCGAACCGCCCTGGCTCTGCCTTGACTCAGCTGCTCTTCCTCGGAGTCCCATCCGTCACTATCCCTCACTTATGCTTCATGTCCCAGGGGATGTGACCACATCTCCCTGGCACAGCAGCTGGCCTACCATTCTAGAACGGGTTGTGTCTGGCTCGCCATGGGATCATACTGCTAATGGAGGCTCTTGCAAAGAGCAGGCGGTCAAAAAATATTTGGGTAAGAAATAAGTGATGTTTCATTTATCACAATGTAACCTTGAATTTAAAATGTAAATGTCTTTAATCCCAGCTCTTGGGAGTCTGAAGCTTGAGGATTATCCCAAATTTGAGGCCAGACTGGGCTACATAAGCAAGTTCAATGCCGGCCTGCACTAACTACATAGCAAGATCTTGTTTCAAAAAAAAAAAAAAAAAAAAAAAAGCAAACAAGATCTAGGTGTATATCTTTTAATTTAACTTAATTTGTTCAAGACAGGGTCTCACTCTGTAATTAACCTTGGTTTTAAACTGTAGTCCAGATTAGCCTCAAACTCATGGAGATCCTTCTGCTTCAGCCTCCTGATATCTTTTAATTTTATACAATGATACATTAAAAATAAAAGGAGATAAAATGAATACTGAATTTTTATTAAGTTTTTTCACAATTTCAAAGAAGTTTCAATTCCAATGCCACAAAATGTTGTTACAAATAGCAGGAAAGACTCCCCAACTTGACTCACAAAATACCAAAGCTTTCTCTTAAACATCATAAACAGCAAGAAACATGCAGCTGACAATTTGTAAATGTAAGTTTTGAACTAAACCACTTAACAGGAACATTTTAGGATATGAAGATAAACCCCCTAGCCGTGCGATGGAAGAGTAAGGCAAGGATGACTCACTAACTGCCCCAAATTCTAGCCTGGCTCCTTGCCGCACGCATCACTGAATCATGCTCCCTTACTCAGTGGAGGAAAAGCTGCAACTGGCACTAGAACTTGCACTGGCCAGGGCAGCACTTGTGGCAATTGTAGCTTGCATCCTCTCCTCCTCCTCTCTCAAAGCCTCCTCATACCTGGCTCCAAAGGACTTGGGATCACTCCCACTAAGACTGGCCAAAAACTCTATAATTTTCATTTTGCTGGTTTCAGCGCAGACCCTCGGACCCCACAAGAACTCGTATCGAGCTGGACAGCTGTTGGGCACCTGCTGGTACACCAGGTACTGTTCCTGCAAAAAATCTCCCAAAATGAGGTTCCTGGGGTCCGCATAGATAAAATGTGTTGCTCCAGACCATATTCCCATCACATTCAACATGTGCCAAATGTCCTCTGCAGGGACACGGCCACCACGCAGGAAAATAGTACACAGGAGAAGTACCAGCAGGCCAGTCTTGGGCACGCCCTGAACTTCACTCAACATCCCATCATAGCTGATACCAAGGACAGAGACAAGGACATAGGCGTGGTTGGAGGGCTCCACATCCTTCAACTCAATACCAAAAACCAGCTGCATGCACTCATAGACTTCAGAAAAAATGGCAGCATAGTCGCTATAATTTTGGATGACATTTAGAATTTCTGCCTCTGTCACTAACTCCTTCATTCGATACTTGAAGAGCAGTAAATTCACTAGATTAGTTACCCTGTTATCTCCCTCACCACTAGGTAAAATCTGATAGCCTGGCAGCACCTGGCAAGCATTCACCCCCCCACATGGGCTGCTAACAGAACATGCATCAGATGAGCTCCATGGAGCAGAGACCATAGCGGGGAGGGAGGCATACGCCCCGAGAGGACTCTCAGGGGAAACTGGGTCTCCAGCAGCAGTGTCATCCTCCTCTGAGGAGCTCAAATGTGGAGGAGAGCCCGAGAAAGAAGAGGAGGAGAACGATGTGTGAGAGGAGGAGGGGAAGGAGGAGGAGCAATTGGAAGAGGACAATGAAGAATCCTCCTCCTCCTCCACGGGCACAGGCACCCGAGTATCAGCATGACCTTGGTTGTCATCCTGGGCTTCAGGGTCAGCCTCAAGCATGAAGCAGCGGCGCTTCCGAGAATGAGACATGATGGCTCTGGTGATGGTCAGCAAGCAGGAGCTCCGTGATAGGACTCAGAGGCCTGGCGGAGAGAGGAAGCCCATGAGCAGCCCCACTGAGAACGCCCCTCTTGGCAGCTCTCACAAAGGCTGAGTTGGGGTCCCTCTCCGGGCTGTGCTCTAAGGGCTTGAAGGCTCTGTCCTCCTGGATGGAGGGCATCCAAGGAAGTGAAAGGGCTCTTTGGGTGCAGCTGGCCCACAAAGGACAGAGGTCCAGGAACACAGCAGGGTGAAGGTGGCAGGCACCATGGGGTCCCTCTGTTTGGGGTGGGTGTGGTGTTTAGTGCACATCCGAGCAGCACCTCACCTTAACTCCTGGCACCACCTGGGCTTCCTCTGTGGTGTGAGCTGAGGACGCAGTCTCGCACCAACACCTCACCGTCTGCTTCCTGCAGCTCCTGTAAGAGTTGTGGAGGCCTCAGGCTGAAGCCCTCAGCACAGTCCTGCTGCCTGCACAGGTGGGGTGGCTGGACTTTGCGATGTCCCTGTTGGTATGGGTGTATGGTCCTCTCCCTGCTCACTCAGGGACCTCGATGCCTGGACAGGACCTGGACCCCAGTCCTCTGCTGGCCTGAAGTAATAGGTCAGAACACATGTGAACTTGCACAAGAGGCTACAGAGGGCTGTGAGGGGGCCCCAGATCTGGCCACACCTGCCCTTGGGAGACAGAAAGAGGTGTCACATAAAACAGAAAGAGGTGTTATATGCAGTGGGGCCCATGGGCCCTGGGGAGAGGAACTGGCTCCGGCTTCGCCTGGAGGAATGGTAAGTCTGGGATTCCTCCTGGGAGGACCTCAAGCCACCTTCTCTAAAGCACAGCCACATCTCTGTGAGACACTCAAAGAAGAGGAGGGGGGAAGAGTCTACCCAGGGCCCCTGGGTCTTCCACAGGTGACAGCAGAGCTAGGCTGAGGCCAGGGTAGTGTGTGTCTGGGTATGGAGCTCCCTCTGCCTTCATCTAGACTCCAGGCAGGGCCCAGATCCAACTTCCGCCCTCCAGAGTCCAGCTCCTTCAGTCTCCTCTTCCTCCCTGAGATCAAGCACTCAGCACTAAGAGAGCGGCCCCAGCCTCGCAGCCTTGCCCAGGCTGCCCAGGATGGCTGAGGACTCAGGCGGCTGTGTGTGCAGCACCAAGCATCTGGGCAGGGTGGCCTCAGGTCTCTCTCAGGGTCCTTGCCTGGACCTTAGCAGGTTCCGGGACGCCCAGGTCTGCTGGGCAGATGGGGTTCCTTGTGCCAACCTGCAGACACCCCTGCAGATCAAGTCCTGCACCAGCCTGAGATCCCCAGGATTCTATTAGAAGTGAGCAGGTGCCCCTCTGTCACCCGCACGTGGGGACAGCAGTGCTGACAGCAGGGCCTGTGCCAGTCTCTCATGTGATGAGGAAGCTCCGTGTGCCTCGGTACTGTCTCCATTTTCCTCATGTTGAGGTCTAACCCTCCCCACCCCCACCCTACAGAGGCCAACTGAGATCTCCTCTCCCCTCCCCTGAGACCAAGACCTCCTCCCCTGGGGACTCCCCGCCTCCTTCCTGCCCTGAGCAGAAGGGAGTATGCTGCTTGGGGCCTCCCAGGGCCGACCCCAGGGGACAAGCAGCCACCAAATATTCACAAGTTCTGGGCTGCAGCCACATTCAGTCCCTGGGAAGGATCCACAGACTGCATCTGGCAGCCCCTGGGGTCCTCCATCTGCTCACTACGTAGAGCTCCCATATCTTCCCCTCCCTGCATCCTCCCACCCCAAACAACTTAGCATGAAGGAGAGCAAGTCCCATGCAGCCAACCTCCGCAGGGTCCTGCGGTGAAGAGTGCAGATGCTGGGCTCCGCAGGGCCCCTGTATTTTATCAATGTGCGGCACCTTCCTACTAACCAAAGTTCCTCACGTTGATTTCTGGCAGATTCTAGCCTTGTCCCACTGCTGACAAGATGACACTCCTCACAACAAAACGTGACGTCCTGAGAACAAGAGGACAGAAATGAAGTACAGCAGCTCTGGACACCTCTTCAGGGGTTTCCCCAGCTAACAGAAAGAGCTGTTGCATGGTCTCCTCTGCCTGGAGCATACCCCAGTACTTCGGACGTGCACATGCACTTGCAATCCAAGGCTATCTCCCATGAGCCCGCCTCTTACACAGGGCCCCCTCCTTCCTGTCACCAAGTATCAAAGTGCACTGCCCACCCCCCAATACCAGCTAATCTCAAGGCTGGGGAGGCCCTCTGATTGAGACAACAAGGTCATCTCAACAGTCCTCCAAGTTCTGCCCTTGAGTCCTGGAAGGAGCCCATCCCTAGGACTATCTGCATCTTCCTCCCTCAGATTCAGTTAAAATTGGGAATGTCACTAGTTTCCAAACACAGGCAGCTTGGTCCCATGGTCCTCAGCCCCTCAGGCCCGCCTCATTCTTGCTCCAGCCCGGGGCATACCTTGGTTCCCACCCTCTGCTCAGGGCATGCCTAATCTATGAAGTCCCCCAGACTAGCCTGTGAGCCGGGAATCACCAGCCTGGGCACTGAGCACGAGGCTTTCCTAGATTCAGTAATGACCAGGCTTCTGGGAGAATTCAGAGTCCTGAGACAAAGGCCCCCTCCTCTGTGAGCCACAGTCACACTTGGCTCAGAGCCCACATGGACAAGTTATGGGGCTGCACCTTGGGGCATCGCGCCCAGTGCTTGCCAGGCTGAACCCTGGGGCACAGATCCTCCCCAAGATGTGCCTCTGAGGGTGAGGCACCCTCCTTCCTCCCTCTAGGTGCTCACCTGTGATCCTGGCACAGGCACACGCCCCACCCCTGCTACCTGAGTGCACCAGATCACACCAAGGCTCCGACTCCAGGTGGCCTGAGGTCTGCCGTGAGCTGGTCTCCTTCCCGCACCTGTCGCTCTGCTCTCCTCGGTCCAAGCCAGGAGATGGTGAAGTCGCTGGCGAATCAGCTCTGGGGCCCGACCACTGACCACAGAAGCAAAGCAGCAGCGTTACTGTGGGACCCTGCTTCTGGTGAGAGGCTTCCTCACTCTGCCCTCAGCAGCTCCCCGGGACCTAAAAGAGCCTGAGCTTCTCAGCTCCATCATCGCAACCCCAGACCCCAGGACAGGGCTCCAACTCTCTCAGGCCCCAGGGAAGTGAGGAGGGCACTGCCCTCCACTGTGCAGAGCTGACCAGAGTGGCTGATCTGGGGTTCTGGGGGCCGTCTCTCTAGGGCACAGATTCCTCTGTCCTCCAACGGCCCTCACCTGGATTTAAGGGAGCCAGGTGCTCTCTGCCCCCAAGATTTAGATCAAGGCCCTCACAAGCCTCTGACTGACCTGTCAGGCCCCAGGGAGGGCATAGGGGTGCTCTGCTGAGACATGAGCACCTTGGAGTACACCATGAAGCGGAGGCTTTTCTAGATATTGGGTACTACTTCTATTATTATTATTGTTCTCATTATTTTGATACCAGTGCTCGAACTCACAACCTCAGGCTTCTAGGCAAGTGCTGTGCAGATGTGCTGTATTTCCAGCCTGAGGCTTTTCTAGCATATTCTGGGGCTATTTTGTGTTGGTGTGGCTTCCTGGGTCCTCCTTTGGCCCCCACCTTCACATTAACGAGCCAGTGCTGTTTGTCCCTGAGATTTCAAGCAAAGCCCCCAGAGGCCTCTGACTGTCCTGTTCCCCCAGGGAGGATATAGGAGGCGCTCCTCTGAGAGGTCATCACCTTCAACTGTAGCAGGAAGCAGCGGCTTTTCTAGAACGTTCTGGGGCCTTCTCTCGCATGGCTTCCTCTGTCCTCCCTCGGCCCCCACCGTCACCTCTCGGAGCCCGGGTCCCCTTCACTCCTCCCGCCTGGCCCTCGGACCTCAGAGCCTGGCTCTGACTCCCTGGCCCGGGTCGCTTTGAGGTCAAAGAGGTCCCCACTGGATCACTCGAACTCTCTTCCTCAGAGGGCTGAGGCGTCACCTCGTACACACTCGCTCTGTGTTTCCCTCTCCCTGTGTGTGGGACGTGTCCCCAGCCCCGCAAAGTGACGACAAACTGAGCCTGGCTCTCCAGCCGCCCCCAGAGGAGTTCCGCACCTCAACTCCAAATCAGCGGCCACGTCGCCTCCACAGTGTGGGATCCTGCAAAGTCACATCCGGCCACGTGGTGCCCGGGGTCTCCCAGGGTGACAGCAGGAGCGGAAAGGGACGCTCGGGATCCTCCCCTTCCTCCTCCCTAGGGGCTGTCACCTTGGTTCCGGGCCAGTTCCCATCCGTGTCCCCCATGGACTCGAGTCTTCCCCGCTTCCCAAGCTGCACCCTCCAGGGTCCACTGCGCCTGAAGCGGGAGCAGGTCATGCCTACAGGTTTGTCCTGGGAGCTTTGTCCCCGCCATCTCTCAGAAGGCAGATCCAGATTGCTCGGGAACCTTGGCTGCAGCTTGAGATTCCTGAGTCCAGCTCTGGGTCCCAGGTGGACCTAAGATGGCCAGGGCCTGGCTGGAGCCCGAAGCTCAGAAGGTGACCCTCGCCTGACTCTGATCCTCAAAGCGGACAGGTGGTGGGCGTCACATCCACGAGCATCGCGGTGTCTCCCTTTGCTTCCCAGCAGAGCCTGACCTCGTCCCTCCCCACGCCCCCAACCTCGGTCCGCCTCCCTAGGCCTTTGAGGGTGTCCTGAGATGGCCTTCGGGGGAGGGGAGTGGCGGGGTCAGGCTGTCATGGTGCAGGGCTCTCAGGGTTGGCCCTCGGGGCTCAGGCAGAGGAGCCCAGGGTTGTGGCTCCCTGGTCCTCAAGAACAGCTCCACCCTGCAGTGAGGTGCCTTCCCCAAGCAGAGTCAGATCTGGGATCCCCATCCCCACCCCCATGCACACATGCACTTGGGCCGGATCTGCTCCTGTGTTGGCGTCTAACTTGGCATATTCCCAAGCGTGAGTTTCGCCTTTCAGTGCTCATTTAGAGTCCGGAAGCTCTGCAGCCTCTCCACCCAATTTCCCTGTGGACTTTATGTCAATGGGAAGAGAAAGTGTGCGAGGTGTCCGGGAGACTGCTCACGCCAGGCTCACAGCGCTATGGCGCATGTATTGCAGTACACAGCTGTGTGTACTATGGCTGTCAGATGGGTGTTTAGGTGGGTATTCATCCAGACTGAGCTTTGTGTGTTTGTAGACAGACTGCATATACTTTTTTGGTTAAAAGGTATCCACCATTACTTCTTGTGATTCGCTTTTTACTTGTTATTCTATTTCTAGTACATTCTTTGCCTTCCATTAAAAAGGTAATGATTGCAAAAGCCCTTCCTTGTCCACTAGGGTGGGTTCTGATGTTTGTTAGCTCAGTCTGTGTACCCAGACTGTCTCGAATCTCCTACTGACCTGGTGTTAGGCAGAGGTCACTGGCATCTCTGATACGAGGTGCACTGATACACGGGCAGGAGTTTCAAAACTTTCCCCTGGCTGACGCTATCCTGTGCTCCCTGTGCAGCCCTCAGCTTCCTGCCCCTATCCACGCACACACAGGGACCAGCTCCACTTCTTCAGTCTCCCGCAGGCCTTCCTCGTGTTTTGCTGTTTACAGGGAGTTGCTCATGTGGGCTTGCTAGGTCTTCTATCTCTCTCTTTGATGTTGTTTTCCATGGTGAATTCCAGAAGCACAAGGCAATACCCGCACTTGTTTGTCAGTTTGATCTCTATGTGTAAGACCCTGAAGTCATAGAAAATTAGGAATTTTAACTTATGCCGATCATGGAGAAGTCTGAGGCATCTGGGGTTTAGAGCTTCAACCTCTGGACGAATTCAGCAGTGGATTATTAGGAACTGAATTTTTCTTAGATGGTCAGGTTTATATTTCTGCCTGTAATTCATTGTCTGTTACTCACCTATTCAGGTTTTTTTTTTTAATCTCTTCTTAGTTCAGTTTGGTAATTCATACATGTCTAAGAATTTCTCCACTTCTCCTAGGGTCTCCAGCTTATGCAAATCTAAGGTTTTGAAGTTCTTTCTTATGACTTGGGTCGTGTGTGTTTTGAGTGCACCTTTGTTGTTGCTGTATTGTTTTGGTAAGTTTGGCTATGAATATTTGTGAAATTGCTATCCTTTTACATGACCCACTCTTTGATTCATTGATCATTTATATTTTTGTAATCTCAATTTTGCTAATTTCCACTCCGGTCTTTAGAATTTCTTTCATTGTAGTAGTTTTGCATTATTTTGCTGGGCCCTTGGGATGCACCCTGAGGTTATGTGTTTGGGATCTCCATGGTCTCTTAACTTGGTGCATCCGCAACTGTAACGTTCCTCTTTGGACTGATTTCATTCTGTTCAGTAGGTATTGCTTTGTGGTGCTTTCTTTGTCATTTGATTATAGGAACTATTAAATGTTTTTCTGGTACAGTCACTATGGAAATCTGTATGGATATTCCCTGGAAAAGTAAAAGGAAAAATCCCAGTTAAATGAGATATCTTCCTGAAAGTGTTCATCACAGTGATACCTGATATTCATGTTTTTAGCAGCACAACTGAGCTAAATCATAGGGGTTGGCCTTTATACACTTCTACCAATGCATGGATGAAGAAAATCTCATGTATACACAGTGGAGTGTTACTCCGCTGGAAAGAATGAGAAACTTACAAGAAAATGGAATAACTTGGAGTTCATAATGCTGAGTAAAATAAACAGTAATGATTAAATATCACACAATTTCTCCCAAATTAAAACCCCAATTATAAACAATGTAAAGAGCAAAATAAATAGTAGGAGATACGGAACAGGGAGGTAAATGTGGAGACCCACAGGGGATCTTGGGAGGTGGGAGGCAGTGGAAGGGAAGGAGAAGTAAAGCGATTGAGTGGTGTGTGTGTACGTACCAAGTCCGTATGGTGAACACATTCGTTATGTATCACAATCACATGAATAAAAGATGAAAATGTGCAATCCAAAACCTTCGAGGAAATTTACTAAGTTCCGTAACTATCACGGCCGTTCAGGGTTAGAACATTTGCATCACAGGAAAGACAACTTAGCCCCACTTGTTCTCCGCTCTCAGCCGACCTCTACTCACTCTTTTATCAACGGTTGCTTGCTTTTACTGGGAATCCACGTAAAGGGCTCCTGCTGTGCGTGTTACTTCTTTGGTCTACGCTGTCACATGGGCCTGCCGCCCTTTCAGTTTTACTTCTCAACAGCATTCCGTTACGGGCCTGTGTGGTGTGACGAAAATGTGCTGAACGCCGTTGACAAGTGCCACCAAAGGAAAAGCAAGGGTCTTCACTGGCAGGAGTGGCACAGCGATCCTTAGTAACTCTGTGCCACATACTGTATTTGCTTAGTGCATGCACACAGTTGTGAGCTATTGGGAGAAAAGCTGAGTTTTAAAGTGTGCCTTAAATCTAGGTCACAAAAGATGCATTAGCATGAATTTTTTTCAAACTACAAAAATGCATTAGATATTAAAATTAGTTCATAATGATGTAGTGACTGTGAAGACAATTGGAACTGTCTGAGCGATTTTGCGGTGGTTATCAGTCAATTGAAGACAAGGGGAGATTGGCATTCTCATCAACATCAAAAACGCAAAAGAATTTTGAAAACATATGTCGAATGATTCCACCAAACATGTGATGGACTTTTAAGGAAACTTCCTGAGAATATGAACCTTGCCTATAGTTCCATTCAAAGCATCTTAACAGTAGGTTGAACACGAGAATTGGGCAAATGTTTTCATCCTCAGGCACAACAATGGTCCTTGTCACACATTGATTCTGGCATAGCAATTTCTGTCAAATACAAACATTACAGTGAGTCCTTTGGGGGGCCGGCTTTGTTCTGTTTTGTGACAAGGTTTCACTATACAGTTCAGGCTGACCTTGAACTCATTTTGTATCCCAGTCTGGTCTCAAACTCACAGAGATCCTCCTGCCTCAGTCTACTAAGTGTTGGAATTAAAGCATGCAGCACTACACCTGGTTTCTTAGTTACTTTACTCATAGCTGAGACAAAATATCCAACACCCAAAGTTAAAGGGGGGAGGGTTATTTAGCTCACAGTTTGTGGAGATTTCACTCCATGATCGGCAGACTCCAAAGCAGGGTAGCATCTGCCATCTCTTTTGGATATATACCTGTAAGTGAGATTACTAGATCATAGATGGGAGGCCTTTTAGTTTTCCAAAGACCTTTCAGATCATTTTCCATAATGGATGTATGAATTTACAATGCCAAAATTAGTGTAAAAGTCTTCATTTTTTCTGCACACCCTTGCCTGCACTTTTATCTTTTTTCTTTTTGATAACAACCAAACTGAAGTGATATTTCATTATGGTTTTCATTTGCATTTCAGTGATCACTGGCAATTTTGAGCAGTTTTCAGATGCTTATCAGCCATTTGTATGTTTTGAGAAATGTCTAATTTCATTGCTCATTTTAAAATCTGTTTTGTTTGTTTGTTTTTGCTACTGAACTTTGGCATTGCTTAAAATTCTACACATTAACTCCTTTTTGGCTGTGTGGTTTACAAATATTTTCTCCCACGGATTAAACTGTGTCTTTGTACTGTTGATTATTTCTTTGCTGTGCAGAAGCATTGAAGTTTGATGTAATCCTATTAGCCTGTTTTTCCTTTTGTTTCCTTTGCTTTTAGGGACTTTCCAAAAACCAAAACAATCCCCCCAAACCACTGCCTATTCCAAAGCCCTGAATTATTCCCCCACCCCTTTTTTTTGTAGCTTCAGGTATAACATTTCAATTTTTTATTCATTTTAGGTTGAATTTCTTTACAACTGGCAAATCTAATTTCACTTTTATGCATGTGGACATCCAATTTTCCCACCATCATATGTTGAAAATGCTTTAACAAAACAATCTTATCAGATGAAGAACATATAAGAAGGGTTCTGTTTGGGTCAGTGTTCCGAAGTTTCAATCCAAGGTTTGTAGGCATAGCTTTGGGGCCTGTGTTGAGGCAGTGAATTAGGGTGGGAGCACATTCTGACTTGAGCTCTTCACCGCATGGCAGCCGGTAAACAGGGATAAGGAAGAAGTGACCACCAACCCATAATCCATATTGCTTGCTATCACTCCCAGTGTTGTGTCTTAGATTTAAAGCACCCTATGCGCACACACGTGCACGCGCGCACACACACACACACCCCTCATGTGTTTGGAAAGGGACTGGGGTTACAGAAGAATGACAACTGACTTGGTGGGGGGGGGCATTATTGGAAGAGATGGGTTGTACTGTGGCCCTGCCCTGCAAGGGTATGTACCTCCCTTCCGGGCTCCTCCTTTGACTGCTTCCAACCAGCTGGGGAGCAGCTTTCCTCTACCCAGGCCCTTTCACTGTGCTGCTGCTGCTGCCTAGAGCAAATCCACCACGCAAGGATGGAAACTTCTAAAACATGAGCCAAAATAAGCCTTTCTCCCTTTAAGTTGCAGGTGTTGGGTGGTTGTTTAGTCAGGTAAGTGACAAAGACACCCATTAGTTTCCATGGGAATGTATGCTTCCTGAAGTTATCTCATGTGCTCACAGACAAGTGGCAGGGCTCCGCAGGCTTTCCAGACGGGTGGAAAGTGCTCAGGAGCTCTCCACTGTAGCACTTTTTGACCATGCACATGGACAGTGCCTGTCTACGGCTTCAGCCTCCACGGAGAAATTTCCAGATCTCCCTTGCATCATCATCCTGCCATTCACTTCTGCTGCTGTTCAGAGCACAGCAGTCACATGGTCAGTTTTGAAAAATGACATCAGCTGGGGAGGCCCTGCAGTGATGTTCCTCACATCACTGGGACTGGACCTTTGAACTGCCACAGTGAATCCTGCACTCCTGAGTGGAAGGGAGCTGGCCCCAGCCAGGCAGTTCCTGTAACTGAGACAATCCCTGGAGAGGACGGTGGCTAGCTGGGGAGAAATCTGCGTGGTGCTGCCCCACTCACGATGTCCATCATTCATATTAGCTCAAATTGCTGCTTTCATACTGAGGACTCCTCAAAGGATCTAATCCATCTCTTCCTAAAGTAACTCTTCTGAGAAAGGACAGTGGAAAAATTCGGGTTCTTTGCTGTAGCTGGCCTCTAACCCAAAAGTCTTGTCTACTGAACATCTGTCCCCTCTGTCCCAGTTAACACCTCTTCTGTTATTGATAGCTTACAGGGCACTGTAACAAGACCTTCATCCTTGGTCTCTGTGCCTTTTCCACGCTATGAAAAGTCACCTTGCCCGGTTATCACACAAACCAGGCACGGTTTCCCAAGACGCATTCAAAGGGATCACTGGGACAGCTCTTCCGTTCCTCAGATATAAGAGCATTACTGCCTACTTACACAACCGGGGTCACTTACCCCTGACAGAATGGTGACCTGCTATGTAGCAGTTGCTTCAGCCACAGAATGATCTCATTTGCATGTTTACATACTAGCAGGAGGGATCTTGTTTACTCACTAGCACTCCTGTGTACCTCCCTTCACAACAGCCTTCAGTCTTAACAGCCTGCTAACCTGTGAGCTGTTCCTACAATGCACATTACAGTCCTTTTCTGAACTAGGACCATTTGTCACACTGCAAACCAGAACCTCCCTGTGCAGAGGAACACACCCCGGAAACAAGACAAGAGGTTTCATTTGTTTAATCATTGGGTTTTAAAAATCAGAGTTAGCATGCCCTACAAGGAGGCACTTTGCACCTCCTCAAAGGACACCACAGGGGGAGGAATTCGGCTTCTGTAGATGTTTTGTTTCCCCTAAAGTGACTTCTACAGTTCTTCTTCCCCTTCAGCTTATGAGGAGCTTGGTTTTTGACCACGTAAACTTATTCAACCTATATATGTGTTGAGTGGATTGTTTCTAATAACATGGTTCCCAAAAACCCTAAAAATATCAGACTAGTTTCAAAAACTATCCTATTTTACCCCCCAAGAGCAAGGAGTAGTGTATGTGCTGGGTCATCCTCCTTGTCACTCATTTGGGAAAGTTCGAGAATGTGTTACTTGGCTTCTCAGGCACATGGCCCATGGTGTAAACATCATAGTCCAAAGTTAACTTTCACATCAAAAAGTCTGTTGCTATTGGACTGGCTGCAAGGTAAGCAGAGTGGCAGGCAAGGCCTTCTGTGTGGTGTTCCCATGCTGTATGTAGGTGAGGGCGGGGGATTCTGGGCTCTGCTCCTAGTAGTCGGGTGTGTCATTGGCTGCCAGTTTTCACACTATTACTTTAGGCCAGCTTTCAGTGGCTTGGATTTGGGGTATTTCTGTGCCATGAGACATTGTTTGTTTTTTAATTTATCTGAGTAGACAAATAAGAGAACAGTTCTGGGTTTAAGGTTGGAGGAGTGGGAACAGAGTGACCTCTAGTTGACATCACACTAGGAGTCTCGTTCTGGTCTTGTCATTTACTACTCAGGATTCTGAGAGGCTTCCAAACCCAGAAGGCCTCTGATTCTTCATCTGAAAAATGGGTTTCATACCTGCTATTTTTAGGGCTGGTGGAGAGTAGACTATGTTTTAAAATACCTGGCCTGTTGCCTGGTATATTTGCTTATTTAGTGACTGGAAGTTTGTTCTAGTATGACCTTGACCCCCTAATGCTACTACACTCTCCTCTGCAAAGTTTTTGTGCATATTTCTTAGAGAAACTGTTGCTTTGTGGGCCACTGAATAGAAAATCGAACAAAAGATGCTACTCAGTAAAGGTTTCCCCCAATGCGTCCTGTCCAATATGATGCACTGAGTAGATACTGAGGAGTCTTCCCTTAATAGGTATAGCTAACTTAAATCTCCTAGGAAGGCCAGGGATATAGCTCAGTGGCACAGTGCCTGCCTGGCAAGCATAAGGTCCCAAGTTCGATTCCCAGTACCAAAAAATACGTTCCTAGAATTTTTCCCAAGAGTCCTCTTCTCCCCTCTTTGAGTTTTTCTTCTCTTGGAACCATTGTTTACATTCATACCATCTCCACCAAGAGGGAAGTCTTGGAGCTTATGAGGCCTCCATGGCACTGGGCCTACTGGCCATTCTAGTGCCCAGGCCAGCTCAGCACCGATGCGGTTCCATGAAGCCTGAAGCAGAGCTTGTGTACCCTAACACCACAGCACCAACTTTCTTCCCAAGGAAACGGTGGAAACCTGGCTCACAGTGAGTGAAGCTACGACAGGGACAACACTCCCCCGAGCCCTGTGAAGGCTCTCTGGAGGGAGAGCCCCTGGTCGGGCTGTCGTCTGAACACCCGTGTAGCTGCCTCATGCTGGGTGCTGCCTCCTGCTGATCATGTTCAGGGACAGTGTGCGGCCAGCAGGGGCCGCCTGCACAGAAGACACTGTTACTCACCTTCTAGGCAAATGACCAATTGCGAGCAGCTGTCCCTCAGGAAGACAGTCAGCTGGGCACTGAGAGACCCTGCAGAGTGGACTCTCCCAGCAGACAGCAGAGCACCTGGTCAGGGACTTTAGGGCCTCATGTCACCTGAGCGTCACCTTACCCCTCAGCAAATCCTTGCAGAGGCGGGGGTAAGTCCCTTGATTAGTGCCCTGCCTGGGACCACTCTTCTCATCACCGTAAAGATTTCTATACGCTTCACCCACCATCTGACAGCGCTGCTCAGCGCGGTCTTCCATCCTCTCAGGCCCAAGACCCCGCATCTGAGGGTCTGGCCCTGGCCGCCAGGCAGCTGCTACTCTAAAGGAGGAATTACGGTTTGCCAAGCTGGAAACTTCCCTGGCTCCTCATTCAACCTTGGCTTCTTTCTGCTCTGCCCAACCACCTCACTCCTCTTCTAAGCCATGTTCCCTGGTTTCAGGGAGAAAGTGATGGCTGCCCTTCCTCTCACATGCCCAGGCCCTGTACCCATCTTTGTCAGGGTGGCCTCCTTGTGACTTGCTGTCCTGTAGCAGGTAGCACAACATTCTTTGGGGCTAGAAAGTCCAATGCTTGTGGGAGAGAGGGTCCTGTGATCATCCTTTGCTGAGATGGCACCCATGGCAGCTTTCACAAAGGGTGGTATGGATCTGCTCTTGGGGGAACCTCCTGGGCCTCCTCATAGGCTCCTGTTCTCCAAGAGACCCTGTCCCTAGTGAACCTGGGACAGAAAGTGACATGGCTCCTCAGAATGAGGCTGTGTGTGCAGCACCCAGCATCCTGGCAGGGTGCCCTCAGAGTCTTCGCCTGGACCTTGGCAGGTTCCGGGACGACCAGGTCTGCTGGGCAGATGGGGTTCCTTGTGCCAACCTGCAGACACCCCTGCAGATCAAGTCCTGCACCAGCCTGAGATCCCCAGGATTCTATTAGAAGTGAGCAGGTGCCCCTCTGTCACCCGCACGTGGGGACAGCAGTGCTGACAGCAGGGCCTGTGCCAGTCTCTCATGTGATGAGGAAGCTCCGTGTGCCTCGGTACTGTCTCCATTTTCCTCATGTTGAGGTCTAACCCTCCCCACCCCCACCCTACAGAGGCCAACTGAGATCTCCTCTCCCCTCCCCTGAGACCAAGACCTCCTCCCCTGGGGACTCCCCGCCTCCTTCCTGCCCTGAGCAGAAGGGAGTATGCTGCTTGGGGCCTCCCAGGGCCGACCCCAGGGGACAAGCAGCCACCAAATATTCACAAGTTCTGGGCTGCAGCCACATTCAGTCCCTGGGAAGGGTCCACAGACTGCATCTGGCAGCCCCTGTGGTCCTCCATCTGCTCACCACGTGGACTTCCCTCCAGAATCTCATAAAGCTGAAAGGGGGAAACTCTTCTTTGATTATGGAATATGTAATGCAGCTCTGCATGGTTCAATCTTCCACTCGCTATTCAATTTCTAGTACATTTTTGCATTCCATTAAAATAGTAATTGCTTTGAAAGCCAGTCCTCACCCAGTAGAGTGGTTTCAGGTTGTTATTAGCGCAGACTCCTAAATGGGCCTGTCTCGAATTTTCTGCTGTCCCGCTGTTAGTCCTGGGGACATCGCTATCTCGGGTGCAAGGTGCTGCCCTGGGCTGCGCGGCAGGGTAGAGAAGTCATGCTGTCCTGTGCTACATGCGCAGGCCTCGGCCCCCGCCTACTTCCCTGGCCTACCCGAACACCAGTCCTCAGTTCCACAGTCGCCAGGCTCCCCCGTGGCTTGCTTTAAAAACTGTTATTTAGACTTAGCTGCCTATATATGCTTTGTAGATTTTGTTCCTCTCTTCTGTTTTTCAGGGTTCGTCTGGAAACCTCAGTTCATCAGCCCACACTCGTTTGTCATTTTGGCTTCTCTATGTAAGGCACTGAATTATATGTAACTTAAAGTGATTTAGAGTTTCTAAGTCATTCTTCAATAAATATGGCAGCCTGCTCTATTTATTTGAAACATGTTTTACTTGAATCAGTCAGCACAATTTTAGTCTTTATAAAAAACCTTCTGCAGTTTTGTTGGGCTTTTTAAAGATATTTCTAGATTTAGTTACCGTTGTAAATGGTGTATTGTCTGTTAATTGCTCTAGTCAGCTCTATTGTGTGGCAAGGATTTTAATTTGCTGTTGCAATCAGCTGTCCACCTGGTTCTGAAGTTTCATTCACTAGACTTTTCCATGCTGAGTCCTTTGAATCTTCATGACAGATAATTATATTGACACTAAACATCACTTCCCCTCTATATTCTTTGCCTTTATTTGTACTGATATTCATAGATCTCGCTTTGTGTCTAAGTGCTGTTTTGAAATATACAGGAGATAGCTTACATTTATTTCTTGTTCCTGACATTAACCATAATTCTAACATTTCCCACGGAGGTATGTTTGCTGCTGATTTTAGGAAGTAGGATTCCCTTTTTATGAATGAATGTTCTTAGTATGAATTTACATTAAATCTCTTTCAAGATCTTTTTTCTGTACTACCTATTGACATGATCAGATACATTTTTCTGATTTCAGATCTATTTCATACACAAAGAATCACAATGGGGAATTTTGTTTTCTGATGTTAAGTTATATTATCTCTACTTGGGTAAAGCCTGTTTGTTCATTAATTCACTACTACGTTATGCATACTACTAATTTCTACAGAATACTTTTTAGATGAGACAGTTTACCTTATAGAGCAGGGTAAGGGGTTTTTATTTGGGTTTTGAATCCAAGAGGGCAGCCTTGGAGGATGAGTTGAAAACTTGCCATCTTTTACATGCTGTGGAAGAGCTGACAGCCAGTGGTGATTAGTTTTGTCTGATCCATGGTGGAATCTTATCCTGAAACGTCTAAAAGTTGCTGGGGCTTTGAATACAGTTTGGTCATTTATCTATCTTGTTAAAAAGTAGTGCATGTCCCTTAGGATGTCACCTGTAATGGCAATATTTGTCATGGAAGCCTCAAAACGTGCAGTAGAGAAGATGCTATCGTGAACCCAGTGCACCAGCACCCTTAAATAGATGAGGTTCCACCTACCTACCTACACTGCAGCCTCTGGAAGAATGCAGAGCAAATTGAAAACACCTCACTACTTCCTCTCTCAGCATTTCAATACGCATTTCTAAAAGGTAAGGACTCTTTATGAAAATAAATCCAATAGTTATCATTTCTAAAAAGTGGATCAGTAATCATCAGATGTCCACCTATTTACACATTTTTTCTGAATGGCATACTTCTTTTAAAGGTCACTTCTTTAAATGGTCTGCATACAGTAACTTTGTGTTATGCCCTTTAAATATTTTTTCATATATAGATTTCTTCCCCATGATCTTTTCCCTTACAATTATTTGTTATTGTTGAAAAGAAACACATTTTGTGTTCTTTCCTGTTTCCCATACTCTAGATTCTTCTGAATGTGACCCATGACCATTTATATATGTAAACTTCTGTTTCCACATTAAATCGAACATGATGTTATATTGATGCTTCCAGCTGTAAACTATTTCCATAAGGATCATTCTAGCCACCTCCTCTCAGTTATCTATAGCATCTCCATCACCAAGAATACTGGATCCCATCCACCATCCATCCTCCATTTAATCAATGGCTCAGTTCCAGTACAGATGAATTACAGAGTCAGAATTGTTGAACTAGCCATGCCTCCATGGGAAAAAGACACTTTCACAATTAGTGAGCATTAGTGTTTATTTATGCTTCCTTTGCCCTTTCGTCTCAGACTCCACTGATTTCCAACAGTATTTAGGTAACTCATTCACCCCCACACCTGCTTCAGTGACTTCGTAAGTACACTTGGAACATGCTTAGAACTTTTTTTTTTTCTGACACTTCCACATTCTTTGTTGGGGTTCCCAACTCTTAATTTTTTAAAAAAATCGTATGTATTGAGATTCACTGTTTGTGCTGCAAAGCTCATGGGTTTTAACAAATTCATAGTGCCACTGTCCCAGTCCTGTAGTGCTGCTATAAAGATGGCAGTGATTGGGCAGCTCAGAAACAGCAGAAATGTATTTCTCATAGTTTCTGAGACGGGGGGATCCAAGATCAGGTTGCAGGTAAATTCTGTGTCTAAGGTAACCTACTGTCCACTTCAAAGACAGTTTTCTTTCCCTGTGTCTTCACATGGCAGAGAGCCAGGTGTGGGGTCTCTTGTAAAAAAGTGCTGCTCCCACGAATGAGTGTGCTACACTTCACACGGCCTCAACATTTAATACTGTCGTGCTGAGGTTAGGGTTTCAGTGCAGGAACTTTGTGGGCGCAGGCATTCAGTGAAAGCACCTTGTGTTCTAATCACCCATCACAGTCTCACTGCCCTCGTCAGTTCTTTGTGCTTGCTCCACAAGTCTTTGGCAACTACGGGCGTCTTTTCCATTTCTGTAATTTTACCTTTTCCAGAATTTCACATGCAAGTTTTTATGCAGACAAAGCTTTCAATTCAGGTGAGTAAATGCCTAAGAGTATGATTACTGGGTCTTATGATACAATTAAATTCAGTTCTTTTAAGAAAATGACAAACTGTCTTCCTAAGTGGTTGTTCTATTTGACATTTCCATGAGGAATGGATAACAGCTTCCACTCCCTATGTCTTCACTAACGATTGATCTTGAAAATTTCATTTTTTATTGGGGACTTTCTTAAAGGTGAATGGTGCTAATTTTTTTTTTGAAAAAAGATATAGTCTCCTACATAGTTCAGGCTGTTCTTGAACTCACTTACGTAACCCAGGCTGGCACCAAACTGATGGATATCCTCTTCCTCAGACTCCCAAGTGCTGGGATGACAGCCCCAGAAGGCCTGACTACTTTATTTTGCTTATAGCTTTTAAATATGAGTTTGTCAATATCAAGAAGATAGTTAGGATTTGGCGGTGGTTGCATAAAATTAGGAAAAATCAATACACTTACAATATTGGATCATCAAATATATGAACACTGCCGGTGTCTGTCTTTAGATATGTGCATTTCTTTAATTAGTATTTTGTAACATTCCACGTAGTTCCCACACGTATCGTTATTAGCTTTGGATTTAAGTATTCAAAATTTGAGAACTTATTATAAATGAAGAATTTTCAAATTAAAAATTCCAGCAATCATTGCTCATATATAGGAAAGCAACTGGCCTTTTAAATAACATGTACCTGTGGTTTTGCTGCATTTGCTTATTAATTCTAGGAGCTTTTCCTGATTTCTTGGTGTTTCTATCTATCCAGCCATATCAAATGCAAATAAAGATAGCTTTCCCCTCCCTTTTCAGGTTATATGCCTTCTTGTGTTTTTATTTTGTCTCATTACACCAGCTAAGATTCTTAGCATGATGTCTAAGAGGAGTGTAAGAGAAAATATACCTGCCTTATTCCTCTCTTGAGGAGCAAGCATCCAGTTTCTAATCATTAAATGTGAAGTTGGCTGTACTTTACACTGCATTTATCATGAGTGTGTATTGGATGATAAAAGGTGTCTCTCGCATTCAATTCTTACATGAGTTTGCTTCTTTACTGTATATATGGTAAATCTCATTGATGGGTAATTAAACGTTGAACCAGACTTGTGCAAGTGAAATGTCTCTATTGGATTTGCTTTACTGTTTTGAGGATTTGCAGGTCTAGGTTAGAAATGCCATTAGTCTATTACTTTTTTTCTTATAATATCTTGCACTTGTTTTGCTTTCAGAGTAATAATGGTCTCATAGAATGAGTTAAGAATTGTTCCCTTTGCCTATATTTCTTGAAAGAAATTTTGAATTAATGTTAATTTATCGTGAGATGTTTGTGAGAATTCATCAGTAAACATTCTTAGCTCTGTACATTCTCTTTTGAAGAACATTATTCAACTGACCTAACAAGTATAGGATATTTCAATTTACCAATTTCTCCTTTGTAAGTTTTGGTAGTTCGGAAGCTTCAAGCTATTCATATCTGAGTCACCCAGTGCATGTGCATAAAAGTTGTAAAGTTTATTATCCTTTTAACATTCAGGAATTTAACAATAGAAATTTTTTTTTACTTGTAATATCGGTAATCTGTATTTTGGTTGCTGCTAACATGGCAAAACTATAAAAATTCTATTGATATTTTCAAAGACCCACTGAGCTTTCAGTTTTACTGGATTTCTTATTGCTTTTTGGTCTGCACACCTGTTGATTTCTGCTCTAAACGTCATTATTTCTTTTCTTCTGTTTGCCTTAAGGTTAAAATTCTCTCTTTTCTCTCTATTATTAAGGTTATTCATTTTAGTTCAACATATGAACTTAGAGTTATAAATTTATTTCCAAGAAACACCGTGCTATATTCCACAATTTTTGATGATTTGTTTCATTTTAACTTATGATAGTTTAAAATTTCATTTGAGGCAGAAGTGTGTTGTTTAGTTTTTAAGTATCTGACACTTTTTTGCTGTCATTGATTTTTAATTTAATTTTATTTCTATATTTGAGCATACTTTATGTGATTTTTATTCCTTTATGTCTTAGGGTGTGTTTTGTGCTTCAGAATGTGATCTGTCTTGGTAAATGCTCCATGTGGCTGTAAAAGAAGGCTTTCTGTTGTTATGAATGTAGTATTTTAGAGCTGATGATTAAGACCAACTTGACTGATAATGCTATTCAGATCATCCACATCCCTAATGGTTTTCTGTCTGCTTGATCTCTCAACTGCTGACAGAGAGGTGTTGAAGCCTTCATCTCTAATCGTTGACTTCTCTATTTTCTTTTCAGTTCTATCAGAGCCAGCATCATGTATTCTGACATCTTTTGTAAGGTATGTTCATATTTAGGATTGTTGTGTCTTGAAAAATTCACTTCTTTATCACTGTGCAATGCCCTTCTTTGCTCCTGGTAATTTCTTTTTGTTCTGAAATCTGCTTTGACTGATATTAATACAAAGATTCCAGCCTTATTTTAATTAGTGGAAGCACAGAGTATCATTTTCCATTCCTCTATTTTTCACTTATTTGATGTCTTTACTTGATTTCATATAGAGAAAATAATATGATTTCTCTTATTCACACTGATAGCTCCAGTAATCTATTTCATGCACTTAGATCACTTGCATATGAAGTGATCAGTGACACAGTAAGATGGTTTAATAGCTATCTATTTGTACCTCTTTCCTATTGTGTATTTTTGGTCTTTATTTCTTCTACTGTAATCTTTTGCTTACTTGTCTGGATTCAATATATACTGTATTCACATTAGTAAGTCCATCATCATGATCAAGATACATGGTGATTTTAGTGAATTTCTGGAGCTGCAGTCTGGGTTACCATCACTGAGGTGAAAATAATGAAAATAGTGAATTTATCCTTCACCCCTGAGAGTTCTCTTCTCCTTAATAATTCCTGTCTGTTCTACGTCCTTACACCTTGCCTCCAGAAAGATCCTTGATCTTGTTGGTGCCACAATAAATTTGCTTACATTTTTAAAAGTTTGATATAAATACCCAGGAGTGATATGACTGTACCATTTATAGATGAACATTTAATTTTTTAAGGAAACTGACAAAATATTTTCCAAAATGGATGTGGCATTTTTCATTTCCCCAGGTGTATTAAGAGAATTCCACCACCCTCACCAGCACTTGTTATTGCCCATCTTTCACATTCTAACTACACTAATAGGCAGACAGTACTATCGCCTTGTGGATTTGATTTGTGCTTCCTGAATGACTAATGATACTGAGTTTCTATTCCTGTGATTATTTCTCATCTACATATCCTTTGGGGCCAGTGTCTATTCAATTTTTTTACTGATTTTCATTTGGTTCTTTGATATTTTTTTTCTTTTTGCGTTTTGATAGTTCATTGTATTCTCCATATATATCTTAATCAAGTATATATTTTCAAGTATTTTTCCATTCTATGGTCATCTTTACACTGTCCTAATAGTGTCTTTCAAACTACAGAACTTTTAAGTTTTGATGAAACATAGTTAATCAATATTTATTCACTAATGGGTGAATAAAGAAGTGGATGACTGATCTACTAAGGACTGCAAGTTTGTATCTCTAACACTCATTTATTATCAGGCACTTTACCTGAGCCCCCAATCTCCTAAAATGAGTTACAGTAAAGGCTTAAATAAAAGAGACAATTAATGCATTTTGTGAGACTCCAAGAAAGCCAAAATTCTCTTGAAGCTAAAACAGAGACTTTTCTGGAGCACTAAATATTTATGGGGTTTTCGATCAAAGGAAAGGGATAGCTGAGGTGAAGGCGGGAAGTCGAGCAGGCCACTGGGAAGTTTAGGTCAAGTTCTCCAAGCAGTACATTTACACCGGTTACAAACACTGTCCTATTTCTGAGGGGCCAAATGGCTGCAGCTGCGGTCTTATGCTAAGAAATGGAGCAAGAACCAGCTGTCCTCAGCTGCAGCTTTCTCTTGCTTTCCAAGATGTCATAGTGTCATGGGCCAATACAGACCTCTACTGTGATCATTGGCATAGAGTTGTACTTAATACACATCAACCACCACTCTTGGAGCAAGTCACCTAGGCCTGGGACAGGCTCGTAGCTAAGTACAGCAAGTCAATTGATTAATTCTAAGTTCTGCTCAGAACCACTTCATAGTGATCTCCGGCCATTTATGGGAACCCTAACCTCCAGTGTGGCATTACTTGAATATGTATGTTCTAAGGAAGTCATTAAAGACAATAAGATCATAAAGCTGGGCACTTGGTCCTATAAGGTAAGTATGCTTGTAGGAAGGGAGCATTCTCTGTGTACATATCTACTGAGAGAAGGCCACTGAGCAGCTGGCAGCAAGAAGGTTGTCCTCTACCAGTGAAGAGGAAAGCTCCCTTGAGGAACTGACCGTTGGCCTTGATATGGAACCCCTGAATTGTGAGACAGCAAATTTCTGGTGTTTTGGCCACTTAGTTTGTGATATTTTGTTGTGGAAACTTAAACTAAGACAGATTTTGATGTTAGGACTGCAGTGTTGCTTTAACAAGCACCCAAAACTGTGGAAGTAGCTTTGGAACTGGGGAACAGGTGGAGGGTAAAGAGGTTTCAGGTAAATGCTACAAAAACTCTAGATTTCCATGAAGGGATTGTTAGTAGATATGTGGATGCTAAAAGGGATCCAGAGGATTTACCAGGAAGACATTAAGAAAACCATAGAAATTCTTTCATTTTACAGATTATATCTGTCATCACTAATAGAATGTTAGCTGAAATTGGAAATGTTAAAGGCCATTCTAGTGAAGTCTTGGATAGAAATGGAGTCCATGTTACTGAAAAATGGAAAATAAGAAATCATTGTTCAAGAGTGGTGAAGAACTTGACTGAATTTTGTTCTAATGCTTTTTGGAAGATACAGTAATGAATGATGAAACTCATTATTAAGTTGAGGTGATGTCTAAGTAAAAGTTGAAGGTATGACCTATGTCTTCTTGAGGACTTACAGCAAAATTCCATAGCAGAGAAATGAATTGAAGAAGGAATTATTAAGCACAACTGGAATCAGAACTTGAAGATTTGGAAAACCCTCAGCATATTCATATTGCAAAAATGAAAATCTTGCTCTGAAAAGAATGTGAAGGATATGGCTGAGCGATCACTGGATAAGCATCTATAGCAAATTACCTTAAACTGCATAGCCTATAGGAACAGAAAAGTATTTTTCTAGGTTTGGAGACTCTAAAATCTAAGAATAGGGCACTAGAAGATTCTATATTTGGCAAGTGGCAACTTTCAGGTTCACAGTGCCTTGTAGCAGTGTCCTCATATGTCAGGAGGCACAAGGGAAGTCCCTGGGGTCTCCATGAGGCCACTAATCCCATTGTCCAGCTAGCTCTTCCTTCTTATAGTCTTATCAGCTCACAAAGTTCCTATGTCTTCATACCACCATGTTGGAAATGAGGTTTCAACAAGCGAATTTGAGGGGGGCACCAACACTCACAGTATCAGCAATGGGTATGAGCCGAAAATTTAACCAAAAACTTCAGCAAAATCTAGGGCTAGAAATGGGGTTGTATAAGCAATATGAATTAAAATAATGGGAGGTGGAACAAAATCTCAGGAGGTTGTCTGATTTCTTGGGTATTATGGGACATATCTGGCTCAAAACGGGTTATCCTTCGAGAAAAAAGAAGGTATGATCATAAAGTCTAGCTAGAAAATGTCAAGACTGCCTCTCTCACCATTGACCCAAGGGAAGGGCAGTTTCTCCTGGGCTTCAAAAAGTAAGGTCTCTGGTTTAGGGGTCAAAGCTGTGACCCAGTGCCCCAAGAGCATGGCCACCTCATGGAGCCATCGGGTTTACGCTGCCACCTCAGTGGATTTGAAAGACTGAATATTCAGCCAAAGGGGATTATTTTTTAATTTTAAGATCAAGTTGAATTTCTTTTGCTGGGCTTCAGACCTTCCTGGACATCTCTTCCTTCTGACTTTTCCTCGTTGGAATGAGAATGTCTGCCCTCTGCCTGTCCCTCCGCTGTGTTGTAGAACCACATAATGTATTTGATTTCACGTGATTTTGTGTGCTTTCTCATCTGAAAAAGAATTTTGTCTCAATATAAATTCTAACTCTAGTTTCTTTCACACCTGATTTAGATGATATTTTGATGGCACTTCAGATTTTAGAGCTCATACTAAGATGAGTTAAGACTATCAGAGCTGTCGGGGTGGAATGAATGTGCTTTGCGTGTGAGAATTATGTGAATTTGGGTGTCAAAGGTGGAATGTTACGGACTGAATGCTTATTCCACACATTCATATGGTCAAAGCCTGAACTCCAGAGTGTTCTATATGGAAACAGGGCCTCTAAGAAAGTAAGGAAGGTTAAATGAAATCATGGGGCTGGCATGAGATTAGTATCCTTTTAACGGTGGACACAAGAGAATTCTCTCTCCCCCTTCCATGTATACACACTGCAAAAAGAGATGAGCGCACAAGGTGCAAAGCAGCCATCCACACACCAGCAGTGGAGCTCTCCCCAGAAACCCACCCTGCCAAACCTTGGCTGAAGACTTGTAGCCTCCAGAATTGGAAGAAAGTAAATTTACTGTTCATCCACGAGACTGCTGCATTTTGTCACAGAAGCCTGCACTGACTAAGATAAAACCCAGTGCAATGAGATGTTTTCTTCTCTTTTGTACTAGAAGTGTAGTCATGAAGTTTAGACCTACGATTCATTTTGAGTTACATTTTTATATGGAGGAAGGAATGTGTCATGGTAAATGTTATATGTAATTTAACCAGACTATAGTACTTCATCGTGCAATCAGACACAAATGTAGATGTTGCTATGGAGGCATTTTGTAGATGTGGTTAACATTTTCAATTAGTTGATTTTTAATAAAACAAATTTGCTTCTGAATTGGGGGTGGGCCTCATCTGATCATCTGAAGTCCTTAAGAACAAATGCTTTGGTTTCCTCGAGAAGAAAATTTGTTACAAGACTATAAAATAAAAATGCTTATGCAAGTTAAAACTGCAGTAAGATACTATGTCACCCTACTTAAAATGCCTATTATCAAAAAGCAAAAAATAACAAAATGATAGTGAGAATATGGAGGAAAAGAAACTCTCATATACTTTTGGTGGGAATGTAAACTAATAAAACTGCTGTGGAAAATAGTACAGAAGTCCTTAAAAACTGAAAATCAGTCTAGAATAGCTATCTGGCTATGTACCCAAAAGAAATTAATCAGAATACCAAGTATACACTTACACATTCCTTACTGTGGTACTTACTGTGGTACTATTTACGATGCTGAGGTATAGAATCGACTTAGGTTCCATGGAAGGATTGATGGGAAAGGAAAACGAGGTATACATGCACAGTAGAAATTAGTCCTTCACAAAGAAGAATGAAACCCTGTCATTTGCAGCAAAATGGATGAGGCTGGAGATCATTATGAGTGCAGTAAAGCTGGGCACATAAGAGCAGGAACAGCCTGCTTTTTCATATGAGGAAGCTTCAAAACAGTCCATCTGAATGCTTGACAGCGATTCCCAGAGCTTGAAAAGGGCCGGGGGAGAGTAGGTAAAGCAAGGCTGGGTGTGATAATTGTGCACTGTATCCACGCAGTGAAGGGTCACGCTGAACTGCCTCCAATAATGTGTATACTTTGCATATGAATTAATCAAATGTAAAGTAATATATTTTAAGAAAAAGAAATGCTTTATGAATTTCTGACTTGCTTGCCTGTTCTACAGTTTTCAGATGTCCCAGGGCCATAATCACACAATCTTTTGCTGTTGTTGGAGCAATAAATAGAAAGACATCTATGTCTACGTAGATGGGTATGGTTATAGGTAGCTGTAGGGTGGGGTGAGGTTTACTCTTTGCATATGGATATACAATTTTTTCAAACTATTCTTTCGGTCCTATAATCCTCGCTTGCATCATTACCATAGCTGGTTGTTTGTATACACAGTTCTGTGTGGCTCTATTCTTGGACTTTGCTCTGTACACTGATACATTTCCAGAGTTATGTCACTGTCTCAATTGTCAGTTCACAATTCTTAAAGTAGGATAACTCCACCAACTTTGTTCTGTGTTGAAGATTTCATGGACTGTCCCCTAGGTCCTTTGCATTTTTATATCAATATTAGAATCACCCTTGCAGTTTCTATTTAAAAATCTTCTATAATTTTTATGTAAATTGCATTGAATCTATCAATGTATTGGGAAGAATTGACACTGTAACAATATTCAAACTTCTGAGTAATAAAAATTTTCATTTTCATTTACTCAGATTTTCATTAGCTAATTTTGCCAGTGTTTTAGTTTTCAATGTATAGATCTTCAAAACCTTTTTCAAATTTCTCCATTTTAATTCATACTTTATAATCTTACTTTCAATTGTACTATTTTATCTCAATTTCCAACTGTTCATTGCTATTATAGAATGCAAGCACAATAATTTTTTATCTTATAGCATTGTTAAACTGAAATATTAATTCTAGAAGCATTTTCTCAGTTTTTAGGCACAAACTTTGCTATTCTCATTAAATAAAGTTTTACTTCCTTTCCAAACTGGAGACCTTTTTAGAAAAACTTATGCTGAAAATAACTTCAAGAACAAATGCTGACTAATCCCGCTGAACCCCACCTTGCTCTTTGAAATCATCAGTCTTATTGTGTATATTAGTCAAGCCACCATAGAAACCAGGTTTCTCTAATTGTTTCCCTACAGGCAAAGATTCCACATAACTTCTTGACACATGAATATCTGCCCTATCCCTCCTCAGCTGTAAAACCCAAGTCTGAACACCACATCTATTGGGACAAGCAGGCTCCTTACATTGTAAACAAGATACGTTAGAGGACACACTTATTCACTGTAGTCTTGACGGAATGGAGTCAGTGATTTCAAGCATTATACATATGAAACGAGTGGGTCCAAAGGGAACACTGGGAAGAGGAGGCGAGAGAGAAATGTTCTTTGGTAGTAGCCAATACAAGGGGCACAGAAGGATTTGTGGGCAGGAAGTGGCGTGAAGCGATTTTAGGTAAGCCATGTGAACTGGGCAATCATGGGAGGAGGAGAGAATATAATGTACCGCTGAAGGAGGTGTCTTTGGGGAAAATGTGGAAGGAACAGCCTCTTCCTGCTATGTTATCCGCAAACATAAGGCTTAGATGAAGAGAGGTGGCAGGTCCATTTAGAAATCTCTTAGGAGGGGCTAAGAACATTCTTCCTTTTTCACACTGGACCATCTTGCCTTCCGTGTCAGACCCCATTTCGCCATAGACCCGTCTAGACAGCGCTCTATGGTGTCTAAGGGCTGTGTGGGCTGCAGGTCAGGCACACTGACCCGACAAAGCACGAGCTGTGGCTTCTCATTGTTCTGGGGAGGGGTGGGCAAACGTAAAGGTAGAAGGGCTCTGGCAAACCACTGGGAAAACAGATGCTGCAAAGGTGAACAGAAAGCCACCAGCGTCCGGTACGGAGATTGAACGACTCAGGCCGAGCCGCCAGTGGAGCGAGAAGAGCAAGGCCCCTCCTCAGCCAGGCCCCAAGCCAAGGTGAGCAGAAGCACACAAGCTCGGCCTCTTCAGACCCCTGAATTCCCCATCAAGACCCCTCCCCTATCCTCAGGCTGTGTCCTTCTCCAAGCCAGGGCCCTTCTATGAGCTCCCCCGTCTCCTTCCAGGCAGCCCGATGACAACAAAGGTCTAAAAGTCTGTGCCACAAGGGTCCCAGAAAAAGCCTTGCTCTTCTTTATGTTCCAAGGATGAAAGTTCACATTATGGATTTTAGATATTATTTTCCAATATAAATATTCAAATGTACTATGACATTTCCTCAAGAACTAGCTTAGCTGAATCATACAAATATATAATATACCTATACTTACCTGTCATTTAACTTAATATATTTTAAAATTTCTCATGTGATCTTCTCTTTAACTCATTTATGTGCATGCTTAAACATTTCTTACATTTGGGCATTGTATAGTTAATCTTCAATTCTGAGTTTTAGTTTAGTTATATTATGTTCTGAGAACATTTCTATTATGTCTATTCTTTTCAGTGTGTAAATTGTCTTATGACTCAGAATACATACTTCACTGCAAAATATTTCATGTACACTTGAGAGGAAGATTTATTCTTTGATCGCTGGGTACATCTTCATTAGATTAAAGTGGTTAGCAGAGCTATTCAGGTCATCTGTATCTTTCATGATTTTCTGTTTACTTTTTCTTGGAAGGGCTGAGAGACATTTCAAAGTTTTGACGAATGTATTATCCTTAAAAACCCCTAACCATAGTCAAGGTGCAAAACACAAAGTTTCTTCTTTCTCTTCTGCAGTTAAACTGTCTTTTCAATAGCAGTGACCCGAGCTGAGCTGAAGGCTGCATCTGCCATGACGCTGCCCCTTCTACAGCAAGGCGCTGGGAGCAGGCAGAGGCCGGCACTGCACACACAGGCACATCCAGGGCTCGCTCTACATCAGCAGGGCCAGAGAAGGCCAGCTTGCTCACCTGAGCCCAAGCTCCTTCCCTCCCTCGTGTACCACACCTCGTGCTCCTGGCCCCAAGTCTAGCTCCACTTCCCCGACCTCCCCAGACTGCGCATGGTGATCCGTCTTTTCTCTGCAACCACAGTTGGGGGAACTGCAATCTCGCCCGACTCCCGGCCTACCCACGTGCTCCAGGTGCTGTTCTACTACTGAGCAGTGCTCTCAGCCTGCTTTACCTGCAGCCACATGGACTTGGGTACTAATGTTTTTCCTGGAGAAAAGCACATCAAGAGCAAAGGCATCAATCCTTTGCTTCCTCATCCAGACGCCATGTGGGAGGCACAAATGACAAGCCTTTTGGTGTCTTGTAGACACAGTCTGGATTCCAGAATGTTGCAGATAAAACATTTGGTAAGCCCAGTGAAAGAGGCCATTGCCAGATGACAGAGTCTTGTGCATCACCACACTGCAGCTCAGCCTCAGTCGCCCTCCCTGAGTACCGTAGGGATTAGGCACACAGGGTGGCAAGGCCCTTATGGGTGGCAGTCTCATGCTTTTACTCCATAACCTTTGAAATGCACTCTGTCTGAAACTGCATCCCGGAGAGGGATTCACACATTGAAATCAATTCTGGTTCTCCATAAAGACCTTTCAATACACTATTGCATTCTTTGTTCTAACTTTAGGAGGGACACGGAAGGAGGTTCTATGTTTCCACTTTTGTGAGTCAGAAACCTGACTCACATCAAGGTGGTAAAATGTCATGCCCAAGGTAAATGCCTGGGACTGTGCTGTTTCTGCTGTACGATGGAACCTTTTCCACTGCTTGCTCAGTGACCCATCTGGGCCCACCCGAGCTCTGCTCTTGAGCGGCTGTGAATCCTGTGTCATCTTTGCAAGAAACATTATAGAGCCCAAAGAATAATTGTTAATGGCAAGTAGAGGGTCTTAGTAAGGGCCATTAGGGGCCTTTGGGTTCTTTGTCATATGAAGGAGGAAGTTGAGAACCAAAGACAATAGTCTTGCCTGAGATTAGTAGCAAATCTGTCAGAGGCAGAGCTATGCTGTGGAAGCTTGCTAAACCTGGGTTCTTCCCAAAGCATTACTGCTCTCTGTGGTTTCACGTGACATGTGTGCTTCTAAGAAGATGCCACCCTCCTCGGGTTTCCCTTCCTACCAGGCTCTCCCAGCCTCTCCAGTGTCAACTTAGCAGCCAGGAGGGAGAGCTTAGGTTTCCACAATTCCACTGATGACCCAGAGGAAAATGCCTTAAGAGGTCCGAGGACAGCCTTGATCATCCCAGCAGAGAGCCTCCTTTATCAAATGTCACAAGCCATCATGCTGGACCCTTTTCTCAGGATGACTTGGTGGCCTCAGTGAGCCTTCCCAGTAGCTTGGAGAAACAGTCTCAGAAAGGTAACTTTCTAGAAGTCTTAGCTTTCTCCATCCAGTTACTGAATGTGGGTGCTTCAGTGGACTGTGACTGAGACGCTCCCACCCTTTCCTCATTGTCACCATACACTACCTGGCTATTAGCATCCATCCCCCCTCTCTCATCTAACTCTCTGCTGAGCTTCAGAGCTGACCATCCAGTTGTCTCCCGGGTCCTATTTTCTGTTCTGCAGCCTAGAGGTGGTGCAGTTTCCTGCTGGGTTGACTCATTTTATGTTATTGGGCTCCTCAGTAATTCCATCTGCTTTGTAATCAGTTCCCTGAGTTACATTTGCCCTTTTATATAAAAAATTAGAGTGGCTTCTGTCTCCCTTGCTAAACCCTAATTGATACAGTCCTTATGAATTCTAACCTGTCTCATTGCAATAGTTTTCAGTAAATCATCCTAATTTCCACTCTCTTCTTAATTTGCTCTTAACATTGGTGACAGAGTAGGATGTCTTAGGCTAACTTCTTCTAAAACTCTTCAGTAGCTCCTCATAGGCTGCAGAATGGAGTCTTCACTTCGGTTTGCTCTCTTGTAAGGGCACGGAGCGGAGAAGGAACTGTTGTCAGCGCTTGGTGGCCAGATAGATATGGAGGTAGCTAGCTAGGGATGTACCTTAGCTGCGGGCAGAATTTCGCATTCCCTTGTCACAAAAAGGAAAAGGAATGCACTCTTAGAAACAGTCTTTGTGTAACAAAGATTTCAAGACCCAATATTAGATACAGGACACTGGAAGCTCAGTGTTACATATTCAAGCAATTCCTGTCCCAACAACAACTGAGTCTCCTGTAACATAAAGTTAAGCAATCACTTTTTTTTTTTTTTTAATCAGTACCGGGGATTGAACTCACGACCGCCTGCTTGCAAGCCAGGTGCTTATGCTGCTGAGCTAAATCCCCAGCCCCTAAGCAATCACTTTTAATTATATGCTTCCCATTGATTCAAATGAAAGCATAAAAATTTAAATCTCTTGCAACACAACTGGATTTTAAAAAAGACTGTCAGGATAAAGCAGAATGAAAGAAAAAATAAAGGAGGAAAGAGTAAGTTAGCACATACAATGCATGCAGTGTAATCCTGAGCTTTCAGTTTAGTTTGGGATTTTTAGGAGCCAGTGTTAGGGGAAATACTGCATTGTGTGATTTCCAGGATTCAAAAGATAAAAATCGACCCGCTGTTCATGGAGGCATAACTATTTCCAATGATATGAGAAAGTTATTGCCTGTAGGTCACCTCATAAGGAGGACAAGAGTGAACATAGTGAGCGATATCTTTAATCCCATCCTAACAGGAGTGATTAACGATGGCTCCTGTCAGAATGGAGGTTTTCTTGCATTCGTGGCTTAAGTACATTTGCTAGTGTAGGAAGGAAGAGCTACAATTTCTCAGCCCAGTACTTTCTGCCATTGTTCTCTGAGACTCCAGTGCTGCAATTTGTGATGGTCTGGAACCTCTGCCTCTGCCACTCCCCTGATAAGTATGGTAGGGCGATGCCACTGGAATATTTACTCATTTATCCAACAACCACTCATGGGTAACCTAACTGGCTGTGGTAATACAATGGTAAAGAGAATAGATTTGTTTCTGCCACTATGAAATTGAAAATGAAGTCCAGGATGAAAGAAGATAAACAATCAACAAATATACATGGTAATTTTCTATAATCATGATGGCTTGTGGAAAATAAAACAGAGTAACAGGATATTGTTTGAGGTGGAGGTGGAGAAATGCTGGCTAATTTATATGAAAAAGGGAAGGTCTTGAGCTCAGAGTTGAATAATGGAAAGGATAAAGCTGTACAATGTTTCTTGTTGGGGACATGATTTTAGAGAGACAGTAAATACAAATATCTTAAGACTGAAAGCAACTTATTCAAAAAGTGGGAAGAAGGTTAATACATCTAGAATGGGGCAACACTGCAGTAGTGCTGGCTGGTCTCCTATCCTTGCATTGCATCTATAGAGCAAGAAGGAGCATCCACAGTAGAGAACTCCTAGGCAAGAATAGGTCCTGCAGTGCATTCTAAGTGCGATAGCCTAAGTCACGCGCCTCCCTAGAAGAAATCGTGGTGACCTAAAGAATGGAATGTGTTAACTAGCTTCTGTTAGGGCAACTAGTTCTCATCAAGATGAAGGAGTGGGGACAGAGATGGAATTTCTGGCAGGACCCTGAAGAGATCTGAGCTGAGATAGACATTTGGGAATTTACAGTTGGCATTTAAGGCCATTGGAATGGATGGACATTGGACAGGTAGACTCCCATAGAGCAGCGAGAACAGACAGAAAAGCCAAGAGCCTTAAAGACGAATTCCTGAGAAACTGCTGCACTTGGAGGTCAAAGGACCAATCAAGAGACTATGGTGTGAAGGAATTTAAGAGAAGAAAGTGTTACCGGAAGGGGGAAGCACATCAGAGAGTTGAGTTTGCAGAAAGGTCATTGAAGTTGAAGACAAAAATCCAGCCTGGATTAAGCAACATGTCGATCATTTGTTGCCTTCACAAGCACCATTTTAGAGGATTTGTGTGATAAAGTCGTGATGGGAAAGTGAGATGAGCCAGTACAGGCAGCAAGAATAAATAACCCTTTAGGTAGCTTGGGTGTAAAGGGAGCTTGAACTGGGGAGCCTAGGCACCCTCTCAAAGTAGGTGCTGTCCTCACATAGGTCTGGGACTCTTATGTTTTTTATTGCTGACTCTCCAATGGTTATAACTCCACTTAGTATGAAATAGGCATCTCATTAATAGTCTTGAATGTATTAACAGTGATGCTAGAGGGGAAAAGGTGACCTACAGAAACATCAGGCACAATTGTATGTAGCAAAATGCCAGCCCTTCACTGCTTCTGGGGAGAGTGTCACAAGGAGTCAAGATCTCACTGGAAGGTAGAAGGGGCCTCTTAGAAATCAATATCCAATGTAAAAGAAATGTATCTCTAGAAATTGATCTCTCTCATTTTTCCTCAAAATGTAGTGCCAGTTCTTAAAGTGCTGGTGTGAGGCTAAACCTAGGATGGGACCAGGAAATGTTCCAATGGGAAGAGGAAGTGTGGCCCCTTCTTATATGAGCTATTTCTGAAATATCTCTTGTGGAGATAGACTGGAGACATTGTCCAAGCTCCCATGAATCCAGCCAGACAATGCAAAAAATCAATAATATGGACAACAAATGTGTGAATCAGAGCTGTTTGTCTATTTTTAAGTTACCTACAGAGCTCAAGTGTCCTGATACTAAAGAACATGCCCTAACATCATTAACCCACATCTCTGTAGACTGATTCTCATGGTATAGGGTGTTGCAATAGCCAAGGAGAGAAATATTGAAGCCTGAACTAAAATACTGGCCATGGAGCTAAAAAGACAGGAGCAGACTTGAGAAATTTTAATCAAAGGGAAATCTGCAGGATGCAGTGGCTTCTTGGGCACCTCCCAGAATGGCAGCACTGGGGAAGGTGAGGATGATGTACTCATCCACAGAAACAAGAAAACAAAATGGAGTTAGTTTGCACGGAGTGGGATAGGGGGATGAAGACGAGTTCGTTTTAGACTGGGTGCATTTGAAATGCCTGTGGAATGTCTACCTAGAGATGTCAGGTGGATTGAGTTTTGTCTGTACTAGGAGTTTAGGAAGAGTTCTGAGTTTCAGGTATAAGTTTGGTGACAGGAAGGCTACTCTTGAGTTTAGAGGTGGTAATTGACACTATTGTAGTGAAGAATGTCCAGAGAAAAAGTTGTGGACTTGAGAAAGGAGCCTGAGTGACCAACATTTGAACATGTGACGTAACAACCACAAAAAGTATCAGAAATGAAATAGTACTATGAGAAGTACAGTGTTTCAAAGAGGAAGTGGCTGATAATAATGAATGGATTTCTGTCTTCAACTTCAATGGCCTTTCCGCAATATTTACTTCTAGCATGCAGATAAGTGAAGCATATAGAATTCCAAGTCACCACAACCAAAGTAAATCTACACTCAGACATATAATAATGAAGATCCTGGAAATTCAGCACAAAAACAGAATATTAATGGCTGTTAGAGAAAAGAATCAGATCACTTATAAAGGAAAACCCATTTGAATCATGACAGACATATTAACACAAACCATCAAGTCAAGGAGAGCTTGGAGTGAAGTACTTCAAGTCCTGAAAGAAAATAACTTCCAACCCAGATTGATGTACCCTGCAGAACTATCTTTCAAAATTAATGGAGAAATAAGATACTTCCATGACAAAGAACAACTGAAGGAAGTCATGACCACCAAACCAACCCTATAGAGAGTACCGATGTATATTCTAGACCGAGATAAAGATGACCATGGTTCCAGGAGCAGCAGCAGAAGAGGGTCACTGAACATAACAGGCAATTGAGTGAAGGGGAAAAGTGGAGGGCCAACAGCAGGAGGAGAGCATGGCCGAGATGAACTACTGTATGCTGGCTGTAACCATTAATGCAGATGGCCTCAGGCAGCAGTAAAAAGAAACAGGGAAAGTGGATCAAGAAACAACATCCATCGATATACTTTATACAAGACACACATTTATCTAGAAAGGAAATTCATAGACTGACAATCAAGGGACAGAAAACTTACCATGGAAAGCTACCCAGCTACAAAGCAAGATAATCTTGAGGCTCTTGTAGGTAAATGGATGCAACTAGAGAGCATGTTCATGGGCAAAATGGTTTGAACTCATACAGGTGAACACTAGCATAAAAAACAGAAGGAGTTAGTATGACCCAAAAAGCACAATAGACATTATGACAGTGATAGGGGAGGAAACACCTGGGAGGGGAAGGTGGTAACCGCTGTTAATTTCTCATTGTCTTGTGTTGAACTCTTGTATCATTTTCTTTCTTTATCTCTCTCTCTTTCTTTCTTTTTCCTTTCTCTCTCTTTCTTTTCTTTCTTTCTTTTTTCTTTCTTTCTTTCTGTGATACTAAGGATCAAACTCATGACCTTGTGCTGCCCATTTGCATCATTTTTGTAATTTTGTTAGGTTTGATTTTGTTCTGTCTTGTTTTGTTAGATTTTACTGTGTCTTATGGCACAAGCAACTATTTTGAAGATAACAGGATGTATTATGGTAACCATTATTGGCTTCCTTTATCTTGTTTTGAAGTCCTATAATGCTTTCATTCTTTTGTTTTGATTGGTTTTATTCTGTTTTGTGCTGTTTAATTTTATTGTGTGTGAAGGTATGGATATTTATTTCAAAGAAAACAAGACATTATGGTAGCCACTGTTGATTTCCTATTGTCTTGTTTTGAAGTCCTGTGTGGCTTGCATTGTTCTGTTCGGTTCTGCTTTGCTTTGTTCTGGTTTTTATGTTGCTGTTGTTGTTGTCGTTTTATTCTCTTTAAAATAAAAAAAAGAAAAAACCTGTCCACTAATGGGCCACCATGTGATGTTTCAATGCATGTATGTGTTATGTAATGTTTCAATACATTAAATGTACCCACATGTTCAAGTATTTGTTGTTTCTTTATGGTAAAAGCCTTAATGGTCTTTCCTCCAGCTTGGTGGGATGTGCAGCTCACTACTGGGATCTAGAGTCACTCTACTGTACAATGCACAGCAGCACACTGTAACCATTGATCCACCTCTCTCAGAAGCAGGTGCAGTTTTGGATGAGCTTGACTTGTGCTGGGAAGTAAGTATAAAATTGCTTCCTTTAGGTGATAGAGATGCCAACTGATGAAGTGGCTCAAGGAAAGTATGAAAGGTTGACAGTAGACACTGGTGAGTGTAAACATTCAAACACTTTCACTCTCCAGTTTCTTAGCAATCACACAGGACCTTTGTGAGTTTACTTCTCACTCAGAACTCAACCATTCAGCTCTGTCTGCTGGACAAGTGGGAGGTTGCTAGCACCATGGGAAAGGATTTCCGGACAGCAATGACTGCTCAGCTGGGGGCAGACACTAATTGGTAGTGAGACCACTCTTGGTCATTTGATTTCTCCCAAATAGTCTCAGGGGTTTGTCTAAAAAGAAATTAAATTATGAATTATTAGTCTGTCTACATCTGAGATTTTGCTTCCTGGGGACAGAGAAAAGAGATGAGGGCAAGGAATATAGTATACCACAGGCAGGTTTGATCCAGTGTGATCCACCTGGCCCCGCTGACCCACCCTACAGGAGGGCTTGTCCTGAGAGGGAAGGGAGGGAGGCTTGAATAGGGCTGCTTGGACTGGATTTAAAACCTTCTGGGAGTGGAGACCTGTCTAAGATCAAAGGAAAGAGAATCAGAAGCGAGGCTGTGAGAGAATTCAGAGGACCAGGGAGGGTCGGGCGGTGCAACCTGAGGTCCGCTGTTAGCATCTGAGCTTGAAGACAACGCTCCACATCTGTCCGCCCCTTGGCACAGGCAGACAGCACCCTAGGGTCTTGCCTCGCGTCAAATTTAGCAGTGCAGAAGCAGGAAGCATGTAAGAGGCCTTGGAAAACTCCAACTCTTCTTTGAGGTGGAGAAGAAGTAAAAACAGCTTGGGAGCCAGCAGAAATAAGTGGAAAAATGTTTTCAAGTGTAAAAAGCTTTATGAATGACTAATTAGGGAAAAGACATTTTTGTCTCTTGAACCAACTGAGATGTGCGTGTGATTTGGAGCGTGGTGATCTTTTCATTTCCTTAGAAAGAGATGGAATCACTGTGGGGATTTTCGTCTGTGCCATGGCATTAATTGGAATAAAAACTGCTCCATTTCTCCCTCCCTCCTTTCTGGCTGCACCCCAGCCACTGGGCCCTCACAGCCACAGCACTGCCTGTTTGATCTGGAAGGGTCTGGGCACCACGGGTGGCAGTCAACCTGTTGCTTTCCTAGGCTACTCTGGACAGTGCCAGCATTGTATCTGGGAGCATTTGAGCCTGTTCTGGCTTTCGAGTTGTTCCTGTGGGCAGAGGAAACAGCCCTGGGGCACCATCTTCTGTTGATTTTCATTCCCCTACAAACTCTCTTGGTGCTTCTTAAGCTTTAGTCACTGGCCATAAGAATCAGTAAGGCTGAGGTGGGGTCTGAGATCCTTCCAGATGTCCTGATACTACTCGTATGGGAGCCATGCTGTGAGTAACATGGTTCTCAACCAAGGCTTTCTCCAAAAGAGCAATTGCTTGACTCGACCCTGTCACCATTGCCAATGAATATTTCCTTGCACCAATCACTGTGCTCAGGCATGGGGGTGGGGATGAGAAATGACAGAAGATATATAAAGAATCAAGTCATGGTTCTTATCCCCAAGGGACCAGGCAGTCACACTATATACATGGGTATGGTAGAGAGATGGACAGGGGACTGAGGGAACTCCGAAAACAGGTCAGGTCTGCCCAGGTTAAGCATTTCCCAGAAACATTTATGAAGGAGGTAAAATTAAGATGAATCTTAAAACCTGAGTGGCAGGTCACCAGGTAAAGAGATGGAAAGACTTTCCCATCCAAGGGAAGCTTGTGCAAAAGCCTGGAGATGGACCACATTTTGGGCAATGCTGAGAAGTCCCTGTGGAATGGCAGTAAAGAGAAGCTGAATTGTGAATGAAATCCAGGGTCAAAAGGCCTCTTCTATCCTGCTAAGCAATCAATCAGCAAATTTTTCCAATTGTTTATACATACCAACCAAACAAAAGATCAGAAAGATAGATTGGGTGACCAGATATTTCAAAATAACAATCAATACTTTTCTATTGATTCAATCCTCCTCAAAGGCTCATTCCTCCAGTACTAGGTCAGGTCTACCCTGGGAGAAAAAGAATATCAAACTGAGAGGAGGAGGTAGCAAAGGGGCAAAGCATTTTGATAGTTATCATTCTACCAAATTAACGTGCTAATTACAAATGGATCTTATTTGTATATCAAAGCCAGCATCTGGGTTCCAGGATATTACTCTGGGTCTAATTTAATGTGAACATCCATGAGCAATGCATAATGGAAATGGAATTGGCTGCTTTTTATGAACAATTTTGGGCCCTTAACCAATTTATCCAGCCACTGTTTCCACCATCCCACCCCACGGCACAGCCAAGTTCCATCATACAATGAGGGTAGTCCAGTGAAGTCTTCTGCAGCTTAGCAGGGTAAGGGCAGTGGTGGTTGGGAGCGGTTGAGGGCACGGACAGACAGTTACAGACAAAGCCAGGGAGCTAGGGAAAGAAGAAGAAAGGGAGGGAAGAAGAAAGGAAAGAAATGAAAAATAAATTAAAACTTTTAAAGGCATTTTTTAAAAGCACACGGTAGCTATCCCCAGAGCAAAGCCAAAACTGTGTAGAACAGACTTGCACTCAATTTATGGCTTATACAATAGCCACATCATTGTTTTTAATTGCATACAGGAGCGGTAGCGTAATCCTTTCCTCAATAGAGGCTTTTAAGTGGATGATGAGGCTGGGTCGGGTGAATTCCACTACCTGGAGCACAGATGTATAAGGTGCCACTGTGGCAGAAAACGGACTCCAAGAGGCTACAGCCACCAGCTGAGTATTTCACTGTTGGCCTTCAGTTGCGTGCCCACAATAAAATTGCCCACAAGAACCATAGATCCTGTCCTTACTGTCAGATGAATGTCATTGGGTTTAGTTGCAAATAGTCACACATCCTTTGTCTCCCAGCTGCAGGGAGCCAAATAGCGTATTTGATTAAATCTTCCCAGCATCACCAATGTCTTTGGCATAATGAAGCCACCTGACAGGGAGAGAAGTGAGCGTGTATGTGATGAGTCCCCACTTTCAACCTCTGACCCTAACTGACTTGAGGACACTGGGTAGAAATCCCGGACTCACCACTGGGCTCATTAATATGCTCAGCAGCCTATGGAATTTACTCCTAACCCATGCCTCTTGGGGTAGTGCAGAACCAGCAAGAGATGAGAAAAGAAGGGAGATCGGCAGTCTGAGTAGCAGTTTTCAGGGTAGCCTGAGCAGCTGCGAAGAAGACCTCCTGTTTGCTATGAGTACCTCAGAGCAGCACAACCATCTGACACCTGGCTTCCAGTGCTAGGCAGTGGTTTTCGCCTTATAAACCTTACATCAATGAGGCGGGGAGACTATCACTAGCTCCTAGAGGGATGATGAGGGATGATGAGGAGCCATTCATTAAGCTTCCTGTTTGATTAACAAACATGTACAAGATATGATCAAAAATACAGTGAATGTTTAATTTTTTAAAGTAACATTACAAGGACCAGGGATTTAGCTCAGTGGTGTGACTGCCTGGCAAGCGTGTGGTTGTGAGTTCAATCCATGGCATCAAAAATATTTTACAGTAAAAGACACATTGCTATCAGTCCCCTTTGCTTCCAACATGCTCTTGCTGTTGTTCTTGCCACTTTCTGAAGCAGTTCTGGAAGTCCTCTTTCATGAGTGTCTTCACAAGGTGAGATAAATGGGGGAATGGCTCTGCCAACTTCTAGCCAACAGGAAGGCAGTCTTGCAAAAACATGGCAGTGTGTCCTCATCCACCTGATTCCCTGGATCTGGTGCCGTGTGATTTCTGGCTCTTTCCTAAAGTCAGAATGATTATTAAAGGTCAATGTTTTGAATCGATTTGGGATAGCACAGCAACCGGGAAACAAATTATAATGTGATCACAGAAAATCTCCGTAGGGAGGTGATATCTGAGTTGTGACCTAAAGCATAAGAAAGATTCGGGTTAAAATTAGAGACAATAGAAAGAATGAACAATGGGAAAAATCTTGGTTTCCAAGAAGAATGGAAAGCAGGCAGTGGGCTTCACTGGAGGAGCCCAGGGCAGTCCTGGCATAGGCGGGGCTGTAGGGGCTGGAAGGGCTTTGCAAGACCACAGAAAGCTCTGCGGGTTTTCTCTAGTGTGACAGGAAACTGCCAGAAGAGTTCAAGCGTGGGGGGAAATGAATTGGTTTATGTATTTTAAAAGTCCCGCTGGTTGCTTTGTAAACAATGGATTGAAAGGGCCAGGATTCACTGTAGGAATGACTGTCACCGTGGTCCAAATAAAAGGTGATATGAGCTCCCTGGAAATGAAGGAACCCCTTGGGTCATATCGCTTTCCTCAACAGTTGATCTTACTTGGCTTCGTTTGCATCCGCCTTCTTCCCTATCCCGTTTTCCCTCACCCTGTTCATCACCCACATCCCGCTGTGAGCCAGAGCTTCTCTTCTCCTGCAGTGCTGGGCAATAGAGCTGCGATGGGATGGAGGCACAGAAGGACTGAATAAAGGCCTGGATAGGTGGGTGGGTGGGTAGATGGTTAGGCATGTGGTTATGATGGTCCACACCATCCTTCTAAATCCCCACTGCCAAGCTCAGAACCTGACCCAGGCAGGTTCCTAGACACTGATGGGCTGAACGGAGGAATGAGCTCACAAATCAAAGTGCATTAGTCCGTAACAGGAGCAGTCTTGGACACCATTGATTTATTCATGAAGCAGTTACAGATTTTGGGTTAGTGACAATAGCGGAGTAAGGATTTGCAAACAGTCCTTCGATGAGGTGAACCCACTTGAAGAAATATATTTGCTGTTTGAGAGGGACAGGCTCAGAGGAAATGTTTCAAAGTGCTTTGAGAAAGCCGAGGAAGTTGTCCTCCACGGACACTGAGCACGGGCTCGCTGCTAGTGATACAAGCATGAAGGGTTGGGTTGGCTGTAGACACACTCTTCTGGTACCAGTCTGTCACCCTCCTCCTGAGACTTCCATCTCCACTGGCTTCCCCAAGCCAGAAACATGGCAGGAATTCTAGATTCCACTTCATTCCTTCCTTTCTTCCTTCCTTCCCTTCTCCCTTTCTTTCTTTCATTCATTTGTTCTCTTTCTTTTTCTTTGTCTTTGTTTCTCCCTTCCTCCCTCATTCCTACCCTCTCTCCTTCCCTCCCTTTTTTTTCTTTCTTTTTTGTTTGTTTGTTGTTTTTTTTGAGACAGAGTCTCCCTATGTAGTCCAGGAATGAGCCTTGGCCTTGAACTCACTATGTAGCCCAGGCTGGCCTCAAACTTGTGCTGATCCTCCTGCCTCAGCCTCAAGTACAGGAATTATGGAATTACAAGCATGTGCCACCACTCCTGACCTTTCTAGACATGTCCTCCTTCACCTTCACTTCCTACACCTAAGGAATCTTCAAATCCTTTCAACTGACCTCTTAAACATCTCTCTGGTCCACTTTGCACCAAGCAATAGCACCTTTTCTAGATCACCAGTAGCTCTTGCCCAAACTTCCACGAGTGCCCTATAATTGATCTCCCTGTTCCACTCTTGTATCTCCACAGTCTATTTCCCATCTAGCTGAGTGACTGTTTAAAGACTCAGATCACTCCTTTAACATACTTAAAGTCTTCTGAGGGCTGCTTTGCCAGGTTCATCTCACATCTGTCTCTACCTCTGCTCTACTTTTCTGCCACACTAGCACTCTTTCAGATGTATTTTCTGTGGTCTGGGGCTCCACATACTTAGTTCATTCTGTCTGAAGTACAGCGGCCTCTTGCCACTTCCTCTGTTGATCAGAAGGTGATGATCATTTGGAAGAGAGAAACTGAAGGAGCGAAGTAGGCAGAGTCTTTTCATATCTATGCTCCAATTATAATAATTTCTCTTGATTTCCTGATCTGAAGTTGGGTGGAGAGAGAAAAGGAAAAAGATAGCCAGACAATGAATGATAACATCTAGCCCATCTACGGCAATCTGGTATCTACTCACCTAGTGGTACTTTCCTAAGCACCGTCACTGGAGGTCAATGTAACCCAAAATGTGACCTCTTGAATCTATGCAAGTCGTAGCAGTGAGTCAGGAGACTATATTGCCCAGAATGATTATTCCTGATCAGCGCATTGAATCAGAGCACTGGAGAACACAGACCTGGGTTGGAGCCATTGGGGAAATTACAAGCACAATTCATATTATCTATAGTTTCAAAGGCCCTGCTAGTGCAGGAGCCACTCCTGATGACACCGTTTATGAGCAATACACACTCCCCAAGTCTCACTGGTAATCCAGTTGCCTTGGAAACACAATGATGCGGAGAATGACACACACAGCTAATGGTTGCTACTTATCCCTATTAAATGAAAAGCTTCACTCATCAACATTGTAAAAATTCAGGTCCCTTTTTATCTTGATCCTGCTGTCTGGTGCAGTCTATGCTTACGCCAATACCCAGCAGCAGTCCTGCATGTTTCTTAACTGACGCAAAGCCTTTTTTTGGTCTTGGATTTTGCTACTCTCTAATTGGCTATTAACTTTTGACCTCATCCTGCTTTTTGCAGGATACTAGGAGACAGGCAAATTCAAGGTATAGAGTGCATGAGCGTTTTCTTGCTGGTCCTTTCCAAAGCCCGACTGAGCTAAGCGCTTGATGTACCTTCAGAGTCCTTCCTTTCTTGCTCATTGACTTGTACATTTGCCTAGGAATGGGATAAGGGAGGACACTCTAACTTCCTTTATGGAGCCTCCACCTGCCCTCTCCAATCCTGTCCCCAGAAACGAAACCTGTAGCCCAACCACTATCCCTTCTTAATCAAAAATGCACCACAAATGAATTTTGTGTCCCTTTATGCCTCATCATTAATATCCTTTGCCTGAGCAATTGCTCTTGACTAAAGTTTACCAGGACTAGAACCCCGGACCCCTCTGGGATCTAAGTGCAGAAGCCACGCCCTGCAATCATGGGAAGAGAGCTTGAGGGTCAAGAGCAGACAGAGGGCAGGGCTTGGGATACTGGCTGGTGGGATGGTAAGCACACGAAACAGTCTTGTCATTTGGCCCCTGCTATGACTTTCCTACACTCTGCTGGCTTACTGTGCTTCTCTACCACCTTAATGCCATAGTCCTAGGCACACGCACGTAGGTGAGACGTAGTCTCTGGGGCGAGATCTCCGGGCAGCAATCTGCCAGCCTTGCTCTCTCCTAGTTGTGTGACTTTGGCAAGTTATTTAACCCTCTCAATCTTCGTTTCTCATCTGCAATATGAGGAACCTAGTATCATCCTCCCTCACAAAGTTGTGCAGGATTTACATAAAGCACTAGGAATATAACGTTATTCCAGTGTACTGTAAACATCATCTGCTCTGACTGCTTTTACTATTAAAGCACATGTTGAAAAGGAAACTCTAACCTGAGCTGAAACTACATTTCCCGAGAACCTCTGCATGGTTAGCCACTACCCCTCCACTTGACTCCTTGACTGTCTGCTTTTGACTTGACTCAAACTTTGCTGGGCGTTACTCCCTCGGCTTGGCAGTGGATGGCATGAGCTGCCTTCTCAGTGCAAAAGCAGGTAAAGGAGGTGCCTTGAGCCCAGTCACCCCTTGCAGTGAGGTGACGGCAGAGCAGGGCAAAGACTCCTGCTTCCTGGGTCAAACTGTCAGAGTCTGCCACTCTAGAAACTTCCTCCTCATCCTCCAGCTCCAGAGGCCACTCTTTTGGGCCTCCCCCAAGTCTCCTCTCTAGCCAACACCCCACAGGCATCAGCTGCTCTTTAATCCTAGCTCAATACTAAGCCTGAGCCTCAAGATATTTTTTTCTCTCATGCCTGGTACACATTAAAGATTTTCAAACATCAGTCTTTGTCAGGAGAGAAACAAGAAGTTCAGTCAAACTTCTTTTATATACAGATATATACTATGTGAACATAGGCTATAAAACATTTTCCCAGGCCTCAGCCCCTGCCACCAACAGTATTTCTTGCACTGTGATTGTTCACTTCATTCCTTTTTTCCAGTAGTCTACGTTACTCTGCCATGCCCACGAACAAAACTTTATGGATTATTAACCAGTTATTCACTTTTTGTTTGTTTATGTGTTTGCAGTGCTGGGAATCAAACCTCTGGCCTTTTGCATGCGAGGCAAGCACTCTCCCACTGAGCTACACCACCCGCTCCACTTTCCATTCCTGTTGATCCTTAATTTGAGCCTGGAAAAGCTCAGTATTAGTAATCATCCTTAAATGCTCTTTTTTAAAAAGTAGCCTATATTCTTTCATGTGTAATTTTCTGTTTTACTTAACTGTCTGCCTCTTTCTAGAATGTCATGTCTACCTTTCATATTCTAAGCAGACTGACTCTCCTGCTCAGTGTGGTGAACAACCTCTTTCAGTACCGTTTTGAGTACTAAATCAGTTGGAATATTCTTGGTGTACTGCAGTAGTTAACACCATCCCATAATTCTAGCATCTTATTTTAAACAGACTTATTTCTCTTTCCCACTCCATTTTTGTCACTGGGAGCCTGGGTTTCATCACATGACCTGAGCCCTGAAAGCGAAAAACAGCCGGCAGGCAGCACTCATGACCATTTGAACACTCATTACATGCTGCACACTGCGCAAGAGGCAGAGGCCATGGAGGAATCGCAGGCGGACCCACTGCTGGCCCTCATGGATCCTGCCCTTCCTGGTACATGGCAAGGCGAGAGAGGAAAACCGACCCTGGAGTCATTGCGAATATGCTAAGGGTGGCAGCGAGGAGCAGGGAGAGCCTGCTACTGTATATATATATATATATATATATATATATATATATATATATATAGTATAACAGTAAAGCAAAGGAAAAAGGAGCTCTCCCCATCCAATTGTGCAGAGCTGAGATTCCTAGTAAGGCTGGCAGAGGGAACTGGCTGCAGGTGGGTGAGATAAATCACAAGCCAGAAGACTTAGGCCCATTTACTAGCTCTATGACCTTGGATCAGTCACTTCATCTCTGTCAGCTTTTGTATTTTCATCCATTAAATGGGAATACTAAATAACGCTCTTATTCAGTCTACTGTCTTTCACAGTCACCATTATATAGAGAGACCATGGAAATTCCTGCAAGAAGCCACCTCAGGGGTTTCCACCAGGAGTGATACAGTTCCCTTTCAAAAGACATTTGAAAGTGGTGGGATACTTTTGATTGTCCCAGTGACTGAGGGAACATTATTGGTGTTTTTGGTTTTGTTTTGTTTTTTTTGCTAAGCATTCCACTGTATAGAGAGACCATGGAAATGCCTGCAAGAAGCCACCTCAGGGGTTTCCACCAGGAGTGATACAGTTCCCTAAAAGACTTTTGAAAGTGGTGGGATACTTTTGATTGTCCCAGTGACTGAGGGAACATTACTGGTGTTTTTTGTTTTGTTTTGTTTTTTGCTAAGCATTCCACTGTGTAAAGAGTAATTCCACAGAACAAAGAATCCTCCCACCCAAAACGCTGACAGTGCTTTTTTTGAGAGACTTTTATACAGGTGCCGCTCAACTCAACAATGGAGTAATGTCCTAATGAGCCCAGGGCTGAGGAGAATACTGTAAGTCAAAAACGCAGGGCTGGGGCTCAGGGCCATAAGCGCCTGCCTGGCTAGCGCAAGGTCATGAGTTTGATCTTTGGTACCAAGAAACAAAACTGCACAGAGCACGCGCAACCTACTGAGTCTCTGCTGAACAGTGGTTGTTCCCCATTGGTATGGAACAGCTCACTGTGACCAGCCAGTGTCACAAGAGATCACACCGCACACGTCCTCAGCCAAGAAAACACAGGAATGCAAGACAGGAAGTCCAGTTCGTACTGATGGCATGATCGTAAGGCTGAGAACTTGCAGTTCCCACCGTTGTAAGTTCAGGAACATCTGCACTTCGTTTGACAACAGTCCGCAGGGGCGCGTGGGAGCAGGCCTCCACCTACGCTGTTAGGGGGCCTGGCAGCAGCTCCGGGAAAGGCTTCTGCCTGTGATTTCCAAAGCGTCCTGCAGCACTGCTCTTAACAACTTGGCTTGACAATTGGATTACACAGAGGAAAGTCAGTTGTGTTGTAGCAACAAATAACTGCGAAATCTCAATGGCTTAAAGCATCCAAATTTCACTTCTCAGTCACGTTCCATATAAATCATGAGCTGAATGAGCTAGTCTATTTAACAAGGTCCCCTCCACCAGCTCCCAGGCAGAGGGGCAGCCAGTGGAGGGGAAAAAAATACACAAGATTATACTAGAGAAAAGAGACTTAATTTTTGTTCCAGCTTTATTGAGGTATGATTGATAAATTGACATTGTATATGTGTATTTAGGGTGTGAAATATGACATTTTACGTGTGTATATATGGTGAAATTATCATTACTACCAAGTATTAACACACCCATCGCCTTACAATCTCCTTTAGCATTGAGAACACTAAAGTCCATTCTCTGCAATTTGAAGCCCACTTTCTTTGTCACCTAGAGTCACCATGCTGTATTTTAGGGCTCCAGAGCATATTCATCTTCTAACTGACAAGTTTGTAGCTTTTGATGGGTACATTCCATTTTCCCCACTGTCTATCCATATAGCCAGCCAGCATTTTAGTCTCTTACTACATCCTCAATCTTTTCAGGTTCCATAAATGTCCCACCTTGTCCATGCTGTCATAGCAAAACAGACAAGACTAAATATGGCATAGGCCACAGAAACTGACTTTTCATCCATCTGGAGACTGAGGAGTTCGAGTCTGAGGCAGCACAGGTTGAGTGTCTGTTGAGGGCTGCTGTCTGTTTTACAGTGACAAACAGTGTGTCCACACATAGAAGAAGGGATAGAAAGGGGTGAATATGAACCACTCACGAAGGCAAAACTTCCACGGCCCTGTTGCCTCCATGGCTCCCATATTGCTGCATTGAGCCCTGAGTTTCAGCATGAATTGTGGAAGGAAAACAAATATTCAAACTACAGCATCACATAAGCAACATCATTCACTATTTATCTTTCTATGCCTGGCTTACTATATTTTCCAGTTTCATCCATGTTGTCGTAAATGGCAGGGTTTCATTCTTTTTCATGACTGAGTAGTATTTGGTGAAAATGGGTATCACATTTTCTTATTCATTCATCAGTTCATGGTCCTTTAGATTGTTTCTATTCCTCGTCTGCTATGAACAGGACTACAATAAAGCAGGGCATGCAGGTGCCTCTTTGACATACTCATTTCATTTCCTTTGGATGTATAATCAGACGTGGAATTGCTAGATCATGCAGCGGTTCTGTTTTAATTTTCTGAGAAACCTCCATATTGTTTTCCCTACAGATGTGTTTAGTTGCACTCCCAGCCGCAGCGTGCAGGAGCTGCATTTTCTTCGCCTCCCAAGGAAGCTACTTCAAACGTAGCGTGAAAGAGAGAACGCACAAGGGGCTGCTCTCTCTGTCCACGAAGTTCCACCTGCCAGTGTCCGCATGATTTACTCCCTTCGTTTCCTCGGTGTTCTGCTCCAGCGAGCCCTCTCTAGACAGCTCCCTTGTTGGGGTGATGAGGCCGCAGTGTGCCAGGAAGGAAGGAAGCTCACAAAGGAGGCCGGGAAAGTGGCGCGGCCTGGAGGATGGAAAGTCTCTGGAGCTGCAGTAAGATTCAGGTCCTTCCTCTGAGTGAGACAGAGTTCACTGTAGGGCTTGGGTTTCATAAAACTCACTGGGCGGGAGGGTGCAGGCAGCTAGGGTGAGAAGCTGTGGCCTTTGTCCGGGAGAGAGCCTGCTCAACACCGTGCTCCCCAGGGAGAGATGTCCCGCTTCAGGTGCGGGAATACTGGGCAGGCTGCAGGAGCCTTTCAGCAGCAAGCAGTGGACTAGCTTTCACAGTGCTGTTTGAAGATCGCCCCTTTCTCTGGGCTCTATCATTTGCCCAGGCACGGGAGAGGACAGGTGTATGCCAAGCAGCAGCAGGACTTCCTCATGTGGGGAGGCTGAGGCCCTCACAACGAAACCCCCTCCTTCTTACCTATGGGAACCCAGATGAGTTCCTGATCCCCTTCCGCTGAAGACGTGGCATCTCAGCCCTACCCTGGCTGACAGTCCGGACACCATAGAGTGCACCTGTGGCAAGGGTGGGTTTTGCGCCTGGCAGAGCAGTGGCCCTGTTCTACATCTCTAATGCACTGGATGTTGGCACCATGCTTCTTCTATCCCTGTCTCTGCACATGCTTACAGCTGGAGAACTGCTACCTGGGCAAGCAAGGTGTCCATAGGAGTTGGGTGCAGATGGGCCTGAGGCCACCCTAGGCGTAAACAGCTTGGAGTACCAGGGCTTCTCAGAACTCCTCACCTAAAAGAGAAGAATGCCCAGAGACTAAATATACTTGCAGGCTACAAGGCTTAAAATACTGATTCATCTACTAGCAGCTGATATTTACTGACTGTTTACCATGTCCCAGACACTGTGCTAAGTGTAACACATAAAACAGAGCTCCCCATCAAAATCAACATGTGGCATGAAATGGAATGGGAAGAACTAGAAGAGCAAATGAGAGAAGATCCAATGAAAATGACACCCACGAACCACAGTGCATCCAGCTGGAACCATTAATTCTGCGCTCATCTTCATGATACCTACTCTAGCCAGGCATCAGGGATGCTGTCCTTGTGCCCCGGGCTTCAGTGCAAAATTTTAGAAGTACCGTGCAGGCACAGTAGACCCAGGTAATTCAGGCGGTCTTCTTGATAGTACTTGCGGTCAGGCAGTGTCCACCTAGGCCTGCACCCTGGCAGACTTTTCTCTCACAAAGATCTTTATCCGCTGGCAACCACCCCAAACTTTACTTCTCCATGAGGAATGAGTGAGAGCTACTCACCAAAAGTACCCCACTTTGCAGTGGCCAAGTTACAGCTATCCTGCCCTAGGCCTTTCCCATGCACTGCAGCGCACTTTCCTTTATGGGCCAGTTGTGATCGTTGAGCCCTGGGTGAATGCTTCAGGGAACATTCCTGGGAAGTGGCACAAACCAAGAGGTTTGGGTTGACTAGAGGATGCCAAGAGGAACGTGGTGAGGCATACCCTTCTGTGTGCGTGGGTAGGGAGACAGGGCAGGGGTACCCTGGCTGCACACAGGTGAAAGCCAGGACTACCCATGGCCCTGTCCCTCTCGTTGCCATTACGCCTTCATACTGAAAGCAACTGTCCCTCAGGGCTTCCTTACTTGGAGAAAGAGCAGCTGCCAGTGAAATTTTCCATTGGAGAACGAGTTTGAATTTTGAAAGTTAGTACACTGTGATCTCCGAAAATTGGTTCAAAATAGGTGGCTAATGCTAGAACACTGGCCTGCATGCAAATCATCCGTGCTCAAAACCAACCCCTGTGGAGCTCCCCACTAAGGAGGGGTGATAAAAAGTTGCCTCATGGGCCACAAGATCTCATCCGCTGAGGCCCAGGCGCCCTAACACTCTGGAAAGTCATTCTCAGAACAGTACTTTGTAAGCTTCTTCCTCTCTCTCCACTTCCCCACACACCCAGGGCCAGTTAGGAGAAAGAGCTGGCATCTTCCACTTGAGCTTTTAGCCTGTGGCTGCTGATTCTGAACCAACCCCAGCAGGATGGCTGCAGTGAAAAATGCAAATCAGGTGAATACATTGATAATATGGTAGATAGACAGATGATAGATAAAAATAGTAACTGACATCATTGCAGAGTCTGAGAAGTCCCGTGATTTGCTACATGAAAGCAAGAGAAACACACAAGCTGGTGGGGCAGGTTGGAAGCCTAAAAGCTGGGGAGTTAGTGCAGATTCTGGTCCAGATCCAATGCCTGAGACTCAAGCACGAGCCTTCTTCTACCTCTTTGTTCTGCTCAGGTCCTAAACAGATGAATGATGCCAGCGCACATTGCGGAGGGCCACGTGCTTTATTCCACCCACCAACACAAATGCAATCTCTTCTAGGAACACCTTCACAGACATACTAAGGAAGAAATTTTAACCACATATCTGGAATCTTGTGGCCTACTCAAGCTGACATATAAAATGAAGCATCACAAATATGAAGCCAGAAATCTGAAGCAGGATCAAACCTGATTTCATTTCTGACTGGCTGGGTAGCCTTGGGTCAGTCCCTGCCCCATAGCCAAGCTCCAGCGTACTTACTGGTGTAATAAAGAGGTCGACGAGATAGAATCTGAAAATCTTCCAATTCAGCATTGGGGCATCAGGAGTTAGGGACTTTCTTACCCACTTTGCCACACCTGCAACCCCATATTCCCACTCCAAGAAGACTCAACGTACTAATTCCCAGGCTTTTTTTGCAGAGGTTCCCATGGCTGGGGACCCATCAACTCATCACCAGCTTCAAAAATGCTTAAGAGAAAGCATTTAATCCCAGCAAGAGGCATTTGATGGTTCCATTACTGAATCCTGGTAATTGTCCCCAATAGCCTCTAAAAGCTGCTAAAATCATCCTATTACTTTAAGGTGTTTCACCAACAAGAAAATGAACAAAATTTTTGCTCTTTGAGTCTATAGGCAGGTTACCATTTAGCAGAGCCGAGAGAGTAGAGTTTGACCACTGACAATATACGCAAAATCAGATGTAGCCATCTGTTTGTTCCACTGGTAAAAAGCAACCAAATCTCTACCTGAGCTCTGTAGTACAGTGACACAGGCCACACAGGAAAGAGCTTGACGATTCCACAGGAGTCCTTTATCTCTTGCAAGAAACTTTCGACCATGCACCTGACCACCCACAGACGCATCCAGGGCCCCTCATTTCAGGAGACTCCTGGGAAGCACCTTCCCTGCTTGCCCTGTTTGTTTTTTGTTTGTTTGTTTTGTTTTGTTTTGTTTTGTCTTTTGCAACTGGAGGGCAAATCCCGTCCATTCCATCTCCTTAATATAGCTTGACTCTTTCTGCTGGTCTCCAGCCCCTCTTCTACTGTCTTAGACTCTCGGTTCTTGCTGAAACACTATCATCTTCAAATAGAGCTCATTCTTTTCTCTCCACACAATCTAGTCTCTAGACTGAATTTCCAAGGTAGAAATCTGAGCCACTGTTCTGTCTCTGCCCACTTTCACTTTCCTGGGCTCTGGGCCACAAACTGGCTATTGTATCTCTGTCCTTGCCAACTCTTCACCCTGAAAAACTTCTGAAGTCTTCCTTCCCCCAGAGCAGGTTTTATTCTTTATCAGTACTTGGAGTTGCTCACTCAGTTCTTTCTGCCTAGAATGCCTTAAATGCAGTCTCCGCCTCTCAAGAGAATTGTTCTTCAAAAGCCTCAGCTGAAATCTACCTCCTCCAGGTGATCTTGTTAGGTCGCAGTTCTTTGATTACTTAGCTGACCCTTTAGCTCAGAGGATGTACTACTAATTTCTGTACAGAATGATTAGTTAGCCCCAGATCTACGTGCATCTCCAAGCTGTGAGAATCGATAGTGTGAGGACCAGGATTCATGGAAATGTGCCCAGCGGAGCAATGAATAAGGGGTCAGCAAAGATCTGTGATATCGAAGCTCACTGAAGCTCTCCAGACAATCCAGGCCTTGTCCTCTTGTGCTACACTGATTTCCCTTGGGACCAGCTTTTGGGATGTGAGACTAACAAGTAGGCAGATGCAGGCTGGGGGCCGTCACCTTGCAGAGTGCTTTGCCGAATCCCTGCCCCGCTGCCCCATCAGCCTATTTGTCCAGGAAGTTGGACCTTGGACACAGATGAAGCTGCAGTGGAGGCAGAGAATTACTCATCCGTTCAAGACACAGCCAGGGTTCTTCTAGACCTGAGAGCTGTGCTTGGCAGAGACACAAATAGCTTCAAATTCTGGATCTTTAATGACTACCCTTGAGTAATAGCGTAGACCTGCCCCATAGATGCCTGCAGTGAGGGCCCAAAAGCCTCAAGTTTTATGCCCTGGATAAGACTTTCTCTTAGCACTGAACTTAAATCCTTGAAGCTCCAGACAGGGGCCTGATGAACAGGCTGAGCCACAGGCCTCCTCGGGAAGGGGAGAACATTGCTGAGTTGAAGATCGAGCTAAGTGAGTCAATGTAGCCCAAGGTAAATTTTTGCACTGATTGTCACCTCTCCCTCTCTGGCAGCCTATGGTGGCATCAGAGCGTGGCACAGCTCATATTTCTGTCTTAAGGAGAGCCAAAGCCATGATAGCTAGGTCTCTATCTCCTGCTGTGGCTTTCAGAGTCGCCTGTTCTCTAAAAAACCACAGTATCTGTCACTGGCTACAGGCATCTACATGAAGTAAAGGACAGAAAGCAAAGAAAAGAATAACAACAAAAAAACCACCACATTACCAGTCCCAGGTACCTGACTTCTTCTTTATTATGTGGAAAAACTAAAAGACCAAGAGATTGAAGTCCCCTGCCCAGACTGGAAAGATGGCCAAAGGAAGTGAGCCACCAAAAGGCCAGTGAGGTGGCTGAATGCATGCTCACCCCGACTGAGAGGTCCACCCTACTGGGTGACCCATACAGTCTTCTGGCTCATTCAAACTCAGTTTCATCTTCTCTTTGTAAGTCTTCTACTTCATAGTATCTGGCTGGAAAAGCCAATAACGAGTTTCCTTTAACTTCTCAGTTATCATCCTACCTGTCACCTCCTCTATCATTGGTTACATTTGGTTCTGTCTCTAAATCTCTATCTCTCACATATCAGCTTCTCTTTGTATTATTGTGCCATCACCACCTTAGACCAAGCTGGCATCATTTATGGTCTAAACTTGCCGCCTTTACTCCATCTCCTCAAATCCGTTCCTTTTTCAGCAGCCAATCTGCACTGTCCAAGGTGCACATTTAGCCCTCTCCTGTCTAACACAGGCCGAGGGTCCCTCAGGCCCTGAGGCCCTAACTGTTGACCATGATCCACAAAACAGCACTACAGAGGACCTACAAAATCATATTCTAAGACAAAGTTACCATTTTAATATTCTTCTGAGGTTCAGTCCTGGGTCATAGAAAGTGAGGGGGAAGAAGTGAGGTAAGAAAAGAAAGCAAGCACGTATCAGGTGGCAGATTATGGAGCTGGCACCATTAAAAAATCACTCAGCCAGTTCCTCAGCCTCATTACACACTTGTAGGTGGAATGGAGCCATGTTGCCACAGAATAGGTTCATCCTAGCTCCTCGCACTTCTTGCCAAAATCTAACATTACTGAATTTCCTACACTTCTGAGCTGTGTTATCCTCTCGTGTGACATGCATGACAGAAATGAGGTACCATCTTGTGCAAGTCACTTCAGCTGAGTCTGGCAGTGACAGGAAGCACCAGAGCTACAGAGGCTTAGTAGCATGCCATTGGCCACTTCCAGCATAGTGGATTCAGTGGAACATTTGATAAGTCTCACCTGTCCCACTCGGGGGAAGGTGGTTTAAATTACTGGCAGTGCCAGGTGATAGACCATCGCAGGGACAGAGGGCCATCCTTCAAGGAGAAAATATCCTGGCATCTGGAAGGCAAGTGGGCCTGAGCACAGCGCAGGTGGCATACAAGGTGAATGCAAGACAGACGTCCTGCTTCATCCGGTCATGGGCTACTTACCTCTGCCCTTCACAGGACTTCCACCGTCCTCTAACTGTGCTGGTCAAACAGTTCTGTGGCTTCTTAGTTGTAAATTTAATTTTAAATGAGTTCAAATGAAATACAATTGGTACTTCTACTTCAGACTAGATGAGTCAACAGGAACTGAGTTTATTTTTCCACCTGAGTAAACAAAAATATATAGAACAGCCATTTTCATACACTAGACATCTGTCAGCAAAGGAAAGTGGCCCCTGGAGTGCGCCTTGGAAATCTTCACAGTGTGACTCAAGGAGAGGAAACCTGGACAGAGTGTGACAGTGTCCCTGAACTGAGGAGACGAAACTGAGGGTCTGGGGAGGCAAAGGCAGCTCAGTTTCCTAGTGCAGAGCACAGAGACGCATAGAAGAGGACTCCCAGGTACATGCAGAGCGTCCACGTCAAGCACCCAGCTGAGTCCTGCTCAACAGGTACGGGAGACACAGGTAAGGCTGATCTCAAAGTGTGAGAATGAAGGACTCAGAACTCGCCCCGGGTAAGATGCTGCCTGCTGGGGGCCAGCCAGGCCACTGAGACCACAGTGCGCCTGGCATTGGGCAGGGTGTGCAGCACCACCTTGCTTGCTAAGTGGGGAAGTAGTACCCCCAAAATGATCAGTACTCCGTTCCTGCTACTCAACCTTAAAAGCAAGGCTCACATGATCACATTGTTTCTAATTAAATCAGCTGCATTCCAGAACAAAATTTGAGAATGTTTATAGAAACACAAAAATACCTACCAACTGACAAGATGAAATCAACATGTCTGATTCTAAGAGAACATGAGCAGACCTGCAATGAGCCAGGAAAATTCAATCCGTTAAAACCAAATTAGAGCTGACATAGATGGCAGAATCAGCAGACAAGGACATTAAAACCATTATAATTGTGTTCCATGTGGCAAGCAACAAAGAGATGTGAAAGATGTAAAGGGACCTAAATCAAACTTCTGCAAGTAAAAACTACAATGTATAAAATTTTAAATGCTCGGCATGAAATTAACAGATTGGACATTGCAGACAAGAGTGAACTTGAATATACGGCAACAGAAATCATCTAAAATTGAAATCTGTGAGGAAAGTTATTTAAAAAATAGAGCATCACAGTACGGTAGGATAATTTCAAGTGGCATTATATATTATATATATAACAAAATTATATATAATATATATTATATATATATATATATATATATGTAATTGGGAAAACAGCAGAAAGATTAAGTGACAAAACAATAGTCAATTTATTTATTCAAATGTTATGTAAAATTTGAGCCCACTGATTAAAATTCTCAACAAACAACACTGTCAAGAAAGATGAAAGCTATGACAAGTCACATTGGAAAGAAACTCTGAAGACTAGTGATAAAGAAATCTAAAAACGAGTCAGGAAAAACTACATTTAGAAAAATAAAGGTAAGAATGGCATCAGATTTGTGTTGGAAATGATGTGAGTGGGAAGAAAGATGGAGAGAAGCATTTTTAGTATTGAACAGAAACCTTTTGACCTGAAATAGCATAGCCAGGAAAAAGCTCATTCACAACCAAAGTGATACGCAAGCTTAAAAATCGCATGGTCTCTCTTATATGAGAAATCCAAAATATAAAGAACAAAACACAAGATAGATTATAGGCTGGGTAATTTAGCTCACCTGCACAAGCGCCTGCCTGGCAAGAGCAAGGTCATGAGTTCAATCCCCAGTACCAAAAAAAAAAAGATACATTATAGGAAGTAGGAAGATGGATCTTTTTCAGATGGGTTGGAGATCAAGAGATAGAGGGAAGAGAGGGGCTAAAAATGAATTGATTTGTGTTACGCACATTTACCAACCCCCCTCATGGAGCACAGTCGTTATGTATTGTAAACATATTCTAATTTTAAAACAATGAAAACTGAAATGTCCACCAACTAATAAATAGCTATTTTTAAATGTAAAACAATTGAGATGAAAATCATTAGGATAGTATCAAATAGGGTAGATGGGATTTGATAAAACGATTTTCTGACATATACAAAAGGTGAACAGTAGCACACTAGCTGATCTCCCCACAAGGTTTTTATGCCATGCATTAAGTGGTGTGGTATCACTTGAGTAGAAGGTAGTAAGTTAAAGATGCTTACTGTGAACCCTAAAGTAAGTGCTAAAATAGCAGAGTTATAGTTCCTAAGTCAAAAATCAATAAAATAGAATCAGAAAACATATATTTAAGCTGAAAGAGGGAAAAATAAGGAGTAACAAAGAACAGATGACAAACAGAAAAGAGACAGGGAGAAGACAGACTTAAACCTAATCACAGCAGTAACCACATTAAATGAAATAGTTTAAATGTGACAAATAAAAAAGCAGAGGTTGTCCAATTGGATGAAGAAGCAAGGTCCAACCTTAGTCCACCGAAACACATTTTAAATACAAACACGCAAGCGGCTTAAATAAAAGGGTGGAAAACACTATACTGCACTAACTCTATGAAAAAGGAAGCTATAATGACTGTATTAACAAGAGTCGAAGGAAATTTCAGAGGAAAGACTGTAATCTGCCGTAAATAAGGACACCAAGAGGTTATATCAACGCATGACATTTCTTCATAACGCAGCTTCAAAATATAAGGAAAAACACATCATAGGACTGCAGAGTGGAAAAGGCAGAGGCAGAACTGTGTTTGCATTCAGAACCTCTGATGGCTTCTCTCAGTAAGCAGAAAGTATATAGAGATTAACAGCATTAGCAGTAATCTTGACCTAATTGACATAGAACACTTGATAACATCAGCCCAGGACATAATGTCTCAAAGTGTACATGGAAAAATTCGCAAGCAAGATGACATTTTGGGGCCACACGGAACTAAGGCACTGTGCTGAACCACGAAGTGCAGGCCTTGGAGCCTGGCTCTATCTCTTAGCAGTCTCAAAAATCAACTTACCACTCCATGTCCCTTTCTTCATTTATAACTTCTGGGTAATGAAATGAGAATTAGCTATACTGAATACAAAAACCTGTTAACGTCTTTTAACAACTTAGGAGTATACAAAGTATGTTCTCTGATCGACATGAATTTAAATTAGAAATCAATACCATAACTGTTTGTAGAACATTTCCCAGTATTTGAATCCTAACATACTTTTAACTACCTATGGTTCAAAAATTTTCAAAAAATACAAAAAAGAAATTTGTATTTTTAACTCAATGAAACTGGAAATATAACTATTATACAGAGTACTGAATGACTCTATAAGAAAAGGATTTCAAACTGCTGACCTCAGCTTTGATCTGCAGAAACTAGAAAAAGTAATAAAATAAAACCAGAATACATAACAGAAAAGAAATAATAAACAGCACAGCATAAATCAATGATGTACAAATCAATAGCCTAGGCTTGAACCTAACACCAGTAGAAAAAGAAAGATAAACTAAACATAAATATAAAACAAGCAAAAGGACATAAAAAGGACTACAGTGAAAATTAACAAAATAAAAAGTAGAAAAACAATGAAACTGAGAGCTGTTTCTTTGAAAATATCAAACAAATTGACAATTCTGTGGCTAGATTGATGAGTAAAGGAAAACCTAAATTACTAGAAGTTAAAGTGAAAATGCAGATATTGCCAGCAACTTTATAGAAATAAGACAGATGTTATAGGAATACTACAGGAACAGTGGCATCCAATGAGCTAGGCAACTTCTATGAAATGAATAATTTCTTGTAAAGAAACAGGCATGGTGACACATGACTATAATTCAAGTACTCCCCTCTCTCTCTCTCTCTCTCTCTCTCTCTCTCTCTCTCTCTGTATCTCTCTCTCTCTCTCTCTCTCTCTCTCTCTCTCTCTCTCTCTCTCTGTCTCTGTATGTCTGTCTGTCTTTCTATCTTTCTCTCTCTGGGACACTGAGGCAGGAAGATTGCAAGTTGAAGTCTAGCCTGAGCAACTTAGCAACTTAACACAACCCTATCTCAAAATAAAAATAAAAAAGATCTGGTTACTTCAGTGCAAAGACCCTAGATTCAACCACGAGGAGTGAAAGAAGAAGGAGGAGGAGGAAGAAGAGGAAGAATAAAAAAGCTTACCACAAATCATTGCCCAGGCCCAGATGGTCAATTATATAGAACATTTAAGTGCCATGCTCTCTACTGATGCGGAGGCCAGTGTGAGTCACCTGCGTAGGATGGCAGGTTTACCAAGGATGCTGTTCTGTGCTGGAAGCCGAACATTAAATTGCTTGTCACTAAGTAATATGTTATAGATTGATGAATCTGCCAGAGATGCGTAATCACTTACAAGCAAAACTCTCCAAGAACCAGATTTCCAGAAAAACAACATATGCCTTACTTCTCCTCAGGAAATGGCAGGAAAGGCCCCTTGGGAATTGCTCCCCTTTCCGGAGAGCACTATCCAAAAAGAACAAAGAAGGAGCAGGACGTATTTGCGATGAGGCATGAGTTGTCTCACTCTACCCTTTCAATCTGATGTGCAGCCAGCTGCTTTGCGTGTGTAACCATTTCCCTGTCACCTGAAAATTTGCTCGATGTGATGCCCTACAACATAACAGAAGTTCGGGAGGAGACAGCACTTGTGCTGAAGACCCCATACAATACTGAAAATTCCTCTGCGTGACCGTTAAGACAGTGCATGCAATGACTGCAAAAAGCATTGGATGAAAAAATAGTGAGTGTCCCCAAATGCATCCCCCAGGGTCATCTATCAAGTGAAAATTCTGATGAGACCACGTGGCAATGGCTCACACTTTAATAGAAAGGGTCCGGGGTGGCTTTCTGGGGCCAAAGCAGCTCTGACTTTGCCTTGAGGGCATTTTCAGGAAGCCGGTGACATATGCAGTCACATTTTCACTGGTACAAGATGGCCTTGGTCACAGTGTGACCTGAAAGAGTGGAGGCAAAGAGATGCATTTGCAGCTGTTGCGACAGTCCCGCCAAGGGTTAAGCAGGAGCAAGAGGACAGCCAAAACCGCGCGGCGCAGAGTCTGGGAGGGAGGAGGCGTTCTCGCTGACACGGGATGCGGCCTCTGACAGCCCTGGAAGCACACAGGAATCCGGTTGGGCTTTGGGGCCCCTTTCCGGCGGGAGCCTGCCAGGAGTCAGCCAGAGATGATGGAGCAGGAGCGCGATGAGAGGTGACATGCTCTAAATGGCTGCCCCATCGGCCGTTCCCATTCAGGGCCACGGCTGCCCGCCTCCACCTGAAGACTCCATGGAGCTAATCTCTCTGGTGCAGCCGGCACCCTCGGGGCGAAGCCAAGGAGAAGGCTGGCCCCAGGCCGCCTGACCTGCAGTGAACTGGAGAGAAGCACGGAAAATAAAGCTCTGCGATGGTGAGCAGGCTTTATACTTTACAGAGCAAGATCTCATCTTCTCATCTATTAGCCCGCGGGAGAAAGGTGCCCAAGCACTTCAACTCCAGGGCGGAGCTAGGAGGATTCCAGACTTTGCAGCAACCCCCAGAAGGACTGACTGGCCCCAAGTGGGCCTGGACTGCTGAGCGGCAGGATCGTCACCAGCCTCGAGCTGGGCACTTGGATGGCTCACGTGCCCTCCAGGAATGTCCACCCAGAGGCCATCTTCAATGTCAAGGGTGTGTTTTCCGTTTTCCCTGAGCACCTGGGAAGGTCCTGGACTCTCTCCTCCAGGGCTGACTGTGTCCTGAGCCTCCTTTATGACCATCAGGCCAACCTGGACACTGATGCCCACAAGATGGGCCCTTTTTTCAAGATACTTTATTTTTCTCATTGATCATGATTTTTGGCAATATTGGATACATACAGAAAAATAAATGAATGTTTTGGAGCACAACAGTGAAAGTGATATCAGTCAACCTCCTCGCCCATAGCATCCTCTGAAACCATGGCAACTAGCTCTGTGTGTCTATTCCTCATCCTCGGTCTCCCTGCCATAACAGGAACTGTGATACCAGATTTTGACTTACCACATACTTACCTTTCATTTTTCAAGTTTGATGTATTACGTGTTATATGTAATCTATAAAACACACATTTCAAAATACTTATTAAAGATTCTATTGCTTATTTTGCATTCTAATTTTCTAAAAATAGGACCATACTCAATGCATTAGATTGACAGACTGAAAGAAAAAACATTCAAACTAGGAGTAAAAGAGAACTAACTCAATCTGATAAAGAATTCCATTTTTTAAAATGCAGATAACATTATACAAGATGATGAAAAATTAATTATCCTTCTAATAGCAGGAAAAAGAAACAGATGCCCATTCTCACCATTTCAGTCCTACATTTTACTGTATGGTTCAGCTAGAGACATCTGTTAAGAAAAGAAAATAAAAGGTTCCCAGATTAGATGGGAAGAAGTAAGAGTCTATAACATTGTCATCGTATCTACAGAAAAATTAAAAGAATCAACAAATTACCATTCAAGCTAAAAAACTGAATGCAGCCATGTTTCATAAGACAAGACCAAGTAACACAAAACATCAGTTGTATTTCTGTAAAACATCAACTAACTACCCCAAATGAAATTTAGGAAACAATTTCCTTTACAATAGCATCAAAAAGAATACAATATTTAGAATTAAATTTATGAAAAGAAGAACAAAACTTAAATCTGAGGTATAATTTGGGGATCATTTTGGCCATTGTTTCAAAAACATTATATTAACCATCACTACTAATCATTGCTATTTTCCAATTTGTATTTTTAAAAATTTTTTTGTGGGGGTACTGGCAATTGAACTGGGGACTTGCACTTACCAGGCAGGCACTGAGCCAATGAGCCATATCCCTGGCCCTCTCCAATTATTTTGTCATGAAATTTTGTTTTATTTTTCCATAGAAGAGTGTCTTTATAATTTTTTATTAATATCTACTTGCAATAAAATATTACATTGCAATAAAAATGTAAAAATTTAAAAAGTACATTCAAGTTCATTTTTTATTAAGACGAAAAAATTCATCTCTATGAATGCAGCAGAGGTAGAAATGATACAAGGTTGATAGAGATTTTTAGATTTTTATTTTTTCTTTTGTGGTGGTAAAATGTGGGTAGCATAAAATTGCTATTTTACATTTTTAGTTCTTGATTAAGTGATATCAATTATATTTATGATATTATAAAAGTTACAATGATATTTAAAAAAACTGCCATCACCCTAAGCAGAATCTCAGTAATCATTAGGCAATAACTCCTCTTTGTCTCCTCCTCCCAGCCCATTGTAACCTTTAAATTAGTTTTTATTTTTACTGAGTTTGCTTATAATAGATATTTCATGTAAGTGAAACCACACTGTATTTGTCCTTTTATGTCCAACATATTTCATTACCATCACAGTTTAAAGATTTACCCACATCGCAGCCTGTGTCAGAACTTCATTTCTCTTATGAATGTATACATCACATTTTATTCTCTATTTAGTTGTTGATGGACATTTATTTTATTTCCATGCTACAATGATTGTGAATACGGCTACAGTTAATATTGTAGTATAAATATCTGCTTGAGTCCTGCTTTACGTTTTTCTGTGGTATGTCTGCCTGAGGTGGAACTGCGGGTCATATGGTAAGCCTACGTTTAGCTTTTTGAGGAGCTGCTGAATAGTTTTATATAGCAGCCGCCGCATCGTTTTACATCCCCCACAGCAATGTAGCGATCTAATTTCTCTGCCATTTGTTTTTTTCTCTTCTTTTAAAATTGCGATCTTCCTAGTAGGTGTGATATGGCATCTCACTGGGGGTTTGATTTGCATTTCCTTAATGAGTAACGATGTTTAGCTCCTTTCTATGTGCTTATGAGCCTTTCACATATGTACTTGGGAGAAATGCATGTTTAAATCCTGCCTACACTTTTATGTTGAACAATGCCTTTATTTTTGGTACACATAAGTGATGTTTTGTTTTATTCTTTTCTTTTTTATGTGTTTTTTAGTTAATGTAGGTGCTCAGCTTTTTGTTATTGATCTGTAAGAGTATTATACTGTACTCTTGATATCAAATTCTTATCAGATATATTATTTGCAAACATTTCTGTCATTTTTGGGGGGGCACCAGGATCAAACTCACCACCTTGCACTTGCCTGGCAGGTGCTTACGTTGCTGAGCTAACTCCCTGGCCCCTATTCCTGCCATTCTGTAGCTTATTTTTCTCTTTTATGGCTGGGTAAATTATCCATAAAAGTATATTTTAATTGTGATGAAGTCCAGTTCAACTGTCTGTATTTTTACCTTGCTGTATGTCTCAATGTCATATCTAAGAATCCACTGCCAAAACTGAGATTTTTTTCTTCAATTATCTTCTGAAGTTTTATGGTTTGTCTCATGTTTACATCGCAGACCCACTTTCATTAATTACATATGGCATCCAATCTTGTTATTTCATATGCAGAAATCCAGTTGTCCCTGTATCACCCACTGAAGCGACACTTCTTTATCCATTGAGTGGACGTGGAGCCATTGCTTAAAATCCACTGGCTGTGAATGTGTGGGCTTGTTTCTGAATTGCAATTTTACTTCTCAGTCTATATGTTATTCTTAAGCCACGGCCACAGTTATTTGATTACTGCTGCTTTATATTGTTTTGAAATGCGAATTATATTAGGTTAGAAAACGTGAGTCCTCCAGCTTTGTGCTTTAACATGATTGTTCTGACTATCAGAGGCCCTTTGCAATTCCACATGATATTGAGTATCCGATTTTCTGTTTCTTTGAGAAACCACTGCTGGAATTTCAATAGAAATTATATGGATTCCAACAGTGGTTTTTGGAGCAGTCTTGGCATCTTCAGAACAGCGAGGAGGTTTTTAACCAGTCAGTACAGCCTTTCTTTTACCTTAGTATCTTTCAACACCATTTTGTGATTTTTCAGTGTATGCATCTTTTACCGTCACAGTTACATTTGTTCCTTTTAGCCTAATATTTTAGATGCTATTAGGAGTGAAATCGCTTTTAAATTTCCTCTTTAAATTGTTAATTGACAGGGAATAGAAGACTGTCTGGTTTCTATGTGTTGATTTTGTATTCTGAAACTTGGCTGAATCTTTTTATTCTGTCAAGTAGCTTTCTTGTGGTTTCTCTGGAATTTTTGCAATATAGGGTCATAAGTAGAAGACAGCTTTACTCCTTTATTTCCAATTTCTATGCATTTTCTTGTCTGATTGCTCTGAAAAGGTCAGAAGTATTATCTGATAATCCAATAGAGAAGTCAAATTGAAAGTGGGACACATAGGCTCCTTTAAGGGAGAAAACTGGGCAGATCACATGAATTGGAACTTTAAGCATACAAATAATATTGAACACTGTAAGACCTGGTACAGATCAACCAGGGGTGTGTACGAACAGTGGGGAGAAGAAGAGAACAAAAAAGCAAAGGAGAGACCAGGTACTAAGTCCTGGGTCACCCCACAGACAAGAGTGTGGGAACAGCAGACGGATCTAGACATTGAAGCTGAGAAGTTGAAATAGGAGGAAAATTAGGAAAGTGAGGTAGCACAGAATTAAAATGAAAAAGTGTCACCATATCTTGCAAATTGACTCATAAATAAATTTTCAATCTTCCTACTTGTTCCCCTCCAGCCCTACCACCGCAGATCAAAGCAACACCAGTTTGCTGTGGCACTGAGCTGAAGCCCAAGTAATCCCTTACACTTTGCCTTGACTTCCCCCAATCCCAGCAAGCATTCTGCATCTCCAGTGATATCTTACAGTGCAATACATCATGATGTTTCTTTTATGCATGGCAGTGCTTCCTCATTATTTGGATCTTTATTATTTCAGTCCATCTTGGGACATGCTGTTCCCTCTGCACAGAACATTCTCCCTTGCCTTTCTCCCCATTTTGCTCATCTGTTAGCATTTTAGTTCATCCCAAAGGCCATTTCTGACCCCCCAGCCTTCCACTGGACCCTATCCCCTTGGTTTACCTTGACCTAGATCCTCATCACTCTCTACTGCCTCTTTATCTGTCTCTATCCGGGAATTTGATAGGTTTTATTCAACTTGTTTTGTTTTGGGTCTGTTGCATACATATTCCCTATGTGTGTTGAGTGAGTGGTTCCATTGATTTATGCCTACTGTTGCTCCTCCCAATAGCACAAGAAATGGAGCTCTGTGTTTTGCAGCAAGATTCAGTATGAATGCACATTGCAAACTTCACCTGCCTCTTCTAGTATTCTCTTCCTAGTCTATCACCCAAAAATAAACGTGCATTGAAAGCTTAACTTTTCTTCCAAAAACACACTATTTATGATCGCCAAAGGAGGTTTATAAAGCACATTAACTGATGAGTGGATAAACAAAGCATTTAAATACAATGATAAACATAGTGGGATACTATTTGATCACAAAAGGAATGAAGCACTGACATCTGCAATGTGGATGAAAGTTGAAAACATGTTGAGAGAGAAAAAAAGACATGAAAGGCCACACATTGTATGAGTACATCTTGTGGAACTATTGATAATAGGCAAATTGATAGAGATAGAAAAGGATTCATGGTTATCTAGGGCTACGAGGCTTAGGAGAAATGAGAAATAAGAAATAATTCCCTTAATGCCTATGGGGCTCCCTGTTGGAGTAATGAAGATAGTCTAAAACCAGACAGAGTTAGTGGTTACATAATATTGTGAATGTACCAAGTGTCCCTGAATTATATACTTTACAATAATTAAAATAGGTCGCTTGATGGTATGTGTATTTTACCAAACAAAGTTTAGATAAGGGATCCGTGGTAGCAGTTAATCTCGTTGCTGCACAAGACTGTTCGCCATTCGGTGCCCAGCTGGCCCCTAACTGCATGCTTCCTCTCTTCTTTCACAAGCTGTGCAGGCTTTGGTTTAATTTATTTTTAAAATTAGTACTTATTTGTCATACATTACATCCATTGTAGGGAATTTGCCCCTGTGCATAATATATCTACATTCTTTTCTCCATTCCCCTCCCCTCCTTCAACCCTTCTTCCCTTCTCCTTTTACAAAAGCTTTGGTTCCATTTTAATTCCATTCCCTTTTTCCTTCTTTCCTTTCCTTCTCTGCCTTCCTTGCTCCCCTTCCCATTTGAACATATTCTTGGTACTCTCCCATATCCATCCTCCATTCTGCTCCTTATTTATTTTTTGATTTTCCATCCCCAGAGAAGAAATATGATATTTAAACTTGTACTGATTTATTCCCCTTAAGATGATGGTCTCAAGGTGCACTCATGTACCTAAAAACTATTCAAGTTTATCCCTCTTTATGGCAGAGTAGTACTCCACAGTATATAAATGCTCACATTTTCTTTATCCATTCATCTATTGATGGGTATTTTGGCTGATTTTAAGCTTTCACTGTTACAAACTGTGCTGATGTAAACATGGGTATGCATATATCACTGTGGTATGTTGAGTTTGACTTTTTTGGAAAAATATCTAGAAGAGGAATAGCTGAGTTTAATAAAACCCCCAATCCTAGTTTTCTGAGGAATCTCCACCCTGATTTCCACAGTGGTTGCACCAGCCTGCATTCTTACCTACAGTAGAGAAGAGTTTCTTTTTTCCCACAGCCTTGCCAGCATTAATAAGTTGATTTCCTGAAGATAACAATTCTTTCTGGAGTAAGTTGGATTCTCAGTTTTGTTTTAATTTGCATTTGTCAAACAACCAATGAAACTGAACATTTTTTCATGTTTATTTGCTGTTTGTACTTCATCTAAGTGATCTGACCCACAGATCAAGGCCGTGGTCCTCGCCTGGAGAGGGGACGGGGATGGGGAGGCTGGGCAAAAGAAAAGAGAGATGGAGACAAGGCAGGATTCCATTCAAGTCTCAGGTTTATTCTTAAAATGGCTACAATTTATATAGGGTGGAGGTGGGCCAATGGGGCAGGAAGAGGGCACGGAGTGTTATCTGATGGGTCATCATCACATCCAGATATATGACTGAAGCAGGAGAGGATTATGGGTAATGTAGGCAGACATGAGGATCATGGGAAATGTAGGCAGACATGGCAGAGGCCCACAGGAGGGCAAAATAAGGTGGCAGCAGTGAGATATGCCGCTCCCTACATCTAAGAAGTATCTGTTCATTTTAGATCCCATTTTTTCATTGGGTCTTTAAATTTGGGGGAATTTATGTTTAGTTCTTTGTATATTCTAGATGTTAGTCTTTTGTCTGAGGAGTAGCTGCTAAAAAATGTTTTCCAGTTCTATGGGTTTTCTCTTCACTCTCTTGGTGTTTTTTTTTTTCATTGTTGTTGTTGTTGTTCTTAAAAGCTTTTTAATTGGATGTGATCCCAGCTGTTGATGCTTTATAATATTTTTTGTGTGATCAGGGTTTTGTATTCTAGGGTTTTACCAATTCTAGCTTCCAGCAGATTGTTACTGTTTTTATATTTAGATCCTTGATCCATTTTAATTTTAGTTTACTTCATGGTGAGAGATATGGAACTAGGTTCAAGTTTTGGCATATGGAAATTTTGTTTCCAGTGAAAGGGTTTGACCCCTTTGGTCAAAGACAAGGTAACATAGTGTATTTGGGGTTGTGTTTGCATCTTCTAATGTGGTCCATTGATCCTTGGGAATATTTGGGTTTTTTTGTTGTTGTTGTTGTTTGTTTTGATTTATTTTGTTACTAGTACCATACTGTGTTAATTACTGTAGCTTTGTAGTATAATTTCAGGTCAGGAAGTATGATGCCTTGCGCTTGTTTCTGAGAATTGTTTTTGCTATTCTAAGTTTCTTCTTCTGGTTTCATATGAATTTTAGAATTGTTTTCTCCAGTTCTGTGAGAAATGCAATTGATATTTTGATTGGGATTGCAATAAATCTGTGTAAGAGTTTTAGAAGGACAGCCATTTTCACTATGTTGGTTTCACCTATCCAAGAATAGCTGTGTGGTATTATATGCGTTCACTTCACTTCCCTGTATGTGTTGGTATTGGTACATCTATAAAATGGAAAAGGTAATAATCATTCCACTTGCCCTCCAAGGGGCACCTTTAATTTTCAGGCAGACACAGCTCTGGAGAACCCACCAGGAAGACAGACTCAGACTCATACTCAAATCGAAGAGCCTTAGTACACTGAAAATTTCCCAGCGCCAACCTACAGAAGCATGAAAAGACCTCTGAGACTCTACAACCCCGGCTCCTGAGGGTGCTCAAATCTCTTCCCTTCTGTCTGGGCTTGGAGTTGAGCAGACCAGCAAACACAATTCATGCTACATTTTGGAGTAACTAGAAGTGATATCAGAGGTAGAAGGTTGGAAGCAGGGCAGTCAACTGTGTGCTCTACCAGAAGTCCAGGAAAAGAAAAAGAGCTGATGAATTAGGGCAGTTGCTATCAGAATGGAAGAACCGAGGCCAGAGCTTGGTAGGACTCACCAAACTTGTCACTTAAGGATAACAGTCAGTTTGAGCCTTTGACTTCACTGGACACATTCCAAACACTTTGCCTTTCTTGGAACTGCTGGGAACTCTTCTGTACTCCACCACCTACAGCCCACACTGCATGCTTCTCACCTGAATCACTCATCCCTCAGCCCCATGTCAGTATCTGCACGCACATGTCACTTGCAAGGGCTGGAAAGTCTGAGACTCCTGATTGTTCTTCATAACATCAGAACACTCAGCATGGGGCCAGGCATGGAGCAAAAGCCCAGTCACTGCCCTGAGATTCACTGCCTTGAACACTTGACTAGCATTTGGGAGTGGCACACATCCCTTGCTCTCCTCAGGCCCATCGAGTCTGGGCTCAGAGGGAAAGAAAGTCCTTGCTCTTTCTGGCTTGGCTGCCAGCTGTCGCCCTTTCTCTGACTGCAGAACTCAGAATGGAGGCAGGAGATCTGCCTGTTCCTTCAGTTTTGCCCTTCACTTCTGTGATCAGCACACTCTGGGCTCCACATGCCCACTGCTGATTTTTTATTCCCAGAAGGAAGGCCCAGCACGAGGATGTGGGCCTGTGTCTCAGTAGGTTCCCAGATGTAAGATGCTGAGCCCAGAAGGTTCTGTCAGCAACCTTTCTGCTCTGCTTCATGAAGGACTGCCCCATGCAGGGTGCTCACCCAAGAGAGTGAGGAGTTCCATTCAAAGATCATTAAATGCACGGTGAGGCTCTCCTGAGGCATTTCTTGCTTTTTGTTGTTGTTATATTTAAATTGAAATATTGAAATGTTGAATAAAATTGTATGTATTAAAGGCACACAATGCAATTGATATACATTGCTGTATCACAGTCAACACAGCCCTCACTGCCTGTAGCTACCATCTGTTTGTGTAGACACTTCAAGTCTTCTTCCTTTGCAAATTTAAAGAACACATGCAGCATTGTTGTTATTATTATTAACTATACATTACAATTATTATTGACAATAGTCACCACCCAGCAGGTATTAATGTTGGAACTGGGAGTTTGTACTATTTAACTGGCATTTCCCCATTTTCTCCTGGCAACCACTTCTTCGCTGGCAACCACTATTTTACTCTGTTTTCGTGAGCTTGGCTTTGACTTATTTAGATTAAAGATAAAATCTTTCAGTGTTTGCCTTCTTTAATTTAGTATGATGCCTTCCATATTCATCCATATTGTTGCAAATGGCAGAATTTCCTGCTTTTTATGGTAGAATAACTTTCCATTAACATATGCTACATTTTTCTATTTATCTGACAAGTAGGTTAACGCCGTACCTTTTCCATTACAAATAGTACTGCAGTGAACATGGGAATGGAGGCATCTCTTTGACATGCTGATTTTGATTCTTTGCTTTTATACCAGAAGTAAAATTTCTCGGTCAGATGTTATTTCAATTTCTAGTGTTTTTGAGAAGCCTCTGTATTTGTTCTCGAAATGACAGTACCAGTTAAATTCCCACTGCCACCAGCGCCTGTCTTTTTGAGAATAGCCTCTTAACAGGTGTGAGCTTACAATTCACAGGAGTTTTCATTTACATTTGCCTGATGGTTAGTGATTTTGAGTATCTTTATATATCTGTTATCCATCTCCCCCTCATTTTTGGTGGTCCTAGAGATGGAACAGAGGACCACACATATTCTAGTAAGCACTGTACTACTCAGCTACATCTTCGCCTCTCAGCATTTCAATCGGATACACAACACATATAGATTGTAAGTATCAATGCAGTACCACATGACATTTCAATACATGTATATCTTGTGTAAGATTTATAACAGTTTAAATTTATCTACCTCCTCAAAAATTTATCCTGCCAATGGCAAAAACATTCTAAAGTCCTTTCTTGTAGCTTTGTGGGATATCTAGCACGTGTTTTTTTATCTGCATTCACTCAGCTGAGAAACAGCACACTAGAATTTCCAGCTCTGTTCTAGCTGTACCTTAGTACCAGGAAACCTTTCTCCATCTTCCATTCCCCACTCTCCTCAGCCTCTGGTCCTCATCATTCTACCTTCAACTTCTATGAAATCAACTTTTTCAGATTCCATGTATGAGTGAGAACATACCTGGATTGTTTCATGTAACATAATGATCTCCAGTCTCACCCATGTTGTCACTATGACACGATGTCATCCCTTTCAGTGAGTGAATACTATGTCACTGTACATTTGTAAAATTTTCTTTACCCACTTACTGTTTGGTGGACACTTAGGCTAATTCTATTTCTTGGCTACTATGAAGTGATGCAATAAACATAGGCATGCCTGTGTCTTTTCAACACCGATTTCATTTCCTTTGACTATGTAACAAGAATGGAAATCCCTGGAACATAGAAGAGATCCAGTTTTAATTTTTAAGGGAATTCCATTTTGCTTTCCATAATTGCTATAAAATTTACACTCTCAGCAAGAGGGTGCAAGAGTTCCTTTCTGTCAAATTTGCCAGGACTGTTTATTTTTTTGATAATAGATATCCTAACTAGAGAGAGATGAGGCTGTTTATAGTACGGATTTGCATTTCTTTGATGACTGCTGAAGGTATTTTTCACACAATTCTTAGTAACTTGTATGCCTCCATGTTTGGAAAAGTGTCTGTTTAGGTCCGTCTTCCTTTTTTTTTTTTTTTTTTAATGAGGGTTTTTGTTTGCTTGTTTTGCTGCTGTTGTTTTCTTTTGGTTTTTGCCTATTGAGTTGTGCAAGTTGCATAATATTTTGAATATTAACCTCCTATCAGATACATGGTGTCTGGATCCCTGCTGGCATGGATGATGGCAAAGTGGAGAAGGGAGAGACCAGTAGACTTGATGGCGTGAGGGGATAGTTGGTAACTGAGATCTGCCATGTGTCTAATCCTCCCCAGAGCTAGAATTCAGGTGGCAATCAGCATAGGGCAACTGTTACCGTGTCATGAGCCCTCAGGAGTCAGACTTGAGTCTGTAAAAATTGGCATAACACCTCGGGCGAGTTTCCATGTACACTAAATGCATCCCATGGGCCCAGCATCAGTCATGAGCCTGGTGCCAGCTCTGTCTGCAAAGAGACTTTCTTGTAATGTAAAAGTCACTTCAGTCCCCGCTCAGCCTAGTAGCACAACAACTCTAATAATACCAGTTTGTCCAGGATTCTAATCTTACCATGAACTCCTTAAGAACTTAAAAGTTGTTCATCTTATTGTAGCCATTGTGTTAGCTATGTCATCCAGATTTTGAACCAGTTCCATTGAAAATAATTTACAAAATGCAAGTGCTGAAGTACCCGGTTTGATGAGATCACAAAAAAAATGTCATAACTAATATCATCCCCAAATTAAGCTGTAACTCCAAAAAGTTCCTACCTGCCCTTTTTAAATAAATCTTACCCACTCTGACCCTTGGCACCCAACATTTATTTCCCTTTTGCAACTTAATGATTTTTCTAGACCTTCACACAAATGGAGTCGCAGAGGGCGTACTGTTTTTGTTTCACCACTCACTCAGCATCATATTGGTTGAGCCGGTCATTGCCGGAATGAGCTCTTTATTTTTTGCATTGCTGAGCAGTGAGCCATGTTCTAGATTTACCTGGAGGTTTGGCTCTGCATACCAGTTGATGGGCAGTCAGGCCATCTCCAGGTTTTGTTATTATAAATAATATCTCTATGAACAGGCTTTTGTGTAGACTTACATTTTCATCTTTCTTAAGTGAATTCTTAGAATTGACATTTCTGGCTCACCTAGTACATATGATTATCCTGTTTTTATAAAAGCCATTAGTCTGTTGCAGGACGTGTTTTTTTTTTCCCTAGATTTTGTCTCTTATGAATAAAATCATCATAAAATTAATATAGAAGAAAAATTTTTATTTCTGTTTGGTAAACACCTACAAGTAAAATTGTTGTCAGGTATGGAAAATGGATGGTAAACATTGTACGGATGTGCCAAATTACTTTCCAAATGCTGAAATATTAACATTTCTGTTGTGAGGTATACTAGTTTGTCCGCATGCTCAATGGCATTATATGTGCTGTCTTAGTATTTTGAATCTTATTTTGAAAGTTTTATCCATTGTTTCATATGTATCATGATGTCTTATTTTAATTTACATTTCCCTGGTGACTAATGACAATGAGCATATGTTAAAGTACTTATAGATTATTTATATGTGTTATTTTGTGAAGTGTGCTATTTCAGTCTTTTGTCCACATAATTGAACTGGTTGTTTTGTTTAATTTAATTTTGTTTTGTTTTGATTTTACTGAATTTTAATAGATTTTATAGGCTCTGAATACAAGCCTTGCATCAAATATGTGTTTTGCAATTGTATTCCCTACTTCTGTAGCTTGTTTTTTCATTTTCTAAACAATGTTGATTTAAGCATAAAAGGTTTTAATTTTGATGAAGTCCAAATTATCAATATTTTATGCTTTATGGTTTTTGCATACTAATTAAAAAGCTTTGCCTAACTCCAAGTCAAAATTTTTTCTCCTATATTTTTTCTAAGTTTCAAAATTCAGCTTTTGTGTTTGTGTCAGTGATCCATGTCAAGTTAATATCTGTGACCTACATGAATATGGATCAAGATCCGTTGTTTAGATATCCAATTGTTCTGTATCATTTTTAATGAAAAACAAAATATCCTTTCTCTGTTGAGTTACCTTGGTAACTTGGTTTCTTTCTTCCTCACTGGGGCACGACACACAACACCCACAACTGTAAGGAGGAAAGATTTATTTTGACTAACAGTTTGTAGTTTTCAGGGCATAGTCGGTGCCCCCTCTGCAGAGCAGCATAGCAGAGGCGTATCACGGAGGAGAAAGAGCTCCCGGCATGGTGGTGGGAAGCAGAGAGAGATCAAGGAGGAGGGAAGGAGACGGACCCCCCAGGCCACACCCCAGTGACCCAGGTCCTCAGATCAGGTTTCACCACCCAACATCATATTTAGCTATAAACACAATGGCTGAATATCACACACCCTTATCCAACCACACCTCCAAAGCACAAATTCATCTCAAGGAGTTCTTTATTTTGTTACATTGATGTGTGTAATTGTTCTTTCAGCAATACACATGAACTGGATTCCTACAGTTTGATAGCAAATCTTAAAATGGGTAGTATAGATCTTCCAATTTTGTCCCACTTTTTCAAGATTGCTTCAGATATTCCAAATCTTGTGTACTTCTATAGGTATGTTAGATTCAGCTTGTCAATTTCTCTGAAAATGTCCTGTTGGAATTTTGATTGGGATTTCACTGAATCTGTATATCAATTTGACAATTGCAAATTTATAGTCATTATACCAATCCATGAATAAATCACACATCTTCATTTGCTTAGATATTCTTTAATTTCTTCCAATGGTATTTGTTTGGTTTTCATGGTATATTGTTGTACATATTTTGTTAATATTTCCTTGAACATTTGTAGTTTGAGATGTTATTTCATCTGCAGTTGTTTTATAATTTTGATGTCCAAATACTTGCTACTAATGTATAAAAATGTAACTGGGTCTTATAGAATTTGTATTCTCTGGATCTTGCTAAGTTCCCTTATGAAGACTACCTAGGATTTTCTACATAAATGATCATGTCATCTGCAGATAAGAAGCGTTTTAAATCTTCCTTTCAAATCTATATTTGTATTCTTTCGGAGTCATTCTGCATTGTCTAAAATTTCTAATTCAGTGTTAAAGAAAAGTGGCAAGGAACATCCTTGCTTTTTTGTTTTAAAGAAAGAATGTTTAGTCTTTCATCATTAAGTATGTCATTAGCTGTACATTTTTTATGGAATCATATTATCAGAGTGAGTAAGTTCCCTTCTATCTCAAAAAGATTTGTTCTTTTTTCTCATGAATGGGTTTTAGAGGGTATTAAATTAAATTTATGCATCTGTTTTGATAACATATTTTGAAAGATTTTCCCCACTAATATGATGAATCACATGGCTCCGTATTCAAATATTAAGGCAAACTTATAATACTAGGAAACTCTGCTTGGTTAAGATATATTTATTTAATACTTTGTAAGAAATATAAAGTCTATTTTCATGAGGAATATTGACCTATAGTTTTGTTTTTCGATAATATTTTCACTTATAGAAACAGAGTAATTATCAACTTCTTTTAAAAAGCATTGGAAAATGTTTTCTCTTCCACTAGTACTGAGAGTTTGTGTAGCAATTGCAATATTTCTTTCATGAATATTAAATAGAGTTCATGAATGAAACATCTGAACCTGGAGTCTTCTTAGTGGAAAAATTTTAATTATGGTTTTAATTTATGTGATTAATATGCTGTTCATATTTTCTGTTGCCTTTTTCAGATTTTGTAATGTCTATCTGTCAGATATTTTAACATAAATTGTAGAATCTATTGGCAAAAGTTGTTCATAATATTGTTTTATTATCATTTTGATATTTAAAGGATCTGTAGCAGTTTATTATGGTTTGGCTCTAAAATGTGTCCCCAAAATCTCATGTTCTCAGAGGTAAAACTGGGGAACAGGCTGAATTATGGGCACTTACCTCTTCAATGCATCAAACTATTGAAGATTTTGTAACTGAATGGGTTGTTAAGATGTAGGGTCCAGCTGCAGGGATCACTGGAAGTGTATGTTGGAGGGTATATCTCTGTTATGGTTTGTGTCTAGATATCCCCCCAAAAACTTCATATGGTCATAACCAGGGTTTATCAAAGGTGGCTGCATCTAGAGTGTGTGATGCTGGGGTTGGTTCATGATACTGTGCAAGTATCAAGGGCATTAGCATTAAGGTCATGAGTGCTACCCATCCTGAGTAGCCTGGATAAGATACAAGGTATCGAAAGAGCTGTGGTTGTCCCTTGCTTGCTTGGTTACCCTCTGTCCAGTCTGTGGTGCTTGTCTGCCATGCCACCCTGTTTTGGAACTGATTATGAATGGAAACCTTTACAATCTGTGAGCTAAATAAATCCTTCCTCCTTTAACTTTGGTTATCAGGTATTTTGTCTTGACAATGAGAAAAGTAACTAAGACAGTTATTGTTGTGGCCAGGGTTCACAGGGGAATAGATTTAATACAGGACACATAATTTATAGGATTATTTTATAATATTCTCCCAAAGAATCAAATGCAGAAGAGCACAGGAGATCTGTCCATGCATTAAGGACCCAAAGAATCCAGTTGAAGCCCTGAATCCCATAGCAATGTCCTACATAAGTGCATCTGAAGATCTACATCCCACGACCATGTCTCATGTAAGTCTGTATCAAAGGTCTGCACTGGGAAGACCTAGAGGCCAGTGGTGGAAACTAGAAAGTCTATACCAGCAATGAGAAAGATCTGTGCCAGCAGGCTGAGGGATCTGCACTGCAGCCAGGACGCAACGTGCAAGGTAAAGACCAGAGCTCCCCGGAAAATAAAAACACAGCCACCCTCAGCAGCAGCAAGGTCTGAGGTTCTCCAATGGTGAGAACACTGAGTTCATATCAGGAAAGCCAGAGTGATAAGCTTCTCCAGGAGAACGAACACCACGCCATCTTCTCCTCTAGATCTCCTTTTATGTGTTTGGAAACAATCGTCAGGTGGACCTTCCGTATCTGTGACCATGCTGATTCAATTTAACTGGGTGTTACATGTGCCGTGGCCCTGTGCCACGATGTTTGTGCCCTGAAGCCAGGTAACCATGGACTAAAAGCTCTGAAACTGTAAGCCAAATAAAACTCTCTTATTTAAACTTGAGGGTGTCAAATATTCTGGCTCAGTAACAAGAAATTAGAACAAGATATAGTCTCTATCATTCTGATCCTGTCAATTTAGATGTTATCTCATTTTTCTTTATCAGCCTAGGTAGAAATTCATCAGTTTCATTGATATTTAGAATCTTCTTTTGGCTTAATATGCTTTTCCTTGTTCTGTATTAAAAATTTTATAGTCTTAGGCTTTTCATCTAGATTAAGAGTACTTTTTAAATTACATCTTGTGTATGGTATGAGCTAAGTAAAATTCATTTTTCCTCATGTGGCTATTTATGCTTGGGCTGAAAATAACACTGTTTTCTGTAATTTTTCCCTCAGAGGATTGTTTGTAGATATAGGATAAAATCAAATATATACAGTGGGCCCATTGCAGTTCTGTTCTATTTTTCTACTTGTTCATCTTTGTATCATTAGCACATTTTTTAGTTTTCACAGTTCATAGTTAAGTCTATAAATTAGTGTATGCTACTAATAGTTTTGTTTTTATGAAGATTACTATGGATGCACTATGTCTTCTGTATTTCCATACATGTTTTAGAATCAATTTGTTATTTATATACAAATGTTGCAGTGGGATTTTGAGTGAGATTACATTGATTCCAATTTGATAAAAATTGTCACTTTAACAATATTGAGACTTTAATTGTATAAAATCATTTATATCACCAATTATTTAGGCATTAACAATGTTTTGACATTTTCAGGATAGAGGTCTTGCATATAGTTTTTAAAACATTTTCTTATGTTTTTGATGTTTTTACAAGTTAAAATTTTCAAATTTATTTTTTGATTATGAATTTCATCTTTTGTAATACTGATGAATTCCCTCACTGTTTAGTAGTTTTCTTAGTATTTTCTATATTAATCATAGCATTTGTAAATACAGACAGCTTTACTTCTTTGCCAGAAAGTTTGCTTTTTCCCTTTAAAAATTTCACTGGTTACAACTGTCTGTACAATATTGTGGAAAATTAGTGAGCATGAAAATCTTTCCTTTTTCCTAATCTTAGTTTAAAATTCTTCAGTGTTTCAGAATAAACATAACGTTAGCTGTTATGGCTTACATCTAAATTGTTCCCTAAAAGACTTACGTGTCCAGAGATGGGGCTTTTGGAAAGCGGTAAGATTAGCAGGTTGTGTGTCCGTCAGAGCATTAATCTGTTGAGTTTATAGCTAGATGTGCAGTTAGGAGGTGGGGCCTGGTCGAAAGATACAGGTCACCAGCAGTGTGACCTGGGAAATTGTATTCTTGTCCCTGACTCCTTCCTGTCTCTCTGCTTCCTGGCTACCATAGGCTGAACAGGCAGCCTCTGCTTGGCCTTTCCGCCGTGCTGCTTCTGCCTTAGAGTCAACCAGCCACAGACTAAACCCTAAACCCATAAGCCAAATAAACTTTAACATCTTTATATTACAAGTGTCAGATTATTTTTCCCAGCAGCTAAAACTACTCCTATACTAGCCATATGCTTTTCATATATTCCTTTTATTAGGTACCCTATGAATACAAGCTTGTTGAAAATTTGTATCAAGAATCATTGCTGGAATTTGTCAAATGTTTTTTCTGTGTGTATCAAATGATATAATTTTTCTTATTGTTCTGTTTATTCTGATTTATATTGATTACTTTTAAAATGATGCTAAGTATAGTGAATTTTTTCAATATAGTGTATGTTAGAATAAATCTGGTGAAAATTTTAAATTTTATATTCATCAGGAGCACTATTTTTATAAATTTTGGATTGTCTTTTATCATATTTTGGTATTTGAGTTATGCTATCATTATAAAAACAGCATGAAATTGTTCCCTCTTTCTCTATGCTCTGATGAAGTTTGTGTACGGCAAGTGCATTTTCTCCCCTTAAATGATGGATAATATTCGCCAGTGAAACCACCTGGACTCATAATTTTGTTTGCATGGGTGTGTATTATAATTCATTGTACTTCTTTAAGAGATTTAACAATATGCAAATATCAAGTATCATCTTGATATGTCATTTTCAGTTTCATTTGTACATAATTTATTTCCTGTAAGTTTTCTAATTTTTGACATGAATGTTCTCTTATTGTCCTTTGAACATTTGTTAGGTAATAGTGAACTCACTTTTAAGATTGGTACTAATAAATTGTTCTATTCTCTTTTATTCTCACTTAGTTTAAATAAGAGTTCACCATTTTTATTAAAATTTTCAAAGAATAAACCATGAGTTGATCTTTTTCTTCTGTATTTATCTTTTTTCTTTGTGATCTTTTATCTATTTCATTTGGGTTTAATTTATTCTGTGAATCTTTTTTACAATAAAATCTTAGATTACATTGTCTTTTTATTTCTAATATAAATGTGGTGCTATAAAATTCCTCCAAGCACCACTTTATCTGCATTGTTCAGGCTTTGGTATTTTGCATTTCATTATCATTCAGAATTCAAAATAAATTCTAATTCCTCTTGTGATTTCAAAATGATTTCTAGTGTTATTCTTGTGATTTATATCATCACTGAACTTTGTGTCTAGCTATTCTATTAGTTGTAATGGGCTGTTTAAATGTTCAACAATGATTCTGAATTTGACTAATTCTTTTTTTAATTCTATTGATTTATGCTTCATGTGTTTTGAATGTCCTTTCTTAAATGCATATGCATTTATGATTGTTATACATTTCTGATGAGTTGAATTTGTACCATTATGAAGCATTACACTTTATATCTCATACTGCTTTTTGATTAAAGTTCATTATTTTGATTAAAGTTAATATAATAACACCAATATCATCCTTCCTTTGACAGCTATATGCAAGATATTTTTATGTCTTCGCAATAAAAATGTATCTCTTGAAGATAATAGGAATTCAGACATTGACTTCATACAGTCAAATGAACTCTTTTATTTCCAGTCTCCTTGATTAACATTTAATTCAATATTGATATCTTTGTGTTTAGCTCTTTTTTCCATTGTCTCCCGGTTTATTACATCTGCTCCTCCTTTTCTCTAGTGCTTTGATTCATTTGAATGCTCTTGTGATTTCACTTTTATCTGTTGCCTATTTATGTATATCTGCTTAAATTATATTTTCATATTAATAAATATTATAATAAAGTAGTTTTAGCTACACAGCCAGACATAGTGAATTGTCCTAATTTTATTTTGCCTCAGCAGCCATTTCAAATACTCAGTCACCCTTCACACATTTTCTAAGTCTACACAGCACCCAAGTGGCTCAAACTAGGGCTCAGAGATGAAAACTTAAGAGAATCTTTCCCTTCTAGTAAGCTAAGCTGCCTGCTAGTCTGCCCCTTCTTTTAATGGGACTCCTCATCAATTTATTTGCTGAAGGATGCTTAGATTGATTCCATACCCTGGCTATTGTAAATAGTGCAGAAGGCAACATGGAAGCACATGTGCCTTTTCAAACGCACTGATTTTCTTTCCTTTGGATATATATACAGCAGCAAGCCTTATGGTAGTTCAATTTTTAATTTTGTGAAGACTCTCTATGCTATTTTCCATAATGGTTGCACTAATTTACTTGGCCACCAAAAGCATAAAAGTGTCCCTCTTTTTCTACATTTTTACCAGCTTTCCCTCCTGATTACTTTTTCATGATATATCTACCTAATAGATACTATTCTGCCACAAATATGAAATCCTGACATTTGCAACAATGCAGATTGATCTGGAGGACGGTATATTAAATGAGATAAATTAGGCACAGAAAGACAAATATTGCGATGTCTTACTCTTGAGTCTATAACACTGACTTCAGAGAAGTTGAAGGAATAGTGATCTCCAGGGCCTGGTTAGAATGAGGAGGTGGTTAGAAAGAGAGGCCAGTCAATAGGTACAGCTCTATTAGTTTATAGAAGAATAAGCTATGGGTGTTCTATGACAAGTAGAATAAATATAATTAACACTAATGCATTACCCTTCTCAGAAGAGAAAAACTTCTATGCTAATTGCTCTGAGTTGACCACTATCCAATGTAAACATGAACCAAAATGTCACATTATACTTCATAAATATGTATAATTACTTTGTGTCAATGAAGAACATATAAATATAAACAAAACTCTTGGTATTTTTCCATGACCTGGTAGTGACCCACATCATGTTTCCACATACATGAACTGCTGGTTGCTCTCTTCTCCCTCCATCTCCTTCTGATGAGTAATACACAATTTTAGTTTATTTGAGAAGATACCAGAAGTGCAAAACCACTAGATCATATGGTAAGGGTCTCTAATTGGTAGGTCATATGGTAAGAGTATGTTTTGCTTCACAGGACGAAAGTTCCTGTGCTTCACATTTTCGCTGGTGTTTGATGGTGCCAGTATTTTGCATTTGGCTACTGTAAAAGATATAGTGGGATTCCACTTTTTTTAAAACTTGCAACTCCCTAAGAGCATATAAGGTAGAATTTTTTCACATACTTACTTGCCCTCTGCATACTTTTTGGTAAGGTGTCTGTTTTACCAACTTTTGTCCATTTTTTGTGCATTTAGAAAAAATAATCAGATTGTTCATTTGCCCACAACTGTGAGAGTTTTTTTTTATATAAAGTCTGCTTTTAAAGAAAGTATACACACTTCAGCAGATCGCTGCCCTGATAAATATCCGGAAGCTCATGGCCACCATTTTGAACATGTCTCGCAATTGCAGAGGCTGAAGGTAACTTGTATGAATCTCATGATGTCTCAATAAAATTAGTATTAAAGTATTTACACAAGTTTTTCTTTTCCTGCTGCATACATTTTTGGCAGGCCACATTTGGAGTGACAAGCGTGCTATTTTAATCAGATGTGTCTTCTGCAAGTATTTTCTCCAAGTTTGTAGTTTGCATTTCAGTTTCTTAGCCTGATGTTTTACAGAGCAGAAGTTTTGCACATTTTCATGAAATCTAACTTGTCGATTAATCCTTCCAAGTATCATAGCCTTGGTGTGGTACAGAAAGCATCACTGCCTTATCCACAGTGCTAGAGGCTGTCTCCCACGTTATCTTCTAAGAGTTTTATTCTTTCAGTTTATTTTTGTGAAAGGTATCCATTTTTTGTCTAGATTCATTTTACTCTGCATATGGATGATCAGTTGCTCCAAACCATTTATTGGGAAAACAAGTTTTTGTCCTTTGTATTGCCTTTGCTTCTTTGTTGAAGGCCACTTGGTTTATTTCTGGCCAATCTACCATGTTCCGTTGATGTTTTGGTTTATTTTTTATTAATATCACACTGCCTTTATTAATGCACACTGCTAGTAAGTCTTGAGGTTGGGTGGTGTCAGTTCTCCATCTTTTTTTCTTCTTAAATATCTAACTGGTTATTCAATGGAACATTTCAGCATCTCATCTAAACTTTAAAGTCAGCTTACTGATATAAAGACATGCTAGGATTTTGATCGAAATTATTTTTGAATCTGTACATCAAATTGGTAAGAACTGATGTCTTGACAATACTGAGTTTTCCTATCCATGACGATGAATATCTTTGCATCTTTCCTTCCCTATCTCCTTCTGCACTTTGTCCATTGCCCCTACTTCAGCTTTGTCTTTGGGGAAGAGCAACTGGAATTTACCCCAAGAGCCCAGGGCCTTTGCACTGCATTATATCACCAGTCCTTTCATAACTTTTTGGTTTTGATACAGAGTCTCCCTAAGTTTCTAAATTGCCCAGGCAGGGCAATTCTCTTCCCTCAGCCCCCCCCCACCCCCCAATACTGGGATTATAGGTGTGTGTCAGCATGTCTGGCTACTTAGTTCCTCTTTCATGTCTTTTCAGGGTTTTGTGTTTTTCCTTTTATAGATGTTGTACATACTTTTTCATTAGATTGACACATATGCTGTTCGTTTTTGAGTGGTGCTAGTGTAAATGGTAATGAGTTTTAATACTGCGTTACTAGTATAGGAAAGAAATTAACTTCAAAACATGAACTTTGTATCCTGAAATCTCCCTGTCATCACTTGTTAATTCCAAAAGGACTTTTGTTTGTTGTTTGTTTGTTTGTTTGGTTGGTTGGTTGGTTGATTGGGTGATTCTTTCAGACTCTATATAGATAATTATATCATCTTGAACAAACGTAACTATATTTCTTCCTTCTCAATTTATATACCTTTTATTTCATTTCTGTATCTAATTGCTTTAGTGAGCACAGACACTATAACGGCAAGAGGATAAATCATTCCTTTACTCCTTATCTTAGTGAGAAAATTTGAAATTCTCATCGAAATCTATGTTAACTGTAGAGTGTTTGCAGATGTTCTTTATTTAGTTGAAGAAGTCCCTCTCTATTCCAAGTTTTCTGAGAGTTTTTTTTTCTCATGAATAAGTGTAGGATTTTGTCAAAAGGTGTATCTGTATCTGTTAATAAGATTTCCTTCTTTAGCCTTGATGAAGTGATTGCATTCCTTTGCTGTTTATTGCTGAGCCAGGCATGCATGCCTGAGACAAACTTCACGTAGTTTGACGTGCAGTTTTTAACATGGTGCTAGATTCTATTTATTAATCTTTAGTTGAGGATTTTAAATCTGTTAGTTAGACATATTGACGTGTCATTTTAGTCTCTTGCAGTATATTTGTCTGGCTTTGGAGTTAGAGTTATGCTATCCTCAAAAAATGGGTTAGGAAGTGTGTCTTCTGTCTGTGTTACAATAGCTTGTAAAGAATTGATAGAATTTCTTCTGTAAATGTTTGGTAGAAAATAGCAGAGAAGCCATCTGAACTTGGTCCTTTCCATTTTGGAATTTTATTAATTACTGATTTGATTGATTTAATAGATGAAGACTTAGAACTATTTCAATTTTGTATTTGTATACTTTTCAATAGTTACTCTAAGAGATTAGATGTAGAGGTGGATATTCAGATATCTCTGCCTTTTTATACTTAGAGTTAGTGTACCTAAAATAGTGCCACATAAAATGTAAAAATCTTGCAATAGCATAGAGCCCTTCACTCCACCACTTTTACATTATGCACTCATTTTATCACTGTCCTCTAGTTTAAAGAAATGAGCGGGTATAGACTACTATTGATTACTTATGTATTTGCTATAACTTAGATCTGTCATGTCTTCAAATCTCTTCAAAACTTATTTCCCAGCATGGTACTATTGAGATTCGATGGAAAAGTGAAGCTATGAGGCCTAACGAGAGGTTTTTGATCGTTAGAGGTGTGCAAGTCATGATTTTGTCTTTCTCTTTTGCACTCCAGGCATAAAGTGGACGGTTTTGCACCCAATTTCTTCCACTGTGACACACTACCACACCACAGAGTCTAGAGTAACAGAGCCAACTGACCATGGACTTAAACCTCCCAAAACTCCCACCCAAAAGGTGGCTGGGATGGGAAATGCCCCTCCCCTCAATTCCTGTGTGTGTGGAAAGTGACTGGGGCATGGGCCCACTGTGCTCTTCAGCGGGTGAACCCACAGCTGAATGTGCTGTTAGGAGGCAGAGCTCGGTCACAGGAAGCTTCCCCCTGCCAGGCCCCTCCATCACACCATTACTGCTTTGGAACCAGACCATGGACTGGAAGCTCTAAAACCGCAAACCTCTCCTCCTTTAAATTGTTGAGTGTTCAGTATTGTGTCCTAGCGATGCGAAACTGACCAAAACACAAAATGACCCATTCTCCTTATACATTTATCGACACGTTTGTGACTATAATGGAAAGATATGACTCTAACTGACACACTAACATTTCTAACACTCTGCATTGAACCCAGATCTGTCTGGCTCCAAAGCCCATGTCTTCTCTATGCTGAGCATTAGGGTCATCTAGGAAAAGTTTTATGAAAGTAGGTGCCCAGTGCTCATGCCAGTCTTACAAAATCACAATCTCATATCTGAAACCTTTGAAAGATGCCCCTCAACATAATTTGATCAAGTACAGTAATCCTGTGCTCCCCTTAAGCTGCCAAATAGGATAACAGATGTTCAAAGGCTGGTTCTCAGTTCCATTCTGCTCCCACTCCATGTGGTATCAAGGTCTTGGCCTACAGAGAGTTGTGAATGGTTTTCTTGTTTCTCTTAAAATTCTTTCCTTCTCACTTCAAAGTCCTCTCATATAGAATAAATCCTTGGCCTCGGAGAAAAATCTGTCATTCTTATGGCCACTATCCTGCCACCTGACTCCTCCTATTGTGTGTATTCACTTTTCAGCACTGTCTATCCAAGCTGGAACGCTCCCCCATTCATCCTCTCCGGAACAAATATGGACATTACTTCGACCTTGACCCTTGGGGATTCACAGTGACACAAGAGTCATGTAATAATGTGGTACAAAGACTGTTCTATTGCATCAAGTGATCCAACTTTGAAACTCAGCTCTACAACTGATAAAATGTGTGATGATACACAAATAACTTAACTTTTCCACCCCTTAGCTTCTTTGTATGTAAAATGGATATAATAATTGTTGTAACGGGCCAGGGTTTTATTTAGCTCAGCACTGTAGGTATCTGCTTGGCAAATGCGAAATCATGAGTTCGATCCCCGGTACAAAAATAATAATAATAATAATAATAACTGTAGTAACACATTAGGTTATAGAGAAATGTTAATGCAAATTGATTAGCACATCAGAACTAAGCACACTATTGTGACTATTAATTCATAAATAGTCCCTACCCTCTACAGAACTTTCACTTATTATCAGACCTATACTATATTATACAATTCACTATTCTCAATGTAGTCAAAAAACTGTCACCCCTTCTTAGTAGGAAAAGACGCTCATGTAAGAATGAAAACTGAGCCAGATGTGCTGGTGCACTCTTATAATCCCAGCACTAAGGAGGCTGAGGCAGGAAGGTCATTGCAAGTTCAAGACCAGCCTGGGTTAAAAATCCAAGGTCAGTGTGAACTTCACAGCAAGACCTGTCTCAAAAAGACAATAAAGAATAAATACTGACTTATCACTAAATACACTATTTAATACAGCTGATATATTTATTTCCAAGCAAGACTTTCTCCCCAGAGGAAATAGTGCATTGGTTGACATTTGTAGTGCACTGGTACTTCAGGCAGCACTCCTCTTGGGAGCCTGGAGCCCTCCATGGCGTGCTCATGGAGTGGCAATGACTTTGGGCTTGAAGGCAGGCACCCAATCCTAGCTGTCTCATTGACATTCAAGGTGGCCAATTACATTCTGAACCTGCTTCTCTTTTCTTTTCCACCAGTTACTCTTTTTCTTTTCTACGGTTCCTATGTACTGTAGGTAGACAGCAATGTCAGGTGGGATTTTGAGACCCTGCCTTGAGGAGTAAGTCAAAGGCAACCCTGAAGACATATAAAACAGGCAGCTTCGCAAGCCTGCAGGCAGACCCCCACGGCAGTTGAAACTACTGTTGCTCATAGCTTCCTGATACTAAAAATCAAACCTGGTGATTCTCAACCTCAGATTAAAAGTGGTAGCCAAAGACAACCAGTGTTATCATCCATTCTCTGCCAAGTGGCGTTCTGTGTTTAAGCTAAGTGCCTTCCATTTGAAGGGCATTCTCTAATTTGTGGCTGGCAATGACATTGACCATCACATTACTTAAAATTACCCAACTATGCAAACATTATTAGCGCAAGCATGGAATGGAAAAATGGCATAGACAGCCACAGAGCTAATGGGGAGGACATTGAGTCTCAAAGTACCAAGTGCATCCCCACAGGCAATCAGCCAATCCAAGAAAACACTGGGCCCATACTCTCATCAGAGCACTAATTCAGTCCTTCTCGGAATCAGTAATAGTCCAGTACAAATGGCTCCAAAAAGGACCATACTGTCTGCCCAACCATTAATTCCCAGAAAAAGACTCACAGTGAACTCATTACTGCTTTAACACACACAGTGGATGAAATGTACAAGTTAAGTTCCCTAAAGGGAGGCCATCAGCTGAGACTGCAAACCCAGCCCCGTCCCTCCCTCTCTCCTGCAGCCACTGCGAACTCTTGGCCAGGAAGTGGCCAACCCCGACCTGATGACACTGCTCCCCACTTTCTCATGGACTGTGCTAGCCCAGACAAAGGCAGACACATACACAGGGAAGAGGAGTGAACACGAAGATGCGGCTGCTTGTGAGGAAGAGGAGAAAGAGGAGGAGGAGGAGGATTTTTACTAACTAACCAGTAAGCATTTGCGAATTCCACATAGTATACCAAGTTTCGGGAATGAACTTTTAAACCATTCAGTCAGTCTCACTGGAACCCAACGAAAATGCTATTAGATCCGTTTGACAGAAGAGCAAAAAAAGGAAATTATCAAAAGTTACATAGCTAATCAGTTGCTTAGCCAGAACAAAATGCAAACCCATGACCTCAGTCGAGTCTGATGTTCTTTCTGCTGCATGGTGGCTCAGCAACATCTCCCATCCTCGTCCTAAAAATGGCCTCTTTGCTTGTCTAACAAATGAGTTTCTCTCTGCCTGGAGCTCCTCTGGCAGCAGCAGTGAGGAAGGAATGCAGCACGGGTGGGGCAGGGGTTGGCACTTGGGCAAAACAGAAAGAGCTCTGCTTTGACTGAGGAAGCTGGCTGTTTGTGGCATTCAGTTGGTTGTAAAGATTGCTTCCCCCAGCAGAGCATGAGTGTCTGGACCACAAGGCCTCTCTTTCTCCTCTTTGGGATTGGGGAATCCAGCACACACAGAGGTCCCACGTATGTGTTAGAACAAGGGCTGGCCAACGAGGCAGCGAGTACTATCCCCAGCTAAGCTCTTGCAGATCACTGGTTTGGTAGTGGGTTTAGGTGATGGGCAATGTGGGAGCAGGCGAGTCCCAAACAGTAACTGGTGATCACAAACTACCGTTACTGTTATCCAACATGGACAGGGTACCTAAAAGGGTAGCTTGATTTAGTACAATCACCACATGTGTTTGTTTCTTCTGGCCTCTTTGACTGTTACTCTGTGTTTGTGATAATTAACTTTATAAAGACATAAGATAAATAAATGAATCTGATGCTGGCAAAAAAAGAAAAAAGGAGGGAAGTGTAAGAGAAACAAGAATTGAGGTGTTTTTTGTGCCTGCGTCAGTTCCCCACCAATGAATGTAATCATTGTATACTGCAAACAGGAAGTAATAAAAAGAAAAAAAAATAAAGAAAACTACAATAAACATTTAAGCTAATTAAAAATTTATTTCAGTAAAAGACATTGCCAAGAGCAATAAGATACATATTTGAAGAGAGGAGGAGTATTTGGAGGGGGATTAATGACAGGTACCTTTTACTATCATTGTAACTTTTAATCAGTGAATTCACTGAACTTCTGCTCACTCAGCATCTGTGTCTAGGGCGCACAGGGAAGACTCTCCCAGACCCCAGCTACCTGGCAAAGGCCAGCGGAACAAGCCCCACACAGTAACAGCGGGCCCTCCTGCAGGCAGCCAGGGCTCTGTCTTCCTGTGTGGCTCCACGCCTGGTATCATCTTCAGGAACTCTAGTGTCAGTGACCAGGTTACCCATGGGGGAGAAAGTAGACAACTGGGGCTTGATCCACACGTATCAGGAGGGATGGGGCAGTCCTGAGGAAGGGCCAGCTGATGTATGAGCCTTCCTGTGCCCCATGAGAAGGCTTCCAACCAAGTTTGGGACAGAAAGAAGCTCTGGGCTAAGATTTAGGGCTGCGATGAAGGTGGCCAAGTGACAGTACAACAAAACTTTCATTTTCAACTCCGTCCACAGCTCAGCCGTCAGAATCCTACATCAGCGCTGAAAAGAAATGTTGATGTCCTTACCTTTCTCTGACCTTCAGAAGTTTTTGAAAGAGCTGGCCAGAGCATACTAATGCACAAGGAAAATTAAGGCACAATTGACGAAAGTCTGTAATTAAGCACTAAATTGTCTGGCTCAGGCCTTAAGTGCTGCAGGAATTTACAGGAGGGGCAGCCAGTGAAGGCTGAGTAATTCGTGGGCAGCTGGAGCTCTGACGTCTGCAAATCTATGACTCCAGCCAGCCCAGATTTCCTGGAGGGGGTGGGCTTGTCGGGAGTCAGCTTTGGCTCAGGGCTCAGGAATCAGCGAGCAAAGGCAAGGGAAAGGGGGACATTTGCCTCAGGCGCAGGAGGACTGGCTGTGACAGAAGCAAGGTAGAGTGGGCAGGAAAGCAGGGGCCATATGACTGGCTACTGGGGCAGGGACGCCCCGAAACTCCGGCTCGCTGATGCTGCGTAAGCGTGCTTTTGCAAAACTAGTCTGCAGCTGTGGACGGAAAATCTATGCTCCTGAGAAACAGATCACTTTCAAAGGAAAATCGAGAGTGGCTCCCATCCCTGTGTGGGCAACACCATCAATGCCCACAACAATGCCAGGATTCACTCTACAGAGCCAGCTGCAGACACCAAACAGGTGATGCGTAAGACAGCACAGTATGTTGGAAGGTGACCTGGCTCGGAGATTCCAAAGCACTCTGAGAGGGAGGAGAAGTAGCAGATATCAAACTATATTTCCAGGAATCCACGAGTACCCAGAGTTCCTCTTATTGTCCACTCCCCACAGACACTTGCTTAACAAAGACAATAATTATTAATGTCTGCACTGTGCTAGATACTCCCAAGGAAATTAATTCACTCTGCCCTTCCCAAACCCTTAAGAAGTGAGTACTGATATTATCTCTAGCCCACAGATGGGATCACTGAAACCCAGAGAGGTTAAGCAATCCGTCCAAGGTGGCACGGCTGGTAAGAGGAAGAGTCGAGATTCCAAAGTGGGCAGCCTGATCTGCAGCCCACTGTCCCGCCTGGCTCACCCCTGGGGTGCCCCCTGGGTGGATCCTCCATGGGCTCACCGTGTTCCCCTAAGACAGACATGCCATTCAGGGCTCAGCAAGTGGCCCTTAAAGCACTCATGACTCCAAAGAGGTGTGTGACCAATCAGCAGACTAAGGAGGTCGTGGAATGAAAAGGCCTGCCACTGTTATTCCATTGCTGTCACTGCTGTTGTCCCCAGTCCTGGCAGCAGAAGCAAGAACAACCCAGCAGCTCTTTGGGGCCCAACTCCACTGGATTCATGTGCAGATCCCCTAGGACCTGTGCAGGAAGAGCCTGGACGTGATGGCTCCTCTTGGGCTATGCTGTGGACCTCAGAGCAAGGACAAAGCAGCACAATAGTGTGATCAGTGGCTAGAGCGGAGGTGAAGGGGAGGGGTAACAAGAATCCAGGAAAATATGACCTGGAGGGGAGGGGGGATGAGTTCTCCTAGAGAAAAGAGGCAAGAGCTTGAACTGAAAGCTGCAGACAGGGAAAGGCAAGCTGCGGTGAGATATAAGTCAAAGCTCACTTAGGCCAGGTGAGCCCAGAGAACCAGGAGCAGCCTGGAGGCGCTGCAGTGAATGGAGAACACGCAGGTCAGTGTCCGACACAGGCGAGGGGAAGCTTCCGGGCAGGATCAGTGAGGGTGAATGCTTGTCTGCCAAGCTCACAGCTCCATGCTTTACAGACTTCTGTGGTCTTAATCTTCTGCTGTGCTTGGACCCTTGGCTGCCCCATCCCTGACCCATGGCAAAATCTATAGACTGCCTCACAAGAGGAAGACTGTCAGTGCATAAAATGTGTGAGACTAGAAAGGAAACAAACATATCCAAAAATTAAAAAGAACTTGGATGCTCATCTCACATAAATGTTTCCTTATTATTGCATGAAATAAACTCAACTTGTAAGTCTAACAATTCCTGTTATTTCAAAATAGGGTCCACTATAAAGGCTACCTGGAGATTGTGACAATAATATTATGTGAAATTATCTGTGATTTCTCTCAGTAGCAAAGTCTCACGTATTACTAATGCTACTGTGGTTCATTGCCCACATTCTAAATGAAATGAAATGAGAAATTTCAATTAGAAGTTAATGAAAACAGAAATTCAATTTTTGTCCTCCCAACATTGCACAGCCTTGGTTTATGAGCAAGGCAAATTCATTAGACTGGAGAGAAGGAGCCAAGTTTTTACCCATTGTGTTCTCTGAAGGCGGGCTCTGACTCATGATGGCCAGCTTACAGGTAGCTCCATTCACCCTTGCCACAGATGCATAAGATGTTAGGCCTGCTGACTTCTTACCCTGCTTCAGAAGACCAAGGGAGAGGAAACACAGCCCCAAGTCCAAATCCAAGCCAACCGCCACTCCAGACCCCTATGTAGGTCCTTGTGTTCCAAGAACATTCTTGGTGGATATGGACTGTGATTCCTTCTGAACTTTGTCGACTGCCTCTGAAGGTCATGGCCAAAAAGGAATTCCACCAAGGCCATGGTTCTGCACTGTGGGCAAAAGCCCAGCCCCATGCAGAGGACTCCTGTGCAAAGAGTACACGCATGTTGCTGGCTACAGCATGAAAGGCTTATTATAAAATCAGTTACCCTTTTGCATAAGGCCCAGGGGAGTTAGTAGATAGAGAGGTGAGAGAGTCCGAAGTACTAAGAAGGTGGAGTGACCGCTAATGGTTCCGAGCTAGAGGTCCAGGATGGGTCTGGACTATGCGGAGATAAACAAAGCCTTAGGGTGTGGGGTAAGGCATCACCCTCAGGGCCATCCAAGTGCAAAGATGGCTCCCAAGAGCGAAAGCCTGCAGGAGGACGAGGCCTGTGAGGCTGCTGATGCTGGGGTGTCACAGTACGAGTTGAGACGGGGCGTTTCCATGTAAATAACCCCAACAGCCAGGGTGGTGAGAGGGTGAGGGGCAGTGGGTATAGGGAGATGGACAAGTTGAATTTGAAAGAACCAGTACTTTCCAAACACAGGGCTTGGGAGTAACCCTAGCAGCCTGCAGATCCCCCACACGCAGCTTAGATGTGAGACGAAGGGGGACCACGAAGAGCAACACGCTGCCCACACAGGAAGACCAGAGTGGGCTCACAGAGAAATGCCCAGTGGAAGATCGTAAGCAGGAGGAGGGAGCCTAGCCTAGGACTGCAAAGGGGTCGGTCCTTTCTGTTTTGGGCCTGGGGGTCAGAGTCCCCACAGGTGGCACAGAGATGTCACACCTCTGTCTTGTGAAGTCATTTTAGTTCCCAGATCTGCTCCACGACTCTGGCCCAGCCCAAGCCCAGAGGGCAGTCAGTGGATTGAAACTACTGGGATTCGCCATTCAGAAGGGAAAATCATACCGCGTGAGCGGAAGGAAGCAAGTTGCAGTGCCTGGAAGATTGTATACAGGATTATTTCAGTAAGACCCAATTCATCATTCGGCAGGCCTTTGAAGCAGGGACACAAGTGTCATTTTCTAAATGCCATTATGCAGTCAAGTCTTCTACGGCCAGCCCAGAGGATCCGCAGACCCGCACATAGGACTGGACTGCGGTCTCATTTGCTGTGCATTTAGGGCACCTTTTGCCACACAGCCCTGGCTGCATGCATGCTGGAGGAGGCGACACGAGCTAGAAACCCACTGGGAGCCCAGCCACGAGGAGAAGCACATGGCAGGCATTCTGCGGACAGCAGTGGAGCACCTCAGCGAGGAAGCCCTGCCTGGCTGAAGACCCCTTTGTCTCTCAGGAGCCGGAGCCTTGTCTCTGAGCTGTCTTTTTTTTTTTTTTTTTCTGCAGGGCAGGGACCCACAGCAGCCTCCTAGGAGGTCAAATGTCACTGCAATCCAGTGTTAAGAACAGGGACCTGAAACCACCTAGGCTTCAACCCCGCTTCAGTGCCTCTTAGCTCTGTGACCCCGGGAAAGTGAGCTGCCTGCCCTGTGCCTCTGTTTCCTCATCTTTAAGTTGAAGACAGTAAACGGCACATCAGTGTCCATTGGTGAAAGCCAAATGGTGCTCTGAGAATGAGAGACAGCGCACGCACAGTGCAAGCGCCACGGTTCTTGCCATTTCCACGGCACCAGGAACAGGAACAGCAAACATGGGAGCTGGAAGGGAAGCTGGGGCTTCCCCCAGGCCAGGGTGTGTGGGAGAAGCACAGCGGGGGCTGCTGAAGGAAGTGGGCTGCAGCTCCCGGCTTCTCTGTTCTCTAGTCAGGCGTTGCTCGGGGAGGCTGAGGCAGGAAACAGATGGGACCCTGCTTTGTGCCTGGCAGGACACAGTTTGACACCATTGATCTCAGTGGGGCCCTGTACTTTTCCTAGGAACTTGCTGGAGGTTCAAGGCCTGTTGCATCAAGGACTCCAGGTGTGGGCGCTGTGGTCTTGTTGGAACAAGCTCTGCCGGCCATGCTGATTGATGCAGGCGAGTCCTCTGAGAAGCACTGCGCTAGCAGACTCATGTCATCAAGACGATGGATGTGAAAGAAAGCCTAAGGGTTGCACACATACAAGAGCACGATGCCGGGCTAAGGGGCAGCCCCAAGCTTGGCCAGCAAGATACCCGTGAGGTCAAGGTCTCTTAGCTCCCAGATATAGATGGCGCTTTGGCTGAGATGTCACCTGTGTGGCATCTGAAAGGCCTATATCTGGCAACTTGCAGAATGCTCAGGCTGAACGCGGCGCCCTGACACTTGCTTCTTCACATGAGCAAATGTAGCATTGCTGTGTGGGGGTCTGCAGCTGAAAGGGCACTGACCAGGCTGTCATCCCCCGCAGCAGCCGCTCCTGCAAGGCAAGCTCTGTTCTCCAGACTCTGTCAGGCGCTTCTCTCTCTCAGCCATGGGACTGGCACCCAGCACTGCTGTATTTGCACGTGCTAAGAGGTCAGCATCAGGGACTGTGCTCCGCCAAAGCACTTCAAGGTATCTGAATCTTTTTAGGGTTTTGAGGTCCTTATCATTCTCCCAGAGTGAGGAGCAGTCACAAAATGCCTTGAGCCTCGTCTTCTCCAATGCCTGGAGTGAAGGGGCCCATGAGCCGAAGCCACAGTGACCGTCCTGCACTGAAAGGCTAGGACAGGGTCAAACCCAAGCCCCACATCTACCCTGTGCCTACTGCAGTGTCTTCCTATGGGCTCCTCCTTATCTATGCCAAGTCTCTTCTCATGCATAGCACTGAGGGGCAAGAGAGTGAGGAGGGTGACCCCTGGACCTTAGATCCTGCTCCCCTCAAACACTTCCTCCCGCAAGTAATAGCTCTGTTCCACCCAGGAGTAGAAAGGCCCCGACTTTCCTTCCTGAGGCATCATAGGGGACTGCACTGTCACAGCGCCCTGCTAGTCAGGACTCCTTTTCCCTCCTCCCCTTCCCCAGCCACCGCGGCACGAAGAAACGCTCCATCAGGAGGTGATTAGATTTGGGGAGCATGATTCTTTCCCCCCAGACGCAATTGTTTCTTAATGCTTTTAATTCCACTCCCTCTAAAGATTACAAGCAACAACTGCCACTTGATAAATGATGAAGAACATTAGTAATTAATCGAGTTTGCAAGTGGTGCTGCTTTTGTGGCAATTTTTGAGAAAAAGATGCATAGATAAAAGAGGTAGCCAGGTTGACTAAGATTTAAAACAAGAGGAAGCAAAGACCCTTCCAAACTGCCCATGAAACCCCTGTCAAGGGACTGGGCAGAGCCAGAAAACTAAACAGACCTCCAGGACCGAGGAGAAAGAATGTGTTCATTTATTCTTTTGCTTATTCATTCAATCACACCGTGTTTGCTCAGTCCTTCACTCATTCATTTGGTGGCTTGGTCGGCCTTGCCTTTCCTTCTCTGTTCTCTCCTTAGCTTGCACACTGAACAGGATCTCTCCTTCCCTTCCTCTCTCTCCTAGGCTCTCTCCTAGGCTCAGCTCTCACTAGGACACAGTTATACCCCGATCCTGGGCTCTCTATCACCAACAATCCGATAGTAATTCACAGTTTCAAGTGACTTTATAGGTTTTCTCCAAATGTGTCTTAGTGTGCAAACAGAATCATGAGCTTGTATGCAATTAGCAAGAAAGAACAGAAATACACAGGTGACATTGATCATGCCTTCATCTGGCTCACAGTCTACTTGGGGAAGAAAGTATTTTCACAAATACATGAATTTGATACAAGAACTGAAAAAAGAAGCATTGGATTTGACTGAAAGGCCACACACAGGTCTCAGCCAGGGAACTTTTATGAATATTTACTGTAAGTCATGTACTGGGAACACAGAGAGGGCTAAGGCGTGGTTTGCATTCACAGAGCTTGAAATCCAAAGGTAAAGAAAGACACCAGAATCAATTGCATTGGGTCACAGTAGTGCAAAAATCAGAAGTGATGAGCTCTTCTCAGTAGAAATTATGAGCTAACACTGACCCCGGGCTTTGATGGAGGGGTAGGATACTGTTTGGGAAAAGTGGAGAGAAAGAGGGTACCAATGGCATGTGCGTGGTCTATGGATGAAATCACTGTATATTTAGAGAAAAACAAGTAGTCTTAATTTTCTAGAACAGAAGATATATGGGAAGGTGTTACAGGAAATAGCTTTAGTAAAACCTCAAACAAGGTTTTCAGTGTCCACTGGGGACCCGACTGTATGGGGAAGAGGAAGAGCCATCGGTGGTTCCTGCGCAGTTTGTCATAATGACAGCTGGGCTCAGGAGATGAATCTGGAAATGAGATCAGAGAGATGACAGGGACTCAGGGCCAACCAGTTCTTGAAGGTCAGAGATGGCTGATGGACTGAGCCCGGACAGTGGGGAGGAGATGCGGAAGGAAAAATGAACGTGAAAGCTGCAGGAGGCCGGATCGCCCAAACTGGCTGGAAGTGAAGCGTGAGGGCGAGACGCTCAGAAAGGCTTCGGAGGTTTTGAAAATGGAAGAGCAGGAATCCAATGGTGCTGTCGCAAAAACGAACCAGAAAGAAAGCACAAAAGGAGGGAAGATGAGGATCTGGTGGCTGGTTGAGGAGGCTGAGGGACAGTCATGAAAGTGTCCGGCATGCTACTGGGCAATAGGCCTAAAACACAATGAGGAAGCCAGAGCAGGCCGATACATTCACATCATATTGATTACCAGCTTGATCAGAAATCCTTGACATGGGATATATAAGTGGGCTTCTGGGAGCTTGTAAAACGTGTCTCGGGAGAACTGACAACTCTTGGGAATGAGTTAGGTGTTGACGGGGTGGAAGGCTTTCAGGTTCTGCAAAAAATGCTGACTGGATAGTGGTGTCACTCAGGAAGAAAGTGAACACTAGGACACGCTAGGGTAAGAGATTACAGGTGGGACAGAATGTGGGTTCAGGGTTAGATGTGGTGAGGCTGGAATGCTTTCATGCTCTTCAACCAGCAGAGTCTACTAGGAATTGGTTACATCTTTGTGGAGACTGGGAACAAGATTTGGGCTGAAGGTTGGTTTGGCTAAAGCCAAGGTCATGGGTGAAATCATCCAGGAAGTGTGTGAAAGCTGAGAAAAGAAGAAGACTTTGACAGTGATAAACAGAAGACTCAAGACTGAATCCTAAATGTCTGGCTTTCACATATGGATGGATACTGGTGTTGGTTCCTGAGTAAAAGAACACTTGGAGGTTTTGAAAGAGGAGCTGAGAACATGGTAAGCTGTGCGTGATCCAGATAGGATGATAGATCCTTGTGAGATACGCAGGTGGGGATTCTCAAGTTTCTCAATATTCAACATTGGAAATTCGGAAGAAAAAGTGGACTAAGACAGATTCTTATGTTTTCCACAGAGATACTGGCAGGATCTGGGGTGTAGATGTGCTCTCTAAGCAAAGCAGTGTAAAGGCAATCAGAGGCCTAGTGTCGAACTGGTTAGCAGTAAAGAGCAGTCCTAGGCATGCGTGAGAGCAGTAAGCACACTGCATGATGGGAGCTAAGGGAGGCGAGTGGGTCCAAAAGAACTGGAACATAAACCTGAACGGCTTCTGGCAGACACAGGAGGAGGAGGAGGCATGGCGTGCTGGCAAGAAGGAGCCATAGGCTACTGAGCAGAAAATAGGGATTGGCTCAGAGTCCAAGCTGTCATGAAAATCTAAGAAGGAAAAGAAGGTGTCATATCTATGCCTGCTCTTTCAAAATTGGGCCATCAAGTGACACAGAGAAGAAATCGTCACAGGATTGATTGCAAAGATTTTCCTTTTTATATAAAAGGAAATAAAATGGCTACAGGCTCCGGAGAGAAAACAGGAGAAGGGAAGGCACCTGAAAGGGCTGGAGTGAAGGGACAACTGACGGGGTGACTCCAGGTGGAAGGAGTGGTATCAACATTCGTGGTGCGTAAAAATCAGTTTCTTGGGCTGGGGATGTGGCTCAGTGGTAGAGCACTTGCCTGGCATGTGTGAGGCCATGACTTCCATTCCCTGCACTGGAAAACAATGCAAATTCTTTGGTAAATGTGCAGTTGCCGGGAGGAGAATTTCAGACAAATTACTCAAAGGCATAGTAGGTCAGTCTGAGGGTTTATTTAGCCCGCACTCACCAATGTGTGAGCATAAGCGTACTTTGATCCTGGAGTATGGTGCTCTGGGTGGCTTGAGACGAGTTGACAAATGTCCAGGCAAAATGGAGGCAGTAGGCTTGCACAGCCACATCTCTGGAAGGATCGGGGTGCGTCTCCAGGGCACTGGTTGCCTTCCTTCGCCATGTGGCTCCTCCTCCTTTGTTCCAGTTCTCCAGTCATCACTGCCCCAGTGCCGCATGGCAGCAGGTCATTCCGAGAGGCTCAGGGGGACCCAGAAGCAAGAGTGCCAAAGTTTTCCCTGACTCCACAAGACAAGGAAAAGAGAGAGAGACAGGCTAGGTGGGTCGCAGGGGACACAAAAGAAAGAGAGCTCAGTAAATTTGCTTAGCAGATGACAAATGGACCATGATAAGAGAATATGCATATGTGTGATGCCAATGGAGACTGTCCCTGCTCTCCAAGTCCCCAGTACCCCAGATGACCCCAACTTTTTGTCAGTCTCAGGGGTGTGACCCACTCAGACTTCCGTCCCCGTGGTGGCCATCTCATTTGCTCACTGCTCAGAAGCTGGTGTCAGCATTCAGAGCCAGCTCCTTGCACTGGCCCACCTCGTGCCCCCACAGAACCCCAGGGATCACAGAAGCGACAGATGTCATGTGTGAAAACACTGGAGAATTGAGCTTGAAGCGAACCATTTATTCTCTGCCTCAATGTCTTTGTCTGCAGAAAGGGGTTAATGGTACTTGCCTGGAAAAAGCATGAGATTTAAAAGAGATAATGCATGCAAAGCAACATCTTGGCTAATTAATCCTTTTCCCAGGGTCACAGAAATCTTGTGAGGAGAAAAAAAGACCAAGATGTTTGGTTCACTTCAGATTGGAAACACAAGCAGATCTGAACGTCTCATTAGGTATGCTTAATACAGTTTGATTCCCCACCCAACTTGATTGCTGTTGTCTGACTTATAAGGAGAAATATGTGACTCACATATGTGACTGCCACTTTCGCCTGTGCTCTATAGGGACTCAGCATTTTTCTTCTGCCATACAGGAGGAAATCCAGCCTGACTGTCCCTCACCTGGAGCTTCCAAAAGTGCCACACTGTGGGCTGTCCTGTTTGGTACAAAACCAAATCAAGGCTGGCCACACGATTTGTGGTGTTTGGTGCAAAAAGAAAATGTGGAGGCCTTTCTTGAAATTATAACAGATCTTAAAATAGCACAAGGAGAGCACTAAACCCAGCACGAGGTTCTCTAAGGTGTATGGCTTGTGTGAAGACTAGACTGGTCACACGTCTGTGAAATGAACCCTGCTCCAAGCCCATCCTCAGTACCCTGCGCTTGTTGAAGGGGACCCTAGGTTGTCATCTGTCCACCGGCTGAGAGATCTACGTGGAGACACCTTTGCACAAAGAGCCCACTCCTGGTTGCCTCTCCTAAGAGACCCTTGGGAAAGTGCAAAGGACCTAGGCCTCTGTTAAAGCCCGGGGAATGAGACTTCTATCAATGTGTCTGTGTTGGAAACCATGTTTCCTCTCACTAAAACCAACCAGCAACTAGCTCCCTTCCTTTCTTCTGGTGCCTGTGGGCTTTGCATTAATGTCATGAGATACCTGAGGCACACAATGTGTAATGAGGAAAGGTTTATTTAGGCTTACAGTTTCATAGATAGGAGTCCATGGTTGGATGGCTCCATTGCTTTGGGCTTGTGGCAAGGCAGTGAATCAGGATAGGCGTGCAGGGCACAGAGTGACGGGAAGGGGCTGGGGTGCCACAACCCCCTTTGAAGTGGTCGTACCCCAGGGCCTTATTTTCTAACCTTACTCCATTCCAGGACGGTAACCTTGGTCCTTGGATGTGGCTCTCCGGTGATCTTTCAGGTAGCTCTGGGAAGGAGCTTTGTTTTCTTGGTGACTAGGGGGGGTGACCAGAGTGGGGGCTGAAGAAGGCTGCTCAACTCAGCGTGAGGTCCCTAAGGCTGTACCAGGTTGCAGTGAGGTAAGGACAGAGTTTGAGAGTGTTTCCAAACCTCTATAGCAATTCGATAATGCTGATTATGTTTATTAATAACATCAACAAAAGTAATTTATGCCTTTATTTTCACTCCCCCAGTAATGCAGCTTTATTGCGTTTTACCAAAATACTGCTCCATGCTGTTTGGAAATCTAAAATGCTAATAAAAAAAACTAAAACTAAACAAATATAAGGGTTTCCGAGCAGAGCCGGCAGAGGTGGTTGCCAGCCAACCTCACACTGCAACCCTGGCAGGAGCTGGACTCAGAGGACCAACTGGGGCATTGTGGAGCCATTGTTTCGACAAACAAGTGGTTTATCCACTTTTTGCATCTGCAAATTTTCTATGAGGACCAAGTGATCTTGGGGTTCACTTTTCCAGTGCTCCATTGGAGGAAGAAGCATGTGGCTTGTTTCTTAGTCTAATCATTTCTGTGGGGGGAGAAGAGCTACAATTAGGACTAAGCCAGGTTTGTTTGCTTAATGAGAATGAAGTCAGCTCTGCCACCTCCCTGTCCCGGTCCTGAGGTGAAACTTCCACACTGCTGCTCTTATTGTGTTTAGGAAAACTCATCTGCATTCAATCCCAGAGCTCCTTCCCTCCCACCCTCGCCTTCCCCTGATCATTTGGAGACTTCCAGTGGTAGGTGGCACTCTCTGACTGGTTACACACTGTCCTCCAGGCTGGTTCAGCCCATTTTCCTTTGTTCAGTCTCAGTGTTGAGGATCAAAGTTCCTTAAATCATTCTTTATTTGGACGGAAATGCAGTTTTCTCTGAAGAAATGGTGAGATAATTCTTTAACCTAAACTCCAATAGGAGTAGGGATGGGACTCCCACAATAGACAAAGCCCCATCTCAAACTGACCCAAGTCCCCATAGACAGCCAGGCAACAGCGTACTGCGCAAGGCACTGTGGTCTTGTGCAACACTCAGCCCTGTCCATTTGGGGGTTTAGCCTGTGGGGTGTAACACTATTTGTAAGCAGTTTGGTTTAATAAGATTAAATATTGCCTTCCAGAGAGACATGGCGGAGGAATACTTTTGTGGGAAGGGCAACATAACCTCAACTCTGGAGCCTTAAGGAATCTTTTCCCACGAGGGGTCTCCCAGTTACATTCTGCCAGAAAGATCTTGACCCAATTGACTGTTGGTCTTCCTGACTGTATTACTCATTTTTTCGATGCTGTAACAAAATACCTGACATGCACAATTTAAAAGAGAAAAGGTTTATTTTGGCTCAGTCTCAGAGGTTTTATTCCATGGCAGGCTGGCTCCAAGGGACAAACATCAGGGTAGACAGACTTGGCGGAGGAAGAGTGAGAGGAAGTGGTGTCATAATACTGCTGTTTCAGGAAGTACCTGCTAAGGAGGATGAAGGGAGCCTGCAGCCTTTGGCTGGCTGCTGCTGCCCAGACCAGGGTAGCATGGGAAGCGAGGTCTCCCTTGCTGTCCTCGCAGTCCATCACGAGGACAGACACTGTGAAACTGAGCCCCACTGCCCCAGCAGCCGGCCCCAGGCTGTGCTCTGCAGGCTGATAGAGAATGTCAGTGTGCCACACTGTGGATCAGGGCCACGGGAACTGATTCCAAGTCCTCCCGGCAATGATACGTCTCCCCTCTCTGCCTTACTACAAAATACTTCTGGGTGCCCCTTCGCGTTCCCCATCTCAGCCTTCTTCAGCCCAAGGCTGAGGCCGTTGGATTTCGCCTCGCTAGGATTTTTCAAATCTTTCTTTTCTCTTCATCTCTACTGCCCCCCAAGTCTAAGCCACCACCATCTCACATTTTTAACCAGAAGTCAACAAGTCATGCAGGCTGCACAAGTGGTCTCTAAGTGGAGACACTCAGAGTGACCCCTACTGCGTGTGACAGGATGGAGAAGCTGGGACTTTCACTTGTCCTTTTGTAGGTCTTATCTCATCTTTCCCTCTTCTGTTTAGGTGTGCTGTGCACACAGGTTACTTGGCTCAGGTGTGCATGTTTGTGTACTACAGATATATATTTTCAAAATGCATTTTCTTGACACGGCTGGCAACCCCAAATGTGGACTACAGATGCCATCCAGATGCTGCTGACACATCACTTAGGTCACTTCACTCCCTGCCTAATGCTCCTCCACTGCCTGCAGCGCAGGGCCTCACACACTCACCAGACTTTCAGACCTGAGCCCTTCATGGTCTGGTTCTTCCCAGCTGCGCATTCATCTGACGCCAAATGGAAAACTTAAAACGGGCCATCGTGGAGTTATTGACAGCAAGGACACTGAAAATCACTACTCATCGAAGATATATCTTCTACAAAACTGGAGATTTTTCTTCTAGAATGTCTTTTTCTAGGCTCTTCAAGAGAAAGTGAAGCAACGTGTTACCCAGGCAGGCAGCTTCCCCCGCTGCTCTTCTCTGCCCTTTTCCGCATTCCTGCCTGATCTGGAGCTCCTCAGAGGCAGGGCTTGTGTCTGAATGCACAGAGCGAGAAGGGGTGATGACTGGGCACTAACAGTGTTTACCAAACTGAGTGAAATGCCTCAAGCAGCTGGGAGACCTCAGTGCCTCCCGTGCCTGTGGGTTGTGGTGGCCTGCCAGGGAGATTGAAACCCTGGCCCAGCTAGTCCAGGAATGAGGAAATTCCCAGGCTTCCTGAGAAAGGGCGAGATTAGGAGTTGACCTCTAAAAGCACATGTCACCATCCTCCATGCCTGGGCAATCAGGCTTGCAGTGTCCTCCACATTCCGAGGTTTTCTCCCAGACCCTGGATGGCCTAAGGCTGGCCTAGGGGAATCTGTTCTCCTGCTGAAGAAATGATCACTCACACCACATACTTGAGCAAACAGCTGTTTGGAAAACCATTATGCCAGAGGCAAGGATTACAGAAATGTGTCCCGTTGGGTTCTAAATGGAAATTTGTTTTCTTTCTACAATAATCACTTATAACATCTATCATTTTCTCCTACAAGTTGATGCTTAAAGCAGCAACCCAGAATCATGCTAAAGATAGAACCTGCCTGCAGGAGGAGCAGTAAAAGCGCTTTGGAAAGAACAGCTGGGTCCAGAGAAACCGTGAGAAGGAGACAGAAAGAGAAGGCTAGGACTGCAGGTTGGATCGGTGGGAGAGCAGTTGTGTACGGAGCTCAGAGCCCCGTGATCCCCAGCCCTGGAAATGGAAGAAAGGAAGGAAGAGAAGAGAGATGGTCTACTGTTCCTCTTCCTGATGCAGGGGCTGCCAGTCTTGCCTCAAAGCACCCTAAAACTCAAGAAACTGCAAGGAAATAGAGTTTGGGGTTCTCAGGTCCACAGACCTGAGGTTTTGTCCTCACACAGCCCCTGCTGACTGGCCATCGGGGGCAAAATAATGAAGATATTGCTGAGCCAGTGTGTTCATCTTCGCTGTCACTGTAGGAACAAAGCTGTCTCCCACAGAAGATGGTGACATTAAAGTCAATGTGATGGTTAGGTTTTATCTAGCAACTGGGCAAGGCTAGATTGGCCAAATGTTTGGTCATTAGGAGTCTAGATGTTTTGAGGTTTTGTTTGTTTGCTTTTGATGTGTACTTAACATTTACAATGAACAGACTTACAGTAAAGCAGATTGCCCTCCATAATGTCAGTGGACCATCCCATCAGCTGAATGCCTTACGAGCAAACAGGTTCGAAAAGAAGAATCTTGCTTTCCAGAATGCAATGCAAAAACTCTGCCTGTTAGCCTTCCCTGTAGATTTGCCAGTCATTCCTTGACAACATGAGCTAACTCCTTTGTCTGTCTGTCTGTCTGCGTGATGACTCTGTCTTTCTGAAATAGTTTGCCTGATGGAGTAGATAACAGGCAGGCTCACAAAACATAGGTAGTACCTGAAATATAATAATCCCTCAGTTGCCTAAATAGACATCGACACCCTGGCATTTTTATTCTCTCATATCGTAGTTTCTGGTGTCTTAGCATTTCTAATTATCCTCACCAGCCAGTGGGTCCCCACCTTAAACCCCTTCAGCTTCTTCACAGGTTCTGATCAAATATCCCTCTCATGGATTTTAAATCTAGATGCACATTGCAGGCATCTAGAGGCCTCTTGAAAATGATCAGTGCCTTTGGCTCCATGACTAGATATGTTGACTGAGTTGACCTGGGAGGGATCCAGGGTATCCATGAACGTCCAAAGCTCTCCGGTGATTATGCTGAAAACCACTGAAGTGAATGGAGTAGGCCAAAGACATACTACAAGCAAAGACGAATTCGAGAAAGATGTGTCGCTCCATTTCAGAACTTTTTATCTTGGTGGAGCTTCCCACCCTCCCCAGTGCCCCAAGCAGAATACCAGGCGCTTTCTTCTTCTCTTTCCTCTCTCTGCCCTTCAGCCAGACTCATCAATCAGCCCCACTGACTCTGGCACCCAAGATATCATTCCTCTGTCCTCTGCCCTCCAGTTCAGCTGCTACTCTTGGTGCAAGACTTCTTTATCAGCCTAGAGCCAATCAGGATGGCAACACTCCAAATGATTTAAATACAGAGAGTTCAACCAAAAGAATTACTACCAAGAAGTTTTGCATGTTGCAAAAGGTTCCAGAGACTTGTTATTTGATATGAATATATTTAACACAAATGAAGTCTACTGAAGTGGGTAAGATAGTCAATTTCATTGTTTGTTTGTTTTGTTTTGTTTTTGAGACAAGGTTTCATTATGTAGTTCAGGGTGCCCATGAACTCACTGTGTAGCTTCGGCTGGTCTCAAACTTATGGTGATCTTCGTGCCTCAGCCTCCTTAGAGCCAGGATTACAGGTGTGCGGCCTCATGCCTGGCAAGATGGTTGATTTCAAATTATGTTTTTTGTTACTATTTTTTAAATGTGCTTAGTGAAAGAACTTGGACACAGAAGAACATTTATTATGGAAACATCTAGAAAAGGTTAATCTATGTAGAAAGCTTAGTGGTTGTTCAGGACTTAAGAGGAGGGCGAGATTACTGATAGCCATAAGGTTTACTAGACTATAGTGATGAATTCATCAATTAGAAAACTTAATTAAAATCATTGAATTTTACACTTACAATTAGTCTATTCTGTGATATATAAATGCTGCCCTCTTAAAGGCAGCTTCTAAAAAACATCAGGTTGGGGCACTGGCCTAATAAAGATTGGCTAATAAGGAATAAGAAGTTTACCACTAAGGGTGACATAGTGCACCCAGTGAAAAGGCCTGCATATGATTTTAAATTACTATGGCTGTTGGGGAATGCACAAAGGATCAGGGCTTCTGAAACACTAAAATGGGACTCCTGGAGGATATATCTGAAGGGCAGCTAATCAGTATGTCACTGCAGCACTGTTCACAAAAGCCAAGAATGGATAAAAGAAATGAGACACACACGTGCTATGGAATATTATTCAGCCATAAAAAAGAACAAGCCCTTGTCATATGCAGGAACATGGATAGACCTGAAGGATATTAAGTGAAATGAAACAATCACAGAAAAACCAGTACTGCAAAGATCTCACTTATCTGTGGAATCAGAAAATGCTATTTGCCTTAGTAGACAGAATAGTATTTACAAAAAACAGGAAGGGTGGTGGAGGAGGAGGATGAAAAGGGGGCCACCAGTGTGTAAAAAGTTAAGATTAGACAGGAGGAATAAATTCTAATGTTCTACTACATGGTAGGGTGACCACAGTTAGCAGAAATATAATGTATATTCCAAATAACCAGAATAGAACTTTACTAACGGTCTTGCTAGATGAGTTGATGCCCAGATTCAATCATTACCTAGTATATTCTCAATAATTGCCTAACATATACACATACACACACACACACACACACACACACACACACACTAATGTAGCACTTTGCACCCTGTAAATATATGAAGTTATTATGTGTTAATTTAAAAAATAAAACTCAAACTGCCGTAATACTGAGCATTTTATTCATGTACCAAATGGTCACGTGGACATGTTCTTTTGAGAAATATCTGCTCAAGTGTAGTCATTTTTTATTCAGGTTATTTGGGGTTTGGCCATTGAGGTTTGGAGTTCCTTCTATATTCTGGATATCAGCACCTCATCAGTTGTGTAGTTTGCAAGTATTTTCTCTCATTCTGTAATTCTGCATCCTTGGTCTTGCCGAAACTTTTTAACCCAATGTCTAATTTTGCTTTCTTTGCTTGTACTTTTGTGATCTTATCCAAAAGATTCTCGGCCCTGTGAAGACACGGGAACCCCACTTCTCCTCCTTTTTGAAGTATGTGCCGGTCTTCTGATTCTCTGCTGGTTGGGAGAAGTCAGTGCTAACACTGCCTTGCACTGTTAGGGGCAGGTGGAGGGATGGCGGCCGCTTCCAACTTCTTTCTGCTTCTGAGGTCCACCCTTCTTTGAAAAATAGCTCACCTGCAATTTCTTGGCCTGTATTCTTCTTCTCATCTCCCCTGGAATGACCCACAGCCCACCCTTGACTGTTTCTTCTTTCACTGAGAGACCGACTAGAGGGTCATTCTGACATCGGAGGTGAAAAATGAAACTCCGCTGTTCCTAATTAGTTGCTTTGTCAGGGCAGAAATCGCTTCATTGACCAGTGGGGCTCTGGCCTTAGTCCGCAGTCTGTCTGAGTCACTGTGGCTGTCAATAACAACGCCACTGACTTGTTGTCTTAATGGCTGAGACCGATTGACTGTTTGCTGACCTGATCGATTGCTTAACTCTCCACTTGAATCTGTCTCAAAATAGCACCTTCAGAAGAGCGCGTGGACTCACTCTCTGTGCTCTCAATGTGACCAGTTCAGCCTGCTGTGCTTCGGGTTCCCTCTCAAGTTCAGAGGTTGTCTTGAGTGGGTGTGCTGATGTTAAGAGAATACTCAGAGGGTTTGGTGGAGGCAAAAGCAAACGTGCTGTCTCTGCTGGGTCCCTTGGGACTTCCAGAGGGGAACAAGAGAGCAAGCCATGGAGTGAACATGAGGCTTTTTCTCCAAGGGGTATCCCCTTCCAGCTCACTATCTGAATGCCATGGCTGCCTCCATGACTCAGACTTCAGCCTGCCCATTGGTTCCTTGGGGACACCTCTCTTGATCCCCAGGACTAGGTCACCCTATCGTGATCTTCTATCATGGGGTACCTTATAAGTTTTCTTGTTAGCATTTACCTGAGGTGATAAAATCTTTATTTGTCTGTGTCTGGTTAATATCTGTCCTTCCCATTAACAAGTTCCTTACCTTGATGACCAGCTGTCTCAGCCCTGAGCCGTGCCTGCACTAGTCCAGCATGGGAAGTGGCCCTTTTTCTCTCCACGTCCTTTGATACCATGGGTGATTCGTTCCAAAGCTGCTTTCCTCGCAGCCCCCTGGGCCCTGACTTAGCAGTTCGTGAATTCCACCCACAGATGTCCCCTGCAGTAAATTTCACCCTTCCTGGCACAGCTCTAGTCATAGGAGATCCTGCTCCTCCGTGTTGCTCAGCCTTTGTCTTGTCACTTTTTCTGATCTAGCACAGGGTCATTTTCTTAATTTTCCTTGCCACATTGATCAAGTCAATCTTCTGTGCAAAAGGAAAGCTCAGACCCAAGCTTTTCTCGGTCTCATGAAAAAATGTAGCTCCCACGCAAGCACATCATAAAATCCAGTTCACTTCCCTTTAGCTTCCTTGGCCTTCTCTCCTAAGTCAGATCCTGAGCCCAAGTTGGCGGCTGAAAGGGCTGTGAGTCACACACTACAGTATCCCCAGGGCTTCACATACGCAGACCGTAATTTATGACTTTGCCAGTGATGCGGAGGTCTCTGCTGAAATGAAAAGATTCTCCCATCTCACGTTCTAGCCAAAGGTCTCTTCAGAAGGTTTCCTGTTCTTTGTCAGAGGGTCCGAGGGACCTACATCCCTCATGCAAGCATGGACCTGGTGGTTTCCAGGCTCCCCAGAGCCTCTTGGGCAAGGGAGATGCTGCATGGCCTTGAAGAGGATCCTTGAGACATGAGGGAGACATGCATCCATAACACTCAAGGGAGAGGGTTCCAGGGTGAGTTATTGGTATAAGCAAATGGATGGGGACATAAAAATCTGCAAACAAAGGTTGCAGCAAGTTGCTTCATTTGCCTTGACTACAGGACACCGGGAAAGGATTGTGGCAGATGAGGCTGAGGAAGGCTGTGTGAGCTGGATCTTCTAGGGTCTCTGGCTTAAGCTGTGATCAAGGGCGTGGACTCTGTGCTGAGGTTACCAGGCTTCTGGAATGATTTCAGCAGAAGCATGACACAAGACATTTATACTTTGACCAGCTCTGCTTTGGTTTTGTGTGGAGAGAGGCCTGCAGGAGGAAACAGAGGTCTAAAGGACCGCCAGGAGGCCAGATAGTCGGGCACTAAGGCAGTAGTGGCCCAGACTGGGAAGAAGGTCCTAAGTATGAAGAGATGTAGACTGGATTGAGAAATAATTAAGAAGATAGAGGGAAGGGAGAGAATAAATAAATGAAGTCAGGACATAAGAGCCAAGAGAAATGGAGGATTTACAAATCTTTACAACTCTTTCGGATTTCTGAATGTCTAAAATATACTAACAGGCTCCCACTGAGCACCAACTGCACGCACAGCTTCGTACTTGGTAATAGCGATCGAGGGTTGCACAGTACATGGTTTGCTGCACTCAAGTAGCTCTTCCTCTAATGGAAAACACAGACTAAGAAGTGATCGTGAAAGTGGAGTAGCCCTGGGGGCCAGGAGCCGCTGAGTGGCGGCTCCAGGTCTAGCCTCAGGGAGGTGGGAAGGGTGGCCACAGGGAAGCTTTCATGGCAGAGAACTAGGAAACTAAGTCTTTATCGGGAGCAGATGAAGAGGATGGGGTGCAGGTACAGCGAGCAAGTGCACAGCATGTGTGTGAAACAGCATGACGCCGACAGGGAGCCGGGGACGAGGCGGACGGTGGCACCATTAGCTGTGATCTGGGATGCAGAAGGCAGAACAGCTTGCGGTGGTGGTGGTGGAGGGGGAGGCCTAGTTGGGTTCTGTCTTGGACATATTGTGCTTGAGATGCCTGAAGAATAGTTAAGTAATCTCTGCAAAGAGCTGCTTTGCATTGATGGAGCTGTGTTTAGGAAGAGGAAGGATGGTGGGAGAGGCCTGCTTAGTGTACCTTGCCCTCTACCTTCTCAGTAGCCAAAGACCATTGCACCTCAGCAGGACTGTAGGAAGAGGAGAGGGACTGCCTATATCAGGGCCCAGTACAAGGACAGGCTAATAATCCATATAAGGAGGGCTACGACGGCCATCTGCAGGGCCAGGGGTGGAAGAAGGCAAAAGGGCAGCCTGCAGGCTGGAGATCTGATGGGTCCTGTCAAAGTGGAAGGCCTGGAGCTCACTGCAGAGTCTCATGAGACTCTGCATCTGGAAACCACAGGGACTGCACTGGAAGTCTGGAGACCAGTGTCAAAAGGTGATTGTGAAGACTGAGCTCCTCCAAGTTCCAAAAGGAAGCGTGGTGAGAGTGTGAGCATCTCAGATGAACATGCAAGATGGGGGCATGGGGCAGAAACCTGGCTTAGACCAGGCTCCGAGAGTTCGTAAGAATCCATTCTGGGGTTCCGCATCCAGGTCTGCTGGAAACACTGAGCAAAGGCAGGCCCTGCTCCTTCCTGTGCTGCAGAAGGGTGACTTCAGTCTTGTGTGCAACAGGGAATGCAACAGAATGTGCCTGGGGGAGAGGAGGCATCTCATGGTCCAGGCTGGATGCGGCAGGACTCAAATGGCAAGCTAGCCGGGCATGGTGGTGCGTGTCTGTAATCCTAACAGCTGGAGACTGAGAAGGAGGAGCACTGTGAGTTCCAGGCCAGCCTGAACTACACAGTGAGAGCCTGTCTCAAAAAAGACCAAAAAAAAAAAGGTAAGCACAGATGAATGCCTGGTGATTGTCAACAACTGCAGCTTTGGCAGGCCTGGAACTCAGGGCGGCCCTGGAGAACAGCCTTCAGCGAAGAAAGAGGTGGACAGAGATCAGGCACAACGGGCCTCACGTGCCAGACCAGGCCTTAAGGGATTTAGACTGTTCTAGTGACTATAGAGAGGAACTGGAGAGCTTCTTTAATTTTCCCTGAAGAATGACTTTATTGTGTTTTGTAAAAATAGCTGTGTTCTCCTAATTAGATATCAGGTCAATCCAGAAGATTCTAAAGGAGAAAATGGGAAATAACTTTAGCCTCTACACAACAGTCACCATTGGAACAAGCTTGACTGTAACCTTAGCTTTCTGTTCATACTTAGACAAGAGGAAGGACAGAGAGGAAAGCAGCTTCTGAGGGGATCAATGAAGAGATGTGATTAGAAGTTTTAAGCAGTTTTAAGAAGAGGTGTCTCCTGAGGGGAAAGAAGTAATCAGACCTAGGTTGGAAGATCTCACTGGCTGCTGAAGTAGGGAAGGGATTGGGGCAAAGGAGGGCCGGCTGTCAGGGAACAGGGTAGGAGCCATCAGAGTCTCCGAGGGGAGAATCGAGAGAGCTGGAGGGAGGCAAGGTTCGTGGGCGTGCAGAGAAGCAGTGGGGACCATCTCCACTGTAGGAGCTGGAGGATCCCAAGGGAGGCTCTTCTAGATGATTCAAGCTTTTGCGATTAGGAGGTATCGGTGCCACAATCAGAAATAGGCCAAGCGAGCAGAACAGGTTTGCTGGGGGAGTGGATCAGTGTTGCTTCTGATGTGTGAAGATCCTGTGGCTCAGATGGTAACAAGCCTGACGATGGGGACCTGGGCCCTGTCTCCATGTAGCGAGCACAGCAGGGTGGGAATGTGAGAGCTCTCCAGGGGAGGAGGGGAGGAGATAGAGAACTGGGCCAGGGACACAGTTTAGGGGCTGCCTGTGCCTGGAGGCAGGAGGTGGTGGGGAATCAAGGGGAGTGAGCAGGCCAGCGGAGAGGCCGGCAGTCCTGCCTCGGGGTGTTGTTCCCGGCCACCTTTAGAAACTTTCTATGAGACTCAAATACAAGGTGTGCTTGCAGAAAGAGAAGGCAGCAATTTTGCAGAGTGGGGAAGGCATGGCAGTGGGATGCCAAGAGCTCTGACTGCGAGGGGTGAAGCGAGCCCCTCCATATGGAAAGTTTGAGGCGATCGGGGCTGGATGCAGCAGCCAGGAGGTCTTAAGTTACAGGGGCAGATGCCTGGGACCTGGGGAGGAAGCCAGCGGGAGAAAGTGATGACTTTGCAAGCAATCTCCACTCTCCAGATGTTCCAAGTAACAGCAAAGGAAAAGCTGAAATAGCCCAGGAGAGGAGAACACCCCTTGGTGTTCTCTGGGCTGCAAAGCCAGAGCCAGTAGACAAAAAAGAGCCTGGGAGGTGAGGGGTGGTAACTCCCGGAACAGGGGCTTGGGAGGCTGGGTGGCGGCCAGCAGAGAGCTGGCCCTGGGACCTGAGGGAGGGAGGAGTAATGAGGTGCAGGAAATGCCAGCATTTAAGGCCACCATCTACAGTCACCGCTTGGGCACCAGGCTGAGGTCGTCATGAGTACTGCCTGGTGTCATTTCCACAAAAAATTCATGACAGAGGTGCTGTCACACCCCCACGCTGTACAGAGTAAAGAAAGGGCAACTGTCACCTGCTGGCCAGTGGAAGAGATGAGACTCAAACCCGTATCTGTGAAGCAAAGGAGTCCAGGTCCTTATGCTAATGGCCTCACGCAATTCACACGGGAAGCCAGGGAGATCAGAGTGTGATCAGCAATCTGTCATTGCTGAGATGGGAAAGGCCTCAGAGCAACTGATCTGGAAACAGAACAACCAGGTTAAACAAGATGCAGCCTTGTGAAGATTCAAGGAAAGCCCCGTTACCTGGAGTCTCCAGATCTCCAAGGCCAGACACACAAAGATAGATCTAAAGTGTCTTTGATAAAGAAAAGTTGAAGGCCAGGAGCAGGCTGCAATTTTCCCATCAGAGACGGCTCAGCCAGGACCGGGACACAGGACTTCAGGCTCCACGGGCACTGTTGGTTCTCCTAACCCGGCTGGAGAACACCCAAAGCCAGTGTGAAAGCCGAAGCACTAGCCTATATCAGCATGCTGGGGCAGCACAGCCAGAAACAGTGGTGCCAAACAACTAGGCTCACTGGGGTCTGCCCGAGCTGGATTTCAGTGCCCACTCTGCCCTTCCTGGCCATGTGCCCTTTGGTCAGTTACCCAAGTTTTCTAAACCTCGAAATCCCCTGTGAACTGCAAATAATGATAGCAGCCACCTCCCAGAATGACTGTTAGGCTCAAGCATGGAGAAGCTGCAAAGTGCTTACCACAGTGCCTGGCACCTAGCGGGCGGTCAGCAGATACCCGCGGCAATGGTTCTTGGTACAGTGGCTGTTTTGGGGAGAACACGACGTAGAGACAGATAAGAATTTGAGCTCCAGTTCCTGGCTAGCCATTTAATTCCTCTGGCTTGGACAAGTCGCTTCACGTAGGAGGCAGTTTCCTCTGCTCTAAACCGGGGGATAATTCACAGGCGGCTGTGGAGAGCAATTAGGTCGTGATTGGGGAAGTGCGTGGGAAACTACAAAGCGCTCCACAAAGGTTAGTTATTTAATTCTGCCTTGGATCTAAAAGATCAGCCTTCTAGAAAACCAAGCACAAGGATGAGGAGAGAGGAAAATAAGTTAATGAATTCCATAAATCAAATCTGAGGAAGTTTGGAAGAAGAAGAAGGAAAAACCCACATCTCTGAGATAGAAGGAATGCGTCTCACTGCACCAAGCACGCATGTGGAACCCATTCCAGACCAGTACTTGGACCAGCCCTGTACACACACAAGGCTGAGGCAGCTGCGTTCCCCACATGCCAGCAGCTCCTCTAGGTCCCTTCACATGCCTAACTCTGCCGCCTAACAGACAACAGGAAGACAGACAAGGCGGGGAGGGTGAGCGACTTGCTCCACAGTGACAGTGATGATGGCCTCAGAGCCAGGGCAGTATTTGGCCAGGCTTTGCAGGATGTCGGTGAGGAATGTGGGAGGGAGCACTGTCAGAGGGAGGGAAGGAAGAAGTACGGCAAAAGCACGGTAACGGCAGAAGGGGTTTTGTGGGTGAGGGGCCGAGGTGGCCAGTGAACCTCGGGAAGTAGATTGGGACCAGCTCACGGAGGATCTGGAGGGAGCAGAGGAGTTTAGATTCGTCCTCACAGCCAGGGCCTCCCACCTGGCCGTGCCTGCCTTCCCGCGGGTTCTGAGTAATGTAGGTGTTGGGAAAAAGCTGAGCTGATTGATGAGGTGTACTCCACGGTTAGAACTCGAGCGGACTTGTTTTCACCAGAGCAGACCTGACTGTGGCCAGCAGGAGTGGTTGGTGGTATCATCCACAGTTCAGCAAAGCAACTCCCGAAGCAGATCTCTTAAGCCCCGGGAAGACGAAGCTCTGCCCTACAGCAAGCACAGCGCTCTGCGATGGGGTGGGAGGCATGAGCACCTGCAGAGCCACCGCTGACCCCTAGACTTCTCACTTCCCAAAGGCTCTTGACCTTATTGGCCACTTCTTCCTTCAGTCTGCCTTTGGTCAGGTCTGAAACCTGGGGCTCTGCATTCACTCTAGTGTCCTCTGTCCTTGCTGACTTGTCCACCATTCCTGCCCTGGCCCTGGTCTGTCCCAATCTCCCCAAATGCACAGAAGCAGCCAGGCCCCTGCTGACATACAGAGGGAGGCTTCATGGCTCACCCGAGCACAGTCTCTGGCTCGTTAGTATTGGGGAGCTGTTCTGTCTGGATGAGCTGTCCCTTTGCAAACCTGACAGTGACTAATCTGCCAAGTTTTGAAAGATGCGTAGCCTTGTTCAGAAAAGGTCAGGTTTGTTGGTTCCAGTCAATTAGAGAATAATTTATTGCCTCTCTTCCTTTTGTGACCTCCAAAACCATATGTGGTTTGTCACCCAAGGTCCATCTCCAACGCAAACGTGGATAAATGCTGCAAAAGATAAAAACAGGACTGAGAAGTGTGGAGGTTCCTGAATTGCAGGTCTTGGGTGGCTTTGCTCCCCCTGCGGAGCAGAAGCATGAGGAAGGGAAAGCGGCCCTGGACTCATCAGGTGAATGCGAGATTGGGTGAGCTGACCTAAGAAGATGACAATTCCCTCTCCAGTGTCATCGTGCAGTGGTTACATTCATCAGGTAGCAGGTAACCAACCTTGGTTACGCCCTCCTGGTGTAAGTAGGCATATTTGGAGAATAGCTAAGTGAATAAAGTCAGTAACTTACACTATTCAAGTTTACCCTGACAAAAGACCACATGATTAACACAGGTAGGCACCAAGATAAACGGGAATGACTGCTTAAAGGGGACACTCAGCTAAAGCAAGGTTTACAGAAACACAAGCCCCGAGCCTGGAGGCTTCAGCAAGACCTTCACGCTAAGCCCATATTCACAGCTCTTAGTACCTTCCTTCTCTTTCTCTTGCTTTAATACTCTAGTGTTCGTGTCAGGTTATTGCTGGGTTTCCTGCATATGTTTGGTTGTCTTCTAGCTCAGAGAACTGGAGGGAGCAGAATGGATTGGCCATCTCCCCTTAGACACCACCCTGCCCTTGTCCCCTTGTCCTATTGAAGGAATCCTTCTTGTTGCTCTTCCCTAACAACCATCCACTGAAGTCATTAATCAGAGGTGTGGGGCTTTTTCTCATCACAGTACCCTTGCCTTTATTGCCAGTGACTGAGAGAAGCCAAAGAGGGAAGAAGGATGACCGTGCAGAGGCTGCTTCCAGGCTTGAAACCCCGTGATTGTCTCTGCCTTCCTCAGGAGGGATTAAATGTTCCTTTTCCAAAACTAAGTTATTTGCCCTCTAAAGCCAGAGCATATGGTATTCATAATGTATGTTGGGTGGTCCTGTAGCAAATATCACTCCCCGCACTGTTTTCTGTTAGAACTTGGACTCGAGAAACTGCGTTTCGCCAGAATGGAATGTTTGAAAGAATATTCCAAGACCATAAGAACATTTCTAAATAGGCATCCATAAATGTTTTTTTCCACACGTACTATGAAACCAGATCCAACATCAGAGTCCCCCTCTTGTAGCCCAGGTTGCTTGTAGGAAATGTCCAATTGTGACATTTTCTATGGAATGGAGACAGGAATCGAGGGAGTTCGTAGCTGTTTTGTAATTAGTTCCATGATTACAATGCATCCTGATCATGTACACTGTTGAGAGTTGGTCTTTATACATAGCACATCTTAATTCTTCCCACTTCCCATTCCTTTCTCCCTCTGTGGTCCCCTTTCCTTTAGCCAAAGTGCTATCTCCTTGTTTCCTAGTATCTGTCTTTTGTTTTGCTCTTTAATTAATGTATAATTTGGCTTTCTTATATGAAGTAAATGGAGATATCTAAGTTTGCGTGTCTGATATTTTTGGTCCACATTCCCTAAAAGGAAAGACTAACTTGAGTCTAAATGAAAGATAGGCATGTATGTGTTTCAGACCAAGGACTAGGAAGAGGGCTTTGGAGGGAGAAAACTGTGACTCCTGGAAAAGATGATGCGGTGAGAAACATAAAAAGTGTGACAGGCTTCCCCTGTGGGGTAGTAGAGAAACTAAAGCATGAGATTCTTACAACTATCACAGAAGAAGTCCGTGAAGAAGGAAATGAAAACAAGAAAGAAAAGGGGTTACAAGGCACCTTTGGAAGATTCCAGAACACCTCCCTCTGTGTCCCTTACAAAAGGCTGTGACTTCTTTGGGAGAGGAGAAATGAAAGTAGGAACCAGGAAGGCTTTCCCTCAGGTCAGGTGTGGGGTGCACATGTGTAATCCCAGCACTCGGGAGGCTGAGGCCAAAGGATCACTGCAAGTTCAAGGCCAGCCGGGGCTGTAAAGCGAGCTGAAGGCCAGCCTGGATTACATAGAGAGACCATGGCTCAAAAAAGAAAAAAAATCAAGAAAAATGATACTCTCTAATCATTGCGCAAATAAAAGGAAACCATATAGAGGAAGTAGAGACAAACAGAAGCGAATAAGCAAAGCTAGGAATAGTTCCAGATACAAGGCACACCTTGAGGATCTCACAAAATCTACAGGTCCGTATCAGTACTTTGTCACTCCCTGTTAATAGACTGATCTGAGGCTATGCAAGTCCTTGAAGCTCACCCGGCATCTCTACCACAATCAGTCTGGAACTTTTGCCTTCAGTCAGAGCCTCTGCCCACTTTGCAATGGTTTGGTTTCTTCCAAGAGGCCAATGTCTGCAGTGTTCCACATCATAATCGTCTTGGTCTGGCCAGACATCCACCACTTAAAACCTAGAGTTCAAGCCCAGACTCACAGAAGCCTCTGTCCCACACCAGCAGTCTGTCTCCTCCTAACTTTGCTTTCTGTGGCTTCTCTCCAGCCTCAGCTTCTCATCTGGCCACCGATCTTAGCTGATCTACTCACTCTGAGAAACCTTATAAATGATCCCTTCTCTAGAACAAATCACCAACCCTCTCCAGAGTGACACTGGATGCTACGCTAGTTATTTCTCCCTCATTGCTAGACAAAATCCCCAACACCTGCAAATTAATGAAGGAAAGGTTTATTTAGCCCATGGTTTGTAGATGTTTCAATCCATAATGAGCTGGCTCCAGGGTACGGCGGCCCAGCAGACAGGCATGGCAAAAGGGAAATAGTTCATGAAGGCAAAAGGTAGCAAAGAAATAAGGGAAGCCATGGCTCTTTCTATCTGTCAGAGCTTATGCAGGCTACTTATGGTGAGTAACATTCACACTCAGCGCCCTTAATCCCGGCACTGCACTATGAATTGATCCTAGTGTCTGTCACACTAGATCCAGCCACTTCTGAAAACCCCCAAAGTGTGAGGCTTGGTTTGGGGGCATATCTAGACATAAGCCACAGTAAATGCCCAAAAGATTGGCTTCTGCCAGCCTCACTTCCTTGTCTGACTGCACTGTGTTTAGCTCCACTGCTTCCTCTCTTGCCCAAGTTTTACAAGGACTGCCTGATCTCAGGACCTCAGCGTGTCATTCCTGGCCTGTACTTTGGCCCTGGCTCTGTTTGCTGTGTGACTCATGGCACTGACCGCTGGCTGGACCCGTCACTGATTACATGCAGCAGTTGGACTGAGTCTCCAACTCCTGGACAATTTCCCCAGTGAGATCCCGAGTCCAAATGTCATTGCTCAGACTCTGCCTCTGTTGGGATGTTCTTCCTAGTTTCCAGTTAGCCTGTGTGGCAGTGAAAGTGGAGCACAGTGCTCCCTCCCTCACGGAAGTGTTCCAGCAAAGCAGATTTCTCCAAGCCTGTGAGTCACAGCACCAAGGTCCGACTGGAGAAAATGAGTAACAGTAAGGAGCCTGAGAGCTCGACCTAGAGAGTCATGGCAGTGTGCGTGCTCCCACTGAGCTGGGATTGCCCCGGGAATACTTGCCCAACCAGAGGTTGTAGTCAGCAAGATATGTCAGGGAGCCTGTCCAAAGATGGTACTAGCATATCTGACAATGGGACAAAGAGCATCCCGCAACCTCTCCACACTGTGACTTTGGTGGCCTAAGTCCTCAGATGAGTGATAAGGATCTCTGCACCACCTCTGTAATCCTGGGCTTACCTCAAAACCAAAACCAGTGTCCCTGGTCTTCACTGTCTAAAAGTGGCTAATGTTAAGCAGTGCAGATCTTTCCTACATGAAATTTCTAAAGCAAGAATGCACGAAGGACGTGTGAGTGCCTCCCCAGCCAAAGGCGCCAGACCAGAAGGGAGACGGCCAACTCCAAGGAGGAAAGGACATCCTTGTGGCTGGCATCGGCAAGCTAGCTAGGTCCCTCCTTCCCTTGCTGTATCACTGCCCCATTGGTCATTTCCATTTTCACCTAATAAGACAAAAACTATAAAACCTATCAAGTGTCATTTAGGAAGATTGAAGAAATGAAGAGAACTCATTCCCATGTGAGTAACCTCATTACCAAAGAAACATAATTTCCTCAAATCAATCGACATCTTTAATGTCCTTCCAATTGGAATTCTGGGGTTTAGGCTGATTCTAAAGTCGATCTGGACAAATTTCATTAAAACAAATTGAATGTAGCGAAACACCTAAAGTCCAGATTGTCTGGCAGTTATTTTATTGATTAAATTAAAAAGCAGCTCATGGAAATGCAGAGAATGTGAATTCACGCCTCTGCCTTTCCGTAATGACATCAAGCCCGTAACAAGGAGGCTGCAGAAAGAAAGACAAGTTAGTGTGCGCCTTCACGGTAGACTCCAGACATATGTGACAGTTGATCTGGAATATAAACAAATGATAATCACTAGAAACATTTTTTAAAAATAAATAAGGGAACACTTGTCTTAACAGATATTAAAATGTATTCTAAATCCACAGTAATTTCCATGGGATGTGACAGAAGAGACAGATTGATATACAGAATATGTCTAGAAGCAGAATCAGATATATGAATATTACAGTATGATAAAGGAGGCAACCCAGATCAGCCTAGGAGGGGGTGAACATAACTAGAGAGGCACAGGAGGGGAAAAATTAACTTAGATCTTATTATGCAGAAAAACAAAAGGAAGCCACCACGGCCTAACACTGGAGTCTTTCGTGGTGTCATCTTGAAAAAGATCTGAACAAGATCCTCTTGGCTCTGGATTTTTTCACTCATCATGCATTTCAGACTGACCCATGTTGTGGTATTGCAGCTGTAATTCTGGTTCATCGCCAAGCCGTGCTGCACTGGATGACTGTGCCACAGTTTGCTTAGATATTTTGTGTATCCTTCCTGTTGATGGATACCTGACTTCTTTCCAGTTTTTGTTTTTTTTTGTTTTTTGGGGTTTTTTTTTGCTTAAATACTTAGGATTGAACACAGCGCCTTCACACTGAGCTGAATCCTCAGCCCTTTTTATTTTTCATTTGAGGCAGGGTCATGCTAGGTCAACAAATTGCCCAATCTGGCCTTCAGTGTGAGCCTCCTGCCTCAGCTTTCGGGTAGCTGGAATTATAGGCATGTGCATCTGCAACTGACTTTGTATCCAGTTTTCAATTGCTATTAATACAGAGCTATGATTATGCTTGTATGGTTATTTTTATAAACTCGTATCTTCATTGCTCTTAGGTAAATACCTATAGATGAGATGACTAGACCTAGGGTAGATAATGTTGAGTTTTGTAAGAAACTGCCATAACTTTTCCCAAACTTATCCTATCATTCTGTAGTCTCAATCTTACCAACAATACGTAACAAATTTCTCTATGTCATCATCTGTTATTTTTAGTCTTTTTGTTTTTAACTGCATTAGTAAGTAATAAAATCTCATTGGGATTTTAATTTATATTTTCATGATGACTAAGATGTGAGGTGTATTTCTTATCCTTATTAGCCACTTGCCTACCTTCTTTTGTGAAGTATCCACTTGTCTTTTTAATTAGTATTTTGATTGATGCATTTTAGCAATAATGGGCTTTATAGTGGCATTTTATCCATGGATGTGACATACTTTGTTCATATGCATCTTTCACTACACTTCTAACCTCACCTCTACCCCCCTTTAGGTAGCCTTCTTCTCCAATAGTTTTCTTTCTATTTCCACATTCTCTTTTTTCTAGATTCCATACATAAAAGACCTATGATATCTAACTTTTTGGCAAAGATACCTGAAATCAAAATCAGGACCTTGTGCTTATTAAGCAAATGCTATGCCACCGAGCTGTATCCCTGGCCCCCATACCTAACTTTCTGAGTCTGGCTTATGATGATCTCTAATTTCATCCATTTTCCTTCAAATAACATGATTTCATTTTTTGTACAGCTGGAAAATATTCCTTTGTGTATATATCCTGCTCTGTACCCACTCATCCATTGATGGCCTCCAGGCTGATTCCATATCTTGGCCATTGTAAATTGTGCCACAATAAACATGGGAATACACGTTATGACTTTAATCTCTTAAGGTATATGCCAAAGGTGATATGCAGAAATTACATGGAAACTACTTTTAGTGTTGGGGGAACCTCTATAATGACTTCCATGATGGCTGTGCTAATCACCATTCCCACTAACAGTGTGTGAGGCTCCCATTTTCTTTGCTACTTCATTCACATTCACTGAAATCTCACTGTAGTTCAGTTTTGATTTGCATTTTCCTGATGGGTGAAGATATTGCACATTTTTCATACATTTATTGTCCATTTGTAATTCTTCTTTCGAAAGGTATCTGTTCAACTCACTTGCCCATTTATTGATTGGATTATTGATGCTTTCTTGTTAATTTTTTTTCATTCTTTATATAATCTAGATAGAAGTCCTCTGTAGGATGAAGAGGTGACAAGTATGTTCTCCCTTTGCATAAACTGTCTCTTCATACAGTGTTTCCTTTGCTGTGCAGAAGCTTTCTAATTTGAAGCAATCTCGTTTGCTGACTCTTAATATTTCTTGCTGAGCTATTTTGGAATACTGTTTAGGAAGTGGCTGCCTAGGACTATTCTTCAAGAGTTTCCTTGTGTTTCTCCCAACAGTTTCAAAGATTCAGGTCTTATACCTAAGTCTTTGACCAGTTTTGAGTTGTTTTTTGCACAAGGTGAGAAACAGTGGTCTATTTTCTAGTTCTCCCAGCACCAATTACTAAAAACAGCTGCCTTTTCTCCCACATATGATTTGGTCCCTTTGTCCAGAGTTAGATAGCTATAGCTGTGTGGGTTCATATCTGTGTCCTCTATTCTGTTTCATTGGATCATATTCCTGTCTTTATGCTACTGTCATTGGGGTATTTTTTGTTACTATGGCTCTGTAACATATTGATATATGACAAACTCATAGCTAAGATTATACCAAATGGAGAAACTAAGCATTCCCTCTAAAACCAAGAACAAGACAGGAATGTCCACCCTAATGACTCCTATCTGATATAGTATTTCAAATGTTAGCCATGGCTAGCAAGCAAGAAATGTAAGTATACATGTTACAGATAAGGAAGATGCCAACTTATCCCTGTTCACAGATCATATGACCCTATGCATAAAAGTTCCTAAAGACTCCACCAAACAACTTTTAGGTCTGATAAGCTCAGTAAAATTGGATGCAAAATCATTATATAAAAATCCATCATTTTTCTATACATCAGTAATGAACGTGCTGAAAAATAAATCTTGAAAACAATTCCATTTACAATAGCTTCAAAAAAACAAATTAATCCTAATTTTGTTTTTTCATAAAATTAAAAAAAAAAAACTTTAAAACGCTAATTACCCTTGAATTTTTTTTTTGTCTTTTTCATTTTTATCGGTACTGGGGATCGAACTCACGACCGCCTGCTTGCAAGGCAGGTGCTTATGCCGCTGAGCTAAACCCCCAGGCCTAGGACTCAATCTAACCAACGAGAGGAAATATGTCTACAATAAAAATTGCAAAAGACTGAAGAAATTCAAAAAGGCACTAGAAATGTAAAGACTTCCCATATTTATTGGTTGACAGAGCTAATGTTTTGAAATAACTATGTTACTGAAAGCAATCTATGAATTCAATACAATCACTACCAAAGTATCAACGACATTCTTCACAAAACTACAAAAAACTATCCTAAAATTTACATAGATATACAAAGGACTATGAATAGCCAAAGTAATCCTGAGCAAAAAGAGTAAGGCTGAGGTATCTCAATAGCTGACTTCAAAATATGTTACACGGCCATAGTTATTTATCTTCTAATTACTGAATTTCAAAGGTTTTTGCTAGATGTGATAGTGCATGTCTGTATCCTCAGCACTTAGGAGGCTGAGGCAGGAGGATTGCCCTAAGTTTGAGGCCAGCCTGGGCTACAAAGTGAATTCAGCCTGAACTGCATAGGTAGATGCTGTCTTTAAAAAAGGTAAAGTTGTTTAAACACTCTGAATAACCCTCTCTTGTTAAATACATAGTTCTTAAAACAACCTTCTCCAATATTTTTCTCACATATTCATCTTTTTTAATTTTAAAGAGAATAAAATCAAGCCAAACAAAATAGAATAAAGCTAATGAGAACACAACAATGAAACTGATACATGACTTAAAAACAAAATGGAAAATCAACAGTGGCTAACATGTCTTTTGTTTTCTTCAAAATAGCTGTCCATACCACCCAACATAGTAAAATCAAAATGAAACAATCAAAACAAAAGAATGAAAGCATTACAGAACTTCAAAACAAGTTAATAGGAAATGACAATGGCTACCTTAATACATTCTATTATCTTCAAAATAGCTGCCAATATCATCACACACAGTAAAATCAAACAGACCAAGACAGAATAAAACCAAACCTAGCAAAACTATGAAAACAATACAGGAATTCAAAACAAGTTAATAGATAATTAACAATGGTTACCACCTTCCCTTTTTAGATGTTTCCTCCCCTATCAATTTCATAATATCCGTTATACATTTTGGATCCTACTAACTCCTTCAGTATTTAACACTAGGAGGTAACACAATGTTGATGAGGAGTGGTAGCCAGAATGGGAAGTACCTGTACCTGGGAACTAACTTGTTGGGAGGAACCCAAGGAAATATAAAAAAAGAGGAGTAAAGACAATCTCAGAAATCTGGGCCACACACCAAATCTGGAAGATAGAGTCATGCAATAAAATAGAAATCACTCACCTGAAACCTCTGAAAAGATAGCAACTGAAGTAAAGAACAACTTCTCAAGTAATCAAATCAGAAATAATATCTCAGATAAAGAAAAAATCATAAATATAATGAAAGAATTGCTGAGCATATCTAAAGAAGACATAGATGAAAAATGTGTCTTAGCTACTTTCTTTTCTCATTGTTGAGACAAAATACCTGACACTCAAAGGTAGGGAAGGAAACGTTTACTTCTTATAGGTTGGAGGTTTCAGTTCATACTCAGTTGGCTCCAAGGCAAAATGGCATGGCTGAAGGGCAGCAGTTCATGGCCACCTCTGCAGCAAAGAACAAACCAGGCAAAAGAGAAAAGAGATGCCTTCTTCCTGCCATTGCACTCTATGCTGGCTCTACCCTTGAGTGTGTGCATCGCTCATACCACCAAACCCGGTGCTAGACAATGAGCCAATCACAAACACTAGATTTGGCAGCATCCATGATTGCATTAAGCTTGGGGGAAGGGGCATCTGAACATAAATCATAATATTCCACCCCTGTTCCCCTAAACAGTTTCAGCATTGTTGAAAAATCTAAGTCCCAAGTCTCCTCCGAGATTTAAGGCAATCTCTTAGCTGTACAAATGAAAACAAAATTAAACACTTCCAACATACAATGGCACAAAATAAACATTACCATTCCAAAAGTTACAAACAGGGGAATATAAATCATTGGAACCAAAGCGAGTCCAAAATCCAAACATTAAGTCCTGAAGTTCCATGTTCAGCATCTGAAGTAATCTGGTTGCAAGGTCCAATAGGCTTGAGCAACTCCACCCCGATGGTACTTCAGGGATTTCAGTTCCCACAGCTTCTCTCTTAAGCCCCCTCTGCCCAATCTTTGCAGATTTCCTTGGACGATCCACATTCCTGGCTCCTCCAAACTTCTGGGGTTCCCACTGCATCTTCGGCTTCTCACTCACAGCTTTATACATTGCCTTCTCAGAGGCACACTTCCTGACCTCCCAGACTTTCTGAAACCAGGGTGGAAGCTGCCTTAACCTCAGAACTCCTGCATTCTCCATTCCTCTAAAATCAGTGCCATGCGAATGCTACTGTGGTCCGCTGCCAGCTGGAGCAGTAGCCAGCCTTTCCTCTCTCTTGTCTGTAGGGGTCAAGTGCCTGGATTGTTGCACTGTCTGAACCTGATTGTGTGGAACAGCTTCTCTATGCCATAGCCATTCTGGCGTTTGGTTTGGCCATTGCCATTTTGGAGCCTGCTGTGGCCTCTGCTGCCTGCCACCCTGGAACACGGTGCTCTGCAGCATTCTCTTCCAAGCAAAGTCTTCAACTTTTGCAGTTTTGAGGCTACAAAGGATAGAGACCTGCTGCTTCCCAGGGTGCCCCCAAGCCATCTTTTTTATTTTTTTGTCCCTTCTCAGCAATCAAGGTCTCACGGTCCACAGCTTCTGGCCAAGCTCACAACATTTTAAATCACCCTGCTGGACTCTTTGCTCTTGAGTCACAACATAAATCTGGCTGAAAGCACCCAACAATAGTCTTGCCACCACGTCAACATTTGACTGCTTTGAAATTTCTTCTTCCAGATTAATCAGTCCACTACCCTTAATATCAGTCTCAGGCAAAGTCTTTGGACACAAGCAAAATGCAGACAAAGTTTCTGCCAAACCATGACACACTTCATGTGGAGTCCAACAACCAATGCAGTCCTTTTTCAAAGCAGTAACATCCTGAGCCTGGTCTCCTGCTCTCTGACCAGACTCTCCCCTACAGAGCAGCCCAAAATATCCCAGCACCAGTCTTTCAGGCTACATCTCCAAACCTTCCCAAACTTTTCCCACAAGCCATTTCAAAAGGCTCTTGAACCACATGATCAGGTGTAGTCATAGCAATGATTCCACTCTCAGTACCAAATTTTGTCTGATTTACTTCTGTTTCTCATTGTTGAGATGAAATAATTGATGACCAAAATTAGGGAAGGGAAAGTTTATTTATTTCAGGTTGGAGGTTTCAGTCCATACTCAGTTGGCTCCAAGGCAAAATGGCATGGCTGAGGGAGAGCAGTTCATGGCCACCTCTGCAGCAAAGAGCAAATCAGGCAAAAGAGAAAAGAGATGCCTTCTTCCTGCCATTGGACTCTATGCTGGCTCCACCCCTGACTGAGTGTAGCACTCATAGCACCAATCCTAGCGCTAAACAACAAACCAATCCAAATGCTAGATTTGGCCATGTCCTTGATTGTATGAGGCTTGGGAGGAGCCATCTGCACATAAACCATAACAAAGAGCATACAGAAATGATAGAAACCTTAAAAGAACAATATAGGAAGGAATTAAAATGCATGGAAAATATTGAAAAATATCCAAGAAATTAAGAACTTCATCAAAATATGACAAAACTACTTGAAAGAGACTGAAGATAAACTTTCAGACCTTGAGCACAGTATTTCAGCTAACAATCATGAAAGAAAGATCTCTTAAAAATAATGAATGACCAGGAAATAACAATTCAATGGCTGCAAGATGGCACAGAGAAAAATAATTTGAATGATAGGTGTCAGTGAAAAAGCAGGAGTCAACACAAATGGCATAGACTATTCACATATTCATTCTTAATGTGATCTTTCAGTGAGTCAAATTTCTATTCTTTTTTTTTCAAATTTCTATTCTTTATGAAGTTTAAATTATCTATTTTCTGTATTGTTTCTGAGTTCTGGCTAAGAAACACTAGACTATTGTCAAACTATGAAAGTATTCTATATTTTCATTTAAAATGTTTATGATTTTTCACTTCATTTATATCTCATTAAATTTCAATTAATTTTTGTGTTTGGTGTGAGGCTAGGTTCAATGTTCATTTGTCTATATGGATAGCCAATACTCGAGTGTCATTTACTGAACAGAATTTTCCTTCTCATTTGCTTTTTTACAGATTTGTCAAGAAAGACTAGATGTGTAAAAGTGATTGCATTTCTGAAATCTTTATGGTGTCACCACAATATATTCACCAGTATTGCACTATCTTGATTAATGTAGCTCTAGAGAAAAGCTCATAGTCAAGTGAGTTTTGTCCTCCAATTTTAACCATCTTTGTTAGCATTGCTCCGGGTTTTCTAGATCGTTTACTTTTCCACTCAGATGTTAGAAGCACTCATCAGTTTCCACAAAATCCTGTCATGATTGTGACACAATTGTGTTAAATCTTTAAATACTGACACAAAATCTATAAATGTATATGTGGAATCACAAGTGTTAACATGTCATAAACAGTATCATATAAATCATACACATGGTATATTTTTCCATTCCTTTAATGGATTATGAACTAGGGAAATACCTTAGAGCTGTGCTTTACAAAGATTAATTTTGTAGCAATATGCAATACAGGGTGACTTGTATCACCATTTGTGATGCCATTGTGGTCATCCACAAACAGAAACATGTGCCTGAGTCAATTGTAATGACAGAATGGAAATTAGAAAATGTGTTCCAGAATTAGAAATATCAAGACTTGATGACTGGATATGTAGAGTGAAAAAATACTTAGATTTTGGGAATATTTCTGTCTTTATGACATTTGCATCAAAAATAAACTTCCATTCATATAAAAGTTTTTACTTAATAAATATTATTGAAGAGAACCTGTGTTTGGCTTTAGGGACATAACAGCAGAAAAACCATGCATGCTCTTACCTTATTGAACCATCCTGTGGATAATACAGTATGAAAAGGAAACAAAAGAGGAATTTTATAGTACAAAAACATAATAAACACTATAGTCAGGCAATCAAGGTCAGCATCAGAAGTCACAAATCATTGCAGATAAGATACTGCCTTGATATAATGCAATGAAAATATTGTATTTCTGTGATTTTCCTCCCAAAAATACAAAACTCCAGTCTAATGTGAAAAATACCAGGCAAATCCCAAAGACAGATGGACATTCTATAAACTACCTAACTAGTATTCCTCAAAACTGTCAAGGTCACCAAAAACAAAGTAGGATCTGAACATGGACTGAATCTACTGAAACTGTAAGCCAAAGTAAACTTCTCCTTTAAGTTGAGGATGTCAGGTATTTTGCTTTAGCAGTGAAAAGCTGACTAATACAACAGGGCTGGATCTGCCAAGAGAGTTTTCAAGCACAGTAAGTTCAGGTATCCTGTGCGGGGAATGGCGCCATTTAGGAGAAGGCCTCCATGAAGGAAAGAGCAGTGATGTTATCCACAGAAAGAGAACAGAAAGCCTACTGAAGTCACCGATCAGCCCAGAATTCAAAGCAAATGAAGATCAAAGATATTTCTGGACTTGGTTCAAGCTTTGGGGATAACCACTTTGAACAGAGATAATGGCAGTCACAACTTTACTGTTGTGACTTCAAGGAGGAGTAAGACTAAAGTACTTTTTAAAAATTTTCATTAGCCTATGTGTGCAGCGTATAAATGATCACATCATTGTGAGGAGTTGGTGCATAACATGTAGCATAACACCTGTGTTCTTTTCATCCCCCTTCCCCTCCCCTCTGTCCCCCTGCTCCCATCTCTAGGTCCTTTTTCCATGTACAAAATATTTCTCCCCCTGTTTCCTATTATCTGTCTTTTATTTTGCTATTTAATTTATTTATATGGTATCTCGTACAGGAGAAATTATGGGATATTTAAGCATGTGTATCTGATTTATTTCACTTAGCCTTATGGTCTCAAGGTATATGATTACATTGTTTTTAAAGTTTGGTGATGAAGAGAAGTAGAAGGTGAAGAAAATCAATGGTCAGGAATAAAAAGTCAAAGAAAATTGAAGCACCAATGAGAGAAGGGATGAGACAGGGAATAAAGTCTTCACAGGCACCAGCCTTACGTTTATTAGGCATTGCCACTTTTGACAGCTTTGTCTCTCCAGCGTAATGGGCTTCAATAACTGACTTACTCTGCACTTCGCCACAGGTTTGGCTGTGGAACGGGTAGGGCTTGAGATAAATGGGAAGGATAAACAAATCAGAATTCTGCCTGGGGCTTGCCCCATACCAACACTTACTATGGACATAACGCAGCTAATCAAAGTGATGCTTTCAAAAGAATAAGTATCCTCTCCTAAGTCAGTCCTCCCTCCAATTCAGGCAATAAAGAGGCAACTTTTGAATCTATTTCAGTCTTGCCCTTTGAGTGTTGATGGGTTGGTAATTTATAGTTAAGCCTTCAGCTAAGAGTCAAGCTTTGTTTCTGGCTCCCTCTTAGGCATGACCAGCAATCCAAAGTATCTCAGACCAATTTTTTTCACAACCTGACCTCTCAAGTTCTATGCTTAAGTTTCAAATCACTAAGAGCATAGGTTCCATGACTTCCCAGCCCACTCCACTCCCACTGGGTCAGTGACTAGAGGACCTTGTCTTTCGAACTGACTGGTACTGAGGAAAGGTCAGAGTAAGTAACTACATGTCCCAACCTGCGACTACTCTGAGAAGCTCCGTGGCCCCAGGGTTGGGGTAGTCCATCCAGTAAAACTGCCAAGGGGTCAACTACTTTGTCACGACTCCTCCTGAGGAGTACAGAAGCTTGTCCTGCCTCTTGCCTTCAAGTTAGGAGTGATACATACCATCTCCATGGCACACACGTAACACTCAAGTGGTGAAAGCTTATACTGGCTTCTCTCTGTGTTAGCTCTTTACATACAGAGATGAGGAAATAATAGTCCTTTCCTTGAAGAGCACAGGCAATTGTTTAAATACAATCTGGGAAGACTTCTAAAGGCACAAGAAACACGAACACAAAAATGAGATTGACTAAGTACTCCCATCCCACCATTCTCACCAAGTCCTACATAACCGGCCTCAACTTAATTATCTTCAAATTACAGAAAAGGTGCCTAAGGTGCAAAGAGGTGAATCACTTGAATAATGCAAGTTTTTAATTAGAAATGGTATTCACACTCAGATTTGTTTGACTGTAAAGGCTGTCTTCATAGAACTTCTCAAGAACTCTAGGGGACTGCTTCAATAAACAGCAGGAGAGGACCCTTCTGCAGAATGATCATATGGCTGGGATTTCCAAGAAGAGCAGAAGATAACCTGGCTCCCTATTAGTATGGGCAGATATTTACCAAGGCTTGACATAGCTGCTCTATTCCTGTGTCTTGTCCAGGTTAACCCAGTCCAAGATGGTGATGTGGCATTTCATCAGCTATGCCCTTTGTCTCTATAATGAGATTCCCTTCATCCCTGAGAAAAAGTAATGGATTGGCCTTCAGTTTGCCTAGTTGCTCAGCTTTGAAAAAAATCTGGTTGGGCCAATTTTGACTCATTTACCAGAAAAATTCTGTCACTAAGACCTGTATTGTGTCCTAGCTTGGTTGTCACAAATGACAGCTTTCCTTGGACCTCAGTTCTCTCATCTGTAAGAAGCAGATGTGTTGAGTTTTCACCTAAGTTCCATTGATAGAGGAAAACCAATTCATTCATTCAGGCAACTGACAACATTTACTGAGGACCTCTTATGTGTCAGGAACGTGGAAGCACAGAGCACATAGTGGGTGAGGAAGACAGAAGTGACTCTGGCTCTCATGGAGCACAGCATCTGTGCAGCCTATACACCGGTGTAGTATCACACATTATAATCACGGCATGAGGGCTCAGAGACCAGAGCAACTCCAGGGGGGATTAGGTAAGAGTGCCTTCCTTACCATTACCTTTCCCTCTACTGCTTCTGCATGTCACCCCTTCATGTCTTCATTCTTCTGCTCCCCAAACATTTCCTGAGTGCCTGCCAAGTGTCAGGTACTGGAGATATAAGGTCAAGGAAGTCAGCAGCTTGGCATTATATAGTTTGCATTCAGATGGAGAAGACAGACAATAATCAAGTAAATAAATATGCATAGCTAGATAACTCAGAGAATGGGGAGTGCCATAATACCACAAGCAAAATCCCTCTTGGCATTGTGCTCATAGCCCTGGAGTTACTTTATTCTGGCTGATTCAGAGACTATCTCTTTGAGGAAATGGCACTTAATTAGAGAGAAACAAACAAGAAAGAGCCACAAGAAAGAGCCAGTCACCCAACAATCAACAAGGCAGAGCTTTCTGAGAAGTGGGAAAGCAAAGTTCCAAGAGTTAAAATAGGGACCCAGCTCAGGATCTTCAAGGGAAAAAGAAAAGAAAGCCCATGAATTTGGCATAGATAGGATGAGGACAAAGCAGAACCAGAGGAGGCCAGCGTGGTCAGTGGACTAGATCACCGGGAGACTGGGAGGTCCAGATAAAGAGGGTAAATTTTATTCACCCTGCAGCAGGCAACCAAGGGAGGTTTTTGAGCAGGAAAGTGAGGGGGGCTGCATTTTTAAATCATTGTAAATTGAGCCCATCCCTTGGCTATTAGGCATAGCACTGCTGTAAACATGTAGGAGTAGGTGTCCCTTCCACATACTGATTTGATTTCCTTTGCATTTATACTCAGAAGTGAGACTGTTGGAGGCGCAGTGGCTCTACTTCTGCACTGTTCTGTGATGTCTGTCCTCATTTACATGCTCACCAGCAGTGTGTAAGAGCTCACTTTGCTCTGCATTCCTGCCAACAATTTTGTCCTTAAATGTCCGTTACTAAATGAATAGTTGAACAAAATGGTATGTGTATACACAAAAGAACACTACTGAGCCATTAGAAGGTGAACTGGGGATGTAGTTCAGTGGTAGTGAGAACTTAGTATCCACTAGCCTCTGGCTTCAATTCCCAGCATCGCCTAAACAGAAACAAAGAAACACGACATCTTGAGATCTGCAGTAACACTGAAGGACATTATGTTATGTTGACTAAATCACACACAAAAAGCCAAACTCTGCATGATCTCACTGATATGTGGACTACAAAAAGTTGAACTCATAGAAGATAAAACAGATTAGGAGAGGGGGCAGTAGAGAGAGATTGGTCAATGGGTTCTAAGTTAGAGTTAGGAACAAGAAGTTCTGGGGCGCTGCTGCATGCCGGGGTGACTAAGGATAACAATGGACTAAGGATAACAATTGTCTGTGCATTTCAAAAAGCTGGAAAAAAGGGATTTTGAATAGTTTCATCATAAAGAAATAATAAATGTCTGAGTTGATGGACATGTTAATTACTCTGTTTTGATCATTCCACAATGTAGACACTAATCCAAACATCGTACTGTACCTCATGAATATGTGCAAATATGTCAATCAAGAAGATTAAAATAATGACTGGGAGTGGCAGCGCACACCCACTTGCCGTCCCAGGTGTTCTTGGGAAGCTGAAGTGGGAGGATCACTTGAGCCCACTTTACAACCAGCCTGGGTAGCGTGGAGAGACCGTGGCCAAAAGACAGCAAAAATACATAACAACATAACAAGACAAACGAAAGAAAGAAAGAAAGAAAAGCAATCAAATAGAAATTTAAGGAGCAAAGAGAGACAAAAGAAGAAGCCGGATGGGAGCTGAGTGTGGCCTTAATGCTGTCTAGCACAGCTCTGTGGGCTGTCACCCACTCTGATGCCTCCACTCTGTCTCCACCCCAGTGAGCCTGCTGCTACCTGTGAGCGCGTAGCTTGAACTGCTTCCCCCTGCCCCGAGGTCCCTCCGGTCCCACAAGAGCTGAGAAGGCCTATCAAAAAGGAGAAAAATAGGGTTGGGGGCTCACAGTCACTCTGACCTTGGCTTCTGCTCCCCATCTGTGCCCTGCCAGGGACAACCAGCCGAGGCAACCTCCTTCCCTAAATTCTTTGGGCAGAAAGTCTGGGGTCCCTCCTCTCGTGCCCCCTACCTCAGTATACAAGAGTGTAGCCTGGCAGATTGGCAGCTTCTGCGCATGCACAGGGCATTTGTGGACAAGGCCCAGGGCGAGAGCTGCACATCTCTCCGCTTACTGCTTGCCATTTGCTGCACCGGTTTGTGAGGCCCTTTGTCTGCCTCTCCCCAACAGGAAGACAGGAAAGGGGCCCAGGGAGAGGTTGGGCCATTCCCCAGGCCACGTTCAGAGGTGGAAGCAAAGCCAGGGTCTGAGTCTAGCTTTCCAGGCTCCAACCTCATGATTTTCCATCCCATGGTGCTGCCAGCCCATTCCAAGAGAGAAATCAAGGGTCTAAGAATGACTTTGGAGCAGGAAACCACAACGCGCTTGCCAAGCCCACTTTCTCAGCAGAATAAACCCCTTTCATTCTCCTGCCACCTCGGCAATGTTAATGCCTTCCCGCCTCTGGGCCCAGATTCCACTCCAGTGCCTTTGGAAATGTGGTGAGCCCTGGCCCGCAAGGAGCTGGGCGCATTTCACAAAAGAAGATGCAACCAGGCTTCCAAAAGGTGGTTCAGACGCTCCAGGATAGAAACTTTATGTGCAAGACGTTGACCTGCCACCATGCAACACTTTCATGCCTCTCAAGTGACTGTGAAAACCCAAATTGCACCACCACCTTCACAGCCATCAGAAGATGGATGGGGCATCCATTCAAGACTAAAAGTTAGGCAGAGTCTCATGCAAACCAATGCAGGGCTCCACCCTGCTGCCAGTTCTCAGCTCCCCTTGGTGTGGGGAAATTTCTCTCCCAGCCCTGGGCCTGAATCCTCTGATTTGTAACATGAATGGCCCCTGACCAAGAACTTTCCAGCAATGCTGCTCTGCAGACTCCATGAGCTATGGCAGTGCTGACCGCAGACAGGAAGCTGGCGTGCTGGGTCCTGAGCTCTGGAAAGAGCGAGGACTGTGAACAAGACCACCACAGTGGCCTCTGTATTTATGTAACACACCCTTGTGCCCACCTCTGCCTTGGGACGGGAGCCAGTGGGCCTGTGAGTAGGAGGAAAGGAATCCAGCCACAGAGCAGGACAGGAAGGCGCGGTTCCGGGGCATTGTGCCAGGCACGTAACCGTCTCTTAACTGAGCCTTGATCTGGACCCCAGCTTGAGAAGCCGGAAAAGGTGAAGAGAGAAGATTGTGGAGAATTGAGGCAACTACCACCCAAAATGAATTCTCAGACACGAACCAATTTGTTTAAAGGGGCTACTTAAAACATGTTGTTTTGTGATCTGTATCTCCAAATCCCTCTGTGAAACTTCCAGTAAAATTGCCACATTAACTGTTGCTATGGATTGTAGCTAGATGTCCCCCTAAAGCCCCATGCACACACAAATGGGGTTTTTGGGCATGGCCAGATCTGGTGTGCCATGCTGGGATTAAGGGTGCCCCATCCTGCCGTGAGTGCTGCCACCCAAAGGGCAGGTAGCCTGGAAAGGAATATACAGGGCTGAATGGAGGCTTGCTGCAGCTGCGGCTGCTGCTTCAGCTGCTCCTGCTGTCCGCTCTTTTGCTGTCTCCTACTTGCTTGCCATGAACCATTTCTCCTCTGAGATACTCTTCCATCATGCTGCCCTTGCCTTGGAGCCAGCTGAGTATGGACTGAAACCTCTACAAACTGTGAGCTGAAGTCAACCTGTCCTCCCTTGATTTTGGGAGTTTTATCTCAGCAACAAGAAAAGTAACTAAAATAACTGTCATTGCATTCACTGTAGGATCTACTCCTTCTGAAGATTAGCCAGATGTTGAGACTGCCCTGTACAAGACATGGTGCCTCCACATGTACAAGAGGGTAACCAGCCTGGTTAATGTACAGCAACAAGGCCTGATGGTTTCCTTGCTACTCACCTACCCTATCCCCACATCACTCAGACTGGATCACCAGGCTGCAGAGCCCCTCTGCTCGGGAAGGAAAAGAAATCTCAAGGAATAGCCTAAGAGGGAGCAAGGCCTGAAGATTGATCTCACAGGGCAATAGCTTAAAATACCGGCCGCTGAGTTAAGTGTAGGCTCTACAAGCAACCACAGATGAAAAGTGTATTTTTAAAAGTTGCATCTGCACTGAACATGTGCACGCTATTTTGTGTCATCAATAACTGAACAATACACTATAATAACAGGTCGCATAGCACTTACATTGCATTAGGTATTAGAAATCATCTAGAGATGATTTAAAGTCTTCAGGGGGAATCAAGTCTTCCCAACTGAAAGAAGACAATAAATTGAATTTACAAGCTTCTCAGTACCATTACCACTTGCTACAGGCAGTATCGTGTCCCCCAAAATTCCCATGCACAAGCTCTGCCTCCCAGTGTGATGTGAGTGGAGGTGGACCCTATGGAGATAATTAGGGTCAGGTAGGGTCTGGATCTCCTGTTTCCATCACCCTGTTATAGCAGCCCAAGGCTTCTAAAGCATCATCCCTGACAAGAAGCCAGAGCTTTGCTCTTCATGTGCTTGCTCATCGTGAATGAGGCACGAATAGATGTAGCAGCCTCATTTTGCAGGGGAGGAAACTGACGCTGAGAAAGCAATCTCACTTGACCAAGATTACAGAGCAACTAAGGCCAGAGCTATGGCTCAGTCCCATGTGTTTCAAACTCAAGTCTCATATGCTATCCCTGGTGGGATGCAGGGACCGTATGCTCTGGATGGCCCTACAGAGGCTCTCTAGCAGGCAACACCTGGCCCTCCCAATCCCAAGCTTACTAAACCCAAGCATCAGAGGACAAACCCATGAATCTGCATTTAGCCAGCTGCTAACAGTTGCAGAAGCTGCCTTGGTTTACTTAGTTGCCACAACAAAGGACCACAGATGTCTTAAACAACTGGCACTCAGGTTTACATGATTCTAGAGTCTGGGAGCCTTAGATCAAGTATGAACAGGGTTGGCTCCTTCTAAGACCTATGTCCTTGGCTTATCTATGGCTGCCTCCTCTCCATGCCCTCACAAGTTCTTCTTCCTTGTACGTCCACGTCCTAATCTGCTTTTGTCATAAGGACACCAAGCACTATGGATCAGAGCCCTTATTAGTAGCCTTATTTTAATTTGATCACTGCTTCGGGCCTTGTTTCTAATGTAAATTCCTCCGAGGCATTGGACGTTAGGACTTGCACACATGCACACTGGAAAGACATGGAAGCCTAGATTAGAAACATTATTGCTGAATCCCATTTGTGGTGAAGAACGAGTCATCTCCCTTTCACTCCCTCTTATAGTGGCCTCCCACCCCTCGAAAAATAGGAAAGCATTGTTTCTGAGCATTGGTGGCAGGTGAGCTGAGCCAAGAGTCCCCTCTCCTTGTTTCTCTCCCCTACCCCTGCCCACTGTGACCACTGGTGACCACGACGGTGGGGACATGCTTGGGTGATCTGGAGCATGTATTTGGTGACTTGTGAAGAAAGGCTCTTGCCCTCAAGTGTGCCAACTGGCTCCCGCTGTGTGTCCCCAAGAGTCTTCATTAACCCTGAGCCACTTCCAGAGGCACACTTCCAGAGGCAGCGGACCTACCCCAACCATTTGGCCTCTGCGTCTTGCAGCAAAGAAAGCCATCAGGGCCCATCAACACATGCCAATTTTAGAGCCCAAAGAGCCAAGACAACGTGCACTACCAGTGCGTGGGAACCGGTCTTGTTCTGCCAGACCCTTGCCTCTGGGACATGTGTCCAGAAAAGTACTACCTGCCCCTGGGCCCTTTCAGTGCCCCTCACACAGCTGCATCTCACATGCCAGCTGCACCAGTGTTCTGGGTACTTGGCCTGCCTAGCTCCACTTCCTGGTTGCCCATGTGCTGCTCTGCTGGTCCCTGGACCTACTGGGTCGGGGTGTAAAAGCCTTACACACCCAGGCAGCGCAGGGCCACAACACAGGCTAGAAAAAGCAGAATGCAGAAGCTGCTATGTACAGCAGTGAGAAGCAGACTACGGGCTTTGACACACTGCTTGCCAGGCTGTTAGAGAGCCTTCTGCCCTCGGGGTAGGATGAAGGTGGAAGGTCTGAAGGGGCCTCTGGCAGCATTGGAGACAGGAAGCAGCAAAGGATTGTGCGCTCAGCTCTGCACATAGAAGCTGGATGCACATAGAAGCAGGATGCGAAGAGGGTACCATGGGAGAGATCGGAGGAGGAGACAAAACCTCAAAGCAGAGGCCTCCCATGCTGCCCAAGGACACTCAGCCTGCTGTCTCTGGCTTTGCCCATGGAGGTTGTCCTGCAGACCCATGGCCAGCAGCAGACCTGGGTCCTTTTGTACCCAGATGATGGTAGTCTCAGCCTCTTTCTGCAGAGAGCCTACAGGTACCCACAGGGCCCAGGATGGCCACACCAAGCTCAGCAGCAGGGCTGATCTGAAGTGACAGCCAGAAAAGCAGCTGCAGTAATCTCCCCTCATGAAGACAGCTGTGCTTCCCAGGCGGGTGTGATGTCATTCCCCAGGCATCTGGGATGGGATTTCAGATCCCCCTCCATTCTCCTTTCACTGCCCTGAGAGCCTCTCCGTCCAGCGATTACATCTGATTCTCATTCCTGTCACCCCACAGCCCATACCCCTGGGCCTGGCTCTGACTACGTGACAGCCTGAGGTCTACATTCCCTTGTAGGCCTCCGCCAAGAAAGCTATAAAGATGTAGTGTGAAGTCACCACCATAGCTGTGGGGCAGAGCACTAATTCTTGGTTGGGCAGCCTTCCCTCTGGGACAAAGTGTTTGCCAGGGCCGGGGCTGGGGCTGATGTGAAAACTGGGTGTCATCCAAATGAGAGCTGGCTGGCTTCCTCCACCCCCAAAGAACGTGCAAGGGCCTTCTAGGGAAGCTTGAAGCTCTCCAAACTGCTCCCGCACCCACACTGGCTTTGCAATGCATTGCCTCTCCTCTTCCCTTCTCTTTCTTCTTCCCCTCCTATCTTCCTGTTCTCTTGTGCATATATATTGACTTCCTCCATTTTACCAGTAATATAAGTTCATTAAGCATCATTTAAAACATTCCAAATAAGTGAAAATGTCATTCACATTCCAAGCACCCAAAGATAGCCATGCTTAATATTTTGAAATGCTTTCTTCCAATATTTTCTCTAATCTTTCTGAGAAGTGAAGGGTTTTGGTGTGTTTGCTTTATTTCAACTGCTTAGCGACAGCCGACAACCAGAAGAAAAGCAGGGAACAGAAGGAGGCAATGTAAATGTCAGGAGAGCTGCCCTGGAGTCCCAGCTGCCCTGCTGCTGGTGTGCTCGGTGGCTCTAGGCATGCATACGCCTTCCCTGGGCTTTAGTTTCCCCACCTGTACAATGGGGCATTGGATTAGATGAGTTCAGACGCTTCTTCCAACATGGTAATGCTTTGAATCTGTCAGGGAGTAGGGAATGTGTCAAAGAGCTGGTGTTGTTTGAACGGAGATTTCAAAAGCTCTGTCAATATGATTGGAAAAGAGCATTTAAATTACTTTTGTTAATAAGTTTGGAAGGGGACATTCTAATGTTGAAGAAAAGGCCATTGCAAAGACAGAGTTTAGAAACAACAGATGTCCTTGGAGGACAGAGGAAGCACCAAAGGGAGAAGCAACTGGGACCAGACACCTGGAATCCCTTCAGTTGAAGCCCCTCTGGGGCCAAGATGGGTCCCAACACAGGATATCCACAGGCCTGTTGGTAGGGAGAAAAAGGTAAAAGATGACAGGGGGACAAAGCAAGCTATTGCACACCCAAATGCGAGATGTCAGGGAAGATCTGCTCTGGCTGGCCAAGTGGAATCCCGAAGGGCTAGAGTCAGGAGCCCAAGGAATCCCCAGTCGCAGGCACGGTATACATCTACAGGGAAAGAATTTGAAAGAAGCTGAGAAAGAAGAAGTAGAAACTCCAATAAACAAATACAGTGTACCCCGATTCACGAACTTAATTTATTCCATGACTCTGGCAAAGATGGCCATATTCATGCAGGCAAGATGGCCGTGGTCATGTTCATCACCCAAAGCAGAGTTCACTAACAAAAACAAAACTTCAGGGCTGGGGATTTAGGTCAGCAGCATAAGCGCATGCCTGGCAAGCGCAAGGTTATGAGTTCAATCCCCAGTACTATGCAAAAAAAAAAAAAAAATTTTTTTGCCAAAGGCATCTGTTGGCCAACACAACTGTTCATCAACAAAAGCATCTGCGAGTTGAGATGCCATTCTACCATCACTGAATGAAAGGGAAACACACCAAAGGAGTAACCTGGTGACCCTGACAAGGAGTTCAGATTATCCTGCCAGCACCGCCGCCAGCCTAGCTCTCATGGGTTCCATGCTAACGTAGACACAATAACAGATGGAGCTGAAGATGTCTAAAGACACAGCCAAACTCCTGAGGTTAGGAGGTTGTTGGAATAACGCTCTGAATGTTCATTGCCCTTCCTCTTCACTATCATCTCTTCAGAACTGCTGGGCAGCCAGTCCCAGCAAGGGTGCCAGCCGAGCTCTTGACCCTCCCTGCCAAGGATCACATTTGCTAGATGAACATGAGAAACAACATAGTGTTCTCAATGCTTTGTCCAATTGAAAGAAGCTTTGAGGCACTGACCATTCTCTGGTTACTGCCTCAGGATCCGCACTCACTCAACAGTTTGACTTCAAACAAATATTAGCATCTGAGTAACAGAAATTGTAATCTGCATTTTCGTTGATCCATAACACTTTATTTTCACAAAATATTATTAGGGAATTTCAGGGTTGAACTGGAAAGTGAAAGTCAATTAGTCCAGAATCATTATTACCATGATTTAAATAAGTACACATAAATATTACTGGATTCAGCTTTCCTAGCCAGAGGCAGTTATCTAAATGCAAGTGAATCTCCACACACCGTCTCCCAGTATTTTAGACACTAAGCAAACTACATAGCAAGACTTGAGTCAAATGGCCAGTACAGTTGTCCCTGAGAACCTTAAGAAATGTTGCATCCAGTTGTAGTCCCAGACACTCACCCAAGCTTTGTATTATGATTTGGATTAAAAACATTCCCCGAAAAGTTCACGTGTTCTGAATGCAGTTTTTTTCAAGGGTATCAGATCACTGGGGCACTAACGTCACCAATGGGTTACCCCATGAATGATTTCATTGAATAGACTCTTAGGAGGAGGTCCCTGTTGGAAGAGCTAGGTCACAGAGGGTAGGTGCCTTTGAACAAAGTCTCTCTCTGTCTCTCTCTCTCCCTCTGTCTCTGTCTCTCTCCCTCTGTCTCTGTCTCTCTCCCTCTATCTCTGTCTCCCTCCCTCTCTCTCCCTCTGTCTCTCTCTGTGTCTGTCTCTGTCTCTCTCTCTGTCTCTGGCCCAGTCTCTGTCTCTCCCTCCCTATCGCTCTCTCTCCTTCTTCCCCAGATCTGCTTCCTGGCTGCCATGAGGTGAGTAGCTTTCCTCCACCACACCTTGCTTCCATGATGTTTCTGCCACACCACAGGCCTAAAGCAGTGCAGCCACCAACTGTGGACTGCAGCCTCTAGAACCGTGAGCTACACTGAACTCTTCTCTTTCAAGATGTGAATACCAGATGCTTCTTCCCAACAACAGAATGGTGCCTAATGCAATTGGCTGTCTGTTCAGCTCAACGAACCTTCCAGATGGATTGGATAGTATGGTAGACAAGCTTGTGTGCCACACCTGAGACCTCTTTTCATCCCAGAGGTATTTGCCATGGCTCCTTCCCCTTCCTCTTACCTAATGAAGATACAAAAGGAAGGAGAAATGTTGAAGTTCGTCATAAGCATCAGCCTATCTTTTGCTGAAGGTGTGCATGCTACATCTGCTAGCTTCTAAAATTTTAAACATGTGTCCCCAAGTAAAGAGAGCTCTAGGATCCAGAAGCAGCTTTGATCCTATTTCCTACACACTTACTCTAAAAGGCAGACCTCATGGATCCCATACCCTGCTAACCTCCTTTTTTTTTTTTTTTTTATTTTGCCTCAACGAATGTCGAGAAAAGCCAGTTACACCATCCTGCCACCCTTCCTCAGCAGGACAGTCAGGGTTGTAAAAACATAGACAGGTGCTCGTGGGTACAGGGAGCCTGGAGATGGCCCACGCGGTGGTGGCAGAAGCACTGCAATGGCTGTGGTAAGAACGGGAGGGCTGAGTGGGGCCCTGTATTCTAGGGTCACTAGGGGGACCTCTGCTTTCCCCTGGAAAGCAGGTCCTTAGCCCTGTCCCTAGCTTGCTGCCTTCCTCCTTTCAAATGCAGCACAGCACACTGCAGAACCATGGGGCAGCACAAGGTTTTCATGGTGACCTTTATGGCACCTTCATTATCATCTCCCTTTATTATTTTTTGCCCACTCCAAAGGCCCTTCTGTTAACACAGGCAACGTGTCTGTCTCTGCCTCTGTCTACAACTATCACTGTGCTTGCAGCTCAGGCTTCAGATTAAATAACTGTCATCATTCTGATGAACGGCCTCTGCAGCAGGAACAGAAATACTGAGCTACCCCAGAGCAGTCAGTGACGGCTCATCTGGCTAGGCCATCCCTCTGTGGGAGCCCAAGCCCTGGAGAACTCAGCCTGAGATCTGTGGCAATGGGCCTAAGCTCGGTTTGTGGCTTGTGAGTTCTGCAGAACAGCTCAGGAGGAAGGCTGGCAGGGAAGCCTGCTGATGCCCTGGGCCAGCAGCCCTCACAGGTGTCCCCTTGTCAGGGGGAGCCTTCGGCTCAAAGAGCTGCCAGGCTGGGCTTGCAGCCTGAGCAAGGCCAGAAATGAAGGTGCAAAGAAGAGGTGGGGCCCTCAGCTGCCTCTGCCCTGGATCCTGAACAAACACCTCCACATTTGTGCCCTCCTACAGTTCCTGGCACTCAGATGCATCTCTTCTACAGTGCATAACTTCACCAGTAACTCTGTCGTGTTCTTATTCGAGGATCCACCTTGATTCTCCTACTTTGCAAGGGACTCCATGATGCTCCAAAATTCTTGCTGCTCTAAAAGAGAAGAGATCAACCCAGGCCCCAAAGCCCCTGGGACCTCATTGTTTCCCATCCTGATTTGCAAATTCAACTCCAAGGCTTTTGCATCACGACAATCTGGCTATTTTCACCCTTGATGAATCATGACTCCTTGAGGGAGGGTTCCCAGATGTCTCTCTTGCCTGTGGTGTTACCAAATGCCACTGTGATTCTGGTGACAAGCAAGAGGGACATATTGCACAGCCATGATGCTATTGGTGCTAAAGTCATGGCTGAGTGCCAGGCAGGGTTGAGCATGGCTCCCGAGGGGCTCTGTGTACCTTCCCAGGTTGGGCCAGCTCTTCTGAAGACATATGGTCTCCAACAGGGACAGAAACAGTGCAGAGCCACCTCTGCTTCCAGCACAGACCTCACCAGTACATGGCACAGAGCTCATCTGTGGCTCCAGGAAGCCTTCTGGCCAAGGAGCTCCATGTTGACAAGATCTAGCTCTTCTTCAGTTCTCAGGAAAAGGTTGTGAGTCAATAAACGAATAAATGACCAGGTAATAAAACACATGAATGGACAAGAGTATAAGAGAAAAGCTTCCTGGACCATGCGGTTACAGCTGCAGGTGCCTTGACACCTACTCTTCTCGTCACCTGGCAACCCTTCCTATAACACAGTTAGAGTGACTTCATGTAGCAGCCCAGGCCATTTTCGGGATCAGGACTCACCAAAAGACACTTTCCATATGTTGACTAGACCCAGCATTCTGGTGGCCAGCTGTACTCTCAGCTGTGGCCCAGTGGCTCATCTTAGGGTTTCGTCCTGGGGCCTTCATACAGAACACCATTGTCCCTCCTCTCCAGGAATCTGCTCTCCTTCACACTCAACAGTTCCTGTATGTTTCTCTCATGTTTTAATTGTGTGTTTCTTCTGGCTTGGGGTTTGGTTTTTTCGTGGTACTGGGTATTGAACCCAGGGCTTTGCACTGGCTAAATCCCCAGCCCAATTTTTGTTTGTTTGGTTGGTTGATTGGTTGTGGTTCTTTGGTTTGCTTTGGTTTGGTTTGGGTTGGGTTGGGTTGGGTTGGGTTGGGTTGGGTTGGGTTGGGTTTTTATGGTGAGTCATAATCTCGCTGTGTAACCAGGCTGGCCTGGACCCCTTTTTATTTTCAGATAGAGTTTTGCTATGCCATCAAGTTGCCTAGGCTTGGTCAGAACTTGTGCTCCTCGGCCTCCTTTGCTACTAGTTTTCACCACACAGACCAGGTTTTGCCCAACCCTATTCAAGTGTGGGACACAGATGAAGTTTGTGGCTCTGGACATGGCCCGCTGGGACAGGAATCAGTACTTCCCCCCTTCTGGACACTGCAGCTGGTTCTGTAGCCACAGTGCACTCTGGGTCCCTCTCTGAGTCTGAGGTCAACCAAACTAGGAGCTTTTCTTCTGAGTTTCTTTAGATCCCAAGCTCTTTAATTGGTGGCATAAGTTTTGTTTTTTCAAGCGTAATGCCTTTGTGTGTGGCCAAAACAACAATCATTCAGCGCATGGCTCCGAGAAAGTCCCAAGGGTCATTACCATTTAAGAATCCTGAAGTCACTGAGATGCCAAGAATGTCACAAGTGGAAGATGCCTTTGTGATTACCTGCTCCCTTTCTTTGTTGGGAAGGGAAGACAGAAGCCTAGAGAGGGAGAAGCATCGTCCAAAGCTACCAAGATTGCAGAACAAAATGAACCTCTTTAACTGCCAAAAATTCAGCCCCAGTTCCGCATACCTAGATGCAGGTTCCAGTCCCAAGGGGTGATGACACTGCCCAAATCCCCCGGAATATGAGAAGCTATCATCTAGCTCTTCCCCAAAGTCAAAATGCCCATGAAAGGTGAATGTTTCGAATTTATTTAGGACATGGAGACAACAACCACAGCTCACCGAAGACACTCAGGAAAGAGGACCTCAGAACTGCTTTGGAAAGTGATGAGAATGATGGGAAGAGCATGTTTGAAGCAAGGGAGAGAATTTTGAGGATGATTAACAGCAACGTGGCTTTCACCGTAAAATATTTTTTACTTAAACATTCATGTCTTTTTTTAACCATACCTCCTACCTTAATGAAAACCAGACAATATCCTTCCTTCTTCCTACTTGGTATTGAATGTCACCAGGCTTTCTTGCATGAGGGTGAGTGCAGGGTGACTTGGGGTAAATCCCGATGGGAGTGTCCATATGGAGCTCTGGCATCCCGGCCGGGGAGATCTTCACACACCCATTAGCTATTTGGAGCTCCTCTCCCAGCATGAGAAGCCTCTGCACCTACTTTCCACACCCTGGACTCAAAACGAAAAAAAATGCATGGATATAAAAGAACCTGCCGTAAATTCCTTAACCAGTTGACAAGCTTATTTTTCACTTGGCTTCCCTTGGTACTTTGGTTTTGTTCTCTCTTTTGTACTTAATGTCCAACTCCAGAGCTCACCTATCCCCTTTCCCTGGAAGGAAGAAGTCATTTATCAGAAGCCGAGTGAGGCAGCTGGCCAGCTGCCCAGGTCTGCACTCCTGCCTGTGTCCCTGAGCCTGTCTCCAGGGCATGGCGTCTCTGGCTCCTGCACTTGTGGGTGGTTCTAGTGGTCGGGTTGCAAGGTCTCTGTCTTCGCGTGTTCTGTCTCCTTCCTTCTCTCTTCTCTCTGTCTTTCTCATCGTGTAGCTGTGTCTCCCTGGCTGGCTCACTCTGTCTCTCTCACTCCCTTTTCTGGCCTGTTCCACTGTGACCTTGGTCCATCTTCCAGCCCTGAATCCTGGAGTTTAGGACACTGCTAATCCTACCACAAACACCAATGGTTTTCCTCCAGATTACAGCAATGACTCAGCCTTCAGGTGCCTAACTTTGAACAGTGACAGTTACTGGTGTTGAGAATCAAGCACATGCTCTACTGGGGGCCAACACAGTGCTCCCAGGCTTCAGGGCTGGGCTTGGAGGGAGCACCGCCTGGGGCCAGCTCGGGAAGGCCAGGGCTTTGCTTCTGCTTCCAGCTTTCTCCTAGCAGGACTTGCTCCACTGGGGTGGCCCTGAGTACTCTGAGGAAAAGCTCCCCCTCCAGGAGAGCCTGCTCCCCACCTTCCCCAGCGCTGCCCTCCTCCCACTGCTCCCCTGGGGCCTGCTGTTACTTTCCTTTGGAAATTAGTGTCAGCACGTGTTTGCCATGCACAAATTGCTCTTGATCACTTTTACTCCCCCTCCTATCCTTGTTTCTCCCTCTTTCCACAGGTGCCCTCCCACCCCCACGGAGTTCTTTTCTCTTTGAGTCCAGGAGCCCCAGCATTCTCTTACCTGCCCTCTGTTTCCATGCCTTTGCTCCTGTTGTTTCTGCACCTAAAATGCCTCTTACTGTTCCGTACCACCCAATTGCCAACTTTGGGTACTTTTAAAAACCTGGTTATCTCCTAAGCCCAGCTTAAGAGTTTTCACAATGATTCAGTCATCTGAGAACTGTTTATTGAGCATCTACTATGTGTCCCATAGTTCTGGGGTTACTGGAAGCACAATCCTGCACAGGCCAGAGGCTTTGCCTTCGTGGAGCTTGTAGCTTTCCTGGGAATGGTAGATATGAGTTAGGGAAGCATGCCATGAGGGCTGCTATAGAGGGGATATGTGTAGAAAAGAGTCATGAACACAAGCAGGGAGACCACTTGCAGGGTATCTTAGTCAAGCGGGTGACCTGGACCAGTTCAGTGATGATGGGAGATCGTCAGTGAAATAGAAGCCTGCTGCATTCCAGGCCCCTTTCCTTATGTTGCTGCGTATTCGCTCACTCCTGCTCAAAGCCTGTAGAGATGATGGTGGTGGTGGTGATGATGATCTTGTGTTTAAGTGAGGAAACTGAACCTCAGGAAAGACTTTGCCTGAGGACTGGCAGCTAGTCAGCCCAGGAGTAAGATTTACCTTGGGCAGCTGGGCCTACCAGTGTGGACTCCTAAACACTCTGCTTAGCTCTCTCATACTGAAGTCTGAGGCCCCACAAAACTCAGTAAGCGATAGGAGCCACAAGCTTGGTGGTGCATGCCGAGGTCTAGGCTGGAGCTGCAGGCTTAGCAGTCGCAGGTGTCGAAGCCATCACTGAGGCTGTGGAGGGTAAATGAGCTGACCTAGGAGAGGTCACCAGGACACCTTGCCCTCAGCTTGCCAGCCTTCTTAAATCATTCATTCAACAGCCATTCAGGGGGACCACTCAGCAAAGCCCTGGCTCGGCACTGGGGCTCAGACACGAAGGCTCTCAGATTTGAGGGAGACAGCGTATCTCAGAGCCAGCAAGAGCAGTGCTAGGTGGATTAGGACCCTGGGGTTGAGCATGAGGTCAAGGTGTAGGCCCAGAAATCACACACAGGCACGCATGCACACGCAGGTTCTGTTTCTCTGGGGTGACCCTTTACATAGATAGATGACAGGTAGATACATGTCTGGCATTTAGAAGATCGATAGATGAATAGATAAGATAGGTAATACATTAGATTAGATAGATAAAATAGATAATAGATAGATTATAGGTAAGTAGATTGACCAAAATAATAGATAAGCGAATTTATTGCACATAATTGACTTAGTTGTGGAACTGGCTAGGTAAGTCCCAAAACTCATAAAACAGGCCAATAGGAAGGGCAGGTTGGAGCTGTCAGGCAGAATTTCTTCTTCCTCGAGGAACCCTATTTGCTCCAAGAGACTTTCGAATAGCTGGCTGAATGGAACCCACCCACATTTTCCAGGATAATCTCCTTAAAATCAGTTGATGACGGATGTTAACCACAGTCACAAAGCAACCTCACAGCAACACATAGACCAGTATTTGATTGAATATTTGGGACCTATAGCCTAGCCAAATTGACACATGAAACCGGTGCTTGATTCCAGGCACCAAGGACTGGGACTCAAAAAGAGAGCTAACCCTAACTGAGCACCCTCCCAAGGACAGCAGTAAACGTGCCTGACTGTCTCCCTGAGCTCGTGGGACTCCCAACTCATCCTGGCCGAGACAGTGGTGGTGACTGTGTCCTACTGCGAATTCTTCCCTGCCTTCTCTCTACGAACTGTGAGTTCTGCGTACCTCCAGTTCTGTCTAACGCAGAGATTCCCTGATCCAGAAAACGGTGCTGACTAAGGGGTCCAGTGGGACTGGTCTTCTCGAAGCTGGGCAGCTCACTTTCCTGCCCACACATACTTCGGTTCACTGGAGCAGGGCCTACTTGGCATCTAGCTGCCAGCTCCCATGCTGGGCTCTGGGAGCCAGGCGAGAGTAGGCCAGCACCTTGGTGATCACAGAGCACACTGCACTGCTTTTACTTGCAATGGGTCATTTCCTCAGTGCCATCCTGCCTTGACCTGGCAGGGGCCCCTGTGCACAGCTGTTCCTTCGTGGCCAGACCCTCCCTTGCACTCTTCTATCCGCTGGACATCAGCCCCTAGAGCGTGGCTGGGAAGCTGGAACTCCAATTTCGAAATTGCACTTCAGAAACCACAAGTGACCTCTTTTTCTCAGACCATATCTTTGCTAAACTAATGCGTGCTTGGCTGAGCACATGGAGGACAGCACGAAAAGCCCTGGGCTCACTCAGCCAAAAAGACTGCATGGATCGTAGCTCCATCGGTCTCCGGGCTGTCTGATGGAGCTGTGAGAGCTGCCCCATTCACCGAGTACAGGAGACTGGGAAGGCCAGGAAATATAAGACAAACTGGGTTCTTGGTGATCTGTGCCTAGAAGGTCTGGCCCCAGGGCAGCTTTGGAAACTAGAATAGGGCAGGGACAGGCTTCGCTGACCAGGAGCAGAGACACAGTGACCTCAAAACTCCAGACAGGAAATCACCACTAGATTAATGGCCCTCTAAACCGGAAGTGTGGCTCAGGCCGTGATGCTGGCTGGCAGGCCCTTTAATGGTAGTGAGAGTCGGTACAAATCCTGCGGTGACAGAACTGAGCCTCTATGGTGTGCCATGTTGCTAAGTTACGGGGTTAGGTTACGGAAACGCATTTTCAGCTTAGGACAGTTTCATTTCATGGTGAATTTATTGGGACATGATCCCATTGTAAGTTGGAGAGCAACTATGTTAAGGTTCTGGTTTAGCAGGTTGCCATTTGTGATTTCGCGTGTTACCAAAATACAGATTGTGGCAGAGTGGGGTGCAAACGTGAGGCCTTCCACCCTGGGTACTTTGAGAAACCCCACTCCCGACCGCTAGTGATCCAGCCTCATGAGGACTTGGCAAGGTAGAGGCCGGCGTTTGTATTTTCTACTCTTCCCGTGGTGACCCCAAGTAAACACGGGAGCCAGTGGACCAGAGACATAGAACTGCCTACACACGGAACAGGAAGAGCATGTACAATGCCCACATTTACGCGGCTGCTCCTTCACTCATGCAGCAGCGCTAAGCAGCGCCCCCCTCCGGAGACATTTCTCAGACCTAGAAAAGCACTGAGCAGGAGAGTCCAACGTGCAGTATCCCTGGGCACAGGGTGCCGGAGCCCACATTTCACACGCCGATGTGCCGCTTGCGCTGAGTTCCTTGCAGACTCCTAGCCTCTCTTCAGGATGGCTCGGAAAGTCACGTTGCTATGGGACACCTCTGCTGCAGAGGCTCTGGAAAGAGACAGACCCAGGCCACTGTCCAGTTCCGCATAGCAGTTACAAGGGTTACTACGCCCCATGATTCTTGCTCCACCTTCTGCTTGTGCCTGCCGGAGGGCAGAAAGGCTTGATTTGTCAAGAACTGCCCTTCTGCTTCTGTATCCTCCCCCAGCCCATCTCCCCACCCCCCCATCCCCTCCCCTCCCCCCACACACTGCCCCAGCCATAGATAGCCTCCAACTGTGCTCCGCGTCCTCTTCTCACCAACAAATGATTGCATAAAGAAGATGTGGTGTCTACTCAGCTATACAGAACAAATGCAGGGGCTGGAGATATAGCTCAGTGGCATAAGCACTTGCCTAGCAAACACAAGGTTGTGAGTTCAATTCCTGGTAACCCACCCCCCCCCCCAAAAAAAAGAAGAAGAAGAAATGTGAGACGTTTGTAGGAAAATAGATGTGCCCGGAAAGTGTAATGTTGAGTGAAATGAATCAGACACATGAACCTGAATATCATATGATATTTCTCCTTTGAGTAAGGCAAAGTACAAACTAAGTAAAATAAAGGAAGGAAAGGGGAGACATATGGGGATAGGTCTCTTGCAAATGGGAGAGGGTCCAAAGGACCAAGGCGAGGGATGAGGGGATGAGAAAAGATGCAGAGCAAAGATGTGCTAGGTACGGAATCCTAACAACCTCAGTGAATGTCGCCATCATAGGCCACAAACATGAGCTAAGATTCACAGTCTCAACACTAATGAAAGGGGGAGGGGAGCTAGAGGGAGAGCGGGGAGGGGAAGGACAGAGATTCAAAATCAGAAACCAGCTGGTCTACGCACATGCACCAACCAGCGCCCCAGAGGATTGGGAAATGCATGGATTGCACACGCGGCTATTAAAAGAGAAAGGCCTGCAGGCCTGCAGCTTGTGCCTCTTCAGAGCCACCTGGCCATGTGGTCCCCCACCTTGGGCATCCAGGTGGGGAGTGGGCAGAGGCAAGAACTTATAGTTCAGAGCACGAGTGGCAGTGGCCTGCTTTCTCTGAATGGCGTGTGTTAGCACAGTGGTGGTGACCAGAGCCGAGGACAGGGATTCAGGAAACATGGGATCAAGCCCACAATCTAATCAGCCATCGTGCGTAGCTGGGAATCTCTAGCTCTCTCTGGGCCTCAGCATCCTCAGGTTGGATGTAATGGCACCCCACTGCCTGCCTAGAGGTGGAACCTTTGAGAAGTGGTGCTAACGGGTTAGGGGGCTCTGCCCTCATTAGTGGAACTGCCACTAGCACAGAAGTGAGTTACTCACCAGGAGAGCGGTTGGCGTCCTAACTTTTTTAAACTTTATTTTATCAGTACGCATTTATAGTACATGAAGTTTGCGTTCATTTTAGGGAGTCAGTACACGGACTTAACACAGCTTGGTTCTTTTTATTCCCCTCCTCACCCACCTCCCACCCTGCAGCTACAGATTCCCTTCCCCATTTTCATGATTACTGTTGTGATTCTTATTTTTAGCTCATGTTTACATCCCCTGTGGGCATTCGGCACCTCTACATGGCACGTGTAAATTCTCTTTCCCTCGCCTTCCACCGGGCCCCTTCCCTCGGCCTTAGTTCCGGGGCCTTCCTATCTGCGAAAGAGCCATCTCCCCATTTCCTTCTTCAGCCCTTTATGCTCTTCCTTATTTACACTTTGCCTTACTCAAGAGAGAGATATCATATGGAATTGAAGCTTGTGTGTCTGATTTAGCTCACTTTATTTTCCAGGTGAGTCTCTTTTCCTACAAAGGCCTCAGACCCACTCTTCTTTATAGCTGAGTGGCACTCCACTGTGACTAGATGCTGCAATGTCTTTATCCATTTGTCTGCTGATGGACACACAGGAAGCTCGCAGGAGTCACTTACTGTGACTTGTGCTGCTGGTGTCCCAGGAACACAGTGCCTTTGTCTTTTGGGAAGGCACATAGAAGGAGGGCAGCTGGGTCAAATGGATCCTCTCATTGTGTAAATGAAGAAGTGCACGGTATTACAGAAACACAAGTTGGGCTAAAGCAACTCATCTTACGCAAGACCTTCCTAAGGGTCTTTAAATGAAACAAGGCATGTGAAGGCAATCCGTGAGGGCTAAAGCACCAGCTCCCTCAAAGGAGCCCTCTGCTCAGGGCGGAGGAAAAGGGGTATTTCCCATCCCGCCACCCACTCAGCGCTCATGCCATGAGCTTTTTGAAACAGAAGTTGAGGAGAGAACATTGAAGGAACAAAAGCTTTAAAATAGCTCAGTTGGTTTGTATAGAGGAAGAGCAAACAGGAAGCCTCGTCATAGAAAGTGTAACCACAGATCAATTGAGGAAAGGAGATTCGAGAATATATAGCTGAGAAAAGCGGGTGAGAATGCCACCTGATACCATGTAAAAGCACGCATTGAAAAGACCAAATCTAAACAGAACAGGGAGAAACATAAAGCCACTGAAAGAAAACACTTTTGCAGCCTTGCAGAGGGCAAAGGGCAGACCCAAACTGAAAACTCCAAACCATAAAAAGATTGAGGAATCAGCCCAATTTCTGATTCCACTCACAACATAACACACAAAGCAAAAAGACAAACGATGGAGATGAATCGGTTTTGTAATGCTTAAAAGCAACACAAAGGGATCAGTTAGCAAGAAGACAGGAGTCCAAATTAAGAGCATTTGAATAGGTAATTTGCATGAGAAAAAAACTAAGCAAAGGTCAATGAACATACAAAAACACACCCAGACTCAGTAGTAATCAAGGAAAGTGAATTAGAACAATAAGAGTGCTTTAGGCAGGTGCTGGTGCTGCCTCCCAGGAGAGGGACACTGGAGCCCCGAGCTATTCTGGGACCAGAATACTCTACTGCTCTGCCGCAGCGCAGGGTCACAGGACCTAGTGACTTCAATAAGCCTGTGCCCTCCTCGGGAGTCTAGCTCAGCTCAGCTCCCACCCGGACACATCCTGGTGGCTGCTGTGGCCTTGCATGGCACTGGGAACAGGCTTTCCCTTCCCACGAAGAATGGTCAGCTACATGGAAAGCTGAACGGCAGTCTGAAGGCAGTAGATATATGTGCAGCCTCGACTGATCTCAGAATTACGGCAATGACTTCTTTTTTTTTAAGTAAGAAACAGAACAAGATTTATAGCACAATAACATTTATGCAAATTAAAATCACGTACCCAAAACAACACTATATTTTATGAGAGCACATTCATATTCAGGGACTCATCTCTGATGCATTAGAGTGGGTGCTCACGGAAGGGGAAAGAGTGTGGAACCCAGGATGAATGGAAATAAAAAAATTCAAATGAATGATGGTCCTGGCCTCGCCAACACTGTAGGTGATCCCAAGCCTGCCAGGTGGGGCTGAGCGAATTCAGCTGTACCTGAAATCCACAAAGAAGGTAAATAAGTTTTAGCAGTACTCTTGAGAGGAAATAAACTAAGAAAGAAAGAGGAACAAAAAGAAAAAAAGAGGAGGAAGGGCAAAGGGAATAGGGAGCCACTGTTTAATGCAGACAGGACTCCTTTTAGTGTGATGAAAAGGTCCCAGAACTAGACAGTGGCCATGGATGGAAAGCATTTTGAATGTGTTAAATGTCACTGAAACATGCACTTTAAAGTGGCTGAAATGGTGAATTACATGCAATGGGGATTTTACCTCCACATAAACCACAAGAGAAAAGAAGAAGGGAGGAGGGCCTGCCTGATCACCACACCTGCCCCCATCAGCTGTCCCTGGTCACCTGCCTTCAAGGCCAGCTTCCTCACTGCAGCACGGGACCTCTGGTGTGGAGGGCAGTGGCCGGGCAGGGGAGCACAAGTCTCCCTGGCTCTGGAGAGGCGGCCCTGGTTAGCCCATGGACCCACTGTGATGATGGCGTGGGCTGATGGATGAGGACGGGCTCGGTGGCCGACAAAGCGCTGTGCAGTGTAAAGGCTTATTGGGGATATTTATGATAAGCTGAGTTGCTCACAAGGCAATTTTCTCTCTTATTCCTTCCTGATGTGGCAGCCAATTTCCATTGCAGCAATCGGGGATTCTGGGGAGGGAATATTACGAGCATTCTCCTCTTCCCCAAAGCCTGTCAAAAATGCCAGCGTCTGTCCTGACTTCAGATTAAAATGAGGCTTGAGAGCTGTGTGGAGTGGGGGCGGGGGGCACGAGGGCCTTGGGTGGGCAGCACACTGGAGCAGCACCTGTCCCTGCACCTCCCAGGCTGGCTCCAGCTTCACTGGCACCCGGAACACAGATGTCTTCAGGGGAACACGGCTGAGACCCCTCCAGGCTGCAGGACACGTTGGTCAGCTGCATCAGGACATTTCTTTCTTGGCTCAAGCTGCTGGTGTGGCTATTTCTTTGCTTGGAAGGCCCTGGAGTGACTCATTTGGTACTACTAGGATGACATGGAAGGCGAGCGCGTGCGCGCACACACACACACACACACACACACACACACACACACACATATATACACACACACACACACACACACACACACACACACACACAGTCAGGGTGCTCAAGTCCAGAGGGTCCAGGGTCAGAGTTCACAGTCAAGGATACAGTTAGTGCTGTGACCATCCCTACACATGTGCCTTTGTTCCTTTAGAATTGGATCATCACACACAGCCCACAAACACCTTCTCATCTAATTCGGACCTTGATGCAGACCATCCTTGATGCCACCCAAATCAATCAGCATTAAAACAAAGATCTTAAGCCAAGCATGGTGGTGCACATCTGTAATTCTAGCAGCTGGGAGGCTGGCGCAAGAGGATGGCCATAACTTTAAGGCCAGCTGGAGCTAAAGAGTGAATTCAGGGCCAGCAGGGACTACACAGCAAGACTCTGTCTTCACAACACTAAACTAAAATAAAGATCTTATGCTGTGTCCCTTCTGTTTCCAAAGTGGCAAATGGAGAGCCTAGGACACTCCACTGGTGTAAGGGTCCTCTCCATGTCTTCTGCAATGAAGGCATCATTCATTCATTCAGCAAATGCTCATTTAAACCTTGCTGGGTACAACAGGAGATGCGGTCTTACACTCATCATGGGGGAGACACACACACACAGAAAAGGAAGAAAGGGAGAGAATAAGAGTGAGTATGGATGGGCCAGGACACTGCACGGTACCCCAAACAAAGCCACTCGGACATGATGGATGTCCCTTGGTGACTGGTGTCCATCCGAGAGCCCAGGACAAAGTCCTGTTCCCACTTTTATATTGTTTCTGTCCCATGGGGAAATTTTCCACTGGAAATCAGCACAAAGCAAAGCTACAGAAGCAAAATCAGTGGTTGACAGAGACCCAGGAGGTGGGAAGCTCACACGGGACCTTTCCAAGTCCGTGCTGCTCCACTGATGTTGACCTCCCAGCTGAGCCATAAGTGACCTGGGTCAAAGCCACTTTCCTCTTTTGGGAGCTCGGCTCCACCCACTTCCCCAGGCAGCACAGCTGCACAGTAAGCCCTGTGTGGTTGTCTGCTTTCACCTGGGAGGTGGTCTCCTCTCCCACTGACACAGTGACACAGCAGGGAGCGGCCGTGTGGCACTTCAGGCTGGGTGACCAGAGCAGCGGACTGAATGCTCAGAACGCAGAGTCAGCCCTGCACAGCTCAGGGGGCGTGTCCCCCAGGCTGTGGGACAGTGAGCAGTGCAGCCACCGGGAGCCTTCTCTACATTCCCGCCGGCTCTGCTCTGCTGGTAGCTGCGTACTTCCGGCTGGTGGCAGAGACCCAGGAAGACAACTGGCTTGAGCCAATCACATCCCACAAACAGCTTTGAAGGTTTTTGCTTTGCTTTGCATTTTGGTCTTTTTGAGATGGGGTCTCACAATGCACTTCAGGCTGGTCTTCAGCTCATTTTGTAGCCCAGGCTGGTCTTGAACTTGCAGTGATCCTCCTGCCTCAGCCTCCTGAGTGCTAGGATTACAGGCAGGTATCACCACACCCAGCTAGCTGTGTGGTGTTTCCCTGTCTTTATTCTTTGTTTTGCTTGCTGGGCACCTGTGGCCAATTAACTCAACAGAATTGGGTGCAGAACAGGGAAAACTAGCTAGTGGAGTTCATGAAAGGCTTCAAAGAAAGCAAATGAGTGTCCACAAAGTCATGCCACCGTGCGCTGTCAGGCCTTGGTGCGGTGATGAAAATATTCCCAGCCAGTGAGCCATGTGTGGCCTCTCCAGGAGCAAAAGGGCCAGCAGCTGTGGGAGTAGCTGAGAGCACTTCCAGAGAAGAGGCAAGGAGGAAAGAAGGGCGGGAAGAGGAGGGACAGAGCCAGGGGAGCAGAGGGGAGCAGGGAGGGAAAGGAAATGAGCCAGCGAAAGGGAATGGAAGAGCTCAAGGCAGGGAAGCTACTCAGGTGACCCTGTGACCCCTGAAGCCCAGTTCCAAGGGAACAGGAAGACACCCAGCAGCCCCGCTCCCAGTACGTGCATGCAACCTCACCACCCCCCCAGACTGAGCCCTCCCTGCCCCTCCAGGCCAGCAGTGAGCTGGGCCCCTCAGAACTGCGCACCCAGCGAGCTCCGGCGTGGAGTGCTAGACCCTGGCCTGGCTTGAGAGGCAGCTAAGCTTTTCCAGCTATCGTCGTGCTGGGACCGTGAGTCACCGTGGTGGGAGTCCAGATGTCTCCCTCCCATTCTCCCTCCTGCCCCTCCGCCCTCCTTTGCTTTCCTCCTTTGCCTCCCTCTCTTCCTTCCTTTCTTCTCTCTCCCCTCCCCACGAGCCCTCCCTCCTGTTTCCTTCCTCCTCTAAACTGAGCACAGGCTGACCTCTCCCCAAATCTCCTTAGCCGCAGGTACACACAGAGGCCCCCCAGCAGCAGCAGCAGCCAAGCAGCCCTAGGGCACAGGACAACAGCCACTCCAGCCCCCACTCCCTTGAGCAGCAAGGGGGGACCACTCCCACCCCAAGTACAGCTCTGTAAGGCCGCTAGTCCAAGAGGACTAGTGTTTCTAGACCTACTTACGAAACATACACTCTCAAAACCCCAGGCAAATCTAGTCACCACTGAATATGATTTGCACGCCTTTCGAAACGGTTCAACACACAGCAAGATCTGAAAACAGACAAAACTCAAGTGTCAGCCAGCTCCAGTTCAAATCCCTCAGATGTCACCCATCGGTGCTGACTCCATCTGGCTGTCATGTAATCTCTGCAGTTGAGTAAAAACAATCCAGCAGAAATCTGGGTTTCGGGTCTCCCATGGCTCCTCTGGTGTCAGTGTCTCCTGCTGTCACCTTGGGGCTCAAGAGCCGCTCTGGAGTCATGCGCCCGTGGTGAGCAGAGTTTTGAACCCCACATCAAGGTATCTGCTGATGGCACCTGTGGCTGGGCTGTCCCAGAGGCTCTCAGTGCTCTCCAAATTCAGACAAAGTTGACTGCCATGTCTTTGGGCCAAGAAAAACTTCTGTGTTCCACGCAGCTAGAAGAGAAAGAAGCACAAGGCTGTACGTGCAAATGAGCTGTGTTCCTGGGACTCTCAAGGCCTCTTTCTTTTCCCTGGACTCTGTCCCTCCACCTTCCCAGGGCCCCACATCTGCACAGAACTGGCTTATACCATGGAGCCATTGCTGTGAGAACTGCAGTTGTTCCCTGGAGGACTATATTCCATTTTACAGACAAATCCACACATGCCAAAAAATCAAGAAATACAAATACACTGGGGTCTTCTTTCAACAAATATTTATTGGCATCTCCTCTGAGCCAGGGACTAAACAGGGACAAAGAAACCTACCAAAAAAATAAAATAAAATTGATCAATCTGGGCCAGGAGGAATCTCTAGACCTGCCCCCTCCAAATCGGGGTGGCTTTTTAAAAAGTCAGATTTAACCTAAAACCCAGGGGCCAGAGTGCGGAGACAAGGGTCATGGTTTGGGGGTCTGGCATGAGGAAGGAACGATGCTGGGCCTCAAGAGGTGCACCCCCAGCTTTTCTGCAGTTCCTGAGGCGCCTCTGGGCCGGCGGCTCTTTCCAGGGCACGGAGTATGTTGGTGCACAGAGGTGAAATCGATCTGCCATGTGACTCAGCCAGCCCGCGCAGCACACAACCCTGTCTGCATTCCCAATTTGACTGTGCAGGTTGTCGCCTTGTTAATGCTATTTACTAAGCCCAGTGGCCCAGATGCCTGTCCCCAGCCCCTGCTAGAGACCTCTAGCCACTGTCCCATTACATCTGTCACATCTTGTCACTGTCCCTGATTTCAACAGATCCCAGGGCAGCCCGTCACAGTCACGTCCCCAGGATCTTCCCACCATGCCCTGTGCCCACCACTGAACTCCTCGGATCCTCTTCCGCCCGAGTGTTTTGTGCTTCCCCCTCCCTGGAGTCCACGTCGCGCCAAAGAGCTCCCGCGACGTGCGGCGCGGGCAAGGGCTTGGAAAGCCCTACAGTGCGCTCCACTCACGGCGCGAGAGCGCCTCCCGCCTTTTCTGCGGTCAGAGGCGGAATGGCATGAGCACCAGCCGTCTAGAAAAGAGCTGGGAAACCCTAGGCAGGACAGAACTGGGATCAGGCTACTGCTGGCCCAACCCTGGTCACTTGCCTCGCAGAGCCTCCCAGAATCGATGCCTCACCCAGCATCAACAGACCAGCTGTATCTTGGTGATACTGGGAGAGCCTTCTCTTCACAGAGCCTGAGTGACCTAGACTGCCAGAACAGAAGGATCACTGGACAGCAGGCCCATCATAGAGACAGGAAAACAGAGGCTGAAAGTGCAAGGCCACCCCTTGTCCATAGGCTAAAACATCTCATCAATATCATTTCGCCGTGCTTCCAGTCCAGCCCAGGACCTAAGACCCCTCTATCACCCACTTTGCCCTCTTAGACCCAAATGGAAAGAAATGGAAAGTTGAACTGTGCCCAGGAACCCAGAAGCTCAAAGCCAAAGGGTCATCCACAGTTCCCGGCGATGCCCAGTCCTCTTGTTGGCCTCTGATCCCATCACTCTGGGAAGAACTTGGAAGCGCTTGGATGTGGAGGGTGCAAGCTCAGGCTGTGAAATTGAGTTGGCATTTAAACGAACTAGCAACAAATTGTTCAATTTAATTTGCTTAGTCTGATACGGAAAAAATGAGAAAACCCATCCAATTAAAAATATCGATCCACAGAAACTGGCAGCTCCAAAGGCCTTGCTGGAAGTTAGTGCTTGAGTGATGCAAGGGTTATGAGTTACGAAAAAAAACAATCTATTCTCCTTCTCCTGCCCCCAGGAAGGCTGCAAAGTACACTGAGGAACTCCCCCTTTAAAAACTGGGAAACCGCGTTCAAAAAAGGAAGCAATTTGTTCGGTTCAATCAGCAGGGCCGAGTTAATTCCAGGACTGCTGAGGCCCAAGATAGAATGGGTTTCATGCTAAACTCCACCCACTCCAGCCACAGGCTAAGGCTCTTGCTCCTGTTCTTTAGCATCATTCCTTACCTAGCCTTCCGGATCTGGTACCCCCTCCTGCCTGCCCAGTTGACTGCAAGACCCTGGACAAATATGGCATTCTCAGGGACACATTTTCCATTGACGGCAAAAGGGCAGCTTGTTCAGCCCTCCTTAGGGTGCCACCAGTTTGAGGCATGGGACAATACAGCAGGCCCTCCCCAAGTTTAAAGGAACCAAAATAAGATGGTTTCATTGCATACGAAAATAATGCTCCCTTCTCCAACTGCTCTTCCACCCTATTGCTAGCAGTCAAAACTCAAAGTCTCCAGCAACTAGAGATGGAACCGGTCAGCCCTGTCATGAGGTCACAAGGCTTCTAGTCTAGTGCTCTTCCCAGGCCCACCGTAGGCATGGCCTTGGCCCCAGCCACAGTGCCAACGCTTTTTTGGACCTGTGCTTAACAAAGCTGTTAGCTAGAAATGCATCTTCACTGCCCTCTCCACTGGGGCTAGTTGAAGCTGGCTTGGTGTCAGGCTGTAAATCAGGACTAGATTGTCCTTCCAGGAGAAGTCTGCCTCCAAGGGAAGTGAAATCACTTAGTATTTGGCAGCTCAGTCCCTGCCAGGGGGAAGGTGACTGCAACTGAATCCATGGCTAGAATGGGACATGACTGCTCCTGTTGGGGCCAGATGGCATTGCGTGCCTGCCTACTCCAGATCCCTGTTCAGAGCCAAGTACACACGCACACACACACACACACATACAACCTCCCTCTGCAGGTTACTTTAGCTGTAAGTAGGCAGGATGAATCTCACTCCTACAGACCTGAGCTCAGGGAACAAGGGCTAGGAGACTCACAAATGCAGACGGGCACTGGGACAGGAGTGGAGACCAAAGACAACTTCAGGGAGAAGGAGACATTAGAGGTGACTACGAAGGAGGTGGGGGATGATGCAGGCAGAGGTCTGTGGTAAGGACTAGGAGTAGGCTGAGTCCCTTGGGAGCCAATTCTGCTTGGGTTATGGGCTGCTGTGGTCATGTGCACCCGCAGCAAGGCCAGGGCAGTGAGAACTTACAGCAGGGTGAGGCTGAGGGGAAAGCTGCGCCTTGCAGAGCCCCCAGCGTTCAGCTTGAAAGTGCTGTGCCGTGCAGGTAGCTGCCCTAAGTGCTGGGGATGCAGCAGTAGGGTGTGGACCGTCTAAAGAGGAAGGAAGCAGGAAACCGAAAGCGGATACACAAAATGACTACGAAGAGGGAGCAGTACTGCGGAGATCACCGAGTAGATGGGACTCTTGTGATGTGGCGCTCTCCAAGGGGTCCTCTCGGGTCCTGAAGCCAATGTGCCGGCCACAGCAGGATCCAGAGGAGAAGCCAGCACAGCAAATGCAAGAGGCTGGGTGTGTACAGAGAGAAGCAGGGTGACAAAAACAGTGGTCAAGATCATCACAATGGCAGGACCTTGTCCATGGACAGGACTGGGGGCCATGGGCATGAATTTGAATTTTCTCTGAAGGATAATGGAAAACTACTGGAAGGTTTCAGCAGAGGAGTGATGGGACAGGATTTTCATGTTTTAAAATCTCTGGTGGGCAGGTGAAAGATGGATTGCAGACACAAAGGCTGGGGCCACGATGTCACCCTGGAGGTGACAGTAGCCGTCTGGGGCCAAGGTAGGGGTGGTGGAGGCGGGAGAGGTGCATGGATGGTGTGAATGCACTGTAGAAGCTAACCTTACAGCATTTCCTGGATAATCGGGAGTGGAGGATGTAGGAAAGAGAGGAGCCCAGAATGACTGCAGTGGGTGTGGCCTGAGGAACTGGACGGCTGACCACGGCATTACCAATGTGGTGAGGATGAGCAGGCTTGGGAGAAGAGCAATCCAGTGTGCGTCCAGTGCCCCCGCCAATGTCGAAGTTCTGCGGTGTGGTCAGGTCGCTAATTGGGTGGATGCCGTCATCTTGCACTGCCTTCTGTAGGACTGGAATGACTATTCACATAACAATTTTCTTTCCATCAACTTTAAATATGCACATGTGTTACTTTAGCTCAGTGTCAAGCCATACTATCCAGAACATCAAGGGTTTTGCAGGCTGCTGGTATTTTATTTTCCAAATACACGCAAAAAAAAAAAAAATGTAATGGCAACCATAGCATCCAGGTCCCCTTGCAATTCGACAGTGACATTTCTTCCTTCTTCAGCCTCCAGGAGGGCCTGGGCACCTACTGTACCAAGACTTGGGCTGGATAGAGCCATTGGCTTGGACACTCAGGAAGTCCCAAAGACAACTGAAGAGACTATAATGAGGCATTGAAGAGAGACTGGTTCAATAGCTCTCCCATGTCTTGGGGACAGTCAAGAACTGTCCCTCAGGGCCTGCTCAGTCCCTTGCTTGGTAGGGGGAGTCTGGAAGGCAAACCCACCCCACTTTCCTGAGATCCATGCGCCCTCTGGTGGTCGGGTTCCTTGTCTGTGGTTGAAGGGGTAAATAAGGAGGGGTCCTCTGGCCTGGCCACCCTCCCAGGAAGGGAACAAATGGCCAGACCAGCTTTCAGTTCTGGAGCACTAACAGATAATACTGCTGGGGCTGGAACTTAGGCTGCATAAGGACGGGGTGGCAGTCCTTAAGCCACCGAGGGTAAGACCTGAAGGGGAAGGTGAGTGGTGGGTGGGAATGCAGGCTTCTGTTTCCTGTAGAAGGTCACTAGTGCAGAGAAAAGCAAGTTGATGGGATGCATAAATAGGGCAATTTCCCTTCGGTGTGCATATTTAAAGGAAAAAATTTTTAAATTCTAATTTAAACATTTTAAAATTAAGATCAGGAAACATCAGGCCGCGATGCATAAATACAACACATAATGGAAAATGTACTTCGGTTCTTATATTACAGCCAGCTACAGAAGAGACGGAGGCGGAGGCCAGCCACAGGCAGAGTCATGTTCTAGCTCTTGCAAAGGGAGCTGCCCAGAGGGAGTGGGTGGGGCTGGTCAGAAGCAGATGCTGCCTGCTGCGGCTGACATCCAAGTGCTCACCTGGGCACTTGCACTGGGTCCTCTGAGGTGTGCAGATACACGGCGCCCACACTGTCACTAAGGATAGGCATTGGGGACACCCAAAAAGGTTGTGGAAGCCAGACCCCAGATGTCAGGGGAAAGGGAGTTAAGGAGAGGGGGGAGCTAAACCCTGAAGTCTGGGTCTTGTGCCAGTGGGACCTAGAGGGGCTCCCTGTTTCATCATAGGGAAAACCAGCTTCAAGACTCATTGTGCATTCCATAGTACAGGCTGGAAAAAGTCCTCACCGTCTGGGGCTGGGCTGAGGCTGAACCAGGCTCCAGGGAGCAGCCCTGCAGAGTCCTTGGGAAAAGCAAGACAAACACTTTCAGTGCAGTCACGCCGCTGCCCCCTGCCCCAGTGCCAACCTAAGTCTACAAGACTGACGGAGTGTCCAGGGTCCAGCGCTGGGGGAAAGTGAGCTCCTTAATGCACCTTAGCAACAAGCATCTTGGCAGGCAGCTGCCTGAGTCTCCAAGGTCTCATCCTTCTATTGGCAGAGCCTCTCTTGAGGTGAAAAGGCTTGGAGCCTTCTCTTCCATCCTGATACCCAAAGGAAGGGCTTACCCAAAGCACCGGCCCGTCATGAGTGCTGTCTCCCCACGGCTACCACTCTCGAGGCCCAGGGCTGGCCTGATTTGTGTTACAGATCCCTTTGGGTGACGTTTCCCCTGGTTAAGACTTATTACCATAAGCCAGGGTGAGGTTGGGAAATCACAGTAAATCCAAAAGCAGTGTGGCTAGAAAACTGAATCCACAGTAAAGTACCTAGGGACACCAACAGCACAAATGAGACATAGGCAAGCCGGATGGTGGTAAAAGAAACATTTCCAGTGCAGCAAAGAACTCGAGTGAAAAGACAGTTTGCAGAATGGGGCGACCTGTTCTCACACCTCATCTGGGAAGAGGATTACAACCTTACTATTCAAAGAACTTGTGCCACTCAACCCAGTTAAAATGGCCAACAAACTCAAATGGACATTTCTTCAGGGAAGACCTAACAAGAGCCCAAGGGCCTGTGAATATATGCCGCAGATCTGGGGCCACTCGGGAAGGTAAGATATCATCTCATCGCCACCAGGATGGCGACTGTAAAGAGACCGAAAATAAGAAATGTCAATGAAGCCACAGAGAAACGGGGAAACTTGTATTCTGGGAAAACAATATGGCAGTTCTTCAAAAAGTTAACAGAATTGTCAGAATTCAGCAACTCAAATGAGCTATCTGTACACCCATGCCTGTAACAGGAGTATTTATTTATTTATTTATTATTTTATTTAAAGAAAGAAAAAAACCAAAACAGTAAAAGGGTACAAGGAATGCAGACTTTCAAAAAAAAGAAAATAAATAGTAAGCAATCACTAGTTAATAGATTACATATTGTCATCTTAGAAATAGTTGTTCAAGTTACAAAATTAAAGCATACAAAGTGGACATTGAAACAGTGAGACTGCAAATAGTTCTGTTCAGTGATCCAACAAAAACTCAGTAATATGGTCATCTATCTTACACACCTAAACACATTTGCAGTTGTATCTTTTAGAGCACTTTGTTTTCCTCACTTTTTTACAACAACAATTGCACATTTTGAGTTTTATTACTTTCATAGTTCTTATTAACTTTTTTTTGGAAGAGAATAAAACCAAATATGACATAACAAAGCAGTCAGTCAAAACAAAGGATGGACATAGTACATGATGTCAACACAGAATACAAGGTCATCTACAATGGTTACCGTAATGCTTCTTGCCACCTTAAAAAGAACATTAACAGGAGTAAACAGACAAGTGTCCAGCAGCAGATGGAGGAATAAGCAAAATGTGGCCTGTCCACGCTGAGAATCCCATTCAGCCTTCAAAGGGGAGAGAACATCTGCCGGAATTCGGGGTGTCGACAGTAGTAGGCAGAATCCCTGAGTAGTCAAGTTGGTAGAGACAAACAGTAGGGCAGTGGTTGCCAGAGGTGAGAGGGGTGCCGAGGGCCTGGTGGCTGGCCTCGTCTCCTCATCACAATGTGAGTATACCCTTTAAAGTCTTGTTTGTACTGGCCCGTGTCTGCTTACACAATGATCGCATTCCTCGTGGGGAGCTGGTACATGAGCGCAACACACCTTAATTCTTTTTCTCCCCCTTTCTCTGCCCCCCACCCCGTCTCCCCTTCTGCCATTTCTCGGCCCTCTTCCCTTTTGCAAAAATCTCTATCACTGTTTCCTATTACCTTTGCTATTGCTCTGTAATTTGGTGCTATTTCGGGTTTCTCTGATGAGAGAAGCCATGCCACGTCTAAGCTTCCGTGTCTGATGTCTTTCACTTTGCATCCCAAAGTGCAGCCGCTTTCCGACACATGACAAAGCCTCGTGCTTCTCTATGGCAGCGTGGTACTGCACTGTGTACCAGCACGTTCTCTCCACCCACTCATCTGTTGGTGGGTATACAGCCCCTGTCTGAGACGCAGCTAGGGTGAGATGTGCTACTGTAAGCACGGGTGTGCACGCACCACCGTGAAACGATGCCTTTCACTCTCGGGGAACACACCCAGAATGAGAAGAGCTGAGGTGAGTGGACTTCCGACTGCTGGCTTTCAGAGGCCCTCCACGCCGATTTCCACAGTGGGCGTACTAGTTTACACGCCCACCAACAATGCCAGAGGCTCCTTTCCCCTCCGCAGCCTTGTCATCAGTCTTGAGGGCAGCCATTCTTCTGGAGTGAGGTGGCATCTCAGTGTTGGTTTAATTTGCATTTTTCCCCTGGCCAGAGATGGTGCTCAATTTTTTCATGCATTTGCTGGTGCAAATCTACTTAATACTATTGAACTATACACTTAAACTGGCGAAAAAGTAAATTTCTGTGCATTTTACCACAATGAATGAAGGAGTCAATCAGTCAATCGATTAACAACTGAACGCATCAGTGAATGCATGTCGCGCATGAACGTGAAGGCCTGGGAGTCCACACACTGACCCTCTTGCCAACAAAGCAGCCGTGGTCCCTCGGGCTCTAGAGCTCAAATTGCTGAGGCCCGGCCCAGCTCCCCAGGCAGAGCCAGTGCTTCCTGAGGGCATCTGGGTCAGCTGTATCAATTCATTCTCTCGCTCACTTGCACGCTCACTTCCCTCAGTGGCTCTTCGGGGTCACACGTAGACCAAGGCTGCAGGTAGTAGCACAGGACGCAACACAGCGTTGCCCTCAAAGAGCCCACAGTCTAGTGGAGAAACACAACCGTGAAAACTGACCACGCAGCTTAATAAGAGTCGGCACAGAGCGGCTGTTGGGCAGTGTGACAGGAGGATACTGCATGTGAACAGTGGAGAAGCCCAGAGCTGGGGTGACTCTCTGCGGACTAGGGGAGTGGGCGCAGGCAAGGGTCTTCTCTAAGGAGCAGCGCAGAGGAGCGAGAGCTATCCTAAAGGACCACTAGGGTTCTCAGGGGCAGGGGAAGACGGCACCAGGTATGCAAGCAAGAGAGTCTTGGAGTGGAGGGGTGAGGAAAGCGAGGGACTGAAGGGCGCAGTGGGTAGCAGAGTGGGGCGATGCGCACCACGCAGTTGGAAGGGATTTATTAACCCCTAAGTGCTCCTAGCGCACGTATTAACTTGCAGAGTCTCACGCCCACCACCAACTTTCAAGAACTCTTCAGCAACGCTCTGCGTAGAGGGCTGGTGGCCGCAGCAGCCAGGCAGCAGTGGCTGCTGGGCCCTGTCAGAAGTCCTGCTCCTCACCTCCTGACCTGTCACAGACCAGAAGCCGAAAACCTTAACATCCTCCTGCTCCGGAGAAGACTACGGAGCGCCCCCTCCTGGCTAGCAGACAGACACCGAGACCAGATGACAAAGCCCAGTGTTCTGAAGGACTCAGGCAGAGGGGCCAGGGCAGCAGCGGGCACATCACGCTGCGCATAGGCAGTTCATCGCCCAGGCCACCCATCCCAGGCTTCCCCTGGAGGACAGCTCGGCGGCTCTTCTCTTCCTCTTCAGGCCTGGGCAGGCTGAAGCTCCCGGAAGCCCAGCCAACAGTCCATACTGTCCACAGGCTTGGCGCTTAGCTACACTTGGAAGACAGCTCTTGGAGGGTTAGGCCAAAAATTGAAACCTCAGAGAGGCTTTGGGTAGATGCAGAGTGACAGGAGGACATTGCATGTGAGTCTGGACATCTACAGTGCTCAGCTAGATCTGCAGTCAGGGCAAGGTTGCCGTGGCCATCGGGCCCCGAGCTTTACGGCTGTTCATCGGCGCCGAGCTCAGGGCTGTTCATCCCATCCGACAGGTAATCATCCTCGTTCTGTTTCATCTTGGTCTCCAGGACTGTGATGCGCTGCTTGAGCTTCTGCTGGGCTCCTGTGTACTCAGCCAGCAGGCGGCCAAAGCGAGTGTACAGCGTCTCCATGTTGGTCTCCAGCTGCTCTAGCTTCTCCTGCACGTCCACCTCCATGCTGGCTGCCACCTCGCTCTCGTCCAGCAGCCCCTCCTTCATCAGGATCTCCCTGCCCCTCTCCTCCAAGACCTTCTTGGCATCCGGGTACTCAGTCACCGCTTCCATAAGGTCATCCTTGGACAGGCAGAAGAGGTCCGAGTAGCCCAGGCTGCGGATATTGGCCGTGCGCCGGTTCCCCATCTTGCTGCCCTTGATGTTCAGGATGCTGATCTCTCCAAAACAGCTCCCAGCTAATAGGAGGGCGTACTGCGTCACCCCATCATCGGCCACCACTGCCAACTTGCCCTCTTTGATGATGTACATCTCCTTGCCGATGTCCCCCTTGCGGCAAATGTAATCCCCAGGGCTGAAGACCTGAGGACGAAGCTTCAGTACCAGCTCCACCAGCAGGCCAGCCTCGCAGTCCTGGAAGATCCGCACTTTCTTTAATGTGGACAGGTGCACGTTGATGGCTATCTCGGCCCTGAGCTTGGCCGGCAGGTTCTTGAGAACTTCCCGCTCATCTACCGACTTCTTATTGGTCCACAGGTAGTCAAACCACCTAATGACCTTGGCTTCCATCTCCTTACTGACCTTGCGGAACTGCATGTAGTGTTTGACAGCGTCGATCTTGGCCTGGAACTCTGCCCGTGTGGCATTCATGTTGGAGATCATGGAGCCCACATTTCCTACGATGGTGGCAAAGATGAGGACACCGATCAGGAAGTCAAAGATGACAAACAAGTACTCTTCATCCTTTACAGGGGGTGGCGTCTCCCCAATGGTGGTGAGGGTCAGTGTAGACCAGTAGAGGCAGTAGATGTACTCCCTAGCCAGATAGCCGTACTCAGGGTCAGTGATGTTGGGGTAAACCCACGTGTCCACCCCAAAGCCAATGGACTTGGAGATGGCATAATAAATGCAAGCATTCCAGTGGATGATGATCAAGATGTAGAGAACCAGGTTGCTGATGCGAAAGATGTTGGGATAGCTGGTGCGTGTCTCCGTGCGGTCAAAGAACTCGAACATGCGGGCAAAGTGTAGCAGGCGATTGAAGCGCACCTCAGGGCTATGAATTCCCACAGCAAAATAGATCAGGTCGGTGGGGATGATGGAAGCCACATCCAGCTTGAACTGCAGGGTGTGGATATAGTTGTCTCGCAGTTTCTTGGTGTCTTTGACCAGCAGCCCCTGCTCTAGGAAACCTAGTGGGCATATAAGCGAGTATGTCACCTCTGCCACCGGTATGTTCCCCCCTCTAGGCTCATATACAGCAAGGACCAAATCGCTCCCTTAGCCCTCCTTTTCCCAAGGAAGAGAATAACCCATATAGCAGGGCTGGCCAGAAAGAACCCAAGTGACCACCCCAGATCTGAACCTCTCTAGGCACATGTGATCATGAAATTCAAAGCAGATCAGCCACCTACCGGAGTCTCAGCCAAGGCAGGTTCCTTGAAAATTTGGACTCAGGCCTTTGGCCTTGTAGGTCACACTGCTGCCTACGTGTCCTGGCTTTCCACTCACCTGTGCGCAGTCGGATGAGGAGATCTGCGACGTAGACCAGGTCTGACAAGTAATCGAGCACCAGCCACACCAGGAAGTAGCCTCTCTGGAGGTCACTGAAGCAGGCTCTGCAGGGGAACAGGGCTGGTCTCACCCTCAAGGTCTGCCAAAGCTCCCTGGTGGGTTCCACTGGGTGCCTATTTGTACAAGGCTTACAAGGCCACCAGGGACGCGAGCAGTCCCTAGCATCCCGGAGCTAGGCAGACACTGACAGGTAAGTTCTGCCTCTACCCTTATCACTCGGCAGACATGGCTCATACGCATCACCATTGCCGCCTCCTCCATTGGACTGTGAGCTTCAGGAAAGCAGACACCGACTCTTAGTCCTTAGCAATGCTCCATGCCCAGCTCCGGGTGCCAGGACCCAAGTGCTCAGTGACGTCAGCTGAGAGAATGAATGAGTCACTGGGCGAACTGCAGTGGGTGGCTGAGCGGCCTCTGTGCTCACCCCTTCGGCCCTCAAGGAGTGTTTAAACGTGTGGCGGGAATATTCCCACTTTAACGGTATATTTATTATAGTCAAAGACACACTGTCACGAGTCCCTCTGTCTTCCAGCCCACTTATTCCGTAGCTTTTGCCACTTTCCAGAGCAGTTATGAAGTCCCATTCGCTGAATGCCTTCAGTCACACTGTCCTGGCTGTCTCAGTGTCCTGAATGGATTCAAAAATATTTCTCATTCCCGGTCATTTGACTTTAGGGAAAAGTCAGAAGTTTCATGGTGCCAGACTCAGTGAACCAGGTGGGTGAGGACACTGTGGGCAAGGACACATGGTTTTAGGAGCCAGCCTTTCCACTGGGGGGCGCTGGGCAGCAGCGTTCACTGTGATTTTGATTTCACCTCACCAAGACCCTCAGAAAGGAGGACTCCGGAGCGGTTTCAGAAAGAGGCAAGAATGATGGCACAAGCGTTTCTGAAGAAGGGGGTGTTCTGAGGGGTTGCTGCGGCAGTGTCTTTGGCCGTAGTAATTGTTTTAACATTTCCGTCACACATTTCTATCACCCCTCACAGATTTGTGATCACCCACTGCAAAACACCGGCCATGCTAGGTGAAAGCATGCTGGTGGCCAGGCCAGAGCAGAGGCAGGGGGAATGGAGAGGCTGGCGACCACGGAGAGACTAAGAGGACTTAGAGTGGAGTGGGTGGGGCCGGCGGCCTATGGCGTGCGTGCTGCAGCCAGCTGTTCGTTATCACTGAAAGCTCTCAAGGTGCTCCATCACCGGCCTAGGAAGAGGGCAGAGCGGGGGATAGAGCCCAGGGTGGCCATGCGGTGAATGTACGTTACTGGGAGGAGGGGTCACAGAGTCCCACTCCAAAGGCTGCAGAACCAGCAGTGCCTGTCACGCTGATGGCCCAGCACAGCCTTCAGCCGCCCCAGGCCAGCCCAAGAGAAAGGCTTTGCGTGTGTTACTGCTACCCGAGGTGGTCCTTCTGTCACCCTCCTGTATCTGCATAGCTGACTTCCTCCTCAGAAGCCCTGGCTGTCATTTCTAGCCACTCTCTGCCACTAGACCCAGGAGTCACCTTATCTTTTGCTTCTTGTTTACAGTCTGTGTCCCCCACTAGCCTTCAAGCTCCAGGACAGCAGGGACCATGGCTGTGTTGCTCACCAGTTTGTCCCCAGCACGGAGCATGGAACTTAGCACCCATCAAGCTCTCCATGAAGTGCTTGCTGAATGAACCAAGGTGAAAGGCGGAGCTGGGTGCGACAGAGGGCCTCAAGGGCCATCCTTAGGGCTGGAACTTCATGGTGAGCAACGGAGAGCCACCGAAAGCTCTCCACAGAGGGAGCGGGTAACTAAAGCCATTTCTTCAGCACGTGCGTGTGTTGCGAGTGTGGCGGGCACACCAGAGAGGCTGCAGGTGCCCGCTAGGAGTGGCAGGGGCTGCTATAGCCCTCTCAAGGGTGGAGCAGGGTGGCCTTGCCTAGGACAGCAGTAGGTACGTGAAGAAGTAGAGTGAGCTACAGAACTTGGGAAAGGACAGACGTGAAGGGCTGGTAGCCTATCAAGTAGTGGGGAGTGTTGGGGTTCACAGGGTGGGCAGAGGTGCCATCGGCAGCCAGGGAACCCAGGAAGACGCTTGGGGTGTTCGGAACTGTGTATCCACAGCTGGAACTGATGTGTCCCTGAATCCTGGGGCTGGACACTGTGCTGGATATTCCAGCCTCTCCAAGGTCCCTCTCTGCTCACCTGGCCACTAGCAGGCACCAGTTGTAGAGGACGAGCATGGCAATGATGAACAGCCAACGGTAGTACCAGTCACCAGCGGGGTCCAAGACAAATAGCTCAAATTTCTTCCTGAAGAGACAAACTCAGGTCAGGGTCAAGGCCTGGGCCCCCAGGGGAGCAGCCTCTGGCTCCCAGAGACCAAAGGGTCCCTGAACATCACTGCTTACAGGGATGTGTGGAATGAGGGCTAGGTTGGCTTGGGGCCCCAGTTTCCAGGGACCTACAACCTCGAGCCAGGCAGCTCAAGGGTGAGGGACACCCCTCTTCCCATTCTGAGCACAGAGAGGCCCGCTGGACGCCCTGCGAAGGCATGTCAGGCACAGAGCTTTCAGCCAGGAGGCCTGTTCCCACGTCCCTCCCAGGAAGAGCAGGAAACCCCGGCAAGTGAGTGTAACTCACCCTCTCTTCTCAGTCCCTGGCCTCCAGCCTCCATATCACTTTCCCAGATGCTCTGTCCCCCTTTGTCCCCACTGACCAGTGATGGTGAGTGTTAGCTTGGCCACGCACCCACTCATCCCTGGAAGAACAGACCCTCCTGCTCTGCCTTCTTGGCCCTCCCCCTTCTCCTGTCAACCGTCTCTTGCTCCAGGCCCCTCACTGCCCATATTCACTTCAGGAGCCCTGAGAGGACATCTGGCGTGGGAGTAAGAAAGGTGAGGAAAGCCCTCAGAGGTTCCCATGACATGTAGACACCTGGCTGTTGGCGAGGCCGTGGGTAAGGACAGTGAGGGAGTTCTGGAATTAAAAACAGCAGGTCTCGCTGCCCAGCCCTTTCCCTACTGTAACAGCTCTTAGCATCATCCCTGGTCTGCCCCTGGCAGTGGCATTTGAAGCCCCGTTCAGGTCTTCCATTTAATGCTCAGGAGCCCTTGAGCCCTACTGGCTGGACAACTGTACTTGGCCTTTCCCTCTCCGTCCTTGTCGCCTTTGCCATCTGCCTGCTGTGTCGTCACCGTCTGGAGCTCAGGCCCACGGAAACGCTCAAGGAACGAATCAGGTCTAGGCTCCTCCTCACGGAAATTCTTGTTGGCCCAGTTTCTTATAACTCCCACCAGGCGTGCAATCCTAGAGGAGAGAAGGAAAGAGAACGAATGAGCCAGAAAGGAGACCCTTGCTGTTCTGAGAGGACTTGGCCCTGAGAGCTTGTCATGTGGTGAAACCGGAAACAGGCCAGGCCAATGATTTCCCGTGTGTTCTGAGAGCTGAGATAGAGGCCAGCGTTGAAAATAGGAGCTGGGGCTCAGGCAAGATCAGGGGGTCTGGGCTTAGGAAAGTATCCTGTAAAAAACAACCTCTCAGTTGAACGTGAGGAGTAAACAAGAAGTCTCTAGGGTACAGGGCTGTCTACCGAGGCCCCTCAGCTGTGAAGAACACCTCCCACTAATGCTGAGACAGTTGGCCCTCCCAGCTTGCCTCATAGGAGCCTTGGAGTTGTTCAGGCCTCTGAGGTCTTAAAGAAAAGCCCTGGGTGTCCAACCTGACTGACGCGGGGCAGCAGGTGAGTGAAGGAACTCACCTGCGGAAGCCACCCCTCCCCCGCCGCGGGGTCTCCATATCCGCCAGCCTCTGCAGCTCTGAGGAAGTATCGTCTTCAGCAGCAGACACTGGCCTGCAGAGAAAGGAACAGAGTTTTTCTGGGTGTAGTGGTGCATACCTATAATTCCAGCACTCTTGGAGCTCAAGGCGAGAATATCACAAGTTCAAGGCCAACCTGGGGAACTTAGGGACTGAATAGGACCTTGTCTCAAAATTTAATAAATAAATAAAACAGAACTGGGGATATAGTTCAGTGTGAAGGCCCTGAGTTCAATTCCCAGTACCACACATACAAAAAGGAGCAGATACAATCCAGTGCTCTCTGGGTATGACTTGTCTCACCCCTGGGACATACCTAAACATTTAATTGTCGCATTAGAAGACCTCCTGAAGCCAGACCTGGCTCTAGGACAATGAGGCGAGTCAGGAGGGGTTGATAACCTCTGGATCACCCCTGAAACCACCCTGTCTCAGCAGACTCACCTGCTGCTGGTCCTGGGGTCATCTTTGCCATTGGCCTTGATGGCAGGGGGCGGGTGATGGTTGTGGTTATTGGCTGGAGAGCTCTTCACACCGTTGGATTTTTCTGTCATCCTCCATGTATGGCTCAGACTCACCTGCCAGGAAGGTCACAGAGTACACTCTGTGACAGCAGGAGAGCTACTGGTGAGTAAGGACAGTGAAATCAGGGCTCTGCTGGCTTTGCTAGTTCATGTGTTCAAAAGTTCACTCGGAGCAAGGAAACAAAACATGTTTTGTAGCTTGGCACTGTTTTGCTGTGGCATGTCATCAGAGTGCAAGGGGTTCAGTAATTTTCTTGATATTTGGAGCCTGATGCTGAGGCAAAGAGGAACCTCACTGCTCCGCAGCAGGATCTGGGGTGCTGAGATTTGTCTCTACATCAGGGAGTTGAGCAGAGGAGAAAGAGTGCACAGAACAGGAAAGAAGCAGCTCAGGACAGGTGGAAGGCTGACTCTGGGGCAGCAGATACTCAGGGCAGCTGTTCCCTGCTTGGGCTGGTCAGGTGCCTCAGCGTGAACAACAATGGTCATCAGGTCTCTCCAGATTTCCCAGGGCCCCTTCTGCTTCAGGATCTGTAGCCCTAAAGCTGCTCCTGGCGTCCACAGCACCTAGCTTGCTCCAGGTCCTGAAGCTGTCACCATGGTGATAGCAGGCATGTCAAGCAACATCAGAGATGCTCACCCGGTGCTCTCTGCGGGACTATGGTACCAGGATGCTAATGAGGGCACCTTAGGGAAAGAAACTGGCATCTGTGAGTCCCTGCTTGGACCCGGGAGGCTGCAGACCATGGCGACCACAAGTTCCAGGCAATGTAAACAAAGCCAGCGCCATGCACACTGATCATGCCGATCAGTTCTCTAGCTGGCTTCTGGAAAAAGTGGCGTTGAAAACCAGGCTTGCAGATGGAAAGGAGAATGAAATACCAGGCCAGGCCAGCCCGGGGGAAACATCGTACACGTATACCCTCTCTGGGTTTCTGCCCCTGCATGAGGAATGTGCCCCTCCCTGCCAGGACAGCTTCCCCCCCCCCAGCCTCATTAACTAACTGATGGGTAACAAAGGCAAGCAGATGGCCCCTACCTCCCCTAGCCAGCTGCCAACCCCTTTGCTTTAGGGTTTGTAGTCCGAAAGCTGCTCCTCATGTCCACCATGGGCTGCACCATGGGCCTCCAAGCCTGCAGCAGCAGTGTTCCCTGGGGTCTGAGAGCAGAGAATAAGGCCGAGAAGCTACGACCATAACAGATAGCCTGAGTTGCTGACTAAGTGGAGGAGACTGAGGAGGAGCGGCCGAGGGGTGTGCGAAGCCCAGGAGTGTTCCAGGCGAAGGCAGGTGCCGGAAGAGAGTGGGCTGTTGGGACCTTGTCCACCATACTCTTCATATCAGGAAGATAAAGGCATCCTGGGAAAAAGTGTGTTGTCCTCTGTGATGACAGCAGATATGGGCCACTGGGTGTGATGACAGGGACCTGCTGGCAGCCTGATCTCCAACAGTGTCGCTGAGGAAGCTTGGTGATAAAATGTAGCTAATCTCTCTAGCTGCTTGACTGAGAATGGGCAGAGAGTGGGAACGAGGCAGATGTGAAGTTAGGAAAGTTTCTCTGAGTCGCAACTGTTATTATTGTGCAACAAGGAGATAAGAAAGCAAATTAAAAGGCTGGGAGAAGGGATGCAGCAGAAAATGACACTATGTGTGCTTTGGCCCAATTCCCGGGAGCTCATCAAGGTGGGTGTGAATTGGATTCCGGTACCAGAGGATGCGAGGGAGGACTGCTCAGGACCACAGGGGGAGGCTGTTGAGGAACAGACCTGGAGGGAAGGACGTGCCAGGTATTTTAGGTGTACGTGGGGCTACAGTGAGACATTGCTGTGGTCACGAGGAACATGGTGAGTGTGAGAACAAAACCCGGCTTGGCCAGAAAGGCAACAGGCCACACAGCAGCCACAGAGATCAGAGTCTGGGTAGAGACGTTAGAGCTCGAGAGCGAAGGGGTATGCAGACTTCCTGGCGAGTCTCAGCGCTCAGGCCACAGTGAGCTCAGGCACACCCTGCTGCTCGTCACTCATCCGTGTTACCTGCTGTGTGCCAGGTCCAGGGCTGGGTGCTAAGGTCACAGACACGGGCCTCACAGGGTCTCTCACCTCAGCCTTGTTCCCAGGTTAAAAGAAGAGACAGCCAGGAGCACAGCTCATCCAAAAAGTCACTTTTCTGTTCATGCAATATTTCTCAACATTTTATTCACTTCTTCCTTTTTTTGGTACCAGGAATCAAACTCAGGACCTCTCACCCTTGCCAGGCGCCGTGCTGCTGAGCTGCATTCCCAGCCACCACCTCCCTCTTAAAATAAGGAGTCCCAGCCTCCTTCTCTTCTCAGTGTTGTTTGAAGAACTCTCCTCTTCCTCCCAGCTCTCAGTGTTGGAGGGTCCTGAACCCAGTCTTTGAATGGATCCCTTGTCTCGTCTAGCTTTACCCTTTCCTCCCTGAGTCCCATGGCCTTAAATACAGCTGGAGGCTAATGACTTGGAAGCATAGGACACTGGCCCAACTGCTCCCCTGAACCCCAGTTTGTCTCCGTGACATAACCAGTGGGTGTTTGAATGGGCATCTCAGGCTCAGCATGTCCAAAATCAAACTTTGGGTCTCCGATTCTACCCTTGTTTTCATCTCGGTGAAACTGAAGTCATTCTCCCAGTTACGCAGGTCAAAAAATCTCAGTGTCACCCTAACTCCTCCCCTTTCCTACCTCACTCACTCTACTTAAGCAAAGCACGCTCGCTCCACCATGAAAGCCTGCCCTGGGTCTAGCCATTTCTCATGATCGCCAACAGTACCATCTGGATCCAAGCTGCTGTCATTTCTCAGTGCCTGGCACATGCTAGATGCTCACTGAATAAGCTTGGGCAGAACAATGTCTGAGTGATCCCTGCATTTTCTCAGCCTGCTCCTCCCTTTCCACTTACTCATCAGGCTACTGCTACATCAGTTAGGAACACACACCTCCACTTTGCAAGGATGGAGTAACAGCGCTCAAATCTACCCTTCAGAATGCAACAGCCAAACTTAGAGAAAAATATGAACCGACAGCTTTCAGTACTCTAAACAATAAGCAGCAAAGGGCAGCAATCCCTAGCAAACAGGACACACATAAGATGAGCCCTATGACTGTCCCAGATTACTCCCTTGGGAGACTTTCGAGACCAGAGCACAGAGAGGAAGGAGACATGCAGGGGGAACTTGACTGATCCCTTGGGTTAAGCTGACACAGAAGGGAACCCAAAGAGACCAAGCAGCTGGAGCATGCAGAGAAGAATATTGGCAAGGAGAGAAGTGCAGGGAGAGAGAGTGGGAACCTGAAGAAGGCCCTTTCAAGGATTCCGCTGAGCATTTTCAGTACACACCAGTGAGTCAGCTGCTCCTGTTTGAGGCATGAACCATTGCCTGCAAGTAGGCACCGCAGTCCTCACCTCTCACTCAGGGCCTGACGCCACCAGCCAGACTGGAAAGCCAGTGCTTCACAGGGCGCCAGGTAGAGTACCTAAAGAGGTCTTTCTGTAGTAGTGCAGAAGGATTGGTCCTTAGACTGTGCCCTGTTGCCATCCTGCTGAAAAGCATGCCTTAAAAGGACAGAATTCTTTCCAGGTAACTTCACTGCATCCCAGAAACAAGATTCAAGAATGATCTCAGAAATATAAAAATATCCAGCATCCAAGAAGGTAAAATTCATAAGGCATGCTATCTACTCTGAAGGTCCCCCACTCACAGAATTTCCCCATAATGAGGAGGAAGCACTCTATAGATTGAAATAAACCCAGACTTGGCACAAATGTGGAGTTAGCAGACAAGATATCCAAAGTTAACACACCACTGCAGTTCACATGTTCAAAGAGTTTGGTTGGTGTGTGCAATATATAAAAACACCCAAGTCGACCTTCTAGAGATTAAAACTACAGTTTCTGGGATGACGAATTAACTGCCTCCATCCCTCAGTATCTGTCAAGACCCTGCTTTGCATAGTCTTATATAAATTGACAGAAGGTAATATTTGCATATAAACACTGCATCCTCCCGCATTTTATCAACTCTAGATTACTTCTAATATCTCACACAATATAAATGTTGTGTCAATGGCTGTCATATTGCATTGTCTAGGGGATAATAGCAAGAAGAAAGGTCTGCATGCTCAGAACAGATGCAATTTTTGAAAAGATTTTCAGTTCATAGTTGGTTGAATTGCAGAGCCCAGGGGTGTTAAGATTATACTGTGCCTGATATTAATTGGAGATCAGATGTTATAGAAGAGATTAGAGTACTCACAACAATACAATAAAATTGTGCAAAATGAAACACAGAAAAGAGAATCAGTGAAAATTACCAGGAAGTAGTGGGATAGATTCAATAGAGTGATATGGGTTAATCATGTTCCTGAAGGAGAGAGAAGAAAATAATGCTTGAAAACATAAGTTAAATGGTTGTTAACTTATTTATATCTGTTTATGCTTACAAATTCACCGGTGGGAGATGCCCAGTGACTCCCTAATACTCGGTCACACACACAAATGCACACACACCGTGAAAATTACATCAAGACAAATCATAACGAAACTTGCCGGATCCATTGATGGGAAAATCTTAAAAACAGCCAGTCAAAAAGACACAGTATACACTGAGTCACGAAAGTAAGGCTGACACCGAATGCCCAATAATAAGGGTAAGGACAACAGCAGACCTTCCTGCTAAGCTTGGACTTTCTTTCCTGCTTCCAACTGGACATTTCTTCCTGGTTGCCCTTGGAAACCTGCAGCTCATCTTGTCCCATGTCACACTGAATTCCCTACCACCATTGTTCCTTTGATAGGCATCTATGACTGAGCAGGACTTGCAGCCCTCAGCTGCTGACCTTCAAATAGCTTGGCTCCCAGAGGTCTCCAGAGAGCTGGCTAAGTTTTACTCCCCCTCTTGGCAGTTTCCTGCCAAGTTTCCAAGGGCCTGGGCGAGACCTGTATCCAGGACTCCGCTACCCTTCTTGCCATAGCTCCCTGCAGTGGACTGCACTCTGCCCAAGGGCAGGCATCAGAGTCTGAACTGTTGACCACTGAATACCCAGCACTGGGGAAGGAAGGGCCCTGCCACCTACAGGAGGGCTAGAGAGGAAGCATGCCTCTATGACTACAGTCTGGTGTAGATAGGGAAGCCTCTCATATGTGTGAGTGGAAGGAAGGAAAAAGGAAAGCGAGAAGGGAAGAGAATAGAGGAAAAACGGAAGGAGCAGGCAGGAAGAGGAAGACAGGAGCATGCAAAGACTAGAACTTGATGAGGCTTTGCAGAATCTTAGAAGACGGTTCACAAAAGGAGACTTCAGAGGCTGAAGCAAAGGCAGTGGGGGACCAGCAGCTGTGGGCCTCCATAGAAGCGTGCGTGAGACCTTCTAGGTGACCAGATGTCCCAGATTCTTGCACAACCAAGCCTGCTCTGACTTCAGGTTCTATTTAATGTCAGGCCACGCCAAACAGTTCCCACCATGTGTGTGCAGGGATCTCCCCCATGACTTACAGCCTAGGAGGTGATGCTAAGTTCCGAGTCCCCCCAACTAAATTTTCCTGCCTGCACTGAGAAGCTTTTCCTGAGCTTTCCATCCCCGGGACCCGTAGACTCTCTCTAGCTCCTGGAGACATCCACTGCCAGGATCCCAACCGACATGACCTTCTGCTCTCCACCAAACCCCTATTGCCACAGTGTCTTATCTTGAGAAAGGGACATCTTGCCCCACATATGCTCACTCAGAATTTAGCAATCAGAGTCATCCAGGACTGATGGCACATCCTCATAATCTCTGCACTCCAGGAGGCTGAGGCAGGAAGATTGCAAGTTCAACCTCAGCCTAGGAAATTTAACAACCTAGAAAAACTCTGTCTCAAAGTAAAATGACTGGAGATTTAGGTCAGGACAAAAGCTCTGAGTTCAATCACCAGTATCAGAAAACAAAAAAGGAAAGAAAAGAAACTTATACATTGTCCTTGATACCTCCCACCTAGTCTTCAAATCTTGCTGACTCTCCTGCTGAAATCTCTCCAGCACTTTCTCCATGCAGCCAAGTTCTCAGTCTCCTCTGTCTGCCAATGAGTGCTAAGGGGTAGCTTGTGGGGAAGGAAGGGCCTGCCACCTACAGGAGGGCTAGAGAGGAAGCATGCCTCTATGACTACAGTCCGGTGTAGACAGGGCCTATATACGCTGCTCCAGACTCAAACTGAAAGCCAAAGCAAAGTACTGGGCCCTCAGCAGCCCTGAGCACCTGCCTGGCTTGCTGCCTGGCTCCAGAATCTTCCCTCAGCCAGGGCTTAGCTGTCAAAGGGTTTGCCTGAACCCTGGTCAGGGAGTCTTCAAAGGCCAAAAGCAAAGGCTGCCATGCCAGCAGGGTTTCTGGGAGTAGTGCCGCAGAGCATTAAGGCTTCCCTGCCTGGGGGTTCCTAAAGCAGCACACCCCATGGCTGAGGCGGGGCTCCAGCAGGGAGGCAGAGGAGGCAGTTATGGGGAAAGGCTCAAGGGCGCCCCAGCACCCTCTACAGAACCAGGCCCTCACCAGCCACACCACCCCCACCCTACCCCACCCCCATCCGTTCCCTCCCTCCCACCCCTCCTCACCTTCCTGAGCGGTGACAAAGGCTCAGCTCCCTCAGGGCAAGCCTATATGGCACTCACTGTGACTGTACTCCTAAAGCCGCCAGGATTTCACTTCACTACTCTGACAGGCCACAAATTCGCCCAAATGACCATTTTCCTCAGCCCCTGGTTGGGCTGTACACACCAGAGCCCATGCCAAACCCTGCCCACAGCCCACACACTTCCTTAGGCTCCAGCCCCAGTCCCCATGGAGGGCACCAGCCTGTGACCACAGGAAGGTGTCAGCTTCCTCACCAATCAGATGGCTTCAGCCAATATCCGATGGTTCATCCACACCGCCTCCAGTCAGAAGCTCGCCCTTGAAGGATGTTTTCCCGCCCAGGGCCAGTAGGGCTCCAGATCCCTCAACAATGCAGCTGGCAGCCTCTCAGTCTGGAGCTGTCTACTCAGCCTGACTCCAGGGATGGAGGCTGGCAGGCCCAGAGCAGCTCATGCCCAGAGCTTAGGTGAGCTCAGCACTGGCCCAGGGTGCCTCCTGCCCCCTGGAGAAGCTGTCCTACCAGGTGGCCTTGCACACCCAAGGCTGTCAGGTTGTCGGCAGCGGGTAACGGGTGGATGCTGGCTGTCTGTTGTGGAGGCTGCTTCTCAGCCTAGACCCGGGAGCTGGCCCCTCCCAGGTCCCCCAAGGGACTCTCCTAGAGTATGCTCAGGGCTTTGTACCTGGAAACCGCCAGCTCACACTCACAGCCACCACACACCTGCCCTAAGGTGGTGCCATAGGCGAGAAGCCAAGTGAGAGACTTGAGCCAGGGGTGCAGCTGGACTGAGGAAGAAGCCATTCCCTCCCTCCAAGACCCCCTAGAACTTGGCCTCCAAGAGGGGCTGGGCCAAGGAAGGGAACTAACAGAGAGTCTCATGGCAGTAGGGTACACCAGAGCTCCTCCCACATATCCTGTCCACCTTCTCCAGCCATAAGAAAGCCATAGGGATACGGAAGCATTGGAATATTACTTTTCAACTTTTGTCCAGGGCTGGTGAAGACCACAAACCAGGTGGGTGGAACAGAGTGTGACCTAGGGCTCACACTTTCTGCACCCACTCAGAGGCTCCAGGCTCCGAAGATGAGCCTCACCTTCAGGGGTTGCATAGAAAAGCTTAAGTGACATCCAGTACACAAAGCCTGGGGCGCAGGCAGGTACAGGTGATCTATCTGTGACAGCATAAGATTGACAGGCACGTGCATCCTGCCAAGGGTGAGTTATCTCCCTGTAGGGACTTGAGCCTGGGGGCAAGGTGTCCTGTTAACTGCTTTTAGGAGACTGTACCCGTGCATGACACACACAATTACTTGTAAAATGCAGTATACATGACACAAAGCGTGTATAATACCAAGTGGTGGTCAGAACCAACTTCCCTTGCTGGGGCAGGTGTTTTGTAGAAAGGGCACCCTAAAAGACAGAGGGGTATAACCTGGCCAGAGGTTCCCCTCGGGAGTCTCTGAGGCTTTCCTGTGGGGTGTGAGAACTGACCCCCAGCCCTACCAGCCAGGAGCCAGCCAAGCAGCCGCAAGGCAGGGCAGGCTCCCTAGCTCCAGCTCTGAGCCGTTCCTCCGGGGGCCATGCTGTTTGTTTGCAGCTCAGCTAAATTGCTCCTGGGGGAACCTTTGGTTCACAACACATTTCCAACCAGACCTTTTCTGCAAACATGTCTGTGTCTACGCAGGCACACACCACACCCAGGCCCCAAAGCGCAGACCTGGTCCTGCCCGCCTGCAGCCTTTTAATGCTTAATGCCCCTCTGCCTCTTGGGCCCTAGCCTGCCCCAAGGCTGCAGGGTGGAGGGGACGTCTGCAAGAAGAATCCCCAGCCCTGCTTCTAGGCCTGGTGCGATTCTTGGGTTTCTGGGGCCCTTTTGCAGGGGCATAGGGCCCTTGGCTCTCCTATAACCCGGTGTTGCTGTCTCCCTGTTCTCTGTATCCCCTGCATCCCACTGCACCCCACTGTCCTCTGTTCTGCGCTGAATAACCAAGAGTCAGTTCACTCAGAGTCCTCCTTTAAGCTTTCGGCAAGGCTGAGGTTCTGGGGCACAAGCACAGCACCCCACAGGTCTGGACTGGGGGGGCGCTGCATCTTGTCCCAGAGGGACTGCAGTCTCTAGAGTGTCCAGAGAGGAGGCTGGACATGATACAGGGCTCATCTGAGGACCAGAAAGGCGTGGACACTACGGAACAGGGGAGCAGGGGAACCGGCTCTGGCCTAAAGCCTCTTCTTTCCCCGCTGCATCCTCTCTGTCACTTCCTTTGCCTCTCCTTCTCCTTCTGTCTCCTTCCCTCTTTCTTTTTTTCCCCCTCTCTCTTTTCCTCTCTTTTCTCTCCCCCAGATGTTTCTGTTCATTTCGTATCTGACATATCTGACGTACCTGGCACTCCCACCTTGTAGGTGAAGGAGTCTTGGCAGGTTTGGGAGACAGGAAAAGGCCCACTTAGCTACAAAGCTAACGAGAATGTTCCAGGTTCTCATTTGTTAAGGTTTAGATCTAAAATATGTCACCAAAGTCCTGCGTGTTTGGGAGGTGATTGGATCATGGCTAGCTCCATCAGGGGATTCAGCCAGGGATGACTTCACAGCTGAATGTGCCGGGAGGGAGTGGGCCCTGGTCGGACGTGGTCACTGAGGGTGACCTGAGAGAGAGGATTCTTGAGCCCAGCTCCTCCTTTGGTGGCCTGCCTCCTGGTTGCCCTGGACTAAGCAACTGCCTTCCACCACACCTTCCCACCATGCTGTTTCTGCCTCAAAGCCAGACTCGGACTGAACCAGTGGAAGCTTCTAACCAAAATAAAATTTGCTGTCTTTAAGTTGTGAGTAACAAGTATTGTGACTCGGTGATGGGCAAGTGATTATCACGGCCCCCCGGACAGATGTGTATTGATGCGTTGGTCCCAGGAAAAGCAGCAGCAGCTCTTGCACAGGTCTCTGTCAACACCCTGTGCTTGGCCCCGCCCAAGGTGCACTTTAAGGGGCTGTGGCCCCAGTCTCGGGCTACTCTGCCTCCCGAGCTTCGTCAGGACTCCACGCACAGGGAGTCTGCAGGAAGCAAGCCGCTCCCCAGTCTGTGATTCAGGAGACCAGCCCAGCCCGGGCCCTGTCTCTGAGTGTCTCCCATCTCTGGGACTCACTTTCCTCCTGCACAAGTTGAGCAGTTCCCGGCTCCTCTCAGAGTCTCCGCCATGCCCTGCAGAGCTGTGTCCTCATGAGCAGGCACTGGGAGAAACCAACAAGGAAGCCCTGGGCCTGGGCTGGGGTCAGTGAGGAAATGAGGGCACCACAATTCCCGGGTGACGGTGGCAGCCTGGTCGCAGCCACCCCATCTGACTCTGAACCCTCCGCGCTGTCAGTGAGCCTCAACCACCAGGTCACCGCTGTCACTTAATCTTTACTGTGCATTGGCAGAGCCCAGTGTACAGTGCGGAAGCAAATGCAGAAAGAAAGCCAAAGTCAAAGCAGAAGATGGAACAGGAGGGACAGTGAGGCCACAAAGCCCGCCACTTATGTCACTGTAATGGGAGACGTCACTATCCTTTGCCTCCAAAAGTCCTCTGTGCCACCAGCCTGCTCAAAAGCACAGGGGTTGGGCAGAATGAGAAAATGACCCAACACTGTCTGGGAGCTGGGAGCTGGGAGCAGGGAGCAGGGTGGCCAAGGGCATGGGAGCACAGGCAAGGGGTGAGGGCAGGTGGAGGGCGAGCTCGGGGTGGCTGTGGCCACGGCTTCAATGGTGGATCCACAGCCACAAGTTGGCAATGCAAGCTGACACCATCACTGTGAACAACACTGCCTCCTTGAAGCACCAGGCAGCATGATGATCTTCGAGGGCACACATGCGATCAGTGATCACCAGCAGCTGTGGAGAGACCAGAGTCAGGGCTGGGGAGCAGGACTCTGCCTGGGGGCCCAAGGCACAGGGAGGTTACTCCAGCCCATGCCAGCTGCTGCAGGGGACAGGAGTGACACAAGAACAAAAAGGCCCATTGACCTAGGACTGATTGCCTTCCAGCATGTCAGGGACAGAGGAAGGAGTGAGGGTGGGCACCAAGGTGGGTGCCACTGAACCTGACCCCGCTTCACATGCCACAAGCTGAGATTCGTACACAGGCTCTGCAGACACAAGGGCATGCCCCTCGCTCCTGTGTGCCCAGCCTTATATACACTCCCTAAGCCCAGCTGTGGACACTGCCCCCACCACCAGCATGCTCACCTGTCTTCTTACGATTTCCATCTCCACTCCATTGAGGTTTGCCAGGTCAATCTCTGCCATAATATCTGTCCTCAGGTTTCTGGGGGAAAAGAAAGGACAAAAGGGCAGAGCTGCCAGTGGTCCCAGACTGGGTCTGGCAGAGAGCAAAGCCATGTGGGCAAGCAGGGTAAACCCAGGGGCTTCTCTGACAGGGATTCTGCCAGCCTGCGGTCTTTCCTGTTCTTGGTAAAGAAGGACTAGGTCTTAAGAGTAGGAAGCCAGTCATGTCAAGCCTGCCATGAAGTATCTGGAGGCCCCACGTGGACAGAGGCAATGACCCCAATACTCCAAGGACCCGTGACTGCTTCCCAAGCAAGCTGCTATCTCAACCAACCGAGCCTTAAGGTGCTCCAGCTCTTACTGATTTTGATGGCCTTTGAAGCTGTCAGGATACTCCTTGAAAAAGCCATTACTGCGGCCTGGCTTTCTGGACCTCCTGGATGCCTGTCTCTGGTGCTCCTACAGAAAGGAAGGGGTGCTCTAAGCCACCAGCTTGGCCCCACCTAGGTGGTTTCCCCACACAATGTCCAGAACCGATGGCAGACCCCATGGTGCACCCCAGTCACGTGATGCTTGGCCCTCTGGAATCAGGAGCTGGCAGCTTGAGAACACTAGCAAAGCCTGGGAACCCACAGGTATGCTGTGTGCCACCACACCACCCTCACCTTGTTTCTTAGTAGTCCCTGCCCTTTCAGGCTGTCGTGAGGGAAAAGTAGTGACAAGGGTCTCTGTCCCCTGCCAGAACTTTACCTGAAGACATCACCTGAAAGTCCAAGCAAGCTACTGGGCAGAATGCAAAGCTTACTCTTTTTTTTTTTTATTCCCAAGAGGTCACTGACCTCTTATTCATTGGGGACAGAAGCATTTCAGCATTTATCCTTTCTCTGCAACTTTGGTGCCTTTCCCCAGCAGCTTTTTCGCCTGTACAGTCACTATGTTCGCATAATTTCCCTGACCCACAGGATTGCCCCTAAAGGATCGGCCACAGAAATGAGGGACACAGGAGATTCCCTCGAGCAGTCGGTTTTCTGTTCTTCTCCACCCTTGCTGCCTTTTCCCAGTAATCTTTGCAGTAATAATTACAATCAACTTTCTGAAACCTCTCCTCACTCAAGGTGACTACCATTTAAAGATTCTACCCCGAAACATGAGGCTCATGTGAGTCCTCATAATAGGCAGGCAGGTCTCCTTCTGAGGCCAGCTTTATATACACTCCCTAAGCAATATGTGTGCAGACATTCTGGACTCCCAGTGTTGAACTCCCAGAATGCCAAAGGACAGCTCTGACCTTTTACTAGACCATCCCCCTCCCCACCCTCATTTGCCTGCTTGGCAAATCAACTTCCGGCCCCACTTGATCCTGAATGGTTAGAGAGGAATCTCTACAACCAGTACTTCCTACCCCACCCCAGTCAAGGTGTGCCAAAGACCCCAGACAATATCACCTTTCTGGCCCCGGGGGCATTTGCATTCCAAGATGATTGGGCTAAAATGGCGGCAGTAGCCTTTGGCTTTGGCTTTCGAAGCCTCTGAGAGACACTCAGGGACAGGGATTGACGATCCAGTACATCTAGAGAAAAGAAAAGAGAACCTAGGAACACCACAAAAGTTGTACCAGAGCCTGGAGGGCACAAGACATACCAGATACAAGACAGGGTCGCAAGATTTCTTAGGAATCATTCAATGACCACTGACCACTCAAGATCCCAGATCTGTTTGTTCATCTGTTCAGAAGACCAGGAAGTATTTACTGACCACCAAATTCTGGCCTTGGTGATGGGAGAGAAAGAGCAACAACCAAGAGACACGATCCCATCCATGAAGGAAGTGAAGATGTACAAAGGAGACTGGGAAGCACAAAACAGAAAACAGTCCTTCAGTGCGAACTCACAAGAAATTCTCCCAGAGTGGCGAAGGCAGGGTGACATGGTGGAAAGGAATTCCTGCCTCTGGAAAAGTAGGAGCCGACACTGAGGAGGAGACAGGGTTCACTTGAGGGGATCTAGGGCAGCAGCAGGCACAAAGGCTGGAGGGAGAAGCAGGCTTAGGCTGTTAGGAGAATGAACGTAACTGTCGTGTGGAATTTCCGTGTATGTCACAGCAGGAAATATATTGAGGAGCTGGCCCTGATAGGATCTTGTAGATCATGGAGTGTGGATGTGACTCAAAAGGGCTGGAGAAAGGACTGATCGATCTTATAAACAGTCCCCAAAACGTATTGCAGTAGACCCAGTGCTGGCTGAGATGAGGGGAAGAGAGAGGAAGCACAAGTGTTTTTCCCACCCACCACCCACTTGGACTGCAAACTTCTCACATCCTTTCTTCTTCTCAACTCCTGTGCTACCAGAAAACAAATACCCCAAGGCCCAGACACATACATGCACATGACAACAATGCATACAGATGCATACATGCATACATCTGAGCGTCACACTTTCTCCAACATACACACACACGCGTGTGTGTAGACAGAGGTCTGTGTGCATTGGCCGGAGCCAGAGAACATTTTGGGGATCCTCACCAGGTATCATCAGGCTGTTTTGGCCTTGCCTAGGGCCTCCAGGCACCAGTTCCTCCTGCATGCACATTTCAATCTGCTCCTCGATGTTGGGAAGACTAGAGGCCATCACCCACAGCTACTCCGTTGTATGGCTCAGCTGAGAATGTACAGGCACCAGGCACAGAGGAGGCACTCATATGATCCCTTCTTCTGGGGGAGGAGTGTAAGGAAGACAGACCCAGTCATGGAGGTGGGGCCAGACTCTCTGGGCTCAGGCCTTGGACTTGGCACCTCCTGTTCCTGCTGTATCTACTTTGCTGGGACAACGTCCTTTTCCCCTGCTGCTCTGTAAGCAACTTAGAGGAAGAGATACAAGGCCGAGCCTTTGCCCTTGAGAGTCACCATAGCTCACAAACCCTTGATTCAGTAGGCAGATGGCAGATAGAGACTACGACAAATAAATGACATGTCAGTTCCTAAAATTCCCTGGACCTTATCCTCCTTACAGGAAGCCATTACTAAAGTTATGATCATAAATACCCTGTTGATTGTATTATTTGACTCTTGCATACTTAATTGATTCTACAGATACCTTCAACTGCGGGCCAGATCCCAAGACAAAAGGCTAAACTTGGCCCTCAAACCTCACAGGGAGACCTTCTTAATACGGCTTTTCATGTTTTCAACAACAGAGATAAAAAATAACAATCTGATCTTTTAGCAGTGACACTTGGAGCTCTGAGACAGGTAAACCATCACAAAGTGGAGCTGCCTGGGCCCCTCCTGGACCATGCTTCAAATGCAGCAGAAGGACACTGGGCAAGAGAATGTCCATCCTGGCGTTCCTTTGGGGCCTTACCCGAGGGCTACTGGACTGTCTTAGCCACCAGAGAGTGGATAAGCCATCCTCTTAACTTCTAGCCCTAACAGGAAATGCCATCGTTGCCAGATTCATCGCTGACAGATCTGCTTGGACTTGCTGCTGAAGACTGATGGGGCTCAGAGTCCACAGCCCCCATTAAGGTGTCCTTCTCAGAACCCCAAGTCCCACTGGAGGTCTCAGGTAAGATATTCTCTATACTTGTGGACATAGAGGCCATGTATAGGGTTCTTCCTGAGTTTTCAGACCACTATATTAAGTCCTCAGTCTCTATAGGGGGTGTTGATGGCCAATCTATGCAGCTTTTACAGACAGGGCCTATTTTATGCAGGTTCCAGACTCGCTGCTTCTCTGATCAATCCCATAGTTTGAGATACCTCTAACCCCACCTGCACAGCCCATGCCATGTCTATTTTAATTCATCTAAGGGATCCTTCAATTTTTCCTTAGTTCCCCAATATCCTATAGCTTCCAAATGTTTACAGGGACTTAAACCTATAATTAAGCGCCCTTTAGACAATGGTTTTCTTAAACCTACCCATTCACCACTGTAACCCTCCCATTCTCCTGGTACTCAAGCCTGATGGGTCTAGTACAAGACCTTAAGATACTAGTACAAGACCTTAAGATACTCAATAGTGCTGTTACCCCAATCCACCCAGTGGCGCCAAACCCTTATACCATGATCTCTTATATCCCTCCCTCCACCACTCACTTTATAGTTCTAGATCTTAAAAATGCCTTTTTATTCCTTTGTGTTTATGCAGACTGACCCACACACTCTGAGGTCTCAACAGCTTACACCCGTTATCTCTAGTAAAACCTCTCCTCAGGGACACACAGCACCCCCTTCCTTTCCTAGTCATCAGTTTCTCAAACACAACCCTGGTCAAGACTAAGATAAATTTTACTCACCTGCTCTGCCACAAAACTCTCAAATGTCTTCTCACCTTTGTTTGTACTTTTTCAGGATAAATAAAAGCCTTTCCCACAATCAGGGAGACTGCTGATACACTTACTAATGCCCTGTTACATAAAACCATCACAAGGACTACAACCAAGGTGGAGTAGCCCATACCTGGTCTTCTTGGCAACCTCAACAGCAGTCAAAGTTGCTAGACTGCCATCCTGGTTTCACATCACTCAGGCTAAGTGGTGACCTCCCAGCCCTAGATCTAACCATCCTTTTGCTCACTCATCTCCACCTCACCAAGGCCTCATAGCCACAACTCTCAGGCTAAGTCATGTTTTGTTATCCAATTTGGTTCCCAATTTCTTACATTCTATTAATTAACCTTTGTACAACAGGACTCTCAACAGTCTTTCCTAAAGACTCCCACATCATGCATAAGATCATCTTCATGTTGTTCTACTTGACAACTCTCTTAGTTCTCTCTGCCCTCAGCTGTTTGGTCAAATGTGAGATCCCTGAAGGCAGGCTCTTACCTTCCCTACACAGCCATGGCCTTCCCCACCCCTCCTATTCTTTTCAGCTCAACTCCTGAACCAGAGACAAGCCTTACCTACCTCCCCTCTTAAATTTTACCCTTCCAGATGGGGGAATAATCACCTCTCATAACTTTACTCCTCCTAACCCCACACTTATTTTTCAGAATTCTACCTCACCGTGGCAATGATTCTACCTCAACATGGTCCTGGTAAAATGTTGTTTCTAAATCAAAGGCACCTTTCCTTCTACCTCACTTGGGTCCTTAAACATGATTAGTGGCCCACCTCCTCATATAACACCTTGTGTCTTTGTTTTTGCAGTCTAACATGCAAGCGTTCACCAGTGATAAAGTTGTCTTGGTTAAAACAAGTGGCACCAGCTTCTGCATGGGCATCAACCATCATCCCGTTGACACTCCTAAACCCCATTACAGAACCCCCTTTCAGCAGGAAACACTAAAAGAAAGAAAAACGTCACCCTTTTTCCAAGTGATAAAAAGATGGGAATGAAAGGATTTTGCCCTAAATGGGACACTGCAGGGGCGTGAGGCTGGAAGGCAGAACCCAGGGGCTCTACCTTGAGGTCACTTTCCCCGCCCCTAGGCAATTTACCTGTGGTGCGAAATGAATTCCAATGGGCTATTTGTGCATCAGTAATGCCCTTTAGACTCCACCCCAAACCTAAGCTATATGTATGCCCACCACAACATGTTCCCGGCAGAGAGAAAGCCAGACCTCAGTGGTGGGGGGGGGGGTCTCTCTTCCCATTCTTAAAATAAAGGCCACTTTTATTTCATATTTCCATCTTTTTAGCCACGCCGAAAATTCTATCAGAGATCACCTCCGTCACTTCTAGGGAGAGGCAGGGACTGGTCCAGAACCTGAAAGGTAGTTACCAAAGCAGGACCAGGCCCTCGTCTGATGCCTGCAAAGGCCACCTTTGGCCCATAATCCAGGTCATACCATCCCAACAAAGGGCTTCCTTATAGCACACACCTTTCCTCTTCCAGGCCCAAGTCCCCCAGGCAGAGGAGAGGGTCTCATCCTTATCTGAGTCAGCTTGACAGAGAAACCATGAGAATGAAGGGAGGGAAGGAGGACAATACAGGAGGGACCCGCTGCAGCCACTGGAGCCCCATGGACACGGGCCCTGCACTCCTTGTCTCAGTTCCCACTCAGCTCCCTCAGCTGACCGCTGAGAGCATCAGGGTCATGTGCCAGCTTGGCAGTGCCCAGGAAGCCCCTCAGACACAAGGCGAGGAGCTATCATTGCAGTATTTTGTAGCCAACTCTGAGTAAAACACCTCCCCTCCATAACACAGTGGGCCTTCACCCACAAAAGCCTTAAAAGTAGTGATTGGTGGGGCTGGGGATTTAGCTCAGCGGCATAAGCGCCTGCCTTGCAAGCAGGCAGTCGTGAGTTGGGTCCCTGGTACCGATAAAAAAGAAAAAGACAAAAAAAAAAGTAGTGACTGGTTTCCCTAAGGAAGGGGAATTTCTGCCTGAGGGCTGCGTTGTCAACTCCTGCAAGGGTTTCTGGCCTGCCAGTCTGCACTCCATCAGCTGCACAGCCACACCTCTCCACGAGTATGTGCATATCCGGATACATGTGAAAGTGACAGTTGACCGGAGCCGTGGGAGACAGGAGACCAAACTCGAGCAGGATCAGCTCTCAAACTTTATTACGTACAGCGAACCGGACCTGACAAGGTCCGCCACCCTCAACGTTGGTTCCTCTTCCGCCGTTGGGGGCAGGAACAACCTCTTATAAGGGGAAGCAGTATCCAATCACAGAGAAGCGCGCCTAACAAGCTGATAGGCTAGCGTCACGGGTAACTGGGCAGATATGACAATTTGGCGGGCTTGTTCAGGCCGGGAAGAACCCGGAAGCAGGAAATGGGCGCCATCATAGGCGGCTTCTGTAAATACATAAAACACGTATTGCAGTAAAACACTGTGCTACTGCCCGGCCCCAGTGCCCTATTCACCCCTCCTCAAACACGCTCACTTATTTAGCATTTTTGCCACTTTCTCAAGCAGTTCTAGAAGTCCCCATACCTGAGTGCCATCAAAACTACGGTGAATGCTGCTGCCAAGTGCCATCCAACCAAAAGACAAGCTGGAAAAGCATCACAGCGTCCTCAGTCACTGTGTTCCTGTGTGCTCCATGCTGGGCAGTCCAACTCCTTCCCAAAGTAAACATGATCGGACATGGAGGCAGGCAGGACAAAGCAACTACAGACACTCAGGAAGGAGCACTTGCGGAGCTGCTTCAGACAGCAGCAAAAATAATGGGATATGTGTGTTTAAAGCCAGGGGTAGTGTTTTGAGGGGATGCATGGTGCTGTGTCTTTTACTCTACTTACCTTTTTTTTCACTTTAAACATTTGTGGCAGTTTTGGATCATCGCACTGGTATACTCATACGTCTTGTTGGTTCTGTTACTCGGAGAATTTAATCCAACTATCAGTGCTCAGGGCTGCTGAGGGAATAGGAGGCTATCAGCGAAACAAAGAAAGTACAGAGGGGGCCCAGGTGGGAGAAGGAGGCTGAGCAGGAGGGAGGAGGTAGCAAGAGGAAGGCAAAGAGAGAAAAGGAGAAGAAAGGGAGGGGAGAGACTAGCTTACAGAAGGGGTCCTCCTTGGAGCTGCCTGCCTGACCCCAGCCCTCCATCCCAGCAGGAAGCACACAAGCCCTGCCTGCATTCCAGGGCTTGCAAGATCTGGGGAAGCAGCTGCAGTGAAACCTGAGCTGTCTTGGAGGGCCATCTTAGGAACCAAGGAGCTGCTGAGTATACATGGTGGGGCCTTCTGTTTTTGTCCGGCCACAGTTGTCAGATCGAATAAATAAAAATAAAAGGCAAGGAAGTTTGAAGTTCCAGAAAAGAAATCATTTTCAATATCAGAATTATTCTTCTTGCAACATTTGAGATATACTAAAAATCATTCATGGCTTATCTAGCATCTAAATGTAACAAGAGGCTGTATTTTATCTTGCAACTCTGCACTCTCTGTCCATCCTCCCCAGGATTTGACCTTGAGCATATCCTTCCCTCCTTTGGGCCTCAGTCTCCCTGATGGATAAGAATTTACATCTCCTGGATAATGCAGTGGGTGAGATGGAGGAGCGCTGCAAAGCCAGTAGAGCAGAACCGTGCTAGTGCTGGCAGGTCACACGGACCTGAGCTACTGATTCCAGACCAGCTTCCTGTCCGGCTGCCAAGGGGCCTGGACCCACAGGTCCCTTCCTGGGAATAGGCACACTGAGCCAGCTGGGGCACATGAAGAGGCACTGCCCCCTGGTGGCAGAGGCACTTGCCACCTAGAGCCAAGCAAAGAGTAGAGACCCAACCCATCGGTTCGTAATACCACACAGAAACCCTGGCGTGTCACATCCCTAGTCTCTCTTGCATTGGGTGCCAAATGTGGCTAGGAGGTGACAGTTAGAATTTGCCAGTGACTTTGAATGTGTCCCTCAGTACATCTCTAACATTAACCTTTTCATGGTCATATTTACAGCATAATTGCCTTTTCACATTGCCCTAAGGTCACGATAGAAACGTTCTCAAAGGCCTCACCCATCTGGTGTGCTAGTCCTGGCAGCCTGAAGGACTAGAGAACCCAGGATACAGACCGATCTGCCAAGTCTTGCATGGTGCCTGGGTCCAGGTGGGTGACCCATGGCCAAGTGTGCCTGGTAGCCTAGAGACCCAACACTCCTGTGACAGGTCCCAGGGAAAGAGGCCCAGAGCTCTTCTCACCTGGAGTTTTTGGGAAGGTGTGGGGGGGGGGGTGATGCAGGGCACTTACAACTCACAGTGTATCTGTATGTCTGTGTGCACAGTGGTCTTACACAAATTCGATCTTGCATCTGAGGTACATGCTATTCTAGTTTCTAAGTGAATAGTGTGCCTTGGGAATCTCCCTAGGGCAGTACAGCAGATGGGATTTCCTTCAAACCCAGCCCAACCTTTTCTAACCTGCTCAGGGCCATTCTGAATACCAGGCACCTTCACTTCTGTAAGCACCATAGCAGGAGAGCTGCCAGACATGCCTCTTGGCACACACGTACCAAAGTGTGTATACGCAAGGTGAAGAAGTGGAATCGTGAGTTTCCATGTCTCTGAGTTGCACTGACCGATATTGTCAAGTCGCTGCAAAGCAGGACCCACAAGGGGAAGAAAATGCTTCTGCTCAGCACGATCAACAGAAAACATTATGGAGCTTTTTAAAGCCATCATTATGCCAGGTGAAAAGTGATACCTATCTCATTGTTGCTTTAATTTAGATTGCTTTAATAATAAATAAACCTGTGTGGTTTTTCATTTGTTTATTGATCTTCTGTATTTCTTCCCTGTGAAATGCCTGCTGGAGGGTTTGGATCTTTATTAAAATAAGAGCTGTTTTATTAATACAAATGGATGGGAGAGAGTGAGAGTGCTCTCTCCTTTCATGCCAAGCAACTCCAATGAAATAGAGTAAAATAAATAGAATGGATCATCTTTTTCCCTAAGGTGATCTTGAACACTCTGCCTCCTACTGGGACCAAACAAACCCAGTTTATTGCATGCCAGTTCCGCAGAAATCTACAGGACACCCAGCCCCCAGGTGTCCAACTCGATATGCACAGCAGACTGGCAGCTGGGCAGGCCCGAGGACCCTCATCTGGCTGCCAGCATCCTGCCCATCCCCTGCACTCAACAACGCCTGCCTCCCAGCCCCAAAATCCTGACCATGTCTGCTCCCTGTTGGGAGCCGCGGCCGAGCCCGGTCGCCTTACTTGGCGGACATGAGGCCTGTAAGAAAGAGCAAAGCCTGAGCTAGATTACCCCTCCCATCGAGTGTGCTAAGATGGCGCTTATCTCCTGCTTCCTGCTTGGTAAACAACCCGCTCTGTAAGATAGTCTGCCTAGCAACAACTGATGTTAGCCAATCAGCCCGCATCGCGCGCTTTGAACTGATTGGCCACTGTAACCCTATAAAAGTGAGTGCCTCTCCCGCCACGAGAGAAGAAGCATGGAAGGAGCCTCGGAGAGCGGACCGGTAGAGGCTTCGGGACAGACTGTAGAGAAGAAGCACAGAAGGAGCCGCGGAGAGCGGACCGGTAGAGGCTTCGGGGCAGACTGTATAAGGAGAGAATAAAGAAAAGCCTGACCACTGCCAGATATTGTTGCGTGTTCTTCCTGCCGGCCGGGAGCGACACCGACAGCTCCCCATTCCCACCTCTCCTGTGTGCAGCAGTGGGAGGCTGTTCAAGCTGGAGTCAGTACTCACAAGAGTGATACCTAGCCCTGTTGCTAGGACATCTTGTGCAAGGTGCCTCTGCTCTGACCCTGCTTCCCATTGTTAAATTGAGACTGAGCTCGCTGTGTGTCCTGGTGTCAAGGAGGTGCCTCGGGCCACAAGGCCCCTCTCCTCGTGTAGAGTGGTCTGCTCTTGCTGCTTTCTTCTAAGTGGGGCTCCATGCAAGAGCTCATTCAAACCACGGATCTTACAGGTAAGTCCAAAAGCCACTGGGTATGAGGACTTCCTGCCTCTGAGCTATACCCGGAGTCTGGTCTCGGGCAGCTGCAGCCCCAAACCCAGGAGAGTGAGCCCACCAGCCACCAGCCCTCATCTTCCAGGTCTTCCAGGCTGCTAGCAGCTTCCTTTCACCTGTCAATGGAGCTTTCTGTGAACAATGCTTGCTCCTAGAAGCCGCTGGTCCTGAGGTCAACCCTGGAGTCACAGGAGGGGAGGGGAACTAACAGAACCTCAAAGAGACGGGGAGGACAGACAGAGGGACACAGGGTCAGACTGTAGAACTGTGACTAGCCCAGGGAAGGAAGGCCACGTTGGGAGCACAGGGAGGGGGATAAGAGTGGTAGGGCCACCTGGCACAACCCTTAAAACCACCCTGATTTCCACATGCACAGGGCCGCCGCAATTTCTATTTTTTGTCTCTCATTCAGCATGGTCATGGTGAACCAGAACTGACCACGCACTGGGCACTGGGCACACTGATAAAGCCTCTGTTCTCAGGGAGCTCCTACAGTGGCTGGCAGAGAGAATCCACAATACAGGGAAAAGGCCATGGGGCTGTGGGGACAGCAGTGAGGCACTGTTTTACGGCGGTCATGCCTACCTCTCAGAGAGTATGACAGGCGCTCACAGGAGTTTTCCTAACCTAAAAAGGGAAAGCCCAAGGGACATCTGATCCCAACATCGCCCCCACCCTTGCAGCCTCCAGCCACATCTTGCTACCTCCCATGGGGCCCAGAACGGGCAGAAAGTCCAGGAAGCAGTGGGGAGGAGCAGCTCAAGGAAAGCGGGTCACAGACACAGCCACAGAACTGCAGCCTCCACTTCCGCAGTAGAAGGTAGACCCAGTTGCTGACATGCTAAGCGATCCCCAGAAGCCCAGTCTTAGGCCCTCAGGGCCAGAGGTCACACAGCCACTGCAGAGTGCCTTCAGTATGGCACCCAAGGGCTCCCTGTGGGGGAAACCTGCCAGGAAAAGGGCAATCTTCCCTCAAGACTGCCCTGCCTGCAGGCAGAGAGCAGCGCCTCAAAGGTCAAAGCCAAACGCTGGAAGCCGCCTATGTGCCCATCAACAGATGAGTGGGATTTAGACACCGTGGCGCACTCCTCTGCCATCTGGAAGGAGAAGCTTGAGTCATTTGTAGGAAATTGGATGCACTTTGAGATCATAACGTTCAGTGAAGTAAATCAGACACACACAGTTAAATTCTGCATGGTTTCTCTTATATGACAAAATATAACTAAAGAGCAAAATAGAGAGATAATAGGAAAAGGGAGATGAAGGCTGTGAAGACCTGAAGGGGATCCAATGAAGGGTTAAAGAGGGAGGGGGAGGCGCGTAAGTAAAAATGATCAGGCTGTGACATGTATGTGCACCAGCCCCCCAAAACAAATGGTTATTATGTATCACAAGCATACACTAATAATGTTAAAACAAATAAAGAGCCTTTAGGCAAGTATGAAGCCAGGAAAAGGGAGCTGTCACTTCCCACTCCCACTTCCTTTTCTGCTGTCCAGTGTTCACTCCCTGTCTGCTGGTCACACGGTGGCCCAGCATCCAGTGTCCCTCAAAGAGGCCAGGACAGTGTACCGCCTCGGAGCCTCTGTCCTATCTCCTGTGGAACCCTTGGCCTCAGCCACCAGGCGGCTCTGCAGGTGGAAAGCACCGTCTCCATGTCCAGTGAATGAAAGTGGATATGTGTTCAAGAACCAGGAGAAGCGGAGGCCAAAGGACAATGGGCAGCAGGGATGCAGATGCGGTAAGTCGGCACCAAGTGTCAGACGCTGACCAGCTTTAAGGCAGGAGCAGCCGCTGCCTCCAGGCTGCAGAAGGATGCTGCCGGAGAGCAGGGGGAAAGGCCCGAGCGGTTGTGTGCTTTTTCTGGATGACCTCATGGCCAGTGCTCTCATCTTTGAAGTGGATACTCTCCATCTCACAGTTGGTAAGGATGAGAAAAGGGCAGGGAGGGCTGGGTGTGACTCAGGTTACCAATCCAGTGGCAAATGGACATCATCCAGTTAACTCTCCAGGACTCCGGCCAGGCCAATGGAAGGTCCCAGGGAGGAGCTAGCTCCATGGGGTTTAAGGAAACATGCTTCGAGCCCTGTTCTAGTGTGGCCTGCCCTTCGCTCTCGGGAGACAGAGACCTCATCGACACTCTGCCAACAAACCAAGTACCAGGAAATCTGGGGTGTATTGCAACCCCAGCCCTGATGTCCACCATCCCCAGCTATTGGCTTTGATTCACAGATCCCCATTTTTTAGGCAATTCACTTGGCCTCTCCATGCCTCTGTGGCCCCTCTCTAGACTCACTGTCCACCAGCCTCCGGCGTCAGCTCTCTGGTCTTCCCCTAACATGGACTTCATTGCATACCACTGCTGCAGCTTGCTTCATGCCCTTCCAGACGCAGCTGGATGCATGCCCTAGGCTCCAGGTAGAGGCACCCTGGCTTCTGGAGTACCATGCTCTCCCCTTGCCGGCTGTCATGTGCCCTGTCAGCTGCAGAACCCTGGGAAAGCAGTATGGTGGCCCACCCGCTGGGCTCCTGTGATTCAGCGCAGCCTGCCTGACATGAAAATGTTACTCAGACTATTTTTGCAGCTCATGCACGAATCCTGGTGAAATTGAATCAATCACATAGTTTGAGCTCCTCGGAGAAATTGTTGAAAGTCTTTGTGACGGGAGCTGTCAGTCTTACAATTCCTGGAAACAGTATGTTTTATCCATAAAAACAACCCGAGGGGTACAAGCTCTCTGTGCATCCTTCAGATGTTGGGTTCTCACATCGATTTCCACAAAGCAGTCATGAGGAAACCATCCCGAAGCTCACTTTTCCACTCCCTCCCCTCCCGGTCCTGTGGGGACCACTGGTAGTAATCCTACATCCTTCCAGGGGCAGCAAAGGACATGCTGATCCCAAGCCTGGTTTGAGACTGGCAAGGTGCTCCTGCCTTTGCCTGAGCCTCAGAGGAGCGTGATGTCCCCATTGTGAATGACATGACGTGCTCAGGTCAGGGGAAGGAGCAACAAGGAGCCCCGCTGATTTGCGCACTCTGCCCCAATTCATATGTTGAAACGAAGTGCCCCACTGCATACCCATACTCGGAGATAAAATCTTAAAAGTGACTGAGGTCAAGGGACCCCAATCCAGTGTGGCTGGTGTCCTTATCAAAAGAAGAGATCGGGACACAGATAGGCACAGGGGAAGACTGTGTGAAGACAGGGCAAAGATACCTACCTGCACCCAGGGAGAGGGGCCTTAGAAGGAACCAGCCCTGCAGACACCATGACCTCGGGCTCCCAGCAATGAGAGAAGTCAGACATAGTCTGGTGTCTTAAACTGGAGCTTGCTTCTTCACAGTTCTGGGACAATCAGTACAGACCTGAAATCATGAGACGGCACCAGCACGCACTTCCTGTGAGTCCTTGGCCCAGTGACAAGTTCTCTTTAGCTGGCTTCCTTGGGCTCCAAAGCGTGCACCACAGGAACCTTGGGAGAGCATCAGTTGATGCACACAGAGCCTGGCACGCACTGAACCTCAGCAAGTACAACTCATGGATCTTACCCTTGCACTGCCCAGGCTTCAGGGTGAGGGGGCAGGGAAAGGGAAAAGGGGTCCCTCTTTCCCAAGGTACAGCCCTGAAGCACAGTCTGTGCTTCTCTCCCAATTCTCTGTCTCTGCTTCAGCAGGGACTGCAAAGAGCCTGATTGTCTCCCTCACCATTATTTCCTGAAGTTTCTCCCCCGCCCCCCCGCCCCGACTTGTCACCTTCTACAAGCGATTCAAGTGCCTTGGCCTGACAAGAAAGGGAAGCTCAGTTCCTGCATGGTGTCCCCAGGGAGACTCGGAAGCCAGAGGCCTCATCCTATATTAACTTCATTGCACAGGCCAGCCTAGGACCCTAAGTCACCGTACATCAGATAAGTCAAAAGGTCAAAATTCAAGTTCGGAATGTGACCCAGTCTGTACTCTGTACGCTGGATCTTCATAGCATCCCCAGAGGGTGGGCATCACTCCAACCAGCCTCGCTAGATCTCTGGCTCCCACTCCTGGCACCTGCTCTCCACATTTAATTCTCTAGGATATCTCACACTCAACATTCTCCTGTCACCTCCCGGGCTTTCCCTAGTAGAGGGTGGCTTGCTTTCATTACTGGCTCAGCAGTACAGTGTTTCTCAGCACGTGTGAATCTCTGGCCTCAATCCCCAGAACTGCAAGGAAGAGGAGGAAGAGAGAGAAAGTAGGGAAGAGGGAAAGGAGGGAGAAGAAGAGAAACAAGAGGAAGAAGAGGTGGAGGAGGAAGAACCTCTTGTTGCTTCCATTACTGAGGGTTGGCACAACTTGGACCAGAGATTCAACATAGCTGCATCTCACTGCACACGACAAGCTGGCAGTCTTTGGGCCAAGCTCACGTTTCTTCCACACAGAGGCAGAGCCATCACTGCCTTCTGAATAGTCTTGCCATGTGCAGAACTTAGGGAGCCCAGGCAGAAGGAAGCCTGAGGAATGTCCCATCCACACAGACACGCGCAGACCCCTCCCTTCTACTCACCACCCAGCTCTGAAGTCGAGCAGGGAGGGCATCCTTAGGGCAAGGGACACCTGCAATAGTACCTAGGGATCAGATGACAAGGAAGTTGCTAGTTCGGATCTGTGACAGATCTGCCTCACCTCAGCTCAGGGAGATGGGTCAGGAGATCTTACAGTCCATGGGACAACTTCAGTGCCCAGGACACCTCTGCTTCCTGTTCCTAAACTGGCTCGGGCTCTTCTTACCTATAGTGTGACTTTCAGAAAACCAGATTCAATTCACAGCCATTCACACATCCAGGGATGCCAGACGATCAGGACAGAATGCATGTGAATGGATGCCATTTGCTCTTTATTATTATATGTTATCTTCTGGTACAGAAAGAGACAAAAGTTAACAGCTAAACTCAACAACTGTAAACAGAGCAGAGAGCAGAGATCAGAAGCAGGTTCGCTGGCGGGCCCCAGGCTCCGGGGAAATCCTGACAGATTACTAAAGGGACAGATTTTCCAGCTGACGTGGGTCAACACATAAAGACACGAGCACAGTTGAAGGTGGTACCACAGTGAATTCATTTCACGGTAATTATTTCCGTAAGCTCGGCTGCGCGTATCAGGGTTTCCACTGTCACAAATGCACAATCGCAGAGCGAGCTAGCAGGTGTGTGCAGGCCTGGGAAAGTGGCATCTGTGAGAGGGGGTGACCGGCAGCAGAAGCGCGGCTGGGGTGGGTGTGCCCGCGGATCTGTGTGAATGTTTAGCCCGCTCGCTTGGACACCAGTACCGGGGAACAACTGTTGCAGCCTTGAGCTGGAGGGGGTGTGGTGTTCCGATATTTTTGTCAGAGAAATTCTCGCCAGAGACTTGTGAGAGAGACTCACTCCCGAAGCCGTGAGAGGAGAAACTCCTGCAGTGTGAATAGTCCAGAGCGAATGAGGAGCGCAGCCAGTCTGCTAGTGCAACGTTTACATTATAGAATACGTGGAAAGACGCACGCTTGGGTTTAGATTGCACTCAAGTTCACAAATGAAATATTCGCAGGATAAATACAGGAGTGGAAGAAAAGGCTGCGCCATCCCAAGTCCCCATGACGGAGGGAGGACAAGAGATCACCCTGCCCAGGGGCCTTACAGATGTAAACCGCTGAACCCCAAAGCAGAAGGCATGGCGAAGGACTCCTTAATAGCTTGAGCCTTTCCATTGAAAATGGTACTTGTTTTAAATTGGATTCCTCTGACAGAGGACCCTGAAAATGGATGCATGGCGTCTGGAGGGCTGGTTCCTTCTAAGGCCCCTCTCCCTGGGTGCAGGTAGGTATCTTTGCCCTGTCTTCACACAGTCTTCCCCCTGTGCCTATCTGTGTCCCGATCTCTTGTTTTGATAAGGACACCAGCCACACTGGATTGGGGTCCCTTGACCTCAGTCACTTTTATGGATGTTGGAAGGATCACAGCTATTGCAGAGTATTTGAAATTATGATTTTTTTCTCTCTTAAGTTTTAAATTAGCGGGTTTCGGATTAATGGGCTTTTACTGTCATTCCAAGCAGCCTGATTACAGCAGTTTTTAATTAGCTAATTATGCCGATAAGGATTAGCGGAGGACGCCGGAGGGGAAGATGTGCTTGTTTCTGAGTTGGCAAAGTCCGGAAACGGAGTCCTCCACCCCAGCTGGGTGCACCCAGCCGGGCGGCTCAGCCCGGCCCAGGAAGACAGATCCTGCATCCTTTCTCTTCCATCTCGCTCTCACTCGACAAAGCAAGCTAGAGGCAGTGGTGGTATTTTCTTTCCTTGGGATATGCCAGCTGGGTGACAAAAGACCAACTCTGCCTGGGGACTGGGAGTCTCCACCCACTGGAAGCAGGGAAACATCTGGCTCCCACTACTTAACAAAAATAGACACTTTCCTGTCCTAAATTCCTCATATTTGGGTATAAAAAGACACTATCCAGCACATCAGGCAGAGTCCCGTTTTCTAAGCACCCTAAGGAATTCACACTAATGGCAGTGGATTGGCAAGTAGAAGTGGGCCTCAGCCTCCTGGGTGTGACTCCTCAGCCTTAGCCAGGACGCGAGGCAGCTGTGCCGGGGTGTGCATGCCAGGCACCTGGCACCCCGCTCTTCCTCTTGTGCTTTCATTTGGAAAACGCATGGGCCGTGGCAGGGGCGGGACTGTGATTGGTGTTTTACAAAAGTTTAAAAGTTTTTGGTTGCAAACAAATGACAGTTCTATTTTGATGAATTTTTCAAGCCTTTTCTTCTTGAATGAAAAAATATCTTAATAACTAGCCCAGCATTTCCAAAGTCAATAGTCACTCATTTTTCTGTGAAAGAAAAGTAAAGAAAAGAAATGGAGGGAGGGACGGAGGGAGAAGGAAGAGAGAGAAAAAGAGAGGGGCGCAGGAGTGCTCAGAGCTCCCTCAGCTCCTAGGCCAACAGAACAGCAGTGAGGAGGAGGGGGCACTGTGGCACACGGCCGTGAGAGACCCCCCAGGGCTGGCTCTGCTCCATCTTCTTCCAGAGCCTTTGAGGGGGGACAGAAGGCGGTGACTTTGGGGGCTTCCAATGGCTAACCTCGGTTTCCTCACTCAGGGCTCTGGCATGAAGCTGTCCATCCCCAGTGGCGAGGGGACTTTCCTCCCTTCTGACAGATGCCTCCTGTTAGAAATACAGCCGCACACCGGCTATCGTTTCAGGTAAGCAGTGAGAAAAAGGTGATGTGCACACATGTGTACACATACACGCACCCACGCGTGTGCACGAGTCCCAAAACAACAAAAATGTGGCCACTGCAGTGTTAACATACAAAACCAATGCTCATTCAAAGACAGTTTGAAAAGCTATATACAGGGCATTCGGAAAAGCCATGTGTGCCCCTCGAGGAGTTCTGCCTGTTGTGTGCGCTGTGGTCCCTTTCCCCCAACAAACTGCAAATGCCACGGGGGCCCTGGGCACAGCCTGGCCAGGAAGAGCTCCAAGAAGGGCAGTCTAGGCCGCAGGCCTTCAGGAGCAAGCAGCCTCAGGCTCTCCCTACAGCCACGCCCCAGGCTTCTCTTCATCCCAGGCCACCCAGCCTCGGGCTACTCGGCAGATGCGTATGGCACTGGCCTTCCTGGGCACACATTCCCTCTGGCTCTGGTCCGGGGAAGGAGGACAAACCTTTCCTCAGATGCTGCACGCCACACTTAGGCACCCACTTGAGAAAACTCTGGGAGGGCTCGAGTCCCAAGCTTCTGGCTCCCCAAGGCCCTCCAACATGGCCACCATGGGCCCGGGCCCCGTCATGGAAAAAGCAGAGGCTTTCTAGGCCAAAACTCCCTTCAGGAGGAAGGCCAGGAGGATAGTGCTGGAGGCCCGGGGGAGGGGGAAGGAAGGGAGGAAAGGTGGAACGCCGCATGGTTGGCATCTCTGGCATCACAGAACTCGCCAAGAGCTGGAGGGCACAGAAAGGGTCAGGCAGGAGACTGCCTCCTCTCAGGTGGAGACTGTATCAGAGGCAGACGAGGCCCCCAGTCAAAATGGAACCTGTACATTTCTAGAAGCATCTTTCCAAGGGCAAAGCCCTCTGCTCCACAGGGCTCCAAGCACTTCACAAATAAGAGCCCAGTCAGCCTCCAGTGGACCTGTGAGGTAGGGGGAAGGACAAAACCGTCAAGACCTGGTCCAGTTATCTGAGTGGGATAGGACACAACCCTTGGACTGGACATACAGCCTGGGGACAGTCCCCGGGTCCCAGAGGCCTCCAGAAGTTATCCACAGCCTCAGGCAGAGCTGCATTCAAGAAATGAGCCTAGTGACCTTGGAGAGCCATTCAGACAGGAAGCTGGTCCACTCAGTGAGTTTGAAACCACTGTGACTGTCAACTGACCCCGCCTTGCACTCTTTTGGGCCCCACAAAAGGTTGCTACATTTTTTAAAGCACCACAGATGAAAAATGATTTGGCACCGAGGCCAGGCCAAGAGGACAGAAATAGGAGAGGGAAGAGATGGCATCAACAATGTCTTTGATGTGGTCAGTTACAGGGCAGGTCACCTCTGCCCAACTGCCATCCCAAGCCTCACTGAAACAGACCAGCACCTGGCCATGGCAGACCAAAGCCTCAATAGGCCTTCAACCCCAGGTCACGGTGCCCGAAAAGAGATTTTTAGGGAGACACTTGAGGCTCTTCTCTCTGACATGGGCACCATGGTTAGGGAGAAATCACCCATCTGAAGCTCAAGTTCCTCGCCCCCATGCACAAAAAGGGAAGTATCCTAAAAGTTCAAAGCTAGGAGCTCAGGGACTGAGGTGGCCAAACTCAGGGGTAACCGGCCTCTGGTTGGAGCAATCACACGGAGGGAAGTTTCACTCTGTCCTGCCTGTGTCCTGACTGCTCAGGCGCCTCAGGCTGTGGGCAGTGTCAGGCGCTTCGGCTTTCCCCAGGAACAAAGCACTCTAGGGCTGTGATGGACTCATGCAAGGCAGGTGCACAGATCTGGGGGGGCCAAGCACACCAAACACAGGATGGCAGAGTTCACGCGGGCCCCTTGGTGACTATGAAGGAAGGAACCCTGCCACCCAGCCCCCTGCCCCGTGCCCTTCACGCACCGTGTTCTCACCAGGTTGTCGCAGGCTTGGTCAGGAGTGAGGGGTGGGTGTCGGGGGAGGGGCCCATCACAGATCTGTGCAACTGATTTCCCTCAGTTTCCGACACACGCATGGCCCAGTGGCTACCGTTTGGTTCTATGGTGTCCACTATTGGTTCTTTGTTATTACTTGGTTTGTCCCTCACACGATCCTCGTCCCTGTCCTCGCACCAGGAGGACAGAGGGCATGGAACCGTGGAGGAGAAGGAGTGTGGCAGAGCTGGCTTCTCTCCCTCTCCTCTGTCGCCTAGCACCCCAGGCATAGACAGGCTACCACCCCAAGGCCCAGGCGGCTGAACCTGGGGACATTCCAGCCACAATCAACACAACAGGATGATTCCTTTGGCATAAGAGAAGCTAGTCTCGGATGGGAGGACAGGATGGGAGGGGGGACTTCTAGAAGAGCCGGGACCTGGAGTTGGTAGCTCTTCTTGGGGGCTTGAGTCATGCACGTTCCGTACCCCCACCCACCCTGTCTCTGATGACTGGCTTCCTAAAAATCCACGGTTTGGGAATTATTTGGCAACAAGGAGGCTAAGGCTGTTTTGTGGTGGCGAACAAAGTCTTTCCAAAGTTCCAAAGAAAACAGGAAACCTCTGAAAGAGGCTTCCGGCAGGCCAGGCCACAGGCCTCATTACTTGTCTGCACCTGGGCTGGCGGCCACTATCTCCTCATACTTCGGGGGCGGGTCGCTGTATGAGACACTGGCCTCCTCACTGCTACCTTCCTGGGGTGCAGTCACCTCCTCATAGGAGGGCGGAGGGGTGGCACTAGACAGTCTGGTGAGAGAGAGCTCCGGGAGGTAGAGGGTGCTCTCCAGCCGGATCGTGGCTCTGCTCCCCCGGCTGGGCCCCAGCATCACTTGCGGGGTGCTCCCCGCCTCCCGGTGCCCCGAGGACTCTCCCTGGCTGTGCATAGTACCCCGGTACACCATGACCCGGGGCAGGCTGTGCCCGGCGCGACTAGCTAGGTACCGGTTCTGAGCATAGGAGGGGTGGTGACGGGTGGCTTTCTGCAGCTGGCACCTCCAGATGATGAACAAGGCGATGACAATCAGCAGCGCTACCCCAAGAAGGGGCACGACCACATACATGGCGTCAGAGCTCTGCGAAGGGTCTCGGACCGAGTAGACTGCATTTGGGTACCCCTTCCAGAACTCCATCTGCAAAAGAGGAAGGGTGGCTCACACCTTCAGAAGAGGAGGAGTGCACAGGCAGCTGCCAGCCGACACTCCTTCCTGCTCCCGAGGGGCCCAGGAGCATTTGGCATCCCACCCTGCCCTGCCGCCCTCTCATCCCCACAGAGCTCACAGAGAGGCTTCCATAAGCACCAAGGACAAAGGACAATGACCCCACAACCCTGTCCCACTCTGCCCCAGAGGGAGGGTGTTGGGCTAAATGGCTTTATTTCCTTGTTTCCATCAAGTTTGAGGTACCCGGCCTGCTGCTGACAAGCCTGATGTGACCTCTCCTCCCAGACCCGGGAACAGGGCGCCACGTGCCGTTTTCTCCTTGTTCTCAAACACCTCCTTGACCTCCTCATAGCTGCAGATCTCCTCCATGCACTCGCGCTCGATGGTGCCCTGGCGCAGCTCCTCCAGGAACTCATTGGCCCTCGGGAAGCGTTTCAGAACAGAATGTGCATTCCTGGCTTCCAGAAACACTGAGGAGAGAAGCCCAGGAAGGCCCAGCATGTGGAGGTGCCCAGAGCCTCCTGAAGCCCAGGCTGAGTCGGAGACTGAGGCATAAGCGCAGAGGGGAACCAGGCAGAACCAGTAGGTCTAACACCAGGCTTCAACCCAAGGGACCGACCGCAGTGGAAAAGGGACAGAGGGCTGACTTGGCGTAACACCAGGCGACTCCTACCTAGAACAGCGGGGAGCCTGCAGGGTCCAGGCCCTCACTGATACAGGGAAAATGGGGACCAGCTAAGAGAGACCACACTGCACAGGAACAAGAGCCAGAATTTTGAGGGCCATAGTTGTCAGTGGGTAAATACCCAGGTTCTTCTGCATCTATCTCGAAAGGGGCAATGGGAGCCCTTGTTGTGAGAACTGATCCCTCTTGGAGGCCAATGCTGTGACTAACACCAGATACTAGCACCTGAACTGGCCCCCTGTGCTCTCATGCCAGCTGGCATCACTCTCACTTGGGACAGTCCGGGACAAAGCCCGGCTGAGATGGTTCCAGAGACTGGCGGCACACAGCTGAGCGTGCTCATGGAATGGAGGCGGTAGTGTCTGCATGACAGTCTAAGCACTGAAGGTTGGCCAGAGTCCCCTGCAAAGCTCTCATAGAGTGGCCCCTCATGCTCCATTTAAAGGGACCAACTCAGCTCCAGTGGACTGACGGCAAGGCAGGGATGGAGCCAAGGCTTTGGAGGGTGGAGGAAGGGGTGACTTTGCTCCAGGTATTCACATATAGGCTGCCCCTGGACACCCAGGCTAGTGCCAGCCATTCCCTACCCAAGCCCTGTGGTCTGCCTGGTAGGTGCACATCTCCAAGCAGCAGCCTGCTCCAGTGGGTGCCTAAGGGTGAGTGGATCCTGCTGGAAAGACTCACCTGCCATGGCGCTCCCTCAGCTCCAGAGTCTCAGTTCCTGGACAGGGAGAAAAGCAGAGCTGTGGTAAACTCACAATCAGAAGTCGGCACCACACCACATTCACCCTGCACTGTGACCCCCCAGCCTGGCCAAAAGATCCACGCAGCATCCACCACCTCAGATGAAGCACTTCTGTGTAGCTCTGGAGGGTTAGGGTTCACAGCTCTGAATGCTTCTCACTCTCCTGCAACACGCGGCAGAGCTTCCCAAGGCCCAGAAGACCCCCGGCAGGCAGGCAAATCTTCTGCTATTTCTCCCAAGAGCACACAGAGAGTCCAGAAAACCCGAGGGTGGGGTTCCCTGTTCACTAACCTCCAGAGAGTGCCGCGCCTTTGAGTCAGAAAAGACCTGAGACAGAAGAGAAATCGAAGGCCAGACAGGTGGAGGCGACGTCAAGCAGCTGAGCTGTGACAGAGGTAGGACCTGAGCTGATCACAATGGCCACTCCAGACCCTCCAATGGCAAGCTCCATCCCGGAAAACCAAATGTCTTGCAGCAGCAACAGACATCTCAAATGTCCAGGCCCATCTGGAACTGGCCAACAATGGCCTTCAGTGAACACCTGTTCTTCAGGGTCAGAGCCTCTACGCCTGACAACAACCGGACCCATTAGCACAAACAAATCCACATGACAAATTCTCTACGTTAGTCTTCACAAGACAGGGAGGTGAGACTCCCAGACTCCCCTCTTTTTGCAATACAGACCAGCGTAGCAGAGTGCCAAGATGGGGATTGAAAGGATCAGGGCTGGTGATGCAGCTCACGCTAGAACTCTTGTCTAGTATGTGTTAGATCTGGGTTAGATCTAGAACTCTTGTCTAGTATGTGTTAGGCCCTGGGTTAGATCTCCAGTCACACACACACACACACACACACACACACACACACACACAGCCTTAGATGCTAACTAGAAATGTTGCCTGTCATGTAAGCTGCTATCCTAAAGCCTTTCTCCCGCTAAAACCCTCTATGGTCAGGATTCGAGCCGCAGGCACAGCATATCACTCCTTCTGCCCTTCCTTGCCGCACACACATATTCTGGAGAGCTGGCAAAGCCATCCACATCTGGGAGCAATCACTGCTGTTCCCCTCCCAGGCAGAAGCTCGAATTTTATGACTAAAGGGATGCAAGACACGTGAGCCATGTAACTCAGTATGCTGCCCTTTTTGCTCAGGCTGCCAGGGAATTCATTGTTAACATGAACCTTCAAGCACAAGCGCCCCGCAAGCCCAGTTGTTAGCTATAGATGCTTTTCTCCTAGGACTAGGTACACAGTTTTCTATTCATGTTTTCAGAGCTTCGCTGTACGTTTGTAACATAGCCTCTAATCCTTTTGGCAAACAGGTAGGATACAACAGATCACTGACAACTAAGGGTAAACAGTGAACGCCCCATCCATCTGGTATCCCATGTCACCATCTGGGCTCCTGTGTCATGGGGGCTCCCTTTTTTGAAGGCTACAACGACCCTATCAAAAGCTCTCAACGTGGGACTGTGACACTGCCAAAGATGGGGGTTCCACTGGGAGAGAAATGTCCCTTGATGCTCCCAGGGCAAAGGCCAGACATTATTGCAAGTCTCCTTCCTTTGTGGGTCTCAGAAGGGGTGGGTGCCAAGGGGATGGAGGTGGAGGGCCCAGCAGCAAGGAGCCTGGGCTGAAAGCAAATGGAGTTTGTGTCTCGGTTGGAAAAGAGTGAGTGAAGGATTTACTAATAAGGAAAACTGTCTGATTGCCTACCAAAAGAGAACTTGCAGGATTTTAATTTTTTTACATGGAAAAAAAATTACATAACAGCTTCCACAGAGCCATCTTTTGTCCCGAACACGCGGACTTGGGGTCTCACACGCCCATGTTTCGCATAGCCCCAAATGGGTATGATGCTGGCACCTTCAAAAGTCGGTAATTCGTTCTTCAGCTCCAAAGAAGCCAAGATCGCCCCAAAGCAGCTCGCATGGCATCACCCACCCCATTAGTGATTCTGTAGCCACCATCCCTGCTGCCACAGTCTGCCAGGAGGCCTCTTCCCCCTCCCCAAATTTAGCCTGTTTCTTTCCCCTATAAATACTCCATCAATAGGCAGTTACTATGGCAACAGTGAGGAAGCGAGGGCTCCACGACAGCGAATGCTGCTGCAGTCACGCATGTACATGTCCCTCCTGCCCCTGGTGGGTGCTGGAAAGCCGGCTGGAGGCTGGAGGAATTTTGCCCCCCTCCCCACAGGAACACAGCTGGATCCCCACAGCCTGGAGAGGGAGGAGGGCTGGGAACAGACCACCACAGAGGCCTCTCATCCCCACCCAGGGCAGAAGCCTCTGAATCACATCGCCATGGGACCGAGCTCCCGAAGTCCCTCACACAGGGCCTGGCGGCCACCAGAGCACTTGGTGTCCTAAGACATGGCCTCCGAGCCACTTCTCCAAATCCCAGCCTTTTTCACTTCCATCACTGATCACCAGGAAAAGGGTTTGTGATCTCCAAATATCATGACTCATCAACCCACCCAGTGCCACGGCAAGTCCCAAATTATGCTCAAACTCAAACTCTGGGGCCCCCTGTCCCCTTCCATTCACGCGAACCCTGAGAGTGCCTGTCCTTCGCCCAACACCAGCGCTCTGGCCAGGAACTCCTGCTCCTGGCCCAGCCACGTCTTCTCCCGGGTCTGCTAGGGACCCTATCGCCTTGGCCGGCAGGGCCTCCAGGTTCCCCCTCCCCAGCAGTGCCCCACACCCAGGTCAGTGGCCTTGGACACCAAAGCGTGCCCTCGGGGCCGGGCCGCCCAACCCACACGGCCTCACCGTTCTCCGGGCCCAGGAGGCGGCCGCCCTGTTTGCGCACGCAGCCCGCCACCTCGCTGCTGCGCCTCCAGCAGCAGGGCCCCTGTCCCCGCCCACCTGCTCCCCGTCTGCCAAGCCCCCGGCCCGGCCCAGCCTCCCTCCATCCGGCCCTCCCCGCCGAGCTGCCCTCCCGCTGCCCCAGGCGCGGGTCGCTCTCCCCGCCAGGGCCAAAGTGCGCCGGGCACCCCCGCCCCTCACAGCCGGGCGCCCAGGCCTTGCCCATTACCTCGGCGCCCCCCTGCCCGTCCCCGCTCTCCTCTGGGGGCTCCGCCGATGCCCGCCCCCCACGCCCCGCCGCGCCAGGTCTGGCCTCGCGCCCCGCGCCTCGAGCGCCACCCTCGAGCGCCACGACCACAGTGTCCCTCTCGCCAGGCCGCGATGGTCGCGCTGCACCGCGCACCAGGCCGCCGGGCCAGGGCAGGAAGGTGGGGTGGGGGCGACGAGCTGGCCCAGGGTTGGGGAGGGAGGGCCGGCAGGCTGGGCCGGAGGGGCGGCGGCGCGCACCCAGCACCGCGCGCCCGCGCCCCACTCCGCCGGCGCCGCCCCCGCCCCCGCCCGTGGCGCTGGGGGGCGGGGCCTGGCCGGCGGGCCCGGGGCGCTCCGGGGACCCTCGGCCACCCCGCCTGGCCGGCCGGGACGCCAGGCGCCGGTCCTCGCAGGACCCGGCGCAGCGGCGAGTTTGGGCGGCCGCGCCCGAGGCCCGAGCGCCAGGCGGCCCGGCGCAGCCCAACCCCCGCCCCGTCCCCAGCAGCCTCACCTGCGGTACCCGCCGCCCGGTCCCCGGTGCCGCCTCCGGGAGAGGGGCTCCTGTGGGCAACCGGGCCGCTGGGCCTGGCCGGGGCTCCCCCAGGCCCGCCGGAGAAGGGCCGAGCCGAGGCCACGTCCTGCCAATGACTGAGTGACCTTGGCTATCTCACGTACCTCCCTGCGCCAGGCCAGGGACCTCAGCTTCTCCCCAGTGCAATCTGAGAAATGGGGAGAAGCCTGGGTCCCGGTGAGGCTGTGGCGACACGGAGGAGGAAACGGTCTTGGGAAAGCCTGGGGCGCAGTAGGGGAGCGGAAGGGCTCTACTGGGGCTGCAAGCGTTAGAGATGGGGGCCCTCCTCCCCTGGACTGCCTGGGGGACAACCCGCTGCCTGGGGCAGAGGTGGGGCAGAGATGACACCCCAGAGAGCATGGAAGCCAACAAAAGCAACTAGGAACCAGGCAAACAGCTTCCGAGGGAGCTCAGGTTCTGATTCCAGTCAAACTCCTGAAGAGAGGCCGATGCTCCCTGCTAACAAATGGGCTTCTAGCCTGGCCGCAGCCAGCTACACTGTGGTGCATTTAATAGGACCGACCTTGAGGAAGTCCTGGAGCTAGCCCCTGCCCCATCTCAGGCAGAGAAGCCTCACTCACCCGGGCCTCCAGTGCGGCAGTTTGCTGGAGCACCTCCTCCCCCGGGCACTCTCCCTTCACTCCCCTGCTCCTCAGAGTGCTTTGGTGGCCTGCTGCCTGCCTGAGGACTCGGCAGCCCTCCCGCCATTGCCACTGAAGGCCCGAGGTCCTTGGCTCCCACAGGTTCCACAGAGAATGGAATCACTTGGGGATGATGATGGGCCGGAGGCCGCACACGGAAAGCCTGGTTGGCACAGAAATAGACTGTGCTCTCGGTTCACTGATTCACTGACCTGAGCCTCCTAGGCCAGCTGCGTGCTCTCAAGGATCATGCAGCCCATGTACACAACTTGCGAACCGAAGGGACCACTTCCCTTGTGTGCGCAGGGCAAATGGCTCTTGCTGTCCTCTCTGGGTCCGCACCCAACCTTCTGGCTGCAGGACAGGGGCCTACTCTTAGCTCCCTCTCTGTCCCGAATGCCTTTCCTCCCACCCGAGCCTGGGCCCCTTGTATTCATACTTCCCACGCAGTGCAGATGAGGTCAGGCAAGGGCCTCTGCCCCCACCCAAGTGGACCATTCCATTTCTGAAGCCATCTGCAGGAAAGCACAAACTGGAGTCTGCCGTGGCAAGCGAGGAGGAGGGCTGAACGCAGCTCCTTGGGCTTGCGCTGCCTGCCGCGCCCCTCAGCTTTGTGATATTCAGCAGGGAACTTTGCCTGTCCATGCCTCAGTTTCCTTATCTGCCCAAAGGAATGATGCTAATAGTGCTTCCCTGAGAGTTTAATCCCCACCAGCTTTGGCCGGCATCCAGCTGTGCTGTTCACCCTTGGGGCCAGAGACCTGGCACCCTCCTCTGTCCCTCGAACCCCACGCAGAGCTTTCTCCAGACCAGGCTGTCTACGGTGGTATCCCCAACACCAAGAGCAGCTCCGGCCCCTGCTTCCTGCTGTTGCAAGCCTGGTGTATTTCGAGCTTGGCTGAGATGAGCGCTTTCTGCCTAATGCATACATGGTTCTCTGACACTCATCCATCCGGGACCTGTGCCCTTCTCTGAGTCCAGCTGCCCGTGGCCCCTGTGTCTTTACCAGCCTCACCAAGAGCTTTGAACCCAAATACAGGGATGGATCCTTACTCCATCTCTGTATGTGATTAGCCCATTAATCAGGCTATAAGCTGCACTGTGACCCCTTCCCAAGTCCATGTGTTGAAATCCTGCCCCCAGTACCTTAGAACGTCACTCTGTCCAGAGACCATGTCTTTGAAGAAGAAGTAGCTAAAGTAGACTGAAGTGCTTGGCAGAATCCTCATCTGGTGAGACTTATCTGGGTCCTTATAGGAAAAGGAGGTTAGGGTACGGACCTGCACGCAGAGACTCCCTAGGAGGATACAGCTCGACAGCAGTGTGCAATCCAACAGCGAGGCCCTGAAAGGGACTGACCCCGCTGACTCCTGCATGTCAGGCTCCAGCCTCCGAAACCAGGAGACGGCATGTTTCTCTTCTTTCGGCCACGCAGTCCGTGGGGCTTTGCTGTGGCAGCCCAAGCAAACTAATACATGAAGTATTTACTCAGTGATATTATGTGCCAAGTACTCTTCGAGGACCCAGGATTACGGAGACCAATAAACCAAGTGCAAACACCTGCCCTTGCAAATACTAGGCAAGAAGCCAAGCAGTCAAAGATCCAGCACAGCCGCTGAGGACAGACCTGGGCGGAGGAGACATAGGAGGCAGAGTCAGAGTGGGGTGGAAAGGGCCCGCCAGGGCAGAGCATGGGTGCTGGGGCCGGAAGGAAGGGAGAGGCCTCAGGATTCGGGTGCAGAGGTGTCTGGGTGGGCAGGGCCCCAAGGCTGAGCCTGGGGCATGGCGAGCCAGGAAGAGAAACAGGTGAGAGGTGAAGCCATCGGGTGCACTTGTGCTGTCAGGTCAAATGTCGTGGAGACACACGGGCTTCAGGGCCAGGAGCCCTGTGATGTTATCCGGGGTTCATACGAATCATCAATCCAGGTGCTTTCTGAAGCTCGATATCAAGGTAGGGAGCTGGGCGAAGACTGTTCAGGGCACCGTCGAAGTCGCGCAGGTGAGAGATGCCAGCGGCTTACGGCAGGCAGTGAGCCGCAGGGAGAATCCAGGTGGATTTAATGGCAGATTCGTTAGAGTCTGTGACGGTTTGGCATTGGACAAGGACAGAAAGGTCCAAGTCGCGGGTGGTTCTCTGGCCTTTACTCAGAAGCAGGCAGGGCGGGGATGAGGAAGATGGCAGTGAAACAGGTGACAGAGACAGGAATCTGGCGTCAGAGGCACAGTCAAAGCAGGAGGTGCCACTGGAGAAGAAGCACCATCCTGTCAGCACTGAGAGTCATGAGACTGGGTATCCATAAGACACTGGGTGCACAAAAGATGAGCAGTCACAACAGCAAGCCCCGGCAGTCAGGGGACAGGAGGGGTCCCAGGACATGGGGCTATAGGTGGGAGGCGGGAGGTGCAGTGAGCAGCCATTTACTTCCGCTCAGATGGAGCTCACCATCACAGTGGTCATCGTGGAGGTCATGACTGAGGTCGAGTGCTGTCTCCCAGGGGACACGGAGGGGACGAAGGCAGCAAGAGTGAGGAAATGGGAGTGTAGTGTGGAACTGGTGAGTACGGACGGACAGGCAACTCTTTCAGGGAAAACAGAAGCGGCGGTGGGAAAGAATTACAAATAAAACCCAGGAGCAAGAGGACAGCGTGGTAACGTGTCAGGACGCTAAGGCGTCTGAAGTGGGGAGGGTTGGGGTCCGGGGGGTCACAGACGCAGGCACCAGGGGGAGGCAAGGGTTGGATCTAGGCAAGCTCTGATTTCTCCAGGAACAGTCAGGTCAGGTCAGGTCACGTCAGGTAGAGGAGTCAGTCGGGCAGCTGTGCGCATTCTTGGTGATGCCACCCCTGGAGATGATCCAGCTCCTCGCCCTGCTGGCCAGCCATGCTCTTGCCCGCCTGGTAAGGACACCCCATACTACAGCTCTTCTGCTGCTTTTTGCCTCCCTTTGCCACACACCCTGACTCTTCCTGCACCTCCTTCCTTCCACAGCCTCAAATCCATGATCCTTCATGATCACGGCTCCCTGGAACCTGCACAGGGCAGGTTGGCTTAAAGTACTCTTCAGGGCACCAGGAGCAGGGTGTGTCTTTCTCAGAGCTGCAGGGAGCCTGCCAGGCTGTGTTAAGGGTGCACTTGAGGGCAAAGCTCACCACTTTCAATCACGTGGCAGCAGACCCAAGTTTTGGGTTTCGACAGATGAATGCGGGAAGTGATGGCAGAAGACAGGAGTTGCGTGTGGTTTCAAGGGAAAAGTGTTGGTGTTTTGGTTTGATTCTACCCCCAGCAAGTGCCAAAGCCCAGGTTTCAGCTATGACCAAAATCTTAGGGCCAGTGTCCCAGCTCCAGGGCCCTAACAGAACAAGCTGGCCACCAGCCTCAAAATTCTAATCAAGATGAGTCCTGGTACAGGATGGGAAGTAAGCTTTCATTAGCATGGCCAGTGCTGGGAAGCACAGATACTGAGGTACAAGATCCCTGTGGAAATGTTGTGGGTCTATAGTGGGGGGAGGAGAACAAAGGCAGGCCTTAGGGGTTTGCACAGCTGGCGGGGCACATAGCTGGCAGGGTAGGCAATCCCAGTGCAGTCATGCAGGGTGGATCTATGGTGCTCTTGCAGGGTGGCCCCGGTGAGATGATCCCTCCTGCTTGGGAGGGGGGTGGGCTCAGCACGAGATGACTGCGAGGCTCTACACTCCCTGTGACTCTTAAGCCTGCCTCAGTGACTCTGATCTGGGTGTCCTCAGTCTTAAAGGGAGCTGAGATGGGCTGGGGAAATGTAGGGTCAATCAGAGTTGCCTCGCAGGTGTTTAGACGGCTCCTTAAGAGATGAGCGTGCCTATGATGCGGCTGAATGCCGATCTGATCCAGCGTGCTGGAGTAAGAGAGGAGACCAAAGACGAAGATACAGATGCCCAGCTCCTGCCTGCTTTCAGCTACTCACTGGGCATCTGTGGTCCAACTGCCAGGGCCACATTATGTAACCTCTCATCTGTCCCTCAGCCTTCCCCTGAGCTTTTTGTTTTCTCCTCATTCTTTTGAAGTACAGGACTAAAAACATAGGCTTCCACTGTGCAGTCTGTTGTTTTGCGACATGCATACAACCACAACACACAGTAGATCTGAACTCCTCCGGGTCCCTGACATCTTGTGCCCGCCTCCTGGCCCCCAGGGCTCCAGCCCCAGCAACCACCAGCAGGTTCCATGTATGAGTAATATCATGTGCTATTTGTCCTTAGCATAATGGCATCCTGCAGTTGCAGGTGGCAGGATCTCCTTCCTTTTTAATGGCTGAATAGTATTCAATCATATATGCATAGGACATTTTCTGAAAGCAAGTCATGGTGAGAATGGAGAGAAAAGAGAGCCCTTGTGCCCTGTGGGTAGGAATGTAAATTCATACACCATTTATGGAAAACAATGTAGAGGTTGCTCAAAAACTCACATGGAACTGCTTATGGCCCAGCAGTCCTGTGCCTGGATGCATGTCCAGAGGACATGGGATCAGTCTGCCCAAAAGATGCTTGCATGTTGAAGAGACACATGAATGCCTATGTCTGTGGCGGCACCTGTCCTGATAACCAAGAAGGGGAAGTCCCTGCTCTTTTAATTGAGTGCTTACTATGTACCAGTGCATCCAAGCAGCTTTCTAGGGAAGAGGCCTTTAATAGAGTCCCCTCCCTTACCTTCCCCCATCTTTTATTCATTTCCTGTGCTGTCTGAATTCCAAGCAGAGGTCTCTGTAATGCCCCTCCTCTTGGATCTTGAGATCATGATGCTAAGTAAGATGAAGTGCTCACAGGAGGTTAAATATCACACGGTTTGTCTCCCATGACAGATCCGAAGTGTAAATCATTTAATGCGGAAAATAAAAGATTAGCTGGTAGGAAACAGGGAGACAGAATTTGTGGAGATGGGAAGAGATCTGGAGATGAGGGAGAGGGGAGGCAGGGGAAGGGAAGAGGAAACAAAAGGGTCAACCTGGACTACATATTGAAAGAATCTTGCCCTAGGCCGGACACTGTAGCCAGTAAAATCTTAGAGGCGGAACCAAGCAGCTCCACCTTCCCCGCCCCTAGGAATTTACCTGTGGTGCGAAATGAATACCAATGGGCTACCTGTGCATCAGGAATGCCCCTTAGGCTCCACCCCAAACCTAAGCTACATGTATGCCCCCACTCCGCGTGTCCCACGGAGAGAATGCCAGACCCCAGAGGGTCGGGGGGGGGCGGGTCTCTCACCGCATTCTTAAAATAAAGGTCATTTATATTTCATACTTCTTTCCAATTCTATCACATATTACACACCAAGTCCCCACGACGACTGTGTCCACTATGTACAACAAACATACCCTCATTTAAGAAAATGCGCTGACCTTGGGCAAATAGTCTGCCCCAGCGTGGGGCTTTGGAACTGTTCACTTTTCTGTCGAAAGCCAGCATGAGCCTGGCAATCTGCACCGCAGCAAGGGAGACTCTGCTTTCACCCGCTCCCCAGCTCTGGGAAGCTCCCGGCAAGCTACGAGGCTCTCTTGGCAAACTTGGGCAGGGGAAGGAGGCCCAGAAACCAGGTTACTTGGAGTTACGCAGTGTCGCTCAGACGCATGGCGGGGATGTTCCTCAGGGAGCCAGGGTCTGCAGGTCTAGGGCTCTGGGAGCTTAGGGACAGCTGGAGAGTTGACCTGAGTGGCACCTCTGCTGCAACACAGGAATTTCCGCCCTTTCCCTCCATCGCCCCTGTCCTGCTGCTTTTAGCGCAGGGTTTCTCCAGGACTGCACTACCATGAATGTTCTCGTGTCTTCATTTACATTCGGTAGAGAAGCCAGGGGTCTGCACCCAGCAGGCCATGTGGCTTGGATGTGGGGCTACCTGAGCAAAGCGGGGAGCCAAAGGCAAGGTCAAGGGGCCGTTATATATTAGCCCATCTGGAGCTTTGCCTCCTTGGTCCCGCCTGTGGGGGCGCCTACGCCAGGAGACCTAGCTTTCAAAAGTCAGCTCCCACCTCCCACCTTGGCGACCCCAGGGTATTTCGCCTTCCCCTTGCTACCTGCTGGCTATCTTGGGCACCAGGCTGTCCCTCCAGTCTCTGCCTAATCAGACCTCTCCGGCTGCTAGACCCACCCAAGCCGCACCAATCATGCCTGAAGTCTCCACATTCAAGTCCCAATGCATTCCTAGACCTTTCTAGTCTTCTGACAGGTGGACTGGGGTGGGGGTGAGAGTGGGCACGCCATGCCAACAGAGCTCCTGGAGCCAGCGCCCTCTCCAGAATGCTCAGCAAGCATCAGAAATACCACTGCCACCAAGCAAACTTTGGTGGTTGAGAATGGACCCTTCTGGGAACGGATGCTGATGACAGGCTTGAGAGGACAAATGACAAGCCCAAATCACAGTGGCCTCTGACGACAACAGGTCCATGCCATGTCCCCTCTCCCTGGGATTCTCCTTGCTTAAGGGGTCTAATGGAGGCCTGGGGTTCCTACGATGCACAAACATACTCTAGGTGTCGAAAATACAGCTAGAAAGCAAGTAGACTACAGACTGCATCCTTGTGGATGTTCGGGCAAGAGAAAACAGACAACACATTTGTAAATAAGTGCAGTGGAGATCAGACCCCATCAAAGCGAAGGTGACAGAAACCACGTGATCTACCAGTGAAGTTATGCATCTAATTATTCGTGATACGGTGCTTTCTTAGCACATAGAATTCTTGCTTTGTACTTACCAAAAAAGGTCCTTCAGACTTCACCAGACATCGATTTTTATTATAGATCTCTCTGGTGCCAACATCACAAAAGAAAATAGAAGCAAAATAAATTGGATAAAGTCTACCTGATTCTGTCAGGTGTGAATGTCCCATGTGTAGGAGTCTCCTCTCGACTGCTGACACTCACCCTGAAGACCCAGCATCATCACAGGACACTCGGACTGACCTCAATGGCAGAAGTGTGGACACGGAATGTGAACGTGACAAGTAAATGTTGTAAAGTGCATGTCTTAGGATCACTGACCTAGGGAAATGTGTGTGATGCTAATGAGGCCTGCAGGAAAGGCAAAGTGGGATGAGGCATGGAAGGAGCCTGGAGGGACAGCACAGCAGTGGCAAAACTGCTGGTCAGGGCAGGACCCCTGGAGGAAAAACCTTGAGCAGGTAAGGGACAGCTGCACAGATAACTGCAAGAATATTCGAGAAAAGGGAGCTGCATGGGTAAAGACCTTGGGGCTGGAGTGTGGGTGGTGCATTTGAGGTAAAAATAGGGCAAGGGATGGGCTCTCCCATGGCACCCTGGCAAACTTGGGCAACCACACCCTGCTCATGACAGTCCCGTGATTCTCCCAGGCATTTGGGAAAATGCATCCTGGGCTGGGATGGAAGTTGGGGTCCTTCTGCCTCAGACTCTTGGAGAGCTGTGTGCGTCATTAGCTCAGGCTAGAAACTGCTTCACAGCAGGATTGTCTTGGCTTCTCTGCAACAGAACCCACCGCCTCCCGTGTTGCCTGGCACTTCAACCCTTTGGTTTGGCATTGCCCCGTGGAACCAGGGACACGGGCACGTGACAGGAGCTTAGTGGGTCTAGAGCTGAGTTCACCATGGAAGGGTGGTAGAGGATGAGCTGAATGAGGCCTCTCCACCCCCAGATTTCTCCAGAACTGGCTCTGGCTTGTCCTTTAGATCTTTGCTCTAGGGTTACATCTTCTGCAAAACCTTCTTCCTGTCTCCACGTTATGTCCCAGCCCCTTTCTGATCTCTCATTTCCCAATGCAGAGTCAGGATTCATATATATTTTTTAAATAAGCACAATTCCACTAGTCGAAGAAAGCTGTTATTAAAGTTTGGTATACATTGCCTTCTTGGTTTTCAATACGTAGATCAATTAAATTTTACATCATGCATTTTGTAACTGAGAAGTTAAACTGGATCTTGAAAAATTAGGATTTTTTTATGGTTGAACAGTGCTCGAAGAATAAATTTTAGTCACGCGTAGGAAAATTGGGTGCACCTTGAGATCATAATGTTAAGTGAAGTAAATCAGACATACAAGCTTCAACATCTCGTGGTGCCTCTTACATGAGAGACCTAAATATAAATAATGTAAAGTGCAAAATAAAGGGTACATGGTAGGAACCAATGAGATAAACTTTTGCAAATGAGAAAAGGATTTGCAGATGGGAGGAATAGAGAGAGAGGAAGGGGAAAGGATAAGATGTGTCATGTACACGTCCCAGCTCCCTGTTACAATTAGAGCCACTATGCCCTGTAAGCATATACAATAACAATAAAAATAAATTACCTGTTTATTTATTTATTTGCTGTTCTAGGGATTGAACTCAGAGCCTTTGCACTAAATTATATGACAGAGTTATTCTAAATTGCTAAGTTTCCAAGGCTTGGTTCAAATTTGTGATCTTTCTGCATCAGTGCCTGAGAATACTGGGAAAAATCAGGGTTTTAATAGATAAGCTATCTCCCCCAGTTTTCTCATGCTGAGAGCCAAAACTTCCAAATCCAGTCAAGTGCACTAGTGCAAAGAACATTTCAACAGAACCAGATATTTTTGGGGTTTGTCTGTCTGTTTGTTTGTTTGTTTTTGATAGAATCTCTAAGGTTAAAATCCAGAAAGCTCAAAATTGCAAAAGTAAAAAAAAATGCAAAAATATATTTCTAGAAACAAATAACCTTAAAAATCTTCAAAAGATATTTACTTGAATTTCTGAAAGTGAATTTGAGAAACATAAAAACACAGCAGAATACATTGTAGGACACTTTGCACAATAACATCTTTACCTTTGCTAATAATAACACACATATCTATGTTACCATAGAAACAGTCAGGTAAGCAAATGACAGTAGCACAGATATAACAGACATGAGCAGACAGAGCACACTCAGAAAGCAATAGATCAAAAAGTGAAGCATGTAAATGAACGTGCCTATCACTGGTAATGTTGTGCACACAGGTTTCTAACTCTGATCATGTGAAATACAATGATAAGCAATCTAAATCTTGAAGAAGTAAATCAGAATCACCATGGATCACAGTAAATGAATTAGCTCAAAGAGTTGAGATCTTGAGAAATTTTATCTACTACAAGTACACGTGTTGAAGAAGATTCTACACAGAAACACACACAGTCAAAGTTGTGCTAATGTACTTCTGAGGAGTTCAAGTTTCGAACAATGCATAAAATGAATCAGAAATCTCTGTAAGTCTTTACACTAAATTTAAACTTCCAGCTAGAAACAATGCAAGCATGAAGAAAGGCAAATTTGACACATGACATGTAAGAGCCAATCAATTTTCATAGTCGGTGAGTTGACAATTTGAGGTCTTGCATCATAATGAATAGCTGTTTTCTTTCAGGGCATGGCTTTCCTCAGAGCACACATTCACATTCACTTTCTCCATTGGTCTGTTCTAATCGCAATTCTCCTACGCGCACCAACACAAATACTTCTTAGCAGTTTACCATGTTCTGTGCTGTGCCTTGTGCGGCTTTGGGTACGCAGCCACACATTCTGCACGTGTTTTCATGCAGCCCTGCGGACTGTGGGGAGCAAGGCTGGTGATCCTCCAGCAACACCCACAGGAAGAAGAGAGAAGGAACAGAGCAGGGGAGGCGGTGGAAGAGTCTTCTTATCCTAATATGCACGTGCTCTTCAAGCCAGTCAGTAACTTCACTGGTTTCTTAGCAAAGGAGGCTTTAATTCATTAAAAGCTACTAGAATCTCATCAGTTGGAAGGAATGCCAGTGCAAACAAATGACGCATTTTTTAATAGGAGGAAAAGATTTATTCTTTTTTTTATTTTTTTATTTAAAAGGAAAAAAAGAAAAAAAAACAAAACAGTATAAGGGTACAAGTAATACAGAATTACAAAAAAAACAGTAAGAAATCACTAGTTAATAGATTACATATTGTCATCTTAGAAATAGTTGTTCAAGTTAGAGGATTAAAGCATACAAAGTGGACATTCAAACAGTGAGAGTGCAAACAGTTGTGTTCAACGATCCAACAAAAACTCAGTAATATGGTCATCTATCTTACACATCTAAACACACTTGCAGTTGTATCCTTTAGAGTACTTAATTTTCCTCTTTTTTACAACAAAATTTACACATTTTGGGGTTTATTACTCCCATAGTTCTTATTACCTTTTTTCTGGAAGAGAATAAAACCAAATATGACAAAACAAAGCATTTTTAACCTGAGCTTTCACTGTTGCCGTGCTGAATGGCCATTCCAGTCACCTGGATTTTCTGCCAAATGCGCTAGGCTGACTGGAGAAACCAAATTTATCAGGAACATGTTGGAATTCACTTTTAGAAACGGTGGTCATGTAATGCTTTGGGCATTCAATTGAATCTCTTTTTATTTTGCAAAGCCCACCAGATCTTCAACTAATCTTTTATACAGCGCTTTGTTTTTTCCGGTCATTAATACATAAACAAGACGGCTAACTTCTAGGAATTTTTAACCTAAAGAGGACAGGTCGCACACCTTTGCTATGAGAAACGCAGCAAGAGACTAGGGGCGTGGCTCAGGGGTAGCGCTGCAGCCCGGCACGCCTGAGGCCCTGGATTCCACCCTCAGCACCACAAAGCAACAACACAAAAGCTCAACACCAGTGGCACTAGTTTGCAAAGCTCAAAAGCCATTCACTTTGTCCTGAGAATTCGGCTTTCTAGACTTCTGATAGTAGCTTTCTCCTCCATCACTCAATGGGAATTGGCTTTCAGGTTTCAGCATTCAGGATTTTAAACTTTCTTGGTTGTGGTCATTGAGTTTTAGGTTTTGGAGATTTTGATTGTTCAAGATTTGGACATTGGGGATTAGGGAACTGACACCTTGTTGAAACCGGCACAGCGGAAAGGGACCTGCTGTTACCTGGTGCACAAGGTATCCGCTCACCTTGTGTCCCCAATCATTCTACTTCTTTCCTGCACAATTTTCTTGATTGCTATTGCTTATTTAATTGTCTATCCAGCTTCTAGAGTTGCTTCATAAACTTACACAAGAAAAATACAGTTGCTGTCTTGGTTGTAATTATAAGAAATCTGTGGATTAATTTTGGGGAAAGCTGGTACCTTTACAATGTAATTCTCTTCAACTGAGTTTCTAAGTCATGTTTAATGTCCTTCGGTAAAGTTCTCTCCTTTGAAAGTCCTGCACATTTTGAAATGTTTTATGTACAGTTGTTTTCTATGCATGGGTATTTGTTGCAATTATGAATGAATTTTTTTCGCACTTTAGCTTTTAACTTGGTTATCACTGGATTAAGGTTAGAAAGATGCTGATATTTTGGTAAGATTATCTGTATCTATCTGCCTTGCCAACCATTTCTAAATTGGGTAGTTTTAGTTTTCTTAAGTTATGGCAACTGTGCCTCTGCCTTCCCAGTGTGAGTTCTGCTTGGCCTTGAATTGACCCTAATACAACACAGCGTCCCTGGCTTTTATAACAATACGTCTAGTCATTCATGATTTAGTTCAAGGTTTGCCACTGATTCCAAAACCAGCTGTGTCATACTGAGAAATAAGGTTTTAATTCCTCACTTGCTACATTCATTATTTTATAGTGTATTTGGGGGGGGGGTCGATACAGGGAATTGAACTCAGGACTTGGCACTTGCCAGGTAAGTGCTTATGAAGCTGAGATATATCCCTGGCCTTAAATTCATTACTTTAATTAGGAAAGAACATTTAATTTTATTAAATGATTTTTATTTACTTACAATATTTGCAGGCATTACCAGCTATTCCGTCACACGGAGGTTTCAAAATTTGCCAAAAAGTTCCTCAAATGATTGGACGCGCAGTTTGTTTCTGCTTTTCATTACTATACATGGTGCTGCGAATGAATACATTTTCTAAATAAATGTTTACATATTTCTTAAAAGTAGAATTATGGACTTTTAGCACGAAATTCCTGGGTTTAAAATATGAACCTTTGAAAGATTTTTCTCCATCCCACCTTTGCTGGCAGGAAAAGTTGGAATTTGACTGTATTTTTAAAATGTGCTCAATACTTCATTGGCGCAGTTTACATTTTCATTATGCTTATATTTTCACGTGTGTATTTCCCTTTTATTTCCTGTCAGTGATCGTCATGGTTTCAGTCTCTGCTGCCATCTCAACGTTTTTCTTTCAGGTGTTCATACATACTCTCTCTACTTGAAGCAGGACATATTTATATTCTTGCTCAGTGTCTGTTATTGCTCATCTTTTGGGCACACCTTTGTTCCTTATTTTAAAGTAATCTATCGCTTTGTGTATCCCTCGTTATCTTTTATGTTTCTTTAAGCACAGGAAGGCCTATCCACTCAACCAAGGATCAGAAAGCTATTTCATGCACTTTTCTCTTAGTTTTTGTGGTTTTATTTTTGGAGAGAAAAGCAAATCGAGAAGGACAAGTCCAGCAGCCACATGTGTGAGGCGGGATCGGAGCACCTTCATAGCTCACGGGGTTCGCCAGTGAAAATGGTCTGCCACGTTCATCTCCACTGCACATTTCCAGAAGAGCATCTCCGGGGCTTTCATTCTTTTCAATAAACATCCAGTGATCTCTGGACTCTGAAGAGAGTGGAAACATCTATCGGTACCCTCAATTTATGCCGTTCGCAGTTCAGAGGTGACTACAGAAGCTGATTAGTTACTCGGTCTGTTTGAGAGTGAATGCTCACTTATCTATTCAACAAAACAAATTGAGATGTGTGGTGGCATTAGGGTAGCTTATGACAAGGGATGGAATCTTACCTAAAATAATGAAGTACAATTTGAAAAAAAAATCCAGAATCATACATGTTAGACAGGATACATTATAAATGTGTATCATTATTTATAAATTATATGGGTGCTTGCTTAGACAATTCAAATTAATTAGAAATGTTTTTAGCAAGATTGGTAGATACAAGCCAATTTTACAAAAGCTATAATCTTTCTTAAAAATCAGCAATAACCACTTAGTATGTTACAACATCTTGGTGGGTTTTAGGCAAGAAGGTGACGTGATTGGTTTTATATTTTACAATGATCACTTAGGTATGATCAAAATACATAGTGAGCGTTTGAATTAAAATAAATGTGTTACACTGCATGACACATTGCCCTGAATCCCCCAGGACACTCCCCTTACTCCATCACACTTATCTCATTTCTTGTCACTTTGGAAAGAAGTTCAGAAAGTCCTTTGTGTGCATGTCTTGCCACCCGACGAAAGACAGGCTGTAAGCTCATGACAGTGTGTTTTCCTCAGTTATTCACCAGATTTGATATCGTGTGACTTTTCATTCTTCCCCAAAGTCAAAATGGCCATGAAAGGTAAAGGCGAATGTTTTGAATCAACTCAGGACATCGAGGCAGCCAGAACAGCAAAAACACTCACAGAAGAGGACTTTAAACAACCAAAGACACTCATGAAAGAGGAAATAGAGAACTTCATCAGGAAGTTGCCAAAATGTGTTGTAAACAAGAGAAAGTATTTTGAGGAGGATTAACAACAATATGCCTTTACTGTAATAATTTTTTTAAATATTAAAAAATTAAAATTAAATTTAAATTTAAAAAACAAATATTCACCAGACTTTTGATCACACCTTGTACATGTGTACATTATTGGGAGCCTAGGAGGCAAAGTACAGTAGATGGATGCCGGGTAGATTTTGGAGGCAGAACTAGCATGAGGGAGACTCCGAATGGCTATCTGGTGCTGAGGAAAAGGAGAGGAAGGCAGGAGGGACGTCCTAGCAATACCACTTTCCCAGGTCTGTGTAGCCAAGTGCCACCCACTGGGGAACTTTGTTTGCTAGCGTGGGCTTTCACAACAGAATACCATATATCAGGTGGCTTAAACTATGGTCCTATTTTCTCACAGTTATGGAGGCAATAATTCCATGGTCAAAGTGCCAGAATATTCGGTGTCTGGTGGCTTTCAGTCTGTTTAAAAGGACGTTGTGGACATTGTTCTTATTGCATTCAGGCCCTACTCCTATGACCTCATTTAACTTTAATTATTTTCCTAAAGAATTAATCTCCAAATTCAGTTGCAGTGGGGTTGTTTCATGGCTTAGACAAGAGGGACACATTGTCTCCCTGTCCTGGCAGCTTGTCTGAAATCAAGGTGGGTTCCTTCTGAGAGCTGTGGGAGAATCTGTGTCAGAGGCAGGGCTTTTGGAAGGGGATTGGATCAAGGTTTGCTATACTCAGGAGCGGGTTAGCCCATTGATGAATCCATAGTTGACTGTGCTGTTAGGAGGTGAGGCCTGCTTGGAAGAGGAGGGTCACTGGGGCAGTGATCTGGAAGGAGTAGCTCCCTGCCTGGTTTCTCCCTTCCCTCCCTGCCTCCTGGCCCCCAGGACGGGAAGGCTGGTCCCTGTCCAGTGCCAGATCTCCCCACCATGCCATGTGTGCCTGGGAACCAGCAGACCAAGAACTGTAGCCATGAGTCCAAATCAACCCCTCCTCCTCTAAGTTCTGGATGTCAGGTATTTTGTCTTGGTGATGGGAAAGAAACTAAGACGCACCCTACAATTTGTATGCTTTAATTTGTGCATTGTTCTTAGTGGTATGATGAATCTCATGTCATTCTGCCAAATATAGGAATCTTTCCTTTATCCTTTATCCAGCGTATCCATACTGTATACCTTGCTTGCCCATTAATCACTTAGGAACCCTTTTGGTTAGCACATTGACTGCTGTGGCATCACAGTATGTATGGTTTGGTATTGTATTAGTCTATTTTCTATTACTATTTACCAAAATACCAAGGTTGAAAAAGCAATAAAGAATTTTACAGAAGGGAGGTATCTTCGAACCCTAGAATAGAGACAGGGGTTGGCTGGTGAATGGACATTGATGAGAGGAAGAGTAGCACAAGGGAAGAGACAGGAAGTGGAGACAGTGGGGCGTTCACTGATGCTGCAGAGAGAGGTGAGTGGGATGGGAGGGGATCCAGAACACAGCTGTAAGACATCATCCTTGGAAAGGAGACAGTCACCTTTGAAGCTGGAGGAAAGCTTAAGGGTACAGGAAGGCAGAGGAAGGCCTGGTGATGGGATGATGAGGGAACTTTTATTCCATAGCTTCTGATTTCTAAATTGAGACTAGGCCAGGCAAGCAAGAGCAAAGTGGGAAGTCATGGGCGTTTGAAGGTAGAGTCAATCAGTGGTCTTAGAATGCAACTGGAAAGAGACAAAGGGCTGAACAGGAAAGAGTGCCTATGTGAGAGTGGGGGTCATGAGTGTGTGATTCTCTTTAGCAGCAAGGAGATGCATAAGTACATACCCAGAGCACACAAAGTTGGCTTCATCCAGAGTTTGCCAGTCAATGGTAAACCAGGCAATGAGGGGAAGGAGTGATTCTGTGACGGGCCATGGATCCGAGGGCAGTTGAGGAGGGCAGAGAAGGGAAATTTATCACAGAATTGACCAAGGGTTGGCCTGAACGCTTGAGATGAGGATTTGTTAGACACAAGGCCTGACCCAAAGTAAGCACCCAAGAACTGTTAGTCACATGGGGACATATGGAGAGCTGCAATACCGGAACTCTACACCAGGGGGCAAAAGACGACAAGAAATAAGTCTGGCCACGCCCCTGCTGGACTGGGACTCTTGTCTCCCAAACTCCAGTGGCCCTCTTGCCTCCTTCCAGAATCCCCAGTATGTCCAAGTGCACGGTGCTGCCCACTGAGCTCGAGCTTCTGTAGGTTCCACCAAATGGCCACAGGTGGAATGTGTGGGGCAAGGAGAGAAGAATCCACAGACTTCAAGATAGACGAAGGGACCTTCTTCCTTTACATTTGTCCTGGTCCTCGTTTGGGCACCAGGCATCCCCTGGCCCTCAGTGACCAGAATAAACAGACTGGATATTCCTGGACACCTGGGAAACCAAACAGTGCCAAGAAACTCAACCTATGCCCTGCTCCCATCAAACCTCTCCCTCAAGATTGGTACCATGATGTATGGGCTCCCAGGCTGGCCCTACAAACATGTGCCCAGTGATCTAATAAAGGTGTTTGTGCTGAATGAAGGATATGAAAGGATCCAGTGGAGGGTGCCTGTTGATCAACAGATTTTCCCTGGTGCCTCCTATATGCTTTGTCCGAGTTGGACCTGGGAACAGAAAACAACGTAGACTAAACAGCATCTGCTCAGTTGCACACTCTTCATCCATTCACACTTGCTTTGCTCCTTCCAGTGTGCCAAGAGGGGAGACAGATGGCTTGTGTCCAAGGTGATGGATGAGAGAAATAGGGGAGTTGGGAAGGGAAGATGTCTGCAAATTAGCCTGGGTGCATGCAAGGATGAAGTGGCTGGCCTTATATTTGGTGTAGCAGTTACAGGAGGTGATCAGTGTTCTGAGAAAGGACCAGGAGATAAGATCCAACTGGACCAGGAGAAGAGAAAGGGAGATGAAGGAAATAAAGGGGCTGGTCTGTGCCGTACACCCACCGCTGGGGGGATCAGGCCACCCTGTGCTTTCCCTGGAGCCTGGGAAGAGGACGCGGGGTTCACAATGGCATGAAGGCAGACGGGTATTTGTCTGCTCATCCATTCATTGTTTTCTTGATCCAGGAGGGCTCCAGATTCCAACCCCCAGCCTCAGGCAAGCATGTCACCCTTGCTCCAGTGATCCAGTGAATCAGAAACACGTGGAGAGGTAAAGCCATTTGCAGGGGCTTGCAGGAAGAAGCCTCCAATCCAATGTCTTGCCACATCTTAGATAAACGGGGGGAGGAGGGTCATTGTTTGCTGGCAGGCAAGGGAAACAGAATAACAGAGTAGTGCAAACTGGGCAGCCCCATCCTCCATCTGGGTCCTCTATTGCCCACAGACATCCCCTTGGGCAGGGAGCCACAGGCCAATTTTCCTTAGACCAGATGCTCCAAGCCCAGGGTGTAAATCACTGCCTTTCCCTGCTGAAGCTACAGCTCAGGCCGGGCAGCTAAACTCACAGCCCGCCTCCCACCTGCCCACCCCACAGCCTGGAACTTAGATTACACAAACACTTGAACACGCTATTCGAAATACTGCAATTTGTCCCGTCGGCTGACCTTTGCCTTTCTGCATTTGACATGTTTTGATTCTGCATGGTTGTAGGTCTCGTTTCATCAACAAGATGACCGTGTAGTTCATTATCCTTTGACTTTTGGGGTCAAGGCCTCCATCCGGGCAGGAAACATCCATGGCTCCAGAAGTTTCAGGCCTCTTGGTATTTAATTGTCACTGTCATTGCCTCTCTTCTTCTACCCCATCTCCCTACAGGACTCCAGAATGGTGGTGGCCACGAAGGGGATCGCAGGGGCTGACTGGAGCCACCATCAGGATGCGCCTGGCTTGTGAAGAGCACTGTGTGCTTCACAACCTGAACCTGCTGTCTCACCTACCAGGTCCCTGCACCCAGGTCATGCCAGCCGTTTCTGCAAATCTTCTTGGTGGAAGTGGCATCTCAAGGAAAAACTGCCCGGGTACAGCCTGATTTTCAGTAGGTTAAAGTGAGTCATTCTGGCATTAAACAGAAGGCAGCACACATAGGAGGAAGCCCGTCCTGAGACCTTGGAGCTTTGAAGCTGGGGATGGTGCCCCTTTGGGCCCCAGGTACTGCCTGGCATCTCCCAGCTGCTGGGTAGCTGTCCAAGCCAATCCTGGCTCCCCAATTGATCTGGCCTTCTTGAGCAGCTATTTTTTCTCATCAAACACATTCCTGGTGACTTCTAAGGGCTGAGGTCACGAAGGTGATCACTGGAACATTGTGAGGAGGAAGCCCCCTTCTGCAAGGGCCTGGGTGGTGGGGCTTTTAAGGGCTGCTCCATCTGTGGAACCATCTAGGAGACAAGCAGCAGGGCCACAGCAGTGCTGGGCTGCCAGTGAGAATGCTATGGGCAAGGCAGATGCACTCTGCGTGCAGAGGAAGGCCCAGAAATGCAGTCTGGCAGGAGCGCATTCCAGGCTTTGGAATAGTGGCTGGTCCGTGAGGGCGGAGAGGTCCCACACTTCTACCAAACTTAATGGTCCAGTAGAGTAAGGTAGAGTGCATGGAGAGAGGAGAGACCAGCCACAGAGGGAGGGAACTCAAATCCAGTGAACTCATGATACACTTGATGAGGGATGGAGAACCGTTCTAGAAGCTCTCACCCACTGGTACAGCTAAAAAGTGCCCCAGTTAGTCAGTATTCCCTACTGCATGGCCAATTGGGTCTTGGCTCTAAACCTGACAGTTGTCATTTAAGTTGGCGGGGTGCATTTTAAAAGGTGGAGATGGGGTTTGCTAAGGTCCCCATGGCTCAAGATGAATTCAACTCTCCTCTTTCACCGGAGCACACACCCTTTGCCCTGGAGCTGCGGCACCGAGCCAGTCCCACCTGGCACCCTCCTCACAGTGCCCTGCCCCACAGCATTTCCTTCTCAAATATTTTGGCACCCACATCCCAGTTGGCTCCAGGCCAGGGCTTCCCTCTCCCTATTTTCAAGCTCTTCAAAGATCACTCAGGACATCACACCGGTGGCCCGCTCCTGGTGCAGTGGTGGATGGTGCAAATGAAGTTGGGATAGGACGCAGCCTGTAGATTCAGTCATGTTCCCTCTTCCTTGTTATAAACTCGGTTTGGAAGTCGGAAAGCTTGAGGCCATGGAAATGCAGGAACACCCAGCAGCACTTGGCACCGCCCACTTGGGAATGAGCTGTCCCGGGGCTGTGTCTGTGGCACCTAAGGCATCTCTGCCATGCTCGCTCACCTCGGGCAGCTCCTGTTTTCCCAGGCAAGTGTGTTGCACCCAGTCTCACAATGCGGGAGGGAGTGGAGTAGTCATGGGGCGGTGACTGGCCTGGCTGGGGGCCACCCTGCTGGCATCATCGCAGGGCTGACAGAGTGGCAATCGCAGGAAAGCTCCCAGATCTGCCGTGATGTGCTGGGCTGCTCCTGTGCGAATGCTGTGCCTGCCACAGTCCCTCCTTGCCTCCTGCATAGGGCAGCAAGGAGGCCCTTGTGTCCCAAACTAGGTGCCCAGGGCATGCAGCAGAAGGCAACTAGCCTCCTGGGGTCACCCAGGAAGGACACCGGCACCAAGGAGACCCAGATGGTGAAGGCTGGGGGTCTGAGACGGGTGCCAGGAGCCAGGCCTGCCTAACCTGCGGATTCTCCCTCTTGCCCTCTCCTCGGGGTGCTGCCTAGCCTTGGGCTTCTTCACCCATACCCAAGAAGCCCTGGAGAGTAAGGATGGGGTGGGCTTGCTTGAGTCAGACACCGGGTGCACGAAGCACATGAGGCTGGCAGGGAGGTCGGAAAACCTTGCCCTGAGTAGTTCCGGTGTGGTGTCCCACATCTGTGTGAAAATGTGCCTGGTGCAACTGCTCCGAGCACACCTGTGGACAACGCCTTGCGTGGTCACATGACCTGTGGTGTATGAGTGCACATAAGAGGTCCGTGAGGAGGGAACATGCTCTCTGCTGCCTACTGTTTTAGAAGGGCACTAATCCCAGTATCAGGGCCCCACAGTTGTCTCCTCATCCATGGTAACTACTTCTCAAAGGCCTCTCCACATACATCATGCTGGGGTTAGGTCTTCAATATATAAATGAGGGGGGCACACAAACCTGCAGTCCTAAACAACTTGAGGTGACACCGTTTAGGGAATGTCAGCCTACTCCTATTGGGGTGAGGCCTTCTATATCCCCTTTGTGTTCCTTGCCACTGCAACAGAGGGTTTCCTTGCCTTCTTCCAGCAAAGGTTCATGACTTTCTAAGAGACACCAGCAAATTCCAGCAAAGCTAGAAATGAGCCCATCAGCCCTGGCACCTGTCAGTTGAGTCAGTAGCATTTCTGGGATCTAAAAGTCAGTCAAAAATTCAGACAGAGTTGCCACAAATGAAAATGTTTATTAAGCAACCAAGCTATACCCAAGTATGTTGTTGAGATTCTAAGTTTGCAATTGGAGACGTTTTCCTGCTGGCCTTTCCTACGGCTAAGCCTGAATGGCTTTCTACTGGCATGCCTGCCACTCTGGCAATTTTTGTTGGCATAAAAATGGCACTGAACTTGAAAATGCTGCGGCCAGCCTGCCCATGGTGGAAAGTGAGGTGGTGAAGCTGGGCATAGTGGACAGCAGTTAGCAAACTAGGTATCAAAGGCTCTCCTGCAAGCGTGATTTCCACAAATTAGGTTATGCTTAAAAAAGGCAAATATGAATTCCCATCAAAAAGAGAGTATGTTTCCCTCCCTCCCATCCCTATCCCAAGGGACTCTGTGGCCCTTGGAGGTCCCCCTGCCTCTCCCAAACTTCCTCTCATGGGTGGGGAACAGAATCCCACTGGCGCAGCACACTGCTCAAACTATAATTCCTCAAGGAGAAGAAGGGTCTCTCGCTAGGCAGGTTTGCAGTGGAGCCCTGGTCTTCTGCTTCGGGTGCTGCTTCCTCATGTTCCTCGACCTGCTGGGGAAAGAGAGACCAGGTGAGATGCTTTGCTGGAGTCCTTGCCCCTTTGGTATAATAGGAGGATTCCTTTTGTTCAAACCTGCAAGGAGCTGAGAGGTGTCTCTTTGCAACCTGAGCCTGCAAGGCTCTGGGTGAGGGGAGCAGGAAGCCAGGCTCTTCCTCTCCTGTCTGGCACACAGCAGCTGCAGATCTCAGCTTTCCCAAAGCTGCCTTACAGCTCCTGGCCCTGTCTCTGTCCTGGTGTCTCTGCAGCCACAGCCACCACCACAGCTGCAGCCCACAGCTCATAGCCCACAGCCCACAGCCCAGGGCCCTGGACTGTTGCTTCCACGCTGACCCTGATTTGGAGTTATTGGCCAGGTCCAGGGAAGGCCCCTGCCCGGTATGGTTTGACAGTGGAGCCACTGGACCCATTGACCCCTTCTGGCCTCTTCCTGTGCTTAGCTGCTCAGAAGGATCCACTTTCTGGTTATGTGGGGGCCCAGCTGGTGCAGCTGTGCGTGGGGAAATAATCATACTTTGATCTGCTGTAACTGTCTAAGCTCTCATGTTCCTTTAGCCATTCATTTGTCGTTTTTTGTTTGTTTGTTTGTTTTGGGGGTATTCTGGTTCATTTTTGCGGAGAGAGGATTGCACCATTCAAGATTTCCAGTGCCACAGTAAACACCTTTGTGACTGATGCTTGGCAGTCCCATGGAACGTGCTGTGGAGACTGCTGGGAGCAAACCCCTCTATGTGACTGCCATCTGGACCTGCTCCCATACCGCAAAGTGGCCACCGCAGGGACCTCCAAGGTGCATCTGTTCTGCCTAATACAAGGGCCCTGGAGGTGGTCACCAAGCACACTCAACAGAGGAAACTTGGGGTCTGCCTTTTGGTTGGTGGTTGCTAATTTGAGGGAATGTATCCATACTAGGCTCTAGATTTCTTAAAAGATCCAAAGACCCAAAAAGGTAGGATGAGGTTTGGGTGCAGGCAGTAAGACTGGCATCATAAACACTGCCTGGCTCCCTCCTCCCAGGGAGCTCCTATTAAGAGCCGTTCCGAAGCCAGATTTGGCTGCACCCGCTTGGGGCAGCCCACCTTTTGAGAGTCCTGCAGCAGGTAGCTGTGCTTGGTAGTGAATATCGCTGTCCCATGAGTCATTGCTGATCCGCGCACTGAGCTCTGGAGTTGTCACACCCAGAGCATGTCCCTAGGGCGTGTGCTTTAGGGGAAGCTATCAGCTTCCCCTCTGGCCTGGGCTGGAGGGCAAAGGAGAAGGCCATAGCATACCTGCTGCCAGGCGACCTGCTCCTGAGAGGAGCTCTCATCACTGGCAGTCAAATTGTTCAGCTCTGAGCAGGCAGCCTGTGAGGCTGGTAACTCTAGCCACAGTTGTACGAGCTCCTCGGTGTTGAAGTCGGTTAAAGGTCTTACAGGTGATGTTTGTGACAAGGGGGAGGCGGGAAGAGAGTCAGAGCTACTGGATGAAACAGCCCCCTGTTGCTCTGCAGGAGAAATGCTGCAAGAGAAGAAAGCTGGTGCAGTGACACAGGCCTCGGGCTGGCAGCAGGCACGGGATGTGCACTATTTATCTCGTGAGTATATCGGTAGGGATGCCGAGAGGAGCAGCGCTGCTTGTTTCTTTGGTTTTCTTTCATTTTTGCCTTGTTGACTTTATTTCTATTGCATGAGTCGTCCTGCTTCCACTGTGACCTTGCTCACCACAGTGCAAGCCAGCTCACCCACCCCAGAAGCAGAGGGCACTGGTAACCGAGCAGAGGCTGAAAGGCCGTGCTCTGGAATCCTTGCTTTCACCATGACCCAAAGCCAGGAGGATTTGGAGACTGTTACAGGTCACAGAGTCCCATCCCAGGCTCTTTCAATGCCCAACTCAGGCAGGAAACGTGCGTGGTGCTCGCCCACTCTGGGCCAGGCTTGCTGAGTCTACAGTAAAAGTCAGAGAGAGCTCTGAGAGGCAGTGTCTACAAGCCAGCATTTGGTATTTCCTGGGCCCTAAGTACATGCTGAGCAATTCTCTAATTGCTGGGCAGAACCTTCTCTCTGGCGCTTGGAACAAATGACTAGTGCGGAGCAGAAATGTGTATGTGTCTCCATACTGCTCCACACGACTCAGGCAATGTAAATCGTGTTTTGTTCCCACTGCCCTCACATTCATTGTCACTGCTGTGGGGAGCTCTTCACCTCACCTACTGTCATCACCAGTTCCAGGGAAGATGGACAATGGATCTGAAAGCCCAGGAACTAGTCAGCTATGACGATGCAAGGCTTCCCTACAAGTGGCCTGGACCCAGAGGCTGGGTTTGAATGAATCAAGTCAAGTGAACTGAGGGTCTGCATACTACAGGCTTCCTGATCACTTCACTTGTAGGGGCTCCTCTGGTCCATGCACGGATGCTTACTCAGATCCTATACAGAGGTAGGGTGGCCAATGGCCACAGGGAAAGAGGAGTTGGCAGCCAGGTGCTGTTCACGAGAGGTCTGTTGGCAGCACATGGCCGAATCCTTCATCCATGACCTCAGGCATGGTGTCCAGCCATGAAAGGAAAGCAGTGATGCCAGCCCACTTCCCTGTTCTCTAAGCTTCTTACCTGGAACTCTCATCTTCCCAGTTGTCAGAGTCATTATCTTCATTGCTGCTAGAGGCTTGCTGCTCAGCTCCCATTTGAAGAGGCAAGACGTGGGGCTGCACCTGCACAGAAAGAACAGGGTTACTGTGAAGAGGCGTGGCTATGACAGGTTGGCTTTGCAGATGTGTCCATGCCATCTGGCTCCCTGTGGTGACACCATTCTATTGCTGTGGCTGCCCCTGTACCTGCTGTTCCTCAGGCACCACTCTCGGTTGGAACTCTAGATCCTCCTGCAGCATGCGCAGCTCCTCCCATTGCCCCATGTCTGGCTCCTCCTCCTCCTGTGCCAGCCGCTCTTTTTCCTGCTGCATCTGCCGCTCATCCTTCTCTTGCATGTGTTGTTCCAAGTCACGCAAGCACTGTGGCATCAAAGACAAGATGTCAGGGGCCTCACAGCAATGAATGTCTCATGCCATTGTGGAAGAGAAGGCAACGGGCATTGTCTCTGGGAACTACCTCCACGCTGATGCCTCAGTGCCCAGGTACACGCATGTTACACAGGCTAGCATGTGTCTGGACTCACCACTCTCCCAGACAAATGAATTGCTGCCTGCTGGGCATCCAGGGTTACCATGATTGAGTCTGAGCCCTTACACAAGTCACACCTACCCTCAGTCACCCAGTTTCAACTGCCCTCCATACCTGGGCGGAGGTGGTGAAAGAGTTCTCAAGCCCTTCAATGAATGTGTCAATTTGGTATGACATGCAGAAGCGCTTGGGCTCCCTGCCACCTGAGGGGGAGCGCTTCACTTTCCCATGGTAAATTTTCGTGGATTTATCCTCCACATCCCAGGGGTCAGGACTGTTAGCGATGTGGCGTGATGTGGTTGGCACCTGTCAGGACACAGTAGCACACAGGACTTACTGCTGGCCCACTTCTTCTCTCAGGACACTAGCCGAACTGAGCTTGGAGCAGGCTGCCCACAGGAAGCCCTTCGAAAACATGGCTGTATATGAGCCACACTGGCCACTGCCAAAGCCTTGGCTGGGCATCTAAGCTCCTGCAGCCATAAGCCAAAGGGAAAAATTGCTGGGACTTGCAGAAGGCTGCTCTAGATGACCTAACTCCTTGAGAAGTGCCAGGGACCCCCTCTCCTCCCCATTCAGACTCAAAAACTAGACTTCTGCATTGCCACAAGCTGCTCCTTTTGCATTTCCAGTACATTCTGCTGGCTTCTGAGGTCATTCTGCTTGAGTTCTCTCTCCTAAATGTTCCCTGTGGCTGGGGTCAGGGAAAAGCCAGCAAAATGTGGGGATCATCGAAGGTCTAGAAACCAGGGTCCTAAAACGTCAAGGCACGAGACAGTGGAAGGAAGGGACATGTTTGAGAAATGAAGAAAGTGGACGTGACTTCACAGCTGAATATGGATATGACTTTCCTGGCCGAGGCTGTCAAGAAAAAAAGAATTCCTGAAAAGAACTGTCAAGGCTGTGTGCAAGGCCTGGAAACAACTTCTGATTGCCCTAAACTGTACAATCAAGACAGACCCGTAGTCTTGATCCACAAAGAACATACAGTGCTAGTAATGGGGAAAAGGTACACACACGCACACTCTAGGGACCAAAAGTAAAGACTATGATAGCACACAGTGGTCCTTCAGTGCCCTTTAGACCTTTATGACTAATGTAAGTACACAGCAAAGGGTGAATGAGACCGAGAGAGAAAGGAAGGGAAGGAGAAAGGGAAGGAGGGAAGAAGAGAAAGCACACCATATGAGTTATAGGAGTTTGTTTTCTTATTTGGATTAAAATTATGTAAGTTTTTAGAAGCACAACTCAGCTAAATCCTGGAAGCAGCCTATATGCCCATCAGCGCACAAATGGATGAAGAAATGCTGTGATATTTGCATTCAGTGGGGCACTAGTTCGCCATAAAGGTAACTCTGAGTCATCTGTAGGGAAATGGCTGCACTAGGTGAAGTAACCCATAATCCTGGGTGAAGTAAATCAGACACAGAAGCTTCAATAGCACGTGGTTTCTCTTATATGATAAACCCACAGCATGCATAATTTGAAGAGCAAAATAAAAATAGAAGATGGGAAATAGGGAGATAAACTGTGTGACGATGGGGAGGCAGAATCTGGGGATGGGAAGAAACAAGAGGGAGAGGAAGGGAAACGGAAGTGAAAAGGATGAAGACACAGCATGCGTAGGTACTAATTAATTCCCCGTGACGAATGTCATGAATATGTATCACAAACACAGCACAGCAAGTGTCTGAAAGTTGTCCACTTGCCTTTCCCTTTCTTTTGCTGTGTACTATGTATCTCTCCCCAAAAGAAAACAGGCATTTATTAGCGCCCCCACCCCTGTTGACTAGAAGAAACCGACCACATAGGAAGGAACTATCCCTGCTCTCACTGCTAAATGAGCTACCACGCCAGCTCCATGAGAAGCTGGCTCATGGTAGTGGTGACCTGATCCAGCTGGGCAATGTTACTCATGCCAAGAGGTATACCAGAAGCCATCTGAAAGGACTCTGCTCTGCAGCTTCTAGTGCCAGCCCTAATTTGGTCCTCTGGAACATCTCCATCACGAGCATGATGACACTTCAGCTATTTGGATAAAGCCATCCTATCCCTCACCATTTCTCTCTTCTCCAATGTTGTTTCATCCCCTTCTGCCAGCCTAGTCTCCCCTTCTGGGTGCATTCCAGGTGGCCACGACCTGACACCAGGAAATAAGCCCGATAACACTATCACACACACAGGCAAATGACACTCATTCTTGGTTACTTTGATCACTTTAAACAAAGGCTACGCTAAAAGTTAATTACAAATAAATCCAATAGAGGAGAAAACTTGTGAGTGGTGAAAGGAGAGTCACAACTTCTGAGTACAATAAGGACAATAAAGAGGACAGAATGGATTCCCACAGAATTGTCCTTTTGAATAGTTCAAGGAACTTTCATAGCAGTCCACAGTCCAAAGCAAGATCTTTTCATTTTAGAGAAACTACTGGGCGTGGTGGCACATACTTGTAGTCCTACCCACTTGAGAGGTTGATGACAAATTCAAGGCCAGCCTGAGCCACTTATCAAGACCCTGTCTAAAGATTTAAAAATACAGTAAGAGGTGTGGATTAGCACAGGGATCCTTGAGTTCAATTCCCAGCACAAGTGCGCACACGCGCGCGCACACACACACACACACACACACACACACAGCCAAATGGAGGATTAGATTAGGAATTTGCCAAGGTCAAACACCTGGGGCCAAAAGCAAACAGTGTTGCCTAGTCCTCAGTTCTTTTTCATCGGATGAGGCTGCTTTGGGCATCAGAGATGGAGTGACTTCTCTCCGGCTGAGTAACTGATGCACACAATTTCATGTAAGTAACCATCAACTCCCTTCCTTAGCTCCCAGTCTTGGTCTGAAGAGTGCTCACATCAAGATGACTGTCCAAATGTGTGACTGTACACATACTCAGGGGCAGAGGAGATGTGACTTAACCCAGTCATTGGGATTAGGCTTTGGGCCATGTATTGGTGTTAATGCTTGAAGCTGTCTTCCCTTGAGTTACTCAGAAGCCTGTCACAGGAGATGAGAGAGAGGCTCTAAACACCGTGCCTTTTCAGAGCAGGTGAGCATCCTATTTGGGTCAAATTTTTTCAAAGGCAACAAATGTCCTTGTGTGGTTTACATGATGAAGAGAACAGGGATTTGGACTCACTTAAGAGAAACCCCAACCTTCCTGTTTGCAAGGGCCCCCTATTCTCCACTGAATGTGAAAATTCATTATACCATAGATAGTGACATGGTTCTTAAAAATAAAGAGCAGGCTTTCTGCAAAGACAATTGGGCATATGAGGGTCATTTTGGGGCTTTGTAATGTTAGAGGCCTGGACATGCATGTGGAACAAGACTGCAGAAGTACCTGAGCACTGGTGCTTGTAGCCCCACCACAGGAGAACAGGTCCTCCGGCACCACTGGCTCCATCTGCACTTCTGGAATCACTGGCTTCACCAGGACTTCTCGTACCCCTGGCTCCATCGTTACCTCCTGCATCACTGGCTCCATCAAGGCATCCTGCATCACTGACTCTATCAAGGCATCCTGCATCACTGGCTCCATTAGGGCATCCTGCATCAGTGGCTCCATCAGGGTATCCTGCATCATGGACATCTCCAATTTCATTAAATCCTGGGATTCTTCTAGAATGCTTGAATCCAGTGGAAACTCTATGTCAACTGGGTCCTGGCATATCCTTGGCTCCATCATGCTATCCCTCACAAAGGCATGAAAGGTTGTAGCTGAGGAGAAAATCACATTGGCGTTCATAACTAAGACAGCAAAAGTTCCAGTGTTATCAAAGAGAATATATGATAAGATAGTACAGCTGCAGTTCCCATTGAGGTGAGACCATCAGGTACCAGGAATCATTCAGAACCGTATTTCAAAAGCCATTCACATTTGAAAATGAAGAAAAAGAGGGCATATTTGAACTTGCCTCTGCCCATCTCCAAGTTTATGCCGGTGCCTGAACCCACTCCCAGTGTTAGTGTTTTTCATTCTAAGATTCATTTGTCTTGGTGGTGCTATCCAACTGATCAAAGAGAAAAAAAAAGAGAGAAACCCCCCCCCAAACGAAACAAACAACAACAAAACAATAGCAATGTAAGGTTTCAAAACATGATGATAGGAATTTAACAATGATTGTTTTATTGCTTGTTATCTTCAGAATAGATGCCCAGATTACCAAATAGAGGCATTCAAAGGTGATCAAACAGTAGGAACATCAACTGTTCTTTTCCATGAACTAATACAATTAATAGTATGATTATCTTAGTTATCTTGTGTATCTACATACAAATTTATATTTTTTCATTTTCCCGTCCTTCTTTTCTCCTTTCCCCGCTCCCAACTGTTTTCCCCCTTTGAGATGTTTCTTACCATTTCACCGTATCTATTGCAGATTTGGGATGTTATTTACTCTTTAAGTTCCTTAGACTAGGGAGACAATATTGTGTTTACACATGAGTCTGATTTACTTCACTTATGAGTATGGTTTCAAGTTGCGTCTATTTACCTATAAAAGTCTCAATTCAAACTAGATTTAACCTACTCACAGGCTACTTCTGAACAGAATGCAGCTCCTCAGAAGTACACGTAGTGCTCAGGGAGGTGTTCTGGCATGATTTGGCTGTTAAAGCCCTGAGAAGTACTGTAGAGGATGTTAAAAGTTGTGGAGTCATTTTGGAAAACAGTCTAGTAATTTCTGAACAAGTTAAATACAGCTTTCCCATATGACCCAGTAATCCTACCCCAGGAATTTACTCAAGTAAAATGAAAACATATTGACACAAAGTCTCCACATTAATGCTTACAGAGGCTTTATTCATAATCATACTAAGTTTGGAAACAGCCCAGATGTCCTACAAGTGGCACCTTCATAAAGTACAGTGCTGCTCAGCAGTAAAATAATGAACCACTGATTTGTGCAGCACGGATGAAATCTTAATTGCACTCTGTGAAATGAAAGAAGCCAGATCAAAGAGGGGAGACATCCACGCTGTGGATGGATGCTGCTCAGTGGTACTGTGCACGCCCAGAATGTGTGAGGCTCTGGGTCTGGTTCTCAGAATTGGAAAACAAGACTAGACACTGTACAGATCCACTGATAGGACATGCTAGGAAAGGAAACGAAGAGATGAAGTATAGATTAATGTCTGTCAGGTGACAGGAACAAAGGCTGGGTGCTGAGGATGAGACGGAAGGGTTGGTGGATGATGGTGCTGTGGCCTTTGGTACTGTGGGGATACGTGATGCTTTGCCTTTGTCAAAACCCACAGAACCTCACATCCTAGAGAGTGACCTGCGCTGCACACGGGTTTAAAAATCAGTTGATCCGGATGTGGAAAATGGAGGTTAGACTGAAGACTGTGCAAACAACAAATGAACCTAACTACATGACAAATAAGTGACACATCCACAGTGAGAAGAGCGAGGACTACGGAACTGAAATCAGTGGTGTGTCTGGAGGTGCTAAAGATAAAAGCAACTGCATGCACACACTAGCTCTGGATGATAAACTTGTTTCTTGCAAGGAATGAGTTATCAATTGGGAAGCTTCTTTTCATACATTTTATGAACTGAATAATCAATAAATATATTGCAGATAATGCGAAATAGATTTCTCACCATCAAACATAGCTATTTCAAATAAGCATAAAGAAAAGGTTAGAATGAATCCTAGTAGTACTGGATGAGAGTAGGAGGTATCATCAAATTCCTGTTATTTTTAACAAACAAATAGAGAGGGGGTGTGCACTTGGGTGAGTGCATCACATTTTTCCTAGCTCTGTCCCCTGAGGAGAGGACAGATGCCATGATACACCTGCAGCAACGAGGACACTGGGGAGTCAGGCCTTCATTTGCAATTATTGTTCTCCAGAAAGCAACCTAAGGTTCCTTAGAAAACAGGTTGATTTTGGTGACCTTGAACCATTTATTGACTAGAGGAAGAAAAGATACAGGCCAGATGATAGGACAAGGGAGTCTAACAAAAAGAGCCCCCAGATGAAGGAAGATCAGTCTGGAAAAAGAGTAATGACACTGGAGCACAAGCAAAATAATAAAAGATGGATATGCACAAATCCATGTTGATATAAATGAATGAGTAAATGAAGACAGAGGGTGAAGGAATATTTTCTTACAGGATTCCAGTAAAAAATGATACAAGGAATGAAGGCAAGTAGAAATAGGCCTTAGAAGTCATAGATCTAATTGCAATGAGCGAGTCCTACTGATTATGCTAAAATGGAGAGCTATAGAAGAAACAAGATCTGTGCATGTTGTCAAGTTAGCAGCCTTTAAACCTTCACTGAGTACAAAGGGGACAAGATTAACTTGGCATGGAGCAGATACCTCCTTAGTCAAGTGATCAAGCTGACATATTGGGGAGTAAGAAGACCATGCCAACCACTAAGGAGGCTATATTACTGCTGTGCTGTTCTTTCCCAAAGGAACTGTTATGGCTTGTGTTTAGATGTCACTCCAGAGTCTTGTGTGGTCATGGACGGAGTCTTTTAGAAGCGGCTGGATCTACAGTGTACAACACTTGGTTTGATTCATAGGGAAATGCTATAAGGGACAGAAAGAAGCCTCTCTGGTCCCTTGCTTGCTTTGCTACATTCTGCCCACCATGAACTGTTTGTGCTCTGTGATGCCTGTCACGCCACCCTGCCTTGGAAGCCAGCCCATTACAGACTGAAACATCTGAAAACTGGGAATCAAATAAACCTTTCCTCCTTTAACACTGGATGTCAGGTATTTTGTCTTTTCAAAGAGAAAAGTAACTCATACGGACTTTGGTAGCAGAGAAGTGGAGTCATTGCTGTGACTGTACATGACCATGTGATTTAGGAAGCTTTGGTGCCGAGGTCCAGTGACTTTGCCTAAGATTAAGATTAAAGGTGGTGGATTAATTAATCTTGCAGAAGAAATTTCAAGGCAGTCTAATTTTGAGGCAGTGGCTACTGTTGGGAACTTTTAACCAAATTTATGTTGAGAATCAAGAGCAAAGAGCCCAACAGAATGATTCAAAACATTTTTAGTTTGGCCAGAAAGGAAACTCTAGTTGGTCACTGGAAAGACAAGAAAAAGCCAAGTATTGCAGAAGAAAGCAATAGAAAAGACTGCCTGAGGGCATCATCAACAGGATTCTGGTCATTTCAGCTTCAGAGTTGCAAAGGTAAAAGACTTTGGTTTGAGAAGAGAGCCCCCAGAGTACACGCTCTAGAATGGTGCAGGCTTAGTGAAGTTATTCCTCAGGATTTGGTTCACAGGCACTCAAGCTCTACAACAAGAGAGAAGGAAGCCTGGCTATTGCTCCAGCTGACAGCAGACACTGACATTATCCAAGTGGTGCCAGTTTTAGGTCCACACAGAATACAAGAGTTGTGGGGTCAGAAAGAGTTCTGCCCAGATTTCAGAACAAGTTCTGGGAGGCCAGGCAGTGTGCCCCTAAGAGGGCAATGTGTGAAGCTGTGAGTGTGAAGCCAAAGGCACACTGGAGACTCCAGAAATTTGGAGCAGCCAGTAGGAGGAAACTGAGGAAAACTACAAGGAGGAAGCAGATCTGGCCCAAAAGAAAAGTAGGAGCTACAGCCACTGGCCCTTCAGGAGAAACAGAGACACCCAAGTCCTCTGGAGTTGACATCTTGCCACACATGCCAAACATGGAACTTTAAGATTTAGTATTTTTCCTGCTGGATTTTGGACTTACTTTGATCTCATTCTTTTGTATTCCCCTATTCATGCCTTTGGGAATGGTAAAGTTTATCTTGTGCCATTGTGTAAAGTGTTTAACTTTCTTTTGTACAGGAACTCACAGATAAGAATCTGCCTTAAATCTCAGACTTTGGTCTTGCACTTTTTAGCAATGGTAAAACTGTTAGCACTTTGGTAACTCCTGGAGATGGACTAAAGGCCTTTGGTATAAAGGGATACGCATGAGTCTTGGGGGGCATGGGATAGAATGTTATGGCTTGTGTCTAGATGTCCCCCTCAAAGCCTCATTGAGTCATGGGTGGGGCTTTTTAGAGGTGACTGGATCTGGACTGTGTGATACTAGGATTTATTCATGGTGCAATGCTAGCACTAAAGGTACTAGAATTAAGGGTGTGAATGCTACTTGCCCTAAGTAACAAGGATGAGATACAAGGGATAGGAAGCACTGTGATTAACGCTTATTGCTTTGTTATTTTATGCCTGCTATGAACTGTTTCTCCACTGTAATGCCCATCTCCCAAGCCATCCTGCATTGGAGTTAGCCAATTATGAACTGAAAACTTTACAAACTGTGAGTTAAATAAACCTTTCCTCTTTAACTTTGGGTATCAGGTATTTTGTCACAGAATGAGTAAAGTAACTAAGACAGGCACTACCTCCATCTCATTTTAAGAAAGCATCAGGAAACTCCAAATTGAGAGACAGTCCCTAAAATTTGTGGCCCATGTTTTTCAAACATATGAAGATCACAAAAGACAAGGAAAGACTGAGCCCCTGTCAGAGAGTTAAAGAAACTAAAGACACATGCTGTGCAAGTGCAGTGGGGGATCCTGGCTTGGATGCTAAGAACGGGGCATTCTGGGAGAAAAAGGCTGGTGAAAATTGCATAAAGCCTGAAATTTAGTTAATACCATGGACCAATGTTAGTGTGTTACTTTGGGAAATTGTGCTCTGGTTATGTAAGATGTTACATGAGGAACACTGAATAAAAGGTGACTTAAATGGAAACTTCCACTCTTTTTTGTATTTTTAATGTGTACTATTTCTGTGAGTTTTCCTTCAGTCTGAAATTATTTCAAAATGAGAAGTTTAGAAAATAGAAACAGCTGGACACCCCACACTGACTTTTTACACCCCACAATGGCATACTTTACTATGCTGCTATGGGCATGAGCAAACTGTCCTTCCGCCACAGTACTATCTCAGTTCATGAATGCTTCTGCTTGCAAATGATGTGGTTCCTCAACAGAAGTGTTCAGCAAACCTTTTCTTCCATTCTCAAACTCTGCATCAGGTGCTGAACAGGACTCTGGCCATCTTCCCTGCACAAGCAGCAATGGGGCCATCTTCCACACACTAGTGACATGAATTAAGTTTGCGAACTGAGGGACCACAGTGTTTTGGAAAATTGTGGTTTAGATACTCCCAGTAGAAGACCCTTGTCCAAACTCTTGTACTTAACTAGTGTTTCACTATCAATCACTTTCCAAATCAGTTTTACATCTTAATAATATATTTATAATTCTCTGATATCAAATCAACACAGAATCAAATAATATCACTTTCTGAAGCAGTTCTGGACATCCTCTTTTGTGTCTTTAGTTGTGCTACTGGGACTTCCTTGATACCAGTATTCATTGGATTTTTTGACTGCATTTCATAAAGACACAAGGGAGGACCCCACAGCTGCTTCAGCAAGTGGCAAATGGTAAGATGTTGAATGAAAAATAGTCTGAGGAGAATTAATGGCAATATGTCATTGTGATAGACTTCAAAAACTTAAATATTCACGCATATTTCAGTCATCCCTTATAAATGGCAGCAAAGAATCCAGGAGCTTCTTGTTTCTGACCACACAGGACATTTGTTGCTGGCCATCTTACTATGCCCACTTTTATCAGGCTAGGTTATACAAATTTGTCCATTGTAAGTTTAACAACAATAAATAAGAATTATCTACAGGAAATCAACCAGCAATTCCAGATAAATAGGTTCAAAACAATTACTGCTCTTATAAATTTTAAGAATCATTTATAAATTCATAGTTTTCCCCACTACTATTGTCTTGAAATAATTTTTCTGGAACAAAGCTCTGAGACTGACAGCAATAGAAGGGCTATTAACTCTGAGTACTTAAAACATAGATGCATTAAAACTGTGCTTAACACCTGTGAAAAACAAAAATCAAAAAAAACTGCAAACAAAATCTAAGATCAAAACTGAGGCATTAATTCAATACATGGAGATTCCATGATACAAAATTATTTGCAATTCAACTATTTAAGGGTTATAGCATGAATTACACATTTACTATTAAGATTTGTCAATTTTATGCAATTATAGTTGTAAGAGGACTACTTAGAAATATCAGTATTTTTGAAATTGTACCTTTCCCCTTCCTCCTTCATTAAAATCTAACGAGAAGAGGTTTCTTTGGAATGCCACCAGTGTCACAGCAGAAAAGGCTGCGTGAATTTGGAAAAGAATGAGATCCACTCCCCATCTTCGGAAGATTAAAACTAAATCAAAGAGAACAGTACCACTTCCAAGCACTTGAACCCAGGATGAGATATATTCGGATTTTTTGCATTCAAATCATTATCTCAAAAAATGTACAAAAAATGAAGTTGGAGTTCACTCCTATGATTTCACAGTATTAGAAACAGAGCATTATCTTCACTTGAGAATAGTAACGGCCCTGGAAGTCACCATTTTGCTTTTGATAACCCCAATGAAATGCTTCAAGCCACTTACTTAATGAATCTGATACAGCTTCCGAGGATGATATGCTGGTGTCAGACGAGTTGGATATTTCCGAGTCAGCTGTATCAATTTCTCGTAGCTCACACTTCTCAGATCTTATTGGTTGTGCTGGATCCTATGAATTTCCAAAAGAAAAAAATTTGTTTGGAGGTAGAAAAACAAAAGAAAACACAGAACATGAATTCTGACATGTTTTACATCATGATCTCTAACGCTACTCCAATCAAATAAAAACCTAGCTGTGCGTACCCGTCATTCCAACTCTCTGGAGGCTGAGGCAGGAAGATCACTGTGAGTTCGAGGCCAGCCCAGCCTATTTAGCAAGACCCTATCTCCAAAAAAGCAATACAAACAACAACAGTACAAAAAACCCAACTGAAAACCTAACAAAAATCATCAAACATGTTCCCCAAGAATATTGCTAGAAGACAAAAGCAAGTAGAGTTTATAGATTCAAGATGGTATACATCACCAAATTCAAGAACAGGAACACAGTATATGTGTGTACAGAAAGCGCACATGTCTTTAAAGGGTTTAGATCAAAAGCCCTGGAATAAGTCTACCTTTTGGTGAAGCTGGTGGAAGCTGTCCTGGTCACAGTGAACACTGGCGGTCCCCTCACCTTCCACTGCTATCATTTGCCCCAAACCCGCTGGTTCATGGAGGAGCGGGACAGGTGCTGGGGACAACATCACGGCTGACAGGACCATTCTGCCTGAGGTCCAGCAGCCTAGGGCTAGAGCAATGGATGGGCAGCCAGGAGCTGCCACAGAGCCCTCCGTGGGTTTTAGGCAGCTGGTATGGGAAACATTATTAGTAAAATTACTGTATTATAGCAGCAGAGAGGCTAATCACTTCCTGAGCACTTCTAAAGGCAAGGCTGTACGGAAAGTTAGGATTCAGGGAGAGAGAGAATCCACTGATGTTATGCTTGGTGCTCTTTGCCCTAAGCCTGGCCACTTTCAATTACACCTTTTGCTGCTTTAAACCAAACAAAGATGCTCCTCAAATTCGATTTTTTAAAAATCATTAATTTATTGTTATTTTAAAGAAAAAAGATATAAATAACAGTGAAAAAGTTTCAAAACAGGTTTAGTAAGATAGCTATGTGACTGTACCGGATGTGACCGCGTCATTCTAAGTGGAAAATGCACTTAATATAGTTACCCTTCTGGGCACCCCAGCTTCTCTGTAAAGTGTTTATTTTACCCTCATGACCATGCCCAGCACTGAATATTGCATGTAACGGTAGTATGTCTCTAGCCCAGGAAAGAACTCAAACTGAAAATTAAAAGGACTACTTTTAGGAATGTTTATCACTTTCACACCATGATAAAATCAAACATTTATAAGGGAACCACGGTAAACTGGAGATGCCATCCTTGCTCAGTGACCGAGTTCCTTTTCCATAACAACTGGGTTGTTTTAGCAATCTGTGGACCACCGTTCATATGAAACTCAGGTACTTGGCTTAGCAGTGAACTATTTTACTACATCTCTGTCAAATTATTTTGTTGCACTGTGTTCTGTTGAATCAGTTTGAGACATGGATCCATGGTGATTTTCCTACAAGGGATCTGCTTGCTGGAGTCACATCCAAGCTAAACTCCAGGAGGCTGCATGACTTCAGTGTCCCACGGGCACAGTGTTTTGTACTCTTTAATGGTATGTTTCTAGAGATGTCCAATCTTGGATTTAAATGGCTAATCTGATGGGGTGCTACTTGTTGAGATAGGACAGAACCTGTCTTCCTTCCACTCCTTATCATAGCTACCTATCGATTTAATCAATAGTTCCTTGTTTCCTGGATGGTTGTCAATAGGAATTTACATACGTGGATGTTGACTCAGCAACGTGCCCTTTCAATTTTGAGAGGCATTTTGGATTCCCTTTTCTTCTGTAACTCTCTCCATCAACAGTATGCGTGCTAAGGGCCACAAAAGCAGCACGACTTTTGAGGCTCGGCATAAGGGAGATTTCAATCACAGGCTCGGATAGCTGCTGCTTATGTGAACTGGAAATGAAAGCCTGTGGTCGCTTACTCTCAAAAGATCCTTGCATTTTACTGTTTCGGAGGTGAGGGGACATTGGGCTCGTAATTGAATGATAGGTTAAACAGACATGGGTGAATTGCTGGATAAAATGTGATAGAAATTTTAAAATATGCTGAGCTTAAAAATCTTCTCTGTGTCCCATCCATCTTCCATCTGCTAGCCCACATGTGATACTCATTACAACAGAACTTCTAAAAAGAATTTCTACACTTGGCCACCAACTCTGCCATCCTTTCTTGGCCCCACCCCAGTTGAGACATTATCTCCCTGCCTGCCTTCACACTCCACCCAAACTCCTCACCTCTACAAGCTTCACGGTGACTTCCAGGTCCTACACTTACAGTCACTTCTCTTTTGTTCACCTACTCAACCTATCGACAGATTCTGCAGGGTCCTCCCCTCCCTCCTCCTTTGAAACACCGTCCTTACCAGCCTAACCTCACACCTCACTAGTCAGCCTCCTCATTCAACCCTCTTTCACTCACCTCCCAACTTCAGGTGTGCTCCCTGACTCACACCTCTGTCTTTGTCACTGTCTGCCTTGGTGACCTCTTCCGAGCTTACAGCTATAGGACAATCCATATTGATAATTATCAAATTCAAATCTCCAGTTCAGTGTTACACATTCACTGGGGTGTTTGCCCTGCCAGCTGATGGAGTTAAGCACCTTAAAGTCATCCCTAAATTTTCTCCTCATATCCTTCATCAAAACTCTAAAAAACTCTTCCTTCTGCACGTATCTAGAATGTGATCACTATGCACAATCTCCACTGTCCCGACTGTGGTCCAGGCAAGCACCATTTCGATTTGGGAGCTTGCTTCCAACCTGCTCTGCTGGCTTCCATTCTTGGCTTCCTTCCCAAAGTCTATGGTCAACACAGCGACTCTTTGACTAAATAACTCACATTCTGTCATTCTTCTGTTGCACATTCATTCAGAATATAAGCCAAACCTGTGTCCAGTAAGTACTCAACTTATTCTCAGGTGCACTGTATAAGATTTCCAGGTATACTACATAAGACTCACTTTGTTGGGTTGAGAATCAATCGGATTTACTATACACCCCACCTGTCACTCTAGGTCCTCTTCATCTTGCTCTATTTTTCCAATAGCTCTTACATTTTCTAATACATACTTTCTTCAACTCAATTGTTGATCTTGTTTATTGTCTTTGCTACTGCTAGAATGTAAGATATTCTAGAGTAAGAAATTTTCACTATTTTGTTAACTGATGAATCCACCTTGACCCACCTAAAATGAACCAGAATTTGTTTTCAAAATAAATACATTCAAGATGTTCAAATACACAAAATTATGATATGACAAAAACTAAAGCAATGTCAAAAATAGCTCTGAAAGCAGATTCTTCCTTCACTGGGTAGTGATAAGCATGAATATTGGGATCTGCCGGATACGGATTTGAATTCTGGTTCTGCAATTTACAATTTACTGTGTGACTCTGGGCCAGTTATTCAATAGAAGTCCAAGACTCATGACCTGCAAAACTGAAATGAAAATGTCTCACAAGGTCATTGTGGGACTTACAAACCTAAGCCAGTGACTGACCAGTAAGAAGTCCTGGCCATTCTCTAGTTCTTCTGTCATAAATATTTTCTGTGTTTTCTGTGTTTCTTCTGCTTGTACTTGGTTGAAATTCTTGGACTGCTGGGTTGTAGCTTTCATCAGATGTGGACAATCTCTGGTAATTATTCAAATATTTTCTCTGCACCCAACGTTTACCTTTTTAGATTGAATGGAGTTTTCAAAGGTAAATTTCTATTTATTTTATCCTTCCTCTTTATTCCACCCTTGTGTGTAATTCTGGAGTTTCCATTGATTTGTCTTTTAAATCCACTAATGGACTAAACCAACAATGTCTAACTGTCATCAACCTCACTCTGTGTATTTTAGCTAAATTTCTGACTTGGGATCTTTTCCTGATCTCTCTCATCTCACAAACTGTTGTGTCAAGCAAAAATAATTCTTCAGGAGGAAGAAAGCTGTGTATGCACGCGCATATGTGTGTGTGCTTGCCTGTGTGTGGTACTGAGGATGAAACTGAAGGTCTTGTGGAAGCTAAGCACACACACCACCACAGAGATGCACTCTCAGTTCAGAAGCCCACTGTTTTCATAGAAGTACTTTGTTAAATGATCGAATATTGGAATATGCAATATAAAAATCAGTGTTTCCCTGTTTAAAACATGCTCACAGATTCTCCATGTACCAAGAGATTTTAAACACTAAAAAGACTGATCCAGAAACACACAAATGCTCTCAGACAGGCCACGTGGACTCCTGAGGGCCACAGTGCCACTGAAAGCCCCACACTGCACATGTGAGGATTTAAATGAAAAAAGCAATGTGCATAAACATGGAATGCTCCTTCATGCACGTTATATTTACAAGTGCCTGCAGTGTGCCGGGCCTTGTTCATGATGCTGGGTATGTTAACAAGACGGCCAGAGGCTTCATTCTATGCCAGAAATACAGATGATACACGGATGTGATGCCTTTGAGCATCACTCCACCCCTGTGATGTAGTATTATTACCATCTCCATTCTACAGATGAGCAAACCAAGGGAATCAAACCCCTGTCTTCTGAAGTCTCTGGAGTCATTGCTCTCTGTAGCACTGCTACCACTGTGGCGAGCTGCCGATCAGCTGTGATCCTTGCACCCATGAAGTGGCATGCAAGGGGAAGGCCACCTTGCCACTTTTTGACTCAGTAATGCCTTCTGTGCCGCGTCTTCCATCCTGTTATACCCCTCTTCTTCAAGTGGGATTTTTCCCTCCCAGAATTGAGGCTTACAAACCTAAGCCAGTGAATGACTGGCAGGAAGCCCTCTGACCACTGAGGATAGACCCAGGTTTCAGATTTCATGATGTATATCCCTGAAGGATCTACTCTGCTAACTTTGGAGGATGAAGAAACAGACACTGCATTGAATGCCACACGGAAAGGAAAGGGACAGCCTAGGCAAATTAGAGCCTGGGTACTGCCTGTGCTCAGGGAATGCCACCTGATGGCCCTACTAACTGAGCTGTACTAGAGTACACCAGCCAGGCCAGTGCACGTTCCTTATAAAATACACGCACACAGCAAGCAAACCTTCAGCTATGTCTGGGATAGGACTTACTGTCTTTTGTGAAGTTACTGCAGGGACCATTCTAAGCATGGTAATTACTGGCTCCCAATCAGGAATGTCTACCAAATGGCAACTGTGGTATCCTGCTCATGAGAGCTACTTCATGAAATTAAGACCTTTCTACATTGGCAACACACATTAGCTACATCATCCACTTTGCAAGCATCAGCCAGTTTTAGTCTATGGCTTTCAGTGTACATACATGAAAGGAAACGGTGTTGGCACTGATGGCAGCAGCCGCAGCAGCAGCAGCAACATCTCTGGAGGTTCTTTCCAAGACGTTTCTAGAAACAAGGGGAAAAGGCAGGGTAAGTATGTCTCAGGAGCCATTTCAATCGACATTTTCTGTCACACAATAAAAGCGATGCACAAATAAAAATATTTATTTTTTTCCAGTACATAAAACATCAATTCTGAGATGTTGATTCTCCTGCATGAATTTCTACCAAGTCAATCATCTGGACTCTCATTACAATGAAGTTTGCCACCAGTTTCAATGCCGTATTTTAACAGCGGTGAGCAAAGCAAGTATTTTTTTTTTAAAGCCAATGTATATGAGCAAATGCTCTTTCTCCATTTTTAAATCAACTGCAATTACAAAAATTGCCTTCAGGATAAAATTAATTCTGCTTCCTGTAATTAGAGAAACTCCATTCTTGGGCTCATTAACAATTCATTTCTATGAAAATTAGAATCCTGGTGCCCCAGGTGAGAATGTAGCTACACAGCACACTGGAATCTGAATGCTTTTCGTCCATCAAAGAGAAACTGAAAGACAGATGGGGGAGGGGAAGAGGAGAAGAAGGAGAGAGAATACAAATACACGAGCATCTTATTTTAAATATTGAAAGTAGTTTTTTCAAGCCGTGTGTCCAAGAATTTCTCTTAACAGCCTTGGATGTGGCTCAGTGGTAGAGAACTTGCCCAGCAAGTGGGTTCCAGTCCCGGCTCCTCTCCCTCACCAGAGTTTTTCTTTCAGAAGCCAAAGAGTGAAAAGCCTTGACAAGCTACAGAATAAAAAAGCAGAGTCTGCTGATAAATGTGCTATAAAAAATAAGATCTGCAGGAGCAAGACAATGACAAAATGATATCTGTGAGATCCTCTCTGAGTTCACTAAGCAAAGTTAAATTAATAGATTCACTGAACTGTTACACATTTCAAAAATGCTTACTAAACCCGTGGCCTATTTTCTATGTTACAGGACTCAGACAAAAACTATTTTATGTGTGTCATTTATTTCTAATATTAGAAAATTTAAGGACTTGGAAATTTTGAGTGTTCCAAGCACACCCTATTTGGTAGTGTTGATTTCCACAGCACAAAATAGCCTGTTAATGAGTTATTTCAGTCATATTTGTGTATAATTGTACCATAACATGTCTATATGTATTTCTTACTGTTTTAGTTTTCAGCGTTAAGTAACCTGGACATAGAGTAAATGCATGCATTATTTAAATAAAATCCCTAACGAGATCATTGTTTATATATTTTAGATTGTTTCTCGATCTCTGCCTACATGCATAATGCGGTTTAGTTAAACAGAATGTTTTCTCACCAGATAAAGTCTGCTAAAAGTCTCAAGGTTATTCTTGACTTTCAGGTCCTTCTTCACATTGTCACTTTGCTGGGCCATGTGGTAGCCCTGGCTTCAACAAGGGCCACTCCCACATGTCCATCTCAAGACATGGCCCTGTGCTGCGGACCCTGACATTCAGCTCCTTTCAGGACAGGAACCTGACACCTCAACTCACTGCGGTCCATACTCCTTCGCCAGAGTCGCCTTGCTTTATGAATACTGCCACCTTCTACCCAGAGACTGAGGACTGGGACCCGGGAGTCATCTCTGATTCTTTCTCAATTGTCTTCTGCCTTGCATAAAAGTTCGTTATTTCTGTCCACCTTTTCTGCATGGTGGATTTCTTGAAGGCCATGAATGTGCCTTGAATCTCGCGTGTCTCAAGCAGTTAGCACAATGTAGAGTGCTCATTATGTACTTGGTGGGTATTTGCCACGGCAGTCAGTTCAGTCGAAAGGTTTGCACATCTTTCACCTCAAAGTTGCTCAACTTGACAAAATTATTTTGAAGGACAAGGGCAAGCTGAGAACTTTGCCTGTTCCTCAAAAATAATCTAATGCATTCACACTGGCCTGTAAATAGTAAGTATCTTTATACCTGACGTAAACAATGTACTGCTGTGTTGTCAACAGGTTGCATCCAAATTTAAGGTAATAAGAATGAAATAAAAATTAAAATTTCGTTCTTAGGATACAACAGCTACATTTCACGTGCTTCAGTGCTGCATGTGGCCAGTGGGTGAGGCAGAGTCTGTCATCACTTCCATCTCCACCCTCACTGGACAGAGTGCTGGCTCTGACAGTGACACACTGTGAAACAACCGTGTTTTACGTCCAGTTCTAGCCACCTAAGTATTAATGATACAAATGAATGAATGTTTGCTAAGCATTCTAGTGAACTGACACTTGCATGCTGCTGTGTAAGACAGTGGTTGCCAGATGATTGATTGAGAGTATAAAACTTGCAAATAAGCACGTACATGTTTGGAAAAAATGGTAGGGAGTATTTCACACCTAAGCAGTCTATGCACAAAAGTAGTGAATTTGGGTTTGGGATAACGATGTGCAGCAGAAGGTTTGCAGCAGAAGCTTTGCTAGGTGTAGTTACATTAAAAAAGAAAATAAAACCGCATTTGAATTCTGCAAAGAAAAGTACCTCTGTCTCCTTAGCTAATATCTCCAAACACTCCACTTAAACTCTGCCCTTGGTATTTCCAGAGTAATTTTTCTCCAAGGTTTGATAGTCAGTGGTAAAGTACTCAACACTGCGGATTTACTGTAATGTAAAGTTGTTCTTTGCTCAGCAAATCATGCGCTTTTACTTGCTGTGTAAAGGAAACTGTACATATGAAAAAGACACCGGACACTGTCCTGTTGTGGTAAGTGGAGGATGAACTAAGCTGAGGCAGAGGAGAGGCAGGAAACACATGACATTACAAGCACAGCCCTAAATGTCTCTCCTCACACAAATGCGATGAGCTAATCTTAAATGATGGTTATGAATGGAAGACTAGGTTTAGCTAGTTTCTTACAGCTAAAATTGAAGCTTCCTCATTCAGGCTTTGTCAACCAGCTTGCACAGGAAGTCCACTACTGTGGCCCCCAACTTAAAATGTAAACTCCTGCGTCACGTATTGGGAATTTTTCTTTCCTTCAGGTTTAACTGCATCTTAGCCATCCTTGAGAAGTAAACTGATACACCTTCAGAACCACACTCCCCCCTGTGGTGCTGGAGAGGAAACCCAAGTTCCTGCGAGGCAAGCCCCCTATTTCTTAACGAGTCCCAGCCCAGGCCCAGGGCTGCTGGGAGAGGATTCCCACTGAATGGTTTGTCCTAACCTCACCACTGTCTCTAGTATTTCAGGGGTACCATGGAAAGTGGACAGATTGGGATCACGAACCCTTTAAATGTTTACAATTGTTCAGTCACTTGTCAGTAGAACCAGAAAAAAAATACTTTTTAAAACTTTATGTGCAAAAAATAAAAATTCAGTTTCTTAAAATTGTAAAGAAAAAGCGTGTTGAAGTCTGTAGAGTCCCCTACAAACGTGACCCTATCACACCCCTCATTAGCCCTCGTGCCTCTGATCACTCCATCCCAATTGCTACTTTACTCACAGAAACAGTTTAGGAAGTATCATACTATAATTCGCTTTACAATTGTACTCCTGTGATTTTAATTTCTCTTTCTTGGAAAATGTGTTCCTCAAAAATGAGATCTGCCTGCTGCAACTTCTCTCTGTCTAGCACCAAGTGGCAGAATCCCCAAGCACTAAGACAAGCAGACTGGGGTTCAAGAGTGTGGGTACTGTAACTCATAATCACAATGAGAGAGTTTCTCCTGAGAAAAACTGCTACCGCTGTAGATCACTCAGGCCAATCCCTGCCTTTGGGATGGAAGGTGAAGAGGAAGACCGTGTTCTGTGGCTACGGGTCCCTGCACACAATGCACACTTGTGAATCTCCCCTAGATGGATGTACAAAGCCTGGTCTTTCCTACAACAAAAGCCTCCCTTTTAAATACTCCAATGTAGCACTTTATCTAAGCAAATCATTGAAATAGTGCCACCTTAATAGACTTAGAGAGTTCAAAGATGGAAAAATTCATTTTAGAAACCATATCAAAAGGCAGACAGGCAATGGGTATCACTTTGATCAACTGAAGAAATCGTTGTCGTGAAGTATTTCATTGTCACCTCTATTAGGACACCCTCGTAAGACAACTGCTAACTAACCCTACTACTGGACAATAGCCAGTCTCACTTTTGACAGGGGAGAGATCATCACTGACTGCGTTCCAACCGCACAGTGGATCTCTTACACATCACACCATTCTCAGTCCTGCAATAACACAACACAATGGCACATGTTCTAGTGACATGCATAACTTACAGTTTAAAAAAAGGAAATAAAGCATCTCAAGGTGAACATCATGTAAGGCCATAGTTAATAAATGGCAAGGCCAGAACATGAAGCAGTCTGCAAACTCCAAATGCCAGCAAGGGCAATACTCTGTCACCAGGGTAGCAGAAATTGAGTAGCACCAGAGTAGCAGAAATTGAGTCATCTCTAGGTATGCTTTACCCCAGCCATAAATGTCTTGATACTGCCATGCCACAGGTTCCATATGCTGTCTTTTTATTATCAGAGTGTTTATGTCCTTGAAATCAGTAATTCATGTCAAAATCAATTCCATTTGTTTACAGTCATATCACAAGGCATCTCACAAGCATCATGCATAGCAGGAGTGTGAGCTACCATCTGTCAGCCAAGAAAATTTGTGCACACTGGTATGCTCCCCATTCTTTCCAGAAAAGGTGCAAACTGTATTCACTTTTGGCTCCTTCTTTTTGGCTCAGCTTTTGGAAACCCTTGGCTTGTAGGATCGGAGCAAATGAACTCACCAAAAGTCATTCTCCTAGCATCAGATTTGCCAAAAAGCAACCTACAGAAGATCAGTTGGCTGAATGACAAAAAAAAATCAGAATACATAATTGGCCAAATATACTGTTTCACCAAAAAACTGTTTCTTCAAACTATCTGTAAATTTTACAGTATGCTAGATTGGCTCAACTTAAGAAAATGATTAGAGAGCAAGGATTTGAGACACCTGGGGTCTTTAGACACTTGTCTGGCTCCCCAGCTTCCTCTGTCAGGGACCCCAGCTTCCCCCCCAGTCCAACCGCAGGGCCAGCGTCCTGGCTGTGCCTTGGTGCATCTCCCACCAGCAGGCTTCCTCTCTCCTCCCACTCCGTCTAGCTGCCATAATAGGGAGCCAGAGGACAGAGCCGTGGAGCCTTGCTTAAGATGCTAATACAAAAACTTGCCAGGACAAGTATTCTACGTATCTTCAAATGCTGGTTTAAAAAAAAAGATCTTTCAAGGTATTACAAATCACTAGACTTTATCCAAGCTCAAAGATAAACTGGGAGGAAAATAGTAATTTTGGCAAATGAGTCTTTGGTGGCATTGGGGATAAAATCTGAAGGAAAAAAATAGGAAATAGAAAATGTATTCTTAAGCTAATTAGGATTCATAAACTAAAATATCCCTACAAAGTCCAGAAATTCTGTTTCTATTTATAAGAATGATAAACCATGTTGTAATTTTTAACTTTTGACAAATTAAACATTCCTATAAAGGCTGATGACAATGATATATTCTCTGACTATAACTTGGAATGCAGTAATTGCATAGAATCAAGAATAATATTTGTATGAAAAGGTACTTAATACATTAAATATAGAAGGGATCCCAATTATGGTCTTTGAGCAAAAACAGCAGCAGCCTATTTATTTGCAAGGCAGGAATTTTTTTCTTTTTTAAAAGGTTGCAAAAACATCCCCAAAATATGCCACTGAGATCTTCTGTAGCAAAGTCTAAAATGTTTGCCAACTCCCAGAATATATTAAAAATGAACAGCCCAACTGTTTTTGATGAATCAATAAATCGAATTAGTTCCATAAATTAATCATCTGATGAATTAGTTTTGCATGAATTGATTTTTGGTCATTCAGCCACTGAATACATTGTTCATTTGGCAGGAAGCTTTCCCAAAAATTTACTTCTGGTGAATTCATCTTACATTGGCTATGACTTCTCTCAAATGAAAAATTATAAACAGCTCCAAATTTGAAGAAACAAAACCAGAAGACTGGCCTCTCTTCCTTTAATGACAGTGGCTAATGGGTAATTCAGGATGTCACTGCAGAGTGCCCAACTGGCCTGGCTTGGGAAGGCTCATGATGGCTCTGAAGTTTGTCGGATCACATTTTCCCTTCAAGAAAGGAACAACGAATCCCATTTGCTACCGTTATGGTTTCTGAATATGGAAACATTTTTTGAGCAACTATTTCAGGAAATTTTCTTCTGGCTTAAGAGATCATGTTTAGTGAACAAAAGTACCTTGCAGAGGGAGAACCTGTTATGGTTTGTGTCCAGATGTTCCCCAAAGCCACATGCAGTCATAAGTGGGGCTTTTCAGAGGTGACTGCATTGTCATCAGACAGCTGTGGCCAGGGGACAGTACATCTGTGATTGCTAAATGAGGCCACTGTTTGGTTTGGGAAAGTTCTGGATAGGATTAATGGTGCACCATCCAGGTGTGAGTGCTATTTGCCCTAAGAGCAGGTAACTTGGATACAATATAAAGGAAAGACCGAGGGTCTCTGCTTGTCTCTAATCACTTGCTTGCTACTTGGTACCTTCTTCCTATCCCGGTTTGCTATGGACTGTTTCTCCTATGTGATATCCCTCTGCCACACCACCCTCCCTTGGAGCCAGCTGACTATGCACTGAAACCTCTGCAGACTGTGAGCAAAATAAACCTTTCCTCCTTTAACTTTAGATGTTGGGTATTTTGCTTCATCAACAAGAAAAGTAACTAAGATAGAACCCACGTTTGTGTTTCACTCAGATATGAAGGGAGGGGGTTTGTTATACAAATTGGGAAGTCCTCTCCAGTAGAGTAATTTATGTATGCAAGCACCTGTGGTATAGGCTAGGACTGGGATATAGGCAGAAAGTGAACAAAACAGCTTGGGAAATCACTGACTCCTTGGTCTAATTTCTGCTCTGAGCACCATACCCATTATGGTTCTCTGGCTGTAGCTGTCTGGCAACACACGGTCAGTCAGCAAAATGGACCAATGACAGGCATCCTTCAATTTCAGCGTTTTGCTCAACCTATAGATGTAGATTCTTATAGCTTTAAAAATCATATTCCTCATGCGGGTTAACACGTATATGTGTAAATTTTACCACCTATGTATTTATTTCTAAAATGTACGTGGGTACATCTGAAGGTGATACATAACTGAGTCCACATCACACAAATTAGTCAAGACTACACATCAGAAAATAAAGACTTTAAGCAAATGCTGAGTTTCAACTCTTTGGAATAGGGAGTTCCTGTTAAAACTGCCTGGCGGGTAATTAATTTTATCATCTAGCTAAGACAGTGAAATTCTTGTTTTCAGGGCACACATGGTAATAGACTTGTTTCAAACTGCTACTCACATACAACTAAAAAGAAACAAAACTTGAATGCTCCAACTCTCATATGTTTTACAAAGCATGAAATCCATATGGGAAAATTTCCACCAAAACCACAGTCCATCCATTTAATATTAAAAAACACTCTTCACTAAAGGGCCATTTTGCACATCTTTATGTGTGTTTCTTGAGTTTTCTACGAACACCTCAGTAAAGGAAAAACACCCCTTGGTATTTTCTCACCAGAATAAAAAAACAATAAATGCACAATATTCATAGTTCTCATAAAAGTGGATCATCAACATGGTGGAAACCTCAGTTTGATGTCTCTAGCTTCTCCAAGGATAGGTAACCTGTGACAATCACTGCCCTGATACCAAAGAATGAAGAGAAAACAAACACACCAAGTCAACAGAACTCTATTTCTATGGAAATATGGCAGGCCATAGCTAAGCAAAAAATTTCAAGGTTTTATCATCTTAAAAAAATGCTGGTATTAACATCTGAACAAAGTGGAAATATGAAACAGTCTGCTCAGTATGGTATGTTCTGCCCACTTCTCAAGCATACAGGAAGTGACGTAACGTTGGCCGGTGAGTCACCTGGACATCCTTGGATCCCAGCATGGGTGCCGGCTACTAACACTAAATACATTCCCAGGCAGAACTAATGTCAAGGCTGCACAATTCCCATCACGTGTTTGTGAGACATTCACTCCAGTAGAAACCTGTAAATCCTACAAAGCACTATACTAATACCAGCACTGTGTGGCAAGATACAGAGAAAACATGCTGTGGTCCAGCCAGGCACCAACCCACTCAAGCCAGGCCATGCCCCCGAGGATGGCGTGTTCCACAGAGATGCATCTCCCACTAGAAAAGAACAGAGTCCCTTTGAAGGACTCGAACAGCTGGTTCAGTGGGCATTTTACCATTCACTAGGTATGGCATTTATTTTCATATTCCAGTTTGTTCATACACAGTTGTATTATCACATACTGCTTTCCCATGTTGAAGCTGTTTCATGAATTAAACTTGTTCATTGCGCAGTCAAAACGATTTCCCTGACACAGCACTTGAATGAAAGGAACACAACATGTTTACTTCATCAAATACAGCACGGTCAGCTCCTGTTTAATAAGCATAGCAAGCAGCTTCAGAAGGCCTGGCCTGCTATAGACATTTGTAGTAAAGTTTTGCAGAACAGCCATGTTTTATTTAGTATCTTGATATGCTTTTTTTGTCTTTTTGAAACAGAATCTCCCTATGCAGTTTGGGCTGGGCTTGGGATGTGTAGCTGGTCTTGAACTTGCAATGATCCTCCTGCCTCAGCCTCCTAAATACTGGGATTACAGGTGTGAGCCACCACACTTGGCTTTTGATTTGCCTCTACAATCACATTGCATATGATTTTTTTGTCATTTTTATAGGACTGTAATCAAACCAGTTGGAGAAATAAAGCAACAGAGACCAGTCAAGACCTTGCATATCTTAAAATAATAATAATAAAATTGTTATGTCTTTGTTGTTTGTGAAAACACTACTGGCTGTGTAAACGTGCGGTGGCTTTGAATATGGTCTTCTTTTCTCTTCTGCACTTGTATCAGCCCTGTCAATTTCTAGTGGTAAGTCAGACACATGGCTAACCACCTGGCCCTATACTAGAAATCAGAAACAGTTAATGCAACAAAATGAGTTAGTCCCTCTACTGAAGGAAACACAAGCTGAATTTGTAACTTGGCTGATTTAGATCCTGTCCTCATGGAGCTTTTTTCTTCCTGGTACTGGAGACTGAACCTAAGGCCTTTGCATTGGGCTACATGCTCAGAATTTTTTTCTTTTTTTGAGACAGGGTCTCACTAAGTTGCCCACACTAGGCAACCCTCCTGTCTCAGTCTCCCAGAGTTGTGGGAGCTTTTGATTCTCTAGAAACCCTAAGACTCTTGGGTGAAAAGCGAAAATGTCAGAAGGAAATGAGAAAGCAATTGGGGAGCCTGAGACTCTGGACAGGGGGCACGTGACTGGCTGTGGGACACTAAGCAAGAGTCAAGGATGCAGAGTCCTGAGAGGAGAGACATAATAGGGCAGAGATGGCTAAAGAGCTCAATGGCATTCTGCAGAATGGTAGCTGATATTATTGCCGAAGTCTCTTGTTTACTCATACCAGAAAGCAAATTCTAAGAGGAAAGCCTCAGCGCTGACCACTGAGCACACAGTGCAGTAGAAGTTTGCAGCTTCATGGAGAGTCACAACAAGCAGCAATCAGCCCAGAGATAGCAGTGTGTTAAAAGCTATAGGAAGTGTAATGAAGAAGAACAGTGAAAGGCCACAAGACAGATCAAAAATGGACCTATAGGGACCATAAAATAGAATACCTTTGTTTAGAAATAATGCACAGAAGTATTTAAGACAAGATAGGATGTCTACATGCCCCATAACAAACTGTACAAACACACGTACACACACACATAGCCAGAGGGTTGGCAGGGAGAGAAAAATGGAGACGATAGGAAAAGAGAAAAAAAGGAAGAGAAGAGAAAAGGCAGAAAAAGGAAACAGTACTTGGGAAAATTTGACCAATTATGAGTCACAGGTAAGGAAGAGAAATACCGCTGTCCTGCCAAATGCAAATGAAAAGTAAAAAAGCAAAACGAAAATAATGAAGCTGAGGACAGTAAGGCACAAAGAAAAAGACAAGGCAAAGACCATTCGGTTACAAAAGAAACGAGTTCCATCTTGTTCTGCTTCTTTAGGCGCCTGCAGTGAAAGCCTGATAATCTTGATTACAGGGTCACAAATGACCACTGTGAGGGAGAAAACCAGTTTTACCTGTCTGAATGGACCAGGCAGCTTCCACTGTATCCTTTCAAAGTCACCTCCTATAAAATAGGTTAGCTAGTACTTTTGATATTTTGTCCTAGATTTTTCTAAACTTTGTTGTTTCCATTAACGTGTTAACTACTCAGTGATTTCAATGAGTTTCGAGTATAAACCCTTACAGAGAGCTCTCCAGAAAGTATTAATAAATAGCTATTATCGATCTTCACTCTAATAGTCTGATGATTTTATGCTTTTAGGCGATGAGAATAATTTGTCAGTAACTAAAGATGGAATATGGATTACCCTGGACTCCTATAAACAAAATCAAATATAAAACGTAGGAACCTCCCCGAGACTCTCTCCTTTCTTCTACCTATGCCTTTCCAAGTCTGACTTTTGGAAGGATCAGCCCCTGCACATACTAATATGAAAAAGTAAAGGAAAAGTGCGAGGCTGGCTCCAACTCCTTATTTGTCACTGCTAAGCACAAGCCTGCGGGTCCACATCTCCTTGCTGGGCAGCAGTGCAGCCCAGGCTCCGCAGGGTGAAACGCCCAGCTCGGGGCCCACAGTCAGCAGACGATGGACACTTCTCACGGACTAACTTAGGTAAGTGGTGCCGAACTTCTCAGGAGCTTTCAGTGATACATGCCCTGCACTGCGGCACCATTACCTCAGGCCCTAACCGCTACAGCTACAGTCCCCCTCCTACGAATGGAAGTTTAAAATGTTCTGCTTTAGGCAGAAAAATGAACTGCCTTAAATTAATGGAAAAGTAAGAGGAATAGCACAATTACCAGACACAGATTTCAGATCATGACTATCTTCTGTTTACATGTAATCTTTTATACTTAATAATGTTTTTATTGATCCAAAAGAATTTAGCATAGTTTTTTAAAAATGTACTAATGTGTTTGCAATACATGGTAATGTCATTCATTCTGGGGAACTGGTATATATATATATATATATATATATATATATATATATATATATCACATCCGAAAATTTTTAAATATTAGCATAGTTTTAAAATATAATCAGTTCATATTTAAAAGAACTTCCTAATAACTTGCCTTTGCATAATATTTTATAGAACATATAGATCTGATGTCCTTATATTATCTGATCCTCACACTTAATCAGCTGGAATTATCCTCCCAAGTACCTAGGACTAGAGAAATAAGGTGAGAAAGAATACAATTCAAGCTTTCAGCAAATGCTTTTTCTTACGCAGACCAAAAAATCAACATCACGGGTGTCACACCTGACTTCCTTCTGCATCAGAATATTTTTCATTCAATTAAACTCTAAAATACAATACCAGTGCCTGCCCTATGAACTCTCATTATGTGGATACTGGCTACAAAGCTATGCCAATCTTTTTACACACAGGTTGCTACTCAAACTTACTGAATGAATGTGCTTTAGATTTCATGCAAAGATGTGTCAAATCACAGAGGCCTAAGCAAGAGATATAGGCATGTGGTTCTTGTATATCAGCAACTCTCCTGATAGAACAGTGTCTTTTCAGTTCAGGTAACTAAAATATATTCTATTTTGTAGCTTTCTTCTTCCCTGCACAATTCAACAAAAGGTCTTCTGATAAAGTACAAGACTTCTTGGAGGAAATGGGCAAACCCGGGAAGTCTACTGAAGTCCGTGTTCTGAGCTGCAGGTGGTGAAGAGCATTTAGAGACTTGAGTGGGTTGGAAATCTTAAGGATGGAATCTCGGCCTAAATTTCCACCAATAGATGACTGGAAAAACGAAATGTGGGGCTCATACATAGTATTGCCCTGCATTAGGATAAATGTGAGTCACTTGCAGGAAGATGGATGTCCCTCAAGACCATCACGCTGAGTGAAATAAATCGGACACAGGAGGTTACACGGTGTCTTTTACATGAGAAACCAAAGTATTGATAGCAAAATAAAAGATGAGTAATAGGAAACTCAGAGATAGAACTTTTGTGAATAAGAAGGGGCCCCAAGAGATGGAGGGAATGGAGAAGTGGAGGAAAAGAGAATGGAGACGTGTCCTGCACACGCACCGACTCCCCACGAGGACAGTGATTATTAGGTACTGCAAACCTAGACTAATACAAGTAAAAATTTAAATATGATCAGAATGCACAATCATGATAAAAATCAGTACAAGAACTTTTAGATTCTTTAAGAAAAGGTGGGGGCACACACTGGTACATGCCATCATCTTTCCACTGGTGCCACTGTACGTCCACCATCCTTTCTTAACCCAGCGAAGTGGGTGCTAGCAGCCAGCTGCCTTGAGCGCTTCTCCTCCTCCCTCGGCTCTGTGTGTAGCTACAGAGCCTACTTCACAGCCAAACACCCGCAGATACCCCTGCCAGAAGGGGGAGACTGTATCTGCCTCTCTCGGCCACTTCCTGTAGCATTCAGTCCTTCACCAACCCTGGCTCCTTAGCTCCTCTCCCCTCTAAACAGTAACAGCGACCACACCCTGTCACCTGCAGAGCCCACGCTAGCACACCTTCAGTCCTAAGCAATCTCTCTCACTAAGTACTACAGGCATGGAGCACACGTTTAATGTTTCATGGTATTATTCACTTGCCAGCACACATACACTGAAAAGCAATTTTGCTACCTTTGCTTACCACACACACACAGACTATGAGTAAGTTTGGCGAGTGCTAAATATTGAAATAGTGTTATAAAGAATTCACATATTGCAGAGACCCTTGGAGGATGGTTAAACAGATATATAACAGGGGCTGAGTGAGAACTGGCAAGCTGGCCCGTATTTCCTGTAGGTTAGGAATGCATGTTCATTTTTCCCACTTGAACTAGTAAGCCAATGGCTTCTATTCTTTAAATAGTACCTTCACTTTCAAGAAAATAGTAAGTACTACTTTAAATGGGTTACCTTAATTTGAAAGTCATTAATGTTTATATCAACTAAATTTGCTATTTACTGTTTTTCTGCTTTTTACATAAAAAGTCAAATCACTTGCGTTCATATTCTCCTGGAAGAATAAGAATTACATTAAGTAGAAACGTGTGGTCTGAGTAGCAGCCCGGTCATCTGGACTGTTTTCTTTTTTCACTTTGATGGGGAAAATACTTGCAGATGTTCTTCTCCATGTTTTAGTTTTACTTAGCAAAAATGTACTCTAGTTTTCCTTTACTCATAACAGCACTGTCTCTTACCTATAAGTCCCCACAGACTTGTCCTCATCCGGCTCTTGGTTCGCCGAATTCTGATAGGATTGATTTGTACAGCAGAGTTCCTGCAGAACAGAACAATGGTACATTTAGACACTCAAATGTACAGTAAAAGTACCTGGCATTTACAGCATGTGTTAATTCTGGAAGCACCCTCATATTCAATGTCACAATCAATCAGCATATCAAAGCGAGAAAGACTGGATTTTACAGATATGAAAACTGGGGATGACAAAGACATAATGATTTGGCCCAGGGCACAGAAATATTAGATCTGGGAGCAGAACGAAATCTCAACTCCGACTCACTGCACTTCTCACTGAGCTACACTGTCACACAGTAACCTCTGTTCTCATGAGACCTGTTCTTCAAATGATATACTTAGATGAAACAGATGTCCTAGAAATCCAGAGAGAGAAAATGGGATACATAACAGATGATGGAGACATGTAAGACAGAGGAAGCCAATGTTAGGCTGAGCCCTAAACTGGGATGCCTACGAGCATATTTTTGTGGCACAGAGGGACAATGCAAATCCCTGGGTGCTGCAGGAAGGATTGAGGAGAGGCAACTCCATCATCCGACTGTCTTCAGTGGCTTCTCTCTCTACTGCTTTTCTCTTCTTAAATTTGGAGGTATGGTGGTGCTGACCACTGGTCTATAACTGAACATAAAGGCACTCGGTGTAACTGGCACAGCAAAGTGGAACTTTAAAAGTTAACTTTTTTGTCCCTTTACAGACAAGTGGCTTCCTGAAGGCCAGGATGTTCAGCTTCCCACAGCTCACAGCAAGCTTCAAAGAAATCCCTTCTTCCCTTTTACCAAAATACACGGCTTCCTTCAATTCGGTCAGCATTGAGCAGAACCTGACCTGTGGAAACCTGAGTGGCCCGTAACATTCACAGTTTCTGAAAAGTGGTCAGGAAAGTTTGCATTTTAAACCAGAGGTGCAAAGTTGAGCAGAACAAGTGATCTCTCTGGAAGCCATGAATAACTAGCAGCGATCTGACAGGAACAGTGACCAACATAGCGACTGGTGTAGTCTAACTGCAGTGTTGTCACAGTGTGAAGTTGGTCCAAACAGAGCTCCTGATTGGGCAATCCAACCTGGCCCAACCCACAATGTGCTGTGGCACCTCTCCCATGAGTCTTCTTGCCCCATTCTTGTATCTCTATACTCTATTCACCAGCTTGACTTTGAAAATAAGACAAGGTCTTCTCACCTCTGCTTCCAGTGCACTTTGGGTAAAACTCATGCACATCACTCTGGACCTCAAAGTTCTGCGTAATTTGGCCCACGCCTCGCTCTTGGGTTCTGTTTTCTATTGCTATGCCTTGTTTCTTCCACCTCCTCCTGGCATTTGCCTACTCTGCTCCCTTGAACTCTCCACACTAGTTTCTACTTCAGGGCTTTTGCAACTGTTGCATCCCCTGCCTGGACTGCCTTCATTTCTTATTATCACTGGGAGCCTCTCCCCAAAACACAAATCATCAGAAAGAGACTTTCCCTGAGCACTCCTCAAACTGCCTAACCTCATCAGATATTAGCACACTATTTCATTTTCTCAGCTCTGTGGCACTTGTCAGTACAAGGAGCTATTATCTCTCTGCCTTCAGGTTTCCTTGGCATGTCCCAGTGCCTCAAACCTACCAGGTGTTTGCTACATATGTTCCTGAGAGAAGAAATTAATTGATCCTGAAGCTGTCAGATGGCTTCTAAAGACCACCTTTTGTTTTTAGAGACAAATGTGTGAATGACAGATTAGGAGAACATTAAGCGAGCAAGAGCCTTTACAGTCAATTACCCAATGAGAAAAAAAGAGTCAACTTCAAAGTTTACTTTATCACAGAAACCTTCCTTTAGCTCCCAAAACGTGCACTTCTGATCACGTGCCGTATCCAGCACCCACTTATTTTATAATACATCAAAGTCATTTGTAAATGACTGCGCATACCTTCTGAGTGTGTCTGACTCTCCACGGAGATGCTCAGTGTCTGAAGCACAGAAACTGACCTATTCTAAAGTCCTTGTATCTGTACACAGTGCTTCAGGAATGCTGGCCAGGGGCTGAGAGACAGAAGAGGACGTGTCCTGCTAAGGAAGCCCTGATGACCACAGTGGCAAGGCACACACAGTGTACTCACCTTTAGGAGCCGAAGATTGAGGACACAGACAGATCCCATAAGCAAAAAGCGCTCTTTTGTGGGAAATTTCGTAATAGCTGATTCCAGGCAAAGGCACTCAGGAATGAAGCCACCAAAAAATATGAAAGACTCTAAAGGAGATGGGCACACATGTGACAATCTAATTCACAGGCACCTGGTTTTTTTTTAAAGTACTGTTTACCAACCCACTGATAATTTTCAAAATTCTAAGCCAAGGGATTTTCCCCTCTTTCCTTCTTTCCAGCCGACCTCTCCCATTCGTCCCCACCAAAACAGAGAAGTCATTATGGGGAATGAGCTGTGCGTTCACAGTGGTTCAGTCTGCTGCTCCCATACAGATGGACATGTTAGGGACCTGAAGAAATCTAGAGTCTTTGTTTTACCCAGACCCACATGGATATTAACTGTGTGTGTATGTCTGAGATTTCTAAAAAGGTGTCCACCTTTAATTTCCACAAAGCATGAGAAATATATTCATCAAACTATTTATTTATTCATTTGTTTCTCACATGCTCACCAATGCCTGGTATTGTTCACCTTTCTAATCTATGCCATTCTGGTGGGCAAATCTGCCTGAAATGCCACGTTGCGAGTTGCTAAATTTTCTTCCTTTGCTTCATGGTGAGTTGGAACACCTTTTCACATATTTGTAAGCTACTGGAGCCATTCCTCTCTGATTCAAGCTCCAGACATCTTGTGGCACCATACATTCATTAGCTCTCATTAATTTGTCATTTCCTCAGCCTACAGTTTTCAGCTTGATACCCACATGTGACACAAGCTTGAATTCTGACTTAGTATAAATGGCCCATTTCTAAGTCCATTGAAATTTCTGGGAGATCAGATTTATTCCGCCTCTAGGCCAATGGGTAGAACTTTAAAATGTGACCTCTAAGTTTCCTGCATTGGTCCTTGAGAGGGGCAGGAATTCCAGATCCCAGTCAAGGAAGTCTCTGCACAACTGAAAATCCATCGAGGCCACCACAGAACCCACTTCTTTGCTATCACCATGCTGTTGCTGCACCTCGCAATTGCTGGTACACGTGGTCTCTTTCACTTGAGTTTGGCTATGCATTCAATGTCTCTTATTAAGATTAAACAATTATTTCATCATTTTTTAAAAGGAGAGATGCCTCCTTCATCACCTAATCCCTCATCTTTCTATGATCCCACCTTGTCAATTTCACTATTAACTTCTTAATATCTAATATGAGTAAGCATACACTGTGACCACAACAACCTCAAAGACTTTGTGGTGACCAAGAAACCAACACAATTTATGTCGGCAATGGCAGGCTACATATCTCTTGAACGGTATTTGGAGGCAATAAAGCAAACCACTTACTACTGCAAATATCTCGGAGGGTCAGGACGAATTTCACAGGCTCGTAAACAGCACGACGCCTCGACTTAGTATCTCCTCTTTGTAAATGACAACAAAAATCAACGTGGGTTCCCACTAAAAAGGAAACACAAACCAAGTGAGAGTGATTTGCACTATAATACACTTTGTAGGATCCTTTCATAATACTAATGTGTTAACTGGACTAAATTTTACAGAGCACTACTTTCTTCTCCGTGTATGTTAGCACACACGCAGCTCCTCTGTGTGTGTTGAATTTGTAGAGTAAGATACTAGCTAGAACATCACATAGAGTCAGCCACTGTTTCTGTAGCACTAATGAAATTCTATAAACACTGCAGTAACAAGTGCTCATGATAAAGAATAAGGTTAGTGGAGAAGAGGAACTTTTTAAACACTTGAGATACAATCTGTCATCTATGATTTTTTTTGTTTGTTTTTCGAGACACAGTCTCACTGTGTAGCTCAGGCTAGCCTTGAGCTCAGCGTGTAGCCCAGGCTGGCCTTGAACTGCCTCAGCCTCCCAAGTGCTGGTATGACAGGTGCGTACCACCACGCCCGACTATGTGATAGATGAAATTAAATTAGCATATGATCAAAAGCTAGAGTGACTCCAATGCCCTTTTAAAAACTACTCCACTGAGTGTTCCTTGTCTCTTAAAACCTAAGAATTTAACATTTGAAAAAAAATCTGTACCTGATTCTGACAGAGGAACTTTCATCTTAATCTTATCATAGACAAAGTCTTTCTGTTCCTTAGGAAGAAAGGTCAATAATTTTCGGCCTGTGATCTCATGCTGGGAAGAGGAAGAGGAAAAGGAGAGGGAGGGAAGAGGAGGAAGAGAAGAACAAAAAAAACCATTTTATCCTGTGTGCTAATACTTGTCATCCCCCCATCTCCTCGCCTCCAGGGAATTTAGGTTCTGCCCCTTCAGTCATCCATGAGCATACCTGTTGCACATCACACAGCTACACTGTCCCCACTGTGACTGCCACCCCTACCTTTCCTATGTGCTCACGCAGGTACCCCACCTCTCCAACAATTACTCTACCCAGAGGCCTCCAGTCCACTCCTTTCGCATTTTCACTACGCTCTGTCTCCCTCAAACAGTCTCATTCATCCCTGGCCAGCTAAGATTCTGTGACCACTACAATCACTCCCATGTTTTCTTTTCCTCTGTAGTATATGCCAGGTAAAATCGCAACTCTGGACACTTCCAGCTCTTCAGCTCCCCACACCTCCACAAAATGAATATGGATGAGAGAAAAAATACCTCTGCTGTGATATACTGGATATTGAAACCTGCCCAAAAACATTTCTGATAATTCATCCTTCTACTCTTCAATCTGACTATGTTTTGTCTTTTCCTCCTTTAAACCTCCAAACCCCTAGCCCTCTATAGTATTTTCAGCTGACCCCATTTATTATAGTTAAAAAAGGAGTAAAACTCACACAAAATTCTAAAAGCTCTAAGCTTTCCTTGACACTACCTGCTCTCCTCCAGCTATAGCTCCATTTATCTGATCTACTTGGAAATAAAAGTCCTGAAACGAACTACAGTTGGCCATTCCCCCTTTCTTCCCGTGTCACTCTCCCTGGAAACCAAGCAAGTCTTTGTCCTAATCACTCCACTGAAACTACTTCAGCCCAGATGTCCGCTGACCTCCATACTGCCAAATGCATTCTCAGCCCTCATCTTGACATCTCAGCGTTTGAAGCAAATGATCCCTTGTTCTTCCTTTTATTAACTTTCACCACTTATTTTTAGACTGACACATGATATGTGTACATATTTATACAATGCAATGTGATGTTTTAATTCATGTACATACTGGATAGTGATTAACCTGGGGTAATTAGCATAGCCATCACCTTAAAGTTTTATCCTTTCTGTAGAATACCCTGAATACTCTGAAAACACAGCTTGACATAAGTTAATATTCAATATATATCAAATTATCAATTGAATGACTACAGAATGCTTTACTCTGTAGATGAAATATGGTGACACATGAATAATCTGAGTATCAGACACGGAAGTAATGAGTTTTTAACATGACAGAAAGAAATATTCTCTATAGGTGAATAATGGCTTTGACCGGGGAACCACAAATTAAAATTAGTTTTTTAACTGATTAGTATTAATCATCCACAATCAATATTTAGAAATACTTCTTTATGGCCCATTTGTAGAAGCAGACTATGAGTTGGCCAAAACTCAAATTAGCAGATGGATGCCATCTCCGTCAATAAAAAGCTTGGCTTGCTCAGGATAGAATTACCTTAATTTAGCAAACAAACTGTTATGGAACTAATAGACAATACACTTTGACAGACAAAGTCACACCATAAATTATTGCTTTCCCAAAAGACAGATTTATTTCCTTAAACTTAAACTTTTGAATAAAATACTTTTATTGGTTTGTTTTTAACATACAACTTAGACAACAAAGCATGTTACCTCTGATCAGTGAAGGCCACTCACCTACCCACCCACCCATCCATCCATCCACCCATTCACTCATGTAGCAAACGATAATGCAAACACTCCAAGCCTGACACTGTGCTAGGTATTTTCACAGGCATATTAGCTCGCTGAATCCCTTGCAAGAGAGAGGACGTTAAGACTTCTCTAACCATTGGGAATTCAGGAATGCGGAAATGGGATTTGCGCACAAGTGCCATCCAACTCGACGTTTCTTGTTCTATTATAATACAAATTTGAATGTAGCAGAAAATCAGTAGAAATTGAAAAATCCATTAGTAGCCTGTTGCTATATTGAGACAAGATAGGTTCATCATGCCCGTCACACAGTTAAGACTGCTAAGCTCAGTCAGCCTTGACTGTGTCCAGCTGCTTCTTGCAGACAGCCAGGTCAACTTGACCTACGTCCAGCAGCAATGTCTGTGTTTCCCCACCTAAAAATGCATCCTATGTTTTCAACATGTTTCAAGAACCGTCTGCCAAGGCCAGGCTGGCCCCATCAAGAACACATTTAACTCTACCCGCTGTGCTTAATACTCACTCCCAGAATTCTCCTGAGTTATGACAAACAATTCCTTTTTAAGTAAGCCTGTCTAGAATGAATCTGCCTGACAACATACAACTTGACTCATGTAACCAATTATATAATAACCTGCTATCAGCTTATGTATTTCCTGCTTGCAAATTCTATATAAGTTAAACCCAAAGCTGACTCGGGGTTAATGATTTGGAACTGGATTTCCCACCAGCCCACCAATGAAATAAACAATTTGTCTCCCAACTCACTTGGTGCAAGGCATTTTCCTTTCAGTTCGTACCAACTCCAGAAAATTCGCTACCAAATGATTTCCTGCATTTTGGGGATTCTGCATGAACTCATTCATCTAAAACTTTTCTACTGTGTACTTGAAAAATTTACAGAAGATGAGCCTGACAGAATTATAACTCAAATGAGTACACTGTCAAGCAGGGCAGTTAGGGTATGCTCAAAAATTATGATATAAAATACAAAACAGGGTCAAAACAAGGGCTGCAAATTACTGTCTCAGTCCCTTGATTATCGAAAGGATAGCACTGTCACTTAAAATAATTCAAAGTGAGCCATCTTGCCACAGTCTACTCTCCTATAGATGAGAATAGAAGCAATGAGCTTCTTGTAAAATCTGCAGGAATAAGAATTGTACCAATAAGCCTTACAATAAATCACCAACTAAAACAGCAGAGCCAACCATTATTCCAGTGACCCTGCTTCTTAGTTAAAGGGCAGAGACCTGAAACCACTATGAATCTCTTATTATTTTTGTAAATCTTTGGCATTTGCTCTTCTTATTACACAAGGCAGAATGATCAAGGTGCTTAGCGCTTAATGAAACAAGGATAAATACCAGAGTAAAATTAAGGATTTTTTGTTAAAAGCCAAGTCTGATTACCTATTAGTTGACATACAAATATTATTATGATCTCAAGTCATGCCAAAGACAGAAGAAAGGATTTTACTCTAGTCTATGACATTTACTGAGAATCAGGAGTATAAGAGCACTGCAGAAGATCCAGGCTAGATCTCAAATGAAATGAGGTGCATCGCTGAGGCAGGAGGGTCCCTGTGGGCTACATAGTACAAGGACAGCCTGAACTATATAGCAAGGCCCTGTCTCAAAAATCAGTCAATCAAATATGAGACGCATCACTAGCAATTCCCTGTTGTGCCAATCTGCTCACAACTGTCACAAACTAAAGGGGTATTCATGTGCAAAACTTGTTCAGTTCTCTTCTGCTGAAATTTTAGTTCTGAAAACCTCTTTGATGAATGTACTGTTAAATTAAAAATTTTATTTTCTGAATAATCACAAAGGAGAATTTCCATAGTTTATTATTTTCAAGGGGGTAATGGAGTAAGGTGCACAGGTGATGAGGCCCCTAAGATCAGGGGAGTGATTCCATGGAACTACAAGTTACCAACTATATATGAAGTTTTTCCAAAGGAAAAGCTGTCAAGGGAATGAATGATTGGAAAAATACAATGGCAAATTTCAAATACATATTTAAAACCATGATGGTAACAGTTCCCTGCTATGTCATGTTGGTCATTTTATTCATGACCAGTGTTGTAGCATCCTAATTTGGACTATTTCCACCTTTATCTTGATGCCATATCCCCTCCCAATCCATCAACAAATTGCGTATTTTACCTACAAAGTACTTCAATCCTATCCAACCCACCACCACCTATTGCTTATAGCCAAGTGTTTCCAGGTGGACTCCACCTTTTCATGCCTGTTCCCCACAGCTAATTTTGAACACATCGGTCAAGGTATCACAACACTTAAGTCAGATTGTTACTCCCACCTGCTCCACCCCCTCAATGGATCCATTCATCTCACAGGGAGATCAGCGGTCATATACAAGATAGATCCTTGCTACCTGTTATGGCTTATATCTAGATGCCACCCCCGCCTCATGTGATTATAGGGTGGAGCTTTTCAGAAATGGCTGGATCTAGGGTGTGTGGTGCTGGGATTAAGAATACAAAACTGGGATTGATTCATGGTTCGATGCTAGGATTAAGTCTGCCCCACCCTGGGTATGAATTAGAGTCAGTAGCTAGATAGAATACAAGGGACAGAAAGAGGTCTGCTGTTGTCATTTGTCATTTGCTGCTTGCTACCTGACTGCTTTGCTGCCTTCTGCCCGGCATGACCTATTTCTCTTCCGCAATGCCTTCTGCCACGTGCCACCTTGCCTTGTAGCCAACCAACTCTGGGGGGGGGGGTCCCTACAAACTGTGAGCTACAATAATCTTTCCTCCTTTAACTTGGGGCATTGAGAATTTCGTCTCAACAACAAGAAAAGTAACTAAGACCTTCCTATTCTCTTCTCTTCATCTCCTAATGGTCTTCCTTTTGCTTACCACGCTCTGGTCACCCCAGCTTGTTGCTGAAACTTTTCCACACCAAACACATTCTTGTTCTCAGACCTCTCTACATGCTCTGTCCTCTGTCTAGAAAACCCTTGCACCAGCTACTGCGTGGAATGCACACTCGCTCCATTCGGGTCAGTACTCAAACGTCATCTAATCAGACAAGCCTTTCCAGAGTACACTATTTACAACAGCCCGCCTTCCAACACCATCTTAGTGATATCTCTTCCTGGCTTCCAGATGAGGAACTAAGCTCAAGGAACTCCTGCATGACTGAACTCAATTTTAGTCTCTAGATTATTTATGTGTTTAGTATAGAGATATTTGGTCCACCCTAACAATATAAGATGGAAGAGTTATAAAATGAAAAATTTAACCAAAACCCAGAAAATGCCTATGTTAAAAACTAAGGATTGTTACGGTTTAACAGGAAGACCTGAAATGGTGCTCACAATAACCCTGTTTTAAGACCGCATAACTTTAATTTCTATTTAATACTTATGTATAAATCTAATCATTGCAACTTCACTTTTAAATACACCAGTCTCACATAATCAAGTCTGCATTTTAAGTTTAGTCCAAAGCACATGTCCAAGATACCTTTACTTACAGTGACCAAGACTGTGTGTTTCTATGCATGTGTGGATCTCAAATGTTAAGGGATGAAAGGGCCTCTTGAAAGTGAAAATTTAAACCAAATATTATGAGAAAATCAAAATATTTTACTTTTTTCAAGGTAATATTTTAACTACCATCATCACTAGGAAATCTTCATATAGTAAGAAAAAGTAACCAATCCCATGAACAAAGAATTTAAGTACTACCAGCTGCCACAAAATTTGGGAAGTTTCTGATCTGCACTATAATAAAATTTAAACTATACTGAATCATCTTCACATTCCATATTTACTATAGATGTATTAACACCATTCCTCTTCTATGATATAAATATTTTCAAGTCCAATTCAATAAATATTTCTAATATTAGCATTTTACATAGCTGCCTTAGAATCTTGCAAACATAAGCTTAATCTGGAGATGTAAACTATGTTTTTAAAGAAAGGCAGGGAATGAGAAGTAGGTTCCACTGCCTACATAATAGATTAGAGTAAAATAAATTAGAATAAAAGGATATCAAATGTATTGTGACTTTCAAAGATGGTCATGCTCACTTGTGTATTTTAACTAGTAAAATACGCTTTCAATCCACTTCTATAATAACTATAATAACATCAAGGCAAGTTTCTATTTTTTTTCCTGTATTTAACAATTAATTCCTATGGCTTGCTGGCTCAGGGTCTGTCAAATTCAAGAAAATTGTGGAATGAGGAATAGTTGTACAATGAAACCACCACCCAAGTAAGATTCTCCCCCAGTGACACAGACTTTGTGGGAACGGGTCGTCTGCGACGGATGTAGGCCACATGGTCTTCACACGCCTTCCTAACTGGAATATAAAGACCTAGCTATGGGCTGAGTGTCTGTTCCCCCAAGCAACATATGTTGAAAGCTAACCTTCAGTATGCTGGTATTTTAAGTGGAGAATTTGAGCCTGATTAAGTCATGAGGACAGAGCCTTCATGTATAGGATTAGTGTTCTAAGAAAGAAACCTCAAAGAGCTCCCTTGTCTCTTCCATAGACATGGACACAGCCAGCAGAAAGCTGTCAACGAACCAGAGAATGAGCCTCCACCAGACACCAAAGCTACGGGCCCCTTGGTCTTAGGCTTCCCAATCTCCACAGCATTGACCCTCCATTTGTTTTGTTTATAAACTAACCAGTCTGTAGTGATCTTTCACTGAAGCATAAAATACACCAAAAGGTAGTAATGTAATATTTAAATAATATATTCATTAAATGCGCAGCTTGAAAATCCAGTTAAGTAAGTAGGAAATCAGATATTCCACCTCAGTAGTGTTACAAAGATGGACAGAGCTTTCCTGAGACATTCTACATCGTCCAAGGGCTCAGGACCAAGTGATCATTTCTGGACACCAGATCTCCAAGAACAGCTAATGCCTAGGTGTCTCCAGTGATACTTATGATATTGTTAAGCTATGCAACTGTTTCTACAGTATTTTTCTAAACTAGATAATTTGTTATTCAACATAAAGATACACAAAGAAAGCCCACATCAAATTAGACCGATGAAAGAAGTCAAAGAAGTCATGGCATTCTTTGTTTATTCAATATGTAATGGACTCTAAAACATACAAAATCAAACAACACCCAGCAACATATCTATTGCAGTGAGGGACACCTCTTCTCTTTCCACTGATTCTAGTGACTGCTGTTCCAGAAAGCACCCGCTTCCGTAGGGATTGCCTACAAGGGCAGCTTTCAAACCCTGAGAGGAAATATGCTTCACTACCTCGCCTGTAGAGTGGAAACTGAAACCAATACAGATGACAACCAAAGAGGAGCGCATTTTGCGACAACATTATGCACTCCTCCTCCAGTGTGTTATGTGCCCTAGAAAGAAATAATAACCCCTAGGCCACAAACCCAAATGATCTGATTTCTTGAACATTGGAGGAACTTACCGCTAAGTAGCCAAGGAGAGATGTTATATTTTCAGTCACAAAAGTGATCACTCCATCTGTATTCAGTACAATCATACAGGCGTCTAATGACTAAGGAAGAGAGAACAATAATGTAATTAAATGGTGCAACAACAATAAAACAATAGCTTTATTTCTAAATGCATAATTATAAAAGCGTACTGAAAATGTACTGCATTTCCTACATAACAATAAAGTAGGCATGTACTTAATTAAAATTCCATTATTTTGCCTCCTATGTGGAATCTACTTAAGCTTAAACATGAGATGTTTATCAAACAAATGTTATGTCACTTAGACAACACAGATTTCAATGTACAGCCAATTAGCACAATCCTCTCTTAACATGAGCCAGAAAGATTCATTTCTGTGTGTAGATTGTTTCATTTTTAGCAGGCTTAATTTCAAAACTGCTAAGAATATTGGAGGACACTTTTATTTATGGTTAGTCATATATTTAGAAGTAAAGATAACATCATGACCTCCCTGTTGTAAATGGATTTGATATCCACCACTCTTGGTAGAGAAAATGATAAATAAGCTACTCAAACTTAGTTTTCAAAATTGGACCATGCTTATGGTTTAGAAAGGGAAGCAATCAGATATGAAAGGCAGTCAGAGAATTGAGACAGTTTCAGAAGATGAAACAGCACACCTGATCCAACAACAAGAGACAGGGAAGGTGTGTTCCCACCTCAGCTCTAGCTACAAGAGCAGGAAAAGAGAAAACAGTCTCTCAAGAAACACAACATGAAACCCATATTCACACACGTGGAGATGAAATCCAGACACTACTCAACCATCAACTCTACTATCCAGTTTATAGTCATTCTGATCCTGGCTAGACCTAAGAAAACAATCCAAGATACCTTTAGAGAATTATTTTAAAACATAAGCTCAAATGATTAATACAGCTAAAGTTACAAATCATGTGAGCTTACAGTAAGAGAAATAATAAACACAGGAAGGGATGAAAGAACCATTATGAATGAGACTATGATGACAGTAAAATGCAAAATCAGATTGAGAAAAGCAGAGATATTAGAATTATCAGGCACAGAATATAAAGTAAGTATAGTATGAAACGATAGTGAATATTTGAAGTAACAAGAGGTTTAAAACTAGCCAGAGAGCTGCAAAACATAAATAAATGACATTATTATCAGAAATATTCAGGGACTGGGGATGCTGCTCAGTGGTGGAATGCACTGAAAAGAAAAAAAGAACAAGGAGGAGGAGGAAGAGGAAAAAGAAAAGAGGCGAGGGAGGAAAAAACGGAAAGAGAAATGTAACATATAAGCTAAACAGCACATTAGAAAACAGCTGGAAAAAATTTTGAACTAGAAGTCAGCTGAAGACTCAGAATAAACAAGGAGACTCATGCATGGAAAATGAGAGAAATAAAATTTCATGGAGAGTGAGAAAGTCTAGCTCCAGGCCAGAATTTTTGCACAAGTCACGAAGCACACTGATCTTCAGACTCAGGAAGCCCAAATACTTGTGAGCAGAATTCTTCATATGGTTAAAGAATCATAACAAAACAAAACAGAGCTTAAAGAGTTATTGAGAAGGACATGTAGAAACCCGAACCCCACACACTGTTGGCGAGAGGGATGAATGAGGAAGCTTCTGTGGAAAACATGAGGGCAGTTCCTGAAGGAAAGTAAACACAGAATTCTCACAGGATCCAGCCATCACGCTTCTGGGGGTACTTCTGAGAACTGAAAGCAGCACCCAAGCAGTTACACCTCCACCTGGGTTCACAGCAGTGTTATTTGCAAGGGCCACGAGGTGCAAAAGTCTGCAATGGCTTGGGTGTGATTTGTGCTGCAAAGGTATGTGTGTTGGAAGCTTGGTCCCCAGTGTGGGGATGTGAGAAGTGGGTGTCCTGTAAGAGGCAAGGCCTCGTGGGAGGTCACTGTGTGGTGTACTGCCTTCAGGAGGAGGAATGGAAGGGGTTTTCAGGGAGGCTGTTCCCGGTGGACAAGCCTGGCCCCTCCCTGTTCTCTGGCTTCCTGTCTTGCCTTGTGATCTGGGTCTTGCTCTCTCTCTCTCACTGCCTCCCTGTGGTGTCATCTGGCATGTGAGGCAGCCAAGGAGACCCACAAACAAAACCACTGGGTATTGGCCTTTCGGCCTCCAAAATTGTGAGCTAAATAAACCCCCTTTCTTCTTTATAAAGTCCCCAATGTCAGGTGTTTTGTTATAGAATGCATATATAAGCCAAATGTCTGACAGATAAACAGATAGCCCAAATATAGTGTAATATACAAGTAAATCGTATTCAGCCCTAGAGCAAAGACAGTTATGTCACATATCAGCATAAGGATGAAGCACAAAGGCGTTACACTCAGTGAAGGAAGCCAGGCAGCAATGAAATAATACTGCATGATTCTAGAAAGGAAGTTCCTAGAGAAGTCAAATTCACAGAGACAGACAGCACACTGGTGCTTTTCAGGGGCTTGGAGAGGCGGTGATGGGAAGTTCGTGTTTAATAGGCACAGAGTTTCCAGAATGACAGAATTTTAAGGTTCTGGAGTGGACAGTGGTACTGGCTGCCCAGTCATACGAATCACTTTCATTCACTAAACTCTTCTAAAAAATAGCTAAGTGGTAAGCTTTAAATTATGTATATTTAACCACAATAGAACACAGCCCAAAGAAGAAATCATGGAGATTATAAAATATTCATAATAGAATAATTTTGTAAAGCCTACTTATCAATGCACCTATGTGTGGCCAAACATTTTGTAAACTATGGCCTAAATGCATGTATGAGAAAAGAAAACATGGTTACAGATCAATGAAATCTAAAATTATTAGCTGGAGAACAAAAGAATAAACCTGAAAAGTAGAAGAACATAATAAAGTTGACAGTAGGAAATATGGAAAAAAGGACAGTAAGTCACAAGAGAAAAGAAAGAATCAAGAAAATCAGAAGTCAATTGATTGGAAAGAACAGCACCATTGTCAAACCTCAGGAAAGATGATCATGTGCTGACAAGGACAAACAGTATTAGGAAGGAAAAGTGGATCGCTTGGGACACTTCAGCCACACAGACACAACAATAGCATATTAAGAGCACTTTTACGTCGATGAGATTGAAAGCAAGGACACAGACAAATTCTCAGCAGACAATAAGTTACCAAAGGCGACTCATGGAAGCGAGCAAATACAAACAATAGTATATTCATTAAAGAACGGAACCAGCAGTTTCAAGTACTCTCTACTCTTTCAAGTACTCTTTTAAGTATTCCGACTTGGATATGGCGCATCTCCCAACGGTCCAAAAGGTGGCGCACTGTGATTTGGTGATTTGGTCATGGGGGCGGGCACTGACCTTGGAAGGAATTAATGTACCCTGTTTCTGTGGGACCCCAGCTAGTTCCTGGAAGGAGCTGATATAAAAATAGTAAGCCTGGTCACTGCATCTCTGTGGTTTCCACGTCATGTCCTCCCTTGGGACTTCCACTGCTGCAGTGCCGTCCCGCCACTTGACCCTGTCAAAGTGGCTCTCACCAGAGGCTGGGTTGATAGAGCCACCTGATCAGGAACTTTCAGACTCCAAATCTTTGCCCTAAAGAGAACTTTTCTTTATACTGTACCTAGCCTCACACTGATTGTTATAGCAGCCCAATGCTGATTAGTACATCAGCTTTGTAATGTCTTCTCTTTGGAGGATACATATACCATACACAAAAATGAACTCAAAATGTACTTAGATAATAAATGTTAGGGCCAGGGATATAGCTCAGTGGCACAGCACCTGGCTCATAAGCACAAGGTCCTGAGTTCTACTCCTCATACCAAAACCAAATGTAACCTACTACAAAATAGTATTGATACTATTTCTTGATACCTCCATTTGCAAATGATCTATCATCTCTCTACTTCTTTTAATTATCTTTTATTTTGCTATTCATTTATATGTACCAAAATGTCCAAGTCTTCAAAATAAAATGTAAGAGGATACACTTACTATTTTGTGGTAGGTTAGGATTTCTTAAACAAGAAATTATATCTCTTTTGGTTGATAACATTACTTTAAAATTAAGAATTTGTCTTTTTTTACTCAGCTTGTATTTTTTATTACTCCTCATGGATACATGTGCAGAACACTCCTTAATTCCTTTTTTTAATCTCTCTCCCTCCCATTTGCTCCAACTCTTGGCCCCCTCCCATATGTGCTTCCCTCTTTTCTATTATCTCTTTCTCAGGTTTATTTGTATCAGTCCAGGTTTACAGAACACAACAATCACTGTCTTCATGGGGAGCAGCGTGCGTGCATAACATGTCTCCATTCTCTGCCCCCTTTCCTCTCCTCCTCTTCCCCTTTTTCTCCATTTCCTGATACCTCCATTTGCAAATGATCTATCATCTCTCTACTTCTTTTAATTATCTTTTATTTTGCTATTCATTTATATTTGGGGTTCTCATGTAAGAGAAATTGTGTGATCTTTTAGCGGTATGTGATTTATTTCACACAGCATTATGATCTCAAGTGGATGCATTTTCCTACAAATGACTGAAGTTTACCCTTCTTCATCACAGAGTAATACTCCATTATGTATAAATTCCACTTTTTCTACATCCATTCATTTGCTGATGGACACATAGGCTACTTCCAATCATACTAATATGTCTTTAACTCTTTTCACATGTAACTAAAGAATAGCAGAATCAAATGTAATTTTTAGTTTTGGTTTTTTGAGGAATCTCCATACCAGTTTCCATTGTCATTTTAAAAAAAGAATTTGTCAAAAAGCACCTTCAACAGAGTAAAAAAAAAAAAAAAACAAGCTACACAGCAGGAGGGAAAATCTAACTAGCAGATGATTAGCTCTCAGAATCAATTTTAAAGCCTACACATGATCTTGTAAATTATGAATGTATTGAAATATCACTGCACTCCATGAGTACAACCATTACATTTATTCAGAAAGTATTTTTGTGGCACTGGAAGTTGATGCCCAGGGTGTTGCGCAAGCTAGATGAACACTGCACCCCTAAGCTACATTCCCAGATGGAAACTATCTGACTTGATACTTACACGTTGTGTACATGTATGGAATTATCACACTGTACCCCATAAATATGCAGTGTTAAAATAACAAAAATTAAAATACAAAACAGTCAAGAAAAGAAATGGCTATAAAGAGCCACGTAAAAAGACATCAGTAAAGAGTCTCCAGTGTAAAAACTAAGGATACTTCAATAAGAAACAGAAGAACACTACAAGTGTCTCATGAGAGAGGAAGTACACAAGGCCTCAAAACACACGTGTCATTTGCAGCCAGGGAAATGTCACTGACACAAAATGATACTATTCTGCTCCCACCACATTAACCAAAATTTACAAAGCCGGCAAGCAGAATTATTAGAAACAACATGGAATGATAAGAACTTGCAACCAAGCACTCGGGGTAGCTCAGTGGCACGGGGCTTGCCGAGCACGGGCTGGGCTCCAGCCGCAGCACCGCAGAAAACAAAGCAACACAGAACAACGCCTTGGAAACAACCTTCACCCACTACCACTGAGGCCAGAGATCAACCCCAGCATCTGTCAACTCATGCGCCATTACTGTGGAGAGGGTAGCCACACCCACCCTGCCACCCACCCTGCCTGCAGTGATTTCACCTAGAAGCGCTCTTGCTGCTGTGCAGCCTGGCACATGCTTGATGCAGCGAAAGCCTGCACTCACCCCGGCCTCGGTGGGCACAGCCTCAGCGGGGCTGCACCCGCCCTCCCCAGCCCTCCCACCTCCACCAAGGCAGCTTCTGCAGCCTCCTATGCCACCCGCAGGGCAGGCTTCCACCCACTGTGGCTGGATTGGTAAAAACCACACCCTCTCTGCTGAGTTCCCTAAAGGGCCAGATCCTGGGAAGGGCAGTCGTTATCATCTCTGTGTAATCTCTGACTCATGAGACCCAATGAAATGGGTAGGTAGTCTCCGGGCCTCCTCCCACACACTAAGTGCTGCTCGGGGCAACACTTCCTGAAGTTCTGCCTTTACACAGTTTAAATGGAGGGTGTACCAAGTGACTGAACAACCAGCTGTGTGCTCTTGTGAACCCACACAGAACCTGTGAGCAACCACCTTATATTCCATTTCCCGTTCCCTGCCCCGCTTTTCTTTTCCCCTCACACTGACTCTCATGAGATTGCACAGCCCACTGAAACCTTGGGATGCTCTCACAACAGCTGCAAAAGAAATGCTATCAAAAACACGAGAGAATAAGGGATGCAGGGAGGAAGAGGGAGGGCAGGGAGAGAGGATGGGAGAAAAGAATCGGAACAAAGTGGACCAGAGCTCCTACAAATGGAAGGGGACCGCGAGGGAAGGGTGGGAGGGAAAGGCGAGGGAAAAAGTCAAGACGTGCTGTGTACACGTACCAACTTTCCACAATAAAGGGAAAAGGAGACTAACAGCCTTTTAAAACATCAAGTCACAGAAGAACACATAAACTATCATCCCAATGAAATAAAGGTCAAAAACAGAAAAACAGAACTGTGTCACTCAGAGATACACACATCCTAGAAATACAAAGAAAAGGCAAGGAATGATTCGAGCAGTGGTGAGGAAAAAGAAGGTTATGAGGAAGAGGCTTCCAAAGATCTGTTAATGATTTATGTGTTACTGGGGATTTAGCTCGGTGGCATAAGTGACTGCCTGGAAAGCACGAGGTCGTGAGCACCACAAGATTTTAAAATTTCAAAGTATGGTGTTATGGCTTGTATCCAGATGTCCCCCCAAAGCCTGATGCAGTCATAGGTGGGGCGTTTCAAAGGTAGCTGGATCAGGGTGGTGAATGTGGATCAAGGGTGCGATGTTGGGATTAAGGGCATGGATAATGGTGTGGGTGGGACTGGTCAATAGGCTCAGAGCCTGGATGGGGGGGTGCAAAGGGACAGAAGGAAGGCTGCAGCTGCTACCACCTCCTACCATAAACTGTTTCTCCTCCGTGACGCACCCTCGGCCGTGCCACCCGACACAGCTGAGGAGCCAGCCGACTATGCACTGAAACCTCTGCAAACTGCACACTAACCAAACCTTCCTGTCTTTAATTTTGGGCATTGGGTACTTTGTCCCAGCAATGAGAAAAGTACCTAAGACATGGCTTCTCCTGAAGGTATAGCACTTTTGTTCCATCATAAAAGGGAAATATCATTCAGCATAACCATTATTAAGTTGGGCACAGCCTAGTCAAGGCACAAACAAACAAATGTTGCTCTTTCCCTCTCCCTACACTCTGCTTTCATGCTGCAAGGATGACCAAAGCCGTGCTCTAAATGACAAGTGAAAACAAGCAGCCTACTCCTGCCCCTCTCCCTGGATTCCCCAACATTATGATTTCTCCCGACATAATACCATATATTCCCTACTCATGAAAATAACTCTTCCTTCAGGGCATAGTTGGAAAGTGTCTGGCTTCTAGAATATTCTAGAATATTTTAAACAAGTATCGAGTTTTATGAAATTAGTAACAGGGTATCTTGTAACACATTTTGAGGTTTCTCTGTAGTAAACATTTGTGCATCGGATCCCTTAGCACAAAACCCGCTTAACAAAATTGAGGTAAGGCTGGGCCTGCAGCTCAATTGTAGACTTCCTGGCTAGCAAACACCAGATCCTCAGTTCCAACCCCAGCACCAAAGATAAATTAAATCAAATTAAAATGGGGGAGTCTGCTGCTGGAAAGGCAGAAGGGTGCCCTCACACTCACCAGCAGACTGGTGTAAAATGAAGTACAGATAGCCCCCAGGTTATAATTTAGGGTTTTTCGACGTATGAAGGTGCAAAAAGGATAGGCATTAAAGGAAACTATTTCACGCTCAGCACTGTATTCGGGAAATTGCAAGAGGTATTCAGCACTTTATTATAAAATAGCCTTCGGGTTAGGCGATTCTGCACAACTATTTGCTAATGGAAGTGTTCCGAATACATTTAACGTCGGCTAGGCTAAGCGTGATGTTTTGTAGGGAAAGTCTATTAAATGCATTTTGTGCTTAAGGTATTTTCAATTTAATGATGGTTTTATTGAAAACTAACCCCACCATAAATTGTGGAGCATCTTTATTCCAAAATGACTCCACACACCCATAGTCGACAAAATTCTGCTTCCAGCACTGGGGAGGTTTGAGAAGGTCCAGCTATACAACACCTGTCTCAGGCTCTGTTATGATGAGTGAGAACCACAGTGCCAGGTGGCCAGCTAGCACCTTGGGGGAAGGGCCTGAGCTCATCACTTCTACGCTAAAAATTCTACAATATCCGCTTGATCTTACTCTCACGACAGCTCAGTGAATTACACACATTTTTTTAAACCTAGTTTAAAGAGAAAGAAATCAAGATTCAGAGAAGGGGAATCACTTAAAACTCACAGTGAGTGAATGAGAAACGCGACAAAATACATGTTCCCATCTGTCTGACTAGGGTCTTTTATCTTAGTAAAACCCACCAGTTTTCTTGGAAACACGAGCTATCAACATTTCACATCCTTGAGAGAGACAGATTTGAATCCTTACTCTTTGGAGCCTACATATTCACTCAATCACCTACTAACCTCTACCAGGACTTGTTCACACTGCTATAACTTAAAACCAGTGGTTCTCAAAGCTCAACCGGCGTAAGCAGCATCCAGGAGCCCATGAGAAAAGCGGACTCTTGACCTTGAGGCATAGGAGACTACAACCCAAAGGACTGAAGGAGCTAAAGGTGTCGCTTTAGAATCTGTGTCTTGATCAAGTTCCCTACCTGATTTTGGTGGATGCTGTCTCTGAGTCACACATCGACACACACTGTTTTGTGTCTTCTACTGTATGTATTGTACATAAGAAGTAAAGAACAAAAGCACCCTTACCTTTAGCATTACATAGTTCATGTTGTCAAGGTTAGAAAATGTCGGAACCCAATCCAGATCACGACTCCGGCCTGTCATGCTCAGATCTTCTTCTTAAAAAAGGAAGAAAGGATAGAAAAATGTCACATTACAATTATTAGCTATGGGTATTAGACCCTTTCTGTTATAATTAATTTTACAGAAAAAAACTCATGAGACAGGGCTGGGTGCTAATGAAGGGTCTAATGCAGACCAATTCCTTACAAGTGATCACAAGCGTAGAAATGGTAGAAACTGGAAAGAACGTGAAGAGTATTCAACTACATTTCTGCTACATACATTATGACTTATCCAATAACTACGATTTCTCAACTTCCAGTTCTCTCCTTCTCTTGGATTCTACCAAACCCAAGATCCTCAATATCTCAGATAAAGTCAAGAACTCCACACAGACTCAGAGCCCATCCTCCGGCTAAAACACACACCTTAGCTGCATCTAGCTCAGCCTGGAGCAAGAGCCCTTCAGTGCTGTATCTTCAGGCCTTACCAGGTATCTCTGACAAGGCTAGCTGCGCGCCCATTCCCCCAGCCCATTGTGCAAGGCCTCCTGGCTCTCCCTCCCAACCACATCTCCTCCACTAACTTCATCAGCAGAGGGGCTGAAATCTCAAAGAGCTCAACATCAGTGTTAAGGAGTAACAGCCCTGTCTCCTCGCTGAGAAAAGAAAGGCTCCTGGAGGCCCAATTTGACCCCTATTTCAAGTGTAAATTGCCCTGACAAGGACCCTATGGGGAGTGGCTGCTACTTTCTTGAGGCACCTGAGTCTCAGCTCTACTCCTGGGGGAGACTGGGCCAGAGGGAGGTCTCACTCAGTTGGAAGAGTCCAGAGCCTCACTGCTGACTGACAGAAGGGGCTGTGTAAGCAGACAGGGAACAGAATGGTCTGCAAAAGGAAGCATACTAGTGGCAGGCCTGTCTCAAGTTCAGTGCTTCTCTACAGTGTCCCAGCCTGCAGACTGATCAAACCATGTGAGCTTCCCACAGGCATTGTCAGAGGTCAGCATCAGATCAAAGCCAAACTCTACATTATAAGCTCTGGGCAGCACCGTGCTATGACAGGGTTATATCATGTAAGATATATGGTAAGGAGCTGATTTTTCATTCTGAGTGAAACATCAAGTACTTTGAGGCAGGAGAGTGATGTGGTGAATTTCTAATATCACTATAGCTACTTGCAGAAAAGAAAAGTAATGCAGGGAACAAGAGTGGAGAAACAGAAAATCTAGCTAGGAACTTCCTTCAAAAGTGAGAGATATGAACCTGGGGAACTGCTGGTGAAATGGTACAGAATGTCAGGTAGGCCGGCAAGAAGTTCAGGAAATCTACCGAGCAAAACAGTGAACAAAGTGAACCTTGCACGCCTGAACACTGCTGAAACAGATGTAAGGACTCAGCCCTGGGACATGCAACAAGTAGCAGAATGACAAAGACAAAAACGAAGCAACCTATGGCCTAAGAGAGAAAGCCAGGGAGCATGGGGTCCTGAATGCTGAGAGAAAGGTGTTTCAAGAAGCAGGGAGAGCACTCTGAGAGGCTGAGGCAGGAAGACTGCAAGCCCGAGCCCAATCTGGGCAATTTAGCAACTCAATGACACCCTGTTTCAAGATGTAAAATAACTAAGTGTCGGAAATGTAGCTCAGGGTGAAGATCCTGAACTTGGTCCCCAGTGCTGTCGAATGCATCTGAATATGAAGTAAGATGCAGACACTGCGAAGGTCAAGGAAGTTGGCCACGTGGAGGCCACCTGACAAAAGCTCTGAAGTGAGGTGGAGACCAGTGGGAGATCCACCCTGAGTGCTGCAGTGCGGAAGGAAGATGGAGACAAGGCCTGTCACCTAATTCCCAGAAGTTTTGCTGTGAATGGGGGCTCAGAAATACAGCACTAGGTTAAGATATCCTGGGCTCAAGAAAACACCGATTTCAAGATTTGTGATTATCTCAGCATGACTACGTGGGCGAAGGGGCGCTGATGCACTCCTGTTTTAAGAGCTCCGCTACCTGGAGGATTACAGGTCTCACTTCGCAGGTTGGAGCTATACTGCCCTGAGCAACCCTTATTGTGTCTGTGTCTAAAACTCAAAATTGCATTGGTGTTTCCCACATTTCCATGCTCTACTTTTGCAAAAACCTCCATGATACCTACTGCAGTGAACATCAACAAGAATGGAAATAAATAAAATATATGTGAGATAAAAAGTTTCTTTAAATTGAAGAGATTTCATGTCATTGATAGCTTCCCAAGAAGGCCTAAGAAGGGAACGATTTATTTGCCCCACCCACCACTCATTTTCAATATGGCCATGCACAGAGCTGTAAGATAGGCTGGGGGCCCAAATCCAACCTTGCTTTGTGGTGTCAGAGGAGTCAGGGCTCACTGTCTCCAAGGAAGTCAGACTTGTGGTCCCGGACGAGGTCTCATTCATGCTCAAAGAGGTCGGGCTCACGCTCGAGAAGGAGGTCTGGCTCGTGCTTGCAGAATTGGCCTGGTTCGTGGTCGTGAGGGCCATCTCGTTGTTGGATGCAAAAGAGGCATGGTTTGAAGACCCAGAGCTGTCGTTCATGGTTGCGAGGTCAATCTGGTTGTTGGTTTCAAAAGTGGCGTGGTTTGAAGACTCACAGCTGTCATTTACGGTCGTGAAGTCGATCTGGTTGTCACACTCAGAAGATCTCTGATTTGAAGACTCTGAAGCCTTGTTCATGGTCCCGAAGTCGGCCTGGTTCACAATCTCAGAGGAGGCCTGGCTTGCGGGGTCCGAGGTCTGGCTCATGCAGACAGAGGAAATCAGGCTTGTCAGTGACCTGCGTCTGCCATCCTTCCTCGGATAGCCATGACGCTGTATCAAGGCCCGAATTCGCTCGAACACTTCATCATAGTGTTCCTTCGTTAGATTTGCAAATTTATCGGCCAGCTCCCTAATGGACAAAACAAGCAAGAACACAGATGACAAAGCTAGGGCTAGGAATTCAGTCAGCACACAATACGAGGTGGGAAATAAGCAGAGAGAAGCAGATGCCTGCATCAATATCTGAGCAAAGGTCCAGCTCTTGATTCCAAGGCAGAGTAACAGGCCCAGTGATGCAGAGCTAAAATCCTAGCTGTTTGGGAGGCTGAGACATGAGAATTTTAAATTTGAGACCACCCCAAGCAACTCCATGAGACTCTGCCTCCAAATAAAATTGAAGAAAGTACTGTTAAAACAAGAAATAAAGCACATTTGATTGCCCCTAGACTGTGAGTCCTTTATGGGAGGGACCGTATCTGTCCCCGGTTCTTACAGAGCAACCCTGGCACAGGGCCTCTGTTAGGGGCCCAAGCAGTACTTCAATCAATCCAGCTCAGATTAATTTGAATGTAAACGTGGAGCCACCATAGACTCTCACCTGCTTTAACAAGGCTGGCTCTGATTAGAAACATACTTCCTCAGTGCCCTATTAGGTACACAAGAGGCTCTCTCAAAGCAAACGCGCCTCCTTAGAGACAGCTCAGCCATAAAATGTCACTGGAGGGGCTTTGATTTTACCTTCAAAAACCACAGACCATACCGAAAATGTCGACAAAACTTTCTGATCAGTGCACTTGAATTTATTTTAGATGTTTGATCAGAAAAAGTAAGTTAATTTATCCTCTCAAAGGCAGATGAATTTAAGCCCTAAGGCAAGCCCAGCGTCAAAAGATGGACTCTCCACATGGCATCTATTCCCATATGGTACCACACAACCTCTCCCATAGCATCACTAGATGTGACAGGGTGATGGGACGGGCACAGGCTTGGCCACAACCTGCAGCGGTCAGGAATTCATACCTTCTTATTTCGTCGTCATCTCCCTCCATTATCAAGCGAAAGAATGTGAATTTCTGAAATTGAAGCAGAGCAACATCATGTTAAGAAGTCATTTTGTGGTAAATCACAGGAAAACAGTAAAATTAATCAAAATTTTCAGTGACATAATTCCCCTCAAGGAATGGTGACCTTTTTTCACATCATTTTTCATTAATGTTTGCAACACATAAATATCTGCCCACTCTCTGGGAGGATGGGTACGCGAATACAATATCTTGATCAGCTCAGGTCCTTTGCCCTCCCCTCTCCTCCCCACCTCCAAAATCTTTTCTGCCTGCTTCTCCTACAGCATAGGAACGGTAAGTACCGATAAGCTCTTCGTGTTATGCAGATGTGGAAGTCTTGCTTTATTGTGCCACGGCCCCACAGAGATTTTCAATATTGCAAATGAGTGTATCCAGAGAACTTATAAAAACATTTTATGAACTCTGACAACTGAACTCACTCTTCAAATATTCATGAGTTTAATTCTATACCTTAAATTCACTTACTCTCACTGGCTTCAAGAACACAAAGAAATAAAGCTGCAAGTGTCATACCTAACACAGACATGCCACCATAGACAATAACTGGCATTCACTGGTGACAGCAGAAATAGCCTAGGAATAGGAGACAATGGGCCGGAAATCACCAAAGTTCTCTGTCTCAAGTTGTGTAGCTAGAGTGTCGCATCAGTTCAAGGCCAAAGCCCCGATGTGGAAGTCAATGACATTCAAATATATGTGTTAAGAAAAAACAGCCAGATGTGGTGGAGCATACTTAGAATCCCAGCACTCTGGGAGGCTGAGGCAGGAGGATGGCAAGTTTGAGTCCAGCCTGGTCAATTTAGTGACTTAGGGAGACTCTGTCTCAAAAAAGAAAATAAAACCTTAAAAAGGGCTTTGGAGAGGTAGCTCAGGAAGAAGGCCCTGGGCTCAATCCCCAGTATAGCATTGATCTTGGAGTTCCAGACAGATACAGGACACAGACCTAAGCTGTGTACTCCAAGTATGGAGTAGCTTATGCCATGTAGGGTTGCATAACTACACACAATGAGGTTCACATAATGACAAGTCCGTGATCACACGTTTCCATCCAACATATTCCCATCATTAAATGATTCACAACTGTAGCTCACCAAGGTTGCTATCTACAAGAGTAGCACTTCAAACTTAATCTGGCTCCCATATATGCATGTGCAAAATTAGAAAATATGAATGACACAACAACAACACAAATTTGCAGAGGTAACCGCCCATGGTTGTGGAGTCACTGATAGGGGAACAGCTTTTCTTTCAGGAGCAGGCAAGAAGCTGGACAAGTGACATGAAATCCCTGTTTGCATACATTCCACAGGGCACAGTGCATACTTGTGATCCCTTGTGGGGCAGTAGCCAGGAGGTGACCCTACATTAAGCACAGCCTTATCTCTCTGCTCTTGCAACCCTTGGTGCTGGGAGAAGAATCTCAAGCCAAAGGCTGAGCTCTCTCTCAGTTTAGAACACAGGCAAGAGTTTGTGGAGCCACTGCGAACCAAGGGGCTCTGAGATCTGCACAAAGGATCTCTCCAATCTTTAGCCAAATGTTAAGCTATGCACTGTAAGCTGACACCTTGCAAGACCAGTCACAAAACACTTCTCCAAGGAAAGAACCCAGCAGTTACAGTTCATTAATGCCTAGAAGACATTGGTGTTTCATAACATCAAAGTGGAGAAAAAAGACAGAAAATGCAAGGGAAAATATGTGTAACTGGAGATGTGAGTGTGGCTCAGTGATAAGAAGAGTGCTTTCCTTGCATATCCAAGGACTGGGTTGCACCCCAGCACTGCAAAAAAAAAAAAAAAAAAAAAAAAAAAATATATATATATATATATATATATATAACATATAAACTATATACCATATTTAGTTTATATGTAATGTATATCTGATATATAACATTTTATATATTATACTCATATATTATATATAATACATATGTTATGTATTATATATCTATATATTATTCAGATTATATGTAAAATATATAATATATACTTTATATACAATACAGTGCATATATAGTATATAAGATATATTATATTATATATTATATAAGATATATGTATTATATGTTGCATATATAAATATGCAATATATGTATTATATAATGCACATATAAATATATATAGTTTTGTATTCCCATCTTTTGGATTCCCAAAAAGATGAGGCAAAGAATAGTATTTGAATAAACAGTGGTCAATTTTTTCCATAATAGATGAAAATCATATATCCATATATGTATGGATACATATATATGCACATATATATATACCTGGATACAAATATATACATATATATATGTATATATATATATATGTATATATATATATATACCTGAGATATATATACACATATATCTATATCTCAAGTATATCCAAAAAGTTCAATAAAGCAAGAAAACAAATATGAAGACACAAGTAGCTAAAACAAATGCAAATAAAAGTTGCATTTAATAAGAACTGTAGGAGTAATACAACCCAAAATGTGTAATTGGTATTGTAAAAGAGAAGAAAAGAAAGTGCTCTAAAGGATATAACTGTATGAATGTTTAAGTGTGTAGGATTGATAACCATATTACTAGGTTTCTGTTGGATCATTGAACAGCACTGTTTGCAGTCTCACTGTTTGCATGTCCAATTTGTATGCTTTAATTTTGTAAATTGAACAACTATTTTCTAAGAGGACAATATGTAATTTATCAACTAGTGATTTCTTGCTGCTTATTTTTTTGAAATTCTGTATTATTTCTACCCATTTTTGTTTAGCTTTTTTTCTCTTTTAAATAATTTTTTTTTAAAGTTGCATTTAAGGGTCTGGGGATTTAGCTCAGCGGCATAAGCGCCTGACTTGCAAGCAGGCAGTCGTGAGTTCGATCCCTGGTACCGATAAAAAGGAAAAAGACCAAAAAAAAAAAAAAAAAGTTGCATTTAAAACAGGAAGAAGCAGGAATACCCTCTGTCTGATTTCTCATCAGACAACTCAAGACGAAAGACAACAAAACACCTTTAAACAAAAATCTAGTTTGTGAGCAAAGTGAGGATTCAGCCTTTCCCAAATAAACAAAATAAGACCTACATAAAGGAATAAAAAACACTGGCTAGAATTGTATATGCATGCAAATGTAAAGGCAGTGTTTTTAAATTTCTTTAAAGTTCACAATCTTGCAATGGTTCAGTTGAGAGCTTGTTCATTTTATGATGCTACTAAAATCTGATAGCATTCACCTTTAGTACAGTATTTAGTAAGTTGCATGAGTTAGTCAACAGTTTACACAAACAGGCTTAGTATCAGACAATTTCACCCAACAGTAAAGCCAAGCTAAACATTCGTGGTGCATTTCAGCATGGAAAGGTTTGAAGCGCTGTTTAGACAGGACGCTATTTCCAACTCACTACAGGTTGGCGGGAAGTGATTCCTTCATAAACCGAGGAACATCTGTGCTACATGGTTGATAAATGCATACAGAAGTAAAATCTATGACAGTAATCGCCCAAAGGACAGAAAAGTGAAAGAAATTAATTCTACTGTTGCAATGTTCTTCCATTATCCATAAAATAGTACAGTATTAATTCTCAAAAGATTGCAATAAATTGAAGATGTGTACTACAAACTGCAAACAGAAACAAAATCCAACACACAGAGCCAGAGTATAAATCAAATGCAATAAAGTGAAATGCTAATTAAATACTCTTAATGCAAAAGAAAGCAGAAAAAGAAGACAAAAAGGACACGGTCAAATATGACTATCAGAAAAGATATACTGAGACGGCAGATGTACAGTTAACCATATTAATATCTATATTAACTTGCAATAGACAAAACACCCTAATATAAACTCCAAGATTGTCGATCAGACCATAAAACCCAAGCCCAAACCACGCTTCCACAAGAAGCTTAATTATGAAGCCAGAGTTGCTTAAAAGTGAGACAGAAATGTATGTCCTTGTTTGCGCTGTGACACTACCAGCTTAAGACGCGGTCACTAGAAACTTTCACTTTTAGTTCAAATTAGGCATGGTTAGCAACGGTCTACACGCACACCCCCACCCCATATCTCACCACGGCGCTTCCCAACGCTTCAGAAAACAGATTTTCCCTCCAGAGAGGAAAGAGGCTACTGTACAATTACCCGATTGCAGAGCTCGCACTCTGCTCTCCTAGGTCAGCGGACAAATCAGCCCTGAATAAGCGCCGGCTGGGCGCACGCTCGCCACCAGCGGCAGCTAGAGCGCCTGTGTTGACTGCACATATCCAGGTAACAGCAGAATTCCACAGACAAACACCCGCTGTGACCAAACAGCCCCGGGCTCGAGGGCCAGGCTCCAACCTCCAGCGCCGCGGGGTGGGAGCGCGGGAGATAACAAAGCAAAAAAATTTTTTTAAAAAGATTCAGTACACAATGGGATATAAAACTAGGTTCAATACATTTAAAATATTCAAAGCATATAGATTATGGTATCTTACTTATAGCATAGTTAAATATCAAAAATTATTAAATCTTCAACCCCCCCGCAAATATTTCAAAATGGAATGAGACTTATAAATAATCTGTCAATCAAGGAAGAAATTTCAGAGAAAATTTAAAAAACATTTCAAACTGATGATGAAGATTATTTGAATCTCTGAAATATTCAAAATCTGATTGTAATTTCTTAAGGCTGTATCTTTAGAGTACTATATCCTTCTATTAAGAAAAGCTGTAGGTCTCTAATTACTGAACACTCTTCTTCATATTTTAAATAACATTTATAGGGTTTTCACAGACAAAAAACTACATGGATTAATAAAAAAAATGTAGTGTCTAAATGCAATGGAGTATTACTCTGCCACAAAAAGGACAAATGAGTCATTTGTAGGACAGTGGATGCACCTCGAGACTCAATGCTATGTGAAATAAATCAGGCGTATAGGCTGGCTTCCATATCACATGGTTTCTTTTATATGAGAAATGCAAAACGTCATTCCTGCCACTTTGTGAAGCAGTTCAGAAGTTCTTTTTCATGAACGTCTTTGCTCGTGCTATCGTGGCTAGATGTCCTGAATGTCTGCTCATTTTGACTTTTGGGGAACACCAAGAACTCCCATCGTGCCAGATCAGTAGTGATTTTCTTTGACAGAAATTGCTGCAGACATTTGGGATTGATTCAGCAGATGGAATCTGTTTGGAACAGACTCTCCACAGCTGCTTCGGAAAGTGGCAAGAATGATGGGGTGGGTGTGCCCCAAGCAAGGCACAACGTCTTAAGAGAAATTAATCTGCCTTTTACTGCAATGAATTTTATTTTTATTTAATTAATCATCATATTTTTATCACATTTTATGCATTATAAACATTGAACCTGAACCCTCTCCCCAGCCCAAACCGAAGCTAGGAGAGAGGGCCAGGGATGAAGAGTGGTGGGAATGAATTTTAAAGTATGCTATATGCATATACAGATCTGTCAGAAGGAAGCTGTCTAAGCTGTGTAACCCCTATCCACCAATAAAGACATGGGGGAAAAGATAATGTACATGTACCAGCTCCCTACAAGGAATGTAAGCATTATGTACCATAAATACTAATTTCTGTTCCATAAATGCTAATAACTAATTGAAAACAAATTTAAAATAAGAAGCCCTAAATGAAAACACTAGACAAGGCTGTACTGAAGCACATAATGAAGAGCTAAATAAGTGGAAAGACATCCTGCATCTATGGACAGGAATTCCCAGTATCATAAATTGATCAGCTCATGCAAATTAACATAACTGCGATCAAAACTCAGTAAGTTTGTTTTGTTAGGCTTTGTTTTTCCACACAACTTCACAAGTGAATTACACGGTTCCCATACCAGGTAAAGAGCCAGAAACAGCCACAATATTTTTGAAGAACAGTCCTGAAAAGGATGCACCCTCGTCAAAAATTGTCATAAAGCTATGATGCTTAGGGGGGCGAGTGGAACAGAACAGAGATGAAGGACCAGAGTCCTGCACAAGTTACAAGCAGATGTGTAACAAAAGCCGCATGATAATTGTGTCTGTACCTGCTTTGTGCAGCTGCTGCTGCGCTCTGGCCCCTCTCCCATCAGTAGGGCCTGCTAGACACAGTAATGAACAAACACAGAAAAGCTGAAAAAGCCTCATTAAAAACTAAGACCAAAAGGAGCCAGCCCTAAAATCATGGGTTGGTCCTAAAAACACAGCTATGCAATGCACATCTCTTTACAAAATCAGTGGGTAATCATCTAAAATCTCATCAAATTTTGATACTGAAATGTAATTTAAAGGCCAACAGGGTCACACACTTGCAAAGATTTTACTCTGTCTCAAACTGGCACACACTTGTCATCCCAGCACTTGGGAGACTGAAGCAGGAGAGTCACTGTAAGTTTGAGGGGAGCCTGAGCTATGCAGTGAGACCCTATCTCAAAATACAGAACTAAAAATAAAAGGTGGAAGGGGATGTTGTTCCCAACACTTGCAATTTTCTGGGGAAAAATAACTTTGAGTGCATATGTTTATACACACATAAACATACATGCAAGTGTTTTTGTTTACTAAGTAGGCAGATCTGATGGGGCTCCCTGCAGTAGAAAATCTCTTCTGACTATTATGATGCAAGATTGCGCACATTTAGTTGTGATAAAGCCCACAGGCGGGAAAACTGCTCCGTGTCAATTCAGTTTCAAAAGCACCGTGTCCTGAATAGCTGCTCATGCTTCCCGATCAGGCTCCACAATGGTGCCAGCGTTCTCTGGAGACAAATGACTCGCTGGTCACATCTGTCCCTGACACTGGGGCCTATGTGACACACGTAGCACAAAGCACGTGTCATCATCTCCCGGCACAAACTTTTCAGCACAGAATTTGACACTAAAGGTGTCGCACATCCTGGGGCTGAGTCTCAGCCTCAGATCCTCTGAGCTTAGGCCCCAGGTGTTAAGCCCCATGCCACTAACTACTTTGTAGAGTCATCACCTTGGTGGCCGAGAAAGGGAGAAACTAGAGGAGGAGCAAGAGAGTAGTGAGCCCTTGACCATCTGCTTGTCAACCTAAAAGAGGAGGGAAGGGCTTACACGCACTGCCTCCAGGAATCTACTTACGTGTCTCAGGGCTGATGGCTTTCCAACAGTCTCTGCAAATTCCGACAAATAGCTACTTATCCACCTTGGTTTGTTCTGCTTCAAGACTTTTTTCACTGCAGTTCCCTGAGAAATGCCCACACTTGCGACATTGTTCAGTTTGAAAGAGAGTAACATTTGCCCAGGACTAGGAGCCAAATTCCTCTGGTTCTCCTTACCCAGATTACATATCTATTCCTCCCTGCCGCTCTTCCTCCGCTCCCTCCTTTCTCTGCTCCCTCTCTGTTTGGTACTAGGGATGGAACCCAGGGCCTTCACTCTCAGCTACCTCCCATGCTTTTTTATTTTTTGCCTTGAGATATGGCTTCATTAGCTGGCTAAGTTGCCCAGGCTGGGCCATAACTTGCAATCTTCCTGCCTCAACCTCCCAGCATGCTAGAATTATAGGAATACACACTCATGTCTGACAGATTGCATTTTTTATTTCATGTAAAATCTCAAGGTTTGTCATACTGCCCGGTAGGTTTTCTTTTCATGGTGCTGGCAGTGGAAACCAAGGCATAGTGGGCAAGCCCTCTACCCACTGACCTCTATTCCAGGCTCTTTCATGAGCTTCCTACTCGGTCCAAAAGCTGCTGAAGGGTCCATATGTGAATAATCTGTATTATAAAAACTACTGATTACAATGCTGGCTGAGAAATCATTTTCCAACCTTGTAGATGCTGTACGAACTCACATGAACTACAGACGATAAAGCAGTACTAGAGATTAAATCCAGAGGTTTTGCACTGAGCTAGAGCCCCGCCATTTTTATGTTTTATTTTGAGACAAGGTCTCATCAAATTGCTAAGTTGCCTAGGCTGGGCTCATACTTGGGATCCTCCTGTCTCAGCATCCCAGAGTATAAGCGTTAGAGCTGATTTTCACACTTTTCAAATTTCCTATAATTAATACTTGTGACATACAAAATTAAGAAAACCTCTTGAAAATAATCATGGGCATGAGTCTTGAACAGTAAAGCCTCAGCACTAGAATTAATCAGGCCTGGCTTTAAATTTGAACTGTATCTGTTCATTTTTATGCGACCTTGGTGAATTCTTTAACTTCTAAGAGTACTAATTACCACAAATATAAAGTGGATGTCGCAGTATCTATGTGACAAGCACTTGAGAGGATGAAATGAATGTATATAAAGTGCTTTGCACTGGGATGGCTTATAGCAGCCAATTGATAAACTGTAGCTTTAATTCAAGACCATTAATAGCAGTATTCAATCTAATGGAATGTAGGAGGGTGAAGTTTGCTCAGAAAAGGGACATGTGGCAACACAGAGAGGCTCCCTGAAGTCACCTGCTGTGGAAAGAATGAGAGAGTCATGTGGAGACAGATCTCCACCCAGCAGACCAGCAGGAGAAGTCTAACCTGTTATGAAGAGAGACAGACGCACAGCATGGAGCCAGAGGACATGGGGCAAGGGCCCGAGGCAAGCGCGCCCATTCCATACTGCAGAAAATGCGCGCCAATAAAGACAAAAAAAAAAAAAAAAAAAAAAAACAAAGAAAGAGAAGCACTGCCAGCTCTGGATGCACCTCCTAGACATCCTTGTAAGGAGCAGTATGTGGTCCAAGAGGGCGACTGCGAGGGTCCTGCCGCGCACAGAAGTGACCTTCCTGCAGCATTAGGCAGCTGGTGATCAGACTGATCTTTTCTCATGGTTGTTCTAGGCACCAAAGAAGACAAGAGGCACTAAGGGGAGTGACCAGAAGGTGCAGGAGAATGGGTGGCCCGTCAAGCAAAGGCTGAGCAAGGAAGAAGGGGTGGGGATGCGGAGGCCACAGAGAACAAAGCACCAGCACTGCGGTCTCGGAACGGAAATGCATCTCAAGGAGGCAAACGGCACAGGTGGTAAAAGCATCAGACATAAAAAGAATAATGCAAGGACGGGTTTGTGGGCAGGAGTGCGGACAGTGCAAATGACGGACGACGTGGAAAGTGGTTCTGCAGAGGGGCCATGCACAGCCCAGTAAAAGATGTTACTTTTCGTCAAAGCCATGCAGGAAGTAGATCTGCACTCCCACATCTGAAGAGGCTGCCACTAGCTTGTTAGCAGCCTAGAAGGAAGGGACAGTGCCCCCCCCCCTTCCGCTCGGTGCTGCCTGAGCCTAGGGAGGAGACGGGAGACTTGTCAGCTGTCCTCACTGGCACAGCCAGCCACAGAACAGGAGAGCGAGTGGCCTCACAGCGCAGTGATGGCTTGGAAGTGTTCAGCTCACATGAGCCGCATTTACAGTGCTTACACAGAATTCCAGAGAAAACCAGAGAGGGGCTGCAGAATGCTGAGCTAAGCACATCTTTGGGTATTACTCTGGTCACAGATTTGTTTATTTTAAAGTAAAAACCTCGAAATGTCTACAGTGATACTGTGGAAGATAATCACACTGTAGGCTTGTAGCTGTGAAATACACCATGTGTCCTCACCTGTCACCTGCAATAACTACCCAGAGCGACCCACATTTTAGAAACGACTGCTCAAGTAAAAGAAAAAAGAAATTGGGCTTTTGGATCTGAATAGGGTTCCACTTTTTTAAAGCTTGTAGCAGACACAGTAGGACAGCATTTTTCTTCCATTTGAATGAAGTCATCTTGTCTTGTGCATGTAAGGCTTCTTAACAGTATTCCCTCAGGGAGAAAGAATGAAATACAATTCCCCAGCAGACAGTAATGATGTTAAATGTGCGCGGCATCACTAGATAACTAAGTCTGTAGGAAGTTCCAAGTTATTGTCAGTTACAACCTCCTTCAAAAATTACAACTCCAGAGATTATATCCCATTGCCCACCCATCCATCTTAAAAGAGCATAAGGAGTGTAAGTGCGTAATGGATCAAATCGGCGGCGGACAGGAATCTGTGCTGGATAAAGCAGCACACGCGCCCTGTGGCACGCCATGTGGAACGCTGAGCGTGGCAGGACAGGCAAGGGGCAGAGGCAGGCTCCGAAGCAGACCCCGCAGCAGGCTTGCGTCTCTGGCTCCCTCTGTGCCACACAGTGAGCACGTGTAAGGCCTTCCTAGCGTCATGTTCTTCAGCCAGCTCGCACTGCGCAGGCATCGGCCCTGGCCTGGACACAGTCGATGGGGAAGCAGTAAGAAATGAGCCCAGATGCCTAGAGGAGTGCGCATGCGTGTGCACACACTCACACAGGCACACACTAGCACAGGTGAAGCGTCTACTTTCCTACACCAAACCTGAGGCTCCTTCTAAGCACCGGTGCATATTAGTGACCCCCTCTGAGGCCAGGTCACGCCAATGATGTCCGCAGCATTTTCGGCAGCGCTAGCTGTGCCCGGCAGGAAATTGGTGAGGGAAGGTTCAGTGAGTGAGTACATGAAGGGACACAGAGTCCTTCCCATAAAAATACCTGTGGGAAATCTAACGCTGCTAACTATCTTTTCTCCGCTAATCTTGTTTCTAAAAGACAGGCAACAGGCGCATGCGCACACAGGCACACACTCAGCGGCAGAGCAAACTCAGCTCTTGCAAAGAAACAAGCCTAAATCAGAAAGTACATCTCTGATTGGTTTCCCACGTTGGGGAGTTCTGTACAGTATCTTCTCCTACCCCAAGACAATAATGAATTCATATTCATGAATAATAAAGTATCAAAAGATTCCTTACATCTTTCAATGCTCTGCCAAAACAGTTCAAACTTACACATGGCCCAGTAAGTTTCTGCAAGTCTCTAAAAATAGATCAGCAATGTGTTAAATTCTCAATTCTGCTCTTATTCCAGTGAAGTCTCTGGCCTCTGGGAGACCCTTACATCTTTGCATGATTCTCTCCGTTCTGCTATCTCAGCAGCTCACTTAGCAATGGCTTCTACAGAAATCCACTCATGCGGGCCAAGGGAGTGGCCACAACTGGAACACAAGGTCAGAGAAATGGACTCAGATAATTGGGCACTGGATACAAAAGACCTCAATTGGGGGTCACTACAGATGGAAAATTGCTTGAGCAAGGGCACCAAGAGAGAAGCTTAGGGTACAGTGAGATTAAACTCTTCTCACCATATCCTAGTGTGTGAACCTGCACAAGTTATTTGATCTCTCTGAGCCTCAGTCTCCTCATCTGTAAAATGGGAATAAGAAGACAGATGACACATCTAGCTATAGTGCCAACCATAGAATAAGGCCTCCCTCAGTGAATATTTTTAAAATGTGAAAAAGACACAATGTAAAACAAGGCTTCCCGGAGGCCCAGGGAGGAGAAATCAGGGAATTAATGCTTACTGGGTATAGAATTTCTCTCCCTTAGAGAACCAAAGTATTTCCAGAGATGGATGGAAATGGCAGGAGCCCAGCAATGCCAATGGGCTTAACACTACTCAACTGTATGCTTAAAATGGTAACTTTTGTATTATAATTATTTCATCACTATGTAAAAAAGTTCAAAAACAAGCATAAAGATAAAATATGAGACCTGCCCAAAAAGCAGCAGTGCAGCTAAAATCTAGACTATCAGAGAAAGTCAACTGGGATCAGAAGCAAAGAAGCCTGAACCACCAGCTAAGTGTGACTGTGACCTACCCTAGTGTCCCACAGAGACACTGAGAAACTTTAAGGACTCCAAGCATTAAGCTGGAAAGGTACTGAGCCTGAGGATCTCCGAGGCTCGCCCTGGGAGTGCTATAGATGGCTAGGAACGAGGGCCGAAGGAAGCAATGCTTACTACTGCAGCCCAGCGCTGACAGCCCACCAGTGGGACTGCACTGTCCACCAACCACCCTGGGTACCAGGCCTCCAGCTTGGTCCTGTCACCTCCGTCTCCACAACCACTTCCCCCTCCGAGAGCTTTGCCCTCGCCCCGTAATCAGCCTTCACCTTCTAACACAGACTCAAGCCTTCTCTAACTCCTCCCCACCCTGGGCCCCTGTCTATGATCTCAGACTCCCAGAAAGGCTCCAATGGAAGCAAAGGAGGTATCTGATTCTCAAGACACCTCCGTGAAGGCCATCGGCTCTTGCTGTATTCACTCTGTAGATGAGGAAACTCAGGCACAGAAAGCCAGCCAAGATCACCTATCTAGTAAGTAGCAGATCAAACAGCGAATCCACATAGCCTGTTATATCAGGGTGAAAACCTATACCAGACTGGCACTGTCTGTCATACCAATGCCACTGTTTCCAAGAAAGCCCCCTGGATTTGCCCTGTCCTTATATCCCGCCTCCATTACAAACCCTGTGCTTTGTGTGAGTCTGTCTTATTCTTCTGCTGGAACTGAAGCTTCCTGGGGACAGGGACAGGGAAGAGTTATTGCAGTGCACCCCAGGTGCCCAGCCATCATTCTCCGTGCATGCATACCGAGCACTGGGTATTTGTCCCAGCCGATGAATGTGTGCACATCGTAAACATGACACACAAAATGGGCTGCGAACTCTTTGCCCCTCCCTCCCCTCCCTCTCTCTGCATATTTGTCATGACAGTACGTATTTTCTTACAGCCAGATACCAAGAAAAGAGGAAACAGAAATCTGAAACATCAAAATTAAGATGTAGTCCCTGGGAGTGCAGGTTTTGGAGAAGAGATCTAGCCAACCCAGTTTCCAAAGTACCTTGTGTATGAAGTGTACCAACACCAGGCAGGTCAACAGCTGTTCCAAAGGTAAACTAAGGAGTTTACAGCTTTCTCCAATCTAAAGGTTACAGTGTTGTTTTACTCCATGAGTAAGGAGCCAGGTGCACCCACACCCACACCTCACTCCAGTAGGCACTGTCTTGTTTTCCACACATAGAACAAGGTTATTTCTGCGGAACTTCACTTCCTGGAGAAGGAAAATTTCTCTGAAATTTCGGCTGCCCAAGTATGCACGTTGTATTTACTAGTGATGCCATCTGGACAACCATGAAACCTAGAACATAATCCCTGGAGATACCCAAGTAATAAGATTCTATGTAGAATTTATCAGTCTGCAAAATGGAGTTTTTTTTTTTTAGTATCTCTATTGCATATCTTCATATTAAACATAAAACCCCATCTGTAAGATGGGGATAACCCCTAAGGATGGGGAAAAAGTAGTGCCTTTAAAAATGTATTAGTGCATATTAATTACACAGAGTAAAAGGTTTCACCCTGACATTTTCTTTATTAAAAGTTCTTTCATGAGTGCATGTTTGCAGTACATGCATTGGACGCTCATCCTGGGGCGTTGGTTTCTGCGTGTAGTACTGCTTGCTTCGCTTAATACTCTTCTCCTTCCTTCATCTGGAGATCTGCAGGCATGCATGTAACATACCACTTTGCTCCTAGGCACACCCCATCACCCTCCCCCCGCCCTCCAGCTGCACCCTTTCTCTTCTCTAATAGCCTCCCTTCTGCCCCAATGTTTTCCCTGCTAGACCCCGTATATGAGAGAAAACACCCAATGCTTATGTCTTCCAGTCTGGTTTATTTCACTAAAAGAAGCTCTAGTGATGAAAGATTCCTGGGGTCCTATCTGGGGTTTTTTTCCTTGACTGAATTCCTCAATTCCTATTACCAAATTTGCTTCCCAATGGGACAGCTGTACTGTGGCACTAGGAGAGGAATTCCAGAACTACTGTCCGACCCCCTCCTCTACGGTCTTCCCCTCCTATTTTCCCTGTATCACCTTCTAGTAATCCACGAAATTTATAATCTCCAAATTGACACACTGTAAACTCTAGCTGGAAACTCACACTGAGTCAGGAAACTGTTGCCCCATCTCTCTGAGACCTTCTGGGGCCCGCTAGGAACCTAACCCCAGGCCCCTGGCTGGACGAGTTCCTTGGAGATGAGACTATCCTCCTTATAGTGTGACAGTTAGGCACTCAGTCTCCTTTGGGGTGGAGCTCTAACTCCACCATGCTTACTGACTTTAGATTTCTCATATTAGAGAGGTAGAAGATTTCAAATAAGTTAAAAATAGAATAATATCATGTGGCAATTTTATTGAGCATTTACTACATACTCAGACACTAATATTATCTGCCTCATTTCACACAGAATTAAAAACAATATCCAAAGAGACTAATTAACGTCCCCAAGAGTACCTTGGGCGTCAGCAGCAGTGACTGGGCAGTCACTCACACCAGTCTTTGCAGTACTCACCTTAGCCCTCTTTCATTGCTCTTACCCATCTGAAGTGTCACATGTTGTCTCCCACCCATCCTTCCTGCACCCCTCCAATTTCAGTCTATCACCTTTCAGCCCACTAGGAACAAGTGTGAACACCCCATGTCTCTCCAATTCTGGCTCTCTTGCCTGTCAACAAGTTATTCTGATGTTCTGTAGCAATCACGTTTATGTCCAATAACCTTTCTGTAGCTGATCAAAGCTCTTGAGAGAAACTCACCCCAAAATCCTGACTATACTGCAAGCTGCCTGGAAATACACCTAAGTCCTTCAGTGATAAAATAAAAGAGACTTCCAGTTTCTGTCACAGGGGACCCCAGCCCCTTGACAGTGACTGCTGTCCAAGGAAAAGGACACGGGATCAGAGAATCCCTGATGTACAGCAAAGAGTGCTTCGAGGTGCCATTCAGCATCAAGGCTGAAGGGCAGCCTCCGTGCTTTGGAGAAGGTCAGACTCTTCGAGTGCATTCCAGTATCACTTACCGGCACCTGGTCACTGCACTGGTGTGGTTCCAAGGCCCGAATCTACTTCTTTCCCACCCAGAGCTCTACAGCAGTCTCCTTTGGGTGTTTGTTGCTATTGTCACCTGAGTGGAGTCTGCCATCAAACCCACTCCAGATCTAAGGGCACAATGTTAAGGATATGGTCCTAAACTCTGATGTTTAACTAGAGAAACGTCCCTGTCTACTGTCCACCCATCATGACTCTGAGCTACCCACTGCAGCTGCTACTGATAGTCTTTCCAGGCTCAGCAAACAAGCACCGCCTTCCTCTCCCCTTGACATCGTTCAGTTCTCATGTGTCCAAATTAACTCATCTCCACAAGAAATCAATCCAAGAATTTACCAGAAATGAACAAAGAGGAACTCGCACAGTGTAATTGATAGTCCTCTTGTAAGGAAAAGGGCCAAAGGGAACATGCTAAAGGAAAAGTCAAACAGGAGGAAATTCTGTATGTCAGTATCTCGGCTGGTCTTTCCAGGTGGTCCTAGCCTAAACAGTTAAAGACCCCTTTGAGGGAGCAACGGTACGCTTCCCCTCAGCAGCCAACACCTCTCTCCTTAAGAGACGTGTATAAATCAAATTGCAGTTAGAAACATGCCATGTCACCCGCATGTTCTCGGGCAGATTCCAACAGGTAAAGAGATGAAGCCGATCTGCACTGCTTTTGAGATCAGGCTTAGACACAAGCTCAAGCTTTCTAAATTCCAGAAGAAAAGTGCACTTAAAGTGTTGTGCCAATTGGGAGGCAGGAATAAAGATGAAGAGCACAGAGGGAACACCGAAACAGAGGCACAAAACCAGGACCGGGCTCCATATGGAGCAGGAGAGTTTCCGGGGTAAAGCAATTGCACTGTTTCTTTACAGGGCTGAGGATGGAAGCCAGGGCCTTATGTGAACGAGGCAAGTCGCTGCCAGGCAGCCACATCGACAACCGATGCACTAAACTGCTACAAAAGAAAGAACAAACTCATCGCAGTACCACTATTCTGATCCATGAGTTTCAACAGAACGTGCATTTCAGCCTTGCAGGGAAAACTAGCGAATTTAATCTTGTCTAACAAGAGCCTTCAAAGATCCAGAAAAACAGGTCTTCATCGCTTGCACATTTCTACTATCTCTCTCACTGTCATTTTCTATCATTAATTTTTCTTAAATAGGTAATTTAATTCATTAAGGAAATAACCATTTTTACATTGCTTAAAGCACTGACATTTGCAATCTATTCCTTAAAAATTTAAGAGGTGAGTCATAGTAATCTCTGTTTCGCTCACTTCTATGTCAGTGTCCTGCCTGCCTTAAAATGTCTCCAGCTTGTAGACTTCCCGCACAATTACCCTTTTGTTGTTCACCAAAGCAGAATAACTTATCTTTGGTGGCCTGCATATCTGTACTATACTTTATAAACTCTCATTATTGGTCACATAGAACTGAAACTTTATTTCAGTCAGATATTTATTTACTCCCTTAAATTTATTAGACTTTACAGAAACTAAGGTTATTCTAGTCACTTACCTAATTGAAATAGTTTACAAAATGACAAAAAATATCACAGCGAGGTTAGTAAGAGACCTGCGTTACACTTGAAGCTTTTATTGGTTTGTGGGAGTAATATTTTGTATGAAATTGTGTATATTGGCTCTATTTTATATACAATAAAAGCAGATGTTTTAAAAATTATATGTTAAAACAAACTCGCAGCATATTCATTAGGAAGAAAACTCATTAAAATTGACACAAAGAAATATAAAGTTTTGCACACTGTAGAAAATTACATTTTACTATTTCCTTAAAGAACACTTAATTTATGAAACTATGAGCAAACTCATTCTGCTACAGTAGTAAAGGAACAGTTCTCAGAAACATGGAATTCTGTTTTTGTCTTGGGAGTACCAGGAATTGAACTCAGGACCTTATGTTTGCCAGGCAGGAGATGTACCACTGAGATATATCCCCCAGCCCTGGAATTGTATTTGGTGTGGCCCCAAATCACTCAACTCATGGTTCTACAAAAAAAGAAAACAGTGTATCTCGTGGCTTTGAGGGACAGGAAAGTGCTGTACCTCCTTTGAATAAACAAGTTCAGCACTGATACCCTTCAACCCCTCACTGAAGCAACAGCCCCCTCTCACTCACCCTCACAAGAGTAGAGTTTCTTTGTCCACTAGAGTTGAGATTGGAGTCCACACTATCTCTCCAAGGAAATGAAGTCAGTCATCAGTCATGTCAGAGCCAATCAGAGGAGAGAGAAAGGACAGAAATCTCTGAGCCACGTCATTCCCATGTGTATGGTCAGCTTTACTATGCGCTGGGATGCAATCCACATCCCCTGCAGGTTTAATGTGGCTCACAGTTTCCGAAGTTTGAGTCTATGGTTGGCTGAGTCTAAGGCAGGGGCATCAGTGGACACAGGCATGGCACAGCAAAGCTGCTCCTTTCATGGCAGCTGGGAAGCAGGACCAGAGAAAAACGCCAGAGAGGAAGAGGGCAGGGAGCAGGCAGTCCCCAAGGTCACACCTACCCAGAGACACCCAGAGTATGCTTTATTAATATCCTAGGTATCTCTTCAAACAATCAAGATGACAAGATTAACCATGACATCATGTGACAGTGTCTTACAACAGGAAAGTCAGACTCATTCTTGATGTGGCAAGTTGACTTGTTTTTTGTTGCCCCTGTAACACAGGGAATGTCGAAGGCTGGAAGCCAGGTGCTTGGTTGTTGTTTTTGCAGTACTGGAAGGGGAGCTAGGGCTTGCTGTGTGCTAGGAAGGCATTCTACCACTGAGACACAGCCCTAGCCCAAGAAGGCCAGTTGTTTCATTTACTGGAGATACTTGGGAGTTTTTGCTGCCTTCAATCCTTGCTGGAGCCTAAATGCATCATAAAATTTAGCACAAAAATACTCATGAGCAATTGTCCCAAGAAGTTTAACACTGTGATTAATTACTGGTGTGTTTCATCCTCAGAAATGACCAGTGAGTATTACTCCTGAAGAGTTCACGGTCACCTGGGCCAAATTCCACTTCTCACATCTAAAAGTAAATATGATTTTCTAAAGGTCATGGTCTTGCAGAACACTAATACCACTACTCATAAGTACCAAGCAAAATAAAAATGAAGTGCCCCTGGTTGAGTATATTTGGAAAATGGTTAAATTTAGGGACGCAGATTTCTTGTCTGTAAGAGATCTCAGCCCTTTTAATAGGTTTAGAAGCATGGAGAACTCCCAGATAACTTCAGTGTGGTTTTTTTCTTGCTTTACCGCACATTCTTTCTCCTTCTTTCTGAGTACATGTTTACAGTACACGTTTTCAGCACATGATTACATTCCTCATAGGGAGTTGGTACATGTGGGTAACACATTATCACCCATTCTCAAGTACCTAGCAGGTCAAATGCCAAAGCAGAATATGTGGGAAGCTAACAATAAGTATTTAATGAGCTCTGTGACAACCATACCAGGGTTGGGATTCCTCTAGATTTATGAGGTATCCAGGAAAGAATGAATTTGGTGAAATGTTTACTGGTTCTAGTGCAAGGCACTTCCAAAACAGGTCCCCGGAAGCAGTGCAAGGATAAAGGACAGTCATCTGACTTTGTTTTAAAGAACAGTAAACCCTAAATTAATATGCCCTTCGTGCCTGACATGTAAGTAACTATGAGGGCATAAATAAGGTAGTAACTGTCCACTGTGTACACCACACCACAGTAGAAATCCCAAGCCAATGGAAGATGGAATATTAAACTTGTACAATGACAGACTGTTTCTGGGGACAATTTTTTATAAAACAAACAACTTGGCATGAAAGAAATGCAAGCCTCATCAGATTTATAAAAATATACTTAAGGAATTGGCCAGCTGCATACCCAGGAAAATGCCCCTACTGAAAGAATTGGCTAAAATGAGCTGAAATTGTTACATTTTAAACTTCACAAACCTGTTTTCCATATTTCTTCACGTTTTCATTACAAAAGTTCCCTGGCTGCCAAAAACCAAAATTACATTTATTGCACTAAATAAATGTTACATTTTATTTTATACCTTACAAATCAAAGGAAATATGTAGGTTAATGTTGCATTTATGAAAGAATGTGATCCCATAAATACCTACATAAATACAAAATTAGATGGAAAAATTAACAACTTGTGTTCATTTCTGTTTGCATCTTGTTGTGGTTTATAACAGGATGTCTCCACAAGGTCTCATGTGCACAGAGGTGGGCCTTTTAAAGGCAACTAGATTATGGGGGCATTATAACTGACTTACTGTTAGGAGGTGGAGGCTAGGCAGAAGAGGCGGGTCAGTAAGAGCGCAACCTAGAAGGGTTTATTTTCTTCCCTGACTCAAGATTCATGCCCTGCTTCCTGGTCACCAGAGAGTGAGTAGCTTTTCCTGCCATGTCCACCTGCTATGCTGGCCCGTCTTGCAATAAACTGAGAACGGACTGTAATCTCTATAAACTGTGAGACAAAATAAGCCTTTCTCCCTTAAATTCCTGGGTACTGAGCATTGTGTCTCAGCAACAAGAAAATGATAAAGCCACATTTTGGTACCAGACAGGCAGGGTCTTTCACTGTGACACTACTTGAATATGTGGTTTAGAAGCCTCTGGAACTGGTACCAGGGAGGAGTTCAGCAAAGCTTGGAAAGGTCAGAGCTAGAGAAGCAGTCTTGGAATGCTGTAAGCCAGGCTTGATGGGAGATTCTGATCAGAGCTCAGAAGACCAGCAGACTGATTTTTAAAAAGCAGGCGCCAAAGACCAGACTTAGGAGTTTCAGTTAGGAAGAACTCCACCGGCAGTGAGGTTCAGGACCACGCCTGTTACACTCTAGCATGAATTTTGTCTGCATTTTTCACATCCTCAGATTTTATGGAAGGCTAAAGTGAAGACCAGCAAACTAATTAATCTTGTAGAGGAAATTTCAAGGCAACATAATATTTATGTTGTAGACAGATACTACTTGTTGCTTTCAACCAAGTTTATACTGAAAATCAAGTGAAAATGAATGACTGAAAAATGCAAACGCTTTGAGTTTGGCCAGAAAAGAACTCTGGTAAAGCTGAAGCCTGTAAAGTTGGAGAAGAGGAGAGTTTGGCTGCTGAAAATGTTAGCATTAAAAAGAAGCCAAGTATTTTACCTCAAGACCATAGAAAAGATGGCCTGATGGTACCATGGGAACCAGTGAGACTGCACCCTTTGCAGGGCCAAAGTTGCAGAAGTGGAAGATTTTGCTTTGAGAAGAAAGCCACCAGGAACCCTGCTTTACAAGGGCTACCTAGGGAATCAATACCCCGAGATTGTGTTCACAGTGCTCAGCCATCAAGGCACTCAGGCTTCAGCAGTCAAAATTCAAAAGGGGCTGGCCTGGTACTGCAGCCCATGGCAGACCTTGGCACCTTCCATGTGATTCCTATTTAATAGGCACAAAGAATGCAAGAGCTGTGGGGTCAAGGATTCTTCCACTCAGATGTAGAAGAAGGCCTGACAGTCCAGGCGGTGTGCCCCTGAAGAGGGCAGCGTGTGAAGCTGTGAAGGCAAAGCTAAGGGTTCAGTGGAGGTTGAAACTTCCCAGGAAGTTGAAAATGCCCGGACCATGGGTCATCTGAGGAAAGCTGCAGAGAGTGAGCAAAGCCACCCCAAGAGAGAAGCTGCGAGGATTACAACCACTGGCAGGGCTGCCCAAGCCCTTGAGAGTTCACATCTCTCTAGAACTGGCCCCAGGGATTGAACGCAGAGATACAGCAGTTAATATTTGCCCTGATGAGTTTTAATCTTTTTCACCGAAATCCCCACTGGTTTTATCCTTATATTCCTCTTTTAGGAATGGTAATGTTTATCTTGTGCCATTGTATGTCTGTAGCATTTAACTTTCTCTTTGATATTTACAGGGGCTTACAGCTAAGAGTTTGTCTTAAGTCTCAGAGGAGACTTGGGACTTGGACTTTTCAGCAATGCTGAAACTGTTAGGACTTTGGCAACCCTTGGAGATGGACTAAATGCCTTTTGTATAAAGGGATACGCAAGAGTCTTTGGGGGCTCTGGGGCAGAATGTTACGGTTTATGTAAATATGCCCCCACAAACTCTCACCCACGTGGGGGACTAGATTATGGAGGCATGATAGCTAGCTTACAGGTAGGAGGTGGGGCCTAGAAGGGGGAGGTGGGTCTTATCTCCCTCCAACCTTCAGCTCCGACCTTCACATTGTTTCCTGGTGAGCAGGTGGTGGATGCCTCTCCTCCATGATGCCACCCTGCTCAGGAGCCAGCTGAGTATGGACTAAAACTGCTACAACTGTGAATCAAAATAAACCTTTCCTCCTTTAACTTGCAGGGGACAGGTATGTTGTCCCAGTGATGAGAAAAGGGGCGAAATCTGATGTAAAACTGAGTACACATAGCACAGATGCACCCCTTATTGATCTAAAATCACCAATTTATCAAAAATCAAGGTACTGTTTCTATTTGATTTTAGAATTCTCTCAGGGAAATGGGTAGAGTGCTGGACTTAGGGTAAGCACATAGAATCTCATCATAAAATAAGATTTGCATTTTAAAACTGTAGTCAGCACTGATGACAACTGACAATAACACTAAACAGGTATTTTTATTACTCATGCTACACAATGTCACATGTATTCAATGGGCTCATGTTGAGAGTTGGCTGTGACTGAGTAATGCCACATCTTGCTTTAAAGCTGATTGAATATGTCTAGATTGTGTGACTTATTAAATAAATCAGATGTTATTATTATTGTTTTAAACTGTAGCAAATTGCTTAGATTTTCCCCACTCATTTATGACTGGATGATCAGTTTCAAAACAGGAATCATACTTCTGTTACATTAAAAATGTACAGTAAAATACAAAATGTAAGTACAAAAGTAAAAGATGAGAATGAGAGACTATAAAACTGATTATTTATATGCATGGACACTAGATAATGTATTCAAAGCACTTTGCAAGCTGATTTTTCAAGTCAGGCATGGTGGCACACTACTGCAATACCAGTATTTGAGAGTCTGAGGCAGGAGGATTGTCCAGAGTTCAAGGCCAGCCTGGGTTACCCAGTGAGTTCAGGACCAGCCTAAAAAACAGAGCAAGACCCTGTCACAACAAACAAACAATAAAAGAGATTGTTCTGATCAAAAATCTCATTCCAGTAACACAGAAAAGGCAATAGTCATGAATCTGCATGTTTAAGAACCTTTTTCAAAAACTTGGAAGACATTCTAGGCTAAAAATTACTTTTCCATGGAGTTTTATGCCCTTCCTACGTACAGCACACAGAGGCAATCCTAGCTACTTTGGAGGCTGAGGCAGGAGGTTCACAAGTTCACAGCCAGATTGGCTAACTTAGTGAGAACCTGCCTCAAAATAAAAAAAAGTAACACTAACTTTTAAAAAGGGGAGGGGAATTAGCTCCTCAGTGGAGCATCTTTGGATTCGATCCTGGGTTATGCATACTAAAACAAACCAAATTAAAAATAAAGTAAGAGGGGTATGGGAAAGGGTCAGCATGCAATCTCTCCACGAACATGTACTCCGTGTGCTGTCTGTCACATCACGGTCAGGTGTGCTCCTTTCTTGTCAGCCACTTCCCAGCCCTGAGCAAGCTAAAATTGTCTGACCCTGTCATGAGAGGCCCTCTCTAAAATGCCTCCACCGACCCCTTAGCTCACACCATTCCTTATGTCCTCTGAGTTCCAGAAGTGGTCAGCGTTCCCCAGATGGTCACTCTCATTGCTGAAGAACTGGAAGACTGGACTGTAGGTCAGCGGTGGAGAATTCACCCAGCACACTCTCGATCCTCAGCTCCATCTTCCGTGCCAGAAACCAAACCAGAAACTGCAATGGGCAGGTTTTCTCTGCCTTCAGTCCACTGTCAGCTTCAAATATTGAGAGCCATTCAGTAAAAAAAGCCAAAGAAAATGACACTGGTGTAGTGCATCAAAGAACTGCTTTTCTGGCTTACTGCGCGCGCGCGCGCGCGCGCGCGCGCGCGCGTGTGTGTGTGTGTGTGTGTGTGTGTGTGTGTGTGTGTGTGGTGTGTGCACTGACGTATACACCCACATGACCATGAAACTACAACACATCAACTGACAGAAACACTTCAAGAGAGTCAAGAATTTGAAACTATTACAGATGCAATCAGAACACTTTAGGCCACTTTCATTTGATTTGTGCAGTACTGGGGACTAAAGCCAGGCCTTCTCACCAAGCTGCACTCCCAGCTCCTTTTTTACTTTTTGTTTTGAGACAGGGACTTTCTAAGCTGCCAAGTTACCCAGGCTGGGCTCAAACTTGCCATTTTCCTATCTCAGCCTCTCAGGGTGCCGGGATTACAAGTGTGCACCACCATGTGTGGCTTTTGGGCTATTCTTAATCTCTGTTTATCAAGGTGCCTGCTACTTGCTGCCACAGGTGACTGAGAGGGAAGCAAGAATGACATTTCCAGGACATCAAGCCCGCCATTTCTTGTTTCTGGGCAAATGAACGTGATTGCAAATACTTTATTCCTTCATCACCCGTACCCCTAAATGGGTATCTATTATGGGCACAGCTCTGTGCCAGCTCTTCTGTTATTTTATTGCTGCTGTTGTTATTAATGGCAGCTCTGAAAGCAAAAAGACCTGAAGAGAAATAAGAATACTGCTCAGGATAGTGCTAGTGTACACTGGCCCTGAGTTCAATCCCCAGCACTGAAAAAAAAACAGCAACAACAACAAAGAAGAGCTACATAACTGTCAGAAACATCTCTAAAATCCCAGCATGTGGGATGTGACAAGGTGGAAGATTAAAGGAGGAAATCAAGGTGACCAAGTCAGGCTGTGTTCTGGGGGTGAAGACATCAGCACTGTGGTTTCATCAGTGCCATAGCTGGGTACCACCGCAACTTCCTGAGACAGAGTAAGGGCGAGACTGCTTCCTACAGAGACGCAGCCACCTGAGCAAAGGCTCCAAGTCAGAAGGTGCTTGCTGCCGGAGCAGAGCGGGAGCGGGAAACGTGTCCAGACAGGATGGATTCAGGCGGGCCGAGAAGGAGAAGGAGGCGGGCTCACTGGGAACAGGAGGCTGAGGGTCGGTGACAGATGCAATGCCACTGTTACAGGCCATGGGCAGCATGGGCTGAACTAGCCGAGGGTCAGAAGACCATGGTGTTTGTTGCTAAAGAGGAAGTGGGCCACAGAAGAGTCCTTTTTTAATATTTGGCCAGTTGTCTTTGTTTTTTCAATCTTTATTTTTTATTAGTACATATTTGCCATCGATAGCGGCTCTGTTCCTCACAGGGAGCAATTGCACCTACATAGCACATTTCAGACCGTTTTATTTTCCCTTCCCCTCACGTCCCTTCTCTCTCCCTCTCTTTCAGTCCCCTTCTCTTTTGCAAATGATCTATCTCCCTGTTTCCTATTTATCTTTTATTTTTGCTCTTTATCTATACTTTGGGGTTCTTATATAAGAGAAGCCAGGTGATATTTAAGCCCAAGCATCTGATTCAATGCACTTACACTTTATGGTCTCGAGGTGCATCCATTTTCCCACAAATGACTCAAGTCTCTCCTTCTCTGTGGCAGGGTAGTACTCCACTGTAAAGACCAAACTTGAACTGTTTACCTGCTGATGAACACACCGGCTGCTTCCAAGATTTAATTATTACAAGTTATGCTGTGATAGATACGGATGTGCATGAATCACTGCCAAAAGTCATGTCTTTAACATTTTGGGGAAGATACATAGAAAGGGAAGAGATGAGTTCAATCGGATTTTGTAGTTCAGTTTTTGTAGCAGTCTCCACACTGACTTCCTTAATGGTTGTAGCAGTCTACACTGCCACCAAAAGTGGAAACGGGCTCCTTCTTCCTCACAACCACACCAACATTTGTTGTTGTCTGATCATAGAAGAGTCTGGAGAGAAAGATAGTACCTTTGAGTCCCCTTGACAGTGTCAATGAAATAGGCAAGAAAAGCCACCCCAGGGCCAGGGGTATAGCTCAGTAGCAGAGCTGTTGCTTAGCATGCAGTACCACAAAAAAGACAGAAATAAAATCTTCCCTCTGTGTGACAAGAACTCTCTGTTGGGCCACGGAAACATGAGTTGAGCAGATAATTTGGAAACCATCGCAGCCAGAAGGCTGGGACTCTGTGACATATATACCCAGAGAAGACTTGCAATGAAGCCCAAACCAGAGTGCTCCAGGGAGCGACTGGAGAAGGAGACGACCCTGGCAACCTTCCACTCCAACAGGGGAGAGGAGAGAAGACAGGCAGGCCACCTAGGGGAAGAGCCTGGATTCAAGCAGCCTCTCCACTCGGGACAAAAACACAGACACTTAGGCTCAGAGAGGAAACAGGGTGAACGTCAGGGAGCAATTGCAGCCCCCTGCAATGCCTTGTCCCCTCAGTGTGTTCCCTCCAAGAAAGAATTTCTTCTCTCCAGGGAACATGATAAGTACAGGCAATTTTTTTTTTTTTTTTTTTTTTTTTGTCTTTTTGAGACAGGGTCTCACTATGCAGTTCAGGCTGGCCTTGGGCTAACTTTGTAGCCCACGCTGGTCTCGAACTCACAACGATCTTCCTGCCTCAGCCTCCCAAGTGCTGGGATTACAGGCATGAGCCACCACTAGTACAGGCAATTTTGCTGGCCTTCACATGGCAAGTGCTGGTGAGGCCAAAGCCCTCCTGATGGATCTCATCTCCTTCCTGGAACTCCTAACCTGGGCCACCTGACCACCCCAAGGTGAGGATGGGTCGCTTTTTTCAGCTGACAAACCCTGTAATCAGGACCAAAGAGCTCCAGTAAAGGTCAGCAGTGGGCCTGACAATTCAAGGTGCCAGATGCAAGCCCAATAGCAGCTGCAGACCTGGAAGGTGCCGCGTCCAGAGGGCCACTGCTAGTGCCTCCAGCCCACAGGGCTGAGGCTGAAGTCATTTACTGTCTGAATGCTGGGAAACAGCCGCACTGAAGGGTTCTGCTGCAATCTCTTTGAAAGGCAATTTACTTTAGTTTTCTTTTCATACTATTGTTTCATTCATAGTCCTTTTGATTTATTTTTATTAGTATGTGTTGGCAGTACACAGTGCTCACATCTGTCTAATGAGTACGTACATGTATTTAACGTGTCTTAATCATTTTTATCCCCCTTCCCTTCTCCTATTTCAGTCTTCTTATCCTTAAGAGTGTGACATTTAAAAACTAGAAAAGAGAGATAGCACAAATATAAGTCTACCGTCTTGAGGCAAATATTACCATTCTAGAATATCCCTTTCCAGTCTGTTTCACAGTGCTGTGAAAATATGTCTATATAGATCTATCTACAAATCTATGGATTTATCTATAAAATTTAGCGTCCACCAAAAATGTGAACAGCAGAAGAAAAGTTTGCATAAACACTTTCATCCTGAATTTCTGGAGATATCATGAAAATCCAAAGGCGCCATGTGTACAGAGCAGTCAGTCAGCTTATCGGGAGCCAGTGTCCAGTATGCATTAAAATATTTGGTGCAAAGGTTTTCAGCTTACTGGCCACACTGCTGAGAAACTAGGAAAAGGGTCAAAGCAGTTTTCTGTTTTCTGGAAAAAAAAACTCGTACTGCTGCTGCCTCGGGTAAGCCACGCCCTCCCCAGCCCTTACTCCCGCGCAATTCCTTTCTCAGTGCTCAAGGTTGAGACTGAGGAGGGCTCTGCAGAGCCCGGGCTGAAGTGACACAATCCTCCCTGCTCCACACCCTTCAATCGCCATCTGTGGTCATGCATGCCAAACTGCACATGCATGCTCCACTTTATTTCCTGTGGACTATCTAGAAGACTGAAACAGCTCTCAGAGAGAGTGTTGATTGACTTCATGAATTTTACCTCAAAGAACATTTTGTATACACAGACCTTTCAATCTCCCTGTCAAATCCCTGTTACTTGAACACTTTCTCATTCCAAAGTGCTACACGGTTCATGCCTTACAGCCAGTTTGCATCCAGGTTCTCAAGATGATTAGCAAACAGAAGCTGATAGGAAAGACAGCAAAGATTAAACAGCCCTGAGGAAAAGTGTGAATATATATACAAAGCACCAAGAATATTTGCTCCTGACTCAGCCAAAAAGTTCCACAGATTATAACCTCAACCAGTGGTGCTGAACCTTTTAGAGCTTTCAGAGGTAACAAACAGCTGGCCGCAGCAAGCACACTGGGAGTTCACCACCACTGAGCCAAACTAAGGAATATATCTACGGCTAGGAGGAAACAACAGATTCCCAAGTTCATTCTCCACATGGCAAGGCATCAAGTTAGAGGAAACCAACCTAATACCCACACTTTGAAATTATCAGTTCAGTGGCAACCAGGAGGACCTGCAAAATTAATGGTAATCAATACTGTCCTTGAAGTCATAATTCCTGGAACCCAATCCCAGCCGTGAACTGCTGCATGATTTTAGGCAAGTCACCCAGTCTGTCTGAGTACCTGAAAAATAGTGTTACGCTCCAATGATTTCATGGAAAGCTACTCTCAGGAGGCTCAGATGCCAAAAAAATATTAATTAAGTTTGCTGGAAAGTCTAAGGTGCACTGAAACCAACCTATCTGCGGAGAGCCTCGAATAATAAGATTTACCTGAATCTTGAATTTTAAGGTTTGTGTTAACAAGAAAACACACTTCAAGAAAGACACCCTGGTAGTTCAATGCTGTTGGATTGCTTTCTGCTGGGGAGGAGGGGAGACAGGATGCTTAGAGCCAACAAGCAAAATCGGCATCATCAAAAAAGAAGAAGAAAAGAAAATCTTACAACACAGTGTCCACACAAATATTATGGCTAAACATCAGGGGAGATAGGACACTAATCAAACTCATGATTTATGCTTTAATTTCCAAAATTAAGCATTTGTTTGACTGGGTGACATGTAGCTGAAAGTGCCTTGATCTTAGCTGCGACCTTGTGCGAAAGCGGATGGCCCTTAGCTCCCTGTCCTCTCAGAGGTAAGCGGACATTCATTAGCAGTCATGAACACTCCATAACGGAAGAACAACCTGTTACTGAAACCGCAGGCTCAACCGCAGGCTTGGCCACTTACGGTCTCTGCCCCTCCTGGGACCTTAGCAAGGCTAGAATCAAACACATGGAATCCATGAATACATATCAACTAACAAGAACCATGGAGTGCTTCTCATAAACAGCACTTTTAAGTCAGCTTAATATTTATGCAGTATTGGGAGAAAGCTTTACATAGACATTAAGTTCCTGATAAAGGACAAAAGGAAAATATAAAGATTATTTATACAGTGTGAATTGGGAGGCTTAGTTAAATACCTGCTTTGTGTTTTCAACTTAAAAACGTGACAGTAGCTGGGCTGGGAATTTAACTCAGCAGCTCAAGCACTTGCCTGGTAAGCACAAGGTTGTGAGTTCAATCCTCAGTACCAAAAACACCCCAAACCTGACAGGCTCTGCGGGTAGGGGTCAATTCCTGCTACCACAAAAAAGTCCAATAATTGTTTAGCTGTTGTCTTTTAAGAGACTGATGTTTAAGAGTGTCACCTTGAAAATCCAGTGGAAGCCCTTAGCATAGCTGGAAGCAAGTTTTTGTTTCATTTTGTTTGTTTTGAGTGACCGATTGATGGATTTGTTTTCTTTTTTGGTGCTGACCCCTTCACGTGCCAGGCAAGCACTGTACAGGTGCTGAGCTACACTCCAAATCCCAGAGTAGCTTTTCATGGTTGCGGTATGCATCGCCTCAGTTCCTGACTCCAGAGCCATACAGAGAGACGCATTGTAGGTGGGAATGCAAACTAGTACAACCATCAGGGAAGTCAGCATGGAGACTTCTCAAAGAACTGAAATTAGAAATTCCATACAGCCCAGCTATCTCTCTGCTTGGTGTCTTCCCCAGAGAGTTTAAGCCATCATATTACAGCAATGCATGCACACCAACATTTATAGCAACATAATTCAGTTCATGATAGCTGAATCCTGGAAGCAGCCTGAATACTCACCAAAGGAGAGCTGGACAAAGAAAATGTGGCATCTGTATGTAATGGAATACTACTTGGCTATAAAGAATGACACATTTGAGACATTTGTAGGAAAATAGATACTCCTTGAAAATATAATATTGCGTGAAATAAATCAGACACCAAAGCTTACATTCCATGTTATATCCCTCACTTGAGTGAGGAAAAGTACAAAGAGAATGACAGAAGAGGCAAGGAGGGGTGAGGAGGAAGGAAAGGGGAGGTGAGAAGAATAAATCTGTGTTGGGTACAGGATCCTAATTACCCCGATTCCTGTAAACACTATAGATCATGACATGAGCTAAGACAAACGATATCAACAAATAGAGTGTCCACGGGTAAGGTAAGAATTGTGGGTCAGCTTAGTGCAGTAGCATTGAACCTATGCCACGCGTGCTGCAGCAGGCGCGGAGAAGCCCTCTCTGTCAGCACACAAGCCAAGCAGCCTCAGCAGCCGAGCAGGAGAAAACAGTTATCTCATCTACACTACACCTCAGTGTTCGGGTTTAATCGCAGTGCTGGCACTGTGCGGTAAATAAGTGGGTTTTATGTTGCAGCTTGGGTCCTTGTCTCTAAAAGGTTCGTCATCCCTGGCTTAGTCAAAGTTCAGTTCTGCTTTGGCAGCAACCACCACCAAGACAGTCTAAGCTCACTTGCGCAGGAACAGAAGCCACCTTCTATTTCTTGTGAAATATGCTGGCCGAGGTAACAGCTGTCCTGCCAGGTCTGGTGGCTCAAATGTGCTCCTGTCTACAACGCTCCCACACTGTGAAGCACTTGCAATTTTAGTTTAAAAGTTTGGAAAAAAAAAAAAAAAAAAAAAAGCTGGGCGTGGTGGTGCACGCCTGCAATCCCAGCACTCGGGAGGCTGAGGCACTAGGATTGTTGCGAGTTCGAGACCAGCCTGGGCTACAAAGTGTGCTCAAGGCCAGCCTGAACTGCATAGTGAGACCCTGTCTCAAAAAAAAAAAAAAAAGTTTGAAAAAAGCTACAATCCTTTTGTGGGTTTATCACTGCGTAAAGAAGTCTGACCTTGTATTTTATTTAATTCAAACACTAAATCAAATAATAAATGCAATTCTCCCATAATCAATAATACATATTATTCCTGCAATTCTTTCCTCATGTTTAGGTCAGAAAACTAGAAAGAATAGCCAGATACTGTGGGGTCAGACCCAAGAGCAAACATGGAGGCCTTGCAGGACTTTGCAATGAGAGATTTTTATCTCCTGGCCCTGCTGGGTTCCATTCGCTTCTTCTTCTAAGTTTCCCGCCAATTTGAAAGATTTGAAAGTTCATGGCGGCGAGGGGCGGGGGAACGGTTACTTTTGAACAAGGAGCAAAATTCCTCGCGATCTCATTTTGCACACAACCTCCAAAGCACTTTGTGCTTTTAAACACACGTCCCAGGCTGGCAAGCCACTGTGGTCTGTACGAGATATTATGCTCGTGGCCAAAACAAAGCCCACGTTCCTGCACAACAGACGAGCAATCACAATTCGCTGCTATATTATATTCCCGTTTCAGCACATAGATTACAGCAGTTTCCTCTCTCCCAGTTATCCATTACACACACGCGGAAAGGGAATACAAGGGTTAACACTGTGAAAGTCCACAACACAGTTAGGAAGCACTAAAATCAAAGCAATACTACTAATAAATATAAAACGATGCATTGAATTTCTCTAGCGATATTTAGAATTCATCTCGCTTAACTATGAGCAAAAACTCCACTTCCTCAACACAAAATAAAAACAAGCAGCACCACGCGACTCTGTTCCTGCCCAGCAACCCGCCATGTTCACGACGTGCCACAGCGCCTTCAAGAGTTCACAACTCAAGTTCTTTTAGCAGCCGGAACAATCTTTTCAAACGGGGCTGCAGCTGGCTAACTGTGGGACCCCCTGCTCACGTAGAGGGGTGTCTTGATGCTGCGTACTGCACAGTGGGCTCACAGGGCACATGTTCACCTGCTCTCACTCCCCGTGCAGCCCCCTCATAACCTGAACCCCCAAGAATACCCCAACAAGCAAACGCACCCTGGACCCCAAAGAACATCCCAACAAGCAAATGTACCTTAGGCGACTCTTTCAAAGTCGGAGCTTGCTCCTCGGCTGCTGAAGCCATAACGTCCACCGGAAACCCACGGCGCAGTCCGTACGGGGGGCGGACTAGCACAGTGCGTGACCCCACCCCCACCCCCACCCCCACCGCCCCCCCTGCAGACCAGCCGCGGCGTGGCGGCGCCTAGCTGCTGCCCTCCCTGTCCACGTCGGTTGCTGGGGTTTGGGCTGCTGGGACCCCTAAGTGCCAGGGCATTTTCCAGAATCCCCCAGGAAGAGTAGTAAGAGCCTCTTGTACTAACAAGAGCTCCAAAGTGCAGGGCTTCCCAAACCCGGGACCCCGCAGACCTCCAACCAAGCCCCAGCCCCGAAGCCCAAAGTGAGGAATCACCTGCAGGAGACCAAAAGGGGTCCTTGCCATCGCAGTCAGCTTGGAACAGCAGCTGGGTCGCAGCATGCCCTGCTCTGGACGCTCCGCACGGCGACTGACACAGCAATGAGATACCTGCGAGCAGCAGAGAAAGACTGGCCGCGCGGGCAGCCTCGCTTCCGTCTGACTCCTCACACCGTGACCTCCGCAGCAGTTCTGTGTGCTGGGTCTGCTGGGTATTGAAATTCTCCAGCCCAGGCCCTCCGGCTCAGACAGCACCTGATAAGAGGTGCAGCACCCACAAGACAAGTGTTCTGCAGCCCAATCAGAGTTCATCTCCAGGAGGTAACGATTGCAAAATCGTGCTGTGACCAAAGAGGCCACTGTGGCCTGAGGGACACTGAAGTATGGTCCTTGCTTGGTATTGATACCATCAGAGCCCGCCCTAGGGACAAAGCACAAACTTCTTTGTCCTTAATTTTTACCAATTTAAAAAAACATGGCGGGGGCAATGACCAGCGAGTAATCCCAACAGTCAGGAGACTGAGGCAGCAGGATTTCTTTAGGTTCCAGACTGGACTGAGCTCCATAGTGAGTTCTAGGCCAGCCTGAGCTGCATGGTAACATAGTAAGACCCTGCCTCAACACCTTCCCCCTAAAATTAATTAATTAATTAATTAATTAAACAAATAAAGCAAACACAATTTGTATGGTGGCACATGCCTATGATTTCCAAATTCTCGGAGGATGAGGCAGGAGGATCACAAGTTTGAGCCCAACCTGGGCAACTGAGCAAGATCTTGTCTCCAAAAAATGTTTTAAAAAGAAAGAAAGAAAAGAAACAAGGATTGGAGATGTAGCTCAATGCAAAGGCCTTGAGTTCAATCCCCGCTACAAGAGGAATACAGGAGAAGGAGAAGGTGACTCATGATGTGTATTTTAACTCAGAGATTTAAAAGTTATTATTGATATAAAGATGGCGACTCTTTGTGGGCTAACAGACAGCCAGTGGGTAACTAAAAGCAAAGCAAAGCTAACTTTCAAAGTTTAGATCTAGCCAGGGATTTAGCTCAGCGGCATAAGCGCCTGCCTTGCAAGCATGCAGTCGTGAGTTCAATCCCCATACCAAAAAAAAAAAAAAAAAAAAAGACCCACAAAGTTTAGATCTAAGCATGTACATCATTCGAAGAAGTTGGCAAAACAAGCTTTATTAGCCCAAAGTTTACCAAGCCCATGCTACCCATCTTGGAGACTGAGGACACAAATGTAAGAGAAGGGTAGCAAAATCATTCCCAGGGTTTACGGAGGTGTCGGTCTGCAGCTTTTACAAGGTCCAGCTCCAGACCCCTCCTCCATGGATCGCTGCCTAGAAATCCCCAGCCAGCCACTGTCCTAAACCTGTTATCCTCTGGGTCCAAAGAAAACCAGGGTGTGCAGGCCACCCCATGGGGAGAGCAGCCTCTCAAGCAGTAGCAGTCCCCTCCTGAGGACCACCGTGCCCCTGCAGCCCTGAGGGAGGACACCCCCCCACCACACCCCATGAACCCCGACTCCCGCTGTCTGTGTACAGGCCAGTGGGAGCCACCTTTTCAGGCCTGTGTCCCCTCTTTCCCAAACCAGGGCCCTCTTCCTGTCTTCTTTTGCTTGCCTTCATTAGGGGACCGGTTTGAGCTCCATCCTGGCCACGTTCCCCTTCATGCTTCCAGTGAAGCTGTTGCTTGCAAGCCCTGTACTGTTCCTATAGTTTGCATTTCCAATTCCCAAGGAAAAGACTCCTGCTGACCAGGGACAGTATGCAGGCCTGCCTGGTAGATGCCACTCATCAAGGGGCCAGCAGTGTCTGGAGCCCCAGAGGTCAGAGGGAGGGCAACCTGGGGAGGGTCTGAGGGGGGTGAGGAAGCTAGCTTCCCTGGCAGAGTTTCTGTGGTGCTGGGGATGGGACCCTGGGCTTGAGTTTGGCAGCCACACGCTACCGCCAAGGTGCAGCCCGATCTCTGCGAGTCTTTGGAAACATACTGGAGAAGTCAATGGATCCTGTCCCAGACGAGGACGCTGAGTGTAAGCCTAGACAGGAGGCCGTGGGACGACAGCTCCACAGCCTCTCAGCCACTCAGCAGGGTCTGTGATCCTTTGGAAGGAACAGCCTTCATCCTGGTTGTTTTCTCAAACTAGTGTATTTTGTGACAAGTTAAAAAGAACTTCAAAGGTGTAAAATCGACTTTAATCAACCCCAGCATGCAGCTCAGGATGCCCAAAGTTAATGCAGTGGTGCATCAGTTCACGAATCCAGTTATCTGCATGATTTTGGTGACAAACCAACTGGGATGAGAACTGAATCAAATTCAGCGGTTACATTCAGTGTGGACCTTCTGGGGAAATTTGATTTGGTTCTCATCCAATTCAGTTTGTGAACAGAATTGCAGAAAGAATTAAGTTCATGAACCGAGGTATCTTGTGTTAATTTATCATCATAAATATAAAACTTTCTTCACATCAAAGACAACCCTGTGCTTCACACAAAGAGTGCTGTATCACAGAAAAAGCTCTAAAGGTTTCAGTCTCTTACTGAATCCTAATTTCAAATCTGTACCACTCTGAGGCACAACTAACACAAGCTCAAATCCTAATTCTTTATGAACTTTAGACACAGGCCCCTAAACTCACTTTCAGAGGGGATTCATCTTTAAAGCGGCATGAGGCTTGCTGAGTGCATTTTAAATAAAATGCAGCCATTTGTAGCTGTACCTACAGCCATCAGGCATCACAACTCTGGTTATTCAGTCTCAAAGCTTCAGCGTGGCACGACGTTTGAAGTAACCAGGAAGTGATGGAGACAAAGATGTTCAGTGAAGCAAACACTCACGCAATGCTTCAAAAACCCCAAGTCACTGCAGAGCTGAGCGCAGGAGAAATTAGGTTTCATCTCCCTTATACACTTCTTGCCTTTTAAGCAAATCGTTCCTCTTCTTTCAGGGTCACTTTTACATAACAAGGTAATGACAGCATATGCATGTGTAATGGGTGTCATTTGTGGAGCATATTATTGGCATAAATTAATTTTAATTATGTAATTAGTACTGAGCTGTCAGAGACAACTTTCAAAAGAGGGGGACTTTTCTATTACCCTGATAATGCTTCGGCCAAGCTTCATTAGAAAAGAGGCAGGGAGGTTTAAAGGCAGCAAAGACAAACTGGAAGGGTTTGGATTTTAAGTATAAAATCTTGCTGGTCAGCCGGGCATGGTGGCACACTCCGTAATTCCAGCACTTGGGAGGCTGAGGCAGGAGGATTGTTGCGAGTTCAAGAACAGCCTGGGCTACAAAGTGAGCTCAAGGCCAGCCAAACAGCATAGCAAGACCCTGTCCCTAAAAGGAAAAAAAAGAAAAAAAAAAAAAAAAAGCGACTGGCCTTGCAGAATGTTTGCTTCACTGAACATCTTTGTCTCCATCACTTCCTGGTTACTTCAAACGTCGTGCCACGCTGAAGCTTTGAGACTGAATAACCAGACTGAATAACTAGCATATTTGAAGCCACAGAAAGAACTATCTGCATCACAAAGCTGGGAGGATTCAATGCCGAGTCCCTAACCTGGACAGCCTGGCAGGAAGAAGGGCCTGGCCAGGCAGAAAGGCTGTAGTCATCATCACAGCCACAGTAGAATACTCACCAAAGGCAAGAAGGTCATCTAGATGTCGACCAAAGCCAAATGCAGCATTTGAGGACTGGGGAGTTCTACCGGCAGCTCTAGTGATTCTGCCTGGAGGTCCCAGGTTACATCTGGCATTGTCCCAGAGGGGACAAGCTAATGTCAAAGAGTAGGACATCCTGAGTGATTTTCCAAAGGAATTTTCTGAAAGCCAGGAAGCGGTGTCATCAAGGTTTATATCTGCATGCTTGTCAAGTACAGAAATGTAACAGCTCCATGTCTGTCAAGGAAAACTGTGGTGCACTCGTACAAAATGGGCCTCCAGTTGCCACTGGCTTGGAAGGACCCTCAGATCCTTGTTCATCTCCAGGTCCTTCTGCTGCCATTCCATGGAGCTATGGTGATAATTTCATTACAGCTTCAACTCTGTGTCCTATGAATTGAATTTCTATCAAGTCTCCCACTTTTCCTAGTATACCTTAAAAATGTCTGGTCATTTTATTTGAGGGAACATTAAATAATATGTTCATGAAAGCAATTTAAAAAGTGTTAGTTAAATGCACTTTGAATTTTAAATAATTGACCAGTGAATTCTAAAGCAGTTCTCCTTTTTGTCACGTGTGCTTCGCAGCTCTCTGAAGGAGACAGTGGATGGCTTGGATTTTTTTTAACCTAATATGAATAGTCTCCATGAGCCCAGCAGTGTGAGCCTAAAGAAGGATCTGTGCAGAATCACAGAAATGCAGACCCTTTGGTGTGGAGAATGCCTCTTAGAAACAAAAAGTTCCGTGCGATTGTCCATCACTGGCACTGGGTCAATCCACACTGCTTTTAACTCTAGGCTGCACTCCTGACCCAGTGCCCCAATCTTGTCTCTTAGTGCTCTGATCTCCCCTGAGACACTTGAGTGCTTGTTGACACCGCCAAGTCCCAAGGGTGGGCAGTCTCTTGGGTTTCCAGCAGGCATGGGGAGCTCTTCTACCTGCAACCTCAAGATATCAGGGTCCCAGAAATCATGTATTAATAATTAGCTTAAAAGAAACACAATCGTCCTGCCATATTCCAGGGTTCCCCATCCATGTATTCAACCAGTCATGGATCGAGAGCATTCCAAAAATAAAACTGTCTATACTGAGCACATATAGACTTTTATCTTCGTCATTATTTCCTAAACAATGTGGTATAACAGTAGTTTAAATTGCATTGACATTGTATTAGTTATTAGAAGTCATCTAGAGATTATTTGAAGTGTACAGGAAGATCGAGCAGATTAGACACAGATTCTATGGCCTTTTCTATAGACAAATTGGACATCTCGTGGGTTTTGTACTCATGGGAGCTATGGAGTCAGTCCCCCAAGGGTACCTTGGGACCTCTCTGATGCAAAAACCCTAACTCAAAGACAGATGTTGTCAGGTTGGTTAATGATAATCAGCTTGCTGAACTATGCTGTCATTTATAGGAATTGCCTTTAAGTATAACAATAAAGATTCCCGTGGTAGTACATCCTGTAATCCCAACACTCAGGAGGCTGAGGCAGGAGGATTGCCATGAATTCAAGGCCAGTCTCAGCTACAAAGTAAGCTCAAAGCCAACCTGAATTGCACAGCTATACACTGTCTCAAAAAGACAATAAAATTAAATGAACAAAATAAAACAAAAATTCTGTATTACTAAAAAAGATTCCAAGTAAAGGATGAAAAGTAGATACCACACAAAGTATAATCATTGCAAAGAGGTAGTGGCTCATTAATACTGCAGAGATAATAATTAAAATTATAGTGCTTGGAAAATACATGTGCAAAGATAAAAAAAAATACAGCCTCACGTATGTGGTTATTTTTTTTCTTTGCTACTGTGGAATATACCCTTCAACTGACATGCATCCTCAGCTCATTCTTATTTTGAGGCGTGGACTCCCGAAGTTGCTAGGTTGGCTGATCTGGAAATGGCAATACTCCTGCCTCAGCATCCCAGAGTGCTTGGAATACAGGCACACACCAGCCCAGCAGGTTTTTGTTTGCTTGCTTGTTTTTGTACTGGAGATTGAACCCAGGGCCTTTGCACTAAGCCTTACCCACGGCACAGCAAAAACAGCTTCATGACATTAGATTTGGCAGTTTTACTAGGTACAATATCAAAGGCATGAGCAACAAAAGAGAGAATAAATGAATTAGACTTGATCAGTTTTTAAAATATTTGTGCATCAAGGAACACTATCAGCAGAGTAAAACAGCAATTTGTGGAATGGCACGAAATATTGTGAAATCATACATCTGATCAAGGGTTAATATCCAGAATATGTACAGAACTCTTATAACTTAGCAGCAACAAAATAGGAATAGGATTCAAATAGGCATTCCTCCAAAAGAGATATTCAAATGGCCAATCAGCAAGTAAAAAGTGCTCAACAGCATTAATTGTTAAGAAAACACAAGTCAAAACAGTAGTGATGGCTGGGGATGGGTGTACCTCAATAATAGGACATTTGCATAGTATGTGCAAGAAAAAGAAAACGAGATAGAGCTCCACTTTCCACCTTTCAGATGCTTATTATTTAAAAAAGAAAACCAGAGAACTGCAAGTGGTGGTGAAGATGCTAAGCAGCTGGAGCCCTGGTGCACTGCTGCTGATGTAGCTCCTATGGAAAGTGGTTCCGTAAGTGCCTGAAAACAGTAAACGTGGAGTTCCCACAGGATTCAGCAATTCCCCGATAGGTATACACCCAACGAACTGGAAGCAGGGCCTGAAGACACGTTTGTTCACGCAGACTCATAGCAACATCATTCACCAAAACCCAAAGGCGGGGGCTGGCCAAGTGGCCATGAACAGGCCAATGAATAAATGCCGTGTCCAGTGCCCACTCTGTAGACTAGTAGTCAGCCATAACAGCAACGAAATATTAACATATGCTACCACGTAGGTGACCTCTTCCAGGTGACATAAGACAGTCACAACAGATGAATGCGGTGTAATTCCTCTCCTATGAAGTCTCTGGAACTGTCGAATTCACAGAGACAGAAAGCAAAATCATGCAACCCAAGAGACAGCATTTCACCAAGATAGGGTTTCAGTTTGGGAAGATGAAAAAGTTTGGGGAATGAATGGCAGTGATGGTTTCACAGCAGCGTGCAGATATTTTGTGGTTAGTATGCGTTAAAATGGTAAGTTTTGTGATATATATATATATATATATATATATATATATATGCAAAGTCTTAAAATGAAGGATAATGTATCATGATCATATAGAATGCACCCTATAAATGGAAGATTGGTTGAATATTTGAAAATCAATTAATATGTGCCACAAGAGTAAAGGAAGAGCCAGAAAATCATTTAAAGAGATGGGAAAGTTGTAAGAACCTCAGCATCAACTTATTGTATAAATGTATATTAAACAATGCAAAAAAAGAAGGAAACTTGCTCAACTTGACAAATGACAAAGGACATCTAAAATAGACACAGAGTTAGCATTTCACTTAGCGATGAAAAAGTGAAAGATTTCAATTTTTCTTCTCAGACAGAAAAAACAAAGCAAAACCAAACCAAACCTGAAAACCCTGACTTGTGAAGAGTAACTTCTTGTCCTCCAGACAGTCCTTGCTCACTACTTTTGTTCAGCACTGTACTACATAGAGGCTCTGCTCAGTACAATAAATGATGAAAAATAAGACAAAGCAATTAGAATGAAAGAACTAAATTTGCAGTGACATAAATAGATACATAGAAGCTCCTATAGAATCTACAAAAACAAAGTACTAGAAGGCCAGGAATGTTGCTCAGCAACTCAGCCCCTGCCTGGCAAGTTCAAGGCTCTGAGTTCGATTCTCAACATCATCCCCACCTCAAAAAAAAGTACTAGAATTAAGGAGTAAATCTAGCAGGGTCAGAATTTACACAGTCAATTGCCAGCAATGAATTGTGAGCAGATCTTTATGTATTCACATCGAGAAAAAAATAAGAAGGAAAGGGGAAACCTAACTTTAGATTTCACTGTGAGGACACCAGACCAGGCAATAGACCTCCGTTCAAAATTCTCTGTAGCTTTACCAACATTGTCAGAGTGAAATCCAAAATAGGTTCTTATTGTGGTCCGCAAGACCCTGCAGGACACTGTCTCCACTACCTTCCTAGATGCATCGCACTCTCCATATTCTCTGCCCCAGGCTCACATCCTGCTGTACACACAGAGACAACTAATTGCTCTCCTCCAAGACATTTGTGTGACTCACTACCTCGGTTCCTTGGAGGTGTCCAGCGAAGTATCAGCTGGTCCAAGAGGCCCTTCCCAGCAACCACAGAGGTGGGCTCAATTCTCAATCTCTGTACCCCAATGCTTATTCTTCCCGATAGGACCCGAAACTGAGTGCATTTACTGGTGTATTTGTTCCCTTTCCTCCCTCCAGAAAGATCCACGGTGGCCAGGGGCTTTGTTTTTGTTTAGTGATTCACCTCCAGGGCCTAGATCAGTGCCCAGCACCTATGGCCAGATCAGGGAAGAGAAGCATTGGACAAAATGATAAAACACTTCTCACACTTCTGATTTGTGAAACAGAAGAAGAGTTTCCAACAGCCTGAGAGAAACAGACATATCTTCAAGGGACCTCAGAGCCATTCTGTATCCCCAGAGGTTTCCGGGGGGGGGGGGACTGAGATGCGTAGCATTAGGGGAAAAAATTCTCCACAAATCTCTCACCTTCACTGTAAACCAACTTATTAAAATGCATCAGATGGCAGCTCATTAGAATCCTCTTCATATGTGGCTAGAAAATTTCCCCTTCATGAGAGCTGCTTTTCATAAGCGTTCCCTGTTTGCATTTTGTTCTTTATGCCTCATTATCATGCATAATTTCAGCTGCATGATTTAATTAATTGCCAAAATGCAAAAGTGCAAAATTTTATGTATAAATAATTACTGACACAGGCAAACACTTGTTACCTCAGAAGGAACAGCCAGTAGCTAATTGTGCTCACAATTACCCATCGGTTTGGCAACTTCTGGATTTGTTTTGCATTTAAAATGAATTCCATCTTTTTTAATTAAAAGAAGGATTAAAAATTTGAAAGAAGGGAACATACAAGAAAAATGTTAAAATATGATTTTGTAAAACATGGAGAGGAATTCTGTCGAATAAAATCCAATTTGAACATGAATGAGAGAGCCCATGAGATGGAGTTTGAGACTGTTTATTGTTGCAATTTGCAGAGTCTGTAGGGCTGATGATGCTGGGCATGGTAGCATACGCCTGTTCAGTCAGGAGCCTGAGGCAGGAGGATCACGTGAGGCCACCTGAACTACATAGTGAGATCCTGCCTCCCCCCCCCCAAAAATATATATATATGGCTGATGAAAATTGGTGGGAGATGTGAAGACATTCGGGGAAAGCAAAAACCGGAAAATGGTTAAGGCAGTGACTGCATTGGCCAGTGATCTCATAGATAAGGACATGGGAATGAGGAAGGACCAAACAAGACAGCTGAGCAAGGGAGCTAAGGCAGACTGGACAAGTCCCCAGAGGATGTGGAGGCCCCAGAGATTTGGGACACGCACGTGCCTCATCCTTCTGATCATTAATCCCAAAAGGGTGTGACTAAATTAAAAGAAAAAGAAGACATATTTGCAACAACATTTTGATATGGTGGTTTTGCATTTAGGATCAATACACTTCCTAATTGACATTAAGTCAACTAAGTTTCAAATATTTTGGATGAAATCAAATCTAGTACATTTTTTAATGTTTAATTTTTAGGATTAGCTTGTAGGTGATTCTCTTAAATTATACTTTATTTTAGACGTCATATATCTGGAGCACAGTTTACCTGCCAAATACGAGTACAATTTCTTTAAAAAGTACGCATACACATACATATATATTATCTATTAGCACCTAGGGCACAAAAGCTAGATCCATAATTTTTTTTTTCAGTAGGTACCAGGGATTGAACTCATGACCTTGCACTTGCCAGGCAGTCACTTGTGCCACTGAGCTAAATCCCCGGCCCTAGATCCATAATTATTAACTGAAATTATTATCCATAATTATTAACTGAAAATTTATGAACCAGAATCCTTTCTGCTTTCTAATTTATTCACACACAAACTAGTCTTGTAGCTTTCAGTCTCAATTCAGTTTAAATCTGTAAAGGTCTGTGGAGTGTGTACTACACAGAACGAAATACTTTTGATCAGGAACATTTCATCAGGCTTTTTTCAGCAGGAATATTTTGGACATATATGCAAGAGAAAGAGCACAGCATTGTCCAGAGGGGTCATCTGAATGACAGTTTATTTGACCACACAGTGATGAAGTATATGATTTGAAAACATTCCAAGACAATCCCCCAGCCACTGGGGAGGTGGAGGCAGGAAAAATCACAAACTCTATTAATAGTCTTAATTAATAGAAGGGACATAAAGCTTCCTTCAGAAAGAAAGAAACAATGAGAAGGGAAATATGTGGTTTATTAACATTACAATTGGAGAGATAGATAGATAAATAAATAGATGTATAGATATATTCACCACGGGAGAACTGAGGGCTACACAGCAGTGAAATGAAATTGCAATTTTTCTAAAAGTGCTGTGCACTCTTGTTTTCCTTTGTTTCCATCTGCCAGCTTCTAGTCAAAAGAAAGTACTGGGAGCGGCGGCGGTGGAGGGATTGCCTGCCAGGTAGGAAGCCCAGCTTAGCAGCGCTGAGGAGCTGCGTTCTGGCTCTAACTGTCTTCTTCCTGTGTGCTTTAGAACCTGCTCAAGTTTCATGTCCTTGATTAAACCCTCGGCTGATTTTTTCTTGAAGTGGGTTTTGCCTTTCTCTGATTGCCTTTGTTATTAATCCTTTGTTACATACCTTTTTGTACTGAATTATGTATTCATGGTTAAAAACTGTTCCCAGCACTTAGCTCTCTAGCCACACTGTAAGGCCGCGGAGCTCCGGCCGGCCTGCCGTTTCAGTGCTTTCTTACTGTTGGTGGTGCCGTGGGAATACAGCGAGTAAGTGTGGACTGACTGCTTGCTAAGCTGAAGTAAGCCAGCAGGGAAACTGTGAGCAATGGATGCACACATTAACTCCTGCGGGGTTTGGAAAACCTGTAATCGATGTTCAAAAATACAGTCAAGTCTCATAAAACCTAGCAGACACTGGACTTCTGAAATATTCAAAAGTTGAGTTGAAAAAAATATTTTCAATGATGGACGCTTTCATTGCTTTTACTGTTACTAAAGCAAATGTCAACACAAACAAAGATGGACAAATAATTGCCACAGTCTTTGCCAAGGGTGAGGGGCGTGTGATATACAAGTAGGTTGCACTTCACTTGCAATGGGTAATTTTAAAGTTACTGTAAGATCTTAATTGTGGTCTCTTAGGCTTTTTCCTTACCCTACCTCCTCAAACACATTCATAAACATGAATTAGAGTCACCCCGATGACACCAAATATGAAACTTCGGTCTTTCTTTACCCAGCTTTCCACAGCTCAAAATGTCAAAATTAAGAATTTGTAACATTTGACTGGAGGAAACTCACAGTTGGTCAAGTCAAAAAATCTGGAGAGGTTGACTTAGTGTCACCCCTCTAAAGGAAAATGGCCATGCCCTGCCTAATGTCAGCCTCTGGAAAAGACTTCAGAACTAGGAAAAAGGATATCCAAATTCTTAAAATTGCCTTTTGTTTATACTCTAAATCTGAAGACTCAATGATTCCTTTAAATTCTGCTCAATTCCTTAGCCAGAGTGGTTCCATATTGAAAACATTACCTGGATGGCTTCTGGTTGGAAAACACAAACAAGTTTCAGTGATTTCAATTGCTAAGAGCCAGAAAACAAGGCCCACCCTGCCTGGTGAGCAGTCAGCTCTGTGGGGCTAGAAGAAAATAGTTAATGAACATTTTATTCTGTTTTGTTTGATTTTGTTTGTGTGACAGTATGAACAGCTACTCTGAAGAAAACAAGACATTATGGCAGCCATTGCTGATTAAACATCATCTTGCTTTGAGGTCATACCATGCTTTCGTTCTTCTATTTCCATCAATTCAATCATGTGGTATCTTACTGGATTTTAATATGTGTAATAGTATAAACAACTTTTTTATTGAAAATGAGATATTATAGAAGCCATTGTTCATTTTCTGTTATTTGACTTTGAATGTCCTGTAATACTTTCATTCCCAGAATGGTGTTATACTATTCTATTATGTTTGATACTATTATGTGTGAAGGTATGCTCAACTACTTCAAAGAAAGACACATTATGGTAGCTACTGTTAATATTCGGTTGTCTTGTTGAGAAGTGCTATGTTGTTTACATTGTTCTGTTCTGATTTGCTTTGTTCTGTCCTCTTTTGTTTTATTCTCTTTAAAATTAAAAAAAAAGAAAATAGTTAATAAACTTGCTAATAGCACGGCCTATAGAGAGATTTGCTGAATCCCCACCCACAGACACATCATGAGGGTGGAGACTCTCAAGCCTGCTGTTTCTGCACTTTGGGATCTCACAAGTAATAAATCACATAGTAGTCAAGAAGAGAGAAGATGTTCAATATTAACAAGCATCTCAAAAACTACAAGCTGCCCAATTCCTGCAAGCAATGGGGCCAAAAAGCTGACGCTTAACAATGCCCATGACTTCTTGGAGCCTGATTTCCCAAAGCTTCGTGGCATTATATTCAGTGTGATGCAATCAGCTTCAATTTACAGGGCACAGAGTTTTGTCCTTCACTTTTGTAAATGCTCTATGTATTCACATCCAGTGCTTAAAATAGGTTCACATGCAACAGTAGACTGTGGGACTGGAAAATGTTCCGTGTCAGGCATGAGCGGGGAAATAGATTCTTTTTGAATGTTTTCAAATTATATACTTCCTCGCTGATGTGGTCAAATAACTGGCAATTGAGAAGGCCCTTCTGGACAGTGTTGCATGTTGCTTTGTTGTTGAACATCCATATAAGTCTTGCCAACTCTAATTATTTGTTTATTTGAATTAGTCTTGACTCTGGCCAGTGGTGAAATGTGAAGGGTTAATTTCAGCAGCTGTTGGAAGCAACTCTGTCTAGACCTCTGTGGGGAGCCCTGTTGAGGGTGGGGGAGGAGTGTGGAGGTCAGGGTCACTGGTAAATCATCATCAGCTTCCAAAGAGCAGAAGTAGAATCAAGCCATAGACAGGCCAGGGTCTGATCTTGGCAGGTGAGAAAGCAAAGTGTCACACAGGGGCCTAGAAGTTTGAAATAGAACATACAGGCAGAAAGGTCTGCAACTTGGTCGGTAGCCAAGGTCAAAGAGATGCCAAAACTACAAGAGAATGGAAGGGCTGGGGATTGGTCAGAGGAAGCTTGATGGCCAGCTGATGCCTCCCATGAGCACGAGGCGTAAGAAGTTGGATATGTATACAGTTTCCTTATCAAGGACTGGCCTAGACACTGCCAGTCCATTGGCTGGAAAATGCATCTCCTATGCTGAGTTGGAACTCATAAAACCCTTATGTAGCATGCTCAAGGTCCAGGGTTCAATTCCCTTACAAAATACAAAAGAAAAAGAGGAGAAAGAGAGGGAGATGGAGGGAGAGACAGACAGAGATAGAGAGACAGAGAGACAGACAGAGATTCAGAGAAAGATTGATATTCATCTCTTTAGTCATGAGGTGAGAAAGTGCAAGGCTGAATTACCTACATCTGTCCATACGGTTGGGCAAATTGCACCTACTGCCTATGAGTCAGCAGCAATTTGATGCATAAAGGGTTCTTTTTCCATTCTCATCTCCTATGGAATAGCTCAAAAAGGACCCTTGCCCCTTTGTTCATTTCAAAATAGATAGATCTGCATTTGACAGATAGAGCTATCAAATGCGGACGGAGGATCCATCAGCTGATTCTGAGCTAGGAAAGAAGCCTATGCTAAAAAAAAAAATATGAAGGGTTTTCAGATGGAGGCAACCCTTCTGTGCAAAAAGGCCCCCGCCAATTAAAATTTGTGAAGGTCTGCATAAGTTGTCATTGTCGCCATGTGGAACAGCATGGTCTTTAAGTAGGTATTTTCTATTATGTTGAACTTTAAATTGAATATTCAAAATATTTATGCAATGCCTCTTCAAAGTAAATTGAAAATTTCGAAAGCATATATATTTAAATTACTATCTCATTGTGTGAAATTAGGGGATGTGCAAAAATGTTATTTTCCTTTGAGTAGAACTGACTCTTCCAGGCAGTAATTTCAAAGGATCAGTTCATCAGCAGCAATGTCTCTGGGGTTGCAGTCAGGTCTTTTAACTAATATTGCCTAGCACTGAATCAACAACTGTGTGAAGAGTGCACATTGTGCTTTTGAAAACAAGGATTCATGGGAATTATTTTCTCTATTGCATCAGAAGAAAACATAGTTTTTCTTGCTATTATTTGTCAAGTACTTCATTCTAATCACTGAGACAATAGAACATACATATTGTCTCTTTTATGATTAGAAAACTAATGCATATTTATTGTAGATAAATGAAAATTTTGAAGAATGAGTTTTTAAAAAATCTCACCTCGCAGAGTGAGGTGATACCAACTAGGTACCATTGATACCATTAATACCAACTAGGGACATTTCATTTGTAGTCCTTTTTACCATATTGAAATTGTATTGTGCCTAGGACTTCATATTTTGATTCTAGAAGTTAACATTATACTAAGGACTTTCATGTAATTAAATAAAATTCTACAATTTGATGTTAATGGCTTCCTAATGCGTTATATGGACATATGATAATTAATTTAGCAGTATCTCTACTATCCCACATCGAGGCTGTGCTCCTTACTGTAATGTAGCAATTATCTTCGTGCATAGAACTATTGCTTTACAGTGTTGTCAAAGAAATGCTGTACATAAAAGTACTTCCTTACAGTCAAAGAAATGGAATGTTTTTGCTTGTTTGCTTGGTAGCAGGCATAGGACGTAGGACCTTGTGCTTGCCAGGCAGGCACTTACACCACTGAGCTAATTTCTCAGCTCCAAGAAATGGAATTTAGGGTCAGGAAAAGTTTGATGGCCAAATTGTTTAACAAAGATGGCTAAAAAAATTAGTTTCTGTGGCAAATGAATTATTTAGTCATTGCTTGGCCAGTTTTTTTAGTTGAACCTAAATAGCTTTAAAAGGGTCTATAGTTACCTACAATTGAGTCTCATTTATTTTTTAGTTCCATAAATCCTGGTATTAAATAACCAATAACATAGTGCATATGGAAGTATTTCCAGAATTCTGAATGCCTTCGAGGATGGAGGCATCTTGGGGAGCAGCTGGTTTCCACTCCTTCTACAGGAGACTTGAGAAGCCAGGAGGGATTCAGTGTGACTCAGCGGAGAGATGGGAAGCTCTGTCTCTGGACATACTGACCACCCCCAGATACAAACCAACCAACACTGCCTGGCATTTTGGGTTCTAATAGAAACAACAGTGTCTCCACTGGTCAGTTCTCTAGTGACACTTATCATTTGATGCCCACTCGCCCAGGAGCTGCTTCCTTCTTAAACATAAATGGACAGCAAGACAGCAATTAAGAGATATTTAAGGAAAGCCACCTACATGAAACACAAGATCGAAGGCCAACAAACAAAAAAACAGAAATTTGCATGAAATAAATACAAAGCATGAAACAAAAGAAAACTCCAAAGAAGCTACACATAATTTCATCTATATAACAAAAAATAATCACTTAAAAAACACGAAGAAATGGTTGGAAAAAGGAGAATTTGGATGCCAAGAATAATTGGCCCTTAAAAATATGAAGCAAGAAATTCAAACTTTAGCAGAAGGTTATAAAGTTTAAATCTTAGGAATTAGGGCAAAAGAATTGGGAGACTAGAAAAAATGGTAGAAAACCAGAGGATGAATACAGGAAATTCAATGCCATAGCATTTAGAATTTTAGAGAGAAAGATAGGGTTGTGGGTGTCATTCGGTGGTAGAGTCCTTGCTTAGCACAGGCAAAGCCTTCAAACTTCAGCACTGAAAAAGAAGCCATAGAGAAAGAAGAGGAAATAATAGAAAAATTAATTGTTTAAAAATGTATATATTGAGATTTGGATTGTGTCAGGCCAAGTGTAATTTGGGACAGCTCAACCAGTGAGTGCCAATAAAGTTTTCTGATGAACTATAAAATGTTTATAAAGGCAAAGATAGTACATATTTCTTTCTCCCTTTACCTCCAAGCTAAGTACAACATATAACATGGCAAATAATGCAAGTAGAAACCAAAGAAAGGCTGTGAAGAACGGAAGAGGGAGAAGAATGGGTCAGAACCCCAGGGCCAGAGACACACTATGGTGGCGAACTGTCTTCTGAGCCACCTCTTCTAGAAGAAGGTGACCTAGACCTAATGTTCCCCATGCCAGGGACAGGCGACAGCACAGGGAGGTCGGAAGCAGCAGCAGAGGAAAGGCTCAGGATCTCCTCTGGCAAGAAGTGGCCAGGAAACGTGCTCTCGGTCACCACTGTGCCTGAGACTCATTTCTTCAGCAGAGAAACCAGAAGGCCCACAAGCAAAGGCAGTAAGGGCCTTTCCCAACAAAGCTTCTCTCGCTCACTGCAGAGCAGAGGACTCCCAAGGCCCAGCAGCACCAGCAAGATCAACATCCCCAGCACAGCGCTGCACAGGCCATCACAGATGACTGTGAAGCAAGTGAGAAAACACAAAAGCTCAGCTCAGTAACAGAGGTTTTGGAAAGTCAGTAAAGGGCGAATGAAAAAGAATATAAAAGATTTTCTGCATAGGTTTCGAGAGTGTGTGAGACAGAGTTTGTGTGTGTGTGTGTGTGTGTGTGTGTGTGTGTGTGTGTGTGTTTTGCGGGGGACTGAGCCTAGGGCTTCACACAGACTAGGCAAGTGATCCACCACTGACTGCACTCCCTAGCCCCATGGATCAGCTAATAACACAGTGATACAAACCAAAATTGTATCACTAGTTCTAGAAAGAGAGAAGAGGGTGGGGCTACCAAAGCTCTCACAGAAACGATGGGCGGGAGCTCCCCAAATTTCATAGAGGATGTAAGCCTATAGAAACCAACACTGTGAGAATAATGATAAACATTATGGAATAGTGGTTTAAAACCATGCTTATGAAGAATTCTCAGTGCTGTAGGAAAATTCTTAAAATTGCAAAGATCAAAAGACATCATACGTAAAGGGATTCCTACATCTGGCCTCTGATGAGTTCAAAGAAGCAACCTCCTTCCTTGCTTCCCTTGTGCTGTGTCTCCTCTCCACAGTGCCCTCCGCAGCCTCAAAAGCATTCCTGGTGTTTTGTGAGGCCATGGCGAGCCGGTGGGTGGGAGGAATCGGGAAGCCTTGGCTGTGAGGACTGATACTGAACTCTGAGCCCGAGGCAGTGCTGGGGCTCAAGGCACTATTCTTGGCAGAGCTTGGGGTATCCACGGGCCCAGTGCCAGTCTTCCCAGTGTGGGTGAGAGAGAGAAGAGAGGATTTGGAATGATTCAGGATTGCAGGGAGTGGGGCTGAAGACCACTGTTGGGGCCATGTGGACTAAACCTGAAGGGTGGTGCCAGCTGGAGTCCATCTTTCCTGGGACAGAACAATGAGGCTGGGAAATAACAGCTAAGTGGCCCAAGCCTCAGGCAGGAGGTGGGAATCCAATAGGGCTCAGCAGTGTTACTCCAAAGAGGCATCTACCTTTGCGCTGCTACCTGGATTCAAATCTGAAAAACGGAATGAAGGGCTTGGTTGGTAGCTTTATAGGGTTTAAGCAAACATAGGGGAGACTGGGTGTGCTCGGAAATACAATTATGATGGTTAAGCAAGTTTCTTGTTATTTCCAAACCCTCCCTGACTGCTCAGGCCAAGAGGGATGAGTTTTCTATCTCTGAAGCATGCAGGGAGTTCCCTGCTGATACATAAGGCTGTGAGCAACACACCTGTGGAAAGCAGTTTTCTTCATAAGAAGTAGAAATTAGGAGCCCAGAGATGTAGCTCAGCAGCACAGCACCTGCCCAGCAACAGTGAGGTCCTAAGTTCCATTCCCGGTACTACCTCCTCCCCTCCAAAAGCAAAAGAACTAGAAACCAGAGACAACTTCGTCCAAGGGTAAAAAGTTTGTTAACATTGTGAGATGACTCTGCCATGGAACACCACTGAGCAACACAAAGGAAGAAAGTATCACTTCATGGAACAATATGAACGATCTCCAGAGTGAGAAGAGACAGACCTAAAACTTCCCATATTTTATGATCCAATTTACTACGGTTGCTCAAAAAATAAGATTACAGAAATGATCATTGCCAAGAATTAAGGATGGGGAGGAACCCTCACTGGCGTGGGGCTGTCTGTCACTTGACTATCTCAATATTAATATCCTGGTTGATCCAATGATCCAATACATTATGAATATGTACATTTTAAAAATTATTACAGAAAAAGACACAGTGCCAATAAATTCCCTCAAACTTGCATGGGGACATATCTGCCATCCTACCTACTTAGGAGGCTGAGGCGGGAGGATCACTAGATCACAGGTTAACCTGGGAAACACAGAGAGACTCCATCCCCAAAAATGAAACAAACAAAGAAGAAAAAATTTCTAAGAAATCCCATATCATCCTCCATTTAATATGCCACGTGTGTGACAGAGCTGACGTATGGGTACACGCCACTAGACTCTAGGGCCCATGCTTATGATATGTGTCGTGGTGCCCTGCTGTCTTGTTAGTGAATCAGGTCCACTTGGTATCACACTACGCAATCACTAAGACAATGAATTGGCCAAAAGAAGGAAAAAAATCACTCATAAGGAGAGGGAGCAAAGAGTGGAGGATCCCAGTCTTAAATCCACTTCGCTGACAATAGGGTTTAGGGGTATTTATGAGATAAAACAGCAGGGTGAGGCTAGGCCCAGCTGCACCCAGTGTGGCTTCACCAGCTTTGGGGGCCAAGGCAGCAAGTTGTGAGTTCAAGACCAGACTGGGCAATAAAGTAAAGCTTCATCTCAAAATTGCAATTAATTAATTCAATTAAAAATATCAAAAGATTTTGCCTCTGAGTACTTTTTTGGATATATTTCATAGACTTATTGTTGACTGACTTTTTACATTATTTTATACTCTAAAATTTCTTCATTTATTGCCTCTTCAATCTTATTGCTGTTTGGGAAAACTTACTCTGTGTTTTGAGGTATTTGCACTACTTATTAAATAAAATATAAAATTTTCATTATCAGTATGTAGACAGTTTTCTATGAATGCATATTAGAGAATACTTTTATATCACATCTGATTTGTAGAGTTGGAGATTTCTTGTTTTTGTATATATTATTTTTGAATGTAACCTAGGAGAATATACTTATAAAAATGTGTACAAATTACAAGCTATAACTAAAAAGAATGAGACAGTGTGTATCCTTTATGTCTACCAAGAACCTTAAAATATTCTGACCTAGAAAATGAGAGCCTAGCATATTTTTTTCCATAAAGAACCAGAAAACAGATATTTTTGGCTTTCTGGGCTACATACAGCCTCTTTATCAAGTGCCTTGCTCTGGTGTCAAAGCGAATAAACAGCCACAGATGATACAGAAATCATGAGCATGGTTGTGCGCTCTTTGCTTTACTAAAACTTCACAAAATCAAATGACTGGAGACTGGATTTGGTCCCAAGTGACTGTGGTTTTCTGGCTTCTAAATCACATGATATTCATAATTGAATGAAATAAGATGAAGTCTATAAAGTATCCTACAGGGAAAATCAAGGTAACCCGGAACACACACACACACACACACACACACACACACACACACACAACATAGAGAGGTAACATGTTTTACTGCACCATGCTTTGTTCAACTTCTCAAGTGCCATAGTTTTTATGAATGAAATCTTTGAGACTTCAGGGTAAGAAGCAACTGTACATTTGGTGGTGATACCAAGAGAACTAGAGCTCAAAGAAGAGCCTGAAGACATGACTGCATCACCTCTATCTCCTGCTAACACTTGATCTGTGGTGCTGGGATGGAACTCAGGGCTACGCACACACACTACCACTGTGCCCCATCCCCAACTCATTCACCAGGGATTAACTCATCAGTGTTGCTTCTTATGGATGAACAAGAAAGTGGTTTGCTGAGGTAGAATCTCCTCCCGGCGCAGAAACGGAGAATATAGTTGAAATGACAAGAACAGATTAAAAATCTGGCATAAGTTTCCAGGTTCCAGAGGGCTGACTTCAGTTCTGAAAGGTGTCTTACTGCGGGTTAAATACTTTCAAACAGCTTCATGTGGCACAGAGAAGTCTTTCTGGAAAGGAAGAGTTCATCAATATGCCAAACATTGTCATCTTATTTTAAGGAATTTTCACAACAGCCACCACTACTAGCAAAGCAGACCCACTTGGCAAGGGCCCAGATCATCAGCAGTGGATTCTGGCAATAGAGATTTGCTTTCTGGAATGAGGTCTCCCTAAATCATCTAGGCTGGTACTGAATGCCTTGGGATCTGAGCCAAGTTTAACTGTGTAAGGTTTTGCAGTACTGAGGATCAAACACAGGATTTTATTAATGATAGGCAAGTAGTTTACATAACACTTTATTACCTGGCATTTAAATTATAGTACGCTCACTTTTTTAGACATAATGCTATTATATACTTAATAGATTATGGCATCAGAATTTTTGAGACAGGGTCTCACTATATAGTTCGGTCTTGTCTCACTATATAGACCAGGCTGGCCTCAAATTGCAGAGATCCTCCTGCCTCAGCCTTCCCAGTACTCTGAATCCTGCAATATTTGCTTTACGACAGATCTGGGACTGAAACTGCTACATATGTGTACATCTCAAGATTGTATTAGTGGGCTAAACCTACTTAATAATGATATATAATCCTTTTGACATGTCATTGGATTTTGTTTGTCATCATTTGCTGAGAAGTTTTATGTAACTGTCTATCATGATTTGTAACTGGAAAGCCCCTCCAAAGTCTCAGAAGTGCATAAGCCAGGCTTTGGCGAGGCCATTATTAGCTCATGAAGGCGCTGCACTCTCGGTGAGTTTATAGGTGAAAGTGATGTTAGCCGGTGAGGACTGGCTGGAAGAGTGCTTCACCAGGAGTGAGGCCCAGAAGGGTGGGCCTGTTTCTCCTGCTCCCCTCTGCTTCCTCAGGGCCTTGGCCACTCTTTCCCTGGACTATAGACTGAAACATCTACAAACTTCGAGGCACGATAAACCTCTCCTTCCTTAAGTCACAGGTGTCTCAGTGATGAGAAGGTGACCAAGATAATACTCATGAGGACGTCCTGGGGGGACTAGAGACTGTTGAACTGGCATTTGTGTTTGAGTAGCAGTAGGAAAGTGGGTGGGGCCTGAGTCGTGCATAAGTGACCCATGACAGCATAAGCTGGAGGACAGTTTTTAAATTCCTGCCTCTATAACCCAGGGTGACATTGGGAGAGTTGGAAAATGGAGATATTATGGCTGTGGAGACTGTACCAATAACCACCTGAAATAACCCGAGTGAGTGAGTACTGGCTTTCAAAATATTACTTTGACAAAGTGTAAAAGTGCACTAGAAATGGAATAGTAAATATAAGAATAAACAATGTGGGCTGGAGATTTAGCTCAGCGGCATAAGCACCTGCCTTGCAAGCAGGCGGAGCCCAGGGGAAGACCCCCCGGAGGATGGAAGGGACCTAGAGAACCATTTTCTGCACCTGCTGACCTGTTCCCAGAGGTGACTCCTACTGACTGCGGCGTGGTCCCGTCAGAGCTGAGTGAGGAACTTTTATCTGAGCTCCGGGTGGGGTGAGGGGGTGAGGAGAAAGGAGTAGAGAGGATCCGGGTACACTGAGGGTTCAAGGTGACAGGAGACAAGGGACCGAGGAAGTCCTGCCCCTGAGGGAGGACTTGCAGACTCCCCCATCTACCCTGCTCTTGATTCCCTGCCCACCCAGGGACTGAATTGCTCCAGTGAGCTTCAGACTCCGTGCACGCTGGAAAGTAGATACATAGTCTCAAGGAATCAGGTCAGGCCCACAGAGGGCGGGGCTTCCGGCTGTGCCAGGAACCAAGAGACTGTGTGTGCCTCTAGTGAAGACCGAGGGGATCCTGGAAATTCCCTTCCGCTCCTGCTGTCTGCCTGGGAGACCCCGGCCACGTTGCCGTATGTGAGACCCACTCCACGTTGCCGTACATGAGGCCCGCGCCACGTTGCCGTACATGAGGCCCGCGCCACGTTGCCGTACGCGAGACCTGCGCCACGTTGCTGTGTGCTCAGTCCACGGACCGCAGCACGGAGGCCCCTTTGGATTGCCGTGGTGCAAAGATCCAGTTCTGAAGTAGTGCTTCAGGTGAGGGGAACTGTGCGGGTGGCGTCAGCTGGGGATCAAGGAGACAGCAGCTGTGGGAATGAGGACGCTCTCTCAATGGCAAGATCCGCCACTGTGAACCTTTCGTACGGAGAAAACATTCTCTGTGGAGACCACTTTTGGCTCCAGGGCCCCAGACTGTACTGTAAGAGTTCTGAGTGTGGGACTTCTCGGGGGAGGATTGGACAGGATCTGGGGTGAGTTAGTTCAAGTTGAAGGCTGAAGGAGAACTGGCGAAGTGGTGCTCCAGAAAGAGAAACGGTCCCAGAACGTTCTAGAAAAGCCTCCATGTTCTGCCTTGCACCACATGGTGCAGCCCTTTCAGGACAGGTCCTTGGTCCTTGCTTCAGGTTGGGAGGAGCAGAGAGGTCCCAAGTCAAGGACAGGGGCCCCAAACAACCCAGATATGCCTCATTTGGGCACCGCTGGGCAGGAAAAGAATTTTCAGGACCCGCCTCCTTAGTCCCCAACACAGCAGGAAAGCAGGGACAGAACCTTTTCCAGCCTTGCCTCAGGTCCAGGCAGCAAAAGACGCTGAGTCGGGTCCCAGTGAGAGGCTGTGAGCACCGGGGAAGTCTCGGCTTGCTTCGGCTTCCCCGCGAATCAGGCTCTCCCTGTGCCGTCAGCGCTACACCGCACAGGGACAGATGCGTTAGGACGAGTCCCAAGCCGAGGGCACAGGAACCCCTCTAAATTTGTCCACCTCTCACTGTTGCCCCTGCGCAGCTGTGTCGGATGCGGGTCCACCTCACTGCCTTTTGTTGCCTTATGGGGAGGAAAGCAGTGCTACTGAGAGTTGGCCTCAGGCCAGCAAGGACTGGGGTCCAGGCGCTGCCTCCGGGAACAGATGAGGGTCCAGAGAAAGCAGAGAGGGGAACAATTGCCCAGAACAGTGGGGACCTCACAGTTGCCTCTCCTCGGGTGTCCACCTCTGGGGTCATGGGGAGTTGGTGGCCTCGGATGCCATGATGCATGCGCAGGTCAGGAGTGGAGAGTGGGGACCCTGGGTATGCTGAAGATGCAGGAGGGCTGCTGTAACCCTGTCCTCCTGGCCAGACTTTGGGGAAGGCCCATGGAGAAGGGTGTGGAAATAGTCTTGTGTCTGCTTGAGCACAGAGACGTCACGCCTTGGTGCACAGTGGGACAGTCACCGGGGCAGCAGAAGAGCCACACCTAGGCCACAGAGGGAGGTGACCAGGCTCTGCCAGCAGACCTTGGCTGAGGATTCAAAGGTATTAACATGTAGTGATTGATCGCCAAGCGTTGCTACATGTAATATATATGTATATTACATATATACATGTAATATATGTATGATTACATATATATGATTTATAATACAGTTAACAGTATGTAATGAACGCAATTCTCAATATATCTCTATCTATCTCTTTATACATGTTTGTAGGGCATATTTGTTACATTCTCTACAGGAACTTCAAGCATGTATACATACCACAATTTCCCCTTTCTTATGAGATTTCCTTCTCTTCCGTTTGTTCAGCCCTCCATATCTTGCTTCCCTTCTCATATATTAAAAATCTGTCTTACAATTTACTATTGTCTTTCTTTTATTTTGGTCTTGCTTTACATTTTGAATTTCTTGTATAAGAGAAACCATTTGGTATTTAAGCTCGTGTGCCTGATTTATTTTGCTTAACATTATTGTCTCGAGTGCACCCATTTTCCTACAGATGACTTAAGGTTGTCCTTTTTTGGCACAGTAGTACCTCATTTTATTTTTTTCAAAAAGCCTACATTTTCTGTATCATTTATCTATTGATAGAAATATAGGCCACTTCCAAAATTTTGATATTGTGTACTGTGCTGCTATAAACATGGATATATATGCCTCACTGTAATACGATGTCTTTGATTCTTTTGGGATGATAACTAGCAGGAGAATATCTGGGATGAATGTGAATTGTATTGTTTTCTAGAAAATCTGACAGATTTTAACAGCGGTTGTACTAGTTTACACTTCCAACAACAATTAAGAAAGGTTCCTTTCTTTCTTACAGGATTGCCAACATTTGTTATTATTTCATTTTTTGAAGATAGCCAGTTTTCTGGAGTGAAACTGAATCTGTGATGTTTTCATTTGCATTTCATGAATGGCCAGCAATGCTGAACATTTTTCATGTATTTTTTGGCCATTAATACTTCGTCAACTGAGAAGTATCTATTCATTTTTTTGTATCTTCCTTTAAATGACCATTTCTTGATTGCATCTTTTAATTTTAGGGGCTAGTTTTTTTAGTTATATATCTATGCTAGATATTAGCCTTTTCTCTGAGGAATAACAGGTAAAACTTTTTCCAACTTCTACAAGTTGTCTGTTCACAGACAAGCCAGATATTGGCATATAGCTAATATGTACTAAATGTGGTACCTATAGCTTTGTTAATGGTAGACTTTAATTGTAATTTTGTAGAGTTAAATATCTAAAGATGGAGCCTGGGATTTAGCTCAGTGGCTTAAGTGCCTGCCTGGCAAGCATCAGGTCATGAGTTTAATCCCCAGTGCTAAAAAAAAGTATCTAAAGATTATTAAAGCTGGATGATTATTCTATTAAAGATGTAGCAGGTTGGGGCAAGAGGAATGCCAGCGAGAAATGTGAAAACTTAAACTCTAGCATACAAAGAGAAGTTAGCAAAATTAACGGTCCTATCAGGTACTAGAAGGATGCCTATAAAATTAATAAAGATACCAAAAAGAAAACAGTGAAGAAAAGTGTTAAGTTTTCAGAAATGATGGGAGGAAGGGATAGAAATTATGTGGCTTATGCTGAGGGTTTAGCTCAGTTGCTCAAGCGGTTGCCTGCTAAGTGCAAGGTCATGAATTTGATCCCTAGTACCAAAAAAAAAAAAAGAGAGAGAGAGAGAGAGAGAGAGAGAGAGAGAGAGAGAGAGAGAGAAATCAATGACTAATACAAATAAAAAATTAAAGTGAAGCATTAATGGGAAAAGAAGTGAAAAAAGAAAAATTATGTGAGAAAAAGAAAGACAAAATACTTTGTGATACTAAGTGAGGCGTTTACTCTCTGGAAGTGGAATTTTGGGATCCCGCAGTTCTTCATTTCCCAAGGGCCCTATGGCTTTCCCAATACATGGCTGCAGCCCAGGCACGAGGGACTGCTGCTCACACTGGTAGTCAAGGGAGGCAGCCAGACCGCAGGCCGGGTGCTGGATACTGCAAACGAGGCCAAGGCTCACAGACTCCGTGCCAAGACTTTGCAGTCCAGAGGACCTCAGGCTCAGCCGGGCTAGGCTGCTGCTGACAGTGATGTTCCTTTACAGCCTAAGTCCCACCCCTCAGGGTTTCTCTTCCCAGCCTGCTCCCTGTTCCAAACCGGTTCTTGTGGCTGCAGCGTACACAATCACAGCAGGAAGATAATAACACTGGGAACCCTGATATGAGGCCATCCCATAGCTGTTCTGAGCCCCAGGCTCAAACAGTTAAGCCTTTCCCCCAGTGGAACCCAAGCCCATACTCTCTTTAGGGACACAGCAGCCCCTATATTCAGGAAGAGTGTCCCCTTTACATTTGTAAGGCCTCTGTGGCAGCAGAACTCCACACAGTGCCTGCAGATCTCAGCAAGGACCAGGCAGTTGAAACAGTGCCTCCTCTCCCTGGGACCTCCTGAAGTCTCCGAGTTTCCCTTGCTTTCCACAGATTCAGTCTCCCTTTCCCGTGCACCAGGAGCCAGGGAGAAAGTCCAGGCCAGACTGTTTGGTTCCTTCTCTGCCTTGCAGTCTGACTCTTCAGTGTCTCTGTACTTTTTAATTTTCCTGTGAGTTGTTTCCTGTGAGTCCCTGCCACCTTCTCCATTTCTTTCTTTTTCTTAACCTCCTCTGGCTGTTATTTTTCAGAGCTCAACTGTGAACCAACGGGAGGCTGAATCGCTGCTGCTCACCGCTCCTTCACTGTCCAGCCCCAAACATCTGCAGGTGAGCCACATTTGTGGAAAGAAGGTCATCCTCAGAGCCTGTTTCCCCAGTTCTCACCCTCGTATTCCAGTGATGGTGGCTGTATGTCAGTTGCTGTCATTCATGCTAATTGTTTGGAGGATGATGGGACTCTGGAAGGTGCAGACCTTAGTCCAAGAAGTAACCACGGATCAGAAGAGGGAGCTACATATGGCCAGCAGGAAGAGGAGCCCAGCAGCTGCCAGTCTCATGCTACTGACTCTTCCTGAGGTTATGGGTGTCCACTGCCATAGACACCAGATCCCATAGCGTGTGCCTGTTCCCTGAGGCCATGCTTGGGGGGCTTTAACTGGCATGCAGACTTCTGCCATGGGCTGGAATGGAGTCATCAGGTAGACGAAGTCTTGGTCTCCAAGGGAGATCAGCTCATCCTAGGTGGCATAGGAGTGAGGGATGCGGGCTTCAACATGAGGATGATGGAGGAATTACAGAAGTAGGTATGGTTGACACACTGCATCACCCCGAGAAGTTTAGAAGTTTTAACTAAGCCACTAGGTGGGGAGCCAGGACCCTTACTTGTAAGCATCCTTGGCCTGTGCAAGTAGAGGGCACAGAGATGGTGTGAGGCTACACTCATCCTAGGAGGTGGCAGCCTGCTTACGATATAAGGGAGGAAAAGAGGCTTGTTCTTCTCTCCTTCGCTCTTTTGCTGCCTTGAAGTGTTGACCCTGTGCCACGCCACCCTGCTTTGAAGCCAGCTGATTACAGGCAGAAACCTCCTGGCCGTGAGTTAAATGAACCTTCCTTTCCTTCATTTTGGGTATTGGGTGTTTTGTCTCAGTAACAAGAGAAAAGTCACCAAGACACTTACATTCTAATTGCTGAGACCCAATACCTGACATCTGCAGTTTAATGGAGGAAAAGTTGCTTTGAGCTCACAACTCAGAGGTTTCAGTTCATATTCTGTCAGATCCAACACAGAACAGTAAGTAGGGATGTCTGGTAGGAGAAGCCAGGAGGCCCACCGTGAAGGGAGGGGATAAGATGGAAGATGGAGCCTGCCCGGTCACACCCACCCCCTGTCATCTCAAGGTCCCACCTGTGATCCCACAGGACTTTCTGGAGGAAAGCTACACATAAAGCATAACAAGGGCAGCGTATCACAGGAGAGATGGGCACAGGCCTTGCTGTCAGGACTGAAGTCCCCATGTAAGGGTGACAGGATTGTCACCTGCTCACTTCTTTTGAGAATCTTGGAGATCTCATGGAGGCGAGGGACTCGATCTGAGATGGGGTCTTCAGATTGGCACAGAGAAGTCCATCTGGTCAGGAGACACACGCTTCCCATGTCTGCCCGGAGGCAAGGTGAGGGTCCTAAGGGCGGCCAGAAGGTTCCCCTGCCCAGGACACGGAGAAGTGGGTCCTCCACAGACATCTACCTTGTGGCTTGATCAGCCTGGGCAGCCGCGAGGCCGAGGCTGCTGTCTCCCCGCTGTGGCACTGGTCTCAGTGAGCTGAAGGCCTTGGCAGGTGGGAGGTGGAGCGAGGAGAGCAGAAAGGAGCCCGAGCCGCGTGAGGAGTCTAGGTGAGGGCAAAGCGAATTCCCTCGGCACAGCACTCAGGACCGTAGCCTCAGCCTGTCCCTTGGTAACCTGTCATCAGACCCTGGGAACACAGGTGGAGTGGATTCCCCTGTGATCGCTTTGAATGTCTCACAGAGTTTTAAGAAGGTGGCCCTAGTGACCCCAGAGAAAGTCGAAGACCTACCCTTGTTTCAGGGAAAGAATGGAGCAGGCATTTCCTAGGGCAGCCCTTTCCTAGGGCACACGGACCCCACTGAATCTGTCTACCTCTTGCTGTCACGCCAGGGTGACTGTGTCCAGGTGTGAGTCCCTGTCATTGCCTTTTGTTCCCTTTCAAAGTCATCTGCAGTTTTCCTGAGAGTTGGACCCAGGCCAGCAGAGGGCTGGGTTCTAGGCCTCGTCAAGGACAGTTGAGGTCCCTTAGTGAGCAGAGAGTTGACCACCCACTCTGAACAGTGGGGACATCACAAAGTCCAGCCACCCCACCTGGGCATGCAGCAGGACTGTGCTGAGGGCTGCAGCCTGAGGCCTCCACAACTCTTACAGGAGCTGCAGGAAGCAGACGGTGAGGTCTTGATGCGAGGCTTCCACCGCAGAGGAGGCCCAGCTATCGAGGGAGGTTCATATGCTGAACGTGTACAGAGGTTTCACCACCTGGTAGATGGAGAGGACTGCTTGTGCAAGTCCCCACAAGCCATGCTGTCTTCCTTAAAGCCTGTCCCCTACAATTCAGTCATAACCTGAGCAGCAGTCTCAATTCCTGGCCCAGGTTCTTGGGGACACAGCCTCCAGAGGAACAGAAGGCTGTATGGCCCCACACACCACCCAAAGCAAGAACTGTAAGTGGCCCTCATGGGAATGCTGTTCTCAGCCAAGGAAACCTCACAGTGTTTTCCTCTCCTCCAGGTATCTTGAGTCATCATCAGCAGGAACCTGTGAACATCTTCACAATCAGAGGAGCCAGCACAGCGCACCAAGGGGAGGCCATCCTGCACAAGGAGGGCCACGGGGCCTGGGGGAGGTGCAGGGTCTCAAACCTGAGGGAGCACATAGCAGCCACTGCTTCCTCTGCCTCCTCTTCCTTCTCTTCCTATCCCTGCTCCAAGAGAAGTGCCTCAGGCTGGGCACAGTTGTCCTCAGCATCCTCAGGGCATCTTTCTTCCCAGCATTGCCATGGCCTCTAGGCGTAGCAACCACCCCAGGGAGTGCTCCAGCACTGAACGTGAGGGGCATCCAAGCACCTCACGGGTCCGCGCAAGCTCTCTGCCGCTGCCCGATACGGTCCTGCATGACAAGGTACATGAACTGGTGGATTTCGTGCTCCTCAAGTATAACAATCAGGAGACGACCACCAAGGCAGAGATGCTGCACTGTGTCCTCCAGGACTGCCAGGAGCACTTCCCTCGGATCTTCAGCAAAGCCTCTGAGTGCTTGTATATGGTCTTTGGCATTGATGTGAAGGAACCAGAGCCCCCTGAGCAAATATATGCCCTTGTCCCCGTCCTGGATCTCACCTATAATAGAATGCTGGCTGGTGAGCATGGCATTCCCAAAACCAGCCTGCTGATAATCATCCTGAGTATCATCTTCATTAAGGGCAACCATGTCCACGAGGAGGTTCTATGGGAAATGCTGGGCAGGATGCAGGTGTATGAGGGGCAGGAGCACTATGCCTATGGAGAGCCCAGGCAAGTCATCACCGAGCATTTGGTTCAGGAAGGCTATCTAGTGTATCGCCAGGTCCCCGACAGCAGCCCTGCTCGCTATGAGTTCCTGTGGGGTCCAAGGGCCCATGCTGAGACCACCAAGCTGAAAGTCCTGGAGCATTTGGCCAAGGTTATTGGGAAAGATCCTCAGTCCTACCCACGTCTGTATGCAGAGGCTTTGAGAGAGGAGCCAGTGGCTCCCCAGATATGACTTTTCGTCTAGGCCACCGATGGGGTGAAGCATGCCCAGGGATGAGAAGCATGCCAGCACCACCTCACTAGCATAGCTCCTACCCCGTGACAAATGAGCTCCATTCCACAGTCCATTTGAGGAGAGGAGGCAGGTTTCTAAGTGGTTAGGGCCAGGGTAGGACAGGAAAGCGTGTTCCACGGCTTTGATGTCTGTTGTGTTTGGATTGCCTGGAAATGGACATGTGATTTCTTTATGAAGTTTTGAAATCCCCTTTCTTTTCTGTAAGATTGAAGGAATTTGCACTTATGCAAAAAATGATACTGACTTTCCATGTATTTTCAGTTTTGTGATCTTCATGGTTGATTGTGATTCTGATGTGAATATCATTTCATGTCATATGGATCACATGTGAATTTTGCTCTTCCATTCCAAGTGTTAGAACCTTTGCTCTTTTGTAAACCATTTTATTTGTGATACGGAACAAGATACCATAGCACTCGCATAGTAATTTTCTTAGAAATATATATAAGATGTTCACATCAATTTAGACATAAGCATAAGCATAAAAATTGTTGTTGCATGCTATTAAAAATATGTGTATACTACAATTGTACAAAACAGTACAGAACAAGACCTGAACAACTATTCCTAAGATGACAATATGTCATCTATTAACTAGTGGTTTCTTACTGTTTATTTTTTTTTTAATTCTGTATTGTACCCTTTTACTGTTTGGTTTTTTTCTTTAAATAAAATTTTAAAAAAATATACTTGAACGTGCTTGGTTTCTTTTATGATAGTAAATCTACCCACAGGCAGGGACCCCAGTCCTCCACTCTGCACATGCTCTTTGTAATGCCCTGTGTCTGTGGTGCAGGTGAGTGCACCACCCTGAGCAGGATCAAACCCCCATGGGGTGGTGGACACCAGGAGTACAGCCAATGTCGGGTGACAGAGAGGTGGCGTCAAGGACCCAAAGGACGTGCGAAAGACCCCCAAGGGGTGGAGTCTAGCAGAGAGCAGTCCTGGGGGAGTTCTAAGACAGTCATTTCGGGCTTATGGTAACTTCTGTTCCTTCTGCAGCAGTCGGGGCAGACCCTCAGAGGAGGTGTCTGTGCCCGGGAGGACGGAAGCTTGCTCTGAGCCGCACTTTTAGATGGTGGTTGAGGCTGACAGGAATCCGCACCTGGGACAGCTGTGAGAAGAGTTGGTCTACACGGGAACCATTAGATGTACCCTCTGCCTCTAAAAAGACTTCCTGAGGGATAAGGATGAGTCAAGGGAAGTGTGGCCCTGAAGTCCCCGGCTGGGTGCTGTGTTCTCTGCTGGAGTGTCTGCTTTCCAGGGTTTCACAGTGCCCCAGTTGGCTTGCTTCCCCAGAGACAACTCGTCCACTTTAGTCTACTTTCCCTGAAAACTCTTCAAAGAGGGCTTCAGCATCTGGCCAACGGCGTGGGCCAGGTACACAAGTGGTCAGGACACTGCCTGTCCAAGAGGTCCTCCCACCAGAGAGACTTCTCAGAGTTTTTGAGAGCCTTCCTCGTCTTAGAGCTGGAATAACCTGAGGCCCACTAGTCACAGGAACTTCTGAGGATCCCTGTGATTAAAGGACAGGACCAGGACTGGACTCATAGTGTGAGGTCACCTAGAGGCTACCCTGTTTCCAGCCCTCCTGACGTGAACCTAGCTCTACTTCTGTATTTATCTCTATACTTAGAGAAAATTTTAAAATAGCTCTCAGGGTAGAAAGACCCTGTGCCTAAGGCACTGAACCCTGGCCTGAAATAAGTGTAAAAGTGAGCAGGCGATAGAGCACACTGTTCCCAGGGGAGCTGCCCAGATTCACCTGCCCTCACCGACAACATAGAGCAGGCCCTGCCTGTCCCTTACTCACCCTGGAGACCCTCCAATAGCAGCAGCCTTTTTGACACAAAAGTTTACTTTGGACTATGATGTTTAGAACGTGGGTCATGTGCCTGACAAGCCAAATAATGCACTCTCAAACTTTCCCAAATGGATAATGATAAGTTGTTTGCCACAGAGCATAATCTACTCCTTGTCTTGACAGGTAAATTAGGACAGTTTTTGAGACCATCTTGATGTTTTCATAGGATTTTAATGGAACGAATTGCTAGAAAAGGTTAATGGAACACATGTTTAGGTACATGAGTTTATGTAGGTAGTCAAACCTCAAGTTCTCTAAGAGTTTCAGTCAGGCAGGACCATGCTCACCACAACTGAAGAGACTCAGTACCTCCAAACCCTGACGTTCCCTGTGTAGGTGCCAAGTGTTTCTTTGTTGATCTTCAAAGAGAAATAGTAAAGCCTTCTTTCTCTAATCTCTGGTGTCTGTCCCTCCCCACAGGGAGGTCCTGGTTTGCAACATCCTGATGTTCAGACAAGGACAGTCATGTGCACTGTAGGAACAGCTCACAGGTCAGCAGACTGGCCATGGATGGCAGGTGTTGCCAGAATCACACAAATCCCTGTGCTGACTGAGGTTTCCTCGTCCTGTTGCTCTGCCCCGCTGGCCCACCCTCTCCTGGACCCGGCCTCAGCCTGCCCAGCTCAGAGCATTTCGCTCTCTGTGTCCCCACTGCCACCTGCTCAGCCCAAGACAGTGCCAGGTGCTGATGGTAACAGGCAAACACCTTTGCCTGAAGATTCCTGGAGAGAGTTATGGTAGGAAGTTCTTTCTGTGTGGTTGCAGCGGAGCTGAGGTGTATGCCCCACAGAAATGTATACAGAACTTATTTTCCTAGCACATGTGACCTGTTAAAACACACTCAGGTTTAAATGCTGAACTGAGAACAAACACTCCACAGCTAATCGGCACACCCACGAGCCTTGATTTGACTAGACACTCCTAAGCTCAAACTGCTCTTTTCACAGCTGGGAATCTCATCCTTTGAGGACTACGTCTCAAAAAATCTGGCTGATCTTTTCCTAAAGCAGTTCTCACAAGAGAGGACGGTATACAAATGATGCACCCTCTCTGGCTGAGGCTGCAGAAAATTAGAGAAGTTACTGTCTGTTCCAGAGTGCCTGGGCTCCCGGGTAGCACCTGTGCTGCTCTTTGTACTGGTACCGGCCACTTCAGTTCACATGCTTAGTTTATTCACTCGCAGATGAGCGAGTCAAAGGAGTCCATACGTTTTGGCAAGCAGAAAATCAATATTGACTCAAAGCCAGCTCCGAGCAGGCGGCACGGCTCGCTTGCCTCAGATCTCCATCTCGCCTTGTGCAGGTGGGGAGGGCTTTTTACTCCTAGGCACAGAGGGCCGAGAGCGCACAGAAGGAAAATTCGGACCGCCACACTGGCTTTGTCATTCACAGCCGTCTTCGGCTCATTCTCCACTGTCCTGAGGGCAGGGCACCAGGCTCCAGCCTCCCGGAACTGGAGACATCTGCATCTTCTGTCACTCCTTTTGGTCTGAGGAGAAGAGGGGATGTTGATTATGTACTAAAAAATATGAGGTCTGGGTCAGTTGCTCATGTCTAATCGAAAATAAGTCAAACTTTGAAAGTCACGTGTCACGGTGTAGGAAGACTCAGGCAGTGACAGAAGTGGGGCCACTGCCCGCCTCGGTCCAGGGAACCCGCATTCTGTTTACTGCTGCCAGGAGAGTGCAGTACACATAGAGCATGTCTTACTGAGCATGATGATGGCCCTCCCTTCCAGGCCATCACTTTCTATTTTGTGACCTGTGTGCCCTGTGAAGTCATTATTCCGTTGCTCCAAAGCGCCAGCCCTCCCGGGGATGCAGCATGACACAGAGGCTGGCGGAGGGCAATGGTCGGCTCTCTGTATCTTGAATGTTCAGTGACTCTTGGTCATGTGTGCTCTGTGAACATCAAAATGGAGCCCGAATTTCTTCACATTCTGGGCCTTTTCCTGTAGGCTCATCAGCATACCTCTCCCTCTATCCTGGTTGTCTCAACATTACAATGTTTTTCGTTCTAGATGCCCACTCGCCTGAACAATACATTTCCACTGTCCATAATTTCACCTGTATTCTGACCTCAAGCCCCTCTCTCCTTACACATAAAATGCGTCACTTTTGCACTGTGCCAATCTCTCCCTCCTGGGAGAATTTCTGTCACTAATTTTTTATCCTCACTTGACTGAGGAGAGGTCATAACAACAATCTGTTTGCAGCTTGCACCCTAATTCCAGCCAACCCCTCTGCCATGGTTTGCGTAAGTGTCTCCCAAGGGCTGCTGGTTACAGGCTTGGTGCAGGAGCTGTGGGGCCATTGAGAGGTGTGGGAACTAGAGACAGAATGTACTGGAATATCTTAGGTCACTGGAGTAGCACCCTTGAAGGGGATTGTCCTACTTTGCAGCTGCCATGAAATGCAGAGCTCCACAAAAACACTTGGGAACGGGAGGGGAGGATTTCCATGATCTCTGGCTAAGCATCTCCAGCTTGGAGAAAATGGAGAGATCCAAGCCTTTGTTCCCGCCACACAGAATGCACTCACGTACCTCGTAGTGCTCCCCAAAATTCATCACCACCACCCCAGTGGCCTGCTGCCAACTATCCTCCTTTCCTGTTAGCCTTTGGTGCCGCTTGAACTAGGAGGAGACATGATTTTTGGCTGAAAACTTTCCCCACATTCTAGCAAGCCTGTTCTATTACTTGAAATGCCTTTATCCATGATTGCATCAACCTAGATGTCACCAAGGTGCATTCAATAAATGACCCCCTTCCTTGCATACAACAAAGACATATTACTGTCACTGCTCTGTCTCTATACAACTACTCCATTTCAAGGAAGTGGTAAACAAGTGTCAGGTTTTTGAGGCATGCCCTATTGCCTAGGTGTTTCACAGTGTTATTGGGATCTTAAAGAAAGTTTTTTATTCTGAAGGCCATGCATTGCTTACATCATAGGGTTTTAAACAGTGAAAACCACTAGGAGAGAGGTGTGCAAAAAAATTAGAGTGTGTGCTTTTCCTGGAGGGTCATTCCACCCCACATAGGCCTGCTCCTACCTTCTCACGGAGAGAAGCAGCGTCCCTCAGAGCCACAGCCCTGCAGCACCTCAGGTCTCTCTCCTCACACAGCCCACCTCTCCTTTCATCCCCCTCAGTCCCTCAAACAAGAGGCATACAAACAGCTTGTGTGGTGGAATTTATTTTCAACACACTTGACTACCAGTTAGGGTAACATTCACGTGAATGCTCCTGACTGGCACCCAGAGGCCCGACCTCCGGTGGCTCTGGAGAGGGCCAGGGCCTCACTGAGTGTCCATGTCTTCGCATGAGGACTCAGACTTCGCCGCCTTCAGTTGGCTCTGTTCTGGGTCGTCTTGACTGGCTTTCACCTTGGGCTGCTGGAATTGCCTGAAACCCAGTGGCGGTCTCCTCTCCTTACGCCTGCTGGAAAGGGTGTGAGCTCTGGGGTAGATTTTTTTCCTCAGAGAGCATGTAGGTGTCTTCACAGCTTGCTGGTTGTTCTGCAGATCTGCAAGGACACGGGGAGGGCACAGGCGGGCATTAGTGGGGCCAGGCCGGAGTTGGAGTCAGGATGGATGGCAGAAGGGCCTTGGGGAGGAGAGAGAGGTTGGAGACTAGGGAACAGCTAGGGCCGGACCCAGGGGAAGAAGAGAGGGTCCTCCTGCCGGTCCACCCACCTTGCTCTTGCGCCAATGTCGAGCACGGGGCCTTCCTCTTCCTCCCTTGGGGTCTTGGGCTGGGGGGGTCAACTTCCATGAGAGTTACTGGTAAATTTTCTTTCATCCTCAACTGTGTGACCCTCACCCCACCCTGTGGTCTAATGGAGGACTGCTGAGCTCTCTGAGGGCTCCTGCCAGGAAAATGAGTGACCACCCCTTGGGCTTTGTTGGGTCAAAAAGCCACACCCTCAGCCCACCTGGTCCCAGGGGAGGGACCATTACATCACAGAGCAGCAAGGAGGAGCTGGTCCAGAGGAAAATGGAGGGGGGCCTGAGGAGGGGAGGGCAGCCTGGTGGAAGGAAGGGGGCTTCCTCAGCACTGCTGCATGGCCTTGCACACGGACCCAACACTGCGGCTCATCTTCCCCAGCCTGTGTTGGTGGAGGACGTGACAAGGAGGCTGTTTCTCCCCCACTCTCCCACAGACCCAGGATTCAGGGCTACACTCCCTATTCTCCCCAGACACTCTCCCTAGCTGGCGTGGCTTACCTGAAATCCCCCCCCCCCCCGTACTAACCTGGCCGTGTCCAAATCCATGTGGAGATAGGACCATCCCAGGTCGCTCCTTTAAGGACTTCTACACAGCATGCTCTCAGCTCGCTGCCCTCCTCCCAGGCAGTGTTTCTGTCTCACCTCCTCTTCCCAGTGGTCTCTTAGTTCCCAGTAGCTTTTGTGTTGGTCACGAAATGACTTGCTTCAGACTATCAAGACTGAAGTGAATAAACCTCCCAATGGCTTTCCTCGTCTTGTGCACCGTCTGTGGGGCCTGCTTGCCTCACTCAGTGCGGTAATAATGAGGCCTCAGCTTTGCAGCTTAGGAGACATGGGGCAGGCATTCATGTGCCAGAAGTTATGGGCATCTTTCTTATAAAAATCTATCTGGGAACTGGGCATGGTGGTGCATCCCTGTAACCCCAGCACTCAGGAGGCTGAGGCAAAATAACTATTGCAAATTTGAGCCCAGCATGGGCTACAAAGTGAGTTCAAGCCCAGGTTGGACTGCATAGGGAACCCCTGTCTCAAAAAGAAAAAAAAAAGAGAAGAATCTCTTTGGGGAACCTGGTTCCCACAGTGGCTTGACAATTATACACCATAAGAATAAAGATTTCACAGAATATGCATGCACCCATCTCCTCAGATGGAGCTGGTTTATTTTCTCACACTTGTGTACAAGGTATCATAACCATCACTGTCTATAGTGTTGGCCATTTCCAGGGGCAGGACCTCTGGTGATTCCTGGCATACACCTAAGGTCACTGTCTTCACTGGTATCAGGCTACCCGTGTCTTATCCAGTCATAGAGCTCCTTGGCTCTGTTGTTGCTGCTCTGGCTCATGTTAATAATTTTCTTATTCAAGCTGGAGGAAATGCAGACTGTGTTGACCCTCTCCCTTGCATGGGTGTGCTGGTTTCTCTGGGGAATGTTGTTTTGTCCAGATCCCCCAGCCCATCCTGCTTACAGGTGTCTTTGGATTTTACTGTTCTGTTGGACACCTAGGAGAACATAGAAGGTCACTGGCCTGGGAGAAGGTGGTGGAAGAGGGATGGGAACAGGGGATTCACTTGAAAGAGTGGGGACTGAGGTCAAGAGGGAGCCTTAGAAAGAGGATCCAGGAGAATAAGAGGAATCACTAGTGTGGTGTGGCTCACCTTGTGTGTGGACCAGGTATGAGAAAGGGGTCTTCCAGTAATTTCTCTTGTGTTAGTGTGTTTTGTGGCTCAGTGTCCATTGCAGTTACTGGTAGTTTATTTCCACCTCTAATGTCTGGGCTGCCAAAAGCTCTAAAAGAGACCTCTTGAATAGTTTTCTATAGCCTGCCCAGGACGATGAGTGGGCACAGGGGGAGACTGAAGGTTATAGGAGAGAAGGTACTGTTTCACAAGGACTGGCTCTGAAACAATTGTACATCTACATGGCAAAACATATCTATACTATTTTCACTAGTGTCTGTATCCAATGTTTTAGAAGTTTGTGTTTCTTTCTTAGAATTTCTGAGCCTGTGAGAAAACACCAATCAACTGTTAGTCAAGGAGGAGAGGTATGTTTGGGGTCACAGGTTTCAGAGAATTAAGTGCATGCTTTGTTGGCTCCATAGCACAATAGCATGACAGAAAAATATGAAAGAGAAATTCCCTTAATGCCATGGCTCATAGGAGAGAGAAACAAAGAGGGAGGGAGGGAGAGAGAGTCAGACTCAGAGACAGAGAATGAGAATGAGAATGAGAATGAGAATGAGAATGAAAGAAAAATCAAGTGCCAGGGAGGAGAGTACACACATCGAAGTCACTCCCCAAATGACTTTCTCCTTCCTGCCAGGCCCCAGAATTAAACACCAGTGTTTCAGGGAAAACTATAAAATCAGCCCACCACCCAAAGAGGCTCATGTGCATCATTTCATGCATTCAATATGCTTAGCCCATTTCTAAGATTGGCCAAAGTCTTAATAGTTTCATTATGATACAAAATGTCAAGTCCAAAATCTACCCATGATACTCCAGAAAAACACTTGACTGTGAGATCTTGTAAAACTCAAAATGAAGGTAAAACACGCTCAATATACAAGAACACAGGATAAGCATTTTGATTCCAAAAGGGAAGGATGGTAGATAGGATGGAACTGGATTAAAACAACATTCAAACTCAACAGTGCAACATTAAGGTTCACTGATCCACGTCCAGCAGCAAGGACGGGGCATGGGCTCCAAAGTACTTGGGCAACCTTTTCCTTATGGACATTTCCATCGCAGCCCACATATCTTGTTGCTTGGGCTGGCTCCACTCTGTGCTTGTGGTTTCTTTCAACAGAAAATCCATATACTCAGCAATGCCAATTTTCTGTGTTCCTCACGGCAAATTTCATCTCACTCTGAGATTCAGATGCTGTCCTCTCATGACTTCTTGCCAGGGAATGTGATCCTGTCACATTTTTTCTGAAACTTGCATTGAAGTCTCTCAGATTGCATATCTCTTACTTTCTGCCTACCTGAAAACTCAGCACCATGTGAATAACAAAAGCATTCTTTATCATCTTATGCAGAAGCCAGGCCCCCTTCTCACATGACTGCAGTGACCACTGGGATTCTGGATGGATGAATGCAGGGATACACTTGCTTAGGCAGCCCTAAATGATCAGGAATCCCAAGGACTCTGTTCAAATGAAAGCCTAACAGTCTTAGACCCTTGAACTTATAATGGGTGGAGCCCTGGTGATTTCTCTATGTCCTTAAGTCATTTTTGTTCTTTATCCTATATAGAATACTTGGCTTCATTTTAATGCTAACCTTTCACCAATCATTACTTGACTGGCCCAGCTCTTAGGTGCTTCCTTCTGGTGACACATTAGAGCTCCCAAATCACTCAGCTATGCCATTGCTTCATGAAACTCACATACATTTTCCTACTGCCATTCTGCATTAAACATAACACAAAGTGAACATTGGCTGGCACTGTAATTTTTGCCAACAAATTAATGACTGCACTGTGTTGCTATCTACCTCCCACAAATTTCAGGACATTGGCAGACTGGAGACAAAGTTTTCCCAGAGTTTAGCATATCTGGAATGTAGCACGACAGCCAGTGCGGCCCTTGCTCCCAACTGAAACTTTCTGATCCTGGCCTTGAGTTTCTGCTTTCCTATCAGTTTTCTCTTTTTCTGGGCTCCTACCGAGTGTACTTATCAAGCACTGCTCAGAACATTCTAAACCCTCTCTAGCTTACATCTCCAACCTTGTCAAATTCCTCCCACAAACAACTTCCAAAACTTTTCAACCGCATAATCAAGTTCGGTCACAGCAATGGCTCCAGCCCTGACGCCAGTTTTCTATATTACTTACCTTCCGATCGCTGGAACGATATGCTGAGCACTTCCTACTTAAAGGAGGAGCAGTCAGTTTTGGTTCACAAGTTCAGTGGTTCAGTCCATGCTCTGACAGAAAGCCGAGGCACAATGTCACGGCTAAGGAAAGGTGGTCATGCGTGGGGGCTAAGAAGGAAAGAGACAAGGGAGGAGCCAGGGATAAGAACACACCCTCCCATATACTAAAATGACCTCCCACTTCTAGCTAGTACACACATCCAATTTGGAGACGTTTAGGAAACACTTTATACAGAACAATAAAATTATGATGTTACAGGAAGAATAAAAATTTACTAGATATGTAGAGTCAGAGTCAGAGCAGGTGATTTTAGCACCTAACACAACAGTTTGGAGACTCACATGACATTTCTTCACTTACCTTAATGGTTTTCATTTTAGTTCTCATCAACATGTATAAATTACACACATTAATAAATGAGTGTGATATTTTAATATATGTGTTCATTGTACCCTACTCGAATCCAGCCATGCTTTCTCTATTTCCATATTTACCCTTACCAATCTCAAGAAATCACTATTGTGGATTTATTTTTTAAGAGCAATTAAAGTTTACACAATCTTTTTAAAGTTTAAAGATTCAGATTATAGCAGATAACACCTACTAATATCTAAAGTGAAGCTTACCAAATGTCTGAGGTGTTTATCAAAGCAACTGTGAAGCTCTACTTATATTTTTAGATCAAAGAATTGATATAAATGCAGTGTGATATAAAATGCAGTGATATAAAAGCACATCAATGAATGTATTCATTGATGAGGAACGGAATAATGAAAATCCCTCAAGTTCTTTATTGGAGCAATACTGACAAATTGTGTACGCTACTCTGTTGTGCATCTCGAATTTACCCTGGGAAACCACAGGAAAGAGGTGAGAGGACCCTCCCAAGCATACATAGTAAAGAAAATGTAAAGCACCAAACCTACAGAGGCCCTAGGGGACAGTGAAGACTGCTGAAATGTGGAACTTCTCTATGTGTTTGGGTAGGTGCAGGGCAGTTGGGGGTCAGAACTGGAACCTGCGCAGGTGACTCATATCTGCATGAGTTCAGGGAAAGTTTTAGATCTCTTGCCTCTACAATACTGCACAGACTGAAGCAGCATCTCACACCAGAGATTCCAATGGCCCAGAGGAAACCTCAGGTCAGCAGAAAAACAGAAACAGAATGGCTATACTAAAAGCACCAGGAAACCTCACCCCCACCCTATAGGTTAGAATTAGATTCCAAAGCAATCACTATTTTGACAAAGTAAAAGAATTCACCAGAAATAGAATAGCAAGTATAAAAGTAAACAATGTATAGCAGCATTAATTATTCTGTAATCAAAGAAGAGCCTCTCCTTCAGCATTACGGGACTCTAGGAGTCAAGTGCTTGGTCTTGGGTGAACAGTCAGTGTATTACAGGGTCCACCAGAAACCAAGGATACGACCCCCAGGAGGAGGGAAGTGACCTGGAGAACCATTTTCTGCACCTGCTGACCGGTTCCCAGACGTGACTCCTACTGACTGAGGCGTGGTCCCCACAGAGCTGAGTGAGCAACCTTATCCGAGCTCCTGGTTCAGGAGAGGGGAGCAGAAAGGATCCAGACACACTTAGGGTTCAAGGTGAGAGGAGACAATTGAGGGCTCTGAGTGAGCAAAGAGGGGACCACCCGCCCAGAACAGTGGGGACCTCACAGCCACCTCCCCTCAGGCTTGAACCTCTGGGGTCACAGGGAGATGGCGACTGTGGATGCCACAATGCACGCACAGGTCAGCAGGGGAGAGTGGGGGCCCCTGGGCACGCTGCAGAGGAAGGATGGCTTCTGTGACCTCCTCCTTCTGGCCAGACCCTGGGGAAGCCCCATGGAGGGGTGTGGAAGTGCTGCGCCTCATGTCTGTCTGCTTGAGCACCGGGAGATCTCGCCTTGGTGAGCAGTGGGTCACCAGGGCAGAGGAGGAGCCACGCCTGATCCACAGAGGGAGGAGGCTGGGCCCTGCCAGCAGGCCTTGGGGGAGGACTGAAAAGGATTTTGCTGTAATACATAATGATTAAGCTCATCGTGGAGTGCTGGTGCATGTAAGGACGTAGCTTAATTCTTTTTTTACCCCATTGCCCCCCTTCTCCCAAACCCTGCACATGCCTGCCCAGGTGTATTGTTACGCATACGGATATGTACACGTGTTCGTAGCACATAAGTATGACTCCCTCATCGGGACTTTGTGCATGTGCGCACTTTACAATTCCTGTTTCATGTCGTTTCTGTCCCCTCTGTATCTTGCTTCCCTTCCCATATACTGAAGATCTACGTGCCTATTTAGTTTTATTTTGCTCTTTATTTACATTTTACAGTCTCATACAAGAGAAATCATGTGCTATTTAAATTCATGTGTCCGATTGATTTCACTTAACATTATGGCCTTAGGGTGCACCCATTTGCCTACATATGACTCGAGGTTGTCACTTTTGTGGCACAGTAGTATCTCATTTTATATAAATACTGCATTTTACTTAAGCGGCTTTGATGGGAATCTAAGCCACTTGCTCACTATAGCTATTGTAAAGTGTGCTGCTATAAACGTGGCTATGTAGGCATTGGTGTAAAACAATGTCTTTCTTTAATTCTTTCGGGAAAATAACTGGAAGGACAATATCTGCGCTGAATGTAACTCTGGCGTTGCTTTTCTGAAGAGCCTCCTGATTGATTTCTGCAGTGGTTGTACCACTACACACTCCCACCAGCCATGAAGAAGTGCTCCTTTTTCCTCCCAGGCTTGTGAGTATTCGCAATTATTTGATTTTTTGAAGATTGCCACTCTTTCTGGAGTGAGAATCTCACTGTTGTTTTCACTTGAAATTCATGGCCAGCAGTGCCGAGCAACTTTTCATGTATTCCTTGGCCATCTGTACTTTTTCATCCAAGAAGCACTATTCATTCAGGTGACCATTTGGTGATTTTTCTTGTAATTTTGGGGGCGTAATTGTTTAGTTCTTTTTGTATCTAGATATTAACCATTTGTCTGAGGAGTAGCTGGCAAAAGTTTTCCAGTCCTCAGTGTTGCCTCTTCACCCTGTTGGCTGTTTCCATTGCTGCGCAGAAGTGTTTTCATGTATTTGTCGTTTCTTGGCAATATGTCTTGTGCAACTTGCGTGCTGTTCTGAAAGTCATTGTCTTTAATATGTCTGCCGCAGTTTGGCCTAATTTGTCTTCCAGCATATTGTGTTTCCCTATTAATGTTTAGATCTTCAACTCATTTTGGTTTTCATTTTAGTGCATGGTGAGCGATAAGATCTGAATGTAACCTTCAGCATGCGGAGAGCCAGTTTTCCCAGCACCGTTTATTAAAGAGGCTACCTTGGCTCCAGCGAAAATATTTGGTCTCTTTGTCGCAACAAAAACAGAAGCAGTTTCTGTGTCCTCTATTCGGCTGCATTGCTCCACATTCTCTTGGATGTTGTTGCTGGTGCTTGTTTGCTTTTGTTTTTCCAGTATGCTGTTCCGACTGGGGTAGCTTTGCAGTATAACGTGAAGTCTGGGACTGTGGTGCTCTCCGGCCTTGCTCTTGTCGCCCGGGATTGCCTTTGCTCTCCAAGGTCTCTTCTAGGTCCATGTGAACGTTAGGATTGTTTTCTCTAGCTCTATGAGAAAGGCTGTTAGTTTTTGGATTGCAATTGTATTAAATTTGTATAACAGTTTTGAAATGATTGCCATTGTGACTATATTGTTTCTGCCTATGCAGGACCAAAGGATGGCTTTGCATTTTGTGATTTCTTCTTCATTCAACTTTCCAGACTTGTGTATTTTCCTTGGTTAGGTTAATTCCTTAGAATTTAAATGTTGTGACATTTTGTGAAAGTTATTGCTGCCTGCCTACCTAATTTCTTCCTCAGATAGTTTCTTTCTGCTGCATAGGAATGAAGTTGATATTTTTGTGTTGATATGCTAAAGAATTTCACTATTAATTCTGTAAGTCTTGATGGAGTTTTTGGGGTCTTGTATGTATAGGAATGTGTCACCTGCAAATAATGATAATTTAACTTCTTTTTCTATACTGATCCCTTCAGTGTCATTCCCTTGCCACTTCGTCCTGGCTAACGTTTTAAGAACTATACTGAACAGGAGTGATGGTGGGCATCCTTGCCTTGTTCCTGAATTCAGCTTTCCCTCGTTTATTACGACACTGGGTGTTGGTTTGTCATAAATGGCTTTTATCAAATTGGGATACATTTCTTTTAGGACCATTTCCTTCCTTGCTTTTTTCATGGATTTTGTCAAGTGTTTTTTTCTGCATCTATTCAAATGATCCTGTGATTTTTCTCCTCCTATACATTTATGTGATGTATCATATTCATTGATTTTCACATGATGAACCATCCCTGTAATAAATCATTCTTGGTTATGACGTATGATCATTTTGATGATTTCTTACATTCTGTTTGCTAGTATTGTAACTTTGAGGACTTTTGCATCTTTGTTCTTTAAGAATGTGCCATTATTTCTCTTTTTTGATTGTGTCTTTGTCTGGCTTTGGAATTAGGGTTAATGCTTGCTTCCAGAAATTACCTGGGGAATACTGCTTCCCTTTCAATTTCAAGAAGCACATTGAGGGATACTGACATTAGATCTTGAATAAGATTTTTACAGATTTTAGCAGTAAATCCTTTGGGGGCCAGGCCTTTCATAGCTTTTAGATTTTATTGTGAAACAGAAGGTAATAATAGGCAGAGAAACTGACACTTGGAAAGTTTGAGTTTTGAGCAGATTGATGAAATTGACATATCTTTAGCTAGAATAAGCATGATAATAGATAGGAACCCCAAATTATCAAAATCTTTCAGAAAAACTCTATAGGAGATCATGATATAACATTCTGGGGAAGGTAATAGAAAAGAGAAGACAAAAGGTCCCTGGTTCTTTTGATTGGCAGTGGCTAGTGGAGGAGGAAGGGAAGAAAGATTGATTAGGTGAAGGGAAGAGAAGTTTTATAGCAGGAAATCTATTCTGAATAACACTGTCATTGTGATTTATTCGCAAATATGTTTCCAAAAGCCTGCTGAAATTGACAGTGAGGAGTTTTTAACCCTTGAAAATGAATGTGCAAACAAGATTGGTGTTAAAATCACTATGTATAGCGCTGCCGTGCAATTCCAAATTATGACAAAGTCAACAGGGGATGTTGCTCTAGAACTCTCACCAAACATAAACCTGGGAGGCTGAGTGTAGGCACATTGCCAGCTATTTCTTGAGGAGTCGATGGATTCTGCAGAAGGACGCTTCTCACAGAGTTTTGTGGGGAGGTTGATTTCACAGAGGTGGGTCTGGTGCATGTCTTGGTAGGCTTCTCCGTGGCCAGTGTCCACAGTAGTCAATGTATAAATTCCTATTCTATTGGATAAGAACTGAACACTGCCTCACTCAGAGCTAAAAAAAGTTAAATGGTTTACCTGCATCGCTCCAACACACCATATGATCCATGCAAGATTAGAAATTTTTTTAGGAATAAAAGAAAACTACATCAGTGAATCCACAGTTGACTCAAAGGACATACTCCTGTTCATGAGTTCCAAAACCATCAGGGAAAGTACTTCTTGGACCCACAATAAAAAGAAACTTCGGACTACCTCATTCATTTGTGGTAAGCATTTGATGTGTAGCTGATATTGGATACAAATTCAAATTAATTGTTCAAAGCCAAGAGTTTGCCTTGTGTCTCAGAAGAGACTTGGACCTTGGCTCTTGAAAAATGCTATAATTGTTCAGACTTTGGGGAAAGAATTGTTTTGTTTTTAGTCATATGCAGGATAGTTACATTATGTTAAGTGGGATTCTGCAACTAGTATTTCTGTCTTTATTTGGAGATTAAATATGTTCTAGAGAGATGTTTTTGGGTGTGAAACTCACAGGGGTTGAATTTTGATTGTGATTCTTTACTGCTCAACAAGCAGGTTATAGTCCTGGATGTGTGAGGAGGGAGTCATGGAAGCCTGACTTTCAGTACAATGTGTAGTCTCCGGCCCCTTCTGCTCTGGCACTGTTCTCCGGTTCTGCTTCCCAGCCGCCACGAACTGAGAAGTTTTGTGCCTCCGAAATCTTCCCCATGCTGTTTCTGCCTATTATAGACTGAAAATATGGACCAATTAACCCTTTGCTCCTTGCAGTTGTGTTTGTAGCAGCAGTGTGACAAGCAAATGTGGGTATTGTCATGTACTTCTGGAATTCACCATGGAAAACAACAGCAAAGAGAGAGCTAGAAGACCTAGCAAGCCCACATGAGCAACTCCCTGTAAACATCAAAACACGAGGAAGGCCTGGGGGAGGCTGCAGACTGTGGAGCTGGCCCCCATGTGTGCGTGGATAGGGGCAGGAAGCTGAGGGCTGCACAGGTAGCACAGGACAGTGTCAGCAAGAGCAAAATTTTGAAACTCCTGTCTCTGTATCAGTGCCCCTCATACCAGAGATGCCAATGACCTACAGGTAGCATCAGGACAGCAGGAAACAGATAATATGGGCCTAGAGACTGAGCTAATAGTCACCTGAACCCACCCTAGTGGGTGCTTACTGGCTTTCACAACCATCACCATTTTCATGGAACATAAAGAATGCACTGGAAATAGAGAAGCAAGAAAAACTGAAGCATGCATAGTAACAACAGACATTCTTTCATCTATAAGCATATGTAGTGTACCTTCATCCATGTGCAAATGTACTTGTACAAATATGCACATAAAACATTTATCCAGGCCAGGGACTTAGCTCAGCAGTACAAGAGCCTTCCTGGCAAGCGCAAGGTTGTAAGTTCGATCCCCAGTGTGAAAAAATAACAAAATAAATACAGAGGTGGAATTCACAGCCAGAGAGACTCATTCCCAGAGACGGTACTGATGAGGCCTTAATCAAGAGACCGGTGATGTCTACCTGTCCAGCTGTTGGAACTGCTATGGACTAAAGCACTTACCCATGCAAGAAGTATAAGCTATAAACTAATACATGTGCCCAAACACTGTACTTCAGTGTAGTCTACATGGACACTTTGTATACTTCTCTATTGCTGGAAAGCCAACACAGACATTTGGTAGAGCAGTAAAATAGCTTCTGGACTTCAAATGAATTTTGAAAGGTGAAAACTGTGTTCTGAATTATGAAGAGTTAAGTCACCTCACGTAAGCATGATTTATTTACCCCAGTCTTCTGCTTGTCATCCTCTGCTCTGTCAACATCAAACTGCCCTTGGCTGATAAAGTGACTTCGTGGGAGGGCATGGTCATCCTTGAGGAGGTCACAAAAGCCCTGTGCTCCTCACCCTGGCCCCAGAGGTCAGCTTTGGAGACCCCGAGCAGCAATGTCAGCCTGAACATGCCCCTCCCTTCCCATGGCCACCACTGCAGGGGACTCCTGGAGAATGAGGGAAGTTGTCTGTGGTAGGAAGCACTATAGTCCAGGCTTGGCTGGGAACCATGGTGATGACACCAAAGAGGACAGAATGACCTGAAGAATCCCGTTCTGCTCCTGCAATCAAACCACAGGCATGCTGCAGAATATGATGCCCACCGACTCCCTGACCTGTGGTGTCAGATCTACCTGAGGGCTTTGTTCTGAGGTCTTTCTTCAGGTGAGGGTACCAGAGAGACTCAGGCTCAGTCTCTTGCTTGTCAGTCCTGCACCTTCAGAAAGGGTTTTTGAGTGAGATGTCTTTCCATTTAGGGGACCTTGGGAATTAGAGCCTTAGACTGAGGAGAACAGACTCAGATGCGCAAAAAACAGTGGTCCTGGCTCTGCAGGAACTTAGATGCTGACACATGCAGAAAGGAGGTCCACTCTTTCAGTCAGCCCTGGGACACCCCAGGCATGTTGCTAGTTGTGACTTACTGGACTCACAGGGTCAGAGAGGGGTTAGGTCGCTTTTGAGTCCCTGGCTGCAGGTGAGGGGAGCAGAGAGGGTTGGGCTCAGTTAGGGGTCATGTTGAGGGGTTATGGGAAGTGGGGAGGCCCTACCTCAATGAGAGGGCCTCTGAATGCTCCAGATTTACCCACATTGTCAGTCCTGTAATCCTGGGAAAAATTATCACTCCAGAACCCCTTTTCCCTCATGAGAACCCAAGTACAGCCTATGAGACTTGTCCTGAAGCCAGGCTTCAGGCAGGAGGAGTGGTGAGGACCTGGGGTTGGATGGATCAAAGTAAGGGCTGAGGGAGGATTAAGGAAACCCTGCTCCAGAGCGAGGGTCCCAGAACATTCTAGGAAACGATTTGCAGCCTTCCCTGCACCTTGAGCTGCAGAAGCCTCAGGAGAGCAACCTCTTTCACTGCTCTGTGACCTGGGAGGAAATCAGAGGGTTGTTCTGAGTTTCTCCTTCAGGTGTGAGCAACATCTAAGGCCAGGCTTAGTGAGGTCAAGCTGAGGGCCTGTGTGGACCAAGGAACTGCTCTCCAGGTAGAGGAACCACAGATGACCCAGATCCACCTCTTTTATCAGAGCCGCACCACACTGGGGGAGACTTGGGAGGATGAACCCCTCCCCACTGTCAGCATAGAGGTCTAGGGAGTCACAGCCTTATCCTCTGTGTCTCTGTGGGGAGATGAGGCAGAACCTGGGCTCAGTTAGCTCATGGTGAGGGGCTGCCATGAGGAGACTAAGGAAGCTACACTCCAGAGAGAGGGTTCCAGAATGTTCAAGAAAAACCTTGTTGACTGCTCTGCAGTGCAAGATGCAAAACTTTCAAAACAGCACTCACTTTCACCACACTGGCGGAGATGTGTGAGGATGAATCTCTCCCCGTTGTCAGCAGAGTGCTCAAGGGATTCTTGGCATTGTCCTGAGGTCTGTGTCTCTGTGGGGAGATGAGGCAGGACCTGGGCTCAGTTGGCTCATGGTGAGGGACTGGCCTAGGGAGACTAAGGAAGGTATACCCCAGAGAGATGGTTGTAGAATGTTCTAGAAAAAACCTGCTGGCTGCTCTGCAGTGCAAGATGCAGAAGTCTCACAACAGCACTCACTTTCACCACACTGGGGGAGATTTGTGAGGATGAACCCCTCCCCCTTGTCAGCACAGGGATCAAAGGAGTCACAGCCTTGTCCTCAGGTTTATGTTTCTGTGGGGAGATGAAGCAGGACCTGGGCTCAGTTAGCTCATGGTGAGGGGCTGCCCTGAGGAGACTGAGGAAGCCCCACCTTATGGGATCCCAGAATAATCCAGAGTTCCATCTGCTATCTTCTGCTCCCTAGGGAAGGATTCTCAGGTGAGTGCTCCTTTTGTCCAGGGACCAACCTGAACAGTTAGAGCCTTGCTCTGAGGGTCGGCTTCAGGGGACAAAAGAGACAACCTGGGCTCAGTTGTCAGCTTCAGGCTCTGTGGGAGGAGGAGGCCCCACAGCAGGCAGAGGGTCACTAAATACTAATCCAGCTCTGCCTCTTTTCACAGCCCTGAACCACACAGTGCAGAGGAAACACATCCCCAGGGCTAACCCAGAGGGCCCCGAGTGTGAGAGTCTGGCTGTGAGGTCCACTCTACAAGTATGGGGAGCAGAGAGCCCTTGACTCTTTCAGGAGACATGTGGAGACACTGTGAGAGAATGAGGAAGCTGCTCCGCAGACAGAGTGCTCCTCCAACAAGTCAGGAATGGTTCTGCAGCTGTCCCTGTGCACTTCGGCACAGAATTCTCAGATGAGCACCCACATTCACCTCAGAGACTCTAAGAATCAGACCCTTATTCTGAGCACTGTTTCTCGGGCCCAGGGTCTGAGAGGCCCAGGGTCTGTTAGGTCAAGGGGAGATGCTGAATTGCAGAGTGAGGAAGCTGCTCCCCAAGTTCAGGGTCCAGAGATCATCTACCCTTCTGCTGTTCTCAGCTCCGAACCCCAGAGCTGATGCAGACAGAGAAGAAAAGAACAAACCCACCAAAATAAGCACAAGTAAGGGAAAGATAATGACAGATAGAGGAGAAGGATTGAAACCAAATAAAAAGTGGGGAAATTGATGGAAAGACAGTTTCAATTTTGAAAGGATGAGTGAAATTGATGTATCCTTAGCTACACTAAGCAAGAAAATAGGTAGGAACCCAAAATTACCAAAATGTTTCAGAAAAGCTCTATAGGGGACAATTATATGACATTCGGGAGAAGGCGATATAAGAGAGATGATTCAAGTTCTCTGATGACAGTGATTCATGGAGGAGAAAGTTTGAGCCGGTGAAGGGAAGGGAATTTTAGGGCAGGAAATCTATTTGGAACAATAGTAATTGTGGTTCTTCCATGATTACACATTTGTCAAAACCTGCTGAAATTGACACTGAGGTTAATGTAGGTTTTTTCAACCCCTGAAAACGAATGTGTCAACAAGAATGGTACGGAAATCACTGTGTGCACGGCTGCCCTACAATTCCAAGCTGCAGCCCAGGCGACGAGGGATGCTTCTCTTGCATTTGTACTGAACATGGAACTGCGTGGCCTCCTTCCATTTTGGCACAGAATTCTCAGCTGGGCACCCACATTCCCCTCTTATTCTGAGGGCTGTGCCTCAGGTCCTTGGAGCTGAGAGGCCCAGGCTCTCTTAGGTCAAGGTGAGATGCTGAGGGTGAGGAAGTCTCTCCCCAGGTAGAGGGTCCTGGGTTCATCCTCCCTTTCTGCTGCTATCAGCTCTGCACCCCAAAACTGTCTGGTTAATGACACCATTTGCACTTGCAACCTTTTTCTGTTTAGAGGTCCTGGGCATCAGAGCCTTGGGACTGGTGTCCAGGAAGGGGACCATCCCCATGTGAGGCTCAGGACAACTGCAAGTCAGAGACTTGGTGTGACAGGGCACACTCAGTTCAGCTGGGTTCTGCCAGGAACTAAGGTGAGGACAGAGAAGGAGGAAGGAAGGAAGGAGGGAGTGCAGGCCACACCTCTAGAGGAGTCCCTTGGAGGATTGACCTGCCCAGGGTACCAGAACAGGCATGGCTGCAGGATGTGTGGTCCCCTATCCATGTGTGGAGTCTGAGAAAGGTGAGAACCTTGGTCACAATGATGTTTGTTTCAGTCCCTAAACTGGGAAGTCCCCACAATAGCCTGCCCCTGCTGTGATCCTAGAGCAGTAGTATTCATGGTGAGCACACAGGAGATTTCTGAACCCTTCAGCCTGGCCTGAGCCACCTTAGAGGACTCAGAGGAGAAGCTCACCATCTCCAGGGCGAGGTTCCCAGGCAGTGTCCAGTGTCAAGTGATCAAATCAGGCAGGACTGATGAGCACATGGCAGATGGGACCAAGTCTGCTTATGGGTTCCATCTACATTGGGTCCTGTGTTCTGATTGTGGAACCCAGAAAAGCAGACTCATATCCTCACCTGGCAGCAGATCCTTAAAGAATGAATGGGAAGAGTTAATGGGAGGAAAGGGAAGAGACCTCATCCTTTGGACCTCCACCCAGATATGATGTTATTTTGTAGCACACAATGTAAAATCCAAGACATTGATGAGCAGAAGACTCAACCTTCTTTTATCCTTTATAAGGAGTCATCCTGTGAATAGACGACTGAACTTGTTAGTGATGACGGCGTCCAAACATAGACCAAGGCAGCTGGGTGTCCACAGAATGAGCACCTTAACTCCGTGTTAGAAAATCTTATGGGATCCTGGGGAGCCACGTGAAATGGCAGGCATGGCTTGTAGACCATTAAACTCGAGGTTAGGAGATAGTCAACTTAGAATTCAACATAATTCAGCGTGGGGAGCCCCAAACAGAGGGAGATGAATTCTCTCGTCCCAAGAAGAAACTAAGGTGAGAAGAACCAATCAAACATACAGTCCTGGTGCTATTATTGGAACAGCTAAAGGTTCAGTGCTCTGGCCACAGTGGGTGACTTGCTGAGCTGTCCTAGGTCCCATCACTTTGACTCACTGGAGGTGCAGTCACACTGAGGCTGGGGATTGGCCAGCAAAATAGAGAGCTGAGCTGGCAGGGAGCCTGCATCGACCTGTGTTGAGTGACGGGAGTGGAGCCATTCCACAGAAAAGGGGGGGGGGAACTCCAGCGGATGACATTCTGGGACCAGGCAGGACTGGCAAGTACAAAGGGCAGCAGTGACTTCAGTCAATTGTTCCCTTCCCAAAAGGGACTGGTGGAGTTAGCTAGGCCTGAGTCATGTGACCTGACTGAGACTCAATAAGTTATCTGAAATCAAGTCCCTACAGCAGTCATGCACACTAACCACAATAACCCAGTGAAGCCTCAGAAGTTTGACTGATCCAGAGGGGAGGCAGTGCAAAGTAATACAGTGCAGACCACGGCAGCTTCACTGACACAGAGGGGAGGCGGCACAAAATAATACAGTGCAGGCCATAGCAGCTTGACTGATCCGGAGGGGAGGGCACAGCCTACGCTGCTCCTGTCTGCAACTCACTAGCACACTGCAGTGTGAAGGGTCATCTAGCCAGCGCGCTTCAGAAGAATTGTAACCAACAAAGAAAGAAACTGGAGCCTCCTGGAATAAACAAAAAAGAAGGGAAGAGGAAGAAACAAGAAAAAGGCCCCAGGTCCCTACCCTGAAAACATTGACCCAGAACAGGTAAATACAAAGGAGAATGAGAACAGCAAACATGCAGTATCAGACACGGCGCCAGTGGACGTAAAGAGACATCTTCAGGACCTCAAAGACAAGTTCAAAAGTGAAATATTTAGCCAAGTAAAGGAAGATATAAGAAGATTAATAAAAGAGATGCTAAGCACCCCTCAAGCAGACACAGATAGAAGAAGGGAGGAACTCAAATAAAGGAGAGAACCATTTGGTGAAGAATATAAAGAAATATAGACTACATGAAGCAGATTCAAAAAGATTACCAGGAAATTAAAAACTCTATGGAAAGATGGCAAATCTGCTCAAAAGAAACTAAGGATAGACTATCCAAACTGCAGGACAGTTTTGCAATATGGGATTATGAAAGGAAAAACTTTTTAAAAATAACAAAGAAACAAGCAGTAAAAATACAAACGCTAGAAGTTACGCCAAGAGGATCTACAACTTGAGAATAAAGAATGTGAATGAAGAAGCTGGGGTACAAACAAAGGAACTACAAAGGCTATTCACAGAAATAATTAAGGAAAACTTCCCAAACATAGGAAAAGGAAATGATATTCAGATGTATGAGTCATACAGAACTCCAGCCACCTACAACCAAAACAGAGCTACACCCAGGCATATAATAATCAAGATCCCAGAAATTCAATATAAAAACAAAATATTAAAAGCTGTTAGAGACAAAAAAACAGATAACCTATAAAGGAAGGCCCATCAGAATAATGGCAGACTTCTCGTCACAAACCATCAAGTCAAGAAGAGCCTGGAGTGAAATATTCCAAGCCCTGAAAGAAAATAACCTCCATCCCAGATTGATATACCCTGCTAAACTGTCTCTAGAAATTAATGGAGAAACAAGATGCTTCCAAGACAAAGAGGAACTTGGGAAATTTGCAACCACCAATGCAACTCTACAGGGAATACTGCAGGGCATTCTAGAGAGAGAGAAAAGTACTAGTATTCCAGGAACAGTGGTAGAGAGGCCTCAATGAATGGAGAAGAAAACAGAATGAAGAAAACAAGCAAACAACTTCTGGCAAAAAAAGGAGCATAACAGAAATGAGGCAGAGAAGGTTGGTTACAATCTCTAATATAGATGGCCTTGATACACTACATTTAAAAAAAAGAACCACACTTGGAGTAGATCAGGAGGCAGAGTCCACCGAGATGCTATTTATAGGAAATATAATTTGCATGAAAAAGAGTACATGGACTGAAAGTCAAATATGAGAAAACAATGCTCCATGTGACAGAGAACCAGAGAGTAATAGGGGCAACTAGACCAGTGTTTGTGGATAGGTTGGAAAGACAGGCTTTCATAGGTTAAGAAATATAATTAGAGATCAAGTCCAGGAGACAGAAGGTTCAAAACCACTTACCAAGGGTCTTGGTGAGACCCAAAAATGCACAGTGTACCCTGGGGAAGTAAAAGGGGGAGGGGGAGTTTTTAAAAAGATGGCAGAAGATACTGTTAATAGTGTATCAGGATTTAAAACCCACATTACTCACACCACTCTGCTTAGATAGACTTTATTCTGTCCCAGTTTGTCTACTTGCATTAGATTTGAGGGCACAGACAGCTATGCCAAAAACATCAGGATATAGCACAGTAACCATCTTTAATTTCCTATTATCTGAATCTGGAGCCCTGTATGACTTATACTGTTTGATCATGACTGATCTTAGTTAAATCTGGTTTGTTTAATTGCTGTTTGGTATCGACAGATTTTATTCAAAACTGATATGATTGATAGTATCAAGTCTGAGAGTATAGGCAACTACACTGAAGATGACAAGACTCACTATGATACACATCCTGGTTTGATTACTGTCTGTTTTTGAAGTTTTATACTATGTACAAAGTTGTGTTTTTATTAATACAGTTATGTACTGATATATTCAATTATACTATGTCTGATGATATAGCCAATTCTGTTGAAGATAACAAGAAACAACACAGGAACTATGGTAGAACTCCTTGTACAACAGTCTTATATGTCCTTTTTGTTTCAAGTGTTTATAGGAATGTTTTGTTTTGTCTTGCTTTGTTTTGTTTCTCCCTCTAATATAGAAAGGATAGAAATATATGTTAAGAATCATGCATGTGTAGATCTTATACACAGTTTATGAGAACTGACCTTATGACACATGATGAAATGAACAGATACTTTGAAGAAAAAGAGACACTAAAGTACCCAGTGCTGATCCTGGAGTGTCATAATGTGAAACCCAGCAATAGTATTATTCTTTGTTCAGAGTGATTATTAGCCTGCCTGGGTTTGTTCAATCTCAACATAATTGAAGATACGGATAACTGCATGTATGTTTAAGTGCATGGGATTGATGATCATATTTCTAAGTTTTTGTTGGACAGTTGAACAGAACTGTTTGCATTCTCACTGTTTGAATTCCCACTTTATATGTTCCACTGTTGTGTCTTGAACAACTATTTGTAAAAGGACAGTATGTAAGCATCAACTAGTGAATTCTTACTGTTTATTTTTTTCTCTGAACGTATGTATTATTTTTACCCATTTTCTGTTTTGTTTAATCTTTCTTTAAATAAAATTTTAAAAAATAAAGTTGCATCTCTGAAACAGCTGATAATGCTGGGAGCCTTCCTGTGTGCTTACTTTTCTACTCTGAAGGTTTTATATATATCTTCCCTGTCTGTTGTGTGTCTTTGGTGAAGTGTCTCTTCAAAAGATTTTTTTTCTTTTCTTTAATTTCTTTTTCTTTCTTTCTTTTTTTGTTTGTTTGTTTGGTTTTTGGTTATCAGGATTTGAACTCAGGACCTCATGCTTGCCTGGTAGGCCCTGCACCACTGAGCTAAATCTCCAGGTCCTTTTGAAATGTTTTATCTGCTTTTTTAAAAAGATTTTTTTAACTTATTGTTGAATTTTGAGGGTTTCTGACATACTCTGAATAGAATCCATATATGTAATTAAATCCTTTCTCCAAGTCTATAGCTCACATTTTCATTATTTTAACAGTGTCTTCTATAGAGAATGTTTTAAAAATTACCTAAAACTCAATTCATTTTAATTCTTTTGCAAGTCATGCTTTTGCTGTTACATCTAAAAAAATTTTTGTCTATCCTGAATGCACATTGATTTTTCCTATGCTTTGAGAGTTTTATAGTTTTATGTTTTTCAGTTACATTTTTGATTCACTTTGAACTCATTAGTGTGTATGATTTGAAATACCCTGGAGCAGAAAATGTAGCTCAGTGGCAGAGAGCAATGTGAGGCCCTGGGTTCAATCCTCAGCACTACAAAAGAAAAATAAAAGATATGAAACTAAATAAAGGTTTCTAGTTTCTGGGTTTTTTTCTTTTTTAAATTCTGTATATTGATGTCTAACAGTTTACATGTCATTGTTGAAAATTATTTTTTTTCTGTCGGGAATCGAACTCAAGACCCTGCACTTGTCAGGCAGGTGCTATTCCACTGAGCCATGTTAATTGCCATTGAAACTTCATCAAAAATAATTTGCTCATACTTGCGTAGGTCTGTTTCTAGATCTTTGCTCCTTTTTCTATCCATCTGTCTGCCTAACCATCTACCAATATCACATTGTCTTGTTTTGGTTTGCTGTTACCTTAGGTAAAGTTTTAGGAGCAGTATCAATCCTCCAATTCTGGTCTTCTTTTCTAAAATTTGCTTTCTGTTTTATCTCAAACTCCTTTCATATGGAACTCAGAGGCAGCTTATTGATATCTACAAAGACCCTGGTGTATGGTTGGACATGGTGGCCCGTGCCTGAAATCCAGCACTCTGGGAGGCACAGCATGGCAAGTTTCAGCTCAGACAAATTCAGTGGACAAATTCAGTGACATAAACAGACCCTATCCTAAAATGAAAAATAAAAAATGAGCTGTGGATGTTGCTCAGTGGGTAGTCCCCAGGTGTATTGCCCATGATTTTTGCATAACAAATACATAAATTCAGCCTGCTGTGATTTTATAGGACTATATCCATAGATCAATATATGGAGAATTGATATCTTCATGATATTGAGTCTCGCCATTCATGACCTTGCTGTATCTTTCCAGGATTAAGACCTTGTTTTATTTTCATCAGCATTATTCTGTAGTTCTCAGCACACTGAACCTGAAATAACTTGTTAGATTTATAGCTAAGTATTTAAGGAGCACTATAACTGCTGCTGCTTTTTATTACGCTAAGTGAAATAAACCTGTGTAAAAAGGAAGTACATGGCACGATTCCACTTACAAGTGGCATCAAAAACAGCCCAGCTCCTAGCAGCAGAGGCTAGAAAGAGGTTGTCAGGATGCGGGAGGAGAAGGAAATGGGGTGTCATTGCTCCATTAGTATAACATTTCAGTTATGCACGAAGAAAGATCTAGAGATCCGCTGCACAGCATAGTTAACAATATGGTGTTGTGAACTTCAAATCTGCCAGCAAAATAGCTCTTATGCCATGAATTTCTACCAGATTAAAAACCAAGACACAATGCAGCATAAGGAGAAACATTTGAAGGTGATACATATGCTTATCACTTTGATAATCACGATGGTTGTATAGGTGTGTAGATGTATCTGAACTCACCAAATTTTATACATTGAACATTCACATTTTGAACAAAAATCACACTTTGATAAAGGTGTTCAATATCAATTTCCAAAGAAGAATTGCCTAGTGTATAGAAATACAAATTGTTTCTGGGTTCAGTATTATACATACATACTGTGACTGTGACTTTTTCATTAAATTACAGAGCTACGTTAGACTTCACTTGGTGTTTTACTTAGACAGCGATTCTCTGTTAATAAAGATGAGGGTTTTCCAACATGTGTTGAATCGGATTGCTAAAAACAAACACCCTTGCTTTGTTATCAGCCTAGAAGACAGCTATTCCATCTTTCACTTTTAAGTATAGTGCTAGCTTTAGGATTTTAATAGATTCTCTTTTTTAAGTTTGTGAGAATTACCTTTCATTCCTCATGTGCAGAAATTTTTAAAAATCATAAATGGTACTGGCTTTTAGCCAATGATTGCCCTGTGCCAGCTGATATGATTCTGTGGTTTTCTTATTTACTATTATATATTGACTAATGTTTAAATGTTGAAACAAGGTTGCTATTTTAGGATAAATCCACTTGCTCATGCTGCATTATCCTTTTTAATCCTGTTGGATTGCATTTGACAGTATTTAGGTGAGAATTCTCCCGTGTATATTCATTGGTGAGAATGGCCTGGAACTTACTGTATTGTCTTTGTCCAGGCATGGTGCTTAAATTAATGCTGACTTCATTCAATTTTTTAAACAGTTTATGCAATGGAATGAGTATGATTTCTCCCTGAAGTGTTTAAATGAGACCACGTGTACTTGGAGATTTCTGTTATGGGATGTTTTTAATTATGAATGTCATTTCTTTAATTGAAAAGATATTTAAATAACTTCTTTCTTCCTGAGTGATACTTTTGAGCTTATGTCTTCCAGGAAATTTGTCCAATTTATCAACGCTCTCAGTGTCGTGGTTGATATCAAATGTTTCTTTACTGTAGAGTCTCTGTTCTTCTCTCTTTACCTGGTTAATCTGCTGAGAGGCTTATACATGTTATTGATTTTTAGAAAGAAAAGGCTATCTTCTTTCACTGATATTTCACAACAATTTTTTGCCTTCGACTTCAGTGTTTTGTGCTGTTATCATTAGTATTTCCTTTGGCATTCTGCTTTTATGATTCTATTTTCATAGGGCAGAAGCTGATATCACTGTCATGAAATTTGCCTAATGTAAACATTACACATCAGGAAACGTCCCCCCAAACACTAAGGGCAGTGCATCCCTACTGCCTGCCCTTGGTAGCTAAACCATTTCACCGAGAGAGCTAGCTAATCAGTATTGGCTGTGCAGCCTCCAGATACCATTATTTCAGCCCTTCATGGGATTGTATGGTGATATTGTTAGTCCTTTTGAGGGCCTTGAGTTTTTTGCAGGATAAGACAAGATACAGGAATCATCATTATGAGGAAGACGGCCTGCAAGTGACTAATTTCTCTGCCTTCATTAGGGGTATGACACGGCTACTCGCATGCCTCGCTCCATCTAAATTCTGGCCATCTACACTCTCATGCTGCTGCTCGCTTCCCGAGACACAAGCAAAGAAAAAACACAGCGCCTTGTCACTGTTGACTGCTGGGACAGCGTTGAGGAGGAAATTAGCCTTCAGGACTCAGTGCTTACCCGGGCTTTATCCTCTGTAGTCAAGGAGACAGGTATTATTGTCGTGTTTTTGCATTCTTCACTCACATTTGTTTGCAAGGAAGTATCATGAAAAAACAGATAATAGCAGTGCTCTTCCCTTGGTTTAGTTAAATTAGAAATTACTGTAACAATAAAGTAGCCCTGGAAGAATCCAGGTGCTGCTTCTTGGTGAAGTCCTACCTCTGCCCCTGTGAATGAAGAAACCAAACATGAAGCCTCACCACACAGTTACAGAGAAGCTTGTCTGAGTGTAGGGGAGGAGTCTAGATGGGAGGACTCAAGAAGGAGCTCAGGGTGTCTACTCACCTTGTTTTGAGCCTGGGTTGAGAAGGGGCCCTCTATTTCCTCAATATCAGTTCTAGATGCTGATTTTCTGTCCATCCCAAGCCCTCCCCCTGAACACCGAGTGGCCACAGCTGCTGCTTGGTTTGGTCACCACACCCCACCCTGCCCATCCATCCCTGGGCGCAGAGGCCTAGACATCACAGAGCCCCATCTGGACAGCTCCATGGGGAAAGGAGTTTGACAATGTTGCCAAGCTGGTCCACTTGGAGAATGGAGGAATGTTCAAGGACCCCAAATGAGCCTGCACACTGATCCGCCACCCCAAGTCTATCGCTGTGGATGGCAGGAAGGAGAGGGTGTTTCCTCCATAGTTTCAGGCAGTCCACTCCTTCATCGGCACATTCCGGCCCTCCTCCCTCCACTACTTAGATTGTGCGCTGGTGCCTGAAATCCGTCCATGCTCACCCAGCCACAACTAAGTGCAGCTGGAGTATGGCTCAGTCCTCTCCTACAGATTCATCTGTGCTCCTTGATATCCATTCTCCTTTTGGCTGCTGCTGCTAAGGAATATGTCTGTGTCCTCTTCCCAGTGGTCCCTTAGCACCCACTAGTTTTGTGTGCTGATGTTTGAAAACACTGGGGTCCCCCTCTTAAGATCACAGTGAATAAAGATGTTCTCATGGGTACCCTAGTTCTGTTTACAATCTGAGGGGCCTGCTTGTCTCAGCAGGTATGGTAGTCAGACTTTAACAGTGTAGGCGAGATAAGGCAGGTAGTCATGCGCCACATGCATGTGGGATGTTTGCACGTAGGGAAACATGTCACTAGATTTCCATAGTGGCTTTGCTATTAAGAAATGAAGAATGACGCATTGGCAGAGAATGACGGGGGTTTGGCGGGCTCGATCAACATCTGTTCAGTAGAGAAGAGTAGAGAAGAGTTTTTACAAATGTGTCCACATGGGACAGGGGAAAGTAAAACTAGCTACAAAAAATAAGAAATTGCATGAATAGAATTCTATCAATTAAGAAAATGCTCTATTATTATTTTTTTTGTCTTTTTTTGTTTTTATTGGTACCAGGGATCGAACTCACGACTGCCTGCTTGCAAGGCAGGTGCTTATGCCGCTGAGCTAAATCCCCAGCCCCGAAAATGCTCTATTATTAATAGATGAATTTTGAAATGTCACCAGAAACAAGATTATTACACTTGCATTTTTATATTAAAATGAGGAACTGGAAATTGAATATTTGATTTAATATAAGGTTAGAAATTATGAAGTAAAAGGAATAAATCTAACAAAAGATGAAAAGATCCATGAGTTAAGAAATACAATATATTGGAAAGAAGAGATAAATAGAGATATAAACCTTGATCAATATCTAGATTTAACACTATTACAATAATCAATTCTTCCTAAATATCTTCATAAATTCAGTGACCTCCAAATAGAAATTCTAGGTCTAATATTCATACAAATGCAAACGATACAGAGCAGCCAAAGAAAATCTTTAACATAGAGCAAAGTTGAAGGGGTTATCTTACCTTAAGAATTATAACATTAACAACAAACAGGACGGTGAAATAACTCTAGAAACATCAATGTAAGAGAATCAAGTGCAGGAATAGATCCACATGTGTCTGCACATACAGATAGTTACCGTAAAGATGCAAATGCAGAGTGCAAGACCAACAGGTTACTCCCTAAAACAACAGTTCTGGAACAATCGGATATCCATATGAAGGAAGTAAGCCTCTATCGATAGCACGTCTGTACCTATTAATGTAGACGTGGGTATTTATTGGATTTCTCATCACTGGACAAAATACCTGACAACAATAGGTAAAAGGAGGGGAGGTTCTGCGTCATGGTTTTCAGCCAAGAGAGAAAGAGAGGCAGTGGCAGTGTAATACTTCATTACAGGCATACAGGACTCACGCACCACCCAGCCTTGTTACCCACTCGTCCCCAGGCCCTGCTCAACCTCTGTAATCACTGCTCTAATTCAGACGGGCTGTTGTGAAGCTTCCACATACGAAAGAGAACATGCAGTACTTTTTAGGTGCCTGGCTTAACTTAAAATAATGACCCCTAGGCCCTGCAACTATAATATACACAAATCTTAAAATTTTAGCTTAGAGCAGATAAATCATAGAAATATCTAAGAAATCTAACAAAAAAATGCAACGATTTTATAGAGGTAATTAAAAACTCTCCTGACAGATTCAGGCACAATGATTCTGATATAAACAGAGCAGTGGCCATATTCACTGAAAAGACATAGAATATAGTAAAAAGCTCAATTTTCCTCAAATTCTTTACAAGTCAATGCCTTGCCCTTAGAGAACAAAATGATAAGCAAGTTAGGCTACTGCCTTGTGTCTCCTAAATTAATCCCAGAAAACAACAGTAAAGCCTTAGCAGATGCACAGGAGCAGCTAAATGAAAACATCAAAACATGAAGAAGCCCTGGGTGAGCCTGAAGACATTGACCGGGGATCTGTGCTTGAGTGGGGCAGGGAAGGAGAGGGTCTGCACTGAAGCACGCACGCAAGGGTGGCCCATGACAGCATGGAAGAAAGTTTTAAAACTCCTTCCTCTACAAAGTCTGAAGCAACACTCATACCAGAGATTCCAGCGACCTATTTGTAACAGCAGGACACCAGAAAACTGGAGCCAATCTGCCTGCAGAGACTCTACTTAATAAGCACCTGAAACCACCCTGGTGAGAGAGGACTGGTTTTGCAAAACCAGTATCTTTTAACAAAACACTAAGAATGCAAGAGAAAAAGAAAAGAAAAGATAGCTGTGAATCATGCATGGTAACCATAGTTATTCTATAATCAAATGCATCTCCTCCCTTCTGCCCCAAAGAACCCTGGGAGTCAGGTAGCCATTCTCAGGTCCATGGAGGACAGGGGTCTAGGCTGTGCCAAGAGGCAAAGTGAAGACCCCTAAGAAAGTGAAATGTGACCCGCAAGATCCCGTTCTTCCTGCCCTGTTCCACCCCAGCTGTGACAATGGATGCAATGTTCACTGTGCGCCACCTCTTGGGGTCACAGAGATGTCATGGCCTTGTTCTGAGGTGGGAGCTTCAGGAGCAGGCAGTGGAACTCTGTCAGGGGTTGAGGTGAGAGCAGAAGGGGGAGTGTGGCAGCCCCATCACGGAGTGTCAGCACATAATCCAAGCATCCCATATTGTCATTCATGGCATACCAGGAAGGATTTTAAAGGGAGACCCAGTGGCCACTGAGGGGAGCTCCAGAGTCAGGTTCTGGGTCTGAGGGGAGCAGATTCAAGTCCACAGAGGGCAGGATCTAAGCTCTGTTAGGAATCAAGGTGAGGATCGCTAGAGAGAGACCGAGAGGATGGGGAGACTCCCTTCCACAACTGCTGGCAGGCCCCAAGTGTTCTGTTCCATGTGGGGTCCACTGACTGCACCTCGCTGGGTTAGAGCAACAGCAGAGCCTCTATCAGGTTCAGCCTTTAGGTGGGAAGAGTAGAGTGGGTAGGCTCAGTAAGGTTTGCAGTGATGGACTATGGGCAGAGTAACGGCGTCCCAGCTCGGAAAGAGGCTCCCCAAACTATCCGATCTTCCTCTCTTGTCAACCCTGGCCCTCACAGGGCCAGATTTGTTAGAATGAGCTTCAGCCTCAGGGCACCCTGTGAGACAGAGCCTTAGACAGTAGGGAACAGAATCAGGCCCATAAGGGGACTGAGATATAGGCTGAGTCAGGAACCAATGTGTTGATCCTAAGGGAGCAGGAAGGGGCCTGAAGAATTCATTTCCATTCCTGCTGTCAGGCCTGGGAGACCCTGTCCATCTTCTTGGATGTGACATCCACTTATTGCCTCTGCTTCATGTCAGAGAAATGTGAGGTCCTCTTCTGAGCTGTGCACTTCAGATAAGAGAGCAGCAGGAAGAGCTGGGCTCAGTTAGGGGTCACATTAAGGGGTTATGGGAGAACTGAAGAAGCCCCATCCCAGAGAGGGAGAGACCTGGAACACTTCAGATTTACCCTGTTCTTAGCCCTGCATTCTGGGGAAGAATTTCCTGTTGAGGGCTCAATTTTGCATCAGTGGATCCACAGTTGAGAGTCACAGCCTTGTTCTGAGGGCCTGGATTTAGAAGGAAGGAGTAAAGAGGACCTGGGTTCATTTAAATCAAGGTGAGGACTGAGGAAGCTGCATCTAAGACAGGATCCCAAAAGGTTCTAGAAAAGCCTCTGTTACCTGCCCTGCAGCAGGAGGTGCAGAATTCTCGGGAGAGCACCCGCTTTCTCCTCAGTGGGAACTGAAAGTCCGAGCCTTTATCTAAGAGCTGAACTTCAGGTGGCAAGGGCAAAATGGGATCAGGAAGGTCAAGGGAGCCATGCATCAGGTGAAAAATGTCGCAAGGGAGCAACTCTTTCCCCCAGGGCACCAGGAGAACACAGTCAGAGCCTAGTTCTCTGGTCCTTGCTTCAGGTTGGAAAAGGAGAGAGGACTTGGGCTAAGTTAGGCTAAGAGGAGGGCACAGCAAGGAAGCCCCAAGCCAGGGACAGGGCCCAGAAACAACCCAGATCTGCCTCTGTTACAGCCCAGCACCCTGGGGAGGGAAAAGTTTAAGCATATCACCCCCTTTTCCATCAGGGCACCAGGAGAAGAGAAACAGCTTTGCTTTGAAATTCTGCTTCAGGTCTAAGGAGCAACAAGGACTGGACTCAGTTAGATCACAGTGAGAGGATGTGAGTCTGAGGGACCCTAGTGTCTTTGAAGAATGAGCAAGGCCTCGGGGAAAGGGAGCCACCAGGCCTGACCCAGTCAAGATGAAAAGTAAGACAGGACTGCGGGCCCAGGACACATGACAGATGGGATCCAGCCTGCCAAGGTTTTCAGTCTGAGTGGAGCCTGGTGTTCCCAACTAGAATCTGAGAGAAGAAGACTCAGGTCAGGGAGGGGTGAAACAATTTCCAGCACTCAAGGGGAGGACTTGTAGTGACATCGGGGGGACGATGGTTACTAAATCAGCGAGTGACCTTCTCTCAGACATCATCCCCTGGGAGAGGCAGTGCACCTTTGCCCCTGGCTGTTGATACCAGGCAGGAGGGGTGTTGTTCTGAACAGTGTGGCCTCAGGTCATCAGATCCAAGACATGGGAATCCTGGTCCTGCTGGCAGGCTGGGGTGGCCTCAGGCAGAACTGTGTACAAGAGTCACCATGCCCCACACTTCCACCTCTGCTGTGCTAGGGAGATGGTGGCCTTGATTTACTGGATGCTTCTGCAGATCAGCAGTGGAAATTGGTGAATACCTGGGCCCGTACCAGACAAGTGAGGGCCTCTGGATTCTAGTCCTATGTCGGTCTGGAGAAACTCCGTTCAGAGGTGTCCAGATGTGCTACATTTTTGTCTTCCTGGTCTCTGGCCCTTGCTGTGAGGATCTTCACCAGGGCACTAGAGGAGACAAACCCTGTCGGCAAAGGAAGCAGGGTAGGATCTGCTGAGAATCAAGGAGAGGAACCCAGGTAAGCACTGAAGGTTTTTTATTGGTGCATGTTTGTAATTCATAATGATTACATTCATCGTACATGACCCATGTTCATGTTTTTCATCCCATTCCCCTCTCCTTTCTCCCACCTCCCTGCACATCTTGAAAAAATGGTGAGTGTGTGTGTGTGTGTATGTGTGTGTGTGTGTGTGTGTGTGTGCAATTGTACATAATGATCACATTCTTCATGGGACTTTGGTCATGTGCAAACTTCACAATTCACCCTTTTTAACCTGATGTGTCTCCCCTCTTTCCCCATTCTCTCTTCTCTTACTAAATATCTATCTCAGTATTTACTATCATTTATATATTCCTTTGCTCTTTATTTATATTTCAAGTTTCTTATATAAGAAATTATGAAATATTTAACCTTCTCTGTCTGACTTAGTTCCTTAACATTATGGTCTTGAAGTGCATATATTTTGTCAAGTTTTTCCTTTTTATAGGAGAGTGTTACTCCATTGTGCATAAACACCACATTTCTTATCCTTCCATCTGTTGACGGACATATAGGCTCCTTCCAAGATTTAGCTACTGTCAATTTTGTTGCTATAAACTTGGGTATGTATGTATCTATCACTGTGTTATGATGTTCTTAATTCTCTCAGGAAGAGACCTAGAAGGGAAGTATCTCACTTGAACGTAATGTCTAGGGTTAGTTTTCTAAATAATCCCCATACTGATTTCCATAGTGGTTGTACCACTTTATACTCCCACCAACAAGGAACAGCGTTCTTCCCCTCCCCCAGCCCACCCCCATGCAGGCTCACCAGCACTTGCTCTTATTTCATTTCTTGAGGACAACCGTTGTTTCCGGAGTGAAAGAAACTCTCAGTCTTGTTCTAATTCTCATTTATTGAGTGACCAGCAGTGTTGAACATTTTTATTTGTTCATTGGATATATGTAATTGTTCATCAGAAAAGTGTAATTTTTAACAGAAGTCCATTTCTTTGTTATTTTAAAGAGAATAAAACTAAACAAAATAAGACAGAATAGAGCAAATCAAAACAAAACAGTGAACATAACACAGGACTTCAAAACAAGATAATAGGAAATCAACAATGGCTACCATAATGCCTCTTATTATCTTCAAATGCTGCCCATTCCTTCAGTCATAATAAACTCAAATGAAACAGAACAGAAAAGAAATCAAAATAAAACAATAAAAGTGATACAGGGCTTCAAAAAACAATAGGAAATTAACAGTGGCTGCCACTTTCTTTTCCTTTTTAGACATTTCTTCCCCTTTCACTTTCCAGTATCCATTGTGCATTTTGGATCCCACTGACTCCTTCAGTGTTTTATGCTAGGGAGACAACACAATGCTCACACATGTGAGTCTGAGTCACGTCAGCCATGAGCATGATCTCACGATGTATTTATTCATTTACCTGCAAGAGCCTTGTGATTATCCTTCTTTATAGCTGAGTAGCTTTCCATTGTATAAAAATGCCATACCTTTCATATTCATTGTGCAGTTGATAGGCAAGCTACTCCTACTTTTCTTCTTGTTCCCTGTTGCTCATAGCATTTTTTCTGTCCTTGACTTTCAGTCTATGAATTTCCTTTTGAGTAAGTAAGTTTCTTGTATACCGCATATTGATGAATATTATTTCTTGATCCACTCTGCCTGTGTTTGTTTTTAATGGCAAATTGAGGCCATCTACATTAATGGTTATGGCCAACATGCATTGGCTCGTCTCGGCCTTTCTATTTTCCTGCCACTGACTTCCTCCTTTTCCTCTCTGTCCTGCTTGGCAATCCCCCTCTGCTGCTGTTCCTGGAACCATGATCATTTTTATCTCTCTCTAGAATGTCCTTCAGTATTCTTTGTAGTGTTGGTTTGGTGGTCATGAATTCCTTCAGTTGTTCTTTGTCATCAAAGTCTCTTATTTCTCCATTAATTTTGAAAGACAGTTTTGCAAGGTACATCAGTCTGGATTGAAAGTTGTTTTTCTTTCAGGATTTGAAATACTACACTTATTCACTTGATGGTTTGTGTTGAGAAGTCTGTTGTGATTCTGATGGTTTTCCTTTATAGGTGACCTGTTTCTTTTCTCTAACAGCCTTTAATATTCTGTTCTTGTGCTGAATTTTTGGGATCTTGATTATTATATCTATGAGTATAGATTCATTTTGCTTATGGCTAGTTGGAGTTCAATATGCCTCAATTATCTCTTTGTCAGGTTCTTTACTTATGCTTGGGAAGTTTTCTGGTATTACTTCTGTAAATAGTATTTTTATGTCATTTTTTATCCCCCTCACACACATTTTTGCTGACACCTATCACTCTTTAGTTATTTTTCTTTACATCATCCTGCAGCCTTTGAATTGTTATTTCCTGGTTCCTTGTTATTAAGAGATCTTTCCTTTCACAATCACTGGCTGCAATCCTGTCTTCAAGGTCTGAAAGTCTATCTTCAGTTTCTTGCAAGTGCTTTTTCCAGATTTCAATGGAGTTTTTAATTTCCCGGAAATCTCTTTGAATCTGTTTCATGCACTCCAAATCTTTCCACTATTTGCTAAGTGAAGGCTTCCCTCATTTTCCTATGCTTCTCTTTTTTAATCTATGTCTTCTTCAGATATGCTCAGCAACCTTTTCATTACATTTATCATTTCTTCTTTTACCTGAGATATTATTTCTGATTCAATTTCCTTTACAGTCCCATCAAGCAGTTTCTTTATTTTAGTTGCCATCAATCCAGAAATTTCAGGTGTGTGAATTCAATTTCTTCCATGTGTTTCCTTCAATTTCTTCCATGTGTATTTCTCCTGGGCTTGTTCTGTATGGGCTAGAGGCAGAGATTATCTTTTTATCTTTTGTCTTGATATTTTCCTGGTGACCTCTGGGCCTGTCAGTTGTGGGGTCCCATGTACTTCCCACGTTGGGTACCCATCCATGGTTCAGGGGAATGGGTCAGGCACCTGATTTTCTCCTAACCTTGATTCCCAGGGAGGTGCTGGGGTGCAGGATGGGCTTCTCCAGACATTTGCAGCTTCTCCAAGGTGTGGCTGATTGGTTTTCCCTGGCCATGCTGCCTACAGGTTCCCAGGCTCACAGGGGTAGGGCTGAATGCTTCTTCTCCATGCCCATGCAAGCTACCTCAGGGAGAATCCTGATGGTGGCATGTGTGCACACAAGGGCGGGGCTGGCTGCTGTTCTCTCAGCCTGCACTGGCTACCTGTGACAGCATCCTGATGGCTGCCCCCCAGAAGCCCATTTCTTGACTGGATCTTTTAATTTGGGGAACCTAATTTTATTTGAGGTTGATGTGTTCTCAATATTTCATTGTCTGAGGAATATCTGATAAATTTTTCCCCATTCTGTAGATTATCTTTCCACTATGTTGTGTGTTTCTTTTGCTGTGCAGAAGATTTTAATTTACTATGATCCCATTTTTTGATTCTTGGTATTATTTCTTGTGCACTGGGGTTCTGTTCCTAAAGAACTTGGCTATGCCGGTGTCTACCAGTTTTATCTTTTTTGTCTTCCAGCTGATTTTTTCTGTTTTAGTATTTAGGTTTTTGATGCATTTTGATATTGGTTTAGCGCATGGCAAGCAATGTGAGTCTAGGTTCAATCTGCAGCATATGGAGAGCCAGTTTTCTCAGGATCATTTGACAAAGGGGCAATCTTTGCTGCAGCAAAAGTACTTGACCTCTTGTCAAAGGTAAGGTAGCTGAGATTGTTTGGTGTTGTTTCTGTAACATGAATTATGTACTAATCATTCAGAAGTCTGTTTTTGCCAGTGCTATGTGGTTTTTATTACTGTAGGTTTACACTTTTACTCGAGGTCCAGGATCGTGACGCTTCCTGACTTACCTTTGTTGCCTAGGATTGCTTTGATTGTTCTAGGTCTTTTCTGGTTCTGTATGATTTTAGGATTGTCTTCTATAGTTCTGTGAAGAATCTTAATTGGCATTTTGATTGGGACTGCACTACACTTGTGTAATAGTTTTGGCAGTATGACCATTTTGACTACACTCATTTGCCCACCCAAGAATGGAATATCTTTCCATTTTCTGATATCCTCTTCAATCTCCTTTTACAGAGTGGTGTAATTTTCATTGTAGAGGTCTTTCACTTTCTTGCTTAGGTCTGTTCCTAAGTATTTGATTGCCCTTGATACTATTATGAAGGTGTTATTTTCCTCATTTGTTTTTCAGTGAGTTTGTTACTGGTGTGCAACAGCTGCTGATTTTTGTGTGCTGAATTTATAACCTGCCATACCACTGAATTTGGTTATTAATTCTAGAAGCCTTTTGGTGGAGTTTTGGGGTTCTTCTATATAGACGATTAAGCCATCTCCTAATAATGATGATTGAATTCTTTCTTCCCTATACATACGTCTTAATTTCTTTCTCTTGCCTGATTGCTGTGACTAATTTGATGAGAACTGAGCAGGAGTAGTGACAGGAGTCATCCTTGTTCAGTACCTGATTTTAGAGAGAAAGCCTTCTGCTTCTCTCCATTTAATAGGAATTTGGCCATTTGTTTGTCATAGGTAGCTTTTATGAGAATGATATAAGGTTCCTTTATGCCTGTGTTCTTCAGGATTCTCCTCATGAATGGATATTACATTTTATTCAGCATCTATTGATGAGTATGCATTTTTTGTACTTGCATCTATTTATACTTTGCTATGGCAATGTGCAGCCACCCTTGCATCTCTGAAATGAATCCTACTTGATCATGATGTGTGATGTTTTGGATGATTTGATACATTTTTTGCCAGTATTTTATGGAGGATTTTGTATCTGTGTTCATTAAAGTGATTGGCCTGTAGTATTCTTTTTTGGTTAGTTCGTTTTCTGGTTTTGCTGTCAAGGCAATGCTTGCTTCCAGGAAAGACTTTGGGAATATTATTTCCCTTTCAATTTCATTAAAGATTTTGAGAAGAGTTGCTGCTAGATATTCTTCAAATTTCTTGAAGAATTCAGAAGTGGCTCCATTTTGGCTTGGAGTTTTCTTCGTTGGTAGGTTTTTTAAAAATAAGTTCTTCAACTTCATTGACTAAGTTATTCAAAATTTTTATGCCTTCTTGGTTGCTTCAGGTGCCCACACTTTTATGCAATTTTTAATCTCCTGGATTTCTGAAACCTTTTCATGGGCTGTAATTAGTCACTAATGTGTTCATTCATGCTGAGTATAGTTTTGTTTGGCTCAGCTCACCTTTTGTTGATGTCTTCTGAAAGCTCCTTCGTCACGTTAGTGGTTACTTCCCTTATCTGTTCAATTATGCCTTCTGTGGTACCTCTGAGCACATCTTTGATGTATTTTTTTCTGTAATTCTTTCAAACAATTTGGGTGTGTGGCTTATACTATTCTCCTTCCTCAATGCCCTCTGAATTGATGTCAGGGATTGGGAGTTGGAAATTTGGAACAGAATTTTCTGGACTCCTCCTCCTATGTTTCACTTATTTTCTTGTTTGTTTTGATATGTGCTGAAGTTTATTTCTCTTAGAGTGGGAAGACTTTGTTGCTAGTACAGAGATCTGTATAGTTAGTCTGCTTTTCAGGGACGTACTCTGGGCACAATTTAATCCTTTGCTTTTGTCCTATGATTTGAACACCTCTGATGACTTGGGAGGAGAGGATGTAGTATGGTTTGGGCTGACACCAACTTGTCTGGAAATGTCCCAGGTATTGTTAATGTCACAAAGGTAATATGAGTATTGTCATACAGAGAAAAGTCATTAATGGCAACAATTATGTGATCCTGGCAACATCAAGAAAATCAGCTATGGTGGTGTCAGCCAAGAAAAATTGTATATTAACATATAAATGGAACCAATTAGGTATCACCCTTAGCAATAGAATAGAAATCCACTATTGTGGCCCAAACATTAAGACAACCCAGATATCGACATACAGGCAATATGGACTAAATGCAGAAGCTTTGCTCTGCTAATGGTAGAAAACATTTTAACAGTAAGTTTATGGAGTGATATAACTATATGGAGATTAATAAAATTGATTGGTTATACTATTAAAGGTATAGTGGACTGGGAAAACAAGAAGAGAAATATGAAAGCAAACTTCTCCATAGCACGATGGAGTCCAGGAGTACCATCATGTCTGGGAGATAAAGATATGTCCTTGAGAAACTGAGGACATGAAAAAGCACTTAGCTGGCAGAGTATAGAACAGAGCAGCTCTGAGTGCTGAGCCATAGTAGTTTGGGGCTTAGGGTGACTTCAGTTCCTTCTGCAGGAGTTGATTTCATGCAGCTGCAAGGCGGCCAGGGCCAGACCCTCAGATGCGGGGTCTTGGGCCTGAGAGGATGGAAGACCGCGCTGAGCAGCGCTGTCAGATGGTGGGTGAAGCGTATAGAAATCTTTACGGTGATGAGAAGAGTGGTCCCAGGCAGGGCACTAATCAAGGGACTTACCCCCGCATCTGCAAGGATTTGCTGAGGGGTAAGCGTGACGCTCAGGTGACATGAGGCCCTAAAGTCCCTGACCAGGTGCTCTGCTGTCTGCTGGGAGAGTCCACTCTGCAGGGTCTCTCAGTGCCCAGCTGACTGTCTTCCTGAGGGACAGCTGCTCGCAATTGGTCATTTGCCTAGAAGGTGAGTAACAGTGTCTTCTGTGCAGGCGGCCCCTGCTGGCCGCACACTGTCCCTGAACATGATCAGCAGGAGGCAGCACCCAGCATGAGGCAGCTACACGGGTGTTCAGACGACAGCCCGACCAGGGGCTCTCCCTCCAGAGAGCCTTCACAGGGCTCGGGGGAGTGTTGTCCCTGTCGTAGCTTCACTCACTGTGAGCCAGGTTTCCACCGTTTCCTTGGGAAGAAAGTTGGTGCTGTGGTGTTAGGGTACACAAGCTCTGCTTCAGGCTTCATGGAACCGCATCGGTGCTGAGCTGGCCTGGGCACTAGAATGGCCAGTAGGCCCAGTGCCATAGAGGCTTTGTGAGTGCCAGGTTCAGACACTGGGGAAAGGCGATATCGTGGAAAAAAATTTCCATTGAAAGAAAAGCTGACAGGGAGAGGCATATGGCTGTTCACCCATGTGTAAGGAACTTTGGATTAACTGTTCCCAGCAGGGAAAGATTCCCCAACATCTAAATAAGTAATACATCCTCCTGGGGGGAGCATAATAGGGAAAATGATTACTGGGTCACATTTTTGCCTGATTCTGTTTTGAGTTCCCTATTGAGTGACAGGGTCCAGATTAGTGTAACATTAGAAACAGCTGCTGATCACTAAATATTGATTATGTATCAGGCATTCTGCTGGATGTTTTACTGTATGTCCTACATTCCACTGGTCATAGAACCAAAAATGTATGTCAAACCCATTTTGAAGATGGAGAACCTGAGGCCTACTGGTCATGGGAACTTCTCAGGATCCCTGTGTGGTAAAGTAAAAGGCCAAGACTGCACTCTTAGTGTGAGGTCACCTAGAGGCCACCCGGTTCCCACTCCTCCCTATGTGAACCCAACTCTGCTTCTGAATTTATTTCCATACTTAGAGAAAATTTAAAAATACTTCTCAGGCATAGGAAGACCCTGTGCCTGAGGCACTGAACCCTGGCCTGAATTAAGAGTGTAAAAGTGAGCTGGTGATGGGTGCACCCCACTCCCAGGGCAGCTGCCCAGATTCACCTGCCCTCACCCACAATAGAGCAGGCCCTACCTGTCCCTTAGCTCACCCTGGAGACCCTCCAATAGCAGTGGCTTTTTTTTTTCTTTTTAAATTGTTTATTGGTACAATTTAAATATACATAGTGATCATACTCTTAAGTGAAATAAATCAGTCACACGTGTAAACAGCACGTTGTCTCTCTGGTGTGAAAAAGTGAAAGTTTAAATAAGTTCCAAAATATATAATAGATATTGTTGAAATAGGAACAAATTGTTCAAACGGGAAGAAGAACTGGGGGTGGGGAGCACAAATTTTTTCAAAGAAAAAGAAAATTGGGGCTGGGGATTTAGCTCAGTGGCATAAGCACCTGCCTTGCAAGCACACAGTCATGAGTTCAATCCCCAGTACCCACAGACCCCCCAAAAAAGTTAATTTTGCACTGTGGTGTTCAGGCCCTAAGTTTTGTGCCTGAGAAGCAAAACCCATGCTATCAAACTTACCCAAATGGGTGACAAGCAGTTTGACATACAACATAATCTACTTCCAGACTTGGCAGGTAAAGCAGGACAGTTTTTGAGGCTATTTTGACATTTCTGTAGGATTTTAATAAAGGGTTAGTAGACAAGGTCCACACAGCACACGTACAGGTGCGTGAGCTTACGTAGGTGGTCAGACCCGCAGCTCCCTGAGCAGCTGCAGGTGAGGCAGGACCACGCTCACCACAGTGGAGGAAAAAGAAACATCTGCTGGGGCTGAGTTCCTCCAATCTCTGATTTCCTCCAAGTGGGTGGTAAGTATTTCTTTGTTGATCACAAATAATTATTTAAAAAACTCATTCTCAAGTCTTTGGTGTGTGTCCCTCCCCCCAGGGAAGTTTGGGTTCAGGAGAATGCTGTAGGACTCTCACATGCACCACAGAGACAGCTCACAGGTTAGCAGATGGAGCATGGGTCCAGCCAAGGAACACTCCCAGCTTGTTTAGGTTGAGCACATTTTGTAGGGAAGAACACAAGTGCTAATGAATGAAAAACAAGAAGCTCTTCTGCTAGTATTTTGTACAGTAATATGCAAATGAGACGATTCTGTACCTGAATCAGCTGTTGCACTTGGCCCACCATCGTCCCTTAGGGTTGCCATTAGGGTCAGGGTTCGGGTTAGTAGTCTAAATGCACTACATACTCTGATTTCACATAACATCTCGAAAAAGGGAAGTTACAGTGAAGACAAGCTTCAGTGGACAGTTTTAGTGGTAGCAAGACAGGGATACGTAGCTAAGTATGGGGTATTTAAGGGATTATGACTATGCTGTGTGATAGTGTAGCGGTAAATACACAGTGTATGCATTTTTCAAAACCCAGAGAACCAACCACAGAACACAAAGATTGAATCTGAATGGGAACAATACATACTAGTTAAAAATACTGTGGCAGTACTGATATTGGCTACCTTCATTAGCTGGATTATACTGCAGGGAATCAGGAATTGTGAAAAGCATAGCAGAATCCTGCAAGACCCTAAATTATGGAGAACTTTCTGGAGGGATACAGAGGTGGAAGGGAACTCTATACTGTGTGATTATTTTTCAATGCTGGTCATTTTTTTTCAAGTAAGCATGTCCAGTAATTGAAATGCAATGAGTCCTGCAGTCACCATGCAACTCAACAGGTGGCCCCTGTGCATGTATCCCGAGAACCAACAGTGTGTGTGCACGCTGGATAGCCCGAGTGAGCGTGTTTGGAGCAGCTTCACCTCTGACAGTCAGGCACTGCAGTCAAACAGCCTAGAGGTGCCTAGCTGGAACGGTGACTGGAAAAGCAACAGAATCCTTGGCACATCCATCCCTCGGAATGCTACTGGGCATTGTACAGGCGTGGACTCGTCCTGTCCATACAGAGCTGGGCCAATCTCTAGATAAATGTCATCTTTAGAAAGCTAACCCTAACCCTATCGCATAGCATCATGGAGAGGAGCCAATTATGTACATGCATGAGAACAGTGGTCTCCAGGGGTGAGGAGGGGTGGGGGGTGGGTGTGCAGGGAGTGCTGTGTGCCCACCAGGGAAGCCGCGCCATCCCTGTGCTGAGGGAAGGAGGAGACACCTTGGCAGCATTCATGTCAGTGTCCAGCCAGGGAAGTGGACGGTGCTGATACCTTCCTATTTTACCATTGAGGCTGCAGCTACGGCTTGCACAGGACCTAACCGCACGGTTTCACAGGACCTCGTGCCAGTAGACCACTGTCTGCAGTGAAAGCCTGAGTTAGGGCGCTCGCCGACAAGCACTGCTCCCCCTTCTGCTCACACCACACCGAGGCTGGGGCCCTGCCACCGCTCCTTCCTTACACAGCTGCCCCGTTTAGAACAAGTGTCCAGAGCAGTGCTGCATTTGTGAGGCCCACTGCCATTATTTTCGAGCTTCCAAGTGTGTTTGCGGAACTTGGGGAGGAAACTTGCGTTATTCAGAGGCCTTGAGTGGCTCACAAGGTAGGGTTGGAAACTAGGCGCCCCACTGTGAGGTGGGTGGGAAAGGAATTGGGGTTTGCGCTTTTCCTGGAGGGTCATTCCACCCCACATAGGCCTGCTCCTACCTTCTCACGGAGAGAAGCAGCGTCCCTCAGAGCCACAGCCCTGCAGCACCTCAGGTCTCTCTCCTCACACAGCCCACCTCTCCTTTCATCCCCCTCAGTCCCTCAAACAAGAGGCATACAAACAGCTTGTGTGGTGGAATTTATTTTCAACACACTTGACTACCAGTTAGGGTAACATTCACGTGAATGCTCCTGACTGGCACCCAGAGGCCCGACCTCCGGTGGCTCTGGAGAGGGCCAGGGCCTCACTGAGTGTCCATGTCTTCGCATGAGGACTCAGACTTCGCCGCCTTCAGTTGGCTCTGTTCTGGGTCGTCTTGACTGGCTTTCACCTTGGGCTGCTGGAATTGCCTGAAACCCAGTGGCGGTCTCCTCTCCTTACGCCTGCTGGAAAGGGTGTGAGCTCTGGGGTAGATTTTTTTCCTCAGAGAGCATGTAGGTGTCTTCACAGCTTGCTGGTTGTTCTGCAGATCTGCAAGGACACGGGGAGGGCACAGGCGGGCATTAGTGGGGCCAGGCCGGAGTTGGAGTCAGGATGGATGGCAGAAGGGCCTTGGGGAGGAGAGAGAGGTTGGAGACTAGGGAACAGCTAGGGCCGGACCCAGGGGAAGAAGAGAGGGTCCTCCTGCCGGTCCACCCACCTTGCTCTTGCGCCAATGTCGAGCACGGGGCCTTCCTCTTCCTCCCTTGGGGTCTTGGGCTGGGGGGGTCAACTTCCATGAGAGTTACTGGTAAATTTTCTTTCATCCTCAACTGTGTGACCCTCACCCCACCCTGTGGTCTAATGGAGGACTGCTGAGCTCTCTGAGGGCTCCTGCCAGGAAAATGAGTGACCACCCCTTGGGCTTTGTTGGGTCAAAAAGCCACACCCTCAGCCCACCTGGTCCCAGGGGAGGGACCATTACATCACAGAGCAGCAAGGAGGAGCTGGTCCAGAGGAAAATGGAGGGGGGCCTGAGGAGGAGAGGGCGGCCTGGTGGAAGGAAGGGGGCTTCCTCAGCACTGCGGCATGGCCTTGCACACGGACCCAACACTGCGGCTCATCTTCCCCAGCCTGTGTTGGTGGAGGACGTGACAAGGAGGCTGTTTCTCCCCCACTCTCCCACAGACCCAGGATTCAGGGCTACACTCCCTATTCTCCCCAGACACCCTCCCCAGCTGGCGTGGCTTACCTGAAATCCCCCCGTACTAACCTGGCCGTGTCCAAATCCATGTGGAGATAGGACCATCCCAGGTCGCTCCTTTAAGGACTTCTACACAGCATGCTCTCAGCCGGCTGCCTTCCTCCCAGGCAGTGTTTCTGTCTCACCTCCTCTTCCCAGTGGTCTCTTAGTTCCCAGTAGCTTTTGTGTTGGTCACGAAATGACTTGCTTCAGACTATCAAGACTGAAGTGAATAAACCTCCCAATGGCTTTCCTCGTCTTGTGCACCGTCTGTGGGGCCTGCTTGCCTCACTCAGTGCGGTAATAATGAGGCCTCAGCTTTGCAGCTTAGGAGACATGGGGCAGGCATTCATGTGTCAGAAGTTATGCAGGATCTCTGGCTACAGAAAGCAATGTTAGGAACTTGGGTTTCACAGCAGACACTTCGTTGTCTACCACAAGACTTATGATTTCACATAGCCAGGTGTGGTTACAGGAATTAGTCAAACTTGTGAAATTTATGTCCAATACAACAATCTTTTTTAAGTGGCTCTGGATTGAAAAAGGAGAAACCAAACTTCATATTTATAAATAATATCAAAATTCACAAAGAACATTTTTATAAGATAAGGGAATGCTTCTAGAAAAACTGATTGAGTTTAGCAGTGTCACAGGACACCAAGTTATTATGCTGCATTTTTATACTAGAAGTAAGCAAATGAATGTAAAACAGTAGAATGCAAAAGAATATCAGAAACTGCAAATTAAAGTAATAAATCTGACCAAGATGTAGAAAATCCCTGCATTAAGAAGTACAATGTATTGAATACTAGATGTATAGAAAGCACAATTTATGTTTGGAGTAGATTAACAAATGGCCAACTTCTAAGGCGCAGCTGAACTGAGTCAGCGGGGTGCTGGGTGTGGAGGCCCCAGGTGAGGATGTTGCCAACAGCAGAAAAGGAAACCTGAAGGCATGCTGCAGATCCTGCTGGAGGAGCCTTTCCTGTTAGGTACTCAGCTGTTCTCATCTTGGGAGCTGGGGTCCTCGCTGTCACTGAGGATGGCCTTGGTTCTCTTCTCTTCAGGGGAGCTCTGATCCTTAGCTTGAGCATGGCTTCCTGGCTCCAGTACAGACCCCTCAGCCTACTGGAACAGATCCTGTTTCACTGGCGCAGACTTTCTGGCTTCCACCACTGGACTTTGGGCCTTCCCAGTGCAGGTCCTTGATATAGGCTTTTATGAAACATTGTTGTGGGCTCTAGGTCCTCAGCTGGGCTTGTGTAGGACATCGCAGTGGGATTTAGGACCTCATCTGCATTCTTTTTTTTATTTAAAGAGAAAAAAGAAAGGAAATAAAAAAAACAAAGCAGTAAAAGGGTACAAATAATACAGAATTTCAAGAAAAAAATACAGTAAGATATCACTAGTTAATAGGTTACATATTGTCATCATAGAAACATTTGTCCAAATTATAAAATTAAAGCATATAAAATATACATTCATACAATGAGATTGCAGACAGTGCCATTCAATGATCAAACAAAAGCTCAGTAATACGGATTTCCATCCTACACACTCAAACATACATGCAGTTATATCCTTTAGACCACCTTCCTTTCCTCTCTTTTTAATAACAATTACACTTTTTGGGTTTTATTACTCCCACAGTTCTTACTACTTTTTTTGAAGAGAATAAAACCAAGCGTGACTAAACAAAACAGAGTCAGTTAGAACAGAAGGATGGTCATAATACATGATGCAAAAATAGAACACCAGGTGATCAAAAATGGGTACCATTGTGCCTCTTGCTATTTTTAAAAAGAGTTGCCTATATCATCAGGTATAATAGAATTGATCAAAACATTACAGAACAAGACCAATAAAACCTACATTGAAGACCTTACAGGATTTCAAAAGAAGATAATAGTCAAACCATAATGGGCATCATAGTGAATCTTATTGCCTCAGAGTGGTTGCCTATACCCTTAAACTTGATACTATCAAACAAAATAGAATATATTAAAATCTGGCAGAACAAGATGGGGAGAGCAATACTGGGGTTCATATCAGGTTAATAGGAAAACAAAAAAGTTACTATAATATATCCCACTATTTTTTAATTTAGTTTTCCCTTAATTGAAAAAAAATGTAAGAAAAAACTAGATTAATTTAAAAAAGGGTAGGGATTGAAATAAAAGAGGACATTGTATTAGAACAACACTGGTTCTAAATATCCTGTAACTTCTTCTTTCTCTTGAATAGCTTCAGACTGTCTTGATATGCTTGATGCTATAGTATATGAAGTTATACTCAAATAATACAAGGAAGGAGGCACTATGGTGACACTATTATGTTAGATTATCTGGGGGTGAAACACAATGATGCTTAAATTGTTCGGTTCTCACCTGCATTCTTTGGGTCTCCAGTATGTGGACAAATGATGTACTGCACTTGACTCTTGGGTGAATATTATAAAATAACCCTATAAATATATGTCGTATATTAAATCTATTTCCTTGAAGACCCTGACTAAAACAATGGTGTTATAAATCTTGTTCACTACAGAGACATTTGAGTATTGTTACAAAGTCAGTTCTTCCCAAATATCTTAGTAGGTTGAGTCCATCCAAATCAAATTTACAGCCTTATTTTAAACAGAAAAATGGGGAGATGATTCTAACATTCATGTAGACATACAAAGGCCCAAAACAGCCAAAAGGTAACTGTTAAAAAACATGGAACAGAGTTGGAGGCATTCCCTCATTTCATTTCAAGGATTATGAACCAACAGCTCTCAGGACAATGACATAACTCCAGAAATACAACAGGGGCACAGAATGAAGCCCACGAACAAGTCCACCCTGTGGTGTGGGGGGAGGGACAGGCTATGCTTTCCCTGGGAGAGACCCTGCCCTCCCACATGACCACCCCTCCCCGGCCAGGTGGGAATCAGTGCCCTGATGTGGAGAAACAGCAGCCTGTCTTTGCCTATGGGACAAATCTTCTGGGAGAACTTGTCCCTGGTACTCAGACCTGAGCTAGGCCTTCTCTGTCACATCTGGCCTCCGGGGACATATGGCTCTGAACCCAAACCTACAGGGCACACCTTGGCCCCTTCTAGCACACCCACCTCTTCCCTTCCTCCCCTTTCCCACCATTGGAGAAGATGCATGCACCCGTCTCCTCAGAAGCAGTTGGTTTTATTCTGATCACACTTCTGTAGACATTGCGATAAAATTCACTGTCTACACTGTGAATTATTTCTCTGGAGATTCCTGGAACAGCCCTAAATTCTCTTGTCTCACACGTCTTCACTTCCAGTCATAAATTCCCATATTCTGTTGGTCCTATTCTGATTTATTCTGATAGTGTTTCTCGTTTAAGCTGGTGTACACAGCAGAGCTGTGTTGACGCTCTCCCTTTCCTGGGTTTACAGGAAGAGGAGGTTTCCCTGGAGAAGGATGGTTTCTTCCCAGATCTCCCTTTACGGGAGTCATTAAAAGTGTTGTATTCTGTTTGGCACCTGAAATGCCAAAGGGAGATCACAGAAGGACACTGGTTGGGGGAAGGGTATGGAGGAGGGGTGGGATCAGGGGCTACATTTGAAAGGGTGAGGTCTGAGGCCAGGGGTGAAGACCTGATGGATTCCAGTACTTGTGTGGGTCTATTCACCTTGTGTGTGTACCAGGTTTGAAAAAAGGGCCGTCCACTAATTTTCCCGTTGTTCTTATCCTGTGAGATGCAGTGTCCATTCTATTTACTGGTAGTTTTCTTTCCATCTCAAGTACCTGAGGCTGTTTTTGTGTTTTGACCTCATTTTCTACACACTGCCCAGGACAATGCGTGGTCACTTGCAGACAATGAGGGTTAAAGGAGAAAAGGGACTGTCTCTTAAAGACTGATTTTGAAACAAATGAACATACATGTGCAAAAATAAATCACAATCAATGCTATATATGTCAATATCTATATCTAATGATTTAGATATTTCTATTTCTTTCTTATACTTGCTGTGGCTGGGAGAAAACATGAATCAATTGTAAGTCAAAAGAGGAGAGGTATATTTTTGGCTCAGTTTTCAGAGATTAAGTGCGTGCTTTGTTGGCTCCAGAGCAAAAAAGTATGGCAGGTGACTGTGGAAGAGAAAGGCTGCTCATAATGTGGTAGCCAGGGAGAGATAGATAGACAGACAGAGCCACAGAAAGACAGACTGACAGACAAATAAAGAGACAGAGAAACCAAGAGATATCCTGTACCAGGGAGAATGCCCAATTCTCTCCAAGTGAGTTTCCCTTCCCATCAGGCCCCAGTACCAAACATCGACATTTTAGGAAAAATTGTACATCAAAATCACAACTCTCCTGCGTTCAACTCTAGGAGGCATGTGTGGATCACTTCATTCATCATGCAGTTAGTCCATTTCTAAGACTGCCAAAGTCTTCACATTTCCATTATTGTACAAAATTCCAAGTCCAAAGACTCTCCATGACACTCCAGGCAAACTCTTGGCTGTGAGCACCTGTAAAAAATCAAAAAAGAAAGTAGAATATTCCCAGTACACAAGAACATAGGGTAAGTACCTTCATTTTAAAAGAGAGGAATGGAGAATAGAAATTGGATTAAATCAACATTCAAACTCAACAGGGCAACATTAAGTCCCATTAATCCATGTCCAGCAGCCAGGACAAGGTGTGAAATGTGAGCTCCTAAGTATTTGGATAGCCTTTTCCATATGGACATTTCCATTACAGCCCATATGTCCTTTTGCTTGGTCTCGCTCCATTCTGTGCTTGTGGTTTCCTTCATCAGAAAATCCATGGACTTAGCAATTTCAGTTTCCTGTATTCCTCTCAAATTTCACTCTGAGGTTCATATGCTGCCCTCTCATGACTTCTTGCCAAAGACTGTGATCTTGCAACACCTTTCTCTGAAATTTATAAGGAAGCCTCTCAGATTCAATATTGCTTACTTTCTGCATGTCTAAAAACCCAGGACCATGTGAATAACAAAGTGTTCTTCACCATCTTGTGCAAAAGCCAGGCCCCTTTCTCCCATGTTTTCAGTAACCACTAAGGATCTGGATAGCTGAATGCAGGGATACACTTGCTTAGGCAACCCTAAACGATCAGGAGTCCCAAGAGCTCTCTGCTCAAATGAAAGCTTTATAGTTTTAGACCCTTGATCCTACCATGGGTAGAGACTTGGTGATTTCTTATATGTCCTTAAAGTATTTTTCTTCCTAATACTGTGCAAAGTACATGGCTTGTTTTTAGTTCAAATATTTCAGTAAATATTAGCTCCTTTGCTCCAAGGTTGTAAGGCCTTCTTTCTGATGACAGTTGAGAACAACCAAATCATTCACCTATGCCATTGCCTCATGGCAATCAGTTTTCCTAGTGGCATTCAGCAATAATACGACACACTTGAACTCTGACTGGCCTTATATTTCCACCTCCATTATTCTTAGTGTCCCACAAAAGTTTAGAACACAGGCAAACTGTAGACAAAGTTTGCACCACAGTTTAATACATATGGCATCTAATACAACTGCCAATGAGGTCCTTGTTCCCAACTTAAACCTCTGGAACTGGACCTATAGTTTCTGCATTCTTATCAGGTTTCTCTTTTTCTGCACTCTTACCATGTTTGCACATCAAGCACTGCTCACAACATTCTAGGGCTTTTCTATCCTACATCTCCAAATCTTGCCATATTTCTCCTGCAAACCACTCTCAGAGATTATTGATCCTGTAGTCAAGTTCAGTCATAGAAATAGCTATAGTCCTGGCACCAGTTTTCTATAGTGCTTACTTTCCTAACACTGCAACTATATGATGTACACTTGCTAGATAAAGGAGGAACACTTTATTTTGGCTCACAGATACAGTGGACTCAGTCCATGGTTGTCCTACTCAAAGACAGAAATGGCACGGCATGATAGTATAGCTGAGGAAGGTGGTCATGCCTTGTCTGTGAAGAAGAGACATGGGTGAGCCAGGCATGAGTATACTTCCTCCACATACACCCAAGTGAACCCTCTCTTCTAACCAGTACTCACTTCCATCCGGGAGGCATTTGGAAGATATTTTACTTCTAAACTGTAATATTATCATGTCACAGAAAGAAACAGAAATTGGTTGAGTGACATTTTATAGAGTCAGATTATGTGATTGTGGCATCTAATACATCTGAAGTCTGTAGGGCAGGCCAACAGGTTGGGAGCTCACATGGTATTTCTTCACTTACCTTAATGATTTTTGTCTTGGTTTTCCTTAACATGTATAAATTTCACACATTAACAGAGTTTGATGTAACATTGTAAGGCATGAATACGAAGTGCCCTCATGAAACCCACCAGTGCTTTATCTGTGTCCTCATGTACCTTCTAGTAATCACTGCTGCACACTGAAGTTGACTGTGTTTAAGAGCAACTGAAATGTATAAAACCTTTTTAAAGTTTTAGATTATATAAGAGAAAATCTAGAAATACCTAAAAGAAAGCCTACCAAATGTCTGAGGTTTTGATAGAGATAACTCTAAATCTCTGCATACATTTTCAGGTCAAAGAATTTGGATAGAACTGCAGTATATCATATTTCTTGATGAGAAACAGAATGATGAAAATTTGTAAATTTCCTTAAATTCCTTTTAGCAGCAAAAATGATAAGTAAATGCCAGCTATATGTTTTGCATCCCAAATTTTCCTTGGAAAACAATGGGGAGGGCACAAACATACACAATCAAACTTAAGGAGGCTGGAAGGGACAGTGAATACCATTACAGTGGTGTTTATGTTTCGGCAGGCACAGAGCAGGAGGTAGGGGACTCGCACAGGGGACCCAAGACAGCATGAGTTGGAGGGAAGTTTTAAAACTCTTGGCTCTATACAGGCTGATGCAGCATCTCACACCACAGATGCCACAGCCCAGGGTAAAAATCAGGACAGGAGGAAAATGGGTGTGTTATGATGACTTTAGAGACCATGCTAATAACCACCTGAACCCATCCCTGTGAGTGAGGACTGGCTTGAAACCAATCACTATTTTGACAAAGTATAGAGAATGCAGTAGCATTTGGGAGGCTGAGGCAGGATTACTGCAAGTTCAAGGCCAGCCTGGGCTACGAAGTGAGTTAAAGGCCTGAACTGCACAGTGAGACCCTACCTCAAAACAAAAGAAAGCAAAACAAAAAAAACTAATAAATGAATGGTTTAGAAATGGTTCAGAAAAAAAGGACAGTAGAAACAGAGTAGCAAATTTAACAGTAAACGATGTATAAAACATTAGTTATTCCAAAATCTAAGAAGGGTCTTCCCCTTCAGCCTCATGGTTCATGGGCATCAGGTCCTTGGGGTCTGAGGTGAACAGATTAAGGTAGGTAGCCAAAGGGGTCCAAGACCCCCCAGAAACCAAGATAGTGACCTGGAGGAGAAGGAAAGAGACTTACTACCTGACTGCGGCGTGGTCCCGTCAGAACTGAGTGACAAATCATATTTGAGCTCCTTGTTCAGGGGAGCAGAGCAGAAAGGATCCAGACACACTTAGGGTTCAAGGTGAGAGGAGACAATTGAGGGCTCTGAGTGAGCAGAGAGGGGACCACCCGCCCAGAACAGTGGGGACCTCACAGCCACCTCCCCTCAGGCTTGAACCTCTGGGGTCACAGGGAGATGGTGACTGTGGATGCCACGATGCACATGAAGGACAGAAGGGGAGAGTGGGGGCCCCTGGGCACGCTGCAGAGGAAGGATGGCTTCTGTGACCTCCTCCTTCTGGCCAGACCCTGGGGAAGGCCCATGGTGGGGTGTGGAAGTGCTGCACCTCATGTCTGTCTGCTTGAGCACAGGGAGATCTCGCCTTGGTGAGCAGAGGGTCACCAGTGCAACAGAGGAGCCACTCCTGGGCCACAGAGGGAGGTGGCCAGGCCCTGCCAGCAGACCTGAGGCGAGGACTGAAAGGGATTTTGATGTAATACACAATGATTAAGCTCATCATGGAAAGTTGGTGCATGTAAGGACGTAGCTTAATTCCTTTTGTAGTGTTCTTCCCCTCCCTTTCATCCCACTCTAAGCACCTCTTGGATCATTTTTTCCTCAGAAACATAAACAATAAAAATATAAACACAAATAATATAAATATGTCTGTAAATACACATATATATGTTTGGTTGTAGAACGTAGCGATTGCAATGCTCATAGTGACATTGTGATCTTTACATTGGAGTTTCTCATCTAAAAGAAGCCAGGCAATACTTAAGCTTGTCTCATTTACTTCTTTTAACAAGATGGTCTTGATTTGCATCTATTTTCCTATCAATAATTTAAGTTTGTCCTTCTTTATGGCACAGCAGTGCTCCACTGTCTCCATATAGCACACTTTCTGTATACATTTGTCTGATGTTGGACATGCAGGTTTCTTCCAAGATTTAGCTGCTGGGAACTGTGCTGCTGTAAACATGGATATGCATGGGTGCTGTGGTGTGAGGCCTTTAATTATTTAGGGAAGGTGCTTAGAAGGGAAATACCCTGGTCAAATGTAGTTCCCAGTGTTAGTGGTTGAAGCCGTCTCCACACCTGCCCCCACAGTGCTTGTACCAGTTCACACTCTCACCAGCAACAGAAAAGCAGTCATTTTTTTCGCAGGCTCACCAGCACTGGCTAATATTTGAATTTTTTTCATTCATTCTTTATGGAGTGAGATGAAATCTCAGTGTTGTTTTAGTTTGCATTTCTTGAGTGGAAAGCAATCCTGAATATTTCTTCATATGTTTATTGGCAATTGGTGCCCAGTTTTCCATTGGGTCTTTAATTTTTTTGGAGGGAGTTAAATTTTAAGAACTTTTTATAGTCTAAATATTAGTCCATTGTCTGAGGAATAGCTGAAAAAATGTTTTTCCATTCTGTACATTGTCTCTTTCACTCTGTTGGGGGATTCCTTTGCTGTTCAGCAGTTTTTAGTTTTATACGGTTCCATTTGTTGATTATTGGTATTATTTTTTATGTATCCAGGGTTCTATTCAGAACATCATGGCCTACACCATGTCCTCCCATGTTTTACCTAGTTTGGCTTCCAGCAGATTACGAGTTTCTGTTTAAAATTTAGAAATGTGTTCCATTTTTATTTTTTTAATGCATGGTGAAAAAAATATGGATCAAAATTCAATCTCTGGCATATAGATAGATAGCCAGATTTCCCAACATTTGTTACAGAGGCCATCCTTCCTCCAGCAAAACTATTCAGTGATCTTGTCAAAGATAAACTGACTGAATGTTACAGGAGTTACCCAGCAATTAGTGTTTTGTGGGGTTTTTGACAGTACCGTGCTATTTTTATCACCATAGCTTTGTCATATAACTTTAAGACTGGGACTGTGATATCTGCTGTATTGCTTTTATTGTCTAGGAGTGGTTTTGCTGTTCTGCTTGTCTTCAAATGTCATGTGAATTTCAGGATTGTTTGTGGTACTTCTTTTTGAGGAATGCTATTGGTATTTTGAAAGGAACTGCATTAAATCTGTATAACAGTTTTGGGACTATAGCCATTTTTGCTGTCTTCATTCTGCCTATCTAAGAACCTCAATTATCTTTTTATATTCTAATATTTTCTTTGATTCCCCCCTCTCTCAGTAATGTAGTTTTTACTGCATAGGTCTTTCATTTTTTTGTTAAGGTTAATTCCTAGGAAATGAATTTCTCTCAAAAAGTATTGTCCCACTAATTTCTTCCTCTGTGAGATTGTTATTGGTATACAGGAACACTATTGATTTTCGTGTACTGAATTTCTATCCTGCTACACTGCTAAATTTGGTTCTTAGTTCTAGGACACTTATGGTGGAGTTTTGAGTCTTCTATGTAGAGAATCATGTCATCTTCAAATAATGATAATTTAACTTCTTCCTTCCCTATATACATCCTTTTCATTTCTGTTTTCCGTCTCATTGTTCTGGCTAATGTTTTCAGAACTACATTGGACAGGAGTGGTGACATTGGACACCCTTACCTTGTTCCTGATCTCAGAGGGACAGCTTTCAACTTGCACCCATTTATTATGATGTTGCCCGTTGGTTTGTCCCGGATGTCTCCGATGAGCTTGAAAGAATTTTCTTCTCTCTGCCTGTTTTCTTCAGGGTTTTGTCATGAAAGGATACTGCATCTGTTCAATGGTTTTCCTGTGTCTGTTGGTATGCCCATGTGATTTATGTCAGTGCATCTACTTACATGACGTATTGCGTGTATTGATTTGCCCAAGTTGAAATGTCCGTGTATGCCCAGATCAAATCCTGTTTGGTCATAATGCATGATCTTTCTGATGATTTGTTGCATTCTTTTTGTCAGTACCTTATTGAAGAAGGCTGCATCTGTGTTCCTTAAAGAGTTTGGCTTTTTTTTTTTTTTTGGTTGTGTCCTTTCCTGCTTTTGAGTTTGAGTTAATGCTTACTTCCAGCAATGACTTTGGGAGTTCAGCTTCTCTTTCCATTTTATTAAAGATTTTGAGGAGTGTTTACATAAGCTCTCTCTAAAGTTCTTGTAGAATTCAGTAATCAATCCATCAGTATCTGGGCTTTTCTTGGTTGGTAATTTTTTACTACTTCTTCAATTTCATTGGCTGGTATGATATTATTCAGAATTTTTATGTTTTCTGGGTTCATCTTGTGTAGTTCATGTGTCTAGGAATTTATATATTGCTTCCAAATTGCCAATTCTATGAGAGAACAGATTCTCATAGTATTTAACAATGATCTTTGGGATTTCAGCATAATCCATTGTGAGGTGTTTTTTTTTTTCCATGTATAATTGCACAGAGTTGTTGGGTCTTCCCTTTCCTTCTCTGGTAAGATTGGCTAGGGTTTTGTCAATTTTGTTTATTCTTTCAAAAAAACAACTCTTGGCTTCACTGATTCTTTTTGTTTTTCAGTCTCAATCTCATTAATTTCTACTCTAATCTATATAGCTTCCTTCCTCATTTCAACTTGGGATTTGGATGTTCTTATATTTCTAGGACCTTGAATTGTGTCATCAGGTTATTTATTTATGCTTGCTCTGTTTTTCTGATGTACGCATTCATCACTTTAAACTTTCCTCTTCAGATCACTTTCATTGTGTCTCAGACAGTCCAGTATGTTATTCTGGAATTATTGTTCAATTCTACAAAGTATCTAATTTTTTGCTTGATTTCTTCCATGACTCAATGAATATTCAGTATGGTATTTTTTAACTTCTGTATGTTTGCAAACTTTCTGTGATCTCTTTTTCCATTGACTTTGAGTTCTATTTCACTAAGATTTGATAATATGCACTGAGTAATTCTTATTCATTTGCATTTATTTAAGCAAGCTTTATGTGCTAGCACATGACATATTTGGACAGAGTCCCATGTGATGCTGGGATGAATGCATATTCTATTGTTGGTGCTATGATGCTCTACAGATACCTATTAAGTCAATGGGTTTGGAGTTTTGGTCCAGCGCTGATATTTCTTTATTCATTTCTTTTTTGTCTATTTCATCTACTTATGACCATAAAGTACAGAAGTCCTAAACTATAGTTTTGTTGGTATTTATTTAATTTTTTATGTGTATTACTGTTTGTTTTATGCAGTGGTACACTAGGTTTTGGTGTATATATGTTTGTAATTTTTAAGTCACCCTTTTGAATTGCTCATTTCCCCAGCATGTTGTGGCCATGTTTGTCTCTTTTAATTAGTTTTGGTTTGAAATCTAATTCTCAAAAATTAAATGGCTGCTACTTTTTTTCAGTTTCCCACTGCATAGTTGTTATCCATCCACTGATTTCTAACCTATGAATTTCCTTTGGAATTAAACGTGTCTCTTTTATACTGTATAACACTGGGTCTTGTTTCTTGATAGTCTGCCAATCTGTGTCATTTGATTAGAGAATTCAGATTGATCCACTGAGAGTTGTTACTGAAAGAAGTTGACATCTTGTTATTGCATTAACATCCTCTGGCCGATTTCCTTAGAGTTTGTTTGTGTTTGTTTGTTTCTGCTTACCCATTCATCTTGTCAGGCAAATTCATTCTATGTGACTTACTGGTATTTATTGGCTTCACTCTCTCTTTCTAGAATATCCTCAATAATTTTATAAAGCTGCTTTGTGGTCCTGAATTTCTTCGGGTGTTCCTTTTCGTGGAGGTAACTTATTTCTCTGTCAACATTGAAGGATTATTTTGCAGTATATATCCTTATGGATTGAAAATTGCTGTTTCAGGGTGTGAAACACTTCACTTCAAACCCACCTAGCCCTTAATTTTGTATTGAGAGGTCAACCACTATTCCAATGGATTTACCTGTATAAGTGATTTGCTACTTTTCTCCAACTGATTTTCAGATTTTGTCCCTGTTATGTGTTTCTGGTGTTTTCAGAATGATACACATGGAGAGGTTGATTTTTTAAATGTTTTTTAATTTTTTATTTTGAAGGTACTAAAAATACAGCAGAACAAGACAGAACAAAGCCAGTCGAGACAATGCAGTGAAATTGGTACAGGACTTCACAGCAGGATACTTGGATAACAGTAATAGGTACCATAGTGTATCTTGTTATCGTCACAATAGTTGTCCGGTCAGTTAGGTATAGCAATATCAAACAAAAAAATGGAACATTATAAAAACCATTCGAAAGAAAATACTGAATAGTGTAATACAATTAATCATAATGAAGCAAAACAGTGAAAAAAAACCATTGCCTTCAAACAGAAGACAGAAGGAATCCCCCATATTTGCTATATTGCATACAGCCATCCTCTCCAGTCACGTTTAGACCTCTGGCCCCAGTGGCTAACTGGGGAGGGGAGGCTCTTGGGAGCAGCTGACTGGGGCTCCCCCTGGCTCGCACAGGAGGGAGGCGCTTACCAAGAGGGTGGCGACTTGCCTTCTTCTGCAGCCACCTGGACTCCACCATGGCTGGCTCTCAGCAGCTGCGGAGTCGGGCTGTCCCCCTGGCTCACACAAGAGGTTCTCTTTTGGATGTAACTGCTTGGAATTCTCTATGCCTTAGTTATCTGCATGCTTATGCCTTGTCCTATATTTGGGGAGCTTTCTGCTATTTTTCCTGCACCCAGACTTTTTCTAAAATGTTGTTTGCTCTGTCTTTTTATTTTTACCTGTTCCAATTGCCACTCTTAATTAATCTTCCATTAATCATCTTTGCATGAACCAGCAGGTGTTGTATCAATACTTTGTGTTCTCATGTGGGTTGGCTTTGTTTTATTTTGAGACCAGGTCTGGTGTGCAGTTCAGGCTGGACTTGAATTCATGGTGATCCTCCTGCCTCACACTCTCCTGTGCTGGAATTACAGCCAGCCACCACCATTTTCAGCTTCCTTCTTGCTTTTAAAGTGTCTTTGAATACTTGGTCTTTAAATGTATCACTACTTCCGGTTCTAGGAACCTGGATGCACTGGTTGCTTCATTACCCATATGGCCAATGTAATTTTCAGTCCAGTTTGTGAGGGAGACCTTTGCATGTACTCTAATTTTTCATTAAACTGGTTATTCATGTTTAGAGTCATTTTGTTTCACTCAGGGACCTTATTAGTGACTTCTGAAATTTCTTGGATCAATTTTCTCTTGACCTATGTTATCTGGGAACACAGACAGCATTTCTGTGATTTATTTGCTAACCTCAGGTATCCTTTAGAGATTTAGGTGTTGCTTTATGCTGATCTCCCCCTTGCTGCCCCTGGACTGGCTTCGAAGCAGCGGGGAGGCTGAGGGTCTTTTTGTTGCCTTGCTGTCTCCTGTTTCTATTGCTGTCGCTTCTGTGCTACAATCTGTAGCGCTTGTAGTGCACAATCTTTGCCGCTAGTAAAGAGATCAGCATAGTCAGTCTGCTTCTCAGGGATGTACTTTGGGCTTAGCTAACCACCGTCCTTTACCTCTTCCGCAGATCTGACCACCCTTGTGAATTTGGGGGAGAGGCTGCAGGGCTATGGGCCCAACACCGAATCCACAGGGAAGGGGCCCCAGTTCTGCTCATTTCACAGAGGCGATCTGCGCACTGGCATACAATTAAGTGATCCTGGCAATGCCAAGCAACTCGGCTACAGTAGTACCAGCCAGGAAGGGTCAGATATTAACATGGAAAGAGAGCCAATTAGGTGCCACCTGTACCCACAACAGAAATCCACAATTACAGCAGAAATAGTAAGACAACCGATCCATAACCAACAGCCTGTGTGCACTACACACAGCCACTGTAGCTCCTCTAGGGCTTGAAAAAACGTGCAGGGATAACTTTATAGAGTTAATTACCTAGAAATTAATGAAGCTTAATTATTATGCTATTGAAAATACCAGGGGCTGGGAAAGGCAGAAGGGATGATGAAAGCTCGAAATCTTAATCCACAGGATGTGAGAGAGAGGGGAGAAAAGGGGAGCACAGGACCCCTTTATGCACCTGAAGGCCGGTAGGGGGCTGGGCAAAGGCAAACAATCAACAGGGCCAAGAAATAGAAGCCAAGGCAAAAAAGGAAGAAGTGAAATGAAATTATATGGAGAATTTAAAAAAGAAATCATATAGAGAATAAAAGTAACAAACATAATGGAAAATATTAAAAAGGAAGAAGCAAGGCAAGTCGATAAAAGAGGTTAAAAGCAGGACTGGGAAAAAGGAGAACAGAGAAAACATCTCTCTGGGGGTGTGAATGAACGCTTTCCTCCCAGGAGGCTAACTGTTTGAGTCTAACACTTCTCCAGGCTCTCAGAGGCAGCCTGCTGCTTGTCCCGGGCTGTGGCAGTGTCCAAGTCAAGGCCGGCCCTGGTCACACTGGAGGATAAGGTGGGCAGCCACACCCCTGATCCCCGCTGGAGGCAGGCAGAAGGGCATGGGCTTCAATATCCAAGGCTGAGTGAGACCGGGGTCCAGAGCAACTCAGGCTGGGCCTGGCCTCTGCCAGGGGGCAGGCCCTGTGCCCCTCCCAGCTGAGGCCAAAGCCAGTCCCCTTGGCTGTCTCTGTCCTGCGCTCTCCGTGGGAGGGTAACACTGGGAACACTGAAGCCAACCTATTCTGTGGCTCCTGACTCCCAGAGTTAAACTCACAGCGTGTTCCTGGATTGGGCACCCAAGGCCACGTTCTCACAGCAGACTTGTCAGGCACCCGCACAAGGGTCACTCCCCCGCACAAGGGTCACTCCCCCACTGTGCCTGTGTGAAGACTCTGGGAGCAGAGCTCCCTGCCATCCCTGAAGATCACAGCAATGCCTGTCCCCTGAAGCGCCGCCTGGAGTCCCCAGGTTTCCCTTGGTTCTTTCTCCACATTCCATTTCCTCTCTAGCAAGCCAGGGGCCAGGGACAGAGTCTAGACAGCTTCACTCTCCTCTCCACCTCATCTGTCCTTCGGCTGCTCTGGGGTTTGCAATTCTTGTGTGGGTCCTTGCCTGCATCCTAGGAATCTTTTTTTTTTTTTTTTTTTTTTTTTGTCTTCCTCAAACTTTTATTTTCCAGAGTCTGCGTTCCGAGTATCAGAAAGGCTGAATCGGAGCTGCTCCCCACTCTTCTGTTTCCCAAGACTGCAGGTATGACTTTACCCCACACCCCTGATGAGAATAGACCCCGCTGCCAGAGCTCCTGGCTTCCTTTCAGCAAGCTGGGGTCCAGAAGGGGGGCTGCCTCAGGACTGTTCTCATTTCCGCCAAGTGTTTGGGGGCGGGGGAGAGAACCTAGAGAGGGGAGGACCTTGGTCCAAGAGGGTCCACAGGGCAGCAGAGGGAGCTCCATGTGGTCAGCAGACGGAGGACCCCAGCGGCTGCCAGACCCAAGCTATGGACCCTTCCTGAGGCCTGAGTGTGTCGCAGCCCAGAACCTGCGAATCCTCAGCAGCTTCCATTCCCCATTCCAGGGGTCAGCCCTGGGAGGCCCCAAGTGGAGAGCTCACTTCTGCTCCCAGCAGGCAGGAAGCCTGGGAGTCTTGGGGGGAATGAGGGTCAGGGAAGGTCGGCCCAATAGCAGGAAGATGGAGAAACTGCAGAAGCACCTCAGGGTTTTCTGAGGATCTCATTGCTGAGACCCAATACCTGTCACCTGCACTTTAAAGGAGGAAACATTGATTTGGGCTCACAAGTGGAGTTCAGTGATAGTGGGCAGCTCCAAGGCATAGCGGCGTGGTGTGTGGGCCTGGTGGGAGAAAGGCAGCCCACCACAGCTCTTCCAGGCGGGGACAGGCCAGGAAGGGAGACATAACCCTTCCTGTCACAGCCACTGTGACCCTGCCCTTCTACCAGGCCCCAGCTCCTAACAGCAAGTCAGCTAAAAGCCCTCATAACCCAGGCTTGTCACCAGGGTCCTGGCTCTGATCGCATGGGACTTTGGGGGAAATTGAGACTAAACCATAACAGGAGCTCTGGATCACAGGAGAGCCAGGCACAGGCCCTGCTGGCAGCACTGCTGTCCCCATGTGTGGGTGACGGAGGGGCACCTGCTCACTTCTTACAGAATCCCGGGGATCTCAGGGTGGTGCAGGACTTGATCTGGGGGATGTCTGCAGGTTGGCACAGGGAGCCCATCTGCCTAGCAGACCCGTGGGTCCAGGGCCTGCCAAGGTCCCAGCGAGGACCACCCGGGCAGCCTACCTGGATGCTGGGTGCTGCACACACAGCTGCCTGAGCCCCCAACCATCTCGGGCAACCTGAGCAGGGCTCCGAGCCTGAGGCTTCTCTCCTGGGTGGGTGTCCTGGACACACAGCAGCCTAACCTCTACTTGACCCTTTGTTACCTGTTGTCAGACCCAGGGGACACAGGCAGACTTGCATTCCTCTACTTTCTCTTTGAACATGGGCCCAGATCATCCCAGGGAGAGCCCCAGACCCAACCATTCTTGGAGATAAGGATGGAGCACCTTCCCTTCCCTAGATCACGTGAATTTGTCTCCTTCCACCTGTGGGCTCCGGGCCGTCCTGGCCCCTGTGAGACCCTGATGCCTTTTGTTTCCTATCAGGAAAGAAGACACTTTTTCCTGAGATTTTGCCTTGGACCTGTAGAGGGGTGGGGAGGGGCTTTGAGCAGAGAAAATACCACAAGTTGGGAGCTCAGTGTCCAGCCTGCCCTTCCTGTGAGGTCTGGGGGAGCCCTAGAACCATGCTGCAGTTTGCAGGAAGGCTTCTTCCCTGCCTCTTCCAGGAGCTCCAGGAAGCAGGGGTGTAACAGCCGTGTCCACAGCTCACAGCAGCAGAGGAGGCCCGGCGGCATCAGGAGTCCAGGTGAGGCACTGACTCATTTGTACTGAGGGGCCACATGTCCCAGAGCGGGGACTCCTCATGGTATGGGGCTCCACGTGCTGTGCTGACTGCCCCAGAGTCTGTCCTCTGCAGTTCACCCACAGCCTCCCTTCCTGTCCCGGGGACTTGGGGGCAGACCCTCCGGGAGGACGGGAGCCTGTGAAGTCCCAGGGCAGCACTCAAAGCAAGACCTGTAATTGGCCTTGGTGGAAGCCAAGGAGAGAGGGCCGTCGGCTGAGAACGCTCATGGTCTTCCTGTCTCCTCCAGGATCCTGAGTCCTGGTCTCGAGCTCTTGCTGTCCCCGAGCAACCTGAGAACTCCTTCATCACAAGGACAGCCCGCGCTTCAAGCTAGGGAGGTGGCCTGGCCTCAATAGAGACACGAAGCCCAGCGGGTGTGCCTGTTCTCAGTCGGAGTAGAGTGAGCAGCAGCCACTGCTTCCTCTGCATCCTCTTCCTGCTCTGCTCGACTCCAAGGCTCACCATCAAAGGGGCCTGAGCCTTAGAACAAGTGGTCCTCAGGATTCTCAGCTTGTCTTTCTTTCCCCCACTGCCATGGCCTCCAGTCAAACGAGCCTATCCAGTGAGGGCTCCAGCAGGGGAGAAGAACAGCCTCTGCTCCCCTCACATGACCAGGGAGGCCCTCAGCCCCTGCCCGATGTGGTCCTCTATCAGAAGATAGATGAATTGGTGGATTTCCTGATCCACAAGTATAGAAAAAAGCAGCTGACCTCCCGGGCAGAGATGGTGCACTGTGTCATCCAACGTTACCCAGAGCACTTTCCTCGGATCTTCAACAGAGTCTGTGATTGCTTGTACGTGGTCTTTGGCATTGATGTCAAGGAAGTGGATCCCCCTGGCTACATATATGTCCTTGCCCCTGCCCTGGGTCTCACCTATAATGAAAGAGTGGCTGATGAGTACTGCATTGCCAAAACTGGCCTCTTAATAATGATCATCACTGCCATCTTCAGGAGAGGCAACAGTGCCAGTGAGGAGGTTATCTGGCAGGCACTTAGCAAGATGCAGGTGTTTGATGGGGTAGAACATTTCATCTATGGGGAGCCCAGGAAATATATCACTGAGGATTTGGTTCAGGAAGGGTATGTAGTGTATCGCCAGGTCCCCGACAGCAGCCCTGCTCGCTATGAGTTCCTGTGGGGTCCAAGGACCTACGCTGAAACCACCAAGATGAAAGTCCTGGAGCATCTGGCCAGGGTTAATAAGAGAGATCCCTGGTCCTACCCACTTCTGTATGAAGAGGCTTTCAAAGAGGAGCTAGAAGAAGCCCGTGCCCGACGTGCACTCAGGGCTGATGGAAGGGCAAGTTGCAGGCCAGGGAGAGATTCTACTGAGAAACCACACCCCTAGCTTAGCTACAGCCCGTGTGCAATGATGCCCATCCTTCAGCCTGTGTTGGAGGAGAGCAGCCTGCTCAGTAGTGAAGGGCCAGGGTAGGAGGTGCAGTCCTGGGCATACCTTCCTGATGTTCCTTCTATTTGGGTTACATCTGTGTTTTTCATGAAAATTAAAGGAGCTTGCATATCTTATCTGAAGAATGATGTTGATGTCACATCTGTTTGTGCTGCTGTTACATTGTGGACTTTGATTTTTGATGAAATTATGATTCCCTGTGGTATTGAGCAAACATAGATTTTGCTTATCCTTTCCAAAAGTAAGTATCTTCACTGTTTTGTAAACCAGCTAGGAAACCTTTCACTTTCTTGTGATATGAAACAGAATAGTGTAACACTGAAGTAGAAATTTCCTTCGAAATGTGTAAGAATTTTAAGTTAGATGGAGTTAAAAGCTAAAATAAAAATAAAAATTAAAAATAAAATTCAATTCTTGATTTCTGATCCATTTTTCCTGTCAATGTACACAATAAAAATATATAGATACAGGAATTTGCTTGGTTTCTTCAATTAGAGTGATTTACTGTCAATAAATCCGTTAACGGATATTTCCACTCCCCGAAACTCATTGCACATATGCTCTTCTGAAGGCCCCGAGTCTTTGGTAGAGACCCGAGTAAAGGGCACAGAGCAGGATCAAGCCTACACCGTAGGATGGTGGAGTCCAGGAGTACTGCCAATGTCAGGAAACAGAGAGATGTCCTCCAGGCTCTAAAGGGCGGGTGGAGTCTAGCAGAGAGCAGCCCTGGGTGAGTTCTAAGACAGACGTTTGGGGCTGGCTACCTGCAGCTCCTTCTGCAGGAGTTTATTTTAATGCAGCTGCAAGGTGGTCAAGGCCAGAGCCTCAGATGAGGTGTCTTGGGCTGAGGTGAAAACCTGGGAGGATGCAAGACTGCTCTGAGCAGCGCTTTTAGATGATGGGTGAGGCTGACAGGTACCCTCACGTGGGGCATCTATGAGAAGAGCGGCCCTGTGCAGGACACAAGCCCAGCCTCTGTACGCGTTTCCTGAGACATAAGGGTGACTGGCCGGGGGAGAGAGTGAGGCCCTAAGGTCCCCGACCAGCTGCTTTCCACTCTGCTGGCAGTCACCAGCTTCAAGGCTCTTGCAGTGCCCCGTGGACCGCTTGCCTGGGAACACCTTCTCCTTGTGAGCCCAGTTTCCTGAATACTTTTCCAACACAGATGTCAGAACCTGGCCAATGGCACTGGCCATTTGCACAAGTGGTCAGATGTCTGCCTGACCAAGATGCTCCCCCGCCCCCAGAAAACCTTCTCAGAGAGTGAAAGAGCCATGTCCGTCTTATAGCTGGACTCCATTGGGTCAGTTTTCAGTCATATTCTTTGTGCAGAAGGTTTATGCTAGTATTGTCAGAGTGTGGAATTTTGCTTGAAGCTTCATGGAATTGCGTGTGCTGAGATGGCCCTGTCACTAGAGTGAGCAGGGTTTTAGGCCTGTGTGGTAAATGACAAGGCCAGAACTAAGCCCTTAGTGTGAGTTCACTTAGAAGCCACCTTGTTCCCAATCCTCCTGCCCTGAATTCAACTGTGTTTCCGAATTTATTTCTATGCTCAGATAAATTTAAAACAAATCTTACGGGGTGTACATTGACTCCTGTGTCCAAGGCATTAATATCTGGCCTCAAAATTCCCAAGGTTAGACTTTTGGCAAAGGTGATATGATTGAAAATAGTTGTTCTGGTGGCAGGGAGAGGATATGGTTATTCACCCAACTCCAGGAGCTTTGAATCAGTCCCAGAAAAAACATTCTCTCCAACATCTAATCGAGTAATATATCCTACTGCAGAGAACATGTTGGGGGAACTTTTACGGAATATCCTTTTCCCCTGATTCCTGGTCACCTGCAGCTTTCCTGAGAACCACAAACAAAAAATTCACAGGACAGGTACGATATCATCCAGCATTAAGAGAAGAACCAAGTTCTTATCACCAACTACTCAATTTATTTCAGGTTATTTTGCTAGATGTTTTATTACATTTCTTACATTACACCAGTCCTACAAATAAAAACGTGTGTCAAACCCATTTTATAGGTGAAGAACTTGAGGCCCACTGTTCATGGGAACTTTTCAGGATCCCTGTGTGGTAAATGACAAGGCTGGAACTAGACCCTTAGTGTGAGGTCCCCTAGAAGCCACCCTGTTCCCAATCCTCGTGCCCTGAACTCAACTATGTTTCTGAATTTATTTCTATGCTCAGATAAATTTAAAACAAATCTTATGGGGTGTACAATGACCCTGTGACCAAGGCATTAATATCTGGCCTGAATGAAGAATGTGAGAATGAGCAGGAGATGGGTGCATCCCGCTCCCAGGGGAGGTGCCCAGAATCACCTTGCCCTCACTCCTGACCCCACCTGTCAGTTTGCTCGCCCTGGAAACCCTCCACCACCAGCAGCCTTTTTGACATAAAAGGTAACTTTGGACTATGATGCTTAAACTCTGGAATATGTTCCTAAAGAACAAAACAACACACTATCAAACGTTACCAAACAGGTGATAAGCAGTTTGAAATGTGACGCAATCTACTTGTCTTGGGAGGTAAGTTAGGATAGTTTATGAGGCAATTTCGAATTTTTGTAGGTTTTAACGGAATGAGGCACTAGAAAAGGTCCACATAGCTCCCATGCAGGTGCGTGAGCTTACGTAGGTGGTCAGACCCACAGCTCGCTGACAAGCTGCAGGTGAGGCAGGACCACGCTCACCACAGTGGAGGAAAGAGAAACATCGGCTGGGGCTGAGTTCCTCCAAACTCTCAAGTCCTCTGAGTAGGTGGTCAGTGCTTCTTTTATTTATCTTAAAATAAGAACAAAAACACATTCCTTCTCCAAACTCTGGTCCGTGTCCCAGCCCACAGGGAAGCCCTGGTTTGCAGTGTGCCAAAGAGACTAGTCCTAAAGTTCAGAATCATGTGCACTGTAGGAACAGCTCACAGGTTAGCAGACTGACCATGAAACCAATGACAGGAGAAAACTCTCAGCCTGCTAAGACTGGAGGTTATACTGAAGGGACACATAGACGAGCGGGAATGAGAGAGGAACAAGAACCTCACTATATCTGAAGCATCTGGCCCATAGTAGGTGCCACTTAAAAAGGTTGGAGAATTTCCACACATGTCTCACCTGCTCAAAAATTGTCCCAGAGAGAAAGAGAACTTTATCTTAACAATCATATTGGATGATTTTGGTTGAGCATCTACTATGCAACCACTTAAAATGACACTACAAATCCTCACTCTCGAACAGCTTCTCTTCGCCTCTGTTTTAGACATGGGAACACTACAGTCCTCTGGTCCTTTGGAAGGGTCACTAGATAAATCCCTTGCCGCTGAAATACCAGCACACCTGCTACTTTATTCATTGCAGCCATTTCTCCAGGAGATTCTGCGGGACAACTTGACTGACCCTCCCACCTTGTCCACACAGCACACGGACCTCTCTCTGTATATGCATAGGAGCTTCAAAACATGCACGTTCGCTCCCTTTGACAGGAACAGGCTGATACCGCACCCCGAAGGCCCTGGGCAGGAGCGCCCCACAGAGGCTGACTGCAGAGTTTGCTTTGCTCCTCCCTCACCCTCCAGGCTCCTGAGCACACCTGTTGCTCCCATGACAGCTGTGATGTCCTCCCCAGTGTGAATGGCAGGTGATACCAAAATCATCTAAGGCCCTGTGCTGACTGAGGTTTCCTCCTCCTTTTGCTCTGCCCGCTGGCCCACCCTGTCCTGGACCCGGCCTCAGCCTGCCGAGCTCTGAGCATTTCGCTCTCTGTGTCCCCACTGCCACCTGCTCAGCCCAAGACAGTGCCAGGTGCTGATGGTAACAGGCAAACACCTCTGCCTGAAGATTCCTGGAGAGAGTTATGGTAGGAAGTTCTTTCTGTGTGGTTGCAGCGGAGCTGAGGTGTATACCCCACAGAAATGTATACAGAACATGTTTTTTCTCCCACATGAGACTGTTAAAGCAGACTCAGGTTTAAAAGCTGAGTGGAGAGCAGGCACTGCACAACCAGTCAGCTCGGACACAAGCCTTGATTTAAGCAGACGCTTCTAAGAAGATTGAGCTGCTACTTTCATACTGGGAGGGTCAACAGCCTTGAATTCTTCTCCTCAAGGAATCGGATTGATCTTTTCCTAATGTAGTTCTCATGAGAAAGAGTAGGGTATAAATACTGTGACCTCCATTTCTTGGGGTGCTAAACCACAAGCCTAGTCTGCTGTCTGTTCCTGGGGACTCTCGGCAGCAGCCAGCACGTGTTCTGCTCTTGGTAGCCGTGCATCTCGCTGAGGTTCATATGCTTAGGGTCACCTGTTTTCAGATGAGCAGATTACAGGAATCACACATACATATTGGTAAGCAGAAAACCAATATTGACTCAAAGCCAGCTCCGAGCAGGCGGCACGGCTCGCTAGCCTCAGATCTCCATCTCGCCTTGTGCAGGTGGGGAGGGCTTTTTACTCCTGCGCACAGAGGGCCGAGAGCGCACAGAAGGAAAATTCGGACCGCCACACTGGCTTTGTCATTCACAGCCGTCTTCGGCTCATTCTCCACTGTCCTGAGGCAGGGCACCAGGCTCCAGCCTCCGGGAGCTGGAGACATCTGCATTTTCTGTCATTCGTTTTGGTCTGTGGAGAAGAGGGGATGTTGATTATGTACTAAAAAATAGAAGGTCTGAGGCAGGCAGTTGTTTATCTCTGAGAGGAAAAGAAACTGAACTTTCAAAGTCTCACTTTATGTGCAGATTGGAACGACACACGTGGGCACATGATAGTGGGACACAGACCTCTCTCCCTCAGGTTTCTGGCCCTCTCTAGGGTACAGAGAGTGACCTAGGCCACTCATCGCAGAAAGCGTGTGGGGACCCCAAGACATAGTCAAGGGGATCACGGGGACACCTCTGTATTCCTACTGCGTAAGAGAATCCCTGCCTTCTTCTGATTAACGAGGTCATTTACTCCGACTGGATTGTGACTCCCACCAGTGCCTGGTCTAACAGGTATAAGACACCGGCTTTGAGTAATTCATCCCCAGGACTGAAAAGTACCCATGGAGGAGCTAAATCACAAAGCTCAGTAGAACTCTGTCTTTGTTGGTAGAAATATTCTCAGTGAATGACCACACTTAGCTGATCCTGTTCAAATGGGACTCAGCCACACCACGTTGCCATGTAGTTCTGAAATGTGCCTTGTGTTATTGAGAAGCTGAAATTTTAATTGAATTTTAGATATCTTTGTGTAACTGAAAATGGATAAATTTTATGGGATAGCACAGCAGGTGATGCTCAGAATCCAAAGATGTGGGGCAGGGAGAACAGATTCCCATGGAAGACTCAGGAATTGATGAGAAGTGTGTCCCTCCATGTCTCAGTCCAGGGAAACTGTGTTTGGCTTACTGCTGACAGGCATGGATAGCACATACAGAGTGTATTGTACTGAGGAAGATGACAGCCTCTCCTTACAGGTTAGGCTTCTAGTTTGCGACCCATTTGCACTTTGAAGTAGATATTCCATTGTTCAAGAGGACCAGCAGCTCCTATGTGGTCAGGTAAGGGAGAGGATCTTTCCATCTCCTTCCATGTGCCCACCGAGTCCTTTCTTGGCCTAAATGTAATAGGGGCTCAGGGGATCACACACAATATTCCCATTCATAAATCCAGCTCCCCTCAAGGATTCTGTTAGTAGTGCCAAACAAAGCCCTACAAGCAAGGTAGTCAACCCATACTTCACACATGCACAATTTCCAGTAAAGAAAAATCTCTGCCTCTCTGTGAAAAAATTATCCACACAAGGTTGGATTGTCTCCATGAGAAATGGTGTCATGTTGGGGATTTAGCACTAGATCGTTGTTGCTGGCAGGTGATTCACGTGACAGCAGCTGGATAAGCCTTGATGGCTGGGATCCATGCTAATGACCTCATGCAGTGCGTGCATGCCTTCCACCACAGTTACTCCACACATCAGGCCATTGTGCAGCGCTGAGGCTGTCAGGGACAGAGGCTGGCAGGTATCAATCAGTCAGATCGTCCCATCTTGATTGCTCGGTGCATCTTCAGCATGAATGCTTTTGTGAGCATTAAATTGCAGCTCAATTATCTGCACACTTAGTGTCTTATCCCATAGGTTCATAAATATACATTTCCCCACAAGTGTGCTTATCTCAATAATCAAGCATTTTCCATTTAAATGCCCAATTGCCTGAGCAATACATTTCCACTGTCCATAATTTCACCTGTATTCTGACCTCAAGCCCCTCTCTCCTTACACATAAAATGCGTCACTTTTGCACTGTGCCAATCTCTCCCTCCTGGGAGAATTTCTGTCACTAATTTTTTATCTTCACTTGACTGAGGAGAGGTCATAACAACAATCTGTTTGCAGCTTGCACCCTAATTCCAGCCAACCCCTCTGCCATGGTTTGCGTAAGTGTCTCCCAAGGGCTCCTGGTTACAGGCTTGGTGCACGAGCTGTGGGGTTATTGAGAGGTGTGGGAACTACAGAGATGGAATTTACTGGAATATCTTAGGTCATTGGAGGAGCACCCTTGAAGGGGATTACAGGACGCTGGTCTCTTTCTATCTCATCCTGCTTTGCAGCTGCCATGAAATGCAGAGCTCCATGCAGAACGTGCTCCACCCTGATTTACTGCCTTGGCACAGGCACCAAAGCTATGCTAGCCAATCATGGACTGAAATCCTGGACACTCTGAAACAAACTGAACTTTTATGTGTTATATGTTTATCATCTGATAGGATGTTTTAGATTTCCGGGGCTCAGGATGGTGCGCAGACACTCAGCTCCAACCATCTAGTTCCCCGGATTGAGAGAGGGTCACTGCGGGTGGCACAGGCAGGCCCAAGACCTGCCAAGCTGGTCGAGTGTGGCAGGAAGCTGGGAAGTTTTGTGGCCCGTGGGAGCAGTGATCTTGGACTCCCTCTGATAGGATGTTTCGGTACAGTAACAGTAAACAGTAAAAATAGGACAGGATTTTTAATATATTGTGCTAAGTAAATTAGATATCTAAGTGCAGATAAATCTAATTAGATTAATTTTATCTAATGTGGGACTTCCAGGAGAACATGGTGGATAGATAGCAGCAGCTATGGAGGCTCTCTGAGATACTCCGCTGAGAATCCAGGAATGGTGCAGTACGAGGAGTCCTAAGCAAGGGGAGATACACCCTGCCAACCCAGGAATGAACTAAGCTAAGAGAAACCAACTGGAAATCCAATCCTGGTGCTATAACAGGAACAGATAAAATCTCAGCACAGAAGCTGGAACCCATGCCACTGGAAGCCGCGATTTGAATTTCCTGCTGCTGCGTCCAAATAAGCATGGAAGGGAGAGAGATGCACGAAAACTCTGAGAGTGGGAATCCACGAACGGAGTTGAGAGCGGGACTGGCAGGGAGCCCTGCATCAACCTGCAGTGAGTGAGCAGAACAGGGACTCTTCCATAGAGTAGGAGGCTCCAGGAAAGGACATTCTGGAACCAGGCAGACTTGCTGGAACAGGATGCTGCAGTGTCCTTAGTCGCATCTTCCCCTCTCGAGTGGTATTGGTGGGGAGTGCCTGGCCTAGGTGACGTCGCTGACTATGACCCAGTAGGCTAGCCCAAACCAGGCCCCAGCACCTGGAGGTGCACCCTAGCAGTGAAGCCTTCGGTAGGTTGACCTGGAGGGGTGGGCCCAGCAGAGGCTGCCCAGGTCTGTGTCTCACTAGTGTCTCACTGTGCAGTGGGTGGGAACACCTAGCCAGTGCAATTCAAACAAACTGTAACAGACAAAGAGAAAAAAAAACTGGGCCTCCTATATACGCTTGTATGGAAGGAACAAAAAGTATGGGAAGAGGAAGCAACAAGAAAGGGGCCTCAGTCCCCAATCCTGAGAACACTGATCCAGGAAAAGGGAAACGCAAAGGAAGACAGAAAACATGCAATATGAGACACAGCACCAATAGACATAAAGCGATATCTCCAGAGCCTCATAGATGACTTTAAAAGTGAAGTATTTAACAAAAATAAAGCAAGATATAAGTAGAATAGTTAGAGAAATGCTAAGAAAAAAACAGATGGTGGAATGGAAGAACAGAAGAAAAAGGGGAGAATTGTTTGATGGAGAAAATAGTGAAAACATAAAATACGTGAAGCAGGTTCAAAGAAATTACCAGGAAATTAAAAACTCTATCGAAAGCTGGCATAACAGCTTGAAAGAAACTAAGGATAGATTATCTAAATTGAAGGACAGATTTGTAATGTGGGAGCATGAAATGAAAAACTTCTTAAAAATAACAAGAAAACAAACAGCAATAATACAAAGACTAGAAGATGATAAGAGGATCTATAACTTAAGAATTAAGAACATAAAAGAAGTAGGGACACAAACAAATGGACTAAAAAAGCTACTCACAGAAATAATCCAGGAGAATTTCCCCAATGTAGCAAAAGGTAAAGATACTCAGATGTATGAGGCATACAGGACCCCAGCCACCTACAACCCAAACAGAGCTACACCCAGACATATAATAATCAAAATTCCAGAAATCCAATATAAGAACAGAATATTAAAATCCATCAAAGACAACAAACAAATCACTTACAAGGGAACACCCTTCAGAATTACAGCAGACTTCTTGGCACAAACCATCAAATCATGAAGAACGTGGGGGTAAATAATTCAAGCTTTGAAAATAACAACCTCCAGCCAAGATTGATATATCCTGCACAACTGCCCCTAGAAATTGATGGAAAAACAAGGTGCTTCCAGGATAAAGAGGAACTAGGGGAATTTGCAACCACCAATTCAACTCTACAGAGAATACTGCAGGATATTCTAAAAAAGGAGAATACCAAGATTCCAGTGTCAGAGAGGCCACAATGAATGGAGCAGAAAGCAAAATGAAGAAGACAAACTGACAACAAATGACAGAAAAAGAGCTCAACAGAAATGAAGCAGAGAAGGTTGGATGGTAGGAACAGCTATTTTGGAGAAAAGAAGACATCATAATAGCTAGTGTTGATTTAGTATCATCTTGCTTTGAAGTCCCATCAAGCTTTTATTCTTCTGTCTTAAAAGGTTGTATCTTATTAGATTTTATTATATGTGATAATATAAGCAAAAACTTTTATAGACAAGGAGATTATACAGAAACCAGTGTTCATTTTCTGATAGTTGGTTCTAAATACCTGTAATAATGTCATTGTCTTGAATGGTTTTACATTGTCTTGATATGTTTGGTGCTACAGTATACGAAGTTATACTCAAAGATTTCGAGGAAAGAGACACTATGGTAACTACTTTTATGTCAGAATATCTTGTGGTGAAACACTATTTTGCTTAAATGGTTATGCTTTGACCTGTGATATTTTGTTGTTATGCCCTCTTTTATCTCAATCTCCTTTTTTAATATTATTTACTTTCTGATTTTTATCCTTTTAATTAAGGGAAAATAAATAAAAATAGCAGGATACATTATAGTAACCCATTTTGATTTCCTATTAACTAGATTTGAAATCCTGTATTGTTCTCACCATCTTATTTTGACTGATTTTCCCCTATTCTGCTTTGCTTGATAGTACCAAGTTCGAAAGTATAGGCAACAACTGTGAAGACAATAAGATTCATTATGACGCCCATTCTGATTGACTATTATCTTCCTGTAATGTCTCCGATGTTTTGGTTTTATTCTTTACTGCTTTGTTCAATTTTATTATAACTGGCAATTATTTTTAAGATAGTAAGAGGCAATATGGTAACCATGTTGATCACCTTGTATTTTGTTTTTACAGTATGTATTATGTCCATCCTTTTGATTTGACTGACTCACATACAACTCAAACAAGAGGCATACAAACAGCATACAAAGTTTTGTTATGTCACATTTGGTTTTATTCTCTTCAAAAAAAGTAATAAGAACTGTGGGAGTAATAAAACCCAGAATGTATAATTGTCGTTGTACAAAAGAAAGGGAAAAAAAGTGCTCTAACGGATATAACTGCATATATTTAAGTGTATAAGATAGATAACCATATTATTGAGTTTTATTGGATCATTGAACAGAACTGTTTGCAGTCTCACTGTTTGGAAGTCCACTTTATATGCTTTAATTTTGTAACTTGAACAACTATTTCTAAGATAACAATATGTAATCTATTAACTAGTGATTTCCTATTGTTTCTTTTTTCTGAAATTCTGTATAACTTGTACCCTTTTTCTGTTTTTTTTTTCTTTTTCTCCTTAAAACAAAATTTTTTTAAAAAGAAAAAAATTATCTAATGCATACACTCCTACTTCCGGGATTAAATATCAACTCAAAGTAGGTGAAACGCTAAAAGTATGCCTGAAACTATGGAACTACAATAAAAACTTGGTTGAGAAATACGTTAGAGCATTGGAATTGGCCAAGTTTTTCTTGGACAAGATCCCAAATGCACAGAAAACAAAAGCAAAATGAATCAAATGAGAAACTACAGCCCAAAATAGCATTTAAATCCTAAACTTCTCACACTGACTCTGTAAGAATTCATCAATTACTGGTTAGATTTTTTACCCATTATTGGCTTCAAATATACTTTCTGATCTTAGACAGTGTTGAGCTCTCTATGTAATTGTTTCTAGTTTTGTAGTAGCAAAGTTGTGTGTGGTAGAGATGAGTAGAAAATCAAAATAACATTTCCTGAATCACATAGTTTATTCCCATGCCAAGCGAATATTTCTTGGGTGTCCAGTGGCTTAAGAGGAGGACATAACAGTCCTCCCTGGTTCCTCATGAGCAGTAGAGCAGTCCATACCATTTCTATACTCTGAGGGATGAAGCACAAGTTTGGAACCTGTAGCTTCATAAAGAACTCTGGGCAGGAGAGAGAGAGATTTTCCATTAGCTCTGGTTAACCATCTCCAGTTTGAGGAAAATAAAGAGTTTCTCACCGTGCATGGTGGCACACAGCTGTAATCCCAACAATTGGGAGGCTGAGGCGGGAGGATTGCTGTGAGTTTGAGGCCAGCCTGGTCTATGTACTCAAATTAAAGACCAGCCTATACTACATAGTGAGACCCCTGCCTAAGAACAAAGAAAGAAAAAGGAAAAAAAGATACTTCTGACTTTGCTCCGCCATCACAGAATACACTCATGTGCCTCCTACAGACCCTCAGAATTCCTCCTCTTTCCCAGTGACTTGCTGCTCACAATCCTCATTTCCTGCTCACCTCTGATGCCCCATCAACTGGGAGGTATAATTTTTGGCTGGACTCTGTCCTTGCTAGGAAGCATTTTTTTAGTAGAAATGACTTTATTCATAATTTCCACCATGTGGATGCCACATTGCAGTCATCCAGTCATCAATAAAAAACGTGTTTAAAAGCTGTGGTTCTTAGATACAATAAAAGATTATTAATAAGGGAAAGAGCTGTTGAGTGGTGGAAAAAATCAGATCACTCTAAGTGAAGAAGCCAATTCAAATGACCTAAATACTATGTGATGTCAACTATCTAACGTTTTGAAAGTGGGAAACGGCGTAGAGGGCAGTCAGTGGATGGATCTGGCAGCATCAAGAGGGATGCAAAGGCTAAGCATGGGGGATTCTAAGGCATCAACAGTATTCTGTGTGACAGTGCAGCGGTAAACACACAGCATTAAACACTTGCCAAAACCCACAGACCGTAATCACCCCAGATAAAGATTGAATCTGAATGGGAACAATACTTGCTAGTTAAAAATACTGTGGCAGTACTGATATTGGCTACCTTCATTAGCTGGATTATACTGCAGGGAATCAGGAATTGTGAAAAGCATAGCAGAATCCTGCAAGACCCTAAATTATGGAGAACTTTCTGGAGGGATACAGAGGTGGAAGGGAACTCTATACTGTGTGATTATTTTTCAATGCTGGTCATTTTTTTTCAAGTAAGCATGTCCAGTAATTGAAATGCAATGAGTCCTGCAGTCACCATGCAACTCAACAGGTGGCCCCTGTGCATGTATCCCGAGAACCAACAGTGTGTGTGCACGCTGGATAGCCCGAGTGAGCGTGTTTGGAGCAGCTTCACCTCTGACAGTCAGGCACTGCAGTCAAACAGCCTAGAGGTGCCTAGCTGGAACGGTGACTGGAAAAGCAACAGAATCCTTGGCACATCCATCCCTCGGAATGCTACTGGGCATTGTACAGGCGTGGACTCGTCCTGTCCATACAGAGCTGGGCCAATCTCTAGATAAATGTCATCTTTAGAAAGCTAACCCTAACCCTATCGCATAGCATCATGGAGAGGAGCCAATTATGTACATGCATGAGAACAGTGGTCTCCAGGGGTGAGGAGGGGTGGGGGGTGGGTGTGCAGGGAGTGCTGTGTGCCCACCAGGGAAGCCGCGCCATCCCTGTGCTGAGGGAAGGAGGAGACACCTTGGCAGCATTCATGTCAGTGTCCAGCCAGGGAAGTGGACGGTGCTGATACCTTCCTATTTTACCATTGAGGCTGCAGCTACGGCTTGCACAGGACCTAACCGCACGGTTTCACAGGACCTCGTGCCAGTAGACCACTGTCTGCAGTGAAAGCCTGAGTTAGGGCGCTCGCCGACAAGCACTGCTCCCCCTTCTGCTCACACCACACCGAGGCTGGGGCCCTGCCACCGCTCCTTCCTTACACAGCTGCCCCGTTTAGAACAAGTGTCCAGAGCAGTGCTGCATTTGTGAGGCCCACTGCCATTATTTTCGAGCTTCCAAGTGTGTTTGCGGAACTTGGGGAGGAAACTTGCGTTATTCAGAGGCCTTGAGTGGCTCACAAGGTAGGGTTGGAAACTAGGCGCCCCACTGTGAGGTGGGTGGGAAAGGAATTGGGGTTTGCGCTTATCCTGGAGGGTCATTCCACCCCACATAGGCCTGCTCCTACCTTCTCACGGAGAGAAGCAGCGTCCCTCAGAGCCACAGCCCTGCAGCACCTCAGGTCTCTCTCCTCACACAGCCCACCTCTCCTTTCATCCCCCTCAGTCCCTCAAACAAGAAGCATACAAACAGCTTCTGTTGTTGACTTTATTTTCAACACACTTGTATACAAGTTGATATAAAATTACTGTCTATCTTGTTGGCCATTTCCCAGGGGCCTGACCTCTGCTAATTCCAGGGATAGACCTACGGCCTCTGTCCCCACTCATGTCACAGGCTGTCCAGGTGTTCAGTTCAAGTCACAGAGCTTCCTATGCTCTTTTGGTCCTGCTCTGGCTCATGCTGATGGCGCTTCTCATCACAAAAGCTGGTGGAAATGGCAGCACTGTGTTGACAGTTTTCCATTTCCTGGATTTGCAAGAGGGTGTAGTTGCACTGGGAAAGGCAGATTTTTTTCCAGAATGCCTTATAGGAGTCTTTAAACTCATATTCTGTTAGGCACCGGAGAGGACAAAGAAAGATCACAGAAGGGCACTGGCTTGGGGGAAGACGGTGGAGGAGGGGTGCAAACAGGGGCTTAACTTTAAAGGATGGACGAAGAAAGGGAGGGAAAGGTGAAGGGAGGGGGAGGGAGAGAATGAATTAGGGAGGAGAATACGCACTCTGGATTCAGTCCCCAAGTGACATTGTCCTACCAGGCCCCATCCCAAACACCAAGTTTTCCAGGAGACTATGACATTAGCACCATAAAATTCATCCTCTGACCCCTAAGAGGCTTACATACATCTCATTACTCAAAGTGAGGTTAGTCTTTTCCACGATTGGGCAAAGTCTTCATAGGTTCCAGTATTATATAAAATTTCAAGTCCAAAGACTCCTCATGAGACTCCAGGCAAACTCATGGCTATGAGATCATATAAAAATCAAAAAGAAGGTAGAATACTCTTGGCATACAAGAAAATAGGGTAAGCATTCCCACTCTAAAAGAGAGGAATGGGGGATACAATGGAATTGGATTAACGAACACTGAAACTCAAAAGGGGCTTATGATCCATCAATGAAGTGCCATTAATCTATGTCCAGCAGCAGGTGCAGGGTGTGGTGAGTTGTAAGTCCAAAGTACCTGATAGCCTTTTCCCTGTGGATATTCCTGTTACAGCCCACACAGCCTTTGTCTTAGGCTGGCTCCTTTCTGCACTTGTGGTTTCATTTTAAAGAAAATCCATGTCCTTGGCAAGTCCAACTTCCTGCAATCTTCATGGCAAATTTCATCTTACTCTCAGAGATTTATACACTGCTCTCTTGTGAACTCCTGCTGTGACCTTGTCATACCCTTTTCTGAAATTTCAGTGGAAGCGTCTCATAATCCATATTTCTTACTTTCTGCATGTCTGAAAAACCAGTACCATGTGAATAACCAAAGCATTCTTTACCATCTTGTGCAGAAGCCTTCTCACATGGCTGCAGTGGTCAATGGAGATGTGGAAGGCTGAACTCAGGGATGTGCTTCCTTAGAAAGCCTTGAATGGGCAGGAGTCCCAAAGACTCTGCTCAAATAAAAGATTTATAGTTTTAGAACATTGATCCTGTAATGGATGGAGACTTGTTGATCACTTTTTTGTTGCGAAGACCTTTTTTCTTCTTAGTCCTACATGTAGTGCTTGGCTTTTTTTAATGCTATTCTTTCACTAATTATTACTTCATTCTTCAGCATTCCAAATGCTTCTTTCTGGAAAAACACCACAGCTTCCAAATCATTCAGCTATGCCGCTGCCTGATGAAATTCACTATAGATCTTTCTAGTGATATTCAGCAATAGATGTGATATAAACTGAACATGGGATGGCCTTGTAATTTCCACCACCAAATTAATTACTCTCCATTACTCTCAGTCTTTCACAAAATTTCAGGACATAAGCAAACTGTAGACATAGTTTTTGCCGGAGTTTAACACATAAGGCATCTAGGAGAACACCCCATGTGGCCTTTGTTCCCAAGTGAACCTCATGAGCCTGCCCTTAGTTTCTGCATTCCTGTCAGTTTTCTCGTTTCCTGAATTCTTACCAGTTGTGCACTTGTAGCACTGCTCATGACATTGTAGGCTTTCTCTGCCCTGCATCTCTGAAACTTGCCAAATTCCTCCTTTCAAATACTTTTTTATCCCATAATCAAGTATCAATAGCTCTAGTCCTGCTACCAATTTTTATATTACCTACATTCTTATCACTGGGACAATATGCTAAACACCTGCTACTTAAAGGAGGAGAAATTTTATCTGGCTCATAAATTTAGTGTGTTTAGTCCATAGTTGGCCTACTCAGAGACAGAAATGGCATGAACTAATAGCATAGTTAAGGAAGCTGCCATTCCAGAGCTCTGAAGAAAGAAAGAGACAAGGAAGGAGCCAGGGATGAGCATATTCCCCCCACATATACCCAAGTGATGTTCCTCTTCTAACCAGTACTCATCTCTAATTGTGAGACATTTGGGGAACACTTCTAGACCTAAAAGATAACATTATAATATTACAGAAAGAATCAAAATTGATGGTGAGATATTTTACAGAGTGAGATCATGTGATTGTGCCACCAAACACACTGAAATCTTTAGAACAAGCCAACAGGTTGGAAAGTCACATATTACTTCATTTACTTTAACAGTTTTCATTTTAGTACCCCTTAACATGTATAAATTATACACATTAATAGACTTTGGTGTGCTATTGTATAACACAGATACAATTTACCCTATTCAAATCCACCTATGCTTTACACATTTCCCCATATACCCTTCCTGATGTCTAGTAATCACCGCTGCACACTCACTTTGTATGATTTTCACAAGCACCTAAAGTTTACAAAGGTTTTTTATAGTTTGAAACATCATACTGTAGTATATGAATTGTGCAAATATCTAAAAGAAAGCCTAACACCTATCTGTGTTGGTTACAGAGACACATTTTCAGGGCAATGAATTCTGACATAAAGACAGTATAACATATTCACTGGTGAGAAACACAATAATGAAAATTTCTCTTTTAGCAGCAAAAATGACAAAGTGTTCACTATATCCTTTGCATCCCAAATTTACTCTGCAAATATTCCAGAGAAATTGGAGCAGAGAGAATCTTTTAAATACACATAATCAAATCAATGTAAACATAAGAACCTAAGGAGGCCCCACAAGAAATGAAGACTATTGGACTGTAATATGTGTTGCCTAGGGGCAGGGAGTTCAGTGGAGGACTGAAAATTCGATAGTGGCCCAGCACAGCATGAGTTCTCATTTCAGGGCACAATCTGAGGCTGCATCTCACACAAGAGATGCCAAAGGCCCAGGAAAAACACCAGGACAGGTGTATGAAATGGAGACTTTATGGCTTTAGAGACTGTGCTAATAACAAACTGACAACCACCCATCTTGCCCTGGTGGGTAAGGATTGGCTTCCAAAGCAATTGTGATTTTGACAAAGTATAAACAATGCACTACAAGTAGAATAGCAAGTATAAGAGCAAACAACATATAATAGATTTAGATATTCCATAATCAAAGAATAGTCTCCCCGTCAGCCTCATGGGACCCTGAGCATCAGGTACTTTGTCTAGATGAAGAGATTGAGGTTCAGATCCACTGTAGTCCAGGATCCACCCGGAACCAAGGAGATGAACCCTAGGAGGCTGGAAGGACCTTTAGAAAATCTTTTTTCCCCTGTAACGTGTTCCCAGATGTGATGTCCACTGATTGCCTAGTAATCAGAGATGATCTCAGTAGCAGCATTTGTTTGAGTTCTTCTGCTCAGAAGAGGGGTGCAGAGAGCTCCGGCTCAATTAGGGTTCAAGATGACAGGTGACAAATGAGTCAGAAAGTCCTACCCCAGAGCAAGGGTTAGCAAACTTCCCAGATCTATGCCTCTTGCAAGCCCTGGACCACACAGGGGCTGAATTGTTACACTGAGTTTCAGACTCACTTGCCTAGGGAAGTAGATACATAGTCTCAAGTTCCTAGAGAATGGCACTTCCGACTCTGCCAGGAACCAAGAAGCTGAACTCCTAGTGAAGACCGAGGGGACCTTGAAAATTCCGTTCCGCCCCTGCAATGAGCGTGGGAGACCCCAGGCACATTTACGAACCGGACATAGCAGCTTCAGATTGGAGCTGCAGAGGTTGCGTTCGGAGGTGCTCCCAGCAGGTAAGGAAAATTGCGTGGATGGGCTCGGTTATAGCTCAAGGTGATGGGCTACTGGGAGAGTGAGGAAGCTCCCCTCTAATAGAGGGCCCCCAAAATCACAATCTGCCTCTGTAACGAGCGTTGCACACTACAAAACATTCAGGCGGAGACCGCTTTCCATTCCGGTGAGCCAAGCCATAGGATCTGAGCCTTGTTCTGGGTTTCGGGCAGCGAGAAGGAGGCATCGACAGGATATGGGCTGATTTAGGCCAGAATAAGGGCTGAGGGAGAAGCTAGGAACCCCTGCTCTTGAAAGTAAGCTTCAGAACATGCTGGAAAACCCTCCATTTTCCAGAATCACATGTTGCCGAATGCTGTGTACAGCGCCACCTTTCGCCCCACCGGGAAGAAGGAGGACATCGGAGACTTTTACTTTTTTTTTACGTTAATTCTAAAAGATATCTCAATTTATTTGAGGGTAACAGGTTGCAGATTTTATAATGAGCTGAAAGTCAGCATTAAAACAATTATTTTAGGGCTGTGGATATAGCTCAGTGCCACGGCAGCAGCCTGGCAAGGGGGAGGTCTAGAGTTCAACTCCAGGTTCAAAAATTTAATTATAATTATTATTATTTTGGACTACAGCAGTAAGGCTTGTTCACTGAAAGAAATACGGAGTTTGCAAAAAGTTTAAAGAAGCAAACAAGGACTGGGGAGATAGTTCAGCCAAAGACAGCCTGCCTGGCAAGTGTGAGGTCCCAAGTTTGATTCCTGGCATAATAATAATAATAAAAACTTTGGACTACAGTGGTAAATCTTGTTCACTGAAAGAAATATAGAATACACAAACAAAAAGTTTAAAATAGCAAACAGGGGCTGGGAATATAGCCCTGCACAGCACTGCCTGGCTGGCAAGTGTGAGGTCTCAAGCTTATTACCCGGTGCAAAAATAATAATAATAATAATTTTGGACTATAGTAGTAAAGCTTGTTCACTGAACTATAAAATTCACAAAAAAAATTTAAAAAGCAGACAAGGGCTGGGGATATATCTCAACAAAACTCTTCTTGCCTGGCAAGCATGAGGTTCTGAGTTTGAATCCTGGCACAAAAAATGTTAATAATAATAATAATAGTTTTGGACTATAGGGGTAAAGCTTGTTCACTGAAAAAAATATAGAATACAATCAAAGTTTTAAAGAATCAAACAAGGGCTGGAGATATAGCTCAGTGAAACTCTGCCTGCCTGGCAGGCATGAGGTCCTGAGTTCAATTCCTGGTATCAAAAAATTTAAAAAATGAAAAATAAATAAGCAAACAGCAGTCACCTGTAATCCCCTAAATCTGTGGAAGAGCATGTGGTAGCTAACCATCCTGTGCTAACCATGTAACTCATTACTAGTCACTGCAAGACACAAGTTTAACTCAGCCTGTGTGGTTAATCATTTCATGTGTATATGTGTTAAAATGTTGAACTGCAGTTACAGGAGATCTAAGATTGCACATGTATTCACTATGTTAAAGCAAGCAACTCTTCCGAAACTATTGTGCTTTGTTTCTTCTTCAGAATCTATTTTTATGGTTTTATAATGTTCGTGGGCTTTATCGATAATATTGGATGAGTTTTATAATTTATCACAAAAGGATTATCTATAGACAGGCTTTGGGTCATCTGTGGTTTATATCCTCAGAGGCTTATGACCCCAAAACCATGGAACTTTTCTCACGTGAGGGTTTCATTTTTTACCTACAAAGGCTTTCTTAATGTACCAAATTGCAAGGAAGAATTTTCTTTCTAACAGCATCCTATACTTTAATCATTGGTTCAAAATCCAAGCCGGCAGCTATTTGTGTGGCTTCTAGGAGTTTACTTTAGCAAAATGTGATTTGGCCAGAGGTGGAGTCAGATAATCTTGACCATGATGTTATTTTTATAACAACAAGAAAATTGAATACAACTAAAATATCATATCGATGACAACAGAATATAATGAAAACAGTGGATTTTAATAATAATGCAATGGATGCTGTATGTTCGTGAAGTGTGCAAAGTATATTACAAATTAGGACATTATGGCCAGTTGCAGTGGTGCACGCCTGCAATGCCAGAACTCGAGAGGCTGAAGCAGGAGGATTGCCCCAAGTTTGAGGCCAGCCTGGGCTACATAGTTTATCCAACTCCGGCTTGCAGTCCATAGCAAGACCCTGTTGCAGAGCCTTTTTCTGAGGTCTGAGCTTCAGGAGGGAAAGCAAAGAGGGCCTGAGTGGTGTTAGATCAAGGCGAAAACTGCAGGTGACGGAAGAAGCCCCAAGCCAGAGCCAGGACCTCACAATCATGTGGGAGAGCCAGTCTTGGCTGCTGGCCCCACACAGTGCAGGTGATTACATTCATCGTGGGGAGTTGTACATGTACCTAAAATAGTTTAATTCCTTGTTAATCCCTTTCTCTCTCCTCCCCCACCCTGCATCTCTTGAATAAATATGTAAGTGTATATGCATATATACATATATATGTATATTTTATGTATGCACATATTTTGCAAGTCTATACATGTATATTATGTATATTGTATATATGTATGATACACATATTGTTATATACATGTACATACGTATTGTTATATATGCGTATTTGTGCATGTTCATAGTACATAATGATGATACTCTTCATAGAAATGTTACACGTGTGCACACTTCACAGTTTCACCTTTTCTATATCATTTCTCCCCCCTCTATCCCCCTTCTTTCCATCACTGCTCACCTTCCCCTATACTAAACATCTGTCTGCCTATTTGCTGTTATATATCTTTTATTTTTCTCTTTATTAGCAGTTTGGGTTTCTCATAGGAGAGAAACCTTGCGGCATTTAAGCATGTGTTTCTGATTAATTTCACTGAACATATTGGTCACAGGTGTACCCACTGGCTACGTATGACTCGAGGCTGCCCTTTTGATGGCACAGTAGTACCCCATTTTATGGACATACTGCATTTTCCTTAACCACTCCTCCACTGACGAAATTAAGGGCCACTTCCAATATTTAGTTACTGTGAATTATGCTACTGTGAGCCTGGATATGAGTGTGCTGGTTTAATATGATATCTTTAACCATTTCAGGAAGATAACTAGAAGGGGAATGCCTGGGCCAAACAAATTCTAGTTTTGCTGTCTACCGCCTCCTGACTGATTTTCACAGGGTTGTACCAGTTTACACTCCCACCAACAATGAATAAGGGCTCCTTCTTCTTCCCAGGCATGACAGCATTTGCTATTATCTGAGTTTTTAAAGATAGTCATTCTTCTGGAGAGAGACAGAATCTCAGTGTTCTTTTCATTTGCATTTCAAGAATTGGCAGCAGTGCTGAAAATTTGTTCATGTTTTCATTGGCCATTTGTACCACTTCATCTGAGAAGTATCTATTTGTTTAGATAACCATTTTGTGATTTCATCTTTTAATTTTGGGGCCTAACTTTTTTTTTTACTTCTGTATGTATTCGAGATCTTGGTGGTTTGTGTGACGAGTAGCTGACACAGCGTTTTTCCAGTTCTGTAGATTGCCTCTTCACTCCGCTGGGTGTTTCCTTTGCTGTGAGAAGTGTTTTGAATCATCCCGATTTGTTGTTTCTTGTTAATATTTCTTGTGCAACTTGCATTCTGTTCTGAAAGTCGCTGTGTATGCATATGTCTTCCAGAATTTGATCTAATTTGTCTTTCAGCAGATTGTGTTTCCCTTTTAATGTTTAGATCTTCAACTCATTTTGGTTTTTATTTTAGTGCGTGGTGAGAGATAAGATCTGAATGTAACCTTCAGCATGTGGAGAGCCAGTTTTCCCAGCACCGTTTATTAAAGAGGCTACCTTTGCTCCGGCGAAAAATATTTGGTCTCCTTGTTAAAGAAAAGACAGCTGTGACATTGCCTATATTGGCTTCTGTGTCCTCGATTCTATTCTGTTGATCCGTAAATCTGTGGGTTTTTTTTTTCCCAGTGTGCTATTTTTATCAGGGTAGTTTTGTTGTATAACCGAAGTCTGGGATTTTGATATCCCCTGCTTTGCTCTTGTTGCCCAGAATTGCCTTTGCTTTCCCAAGCTCTCTTCTAGTTCCACATGAATTTTAGGATTGTTTTTCTCTAGTTCTATGAGGAATGCTGTTAGTATTTGGATTATGATTGCATTCAATCTGGATTAACAGTTTTCAAATTATTGTCATTTCGCCTGTATTGTTTCTGCCTGTGTAGGAGCATGAGATGTCTTTGAATTTTGTGACATCCGCTTCCGTTGTCTTTTCAGTTTTCACAGGGTTTTCATTCTCTTGGTTAGGTTAATTCCTAAGTTTTATTACCTGTGATCCTATTGTGACAGTTATTGTGTGCCTAATTGCCCTCCTGGTGACTTTCTTATTGGTGTACAAGAATGCTATTGACGTGTGTGTGTTGACTGCATAACCTGCTATGCTGCTGAATTTGGATATTAATGAGTGTTTGACTAGAGTTCTGAGTGTCTTGTATGTAAAGGAACATGTCATCTGTGAAGAATGATAATTTAGTTTTTTTGTTTCCTGTGTGACCCATTTCATTGCTTCCTTTTGTCCCACTGTATTGGCTAATGTTTCGAGAACTGTGTTGAACAGCAGAGCTGAGAGTGGACGTCCTTGTCTTGTTGAGAAAGCTTCCTGTTTGCCTTGAACTCCACCCCGAGTGTCACAGGGGGAGTGGTGGCCTGAGATTGCAACATGTCTGTGCTGGTCAGCAGAAGGTACGTGTGAATCCCTGGGCATGCTCCAAGTAAAGGAGGGCTTCTGTAACCTCGTCCTCCTGAGGAATCCAGGAGTGCCCAGAACTGCTGCCAGCCATCAAGGTGTGCCACTCAGGCGAGGTTTGTAGGTGTTTTTGCCGTTGTTGTTGTGAGAAGTCATTATTATATTCAGCGTGGAACTTTTGCATGTTCACATGACATTCTTTTATTAACCCCTCCCCCTCGCTTCCTTTCCACCAAAAGCATCTCTTGGATCCCTTTTCTCAGAAATGTAAAAAAAAAAATATATATATATATATATATATATATATATATATATATCATATATATATATCATATATGTGCAGATCTGTACATATATAATATATATTATGCATATATGATTGTAGTATATAGTAATCACAATCTTCAGTGATTTTTGTGCTCTTTATATTTTGGGTTTTTCATCTAAAAGAAAACATGCAGTATTTAAGCTTGTGTGTCTCATTTACTTCACTTAACAGTATGTTCTCAAACTGGGCCTGTTGGCACATGTGTGTAATCCCAGCATTTGGGAGGCTGAGGCAGGAGGATCACTGCAATTATGAGACCAGCCTGCACTATAAAGTGAGCTCAAGGCCAGTCTGAACTGCATAGTGAGGCCTTGTCTCAAAAAGACACAAAAAAGCATTATATTCTCAACTTGCAACCATTTTCCTATCAATGACCTAACTTTACCCTTCTTCACAGCAGAATAGTAGTACCCTATTGTTTCTCTATGCTATACTTTCTGTATATATTCACCTGTTGGTTGACACAGTGGCATCTTCCAAGATTTAGCTGCTGGGAACTGTGCTGCTGTAAACCTGGATATGCATGGATGCTGTGGTGTGAGGCCTTTAATTATTTAGGGAAGATACTTTGGAGGGAAAAATGTAATTCCCTGGTCAAATGTCATTCCCAGTGTTAGTGGTTGAAGCCGTCTCCATACCTGTCCCCACAGTGCTTGTACCAGTTCACCCTCTCACCAGCAACAGAAAAGGGTTCCTTTTTCCTCACTGGCTTGCCGGCGTTTCCTATTAGTTGATGTTTTTGAAGATAGCAGCCATTCATTCTTTCTGGAGCAAGATGAGATTTCAGTGTTATTTTACTTTACATTTCGTAAGTGGGCCCCAGCGCTGAATAGTTTTCATTTATTTATTGGCCATTTGCGCTTCTTCATTTAAGAAGTGAATGGTCATTTCCTGTGCCCACTCTTTCATTGGTCACTAAATTTGGGGGGGCTAATTTTTAAACTCTTTCTTTCATAATTTTCAGTTTTCGTTAGTACAGTTTTGCAATTCGTGCTGTTTCCAGTCATCTTGGCAGTGGTAACCTGTGCATCTCACAGCTTCTTTCTTCCCTTAATCCCTTCGCCTTCCCTCCCCCCTCCAACTCCTTGTCCAACACCCCATCCCCTTTTTCACACATGTTGATAATACTTGTCTTAGCTCATGTGATGGCACACAGTGTTTACGGTAGTTTGGGTGTTTAGGTTCCTTTATGTGACACATCGTTAATCCTCTCACTTCCCCTTCCCCCTCCTCCTCACCCCTCTCCTTGCCTTCTTTGTCATTTTCTTTGTTTGTACATTTCCTCACTCAAATGAGGGGAGGAGGTATTTTGAGAAACCTCCATACTGATTTCCATGTAGTTTTACTCCTTTGCAAAAGCAGTGCAAAAGGTTTCCTTTTTCACCACAGCCATGCCAACATTTGTCATTCTTTAATTTCCTAATGATTGTCATTTTTTCTAGAGTGAGGTGGAATATTAGTATTGTTTTAATTCACGTTTCTCTAAGAATGAGCATAGTGAGAGATGGTGTCTTAGTTACTTTTCTCTCATTGCTGAGATAAAGTACCTGACACCCAGAGTTAAAGGGGGAAAGGTTTGTTTAGCTCACAGTTTGTAGAGGTTTCTGTCCATAATCTGCTGGCTTCAAAGTAGGGTGGCACATGACAGAGGAGCAATCATTGTGGGTAGAAGACAACGAAAGCAGCAAGTGAGGGAGCAAACTTTGTACTCTTTCATTTTATCCAGACTGCTGGGATTAGGGTGGTGCCAATCCAACCATCACTCCCCCTTAATCCCAGCATTTCACATATAGATTCAGCTACCTCTGAAAAGCCCACTCCCATGATGGTATAAGGCTTTTGGGGAACATCTAGACACAAACCATAACATATATATATATATATATATATATATATATATATATATATATGCCTCAGCCTCTCCACTGCTGTGATTACAGGTTTGCAACACTACACCTGGCTTTTGGCCTGTTTCTTGAATGTGTATTTAATTTTAGTTGGTTTCATTGAGTTCTTTGTATATTCTAGATATTAGTCCTCTCTCTAGAGAGTAACTTGTAAAACCTTTATCCATTTTTGGCTTGGCTCTTGACTTGGCTCTTGGCTTGGCTCTTGATATGATTCTTTTGCTTTATAGAAGCTTTTGGTTCTGATACAATGCCATTAGTTGATTCTTGATGCTGTTTCTTTTGTGATCGAGTTTCTGTTTAGAAAATCCTTTCATTCATCTATTTCTTCAAGTGTTTTAAATATTTTATCTTCCAGAAGATTTAATATTTCTGTTTTAATGTTTGGATCTTTGATGTATTTTGATTTTAATTTAGTATGTGCTGAGAGGTTAGGGTGCAGTTTCATTCTTCTACAGACAGCCAGTTTTCCCAATACCAGGCTGTCTATCCTCAAACATAAGTTTTTGACCACTTTGTTAAAGATCAACTAGTATAATATGTCTGGGGAGGAATCTGTTTCCTCGATTCTGTTTCACTGATCCACATGTGTTTTTGTTCCAGTACTGTGATGTTTTTATCACTATTGTTCTTATAGTTTGAAGGCAGGTATTGCTATGCTACCTGATCTGCTCTGATTACTCAAAATTGGTTTCGCTATTGTGGGTTTTTTAGGGTTCCATGTGAATTTCAGGATTATTGTCTTTAGATCTATAAAATACGCTGTTGGGCATTTTGATGGAGACTGCATTTAATTTGCATAAAAGTTTTGGAACTATGGTCATTTTGACCATATTAGTTTTGCCTATCCAGGACAAAGTGACATTTTTCCATTTTCAGGGGTCCTTGTTAAGCTTAATAGTACTGTAGTTTTCTTTGTAGAAGTCTTTCATTGCCTTGGTTGGATCAATGTTCAGATATTTCATTTTTATTGAAGCAACTACGAATGGTAGTTTTCATGATTTCCCTCTCATCCTGTTCATTGTTGTTGTACACAAATACTAATGATTTTTGTGTGTTGATCTTGTATCCTGGTACTTGATGAGGTCCTTTGTTAATCTTAGTTTTTTGGTGTTCCTTGAGTCTTCTATGTAGAGTATCTTGTCATCTTCAAATAATGATAATTTGGGTTCTTCCTTTCCTATATGTATCCCTTGTATTTCTTTCTTTTGTCTAATTGCTATGGATAATTTTTCAAGTACTTTGCTGAAGAGAAGAGGTGACAATAGATAGATATTCCTGATATTAGGGTAAATGCTTTTAGGTTTCCCCCACTTGGTATGGTGTTTGCTATTGCTTTGTCATAAATAGCCTTTATCATAGTCAGATATGATCCTTCTATACCTGTTTTCTTAGGGTTTTTTTAAATCATAAAGGGGTGTTGGTTTTTGCTTCAGTATTGATATGATCATACAGTTTTTTTTTGTCCTGGCTCCTGTTTGAATGCTGTATTATATTTATTGATTTCTCTATGCTGAGCTATCTTTGCATCTTTGGGATGAAACCTACTTGATCATGATTTATCATGTTTTTTATTTTGATAAGGTGCTGCATTCTATTTATTAACATCTTGTTGAGGATTTTTGCATCTATATTAGGAGATTGGTCTTTTTACTTTAAAAAGAAAAAAGAATAAAAATCATGATACAGAATTTCAAAACAAAATAATAGAAGATTAAAAATGATTAATATATTGCATATTTTAATCTTCAAATTAGTTGCTCAGATTATAAAATATAGACATTAAAATTGATCAATGTAAGCACAAATTTCTTTTTGATGAACTAATAGAGATTAGTAGTGTAATTATCTTATATGTTATGAAATTGATACAATTATATACGTTATTTTATATTTTATATAATTACTATAACTATATATATTTATATATACATATATAATATATATTCTTTCTCCTTTTTTTTCTCCTTTCCCCTATCCCAGCTGGTTTTACTTTTTGAGCAATTTCATCCACGTTCACTTTCACAGTATCTATTGTACATCTTTTATCTTATTTACTCTTTCAGTTTTTTATACTAGGTAGACAATATGATGTTTACACTTATGAGTCTGATTTATTTCACTTACAAGTATGGTCTCAAGTTGCATCCATTTACCTATAAAAGCCTTGAAATTGTGTCCTTTCTTATAGCTAAATAGTACTCATTGTATAAAAATTCCACATCTTTTTTATCCATTCCTCAGTTAATGAGCATTTAGGTGGTTTCTAAGATGTAGCTATTATAAATTGTGTTGCTATGAACATGGGTGCATGTAATCATCACTGTGGTATGATGTTTTCATTTCTTCTGGGAACATACCCAGAAGGGGAATTAGCTGGGTAAACTGGAACCTCCAATTCTAGATTTTTTGAAGAATCTCCATACTGATTTCCACAGTGGTTGTACCCTGTCAACACTCACACTAACAGTGGAAAAGGGTTCCTTTCTCCCCACAGCCCCACCATCATTTGTTATTGGTTGATTTCTTGATGATAGCCATTCTTTGCAGAGTGAGATGCAATCTCAGTGTTGTTTTAATTCGGATATCTCAATAGCATTCCTGTACACAAACAACCAGCTCACTGAGGGAAAAATTCAATAAACAACGTCTTTCACAATAGCATCCAAAAAAAAAAAAAGAAATACTTAGGAATCAACCTAACAAAGGAATGAATATATATATATATATATATATATATATATATATATATATTACTTTACTGTTAACAAGGAGATTGAAGAGGATAGCAGAAAATAGAAAGATATCCCTTGATTATGGATGGGAAGAACCAACATTGTGAAAATGGGCATACTCCCAAAACTGTTACACAGATTTAAAGCAATCTTGATCAAATCACCATTTTCATGCCTCACCAATATAGAGAAAATATTCCTAAAATTCATTTGGAAACAGGAGAAACCTAGAATACCAAAGGCAATCCTGGGCAACAGAGGCAAGCCAGGAGGCATCACAATCCCTGACTTGAAATTGTACTACAAAGCTACTATGCCAAAGTCAGCATGGTACTGGCAAAAAACAAACCTGGGGACGTGTATAACTGAAAAGTTGGACCTTTTTCAAGATTTTGGATGAGGATGATGCTGGCTTCCATAATGAATTTGGAAGGGATCTATCCTTTTCAATTTATTTGAAGAGTTTGAGGAGTATTACTGATATAACACCATTAAAGGTTTTGTAGAATTTAACAGTGAATCTATCAGGCCCTGGGCTTTTTTAGTTGGTACATTCATTATTACTGAGTCAATTTCTTTGCTTATTCTTGGGTTGATAAGTATATTTCTGTCTTCTTGGGTTAATTTTGGTAATTCGTATGTGTCTCAGAATCAGTCCATTTCTTCAAAGTTTGCTGATTTGTTAGAATATAATTTTTCAAAGTTATTATCTTTTGGGTTTTCACACTTGTCTGTTTTTATTTCACCATTGTCATTTCAGATTGAATCAATATGAGTCCTTTCTTTCTCTTGGTGAGGATTATCTACTTTATATATTCTCTCAAAGAATCAGCTCTTCAACTCCTTGACTTCTTTTAGTTTAAGTCTTAATTGCATTGTTATCCACTCCCATCTTTATAATTTTCCTCCTTAATTTCAGTTTGGGGCTGGTTTGTTACTGTTTCTCAGGTATTTTAAGATTTCTCATAACATCATTTATTTGGGCTTGCTTTGTTCTCCCAATGTGAGCACTGATTGTGATGAATTTTCCTCTTAGGACTACTTTCATAGTGTCCCAGAGGGTTCATTGAGTTCTACAGTCATTGTCATTAATGTCCAGAAGCTTTTCTTTAATTTCTTTGATTTGTTCTGTGACCCATTTGTTGTTTAAGAGTATGATATTAATTTTCCAGGAACTTTTACCATTTGAGAAAATTCTTCTGTTGTTGGTTTTGATTTTCATTGTACAGTGGTCAAACAATATGCAGGGGGTGATCTTGATTCTTTTATACCACTAAAGCAGGTTTTGTGGACTAGAATGTGATCTAGTTTGGAAAAAGTAGCGTGTGCTTCTGAAAAGAATGTGAACTGTGTCATTAGAGGATGGGAAGCTCTGTGGATATCCATTCAAGTTCCTATCTTCAAATACGTGGTTCAACTCTGAAAAATCTTTATTGTTTTTTTTTTGTGTAGCTGATCTGTCTCTTTGTGAAAGTATGATGTTGAAATTGCATACTGTGATTGTGTTAATGTTTATTTTATCTTTTAATTTCAGCAGTTCATATTTTATGAAATTTCATGTTCCAGTGTTTGGTGGATATGTTTATCAGTATTATCTCTTCTCATCCCATTGGTCCTTAAATACTGTGCAGTGGCCTTCTTTGTCTCTTCTAATCAGTTTTACCTTGAAATCAGGCAGTTTACCCTGTCTGATACTAGAATTGCCTCCCCTGCTTGTTTTAGGAGTTCCACTGTGTGAAGTTTGCCATCCTTTAATTTTTAGCCTGTGAACACCTTTTTGGATTAGATGAGTTTCCTTTTTTTCTTCTAGCTTTTTGAGACAAGGTCTCACTGTGCATGAAGCTCACTCTGCAGCCCAGGCCGTTCTCAAATTTGCAAAGATCCTCCTGCCTCAGCCTCCTGGGATTATAGGTGTGAGCTACCACGCCCAGCACAGATAAGTTTCTCAATTGAAACAGATTGTTGGATTATATTTTTTGATTCAGTCTGTCTCTTATGTCTTTTGATTGAAGATTTGAGGCTTTAACATTGAGAAATATTACTGAGATGTGTGAGTTATATATTATTGCATTCTTCATCTGTTTTTGTATCATTTGTTTTTCTTTTCCTCATGTTTTTATTGCTGTTTATCGACTGACCTCACTAACTTCCTCTGTATTTTTAGCTCTGTCCAATTCATTGTTTCTATCAAGAATATTTTTGGTATATTTTCACTAGAGCTGGCTTAGCACTTGTATATCTTTTAAGCTGGTCTTTTCAGGGAAATACCTTATTTCCCCACCTATTTGCTGATAGCTTTGCTGAGTAAGTTAGTCTGGGTCAGAAGTTATTTGCTTTTAGGGCATCAAGTGCTTCACTCAAAACTCCCTGGCCTTCAGGGTTTGTGCTGAGAAGTCTTCTGTGATTCTAATTGGCTTACCTTTAAATGTGATTGTTTGTTTTTCTCTAAAATTCTGGTATTTTTTTAGATATCTGTGACTTCAATGAAGATATGTCTTGGTGAAATTCTCCACTCATCATCGTTTGGTGTTTTACAAGCGTCACTTGCTTATATTTTAAACTTTTCTTAAACTTGGGAGATTTTCTTTCATAATTTCTATAAGCGTATTACTGAATCCAGCTGTGCTATCTTCTACATTTTGTCTGACTCCAGTTAGCCTTAGATTGACCTTTTTGTTGTCGTCTAATAGCTGTTGTATAGACTTCTCTTGTTCTCTGACTTTTTTTCCCCTTCTCTGAGCTCTTTATCTTTCTTCACTGTTTTGCCCTCAGTATCACACTCCATCTTCTCATTGATCATTTATGCAATGTATGAATTCTGTGTTTTTATTTTAGGTATTTCAGCCTGACATCCATTCAAGGACTCCATATCCTTGTTGAATCTGTTGTTCAAATTTTGAACTGTTTGGTTGGCTTGACCAATTTGTTACCTATTTCCTTGAAATTCACTGTGGGCATATTGACTATTTCTTCTTTTTTAATTTAAATTGATCTATTTAACTAGTTCTTCTAGGAACGAGTATCACTACTCCTCTTAATTAATTTTGACTCTTCCCCTGTCCTTTTTGAAGTTAATTCCTAAGAATTTTAGTTTTCTTAAAAAGTATTGTCCCAACTGGGTCTCTTCCACGGTCTAGGAGACTCCAACAGAGGACAATCTGGGACTGGGCAGACTTGGGGGAACAGGGCACTGCAGTGACTTCAGTCACCAATCCCCCTCTCAAGCGGGATTGGTGAGCAGTGCCTAGCCCACGTGACGCTGCTGGCTGAGACCCAGTAGGCTAGCACAACACAGGTCCCAGCTCCTGAAGGTGACCTGGAGGGGTGGGCCCCACATAGGCTGACTGGTCTGCAACTTCCTGGTGTGCTACAGTGGGCAGGAACACCTAGCCGGTGCAATCCAATCAGACTGTGACTGACAGTGAAGGAAGCTGGGCCTCCTATATATGCTTGCATATATAAGGAACAAAGAATATGGGAAGAGGCAGCAACAAGAAAGGGTCCTCGGCCCCCAATCCTGAGAAAGCGGCAACAGCAGACACAGCACCAATAGACATAAAGCGCTATCTCGAGAGCCTCATAGACAAGTTCAGGAATGAAGTTATTAATGACCTGAAGCTAGACATAAGCAGAATAGTTAGAGAAATTCTAAGCACCATCCAAGAAAAAACAGATGGTGGAATGGAAGAACAGAAAAAGAGGGGAGAATTGTTTAATGGAGAAAATAGAGAAAGCGTAGAATACGTGAAGCAGGTTCAAAGAGACTACCAGGAAACTAAAAACTCTATTGAAAACTGGCATAACAGCTTGAAAGAAACTAAGGACAGATTATCTGAACTGGAGGGAAGATTTGTAATGTGGGAGCATGAAATGAAAAACTTCTTAAAAATAACAAAGAAACAAACAGCAATAATAAAAAGACTAGAAGATGATAAGAGGGTCTATAACTTAAGAATTAAGAACATAAAAGAAGAAGTAGGGACACAAACAAATGAACTACAAAAGCTACTCACAGAAATAATCCAGGAGAATTTTCCTAATTTAGCAAAAGGTAAAGATACTCAGTTGTATGAAGCATACAGGACCCCAGCCACCTACAACCCAAACAGAGCAACACCCAGGCATATAATAATTAAAATTCCAGAAATCCAATACAAGAACAGAATACTAAAAGCCATCAGAGACAAGAAACAGATCACTTATAAGCGAACACCCATCAGAATTACAGCAGACTTCTCGGCATAAACCATCAAATCATGAAGAGCATGGGGGGAAATAATTCAAGCTTTGAATGATAATAATCTCCAGCCACGATTGATATATCCTGCACAACTGTCCCTGGAAATTGATGGAAAAACAAGGTGCTTCCAGGATAAAGAGGAACTAGGGGGAATATGCCAAATTCAACTCTACAGAGAATACTGCAAGATATTCTAAAAAAGAAAAATATGAAGAATCCAGAAGTAGCGACAAAGAGGCCACAATGAATGGAGCAGAAAACAAAATGAAGAAGACAAACTGACAACTAATGACAGAAAAAGAGCTCAACAGAAATGAGGCAGAGAAGATTGGATGATAGAAACAGCTATTTTGGAGAAAATGACGTCTTAAGAGGTAATACTGATTTAGTATCATCTTGTTTTGAAGTCTCATCAAGCTTTTGTTCTTCTGTCTCCATTGGTCTACACAGGTGGTATCTTATTGGAATTTATTATATATGATAGTATAAGCAAAACCTTTTATGGATAAAGAGATTATACAGAAACCATTGTTTATTTTCTGTTAGTTGATTCTAAATACCCTGTAATACTGTCATTCTCTTGAATGGTTTTACATTGTTTTGATATATTTGATGCTACAGTATACGAAGTTATGCTCAAAGATTTCAAGGAAAGAGACAATATGGTAACTACTTTTATGTCGGGATAATCTTGTGGTGAAACACTATTTTGTTTAAATGGTTGTGTTTTGATCTGTGCTGATTTGCTGTTATGCCCTCTTTTATCTCAATCTCCATTTTATTATTTACTTTTTTTATCCTTTTAATTAAGGGAAAAATAAATTTAAAATAGCAGGATATATTATAGTAACCCACTTTGACTTTCCATTATCTTGATTTAAAGCCCTGTATTGCTCTCACCATCTTGTTTTGACTGATGTTCCTCTATTCTGTTTTGCTTGATAGTACCAGGTTCGAAAGTTTAGGCAACAGCTGTGAAGATAGTGGGATTCATTATGTCGCCCATTCTGGTTGATTATTATCTACTTTTGAAGACCTATAATGTCTCCAATGTTTTGGTTTTGTTGGTTTTGTTCTTTACTGTTTTGTTCAATTTTATTATAACTAATGATATAGGCAATTCTATTAGAGATAGCGGGAGGCATTATGGTAACCATTGTTGATCACCTAGTATTATGCTTTTACATTATCTATTACGTCCACCCTTTTGATTTGACTGTTCTGTTATGTCACATTTGGTTCTGCTCTCTTCCAAAAAAGCAATAAGAACCATGGGAGCAACGAAACCCAAAATGTGTAATAGTCATTGTACAAAAGAGAGGAAAAGAAAGTGCTCTAAATGATATAACTGCATGTATATTTAAGTGTATAAGATAGATAATGATATTACTGAGTTTTGTTGGATCATTGAACAGAACTGTTTGCAGTCTCACTGTTGGAATGTCCACTTTATAAGCTTTAATTTTGTAACTTGAACAGTTGTTTCTGAGATGACAAAATGTAATCCATTAACTAGTGATTTCCTACTGTTTATTTTTTTTTCTGTAAATCTGTATAACTTGTACCCTTTCTCTGCTTTTTTTTTTCTTTTTCTCCTTAAATAAAATTTTTAAAAATGGAAAAACTGGTAAAATACCGATTAATAAAGTTGGGAAATTGAAAAAAAAAAAGTATTGTCCCACTAATTTCTTCCTCGGTGAGATTGTTATTGGTATACAGGAACACTGTTGATTTTCGTGTACTGAATTTCTATACTGCTACACTGCTAAATTTGGTTCTTAGTGTTAGGACACTTATGGTGGAGTTTTGAGTCTTCTATGTAGAGAATCATGTCATCTTCAAATAATGATAATTTAACTTCTTCCTTCCCTATATACATCCTTTTCATTTCTGTTTTCCGTCTCATTGTTCTGGCTAATGTTTTCAGAACTACATTGGACAGGAGTGGTGACATTGGACACCCTTACCTTGTTCCTGATCTCAGAGGGACAGCTTTCAACTTGTACCCATTTATTATGATATTGCCCGTTGGTTTGTCCCAGATGACTCTGATGAGCTTGAAAGAATTTTCTTCTCTCTGCCTGTTTTCTTCAGGGTTTTGTCATGAAAGGATACTGCATCTGTTCAATGGTTTTCCTGTGTCTGTTGGTATGCCCATGTGATTTATGTCAGTGCATCTATTTACATGACGTATTGTGTGTATTGATTTGCCCAAGATGAAATATCCGTGTATGCCCAGATCAAATTCTGTTTGGTCATAATGCATGATCTTTCTGATGATTTCTTTCATTCTTTTTGCCAGTACCTTATTGAAGGCTGCTTCATCTGTGTCCCTTAAAGAGTTTGGCTTTTTTATTTGGCTTTTTTGTATTTACTATTTGATGTTTTTGTTTTTGTTTGGTTGTGTCCTTTTCTGCTTTTGAGTTTGAGTTAATGCCTACTTCCAGAAATGACATTGGGAGTTCAGCTTCTCTTTCCATTTTATTAAAGATTTCGAGGAGTGTTTGCATAAGCTCTCTCTAAAGTTCTTGTAGAATTCAGTAATCAGTCCATCAGTATCTGGGCTTTTCTTGGTTGGTAACTTTTTATTACTTCTTCAGTTTCATTGGCTGGTATGATATTATTCAGAATTTTCATATCTCCTTGGTTCAACCTGTGTAGTTCATGTGTCTAGGAATTTATACATTGCTTTCAAATTGCCAATTTTATGAGAGGCCAGATTCTCATAATATTTAACAATGATATTTTGGGATTTCAGCAGAATCCATTGTGAGGTGTTTTTTTTGTTGTTGTTTTTTTTTGTTTTTTTTTTTTTTTTCACGTATAATTGCACAGAGTTGTTGGGTCTTCCCTTTCCTTTTTTGGGAAAATTGGCTAGAATTTTTGTCAATTTTGTTTATTCTTTCAAGAACCAACTTCAATCAACTTCAATTCGTCATTTTTTTTTTTTTTTCACTATGCAGTTCAGGTTGTCCTTGAACTGACTTTGTAGCTTAGGCTGACCTTACAGAAATCCTCTTGCCTCAGCCCCCTGAGTGCCAGGATTACAGCTGTGCGCTAGCACACCTACCTCATTTTGGTCCTTTTTATTTTTCTATCTCAAACTCAATTTCAACTCTGATCTTTGTAATTTCCTTTCCCATACTAACTTTGGATTTGGATTGTTCTTATTTTTCTAGGAGCTTGTTGTATCATCAGGTATTTATTTATGCTTGCTCTGTTTATCTGATGTGGGCATTCATCACTGTAAGCTTGCTTATTCAGACAACTTTCACTGTGGGCCAGTATGTTGTACTCATATTATTGTTTGAGTCTACAAAGCGTCTTAATTTCTTGCTTGATTTCTCCCATGACATTGATTATTCAAGATGGTATTGTTTAACTTCCGTATGTTTTCAAAGTTTCTGTGGTTTCTTTTTCCATTGATTTCTAGTTTCAGTTCACTAAGATCTGATAATTTGCATGGAATAATTTTGATCTGCATGATTTAAGCCTGCTTTATGTACGAGCATGTGACATGTATTGGATGGAGTCTCATGTGGTGCTGAAAGGAACAAGTATTCTGTTGGTGGCTATGTGACTCTTAGTCGCTATAAAGTACACGGGTCTGAAGTTTGGGTTCAACTCTAATAGTTCATTGTGGTTTTGGTCTAGTTCATCTATTTGTGACTGTAGGGCACTGAGATCCCATATTATTAATTTCTTGTATGCAGTTGTTTATGTCGGTTACTGTTTGTTTTATGAAATTGGGTGCACCAGGTTTTGGTACATGTATGTTTGTAATTCTTTTTTTTTTGTCTTTTCCCTTTTTATCAGTACCGGGGATCGAATTCATGACTGCCTTGCTTGCAAGGCAGGCGCTTATGCTGCTGAGCTAAATCCCCAGCCCCCATGTTTGTAATTCTTACCTCACCTTTTTTAATTGCTCATGAATATGTACATGGTGGGCTTGTTTGCCTATTTGGATTAGTTTTGGTTTGAAATCTACTTCTTCTAAAATTATGACAGCTACTGTTTTTTTTTTTTACAGTTTCTCATTGCATGGAATATTGTTTTCCATTTGTTGATTTATAATTTGTGAATTTCCTTTTGAATTAAATGTGTTTGCTTTCTACTGTATAACACTGGGTCTTGTTTCGTGATACAGTCTGCCAATCCGCGTCTTTTGAATCGGGAATTCAGTCTGCTCCACTGAGAGTTATTACTGAAAAGAACTGACATCTTCCTGTCATTGCATTAGTCCTGTGGGGGATTTCCTGATAGTTTTATTTTTTTTCCTTCTGCTTAGCTACTTATCTTGTCAGGTGAATTCATTCTATCTGACTTACTGGTACTGATTGGCTTCACTGTCTCTTTCTAGACTATCCTTGATAATTTTTTGTAATGCTGTTTTGGTGGTCATGAATTTCTTTAGATATTCCTTTTCATGGGAGTAATATGTCTCTGGCAATCTCAGAAGGTATAATTTGGGATTAGAAACTGGGATGGTGTAGTGCTTGAGACACTTAACTTCAAGGCCTCCTGGTGCTGAATGTTTGAATTGAGAGTTCTGGAGTTACGGCAGTGCATTTACCTGTATAAGGACCCTAGAGTGTTGAGAATTATATTACCTGGAGAGGTTCTCTTTTGGTTTTTTAGCCATTTGGAGTTCCATATACCACACTTTCTCTGTTTATTTTTTGCCATATATTTGGGAAGTATTCTGCTATTTTTATCTGTAAACAATTGTTCCTGTCATTTTCTGTTTTCACTTGATCGGTTAGTAATCTTAGATTAGTATCATTGCATCACTTCAAAGCAAATACAGCAATATTTCAGGTTTTCTTGCAGCTTTAAGGTGTCTTGGAGTAGGTGGCCTTTAAAAGCGTCCCTGATTCTTACTCTCATGTTCTGTCCACTCAGGCTCCTTCTGCTGCTCATATATCCAATGCAGATTTTAATCTGGATTTGCAAGTGAAACCTTTGCATGGATTGTAATTCTTCACTAAACTGATCATTCAACCTTGTACGATTTCTTTCAGCTCAGGTGCCTTTCTTTAGTGGATTTTCTGGATTATTTTGGTTTGCTCTTTAGTTATAGCCTCTGATCACATGCAGCATCTCCTCGATTTTATTTCTAACCTGCTCTAGTATCCATGGGAATTTCACATGTTGGCCTATGCTTCTTCTCCCCCTTGCTGCCCCTGGACTGGCTTCGAAGCAGCGGGGAGGCTGAGGGTCTTTTTGTTGCCTTGCCGTCTCCTGTTTCTATTGCTGTCGCTTCTGTGCTACAATCTGTAGCGCTTGTAGTGCACAATCTTTGCCGCTAGTAAAGAGATCAGCATAGTCAGTCTGCTTCTCAGGGATGTACTTTGGGCTTAGCTAACCACCGTCCTTTACCTCTTCCGCAGATCTGACCACCCTTGTGAATTTGGGGGAGAGGCTGCAGGGCTATGGGCCCAACACCGAATCCACAGGGAAGGGGCCCCAGTTCTGCTCATTTCACAGAGGCGATCTGCGCACTGGCATACAATTAAGTGATCCTGGCAATGCCAAGCAACTCGGCTACAGTAGTACCAGCCAGGAAGGGTCAGATATTAACATGGAAAGAGAGCCAATTAGGTGCCACCTGTACCCACAACAGAAATCCACAATTACAGCAGAAATAGTAAGACAACCGATCCATAACCAACAGCCTGTGTGCACTACACACAGCCACTGTAGCTCCTCTAGGGCTTGAAAAAACGTGCAGGGATAACTTTATAGAGTTAATTACCTAGAAATTAATGAAGCTTAATTATTATGCTATTGAAAATACCAGGGGCTGGGAAAGGCAGAAGGGATGATGAAAGCTCGAAATCTTAATCCACAGGATGTGAGAGAGAGGGGAGAAAAGGGGAGCACAGGACCCCTTTATGCACCTGAAGGCCGGTAGGGGGCTGGGCAAAGGCAAACAATCAACAGGGCCAAGAAATAGAAGCCAAGGCAAAAAAGGAAGAAGTGAAATGAAATTATATGGAGAATTTAAAAAAGAAATCATATAGAGAATAAAAGTAACAAACATAATGGAAAATATTAAAAAGGAAGAAGCAAGGCAAGTCGATAAAAGAGGTTAAAAGCAGGACTGGGAAAAAGGAGAACAGAGAAAACATCTCTCTGGGGGTGTGAATGAACGCTTTCCTCCCAGGAGGCTAACTGTTTGAGTCTAACACTTCTCCAGGCTCTCAGAGGCAGCCTGCTGCTTGTCCCGGGCTGTGGCAGTGTCCAAGTCAAGGCCGGCCCTGGTCACACTGGAGGATAAGGTGGGCAGCCACACCCCTGATCCCCGCTGGAGGCAGGCAGAAGGGCATGGGCTTCAATATCCAAGGCTGAGTGAGACCGGGGTCCAGAGCAACTCAGGCTGGGCCTGGCCTCTGCCAGGGGGCAGGCCCTGTGCCCCTCCCAGCTGAGGCCAAAGCCAGTCCCCTTGGCTGTCTCTGTCCTGCGCTCTCCCTGTGGGAGGGTAACACTGGGAACACTGAAGCCAACCTATTCTGTGGCTCCTGACTCCCAGAGTTAAACTCACAGCGTGTTCCTGGATTGGGCACCCAAGGCCACGTTCTCACAGCAGACTTGTCAGGCACCCGCACAAGGGTCACTCCCCCGCACAAGGGTCACTCCCCCACTGTGCCTGTGTGAAGACTCTGGGAGCAGAGCTCCCTGCCATCCCTGAAGATCACAGCAATGCCTGTCCCCTGAAGCGCCGCCTGGAGTCCCCAGGTTTCCCTTGGTTCTTTCTCCACATTCCATTTCCTCTCTAGCAAGCCAGGGGCCAGGGACAGAGTCTAGACAGCTTCACTCTCCTCTCCACCTCATCTGTCCTTCGGCTGCTCTGGGGTTTGCAATTCTTGTGTGGGTCCTTGCCTGCATCCTAGGAATCTTTTTTTTTTTTTTTTTTTTTTTTGTCTTCCTCAAACTTTTATTTTCCAGAGTCTGCGTTCCGAGTATCAGAAAGGCTGAATCGGAGCTGCTCCCCACTCTTCTGTTTCCCAAGACTGCAGGTATGACTTTACCCCACACCCCTGATGAGAATAGACCCCGCTGCCAGAGCTCCTGGCTTCCTTTCAGCAAGCTGGGGTCCAGAAGGGGGGCTGCCTCAGGACTGTTCTCATTTCCGCCAAGTGTTTGGGGGCGGGGGAGAGAACCTAGAGAGGGGAGGACCTTGGTCCAAGAGGGTCCACAGGGCAGCAGAGGGAGCTCCATGTGGTCAGCAGACGGAGGACCCCAGCGGCTGCCAGACCCAAGCTATGGACCCTTCCTGAGGCCTGAGTGTGTCGCAGCCCAGAACCTGCGAATCCTCAGCAGCTTCCATTCCCCATTCCAGGGGTCAGCCCTGGGAGGCCCCAAGTGGAGAGCTCACTTCTGCTCCCAGCAGGCAGGAAGCCTGGGAGTCTTGGGGGGAATGAGGGTCAGGGAAGGTCGGCCCAATAGCAGGAAGATGGAGAAACTGCAGAAGCACCTCAGGGTTTTCTGAGGATCTCATTGCTGAGACCCAATACCTGTCACCTGCACTTTAAAGGAGGAAACATTGATTTGGGCTCACAAGTGGAGTTCAGTGATAGTGGGCAGCTCCAAGGCATAGCGGCGTGGTGTGTGGGCCTGGTGGGAGAAAGGCAGCCCACCACAGCTCTTCCAGGCGGGGACAGGCCAGGAAGGGAGACATAACCCTTCCTGTCACAGCCACTGTGACCCTGCCCTTCTACCAGGCCCCAGCTCCTAACAGCAAGTCAGCTAAAAGCCCTCATAACCCAGGCTTGTCACCAGGGTCCTGGCTCTGATCGCATGGGACTTTGGGGGAAATTGAGACTAAACCATAACAGGAGCTCTGGATCACAGGAGAGCCAGGCACAGGCCCTGCTGGCAGCACTGCTGTCCCCATGTGTGGGTGACGGAGGGGCACCTGCTCACTTCTTACAGAATCCCGGGGATCTCAGGGTGGTGCAGGACTTGATCTGGGGGATGTCTGCAGGTTGGCACAGGGAGCCCATCTGCCTAGCAGACCCGTGGGTCCAGGGCCTGCCAAGGTCCCAGCGAGGACCACCCGGGCAGCCTACCTGGATGCTGGGTGCTGCACACACAGCTGCCTGAGCCCCCAACCATCTCGGGCAACCTGAGCAGGGCTCCGAGCCTGAGGCTTCTCTCCTGGGTGGGTGTCCTGGACACACAGCAGCCTAACCTCTACTTGACCCTTTGTTACCTGTTGTCAGACCCAGGGGACACAGGCAGACTTGCATTCCTCTACTTTCTCTTTGAACATGGGCCCAGATCATCCCAGGGAGAGCCCCAGACCCAACCATTCTTGGAGATAAGGATGGAGCACCTTCCCTTCCCTAGATCACGTGAATTTGTCTCCTTCCACCTGTGGGCTCCGGGCCGTCCTGGCCCCTGTGAGACCCTGATGCCTTTTGTTTCCTATCAGGAAAGAAGACACTTTTTCCTGAGATTTTGCCTTGGACCTGTAGAGGGGTGGGGAGGGGCTTTGAGCAGAGAAAATACCACAAGTTGGGAGCTCAGTGTCCAGCCTGCCCTTCCTGTGAGGTCTGGGGGAGCCCTAGAACCATGCTGCAGTTTGCAGGAAGGCTTCTTCCCTGCCTCTTCCAGGAGCTCCAGGAAGCAGGGGTGTAACAGCCGTGTCCACAGCTCACAGCAGCAGAGGAGGCCCGGCGGCATCAGGAGTCCAGGTGAGGCACTGACTCATTTGTACTGAGGGGCCACATGTCCCAGAGCGGGGACTCCTCATGGTATGGGGCTCCACGTGCTGTGCTGACTGCCCCAGAGTCTGTCCTCTGCAGTTCACCCACAGCCTCCCTTCCTGTCCCGGGGACTTGGGGGCAGACCCTCCGGGAGGACGGGAGCCTGTGAAGTCCCAGGGCAGCACTCAAAGCAAGACCTGTAATTGGCCTTGGTGGAAGCCAAGGAGAGAGGGCCGTCGGCTGAGAACGCTCATGGTCTTCCTGTCTCCTCCAGGATCCTGAGTCCTGGTCTCGAGCTCTTGCTGTCCCCGAGCAACCTGAGAACTCCTTCATCACAAGGACAGCCCGCGCTTCAAGCTAGGGAGGTGGCCTGGCCTCAATAGAGACACGAAGCCCAGCGGGTGTGCCTGTTCTCAGTCGGAGTAGAGTGAGCAGCAGCCACTGCTTCCTCTGCATCCTCTTCCTGCTCTGCTCGACTCCAAGGCTCCCCACCAAAGGGGCCTCAGGTTTCTCAGGATATCTTCTCCCCTCCACTGTCATGGCCCTCAGACAAAGGAGCTCAACCCGTCAGGGTGTGAACAGGGCTCGTGAGGCACGTCCACGTGCCTCGCAGGAGCAAGAAGCTCCTCTGCCCCTGCCCATTGATGTCCTACATATGAAAATAGATGAAATGGTGGAGTTCCTGCTATACAAGTATAGCAATAAGGAGCTGACCACCAGGGCAGAAATGCTGCACAGTTTCATGAAGGATCACAAGGAGCACTTCACTCTGATCTTTACCAAAGTCTGTGATTGCTTGTACATGGTCTTTGGCATTGATGTGAAGGAATTGGATCCACCTGGGCACATATATTCCCTGGTCCCTGTCCTGGGTCTCACCTATAATGAGATAGTGGGTGAAGACCACAGCATTGCCAAAACCGGCCTCTTGGTAATGATTATCAGCATCATCTTCAGAAGGGGTAACCGTGCCAGTGAGGAGACTGTGTGGCTCACTCTTAATAGAATGCAGGTGTTTGATGGGGTAGAGCACTATGTCTATGGGGAGCCCAGGAAATTTATCACTGAGGATTTGGTTCAGGAAGGATATGTAGTGTATCATCAGATACCTGACAGCAATCCTGCTCGCTATGAGTTTCTGTGGGGTCCAAGGACCTATGCTGAAACCACCAAGATGAAAGTCCTGGAGCATTTGGCCAAGGTCAATAATCGAGACCCTTGGTCCTATCCAAGTCTGTATGAGGATGCTTTAAGAGAGCAGCAAGAGGCTGCCCATGGACGACGTATGGGCTGCTAAGGGTGCAAAGTGTAGACAGGGGCGGGACATGTTCACAAGCCATGTCACCTACTCAGCCTCTGTCCATGTGCAGTGCTGCCCATTCTGTAGTCTGTGTTAGAGGAGAGTAGCCTGCTCAGTAGGGAAGAGCCGGGGTGGGAGGGGGAATGCGGGGCATACCTTCTTGATGTTCATTCTTTATGCGTTACTTGGAAATTGGTGTTTGTTTTCTTCATGAAAACTGCAGGAGCTTGCATGTGTAATCTTAAAAATGACATTTATGTCACATCTGTTTTTCCTTTTGTTACACTGTTGCCTGAGTTTTGATGAAATTGTGATTTCCTTTCACATTGAGCAAAGATAGATTTTGTTTTTCCTTTTCAATACTTTGCTGTTTTGTAAGCCTTTGCTGTTTTGTAAACCAACTAGAAAACCTTTCACTATTTTTCTGATAAGAAGCAGGATACCATAGCACTGGAGTGGAAATTGCCTTGGAAATTTGTAAACGTGTTAAGTGAAATGCAGTTGAGAAATAAAGAGAAATGTTAAAATTCAGTTCATGACTTCTCCAGGAATTTTTTTGTTTCTTCAATTATATTACAAAACTTTAAATAAAGAAGCCTATTTTTTTCAGTGGCCTGTGGACCCCCAAACCTCCACTGCCTGTGTGTGCTGTGGAAAGCCCTGCATCCGTGGTGGAGGCGCGGGGAAACTTAAGTTCAGCAGGACCCACACGGCCAGGAGTGGTGAAATTTAGTGATAGCCACCCTGTGAGCGTGTTGCAGAGTGAAGTCAAGAATGTAAAGAAGAACAAGAGAGCAGCCAAGGCTTAGCGCTGAACTTGGGAATCTTGGGGGGTGGGGAAACTTCTGTTTATTTCACAAGAGTTTATTTGATGCAGCCACAAGGTGGCCAGGGTCAGACCCTCAGAGGAGGAGTCTAGGGCCTGAGCAGATGGAAGACTGCCCTGAGCAGCACTTTGAGGTGGTGGGTGAGGCTCAGAGGAATCCTCTCCTGGCACAGCTGAGATAAGTGTGGGCATATGCAGGGTATGAACCACGGGACTTATCCCCAGCCTCTGCAAGGATTTCCTGAGAAAGGGTGACTCTGAGGTGACGTGAGACCCTAAAGTCCCTGGCCAGGTGCTCTGTTCTCTGCTGGGAGTGTCCACTTTCAAAGCCTTTCAATGGCCCAATGGACTGCCCCCCACCAAGAGCCACATCTCCCTTATGGCCCAGTGTGCGTGAACATTCTTAGCAGCTAGCCTTCAGGATCTAGTACCTTGTGTACACCAGGCACACAAGTGGCCAGATGACTGCCTGAATAAGGGTGCTCCCTCCAGCGAGCCTTCTCTGTCTATAACTTCACTCACCATGAACCTTAAGTGAAATGCAGTTGAGAAATAAAGAGAAATGTTAAAATTCAATGCATGACTTCTCCAGAAATTGCTTCAACCCTTTCCTCTGTGAAAGAAGTTGATGCTGGTGTCAGGGTATGTGAGCTTTGCTTGGAAGTTCAAGGAACTGAATCTTTCTTGAGGTGCCTGGGTCTTAGAATGGCCAGTGTTTTAGGCCCTGTTGTCACAGAGACCTTGTGAGGCCCAAGGCTAGACTCTTGGTGGAGGTGAGAGGATGGAAAGCAGCAGTTCCAGTGAAAACTTGAACTGCCTGGGAGGTAAGAGGTGCTCTTATCTGACGTCCTAGGTGCTTTGAATTACTTATCACCAGCAAGGAAAACTTCCATACATCAAATAAACCAATACATCCCATTTCCTCCAGATGTATTGGAGGAAACATTTGCTGAGTAGCGCTTTAGCCTAATTTTCTATTCAATGTCCTCTTGAACTGCAGCTTCCCTGGGAAACATAGAGGAATTTTCCAGAAAAAACATGGTAGCATCTGGAGTCAAGGTCATCTTTGAACCAGCTGCTAGTGAATAACTACCTATGTGCCAGGAACTGTGCCCACATTCTACCAGTACTATAAGAAATACCACTCCCGGTTAGGTGGGGAGGGAACTCTGGTGTGTGTTTTGGCTGGGAGTGATACCGCCAACCCATATGTCACATCCGTCCCCAGCTAGGTACAAGAGCATGCAGCCACACACAGAAACAGCATCCTTTCCTTGCCTGGGGTATGAACTGTTAAGCAAGAAATTATCTGGCACACTTTGCCCCCGGAGGCCTGTCACTCTGACACACCTCCCCCCCTCCCTCCCTTCTCACTCATCCACCTCCCGCCTTCCCATCTTTCCACCACCAGAGAACATGCATGCATGCGTGCCCATGCACACACACGCCCAGTCTCCTCAATAAGAGACTGATTTTATTTTCATGCATTGGTCCTAGGAAAGACCCTGGCTTAGAGACTTGTGCTGTAAATGAAAAGCTATCCTCCACATGTATGTGCCTTTATCCACCAGGCACTTGTTTTTATCTAAGCCTAATGCCGAGTCTCTTAGCAACTATTTACTTGCATTTTCCTCAGTTCCTTTACCTTAATGGATGGATACAGGTGGAATTCTTCTCTGTGAGCACCTATAAAAAGCTGCTGGTGTCATGAAGAAAATACTTCAAGATCAAATTCAGTCCATTTACCTCCCTAGGCTGAGGATCGCTCATTCAGACTTTTGTCCTGATAGCTTAGCTACAGACCACACTGGCTACATTAATATGAGACAAAATGTATTTCGGAACAGAAAATATCATTGAGAATTAAAGAATTTGTTGTAGTCAGGGCTTGTGAAGAGAAAAATTAGAATCAGGACACAGAATTTATAATATTTTATGATGGTCACCCAGAGCTAACACAAAGTGCAAGAAATCTGTCCACAATACTAAAGACATAGAATATTCAGCCAAGGGCCTGGATCTCACAGCAATGCTCAGATGAAGACCCAGAGGCCAGGAGTCTTGCCTCTCAGGAGTCCAGCTGGAGGTCTAGAGCCCACAAGAAGGACTCACGCCAGTCTGTTTTATGGATTTGTGCTGGGAAGACCCAAAGGTCAGTGGTGGAAGCTAGAAACTCTATGCCAGTGGGGTGAAGGAGATGTGCTGGTAGGTTGAGGCTTCTACATTGGAGCCAAGGAGTTACACTCAAGGATCAGGGCTTCCCTGAAAAGCACCACAGCCATCCTCAGCAACACGGAGGCCCCAAGCTCCTCCAACAATAACAACAGTTGAGTACATGCCAGAAAGCCAGCGTGACAAGTTTCTCCTGGCAATTACACAGCACACATCTTCCCCTCTGGAGCTAGAAAGCAATGCTCAATGTAAGGCCCAGAGCTCCCCCAAAGTGAACCACAGCCGCCCTCACCAATAAGGTGAGCTTCTCTGATGACAGTGGTCAAACTCACACTGGGGAAGCTAGTCGTGACAAGCTCCTCCAGGAGAACCAGTGGCTCAAACAGCAACACGCAGGAGAACCCACAACACCTCCATTCTCCTTCTCCCCGTCTTTATTTATGCTGGCAACTTTCCTCAGGTGGAACATCTATGCTCAGCACCATGCTGATGTAATCCAGATGGTGTTAGGTTGACCACTAGTTTTTAATTCATAACAGAATTCCTTCTATAATAATAAAGTTGTCAATTAATCAAAGGACCTAAATATCCTAACTTTTAATGCCACTAATAGCAGAGCATCAAACTATGAAAGAAAGTGCTATAACTATGGGGAGAAATATAAGTATATGTCCACAAGCATAATCAGAGATTCCAATACATTTAGCTCAATGAATGAAAAATCAAGTAGACAGAAAATCTTCAGAGATGTAGCAACTTTGAATTATACTTTTAATTAAATTTTTCTAACAGTCACAGAATAATCTCAGTAACATCAGTGTATACATTCTCTTCAAGTGAATATGGGATGTTTATCGAGATAGAGAACATCCTGGGTTACAAATCAAGTCTCAATAAACTTAGAAATAGCGTTATGCAGACTTTGCTCTCTGGCCACGGTGGAATTAAATCTATAATAAATAAAGAATATATATCTGGAAAATCCTCGATATTTTAAGATGAATTAATACACTCTTAAGTAACATGAAACAATGTGCAAATCAAAATCAAGCTGTAATATAATCTTTTAAAATTGAAAAAACACCCCACAGTACAAGTCATGTCTACCAAAGCAGGAATTACAAGAAAATTTATAGTACTAAAGCACTTATATTTGAAAGAAAAAAGGCCTTAAATCAACAGCCTTGTCTTCCACTTTGGAATCTACAAATGGAAAAGCACAGTAAATGCAAACAAAATAGAGAGGAAATAAAGATCAAAGCAGGATCAAATGGAAAATAGCAAAAATATAGAGAAAATCAGTGAAACCAAGATGATTGGGAGGACAGTAAAACTGATAAGCTTCTAGGTAGACTGATGAGAAAAAACATTGTAAAAGACAAGTAACCATCGGTAGGAAAAAAAGGTGACCTCACTAGAGTCTCCAAATAACAAATAAGAAAATGTATGAACAATGTATGCCAATGAATTTAACAATTTACGTGAAATGAACAAATCCCTAAAAGACACAACTATGAAACCTTATTCAAGAAAAGCGCATTTTACTCAAATATACCCATAACCATTAATGGAATAGAATATTAAATTTAAAATATTTCCCAAGGTAAAATATTTCCCAAAACACATCCTTGGTGCATGGTATCAAATGTTTCAGAAAGACTTTACACTAACCTTGTCTAACCTGTTCTAAAATCTAGAAGAAAAGGAAAAACTACTTCCAAACTTAGTCTTTCACATCAGTTCAGTGGCACCTCGGTTCACAAACACAAACAGAAGTGTTTGACAATATTTTGTCTTTGTTTGCACACTTTGCATCAAGTGACAACACGACCATGGCCATTTATTTTGCACCAACGTGAAATTGGCCATTTCCCCCAGAATCATGGAGCGATTTAAAGTTTTTGAACTGATGTACCACTGCATTAGCCTGAAATCAAAACCAAAGGTATCACAAAATAAGGAAAATTGCAAAACAATAATCTTTATAAGTATAAGCATAGAAATCCTCAACCAGACACTAGCAAGCTCAATCTAGGAACATATGCAAATGATTAGGTCTCGTCACCAAATTTACCCAAGGAATGGAGGATTTATTTAATATCCAAAAAATCATTCATGTAGTCATACGAATTGATTCAACAGGAAAATGTGTGGTGGTCTCAACAGTCATAGATGACAGAATGCAAATCCGCTTATAAACACACTCAACAAACTGGGAATAAAAACGAGTTTCTCTGTGTGACAAAGACAAGGAATAAGCTAACATTGTGCTTAATGAGTAAAGGTTAAATGCCCTTCCCTAAAATAGGTAGAAGAATGCCTACATTTCATAGGTAAAATTAGGCAAGAAAAACAAATTAAAAGCTGCCTTTATTTGGAGATGACACATCATTAAAATAAGTGAGTTTAAGCAAAGCCATACACAGACTGAAGGAAGGAAGATAACACTATATAAGCATGGAGAGTAAATAATTTGCCTTTGAATAACCAATCAGTGGAGAAATTAAGGAGGAAATTTAAAAATTCTTCAAATCAAATTAAAATAAAAATACAGCATACAAGAATCTCTGGGATATGGCGAAGGCACTTGTAAGAGGGAAATTTATAGTTGTAAGTGCCTATTTCAAAACATCAGATCTAACGATACATCTCAAGATCTTAGAAAGATAGGAACAAGCAGAAACAAAACCTAATAAAAGGAAATAAATAATAAATATCAGAGTTGTAATTAATGACATAGGCAAGAACTACACAGGATCAATAAAACAAATAGTTGGAGTTTTTTGGCAGGAAAGATAAACAAGATTGATGAACCCTTAACCAAACAACCCAAATAAGGAAAGAAGACACATACCAATACAGTTAGAGGTACAACAAGGATGTTACAAACAGACACCATTGAAATCCAGAGGATTATCAGGTACTATCTTGAAGAATTGTATTCTATTAAATTGAAAAATCCAGAAAAAATGGATAAATTTCTAAACACCTACCAAAATTGTATCGATAGCATATTAAAAAATCTAAATAGATCGATAATAAGCAATGAGACTAAAGCAGGATTAAAAACTCTCCCAACAAAAGGAACCTAGGACCAGATTGGTTCACTACTGAATTTTACTAGACGTTTAAAAAGCACTAAGACCAATGCTTCGGAAACCATTCTATGAAAAAGGAAAGGAAGTAACACTTTTCATTTGCTGTATGAGGTAAACATCACCCTGATACCAAAACCAGGTAAGAACACTTCAACAGAACTGGAAACCAATATTTTCATGCATACAGATACTAACATCCTTCAGGAAACACGCACAGAATCCAACATTAAAAGACCATGCACTATAATCAAATTAGTTTAATTCTAGGTATGAAAGCACAATTCAGCATGCACAAAAGAGTAAATGTGATACACAACATAAATAAAATCAAGTATAAAAATCATATCATCTCAACTGATAAAGAGAAAAGCCTTTGACAAAATTCAGCATCCCGTCATGATAAAACCTCTAGAGCAGTTAGGAGTTCATTGCTCAGTATAGTAAAGGCTATTGTTATAGTCAGGGTTTGCAAGGGAATAGATTTAATACGGCACATAATTTATAGAATTATTTTTAATACCCCAAAAGTCAAATGCAGAGAAGTACAAGAGATCTGCCTATGTGCTAGAGACCCAAGGAATCCAGCTGAGGGCCTGAGTCCATGGAAATGTCCTGCATGAGTCCAGCTGAGGACCTAGAGCCCATGACAATGTCTCATGCAAGTCTGTATCAAGGATCTGCGCTGGGAAGGCCCAAAGGCCAGTGGTGGAAGCCAGAAAGTCTACGCCAGCAAGATGAAGGATCTGTGCCAGCAGGCTAAGGGGCCTGCACTGAATCCAGGAAGGGACACTGAAGGTAAGGACCAGGGCTCCTCTGAAGAGAAGAGCAGCCATCCTCAGTGACAGAGAGGACCTGGCTCCTCTGATGATAACAGCTGAGTTCATATCAGGAAAACCAGGATGACAGACTTCTCCAGGAGAATCAACAGCACCACCTCCTCCTCTCCAGTTCTCTTTTATGCTGTTGGCAACAATCCTCAGCTGGGCCCTTCACACCCAGCACCACACTGCCTCAGTTCAGCTGGGTGTTACAAGCTGACTACTAGTTAATCTGCCACAGCTATGTATGGCAAAGCCACAGCCAACATCGTTCTGAATGGGGAGAAACTGAAAGCATTTCCTCATGGGACCAAGGCAAAGGTATTCACTTTCTCCACACTGTGGGGACAGTGCAAACTGCTGAGGACCCCTGAGGATGTGACTCCACCATGTAACGCAAGTGCACAGTGGGATACAGCTATGTAACCATGACTTAGCACAGATAAACATGCATGCTCTGGTTATGGGACTGGATAAGAATGTAAATATGAGCTAGCAAGCTCTATAAGTGTTATATGGTAAAGATAAAAAGATCAAAAGAGGAAGAGAATAAGAGCATGAGGTCTAAGGGCAGTCAATGTGGGATGGATATGATCAAAATACATTATATGCATTGAAATATCCCAGAAATGTGGAACTTGGGGGAAGGGCACAGCAAGGGCAGTTAGGGTATGTATGAAAATGACAAAAGTAGCTTACACTCAATGTGCAAACCTGCATGACTAATACACACAAACAGAACACCAAAGAAATCAATTTCAACGTCTATTAACACGATACATAAAACGTGCATAATTAGAGAAAATGGATTTAGCAATATTGCAGAACACAATATCAGTGTACATAACTCAATTTCATTTCTATATAGTATGAATGATAAATCAAATAGCAAAATAAATTACAACAGCATCTAAAATATGGTGTACTTACAGAAAATTTAACAAAACACGTGAAGGGCTGGTTCACTAAAAGTTTACAGTGTTGCTGAGATAAAGAAGGCATAAATAAATGGGAATGTACACTTTATTCATCTTAATCATAAGGTTAAAATGTCAAGTCTTCCCTAATGGGTCTATAAATTCAACATAGTTCCAATTGTTACACATAAAATCTTCGTAGAATTTGGCAGTGTGATTCTAAAATTCAAATGAAGATACAAAAGGCCAAAATGATTTTGAAAAACAAAATTGTATAGGATGATGAGTGCCTGGCTTTGGCTTATTTTTCAAGTTACAATAATCAGAGTAATGTGCTATCATTAAAAATGTAGATGCACAGATTAAAGAACAGCATAGAGTCTGGAAATAAACCAATAAATAATTAATGGTTAATGGTTATTTTTTTTTTGAAATGGGGTCAGTTATACTATGTTTCCCAGGCTGATCTTGAACTCCTGCAGTCAAATGCTCTACCACTGAGCTATAACCCCAATCTTGAACTCCTGGGTTCAAAAATTCTTCTGCCTGTGCTTCCAAAGAAGCTTGGATTCAGGTGTACCCCAACATGTCCAGCCTTTTTGGTGATTCATTTTGTGTTTCAACTTGACCAGGCAAAGAGATGCCCAGGTATCTGGTAAAATGTTACTTCTGCATATGTTTGTGTGGGTGTTTCTTGTGTAGCTAAGTACACACACAAGCAAACTAATAGCGTAGATTGTCCTCACTAAAGCAAATAAGTGCCATCAATCTATGGGGGCTAAAATAGAATGAAAACACAAATTTGCTCTTCTGCTCGAACTCGGCCATTCATCTTCTCCTACCCTTGGACACAGCAGGGTCGGGTCTTGGGCCTTCCGACTTGGGCCAGAACTTTCATCATTTCCCCATTTCTCACTTCCTTGGACTCAGACTTAAACCAGTGTTTCCTTCTTGGGTCTTCACATACCAGACAGTGGCCAATGGAGCTTCTTTGTCTCCCCAGTAAGCCTCCCTCATCTATCTCTCTTTCTATTATCTATTTACGTAGCTATATGTATTATCTCTCTATCCTACTGGTTCTGTGTCTCTGGAGAACCCTAACATAGTACACACATATATGGGCAAATGAATTTTGACAGTGCAACAGGTCTTTTCCACAAATGGTTAAAAATGGACTATCAATATGCAAAAAAATCCCTGATAATGCACAGAAAAACACTAACTCAAAAGGGATTATAGACTAAAATGTGATCTCTCAAAATAAATATAAAATTTATGGAGGAAACTGTAGCGAGAAACCATTTAGATCTTAATTTGGGTAACAATTTTTAAATATGACACCAAACTCTGGTTCATAAAAGAACAATTTGTTAAATTCAACTTTGTCTGAAATCTCTTCTTGAAAAGATACCATTAAGATAAATAAAACACGAGATCAGACAGGAGAAATAAACCATATATGTGATTTTTAAAAATTGCATTCAAATATATGAAGAGCCCTCAAAACTCAAAAACCAGAAAAAAACAATCCAACAAAAAAACCCTAGTGAAAGAAATGAAAACACTTCACTTGAAGAGATGCTCAAAATCATTGACCATTGGAGAGATGAAAATTAAATCCAAAATGTTGTATAACTACACAGGCATTAAGAGAGCTAAAATTAAAAAAAAATGACTGATCATTTTGAGGCTCTCATGCCCAACTGTGGGAGGACAGTTTGACAGTTTCCTAAAAAGTTGAAAACAAACATCTATGAGATGATTTAGCCATCCCACTCTTAGGTATTTAAGAAAAAGGAAAACACATGTTCACACAAGGATTTGTACACAAATGTTCATAACAGCTTTATTCGTAATGGTCCAAAACTGAAGGCTTTACAGATGTCTGCTGGCAGACGAACGGATGAACAAATTGTGTTATAGCCACACAATCAGCATACAATAATACTCAGCAATAAAAATGAACAAACTATTGATATGCTCCATATGGATGACTCTCAAAATAATCATGCTGAGTGAAAAAAGCCATACCAAAAATTGTATGCACAGAATGATTCCATTTGCATAAAAGTATAGAAAACTCAGGTGAATCTATAGTGGCAGAGAGCAGGTAGTGGTTACCTGGGAATGGGAACTGGGGAGGAGTGGGAGTAGGGACCACCAAGAGGCACAGGGGATAGATATTTGAGGGTGAAGAATACGTTCACTATCTTCATTGCAGTGATGATGTCCTGGATTTATACATGTATCGAAACTTCTCAAATTGTACACTTAAAATATGTAGAGATTAGGGCATGTCAGTTATATCTCAACAAACCTATTGATGATGATGATGATGAATATAATAAAAAAACTATAAACTTTGGTCCAAGTAGGTCATAGCTAGGTCTAGTCCTAGCTTTGGTCAACTGTAGGAACTGGTCTACTGACCAGGCTTATATGGTGAGAACACTTTAATGAACACTTACTTTGCTCTTAGAAAAGAGTTAGCTGCTTTCATGGGCATTATGTCATTTAAGCCTTATAGCAAATTTATAAGGAAAGTGACAGGAGTGATAAACTCTTCCTGGAAAAAGCCTTCTCCTATTTTCAAAGCCCACAGGGTGTTCAGTGTACACGAAGCCACGCCTGCTCACAAGCTAATGGCTCATGTGGCAGGGTCAGACAGAAAATTCAGTGAGGGGCCAGGTTTGGTTCACTTCATAACAACACCGGAAAAATGAAGCCCCCTTTGTTTAGTGTGTCATAATTTTGAGAATCTTATAGATTCCTCTGCGATACCCAAAGATCTGGTACAAAGCTTTTGGCTCCCAACCTTTTTCACCAGCGTCGGAGGACTCTTTCCAACAACACTTCCTCGGGGGAGGCATCGTGGGAGAGGAGAGCTAGGCAGCAATCACAAGGTGCTGCGGCATATTTGCCCAAACCAAGAGGCAATAGGGGAACAATAGGAAATCACTAGACTGATACTTGGATGAGGAAGCAAGCAGGAAAAAATCCAGAAATATTGTCTTAGAAAGATAAAGTAGAAGTAATGTACACCTGCACAGAACGCACAGCAGCTCCGAGGGGGCGGGACTGTCCCTTCAGCTGGGCAGTAAGACAGAATCTCAGCGTGTTCTTCTGAATGCATGACAGTCACCAGGCTGAGCAGAGGAGTGACCCGACTGACTTGAGTTCAGCCAAGTGACCAGGCTGGGAGTGACAAGGCCCAGCATTCCTGATGGACTTAGCATCAGGCTAGGGAACCATCTTGTTGCCAGGATTCTGGAGTGCTGGCGACTCCTGGAGATCCTTTCTAGGTACTTTTCGACCTAAATAAACACTTGGACAACACAAGCATAAAAGGTAGCAAGGTTTTATATTTATTAAAGGTAGATAAATGACAGAAACACGCTCTGCAGAGCAGGTATGGGTCAGTTAAAAGTAGGGAAAGAAGTGTACTCTAAAGGGTGAAAGAGAGCACGGTGACCAAGAGCTCACCGCTGCCCGCCTTTTGTGTCTCCACCTCCCCAGGCTGACACCGGATCTAGGCCATCTTACCTTGATTTCTTGATAGTATTTTCTGATTGGTCCCAGGTGCAGGGCTTTGGGAATTGCTCTGCACCCGCGTCCTGCATTTCCATAATTGACAAGCCAAGCTCACTTGGCCAGCCAGTTTGCCACAGCCTAATCTTCTGCCTTGTTTTCCCATGAGAGACATAAAACGTAGTGACATTCTTACAGGACCCCTTTGACTTTGTCACAGAAGACTGCATGCGAGATGGAATTAGACAGTACTGGGTCAGGGGTCCATTTTACAGAATTCCTTCAGTAGATGATGTGGGAGAACAGAAGTCTCCACATTTTTCATATGTCCTTGACACAACAGTTACTTCTTTCCAGGAAGGCTGTGAGCACCCTCCCTCAGAGTCATTTAGGGCCAGGAAAATGGTGACTGTGCCACAGAAAAACTAAAGTCTGGAGGAAAAAGGAAACACTGTAGTGGCTGAGTCCAGGCTGGAAAATTCTCCATGTGACTGAACAGTGCAAAAGCTGCCTGACAGCAAGCACATTCGGGCAGAGGGAATTGAAAGAAAAAATTAGTAGTCATAAAAAGGTGAAGCTCAGCTTTTACACTTTAGGAGGCTGAGGCAGGAGGATCAAATTTGGAGTCCTGCCTGGGCAATGTAGCAAGACTTTGTCTCAAAATTAAATAATTAAATAAATAAGATAAAGACACATCTCAGCGACAGAGTCCCTGTGGGTTTGATCCCTGGTGCGCACGCACATACACACACACACACACACACACACACACACACACACACACATACACAGAGTGAGAGAGAGAGAGTTTGAACAACGTGAAAGAAGGTGCAGGCCTCTGAGGTTTTGTGGAGAGAGGGCTGAGTCTGGAAGCAGGGCTGTAGAGACAGGCAGAGGCTGAGTATTCCCATCTTCTCATCCCAGTGCAGGTCCTGTGTGCAAAACCACCTTTGCCTTGCTCAGAGACATTCAGGTAAAGGCAGCAGTGCAGGCCTGGCCAGCCATGTCACCAAGAGCAGCTTCTGGTGATTCCTGGCACTTTAGCCCACCAACTATATGAGTGAAATGTTTGGCAGACATCCGAAGCCCTTCTGGGGCCTCATTCTCCGGTGTGGAAAAGTTGAGGTACCAAGTGTTGTTCAGTCCCACCACTGATAATCCTGCCCTAGCTCCCGCTGGTAGCCATGGAAGGTGGAGCTCAGCCTTCGGACTGCCCGAATGGTTTCTCCTACTCGGACAGAGACGGAGAAGGAGAAATCTGCACTACAGTGGATTCCCTCGGCACCCCTTACATCAGGCACCGTCCCATACTGAAGTCTAGGGCAAATAATTGTCTCCATTATACATTCCCATAAGGAAGAATATTAGACCTGGTTTTTGTTTTGCTTTTGTTTTTTGTTTTTTGAGCATGTGTGAGTGTAAACAGGTGTTAGGTATTGCTTTTGTTCTGCCTTGTTTCGTCACATTTTCTCACATTAAGGGCTGTTTCATAAGGCTTTGCTTTGTACCATTAGTTCATTAATTGGATCCACTCTCCCTGTCCCTTCTCTTACTTCCACTTAGATTCCCCTCTCTTACCTTCTTCCTTCCTTTTCCTCATAAACTCCGAAATCTCTCATTTGTCATCCCTGGAGCTTATATATATATATATATGTATTACCATTGGTGTTTACTTTTTCCTAACTTATTATACACTACTCCCCCTTTCTCTTCCTGGGCTGGTGAAATAATACATAACACTTGAAACAAGTTTTAATTATATGTTGAAATATGGTTGGTTCTTTAATTGTTGGTATCACCAGTAGTTATTCTCTTCTGGCAAAGAAGTGCTAGGAATTGAGTCTATTACTTAAAATGGGTTGAATGTGTCCCTTCACGATGAGACACACCCATAGATTAGGGCACATCACAAAGAGAAAGTCACTAAAAAGAGCTCCACACAACCATGGTAGAGATATCCATCCCAAATGATCTGCAGACTTCAACACAGAAACACAGGAATCATGAAAAAAAAAAAACAAAAACAAACAAACAAAAAAAAAACAAGGGAACAAGACAACTCCAAAAGTTCATAGGTTCCCAAAACATGGCCCCTAAGATATTGATGTGGGCCACTGAACAAATCAGGGGGGAAACTTTAAAAATTCATAGGATGAAAGGATAATGGAAGCACAACATTGCTGAATCTGTGGGACACAACGAAAGCAGTTACGAGGGAAGTTTAAAGCTATGAGCGCCTAAATCCGCAGGGTAATCCCAAACAAATTACTTTATGGTACATCTCAGTCTCCTAGAAAAACAAAAACAGGCCAGACTTCAAATTAATTCTTGAAAATATAACTCGACACATTAAAAATCATACACTGTGCCCAATGTCGTTTCATGCCTGGGATGCAAAAATGGTTCAGCATTCATAAATTAGTAAATATTTCAAGCAGCACATAAACAGGATCAAAGATAAAAGCTACATGATCATCTCAAAAAATGCAGACACATGCTTGACAAAATTCAACATCATTTCAGAATAAAAATTCCTGAACAAAGTAAATATAGATGGATCTTTCCTCAAATTGATAAAAACCATATATGACAAACCTATAAGCAACCTCATACTGAGTGGGGAAAAACTGAGAACATTTTCTCTAAAATCAAGAAAAAGTCAAGGGCATCTACTCTCACAACTCCTGTCAAATATAGTGCTTGAGCATTTAGTCAGAGTAATTAGGCAAGTGAAATAGATAAAAGATATTCCAATAGGAAAGAAAGAAGTCAAAGTATCCCTGTTTACATAAAAGGCCCTTAAATATCTATCAGAAGACTCTTAGATTTTTAAACAAATTCAGCAAAGTGACAGGATACAAAATTAACACACACACACACACACAAAATAGCTTTCCTATTGACCAAAAATGAATGTCAAGAAAGAAATTAGAAAAACTATCCATTCACAACTGCTTAAAAAACAAAAACTCTAAAGATCAACTTAAATGAGGATATCAACGTCTATACAATAAAAAATTATAGAATACAGTGTTCAAAAACCAAACTGAAGACACTAGAAGTGTCTCATGGGTCGGCAGAATTAATAGTGTTAAAATGGCCATATTACCAAAAGGGATGTACAGATTCAGTAAAATCCCCACCAAAATACCACTGACATTCTTCAAAGAACTAAGAAAAATGCTAAAATGTGTATAAAAACACACAAAATAACTCAATATCCAAACCAATCCGGAGCAAGAATGGCAATGTCAGAGGTACCATGGTACCTGATTTCAAAATATATTACAGAGCCATCATAATAAAACCAGCTTAGAACTGACACAAAGGAAGTCACATAGACCAAATAAATAGAACAGAAGACACAAACCCATATGCCTATAGCTATCTGATTTTCTGCAAAGTGGGCGGCACCACATATATACATGCACACATTGGGGGAAAAACAGCCCCTAAAACAAACAGTCCTGGGAAGTTGAATGTCCACATGCAAAAGACTGAAACTATACCCCTATCTCTTACCCCAAACTAAAGTAAAATCAAAATGGACTCAAGAAATAGGTGTAAAAATCACATATTTTGAAATTGCTGAAAAATAACACAGAAAATGCTTGAAGCCACAGGCAGAGGCAAAAATTCTCCAAATGGGACTTTTACGGTACAAGAAATATCAAGAATCAATGAATGGGACAACACTGAAGGAAATCATCAGCACAATGAAAAGACAATGAACAGAATGAAAGAAAATATTTGCCAAATACTCTTCCAACAGAGGATTAAAATCTAGAATATATAAAAAACTTAACACCAAAGAACCCCCAGAGTGCACTCAATAAATGGACAAATGAGTAGAAAAAAGCATTTCTCAAGGAAGATGTACAGGTAGCCAATAAATATATGAAAAATACAATTTTATCCATTAAGGAAACACAAATCAAAATCACATTGAGATATTTTGTAAGATCAAAACTCTTTTGGGACTGAAAAATGCATTATTGAAGCTGTTAAAAAATTTCAGTGACTATCACATTGCCATGAATCCTGCTCAGAATGCTCCCTCTCATTCAGACACACTTACCCATCATTCTCTCCACTTTCTGAAGCAGTTCTGGAATCCTCTTTCATGAGTGTCTTTAGTTACACTCCCCTGGCTGCCTTCATGTCCTGAATTGATTCGAAGTGTTGATCCACCATGGTCATTTTGGCTTTGGGGAAAAGCCCGAAGTCACATGGTACCAGAGCCAGGGAGGGGGTGAATTAAGACTCCCATGATCCTTTTCACCAGCGTGTGTTATCCCTTTCCCTCGGCTGTCAGTGGGCAGCAGCATTCACCCCAGGAAGACAATCGCAAAAGAAGACTTTCAGAACTGCTTCCAAAAACAGCAGGAAGGATGAAGTGGATGTGTCCAACAAGGGGGAGGGCTTTGACGAGAATTAATGGCAATTCCCGTAACATTTTTAAAAATTTCAATGTTCACTGTGTATTTCAGTCACAACTCATAATATATGCACATCATGGGATACTAGTTAGCCACTAAAAAGAATGCTATACTGACGTGGGATTTTCAAAACACTATGCTAGGTGAAAGAAGCTGGACACATAGTTTAGGATTTCATATATAAAGATTTTTTTCTTTTTCCAGGATACGCAGTTGTGATGAGGGTTTTTTTCCTGGTCCCAAGCATCAAAGCCAGAACTTCTAGAGTGCTAAAGCAAACATTCCTACACTACTTAACCCAGAAGTGTTCAGCAAGAAATTGGGCTCACTCTTCCTTTCTTCCCAGGCTGACTTTGTCTGGCCTCCTTGCCACTCACTGGCCACTATAGCAAGAACTTATATTTGCCCCCTTACATCCTCCTGCCATATAGAACTATTGTTTTTATTTTCTCACTTTGAGAAAATAGTCTGAGACTCAAAGAAGTTAAGAAACTTATGCAAAATCCACAATCATAAGCAATAAAGAGCTTAATGTGAGCCTAGATTGTTTGAGTTTTGGCTCATGAAAATTGTTACATTATTTCTGCTCTTTTCTGATGTTCCAGTTACATCTTGTTTTTGTGTGTCCATGTGTCTGAGTAGGGAGACAGTCAGATGCCAGCAGGCATTGGAAACAAGGACAGCCAACCTCCCCCACCTCCAACGGCCATAAGTGACCAGCTGATCCAGAGAAACACAGCTGAGATGCTAGCTATTGAAGTAAAATACAAGTTAATGCTGTAGTGTTTAGTGTTTCACTGACTTTGCAGGCCGAAAGCTGGTCGTCTGATCATCTATTCAGAGGATGGCAATATGCAGTGTAGCATCTAATGAGGGCATCTAATTTCCTTCTTAGGGTGGTGGCCATTGTTAGTTCTCTATTATCTTGTTTTGAAGTCCTGTATCACTTTCATTGTTTTGTTGGGTTGAGTTTTATTCTGTTTCGTTTTGTTTGATTTTGTTATATCCGATATGTGAGCAGACATTTCAAAGACAGAAAGATATATTATGGTAACCATTTTTGATTTACTATTATCTTGTTTTGAAGTCCATATTGCATTCATTGTTTTGTTTTTTATTGGATCTATTCTGTTCTCTTTTGTTTGATTTTTTACTATGTCTGAAGCTATCTGCAGCTCTTTCGAAGACAAGAGTCATTACGTTAACCATTGTTGATTTGCTATTGTTTTGAAGTCCTGTCACTTACACTGGTTTGTTTTGATTGGCTTTATTCTGTTTTCCTTTGCTTGATTTTATTCTCTTTAAAATAAAAAAAAAAAAACTGTTTCTCTGAAGAGCCAACTCACTGCTCCTGTTTAAGTGAGCAAAGTTTCCCTTCTACTCTGCAGCATAAATACATTTCCCAAACCTCATTCCTTGGAGAAATAATGTAGCAACACAACATAAAGGGCACAGGAGGCCATGGCACTGGGACAGGAAGGGGAATGCACAACTTAGCTCTGAACTTTCGCTACTCGAGGGATGAATTCTTAGCCCTGGAGTTGGGTGGTGCCAGGCTGATGGCTACACAAGTATCAGGAGGCCTGATGGGCGTTTTGTGCCCGATGTCTGAAGGTACCAGAAGAGGAAGACACGGGCCAGTGGGAAGTTAGTGTAGAAGGAAGAGGCTGTTGTCCACTGAGCCCCAGAACAAGCTGAGGGGCAGAGAGAGCGAAGGAGGCTCTACAGGGGAGACACTGCACTGCCTGACAGGTTACAAAGACAAAAGCAGGTCCCGCCAGGTGAGGGTGTGGCAGGTAGACAGACCAAGTAGCAGAAGAGCACACTGTGACACTGGCCAGAAGCTGCTGTTATCTCCCTAAGGAACAGCAGCAGGGGCAGAGTGGGTGCCAGTGGCTGGGGTGCCGCACATTGGTAGCCTCAACCTAGAAGACAAGACTACCCTTCAGACAGAATGGCCTCCCACACTGTCGCCAGAGCCCTTAAAGCTTTACCCAGAGTTACCCATTATTTTCATCTATGTCACCACACTTAATCTACACTGGATGTCTGGAACTAGGGCGTTATCATCGCTCCATTTCTGAGCTCAGATGGGTAAACTCGCCCAAGGCTTGGTGTCAGGTCTGATTGCAAAGCTTGAGCCCATTTGTTCCTCTCTGCCTGGTATGTCAAGGCTGCCTGAACATGGTCAAGGATGGTAGAGGAATGAGCCAGGTATCACATGGAAGATTTCCATAGGTGACCTTTGAAATAATCCAATCCAGAAATCCCCAAGTCCCTAAAAACGGAGGGGAACCAGTTGATGGAGATGTTCACATGCCCGGGATGGTGGGAGCCAGAAACTGAGGTGGTGGACATGGAGATGGCCTGGCACACCTTAAGTAGAACAGTGGCATAGGTACCCGCTGCATTCCCAGGGAAGCTGATAGTCACTTGTTCTAAGCACACGTCTCTTACATGAGGCACGTGTTGTGCGCTCCTCGTGGAGGGCTGGTGCCTGCGCACAACACATCTTCGGTCCCTTCATCTTCTTCCCCTCTCCCCTCTGCCTCCCCTTGATCTCTTGGTGCCTTTCCTATTTTCAAAATCACATTTATCTGCTTAATAAAGTCAGCTTTTCTGTCATTAGAGTCTCTGAGTGCACCTGCTGCAAAAGCTCTTGCCGTCTCTGAGGCTGGAACTGAGCTACACCCTTAACTGAGGATGTTTCTCTGAGACTCGCTATTTACTAAATGAATTGCAGTTTCTAGAACCTTGTCCTTTGATAAATCCAGAGTCCTAGAGCCTGCTTGTGTGATTTAAAGCTGTCACGGCATCGGACTCCCAATGACACACAAGATGCCAGGCTAATGATGAAAATCGCTTTGTCTGATGAGGAAGTAACAGCACCAATAGTAACATCAATTTCCATTCATATTTTTCCAAGTCAAAACTGTCGAGTTGGAGGCTGGGCGTGTGTGTAACTCAGTGGCAGAGGGCTTATCTGACAGGTGCAAAGGCCCAAGGCTCCACGTGGCCACAAAATCACTTTTTTAAACAAAGATCTAAAAGATTTACATTAGAACATACCAAAATTTAAACAAAGAGGAAAAATAATGTAATTTTTGAGGTAGGCTATAAAGCTGGAAAGAAAACAAAGTTCAAGCAAGTTTCTGACATAAAAATGGGTAACATTGTAGATATTACACAACAAGAATAATAATATCAATACTCTACCAAGCAATTTTAGCTGTACTAAAAACTAACCAACACTGCTGAGTGTTGGCTGATGGAAAGAGCCTGTCAACTTGCGGGATGTGAGTGCAACCTTCTTCATCATGGAAATGTCTTCATGGTGAAGGAGGAAATAGTCTCTTGTTTTATCAACAATGTTATTATAGGGCTTCAAAGATACGGAGTTTTAAAAATATGTTTTAATTTACAAATTACTGGTTTCTGTAATAGCTGCACCTATTCAAAATGTTTATAATGGTAAAGCTCTTGTCTAGGACTGGGTTGATAACTAGTCTGTCTTTCTCTCTCTTCTCTCTCTCTCTCTCTCTCTCTCTCTCTCTCTCTCTCTCTCGGGATTTCTATACACACACGCACACAATATATATGACATATATTAGTGGAAAAGCCCAGATATACTACTAAACTGCCAGTTACATAACTGCAAAGAAAATATCCATCATTGTAACCAAAGGGAATATAATTTCAGGAAATAAGAAAATCCATTTCTTACTTCACAGTCAGAATTCCTAATATTATCAGTCCAAACTTAGCTACTCTGCAGAGCACTAACCTAGGTTTTCAAAAGAAATAATTCCACCCTGCTTCCCTTGGTGAAGCAGGTAAGAATTCAACTGAACTCCTGTAACTGCAACAGCATAACAGGTTTCTGGGCGTAAGGAATATTATGTCTCTGCAGAGCGACCCTAGCTCTTCAGAAGGGCTAAGGATGGAGCTCAGTGGTAGGCAGCTTGCCTGACATGTACCAGACCCTGGTAGTCTAAGTAAATCTACTCAATCACCAAATGAGCGATTTCCACTCCCATGGCTCATAAATAGATTCCTTGCTGGATGGGACTTTGGACATCAGCTAATTCAGTACCCTCAGCCTCACAGAAGGACACTGTCTCTAAATAGCCAATCAATGCAAAGGAATGAAATAGGCCCTTCAGGTTGAATAAATCCCACTTCAATAAAACCAAGAAGCAAGAAGATGACACATGGATAAAGAGGAAGGTAATGTTCTCTGTCGTGGATAACTTGTCTATCCAAGATGTCGATCCAAGATGTTATTTTTAGTTTTGGCAACCAGACTACTCTTGAGCTGGTCCCAAGGCAAGAGTGGCAGGTGGCTTGTCCAGGTCTACAGATGGATCCCTGCTGATGGCAGTGGTATATCCTGGAAATTTTGAGCACTGAAAGTCCAGTTTCCAGGACACTTTGATGCCTGCAACTTCTTGGCCCCTTGCTGCCACAGCATGGTAGAAACACTCATTAAGCAGTGGACACCAAATGCAAATGAAGAGTGTGGCAGTTAAGGGACACTGCCTTACCTCAGCGTTTCCAGTGACGTTTCTGTAGAGTAACACAGGCAGTGAGGAAATTGAGAGAAGTCTGACATTTTCTTGTTTGACTTTAATATTGACTCACTGAAATGATGAGAAGGTTATTACATCCAAGGAGGGAAAATGTCAGAGACATTTAAAAATATTGGTGCTGTGTCAATCTTCTAAGTTGTTAGTGTTATTTTAAAATTTCTATAATGTAGTTTAGAATAAACTAAATATTGGACAATAACCTAAAGAGCTGAGAGAACTGCAATTTAGCTATGCTTCACTGCTCAAGGTCTTTGAAAAGAAATAAAAATGTAAGTCAGTTGTCACGGGATACGGAAACCAAGGCTCATGAGAAGTTTGCAGCAGAGCTGGAGCTAGACCCACACCTTCCTGGGGATCACCGCAGAGCTTTTAGGACCATCCTGGATCGACAAGTCAGCAAAGACCTTCTGCCCATGAATCCTAGTACATGTCTCATAACATTTATAGAATCATCAGTGTCTGTAATCAAAAAAGCAGCTCAACCTACTTTTTAATGGAAACATTAACAACATCATTTGAGAAGACACTGTTTATTTGTAATACTGCTCCCTGTTAAGCATGATTTAGTGTTTCAGCAAAGAGATCTGATCTCATATAAGCCTCAAAAGTAAATAATTCAGCCTTCAAATCAGATATGGTATGCATTCAACTTCCAGATCTGTGTTCCTTTGTCTAACTGACACTGTGACCCTTTGCTGCCATATATACAAGGGGATTCTGTGTCTCATCTATAATCAAATAGACTCTGAATTACATACTGATCAGTTCCTTTCTGGTCTGAAGTGTTTTTTTTTTCAACAACCAGAATCCACAAGTTTCTCCAATGGAAGTAGACATTCATTTTTGTTTGCTTTTATTTTTAATTTTATTTTGAAAGTGGTAAAATACAACAGAACAAGGCAGAATAAAGCCAAATAAGATCGTACACTGAAATTGGTACAGAACTTCACAGCAGGTTACCAGGATAACAGTAATAGGTATCACAGTATATTTCGTTATCTTTATAATAGTTGTTCTTTCAATCACGTATATAAAAATCAGATGAAATACAGAACATTATAGAACTTATAAAAACAAAATATTGAATAGAGCAGGACCATTAATCAGAATAGAGCAAAACAGTAATAAAAATACTTGCCTTCAAAGAGATGGTAGAAGGAAGTCCCCCTTATTTGCTATGGTCAACCTTCCAGGAGACGCTCAGATTTCTGGTTCCCATTTGCTAATGGGGGCACAGGAGAAGGGGGGTGGGGAAGTGGGATATTTGACTCTAGGCCGTGCACCAGTAGGTTCACTATTGCTTAGCAGGAAGGCAGGCTGGTTGTTTGGTTTCACAGCATCCTAAGTTCCAATGCGGCACAGATGTCAGGAGCTGCTGGTGGTTCTCCCCCTGGAAGGGCCCCAGTCTGCCACACTGCAGCCACTTACCAGGGAGGGGAGGTGCTGGCGTGGCTTCCCAGAGTCCTAAGTTCCAACATGGCGTGGATCTCAGGAGACACTGCTGGTTCTCCCCCTGGAAGGGCTGCAGTCTGCCACACCGCCAACACTCACCAGGGAGGGGAGGTGCTTGCTTGGTTTCTCAGAGTCCTAAGTTCCAACATGGCGTGGATCTCAGGAGCTGCTGCTGTTTCCCTCCCTGGAAGGGCCGCAGTCTGATTTTTATTTGATTTTTAAGAACAAATTTATATGTAGAACTGGAAGAGATGTATAGTTTTCAATAACTAAGCCTTGTATATGGATATTCAAAACACCTGAAAACAGTATTATATATTTGGGTGCCACATGGCATGCATTGACAACCTAATATAATTTCCCATGAGCTAATCTGGAAATAAGAATTACAACAGCCTGCTCAACCTGACTTCTTACATTTTATGTCCACACATTTCCTTAGTGCCCACGGGAGGTCACTATGGTTGATTCACAATGAGGGATGAAGTTGGCTAGGGAAGGATGGATGGGGAAAGGGATCACTTAGATGCTGTCTTTCCATGACATCACCTGTGGTCTAGAAAGAATATTAAGGTAGAGGTACATGTATCAATCACTCTGGAGAGTCAGAGGAAAGAGAGTGTTTCAAGGCTGAGTTGGCAGATGCCTCCCAGAGAGAGGATGGGAAATTGGCCTTTAAAAATAAATTATTCTTTTAAAAATAAAAGATTAGGGCTGGGTGTCCAGTGTTCAGCGCATGGCTGCCCAGGGTCACAAAGCCCTGTGTTCAATTCACAATCCCATCACAACACCAACAACCGTAACAGCAAACCAAACCAAAGCAACAAGCCAACCAAGCACCCAACAAATAGAAAGAATGGGAGAATTCTGACAGAGCCAAGCCGTCACGCTGAGTAGGAGGGAGTAGGACAGCGGGAGGGAACCATAACTGCAATGCAACGGAGGCGAGGAAGGGCACATGGCTGAATGAAAGCTTACTTTGATTGGCTGTGCTTCATAGGCCAGTGTGCCCAGCAAAGCTCTGTGCCTAAGAGCTCTGGCAGCATTAAGAGAAGCTACAGGCAGCTACAAAGCAGTGCCAGTGACTTGAGAAGTCCTGTCTAGCGAAGCCCAAAGGAAGGTTCTGTCAAAGCTCCTAATGAGAACTGAGAGCTCCAAGGAGCTGGGACAGATGTAGAGCCTCCCTCTGTGTCTGACAAGGGGTCATGGCTCTTGTGTTTCCTTGGAACTTAGCAAAATCAAGAGGGAGAAGGTTAGCAGAAGCTAAACCACGCTACTTCCTTTTGATGGGGCCCCATAGGAGTGCAGAGGGAACCCTCATGCTGCAAGATTCTCAGGTAATGATAACTGATTTCAGAATATGCAAAGATAGAATCTATGCCTCTCTAAAGGGGCTCTCCAAGCAAAAACTGAGCGGCAACTGGAGCAAACTAGTTAGGGAATTTGAGAAACACCTGTTTGGCTGACTTTGTACAATAGGTACATTAATTAAAAAAATCTTTCCAGAAATTTCCATTCCATCATGTCTCAGAGATGCCCTCTGTCACACATGAAACAGGATTACAGACCCACAAAAGAAAGAAGAGAGCCAAGAAACACAGAGCAGGACTCTATTTCTTCCGCCAAACACTTTAGGCCACTTGCCCTTTTCTCAGTAAAACCATCAGAGCCTGTGATCATTTTCCACTGTGTCTTTGGCAGTAGCAGCCAGGATTAGTTAGCACTTTCACGAATTAGCGCTTGGAATCAAAATAAAGAGATTCGTACCGCTTTGTAGGACACCTAAGAAGACAACATCAGTTCAAAAGGTGTCCACACTAAAATTGGTGGCACACGCCTGCAATCTCAGCTCCCCGTGAGTCTGAAGCAAGAGGCAGCCTGGCTGGCTTAGAGACAACATTTCTCACAATGCTGCCTATCGCCTATCGTGTGCGAGTCCTTGAGTTCCTTCCGCAGCACTGCCAAAGAAAAGGCTCCCTTTTATCTAGAACACTGCTTTCTGAAAATTCATTGACTTTGTTTCTTTTCATCTGATAAAACTTATTCCACAGCAGCAACCCACAGAATGGGCTTTGTAATGTTTTAAGTCAGATTTTTTTTTTTTTTTTTTTTGTCTTTTTGAAACAACTTCTCACTCTGCAGTTCTGGCTGGCCTTGGGCTCACTCTGTAGCCCAGGCTGCTCTTGAATTTACAATAATCCCCCTGCCTCAGCCTCCTGAGTCCTGGGATTACAAGAGTACGCCACCACACCTGGCTTATCTCAGATTTATTGAGGTATAACCTACATGCTCTAAATTTACCTATTTTTCTTCTTCCAGTGCTGGGGATGGAACCCAAGGCCTCACGCCTGCTAAGTGAGCAATCTACTACCAAGATACATGTCAGTCCTATAATTTACTCTTTTCAGTGCATAATTCAGTGAGATTTGATGAACACAAACCTTTGTAAATACGGCTATAATCAAGTTATAGAACATTTCTAACACCCCAGCCCTTCCATGAGCCCCATTCTTTGATAACTGTGCATGTGTTTTCTGTCTCTTTGGTATTTCTGCTTGAAAAAAGTTATGTAAGCGGAATTGTACAGCACGTGGCCATTTGAGTGTGGCTTCTGTCACTTAGCTTAATGCGCTTGAGACTCATCAATGTGATTAGTGCAAATCAGTAGCTCACTCCTTTATACTTCTCTACAGCTGTCCCTTGAAGGAAAGTTCCACATGAGTTCGTGCTTTCGCCTGTTAAGGCCATTGATGTTGTCTCTAGTTTTGAGACTTACAAATAAAGCCTTTACAAACATTCACATGGAAAGCTTTGTGTGAACATAAGTTTTCATTTCTCTTGAGCAAATACCTAAGAAAAGAATTGCTGGGTTATACAGGTAGTGCAGGGTGAACTTTATAAGAAAGTGCCAAAATGTTTTGCAAAGTGGTTATACCATGTTGCAGTCTCACCAGCAATATGAGAGGTCCTTTTAGGACACAGAATAACAGCTTTGTAAAATCAGTATAATAGACATACATTTCACTGTGGTTTTTGATTTACAATTTTCTAGGGACACTAAGCACAACTTTTCAAGTGTTTATCTGTCATTTAAATATTTTCTTATGAAAATGGATCTTTAAACATTTTTAATATTTTATTGGGGTTTTGTCTTATTCATTTCTGAGAATTTTAAAAAATATATTCTGGTTACACATCCCTTTTTAGATTTATGTTTTAAAATATTTTTTCCAGGTCCACAGTTCTAATATTTATTTTATTCTAATGATTTCATAGAGGAGAAGTTTTAATTTTGATAGGGGCTAATTTATTTTTTATTAAAGTATTATGCTTTTGGGGTTATAGCCAAGAGATTTTTGTTTAATCCATCTACATAAAGATTTTACCTTAAGTTCAACTCTAAAACTTTCATCCTTATAAATGTTACATTTAAACCTGTGATCCTCATACCTTTTTTATATGATATGAGTTTTAATTTAATATGTATGTATATGAATGCAATATCCAAAGGTTTTTGTGCCAGATATTAAATACACTATCATCTCTCCATTGCATTTCTTTTTAGCCACTTTTGAAAATCAACTGAATACATATGTGAATCTATTTATTGACTATTTTACTAAGCCATGTAACTACTGTTTGTCAATACTATATTATCTTGATAATCCCCATAGCTTTATTGTAAATCTAAAAGTCACTTAATGTGATTCTCAAGAATCGTTTAACTGTTTTTGAACCTTGCTTTTTCATAGAAATTTTTGTATCAGCTTGTCTATTTCCTTAAAACCCATAGGCAAACTCCTCCTGGGATTTTTATCAGGATTGTGGAAAGGTACTGTATCTTCAAATTTATGCACACAGCATATCTCTTCATTTGTCTAGATTCTTGATTTTTTCAATACATAGTTCTCACCATGTTTTGCACATATTTTATTGATTCAGTCTAGTTTTTTGCTTTATAGGATGCTTTTATAAATCATACTAAACATTGATTTTTCAATTGTTCATTGCACATGTGTAAGTATTTATACAACTTACTTGGTATATTAACCTTTTATCTTAAAAGTTAGTTAAATTTATTTGTTCTAGAGTGGTTTTCTTATCTGAATTTAAAGTGTTTTCTATGTAGATAGTAATGTCCTCTGTAAATATAAATTTTTTATTTCTTCCTTTGCAATCTGAAAAGAATTGGGAAAAATACAGATGTGACACTAAAAACATAATAAAAGAAAAAGTAGAAAAATTAGACTGGCAGTCAATTAAACTCTATGTCAATTAAACATTAGAGTTGTCACAGGACCCAGTAATTGTATTCCTAGGTATGCACCCAATGTTCCTTCAAAGGTGCACGGATGTTTATATCAGCATTATCTTTAATATCCGAAACATGGAAAGAACCCAATGGACAGTGTATAAACAAAATGTGTTACAGCGATACAAAGAAGCATTGTTTGGTTGTATCACTATACTAAACGAAGGAAACCGGACACTGAAACCCACACACTGGATGATATCTCCCTTCCATTCGGGCTAGGGAGGAACAGGGAGAGTGGGAGTGGGACATTAGGGAATCATCACAAACACGCCCAAGGCTTCTTTTCCGGATAACAAAAATGTTCTAAAACTGATAGTGGTGAGGCTGTGCATATCTTAGAATACACTAGAAACCATGGAATTGTACACTTAAGTAGACAGATTGTACGGTCTGAAAATTAGAACTTGATAAGCTGATTTTAAATATATCCAACACACAAGGTAAAATGCACGGTGTACGGTATCTATTGATGCCAGCAGAGATTCAGAGCAGCAGGATAAAGGGACTCAGAAAGAAGAGAGAAATTAATCAAATACAAGCTAGGACAGACACAGGTCTTGGAACTATCAAAGACACTGAAACATGATGTACTCTATATAATCAAAAAGTAAGATGAACATATTAGTAATGACAAGACTGATATAAAAGGAAAACTAAACTGGATTTTTAGAGATGAAAACTGCAGTGTCACAGATGAAAAACTCAGGAAGTAGGATTCAGAGAGGAACAGAATCTTGCAGGTTGAAAGACATAGCAAAATGCAAATCAGAAGAGCACCGAGGTTCCATCTCACTCCAGAAAGGCCATCAGCAGGAATGCAAAAAACAACAAATATTTGTACATGCCTGTAATCCCAACACTCGGGAAAGCTGAGGCAAGAGGGTTGTTGTGAGCTCAAGCCCAGCCTGGGCTACAAAGTGAGTTCAAGACAGCCAGAACTGCATAGTGAGATCCCTGTCTCAAAAAGACAAAAAACAAAACATGACAAAGCGTGCAAAAATGGAAACTGATAACCCAAACAACAGGAGACCTGAATATTTAGCGTGCTCTGAAATGTACACAGCATCTAACCCAGAAGTTACGCTCCTAGGTCTATATCCTAGAGCAGCAGTTCTGTGCTTTAAAGCCTTTGTTGGGGCGGGGAGACTCACTAGGTCAAGAATATTTTCATGAGTATACGATCGAGTTTTCAAACGACTACATGACACATGGTATCACCGTATTGTATATCAAGGCAAAAATGTAGGACAGCTCTGTACCAATTTCACTGCTTTGTTTTGATTGGATTTATTCTGTTTTGTTTTGTTGGGGTTTATTATCTTTAAAATAAAAAAAAAAATTAAAGGAAATATTTCCTGAATCTTCATTTAGACTAATTCACCAAATAATTGCTAAGCACCTTTTCTGAGCAGACCTTTGGCTGGGAACTCTGTGACCCAGACGAGCACTCATTTCGTAAGTGACCCAGCGTGCCTCAGCCCTGTCAGCCCTGAGACTCCAGTTGGCAACTCCATAGAAGCTGCAGGTCATTTTTGTCTAGCACTGAAAGTCTTGGCTAAACTTCCCTCTCCTACAGCTCACTTGGGATTCCCCCATTGCTCTGCCATTGTGGTCCTCTAGCAACCCAAGAGCAGAGAGCCCAGGAAGATTTCAGGTCACCCCAGCGCCATCTGTGCTCGTATTTGCACCCAGATAAGTTGCCAAGCTGTACAGGAAAAACAGAAACCAGCCAATCTGTGTGCTCGGATTTAATTGCCACCCAGGTTCAATCAGTCATTACTGCAGAATCTTTGATGTGCACATTGTAATGCTTCCCTCTCATTGTGGAGCCATAGATGTGGGCCCCAAGACCTGTGTTTAGTAAAGTGTAGGGCTTTTCACAAATACCAGCCCAATACCCCTGTTCCTGTCAGCTGGGCACTTGGGTGTCACTGACCTCTGAGAGGTCTCCCCACTGCACTCAGCTTTATTCCGTCTACCCCACGAGCAGTGGACAACCACACTTTCCCTTCTGCCACATTCTAAGAAATGCATCTTTCGTTGTCCTCCTCACTTAATCCCTGTATCAGCCCTGACAGCTGACATTACCTTTGTACAGACTCCAAACACAGCCTTGAAGATTTAAGAGAAAGTCTGCTCCCCCACACCAGTCTGAAGAAAAATCATGTTCCCTTCTGCTACTCCTTTCTGAGCTTCAGCTTCCTAGCCTGTTGATAAGAAAACTGGATTAATAATCTAAATTATCTTCTAGCTCTGAGATGCTAAGATTATGCATGCAGGAAAGAGGTTAGTGAAAATTGAAGTACAGTGATTTGAATTTCTAAGACTAGAGAGCACATTTGTGGATTCACTGACCCGCAGAAGGCTCAGATATTAGACAGGTTACCTCTTGAAGAGAAGAAAACCAAAGCATCCTGACTCCTCGCCATTTGGGCAAAGTTGCACAATTTCTGCAAACCGTCAAGTCTCATCAGCTGCCAACCTCCCCAAATAAGATTTATGAATGGCATTTGTCTCCTGGCTTCGTACAGGCAAAATATCTGCTGGTGTGAGGGAATGGAAGAATTACTGGCCTGGGAAATAAATTGTCTGTGTTTGGTCTCTGTTCAGTCACTTCTGTACTGTTTTTCCACTGGTCAGTTGTTTCAGCTCTCTGGGTTTCAGCTTCCTCATCTAGAACCATGAGGAGGCGATTGCTGCCCTTTGTGGCCTGTGCTGGATTGTTGTGTATTTTAAAGAACCAGTGCTTTACACAATGCAGCATGATAAATGTGAATTTGATCTCAAGAACTGCTTGAGAACAAGACCTGAACTATCATCAGGCACAAGGATTCCTCCACAGAATTCAGTGTGACCAGCTAGGCAGAGGAAGTAGCAGTCACCTTTGCCCCGGAAGTGTTTTGCCAAGTCAGTCCATGGAAACTTCCGGGAAGATTCCAAAGAAAAAAGTTGATCACTAAGGCCTCCATTTAATTCAAGAGGAGGAATCCACTTGATCACAGCCACAAGTGCCAAACCTACCTTGTGCATCCAGAGCCATAGAAGGACACTGCAGAGCCCAGCCAACCTCCATGGCTCTTGGAAAGGCCAAACGACCCCATTGCTGATAGCAACACTGAAGTCTTGTGTGATGGTTGGAAAACAACCCCCAATTTCCAATCTGCTACATTTTGAGAACACCTCTCCAGGACTTCTCCCTTGCCACCACCACACACACACCACATCCACGCCTACGCGCTCACCTATCCCTTGGGCCCTGTGGACACACAACAGTAATGAAAGGTTTATTGAAGGGTTTCCTCTAGGCCTCCCCCCTGTAAAACGACTGGATTGTCTGTATATCTTTACCTCAGTCATCTTCTCTTGGTGTCCAGATGTAAATATTCCCTTTTTATGAGGACACCACTCAAAATGGTTTAATATCTGCTCCAATAATTTCATTTTACCTTAACTCTATAAAGATCCTATCTCCAAATCAGGTCATGCTCTGAGGTACTGGGGCTAGGTTTTCACTATAAGAACTGTGGGGGGGGGAGTACATTTCCACCCATAAAAACTTTCCCTTATTGTTTATAACTATGTTTCTTAAATTACCACCGTAACCCCAACCACACATCTGTCCTTTAAGAAAATTTTATTTCTTATTTTTCAAATTGTTTTATCTCAGTGTTCTACACATGCATAGAATTGAAGTACAAAAGATATCCTTGGTCCTTAAATGCAAACTAACGGCATTGGGGAAAGGACAAGAGTTGTTAAAAAAAAATACTCAACAGATGCACCTGGGACAAAGGAGATGTCCTGGCACAATGTCACCCCCTCCTGCTCATAGGCTGGCTAGACTTCCACTCCCCTTATCTGATTGTGTAGAGACTGTGCAGCTCACAGGAGTAGAAACACCTATCTTTCCTCTTATTAAGTACTGATCTTCTCCCTGGAAATGCAATGCATTTCAAAAGTCCCTGGGCATTTGCACTCGTATCTAATTCTACAAGTGACGCTGATGTGATACTGCAAGTATATTCTTTCATAAAGCTCACAATATCCATCAACTAGGAAGAAAAGAACAAAGGGGGAAGGAGCAGGTTTATTCTGGAAAAATAACACTGTATGAGTTTGAAGTATGAGACTTGATTAAGGAAATGTTTGGGAAGTGCCGCTAGAACGGAGATGATTAGATTTGAATTTTAGTTCTATGTAGATGTCACATAATATGGGCCAGTGTTTCTGCTAATGTATTATTATAAGCAAAAGTGCATGTCGTAAAGGCCTGAGTGCGTTCTGCTTCATTCCCCAATGCCCCGCTGGGCAGCTGTTAACATTTTGGCCCCTTCAAGCATGGTAAGTTTGCTACTCAGGAGCAGGGCTTCCTGGACAAACCTCTCAGCTCCCTGAGTCGAGATATGTGACCTCTTCAGGACGCTGCTGGGAGTCAGCTCGCAGCTCCTTAACTCTGCGTCCTGAAATACCTCGTGAGGAGGGAATTCACACTGTAGACCTCAAAAATGATGTTTAGTGCTGCTCTAAATGCGGTCCACAGACAAATGCCACTACACACCTGTGCTTTTTTCCAGTGTGAAATTTAGAACAACCACTGACACAGGTTTGCAGCACTGTCGGAATACCTCCAGTGACTATACTAATGAAGAGGTGAACTCATATCTTGCATGTCATTTGATTTTATTTTTCTAGTGATTTGTTTTATTGTACATTAGAAAAACATTAATCCGTGATGGACTGAAAATTATAAAATATTGGCCCTTTGCTAAGAATGGTTAAGGAGCCCTAGTCTAATCTATCTTCTCCCCTCAAAGCCAAAACTCCTTAAAATTGCCCCCAGAATCCTCCAGGTCCTGTTGGGTTTAAAGAAACACTCAAATTTCTGTTCAAATCTCCACTTCATTGTTTACCTAGGACAATAGGCCAAGTGTAGGGAATACCACGTTTATCAAGATTAGACAAAATTCAAAAATTTATATGGTGCTCAAAAACATTGTTAACTACCTATATCCATGACAGAGCTTCAAATCTAGCAAGATAGAAATCATAAAAGATAAATAGAACTATCAGAAATGAATAACTACAGTAGCAAAGATGAAGAATATTTTTAATGGACTCAAAGGTAGAATCTATACAATCAAGGAATGAAGTAATTCCATCAATAGGATAGATCAAAGTATATTTTATATATTTATTACTATGTCACAAAGCAACTCATTAGTTTGTTCAGTTAATATATGATAATAATGTTAAATAGGATCAACAAAAATAAAACACCTAGAAATAAATTTACCAAAAGAAATTCAAGACTTGTATCCCAAAAATCACAAAGTATGGCTGAAAAAAAATTAAGTTCCAAATAAATAACAAAAGACATATCATGTTCAAGGATTGAAAAACTCAACATTTTTAGGATACCAACCCTCTTCAAACAGATATAGAGATTCGGTGCCATTCATAAGAAAATTCAGGTCTTTTTTCAGAAATTACAGGCTGGTCCTAAATTCATATTGAAGTGCAAGGGAAGCAGAAGAATAAAAATAATTTTCAAAGCAAAAGAATTTAAAGGAGTCACATTTTCCAATTTCAAAAATTACTACAAAGATACAATAATCAAGATCATGACTATTATGCTCCTGGCATAGGGATAGACGTATAGATGAGTCCATGCACTTGTCATCAATTTTCTTTTCACAAGGATGTCAGTGTCATCCAGTATGGAAAGACTAATCAACAATGACGTTAGAAAAACCTGGCTGTCCACACACAAAAGAATGGAGTCAGACCCCTATCTTGTAGCAAAAAAAACCCTCCAAATGGATAAAAGACCTTTATGTAAGAGCTAGTGTCATTTTTTAATGTTTCTTTTCTTTTATTTTTATTTTTTTGTTTTGAGATAAGGTCTGAATATACAGTTCAGGCTGGCCTTGAACTCCCTATGTAGCCAGGCTGGCCTCAAACATGCTGCAATCTTCCTGCCTCAGCCTCCTGAATACTGGAATTATAGGCAAGACTTAGTATTATCAAACTTTTAGAAGAAAATGTAGCTATAAACTTTGTATCTTAGATTAGGCGATAGTTTCTTAGGTTTGCTATCTAAAGCATGGTCAACCAATTTAAAAACAGATACACTGGACTTCATCAAATTTAAAACTTATATGATTCAAAGGATACTATGAAGAAAGCAAGAATAAAACTCATAGAATGGTAGAAAACATTTACATAGCTGATGAGACTATCACCCAGATACAGAGAGAATCCTTCCAGTTCAACAATTAAAGGACAAATAACGCAATAAAAGCTGGACAATGAGGGCTGGGGATGTAGCTCAGTGGAACAGGGCCTGCCTGGCAAATGCAAGGTCAGGAGTTTGATCCCTGGGAGCAAAGTAAATAAATAAATAAGTACCGCATGATGGTTTTGAATAGATATTTTACAAAGAAAACGTATACACGGTCAAGAAGCACGTGGAATGATGCTGTAGATAATGTTATTAGAGAAATATAAATCAAAACCATAATTATATATAGATTTCATCCTCCAGTGTATCTATAATCAAAGGCAATTAACAAATGTTATTGTAAATGTGGAGAAATTAGTCTTTACATAAAGAGGGCTGTACTGTAAAATGAGGCAGTCATTTGGAAAACCAATTTGACAGTTCCTCAAAAAGTTAAATATACGGTTTCCATATGACCCAGTGATTCTCCTCCTAGCTACTGTAATTGAGGTTAGTAATTGAAGAGAAGCAAAATCATACATCCACTCTAAAACGTGTATACAGATGTTCGTGGCAGCACTAACCATGGTAGCCATTGGAGGGAAGCAACCCAAATGTTCATCAACTGATTCAAAGATAAATAAAATGTGCTATATTCATAAGGCAGTTATTATTCAGTCTTAGAAAGCAATGAAATACAAAAGCACCCTATAACACGGGTGAAGCCTGAAAGCATTATGCTGCATGAAAGAAGTCTGACACAAAACTGCGCATATTGTAAGATTGCATTTATAACCAAAGGCGCAGACCCATCAGCATGGAAAGTAGCAAATGGTCACCAGTGACTTGCTGAAAAGAGGACAGGGAAATGACTGATGAAGAGTATAGATTTCTTCTAGAGGTGATAAAAATGTTCTAAAATTAGAGAAAACAATCTGGTAGACGTAATAGAAACCAGTGCGGTTCAGGCATGGATTTAATGATACATGAATTATAGCTCAGTTTATCAGGTTAAGTACAACAACAACTCTTAAGAGTGGCCAGGGATCACCGACCTCTACATGTGAAGCCAACTCAAATTCTAAGAGTTGTTCAAAGGCAAAGACCAGCAAAGCTGACAGTGCTGGGCCAGGTCCTTTTCCCATGTCCAGCTTCCTTATCCTCTCTATCACATGTCCCATTTCCACTTATAAGGACCCTTGTGATTATGACGGGTTCTCTGAGTGACCCAGAATAATCTTCCCCATCTCCAGGTGAGGCAGTTTGTAACCTAAATTACACCTGCAACATTGATACCCCTTTGCAAAGTCACTTACTTCCTAACTCATTTTATGAGGTCAAAAATGTACTTGTACCAAAATTTATTATTTACAGGAAAAGAAAGTCATATACCTATATCTCTCCTGAGCAGAAATACAAAAGTCCTTAAAAGAGTAAGAGTAAGACTCTTTTTTATTTTTTAAAGAATAATATAACATGAGTAATGAGGTTTATTCTAGGGACGCAAGACTGTTTAAACATGAAAAATCAATTAATTACTTCACTATATTAGGACATTAAAGAAAAATAGCATACAGCCATCTCATAGATTCACAAAAAACATAAAGCTGGGCATAATGCCCCACACCTGTAATCACAGTACTTGGGAGGCTGAGGCGAGTTCAAGGCCAGCCTGAACTACCTAGCAAGATCCCACCAATAAATAAATAACTCTCTCATAAAAGAAATCTCCAAGCCCATATAGTTTTCGCCGGAAAATTCTGTCACACATTAGAAGAATTAACACTAATTAGCCAAAATCTTTCAGTTAAATGGAGGCAAGACACACACATACTGATTAATTTTATGAACCTAGTTTATCCCTGGAATACCATAGCTGGGCAAGGATGTTACAAGCAAAGAAACTTCAGATCTACCCCATGAGCAAAAATACAAGTTCTTAACAAAATAGTAATAGATGGAATCCATCATCCATATTAGTATTACAGGACCAAGTGGAGAAGACCAGGAATCTATATAGGAGACAGAGGCAGGACAAGAGCTCATAAGTATATCTATTGGCTTTTCCAAATGGATACAGATCTTGCCTCGAAAATAATGCCCAGAGCAACAAAAGCTAATCTGACCTGGTGGACTTGATATGACGGTTAAAGGGCTACCCAGTGCATGACCTGAACAAGCTCCTTAATCTCCTGAAGCCTTAATTCTTAAATTTGTAAAATGAGACTGATGCTGGCGCCTACGCTGCAAGGTCACCGTGAAGATTAAGGGAATTAAGACAGGTCTGCGAGGAGTTTAACAGAGTGGCGACCTTAGGTCAGCGCTCAGCTGTAGGTTCAATTGACTGTAAGGACCTATCATGGCATTGGCACCCGGAGGACATCACACATGTTGAACCACATTTTACAGAGTTGAAGGTAGTGCAGAGATCCAAGCTCTGAAGGCCACACCGCAGGTAGAGTCACGAGTGAGACTGTCCCCATCTAGAAAGGCTTCTGCTCTACATTACATATTAGGGTGGTGTGCATACGCATTCCCCAAAGCACTGCTCCTTCCCTTTCCAACACTTCCATGATTGAAGAGTTTTGAAATTTTCTCTTTCAGTCTCTAACATAAAGCACCATATTTTATACAGTTAAGTTCGGACTCATCTCATAATTCTCTATAGCTTCAGGCTAATTTAATTGTTAGAATTATATCCCTGAAGAGTTGAGAGAGAGACCAACGGTAATAAGTTAAATTCACTCCGCATGATCAGTGTTTAATTAGGTATTGTTGTGAAATCCTTGTTAATTACAGTGGCTGTGTCATCACAAAATGATGATTCACTTCTGAAACATCTCAGAGGAAATTAAGGCAATGCATATTGTGACCCAGAGCCAATGAAAGTCCTAAGTAAGTTACAAATACAAAGCGGCCCACATAAATATGCTCAATTGATTTTGGAGGAAAATATGTAACAAATTCAATGAAAAAAGAACAGCGCTTAAAAAAAAAAAAAAGTAATGGAACATTTGAGCATCCCTAGGCAAAAAACGAATATACTCCAAAACTTCACAGCTTACAAAAAAATCGACTTAAAGCAGGTCATAAATTTAAATGTAAAACAGGAAAATAGAAAATAGTTAGAGCCTGGCATGGTAATACATGCCTACAATCCCATCACTCTGGGAGGCTGAGGCAGGACAGTTTATTTATAAAACTAAACACATAACTGTCACATAACCCAGCAAATGTACCCTGGACATTTGTCCTGGAGACATGAAAACTTATGTCCATTAAAACCTGTATGTGAGTGTTTATAAAAGCTTTATCAGTAATTGACCAAGCTGAAAAGACCTAGTGTTCTAAGGTCTGACTACACTATAAGATTCCACTCAGCAATAACAAGGCTGAACTAACAATGTGGGAAACAGCCTGGAAGGATTTCCAGAGAACAAGACTGAGAAGATCCTGAAAACTCTCGTGCTGTCTGATGTCACTTCAGTAACATTTTTGAAGTGACAACATTATAAGCTGAAGAACAGATTGCCAGGGACAAAGGAAGGGGCCACAGCATGGACTCTGGATGGAGGCCAGAATGATGAGGCAGGGCAACCGGTAAAGCATTCAAGGCCTCAAGCAGTGTCTCCTACAACTGTAGGTGGCTTTACATGGATCTCATCAAAACAATAACAGCCAAGGAGGCCCTAATGGAAACAAAGCTTTTGTAAATGGGCAGGAGGGGAAGGGCTGAAGAGTGGGGAGAGGAAAAGGGAAAAAAAGAATTAAGATACATTATGTGCAGGTACAAATTGCCTATGATGAATGTGATTAATATGTATGACCAATATGTACTAATAAAAATAAAGGTTTTTAAATTTTTTATTTAAAGAAAGACTAAACAAAACATAAAGTAGGTAGAAATAATACATATATTCAGAGAAAAAATGAACAGCAAGAAATCACTAGTTGAAATAAAATTTTTTAAAAAATCACTAGTTGATATTTACATATTGTCATTTTACAAATAGTTGTTCAAGGTACAAAAATGGAACATGTAAAGTGGGAATTCAAACATTGAGAACGCAAACAGTTCTGTTCAACTGTCCAACAAAAAACTTAGTAATGTGGTTGTCAATCCTATACACTTAAACATAACATGCAGTTATCCATATCTTCAATTATGTTGAGATTGAATAAACCCAAGCAGGTTAATATCACTCTGAACAAAGAATAATACTACTGCTGGGTTTCACATTATGACACTCCAGGATCACTCCTGGGTACTTTAGTGTCTCTTTTTCTTCAGAGTATCTGTTCATTTCATCATGTGTCATAAGATCTTTTCTCATAAACTGTTTACAGATCCTACACATGCATGAGTCTTAACATGTATTTCTATCCTTTCTATATTAGAGGGAGAAACAAAACAAAGCAAGACAAAACTAAACATATTCCTATAAACACATGAAATGAAAAACACATATAAGACCGCTGTACAAGGAGTTCTACCATAGTTCCTGTGTTGTCTCTTGTTATCTCCAATAGAATTGGCTATATCATCAGACATAGTATAATTGAATATATCAGTACATAACAGTATTAATAAAAACACAACTTTGTATATAGTATAGAACTTGAAAAACCGACAGTTATCAAACCAGAATGTGTATCGTAGAGTCTTGCCATCTTCAGTGCAGTTGCCTATACTCTCACCCTTGATACTATCAATCATATCAATTTTGAATAAAATCTTCTCTGCCTCATTTCTGGTATGCTCTGTTTTTGCCATCAGTTGTGTGCTTGTCTTCTTCATCCTGTTTTCTGCTCCATTCATTGAGGCCTCTCTGCCACTGTTCCTGGAATCCCAGTACTTTTCTCTCTCTCTAGAATGCCCTGCAGTATTCTCTGTAGAGTTGGATTGGTGGTTGTGAATTTCCCAAGTTCCTCTTTGTCTTGGAAGCATCTTGTTCCTCTATTAATTTCTAGAGACAGTTTTTCAGGGTATATCAGTCTGGACTAGAGGTTATTTTCTTTCAGATCTTGGAATATTTCGCTCCAGGCTCTTCTTGACTTGATGGTTTGTGTCAAGAAGTCTGCCATTATTCTGATGGGCCTTCCATTGTAGGTTATCTGGTGTTTTTTTGTTTTTGTTTTTGTTTTTGTTTTTGTTTTTGTTTTGTCTCTAACAGCTTTTAGTATTCTGTTCTTATATTGAATTTCTGGGATCCTGATTATTACATGCCTGGGTGTAGCTCTGTTTTGGTTGTAGGTGGCTGGAGTTCTGTATGCCTCATATATCAGTATATCATTTCCTTTTCCTATGTTTGGGAAGTTTTACTTAATTATTTCTGTGAATAGCCTTTGTAGTTCCTTTGTTTGTATCCCAGCTTCTTCATTTACATTCTTTATTTTCAAGTTATAGATCCTTGTGTCATCTTCTAGCCTTTGTGTTGTTACTGCTTGTTTCGCTGTTATTTTTGAGAAGTTTTCCCTTTCATAGTCCCACATTGCAAAACTGTCCTCCAGTTTGGATAATCTATCATTAGTTTCTTTCAAGCTGATTTGCCATCTTTCCATAGAGTTTTTAATTTCTTGGTGATCTCTTTGAATCTGCTTCATGTGTCCTATGTTTTTTTTATATTCTTCACCAAATGGTTCTCTCCTGTGTTTGAGTACCTCCCTTCTTCCATCTGTGTCTGCTTGAGGGGTGCTTAGCATCTCTTTTATTAATGTTTTTATATCTTGCTTTATTTGGCTAAATAGTTCACTATTGAGCTCGTCTATGAGGTCCCAAAGATATCTCTTTATGTCCACTGGCACTGTGTCTGATATTGCATGTTTGCTGTTCTCATTCTCCTTTGTATTTACCTGTCCTGGGTCAATGTTCCCAGGGTTGGGGCCTGGGGACTTTTTGTTGTTGCTTCCTCTTCCCATCTTTTTTTGCTTCTTCCAGGAGGCCCCAGTTTCTTTCTTTGTTGGTTACAGTTCTTCTGAAGCATGCTAGCTAGATGACCCTTCATACTGCAGTGTGTTAGTGAGTTGCAGACAGGGCCAGTGTATGCTGGCCCCTTCCCTCCAGATCAGTCAAGCTGCTGTGGCCTGCACTACCGTATTACTTTGCACTGCCTCCTTCCAGACCAGCCAAACCTCCGAGGCCCCATTGGGCCAATGTGTTTAGTGTGCAACACCATTCCAGGGACTTGACCTCAGATAACCTATTGGGTCTCAGCCAGGTCATGTGACCCAGGCCTAGCTCACTCCACCAATCCCATTCGGGAAGGGAACAACTGACTGAAGTCACTGCTGCCCCTTGTATTTGCCAGTCTTACCCAGTCCCAGAATGTCATCCACTGGGGCCCCCCTATTTATGGAATGGCTCCACTCCCGTCACTCACCACAGGTTGATGTAGGCTCCGCACCAACTCAGCTCTCCATTTGGCTTGGTGACCCCCAAACTCAATGTAACTGTGCCTCCAGTGACTCGAAGCGGCGGGACCTCGGACGGCTCGGCAAGTCTCGGCGGGACCCTGGCAAGTCATGGTGGGACCCTGACCAGTCACGGAGGGACCTCTCGGCAAGTCACAGTGGGACCTCAGATGGTTGGCAAGTCGCCTTAATTTCTTCTTGGGATGAGAGAATTCATCTCCCTCTGTTTGGGGCTTCCCACTCTGTATTAGGTTAAATTCTAAGTTGACTATCTCAGGGAGCCTCTGTAGCCAGTTATCTATCTGCCATCTTTGTTCCTCCCCCCAAAATAAAGATTTTTAAAAATGCTTTTAAAAAGATACATCAGGCAGCTAGATGGAATACAGCTTTAATGCTTTTAGATGAAAATATCTTTATGACTGCAAGTTGTCAGATTTCTTTCCAAAAGACATACCGAGCTACAATCATACAGTCACTGATTAATACATCTGGCCACATATTAATTACGTCTGTGCAACAGCACTTGCCTGGCAAGCACGAGGTTGTGAGTTCAATTCCCAGTACCAGAAAATAAAAGCTTGTGCAGCAAATGATATTTCAAAAATTGAAGACAGTCACAGAGTGCCAGAAGACATGTACAGCACAGGGTTCTGACAGTGGGATGATATCCAGGAAAGATGTCATTATGCTGAACCAGTCATTCTTCAAGTGGAAAAAATAGGAAATTCTGAAAGAGGAAAGCTGATCGCTGCGCATGCACAAGGGCAGCTAGTAAACGGCCAGAAACAGAACGCATTTAACACTCATCAAACTGGCAAAATGTCAATCACAGTGTTACATCAGTTGTTGGCAAAGAACTGGGACAATTCAGGATCCCATATGCTACTGGTAGTGCGTAACTGAGTACACTCACCAAGAAATTTAGCAATGTCCGGTAAAGTTAAAGATGCGTGTGTTTTGGGACAGAGCCTAACATCTTGCTTGTTCATGGGTCACTGTATGAAATCCATTTCACACTGCAATTCAGTATCTATTTATTTTTGAAGCAAGTTTTCTGTAAGAACTCTTCTGCTTGTGAAGCTCTCTGGCATTTTCTATTCCATGCCATCTTCAATACTTCACCATGAGCAATAGTTTGGGGTGAGTAATAATTTCTTGTGTTAATTATTACTCTGGCCTATCTGCTTCTATTTATTAGTGTATCAGTAGGTTTTGTGCCAACGATAATTTTTTTGGTTCTGTTTATCATACTATGGTTATATGAGATTAACATTATGAAATTCTGGGTATAGATTATAAGGAATTTCTGTTCCATTTTTGCAACTTTTTGTAAGTCCAAAATTATTTCCAAAAAAATCTAGAGGAAAAAAAAAACTGCTTGAGACATGACTGTACTGGAATAGATCTGCAGGAATGCTCAGGGAAACATCTGTTTGGAAAGGCAGAAAACTGAAAACGCCAAAAGGCCCACAGAGAGGTGACTTGAGAAGTACATGGCCATCAGCTCCCAACAGCATACGAGGCAGCAGTTAAGCCCGGTGAGCCAAGCAACGCGGACACCAACACTTACTGGTATAGCTCCAGAACAGGCTGGGCGTGAATACAGCAAGTCACAGAAGGATCATTTATGGCATAAATACCATTTTTTGAGATCTAAAACATGCAAAAACTTTATTATATATTTTAGGGATGCATGAAAGAAGAATAGAGAAAGGTATGAGAAAGCAGAGCGGTGACCAGGGAGGCAGAGGCAGGAGACTGCACTCAGGGGAAGGTGGCCAGGAAATCTCACGGTTGCATTTACACTGCTGCATGACTTAAACCGAGTAGGGGGGGCACGTAAGCATTTTTAGGCATTTATATGACACGTTTCGTAGAGAAACGTTTCATCTGAATGTTACAAATGCAACACTCTGGGAGCGGATGTTGATGGCCGGGAAGGCCGAGTGCCTCAGGGAGGTACACAAGCTATCCCTGAGCTATCCCCGCACTTTCCTCGAGATTTTGCTGCAGAGGTTAAAATGCTCTTTTTAAAAGTCTTAGTATGTTTTAAATCGAAGTGAAAGGCTGCACAGAACCTGGCTTGGGGAGCAAGTGAGTGGGAGCACACCACTCCTGCTCTCTCCAAGCGGGGCATCTGCCAGCGGGTTTGCTTGCCAGCGTGCATGGGAAGGGATGATGCCACGGGAATGCCAAGCCCAGGGCACTGGTGCTCCATCAGAAACAAGCTTGGCCCCACATAAGCTCAAATGACAACCCAGCACCTCTGAGCTCCCCTGAGAGACAAGCTCCTCCATGCTGCAATCCTCTTGGCATAGGGCTGAGAATCGAAACCAGAGCTTGGGAAACGAGGTCAGTCCGTGCTATCACCATTACCTCAGTCACTAACATTTCTCTGATATACATGAATCTAAGCTCTAGAGAACAAACTTCTCCAAAGTTAGGAGAAGGGGACAGAAACTTAATTGGAGACATCTTTTCTTTTTTTAACAAAAGCCACTCCCAGCTAAGACTGTGGGCAGTCAGGCCTTTGCCAGGATCACCTGAAGCCACTCACTACCCCAGGGAAGAAACGAACGATGCAGGAAGTGAAGGGATTCATCTGGGATCCAGAACCAACATCAGAAGGAGTCAGAACACAATCGGGCTTGTGGATACTTGCGGTCAGCGTGAGGCTTCTGGGCTACCTAGAGTACCTCGTAAGAGAATAAAAAAGGGAAGTGGAGGCTGGGGATTTAGCTCAGCGGTTGCAAGTGTGTGGTCATAAGTTCAATCCTGGGTACCCAAAAAAAGGGGGGGAGGGGAGTGGAAAGCCTAAAGACTTCCCAATGGAGACCCAGGACCAATCCTGCTCCCCACACTCCCTCCCAGGTGACTGCTGGGCAGCACCTTCTAAGTAGGAATGGACTATTTTGGAACCTACTCCACCCTTCCCTGGTGGAGTTCCAGGGTTGGGGGTAGAACGATGCCCCCCTGCTGCTGGGAAGGCCACATGGTGTTATCTACTGACAGTCAGGGAGAGCAGCTCATGAATGGGCCCACATGGCAGTTCTCATGGTACACATGAATCCCAGATGGAAAACTCCTTGCTCAAGGCACAACACTAAATGCAGAGAGACACCGGATCCAGGGGCATGGAAGCATGGGAAAGGGATTGGAGGATCGGACTTGCAAGGTTTGGCATTGAAATGGGCATGGAAGGAAAGAAGAAGGGTTTGCCAAGAAATTGGTAAAGAAAGAGAAGCAGGTTGAGAGGATGGGACAATGGTGATTTTGAGGTCTGTGGAGTTTGAGGACAACTGAGTGGAGATATCCAACAGGCAGGTGGCACTGCGGGTCCGCATTCACAGGAGAAGTGGAAGATAGCTTTCAGAGAAATCTCGGCTGGACAAAAGTATTTGGGCATTACCAGCAAAGATTTATGTAACTTCTTGTTCTATATTGACCTTGTTGCTTCTCTATAACAGTTCCTTTTTTTAATGCAAGTTTATTCTTAACTGACACAGAAAAACTATATATATTTATGCATTACCATGGGATGTCTTGATACATGTATATATTGTGTAATGTGTAAACCAGAGTAAATATTTATCATTTCTTCAAGGAGGAAGCATTAAAAATCCTGTCTTATCATTTTTGAAATGCATGCTACTTTGTTGTAATCTGTAGTTGCTCTACTGTGTGCTATAATAGTTCTTTGATGAAGAATAACAAAAATTACAACCCAAAAAACAAAGCCTTTTTAAAAATGCCAGTACTGCAGTAGAAAATGAGCTCAGTGGGTTTCATTTCCAGCGTGATATACTTTATGCACAAATGCAGGCAATGGAACTTACTAGAAAGAAATTAAACTCAAAAGAATTCCTGAGGAAAACGCTGTCCTTTGCTAAGATGAAATGAGGTTTGTTCCCTGAACCACTTTGAATAGCTCTTCATCTCATTTATCAGGATCGGTCTTTTTAGACAAAAACCTCTTTTGGTCCAGCCTTTAGACAACGGATTTCAAAAGGCTCCCTAACTGATAGGGCTGAAGAGAATAATCAGACTGCAATTTCCTTGGTCCCAGTTGAAAAATCGTGATGAGCTGAGTAGCGGTGCTTTGACCAACTGTGTGGAGAGTGTAATTTGCTGTCTAAGCTGCTGATGACAGTACATATTGCCTATAATAGCCACTCTATCTGCACACAGTAATGAACTGAGAGGAGGTGAGAGGCTGTTGATGGACATTCTAAAACCTTAGCAATAGCCAAGCGATATGATTAGGCAGCGTGAGGAGCCGGATGACTCAGCCTTTAGCACCCTAAGTTCCTTAGAGCAGCCCCTCCATCTCAGTACTGCAAATTATCTCCCTTTGTGATGAGAATACCTCAAAAGGTCTGTGTGAATCAGAAAAGTTACCCTCTCCCGGGTAACCAGGCAGTCGCTGTGACTCATCGAGGAGAGGGTACTTGACGCAGTTCCTGTACCAAGCGCCTAAGAAACTGTCATCAGCTTTCTCTCCCTCCTTGGATTTCTAGAACCTACCTGACAAGACACAAGCATGACCCCTGAGATGGTGGTCTGTGTCCCCTGCTGTGTGAGGTTTTGAGGGGTCTGTAGCAAAGTGCAACAAATGGGGTGGGTCTGTCATCGCTCTGTGATGCTGGGGATGGGACCCAGAGTGGCACACACACTAGGCAAATGCTGAAGCCCTGAGTCACAGATGGTTCTGGCCTTGCAGTTTGGGAAGCTGGAAGTCTGAAATCAAGGTGCCCATTCAGTTGTCTCCTTCTGAGGGCAGTGAGGGAGGTGAATTCCAAGCCTCTTCCTCTGCCCTGTAGATGGCCATCTTCTGTAACAGTGATGGCCAAACTCTTAGAGCTTTTAATGGTAACAAACAGCTGGCTGTAGCGTCCACGAGCCATGGGTTCACCACCATTGTTCTCTAGGCCTTCACAGAACATTCTATATGAGTGTGTGTTTGTGTCTGTGTGTGTGTGCGCGCGCGTATGTGCATGCTGTTGGATTAGGATCCACCCTAATGACCTCGTTTTAACTTGAATACCTCTACAAAGACACCGTCTTCAAAGGAGATACTCTGAGGCAGCAGGGTCTGCACTTTAGCGTGTCCCTGAGAAAAATGCACAGTCCAACCCCTACAAGCACGTCGTTCGGCACCTGGGAGAAGCACCGTTCTCACACGGTGAAGCCTGCTCCGCTAGGAACCACTGAGGCATGGGCCCAAGGACTTGCAGAGCTGTGGGATTGCCCCCAATACCATCCAAGCCCACAAGGACCTGGTCCAAGCACAAGGCAGTGAGTGACTCAGCAGAGATCACACTCCACTTCCTAGGAAGTGGCAGAGCCTTAGGAAGAGCCATGAGGAAGACAAGAGGAAGACCCTTTCCTATGGACTAAGTCTCGTGGCAGGAGCCCCCCAAGTGGGCGGCGCTCCTGGCTACATTTCTGCACTAACTTGGCCTCTGCCCCCCTGTGTAGCCCACCCCCCCACCGCATTTCTAGGCATCCACAAGGCTCAGCAGTGCGTCCGACCAGAGTGGGTTTTTCCTCACCTATTGGGGCATAGTTTAAATCCATTTAAAGGCGAAAGGAAAGAAGACAGATGGAGAAAATAAAGAGAAGTGACTCAGCCCGTTACAAAATGTGACTGAAAAGTGCATTAGCTTAGACATAGGTTGAGCTTTCTCTTTTAACAATAAAGTGAAGGATCATGTTTATTACCTAATATTCATGCAGTTTTCTTTCTCTGGGTTCTATAGACCAGCCTGGTACGTCTTTTCTCATTGAAAATTGTAATATAGGGGCCAGGGATATAGCTCAGTGGCATAAGCTCCTGCCTAGCAAATGCAGGGTTGTGAGTCTGATTCTTGGTACCATCAAAAACTTAAATACAAAATTATATGTGGCCAGAGATTTAGCTCAGTGGTGTAAGTGCCTGCTTGGCAAGCACAAGGTCATGAATTCGATAACCAGTACCAATAAAATAAAATAATATAAATTATATATGAAATTAATATAAAATTTACATATAAAAATTTGTGTATAAAATTTAACATCCTAACCATTTTTGAAGTGCTGAGGATGGACCCCAAGACCTCCTACATGCTAGCAAATACTCTACAAGTGAGATGCACCCTCAACCCCTCAAGCATTTTTAAGCACCCAGCCCAGTGGCATAAGCATATTTACACTGTTAGGCAGCTTTCACCACCGTCCACCTCCAGAAGTTTTTGCTGTCCCATATTGAAATTCTGCCGCAGTAGACGTTAAAGACCCGGCCACGCTCTTCCCTCAGCTCCCGGCACTGTCTAGTCTGATGTCTGTCTCCGTGAATTTGGCCGTTCTAAGCACCTCGTGGAAGCGGATCACAGCGTCTGTCCTCCCACGATAGTGCATTTCACTGTCCCCCCACAGTGGCTCCGCAAGCTCATTACTGCTCGGTTCCCCTTTGTTTGTTGCTCCCAGCCCCGATCACTGGGCCCAGGACTCACTTCCAACACAATCCCTTCCTGATTACTCCACTTGCCCCCGTAGCCGCCCCCAACTAAAAACAACCCACGTCTAACTTTTGAAAGCTGGGCTTTTCATAAACGAGGTCACGGGGAGGACATCCGAACACACTCTGTGGCGGAGACGAACCCTGAGCCTTATCATCTAACTCTGCTGTGTGGTACAACATTGTTTTCTAAGGGGGTCTTTATGTAAAGTATATAATCGGTGAGTCCTGAATTGTGTTTCGCATTTGCTTCCTCTGACCATCCCCACTTTACCAGCTCCTGTCACCTGTGACTTCCAGCCAGTACTCATGGCACACTGGTTTCTTTCTTCTCCAGCGGTGAGAAGATAACCATGAGTTGCCTCTTTCTGAATGTTAGATATCAACCCATGTTTGGGAGCTGCAATACAGAAACAGGATTCGAACTCAGAGCCATCTTTCTCCAAAGCTCCCAAATTTTTCTCTTATATTTGACTGCAGATCTGGCCGTATTCTGGTTTCATCTCCTCCAATCAGGCAGAGGATCGCTCCTACTTCAGCACCCTACTTCGCGTTGTCTGGCGTAGTGCTAGGGCACTTAGCAGCTGCTTCTTGGATGCTTCCTGACCAGGTTTGTTTATAGTTCAATATGCCAGTCCAATGCACCAGTGTTGCTCCATGGCATGAGACCAGCGGGCCAAGCTTCTTGGTGGTACCCAGTGACTGATGTGACCTAGTACAGTGAAGCCTGTAACGTCCTTATAGGCTTTCATATCTTCCAAAATGCAAAGAAAACACTTTCAAGAACTAACAACTGTAAGTTCTATTTGAAGAGCTGAAAGGTAGTTCACCATAGTTAGGTGAGTATAAGCAATTTTAGTCCATTAGCCTTGAGGATCTATAATCCCCTTCAAGTCACTATCATGACTATTTCCTGATCCATTTTTGCATAAGGTTTTAAAGAATTTCTGTTTAACTCAAAGTCTATTGATCCATTAGGAACTTTTAAACTTTCCATGACAGTAGCACGCACGGGTTCAGCCCTGTGTCCTACTGGAACTGGAAATAATGTATTGATGTTAAAATAATAGCTTGGCAGAAATTGACAAACTTCAAATTAAAGCCTCTCCCGAGTCATATTGTAGATGATTAGAGCACTTACCCTCAAAGTAAACGCTTGCGCTCCATGTGAAATGTGAACATACTGTTATCAAGATCATTGATATTCAGAAACTGCAACTGTAAGCATTTCAGTGTACTTCACTGATTCCCAAAGTGGTGCTAAAGGTCTTCATGCAGCAGCCTGAAGAGCACTGCTCAAGAAGTAGGAGGCCATGGAATAAAGCTACTGGATGACACCCCATCAGGTCACTTCTCTTAACACCCTTCTCAGTGTACAAAATAAAGGGACAGTGGATGTGTCGATCTCAGATACAGTCAGGCTCTAAAATTGTTACTGGTTTTCTGTCATCGCTGGTTCTGGTTCAAGAATATTGCAATCAAGACAAGTGGTCCTCAAAGTTTTGTTTCCATATCCTATTTTTGATTCTCACAGTTTTTGGGCACATCCTAGGGGACTGAAAGACTCAAAACAATAGCAAACAAGCAATCAAACATGACAACACAACCAAACTTCAATCTGACAAGTGTTCCTGTTCATCTCTCCAAGTACCTGGTTGCCTCTCAGCTCTGAGTCTCTTGAAGGGAGTCCCTGGCTCCGCTGACCAGAGTCCATATGCTTAGGAAACGAAGCTCTTCCGTGTACTCACGCTACTGTGTCTTTCCTCCGTCTACACCACACATGCTTTGCCTCTTCTTTAGAGCAAGTTGCCTCCCCTCTCCCAAGTACAAGGAGCAGAGAGCAGGCGAGAAAATCAGAGAGGTAACGAGATAGGGTGGAGTAGCGGAGAAAGAGTCCGTGGAACATTTGGTTTTACTCTCTAACAGTTTTGATCAGAAGAATGATATGCTCTAAATGGACTTCACATCATGCAAAGAGAAGCCTGAACAGCCACTGTAGTAATTTGGTGACAGGCGACGGAGTAGTGGTGGGAGCAAAAAGGATTTAGAAGGAAATACAGATAGAATTTGCTGATGAAGTGGGTGTGGGGTATAAAAAGATGGCCAGGTGAACTCCCAGCTTTTGACCCGAACCACTGCTATTTTCTGCAGTGTGGAAGTCTTGAGGTGGAGCAGGCTCAGGGGAGAAGGTCAGGGACTTAACTTGAGTGGACACCCCAGTAGCAATTCAGTAATGCTGAGACTACAAATGGGACGAGGGAGAACAGTCCAGGCACCACCACCCCTAAGCTTCCCCCAAAGCCTATCCTGGGCTTTTGCCTTCTGTTCTAGTTGAGCTGTCTTCAGCTTGTGCCTCCAAAGCACCATGCCCATCTCCCCTTTTGTGCAACTTCCGAGTGGGATTCACCTGCTCATCCATGCCTCTGTCTTTCCAGCCTTCGTGAGACTCACACAAGGCCATGTCCTAGCCATCCCACGTGCTTGCTTCCATATACAGAGCCTGGCAAATTACAGAACATGGCGTCTGTGCCATGCTGAAGGGAATGGCGCCTTTCATCTAGAACCAACCAGCTGCTATGCAGGGGCTGAGTTTGGCTGCCAAGCTGCCCTGGTAGGAGCAGGGCACTTGGGGATGGTGGAGGGTGACTCAGCTATGCTGCTGACACAGACGCTGGCACCTTTCTCTGGAAGGGCTCCAGCAACAGCAGGAGGCCATTGCCCAGGATTTATTCAAGGGTTTTCTTAGCAAGAGCATGGAACCAATGGTACATTATTAATCCCATGGTCTGGTTTCAAGACAGTAGCCTGACCCACAAATTTACCCTGAGCTTTATTTTGATAGCCTTTAGTTATGTTCCAGTTTTCACCAATTAAATGCTGGCATGTAGGCACTTGGTTTGAAGCAGAGAGCAACTAAATTCAATTAATAATATCTCAGAAATGCACCAAAAATAGCACACGTCCCAGAATCCCAGCTGACTCCTTTACTCGCAGCCACACAGACAGACAGACAATGCTGTATGTCCAGATGCGGAAATCTGTCCGTATCTGCCAAAGCCTCTAAATTGTAGTCATGAGAAACTTAATGGAGAAAACAAAAGCTAGAACGTATGTCAAAGTAGAGTTATAAATCTTTTGCTTTACTGAAAAACATTGAGATATTTTAATTGGGTTCTGAGTCATGTTTATATTACAAAAATGAGATTTTAGTATTTTTTTATCGGTACCAGGGACTGAACTCACGACCACATACTAGCAAGGCAGGCACTTATGTCACTGAGCTAAATCCCCAGCCCTGATTTTATTAATCAGGAAAGAGCTGCAGCTCTCAGGCAATGGGGCCAAGGGAGGAGGTGAAGAAATCCATGCTTCAGCCCCAGAGCACCGCTGGGGTGGTTGGGGCTCAGCCCGCGAGGCCCAGCTCTGCTATGGTTCTGGTTTGGCCAGATGATCTAAAGCCACAGGTTTCTCATAACAACTCTCCACACTGTTTTGTTAGGAAAAGACTTTCTGTTTAAAAACAAAAAAATTAAGAAATTTCTAGACTCACTAAGCTCTAAGGGTCTATGATCTCTTCTATCAACTTTATTGGTTTCATACTCTGTTAAAAGTCCTTCAAAATACAGATATCGCATATGAACTTCAGAGAAGACTTCCTGTTTGGTTTTGATTTTGATTTCTGTTCTAATTTGTTTTTATAATTACCAAGTGCCTCCTAGGCTCCCTTGTCCAGAAACAAAATAAACCGCTCAGTAAATGACAGCCTGATATTTTCATATCTCTGACTCACTTGGTGTTAGGCATCTTTCGCCCCATTGGGATGATCCATACTTTTGTGACAAGTCCTTCATATGAATTTTAAAAGTGGATTCACTGATGTCATAATTTTTCATTTTTCTCAGTCCTAAAGCAGTCATTCCCTGTAGAGAAAGGAGATATACTCCACTAGATAATTACTGTTGCTTATTATGGAGGCAGAAAAAACAATATCATCTTTTTTAGCAAATGCCCCTAGTTCACACGGGAGATGAATAAAAGATTAACGAATAATGAGGCAGAGTTATGTTGTAAATCATTCTTTTCTTTACTGATTGTCAGTGTGTGGTAAGAAAAAAATGTTCAACTTGGAGAGATAACTCCCTTGGACATTTTTGCCAATCTCTAACATTCAGTGGCAGTTAGGTACCCCACTCTACAAAGACCAATATGGGGATCAGAGCTGTGGGAGTCACAGCTGTCTGCTCCAAGGTCTGTGCTTTAATAAATGTTAGCAAACAGCTCCAGAGGTAATTGGGCTGTGACTGGGAGGATAATGAAATTGGTGCAGAATCAAAGGTGGCTCTGGTAGAGGCTTGTACTTTTAAATTGCAGTTGTGACCTGTGGAATGTAGCCTTTGAGTGACATCTGTGATTTCCAAAGTAGACTGTGTTAGCAGTGAGAATGCATTTGCATTTTTTGGGGGGTATATTTCCAAGTCGATTCTTAAAAAGCACATTAATCAGCAAATAGAAATAGTATCCTGATTAAGGGCACCATGAGTCCAGCCCTGATGTGTACAAAGCAAACCACACATGTCACATGAAAGTCAAGCAACATGTGCCTAAGTAGGAATCTGTTGATACCCACTGAGTGTAGTTAAATCCAGTGTTATGTCACAAAACAATGGAAGAACCTGTAACCACCCCTATACATCGCCTATCCGCTATGGCTTTCATTCTCTCTGCCTTCCCACTGTGAAACGCCAGGCATCTTCCTAGCTGAAATAGCAAAACGCATCACAACTCAAAGCAAGGTAATGAATGGGATGCCTTTGGTAGGCACTACAAGTCAGTAGGGTGCACCAGCTGGGGGTCCTTAGTGGGGAGCTGTCAGGAGAGGAACAGCATGAATGGCTTCTGGAAAGGACAATACACCACAGAAAAACAACTCAGACTCTCCTCTCACACCCGTCAGAAGCACCCAGTGACACCTAACTCGGGTGCATAGCAAAGCCACCGTGCTCATAGGAGTGTGAACACAGGCTGAAAGCTCCCCCAGTGCAAAGCCGCTGATCTTCCTAATTCTGCAGAAGGCAACCCGACCTCCTCCGTCCCTCGCTCTGCTTCCTGTCCTCCTAGGTCACCAGGGCTTCATGCCCCACTCTCCTTCCCCGATTCCCACAGGCCTGCAAGCAGTCATTGCGTGGCTTTGTATGCTTGGTACCCTGTTCCCAAGAGCCAGCATTTTCCAATTATAAAATAAAATGGGAATGCAGAAAAGGTAATTTAATTTAAGATATTGTTTCTACTCGGGACACTCCATCATCCCACTACAGCTTGCTATGAATTTTCCCTTTCCCTGATCTCCCAGTGTTGGGGCTGGCTGGGCACCATCCCATTCTTCCATATGTGTCACCCATGCATTATTAAATAACATGTCCTTTAGGGTCCCGCTCCCCTCTTGTCACCATCCCCCACTGCTTTCCCTGCATCATTTACATAATTTGAGGCACAGATGATGCCAGTTATCAACAGTGCTGCAAGAACACTCGATACCAACAGAAACACACACGCCTATCGCACCTTCAGGCTAGCTAGTCCAAAAGGTAAGCAACCAGTAGCTTTCTTCGCCTGTTTTCTTCCTTGCTCGCTTTTCCTTTCTCCATAAGCCACATTTAAATTACCTGCTGGGGAGGAATACAAATGAGACTCCGTCAGACCTCATGAGTCATCGTTTCACTGGGGAACAAAGCAGCCTTGCTTCAAAAGGCAATTTAATTAATTTTGTTATGTGCTGTGGAAACAAGCTTTTACAGATGAATCCAAACAGTTGCGTGTGATCGTCTAAAAATAAGCGAACAACACAAATTACTGTCTGGTTTAGGAGTATGCAAACAGTAAAAAACAAAGAGGTGTTTTAAAATGAAAAATAACATAAAGCTTGCATATGATATTCAAAAGGAAAAAACCAAAGTGAGATCTTAACTGTTTACATGGAAGATAAACAAGAACACACTTGTCACTCTTAAAGACAATTGTCTAGTGTGCAGACAGCCCTGTCCTGACCTTGGAGTAGAACATGGGCCTTCCACGCTGGCCTTTGGACTTCCGCCCTCTGGGTCTAAATGTTCTCACCTATAAATCTCAGGTGGACCTTCGCTAGCAAGTTCTCAGGGGTGAGGGTCAAACAGCATCGTGGATGTGAAAACACTTTGCTAGCCGAGAAAGCCCTGGGCCCCTGGGTGACACTGTTTTACTTCCCTCCATTTTTCCAGAGTAGAAAAAGAGCAGTCCAAGTTCCTTTTATACCAACACAGCTCTCTGCTTTATTTTCTCAGGTCTCTGTGACTTACAAACGTGCCAAGCAGTGACAACATTAAGACCTAGTCCTCTGGACTGTGTTTTGGTGCTTTATTTTGTGTTTCAGCTTTTTGAGACATGGTCTCGCAGTTCAGACTGGCCTTGAATTCACTATGTAGCCCAGGCTGCCCTTGAACTCACAGCAATCCTCCTGTCTCAGCCTCCCGAGTGCTGGGATTACAGGCCTGTGCCACCATGCTCTGGGCTCTTTCATTCAGTAGCAACAATCAGCAAACTCTCACTTTCTCTTCCTCCCCTCACCCCCATTCCTTCCTTCCTTCCCTCCCTGCATACTAGGAATTGAACCCAAGCCCTTCCCACTGAGCTGCATCCCCAGGCTTTTTATTGTTTACTTTGAGATAGTACCTCAGTAAGTCACTAAACTGCCCCAATTAGGCTCAAAATGGTGCTCCTCCTGCCTCAGCTTCTCAGAGTTCTAGGATCACCAGTGTGCATCACACACCTGGGTAGCAAACTGCTTCTTCACGAGCCAGACACTGGACGGTTTAAGCTTACACTGTGGCACCCAGCACTTTTCTTTTGATTGTTTCACAGTTTTAAAACATTTTTTAAAAAACATTCTCAGCTCAGAGGCCATACAAAAACAGGCAGAAAAGGTCAAACTTGGCACACAACAGACCACAGTTCAACACCCGAGGATCCACTAAAAACCCCACCCTCGGGCCTAGGTGTCTATGCAGGTGCCCCTGTGCGTGCAAGGTCAGCACTAGACCATTAACCTTTTCAGGTAAGAGGCCCTGTGTTCTCTTACGTGCAACCAAGAATAGACTGATTTTATTTATGTATTTATTCATTTAATTAATGTTTTAAATGTTGGCACTGTTGAGGATAAAAGCAAGAGCTAATCTACCACGGAACTACATTCCCATCCCTTTTTGCAGGGCACAAAGGCCTTTCTTCAACTCGCTCCCTCCCTCAGCATTATTCCGGGCTGCGGATGTAGAACTGATACATTCACTGTGGCCTGCCGGTGGAGAAGTCATAATATATCCAGCTGTTCTCCAACGGGGGCAGACTGGATTGTGTCTTGTGATTTCCGGGCGCCCAGGGGAGGCTGTGGGAGGCAGCACAGTCCATGTGGGTGGAATAGCGGGAAGCAACTGAAATCGCCCATGGCTTCTTCCTGGGCCGGTGGTGAAGCTTCCTAAGGGGTGCTGACGCCCCTGCTGCTCCGCAGGCTTCGCTGGCTCCCTGGTGCCTGAGCTGCGCCCCTTAGCACTGTGCTCATGCTCAGGCCCTGCAGGCTGGCTCCAGCCACGCTGACTGCCTTTCCCTTCCGGCCAAGAGTAGCACTCAAGGAGCCCTGTATGTCCTGGCCAGTGCCACCTTCCCAAGTCCGGTCCTTCTTGCCTTGCCTACCCGTGTCACACCTGCTCTTCCCTGTGGCTGAACGCCCTCCTCCTGGTCCCAGGCCCATCCTACTGCCCATCACCAACACCAACGTATTTGTTTCCACCACAGAGCCAGATGTCACCGACCTAAGAGGCCTTTCATGAACTTCCCTGACCCTAGGGGAACTGATGGCATCTGCAGAGATCACACCCTTGCCATTGCCCCTCTCCAGTCCGGGAGCCCCTTCTGCCTCTCTGTTCCTCCCCTCCCCCACCTTTCCCCTAGATATTTGATAAATGTATATTTGCATGAATGAATAAAATGCCTTTTCCCTACAGCGTCAGTCCCCACAAAATTTAGCTCAAGAATTACGCAGATAGAGATGAGACTGACGGAATGCAAGCTAACTGATTTCTCCCTGTGGATATTTGGAAACAGCAAGCACTGTTATTTATAGCCTCCAAAGCTCCGCTTCAGTTTGATGATTCAACCGCTTATTGTATTGCCCTAAGTTTTCATTTAAAACTATTCTGCAACATATGGCCAAGACAGTTATTTACCTTTAGTTCAGGCAGGCTTCTTGTGAAAAGGTGTGAAGTCATAGAGAGAAGGAAATGACTATAAACAGGATGACCAGAGACTCCCTGGTAATCTAAGAGTTTGCATTGCCTGCAAAAAGTAATGAATAATTGAGTCTTTCTTCACCAGAAGTCTCTAATTCAGTGATTCCATATTATTGATCTGCCTGTGGGGGAAAGACTTTCTTAGTATGGTGTTTATGCCACAGCATTTAAAACCACATGCAGTGTTCCATGAGGTCTTTTAATTTCTTATGTCTTTGGAAATCGGTCTTGCTGACTTAATTAGCACAATGTAAATCTCAAAACACCTTGTTTACTGTGGAGCCAAGAGGAGCCATGGAAAGAAATTGGTTAAGAATCTTAATTCATCTCCTTTAAATCCAAAGCCTTCTACCCCGGGGCTCTTCATTATAGAAGTTTCTAGACATACTGTACACATCTTCCCCAGATGACATATAATGTCACTTAGAGCACTCTCTTGAATAGACAGTACTTATCCCCAGGAACTTTGGGCCAAAGAGGCTACAAATATACTAAAAGGTTGATCTAGGAGACTGAGTTGTCATGCCTTGACATGTGACCATCAGCAAGCTATGTCTCTCCCTAGGGCGTCATCTGTACAATAAAGGTGAAGACTACATGATTTTGAGATGCTTGCTTCCAACTGTGAGGTATTTCTAGAGTTTTCAAGTGCACCTAATGCTGTGTTGTAAAACTTACTCAATGTAAATTTTTCAACTCATTTAGTATACAACGCCAAATTATACTGACATAGTGTTTACAAAGGGGCTGTAGGCATTTTTATCCAATGCTTTCTAGAATCTGGTAGAAAAGTCTAGCTGAAATCAAACACAAGTGACAGTTATTCTTACTAAATGTTGCTGTGAGATAAAATGTAATAGAAACAGCCTATGTTGAGATAACAAAATGTACAATTACTAGGCCTTACTTTTAAGACCCAAGCTCCTAGATTTTTCTTCTCTGTGTTGTGCTCATTTGGTAATTGGAAAAAAAATAATTTCAACTCCTGTCACTCCAATATCCACTGCTACAATTAATATATATCCACAGCAGGATTTATGCCCATAGATATGTATACAAACAGTTTCAGAATGCAAAACAAGCCCCCTAAGCCCCTTCAAATTACACAGGCAGTGACGATTAGCAACTGATTCAGTGGAAAATTACTTTGAGCATTCAAAGCCTGAAGTACTGCCAAAATGAGAGAGAATCAACAAAATAACAGAGCTGGGCTAGATTGAATCCACAGGACACATTATAGAAGAGGCATTTAATGAGCTGGGCAGAGGATACGGCTTGCTCACCAGGTGAAACTAATAAAAGACCCTTCGCCAAGCTCGCCATGACAATGTTCTGCTAATTTTCTCAAGAAGAATCTGCTTGCATGGTGAGTCACTGCCCTTTTCCTGGCATTATTTTAATGATATGAGATAGAAGAAAAGGTCACAATTTAGATCAATGCCATCTTTGGATGACAGAGTGGGTGAATCACCAAATGAAATTAACACCGAATCGTGGTTACCATTTTTGCTGTCTATACGCTTCCCTGATACTCGCTAAAAACGCACTCAGTGAGGTGTTTCAAGAGAGCCGGTTGCTAGGATTCAGGCTTCCAAAGCTCTTCATCTCCACGTGGACAACATATAGTAAATTACCATATCTAGTAAACTTACAATGGGTTGAAACACTCTGACAGATGCATGTCAACAGTGGCCACACCAGTGACTGATATAAAATATAGAAACAAAAGAAAGCCAAAGCTGCAAGAACTTCAGAAACCATCGTGGCCACTCCTTTTTCTTTGCAGAAGACACTGAGATGGAGAATGTACACAGACTTCCTTGTGATGTCACTTGCTTGGAAGGAAAATTAGACAGCCACTCTTTCTTCACGGAAAGGGGGGAGCAGCAGCCCACAAAGATGACTGTTTAAGTTTTTTGGCTTTATTTTTTAAATTTGTAAAATTTTTATTAGTCCACGTTTACAGTACAAATACAATGATTATATTCAGCATGGGGAGTTGGTGCACATACACAGCACACCTTAATTCTTTCTATTTTAGGTTTTTCATCTTTACTAAAATATTTGTTACTAAAATGTGCTATCGCATCTCACTAAACAAAAAAAAAAGAAATACAGTTGAAATAAGAAGGTGAAAAACTGCTCCACACCCTATGTTAGCTGGAAATTTTAAATTAGAACAACAGTGAGGCAGTGTTACACAACAATTAGAACAGATACTGGTGGTGACATAAGCAACAGGAACTGTCACTTGTGGCTCCTTCAAAATGGTGCTGCCGCTTTGGAAGACAGTTTAGTAGTTACTTGCAAAACTAAATGGATTCTTACTATAATTCCAGCAGTCTTGTTCCTTCGTTCAAATGGGATGAAAAACATGACCCCAAAAGACACTGAACATGAATTTTCTACCAGCTTTCTTCATAATGACCAAGCCACAGAAGCCAGAGAGATGTCTTTCCATAAGTGAATGGCTTAACTGTGTTACAACCAGAGTGGGACACTGTTCAGCGATAAAATGAAATGAGTTATCAAGCCACAAAGAGACATGGAGGAAGTCAACTGCATGTTACTGGTGAGAGAACCACTCTGAAAGGCCACATACATACTGTAAGAGTCCAAATGTGTGACATTCTGGAAAAGGAAGTGACTACAGGCCTTGTCCAGAGATAGAAAGATCAGTCATTCGTAGGGATGTGGAAGGAGGAATGAACAGGCAGAGCACAGGTATTTAGGGCAGAGAAATTCTCCTGTGTGGTAACAAAGGTAGAAGCATGCCACTACACATTTTTCAAAATTCATAGAATCTACAACACAGAGAGTGAACCTCGATGTCGGCCATGGCTGCAGGTTCACACTGATGGTCGGTGAGGCTGCGGTGAAGGCAATGGGTGGGAACCACTTATACTGTCAGCTGGATTTTGCTGCAAACTTTAATGTCTTCTAATAAATAAAGTGGAGTGTGTGTGTGTGTGTGTGTGTGTGTGTGTGTGTGTGTGTGTTGCTGTAGGTTTTTTCTAGAATCATTTACAGGGCAAAGATTTTGAAAGAGAAAGTACAACATAGCCTATTGGGAGCTCATAAGAGTCTGACAGTCTCAGGAAGTACACTAACCCTTCTTTAAAACGTATACGAAGTTGTTACTTGGTACAGAGAGATCTCACTAAATACTCAAAACTATGCTGCATAATCATAATGAAAACAGAGTGAGAGAAAAATGGCACCATGCCTACCTGCACGGCAATGCACAGACTTTAGCATTCACCTGGACAGATATCGGGGTGGGACAGGTCTGCTGAGGACCCTCACATGAAGTCCCCCTGTGTGTCATTGTCAGCCGTGTTTTAAGCAGCCAGTGATCTACCCAGAGAACTGCATTAATAGGGTTCCAGCTTCTAGAGGACGCCTCATTCCCTGCCCTGGAGCTGTCTCCCCTCCACTGGCCGAGAAAGGGGTGGCAGGGGAAGTCCTTCTGTCACAGCCCTCTTCTGTCCACCTGATCTTCAGTCTTCCACATTTAAGGCTCTATATTAGTTTCCTGTGGAAGACATAGCAGGTAAAACTGGCTCACAACAGCAGAAACGTCATCTCTTACATGTACGTCAGGACTCTTTTCCTTGTCGTTGTTTCCTAAACAAGGCAGCATAACAACTGTTCACATAGTGTTTCTATTTGATGAGGTGTCATAAGTAGTCTAGAGATGGCTTAAAGCACATGGAAGGAAAGACACAGGTCCCACGCAGAGCGGATGTTCCGTGCGCACCCGTGGATTTTGTTATCAGTAGAAAGCCCTGGATATGGACAGATGACTGTACTAGAAAGACAAAACAAATTAAAAGCATGATTTCCTGCCCTACATCCAAGATGTAGGAAAGAAATGAAATCTTAAAAAATGCAAACAGACTTCGTTTTTCACAGTTCTTAAACATTTCCATTTTCTATTGTATTTTTACAGCCACATACATTTTCCTTTACACTCCCCGTTTCTATGGCTTCCGCCTCGCTGAGGACACCTGCTGCGCTTTCCGCCCTCCTTTCCGTTTCTGCGCTGTGAACGGGCAAAGCTAACCCTGAGAACGTCGCCGCTCCTTGCAGAACAGCAGCAGCAGAGCGTGCGGAAGGGCTCTAGTGGGGCCGGAGTGGACCGTGGTGGAGCGCTCACAACTGCGACTGCAATGCAGCTTGGCTGATGGGCAAACACGGACACCGGAGCCCTAGCCCAACGAGCACATGCAGCTCTGCCGCTGCCTTGCCACCGTGCAAAGAACCACGGCCACTGTGGTGGGAGGACAAAGGTCCAGTGGCGCGGTCTGGTCGAGAAAGCAGTGTGTTTTAGGGCTTCAGAGTGCTCCGTTCGGGGAGCAGAGAGCCACAGTGATGCCCCAACATTGTATTCTTCTTTCTTTTGTTTTCAGTACTGGGGATCAAACACATGCACGGCTTCGACTTCACACTTGCCAGGCAGGTGTTTATGCCAGTGAGCTAAATCCCCGGCCCCCAGTATTGTATTCTTCCTGAGCCAGAACTGACAAAATTAGGCCTAAATGAACCAGAATAATCCCCAAGTGATGGCTCTGGACCTACACTCAGCCAGGCATAGACCCACCAGTGCATGACACCGTCTGGTTTACATGATTGTTTCACAGGGGACACATGGCTAGAATTTGTCCCAAGGAAAGCCCAAGGGGCTTTTTCAGAAGTTGGGAAAATGTCTGTGGGACGCTGCTTGGTGCCCTGCAGCCACTTTGTCATCAGGAAGGAGTCAAGCCCAGCGGGGCTGCCAGCACAGTGAGGAAGTACAGAAAGCAGCACCAGCGGAGTAAGAACCCTAATTAAACCGTGTACCCTAATCCACCTCACTCCTGGCCTTTTCTGTTATTTAAGCCAGGTTAAGTGGCATTTCCTGCTATTTGCAATGGATCAAAAATGACCTTACCAAGAACAGTGATAGGCACTGAGAATTCAGTGGTGCAAAAGACGAAGTGCCCATCCTGCCATGCTTGCGTTTTAGTAGAAGGTGGTACATAATAAACAAGGGAATTGTACCCAGCCCTACATGGAGAAGTTTGTAATCTGAATTTTGTTTGTGTTGGTGCATGTTTGCAGTAATGCAGTGATTACATTCCTCTTGGGGGTGGGCAGGCTGATATCCTCCCCCTCCTTTTCACGTCCCCTTCCCCTCCCCTTGCTGCATCGCTTGGACCCCTTCCCATGTGCAGACGATCTATTGTGATAGCAGACATACATGTCAGACCATCAAGGAAGGCCTTTCTGAGGAGATGGCAGGAGCAGTAAGACCTGAACGGGGATAAAGAGCCAGCCATGGGTGATCTGGGAAACAGGGCGCCGGGCAGAGGCAAGAGTCAACAGCAGGCCGGTGATTGTTGAGCCATGGGGTGCCAAATGCCAGGCAGGTAACTAGCCTGGCTGCTGGGCTGTGCATGGCATCTGAACTTCCTCTGAGTGAGGCAGGAGCTATCAGAGGATGCTGAGCAGAAGCACAGCATATTTGATTACTGTTTGAAAGGAGCTTTCTGGCTGCCAGGCTGCAACATGACCGAAAGTGTGAGAGCAGCAGAGACTGGTTACAAGCTCTGGACGAAGCACACGCCTGGCGTGGCCCCAGGTGAGAGCCACAGGACGGGGTGTGAAAGCCATTCTCCTCCTTGGTCCTGCCTTCTTGAAGGGCTGACCCAGACGCACACGTGCCAGGGAAACAGTGGGACGAGTGTGCAACATGCGGAGACGTAAGCAGCAGGAGAGGCATCAGGGGCCAGCACAGCTGTGTTTTCATGGTGCTGGGAATCAAGCCCGGGGCCTGCCACTATCTGCAGAACACGCCACCTAGCAAGCCATTTCTGGTTTTCCCCATTGCTTCTCTTCCTTTGAAAGCCACAGATTCACCTGAGATCCTGTTGGGTTTTCCGTCTCTCTGGAGTAGGGCTCCAAAGAAGGGGACAGCATCACAGGAGCAGCAGTGGCCGTTTCTATGCACATGGCGGTCATTTCTAAGGTGGTGCTTCCATGTGCTGCAATTTGCATTCAGTGTAACTCATTAAGTGTGAAACGAAGTCAATGCAGGTCGTCAGGGAGGCAGTGCAGGTCTCCTGACTTTACACTCTTCCTCACAAGCTTAAATAGCATTTCTCTTCTATGAGAAAGCCAAAATATAAACTGAAGAACAAAATGAAAGATAAAAGGGAGCAGGGATACCGATATTTTGCAAAAGGGAAGGGGACCAAGAGATGGAGGGAGCAGGGAGGAGAGGACGGAAAAGGGATGAAAAAGCCCTGAGATGTGTTATGTACACGTGCCGACTCCCACTCGGAATGTCATCATTATGTATTGCAAACACATACTGGGGAAAATTACACTGTGGCTTCAGTGCGGCGTTCCACAGGATTCCAGTTTTGCCTGGTGAAGTGAGACTCTGTCTCAGCCTTCCTATGACATCTCCAAGTCCAGCACTAAAGACAGACACTTACAGGCACAACTCGGAGACTCCAGCAGTGGTTCTCCATCGGCCAGGCAGGACCACTGTCCCTGCAGGCCCTGCCCACAGAGGTTGTGTCAGGTCTAGGTTAGGATCGGCACGACTCATTTTTACCGTCCCACAAAGTGATTCTAGTCACCAAGAAACACCCTTGCATCTGAAATGTCATTCATTACCTGTCCTAAATTCCCCGGACAGCTCATTAGCTGTGTCTTTGAAACTAAGCTGTCTCAAATGCTACCTGAAAGGCAATGGTGTTTCTTAGAATTAGATGGAGCCCTGGGAAGCACACGAAGGAGTCGGAATGTGACCCAGAGGACTAGAGAACACAGGGCAATGGTCCTAAGGGGTGACATGCTGGGCATATCCATGAACGTTTTCTCCTAGTTAATTAGTCACAAGTACTTCTCAGCCTTATTTACTCCTTTAATGGTATCTGAGGCCTATCTGCCCTCAAGTGAATTTTAAATGAACTATGGGGTAAGCTTTTTTCCCCAACTGTCACACCAGTTCTCACGGATCCACACCATGTCAGCACCCCCACACCTCAGCCAGGCTGAGTGTCTCTGGTGCATATGTACTGCCCCCGAGCTTATCTCTGATGGTTCTGTACTCAGTCTTCATGGCACAATGAGGCAACTAACACATTTAAAACCCAGCCTCTGGACACAGTCTCCATGTCCCACCAGCAAACAAATACAATCTTAAAAAGCAGAAGTTAATACAAGTATTAATTGAATCAGGACACATCAAAGTGGTATTATGGACATTTTTTTAATGACAACAGACGGTCAGTTCCTCCAAATTACAGGCTCAAATAGGGTAAGTACAAAATCTATCAAGACAAAGGTTAGAAAAGCATCACTTACAAAATAAATTTGATTCCAGTGGCTAAAGCACTCATGGCCTTCATGGTGATAATCCAACACCACACAGCTGGAAGCAAAGCATAGCTCAGGGACATCCTCCCCCCAGTCAGGGCCTCCGGGATACATCAGCAGAGCTGGCAAAGCCAATGACTGAGGGTTCTAAAGACTCTTAGCATGACATCCAGAGGCATCTCAGGACAGGCTCATCAGGAAAACTCGAAGGAGAATGAATGTATGAATGTTCTAGGCAAACTGTTAAGGTGCTGTGCAGATGTTGTTAGCTATTGCTATTATTCCTGTTAAGTGAGAGAGCACTAAACACGGCAAAAGGAAGACTGCATAACTGACCAAAGTGACTTACAGGACATTCAGAAATAAACACAGGTGGTTTTCTTCCAAGTACACGCAGCAATAACACAGGCAAGGAATTCTGGACTACTTTACAGAGTATCGAAAGGATGAAGCTATTCAGACATTATGTGTAATAGTATGGTTAGGTTCCCAAAGTCCCTGAAAATATGTTTTTAAGGAGACTCCCCCTGCAAAGGAAAAAAGAAGTCTCATCAAGTTACTAATGTGCACTCCGGTCTAGCTCTTGCAAAAATGATCTTAAACATGAAAGTAGAATCTAAACTAACAGTTGTACTACACTGATGGGTTACCTGTCAGGAATACTCACAGCAAAGAAACCTGCCACTGACCTAAATCAAGTGACAAATTTTAAAGCATTTATCAAATGAACTTGATAATAGTCTACAACTTCACTTGGGAATAAATTAAACAATACTCATAAACTTGTCTGGTGACAAGACACACTAGATACATGGAAAACAAGGATAAATCCTTGGGTTTAAATCCTTTGTTTCAGGTTTAGGCTTTCTCCCAGGTACACCTTAACTTTTTATCTGTCTCCTTTACATGTAGTATCAATACAAAATGGAAAATGAACACAAGTCAATCAGTTGCTTCTGGCAAAGCCAATGAAATTAGGATGATGAAAACGTTCTAATCATTATGAGGGACTTCTGTGAGATTCTTGTGGAGCACTTCTGTTTAATAGCGGATTTCAAAATTTTCACTAAGAGCTCAAAACCAAATTCTAATGTTGCGTATACCACGATGTCCATTTAAAGAGCTCCTGGCATCAGAGGCACTGCACAGACTTTCAAATTTTCCGTACAGTAGGAAAAAAGGACTACCGTGTGGAAGACAAACAAGGAGGTGAGGAAGGCGCTGAAACAGTCAGTGAGGATAAATCAGTAGCTTGGACTGCCACTTCAAGTCACATTTCCTAACTGAGGTCACCGTCACAAAACAATTTCCGAACAGCAGGGAAGGTATTTGCATCTTAAAACATGTAGAAGGGCTCATCCATCTGTAGCTGTCCTTTCTACACACCTTAAAGTATATACATTGTGCAAGGAGAAGCCAGTGAGATGTCTTAAAAAACAAACCTATTTGTCAAAACCGTATGTTAACATAATTAACAGCAGCACACTAGTGAGTGAACACTTCCAACCACAGGAAAAACTGCTTTGAAAGCAAGCCTATTTTGTAATAACCCTAAATACCAACCCTACAATCTGATTTTCACTTTCAGCAACTTGGTAGTTTTCCCAAGGAAACAATTATGTGTCTGCACATATCCCTGATTTAAACACTTGCAGAAAAATGTATCCACTCGGCAAATGCCTGAAAACAATGATCCAATCTTGAATATTATATTTTAAAAATAGCATTTAGATACCAAAAGTACAAGGAAAACTTTGGCATGATACAAAAAGAAATTACATGGGATAATTTAAAAACAACAGGTCATCTAATAAAGGAGCTACCTAGAAATCTACCACACAGCAACCTCAATTCAAATATTACTTCCCTCAAATTGTGACTTTTACCAAAAATAGCTTTACATTTGGAATACATGCCTCGTCATTTAAACCACAGACAGCATTTAAGAATTAAGAATAGTACTATAATCATCACACAGATGTCTTATTTTTCTGAAAAATTAAACATAGACACTTGACTTATACCTAATAAAGTCCACAAAATAAAAAATAGTAACAATAGACAAATTTAGTAATGGTGAACACTTAAGCAAGGGCTGTTAATATTAAGACTATCAGTAACAGGAAATTGATTTTAACACACATAAAAACATAAAAATTATGCAGGTTCATTAGGGTACAGATGGTATTGCTATGTATATATCACATAATGTTTGAATTAAGTTACACATATCTCTTTCCTCATGTATTATTTATGAGAAAATATTGAAAATTTGAATTTTACAAGAACAAAATAGAGTGTGCTTTTTAAGAAAATGGCCAATAATCACTGTTCTGAAATAAAAAGGCAAACAGCTGTCAGGTTAAGATGGCAGGATTTAAACTGACAATAAAATTTTAGTGCATACCGACAAATGTAAAAATAGTTTATTTCTTTTTGAATATGTATTTTCCAGTTTTTTGCAGAGAACACATACTATGGGTTTATAATAAAAAAAAAACAAAACAAAAACAAAAAACATTTGCGGGACAATGTTTTCAATAAGTACACAAAAAATACCTAGCGGCTATAAAGAACACAGACAAAAGGTCCTAAAGGAAAACGATAAGGTTTGGGAGCTTCCCACCAAAAAGGACCTCGAGGAATATCAGCTATGAACCTATACATATAGGATATACCTTAACGTTTTAATATCTCCAATTACAAAAGACTAGCAATGCAAGAATATTTTGTAGAGGATGTTTCAGGATTGTTTATACTCTTAATATATGCAAAAAGTCTAACATTTTTAATGAAAATTCCTGTCACATAACCTGCAACTTAAAAAAAAGCAGTAAGGAAGACGGTTGAAATGGAATTTCAATGAGGGAGCCAAGGACATCTCAGAAGCACACAAGGGGCCATCAGCTTCTCTTTGCTTTCTTGAGCCTGCAGTGAGGCAGTCTTGTCACTAGTTTTCCCTGTAGCTAATATAATCAGAATTCATACACTTTATGTGCAAGTCGTCAGTGACCTTAAGATTAACTCCAGGGCCTACAGTTCCAACAACTTTTCAGGCAAAATTAGAATCCAAATGCTAGGACCTGGCATCTTCCTAACAGGGAAAGCGTTGCAGCTTAACATGAGGTTCCGGTTTGCTCACTAAGTGCATGGCAATATATCCAGAGGCCTAAAACTGAAAAGCACCTAAAAGACAAACTGCAAGAAGACATTTCACTGTCAGCCAATCAAATTCTTCCCACAGTAACATGTGACTCATTTAATAAACACAAACTTTTCTAAATTGCCATATGCAAAAAAAGGGCTTAAAGTTAAAATTGACTAAAAAACCACTGTATAAGGTGGGTCAAAACTTACACCGGTCAAATGTGATGCAGTCTGACTGATTTTAACGTGCAACTTTATTAAAATAAAATGTTTTCATTATCAATGCCCACAAAAACATTTACCATGTTTTTAAAAATCAGTTTAATGCTATGAAAAGGCGATGTCGCATTAATCTTGCTTTCCTTCTCGCCATTGTCGTGAGCCTTCATTCCAAGCCACATACACAAAAAGCGCCAGAACCACATGAACAGCAACCACGGCAACAATAGCAGCATAAAAATAGCTGTCCCTATTGGACATTCCAAGGGCACCTATCAGAAGAAAAGATAAATTTTCACTTTATTCCATAAACAAAGCCTAACAATAATAGTCAAACAAAATAACAATTTTGCATGGTAGTAAATCCAACACATTAAAAGATATGAGTAGGTGACTGTTAATATCAAGCAAATCATTTAACATATTCATTTGTACCTAATTTAACTTTTCCAAATTTTCACATGCAAAGAAACTTAAAAATAAAAATATTTTTAAATCTACAAACAAAACAAGCTGTAATAATTTACTAAAATACTGTATGTCTATAATTTACTGAAATACTGAAATATTTACTGAGATAATGCATGCAGTGTCACTTTTATAAAGGCAGAATTTTACATGTAACAAAAGCACACAATTCTTATAAACGAACAATTGCTTTGATAGGTCAAGGATTACCTTCAAAGACGTAAGATTTGGTTGTGAAATACAAGCCAATTGGCACAGTTATCATTAACGCTGTGAAAAACAGAAGTGTTTTCAAAGTTGAAGCCAGGGAACTTTCATTTCTGAAAAAAAAAAAAAGAGACAGAGTAACAGTTGTCCGCGGGCGCCTCATACAAATCCTTATCTTTTCCCTAAAGTTACAAGCACCCACAAATAACAGGCCAGAAAATCTTCCCTTCATGGAGCAGTGACTATAGGGTTTCTTCCAGGGACCTGGCATGTGCCCACTTATTATCCTAAACGTCATTTTACACCATGTGATCCATCTGCATGCAAGGAAACACTCTGACATCTAGCGCCAGGCCCACGTCATTTTGACCGGCAAATGTCCATCAAAGCAGTCACAACCGGGGCTTGGGGTTTAGCTCAGCGGCACAAGCACCTGCCTTGCAAGCAGGCGGTCGTGAGTTTGATCCCCGGTACCGATAAAAATGAAAAAAAAAAAAAACAACCCAAAGCAGTCACAACCAAACACACTTGGAAACGCCCCCGCTTCAGCGGCGGAACCCATGGACCACAGAATAAAATCCATCCACAGCCGCGCCAAGCAGTGGCATAGCGAGAGCGCTGGCGCTTGCACACGGCTTTTGGTTGTAGCCTTCGCATTCACGTATTTACACAGAAAATTACAATGGCAGAGAGAAACACATACTGTTGATCTAATCTTCCCCGTGTTAACACGGAATAAATTGTAACAATATAATTTTCCTTTCGGCCAATAATACCGCCAAAAGTGGTGCGGTAGGAAACCATGCATCCACCGCCAGCCACACCACCTCACAGAAGCCTAAAGCAAAGCGCGGCATTCTGCACAAAGCAGCATATTACAGCGGACCCAAGCGGTATAGTCGAGAAATAGCATTTGGCGCAGATCCTGCATTTAATTACTGATACCAAATAAACAAAAGAAATGGGTGGGCTGGGGATTTAGCTTTGCGGCATAAGTGCCTGCTGTGCAAGTGACTGGTCATGAGTTTGAACCCTGGTACCAAAAAAAAAAAAAAAGAATTGCTGTGACTATTTTACATAAAAGACCCTCAAAGTGTCATCGAAACGTTTTAGGTTTAATAAACAAATTTAGTAGTATAAATTTTATAAAAATCAATAATCAAAAAATCAGAAGCATCCCTGTACACAAATAAACTCACAGAGAGAGAAACACCATTAGCATACCTTACAGATCCAGAGAAAACATTCCTAAAATACTTCAGGAAAGAGAAAAGACCTCAAATAGCAAAGGTAATTCTGGATAAGGCAGGAAGTATCTCAATTCCTGACTTGAAACTATAATACAAAGCCACAGTAAAAATCAGCATGGTACTGGCAAAGAAATAGACCTGAGGATCAATGGAACAGATTAGAAGATGCAAGCACAACTACAAAGATACTCAGCCACCTGATATTTGACAAAGGGGCTAAACATGTTCACTGGAAGGATAGCCTCTTTAATGAATGGTGTTGGAAAAAACTGGCTCTCCACATGCCCAAGACTGAAACTAGATCCATGCCTATCACCATGCACAAAACTAAAGTCTAAAGAGATCAAACACCTAAATATAAAAACAGAAACACTAAATCTACTGGAAGAGAAGGTAGGCAGAAGTCTAGGAGACACAGGGGTAGGCAGAGAATTCATGAACAAAACGTAAACTGCACGGGAAACACTTCAAAGAATCAACAACTGGGATCTCACATTAAAATGCTTTTGCACATCAAAAGAAATCACCAACAGAGTGAAAAGAAAACACAGAGTGGGAAAAACTATTAGCAAAGTTTCCCTCAAAGGACATATATTGAAAATATACAAAGAATTGAAAAAAATCAGGCACCCTCAAATTCAAGTGATATGAATATGCACTTCTCCGATGAAGAAATACAAATAACAAATATATGAAAAATATTGAATATAATTATTTGAGAAATGCAAATTGAAGTAACACTGAGAATACATCTCACTCCAGAAAGAAATGTTTACAGTAGCACCATTTGTAACAGCTAAATCTTGGAAACACCCCAAATGCCTGTTAACCAAGGAATTTGGTATTTTTAATCAACGGAGTACTTACTCAGCCATAAAGACTGATGAACTTGAGACTTTTATAGGTAAGTGGATGAAACAAGTGAAATAAATAAGACCCACAAGTGTAGACATTGTATGGTCTCCCTGGTGTGAGAAACTAAGAATAAATGAGGTCTAAAATGTACAATAGATATTGTGAAATGGGAAGAAATTGTTCAAAAGGAAAAAGGAACGAAGTTAGGGGAAGGAAGGAAGGGAAAAGAAAAAAACGCAAATTAGTCATACCACTAGTGTCGCTTAGTTCACTGAAAAGGTTCGTGTTAATATCGATCGGAGAATTTTTTATGTTCATATTTTGTACTCAAGTAACTACTTTAAAAATAACAATATGTGGTGCATTATCTATGTTATGAAATTTTGTTTTTCATTAAAAAGATATAGTGTTTTAAAGAAAACCACCTTCTTCCCACCACCCAAACACAATCTTTTCTACATATGAATTTCTAAGCCATACTCTATCTGTAGCCTACCTTAATGCCCGTCCACCAATGAATGGATAAAGAGTTTTTATATAGTAGGGTACTAATTCAGCAATAAATAAAGATAAAATTGAAACATTAATAGCAAAATGGAGAGACCTTGAGACCATAATCACGGGAACTAAACCAGACACTAAATCAGAACTAAATCAGATATGTAAATATCACATTATCTGATGTGAGAAAATGTATAATAAATATTGTGGAATAAGAAGAAAATGTTCGAAAGGAAAAAGGAACAAGGAAGATGGAAAGGGAAAGAAAAAATCAGAAAAGGATAAACAGAAAACCGAGCTTTGTGAACAGGGAAGGGTAGGAGATTTGAGGGGAATGGGGAAAAAGAGGACTCAACACATATCATGTACAAATACAAACTTATGTAGTGTCATTCATATAATGAATCTGACCATTATGCATACCTAAACTGTACCAAGAAATCCAAATAAAATAAAAAACGTGCAGCCTCTCAGTTCCTTCTTACTAAATTTCAAAATTGGATCATTTTTCTGAGTTATGACCTCAACTACTTTAGGACAAAGTATAATTACACATAGTTTACCGAGTGGGATAATGTTCTAAGAAATGTGTTGTTAGACGACCACGTAAACATTACAGAACATTCTCACACAAGTTAAGGCTATAATGTCATGACACATAATCATACAGGGCCACCTGACCTATATGTAGCCTGTCACTGGCCAAAACTTCCAATGAAACACATAACTGTGCAGCGCCAACGTGAAGTATACAAACTTTTGAGAACTACCTAACTTTGCTAACATGTACAGCACATTTTCTCCCGGCCTTCCAGCCACACCCTACTGCAACTGTCAGTGTGGCCCGCACAAACCAGTTTGGGTACACTCTGCATTTTATTACAAATCAAAGCAAATTATGTCATTTGATTTCTTTTCTCTCTCTAATTAAGGGTCACTGAGACTGGTTAGAAATGAGGAACAGGAAAGCCAGAATTAAAGTTGTCTATGCACAAGGAAAAGTTCATGATGAATTTTATTAAGCCACCATTCTTACTCCTAACACCACCTCGAGTTTTCCCACTTGACATAATTTTCTGCACCGCACACTGAACAGACAGAAGAGTTTATCAGATTCTTTTCTAGGGCAAGAAAGGTTTATGGCAGAATTCTTTCTTTTACTGCAGGGTTTCATTTGTAAACTGCATGTGGTGGCACACACTCATTATCCCAGCACTCTGGCAGGCTGTGGTGCAATGACATGTTCCAGCCCAGTCTGGGTAACTTAAGAGAGTAACTTTTGAGAGAAGTAATTCTCTCAAAATTTAAAAAAAATCATTAATAGCTGAGATTGTAACTCAGTATGCAGGCCCTGCATTCAAGATTCAATAAAAAACATGTTTTCACTGCCAATTCCATTAGAAAGTACTAGTACCAGTCTAGAAGGATGATACTATATTGTAAGTATATTTAATAAAAATACCTGTTAGAGCCTAGTGTAGTTGCACACGCCTGTAATCTCAACACTCTCGAGGCTGAGGCAGGAGGGTTGCTGGGAGTTTGAGGCCAGCCTGCACTATAGAGCAAGACTATGTCTCAAAATCAACAACAACAACAAAACTTGTTAGCATCCTCATAAGTGAATCCACATTGATGAGGGAAAATAAAAAGATCACAGAGCTCCAACGATTACAGGCTCTAGGGTCAGTGGGCTTGGTCAAATGTCAATTTCGACACTTAGAAACTAACTGCATGATCTTGGGTAAGTCTCTTATCCCGCATCAATTTCACCCTTTCAAAATTAGGAAGCTAAGCAGTTAGAGGAACTAAGAACTGTGCAACTAGATCATGTACGTAAAGTGCCTGGCACAGTAAACCTCAATAAATGGTAGCTATCCTTTCCCCATCGATCTCCTTGCCTACTGACACAGGGTTGCAACACCTGTTTTTTTTTTTTTTTTTTTTTTTTTTTTTTTCATCAGATTGCTTCTGCGCGGCCACAGGGCCCAATCTATTGATTGGCATCCCCCAACAGAAGCAGGGGACAGGCTTCTACTCCCTTCCACTGGTTCATTCACACAGCGGATACATTTAACCCGACGACATAGGTCTCATCAGGGGACGTGGGGTGAATGAGCCCAAGTTGCTGCCCTCAGAGACCACATCCTGCAGAACGGAGGGAGACTGCAGTGCAAGCACAATATAGAACACAACGAGAGAAGTGCTGGGGCAGAAGCTTGAGCTGAAGGCCCGCTGACCTAGCCCCATGAGCCTGGATCTCTCGCTCCCAAGGCAGTGATAGGCCGGGTCCGGAAGTACAGACCCTGCAGTTCCAAGCTGCTTCCTCTGTCCCCTACCTCGCAGCCAGTCCCTGAGGACTCAGGTCCCTAGTTCACCCTGTTCTGGGAGGGGGGCCTTCCTCAAGCCCCGCACCGGGCCCAGCTCAGGGCTACCTGAACTCGGGTGGCTGCAGCGCGTTCAACGCTGTTTTATCGAGCCGCTCCATGGCGTCGCCGTGCCAGCCGCAGGCACTCGGTTGTAACGGAGAGTTGGGTTCAACGACCCCTATTTCAGGCACAGATACAGACCAGCCCCTATACTGTCACCCTGGGCTGCCGGCGGCGGGCTGAAACGCGCAGGCGCGGCGCGGCGCGGCGCGGTGACACAGAGCGGAGGCGCGCGCAGGCGCGGACGTGGCGTGCGTGCTCATGTGACTTACCGGCGGTGGCTGCGCGGCATGCGCGCAGGCGGGAGGGGCTTCTGCTCCAGGATCAGTCCGGGCGAGTGGCCCAGCCACTCCACGTTGAGGCGGGCCTTTCCGCGCAGCATAGTCCTCCCTGGCGGGCGGTGGCGTTGCCGCCCCCTGAGCTGCACGTAGCGCCTCTGGTCTCAGTCTCAGTCCCAGTCGCGGAGCTTTGGAAGTCAGGTGGCGGGTGCAGAGTAGCTGTGGGGAAGGAGGGCCAGGCAGATGGCTGCGGTGCTAGGCAACCGAGCAGTTTCTCACAACAAGAACACATGCAATGCACATTATTTCACCAACCCTGGTGCAAGCGCCTCCTTAATGACTTCCCGCGGTGGAAGTCTAGCTGCGGGAAGCGGGAGGAGTTAGTTTACCACTCACCCAAGCCCATACAACCAAGAGATCTGCCAGTTGAGAGAGCCCTTGCTAAGAGTCTGGTCCCAGCCAGTAGCAAGTGACCCTGACTTCCACTTAAAGTTAGAAACATACCATGCAGCTGCTCAAAAAGCCACCAATGAGACAAAAGGAACTCAAATAGTAAGGACAGATGGGTCTCCAGCACAAGCAACCGGAGAGAGGTATAAAGGAGAAGGGCGAGTGAGCCCGGGGTCACGCTTGACAAAATTAGGTTGCTGCTGGCTGCTAATAAGAGTACATCCCTTACATGGTCAAGGTCTGGAAAGGGCCCCGGACCGTACAGCTATTTTCTGCACCACAGGAATACAAAGATCGAATCTGATACCATAACTAAACCAGCAACTTAGGGTGGTAGAGAGGTAGGGCACTGAATACTGAATACAAACAAGCCCGGGTTTTAGTTAAAACTTAATAATCCTCTGGGCCTCTTCGAAATCTTTTCTTCTTCTTCCCCCCTCCCCCTTTTTGGTACCAGAGATTAAACTCAGGACCTTACACTTGCCAAGAAGGTGCTTCTGTCACTGAGCTAAATGTCTGGCCCTCATTGAAATCTTTTAAGTAGAAAAGAATCGCCCTTACTAAAACTTGAAAGAGGTTCTAGCTTGAGGTTTGGCAAACGGATCAGCCAATCAATACATACACCCTACCACCTTTGGTCTACAAGCCTTGAGCTAAAAATTGGCTTTCCATTTTTCAGTGGTTAAAAAAACTCAGAATGATTTTCCACAAAACATGAAAATTATGAAATTCAAATTTCGGTGCTTAAAATAAGCTCATAACAGAACTGAGCCATGCTCATTCATTAGTATTGTTTACGACTGCTGTGTTAAGTAGTTGTGGCACAGATCATATGTTCTAGAAATCCTAAAATAGTTACTATCTGGCTCTTTACATAAGAAGTTTGCAAACCCCTATTCCTGCTAACCACCCTACAGTTAGGTCCTTAAACTCCTAGAGATCCACAAATATTCATGGAAGTTCTGAGAACAATTGCAATATATTTTAAAACCTAACAAATGTATTTGTTTGCTATAGAACATAAAAAGCTACTTAAAATACCACCTTTTTTTGATTTGGAGAGCTAATTATATCACACTGATGAGCTAATCTTGGTTCACTCGAGAAAATGTACAAATTACTAGTGAACTAAAATAAGCCACAGAATACTGAGTAGATCTTTTAAAATATGGAACGAACAAAAGGGGGATGATTATGTATTCGCAATGCATAGAATAGGGCCTGGCATACAGCAAGTACTGAGTAAATATTTGTTAAATGAGTTACCACTGTCCACAAGGGTTCTTGTTAGTGGGAACCACTGCTGGAGGTTGTCATTTTTTAAAAAGCATCAGAAACTGTGTGGTGTTAAACAATAGCAGTCATCTTTCAGTTTGGACGCTAGATATGTGAGACTAAGGTGAGCTCTTTCTTAGGGCTTTGAGGGGAAGTCTGTGTTCCATGCCTCCCTCCCTCCCTCCCTCCCTCAGCTTCTAGGTGCTAGCTGGCACCCTTTAGCATTCCTACAGCTGTGTCTGTCCAGATTTCTCCTTCTCATAAGGGCATCTGTCACATTGCATTGGGGAGGCACCCTACTTCTTTATGCCTTTATAACTAATTACACTAACAACACTATTTCCTAATAGGGTGATACCCTGAAGTCCTGGAGGGTAGACCTGCACGTATGAATTGGGGAGTACAATTCCAGCCATTGTAATTGCACAGATGAGGAAATTATGGACCAGAGACAGGAAAGGGGTCTGCAGTAGTATCATATCTATCTAGCGAGGCCAAGCTTATAGTTTGTTCTGTATATAATAAATACATCTGTAATACCTTTTTTGACACCATACACAGTACCCTATTTACAGTGAGCTCACTGCGGTGAACAAAGAACTTTAAGCTCAGAAGCTGTAAAAGAAGGAACATATTTAGCCAGTGCTCTGCCTGGACAACAAAGCCCTGGAACCTCCCACCTGAAGCAGCTGCTAAAGAATTAGAGACAAGTGGAGCTCAAACAGGCCGTTGCCATGGGAATGGAATGACAAGTAAGGGGCTGTGATCATGACAGAGAAAACTGTAGTAGTGTCTCCATTAGTTCTCTGAGAATCAGGAGATGAGTCTGAAAAAGCCCCCCTCTGGTACTTTGCTGTTAGTTGAGAAAGCTGACAGCTAAGAATGGGAAGTCACTTACCCCAAATAGCTTGGGTGAGTAATAAGATTTGAGAATTTATAGATTCCAACTCAGTCCAGTGCTTTCTACACTATATTGTAAGGTTCTGTACTATTCACTCAGTAACACAGAAAGCAAGCACCCAAAGTCGAGTTTCAGAAACAGCCCTCCCATTTGCTTCACCAACCCACGAAACTGTATTGCCCCCACGCATCCTTTGTGTGCCATGAATGTGCAGCTGGTGGAACAGCCACAGTTAAACACCAACAGTACTTTCTGAAGCCTGACCTTGCAGTAAGACGTTTTCCAAACTAGCACACAGGAAAATGGAAATTAGCTCCCCTACACCATCCACAAAGCTGATGGTAAACAGGGGAGACATGCGCGCGCGCGCGCATGCGCGCGCACACACACACACACACACACACACACACACACACACACGGACAAGATTGAACACTTCATTATAATATGGGATGTCATGTGTTTTTTCCAAAACTATAAACTACGCTCCCCGGTGAAAAAAACATAGCTCCAGTTCTAAAAAAGCTATTAAGTATTATTATATATGGTAAAAACCTCTGCTGTCAGATCGTGTGTGTCTATTGCTTCACTGTATATAGCCAGTTTCCAGTGCCTAGAAAGTTATAACACCCCATTTCATAGATGGAAAAGTGGGGACACAGAAAATGTCAGTTTGGTGAACCCACAGCTTGTTTTTCTTTTGAGTGTCAAGTCATCGCCCTGAAGTCAGCCAGGAGAGATTCGGGGCCCATGGATGGCGACTGCCCTTACCCCCCTGACTCAAGCCCTACCTGAGATAAGAGAAAGCACCCACTGGGGAGTCAGGAAAGGGGTCCTCCTGCCTGCTCAGCGTGGTGTGGGATCAGCCTCGCACCCCACGGCTCCTGCCACACCAGGGTTTGACAGGAGAGGAACCCTGCCCATGAGGCATGGCAAGGCCCCAGCTGCGAACCTCAAATTGAAAGATCCTGAACCAAGTACTTTCCGGAAGGGCCCAGCTACATTACTAGGGAGGGGGCGGGCTGGACAAGGGCTCCCTGAGGAATCCTGTGACAGGGCCACACCCCAAGGTATATACACAGGTTGTGCCCAACAAGTATCAGGCTCGGAGGAGATCCTGAAACTAGGGCAGGTGCGCTGGCTTGCAGCCCACGGGACCGCGTGGGGTGAAATCCGCTTTCCCAGCCCCACCCCCGTCCCGGCGGAAGGGACACGCCCATCCCGGCCTGCCCTTTGTTGTTGAATGAAATGTATACATATTTGATGAATGAGTGAGCCGATCAAAAGGAGCACCCAGTGTTTTGCAGGATTGCAAAGGGAAACAGTGCTCAAATTTTATTCGGGTTTCGTTGTTAATGCTGTTCTGGTCTCACTTTTTCCTTGGTTGGGTTGAAAAGATTGAAACACCAAATAAAGGAAAAATGCGGGAACCGCAGGAAAAAGAAACCCGCAGGAGAAGCAGGACAAGGAGGAGCTTGTTTAGGGCAGGGCTAATAAAAGATAGGGGACAACTCTGTGTTGGAGCACCTGCAAGCCCCTTCTCCAGTACCAAGAGTTGAGGGACAAAGAGAGTGCTTCAAGGCCAGGCATGTGGCCCCTGCCTTTTGGGCTGATGTGTCCCAGGCTGCTCCTCTGGCTCATGACCTGAGAAGCACAGATTCCTGTCCAAGAAGGGGAAGGTGACGCGGTGTGCACACGCGTGTATGCATGCATGGATGTGAGTGTGCATTGTGGAGCCTGTGAAGATTCCTTTGTCTGCACGCACGTGAATTTCTTTACACCGCTGAAAGAAACAGAACTAAAAACAAAGCCCCCTCCGTCCCAGAAAGAGCTCGAGCCATGAAAGCTGAAAGAAAATTGTATCAAATAACCATTAAACAGGAATGCGGTGTGCATCACAGGTAACCAGCTAAAGGGATTGCAAGGCAGAAAGAAAGCACACAGCACAGTGAGCAAACTTTGTAATGTGGAGTCAGGTGACAGTAGAGGGGGGACACATCTCATCCCATGAAACTGGGAGATCCTGTGTTATTTTTCCTTTATAATTTTATTTCAAATGCATACTTTCCGGGTCCATGAGGAGACATTCTTACTTTGTGAAACTGATGAAGTGCTTATTTAGTCATTGAAAAATATGTATATGTATATATACATATATATTCACAGAAACAAATTAATTTTAAAAATCAAAAGCTGTTCATAGATCATCAGAACTAATAACTAAAATAGTCATATTACCAAGTGATCTACAGATTCAATATACCTCTCATCAAAATTTCAGTGACACTCTTTAAAACAAAATTTAAAAACTTCCAATGACATCCTGCAGAAAACTAGAAAAAAATAATTCTACAATTCATACAGAATCACTAAAGACCCAGAATAACCAACTCATTCCTAAACAAAAAGGATGAGTTTGGAGGTATCACAATACACAATCTCAAATTATACTAGAAGCCATGGCAATAAAAACAGCATGACCCCAGACCCATGGAACAGACCACAGGACAGAGAAACAAACCTACACAACCACAACCTTCTGATTCTGAGCAAAGGAGCCAAAAATGTATGTTAGAGAAAAGACAGTCTGTGAGAAATCATGTTGGGGAAACTGGATCTCCATATGAGAAAGATTGAAACAAGATCACTATTTCTGGCCTTGCACAAAAACAAATTCAAAATCAAAGACTTAAACATAAAACTTTAAACTCTTCAACTATTATAGAAAAATATAAGGAAAACACTTCGAGATTTGGGCACAGGCAACAATTTCTTGAAAAGGACTCAAATAAGTCAGGAACTCAAAGAAACAATTTAAAAATAGAATTATATCAAATTAAAAAGCATTTGCAGAACAAATATAACAATCACCAGAGCAAAGAGCCTACAAAAAGGGAGAAGGGCTAGGGATATAGCTCGGCAGGCATAAGCACCTGCCTGTCAAGCACAAGGTCCTGAGTTCAATTTCTGGTATTGAAAAAAAAGTCAAAATGGTAGATCTTTGCCAACCACTTTCGCAACAGAGGATTAATATCTATAAAACATAAGAAACTCAAAAAACACCACCAAAAAATCAAGTAACCCAAACCAGTTGTGGTAATGCATGCCTGTAATCCCAGCACTCTCGGAGGCTGGACCAGAAGAATCCCAAGTTCAACCCCAGCCTGTACAACTTAGCGACTTAGCAAGACTCTCTCAAAATAAAAAATGAAGTAGTGCTGCTGATGTGGCTCAGTGCAAAGTCCCTGGATTCAGTCCCCAGTACCTACATTAGTTAATTAATTAACTCAATGAGTAAATGGGCAAATGAGTTGAGGAGGCGCTTCTTTAAGAAGTACAAATGGTCAATAAATAGAGGAAAAAATATTGAACATCTTCAGCCATTAGAGACCAAACCAAAACTGCATTGATCTTCCTTCTCACCCCATTCAGAGTGGCTACTACCAAGAATATTATAAACAGTAAACACTGGTGAGGATGCAGGGGGAAAGCAAGCCTTCTACGCTGCTGTGGGAATGAAAATTAACACAGCCACTAGGGAAATCAGTGTGGAAGTTCCTCAAAAACCTAAAAATACAGCTCCCATACGCACGAGGTATGGGAAACACTGGGAAAAATATGCAGATGTCCTACACTAAGGACATCTGCATATTCATGTTTCTTATGGTACAATTCACAATAGCCAGGATATGGACCACCTTGGGTGTTCATCAATAGATGGCTAAAGAGACTGTAGTATAAACACACCATGGAATGCATCATTTGCAAAAAAAAATAGATGAAACTACAGATTATCTTGGTAAGCAAACTGAGCCAGACTCAGAAAGTCTTACACGTTTCCCTAATACGTGAAATCTAAAAACGATGACATGAAAGTAGAAGGGACATTCTTACTAGCCACAGGGAAACAAGGGAAAGAGGGTGTCCTCACTACTTTTCTCTCCTTGTTGGGACAAAATGCCTGACACTCAAAATGAAGGAAGGAAAGGATTATTTACCTCACTGTTTGTGGAGGTTTCAGTCTGTAATAAGCTGGCTCCAAGGCAGGTTGCGTGGCACAGGGACAATACTTCAGGGCAGCAGAGGACCGCAGAGCAACAAGAGCAGAGTGGGCGAGCAAGGCTCTGCTCCTCCTTTCTATTGTAAACGGGTTACACAGTTGCAAGCAGCACTCACACCACCTCTGAGCCCTCCTCTGCGCTGAGGATGTTACAAAGGCAGGCCCGTGGCCTCTGCTGAGTCTCTTAGTTAAATTTCTGGCCTTGCAAACTGACACAATGTACAATATCCTAGAGCCTCAAGGCCATGTCCTCTACACCCCAGGATGGAGAGCTGCTGAGTCACTTGCTTAAGCTTCTAGATTTCTCCAATGCATCAATCATAACAGGGAGTGTAGGGGGGCAAATGAGCAATTAATTGTATCAAGAAGGTGTTGAACAGGAAAGGTTTCTACTACACTCCATTAAGTGACCTGGCAGGTTACAATATGTCACATTGCCAGTTTGTTTTCAAAAACGCCTTTCTGTAGAGAGATATCAAAAAATCTTAACTATTTTTATCTATCTCTGGGAGTGAGGTCCCCAGCACATTTTTTTTTGTTTGAGAGTATTTTTACTCAGGCTACTATAAAATGTTTCTAAGCTGATGCAATTAAGAATTTCTCTAAGTATGTAAGGTGATAAATATGTTAATTAGTCCAATTATAGTAATAATGTGACAATGTATGTGTATCTTAAAACGTGTTTTACACCTAAAATTATATAATTTTATTTGTAAGCTATGTTCAATAAATGTGGGGGAAAGTTTATGTACATTCCCAAAAAAGCAGGAAAAACATCTTACACAACTTTGTAGGACAACCAGAACTTGCCAGTCATCAAAGGGCTGGTGCTCTATCTACCCCTAAGTGCTGTCACCCTCTTTCTGCCACTTTCCAAGTGCCATCTCTTGTTCATGGCGTCCCCCGTAGCACTTCGGGCCTGCAGGATAGTACTGTTGCTGGCACAGGTCGGCACAAGTATCCCCTCCCATGTTTGGGACGCTCACCTCTGTTAATATTGCCCCATGCTTGTTCGTGACCACATCACACTATGTGGCCCTGCCTATCAACAAGCCACCTAAATCTCCACTTGGGCACAGCCAAGTCTTCTCTGCTTGCCCCTGTGATGGATCCTTTTAGATTAGTATGTGTGTCCCCACACTGACCACTGTGGCATCTCCCCTATGTATCCACAAGGGAGACAACAGGATTCAGTGAGGAGGTGAGCAGTTCCAGTGGGAAGAACTTGACTTAGAGCCAAAGGTCTGGCCTAGAATCTGACTTCCTCCATCAGCTCCCAGCTGCAGAACTACAAAAGGGGCTGATGTCCCCTTCTGAGTAATCATTTCCTTCATCTGGCAAAAGTGCACTATGACAGTCTGATAACCTCACACGTACAGTGGTCACTGGCCACGTCCTGATGAATTCACCACAGGGAAGAGAGAGAACTGAGAGTAAAAATGTCTGGGTGCAAGGGTGACCTTAGGGCCCGGAGATCCTTGGTAACTTTGAGCAAGCCTCTGCCAGCTCCCCATCTGTCAAGAGTCAGAACTAAATATAGGTGGGACCAGTAGGACTCTAATAATAGCATTTTAAAGAATCACTTTCTAACTAGGGGACTTTCAGAGCCACCATACAATGAAACCTGTCCCCTCAGTGGGCAGAGGGTAGAGAAGACAGATCCTCACCTCAGGGTGGAGAAGGAAGGTGAATTATGCTAGATGACTAGTCCCTTCCTCCTCAGATTGGATGACTTTGTGTTCTGCAAACCTGTGGTAAGATCGAGCCTATTTTTATAGCTCCTAGTGCAGAGTTATGTACACAGTTAGGCTTAGCCGAATGAGTGAATAAATCTTTCTTTCTTCATGTAACAGGGAAGGCTTGTAATGGGGTGTTATCCTTGGTCCCTGACACCAGAGTAATGATGGCATCCCACAGTAAAACATTTTGGGTGTAAATATCACTTAAGACTACACAACAGTTGTCAAACAATGAGGCCCTGACAGAAGCCAGGGTACCAACCTGGAAACATTTTTATGGTAATCATTTCCCTGCAAATCTCAAAGCTTCAAAGGACAGCATTCAAAGCCTCCGCTAGAATGTTGCAGCTGGAAGGAGCTTTCGAGATCCCAGAATCCAACCCTTTCATTTCTCAGATGGTGAAGTCAAGGAGGTGAAGAGGGCGGGGCTTTCCCTGGCCTGAAGCTGGCAAATAGTAGGGATCTGCCAGGCAAGACCAGAGCAGCGCAGGTGGAGAAACGAGCCACCATGCATGTGAAGCAGCAAGGCCCAAATTAAACCCTTGAGGTGGCTGGAAGCAGAAATGAGATCCTGTGAACAGGACGAAAGTGAGAAGGGAACAGTCAAAGGAAGGGGAGAGGGGGCTCCCTGTGCACTTGACATGAGCAAAAGGACTGGTTAGATGCCCCCGGCCTACACCCTTCCCAGATGGGACCTGGAACCCCAAGGAAACGTGTCGTCCCTGCAGAAGACAGAACTCAGAACACACAATCGCCCCCACATCTGCTAAGTAGACCCAGGCACCGCTTCCAGGCCGACAATCATGCCCCACAAAAGCTCATCTTTACCCTCCACCAGGGTGAGACACCCCTCCTGGAGGAGCATTGCCCAAGTTCACCGTCGCCTGGTATAATGCTTCTTGTCATCCCTGGAAACCCTGCCTTCTGCCCTGAAGCAGTTTTAATGCCCAGGCCCTAATTCCTCATCCCTCTGTCCCCAACGGTCCCCCTTCAGTCATTCAGTCTGCTTTGGATCAGACTTGTACAGTGTCATCGTCCCAGGCCGGGCTCTCCCTCCTGATGGTTAGTTTATTGCTCTGAGAGCTGATTTCCTGCATCTTTGAGACTTTCCGGCACTGATTGTGTCTTGCATTTGTTTATCAAGTGCTCACTACACACAAGGCACTGTTTCATTTTGGGTTTTAGTGGTATCCCTAGCAGTTAGGGCTACACTTGGCTTCAAATTCCAAGTCTGCCATTTACTAGCTATGTGGCCTTGAGCAAATAACTTAATTCTTTGTGCCTTGGTATTTATTTGTTTATCTATGTACTTTTATTTGGGGTTTTCTGGCTTTTGGTCTCACTATGTAGTGCAGGGCAGCCTTGCACTTACTGTGCAGCTCAGGCTGAGGTGGAACTTGCAGTGATCCTCCTGTCTCAGCCTCTCCAGTGCTGGCACGACAGGTGTATGCACCACCACACCTGGCTTTAGTTTTTTTTATTTCTGAAATAGATATGGTGATACTATCTCCTTTGTAGGTTCTTGTGAGGACTGAATAACTGAAATATAAAAGCACTGGTGATGTATGGGCACCAGGAATGCATATTTTGCTCACATCAGTGAGCAAAATTGATACAAACTACTGGCCCTGTTGAACTAAGTCCCAGAGGAGGGAGATGGACAATAAATAACAGCACTGGAAATCTTTTTAGGAGGTGATAAATGACCCAGGCAAACAGAGCACAGAGGGGGGCTGTCAGGAGCCCGAAGAGGGTTTGGATTTTAGCTTCGAGGGCTAGTGGAAGCCAGATTCCATCAAGGCCTCAACCTGCTGGCACTCAGGCAACTGCTTCCAGGATGGAAGAGGACCTGGAGAGAGAACTTATAGATCGGTGCCCAGAAGGGGAAGACCTCAGCTGAGGCGAGAAAGCACAAAAGTGGCAGGGCACCGGGGCCTGTGCCAGCACTGCAGGAGGAGGGCTTGTGGCCAAGTCTGGCAGTTGCCGGCCTCTGTGGGGCAAACACAGCCCTTGTGGCTGGCAGTGCAGTGGCTGGGGAAGCCCAAAGCCTTGGGCAGGCTGAGCTAATGAGGGCCTGCGGTAGGAGGCTCTGCAGCTCGGCTCCCACCCTTCTTCCAGTGCAGCTGCAGCACTTTTTTCCTAAGTCTGGCTTCTGCTTAGCTGAGAGGTTGACGTGGCAGACTGGACACACCCTGCATTTTCAATGATGCAGGGGGTACTGAACGTTTGGCTGGGGGGCCTTCAGAGCGCATATTTTCCAGGGTGCAGGGGATGACTCCAAAGAGAGCTGCATGATCAAGAGGCATCCCAGGCACGCCTGAGCTGTAAGATCAAGGTGGGGCGTGCACTGCCCACTCTCACAGCCCAGAAAAACAAAAATCCGCATCCAAAGTTACTTTGGTAACCCTGAGCCCTGCTTTACTTCTGCACTTGGTCCTCCGCATCTGTTCCAGCACCATCTGTAGTGACGCAGGCAATAGCTCTTTCATTTTGGGCTTATGTCCCAGTAATTACATTGCAAATTCCTCAAGATTGTGAAAATGTTTCAGGAGGTGACAAATTCGAAAGGGATCATGCGGGAATGTGTAGGAAGCAAACTGTTCAATAAATATCAAGGCGAGCATTGTTTTCAGGGTACATCAGTCTAGGTTGGAAATCATTTTCCTTTAGGATCTGAAATACTTCACTCCATGCTCTTCTTGACTTTATTGTTTGTGCGGAGAAGTCTGCTGTAATTCTGATAGGTTTTCTTTTATAGCTGATATGTCTATTCTCTCTGACAGCTTTTCATATTCTATTGTTATGTTGGATTTCTGGGATGGTGATTATCGTATGTCTGGGTGTAGTTTTACTTTGGTTATAGCTCTTTGGAGTTCTATATGCTTCACTGATCTTGATGTCACTTTCCGTTCTCATGTTTGGGAAATTTTCAGCTATTACTTCCCTAAATATCCTCTTGATATCCTTTGTGTTGTCCCCTTCTTTTTCATTTATCCCTATAAATAATATGTTGGTTTTCTTTGCATCATCTTGCAGATGTTGAATTGCTATTTCCTGATTCCTTGTTATTTTAAAAAGATCTTTCCTTTCCTGTTCCTTTCCTGCAATCTTGTCTTCGAGGTCTGAAATTCTATCTTCACTTTCATTGAGGCGGTTTTGACAACTTTCAATGGAATTTTTGATTTCTTGTATATCTTTTTGAATCTGCTTCATGAATTCTGTTTCTTATATTGTTCATCCAGGGATTCTACCTTTTTATTTAGTTCCTTCAATTTTTTAAACTGTGTCTTCTTTAGATATGTTCAGCATCTCTTTCATTTCTTTTATCATTTCTTCTTTTACCTGAGAGATTATTTCTAGTTTGAATTCCTTTAAAGTTTCCCAAAGTTGCTTCTTTATTTCAGTTGCTATTCTGTCCGGTATTTCAGGAGTGTGGCATATATTGTCTTCTATGTACATAGCTCCTAAGGTTTTTTGGGATGGGCCTTGGTTTGTGATTGCATTTTGGTCTTTAGTTTTGTCATTTTCCTATATTTCCATGTCTCTAGTGTTATTCCAAGGCTTCCCCTGGGCCTGTTGGAAATCCTCTTCTATGCCCTCAGCTCCTGGGACTCTGGCCACCCAGTTCCCCGGATTGAGAGAGGGTCACTGGGGGTGGGGCAAGCAGGCCCAAGATCCACCGAGCCAGTTGAGTGTGGCAGGAAGCTGTGAAGTTCCTTGGCCCATGGGAGCAATGAGCTTAAACTCCAGGGACTCAGGATGGTGCGGGGACACTCACTTCCAGCTGCCCAGTTTCCTGAATTGAGGGCGCAGGCAGGCCCAAGGTCCCCAGAGCCAGCCGAACACGGCAGGAAGCTGGGAAGTTGGTGCAGGCAGCCTGAGCGTTGTTTTCAGTGCACTGGAAACAGCAGCAGTGAACATACAGGCAAAAGTTCATTCTTCATAGAGCTCATCTTCTAGAGAGTCAAACAGACAACAAACAAAATCCATGTCTAAGACAAGGTTAGGCAGCCATGACTATGGCAACAAGAGCAAGTGTGACGGGGGCATTTCAGTTTCATTGCAAGGGCACACTTCTCTGAGTGGTGATGGATGAGTGAAACTGAATGCATCTGTGGGCCAAGCCACTGTCCCAGGTCAAGGAATCAGCAAGGGAATGGCAAGTGCAAAAGCCCTGAGACAGAAGTGTAGTTTCATCACCTCTTAAAGTGAAAGCTAAGGTCTAAGAAGAAAAGTATTGTTTCCAGGCCACATATCAAGGCAGAAGGGAGTGAAAGAGAGATCCTGACGACCATGCATGAGCACTGTTAATATGTCTATGTAAGCATGTGCACATGTGCATGTCTACATGTGTGTATATGTGAGTCTGATGTAGCCTATGCTGATCCCACTGCCATAACAGAGCAGACTGTGGGGCTTAAACAACAGATCTTTAGTTCTCCCTGTTCTGATGGTTGAAAGTCAAGATCACAGTGCCAGCATGCTTAGGTTCTGTTCTGTTCTGTTTTGTTTTGTTTTGTTTCGTTTTTGTTTCATTTCGTTTCTTGTTGCAGTACTGGGAATTGAACCCAGGACCTTTGCATTGAGCTAAACCTCCTGACACCTCTTTAGGTTTTATTTGGAGGCAAGGTCTCACCAAGTTTCTGAGTTACCCAAGCTGAGATCAAACTTGCAGTTCTCCTGCCTCAGCCTCCCTGATTGCACTACCAAGCCCCACATGGTTCTCAGTGAGGACAGTTTTCCTGGTGACAGATGGTTGTCTTCTTCCGATATCCTCACATGGTGGTGAGAGAAATCATCTTTCCATTGCCACTTTTTATAAACATACTAATCTCATTTGTGAAATCAATAATATTCACTTACTTTGTCATATTTTAACTTAGTTCATCAGTCCAAGCTTTCTTTTATTTTGAAGAATGATTTACTTACAATAAAACATCCTTTTTGGGTGTACAGTTCTGTAACTTCTGACACTCGTATAGTCATATAATTCATCACCATAATCAAGAGAGTAGATTTTTTCATTAATACAATACTCCCCTCACCCCCACCCTCAGATCTAATCCTTGGCAACTAATGATTTGATTCTTATTCCAGTAACTTTAATTTTTCCAAATATCATACAAATGGAATCATATTTGGCTTGGTTACTTTCTCCTTGCTGGGACACAACACTCCACTCCCACAACTGTAAGAAGTAGAGGTTTATGTTGGCTCACAGTTTGTAGGAGTTTCAACCCATAGTTAGCTGGCTCCAGAGTAATATGATGAAGCACATGGCAGGGAAGAAACAGCTCACGGCCTGGAAGACAGGAAGCAGCAGATATCAAGGGAGGAGGAGTGACAGATACCATTCCAGACCATGCCCCCATCTCCTTCTTCTTCCCACCGGGCTTCACCTCCCAACATCACACTGGGCTACAAACCCTGTCAGTGGTGTTACCCACTATCACACACCCATGATCTGGTCACCTTCCTAAAGCCCCACCTATGAGCATATGAGACTTTGGGGAGACATTTAAGCAAAAACCATAACAATACTCTATATTATCCTATTTGCTTATTTAGGATGATGTCTTTTGAGATTGAACTACATTGCTGTGTATTAATCATTTATTCTTTTTATTGCATTCTTTCAAATGGATACAGAACAATTTGTCTATCCATTCACCAGTTGAGGGATATTGGCACAGTTCCACTTTTTGATGATCATGGATGAAACCATTATAGATACTCACAAAATTTAGGCAATGGTGACATATGCCTTATAATCCTAGCACTTGGGAGGCTGAGGCAGGAGGATCCCTGCAAGTTCAAGGCCAGCCTGAACTGCATAGCAAGACACTATCTCTAAAAGTCAAACAAACAAAATTCACATATGGATGTTTTAGATGAAAATGTGTTCATAAATGTCAGGTGGGATTGCTAGGCTGTATGGTAAACATGTGTTCAACTCTAGAGGAAACAGTCAGATTGATATCCAACGTGGCTGTCCAATTTTGCATTCCCACAAGAAAAGTCTGAGAATTCTAGTTGTTCTGCAGTGATTTATGCTTAAAATTGTGGCCATTTTAATAGGTATGTAGTGGTGTCTCATAGTTTTAATTTGCTTTTTCCTAATGACTAATGATTTTGATCATCTTTTCATGTGTTTTTTTGCCATTCTTTTTCTTCTCTTGGGAGAAGTGTCATTTCAAGTATTTTGCCTACTTTCTAATTAGAATTTTCGCTTATTGCTGAACTGTGTTAAATTTCTTAGGGCTTCTATAAGTTCTGGGGGCCAGAAGACAGAATTAACTCTTATGTGATGTCAAGCTAAGTGCCAACCAAGATGTCATCAAGGTTACCTTATAATCTCCCCATTTCAAAGCCCTAATTAAATCACATGTGTGAAATATCTTTCTGGCATATAAGACAACAGTCACAGGTCCCACCGGTGAGGCCCAGGGTCACTCTGAGATACATGAGTCAGCCTACCACCACCAGAGCTGAGAGAGCTGGTCATAGATTTCAGGTATCATTTTCTTCATAGCATCTCCGGAAGAGTATGATTTACATTTTTACATTTTTAATGAAGTCCAACTTACACATTATGTCAAAATCTTTCTAATCTAGTTTACACTTTTGTATGTGCTATCCAAGCAATCTTTACATAAGGCAGGGTCACAAAGATTCTCCCCTGTGTTAACTTTCAGAAAATAATTTGGGGTTTTATTTTATAATTTGGGGTTTTAAATTTAAGCCTGCAAGTACTTTTGAATTACCTTTTGTAAATGCTAACGTCTGTTGAAAACACTGTGGTTTCTCTGTCTGATTGCCTTTGTCACCTCTGCGCTTGGTTACATTTCATTGATCTATGCGTCATTACTTTAACCAGTGCTATTGGGACTCTATAGTTAAGTCTTGAAATCTGACAATCTGTGTCCAAATTCTTTCTCTTTTTAAACTGATACTTGTTTAATATTTCCATTTGCAGTTGTTGTTGCTAGAATATAGAAATAGAACTGACTTTTTGTATACTGACATTGGCATTGTTTCTTATTTTCTTAGTGCTTTTATAGATCCCTAGAGAATTTTTTTACATAGACTGTCACCCTGGCTGTGAATACAGGGAGCTTTGTTTTTCCCCTCCCAACCTGAAAAGCGCTCTATCTTTTCTTCGCCTGTTGTATGACTAAAACCCTCAGCATAGTGCTAAGCCGGAGCGAGAAGGGTGGAGTCCCTGTTTCGCTCCCAGTCTTGGGGAAAAGCACTCAGTCTATGAATGTCCCTGGAAACACACGCATCTCCAGGTGCTTAGGTACGTGCTTCCTTTGAGCAGGAACACTGCCAGTCTGTCGAGCGTATTTTAGAAGTGAATTGTGTCCGGCAATTCGTATGTTGAAGTCCTAAGCCCACGCATCTCAGAATGAACTGTATTTAGAGACGAGCTCCTTCGGATTCCTCTGCTGGTGCTGGAGCCTGAACTCGGGCCTCCCACGTGGTCGGCAGCTGCTCCACTCCCAAGCCGTACCCTCAACCCCAAAAGGGGTTTTTTGGAAGAACAGAAGTTCTTAATAGTAGTCTGTTTTGTATTGTCAGCCTTTTTTAAAAAGTCTTTCTCCTTACTATCTCCTTTTGTGTGTCCTGTTTTTAATTCTACTCTAACTCAAAGTTCTAAATATTGTTGTCTAAATAATCTATTTCACTTTTAGGATTTTAATTTTTTAAGATAGATTTATACTCATAAAAATTGTAAAAAAAAAAAATACTAGGACTTCCTGTATTGTTCACGCAGTTTCTGTGAATGACAATTATTTACCAACTGTTAGTACAATGATCGGCACTGGGAAACGGAAGCCGTTACCTTGAGTCCTCATTCAGATTTCACCCGTTTTCACACGCACACTGCTTAATTTTGCTGCATAATGCTACGAAATTTGACCCCATATGCACATTTGTGTAACCACCTCCACAACTGGCATATTTCCTAATGCTCCGCTCCTCTCAGTCCTAATCCCTGGCAATCAAAGTTGGTGTGATCGCTATCATTCTTGTTTTACTAAGAATGCTATCTAAATGAAAAACTATAATATATCATCTTTTAATAGTGGCTCTCCTTACTCATATAATGCCCCTGAAATCCATCCAAACTGTCATTTCGTATGCCAATAGTGTGTTTCTTTCATTGCCAAGCAATATCCCATTGCATGCATTGTGCCACATGTTTGTGTGTCTGTTCACGCATGAAGCAGCACTTGGCTTCTTTCCAGCTTTGGGCTGTCAGAATAAAGCTGCTGTGAACATTCACATGCATATTACTGTGTGAACACAGGTGTGATTCTTTCTGTGTCCTTAGGGATAAGGACACGGAGTGGCACTGCCAAGTCACCCTAAGTGTATGCTTAACTATCAGAAAGTGTGGGACCTCAGAAGCTGCCGAATGGTTTTCCCTAGAGGAAGTCTGCTTGCATTCCCACCAGCTATGCAGAAGTGACCTGGTTCCTCCACGTCTTCAGCACTGAGTGTTGCCGCACTAGTTCTGTGTCAGTTATCCTAGTGAGCCGATGTATAACCAAATGTTTCATGGTGGTATTTTTCTCACTGTGGTTCCAATTTATGTTTTCCTAATGACTAATGCTAATGAACATCTTTTCACGTGCTTATTTGTCATCTCAACTTCCTCTCTGAAGTTTGTTAAAAGTCTTTTTTGGCCCAGTTGAATCATTTGCTTTTTTACCATTCAGATTTGAAAATTCTTTGTATGTTCCAGATTCGAGGTTTTTGTCAGATGTACCTTGCAAGCATTTTCTTCTACTCTGTGGCTTGGGTTTTTGGTCTTGTTTGCAGCATCTTTTGCAGAGTAAATGTTGCTAATTTTAAGAAAGCCCATTTATCCATTTTTAGTGGTTATGCTTCTGGTGCCATGTTTAAGAATCCTAGGATAAGAAGAAGATGGTCTCCTGCGTTTTCTTCCACATATTATATAGTTTCGTGTTTGACATTTGGGCCTGTGATTTGCTTTGTGTGGGTTTTGAATAAGGCAGGGCCAGATGGGTAAGAGGAGGCACACCAGCACTCCAGTCCTGGGCAGGGACGGCTCACAGCACTCTGCCTCCTGTGATCTCCACCATCAGGTAGGCAGGGGACAGGGCTTCTTTGGAAACTGCCTACCTGGAGCACAGCACGATTAACCAAGAGCGTTCTGCCTGGATGACTGCCCTGCACTCCATCTTAGAGAGGACTAGCCTGAGAGAACAGGCTTCTCTTAGGACTTCTTTTGCCCTCCCCCAATAGCACCCCCCAGGAAGTGGTCTGGTCAAGCACCTAGGCTCCAAGGCAGGACAAAACCAAAACAGAGCACATCCAGACAATGTACTGCATAGCCAATCCTCCAGTTTTTGTTGCCCAGTCAGCCTTTCGCCTTTTCTCCATCTTCTAGAATCTTCTAATAATTACATATTTTGTAAAGGATTTTCCTTATAATCAGTGGGAGGAATAGGAAAAATACATTTCCCCTATTTTGCCAAACCTAAAACTCACAGGCTAGCCTTTAATTCACATGGAACGTATATTCCGTATGGCAAGAGGCAGCACCAAATTGCATCTCTATGAATACATAATCAGTTGTTTCCTTACTATTGTGCAAGCAGTCTCCCTTCTCACCTACCTGAACAACCTACCAAGACTGCTTTACCATTTGGTATGGTCAGGCCCCTCAGCTCATTCTCTTTCAGAAACACCAGCTTTTCTCACACACTTTGCTCTGATATAAATTTCTGTTTTGATATTTAGATCTTTCATCCATTTTGATCAAATGAGTTAGCTTAGTACATGGTGAAAGGGATGGATCTAGTTTCAGTCTTTGGCATGTGGAAAGTCAATTTTTCCAGCACCACTTATTAAAGAGGCCATTATTCTTCCAGTGAACATGTTTGACTTCTTTGTCAAATATAAGGTGACTGAGTGGATTTGTAGCTGTGTCTGTATCTTGTAATCTGTTCCACTGGTCCTCAGGTCTTTTTTTTGCCAGTAACATACTGATTTCATCACAGTAGCTTTGTAGTATAATTTTGGGCCAGGGATTTTGATACTCTATGACTTGCCTTTGTTGTCCAGAATTGCCTTTGTTATTGAAGGTCTCTTCTGTTGCCAAATGAATTCTAAGAATATTTTCTCTAGATTTGTAAGGTATGCTAATGGTATTTTGCTTGGGATTGTATTAAATCTGTAAAAGAATTTTTGGAGAATGGCCATTTTCACAATTTTAGTTCTTCCCATCCATGAGCAAGGGATATCTTTCCATTTTCTGGTATCCTCTTCCATCTCTTTGTATAGGGTACTGTAATTTTCAATGTGTAGATCTTTAACTTTCTTTGTTAGATATATAGGCAAGTATTTCAGTTTTTTGCATGATATTATAAAGGCTGTAGTTTCATAATTTCTCTCTGTGAGTTTGTTGCTTATGTACAGGAAAGCCATTGATTTTTAAGGGGAAAGAAAGGAAGGGAAAAGGAAAAAAATCTATAAATATATACAAACTAGTTAAGATAGTTACCCAGCTAGTTTCTCTTTGTTTGTTGAAAAGAAAGGTTTCTGCAAATATTGTTTGGACACTTTTCCATGCCTGTATCTTGTATTCTGAGTAAGTACTATGAAGATAACACTATGCAACGTATTATTGTTGACCTCCTATAGTCTGTTTTGAAACTTTTATTTTCATTTTGCATTTTTTATTTGTAAAATAAATACATAGGTAATTAAATAAATAAACTTGTGAATCTGCCTCGTAAATGCAAGGGGAAAATAAAAGGCTGAAATTATTACTACCAGTGCATTAAATCTGCAGACCAATTTGGAAGAGAATGGGTATTTTTACATTGTTGAGATTTCTAATTTGTGAACATGACATGTTTCTTAATTTATTTCATATTTCTTTCATATCCTTGGTATATCTCATCCTTGACTTATTCCTAATTGTTTTATATTCTCTGAGTTAGAAAAGCCCTTTAAAAATTATTGGCACCAATGTAGGAGTTCAGTTAACAGCCTAAAGTATGCAAATATCTAACGCTTGCTGATAGTGTAATTTTCCAATTAGTAGTTTGAACACAAAATGGGAAAGAAAAGCTCTTCCTTGCAATCACAATATAAAATGTATAAAATATCCAGGGCAGAAGCTAACTTGAGTGCTGTAATTGGCAACACTCCCAACAGACATTGTAGACTAAGGGATAAGTCAGTAAACATAAAAGAGTACCATGGGTCAAGAAGAATAATACTGGCTTCCCAAGAACAAAGTGGAGAAAAGAATGGACTAGAAGAGCCGTACAGGAGGAAGCCATCAGACCAGCAGGCCTCGCTTGCCTCAACTGCAAACCGCGGCCACCGGTGCCTCACACTGTCGTTCTGAGCCTTAGTGGCTGTCTTGGTTACTTTTATCTCATTGCTGAGGCAAAGGACCTGACACACAAAATGAAGTAAGGACAAGTTAATCTAGCTTACATGTTTTGTAGGTTTCAGGCCAGACTCAGCTGGCTCCAAAGTGAGACTGGCGTGGCAATTCCCTGCAGCTACAAGCAACAACAGCAAAAATGGCAAAAAGAAAGAGCTGACCCTTCCTCCCCTGGGGAGGGGCGGGATCCCCTGCTCCTGGGTCGGTGTAGCAGGTGTAGCATTCACACTGCCAGTCGCTGTGCTAGACAAAAAACCCAACCACAAATGCTAGGCCCAGCCGCCTTCCAGAGTCCCGCCCCTATAACCACATAAGGCTTGGGGGGAGAGGACATTTAAACACAGATCATAACAGTGACGAACTACTCCTTCACCAGGCAGATGCCCAGGGCTTGGCTTTGTACCCCTTGGTAGGTGTGGTACTTTAGGGCCTGCAGGGCAGAAGGCAGGCTTCTTTGGGGCACCCTGGGACCCCTGCCTTGGACCACAACACATTATTGTCCATTCCTGAGGTCGCGAACATGAACATGCAATGCGGTGATAGTGATACGGACGCGGAGCTGAAAATGACAAGTACAATCACATGGGGATCATTGCTTGAATATAGTGCTTGCACATAATGGAGCTGTTGCAATCCACGTTTTAAAAGACTATTGAATGATACTGGGACATTATCAACATCGAGATTTAAAACTCAAGATCCAACCTGGGGGTCCAGAGTGAACCCTGTTCTGTAAAATCCCCACCATATTTCATAAATACTGTAAATGGATGTATGTTTCCACATCCAACAAAACGTTGCTAATAGTTCCCACCAATTGGGACATGGGAAGTGGTTTTCAGTGCCTATTTTACCCACTAGGCTTGGTTTGACAATCTGCAACATGTTTGCATTGGCCTTACAAACTCTATTTCTCTGACCAGCTCTGAGCCCCCCACAACGATCGCGCCAAGGAGGCATTCCCATACCCGGAAGACCACTAAATGCTTTTTAACAAACTCAGCTAAGGCTTAGATGGACTGTAAACTCCCAGGGAGCCTGCGTCTTCCAGAGCGCAGCTCCATGCCGAGGCCAGGCATGGAAACTGTGCGGGGTTGTGTTGGGGAACTTGGCTTGTCCCCGCCTCCTCCTCTAATTGTTCAGGTGCCCAGAAAAGGAGGAAAATGTACCCCGCCACTGAACTGTCTCATTTATGAAGAAATCTTTTGACTGTCCCTTGATCTAGGCACTCGTTGTGACATGAACCATGGCAGCAGAGAAATTAGCTAGTGATGGATGAATTGCTTCGAGTCAAGACTTGCTTCAAATGAGAGAACCGAAAAGCAAACAGATAACCTTTGCTTGCATAGCTACAAAATAATGTGCCCAGCAGGCAATAGGAATAGGAGATAGCAGAAAGCATTCTGCAGGCAGATTGGCTGGCTTCAAGGCGCCAGCTGTGTAACCTTAGGCAAAATGACTAATCTCTCTGGGCTTCTGCATTCTCTCCTGTAAAATGAGCAGAATAATCGATCCTAGTCAGTCCAGGAGTTGATGGAAGCCTTAGAAGCCTTCTGGCCAGCATGCAGTGATAGGGCAGAACCAGTCCTAGGCTGGGGCGCGATCTGCTTTCTCTGGAGTCAAATTGTCCTCTTCTTCCCCAGATCCACAGTGAGTTCTCAGCCTGCTGACCCCGGTGCCTCTTGTAGAGAGCCCACTCAACTTAGGTCTGTGTCTTGGGGGGCTGGAGAGGCACACTTGCTAGGTAAGGGGGCTAGGAGACCTGGGTTCCAGGCCGAGCTCAACAGCAGGCACCCTCCCCCAGGCTGGGGCTTCCATACTGCAATCTGCTCATCTCCCAAATGAAGATAATTGGCCCTTCCCTCCGTCCGCCAGGCTCTGTAAAGATTAAATGATATAATGGAAGAGAAATAATTTTGTAAAGTAGGAGTGATTAGGCTCTGAAAGGCCCTGTGAATATTTTTGCATAACCCTCCTCAATTTTGTACTCAAAGGGTATTCTTTTCAGTTCAGTCTCTCTTATCCTGGGCACTTCTCTGGTTCTGAAGCACTGTAACAGTCACGTGGATTTGTAATCACCTCACTCTCTCTCAAGTGAAGTAAATTTTGTACAGTTTAAGCTCCATGTCAATCTTTAAAGAAAATTTCTCTGTGTACAACTGCTTCGAGGACATTTTCTTTATTGAAATCCTGGGGCTGCAGTGTAAACTTTCTTTCTAAACCTTCTTTTTGCAAAGGGACCTTTGATTTTGATTTCAAGTGGGAATTATGCTTGGCATCTTTCAGTGAAAGTAAAGTGTTTTTGCTATTGTCAAACAACCTGCTCCCAACGACCGCCTGAGTGTGTGCACCGTGCCACAGCATCGTTCAGGGTGACTTTCCCAACAAGCTCCATGTTGCAGACAGGAGGGACATGAACTGCTGCCAGGCTATTCATTGTCCAGGTGAGGCCCTCGGAGGAAGGGAAGCTGTCCCCAGGCCATTGCTCTTGGCTGCTAGGAGTCATCTGCAATGGTCAACAAGCTTCCTTTAAGACAAATGATTGCATGAGATTCTGACTTGGCAGAAAGGAAAAAAAATACATAATGCTTGGTGTCACAAAGCACAGGACATTGAGCAGTAACTCCAGTTGTATAGCAGCTTAGAGAACATAATTTAGCAAACACTATGGTCAGGGACCGTTTGGGATGGCTCCCAGCCATGAGCTACCCACAGAGTACAAGCACTCCTTACCTGCAAAACGGGATACCCATCCTGCTCCAGGACCAGTGTGATGCAGGTCTAAGCTCCCAGCAGAACTTCTGTAATGATGCTGAAAAGCCCAGAGCCCCAGTACCACACCTGGAATTGCTTCACAATGAAGTGTTCAATCCCCAATATATAATTTGGTCCCAGTTTAGCGATGGTTAGCTGCACACTGCAAAGTGCTCTTCCTGTTCTAAATCCACAGACACAAAAGACCAGAATGAAAATTGCGCATTTAGATATTTTTCAAGATAGGTATGTGCACCAATTCCCCATGATAAATGTATTTATTATGCATCTCAAGCATAAACTAATAAAAATGGAAGAAAAATTGCATATATTCATGCACAGATACGCGGGAAATGAGGAGGAGGCAGTGGAGCTGAAACTGAAAATGGCCTGAAATATCAGTGCCATAAAGGAGCTGCAAAGAAACACAGGGACACCTGCCACCAGAAGGGTGGAGACTGTGTCTTTTTCTTTCTTTTGATTTTGTGTTTTCTGTCCAAATTTTGCATAATCAATATGGGTACCTTTTCTGATAGGAACATGTCTTATTCCTGAAATAGTCTTGGTAAACAGACAAAGAAAAAGAAAGAAGCAGAATCTGCAAAACAGGAGTCAGAGTCTGCAGGCCTGTCTCTTTCATCGACTTCCTAGCTGGTCCCACTTCCTCACATGGAAAAGAAGGTGAACCGGAATCTTCACAGCACACAGAGGTTTGGGTGGGGAAAGACACAGGGATGCAGAGGCTTTGTCCTGTGTCTAAGCAAGAGACTAAAAGGCACTTCAAAAGGACTGAGAAGTAAATTAACCAAGAAGGGTAAAGATAGGTGGACAGGAAACTAAAACATTGATGAGAGACATTGAAAAAGACACAAATAAGTGGAAAGACTTCCCATGTCTGTGATTGGAAGGATCCATATGGCTAACATCCCCATATTACCCAGAGAGCTTACAATTTTGAGTAAAATTCCAAGTATGTTTTTCAAAGAAATAGAAAACAGTTCTGAAATTCATATGGAACCACAAAAGACTCCAAACTGCCAAAGTAATCTTGGGCAAAAACAGCAAAGAAGAAGCGTCATATTCCTTGATTTCAAATGTATGACAAAGCTGCAATAATCAAAAGGTATAGTGGTGGTGAAAAATAGAGACAAAAGCCCATGGAACAGAACAGAAAGTCAAGAAATACACCCACAGATAGACAGCCAACTCATATTTGACAAAGCGTCAAGAATCCACAGTAATCTCTTCAATATTGATTGAAGAAAATTGAATGTCCACATGCAAAACAAACACATTAGAAACTTATACCACTCACAAAAATGCACTTGGAAGCTGAACGTGGTGGCACATGTCTGTAATCCCAGCGCTTGGGAGGCTGAGGCAGGAGGATCCTTGCACGTTTGAGACCAGCCTAGGCTACAAAGTAAGCTCAAGTTCAGGCTAAACTGCATAATGAGACCCTTTATCCAAAAGACAAAATGAGAAAGAAAGAACCAAACAGGAGGGAAACTCCTGTGTGTTGGCTGTGAAAGCATCTACATAGCAAGGGAAACAATAAACAAAACGATAAAGGAACCTGCAATATGGGAAAATAGTTGCAGGCCATATATCCCGATGAGGAGTTAACAGTTACAGAGCTCACACAATTCAATAGCAAAGCAAAAACAAGCAACAGACCCACAAGTGAACTCTAAAATGAGAGGCTGACAGAAAAAGAAAGCTTTATACATTGTCAGTGGAAAGGTACAACTACCATAGAAATCAGTATGGAGATTCCTCAAAAAGCTCAAACTAGAAGCGCCATCTGACCACACAATTCCCCTCCCCAAAGAGCGAAAGATATCATCCCACAGTGATCCATCCATGCCCATGTTTATAGCAGCACAATTCATAACAGCTGGACCTTGGAAGGGGCCTCCATGTCTACCAACAGAAGCATACATACAGAAAATGTGGTCCTGACACACGGGGGAGCACTACTCTGCATGGAGAGGGCTAACCTTGAGTCATCTGGAGGAAAGTAGATGCACCTCGGGCCATAATGTTAGGGGAAATGAATCAGACACACAAACTTGAATATCACTTGGCTTCTATTATATGAGACACCCAAATTTTAAATGAAGACTAAATTAAAGACAAACATAGGATGGAGGGAGGTAGGTCTTTCTCAAATGGGAAGAACAGTAAGAGATGGAAGGAAGGGGAGGAGGAGAGAGGGGATGGGAAGGGAATGAAGAGGTGTTACTTACACATATCAGCGCCACACCAGGAACATGAGCGTGATGGAAAGTACGTTCCGGTCCCTAACGCAGAAGGACGACATTGGTTAACAATGCCGCGCTGTGTACTGTGCCTCCCCTTCCTGGGTTTGAAGCTAGGCCTGGTGCAGGTTATACAAGCGCCGAGAGAGCACATCCCAAATCATCACACACGCGCGCCCAGTGAGGCGATGTGTACAGCAACTAACTTGGTTGTGGCGAATTAGCACGTTCAATTTATACAGTGTCATTTGTCAATTAAACCTCAGTAAATCTGGGAAAATGGAGAAACTAAATATAATTGATGAACAAATGTATGTGAAAAATTAAAAAGATAAATACAGCTTGCTTCACTGCTGCAATTGTTATCTGATTGATTTTATTTCAAACTGCATTGTCCCTGAACTCCTTGACTGTGACAAAGGACTTTTTTGTGGACATCATCAAACACTGGCAGTTGTCTAGAATCCATAATATCTACCAAGTTAAAGGAGCCCTAGGTCCACGGGAAAGTGGAGGTGAACAATCAAAATCCTCTCCCTTCCATTCTTATTTCCTTTTCCCCTCTTTCTTTAGTTTTTCTAGTTTTTCAAGAAAATGGCCTCTTATAATTTCATTGCACAATTAATACATATTAATGCATCCTCATTGCAGAGCCATCGGAGAAGATTTGGGGATATCTATATTAGGTAATAATACACAAGCATGATTTTCTAAACAGAAGGTAAATCCATCTTGACATGAAAGATATACATGATATATTGTCTAGTGAAAAAATCAAGTCAGGGCAAAGTATATACAGTGTGAGCCCATGTATATTAAAATATATACATGTATGCATGTTTATTTGTTTTTGTTTTTTGTCTTTTTTGAGACAGGGTCTCACCACATCGTTCAGGCTGGCCTTGAGCTCACTTCATAGCCCAAGCTGATCTCAAACCTGCAAGGATCCTCCTGCCTTGGCCTCCCAAGTGCGGGCATTACAGGTGTATGCCACCATGCCCAGCTTTTCACGTATATGTTTATGTGCACACACAAATATCTAGAAGATGTGTATACCCTGTTCACAGCTGTCCTCAAGGGATTGGGTCATGCAAAGGCAAGACTTTATGTATATAATTCTGTGTGATTTGAATTTTTACAAATCTGTGTTACTCTTATAATTAAAACAAAACAGAAATCAAAAGACTAATGGCAAGCAGAGAACAAACGGAGATTTCTATGCTGAAATACAAAGGAAATAGGAGTCAAAAGAAAGAAGTCAAACAGCTATGCAGAATCCTGCTCTTCCTTCTTCTGAGGCAATTGCTGTGAATGACTTACTGCACACCCCAACCTTTTTCTTATCCGTGTAATGCTTCCCCAGAGAATCCATGTATCATTGTACTGCTGCCCTGTTGGTGACGCATCTGGAGGAATTGGTGCATGTACATAGCACAGCTGGATCATCGTAAGATGATCCTTCTCCTTCCTTCCCCAGGCAACTTTCCCTTGTCCACAAAATTTATCTTCCTGTTTCCTGTGGTGTCTCTTTTCTTTTTCTCACTTATTTATTTATTTATGACTGCGAGACAAGGTCTTGCTGTGGAAAGGGGCTGGCCTGGACCTTGTTTATGTTGTGCAGGCTGGCCTCCAACTCACAGTGATCCTCCTGCCTCAGCCTCCCAAGTGCTGGGATGTATTTTACTCTTAAAATGATTTATATTTTGGATCTCTCATCTTGGTGTCATTTTGATTATATCTCTCTAAGGGCCAAAGATGCTGAACATTTTTTTTTCAGGTACCTACTGGCCATTTGTATTTCTTCTTTCGAGAAAAGTTTATTCCTTGCAATTGCGCATTTTTGATGGTGTCTTTTGTTTGTACGGGGTCTCATTTTTGTGTCCATTATATAGTCTAGATATTTGCATTCTGTCTGAGGAGTAGCTGGTGAGTTTTTTTTTCCCATTCTGATTGCTCTTTGTTCTGTTCTTTGCTGTGCTGAAGCTTTTTAATTTGATATACCTGCATTTGGTATTATTTCTTGTGCCATTGGGGTTCTGATCGAGAAGTTCTTGCCTACGCCTTTTGCCTATGTTAGCTCCCAGCAGATTCAGTATTTCTGATTTTACAGCTAGGCCTTGATTTATTTTGATTTGATTTCAATACAGGATAAGAGATATGGAGCTGGATTCATTCTGCTGCACGTGGCTATCCAGTTTCCCTGGCACCATTTGTTAAAGAGGCGATCTTTCTTCCAGCACAATATATGTGTCTTTTTTATGTAGATAAAAAGAACTGTATGTACCCGTTTTGTCTTGTCATTTTAAACGATTCTGTACTTGTGTAGATTGTGTCTTATTTAAGTATCCATTAAAAAGAAGGCTACTGAGAACACACTTGAAGTGTTAAAACTTTATGCACACTGTAGCCTCAGGAGCAATTAATAACAGTGACACTGCCAGGGATAAAGCTGTGTCTGCTAAAGCCTTCATTCCATACCATCACATGGCCTTCCCCAAAAGCCTCGCCTCAGTTTCCTCTCCAGTCGTATGTGGGTGGCGCTGCTGGCTACACTGTGGACCCCTCCAAGAATTAGTCCTACTTTTTCAAAGTTTTGTTCACTTGGTAGCTGAAAAAAAAATATAATCTATGGGGCTTAATTATCTTTCCATTGATTACCTGTGAGGATGAACATTTCTTAATGTTTCTTAATGTCTGTTGATGACTTATTGGTTCATGTGTTTTTCCAATCTTCCTCCTGGAATGTTTGTCTTGATCCTATTGATTGGTAAAAAACTCCTTGTAAATTAAGGGCATTAATCACTGTCCTCTTTATATGTGGTAATTTTCCATGTATGTTATTTTGGCTTTTAACTTTATGTTTTCATAATGCTTTATGTTTTCATAAATGATGGTTTAGGCTTTGATTCAATTTGATCTATCTTTTCTTTAGAGTTTCATGGTCTGATATGTATTTAGAATATCCACCGGTCCAGAGCCTACACAAATATTTACAAAGACTTTCTTCAGTCTATCTAGAATGTTCTCTGAATGCATGGTGTGAGTAGAGCTTAAATGTCCTTCACGGAAATGGCCACGGATGGGCCTTCCATTTCTGGCTTGTTGGCAGTGCTATTTGCCTGCAGAAGAATTCTTGCACTTGGGTGTTTCTCAGGACCGCTCGCCTGTTTCCATCATTGGGTTAAGACTAGAGGCTTGGTGGTGGCTTCTGGGTTTCTCCAGAGCTTTCGGATTCACACACTGGGTGGGGCCTAAAGGTGCAGTCAGGCATCCAGAATTGATCTCCAAATAGACACCCCGGGTTCCGGATGTACTTCGTACTTTGTATTTTGAAACCTCCAAAGTCTCCAGCCCCACCCACCCCCTGGAGGAGCAATCCCAAAGTCCAAATTCAGAAGCCAAAGCGGATTCTGCCGCCTGGCTCTGGCGGCCTCTAGGTGGCACTGCGGAGCCGCTGTGCGCTGCCAGTGGGGCTCAGACTGGTCAAAGGAGCTCCGGGGTTCTCTGGACACCCTGGTCTTTCCTTCATGGGGCTTCAGGAGACCAGGCAAGGGGATGCAAGGAGAGGCCCCTGCTGGCCACGGCCATCGCTTGGCTTCACTGCAGTCCTTGGCACGACACCATGCACTTCTTCAAAAGGGTGGCCCAGCTGAGGCCCCAGGGCAAGCATATCATAAAGGCACAACAGCCAAGGCCCTTCCTAGATCAAGCTAGCAGCACCCATCCCGACAGCTCGCTGACCGGGGGACCAGGCCAGACAGGGGAAGGAAGGGCGTCGGAAGGCATCCCCCTTCCTCCAGGTCTAAGACAAGGAGCAATACAGGGCTGGAGAAGACTTGGGGAAACAAACAAGGGGAAAACCCTCTTGTAGGCTCCGGCCCCTCTCTGATGTTGCCTTTTCTCACTGGACAACTACAAAGGTCGGGCTTAAGCCTACTGTGCCGCCAGCTCCATCAGTTGAATGGGGGGGGGGGGGCGTTTCGGTTGGGAAGCTGGGGCACCTTCTCAGCAGTGTGGCTGGCAGCTAGGTGCATGCTAACCAGAGGTGAAGAGGGGGGCCAGGAGCAGGCTGGAGAGGGAGCCTCAGGGGCTGCAGAGGAGGCTTCTCTGCCTGCAGACCTGCCTAAAGGCTCACAGCAGGAAACAGCAGATTAGTGCTAGTCTGGCAAAAGCCCTGCAAGAGTTGCCTGCCTCTGCTGAAGGGGATAAAGGAGAGTGAGAGGGCTGGGATCAACTGCTGCCTGCTGGGGGTGCTGTCCATTTGAGGATGTAATCAGAAAAAGACATAGTGCTTCTCCTTTACAAGCAGTATTTCAGTGCTGCATGTGCATTCCTCTTACAAGCCCCTGAAGTTGCTACCATTTTGCAGAGAAGTTAAGGCCAGAGAGTAGTTTACCGTGGTCAAGTGATAAAGTTCCAGTGGCAGGGCACAAACTGAGGCTACCCATGCCAAGGTCACTGCACTTAACCACCTTGCTGATGCTGCCAAAGCGCTCCAGAAAGAAGAGCAGAGGCAAGGCCAAGTTTGGGTAGCCGTGCTCGACGCCGGGCTGGCTCCGTGGGGTGCTGGGTAGCAGGATCTCCTGAGATGGTGTCAGTACTGAGTATGCATGCACCCTGTGGCTCCAAGAGGCCTCAGGAAATGTTCACTATTAAAATTACTAGTATTGCTACGTGTAGGAGCCATGGACTGTCAACCACTGCCATCATCACTGCGATGTTCCCAAAGCTCCTCACACTCAACTTGGCCTCCTTTAAATGGCTCCTCCTCTTTCTCAGTGGACCAAACGGGAAACACGCAGTCAGCCTCCACGCTCCCGGTTTCTCACAGCTGCCACACCCAGTCCTATCGTTAGGGTCTCTACCAGGGATCGTCACATCGTTTCCTTGCTGCTCCGCCCCCGCTGCCATTTCCCCCACCCCCGCGCTCACTCCACGGTGACCATAGGATGACCATAGGCCACCTGTCATCTCAGTTCCGTTTGCTCCTTCTTCCTCACCTGGGCCCAAGGCCCAAATCTAACACAGATCCAAGCACACCACTGCTGAAAGCCCCTCGAGGCCCTTCTCCAGGGAAACAGCCTCCACTTTTGAAAGGTGACAGTGCAATGGGAAAGGGGGCTTTGGAGCGGACACTGCCCGTCTGTGCAGTGCAGTGGTCGGTTCCTGGGCTCAAGGAATCCCAGCAGGGATCTGGGGGAGAGCGGTCGGGGAAGGCCTTCCTGCAACAGAGGGCAAGGTCAGTGGGAGCCAGCTGAGGAAAGGAAGAAAGGCATTCCAGCAGGTACCAGGGGGAAAGAACCAGGCAGGCTGGGGCGTGCGGTGCCCAGGGCCAGTGGTGCGGGGCTGGGGAGGCCAGCCTCTTAGCTCTTGATAAGGAGCTGGGATTTCATTGTGAGGCCACAAAAATTCCATAAATTTCTAACAGGAGAGAGAAATAGTCAGATTTTTACTTTTAAAAGGTTTGTTCTCAGTCTGATGCCAGTGAAATAAAATGGGGGTGGACTGAAGGGGGGGAAGGAATTGAGGTGTACACATACCATTGCCCTGCAACAAAGGCCATCATTATGTACTATGAACGTGGACACCTAGAAACTTAAAATAGAAAAGTAAAATGGCATGCCTCATATGGAGAACAAATTGGCAATATCTAGTAAAAGTGTGTGTCACTTACCCTTTGAGGCAATGATCTTAACGTCTGTGAGTCAGCTCCTAAAATACACCGACAAAAACAGGAAACCATCTATCTGCAGACTCTTTATTGCAGGACTATTGTCATATCGAGGGACTGAAAACAACCCTATTGTCCATCAGTAGCAGCTTGGTTGAATAGACTGAAGTCTGTCTATAAATGCTGCACTAAAAGAAAATAAAGCAGCGCTTGAAGCCCCGCTGTCTAATAATATCTATGGGAGAGACATGGCCAAGGGGAGAAAGCAAGGTTCACAAGAATATATGGAAGAGATCACCTTTTGTGTGAAGCAACTGGGCAAGTGTTTGAAATCTACAAGGAAAAGAATAAATGAAAAAGTAACCAAAGGTGGTCATCTCAGAGAAAGGAGACTCAGAGGAGAAGACCAAGATGAAAGCAAAATCTCTAAAGCTTTTGTTTAATATTTTCGGATTTGGAACCACTTAATATTTCATACAATTTAAAATGAAAATTAAATCAACAAGAAAGAACAAATTCCTTAAAATTGAAAACATTCAAATAAGTAAGCCTATCTGTGTGTCAAGTTGGTGGCATAATCATTCAGAACAGACTAATTTGAGAATTTTTGAAACAGTATTTTGACTGCGTATCCCTGCTGGTATATCAGATGAAGACAAAGAAACAGAAATAGTAAATTACTGTCAGTCATTTGTTAGTCGTTAAGATGATACTGTTACTTTAACACACATATTAGAGGGAAACAAATTATATCTAAGTACATATACATACACATTATAAAACAAACTAAATGATAATGTAAATGTTATTAGGAAAAATGATTTGTAGCATAAGAGAAAAGAAATATCAAATAAAAATGCTAAGTAAGTGTATTATGTTCTTTCTTGTTCATGGAAATTTGCAATACAAGCTCTTTTGTTTTTGCGTCCAAAAAGTACCCTGTCCACCAAAAAGGCAAAGAAACAACACAACCCAAAATAAACAACATTCCTAACCCTGAGCTTGCAGCCTTTTAATACTGTTTCCCACTGAAACATGCCACAAATCCTTGAGGAAGTAAATGGTTCATTCCATATCTCTGGCAGAAAATATCTTTGATGAGCTGAAGACGTGTCGCGGTGCCTCAAATGATCAAGGGTTACTAGAGTCAACAGGGCATGGGACTGGGATAGGGAAAGGAAACTCCTGACCTGTTACATGTCCAGTACAAGTTCGTGTTCTCTAAAATCAAAGAATGAATTTTAGGAACAGCGGAGGTTAACAGTGGAATATATTTATTGAGAGAAAGAAAGCTTCTGTCGGAGAGAGACAGAAGAGGTCCCAAGCAGGTTGCCAGGGATTCTGTCTTTTCTATGGTCTTTTATAGAGTGAAATCATTAGGTTAAATGGGTCAAAGCTAGGAGGAAATGGGAATTTGCAAAGTGAGCATAAGGTGGGACAGAACTGTGGTCAACCAATAAGATTAATTGCTCAGGTAAAATTGATTAAATTAGGAGCGAATGGGAGAGTGAGTCACGTAGTAAGCGGACATGTTTAACAGCAGTGACTTTTGGGGTGGGAGCTGACTCTTGACTTCCTGGAGTGACAAAGAGCTATTTGGACTGTCCATGCTTAGGGTATGATTATATTTGCTTTGCCTTTTGCCTTGAGATCTGGCCCACAGCAGGAGGTGATTGTCTCCTCCAAGGCTGCAAGGTATCTGGTCTTCTGCTCTGGCTCCGTTGAGGGCCCAGCCCTGTCTGACTGCCTAGAATATTTCTAACCAACTCAGCTGCCTGTAACAGGAGGATGTGCCCTTCTGGAACTGCCAGAATACCTTGTTGCAGCCCAGCTTTCTGCTGAGGACAACCCGAACAGCTGAAGGAAATTTGGGGGGTACTAGTGGAACGAGGACACGAGACCAAGACGCCAAAGAGGGAGACACAGAGAGACAAGCCCAACATGCACGCCACATTCCCTTAAGCATTTGCCAATTCCAAATGATGGTCTAGAGTCTGGGGGGCTGAGCAGGATTCCTAGTTGGGGTAGGCGGGACAAACACTGGCAATCATGGCCCACCAAGTTACAGGTGTGGTGGTAACAGGTTTCCACTGAGACCACCACATGACTGCCACTTGCATTGGGGTGAACAAGAAAGTTAGCAACTCTCACCAAGATTGAAGGCCTCATGCTGGGACTTGGGGGACCAACCAAGAAATCAACTAGCCAGCCTTCCTGGAGCATGTGCAAGCCCCATGCTCCAGGGAGAGAAAAGTCAGATATCACCTCCCGTGAGCCTACTGTCGCCAGACCTGAGAAACAAACACGTCCATCTTCCCTCCCCCTCCCACACTGCCGCAAGCAACTGGCTGTTCGGAGGCCAGGCTGAGTTGATAGCAACTAAGGTACATAAAGCAACTAAATGCTTGTATTGGCTGGTTGATTTTGCAGGCCTGGGGCCAGCAGGCTGAGCATCTCTTGGGAGGATGACCGTATGCAATATAGCAAATATGGGGGATTTCCTTCTATCTTCTGTTTGAAGGCAAATGCTGTTTTTACTGTTTTGTTTTGTTCCGGTTAATTGTTTTGGTGTATTCAAATATTCTGTTTTGGTTGGTTTTATAGTGTTCTGGTTTTGGTTTGATTTTGCTATAATTGATGGAATGGACAACTATTGTGAAGATAACAAGATACACTATGGTAGCTATTGTTGTTTACTCAGTATCCTGCTTTGAAGTTATGTACTAATTTTGTTGCATTGTTTTGATTGATTTTGTTCTGTCTTATTTTGTTGAATTTTACTATCTTTAAGATAAAAAATAAAAAAAAATTTGAAGGCTATTTTGAACCAGCCCAGGTTTGCCTTAGACTTGACTGATGTGTTCCTATCCAAACTACCTGTGAGAAGTCAAACTAAATTCTCTTGCCAAGAAGATGACATCACTGTGGTAACACAGGCCTGTCACCCCAGTGACCTGGAAGGCTGACGCAGGAGTATCACAAGTTCAAATGGAGTCTGGGCAACTTAGTAACCTAGTGAGACACTGTCCCAAAATTAAAAAAAAATGTAAAGGCTGGGAATATAACTCAGTGAGAAGACCTTGGGTTAGATCCCCACGACTACCACCACACACAGAAAAAGATGGTATCACACAGGTTCTTACTTTATCTCACCCTGTAGTGACAAACACTTTCTAATATTCAATAAAAACCATCAAGCATCCCAGGAGACAAAAATTACATGATGAAAACCCAAATAAGAAACAGTAGGGATTGATGCATATAAAGATATTAATTTCGTAGGTATCAGGTTACTTTAAAATAACCATGATTAACAGGTTTGTGAACAACTAAATAGAGACAATCAGCAGAAAACTGAGAATCACAAGGAAGAATTAAATGAAATCCTAGTACCAAAAGCTACAATAACTGAAATTAACAGTTTAATATATGAACTTAGCAGCAGATTAAACATAAAGGATGGTCAGTAAGCTTAAAGATAACCTGTAAAAATACCACACTGAAACATAGGCAAAAAATTAAAGGGTTACAAATACAAAAAAAAAGTATGTAAAAGATACATAGGGCATGGTTATAAGATCATAGGCATTGTCCTATGTCAAGAAATTATTGCCTCCACTGGCCTCCTCCTCAATCAAATCAGAGAGAATTTCTGGAAGGATCCAGGACTGTTCTCCCCATGTACTATCTTAAAGGAAAATTATCTTAAAGGAACTCGTAAGATAATTTCTCCACTCCATGGTGTAGGGCTGGGACATAAACCATGGGCACATGTTAAGATTTGTGCGATAACCAGGCACAACCATACAGGCCTGGAACACTCGAAACCTGAAAACCATTTCCAAACCCAGAAGCAGAGGGTTGTAAAGCTGGAGGGGTGTGCTCAGCTTCCAGGTAGAAGACCTGTGGCCTCCTCTTCCAGTTTGGTTGTCCCCTGGGCAGAAGTCGAGCAGCCTGCGCAGAGGTTCCCAAGTGCCTTCAGGGCTGGGCCTCAAGGAATAGTTTAACCTAAGCCAGCACCAAGCTTCTAATTTCCTGCTCCTGAGGCCTGAACTGATGGCCCAGCCCCCACTTCTTCCCATCTTCAACTACATAAAAAGAACAGAAACAAGCACACAATATCGAGAAGAAAAGGCCCAAGAAGTAAGATCTCAACGGATTTAAGGCCTAAGCCACTCAAGAATTCCCTCATTTGTCTAATTGCTCCTAGAATGCCTATTTCAATGTGTGTCTGGACCCGAAGAAAATAATAGTCGCTGGACAGGCAGCCGTGTTCAGAGGAAGTATTCCTTCTTCACTGCCCAGGAACCTAAGTTGGAGCTTTCTCCAAGTGTGCAATTGTTGTTTGGAACCAAGGCAATCGTGGAGGTATGGTCTTAGTTAGCAAAGGCCACACCACTTAGATGTTCCGATGCTTGGGTCCTTCCTATGTGGGGTCACTGGAATGAGGAGATGCGTGGAGGAGTGTCACTTCTTATAAATGTATCTGACAATGAAAGGATGATATTGTTTTTTTCTTGGTTGACATGTCCCCAAAGGTCTTGTCCAATAGTGTTTGCAAAGTACTAGATGGTATGATGGAATTCCAGCAGGTACAGAAATACTCACAATTGGCTTGTGCATGTGCTTTTAGAACCAATAGTTTTCCATTGGGTCTCAGACCATAATCGTTCCTATAAAACCCTGGGCATCTCTAGTGCTGATTTAGCAAGTAAAGGATCATGGCTATCAACTCAGGCTGTCCAGCCTTCACATTACAGATAAAGTGCTTTCTGTTCAAATGAACTTAATTTCTGTGCTTATTTCTTCCAAACAAGATTTTCACATCAGCGAGGGTGACTGAGTGTGGTTGGTGAGTGGCATTACACACTTAGACATTTCCCCACAGTCCCAGATTAGAATCAGCAGCTTTCCAAGGCTGTCAGTGGAGAGAAGACCCCTGTGTTCATTTTGATGCCCCCAGACCAAGGAGGGGCAGTGGCAGTGTGGCCCATGGCTAACTGTAGAGCTACTGGGAGGCATTAGACCAGAGACCTCAGCGGAGAAAGACCCAGCTCAGTTTCCTGTTACTCTCAGCCACCACTTTGTGGGACAAAGTCTTCAGGAGCTGGTAGTCACTAAGGAGAGAGATAAAACATGAAAAAGGGACCTTGGAAGACACACAGCCAGACCTGGCTCTCCAGTGCACAGCCCGAAGGTCCCTGCCCTGTCCTCTTGTCTTTCCTCAGATGGCTTCCTTCCCCTGTCACCGAGCATACACAAAACCAGACCTGGACTGCAGGCTCCATGTGCATGGCACATTTCTACATTTATTTACATTTTCTTTGCAATATTGTGTACATGAACAAATGGCATCTTTCTTTGTTAAATTTATTCCTAAATATTTTATGGGTTTGGTGCTATTATAATAGGACTTTTTAACATATCATTATCCAACTGTTTGTCTCATGTGTATTTTGTGTTTGCTGCCACCACATTGTATGCCAATCTTGTATCTGTAACTTTACTAAATTTATTCTAAGATGTTTTTGATATCTCGGGACTATATATGGACACAATCATGATGTCAGTGAATACAAAGAAACTTATTTTGCTATTTTTATGTTTTTCTTTCTCTCGCTGTTTGGCACCACCTGCGTCCATGTTTGCACCGTGATTTTCCCTGATCAGATGAGAAAATTCTCTCCATATGCAGTATGCTAGGGTTTGGGGGAGGCGTTTGTGCCTTTACTAATGAACAGGTGTGAATGTTTTCCAAATGCTTTTTCCAAGCTTATTAAGATGATCATATTATTTTCTTCTTTTGTTTAGTTAATGCAATGAATGCCACTGATTGACTTCTGGATACTGAGCCGCTCTTCCATTCTCATAATAAGCTCTGGTTATGATGTGCTGCTGGATTTGATTTGCTGATTTCATGGAGGCTTTATCTGCTTGGCTGTTTCTTTACTTTTCTCTACTTCTAGATGACAATTTGAATATGGAATTCAAGTTTGACATTTTTTCCCTGAAGATATTTGTTCATCTGTCTTTGCCTTTTTTTTTCTTTTTTCTTTTCTTTTTTTTTTTTTTTTTTCACTACTAGGGGTTGGGGCAGGGCCTTCACACTGATCTTTATCTCCTGCTCATTTTTATTTTGAGATAGGGCCTCCCCAAAATGCCCAGGCCGGACTCAAACCTGCAATCTTTCTTTCTCAGCTTCCCTAGTAGCTCAGATTCCAGGTGTAAGGCAGCACATTCAATTTAGCATCTTTTGGGGGGATGAAAAGTCCATTCTATTCACCTCTAATTGTCATTTTTAGAGTAATATTAATTTTCTTCTCTGAAAGCCTTTAGTTTTTTTCTTTCTCTTCAATGTCCTGAAGTTTTATCATAATAGATTTAGGAGTATATTTGTGTTTATTTATTCTGTCCAGGAATCACTATGATTTTCCCATTTAAAGACTTGATTCAAATATTGTGCTCTCGGTATGAGTGTGTGTGGATCAAGACAAGGGACATGTGCGTGTCTCCGGTTACTTCAGGGAGCATCTTGGAAAAATAAGGACATTCTCCTCCACAACCTTAATCCCATTATCACAGTTAGGAAAACCAGTCAATTGTCAGGAATATTCAGGTATCACAAATTGTTTCCAAACTACATTTTTTATCCACTTTTGAAAACTCTCAGGGTCCAGTCAAGAAGGATACACTGAAATTCTTGGACACTTCTTTTTAGCCTATTTTAATCTCCAATCATCCCTTCCCACAGGCCGACGTTTTACAGCGCCCAGGCCAGTTATGTTGTGGAGAGTCCAGCATCCCAGCGTTGACTGTAATTTAATCCTCTGTTCTCCTGTGCTCTGTAGGGTACCTTTATTCACATGTCTTAAGTGTTACATGTTTGGGGACCTAATTGTTTGGCTGTGAATCAATATTGATGATAACCATAAGGACTTATAAGATAAATGAATCTGATGCTGGCAGAAAATTAGGAGATGGAGAAGGGGAAAAAAGAATTGAGATGTGTTATGTACCTGGACCAATTCCCCACAGTGAATACAATCATCATGTACTGCAAATACGGACTGATTAAAAGAAAAAAGAAATAAATATCATTTTCACTGACACTTTCCTAAAAAACTAAAATAAAATAGAAACGAAACTCAGGTTTAGCAGCCTGGCCCTTAGTAAGGCTTTCCTAGGGGATCCTACATGTTCCCCACCTCATGGCACTAGCAGGTACACATGTGTGACCGTCCCATCACAGGAATGCTGACTGGCAGAAGGGTCCCTCTGCTGTACCCCCACCTCCAAAGCAGTGACTGCCTGTGGGAAGTAGCTTGGGGCATGCTGTATCTGTGTTCCCATGAGTCTGTGGGAAGAGAAGGAGTCCCAGCAGTTCGGTCCCCCACGTGGGCAAGCTCCTGACTTGGACAGATACAGGATGGGCCCTCAGGTACTACAGAGACAAGAGCCCACAGTAGCATCGGAGGTGACACAAAGCCAAGCACAGATGTCTCGGAGCCCCACGGCTTCCCTGGCTGGGATGAATCCTCTGGCTCTGGAGAGAGAGCAGGGCCGCCCTCTCCGCAGAGCCTCCCTGAGGCCCTTCTCTGCACAGAGACCGACAGGGATGAACAAAGCCTGCTCCTTGGCGTCCCTGGCTGAGGGCTAATTGGAGAGACAGGCACATAAACAGACAATCGCAGTCAGGCAGCCAGGCACTCCACCAGGGCCAGTAAACAATGTGCTGTGGGAGGTCAAAGGAGAGAGCAATTACCAAAGCCGGCCCAGGTGGAGGCAGGCACCCCTTTGAATGCCCCAGAAGAACCCTTTCTTGGGGCCCCTCCTTGTGCAGTATCTTAAGCATCAAGCACATTTTCCTACTATAACTGATGCTCTAAGCAAGAACTGCTGAGCAGAGAGAGGGACCTAGGCCTCCCCACAGAAACTGAATTCTTTCTGACAGTCTCAGTAAGGCTTTCTGGGACTTTGCTAAGGTCTCACAGCCCCCTCCCTTAGAGAGGGCCCACCGACCCCACCCTGGTACCCCAAATGGCACCTGTCCAGTGCAGACTCACCTTCCCCATACTGGACATCCTGCATCATCAGTAACCAGGCCGCCAAGCAGTGCATCCCCACTGAGGTGACACCTCACCCTGCCGCTTCAGGGGCCCCAGGCTGAGCCCCCTCCCTCGATTCTCCCTCACTATAGCAGCCGCAGTCTTTGCCCCCAGACCTCCACAGCAATGCAATGCGTTTCTGATTAAGAATGAGATGCTTTCTGCTCTGGCCAGGGCTTGCTAATCCAGGGTGGTGCTGAGTTTATTGCCTTTCAGGCTTGGTGGTTTTTTAAGTGACTGAGTGGCAGATGTGTCAATTCGCTGGAGGGAATTTCCTGGAATTAGCAGTACAGTAAAGAAAAACCTTGGTGTAAAGGCACAGAGGCAACTACAGCTAAAAAATAAATTTTAGCCAAGGTATAAAAGCAAATGGTTAATCCCAGTTTGCAATTAATTTCAGCTTCTAATCAATTCCTCCTGCAAGGAAAGCACATGAGAAACATGATCTCCATACGATTAATTCGTAGCAAAAGGTCATTTCTTTGAGGTACAAGCAGTGTCTGGAATCTTTCCCTCCTTACTGGTCTCGACAGTACTGACCTGCTAAGGTCTCAACTTTAATATCTATTATTTATTCTTCACACTGAAGAAAAGGGATTATAAATATGAGAGTCTGGTGTCACCCACATATCAATTAGGAGGGAGAAAGAAAGCTAACAGATTTCTCCAAGCTCAGTAGTCTTCCTGTCATATGTGTCAACTTCAACACAGCCCAGATATTTATTTTATAACAAAATGAGCACTTGTAGAAACTGGCTCATGGCTAACCGGGAAAATAGGGCTTGAGCTATCATCTTCTGTGCTGATTGGGGAATAAGATAGGTGAAAGAAGACGGTCCAGTCCTCCTACCTTTGCCATTCATCTCATCCCAGATGCAGAGAGGAGACAGAGAGCTGTGCAGCTTGGAGTCCCGCCCCTAAGTGGAGCAGACTTCTGGCCATGGCAGGGCCACATCACGTTGCCAATGGAAACCAAGAAGTTCAAGGTGGTCTCTCTGCATGAGTCAGCAGGGGTGCTCTCTGCTGCAAGGCCAGCCTCACCCCCCAGGTCCCATGCTGAGGATGTTCCACGCCTCTCATACCAGCAATGCCCGCAACGCACTTCCACCACCAGAGAGAAAAGTGAAACCATTCCTCGCTGAAGTGACCTTTGCGGTAGCTTCTGGTTTACAGGGTGGCATGGAGGTGGTGTTTTGTTATGTTTTGTTTTGCTAGGGACAAGTGGGCAGAAGCCAGGTACCCACCCCACATTCTGTTGATAATGGACAGTAGGAGGCCTCCAGGTTCCCGTTTTGCGGCTGGCCTGCAGATCTTGCTGTTTTCAAGAAGCCTTCACTGAGAGCTTATGGGGAGTCGTTGAGTGCTGCCTCTGCATGGAGCACACGCTCTGTCCCTGGAACAGAGGCATGCAGATGCACTGCCACAGGGTACAAGCTGCAGGGTGGGGTACAGGACAGACCAACCATTCTGCCCACCCTAATGCTGCTTTGCGCTGATGCTGCTTTGGGCTTTATGCAAGGGAGACCTCCTGAGGGACCATCAAAGGCTGCAAATGCCCAGGGACTCACACAGGGTCTTCCAGCAAACTGGCTGCTGATCCCAAGTCATTGCTCCCTCCAGAGCTGCCAGGAAAGGAAAGGAAACTTCAGTAAGTGTTCACATTCACAGCTGCTTTTCTAAATGTACCGGTAATGGAACTCGGGTCTATGTACCTGCTAGGCAAGCACTCTAGCACTGAGCCACCTCCCAAGAACTTTTTGTTTTTTCTGTTTTGAGACAAGATCTTGCTAAATTTCCCAGATTGGTCTCAAACTTTCAATCCTTCTGTCTCAGCCTCCTGAGTCCCTGGGCAATTACTCCTTTTGGTTAGTATCTGAGTCTTCTTCCCACTTTGCTGCTCACCCTCTGAAACAGGACACTTGGCACAGAATGCTCATCTCAGGCATTTTGAAAACATTACCACTGTATAAAGCCTGAAAGGAATACAATACATTTTTCATAAACATACTTTGTTTTTCTTTTTTTTTTTTTTAACATTTCATGATAGGTTTAATTCCAGGGGAAGGAAAAAATCATTAAAACAATTTTTTATGATACCATCTGGTATATCCAATTATGTAATATGATGTAATAAAGCAGTTACAAACTTATATATGCATATTTATACTACCTGCTCAAAAGTATCAAGCTAGGCAACTAGATCTGAAGGGGCAGATTATAACATGGATTAAACAATTCTTCATTGCTCATTAAAAAGAATGCAGTCAAGCTTTTAATGAAAATAGTATACAAATAAGGCACTTTTGAGGTCAAGAAAATAGAAAGCAAATGACACTACACATGAGACATGAGAAACGTTCACCAAAACTTATATATATATATATATATATATATATATATATATATATATATATTAGCTGGGTGTGGGAGCTCACACCTGTAATGTCAGCATTCAGAAGGCTGAGGCAGGAGGATTGTTACAAGTTTGAGACCAACCGGAGCTACAAATTGAGCTCAAGACCAGCCTGAACTGCATAGTGAGACCTTGTCTCAAAGAGTTAAAAAAAAAATATATCTTTAACAAAGGCTTTTCAACTGAATTATATTAAAATTTTTTAAAACTAACAACAGAAGTCATTTCAGAAGCTTCCAGGAGCACTGGATATTATTTATCAATTATTTTTGTAAACCTATTGATTTCTGATGCAGATATATCCATGGGCAGGAAACAATGTCCTTGTTGGAAAATTTGAATTAAACTTTGCACAGGACATAGTGAAAACTCAGCCCTTTGCAATCTGAGCCCTAGGAGCTCAAAGGTGAAAACTATCAGATAACACAAAATGTGGCCTTCCTCAGTATCCAAAGTGGCTTTACCCGTTTGCCCTGAAAAATGGCTATGCCTGGTCTTTGAGTATGGAGCATTGTCACTTTGACTTGGCAACAGTAAAATCTGAGGCATGGGAGAGGAAAAAAAGTATATTTTCCACCATGTTCTAGTGCAGTGATGGTGAACCGTTTAGAGACCTGGTATCCACACTGCAACCCAAAACCCACCTAGTCATCACAACATACCGACACTGCATTTAAACCTGAATACTAAGGTTTTAGTTTAGAAGAAACAACTCTACATTAACATCTGTTGTTTTTAAAAATAAAAAAACAACTGTTCTAGATCAAGTGGAACAAAGGAGCTATCACTGTGAGGGTTAAGATGGAATGCCAAGTTGACTGGCTTGGGAGCTGCCCAGGTGATTAGTAAATCACACTTCTGGGTGTGTCTAGCTGGGTCATGGAAGCATGACCTAGGGATCTATATCTGATACCTGACCCCTTCTTCTCTGGTACAAAATTTTCCCTGTTCTCTGCTCCCAGACCACCTTGAATAACAGTTTTGCCATGCCCTTCTGCCGTGACACACCTGCCATGGAGTCAGCCAACATGGACTGAATCCTCTGGATCCGTGGGTCAAGTTAAACCTCTCTTCCTGTAATCTGTGGGTGTCCAGTATTGTGTCTCAGTGATGAGAAAACTAATGCAACCATGAATGTTAAAATTTTAGCAATAATATAGTACAGTGGGTCCCAAATGGCAACGGGTAACACAGTGTCCAGTTGCTAGTACTCATCCAGAGTACTGGTAAAAAATGCACATCTCTGAGCAGATGCCTGAAAGTTGAGTTCATACACTCACTTGTGTGTATGTTTATGCATTTCCTCTATTATGGCTTGTATATACATATCCCCCCAAGTCTCATGTGGTCACATGTAGGGCTTTGTGGAGGCAGTTGGATCTAGGGTTCATGCTACTAGGATCAAGGTTGTGATGCTGAGGTTGATTCATGGTTTGATGCTATGATTAAGGGTGCGAGTGCTACCTTCCTTAAGGGCAAGTAGCCTGAATAAGATATGAGGGGCAGAAAGGGCTATGATTTTGGCTTGTCATTAATTGCTGCTCTTTGTCTTTGTGATGCCCCTCTGCCCCTGCCTCTGAGTCAGCTGATTATGGATTGAAACCTCTACAAACTATGAGAAAAATAAACTTTTCATCCTTTAACTTTGAGTGTCAGGTATTTTGTCTCTGCAATGAGAAAAATAATTAAGACAGACCTTAGTATCAGAGAAGTGGGGTCATTGCTGTGACTGTACCTTATCATGTGGTTCAGGAACATTTGGAACTGGCATGTGAGGAGAGTTTGGAAAGCTTTGCAGAAACTGGCTGAAGAAGCAGCCCTGGAACACCTTAAACTGCACATGATGGGAGACTTTATTTATTTATTTATTTATTTAGAGACAAGGTTTTGCTATGTAGTACAGGCTGGCCTTGAACTCACTATATAGCCCAGGCTGGCCTCAAATTCACAGTGATCCTCCTGCCTCAGCCTCCTAAGTGCTGGGATTATAGGTGTTTGCTACCATGCCTGGCTTGATGGGAGATTCTTGTCAGAGCTCAGAAGACCAGGAAGCTGATAGAAATACTGCCAGTAAAGACCAGGCTCAAAAGGTTTCTTCTGGGTAGAAGGACTTCATTGGCTAGTGGACTTCAGATGATGTGTGTTATGCCTTGACAGAGAGTTTGTATTTTGCTCATATCCTGAGACTGACACTAAGATTGGTGGACTGATTAATCTTGCAGAAGAAATTTTAAGGCAGTCTACTATTGAGGTGGTGGCGTGGCTACTGTTGGGGGATTTTAGCCAGATTTATGCTGAGAGTCAGTAGCAAAAAGCCCAGCATAATGATTTAAAGTGTTTTGAATTTGATCAGAAAGGAAGCTCCAGTAAAGCTGTGGCCTGCAAAGATGGAACAGAGGAGAAACTTGTCATTGGAAAGGCTAATAAGAAAAAGCCAAGTATTTCAGAACAGGACAATAGAAAATATGACCTAAGGCATCCCAAGAACCAGCAGGACTCCCACCTTTGCAGCCTCAAGATTGCAAAGTTGAAAGAATTTGCTTTGAGAAGAGGGCCAAAAGCACTGTGTTCCAGAATGATGGTAGCCTAGTGAGTTTGTTCCTTGGGACTGGGTTCAGAGTGCTCTGCTATCCAGGCACTCGAGCCCAACAACCAAGAGAAAGGAAAGCCTGGCTTCTGCTCCAGCTGGCAGCAGACCTTGGCATCATCCATGTGGTGCTGGTTTTAGGTACATGCAGAATGCACCATGGGGCTAACAGTTGTGGGATGAGAAGGCTTCCTCCTAAATTTCAGAAAAAGGCCCAGAAGACAGGTAGTGTGCCCCTGAGGGGGCAGTGTGTGAAGCTGCGACTGTGTGCAGTGGGGACCCCAGAAGTTTGGAGAAGCCAGGAGTGTGGATCTTCTGAGGAAAGCTGCAAGGTGGGAGCAGAGCCTGCTTGAGAGAAGCCCTTAAGGGAACTACAGCCACCAGCAGAGTCACCTAAGCTCTTTGGAGTCACATCTTGCCATAGATTGCCTCAGATGCTGGACATTGAAATAGCAGACTTAAGGTTTGACCTGTTATATTTTTATCTTGCTTTGTTCCCATTCTTTTCTACTCCCCTTTTGTGAACACTGCAATGGAAATGTCTATGTTGTACCACTGCATGTTGAAAGTGTTTTACTTTCTTTTCATTTATACAAGGGCTCACAGCTAAGAGTTTGCCTTTCCTCAGAGGAGACTCAGGATTTGGACTTTTCAGCAATGCTGATACTGATAAGACTTGGTAACTGTTGGAGATGAACTAAATGCCTTTTGCATAAAAGGATATACATGAGTCTTCGGGGCCCAGAAGTGAAATGTTATGGCTTTTGTTCAGATGCCCCCCAAAAGCGTCATGCAGTCTTATGGCCCCAGAATGTAAGAAATGGGAACACTGAGGTCCAGAGTGGGAGACAATCTCCATACAAGTCTCAGGGGCAGCAAGAGCGCCCTAACGCTTGCCACAGTTCAGGCTTGTGTAGTATTCTGTCCACTCTGTTCATTGTTTCACTTGTGCCACAAATATTTTTTGAATACTACAGGCACAGGTGAAGACAGAGAAAGGACACAGACACGGGCACTTTTGCTGTCTGAGGCTTCCCAGGCTACAAGAAGAGATTGGATGTAGCCCAGGGTTACACGATGGCCAAGAACTCATTTTGATCTGAATGTAGGGAAATCACTGAAGGAAGCGGTTGCTTCCACCTGGCAGAAAACTCTAGAGTGAGTGATGGTGAGTGGTGCTTTCTTCCCAAAAGGTAACTTAGGTATTCTCATCAACGAAATGCCAAACTCCAGAGTTAAGCATAGCCTAGAACCTACAAAAGGTGTGGCACAGAGTTACAGAGTGGAGAAGATTTTGCAGAGTCACACAGCCAGCAAGCGATGCTGTTGAGACCAATCCAAGATCTTCTTGGAAGTGAAACCCTTTGTTGCTAGCTCTTTTCCTCGAAGGTAATGAATTCACAAAAGCAGCCATGAGAGCATGCTGGGACTTAAAAATCTGGAGGGAAGGAGAAAATCTGTCTTCTTAGATCAGGTAGGCATGTGTCCTTCACCGACAGAGTACTCAAGACCAACTTATCTGAGATGGACAGAAGAGAAAAGGAATCACCTAGGCATGGTGACTACAGTGGCAACCTTCCCGTGCAGTTGGTAGCCACCTCCCCGAGCTGCGCACGGCACAGCAGCCCCTTCTGACTGCTCAACTCTAACTAATGGGTTTTACATCCATCCTGTGGGATCTGTTGCCATGTACGGTGGAGCCAGGACATGTGCAGACACTTCCCTAAGCCCTAACTATATCTAGTGACATCGCGTTACCATATTTCGTCCTTTTCCTGAGTTTTTCCAGCAAGTTTCCTGGTTTCTTCCCCACCTCCATTCCAAGGACAATAATGCTAAGAATGGCAAACTTGCATAGCACTTACCATGGGCCAGGCGGTGTTCCAGGCACTTCACACATGGGAACCCATCTAGCCATCCCCGCAAGCCTAGCAGGTAGGTATTGGTATTCTCTTCACTTTACTTATAAGAATACAGAAGCACAGAGAGGGCAAGTTACCCCTAAAGTCATAAAGCTAGGAAGTAGTGGACTTGAAATTTGAACCTAGACAATTCAGGTGCAGAGTCTGTGGTCTGTGCTGTTAACCACCAGGCAACAACCTCCAAAGATAGAAAATAAAAGATGCTTTAAAAACTAGGAGAAAATTCTTCCCTTGCAAACAAATCATCCCAAAACAGCCTTGATTCTCTGAGTGTCAGTTTACAGCCCAAACCAAAAGAAGAGAAGGAGAAAACTTCACCTCTTACCTGACTGACCCTCTAGTAAGTGTAGAAAGCAGTGTCTCCCGGGCTGGGCAGAAGCCTCTGGTTAGTATTTATTGAATAGATGTTAGATGAATACATGACTGAGTAAACATCAATGCATTTTCCTTGGCACTTACGTGTAACAAAGTCACTGTTCACATCTTTGCCCGTGACAGTCCCTGCTCGGAACCTGTCAGAATGGGGAGGAGAATGTCCCAAAGCCCAAGCACATGGTGTCATCTCACAGCAGCCACAGACGCTGAGGAAGTCTGCCGGCCTCTCACAGCCTTATTCTCCTGTTCAGGAAAATGGAGCCAATGCGCTCTGCCTCCCAGGTTGGCTAGATGGATAACTGATTCGAAACTACTCTACACGCAGCCCAGTGCTACCCAAGCTGAGAGTCACTTAGTGTCCCCATCAACCAATCAAGTTGTTTCTTCCTCCTCACACCAAGGAGCCCCAGGAGTGGGTCTGTTCACATCACATGGTGATCTAGGCCAGGCCCCCTCCCAGTTGTACAGCTTTGGGGGACCCTGTTGACACTGGGTTATATACTTCAGAAGCCCTGCCAAGTGCCCCTCATTTCAGTGGGGGCCCAGGGCTTCTAGTGGCCCTGGCACACCATGACCCAATCTCCAGGGCAGAACCTGAAACCAAAAAGTGATGAGTGGCAGATGTGGGCCCCAGCGCCACTTTCCCCTCCTCCAGAACCCTCTGAACTTGGGGGGCGGGTGCGCCATGCCCAGGTGAGGGCCAGCAGGGAGGAGCCCGACTGTCAGAGCAGCTCAGAACAGAGACGCTTCATGCAGTCTTACATAGAAAATATTGACAGAATCTTGATTCCTTCTCATCTGTGTTAGCTACTGTAATTTAAAGGCATTCAGAAGACAGAAATCTGATTTCCCTCTTTGGTGAACATGCATTACTGACTTCAATTTAGAAAAAGCAGTCCTAATCAATGAGCCACAGGAGTACCGCCACTTATTTGAAGAGAGATGAATCAAAGTCAAAAAAATGGACACATAATTACAAACTGCCTCTAAAAGTTGGCTCCAAAATGCTGCACGAGGTGTGTGTGAAGCACTGGGATGTGGGGAAGCCACTAGAGTCATGCAGGGTACTCTATTGACCTTGTTCCCAGAGAAAAAGGCCGCTGGGGTCCTATAGCTGAAGCAGACACACGGAAGCCCCAGAGGCTGACCTCCCCTAGATGAGCATATTGATGCATCTGGAGGCCACAGTCAGGGAGTGAACGAGATCAGCCATCCCCAGTACTGGAGACATCGGAATTCTTATCTTTGTCCAAGGTCAGCTTGGTTTTGATCTGTACAAAGCCTTTTTACAGAATCACCAAGAATGAAAGTGCAGCAGGGCATGGTGGCACACACCTGTAGTCCCAGCACTTGGGAGGCTGAAGCAGGAGGATCACTGTGAGTTTGAGGCCACACTGGGCTACAAAATGAGTTCAAGGCCAGCCTGAACTGCATACTGAAACCCTGTCTCAAAACAAGACAAAAGAATGGAAATGTAATGAGCCTGGGTTGTGAAGGGTCCTCGCTGTTGCCAACTCCTGTATTTTATAGTGACCCATCTAAGACTAAAACTCACACATGCTGACTCCCAAGCCAGGGCTCCTTCCACTGTGTGTGCCTCCTCCTTAATTAGCTTCTTTCTATTTTGTATTGGTTTATGTTTGTGATCTATAATATTGACATTCACTTGGGAAAAATCAAATGCTTACGAGGATGTAGGGAGAAGGAGCCCTTCCACATTGTTGTGGAAATATAATGTAGGCTAAGGAATGCTTGGAGCCTCCAGATGCGGGGAGACACAAGGAGGGGTTCTCCCTAGAGCCTTCAGAGGTAGGATAGCCCTGCTGGCATCTGAATTTCAGAATTCAAATCTCCAGATCTGTGAAAGGAAAACCTTCCTTTGCTTTAAAGCACCACATTCGTGGTGTTTTGTTACAGCAGACACAGGGGTCCAAGAATATGGCGGGTGCTGGAGCAGCCTCAGCAGCTGGGCTCTGTGCAGAGTTGTGCTCAGCTGGACACACACCTGGCAATGAGACAACTACGTCCCGAGGCAGGAGGGACAGCAGCAACCAGACAGCAACACTGAGGCCCCCTCGCTTCTACTCCAGCCCTCCCGCCTTTGTCCCCAAGGCTTGGGTATGGAACCTGTGGAGAGGACCCTCACCCCACTGTGTCCCAATCCTTATAACAGAATCTTGTGACGAGGGCCAAGGGCTTGTCTAGAATACAGCCTTTCCCGCAAGAAGGACGACCCTAGTCCTTCTTGCAAAGCCAACCTGGTGGCCAAGCTGCTTCTGTCTGCTGACAAATTGAATGCGTTGTATTTGGCTAGTCCAAAGTCCATTGCACTTCGATTTTCCTTAATTCCATGTATCAACCAAAATGTTAGGAAGCCTTGTACATTTGACTAGTTACCTGGCAGTTTAGTTTTGCCTTTGGCATCCTGGGAAAATAAGACTAGATATTTCAGGGCCTAAATAACAAATCTTGTTGTCTTTATCTCTCATCAACCCTTCTCCATAGATGTGAGCTTCAAACCCGAGTGCTAAAGGAAATCTGGTCAGTTTTTTTGAGGCCCTGAATTGCTGATTTCTAACCCTTTAGTGACCGAGCCTTGCAGTGACACTATGGCAGTGTGGCCACTACCTGGGATCTGACGCCCTGGTGTGGATGGCTTCATGATCTCCTGTACCATACCTACTCTCCTGTCCCAGCTTCACAGAAGTCCAGCTCACGTTCAGATGAGGTTTATCTGCTTCCCTCTTCTCTCAGTCTGCAGCTCTAGTGAGCCATTGTCCCTGGCTGGGAGCCATCATGAGATGTGACACAGTCCAACAGTGCTGTGTCCAGTTTGTAGTTAGAGCTCGATTCGGAGGAGAGACACAGACTTAAATGAGGCTACAAGAGGGGGCTGCCAGTGGCTCACTTGGTATATTTTATTTTGCTTGTGTAATTTAATTGTATAGTGCTCACCCAACCCTGCTATTAGACAATTGCTTTTTATTTAAAAATTCTCATTTATTAGTAGATAGAATAGCACGAAAGAAGTCATCAGAGCTGAGAAAATAATTGTATACATGCAGAAAAGAATATTTGCCCATCACTGCAATTATTATCAGCATTTTGATTTATCCAGTCTTAGGAGACTCAGCTCAACTCTTCCATGTATGAAATGTTTCTGTCTCTCACTGTCAATTATGCCTCTGCTCTCAAAGCAGGAAGTGTAGAAAATCCCACATTTAACTGGACCCACAAAGGCAGATTGAGCAAAATATAGGTTCATAAAAATCGAGCTATATCAAGTTGAAAGGTTTCTGCTGCTCGAACCATACTTTCAAGTTGTCTGATCTCTTTAGAAAATAATCAGATAGCATAAAATCAAAAATTGTGACATAACGGGATTTCACCTGAGTGTAAGATGGCCTGTTCCAGAAATCGTAGGTGGTGGCGTATCTGTACAAGTACACGGTCTGCCCAAATTGTCCTGTGTCCATCTCTGGCTGGATCTAGAGTGCATGTCATAATTACATTCGACTTTGATCACTGCATTTAATAGTTTCTACGTCCACATTTTAATTTTATCTGAGGCTTGGCTCTAACAAAGCACAAAGAAGACAGATGGAGATTAAGAGTACCATATGGAGGCAAGATTCCTAACAGGATCCTTTGCTCCTTTGGCTTTTTCCAGAGAAGATCTGGGTATGCCTTTGGGTTACAGGTTGGAGGAAACCCACGATTTTAGCAGGGCCTTGTGGCCTATAGCTTCTATAGTTCCTGGGGCTCTGTGGCCTCAAGAGAGGAACAGAAGCCTTTTAAAGAGAAACAGGACATGAAGGGCCAGGAGCATAGGGCCCGTAAAGTGCTCACCTTGGGTACAAAATGCTAAGGGGCTCCCGAAATCTCAGCAATCACCAGAAGCTATAGTTTAATGCAAGATTTTAAAAAGTCAAAATTGAAAAAAGTCCACAATGAACATAATATCAAAATTTTCATAAAGGACAAGATCCAGCCCTGCACTTTCCCTGCTGCATCTCCCTCGTCTCCAGAATCTTGACCTTGTGCCCAATAAAACTTTATTTGCAAAAACAAGCACACATACACTGCTTTATTCCCGTGCCCAACGCAAGTGCTCACCTTTGTTCCAAGCCTGCAGTGAGTTGTAAGGCTTCTACCTGGACATCCATGCACACATAAGCCTGGTGTGCTCATAGGTGCATGTTCTGCCCAAATTGTCCTGTGTGTCCATCTCTGGCTGGATCTAAAGTGCATGTCATAATTACATTCAACTTTGATGACCCTTCTGTTCGAAGAGTTGGCTCAGTCAGGGGGCTGCTATAGCTGGATGTGCTGCTGGGAGGTGGGGCCTGGTCCGGAAGAGGCAGTTACTGGGCAGTGTGGCCTACAGGGTCATCTCCCTCCCTGCTGCCTCCTGCTTTTGCCCTCTGCTTCCGGGCCACACGAACTGAGACCTTTCCTCTGCCATAGCTTCCACCATGCCTTCCTGCCTTGGAGCCAACCAACCTGGACTAAGAACTCAAGCCAAAATAATCCTCCTCTCCTTTCCATTGTGGGGCCCAGGTATTTTGTCCAAGCAACAAGGAAGGTGATTAAGACACCAGCCAAGCTTGGACTCTGAAGCAGATCAGTAGTTTCTACAGACTCTGCCATTGGATGATTAAATTTGGGGTTGGTCATATCCAGAATGCTACATCAGTTTAGATTAGATTAGGTTATGCTAGTTAAAGCCAAAAGAAATGGACACCCCGCAGTTGCTTTGCACACTTTACTGATCTCACACAGTGGCTCTCTACTCAGCAAAGCAATTCTAAACTGAGATGTCATTAGGGGAAAACAATGAAATGTCCAGTTTGAAGCAAGTGAGGGAGCCCTGTCATTAATAAATGTGTCCAGGCCACTCCTAGTAGAGAAGCCCCTGCATGGGGAACTGATGGTTCTGTCAGGAGCCCAAGCCACAGCCCTGAGTCTGCACTGGGGGTCTCGGCTGCACAGGGCAGAACAGGTCTGGTCTCCAAGACAATCAACATGGCTCCCTAAACTTCTCATGAGCAACCTGGAGCCAGGCAAAACAGGTGACTCAAGAAAGTGGCATGCTCTGCCCGCGCATGCCACACCGTTGTAGGGCCTGAAGTCTCACGAGTGCAGCTCCTTCTAATCGCAGTGCTTTCCTCCTGGCCTCTTCCAGCTTCTTCTTCCGGTGATTTAACACTTGGCTCCAACTTCAAGTAAAGATGACATAATCACATGTGTGTGATTTCACTCTTGCTCAGAAGTACAATACAATTCCCTTTAAATGCCTAATTTCACAATAACACAAAGAATGGAAGGGGAGATGGGCACATTTTAGGAGCTGAGTGATGGGCCAGAAGTAGCTGACTTAGCAGACCAAAGGGACTGAATCCAGTTTGGCAGTGAGGACAGCTGATAGCCTAACCTACGTAGAAGGAGCTCCCACTGGCTCAGTACGGGCAGCTCCAAGGCTCCGAGGCACGCCTGGAGGAGTTAGGCTCTGGGGGGGATTGAACAGAAGGTCTCTGGACTGGGGGACATCAGGAAAGGCTGAGGCTGTAGCTGTACCCGGAAAAGGATGGTGTGACTGTGTACAACCGAAGCACAGAGCTCTGCCATCTTTGCCCTGTTGGCTCCAGAGTCCTGGCACCTAAATGCTTTGCCTCCAAGCAGGAGACTAGAGGGGCTGGATTGGCTGAGTGTCACATGCACCAAAAGAAAGAGTTGGGTAAGTCTGTGCACTGAGCTCAGAGGTGTGGCCTGTATGGCCGATGCAGTAAGTTGGATCAAACAGGATGTGGTGTAGAGAGACGGAAAAAGAGATGCAGACATTCAAGGGACTATGTGTGCAAATTGTGCTTTAAAAAGATACGGATAGACGGCAGTATCTTCCCCATTGTCAAGGGTACAGTCCAGTGACGCTGAGCAGACTCACACAGCTGAGCGCCCACTACCCCAGCCCATGCCGAGGACTCTTGCATCTTCCTAAACTGACACTCTGTCCTCATTAAACACTAATTCCCCATCCCCCTTCGCTCCACCCCCTGGCAGCTCCCTTCTCCCTTCTGTTTCTGTTGGTGTATTTGCTTATTCTAGGTCCCCATTTAAGCACACCCTCAGGGCGTTCACCTTTTCGTGTCTGGCCTGATTCTTTCAGCACAGCCTCAAAGCTCACCCCTGCTTCCTTCACCTAAGCAAAGTCACAGGAAAAGTTCAAAACCCTGCTCAGGCTGCCTGGCCTAAGTCCCTGAAGGTCTTGGTTGTCCTTTGCTCACAGTTGTCCCCAGTACAGGAGCTCGCAGCAATACTGCCCTTTCTTCAATGGATGTGCCTTGGGTTCCTCCCATGCCTGGTGTATTGTGCTTTCTGTCTGAGGGACATATGCATCACTGCCTGGGCCTTGGGTCCATCCCGGGCTTGAGAGCGTGCTGACCTGAGTCCATTCTGTAAGTTGGGGGGGGGGGTTGGGGTTAGGGGCATGGAACGAGGAATGCTGCTGTGCTATGCTGAGTTCGCCTACAGCCTTTCTCAGGGTCAGTCCATGTAGAGACAAATGGACACGCAGGGAAGGGTTGTATCACCAACAGGTACGTTTCAGTGTAACCCAGACACTGTGTGATCTTGGGGAAGCCACTGCCCTCAGTTTGCCCATCTGTAAAAGTGGACATGGGTGCTATCCTAATCAGCTCCTGACAGGTCAGAGGGGTCCAGCAAATCTGTGTAGAGTAGTAGGTGCAGACAGCCCAGAACCCTGTGGCAGGGAGGCCTCACTTCTGGAAAGACATTCGGAACTCTAGAGAGCTTATTTGCCATTCTTTCTCCAGGCCCTTCTTTTGTACTTGTGGAGTATCCTGTGTTCCCTCTTTGAAACTCTCATCAGCTTTCCCCATTTCTTCTCTCCTGCCTGTCTTTTGGAATTGTGAGCCCCAAAAGAATAAGGATATTTTTATCCCCAACACCTGGCTTAACACGTGGAACACAAGAGGCATTTGACAGAGAGATTTGTTGATGGACTGAATGAGCGAAAATAACAATCTTTGAAATGAAGGCGCTTCCAGTCCAGTGGGGAGGATAAGAACAGTTTCCAGCTAAATAAGCACAAGGTGAGCTCTTTTTCGATTGCTCCTTCAGGATGTCCCATGAAACAGGTTCCAACCAACTTCCTTACGTGGTGGCTGGGGAAGCCAAAGTTCAGACTTGTAACAAGACTGACATTTGACGGACCAGGGACTACAGTCTGGCTTCTGACTCCTGATTCAGTGGCCTTTCTATGACATCTCTTATGACCACCTCCTAGTTCAACCAGACTTTTAAAAAAGCCTATGACTCTTTGAGACAAGAGTCTGATTAGAGGCCAGAATGTGGGATATCCTTGATGGCAAGCATCTGCCTATGACGTGTTACTGTGGTCGGCCATGGGGTGGAGTCACCCCAAGAGAATGATCCCTGGGTCTCTGAACAGGTCAGGCAGATGGAAAGTCCCACCTTCACAGATTCAGTGTGCCCTGAGGGAGCCTCCAGTGGACTGACAAGTAGCTTTCTTCTTCCCACAGTCACCTCACGTATTTGACAAAGGGAAAGGTGGGTGGATGAATGACAAATTCCACCCATATAGGAGCAGAAGGTAGGACCACGACGTTCCTAGAGGAGGGATGGCGGGGGTTACACTTCACTGTGTCAGCTTGATGGAGTGGTAGGCTGGGATTCTGTTTCTCCTGGACATACTTTAGCAAGGCCTTTAAAATCAGGCCCTAGGGAACACCAAAAATTTAAATCTGGGGAATGGCATTCTTATATGGTATTCTAGAATGTTCGCTCTGCCTGCTGTGTTAAAGTGAGATCCACAGAGCAGGTGATTAAGTGAGAAGGGTAGAGGAGTCAAAGATGGCTCCCAAATTCCTGACTTGAGCGTCCAACTGGAAGATGGGTAAACAGAGGCAAATTGAGAGGAGGGGGTGAAAATTTTAGTCCACTTTTGTATATGTTGAGTTTAGGAAATGCATGGAACATTCAAGTAAAGATTCCAATAGGCTATGCAATCTATTAGTCAGGATGACAGAAGAGAGTACAGGATGCTGCACTGCCCAAACAGAGATTATTAGGTGAGATCCATCCCATGAGCAAAAAAAGAATCAAGAACTGGGAAACAAATACTTAGAAATAAGTACAAAGGAGACTGCTACAAAACGGGAGGAAAACCAGGAAGATGGGTTCACGGAAATAAAGTGTTAGGAATATAAAATCCTATTCAAATAAGGCCTGGAATGTGCCCATTAAATTTTCCTAGCTGAGATTTATAAGTAATAGTAATTGCAGAAAAAAATATATAAGAACCTGATTACCATAGGTTAGAAGATGAGTTGGCAATATACAATTTGAAAATATAATTTTAAAATATGCCACTTACAATCGTAACAAATCATAAGATTCTCAAACATAAATTTCTCAGACTGCATGCAACATGTTTGTAATATTCTAAAACACTGTGTAAAATATTAAAGAGCAAGCTATAGCTAGCTTATGACTGTGAAAACAATATCATAAAACTCTCAACTCTTTCTTATGGTATTTGATGAGCTAACTTTAAAAAATCACATAAAAGAACAAAGTACAAAGCCTAACCAACAAAAACTGAAGAAGGAAAACAAGATAAAGGATTTTCCCAACTAGATATCAGATTTTCTCATAAGAATACGCTAATTGGGACTGTGATACTGCACAGGGATGAGCAGATCAATGGGGCAGTATAATGAGCCCAGACACAGAGCCACATATATGCAGCTTTGTCATCGCTCTAATGAAGTAACTGAGGCAGCCTAACTTTATAGCAAAGAGAGGTTTATTTTATCTCATGGCTCTGGAGGCTCAGGGTCTAATAGCCACATCTGACAACACCCTTCTTCCCACCAAAGTCACAGCAGACCAGGGGCACATGTTATGTAGTGTGAGTGACCTTCTCTTTCTGCCTGTAAAGCTACTAGGGTTCATTCATGGGGATCCAGCCTAATGGCCCTCTCAAATCCTGATCACTTCCCAAATGTCCACACCTATAAAAACCGTGGTCAGATTATGTTTCTACTCTCCTTGAACACTTATATATGACTTCAGGGATTAAACTCTTGTGTTAGTCTAGCGGGGTACAGTTATTCAAACCACATCAGTAATGAAGACATATATGAATCACTGAGAAGAGAAATAACTAATCAATAAATGATACTGGGAAAAGTGACTACCTATGATTCATATATATATATATATATATATATATATATATCCTTACCTCATTCCTATGCAAAAATAAGTCCCAATTGGAATAGAGTACTAAATAAGAAAAAAGTCCTAACCTTTACAAGAACATATAGAAGAATATCATTAAGGCCCCAGATTACAGAAGGGATTCTTAGCCATATCACAGAAAATACAAATCAGAAAGGAAAGAATTGCAAAGTTTTACCATATTAAAATGTAGCACATAAACTCATTAGAACACATCATAAACAGGGTGAAATATAAACCACCAACCAAAGGAAGATGCATATAGCCTATAAAATATTGATGTCTAGAATTAATAAACAACTCAGCATTGATAAGGAAAAGCAACTCAAAAATAGACAAGGGATATTAATAGGCAAATAATAACTGTATAAGTCTAGTAGTCAGTAAACCTATGAAAAGATATTCAATCTCACTAGTCATGAGAGAAATGCAAAGTATAGCAACAACAAAATTCCATTTCACATTCATATAATGACACAATTGTAAAACTCTGATAATAGTATCTCAACAATATATAGGAACCAGAACTCCCATAGACATCACACGTAAAATGGTACAGCCTAGCAGAACTGTGTGGCAGTATTTGGTAATGCCAAAAATGAGCACATGGTAATTCTAGATCTAAGAGTGAATCATTCCAGAAAAATTCTCTCTTGCTATGCACCAGAAGACATATGCATGAATACTCATTGCACCATTTTCTGTAATAGGAAAACTTTGGACACAAGAAATAGTATTAATTAATTTGAGGACATTCATAAAACAAAACAATGAGCTATAATCTACATGTGTCAACGTTAAAAAATAAATCAAAAGACAGCCAGGGATATAGTTCAGTGGCACAGCACCTGCCTGGCAAGTATAAAGTCCTGAGTTCTATTCCCAGTACCAAAATATCACAAGTACATAATACAAAGTGAAGAAAACACAATGCAGAAAGTAACACAATATGTTACTGTCATATTAAAACTTAAGAATACACAAAAATATAACTTGTTTAAGAATGGTCAATTAGAAATAAAATTAGAGAAGCACAAATAGGAATAATAAAAACTAAGTGACTTCTGAGAAGGGAGGATAACTGAGAAGGAGGAATTTCTCAAATGCTGCAACTGGATCTTCAATATGTTACATCATAAAAGATGTGAAGCACATATGCAAAATCTTAGGCTTTGATTAAGTGAAGTGCTGCACACGCGAATATGTTCCATGTTATTCTCCATATTTTCCTGTATCCTCAAAATATTTTGCAGTTGATTAAGATAGTTGAGGAAATGGAGCAGCAGAAGGTAATTTGGAAATGTAGTTGGGAGTGAAAAGCTAGAAGCACCTGGATCTACTTCTGTAGGCACCGAGGAGTCATAGAAGGTTTGTGAGCAAGCGTGCTGGGGTCAGAGTTGGGTTCTGGAGTGAAAGCCAGAAAGAATACTTAGGAAGCTACTGCACTGGCGTGGGTGTGACATGGTAGAGCTCTGAGTACCATCAGGCACTGAGATTAGAGAAACCACGGTGATGAATTTGGGAGACGCTACAGAGACAGAAGAAATGGGATCTGCACTGCATATCAGACCTGAGAGCGTGCCAGAACTTTTTATATCTTCAAATCCTTAGCAGAGAGTGAGAGAGAAAACCATCATAAATCATGGAGCTGAGCCCTGGGTCTTTGGTAGTTGCAGTAATAAACTCGAATATTTATTGAACAGCTCGATTTTAGTCTTGCATTTTATTATACAGAAGCAGGAAGAAGGAAAACAGGATTTATGTGCTGCGTAGGTGAGAGAGTCCACAAGCAGCTCATCCAAGAAAACAGAGATCCCCGTCTGCAGGGAAGACTCCAGGACGAGCCCGCCCAGAATCACCCCTATGTGTGGACACACACCTAAAAGAAAGCCACTGGACAAAGGAAATGCGCTTTCTTCTTGCTGGTTACCTGCTCAGGGCATGTTGGCTGTAGGTAGTCTTTTCAGAAACAGAAATCACTTTGGATTCGTTCGTGTACTAATCCAAGACATTCCAACTGGGCTTCACCTGGAAAACAGCACAACTGTTTTCTAGGGCCAAAGTTGCGTGATGTTATTTGCAAGAAGTCTCCCACGGTTTCGTGGTGCACAGAGTTTTATTAAGCATTCTTTAGCCAAGCATTAGATTAACTGATTAGAAATGCCTTGTCTTGATTCACCATCACGCAAATTTTTACCTCTTGCCTCCTTGTCCTGGTGGGGATGTCAAGGCCTAGACGTAGGACGTTGCTTCTCCTGGGTCACAGGATATGTTAACAACGGCACTGGGCCTAGAGGCTGAGTATGCCAACTCCCAACTGGGTGGTCATTTCACCAAGCCCCTGTCTCCCCCTAATGTCCATCACGATTCTTCAAGTGTAGATAACCAGGTGTTCAAATGCAAAATGTCACTTACCTAAAACCATGTCACCTAATTGAATATTTTAAAAGTTATAAATAAAATAAATCTATTTCCTCACAGCTCAAGTGCTTGGCAGAGGAACCAAAAGCCAAGTGAGGCCATGGCAACAAGGGTCTTATGCAGGGGAACCTTGAGAAGGTCCACTGGGAATCAGTGGTTGAGCACCCTTTCAGGCAGTTCTCCTGGCAGGGGTTACAAAAGCTAGGGAACACCCGGCTGGTCTAGAAATAACTTCATCTCCCTTGGGAAGGCTTTTTAAGTGATCTACGCAAGCAGTTCATGCTAGGTAATACCTGAGTTGGGGTATGCCCATGTCTCCTGACCTCCTCTTCAGGAAGGGACCACTGCCTCCTTAGTGCCCCCAGCCATTCTGCCACCAAAAATGTCCCATTATAACACATTAAAACATCAGAGAATTTCCTTCTTATTATAGGTTGGCATAACTGATGCCATCTTGAGCCCTGCATATGATTAGTGCCCTGTGTTTGACTCAGGAGAATGGAAAATTCCTCATAGTACAGTCCCACGAGAAAAGCAGAATGAGCTGTATCCATAAGAGACAAATTAACCTGCTCAACAAAAGAGGCAGGACACAGGTGTCAACCAAAAATTAATGTAAGATTCTAGCTAAGTTGTTTCCAACAGCATGTCTTTTTGTGGTTCTTAGCTCTGGAACTTTCCAGTTTGGAACCAATTTTTTGGACTCTGAAACAGAGGGGTCTGTATCCGAGTGGTCCTGAGCTTAGCCAATTAAATTTCAAATTTATCAATTTGGCTGCTTAGATTCCTATATTGTTGCTCATGAACCCACTTCACTTACTACATAAATACTTCTTCCTACACGACTGGAAGCTTCTCAAGGGCAGGGATTTTGTTTAGTTCCTTTTAATCTTTAGATTTCAAGCACTTGGCTCGGTGCAAAGTACTGCATGGATCCTCACTAAATACTTATTGAATGGGTGAATAAATAATGGGGACTTTGCAGAACAATCCGAGAGTGGAAAAGATGAAATGCAGATTGCATAAATGAAGGCAGGAAGGAGAGGGGAAGAAGTGAAGCACAGCCCTATGGTCTTGCCCCTGCCATTTTATTGCCTGTGGTTTCCAGAAGAATCTCACAAAGCATTGATTATTTTCAGTGTCAGTACAGTCAGAATTGCTTCCCCTCCATCTTAGTCATTCTTTTGTCACTGTGACAAAATACCTGAGACAGGCAACATAAAGTAATTCTTGCATTCTTCATGCCTACAAAACTATGCCAAGGTCTGCTTCCAGGTGCAGCCATAGACAGGCATGCTTGGACCACAACTACCATGGTTTCTGAGGGACTGAAGTGTGACAGTGGGAAAACAAATCCTCAGGAAGCAACTTCCTAAGCAGACCTATGGGAGAGATTGTCCTACTCTGTCGTTACAAAGTCTTTCAATGACGTTTTTACTTTTCTACTCTTGAGCCTATGGTGGGTGGGGCCATGCCAATTCCTGAGATGTTTTGAAAGCATCTTCATTATCTCAGGACAAAGTATGTATTTTTTTGTATCAATGCTAATCTCCTCAATGATTACACTCCCTTTGGCCCTAACTTTAGATGTACTCCTTTTCTGTTCAAACTATAAGTGTCTCAGATATTTCTACTATGTCTTTTTCTTCTTATTCTCACTCTAAATATGGCTGAAAGCATTCATCTGTACCTATGACACAGCCTGAACAATGGGCTGCTTTAAAATTTCCTCTGCCACTACTGGGTTGGGGGAAAGGAAAAAAGGAAGAAAGGAAAAGATTTCATATATATATACATATATATATACATATATATATATATATATATATATATATAAATGTATGTATGTATATGTATGCTAGATGGATAACTATACTACTAATCTCTCATAGTTCATCAAAAAGAACAGTTTGTGCTGTCATTGTTTGACTGATCACTTCTGTGTTTAAATTTTGGAACCTGAACAATTAGTTCTGAGGCAACAATATTAACTAGTGTTAATTCCCTATTTTTTTCTTTTTTGAAATTCTGTATCATTTCTGTCACTTTTTTCTGTTTTGCCTTTTAAAGTAAAAATAAATAAATAAAAAATTTCCTCTGCCAGATTAGTTAGTCTACTGCCCTTAATCCCAGTCTTCTGAAAAGTCTCAGGAAATAGACAAAATGAAGACAGATTTTCTGTCAGAAAATCTGACCTCTAACCAACAGTCAGTGGAGTCCTTCTTCCCACATGAAACCTCATGAACCTGGCCTTTACAGTCTACATTCTTATCAACATTCTGGTCTTCTCGGCTATGACCAAAATCACGCATCGAGCTCTGTTTACAGCATTCTAAAGCTTCTCTGTCCCACACCACCAAACTCTCCCAAACACCTCCCACAGAACAATTCCAAAGGTTTCTGAATCACATGGACAGTGAAGTTCCAGCAATGACCCCACTCCATGTGCCAATTTTCTATATTAGCTTTTTGTTGTGAAAAAATGCCTGAAAAAGCGAATTTAATGAAGGAATTTTTTTGTGGCTGACAATTTCGGAGTCATCAGTACATGCTCAGTTGGCTATGGCAAGATATAGCCCCTAGGCCCCAAGGTCATAGCTCTACAACTCAGTCCCTTTAATTAGTCCCCACCTCCTAAATGTCCTTCAAATTAGAAATCCATCAGTGGATGCACGGATGAAGTTAGAGTCTTCATGACCCAATCACCTCCCAAAAGCCCACCCACTGGCAACCAAGATCCAAGCACCTGGCCTTTGGGTCATTCTCCTCAACAGTCCAATTTTTCCATCTTTTATCATTTTAGCTCCTTCCAGTAAACCCTTTCTTTGCATCTAGCACTGTCCCAGTCTCTGTGTTGTATATAAGTCATCAAACAGCTCCAAAAGTCTGTGAGAGAGCAGGAGCTATGGCATCTTCCTGATGCTCTTCCTTTCAGGAAAGTACTGTTTCTTCTTCCGTTGGCAACTTGAGCTTGGAAATGAGTAACTGGGTCTGAAAGACATTTCTAGGCATATTCCTACTTTGCCCTGTGCTGCCTCTGAGGAATTAACTTCAAGTTCATCGAGTACCAATTCCCTTTGCCATCTCATGCCACAGTCCCTCATGTTGTTCTTTTCATGTCCCCATCCTTCTTTCCCACATGGCCATATCTTTACTGAGAATTGATGTCAGTACTTGACTGGCCAACCTCCACTCAGCAATAGAAGCTGAATGCCTTTTGCCCTCAAACTTGACCCTACTCAATCCCTAAGCCATGGAGAAATGCTCAAACTATCTTTCTCTGCCCTCAGCAAGTGAACTCTGGAAATAGTCTCCCAGCCAGTGAGCTCCCCAGGGACCCATAAGCCCTGGGTGAAGAATTCCATGGACTCTACTCTCAGTGGCATGACCACTATCTGAGATCCTGTTTCCACAGCAACAGTCATCACCTCATGTCACACTGTTCCCTCATCACCGCTGTTACATATCTTTTTGAAATGATCCTTTTAGAGTGTTCAAAATCCTAAGCCAGTGGGGATTTGATCACAAGTATGCAAAAGTTATGAAATATAGAAAACATATCAACTTTTCCTCTGCCTGAATTTTAGCTTTGGAAAAGATATAAAATATGGGATAATTTTCCTAATGAGATCATTTTTGATACTTAATCAACTTTCACAAAGAATATAAAATGATGGAAAGTTAAGGCTTATTCCACTATACCCATTTGTTTAATTAAATTCACTTAGATTGGCCTGTGAGTCGTCAGGGCCACAGGCTGCCGTAACCACCATTCCCAAGTTCCCAGAAAATGTCTGCATTTGACAGGAGACTGAGATTGCCCAGGGTTTGGTGTGGGTGTGGTGTTGGAGCCGTGCTGATTGAACTCCTGCCAAAGTTTGTATATATATTCCCAGAAAAGGCTATTCCAGACCCAGGGCTGGCTTCGATCACTTACAGATCTGCGTTTGTCATGGCAAGCAGGGTTAGGGGAGGGGGTGTGCAGGGGGAGAGATGCTAGTGGTGGTGGAGATGATCTTTCCATATTACTTTACCTGTTAATGCCTACAATTTAAGAGTCATTTTGTTGTTAGCACTCATTTGTTTTAAACAGAAAATAGATGCAACTTTTTTTTCTATTCTCTTTCACTGAGCTATTGTCATGCTTAGCCTCTGGATTTAAACAGATGACACAAGATTTGATGAAAAGGAATTTGGGCTGTAAGCTGGGAAACCCAGGTGTTCTAGCTCTTTGGATTTCTACATGACCTTAAGCAAGTTACCCCACGTCTCTAGAGCTAGAATTAAGACAGACAGTAAATGATCCTTAAGATCCCGAGACTGTGACATTAGCGGAATACACAGCCTAATTCCATTCTCAAAGGTGACATTTGCTAAGTTTTAAATGACCCATTTTGGAAGATACAGGGCAGTAATTCAGTTTGTAAGCCTCAGATATCTTCCAATATTGTTCTGATGAAATTGAATTTTATAAAAGTTTCCAACCTCATGAGCTGAACCAAGGATCTCAATGTTTGCATTCATTTCATTTCATTATTTTCCTTTATTTCCATTGTCTGGTTGTGAGAAAGTGAAACCCAGAGCTTCCTCCTGGAGTCCTGCTCTCCACCATAGTGGCCCTGAAAAAATGTGCCCAATAGTCACATTGCTTTTCAAGTGCACATCAAACTATGCGTGCTGCTGCTGAGAATGGTCTGCGTGGAAGGCCCTGGAGCTGGATGGATCAAGGGATTTGGATCTACAGGAACTGCCTGCGACTTCTGTGGGAGTTGCGCAACTGATAGCATCATTCCAGCCCTGGCTGCATACAAAGCACAGAAATGATAACGTGCTCTTCAGCGGTCCCACATCATAAAGGGAGATGGTGTGTTTACCGCGCTGTGTAATCTCTAAAGACCAGCAGGCCAACGGAGGTTACTGTAAGAGGATTTGACTTCAAGAAGGACTTTTGCAATCATCTACTGAGACCCCAAGTAACAGATAAGGAAACTGACCCAGGAAGGGCATGGAATAGATGTAGAAGTGTGGTGAGAAAGCGCCTTGATTTTGTTCCTTCATCTCAAGGTGCAGAAAGACAGTCAGGGGTGACTTGGCCTTGGCTTTGCCCTCCTCAGAGGCAGGCTCTGGCAGAGCGGAGGGCTAAGGGGAATGCTGACAGCTCTGGCTGTTTAGGTAGAGTTATCCCTGGAAACTCTCCTCACAGGACAGAGGAGGAGGAAAAGTCAGCATTATAGACAAACAAAACTTTGGCAAGGAGTCCACTTCATAAATACAAATACTGACAGGGCACCAGAGTGTTGAGGAATCCCTTTCTGCACATGGCTAAGGTTATCCTGTGATATATTACGCCTTCAAACCGAGAGGATGAAGTTACAATTCCGAATGCCTGCCTCTCTCATTCAGCATTCGATGGATGCTTGAGGCGGGGGTTTTGCCAGGTGCTAGGGAAGTGACACAGGCACAAACAAGTGAGCAAGTGGCAAAAGCTGTGTCTGAACAAATATGCCATGGTGGCCAGGAAGCAGAAGAGAGTCCAGAGAAGGAGCAGAGAGGGAGCTAAAACCTTTGGGGTTGTACCCACAGTGACCCACCTCTTCCAGCCACAATCTCCTCCCAACAGCAAGCCAGCTCTAAACCCCTATAGTCTGGTCACCTCCCAAAGGACCTGCCTAGAAACACATGAGGACTGAGGAGGACATCTAGATATGAGCCACGACAGCACCCATGGAAACACAAAGGAGAGAAAATGACCCATTACGGTATGACTAGCTAGGAAAATTTTTCAGGGATGAGCTGTAACCTAAGTCTCAAATGGGTACTCAGAAGAGAAAGCAGGGACCAATGGTGTCATCTATTCCGGTGTGTCTGGTGCTTTTCATTATCTACAGTTCAGAGAAAGTGGGGTTCCAAGAGATTAAGTAACTGGGCTTAAACCACACAGCACAGATAGAAGACAGAACCAGGATTTGAACCCAGATCTATCTGAGTTCAAAGCCTATAATCTTGGCTACACTGAAGATTTGGTCAGAGGCCTGAGAGAGCCAGGATATTTTATTGCAAAAATAAGGAGTCTTTGTGTGGAGAGACTTGAGTCGGTAGTCAGAGGGGAAGCAACACACACATGGAAAGGAAGGAGTATTTTGTTTATGTTTGCTTTATTTTCTTCAGCAGCATCATTCTGGGTACAGGGTGGAGGATAGATTCTAAGGGGAAGAGGAAAGTGGGGGACCAAGCAAGATATCAGAGGCCTTGAACTCAAGGCAGTAGTCATAGGCAAGGAGAGAAATTGATAGGTTAGAAGGGTTGCTTACAGTCAGTACGAGTTGATGATGTATTGTGTGTAGGACTGGGAGACAGAGGAGCCTAGGAGGACTTGCTCCTGGTTTGGGGCATTAGCAGATGAAGATGCCCTTAACAGGGTCCGAAATGCAGAAAGGATGTGCAGGAAACATGTGCCACATTTGAAGGCCATTTGGATGAAGATGGTAGCCATAATTGGGTCTACAGGATTGTGCACAGCTTAGTAACTGAAGTCACAAAAATAGCTGAGCCTTACCCTGGAGAACATGCGATCCAGGGAAAGAAGTCTGAGAAATACTGGCATTCAAGGGCCGAGCAGAGGAAAAGAAGCAGGCAAAGCAGATCCTTCCTGTCTGGCCTCCCCATTGCAGGGCGGGAGTGCAGTAGAGTTCTGAGGTCAGGGTAGAGAGCCAGTGAGCAGCACAGCAAAGCACGGAGGGAAGCAGGAGGGGCTCGGGGCCGGAGGGTCCCTCATACCTGCCCCCAGACACACTCAAGCGACACAGGCATTGCTCCCCAAGCATATTCTACCCTCAGCCACTGTGTGTTGCCGCTGGTGCTGCACCAGGAAAGTTTGATTAAAACTTTGATTAAACATTGGATTAAAAAGCTTCATTCCTTCTGTTGACTCAAATGGTCTTGGTGACTTTCCTCAATATTATCTCTGTAAAATTGAGATTCTCTCTTAGCAAACTTGAAAACAGAAGTGATTTCATCTAATGGAGCTGAGGATGTTTGCCCTCAGCAATTTTCTACATTTTAAGAGTCATTGTAATTTTGCTGTAAAAAAATCACCAGGGAAATTTGGAGGCACATCAGTTGTTCACAGTGCGGTAGACTGTCCCTACTCTCAGAGCAAAAGTTCTTCCTCCAGGGAAAAAGTTAATGCAATAAGCAAGTCACAGGAATCAAGGCTGGAACTGTGCCTGCATATGGCCAAATGTGGTGGCCTTGAGGTTCATTTGTCATTCTTTCAAACAAGTAGCTCTATGCAAGACAAATCAACATTGAGCCACACTTGGTCACCAATGACCAACTGTTCCGTGAATGATACAAATTTGTTCTCTTGAAAGTTTTTAAATGAGTTTCCCTAAAAGGGACCCCGCTGCTTGTCTGCGTTAGCTTTCACAGAACAATCTTTCCCCCTTACTCTCTGACGTGGTGTTGACATACGACAATAACCAGACACTTGCTTATTTTGAAATCAGAAACCCTGGAGACTAGCTTTTAATTTCAGCATCTTTGTTATAGTAAATTCACTTCAACAGAATCTTTCTTGGCCATGCCGAACTTTTCATCACCTCTGGAAGAAGACATTTCTCCCTCTGAGCTTACTGGGGGAGGCTGCAGGACGGGTGATACACTGCGGCGACCTGGAGGTCTGCGCTCGGCACCAATTCCACTTTTTCAGAACTTGAAGGATGGTAGGTCAATCACTAGGCCTCCCAGCCTGATGGGGGGGTCAACAAGATCAAGGTATTGCAAGGTTGTTACCTCCACTGGGGCTCCAGCTCACTGCACGTGTGTGTGCATGTGTGTGTGTGTGTGTGTGTTTGTGTGCACACGTGTGTGTATGTCTTAGCTGAAGAGAAAAGAATAGGGTGCTGGTGAAATCAGTGGAATCGACTCCCTGACTTACAAATGGTGCTCTAGCTGGAGTCCTGGTGGACAATGCTGAGAACTCCTGTGTGGATGGCCTGATACTGTCTCAGGGCGTGCAAGCTCAGCCTGACACAAAGGAAGGTGAACCCGGGGGCCAGAGAGAAGGTGGGGCTTAACTGCCTGTTTGTGTATGACATCAAGTGGCTTTGTTCAGTTTAATTGTTCCTTCCTGGTGCTGAGCTATCTTATAACTTCTGCCTCCTTGTTTACTGCAGGGAGTGGGGAGCAAGCCCACAGGAATACCAAAGGGAAAAGTCTAGCACAGCCTGAGGAGACTGAAGACCGGGAAGTGGGGGGGTGAAGACCTAGTCGATTGTAACTCCCCGAATTCATCTCTGAAATCCCGCTCCAGCACCAAGCAGAGTGCCAGGCACACTTCAGGGAGTGACCGTTTCACTTTCAGCTGTGGGCAGGAGACTTTCTCCTGCTGCTGTCCACTTCACGACCCCAGAACTCCTGTTGGTGGCCTTGGGCCTGGTGCTTTGCTCCACTGTGGCTGGTGTCGACCAGTCATCCCTGATGACAGCGTTGCCAGGGACAAATGTCCTCAAAGATGCATACATGGGACACATAGACAAGGTTTTGGTGGGCAGCTTATTTATTAGTAAATGGCAAATGACTTAGGTTCTTCCAACACTCTAATTAGAAAAGCGATTCTCTGGTTGTATCATCTGCCTCATTGAGCTGTGAGTAATTAAAAGCAGGACACTCATTACCTCAGTATGTGATAAAGCAGAAGTATAAATGATCCTCCAGGATGTCTGAAAACAAATAACGGCAGAAACCTGGAGGGGACGGAGACATGATGGTATTCCAGCTCTGAAGGTGGAGCGCGCTGGCCTATAGAGGCTAAACTACTTGGAAACGGCACAGCTGCTGTGTGGCCGGGCTGGGACTCCAATCCAGGCAGCCTGTTTCCTGCTTGACACTACTGTGCCTCAGTTTCCTGCCTCTGGCTTTGCTCATGATACCCCTATGCCTCCAGGGTTTTACCCTATCTGTCAAAATCCCAAATCAGCCTCTCTTCTATACTCCCAGAACTTTGCAAAGCACTCTCAGGGTACTTTTCATGTTTTATCCTGGATTCCCGCCACTTATAAGCTTTTTATAGGACTTGCTAAACACGCCTCTCCACAGGCCAGAAGGATTTGAGAGTGTGGACTGTATACTTCTCGCCTTCACGCCCTCTTCAAGTAGACCTATCTCCTCCCTAAAGAAAATGACAGTCACCAGTTTAAGTGCATCACACCCATCGAAGGAGGAGCTCAGGTGCTATTTGCCCAGATTTGTAAAGCCAGGGCCTTATCTTGGAACCCTCAGGAGGTCTCTTTGTGGCATAGAAGGACAAGAGGCTGCTGTGTAGCACAAGGTACTGGGACCAGGTAACCATCGTAGCCTGGGGGCTCATGAGAAAGGCTCAGATCAGCCCCCACCTGACGGAGGACTCTCCCCGACCCTTCCTTAACCTTCTCCTAGCTCTCCTCTGCACAGTTCTGCCTGGTGGGGAGTGGAATCTCACCATCTCTGAGCAATGCCCTGCCAGAAGGTGCCTCTTCCCCCATGGAGTCAGCATGTGCCCGTGTCTGCAGCCATGCTGGGGAAGGCATTCCTGGGGTGGAGTTACCAGTCAGCCTGCCTTGTGTCGGTGAGCCCTCACCTACCTTCGCCCCTGCCAACCCCTACGCATGTACCCAAAGGTCACACCGCCCCAGATATGTCTTCCTCATTCCATTATTTTGGCAGTTTGATCCTGATCAACTCTTCAGTTACCTGCTTGAGTACATGACACAATGACTCCCAAAACTGTCCTTTGTCACTCTACACACTAAATTGGATTAGCCTTTCCGCAGTTTGATGGATTCGTTAGCAAGCAGGTCAAGGGAACTGAAGTGGCTGACTCTTGTTCCCATGTGTAGATAGTGTCAAGCAGAGTCCTGGCTTGTTAAGTGCCTGCAGGGCAGAATAATGCTTGCCTTTTACCCATGAGGGTGACTAAACCCCCGACTTCTCAGGTCCATGGCTGCCCTGGTGCAAATAGCTAATCCCTCTGTGTCTTCCTCTGGAGTTTTCATGACTCAGCTTCACCCAAACTCCAGAAGCTAGAGAGAAAATGTCCAATTTGAAACTTTGACTAAGAGTTGTAGGAAGAGAGTATCTGGGTGACCTATAAATATACCCAATGTTGTAGTTGTATTAAGGGACTTCTGATTCTGTGCCTGAGGCTGAGGGTGAAATAAGGAAACCAGGACTGTAGCTCTATCGCATGAGCTACCCACAAGTTTGGCTTGCACCTCCGTTTTGTCTTGTGCACAAAGTCACTTAGCTACATCCCAAGAAAATCAGGCCCCTTGTATCTGTCCTGCCTACCTCGCAGAGCCTACCTGAGAATGTAGGGGACGAGTCCTGTGAGAGTTCTGATGTGGGTACCTGTGCCATGTGACCAGGGCCATTTACTTTCCCCTTAGCTCACAGACAGTCCCGATGGTCCCAGGCGGCGGGCACAGGAGGAGGCGGCTCCAGAAAGGCACCCATTTCTATGAGTTCCTGTTCAATAAGCCATTACTCTGCTCTGTTGACACTGCCATGTGGTGTGTTGCGCCAGGCTTAGGGACTTGCTAAAGTCTCCCCAATCCCATCGTATATTCCCTCCTCCGCTACCTCCAATCATCTTTTCTAAGTCTCGAGGCGAATGAAGCAGTTAGCAGTCTCAGAGCCCGCGCTCCGCATCACACAAGCCTCCCTCTGCTTTCTATCATTTGAAGCACATTCGATCCAATAGTTCGCAAAACTCTCTCAGTTTAATGCAGTTTCTTGGCCATTCCAGAAGCTGTCCACCTGCAGACCCTGCACTATGCAATGACAACTGAAGCACAAAGCTCGATGCCTCAACTTGCATGCTTCTCCTGAAATAATATGCTTAATCGCTTTTGTGACTATTAGAAGCCTTTGAGCAGAGATTGAATTAAAACACTGGCAACAAATATCTGCAAGTCATGTAAGGAAGCTCAAATTAAATGTTCATTTTGCACCCGAGAACACTTTCATTAATCGTACTGTGATCGATATGGCTAATCTTGTCATAAAGAATTGTGTTAAGGGAAATGCGTTTATAGAATTATACCAAATTATGTTGTAGCTACCTCATATTTCTCAGTGTTTAACACTAGAAAAAATAAGTAAGAACTCCTAGTGGGAAGTAAACAATATTGTTGAGAGCATATTATAAGACACAGCACAATTTTAAAAAGATTATAGATTCACCAATTTTATAAGCAATAAATTCTAAAATAACACTGGAACAAATGTGTGAAATCAGCGGCCTCATTCTGCAAAAGCTGATGAGGCATTCTCGCTCACTTGCAGCATCACCTGAATAGCACACTGTCACGCAAGGACACCTAGGTCAAGCAAGTCAGAGAAGGACAGGACTTGACCACAGTGACACTGTCTCACCTCCCAAACCCACCCTTCTAACCACAGCGCTCTGCTGGCACTGACTGAGGGTCCGGGGAGAAAGCGGAGAAGGGTTCCTTCTTGGTCTCTCTGGATCCGGTTCCTTGGGGGAGGAAAAGAGACCGGATGATGGGAGGGAACAAAGGACTGCGTGAAGTGGACACTGCCTGGAGAACCCAGAGCAGCAAGTAGGGTGCAGACAGACCGAGGTTCTGATATGATTTTAATATCAAGTTCCCGGTAGTAGAGACGCAAGCCCTGGATTTGGAAGTTGAGTGCAGTAAAGCCAGGAGCGTTTCTTCCTAAATGGTTGGGCTGTGTGAGGAGTACAAGTTTAATGAGCGCTGAATGGGCCAAGCTGAGCAGGGATTAAAAATACTGAGTCTGGAAAGCGGTTACAGAGCCTTCAGGAAATCTACTCAGATTAAGAAGAGCACACTCCTTGTCACAAGTGTTGGGCTGCATGAAACACAAAGTTTTTAAGAGCTACCATAGAGAAGCACTGGACTCAAGAGACCAGTATTCTTCGTGTTTATTCGTTTGTGCTCTAAGCTTTTAAAATATCTGGGATTAACATGCATGAACTGTATGTATTGCTTCAGCTTTGCTATCCACGTGTCCTGTGACCTCAGGCAAGTGGGTTGCATCTCGGAGCCTTCGTTGCCTCTTCTGTAAAGTGAGGTGGCGGCGGTCTCTTAGCCAGCCTCTGAGGCCCTTTTCTGCTTCAGCGCCCCAGGAGCCAGCGCTTCCAAGCCACAGAACCAAAACCGCACAAGAAGAGACACTGCAGTCTGCACAGTTGATGAATAAACTGGTGGGAGAGAAAGGAGAATGCACGGAGCCTGGGAGCCCATGTGGGAACTGTATTAGCTTGGCATGTCTGGAAAAACAGGCTCAGGTGGGCTTTGAAGTGTGACCTCTGCGAAGGACAAATGCGACGGAAACAGGATGGGCAGGGAGAGTCGTCAGCCGGTGCCGTGGCATCTGACATCTAGTAAAGGGACAGCGACAGGAAGTGGAAGTCAGGGCTGGGAAACAGGCTGCGACGCTGAAAAGGCCCAGGCTCAGCCAATCCTCCAGGGAATTCTTTCTGGAGATGGGGGGGTGGAACTGGCCAGGCCCCAGCGCCATCACTGTACACACTGGCTGGCCAGGGACAGCCTGGGAAGGACATGGGCTTTCTGGGCTCATTCATTCCAGGCTGCTCCCCGCAGCTGAAAAACACATTCTTCCTAGAAAGGAAATCCAGAGGTCATAAAGATAATGGAGCTGGCCCATGGACAGAAAAATGCAAGGGAATGCGATTCTAGGTTTCAGCTACCACACCATTTCCTAGGTATTCTCTGAGGGTACGTTCTTGATCAGTCCTAGAGCAGTACAATTACTCAGACTTAATTCCATAAAAGTGAGGTGAGGAGCACCTACTTTGAAAAATATCACAGATATTTTCACCACACAAATTCGCCAGTCACTTGCCAGATTGCTTTGATCTGTCATTAGCGAAAGGTGAAATCCTAGAATTCTACCACTTGAGACCTCCTATAGCCATCAAGTTCAAATCACTACAGCCCCCATGCCCCTGATAGCATCCCGTCCCACAGCTCATCTCACCACTGCTTAATCATCTCCAGAGAGATGGGAGCTTACTCCTAGAAGCATCCTTATTTGGGGCCCAAAGCCTCTGACTGAGACAGTGTTTCTGACCTCTTCTTCTTACAAACTATTTATTAGTGCGTGTTCTTTCTAGTACAATAGCTTTTCTCTTTTCAGATTTGGTTTTCTAAAAGTTCGCAGCCTGGAGCGTCCTTGGTGAAAAGTCACAGCAGAACCAAAATGGGCCACTGTGGGCTTCAAGAAGGAACATTCACAAGGGTAAGGTGCTAAAGCAGCTTGCCTTACAGGTAGGTATTCCTTGAATGAAAGGTAATGGATGCATTCCAAGGCTTACTGAGGCAGCAACCTGAGGGTGTGTCCGAGGGGCTCTGAGGTCCTGACGCATTCGTTTTCACTAAGCACCAACTCCCAATGCTGGCAAGCTGCCTTAGATGCACAACTTCCAGGGTCTTGCTTTTTCCACCAGAATTCCCACCATGGCTAACACAAAAGCAAATACAAAACAGGAAGGGGAGAGGAAAGATCTCTGGAACTCTAGATATTACACACGGCCCTTGGGGAGCTGGGAAACAGAATCAGGAGCAACGTAGAATCAGTCCTTCAGTAGGAGTCATCACTGCTGGGCCTGACGTGTCCGCCCTGTTGTTAGTGGACTGTCTGTTGTGATATTACTCAGATATCTTTTACCAAATGCTCTGGCCCACAACTAAACACAAATTGGATATCAGTATAGCACAGCTACAGGCATGTACAGACTAACAGACTGCATCTTTAACGTCCTTGAAATGTTCTGCTGCACGCCTTGTAACCAACCACGGGCTGTGTTACCAACAGTCTCCCCACAGGATGACCTGCAAAATTCCTGCAGTGACCAGCCAATAGTCTGCCTGTAGGAGGTTGGGACCTCTTCCGGCAGTGTTGATTTAGCAGTCTCTGAACAGCTACTGAAAACACAGAACAAGACAGCGACATTTTTAGAAGGTTTTCATCAGGAATACAACCTCTTTGTTTAGGCATTGCTCGCCCCTGAAAAGGACAGCAAAGGTGAGACGGTAAGGGGAGCGGGGTTAGCAGGCAGTGGCAGGCTGCGCAGAGATCTGCCGGGGCTTAGGTAACATTTGCCACGAACTACATCTTATAACCTCAGCGAAGATCATGAGGCAAATCTTGCTCAGAGGCAGACTGCAGGCATCTAGTCCCACTCCCACATGAGGTACGTTCCTCAAACTCTCTCTGCCTCAGTTTCCTTACCTGTCAGTGAGGGCAAAGCAGGCACACACCTCCTAAGACTGTTGCGAGTGTACAGAAGGAAATTAAACTGTGTGCGGCAGGCACACACATCAAGAGCTGCTCAGTGTTACTGTTGTCTACTCCGAGTTGCGGGTATCTACTGCCAGCCTTGGGAGACTTTCTTCCCGTTAAACACTTGGGCATCCGCTGAGAGTGCTGGTAATGGCGACAAGGGTGATGATGGCACTAATAATATCATCAAGATGCTTTCAGTTGCATTGCGTCCCCTGGCTGACATGCTAAGCCGTATGTCCCTGTTCCACAGAGAAGCTGCATGCTAATGAGGGTCACAGCACAGCACCGGCTCAGAACTTCCCTGCTGTCACCCGCGGAGAGCGAGCACCTGGGTGTGCCTCATCTACAGGACAAACGTGCTCTCCTGACAAATCCAACTCCTCCACTCGCTAACACAGTGTAATGTCCTTTTTTGAGGGTTTTGTTTTGTTTTGTCTTTATCTTTCTGAGACAAAGCTTGAGCTTCTGGCAATCCTCCTGCCTCAGCCTCCCTAGTGCTGGGATTACAGGCATGCACCACCATGCCCGGCACAGTGTAATGTTTTTAAACACCAGAAAACAGCCCTGCTCTTCCCTGAGAACCTCAGCTTGGTCACTGACACCAACAGAGTAACAAAACTGAGAATGATTGATAAGTCCAGTATACCTTTAAAATAAGCAAACTAAGTTATTAAAAACTATAATTACCCACCAACATTCATTGCAACAGTGCCAAAAATTGACAACCATAAATTCTGGACAGTTTATAGGTGAGGACGGAGATAGAAGACATGGACAACAGGGGATGGCTTATGGCAACGGACAGGCACAGACACAGTGCAGGTCCCTTCTTTGTGTGTGCAAGCTCCCGAGGGAACAAGTCCTAAGGGTATTCATGAGAGAAAATTAAAGCAGATGAGAAGAGGAATACTTCAGCAGCGAACAGCTCTCCTGCAGCGCTGACAACACAGAGGTGCGAGCGCCTCCTTCCCTACAGGACTCACTAGAGTCTACGTCAATGAGCACGTGAAAGCTACACACTGTGCTAAGTTTAGACATGGGGACATAGAAACATAAAAATATAGCTTCACTAGCATAAAGAACCTCACATACAACAGGAAAGGAAATCAGCACTGGGGAGGCTGAGGCGGGGGGATCACTGTGAGTTCAAGGCCAGCCTGGGCTACATGGTGAGTTCCAGCCTGAACTACATAGCAAGACCCTGTCTCAATGAAAGAAATAATCGAAGCTAAATGATGGGTCTGAAAGGACCGCACACCAGTTAGTCTCATAGTGGCCCTTTGCCTGAGACCGCCCTCATCCTCACAGTGCACATCTGAAGAAGTGTACCAGTACTTTCATTTTCCACATGAAGAAACCAAGGCTCTAATTGTGCGAGTAGAAGATCTGGGGTTCGAATCCAGGGCTTTCTGACTGATCCAGCCCTACTCTCAGCACACATCTAGTAAAGAGAATGGGTACATACACATTCATCACCGATCCTGCCTCTTAAACTGCTCCAGAGTAGAAAACCCTCCTTTCCTTAGCTAGGTATAGATGGAGTAGACTTTCTTTTTCTTTCTTTTTCCTTTTTAAATCTTTCTTTCTTTCCTTCTTTCTTTCTTCTCTTTGTGATGGTGATGCTGCTTTCAAATTCCTGGGCTCAAGTAATCTTCCTGCCTCAGCCTCCAGGATAGCTGGAATTAGTTACACATCACTGAACTTGGTTTGTTTTCTGTGGTCTTTTTGAGGGGCAATGAGCCCCAAGGCCTTTGCACAGAGCTATATTCCCAGCTGTCTTAGTCACTTTCTTGTCACCTAAACACAAACCCCGACACTTAACAACTTAAAGGAAGAGAAATTAATTTTGGGTCACATTTTTAGTCTATAGTGGGCTGGCTGCAAGGCAGAATGCATGGTGGAAAGCATCAGCGGACAAAAGATCCTCAGGCAATGACAGCCAAGAGGCAGAGAGAAGCGGGGAAAGCCCAGGAGGCAGATACCCCACATCCTGATCGCAAGTCAGCTGCCATGCCCTCATGATCCAGGCACCTTCCATAAATCCCACCTACAAATGCATGAGACTTTGTGGGGTTTTTTTTTTTTTTTTTTTTTTTGTCTTTTTCATTTTTATCGGTACCAGGGATCGAACTCACGACCGCCTGCTTGCAAGGCAGGTGCTTATGCCGCTGAGCTAAATCCCCAGCCCCCCAAATGCACGAGACTTGTGGGACATCTGGATGTAAGCCATGACATTCCACCCCTTAGAAAGGAATGATTATTAGGAAATTCAGGGAAAAAATCAAAAATCTAAAAAGATAGATATGAAGGCACTTGAGAATATTTGATAACAGGTACTGAAACTATTATTTCTACTTCTGAGGGAAAATACTGGTTCTCTATTTTGTAGCATATAGAAAAAATAGTTCCAGATGGGCTCCAAGTTTTAATGTTAAAAACAAAACTTAAGACATAAAAATTTCATTTTCAGTTCTTCTAGGAATATGTCCCGAAGTAGACTAGCTAGGTAAAATGGGATTTCCAATCCCAGCTTTTTGATTAATCTCCACAGTGGTTGCAGCAGTCCACACTCCCACCAACAGTGCAGGAGAGTTCCCTTTTCCCTACAGCCTCTCCAGCATTTGTTGTTGTTGGTTTCCTTGATCCTGGCCATTCTTTCAGGAGTGAGATGGAATCTCAGTGTGGTTTTAATTTCCATTTCTCTAATGAGAAACAATGATGAACATTTTTTCATGTATCTATTTGCCATTTGTATTTCTTCATCTGAGAAGGGTATATTCATCTCAGATGCCCATTTGTGGATGGCGTCTTTGAATTTCGGGGGTCTGATTTTTTAAAAAATTCTTTATATGTTCTAGATAGAAGTCCTTAGTTAAGGAACAGTTGACTAAGATTTTTTTCCCAATTTATAGATATTCTTTTCATTCTGTTGGAGGCTTCTTTTGATGCACAAAAACTTTTTAGTAAGATGAGATCCCAGTTGATTCTTGGAAGTATTCTCCATGCAGTTTGATTTTTGTTCATGAATTCTTTGCCAACCTCTACGTCTTCAAGGTTTCTACCTACTTTGTCTTCCAGGAGATTTAGTGTTTCTGTTTTAGTATTTAGATATTTGATCCATTTTGACTTTAGGTTAGTTCATAGTGACAGGCATGGGTCTAGTTTTAGTTTTTGACATATGGAAACCTAGTTTTTCCATCACCACTTATAGTGATATATGTGCACCCATGTTTATTGCAGCATGATTTGTAATATCTAAATCTTAGAAACAACCCATACGCCCATCAGCTGAGGAATGGATAAAAAGAAATGTGGTATTTTTATACTATGGAATATTACTCAGCTATAAAGAAAGAGCACATTGAGGCTTTTATAGGTACATGGATGCAGCTTGAAACCATACTCATAAGTGAAATAAATCAAACTCACTTGTGTAAATACCATGTTCCCTCCCTAGTGTAAGAAAGTGAAACAGCAAATAAGATACAAAATCTTCAATAAATATTGTGAAAGGGTAAGAAACTGCTCAAAGAGGAAAAATAACTCAGATAAGGAAAAAGAGAAAAGAAGAAAGAGAAGAGAAATAAGATATAAATCTGAGTATATATACACAATATTACTAAGATGATTGTACTAATAATTCTATTATTTCTTGGAACAAAACAGTTAACATCCATAGGATCAGATCAATTTTGCATGACTATACTGATAATTTGAGTAAGACTTTTGAAGATAACTACGCAGAACAACAAAATTAGTTGTGCTCCTACCACCTTGTTTCGAAAACCTACATTGTTATTGTTTTGGTCTTTTTGTTATAGTTATTTATTTGCTGTTTTGTATTTCTCTCTAATACAGAAAGGAGAGATGTACATGTATAGGCTTATATATGCCTAGAACTTCACCGAAAGGGTTTACAAGGATTGATTTTAGTATGTGTGATAGTATGAACAACTACACTGAAGAAAATGAGACCCCATGGTAGCCACTGATGATTTCCTATCATTTTGATTTGAAATGCAGTAATGCTTTGTTCTTGGTTTTGATTGGTTTTAGTGTGTTTTCAATTATTTGATTGCAAGATGTGTGAAGGTATGGACAGCTATTCTGAAGAAAACAAGAGACATTATGGCAGCCAATATTGATTTCCTAGTGTCTGGTATTGAAAGCCCTGAAGGCTCTCATTCTTTTGTTTTGATTGCTTTTATACTATTTTGATTTGTGTTAGCTTACTGTGTGTGAAGGTGTGGACAACTGTTCTGAAGACACTATGGCAGCCACTGTTGATCTCTGTGTTTTTCTGAAAGCCTGTGCTGTTTGCATTGTTTTACTCTGTTTTGCTTTGTTCTGTTTTGTTTTATTCTCTTTAAAATATTTTTTTAAATACATACAAATGAGAAAAGAAGTTAAATCATCTCTAGTTACTCCTGACATGATCTTATCTATAGCAAACCCTAAACATTTCACAACAACTGTTAGGACTAGTAAATACATTCAACAAATTTTCAGGATACAAAATCAACATATGAATATCAGTTTCATTTCCATATAGAGATGCTCCTTGAATGACAATGGGGATGCATCCAGACAAACACATCACAAATTCAAAGGGTTATGACTCCAAAAAAATGCATTTAACATCACAGCTGAACATCACAGCTCAGCAGCACAGTGCACTGTGGTGGGTTTGTCTTCACCATCACATGACTCCGTGAGGACCGCAGCTCTTTACTACTGCCCAGTACCACAGGAGTGTCATGCAGCTTATCACTAGGCTGGGAAAAGACCAAACTTCAACAACTGATGTGTGGTTTCTTCTAAACGTTTATCATTTTCTTACCATTGTAAAGTTGACAAGCCATAAATCAGGGACCATCTGTACTGACAACTATCCAAGAAAGAAATTAAGGAAATGTCATTTACAATAGCATCAAAATGAATGAAATAGGAATACATTTAAACAGAGAGGTGGGAGATCGTACATTGATTATAATATGATGGAAGCAATTGAAAAAGTTCCACACAATTGAAACAACGTCTTGTCCTCATGCATTGGAAAACTTAGTATGGTTTAAATGTTCACACTACCCAAAGCTATCTATATATTCAAAGCAATTTTTACCAAAATTCCAATGGTACTCTCACATAGAGAAATCAATCCTGAAATTCACACTGAACCTCAAAAGACCCCAAATAACCTAAGCAATGAGAGCAAAGTAGAATGAAGCTGGATGCCTCATATGCCGTGATCACAAGCTATATTATAAACCTATAGTAATAAAAACAATGTGGTACTGTCATAAAAGTAGACACATAGACGGTTAAACAGAATGGAATGCTCAGAAATAAACCGCACCTATCTGATCAACTAATCTTTGATAAGGGCACTAAGAATATAGAAAGAGATACCTTTAATATTAGCTTCAACAGTACTGGGAAAACAAGATATCCACATGCAGAAGAACGCAACTGGATCCTTGCCCTGCACCATATACAGATACTGGCTTCAGGAGCTGGGGATTTAGCTCAGTGGCATAAGCACTTGCTTGGCAAGCATGAGGTTGTACGTTTGATCCCCGTACCAAAAAAAAAAAAGAAAAGAAAGAAAGAAATTAGCTTCAAATGGATTAAACATTTAAGTGTGACTTTTGAAACCTTAAAACTCTTAAAATACAATGGAAAAAAATATTTAACCTTGGTCTTGACAAAATTTTGTGTGTGTGTGTGTGTGTGCCGGGGATCAAATTTGCGCTTTCCAGGCAGGCACGTGTGTCACCGAGCTGTGTCAGCAGCCCAACAAAAATTCTTTTTTAAAACATGATACAAAATGTTCAAGCAACAAAAGACAAAATAAACACGTGAGAATGCGTCAAGCTAAGAAGCTCCTGCACCACAAGGGAAGCAATAAACAAATGAAAGACAACCTAAGGAACGGGAAAAATACGTGCAGGTCAGACATCTAATGAGGGGCTAATATTCAAAATATACAAGGAACTCACCACAACAAATGATCAGTCAGTGTATGCAGACGTGCTCAGCATCACTAATCACCAGGGAAATGCAAATAAAGGCACAGCACTCGAAAGTGTTAGCAGGCCTATAACCCAAAAGACAAAACGAATATTGGCAAGAACAGAGACAAAAGAACCCGTATGCACAGTTTGGATTATAAATTGGTGTAACCAGAATGGAAGACAGTATGGAAGTGCCTCAAAAAAATTAAAAACAGGGCCAGGGAGCATAAGCGCCTGCCTGGCAAGCACAAAGTCATGACTTCAATCCCCAGTACCAAAAAATTAAAAATAGAATTACCACCTGCTCTATCAATCCCACTACTGTGTATACAGCCCAGGGAGATATAAACAGTAAATCAAAGAGATATCTACGTCTCCATCATCTCCATCTTCACAGCAGCAATATTGACAATAGCCAACATAGAGAAACAATCTAACTCCCCCTTTGGTGAATGCAGGAATAAATAAAAAGCGATCTATCTGAGTATCATTCAGCTAAATGGTAAAGAACATCTTGTCATTTATGACAACATGGGTGAACCTGGAGAATGTTGTAAGTGGAATAAGCCAAACACAGAAAGACAGTCTACTTGATGGTCTCACTTGGTTGTAGAATCTGAAATTGTCGCCCCATAAAAGCAGACGGGAGAATGTTGGTTGCCAGGGGCTGAGAGGGAGTGGGTAGATGTCCGTGAAGAGTGCCAGCTCTCAGTTACAAGTCCTAGGAACGTACTGTACAGCATGGGTGGTGATTTATGTATTGATTCGCTTGTGGTGATCTTTACGCAATGTATATCCATGTCAAATTATCACTCCACATACATTTGATGCATACAGTTGTCACATAAATGTTTTAAAGTAAAGCTGCCAGGCCCAGTGGAATGTGGCAATACTCCCAGCTATCTGGGAGGCTAAGGCAGGAGGATGGCTTGATCCTGAGTTTGAGGCCAACCTGGGCAACAAAGAGGGCAAAAGAAAACGGCACCAAAAAAAGCAAAGTTTAAAGAATTTTAGATGAAAAGAAAGGCCAGTATTTTCTGGCCGTCGGGTAAGAAAAAAACTCCTGAAACACGTTGCAAAACGAAAGCTGTAACCATAAAAGGGGAGATCAAAAGGATTGACTACACTAATGGTAAAGGCAGAATTACTCCTGACCTTCTGGTGAATGTAAGCAACCACTTTGGATAATAATTTGATACTAGCTGGATGTGGTGGCACATGCTTGTAACCCCAGTACTTGGGAGGCTGAGGCAGGAGGATCCTGACGAGTTCAAAGCCAGCCTGGGCTACAAAGCAAGTTCAAGACCAGCTTGAACCATATAATGAAGCCCTGCCTCAAAAATCCAAACAAAAGATTAACACAGCCATGACTAAAAAGGAAAATGTGTGCACATGGAAATATAAAATATTCATAGCAGTAATATTTGTAGTAGCAAACATAATAAACAAAAAAAGGCAAAATCTGGAAACAACTCTAATTTCTAGAAATAGAACAATGGATAAATGATTAGTAACACATTGAGATATTCGATAAAGAAATTACCAGAAAACTACAGAGCAATATGCATTGTGAACATAGATTCAAAAATATGTACAAAGATTGAGTTTACACACCTACATTCTATAATCTTAATCTCTCCTCCAGTTGTGGACAAACGGTACCCAGAAGGTCCTACAAAATATGTGTCTTGTCCGTTACGACCTGGATAGAAAACGTACCCCTAAAATCTCACACACTTATAGGTGGGGCTTTTGAAAGTGATTAGACTATGGGTTCAGAGCTTAATGTGCTGTTAGAAGTTGGGGTCTGGTCAGGAGAGGCAGTCACTGGGTGTGGCCTGGGAAGTGTCTTTCCCCCTAGTTCCCCACTCCACTCTCTACTTCCTAGCCAGACAGACAGACAGAGAGAGAGAGAGAGAGAGAGAGAGAGAGAGAGAGAGAGAAAGAAAGAAACAAAAAAATAAAATATTCTATAACAGAAAAAAATGGACCAATATCAATATGATACTCAAAACCAATGAGGATAAAGATAACATAATGTTGAACAAAATACAGAAAGCTACAGGATAGTATTTGACATTGAAATTCTTATTAAAATGAAGTAAGCAAAACTAAACTATAGAATGTCCAGAGATGCTTGCATAATAAGAAGAAGGAATAAAAAATAAGAGGATAATGGTAAGAGGAGCTGTTGGGGTAAGGGAGGAGCACAAAGACAGATGTGAGCTCTTGGTAGCCCTAGGCTGGGTGGTGACTCCCAGGTATTTATAATTTTAAAATACAGGCCTGCATGGTCAGAGGATGACAAGTGTCACACAGACTTGCGATGAGCACAATTAGTACAATCTGGGTCCTTGAGGTCTAGAAAGAAGAAGGGAAGTTTGGCACTTCAAAATAAAGGTTTCTAAGCCATGGCTGCAAGACAGTCAGAATGGCTGTTTTCAATCCATCATGTGTCCAGTAGTACTTTCCTTCTCGAATAACATCAGACTAGATCAACTTTCTGTAGTTAGAAATGGTTGAGATGGGGGCCAGGGGTGCAGCTCAGAGGCACAGCGCCTGCCTGGCAAGGGCAAGGTCCTCATTTCAAATCCCAGTATCAAAAAGATTTTTAAGAAAGAAATTCTTGACATAGTTCCAGGGGGTAATCACATTTATGCCTAGACAGGAAAAGTTGATGGATCGCAGTTGTGACAGATGTGCTGAGGACAGTCGTGTGGCTATCTGGGTAAAGGCCTGGCATTTAATTAGAGAATTAGGAAGCATCTTTCTCTGTTTCCTTCACTAATGTGTAACATACTGAAGAGAGAAATTAGATAAACAACACACACTGCGTAATCTATTAATGTTTCATTTATCCACTATTTCTAGAAATGAGCTATTACTCTGATGTGAACTTCACACATGATATAACCCTTTTACATCATTCCACAGTGATGTCTGCACACCAGTGTTTATAGCTGTAGCTTATAATAGCTAACTCTTGGAAACAGCCCAAATGCCCATCAACTGATGAATGGATAAAGAAGATGTGGTTTATGTATACAATGGAGCACTGCTCAGCCCATAAAGAATGATAAGCCAGAGACATTCCTAGCTAAACGGATGCACCTTGAAGCCTTTCTCTTAAGGAAAATAAGTCAGACACACATGAGTAATACCACGCTGCTTCTCTACTGTGAGGAAGCGGAACTGTAAATAAGCAGCAAAACGAGTGAGAGATATTTTGAAGTACGAAGAAAATGTTCAAATGGAAAGAACAAGGTAGGTGGGAGGGAGAAAGGAAGGAAGGGGCAAGGAAACATGATAAGAAAAGAGAACAAGTGGGAACAAAGCTTTTGTAAATAAGGAGGCAAAGCGGGGTTGAAGGGAGCGTAGGGGGATGCAGACAGAATGAATTACATCACGTCCAGTATAAATTCCCTAAATGGATGTGGTCACTATGCAGACCTCACATGTGCCAGTATACTCAACAAAAATGCCCTGTGAGCCCAAGAACACCTTGAAAACCATCTCAGTCAATTTTGAGGAAATCTTGAAGGTTGGTTTAGCAAACTTGTCTGCTTCTTAAAGAGAATGATCTTCAAAGTACTCTCTTTCTGTGCCACCTTAGATTCATCATTCTGAAACGGAATCAGTGCATTGGGCGGGAACACAGGCTGCCATCCAGACCCCTTTGCTCCACGTCCTCATTTGTGGGTGATTGAGTCATCAGGCATTTGTGGAAAACCCAACAGGTGAAAAACAGGGAGCGCAGCAGGGACTCAGAGCCTGCTCGCTTTCTCCAGCTATCTCAGAGCAAGGGGAGCAGAGCTATGTCCCCCTGTGCCAGTGCGGCCAGGGTGCCATGAGCATGTCGGGCAGGAGAAGTCCCTTGCTACGGGGTTCAAAGAAGGCTGCTTAGGAGAGGTGGGCTTTGTGCGGGGTCTTAGAAACTGGGAGGCTTGCACATGGAGAGAAGGGCCTTTGGGGCAGCAAACCCCAAGGCCTAGCATATACAGTAGGTAGTCAGTAAAAACTTGCTTGAAACACTGACTCAAAGAACGTACACCGGAAGTCTCAGGGTGTTTCGAAAAAATGCAAGAATTCATTTCAGTTTGCGTAAAAGGAAACCAAAATCGGAAAGTTGGGCTAGACTGTGGAAGTCCTTGAATGGCACAATGAAGAATGAAGACTGTTTTTTCCCCTCTGGGAAATAAAAAAAATCCGAGGCAAGGATTTGGCAATTGTAATTATTATCTGAGGTAATTGACAACAAGATCTGAACAATGGCCATGCGCTGAGAATTGAGAGGAGAGATACCAGGGAAGCAGAATTGCTAGGACATTCCACTGGGTGGATGTAGGGAACAAGGCAGGGAGAACAGACAAAATAATAGCATTTGAGACTTTGAGGCTGATCTGACTACAAAAAATTAGAGCTACGTGATGGGGAAGGGGACAGGTTAGTGAGGGAAGTGTGGTAGTGTTTTTGAGGACACTGAGTTTCAGCACTGAAGTAAGACACTTGGGTGGGGTGTTCTGCCTGGCAGACAGCAGGAGCTCCTTAGAGATAGTAGGCCACCAAAAAGATTTGGGAATGAGCACCACAGAGATCATAACCGAAGCCACGTGAGATTGTCACTGGCCAGGACTGGAGCAAAGGCCAGCATTCCCACGGCCAACGATGCTTTTGTTTATTATTGTTCTCCTAAAGATGTCATATAGTGTCTCTTGTTTTCTCCCAAATATAGAACTTATTAAGAACCTTTATGAAATACCTACTAGATTTTCACAGCCCTGTAGATACAGAGGAGGTAAGAGACTGATTCGTAGATGGATGTGACATGGTTCCAGCACCACATCAAAGCTGAGGCTGGGTGTCTTTTACCAATGCAAACATCCCTGGGAGAAGAAGCAGTCATGAGATGTTTGCCTACGTAGGGTACCCTTCTAAAGTCGAGGTGACACCAGTGAGGCATTTCTGATCTTATTTTTTTTCTGTAAACTTTCTTTGTCCTGCTACTATCATTCCCACATTAAAAGTCTAGTCCTGAGGATGTCAGAGGATCATGCATCCCGATTTGCAGATACAGGCACAGTCACAGTCTGAAGCAACAATTTTTAGGTTACACACACGTCCTTTAGAGAGGATCCCAAAAGCTTCGCTTTCCATCTCTTCCTGCTCTCCAAGCCTTGCAGAAATACGGCATTTCAACTGGTGCAGTACAATCTGGTCTGTTGTAATCTCATCTCAGTTCATCTCACACATTTTTTCCATGCATAGATTCATTCAACAAGCCTCTCTTGAGTAACCACTCTGCACAGGGCCCCGGGCTAGGTGAGTGCTTCCAGACATACTGACAGAGCTCAGGACCTCAAAAGTAGGCTTCTTTGAAGCAGCTCAGTATCTATAAGAAGAGAAAGAGAAGAAACCCAGCACCAAAGCCACGGAGAATGAGAAAGAATGCCATGGGACCACACCAAAGAGTACTCATCCCACAGGGACGGGCAGGGCAAGAGTCACAGAAGAGCAGTCTTAGAGTCATGGTATCAGGAAAAATAGACTCAAGATCAAAGTAGAACAACTGAAACAAAACTTTCCCGGAGTTTATGTAAATCCTGGGTTGTGGGGCCTTTGGGGCAACTGCACTGGAGTGACTAGCCAGACAGAGCTCTGGAGTGGCACCAGCTTACATATTTTCAGACTTCAGACAGTGAGAAAGCCATGGTGTGGGGTCAACTTCAAGAGCACTTCCAGATAATGCTGAAGATAGCGGCCCCAGGATCAAATTATGAGAAACGCGGAGCCAGAGCATGGTGCCTGTCTGGGGGCTGCACCCCAGAGCCAGAGAAGTCAGGCCCAGATCACTGGGGCCCTGACAGCCAGAAACCCTCAGCAGCAGGCAGGGCGCTCCACCAGCCCTAAGTGATCCCCAGAGCCATCAGAGCACTGCCTGCTGGGAGCATCCTGGTGACCCCAGAGAGCAGGAGGAGCCAGCGGGGAGTCGGGGAGCTGCAAGGCCCTGGTGCAGGAGCCCCGGGAGGCTGTGGTGATGAAGGCTGGGACAGGGCCTCTCCCCTCTCCCAACACATTCCCGATGCATGGATGCACCTGGGAAGCAGAGGGCCCCTTCTGAGAAACCAGGCCAGGCAGGAGAAGAGCAGCTGCTCTCTCTCCTGTGGCAGGCGGAGCTTTGCCAATGACTTATTGTGGTCAATTCCCACAGCTGGGATTACCCACATAACCTGCTACCGCCCTTCAGGAGAGACCTGCAGCGTTGCTTGCTTTAGGAGGTCAGCTCTCTGGAGGTGTTCATGGGGCTCATTTGCTGTGTTTGGAAAGGTTAAGGGAAGCTGCCAGTTTGCTTTTTGGGAAGCAGAATGTTAGTGCTGCAAGACGTTAAATCTCATTTAGCTCCCTTCTGTAGCTGACAACTGACAAAATGAGTGGCTGGCCTACTAAGCTTTCAACTAAATGCTCAGCATGTGTCAGCCAGTGGCCTTCAAACTGTAAGATGCATCAGATCATTGCGTGACCTGCTGAAATGGAGATTACTGTTCTACAAGATTCTTGTTCACACTGCCAAATAGCAGGCCTGTTTATATCTTCCAAAGAAGCTCTCCCCCAAGGTGATTCTGAGGCCACTGATCAAGGTCCACGCTACAAAAATTATTGTCACATAAAATTCATCCACCACACACGATGGTCTTGATGTTTGTCTTTTCAAAGCTCTGGGTTAAGCACATTGAGAAGAACAAAGAGAAAGAGGTTGAGTTCCTATCTCCCATTTCTTCCCAGCCTTCAAGGTGAGATAGACAAGTGTCAGCCCCAATTTCATGGGAGAGTGCAGCAAGCACCCTAAAATGAGAAGAAAAACGTAGCAAAATAGGTCAAGAAGGAAACCTTATTCTTGACTCCCAATTGCCCTTATGAAATCGGCAGCAGAGATGGTCAAGGTAGAGAAATGCCAAGATGCAACTGTTGAAAGCCATGAACACTATGCCTTAGCAGTATCATGGCAGCGTCCTTTGAAAAGCACCAAAGTCTATAAAGAGAGCTCATTAAATAAGAAAAGACAGGAATGACCACTGGGCCACTTGAAGAGTAACACGGGAAATGGTTTGCTGTGAGGCATCACATTAGGCTATAATGCTTCTCCCCAACCCAGATGGCAGTGATCACAGAAGTCACCTCTCCCCCACCCCAGGTCCTGTCTTCCTCCCAGCGCAGGTGTGGCAGCTGCGCGTGGAGAAGTGAAAGCCATTGGCCAGGAGGCCGGGGCTTTGGAGATGGTGCTGGGGGAGCAGGAGGAGCTTGGACAGATATTGTAGCTGCTGCTCCCTGGCTCTGTCATCTTCCAGTGGCTGCCCGTAGGATGCTGAGGGCCTAGGTCAGGTTCTCAGAATGCACTTCTCCTTCGTCCCTTTCCCTGTGAGATTGTATAGTGCTGATACTGTACCAGGTCACCCTTCTGGTACTCACTTGGTACAGGGAATTGCCCTAAACGTTCCTTACAACCCTATCAGTATCTCTATTAACTAATCATTTTAAATTGGCAAATACAGCTTGACAATACTTACAGTATGCACCATACTGCTTTGACATACACATGCATTGTAGAATGGCTAAATTAAGCTCGTTAATATATCCCTTGCCTTATGTACTTACCTTTCTGAGTGGAGACATTTAAAATCTAGTCTTTAAAACTATACAGTACAGTGCTATTAGTTATAGATACCATATTGTGCAATAGAGCTCATGACCAAATCCATTTCCTCAGTCCCACCTCTCTGCCTCCAGCCTCCAAAAGCTATGAGTTTCACATTTTGTCATGTTCCACATCTAAGTAAGATCATGTGATATCTGTCTTTCCATGCCTACCTTATTTCACTGAGCATGGGGTCCTCTAACTTCATTCCTGCTGTTGCAAATACCAGATTTCCTTCTTTCAGGCTGAGTCATATTACATCGTGTGTATCTACATTTTCTGTACCTATTTATCTATTGATGGACACTTTGGTTGTGTCCATGTCTTGGAAATTGTGAATAAGTCCACAAGGAACTTGGGAGTGCAGTTGTCTCTTTTAGGTGATTTTATTGTCTTCGGTTTATGCCTAGAAGTGAGTTTCCTAAGGTTGTATGATAACTCTACTTTGAATTTGTTTGAGAAGCTTCCCTAATGTTTTCCACAGTGACCACACTAATTTACATTTCCTCCAATGATCTCGGAGGGTTTCTTTTTCTCCACATCCTCACCAAAACATCATCTTTTCACTTTCCATAGTAGCCATCCTAATACCTGCCTGTGGTTTTCATTTACATTTCCCTGATGGTTAGTGACGTTAAACATTGTTTTCATATCCTGGATGACCAGTCATATGTCTTATTTTCAGAAATATCTGTTCAAATTATGTGCACATTTTATAAATCATGATTGTTATGATTAGGTTTTGGGATATTTGGGTACTTTATATATTCTGAAATATAATCGCTTGTCAGATAATAGATTGCAAACAGAGGTCTTGTGTACTATACTGTCTCTTCACTCCATGTATTGCTCCCCTTGCCATACCCAAGATTTCTACTATATGTAATTGCATCTTTCAATGCCTTGTTTCCTGTGTTTTAAGAATCAGACCCCCCAAAAATCTTTGCCCAGGCCAAATGTCCTAATGCTTTTTCATCGTGCCACTTTTTGGTGCTTTTGTTGTTGTTGCTGCTGCTGCTACTGCTGTTCTATTCTTGGGCTGAAATCAAGGTCTTACACGTGCTAAGTATGCTCTCTACCACTGAGCTACACCCCCCGTCATTGAGTTGATATTTTGCATACAGCACGAGATAAGGATATAACTAAAGTCTTCAGCATGTGAATATGCAGTTTTTCCAACATCGTTTATTAAAGACACTATCCTTTTCTTATTGTATGTTATTGATGCCCTTGTCAAAAATCGGTTGGCATAAATATGTGGATTCCTTTCCACTGTCCATTCGGTTCCAATGATTTATGTGTCTGTTTTAATACCAGGACCATGCTGTTTACTTTACTATAATTTTGCAATACATTTTAAAATCAGGAAGTGTGATGCCTCCAACTTTGTTTTGGTTTTGGGGTTTTTTGCAGGGGGATGGTGGGGTTCTTCAATGTTGCTTTGGCTACTTGGGTTCCTTTCTGATTTTATATGAATTTTGATAAAGATTGCACTGACTCTGCAGATTGTTTTGGGTGATATACACACCATAACAATATTAATTTTTCTAATCTATAAACACAGAGTAGCTTTCCATTTTTTATTTTAAAAGGAATAAAACGAAACAAAGAGAAACAGAACAAAGCCGATCAGAGCAAGTCAATGCAAATAACACAGGATTTCAGAACAAGATAACAGGAAATCAACAGTGGCTACCATGATGTCTCTTGTTTTCTTCAAAACAGTTGTCTGTAGCTTCACACAAAATGTTATTACAAAACAAAATAGTATGAAAGCAATCAAAACAAAAGAATGAGAGCCTTAGGAGTCCTCAAAACCAGACCCAAGGACATCAATAATGGCTGCCATAATTAATGTCTATTGTTTTCTTCAGAATAGCTGTCCATACTTTCACACATATTAAAACCAAATAATTGAAAACACAGTAAAACCAATCAAAACCAAGAAAAAAAGCATTATTAGACTTCAAAACAGATGATAGGAAATCAGCAATGGCTACCATCATGTTTCGTTTCTTCAATGTAGCTGTTCATACTATCACACATACTAAAATCAATTCTTGTAAACTCTTCAGGTGAACTTCTAGGCATATAAGCCCATGCATGTGCATCTATCCTTTCTGTATTAGAGGGGAAAACAAAACAAAGTAGAAGAAAAATAAAAAGCAAGAGTCAAATAAATAACAAAGAACCCAAAACAATAACAATGTAGGTTTTCAAAACAAGGTGGTAGGAACATAAGGAATTGTGTTGTTCTGCATAGTTATCTTCAAGTCTTACTTGAATTACCCGACACAGTCAAGCAAACCTCATCTAACCCTACAGATGTTATTAACTGTTTTGCTAGCATCCCATTTATTTCTGTCTCTTTCAGTTCCCTTTATCAGTGGTATATTTTTCAGTACACAGATCTTTTATCTCCCTGGTTACATTTATTGCTGAATATCTTATTCTTTTGTGGTTATCATACATGAGATTATCTTCTTGGTTTATTTTTTGGACAGTTTTCTCTTATCACAGAAACTCTACTGATTTTGTATAGACATGAGGAAACCAAGATACAGAGAGTTTAAATAAGTCAGCCACGTTCGCACACCTGGGAAGCAGCAGTTCTAGAACTCACGCGTCTATTAGTCATGCTGCATTCCCTCTTGTCACTTTTCTGAGACCCAAGGCTTTCTGCCCTGCCAGATGGTAAGAAAGCACTCTTGCTCTTAGCTGTATCCTCAGTACCGGATACAAATTAGGCCTTGGAGAAATATTTGTCAAACGAATCAAAAGCTTCCACTGATAAAAGTCCTTCTGAACTGTCTTTGTAGCCAGTCTTGACATCTGCAGAATGAAGGTGCCGCTCTCCAAGAGAGCTGCCATATATGACAGCCAAGAATCCTAACCCACCATTAAATCCAAGATTCCTAGCAGCTCTTGAGGAAGGGACAGGCCAGCTGCACGGCCTGTCTTAAGCACAGCTGCATGAGGTATACTCCAAATCTTGATATTATATTAATGAGAAATAAGGTGAGTAGGGAAGAAAGAGTTAAAATTTGGGGAAGATGGAAAAAGAGGGGATTCTTGGACACTTTAGATGGAAAGAAAAGGCCAAGAAGTGTTTGAAATTTGAAATCATTTTCAAACCGAGAATAAATATATCAAACTGACTTGACGTATGTGGTAATCATATACTGTTGGTTACTAGCCCTTCCAGGGTAGGTTTAACAGAAAGGACAACAAGCCAATTTGAAATGTAAAACAGTCAATCATCCCACATGCCAGTAGAAAAGCCAAGGTCACCTTCACAACCTGTTTTGGAGTTAACTTAGCAGTCGAATGAATGTAAGGCTTTGGTCCCTAGGGACTCAGCAAAAGTGACACACTTCTTCCATTCCATTGGTTCACACCAGATGGTGCTGAGATTATCTATGAGGGGTAGGCGCGAGCCTTTTTAGCTCCTTAAATAAGTGTGAAGGAGCTCAAATTTAGGAGCTACGCCACCTTGTACTATGAGACGACGGTTCTCCCACTTCACAGATGGTAAGACTGAGATTCTGCAAAGTGAAATGGCTTGTGCAAAATGGCACAGTTCAAGAGTAGCGGAGCCCAGAATCAAAGCTAAGCCCATGTGACTGGTGACTGAAAGCCCCTCTTTCCCGGCTCTGACGTATTCTTCTGCTTAAGCCCTCTTTGGCTAATCCTTAATGGCTAATTAGTTGTCCCATCATTAAAAGGAATCAGAGAAAGGAAAAGGAATGGGGCTCCCATGACCCGCTGACCTTGTTGTATCATTAAAAGGAGATAGCTTTGAGTCAAAACACGGCGGATTTCTTGTATGAGGCTTATATTATCCAGCGTCCTCTGGCTTCCCAGACCCTCCCCCTCCACTCGACCCCACACACTGCAACACTTTACTACTTACATTTTTTCTGCTCTGAGAAACTAAGGGAATACTTGTAAAGTTCTTAAAACACTTCCTGGCCTATATAAACACTTTAAGAATGTTTGTTAAATAAATTCAATAAATGTTATCGTTAAACATTTTCAGATAACCTAAAAACTACAGAAGATGGTGAAAATCGCATATAATCCCACACTAAGAACCCATAAGTACAACTTTAGCATCATGTGAAAATATTTTTTTCATAAAAAGGAAAGATTAGTGTATGTAGTTTCTGTGACCTAGTTTTCCCACGGTGACATGCTGGAGCCGTTGCTTAATGTTGGTAAATACATATCCATCCCATCAGCATCCATAACACTCCGTTGGATGGATACACCAGCAATTTGGCTGACTAAATCACTCTGGTGGACATTTTAATTATTTCTAATATCTTGGAAAACAAAGCTGTGACAACTACTTTTGTTATGGCGCTTTGTGTCTTTGATTCATTCACTTCTCCAGACTGCTCTGCAAAGAAATTTCACCAGTGTATACTCACACCAACGACACACTCTGATTATTGGTTTGAGCAAACCTATTTTTCAATCTTTACCAATTTTAGGTGACGTCCATTTGTGTTGTTTGTTTACTTTTTGGTTGAGTTTTTAACCTTTTTCTTATGTTTTTAACAATGTTTAAATACTAAGGCTCTAGATTCTTTTTGTGACAGGAATTAACAATATTTTTTGCACTTGTTTATGGGTGTTTTGCAAAAGTGTTAGATTTATATATAGTGAATTCTATCCGTCTTTTACACTATAACCCCTGACTTTAAGTCACGTTAGATAAATTATCTTCTGCACCTCCAGTTTTAAAAGTAGTCACTCATATCCTTCTAAATACTTAGCTTTGATTTTCCCCTTTAGACCTATGACCAACCAGAAACTGGCCCCAATGTATTTTTGGAAGATTTACATTAGTCCTTCAATCCTTAACCTTAAAAACCCAACCTGCCCTTTTCTCGGGTGAGTACAAGCGATTTCTGCATCTCAAAGGAAAAGTATCCCATAGAAATTATAGTCACTAGTATCTCTGCCTACCTTCCTGAAGCCTGATATTGTTCCCAAAGCAGCACCCTAATAACACTACTGTTGAACCTGTTTGCCCACTTTACAGATGGTTTCATCAACACGAAGACTTACTTTTCTGACTTTGCTAACCTCTCCCACTGAAGATACGGGCCTCTTTGTTTTTTTTTTTGTTTGTTTGTTTGTTTGTTTGTTTTATTTAAAGAAAAGGAAACGAAAAAAAATACATGGAAATTAAAAAAAAAAGGGTAGAAATAATTCTAAATTACAGACAAACAAAAGGTAAGAAATTGCCAGTTGATAAGTTACAAATTGTCATCTTCGAAATGGCTGTTCAGGTTATAGAATTAAAGTATATGTTAAGAGGAAAATGCTCCAGGGGGAGAGAAGGAAGGAGCGGCTGTGACAAGGCCAGCTAAAGACCATCTATTAAAATTGGTGAAGGAGAGGGGGGGGCGCACAAGGAGCAAACCAGTGAGGAGGGAGCGGGTTTTTCAGACCTCCCCTCTGGACAGTGGAAGGCAGAGTGAGGAGGGCTGCCTGGCACCTGCCAGAGGTGACATGTGGAGACCACTGTAAGCACTAACCTGGCCTGCGAGCCTGGGATTCGGGCCCAGCGCCCCCATGCTGGGGCTGGGCGCAGACAGGCACCCTCTTTTCCCTTAGGCCTGTCACTTCCCTGTGGAGAGTGGGAGTGCGCAGACGCGGTGGGACTGTATGACAGATTCTGTCCTGCCAACACCTTTACTTCATGGCAGGGACGGGCGGGACATGACTCCGGACACTGAACTAGTTCCTGTTTTTCCCAGTTGAGCAATGCTCTGAGGACTTCTTGATTTGCATCCTTCGAGTGTTCGACAGGAAACTTCAAGCTTCCAGCAAAGGACCTTCTGTACGTTTCCGCCATAAGAGTTGGGTGGCATGTGTCTTCAGGCCCAAGAGGGTAGGGAAGCATGTGACAGAGTGAGAAGGGCATGATCGATGGGATCAGACACTGCAGTCACAGCAAGCCCGGAGCAAACAGCACACAGGGCCTGCCGGCGCCATCCCGGGTGGGCCTTGCCTCCGGGTCTGGCTTCAGGTCCCCGTGTCTCCCTCCTCTGGGCTTTCCCCAGAGGCCAGCTGCCGTCCCTTACGGTCTCCTCAGCGGAAGCAGGCGCAAGGCTTCAGCGCTGGGACTCGGTATTTACCTGCTTTAAGGGCTACCCTGCTCTTCGTCTGCCAGGGCTACTCTTCAAGGACAAGTACATGCTTTCTTCCTTTAAATATCTTTACTGGTGTATATTTGCGATGCACAATGACAGTCATGCTGGGGATCGGCGCATGTGCACATCACATCGTGATCCTTGTCACTTTGCTTCCCCTCCCCCCATCATCTTTCTCCCACCCCAGTCCCTCGCCCCCTCCCCCACTTTTTCTCTTTTATTTTTCTATTTAAATAATTTATACTTTGGGAGTCTGTACAAGAAAAACCATGCAGCATTCACCTTCCACTTCTGATTTATTTCACATAGCATTATGGAGTCACAGAGTATCCATTTTCTAACAAATGGCTCAAATTTGTTCGTATTTACGGCACAGTAGTACCCCACTGTGTATAAGTGCCACGTTTTCTGTGCCCATCCAACATGTGGATGGGCACATAGGCTGCTTCCACAACATAAGTTCTGTGAGTTGTGCTATTATAAACATGCGAATGTGTGTGTCAGCATAGTGGGATGATTTTAACCCTTGGTGCAAGATACCCAGAAGAATAGAAGTGGACCCAATGGAACTTGTATTTTAGTGTTTTGAGACTTTCCACAGTGACAGTACACCTTTTCCAAATTGCTCCAGCTGTGGGCTACATTGCTGCAAATCCGTGACCCATGCTGCCCTCCCGTCCTCCGTGCTCTGTAATCACTGCATTCTGACAGTGGGGTCTCTTTCCACGTGGCATGAATCTTGCACTCCACATGCTGCCACCAGCAGGGAGGATGAGCAAAGGGGCCCTGTCCACAGTGTGAAAACTGTCCCCATTCATGCGGAGGATGCTTTTCCATCTTCAGGCAGGAATTAAAGTCAAGCTGGGGGAGCATAGCCTTCACATAGTGATCAAAGGCAAGAGAATTTATTATTCAGTTAGTGGCACAGAGAGGATCACAAAAGCCCATGAAAGAGATCGATGTTGCTACCACCAGGAGACAGTGTGACAGGGGCATATAGCCTGGTGAGGGGTGGAGTTACACTCTGAATGTTCTGAGAGGTAGCTGGGGCTGGAGCAGGTACACGGGGGAAATGGGAAGTGCCACCACTGCCCTCCACCGTTTAGTGCTATAGAAAGAAACTGAACGTGCATAGGTGACACAAACCCAAGGGTCAATGGAAACACCCAGGACCCCAGTCCTGAATCTACCTGTACCCACTGAGTAAGAGTCACACCGACTCAGCATGTTAGCACTATGCTGTCTTCTACTGCTGTCTGCTGAACCAAAGAAATGTTGTATTTGCCAGCAAGAGGTGTCATGGTGTCATCAGGCCTGGAACATGACCCAGTCACTGGGCCTTGAGACAGTCCTACACGTATGGCTATCCCAGCCTCCTTATGTCATTGGACCAGACCCGAATGTGGGGGTGTAAGTTCAGAGAGGGCCATGAAGGGGAAACGTAGGGATTGACACCAATTGGGGTACAGGCCTAGGCTCAGGGAGCTCTTCTGGATAGCACCGCTGTCCCTCACTAGTTCTAGACCAGGCAGAAGACTCAGGAAGCCCCGGGGTGGCACTGCAAAGCAAGGTCTCTCTTGCCACAGGCTAAACAACAGTGCAGAATTAAGCAATGGGGTGACTTGCTCAAGGTCCTCCAGAGGAGCTGAATCAATAGAATGTATATAACTATAAAAAGGGATCTGGGGCTGGGGATTTAGCTCAGCGGCATAAGCGCCTGCCTTGAAAGCAGGCAGTCGTGAGTTTGATCCCTGGTACCGATAAAAAGGAAAAAGACAAAAAAAAAAAGGGGGGGGGATCTATTAGATTGGCTCACAGGATCAGAGGCCAGAGAGCCCCACAAGGGCCAACCACATCCTGCAGAGTCAGAAGATCTAGTAACTTCTCAGTCTCAGAAGCTAGAATGCTCAGAATCAGAGGAATTGTCAGAACCGGAAGCCCCAGAGTCAGGCTGAAGACCGGGAAGCTCCCTGCAGCGTGAGGCCTGGTGTGAGTCCTCGTTCAAAGGCTGAGGCAGCCGGAGCCTGAGGTCCACAGGTGATGGCAGCAAAAGAGTCCGCATTGTGCCCAGAATCAAGCTTGTTACGCGCTCACTTTTTCCTTCCTCCAGCTTCTCTGCCCCCTGAGCCACCAGCCCATTGGACCATGGCACCAATATTCAGGGGGGGTTTTCCCACCTCAGTTGGCTGGCTTGCGTGGCAATCATCTCTAGAAGCACCCTCACAGACACACCCAAAATGTGCTTTTCCAATCCCCTGGGAATCTCTCATTCCAAACAAGTGGACAGCTAGGATTACCCATACACAGGCCAGCTGTGGTGCCACACATCTCCAATGCCAGCACTCAGGAGGCTGAGACAGGTGGATGGATGAAGCACAGGGCCATCCTGGGGCTACAGAGCAAGTTCAAGGCCAGCCTGAACTTCAGAGCGAGACTATCCCAAAAAAAAGCAGAAAGCTAAAGGAAGAAAAGATCATGCACGAACCATGCAGAGAGCCTAAGCTGATGGATAGGAAAACTGAAAGTTTGTTCCTTGGAAGTTTGGGGATAAATAAATAAATAAAGTTGAGGTCAGATACTATTTAAGCCATATAAGTCCATGCTCTGCAATACAGATGGAGGTCATGTGATGATACCTTCCCGAGTCCTCACGCCAAATGCACGGGTGGGGGCGCTGGAGATGGGGAGCTCAAGAAGTGGAAGCTTGGGTGCTGGGTACTTAGTTCATCCCCATAGAAACCAAGGTCACTCGAGATGGTGGCAGTGTTTGGGATGGAGAAGGGCCAGAGCAATCCAGAGCAATCCAGAAATGTGAAGAGGTGCTGCGGAGGGCAGCGGGGCTTCCAGCGTCCATATGCAGGTTAACGGTTCACAGGAGAAAATCCCACCTTGCAGGCTCTTGCAGCCAGCATTTGCAAAGTGCCTACAACAGGATACGCATGAACGAGCCGTTGCTTCTCTACCATTCAATTTTGTACTCGTTGAGTGCAAAGAGCCAATTAAAAGTTCGTGGAGTAACTAAATAAACATTCAGCACTTTACCAGCGCTGACAATTGTTTAAAAATAAATGAAATCGACAGAAACCATGCTGGATCTGGATCTGGGAGGAGTACAACAAGAAGCCAATTCGCCCTTCCCAAAAGCTGTGCATGAGCCAAAGGCACGCAAACTGAGAATCAAGAACCATCCTCACCCCCACCCCGCTCACCGCCACCACCAATAAGCAACTGGCTGGTTCGGAAGAAATGCTGAGTTGATAGCAACTGAGGTACAGAAACAGCTAAAGCTTCGTATTGTTTGAGTGACTTTGCAGACTAAGGGCAGTAGTCTGAGCATCTATTAGGAGGATAACTGCATGCAATATGAAACTATGAGGGACTTCCTTCTATCTTGTTTTTGAAATCCAATAGTTTTTCCAGTGTTTTATTTTTTTCCAATTTATTGTTTTATTTAATGCTGTGTTTTAATTTGTTTTATTCTGTTCTATTTGATTTGATTTTACTAAGTCTGGTAGTATGGACAACTATTGTGATGATAACAAGATACACTGTGGTAGCCGTTGTTGAAGTTCTGTATCACCTTCACTGCTTTGTTTGGATTGGCTTTGTTCTATTTTATTTTGCTAGATTTTATTCTCTTTACAATAAAAATAAATGAAAAGTAAGCTTCTCACAATTCAGTCTGGCTCCCCCTTACCACCATCTCAGCTTTTGCAGTGTGTGGCACCCGCCCTATGACTTCTTCGGAGTCTACATCAGAGTTTCATGCTGGAGACAGGCTGGGATTATTATGAAAGGCTGGCATATTCAGACACATGAAGTGACCTGCCCAAGGCCACACACTTTACAAGCATCAGAGGCAGGATTTCAAACTCTCTTCCTGTCGTCACTGTGTCACCCCATGAAGTAGCAATTTGTCAATGGGCAGAGCTATCTGGAATGGAGTTCCTGCTCCTCTTTTCCTCAGTGAAGCAATTTCCTCAAAGACACCCCTCATCATGTGGTCCAGCAGTTTTGAAATGAATGAGTACAGTGATTTCCATTTGAGAGTATCCTGAGCCTCCATTCAGAAGTCTAGAAAACGTAGTAAAACTGAACTCTGTCGCTATGAGCCACATCTTACTTAGAGGGATTTTTTGTTTGTTCCCTTCCTAAACCACCCAGTTAACGACACATGGTGCATTTGGCAAAGTGCTGCCCACATCTGAGCGTTGAAGCCAGGCTTTAGAGGTTGCGAAGCAACCTACAGTATTTTTTTATAATGCATGCCAATAGCAAAATTTGCCTTTCACTGAAACAAGTGTTTCCTCTAACGTTCTCCTGGACCAGCTTTCAAACTCTGTTCTTTGTCGCTTTACAAAAAGATTGTTTCTTCATTGGCCTTTAAACCGTACTGATAATAGACTCTGGAATTCCTCAAGAGCTGTGTGGGGAAGGAAGAGGCGGGCGGCTGTTGTACTCTGCCCAAGGCTTTCCCAATCTCACTCTGTATTTTCCAGTAACTAATAACCTGCAAAATCAAATGAATCATCAATATTTTGCTCTACCATTTCCTATGAACAAAAGCCCTCAAATTTGTGGCTGTTGATCCAAATAAATCATTTTTCAAAGCTCTGAAGTCATTCTTCAGTGTCACTTCCCAAGTGGTCTTGCAAAGATTTGAGTAAGAAGTCGTGGCTCTCTTCAGTAAGGCACCTGTGACAGCCCCCTACCTGGACCACTCTTCTCCATTCTCTCCTCTCCCACCTACAGGTGCACCTGCTCGCCCTTCTCCCCATGGTGACCTGGAAGGCTCCCTACTGCTGAGAGGATAAAGTTTCTTAACATGGTACACAGGGCTTGCCCCAAACTGACTTGCATTTTCTATACCCTGGCCTCAACCTATATCCTGTCATGTGGAAAACGCTCCTGCCATGCCAGTAGGCCTAATCACAAAGTTCCCAGATGTCTGTCTAGAAGAGCCCTGGACTCTGACTCAGAATGAACCAATCGGGGCCAGGACATAAACAAAGTATCCTTTTTCTTGCTCTTCATCCTGTTTGATGGTCAGTAAAGGGGTCACATTTCCAAAGAGAGATGCAAACTAGGAGACTTAGAGAAAATGTGTAGGCATAAATCAAAGCACAGCGATGAGGGAACTCAGAGGAGCCAATTGATTTGATCCTACATTGAGTGACTTGCCCCCAGTTGTCTTGCCAGGGAGCAGGAGGGGACCCCGCCTTGGGGCCCTTTGATTTGAAAGCATACAGTGGAACCCAGTACGTGCCCTTGGGCCGTGGTGACTCTTCAGGTGTCTGTGCCTGGCTCCGGACGCCCTTTCCTCCCAGCTCTGGCTGATGCTTCCCTTCGCAAGCACTGTGACGCTTGCAGGGCCTCTCACATCTACCCACGAGGAGGAGGGTTCTGCTCCAGCTGCCTGGCCAGCCTTCCCTGGTGGCTGTGCAGACGAAGACTGCACGGTCATGCTGACTATTCCATAACGGTACCCAAACCAAAGACTGGGGGGGGGTGCGCGTGCACATGTGTATGTAACTAGCTTCTCTTTCTGTCACATACTAAGATGGCATTTTGGGATCTTCCATGCAGCTTTCAGTGCAGGTTTCTGAATATTCCTTAAGTTGTCTGTCCCTTCCCTGCACTTAGGACTTTAAGTGTCTCCCCCTGTTTTTTTTCTAGGAAGTCCAAAGTGTCAGATTATCTTTGGAACAACGCAGATGCCCATTGTAGGATGAATGGATAAGGACGTGGGATTTTTTTCACAAAATGGAGTACTCCTCTCTCCATGAAGAAGGATAAATTCACTAGTGAATGTCCTGCTGATTTGACACATCTAAAAGGCAGGAAGCTGCTTCTTTACTGAGCACAAACCCGTGTTCCACAGGCTTCTCATGCTGCCCTGCTTCCACTGTGGTAAGCCCTATAATCAGCCTCCTATGTGCAGTAGGTAGATGATACGCATACCATAAAATACACAGAGAATATAAATCTTGATGTGGATGGCCCTAATTAACCAGCCATTAACTCCCTGCCTGTCATGATGAATACACTGTAAAATGGTACCGGACTATCTTGAACTTCGTGCAGGTGGCCCTGTGATAGCTGTTCAGGGTCTCAAAGGAGCACTCTGCTTCCTGAGAGCAGAGAGAGCTGATCGCAGTGTGTTCGGCCCAATGTTTTCCCACCCATCCTGTGCCTGAGAAAGTGGTCAGCGTAAGGAGGTGCTCACAAATCTTAGGACATTTTCTTGAAAGTAGCAGGAAAAAGATTTTTAAAAGATTAAAACCTGCTGCACAGTTACACATTTGGTCTATGAGGAGTCCAAAGTTTGTACTCTCACATTAAACTATTAATGCCAGGCCTGCAGTGCACAACAATGAATACTGAGAGACGATACTCTTTCTGCTCAAACTTCTGGATGTTTCCTTTCAAACTACTACTTCTTCTCTGAACCTCAGTCTTTCCATCTGTAAAATGAACACAAGCTTCAGCCATTGTAAGGTCTTGCAGCACTAACATTCTGCTTCCCAAAAAGCAAACTGGCAGCTTCCCTTAACCTTTCCAAACACAGCAAATGAGCCCCATGAACACCTCCAGAGAGCTGACCTCCTAAAGCAAGCAACGCTGCAGGTCTCTCCTGAAGGGCGGTAGCAGGTTATGTGGGTAATCCCAGCTGTGGGAATTGACCACAATAAGTCATTGGCAAAGCTCCGCCTGCCACAGGAGAGAGAGCAGCTGCTCTTCTCCTGCCTGGCCTGGTTTCTCAGAAGGGGCCCTCTGCTTCCCAGGTGCATCCATGCATCGGGAATGTGTTGGGAGAGGGGAGAGGCCCTGTCCCAGCCTTCATCACCACAGCCTCCCGGGGCTCCTGCACCAGGGCCTTGCAGCTCCCCGACTCCCCGCTGGCTCCTCCTGCTCTCTGGGGTCACCAGGATGCTCCCAGCAGGCAGTGCTCTGATGGCTCTGGGGATCACTTAGGGCTGGTGGAGCGCCCTGCCTGCTGCTGAGGGTTTCTGGCTGTCAGGGCCCCAGTGATCTGGGCCTGACTTCTCTGGCTCTGGGGTGCAGCCCCCAGACAGGCACCATGCTCTGGCTCCGCGTTTCTCATAATTTGATCCTGGGGCCGCCCCCTGCCTCCCGAATCGGAATTACCTGTGGTGACACCTGGAAACCAGCACTTATGAATGATAGTAAAGTTGGTGAACCATCCGTCTAAACCGCCTACCGTACGCTTCTCCACCAACTTTAAGTCCATACTACCCTACTTGCTGGTCTAGATTGTAGTTCAATTACTAATCTGTTTTGCCTGCTACTTAAGTTGGAGAATCACGGGTATAAAGGGGAAGTACATAGTTCAGGAGCCATCTCAGGGTCACTAAGGATAACTAAAGAATAAGGTAACTCCCAAGGGAAATTGCACTGAGGTTCAAAAGAAAACATAAATATGGTGGTAGCCCACAGAGCCACGGCAGAAGGGTTAGGGAATGGCCGGAAGCCCAAAGGGGAATACAATTAAAAAGCCACCTTTTTAGGCAATGGGGACATTGGGAATGGGCATTACCAAGTGCTGCTGGCCTGATGACCTCACTGTGAAATCTGGCCAGATTAGCAAGAGGGATCCCCGGAGCCAGATCCAGCCTCTCATTGAGTAGATGGAGTTTCAGAAATTCCGCTCACCCGTTAGCCCCAACAGCAACAAGCCCAGGAAGATGTCATTATGCACTGCAATTTGCCTCCTTTTTCTGAGAAGGAAGCACACAGGAATGTGCTGGTGTGAAGGGCAGACTTTGGATAAGAAGGTGATTTAGGACTTCCCTCAGAACTCCGTTAGAAGGTGCCATCAGAAAGTAAGCCGAGCAGTGTTAAAGTTGGCTGACAATTATCTGTGCTCAGTGTGATGAGTTGACTTGTTTTTCCCTGCACCCCTCAAAAAGATATGTTGAAGCCCTAACCCCTCCTACGTCAGAATGTAGTATGAGAAGGAAATAGAGTCCTCACAGAACTAGTGACATTAAAATGGCTTTATTAGTGCAGGATCGTAAGGCAAATCTAGACAAAGATTCCTATAGAGAGGACACTGTGAAGACACGGAGGAGATGCTACCTGCAGGCCAAGGAACACAGAGAAACAGAGAGATTCCCCAAAAAGATAAAAAGTAAAAATACCATTGGATCCAGCTATACCTCTTCTTGGTATACTCCCAGAACAATCAGAAGCAGTCCTCTCTAGTGACACCTGCACACTCATGTTTAGCGTGGCACAATTAGCAATAAATAAGCTATGGAAACAGCTGATGCCATCAGCAGATGCACGGATACAGGAAATGTGGTGTGTATACACCATGGAGGATTACTCAGTCATATAAAAGAATGAAATGCCCTTTGTAGGAAAATAGACGGAATTCAAGATCATGATAGCAAATGAAATGAGCCAGAATCAGAAAGCCAAATATGTTTTCTCTTGCACAACAAACCTAAACATTAATTGATTTAACTAAGGAGAAACGCCAAGAAACTGGAAGCTAGACGTTGGGAGATAAGAAGAGGATCAGGACGTTGAGGAAGGATAGGGAGTGACGGGTGATGGGTTTTAAATAAGCAGGGGATGTCAAATGCGTGCTCTGAATTCCCTGAATGAACCTCGCCACTCTGTATCACTAGCATGCACTAGTGAAAAACAAAAGAGTACTCATCACTGGCAAGTGCACGGAGTCCCATAAGGATAAAGAAGAGCTTTGGAAGCTCAGAGGAAGGGGACTGTGGACAGCGGCTAAAGGCTGGGAGAGCCTACGGAGGAGGACGCCCAGGAGGGGAGGTCAGGGAACGGCACTCCAAAGACGACAAGGACCCGCACAGTAGGGAGAAGTAGGCGAAGGAGAAGAATCTATTTATTGAAAATGAGTACACAGGTCTGTATGTACATACATATAAGAAGGTCCACAGTTTTATTTACTTTCTCTAATGCAGCAGAACAGTTTCTGATTCTCGTAATGATTTCTACTTTGACTGTTGTTCAGTGACAAGGCCATAATAGTTCAGCAGTTCTCTCTGAAGACGTTTAGAGTCATGAGGGGGAATTCTCTTGCATTCTGAGGCTTTGCTGTCCCATTCTCTGCTTATTTCCACACAATCCGGAAACTAAGACCGAGATGACCAGATAAGTGTGCCTATAACAAACATAAATCCTGAGCCTTCCTACGTTTGTTCTCAGCTGATTTACTGCAGCTATTTAACAGCTGTTTTATTTGTAGGAAATTTTTTTTTTCTCACAGTAGTGGTATGCTAGCATAAATAGAAATTTTTACTAATCAACACAATTGTACTACACAACTTATGAGTACTGATAACATATACAATACTCTGTACTATACAGTTCATGTAGTCAATTGATCCTCCCAGAATATTCTTGTTTTACTAAGGTCTTTTATTCAAAGCCAATCTACATCTGCAATGCAACCACGTTTCGACAAATGTAACTACATCCCAAATCGCTTTTTTCTCAGTAAATGTATTGGCATTAAATCTGATACAGGATTACAGATTAGCTCTGTTTCACCTTCATACAAATTATATTCATTAAACTGAAACATCTTTTAGCTTTAGAATTATGTATGACAAAAATTCAACTGCTCAGAATGGGAAAATTTTTCTAGCTACTTATCAAATAATCTAGGATATATTAAGAACAAAAAAGATTAGACTCCCCAAATTAAAATACCCAATCAAAAATGGAAAACTGATGGCTGGGTGTGGTGGCTCATGCCTATTATCCTAGCACCCGGAAGGCTGAGGCAGGAAGATTACTGTGAGTTCAAGGCCACCTTGGGATACAAACTGAGCTGAAGTCCAACCTAAACTAAATAGACATACCTTAACTCAAAAAGACCAAAGACAGAAAGGGAAAAATGAACTGTGTAGACACTTCTCAGGAGAAGTACAAATGGCAAATGAATATATAAAAAATATTCAACAGCATTATTATGTACTACAAATGTGTACTAAAATTATATACAGGATAAGGGGCCCAACATTGCTGGCCATTCAAAAAATGCAAATTAAATCACTGGGACTCAATCTTACTGCAAAAAGCATGGCTGTCATCAAGAAATCAAATAATAACAAACACTGGTAAGGTGTGGGAAAAAAGGAATCCTTCTTCATTAGTGGTGGGAGTATAAACTGGCCCACCACTTTAAAAACACGTGTGGAGATTTCTCAAAACACTAAACCTAGAAATTCCCAGCTATTTCCCTTCTAGGTGTCTTCCCAAAAGACTTACAGAGATCATGTTACAGTGATCTCTGCATACCCATGTCTATAGCAGTGCAATTCAGTCTTGGAAGCAACCTGCATATCTATTAACAGATGAATGGATCAGAAAGTGTGGTATTTATATACAGTGGAGAACCACTCTGCCATAAGGAAGGCAAACTTGAGTCATGTGTAGGAAAATGGATACAGCTTGAGACTACAAGTCTAAGTGCAATAAATCAGACAACCTTAAATATCATATTTTTCCTTTATATGAGAAACAACATATAAATGAAGGGCAAGATAAAAGACAATAGGAATAGTGAGATAAATTGTTAACATATGGGAAGAAAACTAAGAGAAGGAGGAGGGGGAGGGGAAAGAGACGGGATTTTAAAAAAGGAATTAAGATGTGTGATACACAGGCACCAGCTGCCCATGTCGAATGTAATCATTATGTACTGAAACATACCAATAAAAATTTCTTTAATTCACTTGTTTGTTATAGGTACATATGACTTTTTACTGAATCAAAACATGGCTTTCAGACATTGGAAGAATACTTTCGTAATACTGGTGCCACCCATAAGCACAGTGACTACAGACACAATGTCACAATGCAACAATACTTCTGGCATCTCTTTACTAAGGCAAACAGAAACACTCAAATGACACCCAGGATTTGGAGGTGGATTTATTCACATCGATGGACACTGATCAAGATCACTCCCAAACTATCAGGCCCAGCTTGTCTGGGGCTTATATGGGACACACAGGCAGGCAGTACAGAGACAGAATGGATTATCAGTTGGGAATTGGCTCTTATAATACGCATCACAGGGACCAGCCATTTCTAAGGAATAAAAGTAACAGGAACTGTAACCAGCGCTATTACCTGGGCCCCTAACACACCGAGTAGACTGGCTGGGAAAGGAGGGCGTTCTCTGCTACAGATTTAGGTCCAAACAATAAATCAAGTGTTGACTGCCAGTGTTTTCCAGTTTCCATGGAGTAAGCATTCCCATCTCAGCTGCTTTCAGCAGGATGCTCCTGCGCCCATAGTAAACAACAAGCTCACAAAACTGCCCCAGATTCAACAGTCGGCTCTCATAAGCTGGCTCAAACTCACTAATTTCTTACAGCCATGTAATTTGCATCTGTAGGAAGTCAGCATTCTGGGTGGAGAACCCAGCTTCTTTTTCTGTTACCATGAAAACTTAGAAATGGCCAGAAAAAAGGATGGAATAGTAGAATGATCCTCCGGGGCCACACCCCAGAGCTGAGGCTACCATTGGTATTGACCTCATCTGTGTCCGTGCTGTGTTTGCTGGAATATTATAAAACAAAGAGGGGACTCCTGGGTGACTCTGCAGCACAGAGCAGCCAGGAAACTTGGGACCTAACAGCTACAGGTGCAGTGGTGGCTGCTGAGTTGGCTGAGGACAATAGCAAGTTACTGTTCCTAGGAGCGAAGTCCCACTTTGAGGATTCATCCTCTTGGTGGGAGAATGGGCCACCATAAAGGAAGGACCAACCTCAGGGCAGGGCTGAGGGCACCAGGAGCTTTGGCAGAGGGAGCCTTGACCTTACAACTTTAGGATTGCAGGTTTCAGATGGTCCGCCTTTAGCCAAAGTGGGCCTTCACATTGGGACCAAGGCTCAGCCTGCTAGGAGACCTCAAGTGACAGCAGCTGAAGAGAACAGGGGCGGGTAAGGCCCGACTGAAGACAGCTCATCACCGAGAGCCGCGGAGACAATGTGGTGTTTACACACGCAAGTCTGCTTTGTTTCACTTATGAGTATGGTTCAAGGTGCATCCGTTTCCCTATAAAAGTCATACTGCTTCTGGTGTGAGAAACTGCAAGAATAAACAAGGTCCAAACTGTACAATAGATATTGTGGAAGGGGAATGAGCAGTTCAAAAGGAACATGGAACTAGGACAGGGGAGAGGAGAGAGGAAGGAAGGGAAAGGAAAGGACAGTCATTCCACTGGTTTCTCTTAGCGCATCGGAAACACATGTTTGTGTTTAACCTTATTTAGAGAATTTTTACATCCATATCTTGTACTCTGAGCATCTGCTCTAAAGATAACGATACTCAATGTATTAACTACTGCTATTCCCCTGTTATTTTTTATGGACTTTTGTTTTACTGTTTTCCCATAAGATAAAAAGAAAAGAGCAGTGGGCTGCACAGGGCACCCTAAGTCCTACAGCTGCTCTCAACGTGAGCCCTGAGGAGCTCACCCGCAGGACTCCCTAAATGCAGCTTTCCAGGCCACCCCCAGGAGTCTTCTCTTTCAACTAGTGACCCTGGGCAGTTTCGAAAAGGCAGTTCCACAACCTTCCCTTGAGGAAATTTGCTCTGAACCTCCAGAGGGAGGAGATCTTGCCTTCCCCTAGGTCACCCTTCTCTTGCTGTTCAACTGATGGCAACAAACTTCCCCTACGGGACTGAAGCTGCGTCATCTTCCCTGGACGCAATGGATGACCGTGTGCAGATGACTCGCTCTGGAAATGAAAAGGTTGAACGGAAAGTCCATCGTCCTCAGCATGGGCCTCATCCTGGACACTGTGCACAGCGCTTTACAGACACCGGTCCCCAAACAGAGTTTCTCACCAGAGGCAGCCGTGGGACAGCACCAGGCCCCACACCCCCTGGGTCAGCACAGAACCGGTGCTGACTCAGTTTTTCCCACAACTCCACAAGGAGGAGCTGCTATTGTGAGCTCTGCAGGTGAGAAACCCTTTCCCCTGAGGCAGGATTCCATGCTGGCCCCCCTTGGCCATCAGCTCCACTGCCAAAGGCCTCCGTCCAAGTCAGACACTCTAGGCTTGATGGTTCCTTGGCCTCTGCTTGGCAGAGCTAGCCTGGCCCATAACAATGGCTCTCCAAAGAGCGGCTTCTGCACACGGGGCCCTGCATTCACGCAGACTACTTCTTCTGCTGTGATAAACCAGAAAGAACCTTGCCTTTACCCGCTGTAAGCCTGTCCTTCATCGGCATTAAGCACGCACCTCACCACACGTCTCCGGGACTGTCCACGCTCCGGAGCCTGGACTGCGGATCAGCTCTGGTTCCCAGCTGTGCCAGCCCGCTCCCTCCAGGCCTCTCTGTGCAGGGTGGACGGTGAGTTCCTTTTCCTCCTGGGCGCCTCCTCCTAGCAGGGCAGTGGGGTCTCCTCCCATAATGTCCCCTTTTCATATCTCTCTCGCTTTTCATGTTCACAATGCTGCTTTTTTTTCCTCCCTAATTCACCTTCACAATTGTGCATCTTGAAACACCCATCTGACAGGTCCCAGAAAATGCGAAGTGCATGAGAATCCAGCCTCCCGCTCTGGCTCTCCTCGCTGTCCCCCTAGTGAGGAGCCCCCGGCCCCCTTGGCCTCCCCCACAATACACTCTCCTCTTTGTATTCAGCCTCGTCTTGTGCTCAAGTGACATCCCTTTTCTCTTCTCCCAGGGCCCCAGCCGCTACCTCTCTGGCCTTCTACATTCTTACCCACTTGTTGAACATGTTCCTAGCAAAGTTGTGATCTGTGTTTGTGTCATTTGAATGAGTCCTTGGAGTCTGCCTTTGACCGCCCCGGGCTCCCCTCCCCGCCTCCCTCCAGCTCTTTCCACCAGGCGACCTCTGGTATTCTGAGTCCATCAAGGCCCAGTCTGTTGAGTGCTTTCTCTGAGTCTTCCCCAACTCTGTCACCCCCTCCAGCCAGCCCTTTCTCCCCTCCCAGCGGACTCCTGCAAATCTCCCTTCTCAGGCTGCTGTCCTCCAGCTCCAGCCTGGCCCCATGGTCAGCCACCTTGACTGACACTTCGTGCCCAGCCTCCTCCTCATTCGCCTTCCCTCCTGCCTGTCCCCATCTTTCTCTCTCCCCTTTCCCTGGTGCGGGGAGCCCGGCTGACTCATCCTCCCTTTCTTCTGGGACAAAGCTTCTGCTCAATGCCCTTGGGCCAGGGACGCTGCAGGCCCACCAAAGGCCCTTGTCCTGAAAGTGGTTTCATATAAAACCTCACCCTGTCTTTGGCTGTCCCCAGCAACTGTGCTAAAAATAATTTGCAAACCAAAATCAGAACAATCAGGGCTTTTTTCTCCTGCCTTGCACTGTGCTGTTATGGAATCTCTCCCAAAGCATCAGAGATGCAATCCTGTGCAATTCGTCCCCTAGTGGTGCCACCTGTGCATCCTGGAAAATGAACTCCAAATAAAAATAAGCAGACTTGGCCTCACACCAGCTCTGCCTGACCCCAGCCAGAGAGCCCCACACTGTGCCCCCAGGACTTTGAAAGGGCTTGCACGCCTGGGGCACTCCTGAGCTGTCAGCTTCTCCTCCTGTGACAGTTCTCCCTAACCAGGTCCACATTTCGTTCCTGCACAGAATGGCCCGATTCCCTGCCCAGGGCTGTCCATGGCTCCCCATTGAGCCTCCAGCACAAATCAAATTGCCCTGCTCATCTGAGGCTCCCAGCAAGCTCTAACTCACCAGAACTCGAATTACTGTTCATGGGTCCCGTGAGTCAGTTGCAATCAAATTAGTAACAGGGTCCCCACCTGATGGTCTGTGAGGGAACAGCTGCTCTTGTCCCCAGAGCAGGTGTGCTGTAGAGGCTCCTACCTGTCTCGCCCACCTTAGGACACTAAAGAGCCGCGAGGCAGCAGTGTGGCCCTGCTCTCCTTCCCCCTCTCCATCTGCAGGCTCCCCTACAGCCTCGGCCCCTGGGGCACTGGCCTAGCAGTTTCCTCCCTGCCCAAGGCCCCTTATGCTTCCCTGAGCCCCTAGATATCTCTCTCCTCCTACCTGTGTTTGGAGGCCTACACCACCTCTGCCTCCAAACTGTGCGCGCGCCACCGCCACCACCACCGTTGTGGTGACTGCATTGTCAGTTTACTCAAGTGACCCCTTGTTTGGCCTAGCCTTCCAGGGGTGGTTTAGGGAAACGGGGCAGGAATCAGGTAGCATCCCGACTGCGCATTTGAGAAGGGGGATGCTGAAGATTTCCCCAGTGGCCCAAGGTCCCTTGGTGAGTTGGTGTTGGGCTTCCTGGTTCTTTGCTGGCGGTTCCATCTAGCAGACGCTAGAGAGGCTGCCACAGTGCATTATCCAAACGCCCTCTGACTTAGAGCAAGTGGCTGGGAATCACCCTCATTTCCCGGAGCTGGCCTGCCGCTGAGAAATTGAGGGTCTGGAAACAGTTAAGAGCCTAATGACTTGCGCTCTCACTCAGAGCTATGGAGCGTTCAGTAAGGACCTCCCGAGGACGAGGATATGTAACTGGCAGCCTGGCCAGGTGCTCCTTCCCTGATAGCTCATTTCCCTGAGCACAGCGGTCCCAGCTCATCACCCCCCAGCGCTCCCTTCTTGCTTCAATTACCTTCTACTTGTCCTTGTCTTCTTCATCACCGACTTCCTCCTCCTCCTCCTCCTTCCTCTCTCCCTCTGTCTCTGTCATTCTGTTGTGGACCCTCCCCCATCCTTGGTCTGCATGTCACCTGCCTTATTAATAAAATGAGAACACAGATATTTTACAAGTTAATATGAAAACGTGTTTCAGAGTATCAATGGTAATTTTTTTTAACTTTACAAAATGATTCTGAATTTCTTCTGGAAGATTTAATGAAATTTCAAACAGGGGAAAATTTGAATAATAATGAATGACATATGCACTAAAGGTCAAAATCCAGCACAGAGCCTCAGCAGTGGGAACACTGTGGTCCCAGCACAGAAGTAGTTAAGTTGATCAGGGGAACATAATGAATGTTTTAGAAATAAACATACATTTGTATATTAGTGGGATCCATGGTAACATCAGGATTTCGGAGACAGCACAGAGATGATTAAATACCTACACAGTACTTGGAAGAAAACATGCTCAGAGCCCTAATCCACTTATTATGCAAAACTCAGCTGAATTTAAGATGTAAATATAAAGCTATACAGTTTTTGTTTGCTCTGTAGCACTGGGGATTGAACCCAGGCATGCTAAGCAACCACTGTACCCATGTGCTACACCCAGCCCGAAGCTGTGGAGTTTTAGGGGAAAATGCAAAAGAATACTCTTTTCTTACCCTGAGGTAAAAATGCTTGAACCCAGAAGCCAAAACTGAAATATTATTAATATGACCACAGAAAAGCCTTAAGACTATATGATAAAATACATACAAAGAGGAAAAGGACAAGCAACAGATCAAGACAAATAATCACAAAATATCTAAGAGTTAATAATTCTTCCAAGCATAAACATTTTAATGTCAATCAAAAGCTGGATGAAGAATACTGAGAAGTCATTTACAGATTAAGAAATACAAAATGTAAAATTTTATATCTGCAGTCCCTGTGACACTGAAATTCCATTTCCAAGAATTCTTAATCTGTTCTACAAAAATATTACTGCATACATATAAAAGTGTATGTTTGAGGATGATGTTAAAACAAGTCAGAAACAAACATTAACAGCCAATGTATTTGTGTCTAGTAATACATGAGCAAGTAGTTTATAAAGATAGCACAAAATCCTTCTGATTTGACTGACTCTATTCTGTTATATCACATTTGGTTTTACTGTCTTCCCAAAAAAGTAATAAGAACTGTGGGAGTAATAAAACCCAAAATGTGTAATTGTCATTGTACAAAAGAAAGGAAAAGAAAGTGCTCTAAAGAATATAACTGCATATATATTTAAGTGTATAAGATAGACAACCATGTTACTGAGTTTTGTTGGATCATTGAACACAAGTACTTGCAGTCTGTTTGAAAGTCTACTTTATATGCTTTAATTTTGTAACATGAACAACTATTTGTAACATAACAATATGCAATCTATTAACTAGTGATTTCCTACTGTTTATGTTTTCTGAAATTCTGTATAACTTGTACACTTTTTCTATTTTTTTGTTTTTCTCCTTAAAAAAGTAACCATAAAAGAAAACCTGTCAGACCAAAAAAAAAAAAAAAAAAAGATAGGACAAACTTAAGCGTCTATCAATAGAAAATGCTTTGATTTATTGCAACATATCCAAAACATGGAATATTAGATAGCCAATAAAAAGCAGAGAATGGGTTTATACACAGATTTGTATTAATGGTATTAAATGAAATCATAAATTGCAGTCTTAAATGTCTAACATGATTAAAATTTTATTTTTCAAAATAAATGTATTTTTGTCTAGCTACATATTCATGCAAGCCTGGACTGCAATACAGAAAAAAGTAAAGAAGTTCATATAGCACAATATCTTAGGGATGAACATTACCCTGTGTGGGGACTGGAGGGGCTATAAGGGGCAGTGTTGATGGTTTTCTTTATAATATTTCCCTGACAGATACTTTCAGGAAATATTATTGCCTGAATATTTCCCTAAATGTTCAGGGAAATATTCAGGCAATATTAGGGGTTTTCTCTGTATTAAAAATGCAAATAAGTCATTAAAAGGTCAAAAGAATTATTACAAATAGAAGATCAGTAATTTCACTGGTTCGTTGAATCAAGAACCAACTTGGACAGCAGACACTATGCAAGGTGCCAGGGGTCCAGGACTGAGAGAGCCACGGCCCTGACCATTCAGGGGGTTAAAGTGGCCATGCCTCTGTGTGTGCGCGCTGGACAGAGAGACAGAGAATCAGATAGTGGCCGCCGCCTGAAGCTACGTGTGCTGATACCGGTAAACAAAACGCGGAAGGCGGATTTGAGGGTGCCTGTGAAACCGCCCGCCCGGTGTAAACATTCCGCAGCACACAGGGCGGTGGGCGAGGTCACTGAGGAAGCGGAGCAGAGAGAGAGCAGGCAGAGGGAGGTGGGGGAAGGGCGGCGGCCGCCGCCGCAGGGCAGAGCAGCTGGCAGGAGCGGGCACCGTGGAGCGCAGACAGACGAGCGAGCCAGCGCGGAGATGTGTCCGCGGGTGCCTGCCCAGGAAGACTGGGAGGGCGGCCCAGGCCAGGAGGCGAGGTTCCAGTGTCAGGGTCGGTGTCTTTAAGACCAGTCACCCAAGGGACAGGAGTAACCTCCATCCCGGCTCTGTACTCTGGACCGTGGTTGCCTTTCCTTCGGGCGGCCTGGGCATTCTGCCATGGCGCCGATATCAGCCTTCAGCTTGTGAAGTGCCTTATTAGTCTATGCTGGTAGTATGTACTGTTTGCATTCACCGTAGGAGTAGGTAGAGGGATTGAACTCGCCCCTCCCCTCCCTCCGTCTCCAGATCCCCTCCCCCACACGCACTGGGGCTTTCTCATTTGTCCGTGTTTGCCGCACATAATGATCCCATTCCTCGCGCAGAGCTGATGCGTGTGCAGAACACGTCTCCATTCCTTCTTCATCCCTCGCCCCTCCCCCCGCCCCCTCTCCTCTCCCCCTCCCCCTCCTCCCATCTCGGGGCCCTTTCCTTCTTGCAAAAAGACCTATCTCCCTATGTCCTGCTATATATTTTGTATTTTGCTCCCTAGAGTTTGGGCTTCTCCTATAAGAGAAACCATGCAATAATTAAGCTTGCGTGTCTGATTTATTTCACTTAGCATTGTAGTTTCGTGGTGCATCCATTTTCCTACCAATGACTCAAATTTATCCTTCTTTAATGTTTTAAAATGTCATTTTATTTAAAAAATGTAGAATTTATATAGCAATAGCATAATTAACTAATATGTTTAACTAAACAGCTGTTGGTGGGCTTTAGATCATTCTTAATTTGAGGCAATTATGAGTAACACACATAAATCTTTGAACATCTCTCTGGGAAGCAGATTATGATAGATGCCAATTAAGTAAAATTCCCGCACCAAAGGCGATGAAATATTATAAAGCCACAACTGTCCATGCGTACTTAGATAAACTGCACAGTTAGACAATAATTAGGCTGACCAGAGGGTTTTGGGTTTACTGCCCATTTAGACAATAATTAGGGTGACTTTAAATGTGTACGTTTTATTGTTTTGTTTGTTTTGTTTAGGGGGATTACTTTTATGACACAGGGTCTCACTAAGTACTTCAGGCAGGCCTTCAACCCACTATGTAGCCTAGATGATCCTCCTTGCCTCGGCCTACTAACTGCTAGGATTACAGGCATGAGCCACTACACTGGGCCAGTTCTCAATAAGGATCGCATGCTGACACTGGTATATCTTTGTTGTGAATTTTCTGCCATATATCATTTGCTCACATTTCTGAGTAGTTCATCTTTTCTTTTTTTTTTTTTTTCTTTGTTTTTCTTTTGTCGTACTGGGAATTGAACTCAAGACCTTGTGCTTGCCAGACAGGCGCTGTGCCCCTGAGCTATATACTTATTGTTTCTTACTGACTTCCCAGATCTTTGACATAGAAAGAGGCACAGTTACAGATATGCAGGGATAGCTGCGGGGTTGATTCAGTGGAGATCTGCTGGGACTAAAAGGCAAAAAATATAATCCTACCCCACAGGCAGGTAACGTACATGTGTGTGTGTGCACAGCCACATTGGGAATATTATTCTGAATCTGTAATTTACCCTGCAATTTATTTATGATGATTTTCTTGATTTTTAGTTCTTTTTATGGAATCAGGCTTATCAAACTTACTCTGCGCTTTCTTCCTCTGCCTAAATCACTTTCATTTCTCCTTTTATCAGTTATTCCCTTACATGTAACTCTGTTTGCATTTCTTCATTAAATTAAAGTGCAATTTTAATTTTATGATTACTCAAAAAAGATTTAGGTTCTTTGTTGAATTTTTTTAAATGAAGGGAGAAAAATGCCCTCCAATAATGAAGCAGCTACTATTTTACTTAAATATCAACATTTTGGTTATTCTTCTAGCAACCACATGTAATAAAGATGTTTTATGTAAGACTTTCTCAAAAAATCTTATAAGATATATCATTCTACGATTGACTTTTAAAACTCTCAATATATTAAAGATATTTGTCCATGTTTACGCATACTTACATACCTACATCACTTTTTAAATGCTACACATTAAACTTGAGACAATCAAAACTTGTTTAGGGGTATGCTGGGAGGACTACCTTTATTAATAACTGCCTGCAGTTAACAATTATCCAATTATTCCATTGACTTTATGGGAGAAATAAATTTTTTTCCAGATCAGAAACAACACCCTTAACACATAATAAATGTTTATATACTGGGTGCTGCATAGAGACATTTTGTTTTGCCCCATTAATCGCAGGCTATTTCTGTGAGTAATACTGCACTGTTCTAGGATGTCTTCAAGGTACCTTCCAATGTCTCACTGTCTCCTAGGACAAGAGAAAGTAAAAGCCCCAGTCAGAGAGGTACTGCCTGGCCCCAGGGTGCGGCCACATCAGTTCAGCCCCAGCTAACCCCGCGGGATTTTGCACATTCACTACTCCATGTTTGCAGGATATGACGATTAGGGAGTCCGGCGGGGGGGGCATAAAGTGAAGATCTCCGCTGGCCTAACTTCAAAGGGCAGCTCTGCCAGGACCCAGAAGACCCTTTGGGGCTCTTCCCACTGCCCTACACTGGAGCACCTAGGTCTGCTCAGTTTGCTGGCACTGCCAGGACCCTGAGGCTGACTTGTGCGAGGAGAGGGGACGTTTCCTGCTAACTTGTGGGCCAAGGCTTGCTCCTGCAGTCACTGAGTGCCACTGAATTGGGAAAGGAGGAGGGGCCAGGGACCCCGGACACTTGCCCATGTCTTACCCTCACTGCATGACATGTTCAAGAAGGCACCAGCAAGGCTTTCAAGGATTTCAGATCAAAGAAGCCTAAACGGGGTTTTGTAAAAATCCAAAGAAAATTTCACTTCCCACAAATTCAAATCAGGGCTCCCCTCCTCTCAATACAGCAGATCTACATCATGCTTCCCAGGCTCCCTGTCATTATTGGTTTATAAAGATTCATTGATATTCAATTAAGTATTTCTGATGTTCTCAATGCAGCCCTAGACAGCACTTTATAAAGAATACATCCGCCCTCTGGAGACAGCTGGGGAAGCCAATTAGTCGGGCTAAATTTGCATATCAATCCAGCTGTGGGATGAAGTCAGCCTTGTTCACTGTCACAATGTGAAGAGCAAAGGGAGGAATCTAAGTGCTCCCTGGCCCTTTATTCCCTGGCGCAGGCGAGCCCCAGCTTTCAGGAAAAGGCTGGGAGAGAAAACCTGCAAATGCTCCCATTGCCTGCGAGTCCGCCCTATCAGCGACAAGAGTTAGTAATGCGGGTGTTAATGCCCTCCCAGGGCTTGATGCTAATTCACATAAATATTTTATCACTTAACAAAGGATTTTTGTTTGGGGGGTTGAAAATTGGCTAGTACTTCTATTGTCAAGCTAAACTTCAATATAATGAGGTTCCGATTTTCCAGTGATTTCATTACCTAGCAAGGATTGGATTCGATTCAAATAAAACATTTCACGAGTCACTGCCATGCTAGGGTCTTGCGCAAAGCGCTCAGATGTGAAGAAGCGCTTTGCTAAGGCACAAACAACTTTCAGTGCCCGCCAGCTCATGCACTGTGGGAGCTGAAAGGGTCGCAGGACCCAAGGGGCCAAGCCTAGATACTCTTGCAAGACCTGCCACGGGCTAATCCTCCCAAGGCAGCCGTTCTGAGCCTCTTTACTATTTCCTCCCTGACATCTGCCTTGCAGGGGTAAACGTCTGTGCCAGTGTTGGCTCTCAAGATGCCTCAGGTTGTAGTCCCGGAAGTGCCCTGATTCCATGAGAACTCTCAGGACAGTGCAGACCAGGGCCACCTTCGCGTCCCTCTTAGTAGACAACACACTTAGGAAGGCAGCTTCCCATCAGGCTCATCTTTCCGCAGCATGGCACACGGACCTGCCAGGTGCTCGCAGATTCAAGTTGCACCAGCAGAGCTCGCCGGAAGCCCTGAGGCCTCAGCTCGCAGTAGGTCTGCACGGTGCTTCTGAGCACCCCTGGGGAAGCATCACCAGATCACCCGCAGGGTGCTCTCAGGGCAGGGCGAGACTTTCTCCTACCCTCCCTGCAGCTGTAAAGCTCCACCCCAGTCTCAGCGCCCCCCCCCGCCCCCGCGCTTTTTATGCAAGCCTGTCTGCCCCTCACTACATTTGCTTTGTTGCATTTTTAAAATTTGTATCAGTCCTTGTTTGCAATGGACAAAGATCAAATTCCTTGTGGGGATTTGGTACGTGTACGTATCACATCTGCACTCTTTTTATGTCACCCCATCCCTCTCCCTCCATCTCTTGGTCTCCTCTTTTGCAAAAGATCTTCCTCCCTGTCCCCTGTTAGCTGTCTTCTATTTTGCTCTTTAATTTTATTTATCCTTTGGGTTTCTCAGATAAGAGAAACCATGAGATATGTAAGTGTGTGGGTCTAATTTATCTCACTTAGCAATATGGTCTCAAAGTGCACCCATTTTCCTCCAAATGACTCAAGTGTATCCTTCTTCATGGCAGAGAAGTGCTCCATCGCATATAAATACCTTTCCAAAGACCTAACACTATTGTCAGGCTGCATCAGATTCCAGGAGTTCAGCTGTTCTCTTCATATGACATGCGACATCCCTGGCTTACATTGTCCACACATTGTACTTCATAATTCTAATTTTTTTATTTATTGGCTTACAAACTTAGTTTGAGTGACTTGAGATTTAGAGGGATGAAAAAGAAGCCTCTTTTAGGAAGCACTGATGAGCTATGAGAGTAGACATCATGATGATTCTATAGCAAGGTCCATCCTGGACTGGAGAGAAAGGCTTGTGGCTGGACACCCAACCCTGACTGAGAGGTATTAAGAGGATAGAATTTAATCCCACTATGGTGTCTAGAAGTAGGGCGTGGGGGTGATAAGGAGAAGATAAAGGCATCATGATTGAACCCTGCTGATTTGGCAAGACAGGAGGAGGCCCACGCATATACAAGTGCACACGTGTGTGCACACCTGTCCCCTATGTCCCACCGTATGATGCCATGTGCCATCTCAGTGCTCTGACAGCAAAGAGGCCATGAGTAGACACAGCTCCCAACCGTTGGATCAGAACTATGAGCCAAGCTGGGTGGGTGGTGCATGCTAGTTATCCCGCTCAGGAGGCTGAGGCAGGAGACCACCAAGAGTTCCAGGCTCCTCTGGCCTACTCCGTGAGTTCAAGGCCAGCCTGCACTACACAGTAAGACTCTATCTCAGAAAACAAAACAAAACAAAATTTAAAAAACTCTATGAGCTAAAAATCTTCTTTCCTTTAGAACTTACCCAAGCAGAGCTGGGTGTGGTGACACGTGCCTATGATCCTCGCACTCAGGAGGCTGAGGCAGGTTGCAGCTGAGGCTACATAAATTAGTTCAAGGCCAGCCTATGCAGTAAGACCCTGTCTCAAAAAAAAGAAAGACAAGACAAAAAAGAAAGAAAACCAACAACAAAAGCAATTTACCCAGTCCATGGTGGTAAGCTATTGGTACCAGCGAGCAGACTGCTGCGGGGGCAGGCCCTGGATCACCTGCTTTGTTAGTATTACTTCATTTAATCTCCTGAAGAAACCTATCGTCCATATCATATAGATGAGGGGAGCCCACGAGGGCAATTCATGGGTGCTTTCAGAGCAAGGACAAAGAGCATTACAAAAGGAAATCATTTCTTTTCCTTGAATTTAAACTTAGGTCATTTCTTCTTGCATCAGAATTACTAAGAGATTATCTATACAATCAAATACACTGCCCCTTTGTACAACTTGATAAGGTTTTACAAAAGTGTACACTCACATAGTGTATCTTGTTTGTACACATGCACCATTTCTGCCACTCTCAGATCGTCCCCGATGCTCCACAGCAGTTCATTTGCCTGTGGCAGTTGCCTAGGGCAGGACTGAAACATGGGCAGCCTTTGGGCTGGGATGTAGCTTACTGATGATGGCACACGAGTAGTTCATGTGAGGAGCTGGGTTCTATCCCTAGTACACCTATGTGTGTGTCTACGACTATGCCTGTATCTATATGTATACTTACACCTATACCCTATTATAGCTATACTTATACCTGTATCTATAACTATATATTGATACCTATACTTATATCTGTACTTTTAGCTACATCTATACCTATGATTATCTCTATACCTCTAACTATATCTATACCTCTAACTATATCTCTCTATAACTATATGTCTATAACTGTATCTGTCTATAACTATATCTATAGCTATACTATATCTATAATTTTATCTATATCTATCTAGATGTAGTTCACCTATATGTGTATCAACATACAACCTGTATTATTTTCCCAGTTTTTTTGAAAACTTTAGCATATTTCATCTAATGTACGATACCATCAGTAACAAACATGCATCCCAATTCGAGGATGTTGCATGCAATAAGAATGTGTCTTTGAATCATTGCACAGCTCTCTTCTATGTATAAAATGTTTTACAGATACAATGATTATTATGATGTATGCTTGAATGATACAGTAAATGTTTAAATTTTTTAAATTTTTATTATGGTAAAAGGTGGTGCCGTCGATGCCTCTCAAAGCACGCCCTTAGCTTTGAACATACGTATCCCATTGTTCTTGCCCCTTTCTGAAGCAGCTCTGGAAGTCCTCTTTCCTGAGTGTCTTTAGTTGTGCTGTCCTGGCTTCCTCATAGTCCCAAAAACATTCAAAAGATTTACATTCCATGATCATTTTAACTTTAGGAAGAGCCAGGCATTGCACAGTGCCAGACCCAATGAATAAGGTGGATGAGGACACACAGAAACATTTTTAAGAGACTGCCTTTCCATTGGGTGGCACTTGGCAACTGCATTCACCAGATTTTTTATCACCTTATAAAGTCACTCACAAAAGAAGTAATGTGTCTTTTACTGCAGTGCATTTTTAAAAATTTGAACATTCACTGTATATTTGATTACTCCTCATACTAAGGGCTAGCAATAGACTTATGTGTATCAGCCACAGTGCCTTGGTAGCATTTCCTCATCTATGGCATGCCCTCACACTGTTCAGGAAGATACCAAGGCCCTGCAAAAGAAAGGACCTGAAGGGACCTAGAGACAAAGCCCCACCATGTTGCCCCACGTGGAGGAAGAAAGGGCTCAGGCCACAGTGCGCTGGGTGTACAGTTAGGATGGCGAGATCTCAAGGATTTCAAAGGCCAATATGGTGGCCCTCTCATCCAGCCCAACCCAAGTCATCTTGAGTCACTGCAATAGGTGTATCTTGTCTCCAGTTCCACACAAACTGAACAATTCTGCTGGCTCTGAATCATGAGGTCTGTGATAAGCATAGCTTGACTACTAAATCCAAAGAACACTGTCCATGTTGGATTTGAATAAAAACCAACTGGAAATGGAAGCTGAGAGAAAAATATCTGTAAACTGATCTTGAATTTACATTACATTTTTCTAACTTATGAGTTTTTGATATCTAGGAGATCTGTTCTAATTTATACCAGCAGATGCCCTCCCCATGTGCAAAAAAGATGTGTAAATTTAAAACTTTTCTGGCACAATTTGTGATTCTATGACTACCGAAAGCATAACAAGTTTCATAAAACCGAGATGGAAAAATCAATTACAGTTTGTCATTGCCCCCCAGGTTCCTGAGATGGTCTCCTCAGCCCAGTTTTCCACATCTGTAAAATGAGGGAGGTAACAGTAGCTCAGTAAGCAGCGGCCACTCTCTCGCCCTTCAACTGGGCCACCAGTAGCTTGGCCGTGGCTCTGGGAAAGCCTTCCCCTTTCTGAGTTGCCATTTGTATTTGTGATATGGAGCTGCATAATGTGCTCATGTGGCCATTATAAAGAAAAAGCAGCAAAGTGTCAAGAGGAGAGAAATTCAAACCTGGGCACACTGGCACACGCCTGTCACCCCAGCACTTGGAACGCTGAGATAGGAGGATCACCACAAGTTGGAGGCCAATCTGGGCTACATAGTGAGTTCAGGGGCATCTGGGAACTACATAGTGATCCTCTGTCCCAAAAAGACAAAAACAAACAAAACATGGCTAAGGCATATTATCCTCAAGGGGCCTGTGGACTTGGAGGAAGGCAAAGTTCTTCCTCAGGGACTTTTGATCTTCCTCTGGCCCTCCTCTGGTGTTCTCCGTCTGCCGGGGTCCTCAGGGCAATCCAAACAAGGAAAGCTGTGGGAAGTCACTCAAAATGTTTGCCTTTTTCTTTTTATTTGGGATCAGGATCGAACTCACGACCACACACTTGCAAGGGAGGCGCTAATGTTTGCCTAAAATATGTGACTGCTTCCTGAAAGAACACCAACCCTGAAGCATGATGTGAGATCAGGATAACAGCCACTCCCCTGTCCGAAAGGGTGTGAGGTCTCCATTGTGTGCCAGCGGCTAAGCAGGGAGGTAGACGGGTGAGCCACCAAGGTGGGGGGCCAGTCAGGGGGCTGCAGAAGGGACATGGTCTCTCAGCTGCACAATAACAGGTCACACCACACGGACCAGGCTTCTCCCAGGTCACAGAGCCAGTGGGGACATGCAAAGATGTGCGTAATTAAACACTAAGGTTATATAAATCAGTATGCCAATTTATATACAAGATATCAACCTAGTATAATAAGACATAAATTAAATACTAATTTTTATATAATATAAATGCTAATCAACATATATATAAAGTAAATACTACATATTCTATAGAAATTAACTGCTTCTATGTATTAGTTGCAAATTAAATGTTAAGCATATTTAAATAGGATGTCTTCAAGGCCAATCTGGGCTACATGGTGAGCTCAAGTTCAGCCTAAACTACAAAGTGAGACTCTGTTTCAAAAAGCAAACAAAAACATACATATAGAAAGAGAGAGAAAGAGATCACATGCCTAACAGGGAGCATATACATATACATATCACTGCTCTCATACATCGATATCACACATATACAGAGATGGAGAGATTGATGCATCAATTGATCAGTGATTGGCTGTGAGGAACTGGCTCACATGCTTCCTGGCTGAGACTGAAATCTAGCCAAGACAGCTGATGCATGATTCTAGTCCAAGAGCTGGCAGGCCTGACACCCAAGAGAGCCCCGCATTCAGCATGAGCCTGAAGGCTGGGAAAGACCAATGCGGAACTCAAGCAGTCAGGCAGGGGTCTTCCCTCTCACTCAGGCCTTCATCTGACTGGCCGAGGGCTACTCTTGTTAGACAGGGCGATTTGCTGCCCTCCATCTGCGGAGACACGCAGTCATTTCATCCGGAACACCGCAATGACATACCAAGAAATAATGTTGACCATCTGGACGCCCCGTGCAGTTTCAGAGCCAAGTCAAAGCAACACGTAGATTATCCCTTACACCCATGGAGCAGGAACTCTTCCATGCATCACTTTACATGATCTTGTTTAAAACGAGAAACCAGGCTCTGTGCAGTAACTGCCTTTCCAAATGCAGACCGACCGTTGCAGAATCAGCATCCCACTGGTTCTGTCTTTTCCCCACCAGTCTCCACTCTGCAGGCAGGAGGGTGGGACCCTGAGTGCAGAGCTGCCTTCCTCCAGCCTCTGCCCTCACAAGGCAAAGTGATGACTGTGCCAGGTGCCCTCCAGGCCTCCTGCAGCTGTGACCTCTAACTCTACTGCAGCCGAGTTTGTAAAAGCTCTCTGGCAATTGCAGGGAGGTGTCCAGAAGTCATCCTGACAGCAGCCCTGTGTCTGACTTGGCAGGGTGGCTACAGGAGCGCATGTGCTGGGGGAGCCTCCTCCTCCTCCTAGCAATAGTGTAACATGAACGATGTTTTGCCTGCAGCTTTTCAATAGAAATCAATAGCCTCCTATATCTGATTCCACTTTCATGGATGCAAACTTCAGACAAAGGACCGTCAATACCTGGCCCATTAATTCACTCAGCAGAGATGTCCTGAGTGTGCGCTCTGCCAGCTGCTGTCCTAGGTGCTGAGAGGCTGGAAGGCGCAGAGTCTTACCCTCTGCTGTCCTGCAGCGGCAGGGCTGGGCGCCCTAACCAGCCCTGGGAGGGAGGCCGGGGGTGACTCCTGCCCATGCCTGCCCTGGACCCCGCTACTCCATCCCGGCACCTAGTGGTTTTACAGCCACTGTCTCATTTGATATTCTCAGTAGCCCTGTGAGCTAGGTAGGAAGATTTTAGGGGCCTCATTTTTAAACGAGGGGTGTCTTTAAGAGATGTAATCAGAAATACAGTGAAGGCTGCTGCCATGCACCATCCAAAAGAAAGGTGGTCTTGTAAAGACACCATATGTGTCCTCACCCACTTTATTCACCAGATCGGCTACTGTGTGACCCCTAGTTCTTCCCCACAGTCACCATGACCATCAGAGGTAAATGTTTCAAATCAATTTGGGACATCAAGGCAGCCACAATAGTGCAGCTAAAGACACTCATGAAAGGGGACATCCAGAGCTGCTTCAGAAAGTGTCGAGAACGGTGGGGATCGTGGCTCACACCTGGAATTCCAGACTCAGAAGGCTGAGGCAGGAGGATCACCGTGCGTCTGAGGCCACCCTGGGCTACAAGGTGAGTTCAAGGCCAGCCTGAACTGCATAGTGAAACTCTGTCTCGAAAAGACAAAAAAAAAAAAAAAAAAAAAAACAGAATGATGAGATGAATGTGTGCAAAGAACAAGGGATGTATCTTTTACTGTGATAGTTTTTAATTTTTTTAATTTTAAAGATAGTAAAATCCAACAAAGCAAGACAGAACAAAGCCAATCAAAACAATGCAGCTGAACTGGTACAGAACTTCAAAGCAGAATACTGGGAAAACAATAGCTACCATAGTATCTCTTGTTATCTTCACAAAGGTTGTCCTTTCCATCAGGTATAGCAAAATCAAACCAAAAACAAAACACTATAAAACCAATCAAAACAGAATAATGAATAAAGCAAAACAATTCATCAGAACAAAGCAAAACAGTGAAAACAATATTTGACTTCAAAGACGAGACAGAAGGAATCCCCCATGTTTGCTATAATGCATACTGTCATTCTCCCAAGAGATGCTCAGCCTGCTGGCTCCAGGCCTGCAAAATCAACTCAACAATACAAGCATTTAGTTGCTTTATGTACTACTGTAGTCAGGGGTTGTGAAGGGAACAATCAGAATCAGGACACAGAATTTATAATATTATTTTATGCTGATCACCCAGAGCTAACATAAAAAAGTGCAGGAAATCTGTCCACAATACCAAAGACACAGAATATTCAGCCAAGGGCCTGGATCCCACAGCAATGTCTGCATGAGTCCAGATGAAGACCTAGAGCCCATGACAGTGCCTCTCAGGAGTCCAGCTGGAGGTTTAGAGCCCACAAGAAGGACTCACACCAGTCCGTTTTATGATCTTCACTGGGAAGGCCCAAAGGTCAGTGTGGAAGCCAGAAAGCCTATGCCAGTGGGCTGAAGGAGCTGTGCTGGTGGGTTGAGGGTTCTACACTGGAGCCAAGAAGTCACACTCAAAACAAAGACCAGGGCTGTCCTGCAAAGCACCACAGTCATCTTCAGCGACACGGAGGTCCCAACCTCCTGAGACAATAAGCACAGTCGAGTACCTGCCAGAAAGTCAGCAGACGAGCTTGTCCTAGAGATTAAACAGCGCAGGTCTTCCCCTCTGGAGCCAGAAAGTGACGCTTGATGTGAGGACCAGAGCTCCCCTACTTGAACCACAGCCACTCTCACCAACAAGGTACCGAGCTCCTCTGATGACAATGGTCGAACTCACACTGGGGAAACTGATGAACTCCTCCAGGAGAACCAGCGGCTCAAACAGCAACACGCAGGAGAACCCACAACACCTAGCTTCTCGGTCTCCCCATCTCTAGTTATGCTGGCAACTTTCCTCAGCTGGGCCATCTACGCTCAGCACCCTGCCGATTTAATTCAGCTGGTGTTACGTTGACCATCAGTGTTTAATCCATAACATGTACCTTAGTTGCTATCAACTCAGGCTGACCTTGGAACCATCTGGCTGCTTGCAGGGTGGGGGTGGGGATGGCAGGATATGGATGGTGTTTGATTCTCAGCCTGATTCTCAGCCAGTAGGCTCATGGGAGGCGCTATCTAACTTTTCTCTCCCTGGCACATGTGCGGCTTGCACAGCTTATCAGGAAGGCCAGGTAGCTGATTACTTTGTTGCCCCCCACCCCAAATTCCAGCATGGCCGATTCTTGGAAGATGCTGACTTTTGTCTCCCTGGAGCGCATGTGGCTTATGCAGCTTTGTAAAAATTTTTTAATTAAACATTACTGTATTTTTTCAATCACACCTTGTAGATGAGAAGACCAAAACTCACTGGAAAGTGGGCGACTCATCCTTGGGCTCTTTTGAGTGGAGAGGCAAATGCTCCCTGCCCATCTACCACAGTCATGTCATTTTCCCAGGCCAGGGCTGCCATGGAGTGCTTGGTGGCCCAGTGCGGTATTTCTCTGAATATCTAAAAGCTCCCAGAAAGCCTTCCTCCCACGTCTTCCCTCCAAGGGCAATTCAGATGTGCGGTTCAGGCACTGATTTACAAGAAAGCATCTGCCCTCTTCCGCTTCAGTAGACTCTCAGAGAAAACCTAGCAAAGGCACCAGCACACAGGTGCTCATGGGGCACAGTCCTCACAATGCCTTTGTGGGTCTTAAACGTGCACGTTGATTCATCTTCTTGCTAATGTACAGCTCAGAGTTAAAATCTTGCCAGTGCAACCAACCACTCCCAAGTGGCACATTTCGGGTGCCTTCCTGGCCCCTGGCATTGTGTCCTGCTCTGTTCTGTTCCCTTGAGCTCTCTATTCCTTGTGAGTTCTGCCCATGCCCTGGAGCTGGCATTTCTCCCTGAGTTCTTGCTGCAAGAAATGCCTGTATGGCTTCTGTCTCTGAGATCCGGTTTCCTTGTGCCTGAAGCAGGAGAATGGAATTTTCATACAGGCAGAAGAATCTGTCAGTGCACCTGGGAATGGGAAACACTGTTTGACAGTTAGCAAAGAGTTTTAAAAAATATGCTTAAAATATATTCCTCAACTGAGTGGAGCGAGCTGTTCGGGCAAGTCACTTCGCCTCTCTTCGTTTCCTCAGATGTAAATGGCATCATGGCACCCACGTCTCTCTAAGACTCACCCAATCTGGAACTCCTTGCCTCGCAAGGGGAAAGGAGCTTTTATCTGCGAGCTGCCCACTGCACAGCGGGCACAGGGGACACAGGCATACAGTGGGAGAAGAGAAGGTGAGGCGTCGGAGGCAGGAAGGCACAGGAGCAGTGTGTTTTAATTGTTGTTCTTTAGCAGAGAATGAAACTGCAACAGACAGAGTCGCTGTGGAGAGGCGATCCCGGGACCCGGGCTCCCGGGGGGTGCAGCATCCTGGCTGCCTTCTGGAGAAGTCAGGTGAGCTTGCAGTCTCCGCCACCACAAGGTGGACTGTGGAGGACCAGAAGGCCCGCAGCTATTTTTAAAACTCAGTTACATTATGTACAGTAGTAAAAATGAGCAAACAAAAACAAGAGATGGAGAGGGAGAGAGGAAGGGGAGGAAAGGAGACTGGAGATGGTTCTGCATGTGCGTCCACGCCCGTGGGAAAGTGATCATTACATACTGCAAACACGGACTAACAAACACTAATATTTAAAATAGGGAAACATGCAACGCACCCAGGTGTCTACTGATAAAGAAATCCCCGTCTGAGTTAGGGATGGCCATTAGCACGAGGCCTCCCGGATGATAAAGGAGGCTGCTGGGACAGGTTGGCCTGCGTGGAGTGCAAGGCTCTGGGTAGGCGGCAGTGTGGCGCGCACTTTTCTATTTGTCTGTGTATTACAAATGTTGACACTTCAAAACCCTTTCTGGCTGGGAAGAGGTTGGTCCTCCTGGAGCCAGGCAGTTCTTGGAAATAGCAAAGAGCCCCGCCAAGAACGGGTCTTCCATATGCGAATGGCAATCCAGAGCCATGCTTCTTCCTCTGTGGCCCGTGTTCCCAAATCTTCCTCATCATGTAGGGCCAGGCACCCGATGCACCACTGAGATGAGACGCATGAAGTGTAGGCGTAACGGGTGTGGCCTGCAGGAGGGGCTGCGGCCCAGTGGGGGCTACCAGGCCCAAGACGACTTGTTAGCAACTGACCCGTAGCTCTTTTTCCGCTTTCCCTGCGTTTCTTAGTGACATTTCCATTCTTCTGGGGTCATAGATTAGAAACTTGGTCTTCATGTTTCCTTTTCTGTGTCCCTCACTCCTCAAGCAGTCATTCACCAGACACCTCTTTCCCACCCGCCATGGTGTGTCTGTGTCTTTCCATCCCCTGGCTTGTCCTGCTACTAACTGATCCTTTCAACCACCCCAACTGCTCCGTCCACCTCAGTTTCTCCTTCCTGTCCAGCTTTTCTTAGGAAGGAAACAGTAATTTAAATAGCTGGCTTTATTAAAGAAAATGAAATTCATAATAAAAAACACCCCATAACGGAAACCTCCAAGTACAAACATCCCACTTCCCTACCCCGCTTCTCCTGTCCCCCCTGTTAGCAAATGGGAACAAGATCTGAGCATCTCCTGGGAGGTTGACCATAGCAAATAAGGGGGACTTTATTCTACCATCTCTTGAAGGCAAATATATTTATTACTGTTTTGCTCTATTCTGATTAATGGTACTGCTCTATTCAATATTCTGTTTTGATAAGTTCTATAGTGTTCTATATTTCATTTTATTTTGATATACATGATTGAAAGAACAGCTATTGTAAAGATAACGAAATATACTGTAATATCTATTACTGTTAAAAAAAAAAAAGAAAGAAACCTCCAAGTACATATGGTCTCATTGGTGAAGTATTTTAAATATTTTAGTGAGAAACTGTCCTCATTCCATGACACAAACTGTCAAGGAAATACAAGAGGTGGAGCTACATCTAAACTCATTTTATGAAGTCAGCATTAATTTGATTACCAAGACTGGACTAAGGCGATGCAATAAACTCCAGGCTGCTATCACCCATGAACATACATGATAAAGGTCTTGCCCAAACATTATCAAATTCAATCCAACAATATTAAAAAGGATAATGCGTCATGACCAAGTGGATTTATCCCACAGTGGCAAAGCTGGTTCAATACTTAAAAATCAATCAGTATGTCACAGTACATAAGAAAGCCACGCCAGCACATAGATTAGTGTAGGATAAGCTTTGGATGAAAGCCAATATTCATTTATGATTTTTAAATCTGTCTGTACACCAAGAATAAAAGGTAACTCTCACAACTTAATAAAATGAAAATCCTAAAGCTAGTATCATACTTAAAAGTGAAAAATGGAAGGTTTTTCTTCCAGGCTTAGAAAAGCAAAGAATATTTCTTTATAGCTGTCCTATTAAACCCACATTGGAAAGTGTTATGGATTAAAAAGTGGTGGTCAACTTAACACCAGCTGAATTAAATCTGAGTGTAGATGGCCCACCTGAGGAAAGCTTTCAGCATAAACAGAGACTGGGAGAAGAGCAGGGCGTTGTGGGTTTTCCTAAGTGTTGCTTTCTGAGGCGCTGGTTCTCCTGGAGGACCTCGTCATTCCCGGCTTCCTCGGTGTGAGTTCCACCATTATCATGGGAGGAGCTCGAGACCTTGTTGGTGAGAGTGGCTGTGGTTCACTTTGCAGGAGCTCTGGTCAGGCATCGCTTCCTGGCTCTGGAGGTGAACACTTGTGTTGTTTAAGCTCGAGGACAAACTTGTCACGCTGGCTTTCTGGTATGTACTCGGCTGTTCTTATTGTGGGTGTTGCTCAGGGCCTTCATGTTGCTGAGGATGGCCGTGGTGCTTTTCAGGGAAGCCCTGGTCCTTAGTATGAGTGTGACTTCTTGACTCCAGTGTCTCTGGGAGTGAGTGCTACCCACCTAAGGTCGGAACTCGAGTAGCCGAGATAGAATATAAGGGACAGAAAGAATGGCATAGACTTTCTAGGTTCTACCACTGACTTTTGGGCCTTCCCAGCGCAGATCCATAAAACAGACTGGTGTGAGTCCTTTTTGTGGGCTCTAGGCCTCTAGTTGGACTCGTGGGAGGCACTGTCATGGGCTCTAGGTCTTCATCTGGACTCATTCAGGACATTGCTGTGGGGTCCAGGTCCTCGGCTGAGTATTCTGTGTCTTTAGTGTTGTGAGCTGATTTCCTACACTTTTTTGTGTTTTAGTCTGGGTGATCATCATAAAATAATATTATAATTTCTGTGTCCTGATTCTAATTGTTTTCCTCACAACCCCTGACTACAACAGAAATAAAAAGCTAAAACCATTTTTTAGTAGAAAATCACCATGTATGTAAAAATTCCAGTGAAATCTAAAATAAAATAACTCTTTACTCAGGACAAAAGTCAAATTTATGGTACCTAAATTCAATACTACATCTAGAAATTATTTGTATTTCTATAATTTGGGCAATTACTATTTTAAAAATGACATTTTATGACCTGTATTGAGGTGAGTGTTTGTTGTTGTTGTTGTCAAAAACCACTAATATTTAATGTATACAAGTTGGTGCCTTTGGATATATCTGCATACCCATGTAAACATCATAATAATCAAGGTAATAAACATTTACATCATATGTATTTTGTACCTTCAAAAGTTTCTTTATGTTCCACTGTCTTGATTTTTATTTTGGTATGAATCTGTTATGCCTTATACCTAGGTGTCCCCCCCAAAGCCTCATGCAATCATAGGTGGGGCTTTATTATAGGGCATGTGATGCTGAAATTAAGGGTATGTGATTACTAAATGATCCCACTGATTGGTTTAGCATAGTTCTGGGAATGAGAGCTACCCATCCTATGGTTGGAACACGAGTAGCCTAGATGGAATATAAAGGACAGAAAGCGACCTGCTATTCTTGCTTCCTGCTTTTGCTGATTTCTGCCTGCCATGGACTAATTTCTCCTCTGTGACATCTTTCCGCCATATCAGTCTACCTTGGAACTAGCCAGTTATGGACTGAAGCCTCTACAAACTGTGAGCTAAATAAATCTTGCCCCCCTTAATTGCGGATACTGAGTATTTTGCCTCAGCAATGAGAAAAGTAAGTAGGACACCAAGCCAACTCACACGCCCACTTCAAAACCCTTTTTCTGAAACCTGTCTCTTGTTCCAGATTCCCTCATATTTCCCACCTTCCTCAACAAGATTTTTTTTCTTGGACACTCCCTCCTTTCCCACATTTCCCATTAACAGCCCTGTACATTGAAAGTCTGGATACATCCCCCATCCTTCTCCATGAGATTGTTCTGCATGTGAAATTTGATAGGCACCCTCCTAGTTACTTTTTCATTGCTGAGACAGAATTCCTGATGACCAGAGTTAAAGGATGAACGGGTTATTTAGCTCACAGTTTGTAGAGGTTTCAGTTCATGGTCGGCTGGCTCCAAGGCTGGGTGCTGTGGCAGACAAGTGTGGCAGAGGAGAAACAGTCCATGGCAGGCAGAGGGTATAAGGCAGTGAGCTACAAGTGACAGGAGCAGTTCCTTTCTGTCACTTTTATATTCTATCTAGGCTGCTCACTCTCCATCCTTAGGATGTGTAGCACTCACACCCAGAACTATGCCAAACCAATCACTGGACTGATTTAATAATTCCACACACTTAATCCCAATGTCACACACTCTAGATGGAACCACCTCTGAAAAAGCCCCGCCTGTGACCACATGAGGCTTTGCTGGGACTTCTAGGCACAGCCATAACAGGCAGGTGCCAATTATCAGTTTACCGGCCCTGACAGCAAGGTTTAGTCAAGTTAAATATTCTTCCACTCAGATTAGATACACAACCTCAAATATGACATGAATTCTCCAACAGTAAATTCATCCAGTCAGAGGCTAGGTACGTGTGTACTGCAGATGCTATACAAGTCCCTAAACTATGTAGTGAGTTCGATTCCATGACCTTTAAAGTTCCTTCCAAACCCAAAATTGTATGAGTCTATATAGCGAGTGCCAAGTACAAAGTCTAGTGGAAAAAAATGCTATAGGAATCCAGAGCCAGGAAAAAGCCTCATTAGTTTGAAGCTAATTTACTCTGAGGGAAGGTTGATGAATCCTGAAAGACATAATAATTAAATGAAGTAGATCAATTTCAGGCTATCCCCAAAATCAAAGCTTTCTAAAATGATTGGCTAGTATGGTTACAACTGCTTTATATTACGAGCCAAAGAATGAATTAGATTTCACAACTGAATTATGTGAGTGATAAAATACCTGTCTGGGCTGCCCCTGGGCAGGCTGCGGTGGGAGGAGTGAAGGAATGAGCCCTAGAAGCCGAGCTATTGTCATGCCTCAGCCAGGCTGCACAACCCAGGACTCTGGCCTTGCTGTGCCCCTTCTGCCTCTGGCCATCTAGTGCAGGCAGGAAGTGGGATTGGTGCCTTTATCAGAGAGCCACTGGCGCTCCTCTGCCCATCCAGCATACATACAAAAGGTGGCGGTCTGGGAGGTGTAAGCATCTTCATCCTGCACTTTCCAGCCTGCAGAACTGCAGGAAGCCAGTTTCTGCTGTTTATAACTCACCCTGGCCATGGCATTTTGTTATAGCAGCCTCAGTGAGTAAGACTGTGTGAAAACAAATTTGAAAACCTAGAGGAAACCAGTAATTTGCTAAGGAAATGCAGGTTATCAGATTTGACCTCATTAGAGTTAGAAAGCTTACACACACCAATTTTGGGGACAGAGGAGTACTGGGCATCCAACGCACACCCTCACACTCGCTAGGCAAGCGCTTAAGCCGCTGAGCTAAATCCCCAACCCCCCAGAGCAATTTCTATAGAAAAAAATAAAAGTTATTGACTACAAAAAAAACACCAACCCCAAAATCTAAAATCAAATTAAATTCATATCTCATACCACCCACATACAACCAAAAAGGCTCCAAATAGATCAGAGGGCTAAGTGTAAAAGTTAAAACTAGATCAATATTAAAAGAAAATAGCGGCTGGGAATTTAGGTCATCATCATAAGCACCTGCCTGACAAGGGCAAGGTCATGAGTTTGATCCCCACTACCAAAAAAAAAAAAATTAAAAGAAAATATGAATGAGTTCCTCTGCAACCTTAGGGTATGGAAAGACTTTGTGAGTACCACTCTAAATCTAGAAGCAATAAAAGTCCAAAAAATTTGAGCACATTTAAAAATTGTGCATCACAAATGCACCATACCAAAGTCAAATGGTGACTGACAAGGTGGTAGAAAATATTTACAACATGTAACGCAGGGACGGATACAGCCTCTATGTGAAGGTGAGTTATGCAAGGAGGGACATCCAGACAGGACAAGGAAAGGGCAGTGCGACATCGCTGCCGAGCAGAGTGGGTCAGGGCAAAGTGTCGCAGGAGCACCCTGTGGCTTGGTCGATGTTGGTTCAGAAGGGTTCAGAAGCTCAAGTTATCCATCCGAAAGATAGTGGTGCTTCAAACACAGGTACTTACTAGGAAGTTGGAGAAGGAGAGCTGTGGGGGGAGGCAGAATTTTCTGGACTTGTAAACCAAATAGCTGTGGGTGAAGTAGGTATCCTCGATAAAACCCAGGAGTGTGTGTGTGTGTGTATCTGTGTGTGGTGCTAGGGCTAGGGCACATTCTAGGCAAGTGTCTTACCACTGAACCACGCTTCCAATCCCAAACTTGGGACTGTCACAGTGGCAATGAGATAGACCAACAATGCAGACGTGTACCCAGCTGCGGACTAATGATGACAGGGCATGTGCGTGGCTGCGTGCTGCCCCTGGTTCACTGCTGTTGCTGTTATCTAAGAATCATCTGGTCTACCTCGATGATTGCCATTCTCTAAGGAGATCTGAGTCCTACTTTGTTTTTCTTTTCCTGATGTCTATATTTTTGGTGGGCTCTGTATATAACATAGACGCGGTCAAGGGTGCAGTTACTGTTGGTGGGAATATAAATTAGTGCAGCTGCTATGAAAAACAAGATGACTGTCCCTGAAAAAGATAAAAATAGATTTTTGTGTGATCCAGTGATCCAGTGACCTCATTCCTGATGATTTAGCCCAAAAGCTGAAATCAGGATGTTATAGAGATGCCCATGTTCATTTCTGCACTCTTCCCAAGGGCCGGGAAATGCAAAGAACCTGCATGCCCATCAACGGACATATATACAGGACGTGTGTGTGTGTGTGTGTGTGTGTATTTCAGCCATAAAAATGGAACACAATTCAGCCATTTAAAAAGCATGACATCAGCCAGCTGTGGTGGCGCAAGCATGTAAACCCAGCACGCAGGAGGCTGAGGCAGGACCATCACTGCATATTCAAGACCAGCCTGGGCTACAAAGTAAGTTCAAGGCAACCTGAACTGCATATGGAAACCCTGTCTCAAAAAGACAAAAAAAGGGAAAAGAAAGAAAGAAAGGTTTTATGTCGTCATTTTCAGCAACATGGATGGCCCGCACTGTGTAAAGGGAATGACGGGCACAGCGTGTTCCCTTCCATGCATAAACTGAATAGTGGACAGCACTGTAGGGCAGGGGCGAGGAAGATGGAGACAGGTGGTTAATGGGCACAGTGGTGTCACCTCCAATGTTCTGCAGCACAGGAGAATCGCTATGGTTGGCAGCAATTACTGAGTATCCCAAAAGAGCTGGCAGAGAAAACTCTCAATATTCCCAACACAAGGAAGGACACTGTATACATGGATCAGTGTCACACTGTGCCCCGGAACTATGTGCAACTACTGAGTGCTGAACAAAATGAAAATGCTTCTTGAAAACCTAAGGAGTTGATTTGGTAGACGTAGAGCACAGAATGGTGGCGAGCAGGGACCAGGAGGGGAAGAGGACAGATCATGGTACGGGGGTCCACTGCAAAAGGCGTGATCCGGCCTGGTATTCTACAGTGTGGCAAAGTGAACACAGTCCCAAGAGCCCTGATCTGGGAGTTAGAAAAACCAACAAAAGAGGAGTTCAAAGGTTCCAAGCAGGAAAAAATATAAGTAATCCTAGAACAGCTCTTAAATAGCTAAACACTGCGTAAGGAGATGGGAACGCTGATTGCCCCGATTGGCTCATCGCATCGTATACACAGGTTGTTACTGCCCCGCACACCATACATATGCACAATCTACAAACTAAAGCACAAATCCACAAAAGAAAATTACATGATAAAAGCTTTTAAAAAAAAAACTTGTTTAGTAACACACACACACACAAACACTGTCACATATTGGAAATTACTCTTCGTGGAAAAAATACTTCACTTGACGTAAGATACAAATATGTAGAATTTATCATAAAACAGTAGAAAAATAAGTGCTTTCTGAATGAATAAGCTAATGTTATGGACAGCAAACAAAAGTGGGATTCAACCTCAGTAAACAAGAAATGGAATGTCCCTGTCACTGTATACAAACAGAATTCCTTAAATATAGTCATAGCAGCAGCTTGAGAATGAAATTTTTGATGGTTTTTGAAACTTCTTGAAACATATTACATTTTATCTTCACATCTGGAAAGGAATAATTATCCCCATTTTATAGTAGAGGAAAATGACTCTCACAAGAATTAAGTAATGTGTCTTTGCTTTTTTAGTAAACATTTTGCTGAATTAAAAACTGCTGAACAGCTAGCCAAAAACATATGCTTTCATTCTTGACAAAACTGGTTTATTTAAGTAACAATTTATTTATTTTTAATGGACCAAAACTACACATATTTATATTGTATGATATGACGTTAATAGATCAAGACCCTGTCTCAAAAAAAAATTTTAAAACATGTTTGAAATGTGTATGCATTACTGAATGGGTAAATGGAGCTAATTACCTTATGCACTGTCGCACATGATTATCCTTTTTTTATACCAGGAATCAAACTGAGGACCTTGTGCTTGCCAGATGGGTGCTGTGCCATTGAGCTGTATTCCTGGCTGTCTCACGTATTTATTTGTGTTGGTAATACTTCAATTTAGTGTTAGCAATGTCAGGTATATGCTATTGTTCACAGTGGCCACCTCGTAGTCCAGCGAATCTCTGCAATGGGAATCTGGTACCCTTTGACCACTGTCGCGCTTTGACTCCCTTCCTGGCCTCTGGTACTATCTATGGTTCTACTCTGCTTTTGTAATTTCAGTTTGTTAGACTGAACAGATTAAACTCTAATTTGTTCATCTATAAGATTCTGGAAAAAATGAGAACTGCCTAACAAACATCTCACAGTGATTACAAATATAATTTGTGTGCAAATGGTCTTTAAATATATTTAAAATCTTAAATTCAGTGCATAATTAGAAAACTGCTAACAAAGTGGCAGAGATGCTACTCCTTACCTTCCAGATAAGTGAGATTTTAAAAAATATAACAACCAAAGCTGTTGATGAGTCTTTGAGAAATGGATGTTCTTATTGCACCAATAACCTTTCAATCCAGAAGTCCAAATCCTAAAACCAAGTATCCTTAAAAATGCACTCCCAACAACCAGAAATACGTACATACAAAGATGCTCACTGCAGAATTACTTGCAATTGTAAAATAGCAGAGCCTGACATAGTGGCACAGATCTATAATCCCAGCACTCCGGGAGGCTGAAACAGGAGGATTATCAATCTGAGCCCAGCCTGGGAAAATTAGCAATTTACCAAGCAATGTATCATTTGTCTCAAAAGACAAGAGGAAGGACCCTGAGGTTAACCACCAGTACCACAAAATAAAAACAACAACAGCGACAGAATCAGAAGCAGTCTGGATGCCCATACATTAAAGAATGGTTAAATTATGCAACAGTGATCCAATGTGGTCTTACATGGCTGTGCAGATGATAAAGTAGACCTCTATGAACTGCTATGAAGTGGTTTCCATGACATACGAGATCAAAATCAAAGTGCAGCGTAGAAGCTGGGTACAGCGGTGCAATCCCATTACTTGGAAGGCTGAGACAGGAGGATCACCATGAGTTCCAAGCCAGCCTGAACTACATAGCAAGCCCCTGTCTTGGAAAAACAAATTGCAAAGTGCTACTTACAGAATGGAAGATCGAGTGATTACAAAACAATGCTTCTCCAAAGAGGCAATGAAAACACTGCAAAGACAACACACACACACACACACACACACACACACACACAGACGCACACACACACGCATGCATACACACAAACATATACACACACACACATACACATTTTTCGGAATTTGAAAATTGGCCTAATGCTTGCATAACTCCAAGGAAAATCCTTTGGAGAAAAGTTACCAAATCTGGGTAAGAACAGTGAGCTTGGTGATGCTTTAACTTGTCTTACTCCCATCGGCCCTGCCAGCTCCAGAGTTGCTTTGAAAGCCAGCAGCCTCACAGCTACATTTCTTGTGAAGATCAGCATCATAGAAGCCCCTGGGGAGGGCGTCACAGGGTTGGGGTAGCCAGCAGCCCCATCCCAGGGCACAGGAGGTGTGAAAAGAGGACACTTGCCAACATGGTCCCATCTCGGGGGTTTTCATCGGAGCTGACTTAGGGATTGCACTGTGTTGAGTCACACCAAAGCCATTCGTCAAAAACAGGAACTGGAGAACTGCTGGATTTTGGAGCTGCCTAGATCTGCAGTAGCAGTTGGTATTAACAAGAAACTGACTGAAACAATTTAAAAGGAAAAGCTGGAGGATGGGATGATCATAGCAGGCATCAAAGAGTTTCAACACATTCCTGAAAAATCTAGAAGATCACAAGCATGCACAAAACTGCATGCATTGACCCAGGGATGAAGTCAGAGGGCTGATGTCATCAGCAGCATTATTTACTGTAAACTCACAGAGATCAAGATAGTGTGCGCTGAAGCAGGAAAATTACAAGTTTGAGTTCAGCCTACATAATGTACAGAGTTCATGAGACCCTGTTTCAAAGTAAGGGCCTGGGATGTAGCTCATTACAAAGGCCTTAGGTTCATTCCTCAGTACCTCTCCAAAAAAGAAAGTATAGTGTAATATCAGTGAAAGAAGAAAATCCTATTAACAGAAAAAAAAATAGAGAACGCAGAAACAATTCTACCCAAATATAGTCAACTTGTCTTTAACAAATGAGCAAATATAGTTCAGTGAGAAATACTGTACATCAACAGTGGAAAAAAGTCAACTGGGTGTGGCGGCACAGGCCTGCAATGCCAGCAACTGGGAGGTTGAGGCAGGAGGATAGTTGTGAGTTGGAGACCAGCCTGGGCTACACAGTGAGCTCAAGGCCAGCCTGAACTGCATAGAGAAACCCTGTCCCAAAAACACAAAAATAAAACATTCACAAAGTCTCTCCCAAGAGTCCCACATTAATCTATATACAGAACTGATACATTTCTTAAAAAATACATATATGCAATCAGAATAATTTATAGAGTCAAATGTAAAATGCAAGATTATAGATCTTCTACAACATAACATAGGAGAAGCCCTTTGGATTTAGCAATGACTTATGAACAATAAAAAGAGGACAATCTATGAAAAAATAATAAATGAGGCTTCATTAAAACTCAAGAATTGGGAAGTTGGAAGAACAAAAAAAAAATAACTCAAAAACATCATAGTGAATGGGGGAAATAGCATTTCATCTAAAATCAAGAACAATATGAGAATGTCCATTCAGACAGCTCCTACCAATATAGTAATTGAAGTTCTGTCCAGAGCAACTGGATAAGAGAATGAAATAAAAAGAACATAAGAGAAAAAGTAAAATTATCTCTATTTGCCACTGATATGATATTAAAGAGACCCTAAAGTTTCAGTGAAAAGACTTTTGGATTTGATAAAACAGTTCAGCAAAGTAGCAGGATATAATGTCAACATTAAAAAAGGTTAATATCTGTTTTATATAACAATAGTGAACTAGCTTAGAAAGAAATCAGGAAGACAGTTCCATTTATGATGAGTTCAACAAACCTAGGAATCAACCTCAGTAAAAGTCCACTGACATTCTTTAAAAATATAATAAATAGAAATAGAAAATAATAGATATAATAGAAATAAAATAAATAGAAATAGAAAAAGTAATTCTAGAATTCATATGGAAACACGACAAACCCAGAATAGCCAAAACCATTTTAGGTGACAGGAGCAAGGCTGGAGGCAGGTACCCACTCCCCAGGATGAATGTAATTATTATTACACAAACACAAGCTAACATAAAAGTGTTATAGACAGCTAAATTAGACAGAATATTATTGGCAGTCAGACAGGGCTGGGCCCTGATAGGAGCCAGTGCAGAAGACTGGGTATCTTGCAGCTATGGAGGAGAAGAAACACCTCAGGATCTCAAATGCAACTACACCCTGGATGAAAATTAGGGATTGCTATCCTAAATAAGTATCCAGCACTTTGAGGAAGCCAGAAGGAGCCACTAACCCAACCCCCTACAGCAAAGTACCCTGTTGTGTATTAATGCCACTTTCTATGTCACTGGCTTCCCCATTGGACTCCAGTTTAATCAATTTTACCTGAGCAATTACACTTGTAACCTTATTGGTTCGCCATGGTTCTGTCCCACCTCATGCCCTCCTGCCTCGCCAGTTTCCATTTTCCCCCACCTTGGACCCACCTCACCTCGTGGTTTTGCTGTAAAAATCCCTGGAAAAAAATAGGTCTTTGGCAGCCCACTCAAGACCCCTTCTGTCTCTGTCTTGGACAAAACATTCTCTCTCAGTAAATTCTTAACCTCTGTCGTTCCTAAAATTCATTCTTTGATTTTAGAGAACATGAACTCGTACTGGGCATCTTGTAGGTTGAGAGATTCTTTCCTCTATATCAAATGGAAACTAGAAACAAATACAATACAGAGCCACACTGACAAAAAATGACAAGGTACTGCTACAATAGACCTTAGACCAATACAACAGGATGGAGAATTCAGAAACAAGCCCACACGCTGATAATCATCTGATTCTTGGTTGGTTGGCTGGCTGGTTGGTGAATTTTTGTTTTTTTTGAGACAGTCTCGTAGTAGTAGTAGTTCAGGCCGACCTTCAACTCACTATGCAGCCCAGGCTGACCTGGAACTCTCAGTGACCCTCCTGCCTCAGCCTCCCCAGTACTGGGATTACAGATGTGTGCCCCCACATCCAGCTTAGTCACCTAATTTTTGACAAAGTGTTCAGAAACATGCTGGAGAAAAAATAACCTCTTTAACAAATGTGCTGGAAAAACTGGATATCTACTTGTAGAAGACTGAAACTACCTCTCCATCTCTTTTTCTTTTCTTTTTTTTTTTTTTTTTTTTATCGGTACCGGGGATCGAACTCATGACAGCCCGCTTGCAAGGCAGGTGCTTATGCCGCTGAGCTAAACCCCCAGCCCAACTACCTCTCTATCTCATTACCTTGCACAAAAATCAAATCAAAGTGGATAAAAGATCTAGATGTAAGGCTGGAAACACTGAAACTGCTACAAGAAAACAAAGCCACCGATTCAGGCGTAGGCTTCCTGAATAGGACTCTAATGGCACAGGAAATAATAGCAGGAATCAATGAGCGGGACTGCATCAAACCTAAAAGCTTCTGCACGGCAAGGGACACAGCTAGCACAGTGCAGAGGCAGCCTGTAGGATGGGGGAAGCCCTCGCCAGCTACTCTCCCGACAGAGGGTTAATATCGAGAACGTGTAAAGAATTCAAGAAACTTAACACCAAAAAATCAAATGGCCCGATCAGTAAATGGGCAAGTGAGTTAAACAGATAACTGCTCAAAATAAGTACAATGGCCAATAAAAGTATGGAAAAGATGTTCAATAGCTTTAGCCATCAGGGAAATGCAAATTAAACAACTTTGAGATTCCGCCTCACCCCAGTCAGAATGGTGATCATGAAAAATACAAACAACACTAAATCCTGACAAGAATGTAGGAAGAAAGGAACGTTCATCACTGTTGGTGAGAACAGAAATCATCACAGGGCCCACAGAAATCGGTATGGGGATTCCTCAGGAAACTGACATTAGAATTCCTGTGTAAACTACCTGCGTCCGCATCCTGTAGGGACACTGCACACCTGAGCTTATTACGGCACAATTCAAAGTGACCAACGTATGGAATCAGACTCGGGTGCCTGTCAACAAAGAAAACAAAAGTATATCATCTTGCAGGCAAATGCATAGATTGGGAAATCACCATAGTAAGCAAAATAAGTCAGACTGAGAAAGACAAGTGTCATATTTTTTCCTTAATGTGTAGAATCTAAAAACAGTGACATGAAATTAAAAGCAAGGCTATTATTAGGCAAGAAAGAAATAAAATAAGTTGGGAGCAATGTAATGAAGATTAATGGGAAGTACTGTGTTCTAAATCTTACATGTATGAAAATACCAGGTTGAAACCCCGTATTTCGTGAAAGTAATATGCACCACCAAAGCTACATTAAATAATTTAAAACTTGTACTCTGTTAAGAGAGTGAAAAGGAAACCATGGACTAGGAAAAAATATTTGAAAAATGCATCCTGGAAAGGGACTTATATCCAAAATATAATGAAAATTCAACAATAAGGAAACAATTCTGGGCCAGGCATGGCGGCACACTCCTGTAATCCCAGCACTCAGGAGGCTGAGGCAGGAGGATCGTTGCAAGTTTGAGACCAGCCTGGGCTACAAAGTGAGCTCAAGGCCAGCCTGAACTGCATAGAGAGACCCAATTGAAAAAAAAATACAGAAAAGAAAGAAAATAAGTGTTAAAATTAGGCAGTGCACTTGATCGGGCATCTCATTAAAGAGAATACACAGGTAGCAAATCAAGAGATGAAAAAACATTTCCAGCAGATACTATAAGTATTTGCCTTCATTTCTGAAGGATAGTTTAGTTTCCGGCTTGAATGGTCTCTTAAATTATATTACAAAGTTGCAGTGATAAAAACAGCATGCTATTGGCTATAAAAACAAAGTGGATCAATGGAACAAAATAAAGGATGCAAAAACAACCTCACACATAGTCAACAAAGGAGTCAAAGAATATTCTGCAGGAAAAGACAGCCTCTTTAACAAATGGAGCTGGGGAAACTGGCTGTCCACTTGCCAAAGATTAAATCTACACCCGTATCTCACTGTGCACTAAAATAAAATAAAAATGAATCAAAGATCTAAATATCAAAATGGAAAGATTTAATCTGCTGGAAAATAAAGTAGGTAAAGTTCTTGAAGACATAGTCATAGGCAAGGACTTTTTGAGTAGAACTCTAAATGTATGAGAAATAACACCAAGACCCACCAAATGGGAGTGAATTAAAAACCTTCTGCATAGAGAAGGAAACAAATAACAGACTTAAGAGACAACCTACTAAAAGAGAAAAAGTTTTCACTGGCTACTCCTTAGACAGAAGAATAATATGTAGAATATATAAAGAACTCAAAAAAATAGACCCTCCTACAATAAAAGACCCCATCAAAAAAAATGGGCAATCAAAATGAATAGACACTTCACAGACGTACAAGCGGCCAATAAATACATGAAAAATGCTTAACATCTTGAGCCATTAGAGAAGTGCAAAGTAAAACAATACTGAGATTCCACCTTACTCCAGAAAGAATGGAAGTCATCGAAAAATGAAATAACAAGGGATCAGAGGTTTAGCTCAGCAGTGGAAGCACCTGCCTGGCAAGCACGAGATCACCAGTTCAATCATTGGTATCACAAAAAAATAAAATAACAAATTCTGTCACGGCTGTGGGGGAAACTGAATCCTTAACTGTTGGTGGAATTGTAAACTATTACAACCAATATGAAAATCAGTATGGATATTCCCCCAAAAAAACTAAAATTAGAAATCCCACTTGACCCAACTTACTCCTTCTAGATATCTTCCCCAAAGAGTTAAAGATATCATATTATAGTAGTATTTGCATACCCATGTTTCTAGCAGCACAGTTTGTAGTAGCTAAATCTTGAAAGCAGCCTATATATCCATCAATAGATGAATGGTTAAAGAAAATATGGTACTTATACACATGGAGTACTACTGTTCCATGAAGAAGGATAAATTTGAGTCATTTGTAGGAAAATGGAGACTATTAAGGGAAATAAATCTGACATACAAGCTTATCTATCCTATGGTTTCTACTACACAACAAACTCAACATAGAAATAAAGAGAAAAATAAAAGATAATAGGAAACAGGGAAATAACTCTTTCTCAAAAGGGGAGGGAACCAAGAGCTGGGAGGTGGGGGAACAGAGAGGACGAAAGAGGGTAGGAAAGAATTAAAGTTGTGTTGTGCACACGTACCAACTCCCCACAAGGAATGGGATTATTATGTACTAATATAAAATGGGAACTGCAAAGACAGCCCCCAAAGGCTTCTCGCTTGGGAGGGAGCTTCAGTCCCTCCCAGGCAAAGGCTGGGCCTGGCCTGTGTCCCTTCTGCCCCTCCTACTCTCCACATGAGGCCATGAGGCTCCTCCCCGCTCCAGGAAACTCAGCAACAAGTTCGCAGTCCGCTCGCTCCTCCTAAACTGGCCAGCTGGGGCGGCCTGGTTTAGGAGCAAGGTGACCTAAGACAGGTCCCCTCTGGCCCCTCATTTGCTGGCATTCTCGATTGTGTCCCACAGGCCGCTACAGATTTGTTAACTTTTAAAATTCTTTTTTCTCTGTTCCTCAGACTGAATAATCTCAGTTTATTGTTCAATTTTTCTGATTTCTTCTGTCTTTTTTCAAGATCTGCTTTGAGGTTCCTGGGGGAATTTTTAATTTCATGTATTATATTTTTCAATTCCAGAAGTTTTATTTTCTAGTATTTCTATTCCTATTTCTTTATTGACACTCATTTTGGTGAGACTTCATGTTCATACTCTTGTTCTGCAGACAGTTTCCCTTTAGTTCTTTGAAAATATTTAACATAAAAGATTTAAAGCCTTTGTCAAAGAAGTACAATATCTGTGCTTTCTCAGAAATACTTTCTAATAATTGAGGGCTTTATTTTAATTGATTCTCCCTATCAGTTTCCTGTTTCCAATGTCATTGATTTCTGTTCTCCTCTTAATTCTTTTCTTCTACTTGATTTTGGCTTATATTGATCTTTCTCTAGTTTCCTAAAGAGGAAGCTTCAATTGTTTCCTTCAGATCATGTTTCCTAATAAATACATAAAAACAATAAATTTCCTCCTGCCCGCTACTTTTACTGTATCTTGCATTTTTTCTGTTTGTATCTTTGTGACACAGGTCTCACTATGCAGTCAGAACTCACTTTGCAGCCAGGCTGGTCTTGAACTTGCAGCAACCCTCCTGCCTCAGCCTCCTGAGTGCTGGGATTATAGGCTTGAAACATTTTTCTGGCTCTCACAAATTTTTGCAGTTGCATTTTTGTTTAACTCAAAATATTTTTATAGCAAATGCAATCCTGGGCAACAAAAGTGAGACAAGAGACATCGCAATACCTGACTTGAAATTATACTACAAAGTTGCTATAATAAAACTAGCATGATACTGGCAAAAAAGAAAAAACAGGCCTGAGGATCAATGGAACAGAACAGAAGACACAGACATACTTGGCCACCTTATCTTTGATAAAGGGGCCAAACAAGTTCACTGGAAGAAAGCCTCTTTAATAAGTGCTGTTGGAAAAACTGGCTTTCTACATGCCAAAGTCTTAAACTAGACCCATTCCTATCACCATGAACTAAGCTAAAATCAAAATGGATCAAAGATCTAAACATTAAGACAGAAACACTCAACCTACTAGAAGACAACGTAGGTAGAAATCTCATGGATACCAGGGTAGGCCGATGGTTCATAAACAAAAACCAAACTGCACAGGAAGTATGTCAAAGAATTAACCCTTGGATCTCATGTTTCTTGAGTATTTTCGCACTCAGTCTGAGACAACACTGGGGTGGACCTAAGTCAGCTGGTGATGGTGGATCTGGGTAATGTTTTATCTGGGGATTGGAAGGTTCTTGGTGCATGTGGAAGGTAGGAAGTCTATTTTGGGTCAGGAAGAAGTGTGACAAGGGGTCTTTTTGTGGTCTCCTCACCATGTTAGATCTCTGCCATGATGACTTGGAAGATTCATGTGAGCAAAAACCTGTCAGTCTTATTAAAAAGTATTTGCACATGTAAAGAAATCACCAACAGAGTTAAAAGAAAACCCACAGATTGGGAAAACGTTTTTTTCCAACTGTCCCTCAGACAAAGTACTTTTATCTAGAACACATAAACAATTGAAATAAATAAATAAATAAATAAATCTGGCCCCCCAAATTTAAAGACCCAATCCAAAAATGGGTATCTGAGATGAATACACAATTCCCAGATGAAGAAATACAAATGGCAGATAAATATATGAAAAAATGTTCAACATCATTGGTAATTAGAGAAATAAAATTTAAAACTACACTGAGATATTATCTCACTCCAGAAAAAATGGTTAACATCAAGAAATTAACCAATAACAAATGCTGGTGGGACTGTGGGGAAAAATGAACCCTTCTCCATTGTTGATGGGAGTATCAATTGGTACAATCACTGTGGAAATCAATATGGAGATTCCTCAAAAAATTAGGGTTGGAGGTTTCATTCTACACAGCTATTCCTCTTCTGGGGTCTTCCCAGAAGCACTGAAAATACCACAATGATATATGTGTAGCCATGTGTAAGTAGCACAATTTGTAATATCTAAATCCTAGAAACAACCCAAATGACTATCCACTGAAGAATGGGTAAAAAAGATGTGGTATTTGTACATAATGGAGTACTACACAGCCATAAAGAAGCATAAACCTTAAAAGCCCATGTGCTGCATGGAAAAAAAATAAGTATAAATTTGAGGTTTTTGTAAGTAAATGGGTACAACTGGAAACCATACTCATAAATGAAATAAATTAGACTTGCTTGTGTAAACACCAAATTGTCTTACTAGTTTAAAAACCTGAAAGAGTAAATAAGATCCAAAAATTACACTAAATATAGCAAAACAGAAACTGCACAAAGGGAAATTTTATTGTTTGATCAAACTTGCATCCTTGTATCTGGTAGCCTGAGCAAACATTTTGAAGATAACAATGTGTAATATAACAATCATTGTTAAATCTTGTTTGTGGTTGTTGTTGCTGCTGTCATCGTCATTTTGCTTTCATTGTTTTTTGTTTGCTTCTTGATTTTTCTGGGGTTTTTTCTCTTTAAAAATATTTTTTTTTTAATTTCTTTGACAACTACATGGCCCATAAGATATTTAGAAGTATGTTGTTTAATGTCTTCTTTATACTTAGCATGAGTTTCTTGTAGAGAACATACAGTTGAGTCTTGTTCCTTTAATGCACAAGCTCTGTTATTTAATTGATGCTTTAAACCCTTCGGGTTTCAGTGATTTTTTATATCGTTTGGGATACATTGATCATGTTTGTAAGTGTTTCCTATCTATTGCTTTTTTTTCCTCCCTCTGGGTTTAACCAAGCATTGTGAGATTCCATTTCCTCTCTCTGTGTCTCTCTCTGCCTCTCTGTCTCTTTGCCTGTTGTCTCTCTCCCTCTGTCTCTCTCTTTCTCTCTGTCTCTCTCTGTCTGTCTGTCTCTCTGTGTCTCTCTCTCTCTTTCTCTCTCTCTCTCTTTTTTACATTTTTCAAACATCTTCTGGCTGTGCAGCTCAGGCTGGCCTTGACCCCATTTTGTTGCCAGGCTGGTCTCAAACTCACAACAATCCTCCTGCCTCAGCCTCCCGAGCGCTGTGATTACCGGCATGAGCCACCACGCCCGGCTTCTCTGCTCTCTTACACATGAGTTATACTACCTTGTGCACCTCTGTGAGCATACTGGTATTTGGAATGCGCATTTACAGCTAAGCTAAACCCACTCGCCAATAGTGCTATGCCATCTCGCAGGCAGCCCACATACCTCCGGCTATGTTATCCACATGTCACAATCATCCAGTACATTGCTGGTCTCATTATTCCAACAACCTGTAATCTATTAGAGTGCAGACAGTGGGGGATTTTACATTGTCTTCAGTCATTCCCTCTCTAACATTCTTTATTTAAAAAGCAGACATAAATTTCTAATCTATATCATTTTCTGTTTCTCTGATGAAATTTTAATATTTCATGCAAGGTCTACTAGTGTAAAGCTCCTCGATTTTTGTTGGCCTAAAAAGTTCTTATTCCACAAATTCCATTGTTTTAATGTATTCAATAGATAGCCTAGTTGGTTTCATTTATACTGCTGGTTTATTATCATTCTTTGAAGAGAAAGATTTGTGTTATTATTTGTTTGCTTTTTTGTAAGAATCTTTTTGGTGTGGCTTGTACTCTGATTAAATACTATGAAGAAATGGAGCACAGTATAATAACTATTGTGTCCTCTTATCTGTGAAATTTCATTTTATTTTTTCATAAAATAATAAATAAATTGCTGTGTTATTCTGGGCTGCAAAAAAAGAGAGGGAAGCCATGTGATATTTAAATTTGCGTGTCCGCTTTATTTTACTTAACATGATGGTCTCGGTGCATCTATTGCTCTGCAGTAGACTAGACCCTGAATTCCAGCCTGGTGCGTTTCTCTTTCAGCACTTTAATGGTTCCGTTTCCCCTTGCGTGCATACGTCAAGGTTGATGTAAGTCTTATTTTTAGTCTCCTATAGATCCGTTGTTTTTCTCCTTTGAATTCTTCTGAGACTTTCCCTTTCCCCCGATTCTCCTTAGCCTGCCTGTGACATGCTGTTATGCGTGTGTCATCCTGCTGGATGTTCCCGCGGATTCCTGGATCTGTGCTCTGATGGCTGATACTAAGTTTAGAAAACTGTCAACCATGACTACTTCAAAGCTTTCTCCAGTTCCTGTATGTCTTTTCTTCAAGGTCCCCATTGTGTATACAGACAGCTTCTGTCATTGTCCCACGGCTCTCGGATGTGTGTTATTGCTTTCACTCTTGCTTTCTCTCTGCTCTGCAGGTCCGGACTTGTCTGTTAGGAAGCGGCGCGCCTGCAGGCCCAGCGTCCTCGCAGCTCTGTCCAGCCCACCGGGAGCACACTGGATCCAGTCCGCACTCCCGGCACGGCGTTTTGGATCCGCAGCCTTCCTCTGAGCCCCTCTTAGAGCCTCCCGCCGCCACTTGCAGTGCTCCTGCACACTATGTTTTTTCATGTACAGCCTGATTTAGTTTCAATTCCTGTTCTGATCATGTTAAAATCTCGGCCATATCTGAGTGCAGTTGTGCCATTTGTCTTGTCTTTTTAGATAGTGGAATTTTTTTTCTTTATCATATGGCTCTTTGTTTTTATGAAATCTGAACATAAGCTATTAAGTATAAAGGGAGCTTGGGTAAAAATGCTTTCAGTGTGTAAGTTTAGATTCACCTGGCCTGGGAGCAGACTGTGCTTATTGTTTGCTGTAGCTGTGTCAGGGACTAAATTGTCTTCTAATGTCCTTATTTTCTTTAAATAATTAAATTTTATTTCAGTGGTATGTGCTTGCAGTATACGATGTTTGCATTCGCCTTGGGGAATGGGAACCAACGTGTACCATAGCTGGATTCCTTCCGCCCTTCCCTCCACACCCACCTCCCTCCCTCCGCCTCTAACCCATTTTCAGGATTCTCCTCGTCATTCCCTGTTTAGTTCCTGTTTACAGCTCAGGGCCTCCTGTTATCTGCTGTTATGATCAAGCCCTCCGAGACAGGAAGGCTAGAGAGGCCTGGAGTTGGATATTTGCTTCTACCAGGTTGGCCAGGCCTTGGTCAAGCCCAAGTCAAACTAGCACTTTTAACCCTTTAAGAATAGCTTTGGTTGAGAACAGGCTGCCTATGTCAAAATGGTTCTACTCCCCCCCTCCTCCCAGAAGAATGCGTGGATTTTTTTCCTGCTTCCTTTTCTAGGAATTTGGTACAGTTCTTAGAGAGACAATTCAAGAAAGTGCATCCCACACCAAAATTGAGTACACAGGAGTCTTTTTTGTTTTTTGAGAGACAGTTTCTCACTTTGTGGAGTTTACACTCACCCTGAACTCTATGCAGTCTAGGCTGGCCTGGAATTCACAGCAATCCTCCTGGGATATCAGGGGCACAGAAATCTTGAATCTCTCAAGCTTGTCACCCTTAGTTTTAACACTTAATCAACTATCCTGTGTGGGTTTTTTTAACGATTCTTGACACTAGTGTCAGTTTGTGTTCCCAGTGAGCTGTGATTCTCTGGGTTCCGCTGTCTCTCTAGTTTTGGGAGCAGACATTTGCCCTGTAACTTCACTTCTCGGATAGATGCAAGAAGAGCTGCTGGTCTTTAGCTTGTTCAAGATAGGACTTATGATTTCCAAGATCTTCATATATCCAATTGGAAACTGGAAATCTCAATTACTTTTTTTTAGGAGGGTGCCAAGATGCTAACATGGGAAAAACAATGTTTGTTTTGATTAGAGCATGTTAGAATAATCAGGTTCCCATACAAAAGATTGACTTTCAATCCCTACCACATTTTGTATAGCAAAATTAAAACAAAATGTAAAAGCTAAAGTTATAAAACTCTTAGAAGAAAACATAAAAGTAGACCCTTATAAAAATAAAATAGGTAAATAGTAATTAGATCCTTGTGACCTTGAATTACACAATGGTTTCTTAAACTGCACAGTTAGCACAAAATCAAAAAGGGAAATTGACTCGTCCTAATGAAATGCTTTTGACAATCAAAAGCATTACCAAGAAAGTGACAAGATGATGACAGCAAAGGTATCGACAACAGAAAAAAGTAATCCAATTTCACCAAAATGTAACATTTTTGCAAAAAAGGAGACTACGAACACATTAAAAAAGCAACCCACAGAATGAGAGAAAACATTTACAAATAATGTACCTGATATGGTGTTGTCACGCAAAGTATATGAATAACTATTACAACTCAACAACAAAAATCCAAACGACTCAATTTTAAAATGAGTAATGGGAGGGAAAAGGCAGGGGTTGGAAAAAGAATCGACGCGTGCCATGCACATGTGCCAACACCACACAAGAAATGTAATCATTATGCACCACAAACATGGGCCAACAAAATTTAAAATTTACAAGATTGAACAAAGGACTTACACACTCATTTCTCCAAAGAAGGTGTACAGAATAGCCAATAAACACACAAAGAGATGTTCAGCATCCCTAATTAAGGGACTGCCAATCAAAAACACATGGAGATGCACTTCATATCCAGTTGTTGTGGTTTAGATCTGAAATATCCTCCCCCAAATTCTCATGTGCGTGGAAGTTGATTGGATTAGAGGGCACTGTGCTCATCAGCGGACTCATCCATTGATGGATTCAGAGCTGGAGGTGCTGTTAGGAGATAGTGCCTGGTCAAAAGAGGTGAGTCAGCAGAGGCATGACCTGGAAGGGAGGGTGTGTCTCCACCCCTGGCTCCTCCCTTCTCTGCTTCAGAGCCACTACGGGAGGAGCAGTTGTTTTCTGCCAGGCCCTACCACATACCATGCCTTTCCTGCCTTGGAGCCAGCAGCCCACAAACTGAAGATATCAGCAAAAATAAACCTCTCCCATTTTGAGTTCTAAGTGCATTATGTCCTAGCAATGGGAAAGTGACTGACACATCATTAGAATTGGTGTTATCAAAAAAGAAAAAAATAATAATAAGTGCTGGCAAGGATGTGGGGAAAGCGAGAAGGTAAAACATGCAGCTGCTGCAGAAAAGTGTGACTTTGCCTCCAAAACATTTAATATAGAACCACCATATGATCCAGCAATTCTACTCCTGCGTGCACACCCAGGAATAATTAAAAGCAGTGAGTCAAGCACGGATTTGTACATTTATTTTCACAGCGATGTTATTTATAGTAGCCAAAAGACAGGAACAACTCAAATGTTCATTGGCAGATGAATAGATGAACAAAATGTACAACACAATGGACTATTTATCCCTCCTTAAGAGTAAAATTCTGACACACACTACAACATAGGAGCAGCATGAAAACTTTATGTTAAGTGAACTGTACCAAGCAGTAAAGGCTGCATGTTATATGATTCCCCTTATACAAAATATCCAAAATGGGTAAATCAATACTCACAGAAAACATTAGTGATGAAATGTATTTATGTAAACTATGTCTCAATAAATATATATATATTAATATAAAAAGATATTTACTATAGAAAGTGTTATATGTGATATTAGGGATTAAACCCAGGGCCTAAGCATTCAGTTACATCCCAAGCTTCTGTGTGTGTGTGTGTGTTTGTATGTGTGTTTCACCTTAGATTTCTAAGTTGTTCACATTAGGCTCAAACATATGGTCCCCTTACCGCTACCTCCCAGAGTACTGGGATTACAGTACTAAAATAGCTACTGTTAAAAAGGCTGAAAATATCTAGTATAGGCCAGATTTTGGGGTGCCTTGAACCTTCATTTCTTGCTGGTGATAATAGAAATTGGTTCAATAGCTTCAGGGAAATATTTAGCACTATCTCTAAACTAAAATGTACTTATACTCAGCAATTCCTAGACAGACATTATTTCCAAAAGCCCTGAGTCCATATATGCTTCAAAAGTCACGCACACACACAGATGCACACACAGATGCACACCCAGGCACACACATTCTTCATAGCCCCCAGCAATAAAACAGTCCAAATATCCAGCCAGAGTACAATGGACTTAAGAATTCTGTCGTATTTATAGGCAGGATGTTTACACAGCCATACAAAATAAGCAACTACCACCAAAGTAATATAACTAAATCTCACAAACACAAAAAATGGACAAAAGAAACCGGATTCATAGAATGAACTCTGCATGCCTGTATTTAAATAGAGCTCAGGCACTAGTGAAGTTGACTTAGTGAGCCTTTTGGGGTCCCAGAAATATTTTATTTTTCAAGCTATGTGAGGAGTTATATAGGCATGTATGTGTTTAAACTTCACCCAACATATAGCTTTACTGAGTCAGTGTATTTCTCCGCATGTAAAGTTACACCTCCACATAAAATTAGATTAAAACACATACTCAAAAATGTTTATACGAACTTTTTATTTGAGGGGTGAAAGCCAGAGCTTTGGGCACACTTAGGAGTACTGTCGCTCAGCTAGTGGGTACATTTTTATATTGGAAACAAAGCAGATGCCCACCTGTAATAGCATCAATACATAAATCATGGTATATGGGTCTTACATAAAAATGTAAAATAAACCACTGGCATATACGAAGATACAAATGAATTTTAGAAACATAATATTGAACAAAGTGTGTGGAGTCACTCATGAGACAGCAATTTCACTGCTAGATGTGTGTCTAAGAAGACTCATGGCGAGTACTCAGACAGATGCTTGTACAGCCATGGCACCATTAGTCTTGAATATTTCTTGTAGTAGTCTATGTTTACAGTACGTAATGATTACATTCACTGTGGGGAGTTGGTACACGTCCCTAACAGATCTCAATTTTCCCCTTCTTCTCCACTCCTCCGCTTATAAAGTTTTGGCCACCATCAGATTCATTAGTTATCTTAGAAATACTTGTAAAGTTGAATATCCTATATACAGATTAGCAAGCAAGCTAGCAGGCCAAAAAATACATATAAAATACATAAAATGACTATATTAAATCAAGGTACACTTTTACACATACTGTCCATGCTGGATTACAGTTACTTTTCCCCCCTTTTTTTCCCTATCCTCTATCTCTTTTTTTTTGCAATTTTTTTTACATATTGGATCTCTCACATAAGAAAAAATGTGGTATTTAAGCTTGTGTGTCAAACACTATTCTGCTTAAATGGTTATGTTTTGATCTGCACTGTTTTGCTGTTATGCCCTCTTTTATCTCAATCTCCATTTTATTATTTACTTTTTTATTTTTATCCTTTTAATTAAGGGAAAAATAAATTTAAAATAGCAGGATAGATTATAGTAACCCACTTTGACTTTCCATTATCTTGATTTAAAGCCCTGTATTGCTCTCACCATCTTGTTCTGACTGATGTGCCTCTATTCTGTTTTGCTTGATAGTACCAGGTTCGAAAGTTTAGGCAACAGCTGTGAAGATAGTGGGATTCATTATGACGCCCATTCTGATTGACTATTATCTACTTTTGAAGACCTATAATGTCTCCAATGTTTTGGTTTTGCTGGTTTTGTTCTTTACTGTTTTGTTCAATTTTATTGTAACTGATGATATAGGCAATTCTATTAGAAATAGCGGGAGGCATTATGGTAACCATTGTTGATCACCTTGTATTATGCTTTTACATTATCTATTATGTCCACCCTTTTGATTTGACTGACTCTATTTTGTTATGTCTCATTTGGTTCTACTCTCTTCCAAAAAAGTGATAACTGTGGGAGCAACAAAACCCAAAATATGTAATTGTCATTGTACAAAAGAGAGGAAAAGAAAGTGCTCTAAACGATATAACTGCATGTATATTTAAGTGTATAAGATAGATAATATTACTGAGTTTTGTTGGATCATTGTACAGAACTGTTTGCAGTCTCACTGTTGGAATGTCCACTTTACAAGCTTTAATTTTGTAACTTGAACAATTATTTCTAAGATGACAATATGTAATCCATTAATTAGTGATTTCCTACTGTTTATTTTTTTCTGTAAATCTGTATAACATGTACCCTTTCTCTGTTTTTTTTTCTTTTGCTCCTTAAATAAAATTTAAAAAAAAAGAAGCTTGTGTGTCTGATCTATTTAACATTTATGGTTTCAAGGGGCATCCATTTTCCTACAAATGACGTAAGTTTAACCTTCTTCGTGGCAGAGTAATACTCCACTGTGAATCATGCCACATTTTCTCTATCCCTTCATCTGCTGATGAACACAAAGGCTGCTTCCAAGGTTTAGCTGTTATGAATTGTGCTGCTAGAAACATGGGAATATGTACATCACCCTGGTACAGTGCCATTAGCTTTTTCGGGAAGATACCCAGCAGGGGACTAGCTGGATTAGATGCAATTTCTATTACGAGTTCTTTGAGGACTCTCCATGCTGATTTCCATTGCGGTGGTATCACTGTACATTCTGACCGATAACTGACACCCCCACACACATCCTCACCAGCACTTATTATTGGTTGATTTCTTGATGGCGGCCATTCTTTCTGGAGTGGGATTTATTTTAGTTTGCATTTCTCAAATGGCCAGTGATGGTGAACATTTTTTTTTCATGTATTTATTGGTAATTTGCATTTGAGAAGTATCTATTCATTTCAGATGCTCATTTTTTGATTGAGTCTTTACATGTGAAGGGTCCTTTTTTTGTTTGTTATATATTCTAGATGTTTGTCCTCTGTCTGAGGGGTACCTGACCAAATATATTCTCCCCATTTGTTTTCACCTCATTTGTTGATTCCTGGTATTATTTTGGTCAGCGTGTGGAAATCCAGTTTTCCCAGTACCACTGGGTAGAGGCTAGCTTTCCCCCACCAAAGGTATTATTTGTCCCCTTTTTCAAAGATCAGACGATGGAATATGCTTGAAATTGTTTCTGTATCCTGTATTCTGATCCATCCATCCTCAAGTCTATTTTGCCAGTTCTGTGCTGGTTTAGTCGCTGTAGCTTTGCAGTATAATTGGAAGCCTGGGACTGTAATGCCTCTGCCTTGCCCTTGTTGTCTGGAATTGCTTTTGCTCTTTTAGGTCCCTTCTGGCTCCGTAACAATTTTAGAATTTCTTTCTCTAGTTCTGTGAGAAACACTATTGATAATTTGATTAGGATTACTTTACATCTTGTAATAGTTTTGGAAGTATGGCCATTTTGAAAAGAAGCTGGGTACAAAAGAGTACATATGTCCCTTCTATTTATATGAAATTATTGAGCAGGCAAAATTAATGCACAGTGAGGTAATGCAGAGGGTAATGGTGGCCTTTGGAAGAGGTTATTGATTAGAAAGGGACAAAGGGGAGCCTATTGATGATGGGCTAGCTTTGAGGTGTGATGGAAAGTACTGTGAACATTTTAATAAGCAACTGGCACAGTGAAAGGCCCATTGCCATGAAATGCCCTGCAAATCAGTGCCCTCCCCCAGGTGGCACACACTGAGCCCATCCTTCTGGTCGCTTCCTGGAAGTCCTCTTTTATGAATAGTGTCTACAGTTGTGCAGTTGTGGCTGCCTCGACGTCCTGAATTGGTTCGACATGTGGGCCTCATGGTCATTCTGACTTTGGGGAAGAGCCACGGTGAGTTCCAAGTAAGGAGTGTGCGGTGGGGGTGGGGGCTCATGGCAAGGTGTCTTTTGTCATTGTTTTATTTAAACATTCACTCTATAATTTGATCACACCTTATGCCTTTGAGCAGGGTGATAGAAGTTACACACATACACACTAAGTGTCACGATTTCACTTACAGCACCTAAGCTATATTTCTATGTAAAAGAGGGAGTGCTAGGCGTGGTGGTGCATGCCTGTAATCACAGCCCTCAGGAAGCAGGCTGTCAGTTACGGCCAGCCTGAACGATATTGCAAAACCCTGTCTCAAACAAAACAAAACAAACATCCACTGAAAAGGGGGAGATAGAAACTGGAGAAGGCATTGGTTTTTGCTGGCGTTTCTGCAAAGCCTCGATGTGGAGACAGGTGCTCTGGGTGGACCTGCCCCTCGGCTGGCACCTGGGGGAAAGCCAGAAGCCCCAGTGTCTCCACCTGCTATACTAGGGATGCAGAGCAGCAGCTCCTGGCCTTGCTCACTCCAAGTGAGCATGATAACGCCAAGTGCATTTAGAGGCTCCTTGACTCTGTGAGGTACAGGGGAATGAGCCAAGCGAGGAGGCAGAGAAGAACCTTCCCGGGTGGTGTGCGAACCCCTTCTGGTTTCTGGTGGTCACTGGGAGTAGTGGGGGACAGAGGCGAGACCTGTTGAATGTGACTTGCAGGAGGTAAGCCAAGCACACTGTGTGGAACAGAGCTAGGGCAGAGTTTACCTCAGACCTCTCCCATCTGCATTTGAAAGCCGAAAGCCGCCTGCTCCTGAAGCCCTGTGGAGAACAGGGACACAGCATCCTGGGTTTGCAGTCCTCGCAGCAGGGAGGAATTCCCCCTGGGTGGGGGTGGGGCAGTCAGCCTGCTGGAGAGATCATGCTGCTAGCCCTGGGACCCTGGGACCTTGGGCAGTGAAAGTTAGGATGGTCTCAGTCTGTCCCCATAGTCAGCAAAGCAGGACAGAGCCACCGACCACCGCGGATGAGTAACTCTGTGATGTGTATGGGTGTAGGAAGTGTGCACTTTAAAAAAAAATAGCAATTTGCTATTATATATTATTTTGAACTTTTTCTTCTTATCCAGAATATTTTGTCTTTGGACTCTTTCAAGACGGTGTTCCTGAGATTGGAGGCTTTGCCCAGTGGCCATTCTGGACCCCACTTCAAGCTAGGAATGCCAGCCTCCCCTCCTTCAGTGCCCCCCACCCACCCACTGCAACCTCTCTGGAGTCGTGGCAGCTTAACTGGAGCTCGGCTTCATTCCTCCCGCACTGGCAAGGGGCTTGTTCTCAGAGGCCAGGGAGGCAGCTTGGGTCATCAGTGCTCCCACACCCCCACCAGCTCCCCACTTGGGTCATCAGTGCTCCCACACCCCCACCAGCTCCCCACTTGGGTCATCAGTGATCCCACAGCCCCACCAGCTCCCCACTTGGGTCACCAGTGATCCCACACCCCCACCAGCTCCCCACTTGGGTCATCAGTGCTCCCACACCCCCACCAGCTCCCCACTTGGGTCATCAGTGCTCCCACACCCCCACCAGCTCCCCACTTGGGTCATCAGTGATCCCACACCCCCACCAGCTCCCCACTTGGGTCATCAGTGATCCCACACCCCCACCAGCTCCCCACGGTCAGGGAAGGTGATTAAAGATCAGAGGGTCCTAAGACTGCTGTGGCATACAGCAGATTGTCCCAGGAACGCAACCTGTACCAAAGTCTTCCAATTCTCCAAGGTCAACGCTGCTTGACCCTCCCCGCAAGTAACTCTGGTGGACGGAGGAAAGAATTCATCCAAAACCACTGGTTAAAGCCACAATAGCACTTTTATTTAGTTGCTAGCACAAATAGAGAATAGAATTAAGGCAGTATAATATGTTTTTTGCTTATCCTTACAAACTTTTGTACAGTAAACTTCACTTAAAGTGTCAGTTCTAATCAACACCTGAAATGCTTATTAAACAGCAGATTTTTTTTCCCTTGAATTCTAGAGAATCATTCCCTGGGCTGTCAAGTGTGCTGATGCAAGACTGCTACAGCGTCACATTGTGTGTCACTCCACCTCAGTCAAATGTGCTGGGACTGAGGGGCATTGGCTTCTCTTCCTCCTCATGAGAGGCACAAGGCTTTTGGCAGAACACGGCACACTCGGTTCAGTTCTGGCGATCGGTTATCACTGAGAATTCCCTTGCGAATGCAAAAGAAAAATGTAAACACTGTGTAAAAACATCAACCTGTTTAAAAAAGCAAAGGAAAAAATACTCTGAGGTAAAGGGTAGTTATGATTTATAAAAACAACTGTAATTGAGACTAGGAACGTTAAGTTTGGATCTGCAGAGGAGTTAGTTATGTGTGCATCTGTGTCTGTGAAACTAAATGGAAGAAAATCCTGGCAAACAGCACAAACTTAAATGACTAAAAATAGAGTAAATGACTCTCACCATTTGCAGCCCTTTTTGACTATAAAACTCAGCACCCAAACTTGAATTTTCACAAAAAAAAAAAAAATGGTGTGACTACATCTTTCCTTTCTCGCAGGCATGAAAGTTTCTCTTAATAAGAAGCTCATCAAATTGCATTCTTTAGCTATGGGTTATAGTTTGTCACTGTAAACAAACTTTAAAGAGTGCTCACACTTTCTCGTAACTGCTTTTCTGACTGCCATGAAAAACTACAACAAAGAGTTAACACAGTTAAAACATAAAGCTATGCAGTCACAGTCACTTGACAAAAGTGGTCACCAAGGCACGCCTTCGACATTGCGCATGCACTCCTCCCCCACCTGAAGTGGGAGAAGACAGCAAGAGCAGCAGAGGGAATCGCAAGGAAGAAGGGGTGAGGTGGGAGCCGAAGCCTAATAGTGCCGTGTCCGGGCTGCCGAGGGCTGGAGGAACAGGTGTGAGAGTGAGGGGAATCCTACCTGGAAGATAGCAAGAGCCACACACACATTGTTTGCAAGTACACGGTGTCAAGAAGGAGTATGCCTGAAAGATGGGTGTCAGTGCCCGTGTGTGTCTGTGTGTGTCTCACTTTGGGTTACATGTGCAGAAAGAAGAAAGTGGAAAGTGGGGTACCACCTGGCCACTAACAAAGACACTTTTCACACAGCCGTCTCGTCGGAGTCATCTTCAACACCCATGACCCTCATGTCGCGATACCCTCTGGAAGCAGTGGTGACTACAGCAGGGTCACAGGGGTCATCGGCGAACACGGACTCCGGCTGGCTGATAGGAGACTCAGACTCCGGGGACGCTCTGGCAGAGCTGGAGACAGACTCAGGGAGGTCGACGATGGTGATGCCAGACTCACGGTATCCGGTAGCGGCCATCTCGGAGCAGTGGGAGCCAGGGAGCACTGGGTAGCCGGTAACAAGCTTCATGCGGCCAGTGGTGGGTTTCCGGTGGCTGATGACTGGGCTGAAGGCACCCCTGGAGTGGCTGCCAACAGAGATGTGACTAGTGGTAGGCTTGCAAGCAGACCTGAAATGGACAGTGTCATCCTTGAAGTGGACAGAGACAGGCCTAGGGTGGACAGTGGCAGACTTGGGGTAAACAGAGACAGACTTGTAGTGGCTGGACACAGATTTCCGGTAAACAGAAGAAGACTGAGAGTGGGGCTTGGAGTGGCCAGAGGCACAATCAGAGTGGCCAGCTGCAGCATCACCAGGCAGTGGAATATTCCGGAAGGTCATCGGGATTCCCTCCACATTAGGACAGCCACGGGCACGGTCTTCGTTGCGAGCATGGGCACGGGCATGGGCACGGGCATGGGCACGGGCGTAGGCACGGGCGTGGGCACGGGCGTGGGCACGGGCACGGGCTTGAGCCAGGACACGGGCCTCCCGTGCCTCACGGATTCTAGTGATGAGGCCAGAGATGAACAGGATAGGGTGGCGAATGGCATGGAAGATGGTCCAGTATTCTCGGCGGAAATTCTCATTGAGGACCCCATAGACGACAGCATTGAGGCAGCTGTTGAAGTAGGCTATGAAGTACGCCGTAAGAAAAATCCAGTCGGGGATCTTGCTGGTCACCTCCTTGGAACTGACAGCCACCAACACAGTAAGCACATTGACAGGGCCCCAGCACACTACAAAAAGGACGAAGATCACAAACATGGTTAGAAAATTGCGAACCTCAGCAAGTTGGTTGTCAGGATCCTGCCCAGCCTGGTCACGGGCTGCCAGCACTTTGCTCCAAATCCTCATGTAACAGAAGCCGACGATAAGGAGCGGGAGGATGAAGTGGATGCTGACGATGATCACGGTGAAGGTGGAGTTGTTGACATGGTTGAAGATGCAGGTGTAGGTGCGGGGGTCATACTCGATGGTGCCAACGTACATGTTGGGCAGGACAGCCACAACAGCCATGACCCAGATGATGACCAGGTAGATGCAGGTGTTGCGCACGCTGAAGATCTGTTCGTATTTGAGGCTGTGGCAGATGTAGCAGTAACGGTTGACAGCGATGGCCAGGATGTTGAAGACTGAACCCACCACGCTCAGGCCTGTGATGAAGCCGATTATCTGGCACTGCAGCTGGCTGAGATCCCAGCCCCCGACGGACATGGCATACAGCATCAGGGGGTAAGGGTAGATGGCCACCAGCACATCGGCAGAGGACAGGCTGACCACGAAGATGTTGGCTGGAAAACACGGGGGGGGGGGGGGAGAAGGGGGAGACAGAAGAAAAAATGGTTACCCTGCAGCTATCCGCAAATCTAAGGCAGAGTAGAGGCCCCACTGGGCTGGACCATAACAATTAGAAGTTCAGGAATGCTCTTAAAGAAACACAGCTGTGTTTTCAAGTTTAATTACAAGCAGGTCCCAGGTGACTGCTATGCAAAGCCAGATTTGGGATACCTTTGTCCAGTTTTTCTTTTTTTCCTTTCAGATGGTGTCACCTGTGGTGCGGGGAGAAGCGGAGCATGAACAACAACAACAAAAAACAAAACAGTGAGCAAGGAGGCACAAGCGAGCTGGCACTATTTTGGGAGGAAAAATGCAAACTTTTCACACCCGGTGGGGAAGAGGAGTAACAGTGCCTTCTATACAAGGTGCCTCTGACAAAGGACAGAAAAGGCAGTTTTCTAAGAGTGAGCCCTGCCTTTAGGGTGGGGTGCTGCGAGCAAAGAAATAATGCACGTGCGTGCGTGGGTGCTTATGCGTGCGCGTGTACGCACGTGCACACTGGAGAAGGGGAATCCCTGGCAGGATTGGCTTAAGCGCCTCTTTCACACCTGTCCCGCAGAAACCTGGGCATGGATCCCTGGCCCACGACACCCAGCTTTACTGGAGCCTGCAGGATACCCAGGAAAGTGAAGGGGACCCCCCACACACACACCCCAGGTTTTGCAGGAACCTTCCTGTAAAACCTTTCGCAAAAAGCGAGAGACCAAGTGCAGGCGCCCAGCGCTTGCTTTGAAAACACCTCGCTAATTAGCACTGGTTTGGCAAAACACTGCTCGCATTTTGGACTGGGAGAAAATGAGGGCTCTTTAATTTAAAGTGCAAAGGTGTGGCTCCTTTGGCCTCCTTCGCGGGCGCTGCCAAGGCTCCACTCCAGCGCTTTCCACCAAGGAGGTTCTTTCTAGGGTTTTCCCTCAAACTGAATCCAAGAAGGGAAAGGGAGAAAGAGAGAAAAGCCTTCAAAATAAAACTGCAACAACCATGAAAACTTTTATTTGGATTAGAGAAGGCGAGGAAAGGAAGAAAGGAAAGGGAGAAGAAAGGCAGAAAAGAAAGAAAAAGGCTTCACAGGTGGTCCCGGAGCTCCGGGGGTTAGACTGCCCTGTGGGAGTGAAGATGGGGTCCAGCGCGCAGGCCCTGGTCTCTAGGGTGCGCAGAAATCGGCCACACCCATCGGCATTGGAAAGAAACTTTTACTGATTGCGTGTGCACCGCTGCGTTTAGAAACTTGCGAGGTGCATGTGACTCCTCCTCTCAGCAAAGTAAACCGCCCCCCGCCCCCACCGCCCGCTTCCGCGAGTCTGATTGGTCCTCAGCGCCTTAGACTGCCCTAGTCCTCCAAAACCCACCCAGACCTAAGCGACCAGGTCACTGGGCGCCGCCCTCTCCCCTCCCGCGGTCTCAGGGCCCCTTCGCCCCTCCAGAGCCGCCTCCCACCACCTCCCGCGCAGGTCTTGGGCGCAGAATCCTCCTGCGTGTCCCCGAGCCTCCTGGGATCGCTGCTGGCACCGACCCTCGGCACCGGCAGTCAGCGCCCCACACGCCCCCTGAGCTCTGCAGCCAGACGCCCGCGCAGGTCTCTACCTGGTCCCGCTGCCTGCGATCTCGCACAGGTGACGCCGAGCCGCGATCCTCGGCGACTTCGCAACCCAGACCTCAAGTACCCCGCTTACGGACCTCGGGATCTCCGCCGCTGCCGCTGCTGTAGCTGCCTCTGCCTGCAGCACCAGCCGCCTCTCGCCTCCCTCCGCCGAGCGCCCAAGGACGGGCGGACCGAGCTGGGCTGCAGCGGGCTTGGAGCTCCCCGCTCGATGCTCAGGCGCAAGGGTCTGCGCTCCGCCGGCCCGAGCCTCTCGGGGGCTCCGGGGTCGTGGCGACGGGGTCTCGCTGGGCTCTGGCGCGGCCGCGGCGATGCGCTCCGCCGCCGGGAAACACCGCTGCGGCCGCCGCGAATTTAACTTTCCCCCAAAGCGCTAGGCTCGCACACCAGTGTTCCCTCCGCATCCTTATGGCCGGCGGAGCCTCCGCACGGCCGCCCCTCCCTCTCCGGCTCTGGTCCCCGACGGGAGCGGTCACGGGGAACTGTCGCGCATCACGGGAATCTGGGCTTTGCAGCCTGAGGCTCCGAGCTCTTTTTCTGAGCCTCTCCCCAGCCTTAGGGAGCTCCCAAGTTTACGGGGCGCAGGCAACGACATCACCCCCTCCCCGGGCTGGCGGGGAATTGGGGAGCAGGGACATTCGGTGTGGACCGAGAGCCCCGCACTAACCCTACCGGGGTTACGAGCACTACGCGGCGGGAGGGGGGAGGAAGAATGGCTTACCGGAATTTCGGAGCTTGTCGTTCCGCGTCACAGCCAAAATGACCATGGAGTTGCCGACCAGGTCTACCACGATGGTGATGACAATCGCGCAAAACATGAAGGTGACCAGGGCCGGCGGGTAGTCCGGCTGTGGCAGCTTACAGCCAATGCAGCCATAGGGGGTCGGGACTGCTAGGTTGGGCCCCATGCTGCTCCCGGAGACCCTTAAGATCCCCAAGAGGCTTGGGATCCGCAACCGGCTCAGGCGCTGCGAGGAGCTTCCAGAAAGCGTGGATTCCTCTTGGAGTCCAGAGAGTGAAAGCGAGCCCAGCCCCGCACGAACAGCCTTTAATACCGTGAGGGGTCCCTAGCCCACCCCTAACCTTCCACTGACCAATCAGGACACCCCTGCTACCCACGCATTAATTACCCTCTCCTCCTGGACAAATCCACGTCGAGGTGTCATCTTGCTTCCGATTGCCTTGTTTGTGCTTCCCCTGCTCCCCGCCACCCCTCCCACCAGTCCCTCAGGTACCCTGCTTCGTGACTAGCTCAGAGTTCACCTCCCCCTCCCCTCCAGCCGCTGCGCCTCCGTTTCTAGCAAATTCTCCTTTCCCTTCCATACAAACACCTGGCAAAGAACCCTAGATTGCAGAACGGGGACATGGGGTCTTTCCTGTGGTCTAGGACCAGCCCAACCCGATCCACATCGCCCAACAGGGTGTGGGGGACAGCCAGTGGTCCCTTAAACTATAGCCCCCAACCGTGCTTTCTCCTTAAGAGGTCGGCACCACTCTCAGGGCTCTTGCCCGTCAATAGCCCTTCTGCACCCATTGGGGAGTAGGGGACTACTGCTGTGGGGACTTCCACCCAAACTCGGGGTCCCTGTCCTCTTAGGGAACTGATTCCCGCTCGGGTTCCCGTCGGGGCCGGTTTAACTCCTGTGTCAGCAGCAGCAAGTGGCTGCTCTGTCCCCATAAAAGTCTTGCACTCATCGTGAACAAATGCACGCTGTGCCCCGCTCAGGAAGCGGGGAGCAGGAGCGCACACTGGGAACGAGGGGTGGCGGCCGGGGACCACTCCAGCTTCGGGTCCAGTGAGAGAGGGACCTCATCTCCTCACATAGGGGACTCTGGCGGAGGGAGTTCGGGGGACAGTGAGCAGGAAAGCCCCTGCCGCGCTGCCTCTTCGCCTGGATGCCTGGGCCAGCGGCTTGGGCTTCTGTCCCCTGTCCTAGTGCTCCGCACGACCCTCAGGGCAAAGCGGGGCTGCGGTGGCAGAGAGGGTGCTCGGTCCCCGGCGTGTCCCCTGACCGGCACCCTCGGCCCCAGTCCACACTTCTTGTCGGCCTTTCTTCCTATCGCTCCATGGCAAGGATAGGGTTAGGGTCTTATTTCCACCCAGTCCCGGAACTCTCCAGACTTTGTCGCCCAACCCGGCAGTGCGCCCCAATCTGTAAGCGCGGGCAACTTTAGGGTAGGAGCCTGCTTCCCCGACAGCTTGTTTCTGTTCCCCAAGGGGTGCAGAAGGCTCCGGACAGACGGGAGAGCAGAGCGGCACAGACCTAAAGAGACTGTTGGACTGGACACGGCCTTAGGGGTCAAAGCCTGTCCCTCGCACTCAGGCAGGGGATGCCACCCCTAGACCCCAACGCTCTCCCTTTGGGAGTGGATTTGTGCTGACTGCTAAAAGTTAAGACTGCTGTCGGGAAGCCTCTCGGAGAATCTTCGCGAACACACCTCAAAATTCTGTCCGGACTAGCCCGCTTGTCACCTTGGGGGACAGGGGTTGCACTGGCCCGGAGCGCCACCGTCTGGACGCAGCAGCCCCCCGCCTCGGGGTGACAGGGTGGTCGTGGCGGGGGTGGGGGGTTGGGGACGCAACATTCAGAGATCCTTAAAGGGAAAACGCGCTGCTGAAAACTCGAATGGCACCACGTTCCCCGGCGAGAACCGAAGAGGAAATGCGCTCCCCGGCGCGAGGCTGACGCCCCCAGCCCCATCCTGCGCGAAGCAAACCGTCTCCGCCCGCAGCCCCGCCGCGTTCATTATCTCCGGCTCCCAGCTCCCAGGCTGCATCCCCGCCGCCAGCCCGCGCTCTCCAGGCAACTCGGCCAGGGGTTTCCCGCAACCTCAGCTGCCGCCTAGACAGCGGTCTGCGATCCTCTCTACCCCACTGCGCGCCTGGCGGAGAGCCCGGCAGCCCAAAGCCGGTGGGATTTTGTAGGATCCACTGTGGGCTATTCACACGGATTCCCCGGAGGGTTTGGGTTCCTTTTGCTTGTGGGAAGGAGCTAGCTAGAGTATTTTGAATTCAAAGGAACAAATAAAATAAAATTGAAGCGGAAAAAAGGGAGAAAGGATTCCAGGGATTTAAGACCCTAGACTCCAGCTGCAAGCCATGCTGGGAGATGGAGCTGCGAACTCCCGGCACAGACACAGCGATTCTCAGGCGCCGCGCCGCCAGCCCAAGTGGTCCCGGAGCTGGCGCGGAGCCCGGTGTTGCAGGTCTGCCTGTGGCCGTGGTCTGCGCTTCCTGGCACTGGCGATGGGGCACAGTGAGCCAAACCCTCTGTCCCCCGGCCCCTTCCCCTGTTTGGATGCTGAGTGACCATGAGCTTCTGAGACTTGGGCTTTTCAATACAAATATTGAAGCAAATATTTTAAAAATCTAAGGGGTCTGGTGCCAGTCCAAGCCGGTCCGCTCTGGAGAACTCTGTATCTGATTAAGTTAATTTCCTTATATTTCCGAACTGGTCCCAATACAGATTCTGAACATCGCTCCGATGCTAAGAATAACGGTGAATCCGTCAGATAGAAACAGGAGGGAGACAACCAACACCTTTCTGCCAGGTTAGAAGTCTGTCATGCAATAAATTCAACGACTTTGGAAAGGTAAAGTTAGAGCCCTTTATGGGGTACAGCGCAGAGTGCGTGGCTTAGGATTCCAAAGATTTCAAATTAAATTTCTTTCTAAAAGGTCTGCTCAGGATGAATGGCTAAAGCAGACGTGGTATTTACACACAATGGAGTACTCCCCTGCCAGCACTGCTCTGCCCTCAACTCCGCTCATTTGTAGGAAATGGATGCTCCTTGAAACCGTAGTTACTTTAGATAAATCAAACATACGGGCTTAAATATTACATGGTTTCTCCTATATGAGAAACCCAAAGATGAATAAAAAGCGAAACAAAAGACAGATCATGGGGAATAGGAAGATGGATGCTTTGCAGAAGGGAAGGGGACAGAGAGATGAGGGAGGGAGAGTGAGAGGAGGGTTCTGTCCATGTAGCAATGACCCATGAACAATGAGATCATGACACACCGCAAACGTGGAATAATAAACATTTTACAAAATAAAATGTGAAAGCCCACCGGGATGCTTTGTAAGTGGGGGGTGCACAGAAACAATTTATTGGGAATTTGCAAGCTTTCAATATATAAAATCCAAATACAGGAGACCCAGGACAGAGCAAGCAGGCACTTCCGGTGGCCTTCTGGGTACATGACAGAACCCGAGCACGGTGTCGCCTTCTAGCAAACTTTCCAGCTCTCTGTTTAACCCTTGATACTGCAATAGTGACTGTAATTAGGGGATGTTAAGTAAGTCTTTTATAGCTTTCTAAAGCTTGTATAGAAAGAATCAACTTATATCATGTAGAGGCATGAATTCTCTATGACGAATGTCATCATTATGTATATCTAAACCGTACCAACAAAATCTGATTGGAAGAAAAAAAAAAAACTTCTACAAGATATGTTTTCTCCCAGCAAGGCCATTAAATAGATGGGGATACTGAGGCTTAGAGAGGAGAAAGAACTTGCCCAAGATCATGGCAAGGCTGCTATAGGAACCCAGGCTCCAGTCCAGGCTCAGTCCCTGCTCAGCCAGCCCTGGTTTGCCACCACAGCCCACGCTGGCAAAATAGCCTTTTGGCTCTGGGTCTCCATAGCATGAGTTCCCTGTTCTCTTTCGGTTGCTGTGTTGCTTCTGACTCCTTTGTTTTTATTGAGATTTTAATGCCCCCACCGGAACACTTACCCTCTACTGTTACAATCCAGCCACTTCCGCATATTAACAAAGTTGTGTGACCATCACCAATATCTAATTTCAGACCCTCCCTGTCACCCCAGAAAGAACCTCAGTCCATTAGCAATCATTCCTCATTCCACTCCCCTGGCCTGGGATCCTAGAAATTACTCATCAGCTCTCTGTCTCCATGGATTTGCCTATCTGGACATTTTGTATAAACAGAACCACACCGTATGCGGCTTGTGTGTCTGGCTTCCTGTTCATGGCTGCATGACATTCCATGGTCCGGACAGACCACCTCTTGCTTATCTGTCCTTCCATTGACTTGGGCGTGAGCATTTTCCTGCTCTTAGGAAAAGTAGTGCTGGGAACATCCGGGCTTCCTTTTAGCCCCAGGATAGACAAGCAGAGGGCCCCTTGAAACCCACTGCCGCTGTCTTGCTGGACAACCCGGGCTGTTGCAGGCACTCTGCCTTCTCGGGTCAGAATTTCTCTGAATTACTGAGTCATTTGCTAAATGTACCTTACATCACTCGGGGGGAGGGTCTCTAATAGATAAACAGAGAGCTTGTGGAACCCCAGGAAAACTGAGAATGCCCTTCAGCTGCTGGGCAGACAGGAAGCACACTCGATTCAGTTCTTCAAAACGAAACCAAACTTGAGCCCAGCTCTTCCACAGATGAAATGTGTGGCTGTGGGCAAGTTGCTCAACCTCTCTGGGCCTCTGTGGGCTCTGTATAAACTGCGGATCATCACGGTGCCTGCTAAGGTGGAGTGGGTGGTTATAGGACACCGACAGTGCACCAAGCACTTAGGGCAGAGTAGGTAAGCACTCAGCAGCCACTTCTGTCACTGTTGCTGTTGTTGTTACCCTGACAATTTCTAAGGCTCCATTAAATTCTTACTGCGCTTCTCTCCAGGACTCCGGCTTTCTGGGATGGCAGACATTCTGCAGTCAGCTGTCTCTCCTGGCAGACCCCACCCAGCATCCCAGGCCACCGTGAGGGTCCAGTGGAAAGGACACTCAGCATGGCTGGCTCTTACACTGCCCATGTCCTGGACGGAGATGTTTCCCTGACGTGACTCCTGTTTGCCCCAACAGACAGCGATGGGGTTTCTGCATATCCCTCAGAAGAAGAAAGGAGAAAGGTCGCCCTAGAGACAGGCAGACTCCAGGTCCCTGTGGGTGCATGGAGCTTGAGCATGGGAGGCAAGGGCCGTGGGAGGTCTGGCTCCTGGCTGAGAGTAGGTCCAGGACTCCAGGGCTCAGCTGAACCCGGAAGAGGCTGAGTGACAACTCCAGCGGCAATCAAGTCATGCAACTCAGAGCCAGCCAGGTTCTGATGTCTGCCAACTCAGGAGCAGTTGGGGACACATGCTAGATTTTTTTTTTTCCCTGTATGCAGACTACGTCTGGTCACATTTACTTTACCACCTTGGAGATACGATTCCAGTTTGTAAAATGAACAGAGAGAATGATTGTCCTCTCCAAACTCTTCTGGGCTTAATTCATCATAGTTAGAACCACTTTATCTTCTCCTTGTGCTTGAGTCATTAGAGGGTGTGGGGCGCATCCATTTGCTTTAGTGCGATCAAAATAATTAGCAGCCAGTAGTTCCAGGATCGGATCGCAGCGTCTGATGGAGCCTACAGGTTAGGTGGTTCAAATCAAAGGGTGATCAGGGAGAGAAGCAGCGCATTAATTACTCGGAGCATCACTTGGACTCTCGTCCCCTGCACAATTTACCTGTTAATTAGAGCTTAATGCACAGTATCAATTTTCTTAACTCCTCATGCTAGTCGAGCACTGTCAGCCATGCACCTAAGGACTGGCCCTGGTATGAGTCATGCATATGACTTGGGACATTGTATTTCGACCCCCACTGCAGCTGCACCCAGGGCATGGGCCCCCGACAGAGCCCAGACTGGTCCCCTTCACCCCTGCAGGTCCCTTCAGGCCTCTTAACATCTAGCACAAGCATCGCTGTCCTCCCGGACAGCAGGCCCAGGCCTGGGCACGTTGCTTTGCTGTCCATCCCTGCTCCCGACATCCCTGTGAGCCTGGCACAATTATTTTGCTGAGGCTCAGAGAGGGTAATTTCCCTGCTGCAGTTTGCACAGATATAAGGCATGGATCCTGAAGTAGAAGTTGGCCACCTGGCTCCACAGTTCTTCCCTTAAACACTATGCCTACTGATGACCAGCAGGCCACACCTAGCCACTAACTCTAGCATGCTGGTTCTCACATTCAACGCATACGAGAGCTTTCAGGAGTGGTTGGGGAAATGCAGATTTCTAGGCCTGCAATGCTAACTTTGTAGGTCTGCAGTGGCACCCTGGAACCTGCACATTTCCCAAAGGGCTACTTTGGGGCCTAGGGGCCTCTCGTGGTGTAGCACTGGTCCTATCCAGCCCTGGTCACATGAGGAGTCTTGTCTGCCAGTGGCTCAGGACCCTCTCCCTGGAGGCACCACCCTGCTGGGACTTTCTATACTTGCTCCAGCATCTAGAATCTGGTTTCAGTCCTCACACTAAACCACTGTGCGTCTCAACTGCACACACAAGCTTCCCAGCCCAGCGGACGATAATTAAAGACTAGGGCCGCCTGCGCAGGGCTGCCTAGGTCAGCACAAACACAGGTCACCCAGCTGAATTTGAATTCCAAATAAAATCTTAGCCTGAATACACCCCATATACACCCTGGTCTTTGGACATGCTTATACTATAGCTTATCTATGCCTCTCAGAAACTTAGTCTGGGGCTGACCCTAAACAAGTCAGCTAAATGGCATGCTCTAGGGACAAGGACTACTGATCTCCTGCCACCCAGCCTCTTGCTTCCTTACAAGAGCCACAGCTCACCGCCCAAACCCACACCTGCGGTGCATGGACAGGCTGCAAGCAACAGCCTGGCTGCCGCTGAGCCCTGGCATTTGGAGCCAGCTCGAGGCTGAGTTCTGCACCAGGCTTGGACATGGAGCTGCTCCTTACTTTCCACTCACAGCGCGTGATCACCATGGTGTGTCTCGGAGGCTCAGATCAGCCACCCTGGAGACTTGGTTTTCAGGGTCCTTCCTGAGGCTCCCCAAATGGATTTGTATATCCCATGTAGCCGATCTTGTAAGTCAGCAAAAGCTACACTTGATCTGCGGCAGCTTTGCACTTGAGCTGCAGGCCAGTGCTGGGCATCACTTCTGTCTCCACCCCAGTCCCAGGGCAGCCCGGAAACGAGAGGTGGAGGTGACAGGGTTGGACAGCAACCCTTCTGCTAGTAGAGGAAGGGTCTGGTGGGGTGACTTGCCAGGTTCTGTGTCCTGGACCAAAACTTGGCCAAGACACACAGAACAGGCAGTGAAGATGTGCAGTTAGTGCTGATGGAAAAGACATCCACAGAAAAGAGGCTAGAGCAAAAAGGTCTTGTGTATCCACAATTCTGGGCCCTCCTACACATAAGGCATGAGGACATTTGTCCTATGAAGACCTCACTTGGCCTGGCACCCAATGCAAGTGAAAGGTCAGGAACACTACCTTTAGACTGGTTGTACCCACGTACAGATGAGAGACTGAGCACAGCACCTTTTATGATGATTTGTTCAATCTTTATTTTTGCTAGTCCATGCTGCCAGCTCATAGCGATCACATTCCTGGTGGGGAGTGGGTACAGCACATCTTAATTCTTTCAAACGTAGCAACATTTGAGCTGGTGCACGCCTGTCGTCTCAGCATTTGGGAGTCTTGAGGCAGCAGGATTGCTGCACATTTGAGGCCAGCCTGAACCACAACGTGAGTCCAAATCCAGTCTGAACTACATAGTTAGACCCTGACTCAAAAGAAAAAAAAAGACAGAAAGAAAAACAACCAGAAAATACTATCTTCTGGCTGGTCCTGTGAATGGCGCCAGAGCAGACACCCTGCTGGGCCCCTGCTCTTAGAAAACATCTTGCTCTGCCTGTTCCTGTCTTTTCCTTGGCCTTTGCCACAGTCTACCTGGTTGCTTTCCAGTGTGCTGCAGGCCCTGGTCTCCTGCCACACTCCCTCGGGAGGCTGGGGGTGGTGATAAAGGCAGAAAGATGACCATCTAGGTTATCAAAGAAGCAGGAGAAGGGAACTGGGGCGGGGAGGGGAAGGCAGGGAATGCAGGGAAATGGGAACAAAGGTTTTGTAGGTAAGAAGGGGAGATTTAAACATGACAATAGCCATTTTAGTAACCACTGTCAATTCCCTATGGTTTTATTTTTGAAATTCTGTATCGGTGGGTTTTGGGGTGGAGTTTTCTCTTTAAAATTAAAAAAACAAAAAACAAAAAACAAAAAAAAACCCCTAGAGACTGGGTTTATTCAAGTCAGAGATCAACCTTGGCTCTGTTGTATTCTAATCACTGAGTTGAGAGCAATTTACTTCTCAGAGTTGCTTCTCATTTGCGTTATATTTATGACCATCATTTCTGGTTTTACTATTAAAGCTTATCTATTGATTGCAATGAAATTGAGTTTTACCAGTGAGTTTAATACTTTCTTGGGTTTTTATGTTACTAATTAGATCCTTTTATTTCAGCTTAAAGTGGCCATTTAAGCATTTCTTATTAAACAGATCTAGTGGTTAAAAAAATAAGGAGGGAAAGAGAGGTTGAAGGGAGGGAAGGGGGACGGAAAAAGACAAGAATCAAGTTACACCATGAACAGGTACAAATCGCCTATAGTGAATGTGATCATTATGCACACCTAAAATGTATCAATAAACTGAATTAATTTTAAAAAGGAAGCAAGCAGACAGATGGCAGTGAAATGTCCCAGGGGGGCATTCACTTGGCTGAAGAGTCAGTGGTGACAGCCTGAGTCCAAAGACTCTAAGATTCCACTTTTGGAATGGCCATCAGCAAACCGAACAATACCAAACGCTGGCGAGTCTGGCTTCCATTGTGGAAACCAGAACAGTCACTATGGAAGGCAGAGTGGCGACTCCCCAAAAATGTAAAACTAGAAATTCCATTTTGCCCAACTATTTCGCTCCTACATGTCTTCCCCAAAGACTAAAAGGCGTCCTGTTACAGCGATCCGTGCATACTGTGTTTACAGCAGCACACCTTGTAACAGCTACATCCTGGAAGCAGCCCAGGTGCCCATGGGGAGATAAATAGATAAAGAAACGGTGCTTTTTACGCCCAAAGGAGTACTGCGCTACCATGAAGGAGGACAAACTTGAGTGAGGTGCAGGGAAATGGGTGCACCTTGAGGTCATAATGCTACCCTGGCTTCTCTCCAGTGCAAACACGATGTGCTGCAAACACAGACTCATAAAAGGCTTTTCAAAGATTTCCCTTTGCTCCTTGCCAAGGCCAGCCCTGGTGACCAGGACTGAAGGGAACTGGGTTGAGCAAGTGCTGGGTTCCAGTGACACTGAGCTCCCCCTTGGGGCTCTTCCAAGGCCCGGCCTCAGTCCTCCCTCCTGGGAGGAGCACCCCCCAGGTGGCTGGATGAGGAAGCCCCCCTCCGCCTGCTGTCAACGAGCCAGTCATGCCAGTGCTTCCCAGTGTAGATCATTCCTGGTTCAGTTCCACTCCATCATCAGAATTGACTTAGATGCCAGCATTGTTCCCCGCCCCCGCCTCAATCTGTTCAAAGCATCTGGGGGACTCTGCTTCCACCCTGCACCTGCTTTGGCTTTTGTGGAAAACGGAAGCAATGAGATTGCAAGGAGCCTCGAGGACTCACCAAACTCTCGCCTTCCTGCCTTCTGCTCTGCCGTGCTGGGCAGCCCTGCAGAGGACAAGGACAGCTCAGGGAATCCCCCAGCGCCTCCCCAGACAGCTGGAACTCCACAGCGCTCTTTGTGGCACCAGAGATCAAACTAAGGACATCATGCTCACCGGGCAGGCAAGGCTTATGCCAGTGAGCTAAATCCTCTCTTTCATTTTACTTTTTTTTTTAAATCCATTTTATTCAAGGATAACAAGAGAAAAAAAGAAGAAAAAAAACTACAACCAAATTTCGAAACACATCAATCAGGGGGCAACAATGATACATACATTGTGCACTGTCATTCACCCAGGGCACAAGACATATGCATTCAGGTAGGTAATATTTTTTTTTTTTTTTTTTCTGCTGGGGATTGAACTCACAACCTCAAGTTTCCCAAGCAGGCACTTACACCACTTAGCTAAATCTCCGGCTAGCGTTCAATTGTCCAAGCAATATCAGCACAAATCTCTCTTCAGTGAACTCAGAGAAATCAGCAGTATAGCTATCTTTACTATTTTTCATATACATACACACATATATATATATCTTTTTTCTTTCAGCTTCTCACACTAGTGAGACAATAGGATGTTTACACATGTGTCTTATTTATTTCACTAATGAGTATGTTCTCAAGGTGCATCCATTTACCTATAAAAATGTCCAGTTTATCATTCTTCATGGCTGAGTAGTACTCCATTGTATACAAATACAACCTCTGTTTTATCCATTCCTCAGTCAATGGGCATTTAGGTTGTTTCCAAGATTTGGCTATTATAAACTGTGCTGCTATAAACATGGGTGTACATATATAACTGAGGTATGATGTTTTTAATTCTTTTGGGTAAATAACCAGAAGGGGAATAGCTGGGTTGAATGGGACCTCCAATCCTAGGTTTTTGAGCAACCTCCAAAACTGATTTGCACAGTGGTTGCACCACTCTGCACTCCCACCAACAGTGGAGAAGCCTTCCTTTTTCCCCACAGCTCCTCCAGCATTTGTTATTAGTTGATTTCTTGAGAATAGCCATTCTTTCTGGGGTGAGGTGGAATCTCAGTGTTGTTTTAATTTGCATCATTCAAATAACCAGTGGTGTTGAACATTTTTTCACGTAATTATTTGCTGTTTGTATTTCTCCATCTGAGAAGTGTGTGTTCATCTCAGATGCCCATTTTTGGATTGATCTAGGAGGACTGATTTTTTTTGAGCTCTTTATATGTTCTCTACAGAAATCTTTTGTCTGAGGAACAGTTGGCAAACATTTTCTCCCATGCTGTGGGTTATAACTTTACTCTGTTGGTGGTCTCTCTTGCTGTGCAAAAGCTTTTCAGTAGGGTGAGATCCCATTTACTGATTCTTTGTGACAGTTCCTGTGCAATCGGGGTTTTGTTCATAAACTCTTTGCCTACACCAGTGTCTTCAAGAGTTTTACCTACTCTCTCTTCCAGAAGGTTTAACGCTTCTGTTTTTATATCATGATCTTTGATCCATTTTGATTATAGCTTAGTATATGGTGAAAGAGATGGGTCCAGTTTTAATCTTCAACATGTGCAGAGCCAGTTTTTCCAGCAGCATTTATTAAAGAGGCTGTCTTTCTTCCGGTGAATGTGTTTGGCAACTTTGTCAAAGATAAGGTTGCTTAGTGTGTCTGCAGTTGTGTCTGCATCTTTTAGTCTATTCCATTGATCTCCACTTCTGTCTTCTGCCAGTACCACAGTGTTTTTATCACAGTAGCTTTATAGTATAATTTCAAGTGAGAAATTCTCTTTCATTTTAAAAGAAAAAAATAGAACACAATTTCAAAACAAAATAATAGGAGAGTAACAACGGTTAATACATTGCATATTGTTATCTTCAAAGTAGTTATTCAAGGTACAAGATATAGGCATAAAAATTGTCCAAAGAATACTAGTACAAGCCTTTCTTTTCAATAAACTGAGAGAAACTAGTACTATCTAAACTGTATTGTACATACATATTACTTTTTCCTTTTCCCTTCCTTCTTTTGTCCTTTCCACATTCCAGTTTCTCTTTCCTTTTGAACAGTTTCTTTCCATTTCACAATATCTATTTTACATTTTGGACCATATTTACCCTTTTAGTTTTTCACACCAGGGAGACAATACAGTGTTTACATATGAGTCCAATTTATTTCACTTATGGGTATAGTCTTCGAGTTGCATTCATTTACCTATAAAAGTCTCCAGTTTATCCTTCTTTATGGCTGAGTAGTACTCCATTGTATAAAAAGATGACACCTTCTTCATCCATTCCTCAGCTGATGGGCATTTGGGTGGCTTTTAGCTTTTACAAATTGTGCTGCTATAAACATGGGTGCACATATCGCTGTAGTATGATGTTTTTTAATTGTTTTGGGAAGATACCCAGAATGGGAATGGCTGGGTTGAATGGGGCCTGTAGTCCTAGGTTTTTGAGAAATCTCCACACTGATTTCCTCCGTGGCTGCACCAGTCTGCACTCCCACTAACAGTGGCGAAGTGTCCCTTTTCCCCACAGCCCTGCTGGCATTTGTTATTGGTTGATTTCTTGATGACAGCCATTCTTTCTGGAATGAAGTGGAATTCCTGTGTTGTTTTCATTTGCATTTCTCAAATGAGCACTTTTTTCAGCTTGTTGGCCGTTCCTGTTTCTTCAGCTGAGAAGTGTGTGTTCGTCTCAGACTGGCCTTTCTCTCTTGTGCCTGCGTGATGAGGAGGCCTCTCTTTTCAAACTGGCTACGAATCTCTGTTCTTGGGCTACTTTACAGCTGGTTTCAAGATGGTCATCTCTACCCTGAAGTCATGAGATTTTTGCTTATACTATCTTATGAAAACATTAGGACTTTTTCTTTCTCTTTAGGTCCTTAATTTATCTGGATTTTCTTTGTGTGTGAAAGATAGGAATCTATGTGCAGGTGTTTCTAGGGCTCCCATCTGTACGACTGGTCCAGTTTTGTTTCCCGGGATGAAAACCACGCAGCCTCAATCGCTAGGACTTTCCCCGTGCTTTGACATACTTCTTCCATGGGGTCTTGAGCATCCTCGGCCCTCGGGATTCCATACAAATATTAGCATAATCTCATCAAAGTGTACACACACAAACACCGCGCTTGCACAGTTTCTATCAGGAGTGCATTAGGTCTAGAAATCAAATAGTGTATGAATTGACATCTTTGTAATAATGCCGAGTTTTTAAATCCACTAACGTAACATGCCTTTCCCCTTATTTTAGAGTCTTTCAAAAAGAGGTTTTGCAGAATCTTTGAAATTTTCCCTTGAAGGTACTTAGAAGCTATTATAAATTCCAACAGACCCATTAAATTATTAATCCTAATAATTTCTCTGTTAATCACTTGAATTTCCTCTACGGGCAACCATATCATCTGTGGAGACAGCTAGGTTTAATTTTTCTGTTCTTTGCCACAGCTGGAACTCCCCGCACAGTTCTCAGTAGCAAGGCTGATGGCAGACATCTTCACGCTTCCCTAGGCCCCAAGGGAACGAGGTCAATGCTTCACCTGCGAGTGCACTTGTGCATTTGTCTAGCTGACCATTGCCGGCTTGAGGCTGTCTTCTCCAACCTGCAGCTTGTCGTACAATTTTAATGAGAACGTACACTGAATTCTACTGAACACATAAGCTGCACCTATTGAAATACGACATTTTCCCCTGGTAATAGCAGAAATTGCACTGTGTCATTTGCTAGAAATAAACTAGCATTTTTGAGACTTTGCATTTTTGAGATTGAGCTCAAATTGATTATCCTTCTGTCTTTTTGCCCAATTCTACTTGCTAGTCTTGTGTAGGCACCTGTGTTTCTGTTCATGAATGAAATTGTCCTCTATTTTTTCCTTTTCTTATACTGTGCTTTGAGTTTCACTTGGTAGTATGGAAGCATCCCTTAGTTTCTCATTCTCTGGAAGAACTACGTAAGATTGTTTCTTCTTGGGACATTTGGCATAATTTGCTATGATGTGTACCTGCTCTATACTTTTCTTTAGGGAAGACTTTACCTATTTAACTTCTTTCATTGCTATCGCATTCCTTGGATTTCTGTTTCAATGTTTTCAGTGACCCCTACAATTTTTATTACGTAAAATATACATAATGTACCATTGAAGCGTTATAGGCGTACAGATTGTGTAACCATCACCACCCTGCATCTCCACAAGTGTGGTCACTTCCCCAAAATAAAACTTCATGTCCATTTAAAAATAAAAATAACTCTTCCTCGCCCCACTCCCTGGAAAACACCATCATCCTACCCTCGCTCTACATATTTACTCATTCTGTGTATTTCGTATCAGCCGTTCGGGTCTGGTTTCTTTCAAGTCTGTCCAAGCGCAACGCGTGTCGGTACCTCATTCCTTTTGTGACTAATGGCCCACTGCGTGGCCACTGTGTACTTGGTTTCTACATCCATCTGTCAACACACTCTTGCCTTGTTTCCCCTTTGGGAGACTGTGACATGAACTATAGTGCTGTGATCACTGGTAGACAGATAGCTGAACAGGTCCCTTGGGTATCTGTCTACCAGTGTAACTGCTGGCTCATCTGGTCCGCCTAATTTTTTTTGAAAAATTGCCATACTGTTGAAACTGTTCCTTGATGCACAAAAATCTTTAATTTTTATGTGGTTCAAATTATCCACTTTTCCCTTTTATTGTCCCTGCTTTCAATGTCGTATACAGGAAATGATTACCAAATCCAATGTGATAATGCTTTTCCCAACAATAATGTTATAGCTTTTGCTTTTACATTCAGATATTTATCGCTTTGAACTAAAATTTGTCCGCTGTGCAAAACAAGGGGCCAATTTTATCCTGTTGCATATGACTGTGCAGTTTGGCAACACTGTTTGTTGAAAAGACTGTCCTTCCCTGATTGAAGTTTTGGCACAGCTGAAAACCAACAGGGTCATGTGTGTGAGGGTTTTCTTGCAGGATGTCTACTGTGTTCCGTTAGTCTATGTCTGCCTTTATGCTAGAACCACATGTTTTTGATCACTGTAGCTCTATAGCTAAGTTTTAGGCTGCTTTGGTTTGTGTCTCATCCGATAGTCCAGGCTGGCCTTGAACTCACTTATGTAGCCTAGGCTGGCCTTGGACTCACAGAGATCCTCCTGCCTCTGCTTCCTGGCTGCGAGCGCTGAAATTACAGGACTGCGCCACCATACTAGGTTTGTAGTTAAATTTTAATCAGGAAGGGGAAGTCTTCCAATTTCTGTTATTTCAAGGTTATGCTGGCTATTATTTAGGGTCCCTCGAGATTCCATATAGGACAGAGTTCTCTATTTTCACCTGTAAAAAGCATTGGAATTTCAATAGAGATTGAATTGAATCTGTAGAGTGTTCATCTCAAAAATATCATGTCTTACCACAAGCACCCGGGATATCTTCCTTTTTTCTTGCCTCTTCTTAATTTTCTTCAGCAATATTTCGTGGTTTTCAGTATACACATCTTTCCCCTCTTTGGTGAATTGTATTGATATATACTTCACTCTTTTGATGCTGTTATAAATTGAGTTGCTGTCACAATTGCTTTTCTAGAATGTGCATGGAAAGGATCTAAACACTTGACTGGATTTTGTGTGTCGCCCTCGTTTCCCGCAGCCTCTTGTGTTTCTCTCTCTTTCCTGATTGCCATGGTCAGGACTTGTAGTACCACACTGAATGGAAGTGGTGTAGGTGCTTTTTCTTGACCTTGGAAGAGTTTTCAGTCTTTCCTTGTTGCAGATGATGTTAGCCGGGTCTTTTTGTAATTTCTTTTTCTTTTTTTTTTTTTTTTTTAATTTATTTAAGGAGAAAAGAAAAGAAAAAAAACAGTGAAGGGGTACAAGTTATACAGATTTACAGAAGAAAAAAATGTGCAGTAGGAAATCACTAGTTAATGGATTACATATTGCCATCTTAGAAATAATTGTTCAAGTCACAAGATTAAAGCTTGTAGAGTGGACATTCCAACAATGATACTGCAAACAGTTCTGTTCAATGATCCAATAAAACTCTGTGATATCATTTTCTTGAACCTATGGCCTTTGAGCGCTGAGACAGTCTCCTCCGTCCTTAGTTTGCTGGATGTTTGTTCATGGTGGCAGCAGCACCTTGATGATTGCAAAATGCTTCTTCCGCATCATCAAGATGACATGGTGGGTTTTCTTCATTCTGTTCATAAGCTTTACACTCTCGGTTTATTCTCCTACCTTTTGACTGTTGAGTCATTCAACCTTCCTTCACTCTTCTGTCTCATTCTCACCCTCAGATTCCCTCGCTCTGGGGTCTCCGTATATTAGGAGGGAGCTCTGTCCCCCAGGCCCAGCCTGGTCTTGGGCTTTGTGGCTCTTGCCCTCTGAGGCCCTGGAATTATAAGCTCAGAAGCAGAACAAAGGACTGACTCCCTCATTGGTTTTATCTTTATATTTCCCTCATTGTTTTAAATTTTCACATTTCCTAGTTGGGTATGCTGACTCACACCTGAAATCGTAGCACTTGGGAGGCTGAGGCAGGAGGATCATTGTGAGTTCGAGACCAGCCTGGGCTACAAAATGAGCCCAATGCCAGCCTGAACTGCATAGCGAGACCCGAGCTCAAAAAGACGGGGGAAAAAAGTTACCACATTTCCTTAGATTTCAGCCTTCTCATTTCTTTCCCACAAGGGAAAAACTCAGGTCTTTTATGCTTTTCAGATTTTTCAGTGCGGATTTTCTGTAACTGCTCGGACTTGCTTTCATCGGCTGGCCGGTCCAGCTGTTGTGGGGGCTGCGCTGCAAACAGTTTTGAATCTCTGGGTCACCATCAGAATGTCCCTGCCATGGGCCTAGCTCATGACCTCTTTGTCACTGTTGACTTTGTGCATTTTCCTTTTATTATTTTAGTGGCATCCCTGCCAGGTTTGAAGGTAAACAGGAGTCCTGCATCTGCCTTGAACGGTGGGCGCCTGCGCTCTTCCGCCCATGGGCACCAAACATGCACTCGGAGGCTGCTATCTGGATTTCTGCCTCTATTCTGTTTAAATAAATGGTGTCCACTCTGAACTTGGTTATGACCTCCACAGCATCTCCAGCCCTGGGATTTTATCATTCCACGCTTTGAAGTTTCCTTCTCCATGAAGGAAGCATCCCATGGTACTGGCTGAAACTTGGACTTTTGCCTGGAGTCCCAGTCCTCATGGGACTGTGGATTTAGTGACCTTACCTGGGGCTATGTCAGGAAGAGGATTAGCAAAAGGATCACAGTCTCAGCCGTCTCCCTGAGGCATGGCGGGGAAATGTGCTTGGCACAGGTATCTTAAGAGGGCCAGCCTGAAAATCAGTCCCACGCCCACAGGGATGAACAATGGAGCTGCAGTACTCTGCACGAAGTCTGGAGTTTTCCCTGCGATAATTTAGTCTCTTATGCGAGATTCAAAGCCTGTTGTAATTGACTGTCATATGCACTCCACAATCAGATCATCGCGAAGCCTTGATGGCGAGGAGGGGAAGCTGGCCTTTCGCGCCGTCGTGATGAATAGTGGAAAGCTTCAGGCTATACTAAGGTTTTTCACTAGCTGGATTTTCTTGTGTGATAGAATTACTGGGAAATGGTAAACATCAAGGTTTTGCTCAAATGGAAGCAAAGATGTCTTTTTCATCTCCTGTAACGGATTTGTAGCGCGCTACATTTACTTTAAGTCGGATATCCAGCCTGCACTGTTAAACAGAACTTTCTGTCATGACAGACGTGGCCCCTGGACATTGAAATGTGACCACTGCAACTGGGGGAATTCCATTTTAATTGTATTTAATTATTATTTAATTCAAAGTTAGAAGGCTGATCCAAGTAGGCTGGACCTGCTTTCCTTTACTAACCTCCCCCCTCGCCCTGCTGACTCAGTTTCCCCTCCCAGCTCCTTAGCATCAGCTATGAGTGGCTGTTGGCTACTGTCCTGACCTGCACCATTCTAGAAAACACCCATTAACATTCTCTTTGATGCAATCTTGGAGTCCACGCGAGTGAGTGGAGTGGAGAATTCTGGGAGCCTTGTTTACCTAAACACTGTCCCCTCTGTCTGCTACCAGGGAACTGTTCTGAGACACTGCCTCCAAAGGGGATAGGGGACAAGGGACAGGAGCCAGCAGGGAACAGGGCTTGGAGACAGGCTGCAAGGACATGGCCAGGCCTATGTAGTAGGGACCAAGAGCAGGAGCAAGCTGGACAATAAGGTGGCTTTCTCAATCAGCACCAAGGGAGGAAGGGAGGAAGGGAGGAGGCTGCTAGGAGCTGGGGGACACCTATTGGGAGCAGAGCGCCACAGTGGTGGGGGACAGCAGGTAGGAGGAGCCAGGGAGCAGCTGTCTTGATGGAGGCCAAGAAGAGAGGCAAAGGCCCAGCCTCTGACAGGATGAGGGCCTGAGGGGGGCGGGGCGAAGTGAGGAGGCAGGTTGGAGAGGAGAAGAAGGAGGGCTTGTACAGGGAAGGAGTGCTGAATGCAGGGGTCCCAGTAGAGGAAACAGGCCATTCTGGCTCAGAGAAGCCTTCTAGAAAGTTCCTGGGCAGGCCTACTCCGGCTCTGAACCCTGTGTACTTGACCACGACCTGGCTCTTACTATGGAAGGGACAGGTCAACTTGGACACGTCACTTTGTTGACCTGTCCCTTAGTCTCTCAGTGCTTCTGTCCCCCCCTGGAAAGAAAGAGTAATGGCACCACCTCCCCTGTGGGGTTGGCATAGTAACTCAAGAAAATCATCTCTGGGAAGCTCTCCAGACTAAGTCGGCTATCAGTAAATGTCACCTGTTCTAACAAAGCATGAGGGACAGGCAGCATGGCCCCCCACGAGCCTGGGTAACTTCCATGCAGCACCCCAAGGTATCCCACAGGCTTCCATGTTGGGATGTTGTCCTGGCCTCCAACCTGGGCATCGGTCATGGTGGCAGTTAAGGGCACACGTCACTGGCCGAATGGAGCAAGATACAGTTCTTGCAAGAGGAAGAGACACTGGACCTATGTCCCTCTCCCTCTCTCCCCTCCCCCAAGCACAAAAGAAAGGTGAAAATGTGGCTGTCTCTAAGCCACGGAGAAAGCCTGGCACGCAGTAGTGAAGGGAGGGGAGTTCTTTTTAGCTCACAATTTGTACAGCTTCAATCCATAGTCAGCCGGCCCTAAGGCAGGGGCCTGGCAGACCGGAAGCAGAGGGACAGGCCCCTGGGAGAAGGAGGCGGCATCCAAGGCCAGCCAGGGGCCCTCTCCAGGGTCTTCTGAGAAGGTGCGACGCTGACACTGAATGCCAGTCTTCTGGCCTCCCGAGCAGGAAAAGAGCCAATTCCTGTTGCTTTAAATCACATGCTTTGTGCTAATGTATTCCGAAGCTGAAACAGGGTAGAGCCCAGCTCTTCCCAGGCTTGCTGCTTACTCCCCGCCCCCGCCCCCCGCCGCTTCTCTGCTTCAAACTGTGTATCTTCCTTCCTTTCTTTCTTTTCCTTTCTTCCTTCCTTCCTTCCTTTTTTGCGGTTTTTAACTTAAAAATTTTATTGGTCTCTGTTGCAGTGCACGTTTACATTCCCCGAGTGCAGTTGGCTCATGCACAGAGCACGTCTCAGTCCGTCCCCCTCCGTTTCCCTGGCGGCCGCCCTCTGTTCTTGGTCCCATTCCTCTGTTGACGGAGCTCTGTTTTTTAAATTTAACATTTATTATGCAAATAAAATGATAAAATGGAGACACTGTAACCCAGGACCCCCTTTAAATCTAAAGCCACACGCAATAATTCTGATCAGAGGCTATGTCAAGATGTTTTCCTTTCATCCAACAATTTTTAAAATATTCAACATGATTTAAAAAGAAAAAGAGCAAATCAGATGTGGTGGCGCATGCCTGTAATCCCAGCACTTGGGAGGCTGAGGCAGGAGGATTGCTGGGAGTTTGAGGTCAGCTTGGGCTACAAAGTGAGTTCAAGGTCAGCCTGAACTGCATAGAGAGGCCCTGTCTCAAAAACACACACACACACAAACAAACAAACAAAACCTCGTGGAACAATGTGCAGAGCCCAAAAGTGTAAGGAAAACCAAGACTCCTCCTGCCGACCTGTGCCGGGCTCTCTCTGGAGGCTTCCTGGTATGACACAGGTCCTCCTGGGCTGCTCCCCAGCTGGACTCCTGTGCTGCCATTGTCCCCTGGCTGTCCAGGAGGAAGGTAGGGCTCCTTAGATGACAGACTCTACAGCCACACTGAATGAGTTCAAATACTGGCTGTAACATCATCACACAGTGACCCACACACTCGCATATTTACAGCAGTGCGACTCCTAGGAGCTGGATCTTCGAAGCAGCCTCTGTGCCCACCACAGGGGCACGGATAAAGAAAATGTGATATTTATGCACAACAGAGTACTGCTCTGCGATAAAAAAGGGTAAACTTGATCCATTTGTGGGAAAATGGAAGCACCTCAAGACCATAATGCTAAGTGAAATAAATCAGACACATGAGCTCATAAATCAGTTTCTTATGCAAGAGAAATGTAAATAAAGAGCAAACTAAAAGATCCCAGGAAGCAGGCAGATAGATCTTTCTCAAAAGGGAAGGGAATGGAGAGATGAGGAGGGGAGCGGAGGAGGGGACGGGGACGGAGAACAATGAAGACGTGTCTGTCCACGCATCGCTCCCGTGATGCACGAAACTGTCACACACCACAAAGGGCTGATGGCAGTGAGCCCCAGCTCTGCCCGTTCCCGCAGAGCTGTGGCTTGCTGTTCTTCCTAGCTTCTGTTCAATATCTGCCAGTTTGGGCTCTGAATATGTTTTGTGATTGTTTGTAAGTGGCAAGGTGGCAACTGTCATCAAGTCCCCTCTTTCCTTAATGGCTTTTGGGCGTCACGCAGGCATCAGGCTCCAGCTGTGCCAGGGACTGTGATCTCAGCTGCCCCACGTCCACAGGAGTGAAAACTGGCTGCACTCCCTTCAGACAAGGAAACCCAGTCACAGCCTCACACGATGGCTGCGAAGCCCCAGCGCCCGCTCGGGTCCTGGATGCACCTACTCCATCCGTCAGTTAACTTGTAGCAGGGCCATCCGGGTCCCACCAGTTCATCAGGAGAAAAATTTGGCTGCTGTGTAGAGTATTATTATCATTCCAACAACTGCAGCTAGCTAAGCCATCCTTAAAATACTGGAACAGCCAGCTGTGATGGTGCATGCCTGTCATCCCAGTACTCAGGAGGCTGAGGCAAGAGGATCACCCCAACAGCAAGGCCAACCTAGGCTACATAGTGAGTTCAAGGCCAGCATAAAATAAATAAAACACAGAGCCCCTTGAAAAGTCTGCAAAATGCTGAGATAGTCATTAGCAGCTTCCTGGTGTGGAATACACGGTGGGCGTGGCTCCCTGTACCAGACAGGAAAAATGTGGACCTGGAAGCTGCCATGGTCCCACCCAAATGTCACAGAGTGAAACTGTCATTACCAAAGCTTTGGAATCTCCCTCTGACCTCAGACATTGTGGGGACCCAAAGGGTGATTTTTTTTTTTAAATGACAGACCCACTCACCTTTCAAGAAGCCAAATGTGCTAGGGATGGTGGTACACGCCTGTCACTCCAGCACTCAGGTCGGTGAGGCAGGAGGATCACTGTGAGCTCCAGGCCAGCCTGAACTACATAGTAAGACTCTGCCTCAAAAAAAAAAAAAGAAAAGAAAAGAAAAAAAAAAGCAAGTCAAGTGATTAGGTAGAGTCCACAGAGCTGTGTTAGGGGTGTGAGCACCCCAATGTCCCAGTCCTTCATGATAGACAGAGAGACAGAGACAGAGACAGAGACAGAGACAGAGACAGAGACACAGAGAGACCTCAGAGAGAATTTGCTTGAATTTTCTACCGGCAAGCAAATTGCAGGAGAAAGAGGAAAACACGCCGATGGGAAGCGGGGGACCCAGTGACTGCTTTCATTGTGTGGGAATATGCGTGCGAGGGCCCCCCAAAGCCATCTGAATTCCAGACACTCGCTAAGGAAGGCCGAGGGGCGCCCCCGCCGGCCTCCCGGCACTTTAATCACCAGTACCGCTGAGACCCAGACCACCCCCACGCTGGCTGCCAGGGCCACAGACAGGCCGGCCTCTGGCAGGTGAAGCCCCGGGCCGCTGGGCCCCGCGGGGGCGGCGAGCAGCCGCTCTGACTTGGAAATGAACTGATTTGAAAGTCTTATGAAGCGCCGCTGCCTCCCTGAGACACCGAGTGAATCATCGCTCTGACAGTCACGACTGGCAGGGCTGTGTCACTTGCGCTGGCCGCAAGGGAGGGGACCTTTGGGGAAAGACTCCCTGTGGGCGTTGGAGACCCATTTGCCCCACCTGTTGGCACTGTCCCCAAATAAGATTCTGGGCTCCTAACAGGGTTTTTTTTGTGTGTGTGTGTGGGGGGGGTGTTTGGGCCTGTTTATTATTTACTTTATTTCAAAGAGATTAAAAGAAAACAAAGCATTAACGATGTAGGATTTCAAAACAAGATGATATGAAATTAACAATGGTCAGTATTATCTTCAAAATAGTACCTGCGATTACCAGACACAGGTGTGCAAAATAGATGCTTCGGTGCAAGCACTCGCAGCTTCTGTCCATGAGCTAGCAGTCAGCAGTACAATTAGCTCACTCGCATGTGCGTGTGTATCGATTTTCCCCTTCCTTCTTTTCTCTTTTTCCCATCCCAGTTTTTAACATTTTATTTCCTTAGTAAGGTCTCGCAGCACAAGAAGCTTGCATTCCTGTAGGCAGGGGGCGTGTGAGCTTAAACAGCTTGATTCTTTCCATTCCCCTGGTCCACTTTCATTCTTATTGCTATTATTATTATTATTATTATTATTATTATTATTATTATTCCTAGTTCCTATATTGACCAAGGGTGTTGGGATTCATTGTGGGCCTGAAATCCTTCCCCTTCCGCTCCACCCCTAACCTGGCCCTGGATCTCCCTGAAGGGGACACGGGGGACCTTTGCGGGAAAATGTGTGCCCTCGGAAGAGAGCATAGCAGGTGAAAGGAGTCGGATGCATGGGTCTGACGACCGCCACGCGGTGTCTGGCGCTGGCTGCAAGGCACAACGCAAAGCAAAGGCCTGGGGTCAGCCGCTCTCCCCGGGAGCGCAGTGCAGGCGGGGCGCGTGGGCTGCACTGTCCCTGGAACAATCAGTCCCCGCCGCCGCTTCGGCAGGGCCGTGCTAGGGCTCCTGCGTCAGCCAGCGCTTCAAGTGGCTGCGAAGGTTCTCGAGGGAGACAGCGAGCGGCCGAACCGCGTCACACCTGACAGCATGCAAGCCGCCCACGGCCCCCCAAGAACCCCCGAGGAGGCAGTGGAAAATCACCGAGCCGAGAAGCCCATGATGAAACTACAGCACCCCTAGCGTGCAGCAGGCCCTTAGCAGAGCTGCGGGGAGAGCCGGCACCCGCAGAGCCCTGGTGGCCAGACAGCTGGATGCGACAGCCAGGGGCTTGGTGCTGCTTGGGGGAAGCGGGAGACCTCGGGCCAGAAATGGGCACTCTGGGATTCAGCTGCGGCTCTGCCACTAACTAGCTGCTTGACCGGATGCCTTTATTTGCTCTAATAAGGCAGCACTGCTTTCTAGCACTAATGCAGGCCCCTTAGGCCCAATTAGGGCCACTCTTTGCGTAGAGGCCCAGTGGCCGCCCAGGCTCCCCTCTGTGCCCTGCTGAGCGTGCAGGCACCGGTGTACCCACCTGCCTCGTTCTGTGACTCAGGAGGCCGAGATGCAGCCGGGCACGGGCCTGCGCCTACAGTGAGCCCCAGCTCCCCGAGAAGCTTTGAATAATGCAGTCACTGGGGATCCGTTTCTCTGTTCCTAACCATGCACGATGGGCCTAAAGCATAGAGGGGAGCGCCAGCCAGCCGGGCCCCCTGCCCCACTGACCCCCAACCGGAGAGAGACACAGGTGGCCACAGGAGCTAGGCTTAGTCATCAGACTGAGTGCAGGAGGCCAGAGGTATTTAGCCAAGGAAGAGGGATGCCTGATGCTTGGGAGGGGGGTCGGGCCGCCTAGGACCCCGTAGCAGTGCAAGTCTGGCCGCCCCCCAGAAACTAGGGTCTGGCCGGGCTCAATCTCAGATCCAGCAGGTTCGCAAGAGCGTGTCTTTCTCGGTGCGGGCGCGCCCCCTAGTGTCCGCACCAGACATTGGCATGCAAAGCTCACACCGGAACCCAGAGGAAATTCTGCTTGTTAGCTTGCCTCGATTGCTCTCAAATTCTCCTTCCAAAGCGAGGCTAAACGCAAGTAGGTAAACTCAACTGGTCGAAAGTTGGATTTCTGTGTTTCCGAGGATTCGACCAGGGTCTGAGTCTGAAGCCTCCATAAATAGGACCAACAGCACGAACCAAATTTTTGCCCTAGATTAAAAGAAAAAAAAAAGCTCTTTAATGCAGACTCATTCATTAGCATTTATTTTAATAAATGCGCATATATTTGAGACAGCCTGAGCTGAGAAGTACCCATTTGGGATATAATGGTCTGATTTTCCTTTTGGCAGCACGGATTAATTATATTTCCCAGAAATGACTAACCATTTTAATAAAGTGGTTCAAGCCTCACCCTTAAATTTAGTGTGAAGAAAACTCAAATGAGTGTTTTGTGTGTGAACACGCAAATTCTGGCATAGTGTTTCCTGTTACAGACAGGACTTGATGCTTGCACAAGGGTAAATATGAACAGTTTTAAGTGTTGCATATATTGTTATTCTTGGAAATCTTTTCTCATCTGTAAGAGGTTTGAAGCGTGCAGGGGGCTCTTCAGAAGCCAGAGATTTGGGAACCCACGGTGGGGTTGGGGAAGCAGTCACCCTCAGATACAGCCCCCAGGAGCCAGCTGTACGTTTTGCTTTTTATTTTGAGACAGGGGCTCACTAAATTGCTAAGTTGCCCAGGCAGGACTTGAACTTGAGGCCCTTCCGCCTCAGCCTCCCAGAGTGCTCGCATTAGAGCATGTGCCAATCCTACTATATTTTTTTTTAAGAAAATGATTCATACTTGTTCCAGAAAGTTTGGAAAACATAAATGTAGAACTCCTGACCATGAAGAAGCAACAACCTGGAATCATCTACCTAATCATAAATAACTAAAAGTTAGACAAAATACCGTACATCAACTAATTTTAGGCATTAGGAAGAAAATAAAATCCAGACCCTCAAAAATATGTTTACTCTAAAATGTACCAATAAAATCTGATTAAAAACTAAAGTATCATATTTACAAAATGCAGAATCCAGTGGGAAAAGGTTCATGAGATGTATCCAGAGGCAAGTAATCTGGGATACAAGCAGCAGAAAAATCAGACCACAGCAAGGGACACGGAAGCCACACAGCTACCAGGCAGTATGCGACTCTGACACCGATGCAGCTTCTCTGACTCAGACGTGGAAGATGTAGAAAGTCACCAGGGATGTAAAAAGAAACATATGGAACCGCCAGTGCAGAAAAACAAATCAGAAATAAAAATTTCACCGGCTAGGAAAAAGTCAATTAGAGACTACAGAAGAGAACACAATGGAACATAAGGAAATACAGGGGACATTAGCAAACAGCGGAACATACTCGTACTGCGGATTTGCAGATCTAAAGGCACAACAAACTCTAGGAAGACAAAATGTAAAAAGCCCACAAGGCTGATCAAAACCAAATTGCTGCGAACCATTGGAGTCAAATGGATGCTTTTCAATCCGGAGCGGAGTAAACCACTTTATTTACACGTCACACTTAACTCAGTTGGGATCCTTGATCTAAATGTGAAATCTGAGCTGAGGATTTAGCTGAGTGGCTCAAGCGCTTGCCTGCTAAGTGCAAGGTTGTGAGCTCGATCCCCATTACCAAAAATAAATAAGTAAATGTGATAGTGAAACTTTCTAGATTAAAACAGAAAATGATGGTGATGGATACAGGGTATTTTGGATAGAAAATTAAAAGCACAAGTTAAATAAAAGTGAACTGGGCTTTGTCAGTACTTAAAAACTGCTGTGTTGGACTGGGGATTTAGCTCAGCGGCATAAGCGCCTGCCTTGCAAGCGCACTGTCGTGAGTTTGATCCCCGGTACCAATAAAAAAAAAATTGCTGTGTTTTGAAGATCTCCATGGGGCAGAGAAGAAGAAAGCCACGGTGAGAGGAAACATTCCTCGGATCTGAGCACCCTCTATCTCTCTAAAGACCAGAGTATAGAAAGACTGCTATGACTCAACACAAAGAATGCAAACAACTAAGTTTTTAAAAGGGAAAATTTTTGAACAGGTCTAGAAAATAGGCAAAGGTCCAACTAGCACATGAAAATATACTCCACAACTAGTCAGCAAATAAATACAAATTGAAACGAGGTGTATTCCAACACTGGGCAGGATGAGACAGGAGGATCTCTGTGAATTTGAGGCCAGCCTGGGCTCTTCAGTGGGTCCAAGGCCAGCCTTAACTGCATAATGAGATCTTATTTCAAATTTTTTTTTGAATTGAGCCCCAAATAAATACCGTGACCCAGCCACCAGAAGAGATGCTGAGAATACTATATTTTGGCCAGAATAGAGAACAATGGGACTTTCATACATTGCAGGTGGAAAAGTAAAATGATGCTGCCATATTTGCAAAGCACACTGGTAGTTTCTTGCAACTTCATTGCAAAGCATGCTGGTAGTTTCTCGTAACTTCATTGCAAAGCATGCTGGTAGTTTCTTCCAAGAGTAAACCATTCACCTGCCATAATATTCTGTTCCTGTTTTGTTTTGTTTGTTTTATGACAGGGTCTCTCTATGTAGTCCAGGCTGGCTTTGAACTCACTGTGTACCCAGGTTCCCCTCGAACTCACAGTGATCCTCCTGCCTCAGCCTCTCAAGCGCTGGGATTACAGGCATGTACCACCACGCCTGGCCAGCAGCTGTAGTTTCATCGATTCCCAGAGACATGAAAACCTGTCCACAGCAAACCTTACAGTGTTCAGAACAGTTTATCCACAAGAGCCCAACTCCTCAAACAATCAAATGCTCGCAGACTAGTGAAATGCCAAAAAGTGTCTGGAATCCTGCTGTGCAAGGAGCAAGAATAAACTGTAGACAGAGCAAACACCGGGGCCGCATCTCCAAACCCTTCTGTGGGGTCAGGAGAAACCTTACCCAAAGGCGACTTACTGTATGATTGCACAGTTATTTGAAATTTTGGAAAGGGAAAAAGGTATGTTGAGGGCAAATCAGAGCACTGGCTTCCTCTGTGGGATACGAGGATTACAGCTGGGTGTGGTGGCGCATACCTCTCGTCCCAGCACTCAGGAGGCCGAAACAGGAGGTTGCTACAAATTTGAGAGCTACCCGGGTTACACAGTGAGTTCAAGGCCAGCCTGAGAGAACTGCTGGGGGACAGAAATGCTATATATACATCTGATGCCAGCTATAGGTGCATGCATTTGTCAAAACAGAGAAGTATCTTTAGAATCTTGGGACAGGACAAGATTTCTGGAGAAGTTATAAAAATGCAAGCCATAAAAAATTATAATTAAAATGTAAAATTTTTCTACGAAAAATAATGTTTTAAGTTAATAGACCAGCTACCTGGCAGAAGCATAAGATTTTGAATATATACCACACTGAATTTTTGAGTGTCCACGATTTAATGTGTCTTGTACAAATAAGACAGGAAAAAGACAAATCCAGGGCTGGGGATTTAGCTCAGCGGCACTAGCACATGCCTGGCATGCACAAGGTCGTGAGTTTGAACCCCACTATCAAAAACATATAAACCATTTATCTGAAACATGAGCAGTGGCTTTGAAAATGCACAAAAGAACAAAACCACGTGAAAGATAAGATTATAAGCGAGGCAAACTAATTTGTAGTCTGAGAAAGGCAAATTAGAACAATGAATCTTTTTACACCCACCAGATTGGCAAAAATATTTATAGCCCGGTGTCAGGGCTGAAGTTTGGCTTGGCTCCATCGTTTTGCCATCATGAGCAATGCCTCAGGCAAAACCTTACAAATGCCAGCCGGATGACTTGTCACACCTGTCACCCCAGCACTGGGGAGGCTGAAGCAGAAAGGTCACTGCAAGTTTGAGGCCAGCGAAGAATCTTCGCTCGTAGTTTAGAGGTCAGTTCTTGATGTAACAGAAACCACTCAAGACAGGGCCAGGAAACGAAGCGGTGGACAGAGGCACTTTTGTCTGGAGGCTGCGTGCCCAGGCACATGGCCACATGAGCTCTGAGATATCCACGGCCGAAAGGCTGATTTCCAAGGTCAGTGCTGTGTGGTCCCATTCGCCTCCTCAAAGTCATAAAATGTGAGAGATGAACACAAGACTCACAAGCGGCAGGCATCGACAGGGACAGCTGTAAAGAGCACAGGGGAGCACGAACGGGTGGTGGGAAGACTCTGGTGACACCCCCAATGCCTCCTCCCCAATGTGTATGAATGGATGGCACTGGACACACACGCCGAGCCAAAGTCACTTTCCTGGTTTTCATACCGTGCTATAGATATAGAAATACAAACTGGCAGGACCTAGGGGAAGGGGAATTCTTGTGAATCTACCGTGTGTGTGTGTGTGTGTGTGTGTGTGTGTGTGTGTGTGGCAGTCAAGCTGAGCTACATTCCCAGCTTTTTCTTTATTCTGTATTTCGAGACAGGTTTAAGATCTAGCTGGGCAACCAAACCATTAAATTGCCCATGCTGAGCTTGAATTTGCAACCTTCCTGCCTCAGCCTCCCAGGCACAGTCACGTGCCACCACACCTAGCTTGTAACTATTTTAAAATAAATCTTTTTCATTAGGAAAGACAGGAAAAACCGGCGACTAGGTAAAAGCATGTGGGACTCTTCTGTATTATTCTCACAGTGCTGCTACAAAAAATTTTCTACAAAATGACTTTAAAATCTCAAAACTGCAAGTGAATACGGCTGTCAGCAGCAGGTATTGGTAATGATGTGGAACTCGTGCTGGCGGGACCCTAATCGCTATAATTATTGTCTCATACTTAAAGTCAAACTTAATGCCTCATCTAAGATTAGGTACCACAACCTCTGGTCTGTACCCAGCAAAGGTGTATGAGTCATATCTGCAAGGATGCTCATAGCATTACTGGTAATAACTGATTATTAAAAACAGCCCAAATGTCTATCAGTCTGAGAATGAATACTTAAAATCGTGGTGATCTTACCATAGAATACTGGACCACAATGAAAATGAACTACAAATAAATGTAACCCTGTGGATTAAAATGTTGAATAAAAGACATCGTATGTACATATGTATATGTGTGTGCAAAATTGATTTGTAGTGTTAGAAGTCTGTGTAGTGTTTACTGTTGGAAAGGAGAGCGAGGTAATATTTGGGAACTGGATTCTGAAATATTGGCCTGGATGTAGGTTTTTGTTTTGTTTTGTTGGTTTTTTGAGAGTTTTCAGAGGGGGTTGTTTTGTTTTGTTTTGTTTTTGAGACAGAGTCTCACTATGCAATTCAGGCCAGCCTTGAACTCACTTACCATAGCCCAGGCTGGCCTTGAACTCACGGCAACCCTCCTGCCTCAGCCTCCCAAGTGCTGAGATTATAGGCATGTGCCCCCATACCTGGTTGGCCTAGATATAGGTTTTAAAAGTGTGTCCCTTTTGAAGTAATTTGCTGCATTTCCATATGTGTTTTTGCTTTTATATTATTTTACAATTTGTATTAGTCCATGTGTACAGCACGTAATAATTCCATCCATCATGGGGCACTGTACATGGACATGGCACGCCCCCTCCCTCCCCCTCTCCCTCCTCCATCTCTTGGTCCCCTTCCCATCTGCAAAAGATTCTATCTTCCTGTCTCCTATTATCCATCCTTTACCTTCTTCTTTAAATTATGTAAATTTTGGGTTTCTCATATAAGGTAAATCATGAGATATTTAAGCTTGTGTATCTCATTTATTCCACATACCATTACAGTCTCAAAGTGCATCTATTTTCCTACAAATAATACAAGTGTATCCTTCTTTATAACATAGTAGTACTCCATGGCGTGTAAAGCCTTTTATTTATCCATTCATCTGTTGATGGGCATACAGGTCACTTCTGGAATTTAACGATTATGTGTACATATTTATGCACTACAATGTGAAAATACAGACTAGCTTTTCTTGTCCTTAGTTGTTGGAGAGATTCAAACTCTTATCTTCTAGTTTGTTTTTTTTTTTTCCTGGAAAAAGAACACTCAAAATTTATTGTATGTGTAAGACCAGAAATTACTCAATGCTTCCCTTCTAGTTCTTTATAACATATCTGATAAATTGCTGTAAGAGTAGCTGCTGTTCCATGCCGTGGAACCTTAGCGTTTAATCCTCCGATCTACTTGTGCTTTGGCAGTTGCTATTGGACTTCCATCTATTCCCTCTTTCCTGCTCTTCCTGGCCACTAATGATTTCAATTCCACTCTCTACTGCTCTGAAATCATCTTTTTCAGTTTCCTATGTGTGTTTTGCTTTAACTGAAAAATTTTTAAAATGTGAATCCCTGGTAAATAAGTGAGTGGTCTAGTCTCTCTGCTTCTGGTCAATTCTGTGGGTGTCTTGGTCTTCTCACCACAGAAACACAATAGTCAACACTGCCGAGTACAGGCAAAAGGTTTATTTCGGCTCACATTGCAGTCCATGGTCAGCCAGCGCCCATGCAGGACCCTGCGGAAGAGGGGCCTGGCAGAGAAGAGCTGCTCATGGCAAGGCAGACAGGAAGCAGGGAGAGAGATCCAGGAGGAAGGAGCGCTGTGGACCCTCCCAGGCCGCACCCCTGGTGACCCACCTCCTCCTAGCAGGTTCCAACTCTTAACATCACACTCAGCTATAAACTCATCAGTAGACTAATCCACTGATGTCAGTCCCCATGATCCAATCCAGTCACCTCCGTGAAGTCCCACCGATGAGCGCATGAGGCTTTGGGGGAACATCTAGATACAAACCATAACAATGGGTTAGCAGCAGAGGCCGAGAGCTTGTGCAGATGCACCCAGCCTTTGAATGTCCGTGCTGCAACCAACAGAAACTGGCTCTTGTCTAATAAAGCAGAAAAGCACTTTATCAAAAGAATGTTTGGTAGTTCATTAAGTCACCCGCAGAGCTGGCTCGGTGACAGTCCTGCTGCTGTCACCAGTAAACACTAAGCTAACACTAGGATCTGTAGCTGTAATTTCCAAACTGTGAGAAGGTGTACACACCGCACTGCCACTAGGATTTCTGGAAGTCACCAGCCGTCCTGGTGACCTGGTCACCTGGAGACAGAGCTACCAGAGGGAGTATTCTCTGCTGCCTCTGTTCTTTAGGACATCATCTTCTATACCTTCCACACTGAGTCATGAGGCAAGAATTCCCCAGCCATCGCAAGAGGTCTACATTCTGGCCAGCACCCCGGAATGGAAAATGTCCACATTGGCACTGTAATCTCAGCCACCACCTAGCACACAGCAGGCAGTAATAAACACGTGGTACCGTGACCAGCAAGTACGGGAGGCTGAAAGGGGTCAGCAGAGTTCTAAAGTACTCGGGTGGAAAGCGAGGGACTCGAACACTATCCTCGCTGGCACAGACACGGTGAGCTTGGATCAGAGATCACGGTAGTGTGTGGAGCTCACTCTTCTGGACCTCACAGTCCCGCACAGCCGCACTGCCAGGATGACATGACTGGCCAGAAGCTCCCGGCTTATTCACCAAATCTGCATCGCTCTCTCTCGCCAGCAGGTGGAACTGCTGAGGCGACTCCAAACCAGGAATCTGAAGTTGAGATTGAAGGGTGAATCAGATGACATCCAGTATCAAACAGATCGAAACAGCCAGAAGAGCAGGCAGGGTGGCGAACGCCTGTAATCCTAGCACTCGAGAGGCTGAGGCAGGAGGATCATAAAGCTCAAAGCCAGCTTAATCTACATAGCGAGTCCAGGGCCAACCTGAACTACATAGTGAGACTCTGTCTCAAAACCCCAAAACCCTAAGAGTCAGGAGACAGGAAGGGGAAAGGTACACAAAAGAGTTAAGATGCATTGTGCACATGCACCAACTCCCCACAAGGGATGTAATCATTATGTGCCACAAACTTGAACTAGTAAAAATAAAAATGTTACCAATAAACAAGTAAACTGTAGACGTAAAAACTAAAACAGCCGGTCGTGGTGATGCATGCCTGTAATCCCAGCACTTGGGAGGCTGAGGCAGGAGGACCAGGAGTTTGAGGCAGCTCAGCGATTGAGCTTTCTCAAAATCAAAAAGACCGCTTTGGGCGCTGCCCTGGGAGCGGTCCACACGGAGGCGCTGTTCTCGATTCTCATCATATAGGAAAACTGTCACAACGTCTGGAGCCCTTGATGTCCTGCAAATGGAGGAGAAGGTCCTCTCATTCCTCACTGTAGGAACCCACTTTGGTGGCACAACCCGGGTTTCCAGATGTCGCAGTACATCTCCAGGAGGAAAAGCCATGGAATCTACATGAGAAATCTGAAGCTTCTGCTGGCAGCTCGAGAGCCACAGTCGCGGGTGAAAACCTCTCCGATGTCAGTGTCCTCCACAAGCACCGGCCAACAGGCTGTGATGAGTTTGCACTGCCACTGGAGCCACTCCTATCCCTGGCAGCTTCACTCTTGGGACCTTCACTAACCAGATCCCGGCAGCCTTCTGAGAGTCGCATCTTTGGTGGTTACTGATCCCAGGGCAGACTGCCAGCCCCTCACTGAGGCATCTTATGTCAACCTGCCAGCCACGGATTGCCCTGTGTCACGCAGAGTCTGCCCTGCGCTACAGGGCCGTCGCCACGCATGCAACAGTAAGGGAGTCCACTCCTCCCTCGGCAGGTCTAATGTGGATGCTAGCCCGGGAAGTGCTGTGCACGAGTGGAACCATGTCCCATGCACACCCTCGGGAAGTTGTGCCTGAGCTCTACTGCTACAGGGGTCCTGCAGAGACTGGAAAGGGCAGTGACTGAAGAGGAATTTCAGGGCAAGTGGACTGCAACTGGCTCAAGAGCTCCCTGCTGCTCAGCCTGAGGCTACAGAGCAGTCTGAAGGCCTGCAGGTGCCCTCTGCCCACCCAGCCGTCCGTGCCGAAGACCTGAGTGCGCAGCCAGCCATAGAGCACAGGTCTGCAGGCCACTGAGTGGGTAGGAGCCACCAACGAGAAGTCTTGAGTGGTTCTGCAGACACTTCAGCAAAATGGCGATGACATTGATGGAAAATAAAGCACCAATTTCTCAATAAACAAACAAATAAATAAGGTCTGGTAATGTAACTCACCACAAAGGGTTCAGTGCATCATCCCATGCCAAAAAAGGACAGCAAGAGGGGGAGGATATGACAATGAGTGTCACATTCTAAACACTAAAAGGCAACCCAGGGCTGAGCATGAAGCTCAGTGGCACAGCACCTGCCTGGCAAGAGCAAGGTCTTGAGTTCAATTCCAGGTACCACAAAAAAAGACAACCCAAATATTTAAGTATTTCATAGGACCGACTGCAGTGTCATTTCTGCAAAATAGGGACAATAATAGAACCTAACCTCTGTTGCTATTGACAGGGTTAAAGATGCCAATATTTACTTAGGAATATTTATTTATTTATTTAGGAAATATTTATTTAGGAAAGTGCCTAATGGTCAATATTATTGTCACTATTATTAAAATATCCATGAAATACGACGCCCTGTTGTAGTTACTTTTATCACTGCTGAACAAAATACCTGATCACAAGTTAAAGCGGGGAAGGGTTATTTTGGCTCACGGTTTGTAGAGGTTTCAGTCCATAGTGCACAGGCTCCAAAGCAGGAAGGCGTGGCAGAGGGGCTTCACAGAGGAGAAACAGTCCACGGCAGGCAGAAGGTAGGTAGCAAAGCAGTGAAGTAGCAAACAGCAAGTGACAAGCAGAAAGTACAAGTGTGGCCCTCAGTCTGCGCCTTATATTCTGCGAGGCTACTAACGCTAGTACAGTTGGCTGCAACCATACCTTCTTCCTCGAGGTGTAAGTTCCAACCTTGGGAAACCCACCTCCTCTTTCCAAGTTTGGTCTTCCTTGGGTGCCCTCTCCTAGTCTTAGTCTTTGCAGCGGGCTGAGGATGTCAGGCAGGAAACTGTACCCTGGATTCTAATCAATTCTCCAGGAAGCTGCCCAAGAGATGGTATCAAACCCACTGGAAGCCAGGTAGCTGTCTTCGGAATGCCCCAGAAACTGCCCTTTTGCCAGGTACTGCTGAATTTGCCTGAACTCGATGTGGCACCCCAGACCTCACAGGTAACCCACGCGCCAGGAAGGGGATACAGCCAGACTCGCTTCTGGGAAGGCAGTTAGGTGAGGGCAGAAGGGTTGCTCCTGAAAGGCACCAAGGAAGAGTCCCACGAGGCACCCTACAAACCTGCCAGGCCCCCAGGAGCAGAAAAAGCAAAGTGCACCAGGGCCAGGGAAAGATGCTCTTCCATCCTTCCACATCCGTCCCACGCCCTGCACTGGCAAAGCTGTGATCATGCCAACTGGCTAGGGCAAAGTATCCCAGGACCACAACCAAGGGATGCAGGTGACCTCAGTCTGACAGAGGAGACTCTGGAGCTTGACTGCCTGGATTGAAATTTCAGCTGTGTCCCGTAGCATCCATGTGATTTGACCTCTCCCTCATTCTACAAAGCAAGGACGATTGCAGAATCTGTTTTGAGGATGAAATGAGAGTACCTGGATGTTAGTCCATTTTGCATTGTGCTGGATTTCCATCACTATGACAAAATACTTGAGAAAATTAATTTACAATGGAAAAATAGAGTTGTTTGCCTTAAGATTTTGGAGGTTCCCATCTAAGATCAAATAACTTTATTGCTTTGGGCAAGGACAGCTCATCAGTCACGGAACAAACAGGAAGAAGCAGAGCTTCCACAATTCCCTTCCGGGGCATGCCTCTGATGACCTCTCCCAAGGCTGCATCTCTTTATGATCTCACTGTCTCCCAGTAGTGACCCCTCAGAGATCAAGTCTTTGGGTCTCTGGGGGACATCCAACATCCAACATATTGGTGCACATGAATGCAACAAAATACTTGAGGCAGGCCAACCAAAGAAAAGAGATTTATGTGGCTGATGGTTCTGCAGGTTCAAAGTGCAAGACTGGGCAGGAAGGGGCCCCACTGGTTCAGCCTCTGGGGAGACCTGAATGGTGGGTAGTGTAGCATTACAGCAGGAGAGCATAAGTCTCAAAGACAGGAAGCCAGAAAGCAACTCAGGGGTGAGGCCCAGGCTTTGATAGCAACTGTCTCTTGTGAGTACTTGCAAGAAGCCTCACGAGAACTCCCTTAATCCCATCTGAGGGCAGTGCCCTGATGACCTAATAGCAACCCATCTCTAGAAGATTCCCCTACCACCTAAGCCTACAATGCAAACTTTTGCCTGTCCTCCAAGTTTCCAGGAAATCCCAGGGAGAACAGCCAGGAACCCGAGGAGAAGGCTGTGTAAATAGGATGAACCTAGGACTTTTGTGCCTATGGAGATGTGAATTTAGCAGTGGGAAGGCCAGGCTAGAGAAAGCGAATCAGCCAGGCTCTGCTGCCTGCCCAGGCCTCTGGCCTGCAAGCCAGAAGCAGGTGAGGTTGCAGGAAGCACAGCGCCTGCAGAAGTCAGAGCCTTGCAGTAGCTGGTGTTCCAAAGGCCTCCTTCCCCCACCAAAAAGTCACCAGAAGGCTACAGAAACCGGCTCTTAAAGGTCACGCTGGAAGCCATGTGGTCACAGAGGATCAGAGTTGCGGGTGGTCTGCAGGTTGAGGCAGCTTTCCCTAGCAACTGGACCTGGCTGTGTCTGGGGACCAGCATGGCTCCAGGACCGAGAGACTTCTCAGGTCCAGAAGGATGTATGTCAGAGCAGCCATTGTGGAAGACAGACTAGAGCTCCTTGGAAGCACTTCACATGAGCCAGGCATGGCAGTTGATTACATGTTCGTACTCCTAGCTACCCAGGAGGCTGAGGCAGGAGGATGACAGGTTTGAGACCAGCCTGGGCAAGTTACTGAGTCCTTGTCTCAAAATGATATTTTAGAAGAATTAGGAGGCTGCAGATGTAACTCAGCAGGATAGCACTCTCCTAGTATGTGCGAGATCCTAGGCTCAATTCTCAGCACTAAAAAATTAAATACAAATAGAACTCCTACATGATCCAGTGATCCTGCTCTGGGAATATAGCCACAGGAGAGCAAAGCAGTGTGCGGAAGAGATGCCTGCACTCTCCTGATCCTCAGCAGCACTGTTCATGATGGTCAGGCAATGGGGACAGCCTGAGGGTTTGGAAGCTGATGATTGGATGCGGAAAACGAGGTAAATATGCACTGTGGAATACTACTCAGCCGTCTAAAAGAACACAGTTCTCTTTCAAAACACATGGTTGGACATGGACCTGAAGAAGAGCAGCAAGCCGGGTGCAGACAGACAAGTGCCACATGATGTCACTAGCACACAGAATAGAGACACGGCTCCCACAGAAGCTGAGGGTGGATGCGGCTGTGAGGGGCTACAGAGTGAGAGGAGGGAGGGGTGTGGAGGAGTTGCGCGGTATGCAGTCTGTGAAGATTGGAGGGGGAGTGAAGCTCTGGGGTGCTGTCACACCGTGGGATGACTGCAGGTGACCGTGGTTACTGAGTTGTGTATCTCAAAAAGCTAGAAGGAAGGATTCTGAATGTTTTCATCACAATAAATGATAAATAATCCAGGTAAAGTGGCTCATGCTTGTAATCCAGCTCTTTAGGAGGCTGAGGCAGGAGGATGGAAATTTTCAAGCCCAGTGCCCGGACAACTTAATGCTTAGTGAGACCCTGTCTCTAAATAAATAAGCAAATAATAAATACAGGTAAAAAGGGCTGGGGGTGTAGCTCGGCCTGGAGACCCTGGGTTTGCTCCCTAGGACTGAAAAGAAGGAAAGAAGGTAGGCAGGCAAAGAAAAGAGAGAGAGGGAAAGAAATAAGAGAAAGAACATCGCATGGTTCCCCATCAGTAAGTGTGGCTTTATAATTTTTTGCATTTGTTCAAAAAACAATTTTAATTTTAAAAATAGTTTTTCCCTCTTTGGTCTTTGGAGGCAGGGTATAGTTCAGGCTGGCCCCAAACTCATAGCAATCCACCATGTGTGCTTTAAAACTAAAACAAGTTTTCTGTGATGGTTACCTTGAATTTCTTGAATTGTCAGATTTCTGGTCTCTTCTAATAAGAAGCACCACATGGATTAAAGATAATGACAATACAGAAGGAAAATTTTAAAAATACGATCAAAGAGTGAAAGGTAATTTCCTAATAATGGTGAGAATGTTATGGTTTTAAATGACAACCATTCTTCTACAGAACATTAAAATAATAAGAATAAATGGGGCAAGAAGAAACTTTGGGGGGTAAAGTGCTCTTGATGCAAACGTGAGGCCAGCATGGACTATGTTTTGTTTCAAAAAACAAAAAGATAAGAAACAACAGAAGAAGTCCAGTGTAGTGGTTCACATTTGTAATCCCAGCACTCAGGAGGCTGAGGCAGGAGGATTGTTGCAAATTCAACAGCAGCCTGGGTTACAAAGTGAGCTCAAGGCTGGCCTGAACTGCATAATGAGACCCTGTCTCAAAAAGACACACAAAAAAGAAGGAAAATAGAAATTAGTCATGCTCATACCTTTCAATTGACTGTAGAACAGCTAAGATTCTTTTTCCAAATGGTATAGAGCTAAAGATAAGAATAAATAAAATGAAACAAATCTGTGATCACTGTTTAGATTTAAAATATAAACATTCTTCTTATTGAAAATAGCATTCAGTGATACTAAAACAACAGAAGGCATCTATTGTGTTTGAATGTATATGAGTTTTGTTTGAAAACTAAATTTATTTTTCCAGTAAAGGAGCAAAATGCAACTCTTTTTTTTTTACACCAGGATGGAACTCAGGACCTCACACTTGCCAAGTAGGCCTTGTGCCGCTGAACTATATCCCCAGCCCTAAAATACAACTTTCGTACAAATAAAAATTGTGATTGGGCTTTTAAAAGTTGATTTTGGTGATGATTACACAAGTGTAAATCTACTTTTTAAAAACACCAGCCTGTATACTTTAAGAGCGAAAGCCACCGGGCGTGGTGGTTATGCCTGTGGTTCCAGCAGTCAGGAGGCTGAGGCAGGAGGATCACTAAGAGTTTGAGGCCAGCCTGAAGTACATGGCAAGACCTGTCTCAAAAACAAAAAACAATCGGAGGGGCATGGTAGGCACACCTGCAGTCCCAGCCCTGGGGAAGCTGAAGCAGGAGGTCACCGTGAGTTCAAGGCCAAGCTGGGCTACATAGTGAATTTAAACTAGCCTGAACTGCATAACGAGACCCTGTCTCAAAAAAAGAAAAATAAAATAAATTTAAAAACTAACAAAGAAGAAGGAGAAGGAGGAGAGGGAGAAGAAAACAGTTGCAAAGAAAAGCCATCGCTCTGCTGTGTGCAGAAACCACCAATGTTTGTTCTCAAATCCATCGACTTGGGCACTTCCGGTCTTCAATGCATTCAGTCCTTACAGCAGCACTGGCTATAAGGGCCTTCATTAGCTCCTAAATCACCAGCCAGTTGCCCTTCATTTTTCTACAGAAACCCATTTGTGAATGCATCTGGCTGCCCTGAGCGGCATCCTCACTAATTCAATCTCCCTCCTTCCACCATTAGAGCTGCGGGGGGCTAATCAGAGCCTGCAGCTCAGCGGGAGCTCGCTGGGTCAGACACAGAGCAGGGGAAAAACGTCCTTTCCAGAGGCTGGAATCAGCCGCAGTCCACACACCCTGGACCAGCACAGGGACCTCAGCTCAAAGGGACCCAGCAGTCGGTGGGCAGGGCTGTGTGGCGTCCAGACTTACAGCCTCTTCTTCAGTATTGGAAAATGTGATGAGTGATGGGGCTGTGATTCCTGCCTGTCACCCCAGCACTCAGGAGGCCGAGGCAGGAGCATGGCTGAGAGTTCAGGCCAGCCTGAACTAGGTAGTGAGACCCTAGCTCAAATATGACAACAAAAAATGTACTGAGTAGCAAGTCTGGAGCTGGGGCTTTTCTCCGGCTCGCTCCCCACTATGTGTCTTTAACTTTTCTGGGTATGACACGTTTCCAATGAGGACCATAATCCGTGCCTTGCTGATTTATCTCACTAACACTATGGTCTCAAGGGGCATCCGTTTTCTAACAAGAGTCTCAAGGTTACCCTTCTTTCCAGCACAGTAGTACTCCACTGGGTATAAATGCCACACTTGCTTAATCAATGCTCCTGTCGCTGGACATACAGACTCCTTCCAAGATTCATCTGTGATCGGTTGTGCTGCTATAAACATGGGGGGTGCGTGCATCACTATGGCAGGATGGTTTCTCTTATATGAGAAACTCAAGTTATACATGAAGAGTGAAACAGCAGATAACAGGAAACAGGAAGATAAGTCATCTGCAAAAGGGAAGGGCACCAAGCTGGGGACGTTGCTTAGTGGCACAGCACCTGCTTGGTAAGCATGGGTTGTGAGTTCGATTCCCGGTACAAAGGGGACAAAGAGAAGGGGACCAAGAGACTGAGGGAGGGGAAAGAAAAGAAGTTAACATGTGTACATGGGGTTCATGCACCAACTCTACACAAGGGATGAAAACATGTGCTCATAGGAAACATTTTAATATCCTCCCTTGTTGATCCTTCACCTTGGAGCTTTGATGATTTTCAAATTAAAAAGCAAAACATTTACCGAGGGCATAATGTGCTAACCACTCCTCTCAGGACTATGGTTCTTTGCACGTTGCACGCAGAAACTGATTTGAATTCCTTAGCAGCCCATGGAGTAGGTAGATATCAGTATGATCTCAGAGTACCATTGGGGAAACTGAGGCAGGGAGTGAGCAGAGGGTTGCCAGGTGAAGGTGAGACCAGAGAACCATCACGGACCCAGTACGGCCCCTGTGGCAGATCGAACAGGATTCTCTGGCTGGAGTGTGGACAGCAGGTTGGACAGGGCTGCGAGGCAATGGTGAAGCAAGCTCGGAAGGAGCCGGAGTTGCTGAGGCTGGAGGTGATGGTGGATAGAACTGCCGCGATAAATGCACCAGAGAGATGATGAGAGATGAGCTAGGCTGAAGGGAGACATGGCGGAGGACAGCAGAGCTTCTAGCTGTGCAGCTGTGTGGGTGCGGTACTGTGACTGAATTTAACAACATCAGAAGCTTGGGAGGCCGAGGCAGGAGGATCACCGTGAGTTTGAGGCCAGTCTGGGCTACATAACTGAGTTCAAGGACAGCCTGTATTACATAGCGAGACCCTGTCCCAGAATAAGGAAAAGAAAAGAAATAAATGAAGGAAGGAAAAAAGAAAGGAAGAAGAGTGCACAAGATGGAGCTAAGGAATGGGGCGCGGGACCTGAACTCAGGGGGCAAGTCAGACCTGCAGTATAGAGCCTGTGATCCTGAAGGCTGAAGGTGGGGTGCGAGGAGAAGAGAACTAGAGCTGGTACCTGGGGACATCTTGCTTCAGAGAGTGAGGAAATGGAGGTCCTGCAGAGGAGCCGTGGGCCCAGAACGGAGACCAAACAGCAGTGCACGGGAAGTCTAGGAGAGAAGGTTCCAGAAGCACTGTGCACATCAAGTGGAAATTGTAGCGACCCACAGCAGCTCTAGATGTTCCCAGGACAGAGGTGGGTAGAAGATGGTGCGAGGATGAGCAAACAGAGACAAAGCTGGGGTCAGGCGAACCCTGACTCTCCTGATGGGACACAAGAAGCTGCTCCGCCACCTGGCAGGGGTATGTTTATGTATGTACTACATACACTGGGAGAAAGAATGGCGATCTCCACCCACCCACTGCCTGTTCGCTTGCTGGCTGGCCCGGCCGCTGCCTTGTTGGCTCGAGCAGCTCTCCTCTCCCTGTCTTGCTGTGGGCTGTCCGTGATCTCGGGGCTGGCCTTGCTTTAGCCCCGCACGCGCACGTGCTCAATCTCCAGCTCCAGCGGCTCCCTGAACATTACTTGTTAATGTTTGGTTGTAGCACAGGAGGGCGGTCAGCTGAAGCTGCAGGAGCTGTGCTTGCAGAACTCTACAGGAGCGCTTTTCCTTCTTGAACCCTTTTCAATGCAAGTGCGGGGGCCTGGGGATTTAGCTCAGTGGCATAAGCGCCTGCCTTCTTGCAAGCAGGCAGTCGTGAGTTCAATCCCTGGTACCGATAAAAAGGAAAAAGACAAAAAAAAAAAAAAAACTTAACTCAATGCAAGTGCGGTCCAAGCAGTCTAAGTCCCTGCATTCCACCACCGAAGCCCTGTGCAGTCCCCTGCCCTGGAACAGTGCAGCTGCCAACTGTCAGAAGGTGATTTGAGTTTCTTTTATAACTAAACAGCACCGTTTTACGGGCTTTGTGGTTATGCTTTTCTGTGGGATGTCCAAGATCAAGTTAAGGTGAGACCGGTATTAAACACAGTGTGTTTGGTTATCCACCAAGGTCGGTTAGGCCTCCTCAGGAGATGCCTGGACCCAGGCACAACACCTCTTAGCTCTGCTGGAGGGTCACCACTCTGCATGCATCACAGCCATTGTCTGGTCAACTCGCCTTCCGTGAACGCTTGAGAGACTTTCTCTCCGGTGCCTCCCCTTAGACACACCACTCACCCATGATCACTCCCCTCTGATCTCAGAATCTTGTCCATCAGAAGATCAGGGCCGCACTGAGTATAGGCTGTCACAGCAGAGGTTCTCGTGTGTCCCGGGTCCTCACTGACCTCTGAGGGCGATCCTTTCAGTCCATCTAGCTCTCTAATTTTTGGTCTCTAAACCTCAATTGCTGAGCCAGGTGTGGTGGCTCACACCTGTAATTCCACCACTCGGGAGGCTGAGGCGGGAGGGTCCTTGCAAGTGCCAGACAAGCCTGGGCTACAAAGTGAGCTCAAGTCCAACCTCAACTGCATAGCCAGACCCTGTCTAAAAAATAAATAAAATGAATAAATAAACTTCAGTTGTTAAACATCCAGAAGAAAAGACTGATAACAGTACAGTGTAGTAGAGGCAATAAGTTTAACATTCGTATCTAAATAGCAAACACCTTACAACATAAAACAGAACTGTTATTTTCTACCATCCATGGAGGTTTGAACATTTGAATATCTGCAGAATGTTGACAAACAGTTGCATCTTTTACACAGAAAATTAGAATCAAACCGTATACAACACTGTAGCATGACAAACATGATGAGACTTTTATAACACATCTGAATATCCATTTTGACGTGAAAGATCTCCTTTTAGTCCATCCTCATCTAATGCATAAGCGGTTTTTACCTAACTTGTTGATCTTTGGTGGGATGTACATGTCCTAAGTTTCTGTAAAAGGCAGAGGTCTGATTCTGACACAGAATTCTGTCACCATAAACAACCCGTGCTTGTGCTTACATTTTGGAGAAATTGCAGTGATACACCTTGGGGTTAAGAACAGTCTGTCATCGCCACATGAAAACTGTGTACAGGCACCTTTAAATCAAAACCTTACTGTATTTTTACTTGTGACGATGGCCAGTATGAACATTGTACAATAATACCCTCTTATAACTTAAGTTGGGGTACCTCCCATCAGGCTGTGGAGATCACTGGGGCCTCCGTGTAATGAACACGAGCTGGTTAAGAGTTACCAGGGGGTCACTCTCCTGCTCATCACTTGGTAGTCCTGTCCAATAATCTCTCCCGATCCAAGGGATTTTGTTTACTTATCTTAATAATGTTGAATGACTTATGAAAAACCCAATCACAACATTTTGCATGTTATTTTTGAACAATGAGAGACACACAAGTTGGGATAAACAGCAATGTACATTACATTTACACAGCCAACTTCATCATCATTTGGGCTACCTGGGAGCCCAGGTGGAAGCATTTTTTGAAATCTAATACCCAGATTACACTCTGATTAAATGACCCAAAAATGCACAAGAAACAGGAAAAAAACTGTTGAACTCAAATAAAAAAAAAAAAACAGCTGTTCACTGAACAGACAAACAGGGATCGAGGATCTGTGTAGATTACAAGTACACAGCTTGTCTGTATCCCTGAGAACTCTCCGAGTTCCTGGGGGCTATTTTTGGCCCCTTTGCTGAGCTGGCTTGCTTCTCATGGCCCCTATTCTCTGGGCTGGATGGGCTGGACGACCTGCCCCAGGCCAGCACCCCGGGCCCTCAGGGCACGCCTCAGGTGCTCCGTGCCCCTGGGCACTCCTGTAGAGCTCTTGTGCTTCGGGCTCTGCACCTGGGCGTGATCACTAGCTCCAGGACACCTTAAGCTTAACAGACTGGACAAACACACAAATAGTGACGCAGGAAGATGGACAAACATCTAACACAATCAGATGAAGCCCTCAAAAATATTTTAGTCAGATTGAACTGAGCTGACTTTGCACACTTGTAGAGTTGGTAACTGTAAATAGACTAGTCAGATTGGTTGTGGGTCACTTAGCAGAGGTCTCTTGTACAAAGAATTTGGGAAGGACAAAATCTTAGCAACAGTTAACATGGTCTTTTCTCAGAGGGCTCAGCATGCATCCGCATCATGTATTTAGACCTTGGTTTTATTTTCCGTTTCCATCTCCTGGGCATTCTGGGTCAATTAAGGTTGGTCTAGCGCCATCCTTTCTTGTCACTTGTGGCGTGGTCTCCAAGGCATCACAGTCATACGACTGAGCATCTGCCCCTCAAGAGGTGGAATCCACGCCCTCTCTGGGTCTGACTGCGTGATACAGCCTACAGCGGGACAGCGCTGCGGCACCCAGATGGGCTGTCCGGCACTCTCCGGAAAGACAGGTGCAGGCCCTGGACGCACACTAGCACCTGGCTGGCCTTCCGATGTCCAGGATGAAGGCCTTTCTGAAGGGCCCTTCCTAGCTGCTTTTTGTGGCCTGGTGGCATGTCTTGTTGCCGCCGCAGCTCCACCCTTAGCAGGATTTAGAATGTTAATAGTACGCACTGCCCAGTGAAGTCCAGGTAAAATCCCCTCCCCTTTTTTGGCTTTGTGATTAAATTCTAAGCAAGTTTAACAATGTTTAGCCTGTACTCGGGCTAAATGGAACCCTTTGCATAAGATGAAAGCATTTTGATAGCAGGCGGCCTGGGAAACAGAAGCCCGGGAACAGTATCTGAGGAAGTGACAATTCAGGGCCAGGGAAGACGGCAAGTGGCCAGAGCAAGCGGGAAGCACAGGCCTCCTTTTCTTCCCCACAGGTCAGCAGGCGGGTTGTTTACAGGATGAGAGCCCTGCTCCCAGTGGCTCAGCCCAGCTTCCAAACTTCAAGGTGACACACTGTATCAACCAGCCCCTGCACCACTGTCAACCTGGCCGACCCACAGCTGTGCTTTAATCCAGTTTCTAGCCCCAAAGCCATGCGGACTTTCCATTTACAACTTGAAGGTTTGAACAGATTTAACAGTCCTTGAGAAACATTAGGAAGTCCAGCAACATTGTTACATTAGAGCCCTAACATTTGGTCCTTGGGTGAAACAGGCAACAATGTTCCTCCACCTTCTTGATCTGGGCCAGGAGGAGCTTTTCTTTCCTCCCTGAGCAGGGCCTGTGAGAAGCAGTGAGAGGAGCAGCCAGCAGAGTCGCCCTGGTTCAGCAACCCTTTTGACACAGTCTGTGGAGGTCCAGAGAGATGTGTGCTGGCTTGCTTTTTCCCTAGCTTTGCTCTAAGCTGTTTTCCAGATTTCTCCCACCTATGTAAATTTATAGTTTTTTCTTCTAACACATTCTGAGGTAATGTTTGTACACATCGTGTAGCAGCATGCGTTCAGTTCAAACTCATCCTTTTGCATATAAATAATTCAGTTTTCCCAGCATCATCATTTTCCAATTTTTAAAATGTTTAATGTTAAGTTTGTCTTTTTAAGCCAAGGTCTCACTGTGCAGTTCAGGCTGGCCTTCAGCTTTATAGCCCAGGCTGGTACCGTAATTTCAGTGATCCTCCTGCCTCAGTCTCCCAAGTGATGTGATTACAGGTGCTTACCAACGAAAGGAGGTGTTCTTGTCTCCCTGCCTGCATGCCAACCAGCTCATGGGAAGGGCAAATTGCCTTGTTTTTGTTCCACGTACATGAGTTTGAGTTCCTCTGGCTTACAGGAAGGAGGAATTGGCTTCTTGCTGCATCATTTATTGAAAATCCTATTTTTTCCTCATCATGGCACTATTGTAGAAAAAGAATTAACCATAAATGTGACTTTATTTCTGAATCGCCATTTTTTTCCACATTAAGCTACATGTAAGTACTTAGAGAAGAACCATGTCCATGTTACTTTTTAGTTGGGGCTATAGAGAGAGACAATGTTGTGGCAAGGGTGTATCATTTCAGGGCATCCTTTGGTGGAAATAGTTTCTTTTCTCTTTTGTTTCTCAGATCTTGCTTTGTTGCCCAAGGGTAGTCTTTTTAATTTTTTGTTTTGTTTCCTCTTTTTCCTTTGAGAAAATGTCTCAATATATGGTTCAGCCTGACCTTGAACTCTCTGAGTTCAGGCTGTCCTCACACTCAAGATGATCCTCCTCTCTCAGCCTCCTGGGTGTTGGGATCACATGCATGTGCCACCACGCCTGACCCAAGGGCTGTTTTTGGACTCCAGAACCTCTGGTCTCAGCCTCTCAAGTAGCTAGAACAATCATCATGTGCCACCACACCAGGCAGAAGTGACATCTGGGTTCTTTTTTCTTCCCTTGCTTGTAGGTTTACTGTGCTTTAGAGGAAACCATTGCTCTGTACTGCTTTGAGCTCCCCGATGCTGTCAAAGTTCTCTCCCAGAGGCTAGTCTGCATTTCAGGTTCTGGTGGGGATGAAGTTCAATTTGGTGTTCCTTGTGCTGCACAGTGATCGAGCAGACTGGGAAAAGCTGGCTGATTCCATGGGCAAGGCCTCAGCAGCCGCCGTCCAAGAGCACGGGGATTGTTTTGTATTCCAGGCTGGCCTTGAACTCACTGTGTAGCCCAGGCTAGCCTGGAACTCACAGTGATCCTCCTGCCTCGGCCTCCCAGTGCTGGGATGACAGGCGTGCGCCACCATGCCTAACCAAAGCTGCTTTTCATGAAAGGGAGCCAAATGCCTAACTGACCTGCCTCTTCGCAGCTCTGGACACTGGGGACCGTCTGTGTCAGCCTGCATGGGTGCCATTCCTGGGGCTGTAGCCGCTGGTGCTGGGTGCCACTCCTACCCCCACTCGCCTTAGGCTGGGCCCGTCGCTGTGACTACAGAAGGTCATGATCCAGCAGCTCCTAGGTCCTGAGCAGAAAATTAATTGCTGTTGCCTGGCACACAGCCAAGAAAAAGGATCTGCCTGGGCAGAACCCAGAGCAATGGATTGATTCACAACACTGGGGGTGGGGACAGGAACCAACCAGCTGCACAGCTGCCTGCAGAGCGGCACACCCTCCGCGCTTGGTCAGAGTGGATCCAGTCCCCAGTGCACTCCCTGCTTCCTAGGCTGTTCCTCCTGCAGCACCAATCCCCACATCTCCTCCACATCCTTGATGGTTCACATTTTTCTACTGACGCCTTATTTTCTTCTTCTTCTTCTTCTTCTTTTTCTTCTTTTCTTCTTCTTCTTCTTCTTCTTCTTCTTCTTCTTCTTCTTCTTCTTTTTCTTCTTTTCTTCTTTTCTTCTTCTTCTTCTTCTTCTTCTTCTTCTTCTTCTTCTTCTTCTTCTTCTTCTTCTTCTTCTTCCTCTTCCTCTTCCCCTTCCCCTTCTTCTTCTTCTTCTTCTAATTCTTCCTCTTCTTCTTCTTCTTCTAATTCTAATTCTCCTTTTGCATTATGTAGTTCAGGCTGGCCTGCCACTCACAGAGATCCTCCTGCCTCAACCTCCAGAGTGCTGGGATGACAGGCATGCACCGCCATGCCCAACGGATGCTGGCACCATATTGCTGTCCCTACTGTGAGCTCTTGGAGGGCAGATGATCTATAGATAGACACGATGCGATCTGGTCCAGGGAGTGTGTGTGTGTGTGTATGTATGTGTGTGTGTGCACGTGCGTGCGTGTGTGTGTGTGTGTGTGGCACGCATGCACCAGGCAGGCGCTCTTCCCGGAATACGCCCTAGTCAGTGATGAACACGCAATGTGGGCTCCATTTCCCGCAGGCTGCTGGGTAAATAAAGGTTTCCTTTCAGGGCTTCTGAAGAGATGTTCCATTGCCTGTGTTTTTCACAGATTTATTGAGGTGCAGTGTGCGTCTCATAAACTGTGGGTGATCACACAGCTCGATTGCTTTGAGGAAATTTATGGAGTTGTACAACCAGCCCCACGGTCACTTTTCACAAGGTTTGTCTTGCTGGTTAGGTTGTTCAGAGGGAGAGAAGGGGAAAGGAGGGCGGATACTGCCAGCTGCCAGTGAGGAATGCACATTAAGTAATGTGCACATAGACAAAAAATAAAATGTATTGCATTAGACCTGGTCTGGTGGCGCACTCAGGGCAGCCGAGGCAGAAAGTCTGCAGTGAGTTTGAAGCCAGCCCGGGCTACCTAGTGAGTTCAAGGCCAGCCTGAAGTACATAGATCTTGTCTCAAAAGGAAAAAAACTCACAAATAAACTGTGTAAACTATGTGTTGTTCCCTATTTTCATGCACCCAGGAGTGCAAGATGTCCCCTTCCCATTCTGAGAGGCTGAGGCAGGAGGATCACAAGTTGGAGCCCTTCTCAGGCAACTTAGCAATTTAATGAGACCCTGTCTCAAAAGTTTAAAAAGTTTGCGAGCTTAGCTTAGTGTGAAGGTCCTCAGTTCAATTGTCAGTACCAGAAAAAGCTGTCCTCCAGGAGACAGGGCTAAAACACCCAGAAAGTCCCACATTTTCTTCTGGAGGAAATGATTATGTATTAGCTGTGGATGATGGTTGTAACCAAGAGCCCTGAGTGTAACCCAAATCAGCTCTTACAGGTCTGGGGGTCAGAAGTCCCAAGTGAGTCACCTTTCCCCACTTTTAGAGACTGCCTATAGAGCCCAGGCTGGCCTCAAACTCACAGCGATTCTCCTGCCTCAGCCTCTGGGGCACTGGGACAATACGCATGTACCACTGCAACAGCAAGCAGAAACACTGAAACAACGCCAGGCATTGGAGGCAGATTTTTCTTTAAATCGACAGGCACTGATCAGGATCATTCCCTACATGTCAGGTCCTGATCTCTTATGGCCTAGCGCTTATATGGGATAAGCAAGCGGGAAGTACAGAAGCAGAAGGGCTTGTCAGTTGGAGATTGGTTTACACAACATGAGTCCTAGTGACCAGCTATGTATCAGAGTGACTAGCTGTTTCTAGGAGACAGGAGCAATTGGAGCTGAATAGGAGCTATTACCTGGGCAGCTAAGAAACTGAAGTAAACTGGCTGGGGAGGGGGGCATTCTCTGCTATAACACAATGGCTAGTTTACCTGTCTACCTGCAAGCACATCTCAGGCTCTAACCCTCCTGCCACCCTCTTATAAAAATGCTTGGTTATTATGTTAGGCCCAGTATAATTTTCCCACCTCAGGGTTCTTGTATCAGCTCTGTATTTCCTTGCTTTTTATGACCTTGATAGGGGTTTCCTGTTTTGGCAGTACTGGGCCTTTTCACTGAGCTACATGTACATTGGAAACTTTCTTTATTGCTTTGAGTCAGGGTATTTGTTATAGTCAATATATTGTGTCAACTTGAGAATCTAAAAAGCTTAACTAAGTCACTCTGCAGTTCTGTATCCCAGGGTGTAGAGCACAAGCCCTCACCTCTCCTGGAAGTTGTTCACTGTGGCAATTTGAGAAGGTCTGAAGTTTAAGTTTGAGTTAAGTAAAGTTAAGTTTTAGCGGGGGCCAGGGTCCTTACTTTTTAAACATCCTCAGCCTATGCAAGAGGAGGGCATAGCAACAGGGTGAGTGCTGTGCTCAACCAAGGTTTGCTCTTCTCCCCATGTTTGCTCTTGTTGCTTTCCTATCTTCTGCCAACTTGCAGTGTTGCTCCGGTTCCCTGCCTTGGAGCCAGCTGAGTATGGACTGAAACTTCCACACACTGTGAGCTAAATAAACCTTTCCTTCCTTCACTTTGGGTGTCAGATATTTTGTCCCAGCAACGAGAGAAAAGTAACTAAGAGTGTTGCTAAGTACTGAGTTGCCTCCCTTGGGTTCAAACTTGCAATTCTCCTACCTCAGCCTCCCAGAGGGATAGAATCACAGCAAGCTCCAATGTGGCCAGCTGACTGTGATACTTTGGAAAAGTATAGTCCACTTACTTTGTAGCATATCCCTCAGAAGCTGGGTTTGTCCATGTTTCCTTAGGGCCAACTAGGGAGTGATGTGTTCTCAGTACATCCTGTCTCAAAAAAGCAAATCCAAAACGAAAACAAAACCCAAGTGAAACAAATGAACTGGAGGGACAGTGCGGCCTCCAGGTTTGCCGCTGTGCCCTGAGAAACACAAGCTTTTCTTTCTTTTCTTTTTCTTTTTCTTTTTGTTTTGTTTTCCTTTTCTGTGGGAAGTTGTCCAGTGGCAAGATTTCCACATCAGAAAGCGTAAGATCTAGCTCCAGCCCATTACTAATGACATTAACTTTGATCACTTGATGAAAGGGATGCTTGCCTGTTTTTTCCACTGTACGGTGATGAGGTTAGGTTTTGTGCATCTTAGTTTAGAAGTACCATATGGTAGCCCTTGCCCATGATCCCAGTACTATTGGAGGCTGAGGCAGGAGGATCACTGTGAGTTCAAGGCCAGCCTGGGCCACATAGTGAGTTCCAGTTCAATTCGAGTTCACTATCACACTGGCAGAACTCCGGGGACAGAAACAAACGGGCACTGAAGCTTTGGGCCACTGGAGTAATTTCCTGTCATCTCAACTGAACTCCTGTTGAGAGAGACACAGGTGATGCCCCAGCCCTCCACAGGTTCAGGTGGATCTAAAAATACCATGGATGGTTACATTTAAATAACCTATCATAGTCAAAACCACACGGGCAGGAATCCCCCTCACAGTCCTCCTCCTTACCTGGAACACACTCACCCCATCATCCGTGGCCTTTCTGCAGCAGGTCCACAAGTCCTCTTTCCTCAGGGGCTTTCTGAGGTGTGATCAAAAACCCTGTGAATGCTGCTTCAGTGCCATATAGCAGAGAGGCCAGCTGCTAAAAGCACCATGGTGTCCTCACTCACTTGAGTGACTAGATCTTGTCTCCAAAAACCAAAAGAGAAAGGAAGAAGAGGAAAGAAAGAAATGGGGTGCATGATTGCAGGGAAGCAGAAGGGAAGAGGGGTGCCAGGGTGACAGAAGTAGTCTGGGAGCTGAGCTATATTCTTTTTATAAATTTTCTTTTCAACTGTATGTTATTTTAAAGAGAAAACAAAATTTCAAAACAATAATTGGAGAGTAACAGTGGTATATATACACTGTGCATTCTTATCTCCAAATCAGTTACTCAGAGGACAAGACATCTGAATTTAATTGTCAGAACATTTCTGGCACAAACTTTTCTCTTCAATGAGCTCAGACAAATCAGTAGTATCTTAACAGTTTTGAACTATATATATAGTTTCCTTCAGCTTCTCATACTCATGAGACAATACAGCATTTACACGTGCATGTCTGATTTATTTCACTTATGAGTATGTTCTCAAGTTGCATCAATTTACCTATAAAACCCTCATTTGTCCTTCTTCATGGCTGAGTAGTACTCTGCTGTATAAAAGTACCACATTTTTTATCCATTCCTCAATCAATAGGTATTTAGATTGTTTCAAAGATTACAAACTGTGATGCTATAAACATAGGTGCACAAATATTGCTGTGACATGATGTTTTCAATTCTTCTGAGAAGATACCTAGAAGGAGAATAGCTGGGTTAAATGGGACTTCCAATCCTACTTTTTTGAGGAACCTCCACACTGATTTCCACAATGGTTGTACCAGTCTATACTCCCACCAACGGTGCAGGAGAGTTCCTTTTTCCCCACAACCCCTCCAGTATTTGTTATTGGTTGATTTCTTAGTAACAGCCATTCTTTCTGCAGTGAGGTGAGATCTCAGTGTTGTTTTAATTTGCATTTCTCAAATAACCAGTGATCTTGCAAATTTTTTCAAGTATTTATTTGCTGTTTATATTTCTTCATCTGAGAATGGTGTGTTCATCTGAGATGCCCATTTGTGGATGGCGTCTTTAAATCTGGGAGGACTGCCTTTTTTTTTTTTTTTTTTTTAGCTCTTTATGTTTTCCACAGTAATTCTTTGTCTGAGGCACAGCTGGCAAACATTTTCTCATGTGCTGTGGGTTGTCCCTTCCCTCTGTTGGTGGTTTCTCTTGCTATGCAAAAGCTTTTCAGTAGGGTGAGATCGCAGTTGTTGATTCTTTGTGATAGTTCCTGTGCAATCAGGGTTTGTTCATAAAGTCTTTTACCACACCAGGTTCACCTTCAGTTGGGCATTGAGGGACTCCAGTCACCCTAGTTACTTCCTCCATGCCCAGCCAGGAACCACCACCAGCTGGGCTCAGAGTAGGCACTACCCCTATAAAGGAGTTTGCAGGGACCTCAGAGTGTCCTACAGCGGGTCACCACCCTCATAGTCTCAAGCACCTGGGAGCCCGAGACACCTCCTTTCATTCCTTCCTTTCTTCCTTCATCCATCCATCCATCCACCCATCCATCCACACATCCAAATGCATTTATTCTAACCGGAATGGTGGTGCATGCCCAGTCACTCCAGCACTAGGGAAGCAGAGGCAGGAGGATCGCAGTGAGATTGAAGCCAATCTGTGCTTGAATTCCTATGGTGGCCCAAACGCTCATCTCCACAGTGGATGAGCGTGGGCTTCCCCTGCTGTTCTGAGCGCCACCGCATCCTGTTTCCTGGCCTCCTGGTGCCACCACCTTCTGCAGATTTCCCTCACCTCTGGGGCTCAAATTACACAGGCAACCAGACAATGGGGTGAATGCCTGCTCCTGCCAATGACCTCAGGCTAAGGCAGGAGGATCTCAACCAGCGCAAGGACTACACAGTTAGACAGCCTGTCTCAGAAAGCCAGCACACCACCCAACCAAGCGAAGCCCAGAGCTGAAAGGCCGAGGTGAAGGCAGGGCACAGGGGATCTGGAAGGGGTGAGGATGGGGTGAGGGTTAGTGCTATGGTTTTATCAGAAAGCGCCTCGTGTTTTCCCACCCCTCCTCACAGGCTCTGGGTCCTGGAGCCCCCAACTCTGGCCTCCTGAGGGCTGGTAGGAGCCACATCTGGCCACGCCCCACCCAATTTTCTTCCCCTCCCCCTCTTCTCCTCTCCCTGCCGACCCCTCCCGTCCCGCGCTCCTGCGCCGCCTGGGCCTGGAGCTGGTCAGTGGCTCCTTCCGCGTGGATGCGGTGGCAGCCAGGAGGAGGACTCGCGCCTGGCCTGGGGAGCCTGGCGCCTGCCTAGCTGCCGCATCTCAGAGAAGAGGCGGTATCCGCGCCTCCCTGGCCCCATTCCTCCTGCGACCTGCGCACTCGCTCCCAGAGCTGCTTCAGAGTGGGGCGGTGTGACAGTACACTGGGGAGGCTGAGGCAGGAGGATCCTCAGAAGTTTGAGGACAATCTGGGCTTCATAGCGAGACCCTGTCTCAACCCCCCCAAAGAAAGAAAAACGAAAAAGAATGGAAGGAATGAAGGAAGGAGGAAAGACAGCTATGACACAGGCATGGCACATGGGCCACCAACAGCTGTCCCACCGCAAGTATTGCTGCTAGGAGGAGAAAGGGACCATTGAGCACGGCTGTGGCGGCAGGCCAGCGGTACAGATTCGCAGTCAGCAGCAGCTGGCCGGCTCAGGGTCTGAGCTGGGAATCCCGGCACCAGCCCTGCCGCAGCCCTGCGTGCACTGCTCACCCCCCTGGCTGCGGCAGCCCAGGTCAGCACTGACTGCCAGGCTTCAAACAGCGGAGACGCATTTGCTCGCTGCTGGGGTCGGGGTGGGTTAGGGTTGGTCTGGTGTGGTTTTGATTTGGTTTGTTTTTTTGGGACAGGGTCTTGCTATGTGGCCCATGCTGGCCTCAGACTCACAGTGGCCCTCTTCCCTCAGCCTCCTGAGTGATGCATGACAGGCAGGTGCCACTATGCCCAACTATGACCTGCTATCTTTGCCAGCCATTACCCAGCCTGCGACGGGGACCCAGAGGGGCCAGTCTGTCACTGTACCAGCAGTGGGTTAGAGGTAGCTCAGTATCCACACTGGGGGAACGGAAATAACTGAATGGTCCCAAGCAGCCAAATTAGAACGCACAGTACTAAGTGGCAAAGTGAGAAACTGCAGGAGGTCACACAGGGTAGGGTCTATTAGGTTTCCTGAAAATGCATGAATGAAGCCATCGTGGTGGCACACACCTGGGATCCCAGCATGCAGGAGGCTGAGGCAGGAGGGAAGATTGCCACAAGTTCAAGGCCAATCTGACCTACATACTGAGTCTCTGTTTCAAAAACTCCAAAAAACGTAAAAGAAGGAAAAATAAAGAAAATGCACAAGCCCTTCCTCCCCCCACCTAACATGCAGCTGGGGGGGCAGTGGAGCACGGCGGTGACCAGGGCAGCTTGCATGGGTGGATGAAGCAACTAGAGTGAGCCTTGTACACCAGGAATGGTGACCCATGCGACAGAAGCAGCTACCGGCATGAAGGGCGCTCCCCAGAGCCATTTGCCGTTGCTTGCATTTGTTCACCACCTGTCTCTCTCGTGTGGCAGCTGGTGTCCCCTGATCTCCTGTTCCTGGTCCTGGCTCCCAAGGCCTTGTCACCTTCAGTGGCCCTGTGAGCTCTGCCAAACTCAGAAGCACTCAGGCGGTTTTCACCCTGGGGAAGAGCCCAGCGGGGCTATTTCATTTCCTCAGGCTCCTTGACACTCCTCCGAAGGTCCCCTTGGAAACAGGTTGACTTTGGTGACCATGCCTGCAGAAGAAACAGAACCCGATGGTGTTTTCGTTCATTTGCTTTTGAGGCAGGGTCTCCCTGTGTATCCCAGCAAGCCTCCTGCCTCAGCCTCCCAAGTGCTGGGATGACATGTATGTGGCACCACACTCTGCTTAAGAGTCTAATTTTTATTTTTATTATTCTTATTTTATTTTATTGATACTGGGCATCGAACTCACAACCACACGCTTGCAAGGCAAGTGCTTATGCCATTTAGCTAAATCCCCAGCCCCAACAAAACCCTAAATTTTACTGTTCTGTCTGTATCAAAGCAGAGGTAAAGGCACATAATATTTTATTAGAATCTTTTTTGTTATTGTTTTGAGACAGGCTCTCACTATGTAACTAACTCAGGCTGGCCTTCACCTCCCTCTGTAGCTCAAGCTAACATGTAACATGCAGTGATTCTCCTGCCTCAGCTTCCTGGGTGCCGCAAAGACAGGCGTGTGCCACCACTCCTGGCTGGATCCAAATCTCTCTGTCTCTCTCTCTCTCTCCCTCTGTCTTTTAGAGACAGAACCTCACTGTGGAGAGCCCTCTCCATCCTCATTATTTGGAGTGATCCTCCTGCCTCAGCCTCCCCAGTGATGGAATTATATGCATGTACCACCATATCTAACAGTGGGAAATTTTTCAAAAAACAAGCAAACAAACGAGCTTGGTGGAACATGTCTGTCATCCCAGAATTTGGGATGCTGAGGCAGGAGGATTGTGGCTTCAAAGCCAACCTCGACTATCACATAACAGCCTGTCTCAAAAATAAATGAACTGTTGTCAGACAATTGAATGCAGATGTCTTGTGCTCTGGGTGAATGATTTGGGGATGACAATGTGCAATGTATGTACCATTGTTGCCCCTGACTGATGTGTGTTGAAATTTTGTGCTTTTTTCTTTTCTTTTTTCTCTTTGAAATAAAATGGATTTTTAAAAAAAATTAAATAAATTAGATGTGGTAGCACATGCCTGTAATCCCAGTAATCGGGTGGCTGAGGCAGGAGGATCACCATGCATTTGGGATCAGCCAGGAATACACAGTGAGTTCAAATTCAGCTTAAAATATATAGCAAGATCCGGCCTCAAAAAAAAAAAAAAAAAATAGAGAAGCCATTAGACTGGGTGAACTCAAAGGATTCTGTGTGTGTTTCCTGGAGTGACCACAAAACAAGAGTCCCCACCTGAAGGCCAAAGGCTGGGAATCCAGGTGCTGGCACGGTCCATGCTCTGGAGAATTCTTTCCTTCTTTCTGCTGACTTTCCATGACTGCTTCCATCCCTTGGCTTGTGGCCACACCACTCCAGTATTTAAGGCCAGCATCAAGCTGGGCATGGGGCTGCATGCCTGTCATTTGAGCCCTCTGGGAGGCTGAAGCAGGAGGATTCCAAATTTGAGCCCAACCTGTGCAACTTAGTGAGAGTCTGTCTCAAACTATAAAGTAGAAAATGATCTCGGGATGTAGCTCAAGACAAAGATTCTTGGTTCAATCTCGAGCAGCACAGAAAGGACATAAAGACCATCATCTGCAAAACTTCTTTCTTTTCTTTTTTCTTTTCTTCATTTTACTGATACTGGGTATTAAACTAAGAGCCTTTGCCCAGAGGTACATCCTATCCCTTCCTTATTTTTTATTTTATTTTAAAACAGATTCTGGGGCAGGGCACAGTGGTGCATGCCTATAATCCCAGCGCTTGGGAGGCCGAGGGGGGAGGATGGTTGTGAGTTTAAGGCCAGCCTGGGCTACAAAGTGCGTTTAAGGCCAGCGTGAACTTCAGAGTGAGACCCTGTCTCAAAACAAAACAAACAAACAATAGTCAAATGCTGGCTAAATTGCCCAGGCTGGGTATGAACTTGTTACCCTCCTGCCTCAGGCTCCCACAATGCCAGGGCCTCTTCAAATCTCTGCTCTGCTTTCCACCCCCTCCCCTCTGCATCCTTCTCCTGAGGATTCTAATGCCTGCATTTCAGGGCCACCCAGATGAGTCAGGAAAATGTCGTGGTCATTTGTGCTGCCATCACCAAATACAGGAGGCTCAATACTTTATCAAGTAAATAATTTCTTTGGGTCATGATTTGGGGACCTGGGAAGTGCCAGCCTGGGCATGTAGTGAGACCCTGTGCCAGTGGGGAGATCTTGTTACAGCCCCCCTGTAAGAGCTGCTGGAAAAACATTTTGCAAGAAAGGTTCCTATCTCCCAGTGAGTCAGGGGGCGAGGGCGTGGCTAAAAGGCCGCTGCTGAAATAGGTGTTCATTATAAAACCCCAGGAGGCTGGTGCAGAACAGGTCCCAAGAACTGGAGGAGGTTTCCTATTGGACTTCGCAGGCCTGATGTCAGCCTGAGGCGGGGAGATAAGGGAAGCCACCATCAGCTCTGGCTGCCGTGTCTCTTGGGGTCCCCTTCTCTCCTCCTGTACACTGTATTTAGTGTTTTCCTGCTGTTACTTGGCCCAAACTCGCTCAGCAGCGCGGAGCCCGCTACTGTTAGTGCGTGTCCTGAGCCCAGTACCCCAAACCCAGTACCCCAGGAAGGACACACAGTCCCCTCACTAGCTGCTTTCTCCGTGGCTGGGCCCAGAACATGCACATTTAGCCCCAGAAATTCTCCTTGGGTTGTTGCTTTCGCAGCACTGGAGATGGAGCCCAGGGCCTTTGCACTGAGCTGCATCCCCAGCCCTTGTCATTCTTTATTTTGAGACTGGGTCTTAATAAATTGCTAAGTGACCCAGCCTGGGTTTGACCATGGGATTCTCCAGCCTCAACTTCCCAAATGCTAGAATGACAGGCTTGTGCCTCAGGCCAATGGGTTCCGCCTTGCTTCTGGATGCCTTCTACAAGGCTATTGTGCTATCCTGACTGTCAGTGATCCAGGAGCCTGGGGAACAGGGCAGAGTGGTGTGGTCCAGAGCCTTGGGGCAGCCGAGGTGTCAAGAGGGGATTGGGGGTGGCTGCATACACCTTAGCCCTTTTGTTTAACTTACATTTTTAGCCAGGCTGTCATCCCAGTACACTGGAGGATGAGGTGGGAGGATCTCTGTGAGTTCCAGAGTTTAAGCCTCTGTCTTGAATATATGCATAATTTTTTTCTGAATCCATGTTTGAAATACACAACAATCCCATCCCTTGAGGGGAACTGACACGTGGACAGGTCATGTCTTCATTCTGTTTATGTCCCCTTCCCTCTTCCCCCCCTTTTTTTTTTTTTTTATCGGTACCAGGTGTCGAACTCACGACTGCGTGCTTGCAAGGCAGGTGCTTATGCCACTGAGCTAAATCCCCAGCCCCCTCTTCACTTTTCACTCCATCTCTTGGTCCCTTCTCCTGAAAAGCTTGCCTCCCTGTTTCCCATTATTTCTTAGACTTTTTAGCCAGGCTTTCACTATGCACTGCAGGCTGGCCCTGAACTCTGTAGCCCAGATTGGCCTGGAACAGTTGGCAATCCTCCTGCCTCAGCCTCCTGAGTGCTGGGTTTTCAGGTCTGGGCCACCATACCTGGGTTTCACTTAGCGTTGTGATCTTAAGCCGCCCACACTTGTTGGATCACACTGGAGCCCTGCACCTGTACACCTCCCTGGGTGTCTATAGAGCCTTGGGTGTAGCCCTGGGGTGGGCTCCAGGGGGAGCCTAAAACCTGCACTGAGGCTCCGGAGCACCAGGAACTCTGGCTTCCAGTTCCTGCAGAGCTGCCCACCAGCCCAGTGCCCTGTGACCTACATTTCAGTGCACGGCAGCCTTGGGCAGCAGAAGCCCCAAGAAGGTGGGTTGCAGCCAGAAGGAAGTCTGGTCTCCATGGCGGTGGAGGAAGAGGCAGGCAGGTCTCATCAGGAGTGTGGAGGAGTGCGTGCAGCAGAAAGCGCTAGGTGCATCACAGTGTGTGTGTGTGTGTGTGTGTGTGTGTGTGTGTGTGAGAGAGAGAGAGAGACAGAGAGACAGAGAGAGAGAGAGAAAGAAACACAGAGACAGACAGAGACAGAGAGAGTTGGGGAGGCCTGAACCTGGCTAGAACCAAACAAATCCTTTGTCTTTTTCTTTTTTTGTTTTTTTTGAGATGGTCTAACATGTAGCCTGGCAACCTTGTCTCAGTCTCCAGCACGCTAGGATTTCAGAAGTGACCCACCATGTCCAGCTGAAGCCAAATCTTAAATGGTCTTTGTGCTTTCTGAGCATTGTGATGATTGGAACATTGTGCCAACCTAGGACTGGGAGGTTTAGAAGGTTTATTAACGACTCAGCAGGGGCCAGGGTCTTCACTTTGTAAATATCCTCAGCCTGTCTAAGAGGAGGCACAGAGAGGGTGTGAGTGCTGCACCCACCTGAGGGCTGATAAGCAGGAAAAGAGGCTTCACATGCCACTTCTGCTCCTGCAGCTTTGCTGTCTTCTGCCAACTTGAAGTGTGGCCCCTGTGTCATGCCACCCTGCCTTGGAGCCAGCTGAGTATGAACTGAAACCTCCACCACTGTGAGCTAAAAAACCTCAGGTATTTTGTCCCAGCAAAGAGAGAAAAGTAACCAAGACAGTGAGAGAGGCCATGTGAGGGCCAAGGACACACATTTACTCGGGAGCCTGCTGCTCTGGGGAATGGATTTGAGAGGGCTGAGCAGGGAGATGAGGCAGAAAACAAGATACTCATGCCAGGGCCAGGGCCAGGGCCAGGGCCAGGGGAAGCAGCTGGACCCAGGACATGTTTAGGAGTTTGCTTAGGACGCTCTGGGCCAGCTACTGGCGACTTCAGCCACTGCCCAAGGCCGGTTGACCTTTGCTGTCCCTTTCTGTGAGTAGCTGAGTTCTGATATGTTAATGTCCCCTGTGCCTCCCTTGGCTTGTTGCCTGCCTAGAATATCAGCCAGGAAAGTCTTCCAGGGACCCAGGACCAAACTGGCCATGGTGCATGTACCTGTCATCCTGGTAATTTGGGAGGCCGAAGCCAGAGGATTACGCAGAATTTGAATCCAGCCTGGGCTACATAGTGAGTTTAAGTCAAGTCTGTGCTGCATAGCCACTGTTTCTAAAAAAAACAAAATAAATCAATAAAAAGGAAAAGCCTGAGAGGGCCAGAGACGTTGATTCTAGGCCCAACATACTGCTGATTGCTGCAGTGTTTGGGCTCCAGTTCTTGCTCTCAGGGGACCATGTGGCACAGGCGGGCTAGTAGCTAGCATCCAGGTCACTGCCTCCTGCTCTGATTTGTCTTGGCCACCCCGTACTTTAAGCTTACAGTTCCTTACCCGCTCTTTTTCATTTATTTATTTATTTTTTCCCTCCAGTGTCAGAGCGGATTTCATTTATTTTTATTATTGTTATTATTTTGTCTGTTTGGTTTTGAGTGCCACCACACCAGGCTCACTCTGTCATGATTCTGGAGCTCAGGTCACAGGCAGCCTAAGGAAAGCTGTCCGACAGTATCTGAAACATTGAGTGACATCAAAGGCGACCCTTAGCCAGCACCAAGGTGAATGCCTCTAGTTCTAGCACTTGGGTAGCCAGAGGCCAACCTGAACTACATAATGAGACCCTGCTTCAAAAGAAAGCAAACAAATATATAACAGACCACACAAATGAAAAGCCAAACTGGGTGTGGTAGGGCATGCCCATAATCCCAGCACTCTGGTAGGCTGAGGCAGGAGGACGGCCACAAGTTTGAGGCCAGCCTGGGCTACACATGAATTCAAGGCCAGCCTGAACTACACATTGAGACCTTGTCTCAAAAATAAATAGTCAAACATGCATGTATAAACATCACTAGTTGAGAATCTGAAAGTAGCTATCAATGTAAATGTATATGTATGTATATATAAGACATAGTTAAGATGGTTATACTAGTGATTTCTCTGAGTTCACTGAACAGAGATTTGTACTGGTGTTCAGACAATTGAAGGCAGATGTCCTGTGCTCTGCGTGAATGACTTGGGGATGACAATGTGCAATGCATGTGCTATTGTTGTCCCCTGAGTGTCATGTTTTGAAATTTTGCTTTATTTATTCTTACTCTCTTTGAAATAAAATGGATTTGGAGGAAAATATGTTTAACTAAAAATAAAAACTTTGAAAAAGGACTAGGGGGGCTGGAGATTTAGCTCAGTGGCATAAAGCGCCTGCCTTGCAAGCAGGCAGTCATGAGTTTGATCCCTGGTACCGATAAAAGAGGAAAAAGACAAAAAAAAAAAAAGAAAAGAAAAAGGACTAGGGGGGCTGGGGGTTTACCTCAGCGGCACAAGTGCCTGCTCGACGTGTGAGGTTGTGAGTTTGATCCCAGGTACTAATAAATGAATGAATGAATGAATGAATGAATGAATGAATAAATAAATAAATAAATAAAAAGGACTAGGGATTCAACTCAGTGTGAAGGCCTTGGATTCAGGCCCCATTGTGACACAGTTCTCTGGATGCGCCCGGCCAAAGTGGCCCCTGTACATCAAGCTCAGGGCTCCAGAGTTCCGGATGGGGCAGGGAGCGTAGACATATCCAGTCCCCTCCCTGTGGCAGCCAAGAGCACTGTCCTTTTGCCCCTCTAGGAACTGGGTAGATTTTTTTTAAAGACCGGGTTTACGTTGAAGGCCAGGCTGACCTCAAACTGGAGGGGATCCTCCTGCCTCAGCCTCCTGAATGCTGGGGTGACAGGCATATGCCACCATGCCCTCCTGGACAAGGGACAGGGTAGACTGTGTCAGGGTTGAATGTGCTGCCCAACCCAGCCCAGCCAGGAGTCCTTGTGGTGTGGAGTGGGCGGCTGGGTCCTTCTGCAGGCGTGCAGTGACACAAGCATCCCTTTCCTGCCCTGGCCTGCCTTCCTTCACCCCACTTCAGCAGGTAACTCCCCAGATGGCGACCAGAGCTGTGCAGAGGACACCAGTGACCCAGGCAGCTAGGTATGAGGTACAGGGACAGCTGAGCCTCCGGGGGGAGGTGCCCTGGAGGTGGTTGTGACTGGTAGATGTCTCGGAGTAGTGGCTCTTGGCATAGGCAGCAGTGGCTCCTTGCCCCTAGTGAAGCTTTCCTTCACGAGGAAGAATCCGAGTGACCATTAAGAATAAAGGGGAGTCCTGCAAGTATGGTGGCCTGTGCTTGGCATTCCAGCACTCTTGGAGGCTGAGGCAGGAAGCTCCCAATTTCCAGCCCAGTCTAGTCAATTTAGTGACCCAGTGAACCCATGTCTCAACATTTTAGCAGTGTGTTGGGGCTGAAGCTCAGTGTGAACGCAAACCTGAGAAAGGAGAAGGTGGGGAACAGAAAGAGAGGGACCCCAGAGACCTATTCCTGCTTCTTCATAATAAGCATGTTCAGCAAGAGGGTGTGAGGGTGGTTCTCTGTGGTAGTGCTGGGGGTGGTGTGCTGGGCAGGTGTGCAACCCCCCACCCCTCCACCCTGAGCTGCAACCCCAGCGCCGAGAACCTTCATTTTGCTTAATCTCAGGCAGGCTTGCCTAGAACTCATGGCGATCCTCCTGCCTCAGCCTCCCCAATGATGAGGTGACCTGTGTGCTACACCAGGCCTGCTGCCCAGGAGCATTGTTAAAGGCAACGGGAAATAGCTTGTGCTATGCAGAGTGTGAGCAGCAAGCTGGCCTGTGAGCTCCTGGGCGAGATGCCAGGGTCACCCAGCAGTGAGGCAGAGCTGGCCAGGGCAGGGCTGTGTGCAGAAGTGACCCCACTGCAGTGGTGCTTCCGCCTCTGCTGAGCCCCCAGGACCTGGGGCTGCTGGGGGGAAAAGGGGGGAGGGAACTCTTCACATTCCCTCCCTCTTCCTGGCCTCAGTCTTCAGGCTCTGTGGATTAGGACTGGGTGGCCACCCAGTGAGGCGGGGCTAGGAAAAGACCCTGGGAAAACCAAAAACTCCTACAACAATAATGCTTTAGACCTGGGTGTGGTGGCACATGCCTATAATCCCAGTGCTCCAGCAGTTGAGGCAGGAGGATCCATGCAGGTTTGAGGCCAGTCTGCACTACAAAGTGAATTCAAGGTAAGCCTGGACTACAAAGCGAGATGGTGGCTCAAGCAAAACAAACTCCAAACCAAGAACACTAAAAACAAAAAAGAACAAAGGAAAAGGTAAGCTTGTGTCATGCTAAATTACTTCAGTCCTCTGCCCCCCAGGGCAGCAGGATAGGCAGCATGTCCCAGTCTGTCCCAACCCCTGGCAGGCAGGCAGTACCTGGGAAGGGACCAAACCACCTGGCTGGCAGCCAAGGCCAAGCAAGGGACCTGCTTGTGAGGATCCAGACTGTCACATCCTCAGAAGCCCGGACAGATGTGGAACTAGGAACCCCTCCCAAGTATGCTAGCTGCTCCCACCTGCAAGCCAAAGGCCACTGTAGCCATGATGGAGCGGAGCTCTTATAAGTGCCTGTCATCCAGCTCTCTAGGAGGCAGAGGCAGGAGGATCTCAAGTATAAGCCAGCCTGGACAACTGCAATTTAACAAGACCTTGTCTCAAAACAGAACACGAAGAAGAGCCAGGGATGTAGCTCAGTGCAAAGGGGTGGGGTTCAGTACACAGTAATGCAAAGGGGAAAAAGAAGAGTAGGATACATATGACAGTAAATCTCAAGAGACTGGGCTTTCTGACTTGGCTTTGCTATTCATCCTCGTGGGGACTCGGGCACAACCCCCAGCCTGTGAGTGCTGGGTGCCCCAGGAGGCCCAGCTGTAGTGCTGCAAGGACTTCTGGGTGGTACAACTGCCACATAGAGAAGCCTGGCACACAGGAAAGACCTAAGAAATGGTAGGTCTGGAAAGCTCAGCACCCCACCCCCACCCACCCCAGGGCAGCAGCAGGGGTGGGGGAGGGGAGCGAGGGCGTGCCTGCCGGGTCGGGGTGGGGTGGGGGGGCGCCGGGGAGGACAGCAGGGAGGGGCCAGGGCAGGAAGCTTTAGTCAAAGACATCCTATCTATCACAGCAGAATCACAAAGGTTCTCCAATCCTGTACTGAAAGGTCGTGATCTCGGCTGGGCTCAAGACAATCTCCCTGTGGTTACAGGGGACTAAAGTGAGGGCTTTTCCACTGGGCCCTCCACCCATCAGTTTGCTTTTAGTTTGAGGCTGGGTCTCCCTAAATTACTAGATTGCCCAGGCTGGGCAATCCTCCTGCCTCAGCCTCTTGCGATGCTGGGATTGCAGAAGGGCAATGCTCAGCTGCTTTTAACATTTTTATTTTATTACTTTATTTTATTTGAGACACTGTCTCACTGTGTAGTTCAGGCCAGCCTTGAACTCTGAGACCCTCACTCCTCAGCCTCCCCAGTGCTGGGATTACAGGCATGGGCACCTTCTGCCCAGCTTCGTCCCATCCCTGTGAGGTCTGAACCCATGGGTCACAGGCTGCCCTGGGGTGCTGGCCGAGGACTCCAGGGACACTTGGGGATATCAGGTAGCTGGATGGGGTATGTTTGCCTTTCAGAGAACCACGGAAACCACCTCAGTCCTAGGTGCTCAGCGATGTCATAGTGCTGCACTGTAAGGTTCTGATGACGGCCAACCTCTGCTAGAAGCCTCAGGCAGAGCACCATGGCAGAAAGAGAAGCTTCGCTTGGAGCTGAGATGGAGCTACACATGCTTCCTGTGCTTCCTTGGTACCGGAGGACGCCCCTGCGAATCTGCTGTATGTCACTCTAAGAGGACCGCCTGTGTGGTGCTGTGGTGGGGTTGGGGTGGGCGACCCCAAGTCACATTGTGGCTGGCCTATGCAGGCCTGGTGATCTTGAGGGGCTCAGGAACCTGGGCAGAGGAGAGGGGAGTAGCCAGAAACTGCTGTTCTCTGGCCTTGGCGAAGTGGAGACAGGAAAAGGAACAGGGTGGGCTGGGGCTGTGGGTCCTGCAATGTGGCAGAGGGGCTGTTTGGAGCCAGGGCCTGACCTGCCTTGAACTCCCTGCAGAATGTAGTAGGCAGGTGACCCCTGGCTCAGAGATGACATGCATGGAAGAACAGTCCGACGTAAGGTAGTGAGCTCCCTGTCGCAGAGGCATGTAAGTAGAAGGCAGGCAACTACTTGGTTGTTCCTAATGGAGTCACAGGGCCAGACAGGGACCAGGGTACCCATCCCTTAGCCACTGAGTCTGGGAACCTAGACGGCTGGCTCAGTGCCTAGATGGGTCCCCCTTATGGTGGAAGCCTCAGCAAACCCGTGTGCACGAGCTGGTGTGCTGGCAGCCTTGCTCTGAATAGCTAGGCCTCTTGTTAAAGGAGAAAAACCCCAAATTCAGGCTGCCTGTCCTTTGCACTTTTTTCTCCAAGTCTCAACCTTTAAGATCTTTTTTGAGGCAAGATCCCTCCATGTATTCCAGGGTGGCCTTGAAGACCAAGCTGGCGATTCTTCTGGCTCAGCCTCCCCAGTGCTGGGATGACAGGCTTGTGCCACCATGGCCCATCACTGCTCTTTTTTTCTTCCATCCTGTCTAGGAAGTTCCTGGTACCCCACAGAGCCAAGGCCCCTTAAGATAGTTTCCAGATCAACAAAACTGTTGCTGGGGTTTGGGGTGAGATGCCTCGTTCTAGCGCAGGGTCCTTAGCCATCCTTTCCTCAAATTCCAGCAATGCCTGCTGGTCACCAGGCACCCCAAATCCCATGAGTTTCTGTACCTTCTTTAGCAGGGTCCCAGTGTACCCCCACACTTTGTCAAGCATTGCTCAGGGCCTTTTCATCTGCAGTGGCTAAGTGTAGAAGAGCTCAGGGAGCCCATTCATTCTTTCATTCCAGGACGTGTACCCCTCACCAGGGTGAGTGCTGCGGAGGAGAGGGCCGTGTGGGCACCTGCAGTCCCTGCCTGTCACAGCCACAGCTTGTCACATGTACTACTGCAAAGTCCTTTTTTCCTTTGCGGGCCGCCCACCAGTGGCTCGCGACACGCAGCAACGGGGTCAGGTCCCTGTCGCGCAGGCGGTCAGCGGAGCCAGGCTGGAGCCGCCGGGTGTGCGGAGCTCCCGGCTGGGCCTCGGGTGGAAGTGGGGACCACGAACCCCGTGACCCACTCCGGAGGCTCCTGGGCCAGAGGCCAGGGTCCAGAGCCAGGGGCGCAGAGCCGAGGCGCGGCGGTAGCAAAGCGCAGTATGGGCTGTCTGACCTCCACTATCCGCGCCAGAGGGCAAGGCCTGCGGGGGTCGCGGGGGAGTCCTGAGATAGACTCAGCCTGGAGAGGACCAGGCGAGGGTGGGCGGGCAGCAACATTGTCTTTCTCGGCTAGCCCCTGCCACTGGCGCCGCGGGTCCTCCCGTTTGAATGAATGATCCCAGAGACCGCGCCCAATGGGCGCCCGCGCCTGCTTAATATGCATGAGGGCCGCAGCCAATGGCTGGGCGAGGAGGCTGTTTTAAACGGCAGAGCCCGCTGGCCAATCAGGCGGCTCTCGTGGAGGCAGCTAGCGCGAGGCTGGGAGCCCGAGCCGCGCGTCGTGCCCTGCGCTGCCCAGACTCGCGAACAATACAGGTACGATCCGCAGCGCCCGCCGCAGCGCCCGCGCAACTTTCTGGCCCGCGTTGCCCGCGCCGCGCCGACCCCGCGCCCGCCGCCTGCAGCCTGGCCACGAACGGGGAGTCGATCCAGGTGTTGCAACTTTTCCGAGCCTCTCGCCCGTGTCCCTGGATCCCGGGCTCGGCTGGCATCGCAGAGCCGCGCTCGCCAGGCGACCCCGGGGACAGCGGCCAAGGGCCCGAGGCCTCCCCACCCCCGGCCAGCTGTGCGACAGCGGCGGAGGCCCGACCGAGGGCGATAGGGTACAGAGTGTGGCAGGGAGCAGGCACCTGGCTGCGGGGACTCCGCGGGGGGCGGCGGCCGGTGCGCGCCCGGGGCCGCGGCGCCCGCAAACTTCGCTGCCGGAGCGCGGACTGCGCCGCGGGCTTGTAGACATGGTAGTCGCGGGCGTGGGGACCCGGGGGTCGTGGCCACTCTGTCCTCGCTGTCCCTGCTGCCCGCCCGGCCTCCGATCGCCGTCGCCGCCGAGGTCGCCACCAACATGGCTGGCGCGGCACGGGATCGGCGGGGCGGGCAGGCGCTGGCGGTGGGGCCCGGCGGCGTCGGTGGCCCCAGTAGCCCCGGCTCCAGACGGGGGGCACACAGGGCCGGGGAGGCCGCCGCGGGCTCCGGCGCGGCCGCGCGTCATGGCTGCGCGGGGCCTTTGTTATCCCTGCCGTGTGCCCGGCCCGGGGGCGGGGAGGTCCGGCCCGCAGCCCCCGCGTTCCCTGCGCCCCCGGGTGGCCCGGGCCTGGCGGGGCGGGGCGGGGGCCCGCTGGCGGGCGGTGCCAGCGGTTGCGGAGCCCGGGCCGCTTTGTTCGTCGCTGCCCGCGCCTGGCCGCGCGCGGATCAGCCATTTTAGCGAGCCGGGCTCGGGAGGCGCGGCGGCGGCGGCGGCTGCCGGCCCGATCCCCGCCCCCCCGCGCGCCGGCACCACCCCCGGTCCCGCGCGTCCCCCAGAGGTGGCAGCGGCGGATTTCAGGGGCACTTTCTTTCATCGGGAGGCTTGGGATAAAATGGAAGGTGAATTAAGGGTGTCTGGGGGAGCCAGCGCGGGGGCCGAGTGGCGCTGCCAGCTGCCTGCCGGGGCTTCCCCACGCCGGGCTAAGCACCGCTCGGGCTGCCGTTGCAGGGCCCCGGAGGCTATCGTTGCTGAGGGGAGCGCTTGAGCTTTCTAGTGATGACCTTGGGTGCTGGAAAAGGAAAAGATGGCGGGAAGCGGGAGGTGGGACAGGGACGATGACACACCACAGCTGCATTTTGATTTGGAAACTTTGGACAAACTGTTCTTGGCTGGACCTACATAGAGCGTTCATAGGGGCAAGACTAGCTCTCTGGATATCCCCTTCCCCTTTACCTAGTGACAGTGACATATTGGCACTACCAGTACGAGGGCTGCCTGGTCACTTTGCACATTACCCTGTAATAAAAGCCAATTCTCTGAACCAAAACACACCCACAGCAGTAATATTTAACGTTCCCCATTTATGTTTTTTTTTTTGCTTTGATCTTAGGTAGCAACAATAACCATTTAACATTTTTGTGTTTTTCAAGCAAAGGTAGGAGTTAAAGAGATAGGTTTAGTTACTGCTTTCAGACTTGTGCCACCTACCCCTTCCACATGCACCCTCTGTGTACCCTACCCACTCTGGGCTTTTGCCCCCAAGCCATGCAAGCCACAAGTAGCTCAGGATTGCAGCACCAGCCATCCCACTTTAGTTCGCCCCATTTGAACAACTTGAATACAAGCACCTCACAAACCAGTGCACTTCATGCCAGTCCCAAGTTAAATGACAAGTGACAGTGAGGCCAATGTCCTTAGCACCTTGCTTTCCTATGCTAGAGCTATCAGGCACTGGGGCAGGGGCTTCCTGTTGGAAAGTTTGGAATTGTGCCTTGCCTTCAAGTTTTCCTCTAGTCCTCATTCCATTTCTTATTCTGCTGCTGCTTTGTCTCTTTCACAGTCAAGATGGCTAAAGGGGACCCCAAGAAACCAAAGGGCAAGATGTCTGCGTACGCCTTCTTTGTGCAGACCTGCAGAGAGGAGCACAAGAAGAAGAACCCGGAGGTCCCTGTCAATTTTGCTGAATTTTCCAAGAAGTGCTCGGAGAGGTGGAAGGTATTTTGTTGCTTCCTTTGTATTTCATGGTTGACCTTCCAAGTCTCCCCGTATCTTTAGGGTTTTGGGAGTTTAGACTAAGCCTTAGCCTCCTTTGCAGCCTTTGCTTGTAATGGTGACAACAGCTACTTGAGTCACAGGCCAGCCACACGGTGTGCGTCCTGTACAGAGGGATTTTAACAGGCCCCATTCTTTGCAGACAATGTCCGGGAAAGAGAAATCCAAGTTTGATGAAATGGCCAAAGCCGATAAAGTGCGCTATGACCGAGAGATGAAAGATTATGGACCCGCCAAGGGAGGCAAGAAGAAAAAGGACCCCAATGCCCCCAAAAGACCACCGTAAGTGACTGTGGGATTGCAAGTAACAGTTGGCGAGCTTTTCTTTTGCTTGAAAGGTACTTTATCTAAAATGCCTTTGCGAAATATTGTTACGTACACTTTTAAAATGCAGTATCAGTGTCACCTGCAGTTGAGCCCTAAGTAAGTGTGTATGTCTATGTGTGCAGAAATGCACAGTGGTGGCCTGTTGCCCTTTTACTCAGAAAGTGACCCCCTGATTCTGGGTGCCAGGGCCCCCTGGGTAGGTCCTTTACCCCATATCATGTAACTGAAAACCCATGCATTTGTGCCACACCTTAAGCAGCCTAAGAAGTTGCAACTCTATAGCAACACTTGCCATGTAGGAAGAACTGCTGGTGAGAAAAACCGGCTCAAGCTCAGGAACGTGGGGATTCGACCTAAGCTCACATGTTATTTGGTAGATCCTTATCTAAATTATATACTTCTTTTCTCTCTCTCCTCCAGGTCTGGATTTTTCCTGTTCTGCTCCGAATTCCGCCCCAAGATCAAATCTACCAACCCCGGTATCTCCATTGGAGATGTGGCCAAAAAGCTGGGGGAGATGTGGAATAACCTGAGTGATAGCGAAAAGCAGCCCTACATTACCAAGGCGGCCAAGCTGAAGGAGAAGTATGAGAAGGTAAGGCTGCTGCTGGGTTGTGGTTGTGCAGCTCCGCGCAAGGGGCTGCCACCACTTCCCCCAAGATTCCCTGTGCAATTGCCTGGTGTTCCCATGTTAGATCTTGACAGTTCAGTTTTAGGCAGGCTTACAGTTTTGCCTTTTTAAGTTTCTTTCTTTTTTTTTTTTTTTTTGTCTTTTTCCTTTTTATTGGTACGGGGAATTGAACTCATGACTGTCTGCTTGTAAGGCAGGCGCTTATGCCGCTGAGCTAAATCCCCAGCCCCGCCTTTTTAAGTGCTAGGGTTGGAACACTGGGCTTTCACACTGAGCTACATCCCCAGCCCTTTTTATTTTTTATCGAGCTAGGATCTCACTAAGTTCCTGGGTTTGGGCTCAACTTTGGATTCCTCCTGCCTCAGCTTCCCAGAGTGTTGGAATTACAGGCATGTGCCACCATCCCTGATTTCCAGCTTTACTCTTCAAGGAAAAAAATAATAGTGCCAACGGTGCACTATAATAATGCCAACTCCACCACAGCTCAGTGGTGGAGTTGGCCTAGCCTGTGTGTTTCAGTAAGGCTGTTAACATGACTTTGATGATGCTTGGAAATCAATGTCCCATTTCTTCTAGGATGTCGCTGACTATAAGTCTAAAGGAAAATTTGACGGTGCGAAGGGTCCTGCTAAAGTTGCCCGGAAAAAGGTTGAAGAGGAAGATGAAGAGGAAGAGGAGGAAGAAGAGGAAGAGGAGGAAGAGGAGGAGGAGGATGAATAAAAAATCTTTTCTGGCTCCTTGTGAATCCCTTAGAGTAGGGGAGCGCCGTGACTGACCGTCTCTTAGGTTAAATGCCAACCCGATTGCGATCTTGTAGTCTCTCAAAATGCTCCAGAAGTTGGCAGTAGTTGCCCAGTGTGGTCGCGGGGGTCCGGAACGCTGTGAAATTGTATCAAAGCTGTACATATTGCCAAACATTTTTAAATTGAAAAGGCACTGTGTTCTCCTCACTCTGCACTTTGCTGTTGCTGTGAAAGGCGTTTGTTTAATTTGTAAGGTGGTGTTAACTACATGGTTATTGGCTAGAAACCCTGAGTTACCAACTGTACATATCTAGAGTTTGTAAAAAGAACAAAGCAACCCAGGCAAACCCTTGATGCTCACTGCTTGGCGCCAAGGCTGTGGGACAGATGCCACCAGGAGGGGACCGTAAACCTGTTGTTGGTGTGGCTGTGGCGGGCATCGTTAGCTTCTGTATATAGTGACCTAGCATCCTGCTGCCCTGTCTTAGCTGGGGTCCGAGAGGGTCAGCTGGCATGAGAAGTGTTTGTTTGGATTTGTTACTGGTTTTCTTTCTTTTAGTTAAGTGCTGTAGATGGAAACTGTTCTAAACAAACCGTAGAATGCTTTATTGGCAGAGTCCACGAAGGTTCAAGAGGCTTCTGTACTTTAACACGATTTGCAATGTTGTGTTATTTTTTTGTATGTTTAGAATGCTGAAATGTTTTCCAAGTTAAATAAACAGTATTACATTTTTCAAAATCTGCTCTATGATAACTGCAAGTTTCTGACCCATGGCAGTATGGCTAGAATTGCCTGCTACCTGTGGTCCTGTTAAATTGTTAGATAGACAGCCATACGTATGTGCGTGCGCACGTGTTTAGAACTCACAGCGATCTTCTTGCCTCAGCCTCCCAAGTGCCGGGATGACAGGTGTGGCTGGCACACCAGGCTGTGGTGTTTAATTTTGAGAGCTTTTCCTCTGAGTTCACTGTTGAGAATTTTGCAGGTCCAGCAGGTGTAGAAGTCCGTCCTGTCAGGTGCTGGGTGGGCAGGAACCTTGCTCATGGTCATGGTCACAGCTGTCTGTCCCCACGGCCGTGGCCCATGCTGGAACAGCCTATCTCAGCTTTCCTTAGTTCTCACATAAGCCTGTGGCCCGTCAACGCAGAGGCGCTTGCTCCTGGACACAGCCGCCTCTGCAATGTGTAGGGGACAAACAGGCTCAATGTGGGTGAGTGAGATCCCCCAGGGATGGGTGAGACACCTGGCCTGTGCCCCTCCACTATAACTTACCTCACCAACCAGGGGAGGGCAAAACTGACTCCAAACAGATGACTGGTCTTCTTGCCTCAGCCTTTATTGGAATGATAGGTAGGTGTCTGACTAAGGGTAACTTTTTGAGACAAGGTCACAGCCTCCCAAGTGTTGAGTGACATGTATGCACTACTTACCTGGCCATTATACCATTTTAGGATTTTTGGTACCAAGGATCAAATTCGCAACCTTGCACTTACCGGGCAGGTGCTTAAGCCACTGAGCTAAACCCCCAACCCCGTTTTGGGTTTCTGCAGTGACCTTTCTTAGTCTTCCTCGAGAAGTAATCTGCCTGCAATCTGAGGCTTTCCCTCTCAGGGAGATTGAGGCACCAGCTCCACTGTCCCCAGAGGTGCTAACATTGAAAGGGACATTGGATGAAGGTGCCCAAGGCCAGATAAGCCTTGAGCCAGTGCCTAGTGGCAGTGGCAGAAGGAAGTGCTGTGGGTGTCGGTGGGCTGCTGCTTGATAGGGGCATGGGAAGGAAAAGCCAGGCTGGAAACCAAGACGTCAAACTGCAGCGACATGTCCTTGCTGCTACACAGTCCTGAGGAGTTTCCAGATAAACCTCTCAGAGCAAATACATGGATTCAGCAAGGCAGTGGTACACCAGAGAAACATGAAAATGAGTGCTTAGTGTGGACTGCCCAGAAATAACAAAAATTACTGGAGTGTTAGCTATGAAGAAGGGACATTTTGTCATCCAAAGGAAGATGGATGGGTCTGGAGCTCATCCTGTTATGCAAAATAACCCAGACTGAAAGCGAAGGATTACACATCGTCCCTAATGTGGAATCTAAGAAAGAAGAAGGGAGATTAATATTTTTAAATTTCCGGTTTTGAGGTAGGGTCTTGCTATAAAGTTCAGGCTGACCTTAAACTCACTGTGTAGCCCAGGCTGGCCTCAGACTCCTGGGATTTCTGCCTCAGCATCCCAAGGGTTGAGATGACAGACATGCCATCACACCCTACCTGGAAGAGAGACTTACACATTCACCCCTCTAATGCGAAATTAGGGGTATGGCAGGGCATGGGAGTTGATAAAGGGGTTCAAGAAAGAAAAGAATTACTTGCATTTCTGTGTATCAACAATGAACAATGTAAAAATGAAACAAAGCAATTCCATTTCTAAGAACATCAAAAAGTCAAAATTTAGGAATAACCTTAATAAAAGCAGTACAAAACTCAGCTGGGTGTGGTAGCACACATCCGTTACCCCAGAAGGCTGAGAAAGGATTGAAGCGAGTTGGAGGCCAGCTTGGGCTCTCTAGTGAGTTCAAGTCCAGCCCAAACTGCAAAACCCTGTCTCCAAAAGACAAAGGCTGCAGGGGCTGCATTTCTTGCCTTGTATGAAGTTATAGCTACTCAGAACAGCTTGCTGGTGTGGGGGCAAAGTCCCCGAGACTATCAGCCTGCCAGGGCCGCGGCCTCTGCCACCTACCAAGGTGCACCAGGGCTGTTGTGAAGGGGACGATGAGCACGCTGTCATCCCAGCACTTGAGAGGCTGAGGCAAGGAGGATCACCACCAGTTTGAGACCAGCTTGGGCTACACAAAACCTTATCTCAAAAAACAAAAACAAGCACACACAGAAAACCCTCAAACAAATGCTCAAACATGGGGAGAGGCCCCTGTGTCACATGGACTGTGGGCACCCGGGATGCCTCACACTGCAGCCCGAGTTACTGTCTCCTTCATTTGAGGAACCATCTGCAACCCAGAGCTCCACCCACCCCAGGCTGGGCTAGAACTTGCCACCTTTGTGCCTCAGCCTCCCAGAATTGTGGAGCGCAGGCATATGGCAGCAACACACCCCACAAATTCTGTGTGTGTGTGTGTGTGTGTGTGTGTGTGTGTGTGTGTAGTTAGGGACTGAATCCAGGGTGTCACACATACTAGGCAAATGCTCTACCCCTGAGCTGTGCATGTCATGACGTCCTATTCAGCCTGTTTTTTGTGGTCAGAGGGTGAACTTGGAGAACACTACACGGAGGAAAATAAACCAGGCACAGAAAGAGCGCTTGAATGTTGGGTGTGGTGGCACACGCCTGTCCTCCCAAGCACTCGGGAGGCTGAGGCAGGAGGATCACCAAGAGTTCGAGGCCAGCCTGCGCTGCAGAGTGAGTTCAAGGCCAGCATGGACTACATAGTCAAACCCTGTCTCAATAAAACAAAACAAAAAGCAAAAACAAAACAGAAGCCTGAGATGATGGATATGAAGTTCGACGGGCCATCGCTTTCTTGCATATATTACAGTATCTCAAAACAGCACATTGTACACCTCTTCTTTCCTTCCTTTGCTTTCTTTCTTTGAGACAGGGCCTCACTATGTAACCCAGGCTGACTTTGAACTTGTAGAGATCCTCCTGCCTCAGCTCTCCTGAGTGCTGTAATAACAACAGTGTGCCACCGTGCCTGGGGAGACCCTACTTTATAATAAAATCCACAAGGGGCTGGTGTGTTACTCAGTGCGAGGGCCCTGGGCTCAAATACCAGTATGAAAAAAAAAAAAAAAAAAACAAAGCAAAAAAGTGGCCCAAGTGGAGGCAGGTTTGGCAGGATGGGTGCCCAGGCCCAGCTCACACAGGAAGAGCAGCAGGGACCTATGTGTGACCAGATCCTCAGCAAGTGTGCTGTGCTATTGGTTTACACAGCTGGCTGCTTCCTTCCTGTGGGACCAGGCTGGGAAATTCATTCCCTGGGTGCAAGGGGCACCCTCTCCCATCCAGCACAGACCCAGATCCAAAGAGCCCTCCTTGCCCTGGGGGAGACTGAATCTGCCTGAAGAATGTCTCCGCCACTGTGGCAATCAGTGTTGACTGCAGAACGTGACAGTCCCTGCTGCAGGATGTGTGTAACATATGACGCTGCTGTCCTCCATTCAAACCCGAGGACAGGTCGCTATCAGTGGGGAAACATTAGCAGAAGGCTGAAATATGTCACTTGGAAATATTGGGCCAGGCTTGATGTTTTACACACATCCGCAGGCTCTTGAATTGCTTTTTTCTATGTCAAAAAGTCTTTTCTGTTTATATCAAAAGCAGACAGTGCAGGAGGACAATCTCCAAATTTTCCACCATTTTTATTTGTTTTTTTCTGCTGACACAAGTGTCTCAGTTCAGGCTGGCCTTGAACTCACAATGTGGCCCAGGCTGGTCTCGAACTTGTAGAGATACACCTGCCTCAGCCTCAGAAGTGCTGGAATTACAGGCCTGCGCCACCACTCCCGGCTTGCAATAGGGGTTCGCCAGGCAGTATCAAACGCTGGCTGTGTAGCAGCTGTACACATCCTCAGTTCCTGTTCCCTGGCCCTGCCTCAGGCCACGCAAGGCTTGGCTCTGGGTTCTGCAGACCAAAGTGGAAGTCCTACTGGGACAATGACATGGAATCTGATCTCAGAGGGGAAATCCCTGCACCACTGCCACTTTCTTTCTTTCTTTCTTTCTTTTTTTTTTTTTTGTCTTTTTCCTTTTTATCGGTACCCTCATGACCGCCTGCTTGCAAGGCAGGTGCTTATGCCGCTGAGCTAAATCCCCAGCCCCAACCACAGCCACTTTCAATTCATCAGAAGCAAGTTGCAGGGCGCGGTGGAGCATGCCCGTCTTCCCATAATGCTGGGAAGATCTTTGGAGGTCATGGGCAGCCCAGAGTGAATGAAGCTGAGTCTCCACTCGCCTGCAAGTGGACCATGACAGCTCCGGTATGGGCCTGGTCACAAAGCCGGCCGCAGGCCCAGCCAGGGAAAGGCGCTTCCATGGTCAGGTTTGCATTCCTTCCCATTACCCTGTACTGTTGCTGCTGCGTGCTAACACGTGGCACCTGGGCTTTCCTAGTTCGTTTTCTGAAATCCAAAGACTTCCAAGCTTGCCTCCAATGGAGTGGAAGCGCACAGTCTCTGTGGCTGTTACTGTCCCAAGGTTCCACAGAAACCACTCCCTGCTGGGCCCTGGACCCCAGCAGGGCTCTTGTGTTCTTGCCCACTGTGACCTGGGGCTGACCAGATTCCAGGCAGCCACTGCCCTCCTGGGCATGAGAGCTGGGGCAACCGGCTTCACATAAAGTCTCTTCGTGCCCCAGCTGCACCCTGGTCATCCTAGGAGACCCTGAGGGCCTCTCCACTACATGAGGCCATAAATAAGTCCCATTGGTTGGCATCTGTATGACCTGGATGTTCCATTCCTGGTGCACAGCCAATAGTATTAAAGGATGCCTGCAGATTCATTTTTCGGGGCACTGTTCACAACAGCCACGCTATAAGGTCAGCCTGGGTAGCCACCACTAGATGCACAGATAAACAAAATATGATCTCCATACACAATGGAGTACTACACAGCCATAAGGAAACATGAGAATCTGTCTTTTGCAAGACAATGGATGGAACCTGAGGAGATTGGGTTAAGTGAAATAAGACACATTCAGAAGGACAAGTACTGCATACTCACTTGCATGTGGAAATCAAAGTGTCCACTTGAAGGTGGAACAGTAATTAGTGGCTATTAGGAGGACGGAGTATGGGAAAATGTCACACTGAAGCCTACAGATATGGACAATTATTATGCACTGATAACAATTTTGAGAAGGAAAACCCTTCTAAGAGGCTGACTGCCCACTCTCTTCTGCTAGCTTTTCCCTGTCAGCCCCTTTCCTCACCCAGGAATAAAACCATCTCCTAGCACTTAGGAGGCTGAGGCAGGAAGACCCCCACGAATTTGAGGCCAGCCTGAACTATGGTGAGACTTCGTCTCAAAAAAACAAAACAAAACAGTCAATCAAATAAAACAATCTCCATGCTCAGCTGAGAAGCAAATTCAACTTGTGATCTATACTAAGGGCTTCAATATGGGATCAGAACGCGGCGATTGTGGGAGCTTTGATGTCACTTTCAGCTGTTAGAGTTCAACACTTAACAACCCCGGACCTGGAGAAGTGCAAGGATCAGATCCGGAATAGTAATCGGCTTGTTAAGAGGGGAGCGGGGCGGGCTGCTTGACATCTGCTGCAACACCCACCAATCAAATGCCATCTCCCTTTCCCGTGCTACCTTTCCCAAAATCTAGAGGTCGCTGCTCCTCTTTCAGGCTGAGTTTCTGGCCCTCTGCATCTTTCCCTGCAAGAGGAATCGCTGCCCCAGCGCCACAACAGGATGCCAAGTGAGCTAGGTTAAGCGGTGGCACTGGCGCTCACTCCCGCTCCGTCAGCAACGCGGGATGCACGCAGTCGTCCCAGCGCCTCTCCATTACTTGCCGGCTTGCTTGCTCGTTGCCAATTGCATGGGTGTAAAATGGCATCACACTGCAGTTTTGATTTTGATTTTCATTTCCCTGATTGTTAATGAGGTTGAGCATCTGCTCATTTGGTATTGGCCATATGTGTTTCGTCTTCTACAAATGTCTGCTCATGTCTTCTATTTTCCTATTGCATTGTTTGTTTTATTTCTATTATTGATTTACGGTTCTTTCTGTACTAATCCTTGTCAATCAAATGCTTTGCTAAATATCTTGTCTTGAGTTTTAGGGTGACATTTTTTCCCTTCTTTTTTGAGACAGTCTCGAAATGTAGTTCGGGCTGATCTCAAACTCACTATGCAGCCCAGGCTGACCTCAAACTCATGGGACCCTCCTGCCTCAGCCTCCCTAGTGCTGGGATAATAGGTGTGCACCACCACACCCAGCTAAAAGGTACCAAATCTTTATTGTCATTTGTGGGCTCTCAGCTTTCTTCTATGCTGTCCCCCTGCCCTCAGATGGCCACTGGTGCCAGTTAGCTTTGGCCAGTGGGAGGAACTGTCCTGACATCGAAGAGCAGACGAGAGAGGAGCACGATGCCTTTGCTCCTTCTCCTCTTGGCTTCCTGACATCTCCAGATGTCTGCCATTGTCTGAGCACCTGCTAGGTGACATCATCTCTCCTGCCACTGAATGGTGTCTTCATGGGGACAATCCCTCTGCAATCCAATGTGGAAGACACGTTCATCTTGCGTTTGTGTGACACTGGACAGCTTTGCTGCCGTCGTTGAAATTCTCTGTTCTTATGGTTGTGCCGATAGTGTACGTAAGTGTTCAAACCTCATATTTGCATGTAGATGACTATCTTTTCCAGCCACATTATGGAATAAGCTCTTTTCCTTACCGATCTGCTGCGCCCCATAGCTCGCATCCAGTGCATCCTCTGTTCTAGCAGTTAAGGTCTGTTTGTGGGTCACACTGACTTTAGCCTCTACCGACTGAGCCCAGCTGAACCTCTCCTCCTTAGAGCTGTGGGTGTCTACACTGAGTCTCGGCGATGAGAAACCGGGTAAGACACTGCCACATACATTTGAGAACCAGCATGTACGGTTCCAAGGAATAGATGGCTTTGGGATCACACAGCCATTGGATGCATGGATGAACTTTGAAAGAATCGACCTCTTTATTATATTGCACATTTCTGTGTGCAATATACTGTGTGCAATATTTTGTGTGCAACATGCACTGTCTTCACGTGGCTTCTCATCAGGTCGTTCAACAATGGTCTGTAAATGTAAATCTTACACATCTTTTGTTAGACTTCTTCAGTATTTTGTGATTGTATTTCTATTGTACATAGTGTTTTTCTTTTTTCATTTGATGGCAAAAAATAAAACAAAATGTCATAACAATATAATAGGAGAATAACAATAGTTAATACATTGTGTATTGTTATCTTGTAGTTACTCAGACTATGAGATGTGGCCATAGGAAATTCTCCAAATGATTAAATGGTGTTTTTTTCAAAGGAAAAATTTCTAATTCTTTGTTGCTGATGTATGGAAACATAATTGCTTTCTATAGAATGTTGTCACAGTCACCTTGCTACATTCTCCCTTTAATAATTTATCTGTAATGTACTCTGCGTTTTCCATGTAGACAGTCATGGCATCTTAAATAATGGCAATTTTACTTAACCCTTTCTAATCCTTCCCACTATAGTTTTGTTTTTGGTCTTATTTTCCCAGTGAGGAACTTGAACAAAATATTGAATAGATATGGTGGTTTTGGCATAACTCTCTTGTTCCCAATTTAAAGCAATGCTTCAGTTTTTTTCACATTTTATAATATGTGTTTTACATATGTTATTCAGACTCTTTCTGCTTTTGTTTTTTAGGAATATGGTCACACTATGTAGGCCAGGCTGGCCTCGAACTCATGGCAATCCTCTTGCCTCAGCCTCCCAGGAATAGGATTACAGGTGCATGCCAGCACACCTGGCTTTCTGAGAGTGTTTACTGGATTCAGTTCCCTTAGTTTTGTAAAAGCTTTTAAAAACTATGAATAGGAATTGAATTTTATGAGATGCCTTTCCTGTATCTACTAAGATAATCATAGGCTTTTTCTTTTGATCTATTAATGTGGTGAATGAAACTTACAGATTTTCTAAGATTAAAGGATCGTGTATTCTTGGAACAAATTCAAATTGGTTAAGATACATTGTCTTTCTCAGACCATTAAACTTCACTTTTCTGATATTTTGTTTAGTTTTTTTTCTCTAAAAATCGCTGTGCAATTTTCATTCTTATTGTATTTGTGCATGATTTGGAGACTTTTCTCTTCTTCCGTGTCTTGCACCAGCCTGATTGTGAGTGCGCCGCTCAAAGGAGCAAACATTTGAGTCTTGCTGACTATTCTGGTAAACTCCCCTGCGCCTGGTGTTTTCTCGCGTGTATTTATTTCATAGCTAGAGGACTATGCCAGATTGTGCTTGCTCCTGGAAGCTAGTGACCTTCACAGGATGACTTGCTGGATGACATTATTGGGGAAGCTGGTGGCTAGTACGACGACACTTAGGCTTTCTGTTGTTTCCATGAGTCTGTATATCAAGGCACAGTTTGTAAGCCTTTGCCCATTTATGTATTCAGATGCATTGGTGTAAAGTTGTCAACGTGTATTTTTATTATATTTTAATGTCTGTCTTATTTGCAGTTAAGTTTAGTGTACCTTCTCCTCTTCCTCCTTCTTCTTCTTGTTTGTTTGTTTGAGACACGGTCTCACTGTGTAGTTCAGGCTGGCCTTAAACTCTCTGTGTAGTCCAGGCTGGCCTTGAATTTGCAGTGATCCTCCTTTCTCAGTCTCTCAAGTGCCAGGATGACAAGTATGTGCCACCATGCCTGGCTTGGAAATCATTGATGGAGCTCCTATTTGCTCCGATACCAGAAGTGAAAGTCTTTACAAATTCTTTCTTATTAAGAGCCTTAAGCTTCATTACATTATCAATAATTATGCTTAAGTCCAAATGCGTAGTACATTGTCACTGCTCTTTCTTGCGTGCTGCTACTGTCTCGTTTCTCGAGTTCTCGTTTCATGTTCATTGGTTGAAACAGTTGCTCTAGGAAATGTTGTTGACAGGGTGTATAAATAAAGACCCCAGGCCAGGGATTTAGCTCAGTGGCATAAGGACCTGCCTGGCAAGTGCAAGGCCATAAGTTCAATCCCTGGTACCAAAATAAACAAGTAAATAAAATTAATTAAATAAGTAAAATAAAGATCCCACAAGAAGAAGGCTCTCTGTTGCATGAAGGCAGCAGAGGGTCCCTGACAATGTGGTCCCTAGAGGTGAGTGTCCTCCTCCAGGGCAGGGGACTGTAGAGGGTGGATCCAGAGGGGCCACAGAGAGCCACACAGGCCGCTCTAGGTCCCAAGTCTCTCTTACCCTTCCTTTCAGGGAGAGAGGAGTGTTCCAGATGATGCACACCTAAGAATTTTTTCTCACGAATCTGCTGGCTATGCATTCGGCTTATGCTTTCCCACACTGGGTGACACTTACAGCATGTGCCAGTTCGACGGCTCATTAGCAGTTATAAGCTGTATAAGACTCGCTCCAGTGTGGAGCTGGAGATGTGCCTTCAGCTGTGAAAACTTGACTTGCATTAGAGTTTTGATTTCATGTGATCCTTGCTACTTTGGTAATGGAACCCAGGACGCTGGCACTGAGTTACATCTCTGGCCATTTTAACTCTTTATTTTAAGACATGGTCTTGCTAAGTTTCTAAGTTACCCAGGCTGAACTTGAACTTGTGCTTCTCTTGTCTCAGCCTCTCAGAGTGCTGGGATGATGTGTCTACACCACTGCACCTGGCTTGCTTCTGTGTTAATTGGATTCCATTGCTTTGTTGAACCTCTTTAAGGACTCTCACCGTAGGTACATTTGGTCTTTGCTTGTTTCATCTTCCTAACCCTTCTGCAATACCTTCATTTCCCCTGTCACATCCATTCTCCCAATGAACCCTCGAAAGGACTTCATGTTCCCCTGTGCTCTCAGTATAATAATTGTAATTGCTTTCCATTTCTGGTCTGGCAATTTGAACATCCTTGCTGTATCTAAAGCTTGTTTTGTGTTTTGAAACAGTGTTTTTTTTTTTCCTTTGCTGTGTAAGTGAAATTTTTATGGAAAGCTGATAAAAGGCTGTAGGCAAAAGAAGGCTTTTGTGATTGGTGCTGAGGGGAGGGGAGAAGAGCTTTCTGTGCCTGTGTCATGGCTTTTTACTAGCCTGTGCCCCTCACAGGTGCTTTGCGGATCACGGTCCCTAGGTGGCCCAGGACGGAGAGACGGGGTCGGAGTTGGCCATTTGCCTTCCACGGCTTGGAGAGCTTGAGCCCCTTCTTTTCCTTCCCCCACACAGCCTGGGCTCTGATGAAACCTTGGCAGAGCAGGCTTGTTTATCTTGAAGACAGGCCTTGTGAGGGGCAGACTGTTCTGGGTGATTTTTAAGTGGTGGAGACAAGTTTTGCCAGAAACAGAATGTTCTGGATGATTTCAAAATGGTGAAGACAGGCCTTGTCAGAAAGAGAATGTTCTAGCTGATCATACTGGCACTTTCTTCTGCCCCTGCCTGAGGCCCAAAGGAAGTTTTCTGGAGTTTTCCCTGAGAGGACTGGTAGAGCTCTTGGAGGTCACACTGACAGGTGTGACTGCCTTCTCTCTGCAGTTTGAAGCTCTCAGCCTTGCCACAGGACGCTGCTGAGCAATGTGTCAGCTTTCCTGCTCTGCCAGGAATTCTGGCAGAGGCCAGTGTTGGGTTCTCTGTATCCACCTGCTGTCCTTCCAGCTTGGGGCAGTGAGCTCGCTTCTGAAAGAGTTGTTGATGTTTCAGTTCATTTTGCATTTTACTCTCTCTGCTTTTTTCCTTCAGTTATGTCTTACCTCTGGTGTCTTTTATGGACATACTATAATTTAGTCTTGTATATAGGATGATTTTGTCTTTTTCTACTTTGTTTCTTGTATTTAGCCAATTCTTATTTCATATCTTCTTGCTTTTGCTTGTCTGTTTTGTTTTATGTTTTTTTGAGACAGGGTCTTGCTATGTAGTCCAAGGTAGCCTTGAAATCACTATGGATCCCAGGCTGGCCTTGAGGTCACAATGATTCTCCTGCCTCAGCCTCCCAAGTGCTAGGATTGCAGGCATGTGCCACCATGTACAGCTTCCTTTTGTTGTGGGTATTGGAATCGAACTCATGACTTCACACTTGCTGAGCAGGTGCTGTGTCACTGAGCTACATCCCTGGCTCTTGTTTGTCTTTTTGAGACAGGATCTGGCTCTGAGATCCAGCCAGGTCTTGAACTCACTGTGTAGGTCAGGGTGGTTTCAAACTCTCTGTTATTCTCCTGTCTCAGCCACCGGAGTGCTGGGATTCTGGGTGTGCACCAGCTTCCTGTTTTTCTTTGTTTTCTATTTCAGTTTTTTGCTTTTGAATATCTGGTTCAGGATTTTTTTATGTCTCTAAATACTGATTTGTGACTATTAGGTCCAATTTAGAGACTGTTTTTTTAATCATTGGTTTTTTGGGCCAGTTTTCAGCTAATCATTTTGATTCTCATTTTCTGTTTTCTTTTTATGGTGGTTTTCAGTAGATGGAGACTATTTCCACCTTTGTGGACAGGATTGGTTTTTGGCATTCTTTTCAAAGCATGTTTGTTTAAAGTATGGTTTCTTTAATGGATGAGGGTGGGAGGTGGGATTATACATATATTTGTGAGACAGGGCCTCACTTTGTAGTTCAGGCTGATCTTGAACTCATTCTGTAGTCCAGGGTGGCCTTGAACTCACAGCAATCCCTCTGCCTCAGCCTTCTGAGTGCTGGGACTACAGGTACGTGTATCCCACATCCAGCTTGTTTGTTCTTTTAAGGCGAGGTCCCACTATGTAGTTCAAGCCAGCCCTGAACTCCCTGTGGAGTCCAGGCTGGCCTCAAACTTGTAGTGATCTTCCTGCCTCAGCCTCCCAAATGCTGGGATTGTAAGCATGAGCCACCATGCCTGGTTTGTATGTCCTTTGAGTTTTCTTTTTAATATGAGATATCATTTTTTCAGTTACTCATTTGACAGTGTACAGTTAAGCACTTTTCCAAGCACAAGTGCCCCAGGTGAGGAACTCACCAGTCTCTGCTCTCGAGGAGTTCACAGTAAGCTTGTAGAGGCAGGTGCTTTATAGGGAGAGTGACAAATTTTTCTGGTGCCAACGGATGCACTAGACAGGGTCCCGCAGAAAAAATACAGGGTAGGAGGGATGGCAGGGAGCCAGGACCATTTTCCACCCAGACTCTATGATCACTCATCTGTCACTGTGCCTAAGATGGAACAGATGAGCAGAGGGACACCATCTGGAATCTAGGTGGATACGGTTGAATGAAGTCACTTGTCATGAGAGGGCTGGTGACCTTTAGCCAAGGGACCAAGCCAACCTGCAGGAACGGAGCTGGGAATAAATCCTGTGACCCTTTGTAAAGCACTTACATGTGTTCGTCACTTTTTCCTGAGGTCATCCCAGAATCCGCTTTGGCCTTGCCGTAGCTGCACTGTGCCTGACATATTCCCTCACCGGGCAGAAGTCCCCCTCTCCCTTTCGCTCCTCTGAAACCGGCATCTTTCCTGGAAGCCACTTGGGGGCTGGTAAATAAATAGGAAAGAATAAAAAGTTGGGAGAGGAAGCCCTGAACTCAGGGAGTGAGAGAAACCACAGCAACATGGGATCTAAAGGAAATAGCGAGCAACTAATAAGGGCCAAATAAGAAATGACTGCAGTGGAAACCAGTTGAAAAACAAATCGAGAATCTGGTTTATAGAAAGGATAAAATGAAGATGGTTAACTGGATGTGATGGCACTCGCCTGTCATCTCAGTACTCAGGACGCTGAGGCAGGGGGATAGCAGCAAGTTCAAGGCCAGCCTGAGCTACACAGTGAGTTCAAGGCTAGCCTGAACTGAAACCCTGTCTCAAAAATAAAACAAACAAACACACAAACAAACAATTCCAAAGCATACTGTTTTCCAACAAATGGCCCCTTGGACCACCTGTGCTAGAATTCCATGGAGCGTTTTCAAAATGAAGATTCTGGGCTCCACCTTGGGCCACAGTTTGGGCTTCAGAGCTCGAGGATGACAGTGGCTGCTTTGGGAGTGGCAGAGGCTGAGCCAGAAATTGACTTCCCAGCCATGGATGGAATGCTATACTTGTCTCTGTTTTCATTTTTCTCACCACATTCTTAACACTAAAGATCGGGACTCTTGGCCAGGTTCCTGATAGGAATGGATCAAGCTTTCTGCCAGCAGCTTGAGCTTTGGCTGTGTGACTGCTCTGGTCAGGTAATCTATTCTCGGGAATAGCTCAGGATGTGGGCAAGGATTTACTTACGAGGGGATTCATGGCAGACTGATCTCACAAAATAGCCAGCAGTGCATGAAATCTATCTATCTATCTATCTATCTATCTATCTATCTATCTATCATCATCATCCACTCATCCATCGTTCAATCTATCTATCCATCCATCCACCTATCCATCATTTATCTGTACATCAATGCATCCATCCATCCATCTATTGTTCTATCATTCATTTATCTATTGTTTCATCTGTCTACCTATCTATCCATCCATCCACCTATCATTTATCTATCCATACATCCTATCAACGCATGCACTTATCCAACCAATCATCCATCCACCCATCCATTGTTCAACACATCTATCTATCTACCCACCTACATACCCACCTACCTACCCACTTATTGAAATTGGCTGGGGAGAAATAAATCAAAATATTTACTGTGATTTTCTCTGAGTAATCAGATTCCATTGTGGTTTTTTGATTCCTTCTAAATACCTTGCTTGATTCTCTGAAAGCTTATTGTGATCATACCTTACCATTTACAATTAGAAAACAAAATAGAATTATTTTCATTTTGGGAATAAGGTGCCTGACTTGGAGGAAAGATCATTTAATTTCATTCAACAACTTGGTCCTGTACCAGGGGCAGGGAATCAGCAGTGTGTGGGGTCAGAGTATGATTTATTGTAGAGGTGAATATCATCATTTTATAATTCAAGTAAATGTCACTATCCCCCCAGTCATTTTGACTCATTATGTAGTTGTAAATTGACTATTCTTATGAAAATAAAATATTGTTTATTTTATGCTTGTAAAGGGCCATTACTTACAAAGAAAAACAGGAGTATGAAATAGGCCCTGTTTATAAATGGCATAGGTTGACCATCAATACCCCATCATAGAGACCCTGAACCCACTCAGTCTTCGGCAGCAATTTTTGTTGGCAATGAATCTGGCAGTGTCGACATTTCCTGTGAAGGCTAGAAGTTAGGATGGCCTACCCACTCTCTGGTGGCTAGGACAGTCCAGCAGTCCTGAAGTAAGGGCTCAAAGAACGCCAGGATGGGGCATTTTGTTGCCCAATGTCTTCTGCTGCATTTGAGCGTGGTCCATGGAGGGGGCAGGCAGCTCCACCTTGTGTAGGTTTATCTGCCTCAGAACTCCAAGTGTCAAAAGTGTTAAAAATATGAAAAACCATATTAAGATCTCTCTAAGGTTTGAAGGTCAAGTTTTGCCTTTTTGTTTGGGATTTGGACTATAGTAGAATTAAGTAAGTATGCAGAAGTTTAATATTGGCATTTTAGATCAGACAGCAGGCTTTATCTGGATGGCATATTGCTTTTAGGGTGTTGCATGGAATTATATATCTAACAAAAAAGGCTTTAGTCTGCCCTCCCCCTTTTGGAGTATAATCTCATTTTATGGAAACATTTTGCAGTAAAGGTTTACCAATCTTATGAATAAATCTATCAAAACTGATCTAATACTGTCAAATTTTGAACACATTTACTTTTTTTTAATCTGTTATTTGCAGTAGTATGAACCAAGACAAATGAAATTTTGTTTTTAGACAATATTAAAACTTTTAACAAAACTCTTGTCTTGGAACAGAGCTATTGGTTCACAGCAAAAAGGAATTTATAACTTTAGTTGTTAAACAGGAGATTGGTGAAGGCTTTGATTGATAAACAAGGCTGGTAAAATTATCAGGTGGCCAATAACCTTGATTAAATGGTTTGAGAATTGTACTGAAAAAATAGCATATCTTGAGTGGAGCCGAATTGTAAAAAAAGCATGCCTGAGCAGAGATGCTGAGCTGCTGTTTTGTGGTGCGCTGGCATAGCACACCCAGCGTGGGGGTGGGGCGAGCATTGGGACGTAGCGCGCAGGGGTGGGCTGGGATTACCCCCGGAAAGTATAAGGTGGCAGCGACCATGGCACACGGGGGAGGGAGGGGTTGGGATGGTGCATGGGGGAGGGGCTGGGAGGTGGCCTGACACAGTATGTGAAGCTGGAACTGCTCGCAGGGTGCAAGGATTAGGAAGCCTATTTATGAACACAACTGGGTTTTGATTAGCCTCCTGGACCTGTTGTAAAAGTTTGTTATAGTTAGTATGTTTGTGAGCAATCTTATTAAGGCCCACAATCAGACACTCAATCATCTTATGTAATTTTGTTGAACCTTGTCCATTTTGATAGTTCGTTAGGATCCTGCTCTGGCACAGCTACAGGTCCAGGGTCATTGTCAGCGATGTTTGCCTTACGTCTGCGATCAGCTTTTTGTCAAGCTGCTTGCCACAGTTGATTTCGCTCTTGTGAGCTGAGGGTGGTATTTAAAATCACATAAATATCCTTAAAATGTAAATCATAACAATTAGTAATAAATTCAAATTGCCTGATATAATTCTGTGGGTCAACAGAGAAGCTACCTAATTTATGGGTAATCTGGGATAGATCAGAAAGGGAGAAAGGCACATGTATATTAATCAGTCCCTCGGGGCCAGCTTGCTCCCAAAGTGGTAGCAGAGCCTGAGAAGATTGCGGAGTAGATGGCCATTGGGCAGCTATCCGTCTAGTAGACACGTGAGAGCAATTATCTGTAGAGTGGTTACAGAGCAGCTGCCAGTTATCCTGAGACAAGGAAACACAGGCAGATGGCGTCTCACTGTGTGCCTTGCAGTGAGAGGATTGCTGTCATCAGCACAATGAACTGTCATGTAGACCGCAACAGGGGAGCTGTTGCTGTTCACAAGAGGAGCCACAAGGGAGCGCCCATTGACCATGAGTTCTGTCCCAAGATGGCGGCGCCCTGTCACGTGGCGGAGGGTTGCAACATGGCGACTGTTCCCAGCGCAAGCTGGGACAATCACGTAGCTTGCCAGAAGGGCAAAACGAACGAGATTGGGTATGGTGAGTGGGTGGCAAAAATGCTGCAGAGAGCAGAGTAGAGCTACTGGGAGAGTTATGGGTCCCAGATGGCGGAGAGGGAGATGATCGCAGAGCGGGAGGTAACTGCAATGCATTGGGACCAGGGCTGTCGAGAGAATCAGGGATAGGGGGAGGGAAGTGCGGTCCAGTGGGAGGTAATGGTGAGGAACGAGTTTGGGGGTAGGCAGGCGGCGGCCAGGAAAAGACCGGGGGAACATCGCCAAGTGAGTCCTGAGAGCAGGACGGAAAAGTTCACGGCACGGTAGAGTTAACTAAAAGTATCTGGGCACGAGCACAAGACTTAATGAGAGACAGGCATGTTCTCAGAACAAGGAAGGCTTGAATATAAGGGAGTGCTAATAACTTGTTGCCAGCCTGACAGAAGTCATGCAAGTTTCTGAGAATGCAGGGGTCAAATGTTTCTTCCCGGGGCCAATGATCGCCGGTAAGTGGATAGGTTGGCCAGACTTCCTGGCAGTAAAAAGTTAATCATTTAGTCTTTATGGTACTTTTAATCTTAAGAGTACGTAAATTGGAAATTAGACATTGTAGAGGCGTCTTTTGGGAGTTAGAAAATACGTTTCTCATGACGGATTCAGGCAAGAAATAAACCGTGGTCCAGAGAATAAGCTGTCACTCGTTTGTGGTACCACACGGCGGCTAAGGTTCCAAAAGCTCATATATTCCAGTCGTCACTGAGAGATTTACAAGTGGAGTCCATGTGGGGTCAGTAACAGTTTTGCCTGTGAAAGCGCGAGGCTTTAAGGGAAGTGAGGGTCTTTCAGTGTGGGCGGTCCAGAAATCTCTGCTTTGGGCTATCCGAACCCAAAGAACGTGAGAGATTTTAGAGTGTGGACACAGGTTTGTCCAGAAAAACCCTGCCCTGGGCTGTCCTAAGGACGTGAAAGTGCCACAGACCCACGCAAATGGGGAGAAAACTCAACTGGGGTGGAGCCCAGCGCCAAGAGTTCCCTGGAGAGTGCTCACCTGAAATCAATCTGGCCGGTGGTGAGTGCAGGCGGCTGGCAACAAGTCAAATGGGTCTCGGGAGAGGAGAAAGTGCAGAATTAATCCAGGATGTTATCGGGTTCATAAATCGGCTGGGGACTCAACTGGGAACTCAAAATGGGTGTGTACCAGGAGTCAATCGCCTGCTGATCGAGTCATGGCACCAAATGATAAGATTATTTCCAAAAGATGAGAAGTATAAAACACAAGAGGCTTTTATTCTGAGAACATGGAGAGAGATAACCAGCACCCCCGACTGCTGGAGTCCGGCTTTCTCTCTGGTGGACACGTGGCATGGGGGTACATAAGTAGCTTCAGTTTGGGGTGGAAACTAAGGGGGCATCAGGGATGCATGGGTAGCCCATTAGTCCTAGGTTTGGTGCCATAGATAAGTTCCCAGGGGCAGGGAAGATGGTGTCACAGGTAAATTCCTAGGGGTGTGGGAGATAGGAGCTTCCTGGTTCCAGTTGAGGCTTTTCTGGCTACAGAGTCCTGTCTGGGCCAAAACCCTTTCACCTATATTTATATATTTATATATTTATTTATTGGTGCTGGGGATTGAACTCACAACCTTGAGTTTGCCAAGCAGGTACTTATGCCGCTGAGCTAAACCCCCAGTCCCGGGGAGTACCTATATTTAAATGTAAGATGATGATACGGACGAAAATGGTGTAATTTTGCAATTTCAACGTAGCAAGATTTTCACTGTGTAAGTAAATTACATTCATTCCATCAAAATTCCTGTAAAATACATCAAACTGTTTTTATTACTTCCTAAAAATGTAAAGAAGAGAAAACAAGCCAGGCATGGTGGTGGCTTGGGAGGCTGAGGCAGGAGGACTGCCACAATTTTGAGGTCGGCCTGGGCTCCATAGTGAATTCAAGGCCAGCCTGAAGCGCTATGTCAGACGACAGAAAACAACAACCAAAGAAGAGGAGGAGAAAATGTAACAAAGGCCGAAATAATTGATCTTTGATTTGTTTGCAATACAGCTTAGCAAACCATTATTTTATTTTTTTATTAATGCATTTTTGCTGTACATGCATTTTACAATCAACTTGGGGAATGGGTACATGCAGCTAATATAGCTTGTTTCATTTTATATCCTCCCTTCGCCTACCCCTCCCTCTGTTATGGCTTGCATCTATCTAGATGTCTCCCCAAATCCTCATGTAGTCACAGATGTGGCTTTCAGAGTGGCTGGATCTAGGGTGCGTGGCTCTGGAGTCAAGGCTGTGATGCTGGGATTAAGGATGCCCCAGCCAGGTGTGAGAGTTCCCGTCCTAAGGGTGAGTAGCCTGGATAGGCTATAAGCAATGGAAAGAAGTCACTGGCATTGCCTGTTGCTGTCTTGCCACTTTGCTGCTTTGCTGCCTTTTGCCTGCCCTGCCATGGACTGTTTGTCCTCTGCAAAGCCCCTTTGCCACGCCTCCCTGCCTTGGAGCCAGCGCAGTATGGACTGAAACCTCTATAAACCGTGAGCCAAAATAACCCTTCCCTCCTTAACTGCTGGGTGTTCAGTATTTTGTCTCAGCAATGAGAAAAGTAACTGAGACACCCTCGTCTAGTTCCTCTTTCCCCTTTCATTCTTAGTGATATTGTTAATCTGAGTTCACGTGAATGGCCTACAGTGTCCGCATTAGCAACCCATTTTAAAGGAAAATGCTTACAAGCAGCAGCCCTAAGTGTTGTCTTTCAGGTGATCACTTAAGTAAGATCTACAAACTGCAAGTCATAACCACATGAGTTAAATTTTGGACAGTTTTTGGATTTGTACATAATAATTGAGCATATTTATGAGGAATAACGTGGAATCTTCATTCTTGCACATGTCGGGCATGACAGATGCAGGATAATTAGCACGTTTGTCACAAGTCCTTTTGATTTCTTTAGAGTGAATTTTAGAGTCCAAACACAAGCATCTGGAACATTAGGTCCTTGATGTGAACTTGGAAGGTGCATGTGCCGGCAGGCGTGCTCAACATGGGGCGAATCTCACAGCCCCAAAGCAACAAATTGGTGGTCTCAAGGATTTTGTTAATGTAACAGAAAGCTACCTAGTCACGCAAAGTTTCTGATGATGAATGGAATCTACATCTTACTGTACATCTGGTTTTTAAGCTAATTATGTTCCATGTCACTTACAAAATAGATTATGTGTTGTATTTCTTAAGTAATACTGAAAAAGAGTATGCATCACTATTTTAAAAAGGGAAATGTCTGGCAAAGCGTGGTGGCACATGCTCGTCATTCTAGCACAAGGGAGGCTGAGGCAGGAGGATCACTCTGAGTTTGAGGCCATCTTGGGCTACATAATGAATTCAAAACCAGCCTGCACTACATAGTAAAACCCTGTCTCTAAAACAAAAGGTGTGTGTGTGGTATAAATTTATCTATTTATTATGAGTATTATTAAAGATTATAATTAACATGAGCATTTTATGAATTTTATAACCACAAATAAATCCAAGTAAAGTATCTTGCCTATAAGATAATTTTTCATACAAATATAACAAAATGATTTTTTAATTTCTCATGGGGGTTGAGAGATTATGTGCAATTATTATTATCATCATCATAAAGGGGCCTTTTTGTTTTGGTTTGGTTTTTGAGACAGGGTTTTGCTATGTAGCCCAGACTGGCCTTGAACTTTTAATGATCCTCCTGCCTCAGCCTCCCCAGTGCTGGGATGACAGGCATCTACACCATCCCCAGCTATGAAAGGTGAGTCTTAGCTCAAATCCCTATCTCCCGTTGCATAGAGCAGGGCAGAGGCAGCAGTGGGGAGAAGATGGTGTCACCCTCAGCTGCCATCACCCCAGCACACATGTGTGTGAATGCGGTTCCTTGCACATGGGGTGGCAGTGTATGTATGTTGGAGTATGTCTATATGTACATATGCGTGTAAGTGATTTTGTGTAAATGTGTACGCATGAGATGATCAAAATATATGATGGATGTTTTGATTGAAAATTATATCATAGTCACAGTCACAGTCACATTGCGGTGAGTCCCCCTCCAAGCTGTCCCCCTTGCTTTGAACATACTTATCGCACTGTCCTTGCCACTTCCTGAAGCAGTGCTGGAAGTCCTCTTTTGTAAGATTCTTTGCAAGGTGTGATCAGAACTACAGGGAATGTGCTGCCCAGCGCCATCCAACAGAAAGGGAGCCTGCAAAAACAGGATGCTGTGTCGTCTACCTTGTTCACCGGATTTGACACCATGTGACTTCTGGCCCTTTCCTGAGGGAAACATTTTAATTCATTCAGGACACTGAGGCATCCAGGAGAGTGCAACTAAAGACATACAAGGAAGAGGGGCCAGAGCTGCTGCCGAAGGTGGCAAAGAGTGACAGGAGAAGTATGTCTGAGGGAAGGGGGAGGGTCCTGAGGCGATTCCTGCCAATTTCTCTTTTACTGCAATATATTTTTGCTGAGGCAGGGTCTCCCTATGTGATTCAGCTGCCTTGAACTCACTATGTAACCCAGGCTGGCCTTGAATGCTCAGTGACCCTCCTGCCTCAGCCTCTTGAGTGCTGGGATGACAGGTTTGCACTACCATGCAGGGCTACTCTGGCCATGTTGGATGCTAATCATTTTAATTTAACTTCTGATCCTTACCTCATACTGTACTTCCTTCTAAGATGCAGTGAGACTTGAGCATATGCTGGGAGTGACAATGCAGGTAATTACTGTTACTGTCACCTTCCTCTTTTATCCTGTCTCTCATGCTGGGCATTGAACTCAGGACTGCGCCACACCCCAGCCAGCTTCTAGTCTTTTATATGGTAACAGTGCACCCAAGATCCTCTCTTCCAGTGCCCATTTTGTGTAGGGAGCCCTTGAAGCTGGAGATTGATCAGTTTGGGGCTAAAGCAAGGCCAGCCCTGAAAACAGAGAAAGCCCAAGGCAAAGCTATGTAAATGAGCTGTTCCAGCTCCAAGAAGGCAGGGGCCCGTGCCCACCAGGCAAACAAGTTGCTAGGCAATGGGCTGGAAATTGACCTTTTCCTGTTGAGGGTATACATAAAGGTGCGATAGTCGGTGAGCAGTTCCTTGTCTCCCATCAGGACAGTAAGTGCTCCCTGCTGGCCCCAGCTTTGCCTCTTCTTTATTTTCTCATCCACTCACCCGCCCCCAGGGAGATCTAGATCTGCAGAGGGCTGCTACAAATGGCACCTGAACACAAATGGGGGAGGGGAGGCGCAACATCTGGGAGATGTGAACAGGTAGTAGTCAATATTTGTCACCAGAGTGAACTGATACTGCCATCACCAGGTGTAAAACTTGGAGACAGAAAACAAGTTCACTAGGGCTAGAAAAACAAAACAAAACAAAGCCATACACTACAGACAAATAAGCTTGAGACACACCAAAGAGACAAACAGGCATAAGAGAATTCAAAGGGAAAATTGGCTTACAAGATACCAAAGAGAAAGAAATGTATTGATTTTACTAGTTGTTAGACATGCGGCAATCACATTCTAAAGAATCAAAGATGTAAAAAAAAAGAATCATAGAAATATATGAAACTGTTTGTTGTATACTTGAGTCTAGTGTTTACATTCCTTTTGTGGATTTGGATTACACAGGGTCCTTTTTTTGTCTTTTTGAGACAGGGTCTCACCCTCCCAAGTGCTGGGATTACAGGCATGTGCCACCATGCCCAGCTAGATGGGGTTTTAATAATCGTAAATTTCTTGAGACAACCACAATGGGATTGGCTCCAGGTAATGTTTTAAAATCAAGTCGTGAACAGGAAAAAGAGAGAGGAATGACAGCCACCCCATAACCTTCACTGAACCACAAACAGCAATCTCTAACCTTTTCAGCTCAGAGAAATTTTGCTGCGTCACAGGTTGGAGCTTCCATCTCTAAATGGGTAGAGCCCTCTTCTCTGTCCCGTTTACAGCTGACATTAAAGAAGCCAGACGGGCGGGGCCGTACATGGAGAGTGTTCAGCATATGTACCCGGTTATTAAACTTCACTCTCCAACAGTCCAGAACAACTTATGATCGGTCCACAGCCTAAAGGGAAAAGGGCAAAACAGCTCCTTGTCTTTGTTGCGAGGGGAGGGGGCATGTTGCCAGTAGTTGTGCTGCTACACCTGTGTGGGTAACACAGCCGCCAACTGTCCCTTCAACAAAACCTCCTACTATCTGTCCAAAGGGTGGACGTCGATATTGTTGGGCTATTCGATGTATATTCAAAACTGATGTGGAAGGTTTTCCTGTCCAGGAAAACGTCCTGCAGGGCCTGCAACAGCTCTGCCCAAGAGAAGGGGTGCTGTGGCATGGGCAGCTTCCCTGAGATGGCCCGGCCCTGCTGGGCATGGCAGGCTTCCAGTGGTTACAGGGGTAATGTGCTCCTGATTAGTGGTTTGCTCATTTTTGTTACAAAATACTCTCCTAAAATACAATTTCAGGTAACCAATATGATGAGAACAAACCTATAAAATGTCTAAAAATCCAATAGTTAGCTTTCATGAGCTGGTAATAGGCTGGCTCTAGCATGTCACTGTCTCACTATGGCTTTGCGGTGAGTCTTGATAATCTGGTATTGTAAATTCTCAAACTACATTGTGTATTGGTCAGGGTTTTACTAGAGAGAACAGATATAACCCAGGATATACAGAAACAAAAAGATTGGCTTCTGATAGTCACAGAGTCCGATGAGGAAGCGGGCAGAGGGTGTCTACGCACTAGAGGCCGAAGGATTCAATCCAAGGTCTGCAGTTCACCCTAGTGTCTTGTGCAAGTCCACACCAGCAGGCTGATGGGTCTGCGACAGAAGGCCGAAGGCTCTGTAATTTAAGGCTGAAGAGTCTGTACTGAAAGCCAGGAGGCAAGCTCCAAACCAAAGGCAAAGACTGGAGCTTCTCCCAAGAATGGAATGGATTCGTCCTTCCTCCTCCCCTTTTATACCTCGAGGTGATAACCCACCCTAGGGTGGGTCTTCTTCTCCATCCTTGGGTGTAGAAGTGCTAAACCCACTTAGTTAGCTTCTAACAGTGTCAAGTTGACACAATCAACTACTACACATTGTTTCTCAAAATTGTTTGTTTCACATTCACGAATATTGTAATTCTACATTTATTTATATGTTTTTGTTTTTTATATCAATTTTTAGTTTTCAATATGCTGACACTATATAGCTTTCTAAATTATTTGAGTTTGTTTATTTCCAGAACAAGGAATTGTAAATTTACATAGGTGGGAGAAATCTGGAAAACAGCTTAGAGCAAGGCTAGGGAAAAAGCAAGCCAGCACACATCTCTCTGGACCTCCACAGACTGTGTCAAAAGGGTTGCTGAACCAGGGCGACTCTGCTGGCTGCTCCTCTCACTGCTTCTCACAGGCCCTGCTCAGGGAGGAAAGAAAAGCTCCTCCTGGCCCAGATCAAGAAGGTGGAGGAACATTGTTGCCTGTTTCACCCAAGGACCAAATGTTAGGGCTCTAATGTAACAATGTTGCTGGACTTCCTAATGTTTCTCAAGGACTGTTAAATCTGTTCAAACCTTCAAGTTGTAAATGGAAAGTCCGCATGGCTTTGGGGCTAGAAACTGGATTAAAGCACAGCTGTGGGTCGGCCAGGTTGACAGTGGTGCAGGGGCTGGTTGATACAGTGTGTCACCTTGAAGTTTGGAAGCTGGGCTGAGCCACTGGGAGCAGGGCTCTCATCCTGTAAACAACCCGCCTGCTGACCTGTGGGGAAGAAAAGGAGGCCTGTGCTTCCCGCTTGCTCTGGCCACTTGCCGTCTTCCCTGGCCCTGAATTGTCACTTCCTCAGATACTGTTCCCGGGCTTCTGTTTCCCAGGCCGCCTGCTATCAAAATGCTTTCATCTTATGCAAAGGGTTCCATTTAGCCCGAGTACAGGCTAAACATTGTTAAACTTGCTTAGAATTTAATCACAAAGCCAAAAAAGGGGAGGGGATTTTACCTGGACTTCACTGGGCAGTGCGTACTATTAACATTCTAAATCCTGCTAAGGGTGGAGCTGCGGCGGCAACAAGACATGCCACCAGGCCACAAAAAGCAGCTAGGAAGGGCCCTTCAGAAAGGCCTTCATCCTGGACATCGGAAGGCCAGCCAGGTGCTAGTGTGCGTCCAGGGCCTGCACCTGTCTTTCCGGAGAGTGCCGGACAGCCCATCTGGGTGCCGCAGCGCTGTCCCGCTGTAGGCTGTATCACGCAGTCAGACCCAGAGAGGGCGTGGATTCCACCTCTTGAGGGGCAGATGCTCAGTCGTATGACTGTGATGCCTTGGAGACCACGCCACAAGTGACAAGAAAGGATGGCGCTAGACCAACCTTAATTGACCCAGAATGCCCAGGAGATGGAAACGGAAAATAAAACCAAGGTCTAAATACATGATGCGGATGCATGCTGAGCCCTCTGAGAAAAGACCATGTTAACTGTTGCTAAGATTTTGTCCTTCCCAAATTCTTTGTACAAGAGACCTCTGCTAAGTGACCCACAACCAATCTGACTAGTCTATTTACAGTTACCAACTCTACAAGTGTGCAAAGTCAGCTCAGTTCAATCTGACTAAAATATTTTTGAGGGCTTCATCTGATTGTGTTAGATGTTTGTCCATCTTCCTGCGTCACTATTTGTGTGTTTGTCCAGTCTGTTAAGCTTAAGGTGTCCTGGAGCTAGTGATCACGCCCAGGTGCAGAGCCCGAAGCACAAGAGCTCTACAGGAGTGCCCAGGGGCACGGAGCACCTGAGGCGTGCCCTGAGGGCCCGGGGTGCTGGCCTGGGGCAGGTCGTCCAGCCCATCCAGCCCAGAGAATAGGGGCCATGAGAAGCAAGCCAGCTCAGCAAAGGGGCCAAAAATAGCCCCCAGGAACTCGGAGAGTTCTCAGGGATACAGACAAGCTGTGTACTTGTAATCTACACAGATCCTCGATCCCTGTTTGTCTGTTCAGTGAACAGCTGTTTTTTTTTTTTTATTTGAGTTCAACAGTTTTTTTCCTGTTTCTTGTGCATTTTTGGGTCATTTAATCAGAGTGTAATCTGGGTATTAGATTTCAAAAAATGCTTCCACCTGGGCTCCCAGGTAGCCCAAATGATGATGAAGTTGGCTGTGTAAATGTAATGTACATTGCTGTTTATCCCAACTTGTGTGTCTCTCATTGTTCAAAAATAACATGCAAAATGTTGTGATTGGGTTTTTCATAAGTCATTCAACATTATTAAGATAAGTAAACAAAATCCCTTGGATCGGGAGAGATTATTGGACAGGACTACCAAGTGATGAGCAGGAGAGTGACCCCCTGGTAACTCTTAACCAGCTCGTGTTCATTACACGGAGGCCCCAGTGATCTCCACAGCCTGATGGGAGGTACCCCAACTTAAGTTATAAGAGGGTATTATTGTACAATGTTCATACTGGCCATCGTCACAAGTAAAAATACAGTAAGGTTTTGATTTAAAGGTGCCTGTACACAGTTTTCATGTGGCGATGACAGACTGTTCTTAACCCCAAGGTGTATCACTGCAATTTCTCCAAAATGTAAGCACAAGCACGGGTTGTTTATGGTGACAGAATTCTGTGTCAGAATCAGACCTCTGCCTTTTACAGAAACTTAGGACATGTACATCCCACCAAAGATCAACAAGTTAGGTAAAAACCGCTTATGCATTAGATGAGGATGGACTAAAAGGAGATCTTTCACGTCAAAATGGATATTCAGATGTGTTATAAAAGTCTCATCATGTTTGTCATGCTACAGTGTTGTATACGGTTTGATTCTAATTTTCTGTGTAAAAGATGCAACTGTTTGTCAACATTCTGCAGATATTCAAATGTTCAAACCTCCATGGATGGTAGAAAATAACAGTTCTGTTTTATGTTGTAAGGTGTTTGCTATTTAGATACGAATGTTAAACTTATTGCCTCTACTACACTGTACTGTTATCAGTCTTTTCTTCTGGATGTTTAACAACTGAAGTTTATTTATTCATTTTATTTATTTTTTAGACAGGGTCTGGCTATGCAGTTGAGGTTGGACTTGAGCTCACTTTGTAGCCCAGGCTTGTCTGGCACTTGCAAGGACCCTCCCGCCTCAGCCTCCCGAGTGGTGGAATTACAGGTGTGAGCCACCACACCTGGCTCAGCAATTGAGGTTTAGAGACCAAAAATTAGAGAGCTAGATGGACTGAAAGGATCGCCCTCAGAGGTCAGTGAGGACCCGGGACACACGAGAACCTCTGCTGTGACAGCCTATACTCAGTGCGGCCCTGATCTTCTGATGGACAAGATTCTGAGATCAGAGGGGAGTGATCATGGGTGAGTGGTGTGTCTAAGGGGAGGCACCGGAGAGAAAGTCTCTCAAGCGTTCACGGAAGGCGAGTTGACCAGACAATGGCTGTGATGCATGCAGAGTGGTGACCCTCCAGCAGAGCTAAGAGGTGTTGTGCCTGGGTCCAGGCATCTCCTGAGGAGGCCTAACCGACCTTGGTGGATAACCAAACACACTGTGTTTAATACCGGTCTCACCTTAACTTGATCTTGGACATCCCACAGAAAAGCATAACCACAAAGCCCGTAAAACGGTGCTGTTTAGTTATAAAAGAAACTCAAATCACCTTCTGACAGTTGGCAGCTGCACTGTTCCAGGGCAGGGGACTGCACAGGGCTTCGGTGGTGGAATGCAGGGACTTAGACTGCTTGGACCGCACTTGCATTGAGTTAAGTTTTTTTTTTTTTTTTGTCTTTTTCCTTTTTATCGGTACCAGGGATTGAACTCACGACTGCCTGCTTGCAAGAAGGCAGGCGCTTATGCCACTGAGCTAAATCCCCAGGCCCCCGCACTTGCATTGAAAAGGGTTCAAGAAGGAAAAGCGCTCCTGTAGAGTTCTGCAAGCACAGCTCCTGCAGCTTCAGCTGACCGCCCTCCTGTGCTACAACCAAACATTAACAAGTAATGTTCAGGGAGCCGCTGGAGCTGGAGATTGAGCACGTGCGCGTGCGGGGCTAAAGCAAGGCCAGCCCCGAGATCACGGACAGCCCACAGCAAGACAGGGAGAGGAGAGCTGCTCGAGCCAACAAGGCAGCGGCCGGGCCAGCCAGCAAGCGAACAGGCAGTGGGTGGGTGGAGATCGCCATTCTTTCTCCCAGTGTATGTAGTACATACATAAACATACCCCTGCCAGGTGGCGGAGCAGCTTCTTGTGTCCCATCAGGAGAGTCAGGGTTCCGCCTGACCCCAGCTTTGTCTCTGTTTACTCATCCTCTCTCTGTCCTTCCCCTTGGGAACATCTAGAGCTATAGCTGGTTGCTCCAAATGCCTATCCTTTACATAGATACAGACAGACACATGCTCACCGAGACATACATCCAAAGATACACATACAGAGACAGAGATACATACAAAGATGCATACAGAGACACAGAGATACATAAACAACCCATACATAGACGCACACTGATACATGCATAGACACATACATACTTGTGCCCATAGACACATCAAAGGTAGATGGACAGGCACACCTCGATGCATGCATACACACCCATGCATGTATGCATACGTGTCTACACAGTCATACACCTAGGCCAGGCAGCACAGGAGGCAGTGCAGGGACAGTCAGGGCCCTTGTGTAGAGTAGGCTGAGACAGCTGCCTCTTTGGCCTGAACCCCTGGGGCCCTCTGGGGACTGATGGAGGAGGCTCCCTCATCTGACAGTTGGGGTGTTGTGACCAAGCAGGAGCAAGGTGAGGGACTCTGTGGATGGGAAGGGGTTGGGCCAGCGTGGTGGCACAGCTGCAGGAGGTCTCCTGTTCCAGCCACTGTGATAGCTTCTGAGTTCTCTAACCTATTTTTTGGGCTTTGTTGGGTTGGGTTGAGTTTGTGAGTTTTTGTTTTACTTTGGTTTGGGGTTCTATAGTCCATGCTGGCCTCGAACTCGAAGTGATCGTCCTGCTGCTGTGATAGGTGTGAGCTGGCACAGGTGAAGTCGGGGATTTTGAACCTCCATCACCGCAGTCACAGACCTAGTTCTCTCAAATGAACAGATTAGGGTTCCGAGTTGGACACCACTGGCATATGAGCACTCGGCTCATGGCTGGATTCCAGCCCATGTTTGCTGACTCCAAAGCCCTTCCTTGCTAATCTGCTGTGATTCCTGCCTACACTGAGACCAGCAAGAAGCAGCTGGAGCCAGGCATGGAATGTAAGCCCATCATCCCAGCATTTGGGAGGCTGAGGCAGGAGGATCGCTGAAAGTTCAAGGCCAGCCTCTGCTCCATAGTGAGTTCAGGGCCACTCTGGACTACACAACAAAACCCTGTCTCAATCAATCAGTCGATCAATTGATCATCAAACTTCACTGTAGTGGCCTGGAAAATAGCTCCCAAATACCCCTGTCCTGATCCATGGGACATTTGATCATGTGACCTGACCAGACAGGAACTCCGTACAAAGGACAAATTTTTCATTACAAAGGTCCTTTGCGATAAGGAGACAGGGCCAGCATAGTGATGGGTGACCCCAATCTGGCTACTAGAAAGGCTGAGGCAGGAGGCTTGCTCAAGCTTGGGAGTTGGAGGCCAACGGCAATAGCAAAGGATAGCAGGGCCCGTCCCAGTCCTCTGGAGCCACAGAGTCAGAGTAAACACCAAATCTTCAAAAGCAAACAAATAAACAGGCAGGACAGATGCAAAGCACTTGCATAGACCCTGTGGTGACAAGACACCCACCTATCAGGTTATTTTATTTTGAGGTGGGATCTCTCTTGCTAAATCACTAAGTGGCCCAGGTTGGGATGCAGTTTGCTGTCCTCCTGCAACAGTCTCCCATGCCCTGCAATGAGGAGTTGATCGCAGAGATCACTCACTGTTTGCCATTACTTTTGTATTCTGTACTGGGTTATTTGTTGTTGCTTGAATTAGAAGTAAGTTCCTTTATTTTTTTTTCAGTGCTGGGCCTAGAACCCAAGGGGTCTCATGCATGCTGGCAAATGTTCACCACTGAGCTACACACTGTATCCTAGAAGTAACCTCCTTGTCCAATAATTGGGGATTGGTTCAATAAAGTGTGAGAAATACATTCAGCTGTCCAGACTCAAAGAATGGACTTACAGGCAAGAAAAGCAGCCCTATTTCCCTGTCTTGCAAGAACAAGATGCCAGCCCCACAGAACAAACCGACACCCCCAGTGGTCATGAGGGCTGGCCTTGAGCTCACTTTGTAGCCCTAGCTGGCCTTGAATTCGCAGCAATCTTCCTGCCTCAGCTTCCGAGTGCTGGGAATAACTTCTTAACTGTCAGTGCTTTTCCAGAATTAGCATAGTGAATTCCATTCTTAATTGATCATTTACCCTCCCCCTGTTGTTTAGAGATCCTCTCCACTGCAGGACCTCAGTCAAATGCTCAGGCTAAAAGTCCTTATCCTGAAAATAGACCTTTTTCTGTATCTTACAAATTCCCTCATTTTTAAAAAAATCATGTTTGGTCCCAACATTTGTTGCCTTTTGAACAGCTCTAGAACTTCCAGGCATTGTCTCTCATAGTTTGGTCCAGATTTTAGCAATAGTAGGCTGTTCTGTAAGTGTCTGTTCGGTTAGCGTTGTCTCTGTTCGGCAACGAGACAAGGTTAGAACTCTTGCCGCTGTTTTCGGGATGGTTAATATCGATGGCGTCGTCCCCTTCTGTTTTCCAAGCCATTTTGTAGCCAATCTGTCTGCTAATTCATTAGATACAGTTTCGGGTCCTTGCAGGGCCGCAGTTATAGTGCCACCCCAAGTCATGTTATTAGGAATAAAGGTGTACTGTTGTCCTCCCACAATGACACAACCCCACCCCTTTCCCAGCTAGAATCCCATCTGGAACAGTCCTGCCTTGCGAGGCCAACCTACTTGTAGTGTCTAGCTGGCTGGCTACTCCCTGTTCTCTGGGTAGCTGATGAATCTCTGCTGATTACAATAAATATAATTAATCCAAACTACATTCTTATTTATTGTGACCAATGAAAGAGAAGAGACTCAATTTTAGCAGCTGTCTGATTCCTTGTCTTGAATTCACTAGGGACTCTGCTTGGAGCTCCGATGAGTCTGTATAAATGCTGGAGTCCAGGGAGCGTGGGGCCCAGCTCTTATTTTGGTGACCCAGGGTCTTTCCTGGAGACTTAGGGAATGCCACAGCAAATGGAACAGTCAGTTTGACCAGGGTTCAAGGCCCTGACTGGTTGGTTGGCAGGCAGTCAAGAAGGTTCAACTTTTCACAAAACCACCAGCTGTCAGTTGAGGACACTTGGATGCTGGAGTAGCTCCCACTGTTGGCTCTCCTGTGACATCCAGGTGTCTTTTTATAATTTCTGCCCCTCAACCACAGACCCTGCTTGCATTTTCTGGTCTTTTATTTGTGTGTGGTGGGTTCAACCCTTTTCAGCCTTCCCCCCTGGGCGGAAGCTCTTCTTCCTTCCTGGCCTTTACCAGTACCTGGGCTCCTGGCTGCAAGCGGCGCCCAGGAAACCAGCTGCGGAGTGTGTGGCCGAAGTCCTCATCGGGCTGGGAGAAGGGAGAGTGGGGGAAATGGCCAATGCACAGTTCTTTACAAAGTGACCGCTGGCTTTCATAGGGAAGGTCTGACAGCCCAAATGTGGGAGCCGTAAAGCAATTTATAGGGGGACAGCCTCATATTCCCCTTGTTTATTTCTGGAGAGAGGGAAAAGAAAAGGAGATCTGCTTGTGTCCCCTGAGGTCAGGCTGTGAGCCAGTCACCTCATTCTGAGGTCACAGTGTATGCACAGGCCAATCCAAGGCAACAGCCTGCCTCGATTTTGTCAGGACGAGCTGGGCATCTTTGTCAGTCACAGACTGACCTGTCACTTATGCCCAGAATAAGCATTCTTGTTCCTGGAACCTAGTTATTTTAATCTTTATTAACAGATTAGGAATGCAGGAAAAAGGGATTGTACACATCTTGACTTTTACCTAAAATTTTGTCCTAAAGATTTTTATATATATCTAGGAACTCATAGGGGGTTTAAAAAGCCTAGAGATGCCACTTAGCAACCATAAATTTTGTGCTGTTATAACACACTCATACAACTGCAAAAAGTCTTACCACCCTGAAGAACTCTGCTTAGTAATTTAACAGAATGGCAATAATTAGTGTTACAGCTGTATGTCTGGTAAGGTTAGGAAACAGTCCTGCTGACCGCAAATGGACTTATGACCCAATATTCAAGCGTGTCTTTTTTAAGCAACCACAATTTTTTTTTTTTTTTTGTCTTTTTTCAGACGGGGTCTCGCTATGCAGTTCAGGCTGGCTTTGAGCTCACTTTGTAGCCTAGGCTGGTCTCGAACTCACAACGATCCTCCCACTTCAGCCTCCCGAGTGTTGGGACTACAGGTGTGAGCCACCACGCCTGGCTCTTTCTTTTTTCTTTTTTTGCAACCACAAAATTTTTGTTTAATTAAAATCAATAAGGAGGCTGGGGATTTAGCTCAGCGGCATAAGCGCCTTCCTTGCAAGTGTGCGGTTGTGAGTTCGATCCCTGGTACCAATAAAAAAGAAAAAGACAAAACAAAACAAAACAAAAACAAAAACAAACAAAAAACCACACCAATAAGCCAGGCGTGGTGGTGCATACCTGTGATCCCAGCACTTGGGAGGCTGAAACAGGCAGATGGCCACAAATTTGAGGCCAGCCAGGTCTTCATAGTAAATTCAAGACCAGCCCAAACTACACAGTGAGACCTTGTCTCAAAAATAAAATAAAACAAAATAAAATAAAGTCAACAGCTGTATATTAAGTTTTAAATGTCCAGGCCAAACAGTCTAGATGTATGTTATATAAGAGAATACCCATTATCTGTCATGTATGTGACTAGATTTAAATCACATTATATATATATATATAGTCATAAACTGTGCTAATAGTTTTTTATTTAACTCAACATAAACTGACTATTGAAAACCTTTGTATAAGCCAACATTTGATTTAACTTTGAAAACTAGCTTTTAGTAACCAAAAGCTTAATAATGGAAAACAGAAGAAAGTAGATACAATGTAGAGACTTTATTCTTTTCCTTTTTTTTTTTTTTTTTTTTTTTTTTTTTTTTTGTACCGGGGATCGACCTCACAACCTAGCACATGCCAGGCAAGAATCTTTATTCTTAAATCTTGTTAAATTTAACCAGGAACATCTTAAAATCTTAAGAAAAGAAATCTTTTTTTATCAGTGTCAGGGATCGAACTCACGACTGCCTGCTTACAAGGCAGGTGCTTATGCCACTGAGCTAAATCTCCAGCCCCAAGAAAAAGAAATCTTAAGAAAACATCATTGTTTTACACATAGAGAATTACGTGTTTGATAGTAGCCAACACAAATATTTTACAATCATATATTTATTAACATTGCTAAAATAAGCCAATACCCCACTGAGTTATCTAACAAATGTTTTTAGATAACTCATGAGAGCGAATCATAACAGTTTTTTTTAAATTGCAGTTGGATTTTTATTGAACACAGATGGATTAACAGTTCTTCCAGGAAAGTACAAGGGACACATCAGAGAGAATAAAAACAGAATGAAAAAGATAAAAACAAACTGTTAAAAAGCTGACTGTCCCTTGATAAAAATTTTGCCAATTGTGCCCCATCATCTTGTGACTTTTTCTGTATTTTAGCAAACCTGCAGCAAGTATTTCCCCTGCCCAGGCTATACAATGCCTCATCGATCAATTCGGATCAATCATAACACTTAACACTCCTTTAACCTATGTATATGCTATTTTAAAATTACTGCACAATAGGCATTGTATTTTGTTTGTCTTTTTGAGGCAGGGGCTCACTATGTAGTCCAGGCTGGCCTTGAACTCACTTTGTAGCCCAAGCAAGCCTGGAACTCCCAATGATACTCCTGCCTCAACCTTCCCAGTGCTAGGATTACAGGCATGTGTCACCACAACCAACCTCTAGGTGTTGTATTTATAAAACCAATTTTAAACTGGGTGTGGTGCACTCCTATAACCCCAGCATTTGGGAGGGCTGAGGCAGGAGGATCACTGCAAGTTCAAAATCAACCTAGGCTATAAAGTGAGCCCAGGGCCAGCCTGAACTGCATAGTAAGACCCTGTCTCAAAATAAAACAAAATAAAAAACAATTTTAATATCATTTTGGTTGTCTGACCAGCCTGAAAGGATACAACTGATTTAAATTAGCCCATGTTTAAGCCATGTGAATCAAAAAGCATTTGGGCTGATATTGTTTTTAATTATTAATAAGCCAACCTAAAAGTGACATATAAAATATACACATTAACTTAATTTACATATATAGTTATGTTATCAAACTGTTTTGCTCTTATTTGCAAGTCCCATGTGTCTTAAGCTTCTCCTAGTGATGCTTTTAATGGATTTATTTTCAATAATCTAGGTAACTGTCATTTTATCTTGTTTTGTTCTGGTTTGAGACAGGGTCTCACTATGCAGTTCAGGCTGGCCTTGAACTCACCATATAGTCGAAGCTGGCCTCAAATTTGCCCAAATCCTTCTGCTAACAAGCTTCTGCCACTTTCCCACCCCTGGTCAACTGTTTTCTTTGTTGAAGGCCAAAAAAAAAAAAAAAAAGCCAGGAAAAAGAAAAAAATTACAGTAAAATAAAATTGATATGAGCTCAAACAGCTTCAGCAAAGCACCTTTAGGTACATTAGTCAGTTGAAACAAACAAGAAACAGACACATGAATAATTCCTTTTATCTCAGAGGACACTCTTAGAAGTGAAATGATTGCTATTGTCTGACATGACCTACATATGTAGCTCAGTGCAAAGGCCCTGGACTCTATCCCAAGTATCCCCCAAAACAAATAAAATAAAATAAGAGTGAGGCTGAGGGTATAGCTCACTGCTGGAGAGCATACAATAGCCCAGGTTTGATCTCCAGCACTGACAAAATTAAAGCAAACAAATAAACAGGCAGGATAAATCCAAAGTACTTAAATAGACCGTAATAACAAGAAGTAGCGAGTGATGCCAACCTACCAGTGCACTCTGTATGGGTACTGTAGTACATTCTAGGAACGAAGAATTCGGAGCATATTTTTATTTATTTATAATTTGTTTTTTTCTTTATTGTGCTGCCGGTCTTTCTTAATTAATTAAGTTTCATTGGTACATTTTAGGTATGCACAACGGTCACATTCATCATAGGGAATTTGTACTCATACATGATATAACTTGATTATTTTTTCCTCCCATTAGAGTATGTTTTTTTCTTTGGCAGTACAGTGGGGATTCAGGATGAACAGCTAGCTGTTCATGAGGAGCAGAACATCATGAATTGTAGCACATTTTTAAATAACTTCTGAGAAACCATTCACATCTCGTATCATTTACCCATTTGAATTGCATAACTCAATGCTTTCTAGTATAGTTACAGAGTTGTACAACCACCGTGACACTTAACATTTTCACACCACAGGGAAGAAGTCACAGCTGGGCAGATGCTGTATACCTGTCATCTCAGCACTCCGGAGGCTGAGGCAGGAGGATTACTGTGAGTTCAAGGCCAGCCCAGGCTACATAGTGAGTTCACAGCCAACCAGAGGTAAATAATGAGATCTTGTCTCAAAACAATGACAACAACAAAAAGTGGTCAAAATAGCAACTTCTATGTGTATTTTGCCACAATCAATTTTTAAACTACACTTGTCAATCCATCCTCATTTTGTTTTTGTTGTTGTTTTGAGACAAGCTCTTGCTATGTAGCCCAGCTGGCCTTGAAGTTGCTATGTAGCTAGCGTGGCCTTGAACTCATGGCAGTCTTCCTGCCTCAGCCTCCTGAGTGCCAGGATTCCAGGAGTACACCACCATGCATGTTTTCAATCCAGTCATTGTAAAGTACACTATTAGGGTTTTTAGTACATTCCCAGAGTCAGGCAGTTGCTGTCATGATACATTTTAGGCTTTTAGGATTTTATTTTGCTTTGTACTGGGAATCACTCAGGGCCTTGTGACTATGAACTCACAGTCCACAACTGAGTTATGCCTCTCGATTTTTTTTTTCAGTGCTGGAAATTGAACCCAAGGCCTTTGCACTGAGCCAAATCCCAGCCTTTGTTGGGAGATTGAACCCAGGGCCTCTCACTGAGTTACATCCCCTGCCTTTTGAAAAAAAATTTTAAACTGGGTATGGTAGTGCATGCCTATAATCCTAGTACTCAGGAGGCTGAGGCAGGAGGATCACTGAGAGTTTGAGACCAGCCTGGGCTACACAGTGAGCTCAAGGCCAGCCTGAACTGCATAGCAAGATTCTGCCTCAAAAAGACAAAAAACAAAGTTAAGTTTTGAGACAATGTCTCATTAATTGGCACAGGCTGGGCTTCCATTTGCAATCCTGCCTCAACCTTCCAGAGTGTTAGGGTGACAGGCCTGAGCCAGCCCCGCCCCTCCCACTGAAGCATCACTCTAAAGCCCTTTCTCCCCTCAGCTCCTAGAAAGCACCAAAACCCCACTTCTTTCTTTCATCTTTTCTTTTTGCTGTTTTTTTTTTTTTTTTTTTTTTTTTTTGATACAGGTTTTCACTGAGTAGCCAAGCCTGGCCTCAACTAGAGATCCCCCTGTCTCAGCCTACCTAGTGCTAGGATCACAGACGTGGGACCTGGACCTGTCATTGTCCCACAAACCAAAGCCATTGTACTGGAGGAGCCGGGGTACCAGATAGGCAGAGTCTGGGCTGGGGTTGCTGTTCTATGCCCAGGACCAACACTGTGCTTGTGCCACAGAGATGAGAGACTGGGTTCCCTGGCCTGAGGCACAGCAGGGTCACCAGGAGCTTGCTCCCACACATGCAGGAGGAGCCCCAAATTAGGGGCCCAACCCTGATAACCACTCCTGTTGCCAGGGGACTCATAGGAAGAGGGCCTCCTTAGGACAAGTGTTTGGAAGCAGCAAATGTAAACTAGGTGGTGTTAAACGCCTGTCATTCCACCACTGGAGACGCTGAGGCAGAAGGATCTCAGTGAATTCAAGGGCAGTTTAGACTATATAGTGAGATCCTGCCCCCCGCCAAAAAAAGAAACCAAGTGGGTTGAATGGCACTTAAGGGAATGCTGGGGGCTGAACCCTGGGCCTTCACACTGAGATACACCTCAAATGGGCTCAGACTTTCCATCCTCCTGCCTAAGCCTCCCAGAGTGCTGGGAGTATAGGCCTGGGGCAGGGAGGATCTCTTTCTCCTGGGGGAGTCATCCTGAATTGAAAGGAGCGGGGAGGGAGCCAGATTTCAGAGAGGCTCCAGGGTGACTGTTGCCAGAAGTCTGTAGGAGTCACCCTGTGACATTCCAGAGATGGGAGGGCCTTGCCATTAGCAGGTGAAGGGAGACCCAGCTTCAGGGGTTCAGGCTACCAGGGAGACCTCCTCACTCATCTGGAAAAATCACCTTCCTCAGGCGCTCCTGTGATGCTCACTCACACAGTGTTATAATCATAAATGCCACCTAAGGGGACACTTTCAAAAGGTTAACTTTGCCATGTTTATGCATTTTACCTAAATTGTTTGGCTTTGGTTTTTTGAGACAGGTTCTTACTATGTAGTCCAGGCTGGCCTTCAATTCTCAGAGATCCTCCTGCATCAGCCTCCCCAGTGCTGGGATGACAGGTGAGTGCTACCACTCCTGGATTTACCTTAATTCTTTAAAAAAGCTTCTTGATCATACTGCTAGAGCTTCACAGTAAGAAGCCAGGGCCAGGAGACAGCCAATTTCCCAGCAACTCGAGCCAGAAGAACCAGGGGGACGCGGGGAACAGGATGCTCTAGCTACGTGCAAGGGTGGAGTGCGGTAACAGGAGGTGGGCAGGGGATTTGGACAGGAAGCAGGGGCCCATCCAATCTCAGGGCTCAGGAAGCTGCTGCCTGGGATTTGGATTTTAGGAGTCAGATTGGAGGCTTCCTGCAAGTCCTGATCCGCTTTGAGAAGGCTCCCTCTAGTGGCTGATTGGGGAACGGTGGGGACTGCAAGTAGCAGTTCCTAGGACCTGGTGCAGGGCAACTACACCAGGAGGGGCTCCAGCAATTGGGAGCTGGTGCTGGTTACTAGGATGGGGTCAACTAGGGGGCGAGCACAGAGGGATCTAGGGGACAGGGATGCACAGCTCTGTTTTAGAAATTGCCATGCCTCTAAAAAGCCTTTCAAAAACACTAAAAACAAAACAAAATTAAAAACACTTTAATTTTTATCAGTCCATGTTTGGAGCATATAATTACAGATGCAGGTGTAGAACTCAGCTTCATTCTTGTTTTTAAAATCCTTTCCCTTCCCTCCTCTATCTCTTGGTCCTTTTCCCATTCACAAATGATCTCTGTTTCCTATCAGCTTGTGTTTTATTTATCTATACTTTGGTTTTCTCAATAAGAGAAACCATGCGATATTTAAGGTCTTGTGTCTCATTTACTTCACTTAATATTATGGTCTCAAGATGCATCTGTTTTCCCATGAATGACTCAAGTTTATCCTTACTTACGGCAGAGTAATACTCCATCATGTGTAAATACATTTTTTTTTATCCACTTATCTGCTGATGGACACACAGGCTGCCTCCCAGATTTAGCTGTTATGAGCTGTGCTGTTATAGATAACGGTGTACATACATCACTGTCACATGATGTCTTTAACTCATTGGGAGCTGAGTTTAATGGAATTTCTACTTTTAGCTTTTTTTTTTGGTACCGGGGATTCAAGTCACGACTGTGGGCTTGCAAGGCAGTCGCTTGTACCTATGCTGCTGAGCTAAATCCCCAGCCCATACTTTTAGCTTCTTGAGGAATCACCACACTGATTTCCATAGTGGTTGCACCAGTTTACACTCTCACCAACAACTGAGTCATTTTTGAACAAAATAAGATTACTACTTATTGGACATGCATTCCACATTTCTGTTATAGAACATAAATTCTGTTCTGTAACTTTTTCTGGCAGGTTTCTTGGGCTGCTTTGATGCCATGAAAAGACTTTCCATAAAGATTCTAGCATGCTGGAAGGCTGATTCAGGAAGCTGGCGAGTTCAAGCCCAACCTGGGTAAATTAGTGACTCAGAGAGACTCTGTTAAAATGAAAACATTTTTAAATTAAAAGACTGGGGATGTAGGTCGGTGTGAATGCCCTGGGTTCAATCCCAGGTACTGGAAAAATAGAGTGCAGAGGGAGCCCCTGAATGTTGGTTTGCTTTTGTTTCTTAGAAGGGTCTAGCTATAGTTCAGGCTGGCCTTGAGCTCCCAGCAATTCTCCTGCTCAGCCTCTTGAGTGCTGGGTTCACAGGCATGGGCCTCTCCAGGAAAAATTACAGATATACATTATTTCCTGACAGGAGATCATGCAGACCCCCTCTAGGTTGCTGTCTTCCTCCGTGAGCCGCCCCAACTCACCCCAGCTTCTCCCTCCTGGATGGCCCCTGTCGGTCCTGGATCAACATTTGCTTTTCTTCTTCTTTTGGCTTGTTGATCAGGGTTTCCTCATAAAATCCTCCTGCCTCAGACTCTCGAGTGATAGAATGACGGGTGCGTGCCACAATGCCAGGCTAGCGCAGCACTTCTAAGGGTCTCCTTTGTAGTGCAGGCTGGCCTCCCTCCCTAGTGCTGCAGTGACAGAGTGCACCATCACACCTGGCCAAGGTTTCTTATTTGTCCACTTATTCTTTTAAACTCTGGGACTGCCAACTCTGGGATGCCAACGTTAGATTTTCCAAGGACAGCACAGTAAACAGCACAGTACCATCTTCACATGGAACAAACGTTTTTTGTGTGGCAGAGAGTCGGTGTTTCAGATAAAGGTCAGGACTCTGGCTTCCCCCACACACACTTGCCACAACAACAGCCGCTTTTCTTCCTTGCCCAGCCTGCCCAGCGCTTTTTTAACTCCTTAAGAGGCTGGACAGGTGTCAACCCGCCCCCCGGCCAGCTTGATCAAGCCTTGCATGACCTTTGGTGTGGCAGGTTCCTGGTGGCTCACAGGCTGGGCTTCCTAGTGGCACCTGATTCTTCAACGTGGTGGCACTGGACCTAGCTCCTTCTCAATCTCAGCTATGCTCATCTTTTCCCCTTAAGACTGGGCTGAGCTGAGCGAGGTGGCACATGCTTGTCATCCCAGCATTCAAGAGGCTGAGGCAGGAGGATGGCTATGATTTTGAAGACAGCCTGGGGTACACAGTTGAAGACCTGGAACCCATTTGTGAGCCCATCTCAAGAACAAAAACAAAAACACCAACAAAGGCAAAGTTGGGGTGATCCTTGAGGTGGTTTGTAAGGAATGAAGCTTAAGGCTAAAATGCCTGAACTGCCAGGCTCATTGTGCTTCTCTGTCACAGAACAATCATCTTCCTGAAAACCCCCAAGGTCACTTCTTATGCTATATGTTATTGTTTGCGGGATCCCAGGAAGCACGGTAATGGGTGGGCTCTGAGGGGGCAGCAGGAACTCAGGCAGAGGTCTCTGGTGGGTGTTTTCCGGCTGTCGGGGGGGGGGCAGGTGGTAGTGGCATCCTTAAGGTAGGATGCAACCCCAAACAGCCAGAGGCACGTGATGGGGCTAGCCACCTGGAGGAGCAGTGTGCCTGCCTTTGACCCCAAGGCTGCTCCTGGCGGGGGCTCAGCGCCGGGATCTATGGCCCGGGTGGAGGTGGGCCGGGTTTGCGGAGGTTCATGGGAAAGGACCGCAGTGCGCTGTCGGTCCTGGGCACGTTTTGCGGTTGTCAACTTGCACTCCACGCACTCACCAGAGCCTCGGGAGCGTCCCCACCGCAAGCCTCCCGCCTGCCCCGGTGGCCCTTTCCGCTAGTGGCCCAGCACGGCTCCTCGACAGCTCCCCGCGGGCGAGGGCTGCGATCCGGGCAGGGGAAGGGAGGTGGCTGGCGGCACCCTAGGGAACAGCCTTTGGCTGGGGGACGCCCGGCCCGAGAGGCACGAAAGCCACGGCAAAGGTCACCGGCCGGCGGGACGCTGGGCCTGCTCTGGGCTGGGAGAACTCGGATATCCAGACCGGGTGGGCAGGAATAGCTCGGCGGGTCGCGAACTGGCTGCGGACCCACGACCCACCACCCACGCAGCCCCAGCCTCTGGGAACCAGCGAGCCCCGCCCAGGCCCCGCCCAGGCCCCGCCCCCGAGACTGCGGCCCCGCCCCGCCCCCGCGGCCAGCGCCGGCGCGCGCTCTTCCTCCGCCCACTCGGGCCTGTCGCGCCCGCGGTGCTTGCAGCCATGGTTGTCTGGCGCCCGGCTCTCCTCATCTGCGTCGCGTTCTCCCTGGCCACCCTGGTGCACAGAGGTAAGCGGGCGGGGGGTCGCTGGGACCTCGCCCCGCGGGCCGGGGTCTCTCTGCGCATGAGCGGCTGGCGCCGCCTGGGGAGCCTGAGGCAGAGGGGGCGGGGCGCGGCTGGGCGGGGGCCCGGGTCGCAGCCGCGAGGCCGCCGGGTGAACACCGCGCCTCGGCGGTCTGGCCCCGCGCAGGTGTCCCTGTCCAGGACCACAGCTCGCCTCGGGACTCTGCCCAAGGGAGAGCCTCGCGGGGGGCGGTGGCGCGCAGGCCCAGTCCCCCGGGCCTTACGGGCTCCGGCGCCTCTGCGTCCCGGCGAAACAGGCGCCGAGAAAAAGGGCAGGGACAGGCCAGAAGAGCGGGTCCGTCGGGGCGGCAGCAGCGGCGAGGGCGACCCCGGGCCCGCTGCGTGTCGCATCGATGTCGGCGTGGGCGCTACCTGGGCGCGCGGGAATGCGGCATCCCAGGCCCCGCCCCGGCCCACCGAGCCCGTGGCCGCGGCTCCCTGGGCGCGTTCCGAGTGGGAGACGCGAGAAGCGTCTTCGCAGCATAAATTAGGCGGTCCGCAGTTAAAAAATAGGGTCTCAGACACGCCGCAGCAGAATCTCCTTACACTTATTTATATCCTGTCTGTACCTCCTAGTCGACGTTGTTCAAAGAGGCCAGGCTCTGGGACAGGACTGTGACACGCAGGTGACCCAAACTGAGGCTCTCTCGGTGGGGCGGACCTTCTGTTGATGGTGGAAGCAAGCACAGATATTAAATCTGAAATACATTATCAGCGCCGGGAAGAAAAAATAAAAATAAAGCAAGTTACAGCCATGAAGTATTGTTGAATTTTTCTTTCAGGTTTCCCATAGGGAATAACATCTGTGTGCTGTTTAATAACCTGTATTTGAAGAGAAAAGCATACAGTACTCCCCCCTTTATCTAAGACCTCCAGGGGACGCCTAAAACCACAGTGCTTGTGTTTTTCGGCACTTGGGCTGGAACCCGGAGCCTTGCACATGTGCCAGCTGGTCTGCCACCAGGCTGATACCCGGGAAAGCACCAGTGGTGTCAGGTCATAGTTCTGCCATGTTTTCATCATATGCACTGTAGCCTTGCCCTGTCGTGCTTGAATTCCTCTGGCCTTCCCACCTGTACCAAGTGCCTAATGGGAGCATAGTGTACACATGGTGAATACCCTAGGCAAAAAAGGGCGTTCACATTCGAGCTTGCCTGGGGTGGGATGGCACGTGGATTTTATGCTACACAAAATGTTGTACAGTGTAAAATGAGAGTTTTTTGTGAGCATGGATATCTGGAACTGTGGAAAACAAAACCTCAGAAAGAGCAGGGCGAAGTGGTGCATCCTGGTACTTGGGAGGCTGAGGCAGGAGGATTGCTATGAGTTTGAAGCCAGCCTTGAGGTCAGTATATGACTTAAGTTCAAGGCAGCCTGAACTACATAGTAAGACCCTTTCTCAAAAAACCAAACCAAAATTAAAAAAAAAAAAACCCACACATAGGGGTGAGCAACTATTGCGATCATTTCATAGTGTCAAATGACATGGGAATTTTTAAAGTGGAATATAAGTGGTGAAGTCTCATATGTTTGCTTTTTCTTTCCTCTACTGAGCATTGAGCCAAAAACTTTCACATTGAGCTACATCCCTGGCCTTTAAATTTTTTTAAAGGATACTGTTCTGCTAAGTTATATAGGGTAGGCTCAAACTTGCAATCTTTCTGCCTCAGCCTTCCAAAGTGCTTGAGTTTCAGGGATGTACCACTGTGCCTGGGGAACTTTCATGTTTGAATTAGGAGATGCTAGAGGAGATTGAGCCCCACCACCACCTTTTTCCAGCTGAGGAAATTGGCACAGAGAGATGAACCTTAAGGGGCCTTGGTGCTCTCAGATTGATTGGCACAGTAGGCATGTGATGCCAAGCCTGTCTGACTCCACGGTCCTTGCAGGTGTCCTGCGGCTGCTGTTCAGCAGCTTCAGGCAGTTGAACTCTAGACCCTTATGCGGTTCCCTAGAGTGCCTAGTAGTGAACACAGCTGTCTCTGGGAACTCAGGATGTATCCATCTGCAGCCTGTTTACCAGCTGTCACCCCGAGTGCTCGATGGGTACTGCAGAAGCTGTGTGTCTTGTAATCGCCTCCATAGCTTTCCAGGTCTGAAGTGACGTGTGCCATTCTTTCCAGATGTGAGGACGCTAGCCACATATCCTGAAATAACCAGATCCTGCATTCAAACCAGTGATCTTTATTTAAAGTAAGTTTTCTGAACTGACAGACAAGATAGTGTACAGTCATGATTCCAGCACTCAAGAGTTCAAGGCCAACCTAAACTATGTAGCAAGATTCTGTCTCATAAAACCAAAAACCAAACCCAAGCAACAGGAAAAACCTGGGTGCAGTGGCACACACCTGTAATCTCAGCACCCAGGAGGCTGAAGCAGGAGGATTCCCCTGAGTTTGAGACCAGCCTAGACTATATAATAACTTCAAGGCCAGCCAAAAGTGTCACAACAAAACAAAACCAAAAACCCAAGAGAAAACCAAAACCGCTGAACCAGATACAGTTTTGGTTTCAAGATAGGAACTCAGATTTCTGAATCTTTTGTCCACAATAAGATGGCAAACAGGATTTTTGCATTGACAGTTTCCCCCAGGTCTGGGCAGTGCTGGGGAGGGACAACAGGTGATCCTGGTCCAGGCCTGGGTCACTGTGCATTTGGTTCTGGTCCCCTGAATGAGGCACAAGGTTTGCAGAACAGTGGTGGGTGTGATGACGGGTAAGTTGGGATGCACAGTGGGCTCCTGGGAGGTCACCTTCTTTCTAGTACAGCATCGTCCAAGACCAGGTGTGCCACCTATCTGTGCCTACACAAGTGAGAAGCTGTCCTTTTATTTTTCTGAGACAGGGTCTTGCTGTGTAGCCCAGGCTACCCTTGAACTCACAGCATTTTCCTGCTTCAGCCTCCCCAGGGCTGAGATGACAGGCATGCACCGCCATGCCTGGCTCTGTTCTGGTTTTTGGTTTTTGGTTTTTGGTTTTTGGTTTTTTTTTTTTTTTTTTTTTTTTTTTTTGTCTTTTTCGTTTTCATTGGAACCAGGAATCGAATTCACAACTGCACACTTGCAAGGAAGGTGCTTATGCCACTGAGTTCAATCCCCAGCCCCCTCTGTTCTGTTTTTTTGTTTTGTTTTTAATCTTTATTGTATTAGTACACATTTGCAGTACATAATGATCTCATTCCTTGTGAGGAAGCATAACACAGAAAATGCATCTAGGCTGTTCTTGGAGCAGCAGGGACAGGGAATCTCATGGGTACAGGTAGATGTTACTTGCCACTCAGTTTCTTAAGTGCCTCCTACCTACCAGGTCCCAGCACCTCCAAAGTGATTCCCCTTCATGCCAACTGCAGAGCTGGTACCATGAGCCTCACTCCCTCCTGATGTCCCTGGTGACCCTTCATGTGCAGCGTTGAAAACTAATGAACAGTTACCGGTCATGATGGTACACACCTGTCATCCCAGCACTAAGGAGGCTGAGGCAGGAGGATTGTCACAAGTTCAAGGCCTGTCTGGACTACATAGTGAGACCCTGTCTTAAAAAACCCAAGGAAAGTAAAAACTTGAGGACCAGAGAGGTTGCAAAACTCCCTGAGACCCGTTTAGTCTGTGGAAGACTGGATTGGAACTAAGTTTATCTGAGTAGACAAAGCAAGACTGATGAATGCAAGTCCCTTTAGCGTCCTGGTGGGTCAAACAAAGGTGACAGTGGCTGCAGATCAGTGCGATGAATCTATTGGCCAACAGCCTGGGGTCACTCCTCCAGTGGGTCCCCTTAACCCACTCAGTGCCTTGGCTTTGGCTTTCTCTTGTGTACCTCAGGGTCACACTATGGCATGACACCTCCTGGGACTGCCACTAACATTAGAGCAGTAACAAGCTAAGCACTTGGCACAGCGCCTGGCTCCTTCCTTGGCTGTCACACTAAGGATCTTTGCTCATCCTCCCTGAGGTGTGCTGGCCAAGCCCCCTGTTGAGATGCACATGGAAGAGTGTGGAAGTGTCATTTATGTGGCACACCATTGCTATCCAGAGAAAGTGGGGGTCGAGGATCAGCTGCGAGGGGGCAAGGGGTCTATAGGATAGTGGAGGTGGTGCTCTGGGACTAGATAGAGCTGGTGTCGCACCATTCATCTATTTATTTGTTTATTGGTTTTTTGAGACAGGGTCTCACTATGCAGTTCAGGCTGGCCTTGAGCTCACTTTGTAGCCCAGGCTGGTCTTGAACTCATAATAATCATCCTGCCTCAGCCTCCCAAGTGCTGGGATAACAGGGGTGTACCACCGTGCTTGACATGTTTATTGTTTTTTTTTTTTTTTAATTTTTTTTATCAGTACCGGGGATCAAACTCATGACCGCCTGCTTGCAAGGCAGGTGCTTATGCTGCTGAGCTAAATCCCCAGCCCCCGTTTATTGGTTTTTTGAGACAGGGTCTTGCTGTGTAGTTCAGACTGGCCTTGAACTTACTTAGTAGCTCAGACTGGCCTTGAACTGGCAAAGATCCTCCTGCCTCAGCTTCCTGAGTGCTGGGATGACAGGTGCATGCCACTGTGCCTGACTGTGTCTCCATTTAAAACAATTCACTGTGTACAGTGAACAGAACAAATTGGAGATGTGGCAGCATGTGGTCCGTGCGGAATTGGTCATCAGGGCCCCTGGCAGGTTCAGAAAGGGTCTGGAGTAGAGCCGGCCCTGGCTGGGATCCAGACAGGAACCTTGGCAGTGACTTAGGTGTCAGGTTTGATGCTGGGTTCCAGGGGCAGCTGCAGAGTGGCACTGAAATGCTTATCCCTACCTGAGTGTTTCTGGAGTGGCCCATGGGATGCTGGCACTGTGGACATGCGGGGAAGTTCCCTTTGCTGGGTGGCTCTGGGGTCACCATTCTGTGTACCAGTTACCCAGTGGTACAGGGTCTGGGGGTGCTGTCTTTCATTTTCATTTTTTTTCTTTCTTTTATAGCGCTAAGGATTGAACCCAGGTCCTTCACACTGAGCTACAGGCAGTTTTGAGACAGGGATTCACTAAGTTGCTTGAACTTGCTATATTTCTGCCTCAGTCTCTTGCATGCTGGGATGTAGGCAAGTGATCCAGGTGGAAGCACATGGGTGCTGTGGCTGCGCTCCTGCCGTGCCCTGACTTCCGGGGCCTTGTGGGTAGGTCACCAGGCAGAGGGAGGTGGGTGTGGTCATTTTCCCACCCTGCACTAGGTGCTGCTCAGTGGTGTAGCGCTGCCTAACATGTGTAACACATGTTACAGGATGCAGGTCTCCTGAGCTGAAGCAAAAAGAGAACAAAGGAAAGAAAATTGCGTTGGATAATTTGTAGGCAAAACCAGCTGTGGTGGTGCATGCTTGTCCTAGTACGTGGGGCTGAGGCAGGAGGATTGTGGTAAGTCCAAGGCCAGCCTGTTCTATATAGCAAGACGCTGTCTCAAAAACAAGAAAAAGCCCCAAGAATTTGTGGGCAGAGCATGAGGGGAGCTCTTCTGGAGCCTGGGGTGTTGGCAGCGACCTGCCTCTACTTAGTTAGACCCTAGTAGCAGCTCCTCCTAGTCTTGGCCCCTGTGCCCTGTCACAGTACTGGGGAGACTCCAGGCCTCTCCAGGCAAGTGAGTGCTTTGCAGGCAGCTGTGTGCTTTTGTTTTAGATTTTTTCAAGTTTTGTTTTTGTTTGTTCATATTTGCAGTGCACAATGATTCCTTTCCTTGTGAGGAGGGAGTCAGACCCGGTACATAATGCAGCTCCAGTCTTTTTCTATCCTCTCCCACCCTTCACCCATCTCTCGATCCCCTTCCCTTCTGCAAAAGATTCATGTCCCTGTTTCCTGTGATCTCTCTCTTATTGCTCTTTAATTTATTTATACTCTGGGTTTCTCAGATAAGAGCAGCGGGGATGCGATGTTTCAGCTGTGTCTCATTCATCTCAGCTAACATCAAGGTCTCCATGCACAGACAGCTGTATTCTTTATAACTCCCTCTGTGTTCTGTGTTTCTGGTGAGTCATCCGAGTCTTTTGGCACTGTCACTTTGCTGCAGGGTAGATGCGCTGGAGGCAGGGAGACCCCATGTGAGGCTTTGTGACCCAGGAGTTAAAACTGGGCCCCTGCGCAGCTCTGGCTGGTGCTGGGTAGTTACTCACTGTGTAGATCCTACATGTGGCTCCTTTGTCCCTTACTAGTTTGCTATCAGGCGACCGCCTTGTCAGGTTTAATACATTTGATGTTTTATGAGAAGCAGTGAAAATGAATAAACAGCAAAGCAAGCCAAAGGTTTGCTCAGGAAGTTCATTAATGAAGAAATCAAATTGGACAATAAACATATGAGGAGATAATCAACATCATTAAGGATTGGAGACATGCAAATCACACCCCCTCTAGTAGGTTCAAAATCATAATGAAATCTGACAATCCAAATATTTACAAGGTTACAAGAGTAACTTGTGTTCTTGGTAATTGTCTTACTTGAGACAACATACCTGATGCCCAGAGTTAAGGGAAGGAAGATTTATTTTGGCTTGAAGTCTGCAGAGGTTTCAGTCCATAGTTGGCTGGCTCCAGGGCAGGGTGGCATGGGGAGGGGCATTGCAGAGGAGAAACAGTCCATAGTGTGGCAGGGAGACACCAGGAAGGCAGCAAAGCAGCAAGGTATTGAGGCAGCAAGCAACAAGTGACAAGGGACCAGCCATAGCCCTCCTTTTTCCCTTATATCCTATCCAGGCTACTTACCCTTAGGGCAGGGTACACTCACACATGGGCAGGGCAGTTTAATCCCAGACTCACATATCCTAGTTGCAGCCACCTCCAAGAAGCCACACTTGTGACTGCATGAGGCTTTGGGGGGACATCTAGACAAAAGCCATAACAACTTCCGGGAGAACATGGCGGACAGATAACAGCAACTACCGGAGGCTCTCTGAAAACTAGGCTCAGAAGCCAGGTATGGTGCGGACTAAAGAGACATAAGCAGGTGGAGTTATGCTCTGCTGACTCAGGAACGAACTCGGCTGAGAGAAACCAACTCGGAATGCAGTCCTGGTGCTAAAACAGGAACAGAAAAGCCTCGCTGCTGAGGCTGGACCCCACGCCATTTGGGTTTCCCGCCGCGCGGTGGCTGGCTGCCTCTACATCGGCTCGGCAAGGAGAGAGACGCACGGAAACTCTGAGAACGGGAGTCTGTGAACGGAGTCGAAAACAGGACAGGCAGGGAGGCATGTTCTGACTTGTGGCGAGGTGAGTGAGAGAAACTGACACTCCACCACAGTTTGACTCCAGCGGACTTTCTGGGCCCGGGCAGTCCTGCGGGAGCAGGGCGCGCTGGCGACTCCAGCCACACATTCCCCTGTCGGGCGGGATTGGTGAAAAGTGCCTGGCCTGCGTGACGCTGCCGGCGGACCCCGTAGGCTGGCCCAACCCAGATCCCAGAGCCTGACGGAGGCCGGGAGGGGCGGGCCCCCGCGTAGGCTGCCTGGTGTGCAGCAGTGAGTGGAAACACCTAACTGGCGCAATTCGATCAGGCTGTGGCTGACAGAGAGAGAAGCTAGGCCTCTCATATAAGCTTGCATATATAAGGAACAGAGAATATGGGAAGAGGCAGCAACAAGAAAGGCTCCTCGGCCCCCAATTCTGAGAAACAGGCAATACCAGACACCGCACCATTACACATAAGGCGCCATATAGAGAGCCTCATAGACCAATTCAGGAATGAAGTTATCAACGACCTGAAGCTAGAAGTATGCAAAATAGTTAGAGAAATACTAAGCACCACCCAAGAAAAAACAGATGGTGGAATGGAAGAACAGAAAAAGAGGGGAGAAGTGTTTGATGGAGAAAACAGGGAAAGCATAGAATACGTGAAGCAGGTTCAAAGGGACTACCAAGAAACTAAGAAGTCTATCGAAGACTGGCATAACAGCTTGAAAGAAACTAAGGACAGACTATCTGAACTGGAGGGCAGAATTGTAATATGGGAGAATGAAATGAAAAACTTCTTAAAAATAACAAAGAAACAAACAGCAATAATACAAAGACAAGAAGATGATAAGAGGAGCCATAACTTAAGGATTAAGAACATAAAAGAAGAAGTAGGGACACAAACAAATGAACTACAAAAGCTACTCACAGAAATAATCCAGGAGAATTTTCCTAATTTAGCAAAAGGTAAAGATACTCAGATGTATGAGGCATACAGGACCCCAGCTACCTACAACCCAAACAGAGCAACACCCAGGCATATAATAATAAAAATTCCAGAAATTCAATACAAGAACAGAATATTAAAAGCTGTCAGAGACAAGAAGCAGACCACTTACAAGGGAGCACCCATCAGAATTACAGCAGATTTCTCTGCACAAACCATCAAATCACGAAGAGCTTGGGGGGAAATAATTCAAGCTTTGAAAGATAATAATCTCCAGCCAAGATTGAGATATCCTGCACAACTGTCCCTCGAAATTGATGGAAAAACAAGGTGCTTCCAGGATAAAGAGGAACTGGGGGAATTTGCAACCACCAATTCAACTCTACAGAGAGTATTGCAGGATATTCTAAAAAAAGAAAAATACAAAGAATCCAGAAATAATGGAGGCCACAACGAATGGAGCAGAGAACAAAGTGAAGAAGACAAACTGACAGCTACTGACAGAATAAGAGCTCAACAGAAATGAGGCAGAGAAGATTGGATGATAGGAACAGCTATTTTGGAGAAAATGACATCTTAATAGGTAATACTGATTTAGTATCATCTTGTTTTGAAGTCTCATCTAGCTTTTGTCCTTCTGTCTCCAATGGTCCAAATAGGTTGTATCTTACTGGATTTTATTATGTATGATAGTATAAGCAAAAACCTTTTAAAGACAAGGAGATTATACAGAAACCATTGTTCATTTTCTGTTAGTCGATTCTAAATACTCTGTAATGCTGTCATTCTCTTGAATGGTTTTACATTGTTTTGATATACTTAATGCTACAGTATACGAAGTTGTACTCAAGGATTTCAAGGAAAGAGATAATATGGTAACTACTTTTAGGTCAGGATTATCTGGTGGTGAAACACTATTCTGCTTAAATGGTTATGTTTTGATCTGTGCTGTTTCGTTGTTATGCCCTCTTTTATCTCAATCTCCACTCCATTATTTACTTTTTTATTTTTATCCTTTTAATTAAAGGAAAAAAATAGCAGGATATATTATAGTAACCCACTTTGACTTTCCATTACCTCGATTTAAAGCCCTGTATTACTCTCACCATCTGGTTTTTAACTGATGTTCCCCCATTCTGTTTTGCTGGATAGTATCAGGTTCGAAAATTTAGGCATCAGCTGTGAAGATAATGAGATTCATTATGACGCCCATTCTCATTGACTTTTATCTATTTTTGAAGACCTACAATGTCTCCAATGTTTTGGTTTTGTCGGTTTTATTCTTTACAGTTTTGTTCAATTGTATTGTAACTAACAATATAGGCAATTCTATTAGAGATAGCGGGAGGCATTATGGTAACCATTGTTGATCACCTTGTATTATGTTTTCACATTATCTATTATGTCCACCCCTTTGACTTGACCGATTCTGTTCTGTTATGTCACATTTGGTTTTACTCTCTTCCAAAAAAGTAATAAGAACCATGGGAGCAATGAAACCCAAAATGTGTAATAGTCATTGTACAAAAGAGAGGAAAAGAAAGTGCTCTGTACTATATAACTGCATGTATATTTAAGTGTATAAGATAGAAAATGATATCACAGAGTTTTATTGGATCATTGAACAGAACTGTTTGCAGTATCATTGATGGAATGTCTACTTTACAAGCTTTAATTTTGTGACTTGAACAATTATTTCTAAGATGACAATATGTAATCCATTAACTAGTAATTTCCTACTGTTCATTTTTTTTTCTGCAAATCTGTATAACTTGTACCCTTTCTCTGCTTTTTTTCTTTTCTCCTTAAATAAAATTAAAAAAAAAAAAAAGCCATAACAGTAGTAAACTTGGAAAATGTAGGAAATTGTAAATAATGTGGTTTTGCCTCTTTTTAACTTGATTTGATGTTTTTTTTTTTTTTTTTTTTTTTTTTTTGGTTTTGGCTTTTTTGAGACAGGGTCTCATTATATAGTTTGGGCTGACCTTTAACTTCCTATGTGGCCCAGGCTGGTCTCAAACTCTACCCAATTCTCCTGACTCAGCCTCCAAAGTGCTGGGATGACAGGCATGTACTATCATGCCCAGTCCCCACTTTGGTTTTTGAGACAGGGTCTCACATGCAGTCTAGGCTTGTCTCATTCATGGCAGTCTTCCTGCCTTAGCCTCCCATGTTCTGGGATTACAAGCGTGTGCCACCATACACAGCTTTAATTTCTAATGAAATAAATGTCAGTAGATATAACCTACATAGCAAAAGCTCTTTATAGTACTCAGTAATTTTTGTATAAGAGTCCTAAGGCCAAAAAGTTTGAAAATTGCTGTTCTAGGGTTTACCAATGGAGGGCATTTAGTTTTGTATTACTGTATTTTTTTCACAGTACACATGACTCAAATTTATCCTTCTTTATGGCAGAGTAGTACTCCACTGTGTGTAAATGCAATGCCACATCTTCTTTATCCACTCATCTGTTGAACATACAGACTCCTTCCAAGATTCAGCCATTATGAATTGTGCTGCTGTAACCATGAGTGTGCACGTATCCCTGTAATAGGTCTTTAATTCCTTTAGAGAAGATACTTAGAAGAGGGGACTAGCTGGGTCAAATGGAATTTGTAGTTTGAGTTTTTGCAGGAATGTCCACACTGATTTCCAGGGTAGTTGCACCAGTTTACACTCTCACAACAATGGAGAAGAATTCCTTTTTCCCTGCAGCCTCACGAGCATCTGTTATTTGATTTCTTGATGACAGCCAGTTTTCCTGGAGTGAGATGGAATCTCACTGTTGTTTTATTTTGCATTCTTAAATGGCTCTGAGGCTGAACATTTTTTCATGTATTTATTGGACATTTTACTTGTTTTCATCTTTTTGAGACAAATTTCACTCTGCAGTTAGAGCTAGCCTTCAGCCCACTGTGTAGCTCTTGATCCTCCTGCCTTAGCCTCCTGAGTGCTGGGATTTACAGGTGTGTGCCACCATACCGGCTGGCCATTTGTGCTTCATTTGAGATGTGTCTATTCATTTCCCTTGGTGATTTCTTGATTGGGTCTTTTATTTTGGGGGTCTAATTGTTTTGAGGTCTTTATGCATTCTTGATGGTAGTCTTCTGTCTGAGGTGTAGCTGGCAAGCACTTTCCAGTTCTGGAAGCTGCCTGCTCACTCTGTTGGGTGTTTCCTACACTGTGCAGAAGCTTCGTAATTTGATTTGGTCCCATTTGTTGATTCTTGGTCTTATTTCTCATGCCACTGGGATCTGTTCAGAAAGTCCTTGCCTACATCTGTGTCAAAAGTTGGACCTGTTTTATCTCCCAGCAGATTAAGAGTTTCTGTTTTAACATTTAGACCTTATCTGACCCATTGTAGTTTTATATGATTATGGTTTCATTTGCATCCCATGGTTACCATGTTTAGTGTCTAACTGAATTTTGTTTTTTGACACAGAGTTTCGTTGTGTAGTTTAAGCTGGCCCAGAACTCATGGTGTAGCCCAGGCTATCTTCAGACTAGCAGTGATCCTCTTGCCTCAGCCTCTCAAGAGGTGAGATAATAGAGGTGTGGCACCATAGTTGATTATTTCTCCTCTTGCACCTCCTCCTTTTCCTTCTTCTTAGTTATGTTGTCTTTTTGATTTCTTTTGTTTCGTTTTTATCTTTTTGAGACAGGGTTTCACTTTCAGTATAGGCTGGCCTTGAACTCACTTTGTAGCCAAAGCTGGCCTGAAACTCATGGAATATTCCTGCCTCAGCCTCTCCATTGCTGGGATTACAGGCATGTGCTACTGTGCCTGGCTTTGTCTTTCTGAGACAGGGTTTCCCTATGCAGTTCAAGCTGGCCTTGAACTCACTTTGTAGTCCCAACTTGAACTCGAAGGGATCCTCCTGCCTCAGGCTTCTGAGTGCTGAGATTACAGATGTGTGTCACCATGCCTGACATCTTTTTAGTTTTTTTTTGAGACAGAGTCTTGCTATGTAGTTCAGACTGGCCTTGAACTCACTATATAGCCCAGGCTGGCCTTGAACTTGGAGCAACCCTCCTGCCTCAACCTCTTGAGTGCTGGGATTGCAAGTATGTGCTTGATTTCTTCTTTTATGAGTTGCCTGCTCATGTCTTTTTTTAAAATATCCATTTTATTCAAGTATAAAAAGAAAAAAAGAAGAAGAAACCACAACAAAACCTCAAAGCCCATAAATCAGGGGGCAGCAATGGTACATGTATTATGCATTGTCATTCCCAAATCATTCACCAGAGCACAAGATATCTGCCTTCAACTGTCCAAACATCAGTACAAATTTCTCTTCAGTGAACTCAGAGAAATCAGTAGTATAACTATTTTTTATACACATATACATATGTTTTTTTTCATCTCACACTAATGAGACAATACAATGTTTACACATGTGAGTTTTATTTATTTCACTAATGAGTATGTTCTCAAGGTGCATCCATTTACCTATAAAAGTCTCCAGTTTATTCTTCTTTATGGCTGAGTAGTATTCCATTGTAGAAAAATACAACCTCTTTTGTATCCATTCCTCAGTTGATGGACATTTAAGTTTTTTCCAAGATCTGGGTGTTATAAACTGTGCTGCTATAAACATGGGGGCACATATATAGCTGTGGTATGATGTTTTTTAAAATTGTTTTGGGAAGAATGTGAATAGGTGGGTTGAATAGGACCCGTAGTCCTAGTTTTTTGTTTTTTTTTTTTTTTGTCTTTTTCTTTTTTATCGGTACGAGGGATTGAACTCATGACTGTCTGCTTGCAAGGCAGGTGCTTATGCCGCTGAGCTACATCCCCAGCCCCCGTCCTAGTTTTTTGAGAACTCCCCACACTGATTTCCACAGTGGTTGCACCAGTCTGCACTCCGAACAGTGGAGAAGGCTTCCTTTTTTCTCACACAGCTCTTCCAGCATTTGTTATTGGTTGATTTCTTTCTTTTATTTTCCCTTTTTTTTCAACCTGGGATCGAACTCATGACCTTGCGCTTGCCAGATAGGTGCTTATGCCGCTGAGATAAATCCCCAGCCTACTGGTTGATTTCTTGATAACAGCCATTCTTTCTGGGGTGAGGTGGAATCTCAGTGTTGTTTTAATTTGCATCTCTTGAATGACCAGAGATGTGGAACATTTTTTTAATGTATTTATTTGCTGTTTGTGTTTCTTCATCTGAGAAATGTGTGTTCATCTCAGATGCCCATTTTTGGATTGATCTGGGAGGACTGATTTTTTTTGAGCTCTTTATATGTTCTCTACAGAAATCTTTTGTCTGAGGAACAGCTGGCAAACATTTCTCCCACTCTGTGAATCATCTCTTCACTCTGTTGGAGGTTTCTGTTGCTGTGCAAAAGCCTTTCAATAGGGTGAGGCCCCAGGTGTTGATTGTTGTTGATAGCTCCTGTGCAGTCGATGTTTTGTTCATAAAGTCTTTGCCTACACCAAGAGTTTTACCTACTCTATCTTCCAGCAGATTTAACTTTTTTGTTTCAATATTAAGATCTTTGATCCATTCTGATTTTATCTTAGTACATGTTGAAAGATATGGGTCCAGTTTTAATCTTTGGCATGTGTAGAGGCAGTCTTTCCAGCACCATTTATTAAAGAGGCTATCTTACTTCCACTGCATGTGTTTGGCACCTTTGTCAAAGATAAGATATCTTAGTGTGTCTGCAGTTGTTTCTGCATCTTCTAATCTGTTCCACTGATCTTTGGGTGTGTTCTTTTGCCAGTACCACACTGTTTTTATCACAGTAGCTTTATAGTATAATTTCAAGTCACGGATTGTGATGCCCCCTGTCATGTTTTTTTTTGCCCCAGGACTGTCTTTGCTGTTCTAGGTCTGTTTTGGTTCCAGAAGAATTTTAGGATTGTTTTCTCTAATTCTGTGAGACATGCTATTGGTATTTTGATTGGGATTTCATTGAATCTGTATAAAAGTTTTGGAAGTTTGGCCATTTTAACTGTATTGGCTTTGTTTCACAAGAGCATGGGATATCTTCCTAATATCCTTTTCAATCTCCTTTTTTCAGAGTATTGTAGTTTTCATGTAGACTTTTTTTTAAATATCCTTTATTAGATTTATCCTTAGGTGTTTCATTTTTTTGGCTGCTATTGTAAAAGGTATTATTTCCCTGATTTTTCTTTCAGTGAGTTTGTTATTTGTGTATAAGAAGGCTATTGATTTTTGAGTGTTGCTTTTGTAACCAGCTACATTACTGAATTTGCTTATTAAATCTAGAAGTCTGTTGGTGGAGTTTTGGGGTCTTCTAGGTAGAGTGTCATGTCATCTGCAAATAAGGATAGTTTCACTTCTTCCTTTCCTATCTTTTTTCCTTTTATTTCTTTATCTTGTCTAATTGCTCCAGCTAAAGTTTCCAGGTCTAATTTGAATGAGACAGTTCGACATCCTTGTCTTGTTCCAGATTTTAGAGTGAAAGCTTTTAGTTTTTTTCCAGGACTATGTTGAATAGGAGTGGAGACAGTGGACATTCTTGTCTTCTTCCTGATTTTAGAGTGCGAGCTTTCAGTTTTTGTCCATTTAGTATGATGTTGGCTGTTGGTTTGTCATAGATGGTTTTTTTTATCAGATTGAGATAAAGAGCATGTATTCCTATTTTCTGTAAGGTTTTATCACGAATGGGTGCTGGACTTGGTCAAAAGCTTTTTTTGCATCTATTGAGATGATCATATGATTTTTGTCCTTGGCTCTGTTTAAATGGTGTATTACATTTATGGATATTTGTATACTGAACCATCCTTGCATGCATGGGATGAATCGTACTCAATCATGGTGTATACTATCCTTGATGATTTGCTACATTCTGTTTGTCAGTGTCTTACTGAGGATTTTTACATCAGTGTTCATTATGGAGATTGGTTTATAATTCTCTTAGTTGGGTCCTCCTCTGGTTTTGATATCAGGGCAATGCTTGCTTCCAGGAATGAATTCGGAAGTATTGCTTCCTTTTCAATTTCATTAAAGAGTTTGAGAAGTGTTAATCTTAGGCCTTCACTAAATTTTTTGCAGAATTCAGCAGTGAATCCATTGGGGCCTGGGCTTTTCTTTGTTGATAGGTTTTAAATTACATCTTCAATTTCATTTGTAGATATTGGGATATTTATCTCTTCTTGATTCAGCTCTGGCAATTGTTATGTATCTAGGAATTTGTCCTTTTTTTGTATTTTTCATCTAATTAGAATACAAGTTTTCAATGTAGGTATAGATTATTTTCTGAATTTCTGCAGGGTCTGTTGTGATCTCACCCTTCATTCCTAATTGCATATATTTGTGTGTTTTCTTTCCTTTTTTTGATAAGGTTGCCTAAGGGTTTGTTAATTTTATTTAACCTTTCAAAGAACGAACTCTTTTTGTTCATTATTTTTTTGTTTTTTTAGTCTCCAGTGTGTTAATTTCTGCTTTGATTTTTATAATTTCCTCCCTTGTATGAGCTTTTGGTTTAACCTGCTCTTGTTTTTCTAGAAGTTTGAGGTTCAGCATTGAGTTGTTTATATATTTTTGCTCTGTTTTTCTGATATGGGTATTTACTGCCATAAATTTCCTTCTTAAGACTGCCTTCATTGGGTCTCAGAAGTTCCAGGATGTCGTGTTGTCATTATTGTTCAACTATAAGGACTGTTTAATTCTTCTTTAATTTCATCTGTGACCCATTAGTTGTTCAGTAGGATGCTATTTAATTTCTATGTGTTTATAATGAAGTTCTTGTGGTTTCCTTTGGCATGAATTTCCAATTTCATTGCACTGTGGTCTGTTGTGTGCATGGGATAATTTCAATTCCTTTGTGTTTACTTAAGCATATTCTATGAGCTAGTCTATGGTTTATTTTGGATAATGGCCCATGTGCAGATGAGGAGAATGTGTGTTCTGATGTTGTGGGGTGGAACAGTCTATAGACATCTACTAAATCCACTTGTTCAAAAGTTTGATTTAGATCTAATATTTCATTATTGATTTTTTTGTCCAATTGATCTATCTTTTTGTGACAGTGGAGTATTGAGGTCTCCCAAAACAATTGTATTGGGGCTTATTTGATTTATCTTGTCCATTAGTAATTGCTTTATATAGTTGGGTGCACTGGTATTTGTTGGATATATACTTATGATCTTTATGTCTTCCTCTTGGATTGTTCCCTTTACAAGGCTCTAGTAACCTTATTTATTGCTGTTAATCAGTCTTGGCTTGAAATTCACTTTGTCTGCCAGAAGAATAGCTACCCCTGCTTTTTTCTGGGTTCCTGTTCCGTGGAATACTGTTTTCCATCCTTTGACTTTCAGTCTATGAATTTATTTTGAATCAAATGTGTTTCTTGTATAAGGTATATTGTTGTATCTTGCTTCTTGATACATTCTGCCAGTTTGTGTCTTTTGACTGGTGAATTGTGACCATTAACATTGATGGTTATAACTAAAATATAGACTTATCCTTGTCATATTATTTGCATGTTTTGTTTCTCTCTTTCTAATTGTTTGCCATCCTCAGTGGATTCCTTCTGTTGGAGTTCATGGAGCTGTAGTCCTTATTATCTCTTTCTAGAATGTGCTTCAGAACATTTTGGAGTGCTGGTTTGGTGGTCATAAATTTCCTCAGATGTTCTTTGTCATGGAAGTATATTATCTCCCCATCAATTTTGAAAGATAGTTTTTCAGGATACATCAATCTGTGTTGAAAGTTGTTTTCATTTAGAACTTGAAGTACTTCATTCCAAGCTCTCCTTGACTTGAGAGTTTGTGCTGAGAAGTCAGCTGTGATTCTGATGGGCTTTCCTTTAATAGGTGATTTGTTTCTTTTCCCTAATAGCTTTTAAGATTCTATTCCTGTGTTTAATTTCTGGAATCTTGAGTATGATATGCCTTGGTGTAGATTTTGTTGCTTACTGCTAACTAGAGTTCTATATGTCTCACTTACTTGTATGTCAATTTTTTTTTCTCTACTAGGAAAGTTTTCTGTCATGATGTCTGTGAACATTTTTTACTGTCATTTGTGGTATTTCCTGCTTGTTGATTGACTCCCGTTAGTCTTAAGTTATTCTTCTTTGTCTCATCTAGCAACTGCTGGATTGATTTCTTATGGTCCCTACCTAGTTTTGAGAAATCTTTTTTTTCCTGTTCACTAGCTGTTGGCTTGTCTTCAGTATCTGAGATCCTTTTCTTACATTGGCCTAATCTGCTTTGAGTACTTTGAATGGAGCTTTTATTCTCCTGGATATCTGCTTCAATCTGCATTATGGAATTCATTTCTTTCCTATGCTGCATTTCCATAATTTGCTTAAGCTGGTCTATTTTTCTGTTTTTTTTTTGTTTTTGTTTTTGTTTTTTTTTTTTTGCTGTAACATTACTAAGCATGGTGTGTCTTTTGGTATTCTCTGTAGTTGTTAGAGAAATTATTTCTCATTTCGTTTTTTCCAGAGTCCCATTTAACTTCTTTGTTGCTTCCACTTCAAAGAAACCTGGTGGGAGGCTTTTGGATTGTTCTGCCTCATTGCCCCTTGGATTTGCCTTTGGTGAACTGGATGCCTGGGATTTGTTTTCTCTTTTTAGTTTAATTCCTGGGGTTATGCTTATAAGTTGACTATGGTGAGTTGTTTTATTGCTTGTATTTAGGATCCTTAGGTGATGATTACTTCTCTGAGGTATCTTGCAGGTGTAGCTGTTTTTGGGTTTTGAGTCTGTTGGAAGAGCCTATCTCTTTAGTTTGTTGGAGATCAGAAGTTGTTTCTTGTTTGACCCAGTCCCTGGTTCTTTGGCACTGTGCCACAGTATTTTCTGTGACCCTTAGTTAATCTCAGTCATGGATTATCAGGACCGACAGCTGTTTAGAACAATTATATCAATTTTGGTTGTAGTGATACCAATAGCATCAAACACAGCCTATAAAACAAGCTGACCTAAGCCTTAATTTGTAATTTTAACTATATGAACTAGATTTGTGATTATATAACAAAATGTAAGACAAGCCAGATAATTAAGTTCATAATGTGTCAGTTTTGCCCGTGGGATTAAAATTTAAAATGGATTAAGGAGAAAATAGAGACGTGAAAGAAGAGAAAGAGATTACAAATAAGGTTGGAGGACAAAGAAGACTCCTGGCACCTTAGGTCACTGGTGCAGAAGACTGAAGGGAAAAGAGAGGTGGGAGAGATAGAAGGCAGAACAGGATGGAACGACACTGCCAGAGAAGTTAGGAACCCACTCTCATGCTCATAGAAAAAAACAATGAAGGAGAAGGAGAAAAGAAAAAACCTAAGAAAGAGAAACAATGAAAAGCAAAAGTCCACTTTCAGGATTCTGTCTGGGTTCACTAGCAGACCGACCGCCTGTGGAGACAGAGTCCTGAATCGTGCCACTGTATCCCAGCAAGCCAGCTGTTACTTCATGGCGGAGTAAATGGCCATAGCAGGCCTTCCTGAGACCGGACTCACTGGGCTCGCCACAGTCTAGCACTTTCCGCGGGTCTGCGTCTAGCTAGGAGCTGCTGAAGGAAGCCGGGCTTATCTGGCCAACCCCAAAATGGCTCAGGGCCAGTCCCTCTGTCCTGCGGGAGGACCGAGTCCTCTGTACTCACCACTGACATGTGCCGTCCTCCGTGTCTGCCGCGCCTCTCCACTTGTGTGTGTCTCTGCAGAGACCTCTGGAGTCAACAGCAGCAGTGACCACATGTCCCCAGGTTTTAACAGCTCCTCTTGCACAGCGGTTCTGGCTCAGGGCAGAGGCGTCACCGGGTACCGCCTGCTTCATTGAAGGTTTCCTTTTTCCTCTCCTGTGGGCGCTTACTCTCCAGGTCACACTTTAGATTCTTCCTTCCAGGGAACCCCACTTCCTTGCCTTGCTCATGATGCTGTAACCCAGCATCTGGACAGTGACTCTCAGAGAAGCTGTTTGCTCTGCTGCTCACCGCTCTGCCATCTTTGCCTGCTCATGTCTTTGACTCGTTTTCCGCTTGCTTCACACTCATTTGTTTTGTTAGTTTTTGAGAAAGCCTGAGTTTTGTACATGTTCTGAATCACCAGTCACCTTACACAACCATCATTTATTTTTATGTTTTTAATACAAGACAGAGTCTGTCTATGTAGCGCAGGCTGGCCTTGGCCTCCGGAGTAGCTGTGAGGACAGATGAGTTGTGCCGTGCCTGGCCATCTAACCTTTTCATTTGTCTTTTTTGCTTGCCTCTTTGGGTGCTTCAGCTGTGCAGTCATCCAGTGTTTACCAAGTGATGCTCACACCTCTTTCCCTGACTCCCCTTTGTAATCTCTTCATGGAGTGATGGGGACTCTGGTTTGTTCTTCCCTAGGCTTGTGATGTACAGTTATGTCATGCTAAGGTGCAATCTCTATTCTTTTTTTTTTACTGAGGACTTGGCTTTTCACAGAGTCCAGGTTAGACCTTGAATCTTGCTTTCATGAGACAGGGTCTTGCTACGTAGCTCATGCTAGTCTCAAATTCATGGCAATCCTTCCGTCTCAGGCTCCTGGAGGCTGGGATGGGAGGAGTGCATCACACCTGGCATGGACCTGGATCTTACCACTTGGGCTTGAGAAATCTCTGTACACCTGCCGCTGCTTGGTAGATCCAAGCAGTTGACCATCTCCATTATCCTGGGCAAGCCTCCGGGGTCATGTGACACTCTTCACATCTTTTATTTTTGAATTTCCTCTTAGTGATCAAGGACAGGATTAGAGGCATGGATATTTTCTTAGGCTTCCCAGGTGTCATCCCATGGCAGGTTTCCTTGCTTCTGCTGTGCAGGTATGAGCACTGAGAACGCTTCTGTCTTTTGAGACTGAAGTCATTCTCCCTTGAGTTGACCGAGTTTTGAAAATTTATATGTTTCTGGATTAACATTCAATTGAGTACAACCTCCATAAAAAAATGATTTTTTGTTGGCTTTTTTGAGACAACGACTTTCTACTCTAGATTGGCCTTAATCTTGCCATGTGGCCTAGGCTGACCTTAAACTTTTGACCCTTCTACCTCAGCCTCCCAGTGCTGAGATTATAAGCATGTATCACCATACTGGGTGAGAAATGACTTTTTCCCTGTTTTGATTACTGCTGTATCTGTAGGACCATACAGTAGTAGGCTTGTAGACATTAGATGATGAAGGATGGTGGACTCCATGAATATAGCAGAATTTTCCTGTTTACGAGCACAGAATATATAAAACCTGGTCTTGCCGTTACTTTTTTTTTTTTTTATCGGTACCGGGGATCCAACTCAGGACTGCCTGCTTGCAAGGCAGGCGCTTATGCCGCTGAGCTAAATCCCCAGCCCCTCTTGCCATTATTTTAATGTGCTGTATATTAATAGTTATGTCTCATTGAAAGCAGTGTAAGGTCTTTGCTCCTCTCCTCAATCACATTGGTGAGATGTTTCGGAAACATTTGGTGAACATTTTTAAAAAAGAAAACTTGGCAGAAGGAGCAAATGGTCTACAGGAAAAGTAGTCAGCGTCACTTCATCCTGGGTCATGGCAGTGTCGTCATCTGCAGAATATGACGCTTCCTGGGCACCAACTTGCCCAGCATCTTGGTTTGTAATTGCCAAGCACACAGTGAGCCTGGTGCCCCTGCACCATGGGCCACAGCTCAGTAAAACCCAGACATGCCACTGTGAAGATGCGCTTCGCAGCCGCTGTACCGCCCCAGGAGGATGTAGTTAGGATGCAGTGTGAACACATCCAGACTGGGAGAAGCCTGAACACTCATCACCATAGAACAGATGGGACAGACTGTTGGCGCTCACAGCCACTGAGATGGTCTCAGACATGCATGCCACGGTACCTCAAAGAAGATGGGTTTAGAAGGGAAGCCGATGCGTGGTTGCGCTTAGGTGACAGTCTCGGACAGAGCTGACAGTATGACATCACTACAGGGCTAGAGGACAGCTGGGTGGTGGCTGGTGACATGATCCACACATGTGACCCCACATATGGGACTCATTAAATGGCCACGTGTTAGTGCAGGTGCTGTGCATATCTATCAGGGTGACAGTGCACTGAAATTTTGCATACACTTTGTTACCTCTTACAGCTTTGTGAATTGTTAATTATCTTTTATTCTATTATTTTTTAAGAGCAGAATATATTTACTAAGAGAAAGCGTCTGTCTGTGAGAGAGACAGAAGGGGTCCTGAGTGGGTGACAGGCTGGCGAAGGGACAGGTCTGTCCCCTAAGGAGGCTGCCTTCCACACCTGCTCATTGTCCTCTTCCCCTGCTCCTGTGTCCCGCTAGCTAGATTGTGCTCATGGTCTCACCTTGTCATTTCCCGTCTTTCCCTACCTTGGACCCCCCCCCCCTTGTGTTTTGCTCTATACAAATCCTGAGAAGAGGAAGGGTCTGAGGCCATTTTGGGGGCTGTGAGCATCAACAGTTTATCTCCTCTCAGCGCATTATAACTGCATCCACCTGGGGCAGTGCAGTGGTTGCAAAGTGCACATTGACCGTAGTGCCTCTGGGTTTATTGCTGAGTCATGGCCTGGCATAATTGCTCAGGTGATATAAAATGAATTTTTCTTTATATTGATCTGTGTTCACAGTACATAATGATCACATTCCTTATGAGGAGTTGGGGCGCACATACAAGACATCTTAAGTCCCTTTTCGTCACCTTCTCTCTTCCCCCTTTCCATCTCTCGTTCTCCTTCTCTTTTGCAAAAGATCTCTCTCTTATTTTCCTCTTTTATTTATTTATACTTTGGGTTTCTTACATAAGAAAAACCATGTGATATTAAGCATGTATATCTGGTTTATTTCATTTAACTTTATGGTCTCAAGGGGCATCCATTTTCCTACAAATGCTTCAAATTTATCCTTCTTTGTGGCAGAGTAGTACTCCACTGTGTATAATATAAATACCACCCTTTCTTCATCCATTCATTTGCTGATGGACATATAAGCTGCTTTCAAGATTTAGCTATTATTAGCTGTGCTGCTACGAACATGGGGAAGCCCACATCACTGTGGTATGACATCTTTAACTCATTTGGAAAAACATCTACAAAGGGCATATATGAATGGGATGGAATTTCTATGTGTAGTTGTTGGAGTGTGATTCTGTGTGGTCATACTAGTGTATATTCCCACCCCCAATGTTTTCCCCACAGCCTTTCCAACACTTGTTATTGGTTGATTTCTTGATTCTTTCTGGAGTGAGATGGATTTCCCTATAGCAAACAATGTTGAACATTTTCTCATGTATTTGTTGTCCATTTGTACTTCTGAGAAGAATCTTTTCCTTTCAGATGCCCACTGTTGGATTGGGTCTTTAAATTTTTTTTGGGGGGGGTCTAATTTTTTTAGTTCTTTGTATATTCTAATACTAGAATATACTAGAATATTGTATATTCTAATAGTAGAATATACTCTGTATATTCTAATACTGGCTGACAGAATTTCCTTCTCATTCTATAGGCTATCTTCACTCTGTTGGTCATTTCCTCTGGTATACAGAAGCTTTTAAAATTGATAAGATCCCATTTGTTGGTACTATTTCTTATACAATTGGATTCTGTTCAGAAAGTCTTTGCCTACACCTATGTTTTTAAGGTGGTTCTGCTTTAGTATTTTGATCTTGGGTCCATTTGGATTTTAGTTTAGTACATAGTGAAAGATTTGGGCCTAGCTTTGATATTCTGTACATAGAAGCCAGTTTTCCCAGCACCATTTGCCTACTGAGGTGGTCTTTCCTCCAGCATAGGTTTTTGGCCCTTTTGTCAAAGATCAGATATACCCATTCCATTGATCCACATGTCTGGTTTCGTGTCAGTACCTAATTATCTTAGTGAGTTTTTCTGTGGTACAGGGGATTGAACAGGGTTTCAAATGTGAAACAGGGTTTCAAATGTATGAGGCTAGTACTCTAGCCTGGATCGATATCCAAGGCCTTTTTAAGAATTTATCTTTTTATTTATTGATTTTATTTATTTTTAATTTCGAGACAGGGTCTTGCTATGTAGTTTAGGCTGGCCTTGAACTCGGGGAAATGCTTCTGCCTTAGCCTCCTGAGTTAAGAATTTCTCTTGACTGGACTCGTGCTACCTTGGCCAAGCTGGGCTCAAACTTGCAATCCTCTTGCCTCCACCTTCAGAGTAGCTGGGACTAGAGGCAGGTGCCATTGTTACCCATCTTAAACACGTGTCACTGAGAAAGCCTTGTGGAGACGTCTGTGTGCTGCTGTAAGACAGCCAGAAGCAGCGGCTCAAACTAGTATGCCTCCTCCCTCTAGAGGAAGCCTGCTTCCCTGCCACTCACGTGCACAGCCTGTCGTGTTTGCTTAAATTTCTCCACCCTGTACAGACTGAAATCAACAAGGTCAGTTTGAGCCAGGCCTGGTGGCACATGCCTGTCAGCCCTGCACTCAGGAGGCTGAAGCAAGAGGATCTCTGTGAGTTCAAGGCCTGCCTGAACTGCACAGTGCAGTGTCTCAGCTAAACCACAAACAAGCAAACAAACAAAAGGCTGGTTTTTCTCATCCTGTGTCCCCCCAGGACCCTGTCCCTGCTAGATGTGTGCTTGGTGACTAAGTTGTCCTACACTGCCTCCTGGCATAGGGTGCTGTGAAGTGTGTTCGCTTCGGGATCATCATTAATGGAAGCTCCCTGGGACCTGGAAAACAGACTTGGATTTGCAGAAATGTGAATGATGCACTGGTGCACACAGCTCCTGCTTTTTTTCTTTTTGTAATACTGGGGATTGAACCCAGGGCTTTTGCACTGAGCTGCATTCCCACCTCCATTAGTTTGTGGACTGATTGATTGAGACAGTCTCACTAAGTTGCTATGTTATCTGACCTGGGTCCAAACTTATGATTCTCCTGCCTCAGCATCTCGATGCTGGGATGACAGATGTGTACCATTGTATCTGGCTGAATGCAGGGCCTTGAAATACAGCTTTCTTTTTTTCATGACTTTTGAAAAATGAAAAGATAATCCACATGTACTATATTTGCCATGTTTAAGTGTAGGAATCAGGTGCATTTAATAGATTAAAAAATTTCACCAGTTTTAAAACTTTTTCATGTTCAACTCACTGTGTAAGCTACCCTCAAACAGCAGCTGATCAGACAGCCATGCCATAGCCCCTTGTCATTTCCCAGTGCCACCAGCTCTGCTGACTGCAGATCTACCTGGTCACTGTGGGTTTGCCTGTTGGGGCCATTCAGTGTCCATGCAATTGTTCGGTTCCCCCGTCCCTGGCTTTCACTGGCATGATGATTTCAAGGGTGTCAAGTCCAGCTAGCAGCACAGCTCTGCAGGGGGAGGGCAGCAGTGTGGCCAGTTTGTTTGGGGGCAGTTTCTGGGGCCATGCACACCTGTAACAGCTGCTTTCCTTCAGGGCCGGGTGGTTCTCAGTGGTCTTCCCCAGAGAGAGCCAGCCATCAGCTGGGCGGCAGGCTGGGGATCTCCCATAGGTATGAAGCCTGCACAGGCTGCCAGGCCTTAGCTGGTTCAGCTTCTATTGAATTTTGCTGTTATTTTGAGATAGGGGCATGCTGTGTAGTCCAGGCTGGCCTTGAACTCACTGTGTAAGCTACTGACTTGGAATTTGAGCAGTTTTCCTGCCTCAGCCTCCCTGAGTAAGGGAATGACAGGTGTGCATCACTGTGCCAGGCTTTTAGTCCCTTTTAGGGGGCAGCTTCCAGGTTCCCGAGCCCACACCTCCCAGGCGGGGACTGCGCCTGGGTGTGCCCCTGTGCACCCTTTCTTGTTGAGCATCTGCTTTGGAAACATACTGTTTCCTGATGGTAGAATGGACAGCTCAGTGATGTCGGGTCCTTTCTCTGCAGCCTCGTGCATCTGTACACTTGTTCAAGCCTTTGATGTTCTTCAGACATGTTTATTTTTTCCTTCTCTTATATCTAATAGAGCTCTTAACTGTTTTGGGGGACGTTTGAAACAGCGTCTTGCTGTGCAGGCCAGGCTAGTCTTGAACTCATACATAGCCCAGGCTAACCTCAAACTGATAGTCACTTTCCTGCCTCAGCCTCTCCAGTGCTGGGATAACTGGCGTGTGCCACTGTACCCTCCCTACTTAAGGATTTTATTTTTAATTCCTTAAAGAAGAAAAGCTTTATTAGAATACCAAAATGTAAAATTAAGTTTTGTTTGTTTTCCAAAGACTAGTTTATACAGAGGAAAATGCTCATATGTTAGACTCTTCAGTAATCACACAGTTCAAATATGTGTGTATTGACTGCCTGATTGATTTGCTGCACTAGGGATTGAACCCTGGAACTTCACCCTGGGCGACATCCTCAGCCCTTTTTAAATATTTTATTTAACAGAGGGTGTCTCTAAATTGCTCAATTGCCCAGGCTGAGTTTGAATTTGTGATCCTCCTGCCTCAGCCTCGCAGAGTACCGGGATTACAGATTTGCTTCAACAAGTCTGGCTTCTACTACACTTAGCATGAGTGGCCTCCTGTCCATGGATGTTTGGGCTGTTCTTAGTTTAGGACTATTTCAGGTCAGGCAACTGTGGACAGAGTTGTGTGTTTCTTTTGGGTGAAGCCTGAGTGGGACAGAACAGACTCATAGCTGCTAGAGCTCTCCAGTGGCTGCATTGCTTTGTATTCACACCAGCAAAGCATGAAATTCCTGCACTTTCACATTCCGTCTGGTGTTTGGGTGCCACAACCCTGACTCGGGACTTCTCATCTGGATCCCCACTGGAAGTTCATCTTCATTGGTACTCATGCCCTTCCTCAGCCTCCAGTGTCCAGTGTGTTTTGTGTTTTTGTTTTTTTGAGACAGTCTCACTTTGTATCCTGGGCTGGCCTTGAACTCATGGTGATCCTCCTTACTCAGCCTCCAGAGTGTTGAGATAACAGGCATGTGCCCCTAGCCTGCACATTCAGAGTTTGTGTGAATGTGCCCACTTGTGTGCTTCTTCCCTGGTGCTTTCTGGGAACTTTGAGAGGCAAACAGTGTGGGGTGGGGTCCCAGCGTGGAAGTCTTTAGTTATTGTCTCCCCTGTGGAACTGGAGCCAATGCTTCTGTTTGCTTTCTCTTCACTGCATTTTTTTTTTTTTTTTGGTGCAGCAAATAACAAAAATGGTGGTTCCTGTTCCTCCACACTTACTAAATGAGACCCTGTTAGCATTCTAACCTGTGCATACTGCACATCTGAAAATGACTTGTTGAAGAGGGATTGCTGGATTTCACATGTATATGTGTGCTCTGCGGAGACTGAATGAGAGTATGCAGTTTTGTTACTTTTCTCTCATAGCTGGAACAGAATACCTGACATCCAAATTAAGGAAGGAAAGGTGTATTTTGCTTACAGTTGGTGGAGGTTTTTGTGCCCATAATCAGCTGGCTCCAAGGCAGGGTGGCATGGCTGATAACAACAGATCATGTCCGTGGAATACAGCAAAAGCAACAATAGCAGAAGGGGATGCACACACAAACTCTTCCTGTCCCTTATACTGTATGTAGTTTACCTACCCCAGGGTGGGTGTAGCATTCACAACCATAATCCCAGCCTTGGACCATGAATCAAACACAGACTCCAGAAGCCTGCCTTCAAAAAGCACCTCCATGACTGCATGAGGCTTTGGGGGGACATGCAGACACAAACCATAACAGGGTAAGTGAGTGTGGAGGTAGGGCAGGAGCACTTTTGCCAGTGCTCCAGTGCCAGTGCTTTTCGCACTTTCCTCAGAGTATACACTTTTGGTTTTTTGAGTCAGGATCTCACTATGTAGTCCAGGCTGAGCCTGAACTTACTATGTAGCACACACTGGCCTTGAATTCATGGCAGTCCTCCTGCCTAAGCGTCCTGAGTGCGAGAATGACAGGCATGTCCCACCAAGCAGGCCTAGAATCCTTTTTCTTCCATCTAGGAGCAATGCAGCCCTTCCTACAAAAGTAGGGATTCTCAGGCTGGTAGGATGGAGGTGTGGTGCTGAACGGGGACGTAGTAAAGCCTGTCATTTGGGGCATCTTCTCATCTATAGAGGGGATGCACAAATACCCAGAGCACTGAGCTCCCAGGAAGCAGTGTCAGAAGCCTGGAGCCTTGGCTGCTGTGTCACGCCACCTCTGCAGGTGTGGCTCAGTGCCCTTGGCTCCATCACTGTCCCCTTGGCCCCTGCTAGCCATCCATCTGGCAAGGGTGCTGTTGCCCCAGGAATGTGTGTTCCAGCCCAGCCTCTTCCTCTGCCCAACTTCTGCAGCTAGAGGAGCTAGGGTGGGGGTGGGCAGGGAAGGAAGAAACATAATTATGCAAATTTTGATCTTAAAACCTTATTCATATATTTCCTGGCAGGCTGTTGTTTAATCTCAAGAGCAAGATTGCTCAGAATTACCATATATTCTTGTTAATTGCATTAAAATTATAGCAAGGTTGTTTTTGCTATAACCAAGAGTGATTTTGATTAATACTTAGGAAATCAGATACCTCACAGACGGGAGTAAGCACAGCCATTGCAGTGAGCCCTCCTTTCCTCCCCTCCCCTGCTTGCTGAAGGCCAGGGGGGCGCACCAGTTGGAAAGGGTTGAAGGCATCCCTGTGTGGCTTGTCTGTCATCCTGTCATTGTGTCATCATAAAGAAAGCATACCCAGGCAAAAGTGTGGCACTCCCCCTCCCAGCTGTGGCGCTCAGGGTGGCACTCTCAGCCTAAGACTGGAGGTCTCGGCTGGCACAGTGACAGGCTGGCACAGGCCATTTCCTGCCGGCCCTCTTCGCTGGGACCAGTAGAGCTGGTCGGCAGGGTCCAGGAGGCCCCTATTAGAGGAGACACAGTGACGCACACGTGGGGGACATTAGGTACAAGGGGAGAGTGGGCTGGAAGTGAGTGACATGGGTAGCTGTGCTGAGCTGAGGCTGCATCTACCAGCTCTCCTAGGGCCTGCAAGTGGGCGATGAGGCCAGGAGGAGTATGGGTAACAGCAGCAACAGGCCAGGTCATCATTTGTGCTGGCAGATGCCGAGAAGGCAGCTGGCAGGGTGGCATGTTCAGGGTACCCTTAGGCTTTCCTGGGTTCCACAGGGGCACTGGAGACTGTCCTGGAGTCCCATGCCCTCGGGCAACCCTGTGAGAGCCAAGATGAGCAGAGTGCCCCCGGAAGCCTTCTGTACCCCAGCGGAACCTTCTTGCACTCCAGGAGAAAGGGTAAAGCTACCACTGAACTCCATCGCCAGTCTTGGTCTTTGTTAAAAAATGTTAGAAAAGTTTACATTTGTAGAAAAATTGTAAAAAATAGCACAGAGCTCCTATTCTCCTTCACCTCTCCTGTTAGTGACATTTTGCATTAGTATAGTACATATGTCACAGTCAATAATCCACCATCGTTTGCTTTTGACACAAGCTCTTGTTAGGTTCAGGTTGGCTTTGAACTCACTGCAATTCTCCTGCCTCAGCCTCCCAAGCCCTGGGATGACAGGTGTGCCAACCCATGTATCTGATTTTAAAAATCTCTGTTTACCAGTGTATATCTATGGTACATGAGGATCACATTCATCATGAGGAGTTGTTAGTGATTACAGGCCATACTTCCCTTGGATTTCCTTAGCTCTTTCCTGAGTTCCTTCTTGGTTCCAGGGTCCCATCCCCTCTGGGAACTTGGTGCTGCACAGCTGGGAGTTCCGCAGCAGCGGGTCACCGTAGCGTCAGTAGTTGTGTTTGTTTGGAGGAGGAGTCTCACTGTGCCGCTCAATCTGGCCTAAAACTCACAGCCTCAGTGATGTTCTTACTGCAGCCGCTGGAGTAGCTGGGACTCTAGGCGTGCGCCAGCACCCCATGTTCACAAAGAGGCTTATGGAGCCAGGACTCCAGCATCAGTGTGGGTGTGTCACCCTTTTCCTGTCATCTGCTGGGTCCAAGGTGACTCATGGATGCTATTTCCAGGTAGCCTGTGGGGACAGAGGGAAGCCACCACTTCCTGAGGGCCTATCACGTGCCGAGCCTTGGCTGCTGTCTTAACCGTGTCCTGCCAGCTGTCACTTGTAGGTCCCAGCCTGCTGTTACCACAGAGAGTACAGAGTTTCTGTCATTCAGTACCCATTCTTATTCTTCATCAGTTTTCCCGTCTGATAAGCACACAGCATGACCCTTACTGTCTCTCACATTTGAAGTCTATATCCTAGTGCTGTGACATACTAGCCCTTGACACATGTCGCTAGCATGCACACGCTGTCCCTTGCTGTTGGATCTAGGACTGTGCTTTCCGTCTCTCCTCATTGCCCCATCTGCTTGGTGGCTCCAGCGCCCTCCCATGGGAATACTTACTTGAGGATGCCCGGAGTGTCAGCCCCAGCACCCTATCATCACTGACCCCCCCATACATGTTGTCCCTAGGCTGCTCAGGACTGGTCACCTTATGGGGCCACCGCCCTCTCTGCCTGGTGCTACCCAGGCTTCTGTGCAGTCTGCACATGGTCTCAGCCCCATGGAGTACCCCACATACTCCTCACTCTTGGTGCTTCCTTTTTCTGATATTCTGATTTTATCTACATATTTTTAAACTTTTTATTGGCCCATGTTTGCAGTACATGATGATTACATCCCTTGTCTGGAGCTGGTTTTTGTACAGGACACATCTTTTCTGTCTTCCCGTCAGCTTCTTCCCTGCCTCTGTCTGTAGATCCCTTACCCATTCGCAGAAGACCTGGCTCCCTGCTTCTTGGTATCCCTCCTTTATTTCACTCTTTCTTAGTTATTCCCGAATGCTTCAGATAGTGCATGCTTGGGTCACAAAACCTGCTTCATGCTGTGCAGTGTTACCAACGTGCCACATCTGTCAGTGGGCTGTCAGGACGTGATCAATGCCATAGGGCCTAGGCATAGGGTAGGCTGTCCCATCCTGGCTTGAAGACGTGTGCATTTCCCAAGACCATTCCCCGTGTCATGAAGCACTTCACTGTCCCACAACTGGGTGACTTACATGGACGAAAGTGTGTTTTCTTGTGATTCAGGAGGCTGGGTGTGTCTGGCACTCTTTTGGACTTGGGCAGAAGGCTTCTGCCTTTCCCTGGCTCTAGGAGTGGCTGGCAGTGCTTGGATTTCGGGGCTTGCAGTGTCTCACTGTGACGGACCCATCCACGGGGCTGTGTCTGGATTTCTGTAGTGAGGACCCTGCTCTTTGGATGAGGACCTGCTTTAATCCAATATTAACTGCATCCTCACTTAGTGTATCTGCAGAGGCCTTCTCCCAAAGAAGGTCACATTGTAGGTTCTGTTTGGACATGGATTTGGAGGGGGACAGTTTAGGGACGGAGGCAGGGTTTACTTCAGCAAATAGAAGTATTCCCCCTAAAAAGAAAAAAACATCCCAAAAGAATGTTTCAGCTTGCCAGGTGAGGTGACAACAGCCGCACTGTTGTTATCCCAGCCCTTGGGAGGTTGAGGCAGGAGGATCTCTGAGCTCCAGGCCAGCCCTGCCTATGTAGTGAGTTCCAGGCCAGGATGAACCTCATAGTGAGATCCTGTAAAACCAAAAATGAAGCAAAACAAGAATGTTCCCCACTGAGAGGTGAGCCAGCACCGCCAGACCCCGGGGCAGGGCTTCGTGACCACTGCTTTTGACTGCCCCGTGCTCTGCTTTTCCCCTTGAAAGCACATTCACTGACGTGGCCATCTCCACGTGGGCAAATTGTATCCCTGTGGGCACAGGTGAACCCTCCTAGGAGCCCTTCTCAGCTTTGCACCCAGGCGACCGAAAGAGGTTTTCTTTGGTAAATACAAGACACTGCCGGTCTTTCTCCTCTCACCTTGCACAAATGGGCTGCAAGAGCGCTAATTGGAGGCCGCTGTGCAGATGACACAGGCATGTGTGCTCACAAATGCCCGCGCAGCAAAGTGAGTTAGCCAGCCATAATTCGAGCCTGTCAGTCCTGCCGCCCAATTAGAACACCCTGCCTCTCTTTGTGAAAGAGCAATGGCTTGTTGAAGGGTGACATAGAGCAGAGTAGGACCTGGCGAGATCTCCAGATGAAACAGCAAACCATTCATAACAAAGGTGGCAGCAGCCCCTTGATGCTGTCCCCAGGCCCATGATGGTGGCCAGGTGAACACGTATGAACAACAAAGGGGCTGGCAGGCTCTTACTGCTGCCCTGAGGAGTCCCCATGAGCTTACTGTGACACAGATGTATTCCTTTTTCTGCAGGCTAGACTGAAGTCAAGGTGTTGGCAAGGTTGTGTTACTTACTGTTGCAAGTGTTGGGGTCAGGGGTCAGCTGTCTCCTTACCATTTGTGGTCCCTGGAGATTGCCAGCAGTGCTGGGCTTGTGGCATCTTCCTCTCACCATGACACTCTGTCCCTTCAGCCCTCAACCTTATTGAAACCCTTGGAATTATTCTGAGCCTGCACAAATCACCCAAGATCATTGCTGTATTTCAAGGCCCTTGACTTTGGTTTGTTGGGTTGGTTTTCTTGAGAGAGGGTTCCTGCCTCAGCCTTCCAGGTACTAGTATTATAGGAGTGTATAGCATGTGTGCTGAAGGACTTTATCTTAATCACATTTTACAGTCATTGTTGCCACATACTACAATTTCATAGGTCTTGGGAGTTGGAATAGGAGAATCTTTGAGAGTGTCCAAGTATTAAAATTACCTTAGTAGTATGTTTTACATTGCTTCTGAAAAACAACTTTAATTTTACGTGTAAATGCAATAGATTCCTACAAAATAAAGACAGTAGACATCATCTCTGGATAACTACCATTGACTTTTTTTTTTTTGTACTACAGGTTGAGCCCAGAGCCTTTGCATTGAGCTACATCCGCGGAACATTTTTAAATTTTTGAGACAGAGTCTTTCTAAATTGCTCAGGCTGGCCTTGAACGTGGAGGCTTCACAGCCTCTTGCCTTAGCCTCCCAGGGTGCAGGCACAATAGGCGTGCACATCATGCCTGGGTTGACTGACAAAATTTGATGTGTGTTATTTTGTACTTTATGGAAATGAGAAATGAAAAACATGTCAGCTAGGTCCGTCTGTTGGCACCAGATTGCCTTCAGAGAGACAGCTGCAGGGGTCTCTTTGGAGCCTCTCCCAGTAGGTACACATCTCATTGCTGGTTTTAACTGCTGGACAGAAGTGCACATACGTTTCCTGGCTGCTATGGCTTTAGGATGGGAGCAGTGGAGGAGGGCCAGTGCATGTATGAAAATGTCACCTTGACACTGTTATTCTGTGTCTGAAGTCGAGGGCTAGAGGAGGCAGCTCTAAGGAGAAGACCCCCAACTCGACCTGCTGCCTGGCTGGCTAGTTCATTGGTGAGAGCAGTCTGCTCCTAGGGATAACCCTTGGATAGTTGAAAAGACCTTTGGAGGGTCCAGGATCTTAGCCTCTAATGCTAGCTGCCGAGGAGGCTGAGGCAGGAGGGTTGTGAGTTCGAGGCCAGCTATGTACCAGATGGGTACATGCTGAGGTACAGATGAAGCGCAAAGACGAGGCTGATCCTTTTCCTATGAGAGACCCATGTGCAGCGAATCCATGGAGATGGAGTGTAGATGATGGTTGCTAGGAATAACTGTTCCATGGGTGAGGGTTTCCCTTTGGGATGATGGAAATGTTTTAAAAAGTGACCTATGTCAGGATGGCCACAGACCATTGTGAATATACTAAACCTACTGAATTGCTGTTTGTTTGTTTTTTGAGACTGAGTCTCACTGTCCACACTGCCCTAAAGCTGCAGTGATTGTCCTACCTTGGTCCCCCAAGTTCTGGGATACAGCACCATGCTGACCTCAGGGAGATTTCTAAGCTGGGTCATCTTGCTGCCCCTGTGACAGTCTGCACTGTGCTTTGTTCCAGGGAGGGCTGAGTAGGTGACACATCAGGTAGTGTCCAAGATTAATATGCTCTGTGATAGTTGGCATTGTTTCTGTAAACCTTAAGAAGCCAACAAGGCTGGGGTTGTGGCTTAGGGACCTGGCTTGGATACCAGTACTGCCAAAGAGACACATTATTTTTAAAAAATTTAAAAATCGTAATAAAAAGCACATGGAACAGACCCTCCTTAGTTATGTTTAAGTGCCCGGCAGTTTTAGTGTGTCTGTGTTGTCGTGCAGCCAGTCTCTAGAACCATGTTCGTGGAGCAGTGGCCTCCCAAACCCCCACTCTGCCTTGGGCTGTGCAAATCAACCTCACATCAGTGCAATCAGTGACACCTGTCTTCCTTCTGCCTGGTTCCTTTCACGTGCGCGATGCCTGAGCTCTGTTCAGTTCCTAATCACCTGCCCTATGTAGTTTCCTGTGTATTTATTTGGCCCCTAGGGTTAGGCCCAGGCCTTGCTTGTGCCAAGTGGGTTCTCTCCTTCCCTACTAAGTGCTACTCCCAGCTTGTCTGCTGTTATTTTAGTTCTTCTCCAAGAACTAAAATTTTCTAAGATTTCTGGTGTGGCCTTTCGATACTTGTAAACACTCATGGATATCTCTGCATTTATTGAGGAGGCTTCAGCTTTCTGTGTACATGCACAGACGTTGAAGACAGTGCCCTTCCTCAGAGGCGAGTTTGTGAAAGTGCATAAAACAAATGAGAGGTCTGGAGAAGTCTTCACAGTTTGTCCTTCCAGCGTTGGAAATGAGGTAAAGATAAAATACTTAGTGTAGCAAGTTGAAAAGCTAATGCTGACAGTTTAAAACAGGGCAGAAAACATAAAAAACAGGAGAGAAGTAGAGGAGGGACCCCCCCCCAACAGTCCCACATCTGGAAAGTTCATTACAGAGCTGGCTAGGTCGTGGGAAGCTGCAAATGTTGTCCCAGAGAGCTGTCCGACTTCTTCTTGTTTAAAAGTAGATGGAACAATACTTGCCAATTCAGCTATAGATCTAGTACGATCCATAGTCAAATCCCAGCTCGTGCTCTCTCTTTCTAGCTGTCTCTCTGACAAGCTGAACCTGAAATTCAAGGGACCTAAAATAGCCAGAGTTGCAGAAGAACCGAGTTGCAGGACATGCACTTCCCAATCTCAGAGCAGCACTGGCCAGCAGTCATGAAGACAGGGAGGTTCCCCACGAGCTTTACTGAAAGAATGGGGGGTCTTCCCGGGCAGAGGTAGACGCTGGAGAAGGGCATGGCCCAGGGATATGGACGAGGTGAGAGTGCTTCTTGTAGGGGTCTTGCCCAGGTGGTGCAGGCTGGCCTCGAGCTCATGGTAATCCTCTTGCCTCAGTCTCCCAAGTGCTGGGCTCACTTGCATGTGCCACCACTCCATTTTTCTGTACACTGACCTTGGGGTGGGTCATCTTGGTCTCCAGGAGTGGCATGAAGCTATGTGGTCCCTGCAGTCCCATTCCATGCTGGCTGCCATGCCATGGAAGTGCTAATACATGATCTCTTGCCTCGTCTAGTGTTCATGTTGGCTGCCGAGGGGACAACATGTGTATTGTCATTAATCAAGACACTGTGGCTGAGGAGTGTTTGGGGGTGGTCTTGTCCAGAGCCCCTGTGACACACTCATGCTTTGCTTTCCTGGGCTGTGTTCGTGCAGCAGATGAGGTTAGACTAGAATGTGGCTTTGTTTTCTCTGGTCCTGTTACGCTTTCGAATATTTTACTAGGACTCTTTTTGTATGTACTTTTTGTTTTGTTTTTGTTTTTGAGGTAGGGTCTCATGCAGTCCAGGCTGGTCTCAAACTTGCAGTGATTGTCCTGCCTCAGCCTCCCATGTTGAGTGATGGTTTGTCTGTGTTTGCAGTACATAGTGGTTGCATTCCTTGTGGGGAGCTGGTACATGTTTGTCCCACATGTCAGTTCTTACTGTGTCCCCTCCCATGTTGTCTTTTTACTTTTTACTGTCCCATGCTGTCATGTTACTTTTCTCTCGTTGCTGAGACAAAATATCCAACACCCAAAGATAAAGGGGGAAAGGTTTATTCAGCTCACAGTCTGTAGAGGTTTCACCTCATAATAGGCTGACTCCAAGGCAGGGTGGCTTGGCACAGGGGCAGTAGTTCATGGCATTCACAAGATACCAGAGCAAACGAGGGAGACAAGACTCCTCTTGTCCCTTATGTTATAAGCAGGCTACCCACCCTAGAGTACGTGTACACTCACACCCTTAATTCTAGCCAGAGCTATGTCTGTCGCTCAATCAGTGGATTGATCTAGTAATCACACACCCTTAGTCCCAGCGTCACCCACTCTAGATTCAGCCACCTCTGAAAAAGCCCTGTGACCACATGTGCCTAGACACAAGCCATAACATACATCTTTGAAGTGCTTTATTCCCACATATCTGAGGGCCTGGTGTTGTACTTAGTAGCCCATCTAGTAGATCCTACTTCCTGCCAGGCACAGTAATCCTTGCTGACCTCTGAGGGTCACCACGTATGAGGTATGGCACTGAGCAACAAATGTACAGTGACTGCGTGGTTCTGCGTCAACAAAGCTCTGTTGTGCTTTTTGCTTTACCGAGCTCTGCCACCCACCAGCAGGGGCAAGGGGCTTGGCCAGTCTAGGCTTCAGTTTCCTCGTGTGTAAAATGCAGGCTGGTCCCCAGTCCTGACCTCTTCAAGTGTTCTGGCACCACCTTGGGCCTGTGTCACTTTGGGCAAAGCTCTTGGTGGCTTGCTTCAGACAACTTGCTAAGTTGCTCAGGCCCAACTCTTGACCCTCTGCCTTAGCCTTGCAGAGTATTTTATTAGACTCATTATGTTGTTCAACCATCACTGCTACCTAACTCTGGAAGATTAATGATACCCCCAAGAAGCTTTACCCTGGTTCACAGTCTCCATTCCCCTCTTACCCAGCACTGCAGCTTTTGTTTTGGTGGGGAGAGGCCCCTGGTGCCCAGCTGCTTCTGCGGCAAAGGTCATCATTCTAGGACATTCGCAGTTCCCTCTGTGAACCTCTGTGGTGGACACTGCATTTGTGTTTGACAAGAACAGCAAGGAGGCCCTTTCAGTGGCAGCTGTGTGAGCCAAGAGCAGGTTGAGCAGCCTGCTGCGAGGAACACTCAGAAGCCTCCTGGAGCCCCAGAGCCTGGGTGCTGGCTGTCCATTTTGTTCCTTGGAGGCCACCACAGCAGGCTTACTGGCCCGAAATGCTGATTCTTGTCTTCCTGTCATTGTCTGCCTGTCTGGGACTGCTTTCAATTCATTCCTGCAGCTCGCTGGAGCTCAGGCAGCAATGGCCAAGCCATTTAGCCATCAGACTATCAGACTGAGAGGTGAGCCCATTTCCTTACTTGCTTGCAGTGTTGCAGTACCCAGCCAACCCGGAGGACTTTCATTACTCTGCAGGCTTCCATGTGAAGGCGTCATTTTATCATGGCAAGTGTAGCTGAGTCTGGATTGAGGCAGTGAGAGTTAAAATGGTCTGCAGCTTCAGGGAAATTTGGCACTTACAGAATGACTGTTCAAAGTTTGTTCCCGCCTCTGGAGTGCTTGTTGCAGCAAGTAGACAGTGAAACATGGAACATACCTGCCCATCAGCCTGCCACCATAGGTGTCCCCTGCCGATTTTTAGGATGGATTCCATGGTGGGCAGGAAGGTGGGAACTTACTTCTTTCTCCTACCTGCAACCTCCTATTAGTTGTAGTTGTTGGGTATGGTGGTGCATGCCTCTAATTCCAGCACTCGGGAGGCTGAGGCAGGGGAGTTGCTGTTAGTGTAAAGCCAGCATGGGCTATATAGTTCAAGGCCATCTTGAACTGCACAGTAAGACTGTGTTTCAAAAAACCAAACCAAAACAAAAATCTGTGCCTCAGGATCCCCTTACCAGAGGTCTGGGGGTACGGCAGGCTTTCTCAGCAACTGTGACAGGTGGGATCTTGGTGGTACTCTGGTGGTAGTCCTTGCTCCCTTGTTCATTTCTGGCTCCAACAAGCCGGGCCCCTCCCCTCTGTCAAGGCTCCATTCCCAGGGGCTGATTTTAGTTTTACCCTTGAACCCATGTGGTCAGGAGGCTCCTGATGCAATTGCAGTTTCCAGGCCATCTTTTATCTGGTAGGTCTTCCTGGATGTACTTAAATATGGACACAGTGCGGGTGTTTATGGCCAGCCCATTAAGCAACAGATAGAAAGTCTGCAGTGACACAGCTATGATTTATAGCTTGGAGCCCTTGGTCCCTCCTCTAATGGGCTTTCCAATGTATTGGTTTGTGGTTTCACTATTGACCAAGTCTCTTTCTTGCTTTTTTGTTTTAGTGATGCTAGGGATTGAACCCAGGCAGCCCGACATCCCCAGCCCTTTGTATTTTATTTTGAGTCAAGGTCTTACTAAGTTCCCCAGGCTAGGCTCTAATTTGGAAATCCCCCTGCCCCAGTTTTCCAAGTAGCTGGAATTCCAAGCCTGCATCACCATACCTCATCCCCTTGGAGGAGTCGAGTAGATGCAGCACTGGCCCAGGCGATAGGCAGGCTAGTGGAGTCTCGGCTTCCTGGACACCCTTAAATATGGATGCCATTTGGGTATTTGTGGCAAGCCCGTTAAGGTAGATGGATGGAAATTCTGCAGTAGGCCAGGTATGGTGGTGCACACCTGTCATTCAGGCACTCAGGAGGCTGAGGCAGGAAGAATGCTGTGAGTTCAAGGCCAGCCTGGACTACAAAATAAGTTCAAGGCCAGCTTGAACTGCATAGTGAAGCCCTGTCTTTAAAAGACCAAAAACAAAAACAAAAACAAAAACAAAAAATCTGCAATGACACAGCTGGGATTTATAGCTCAGCATCCCAAAATTCTTGTTCTCATCCTCAGAGAAGGGTCAGGTCTTTACCATTTGAGCTGGGAAGCACTTTGGGTGAGTACTTACTCACTTAGGGTTTGTACTGGGCCAACTTCCAGAAGCCGGAAACTGATTTGATGTGGAAAAGAAACAGGCAGAGCAGGGCATGGATGTCATTGGGTACCTGCTTCTGGCGTGGCATCCACTGAATATCCTCCCAAACCGGTGGTGGTAACCCTGCCCTGGTGACACTTGGAGATCCTCACAGTGAACACACTTGGAAGGAGTGTGTCCCAGAGCACTTGGTGATGGGACACAGATTGGAATTATTTCTGTGCCACCCAACATAGTAGTCACCTGCCACATGTGTCTTTCATTGTTGCTGTTTTTGAGACAGGGGTCTCACTTTGTAGCCCAGTCTGGCCTTGAACTTGTAGCAATCCTCCTGCTTCAGCTTCCTGAGTCCTGGATGATAGGCGTGCGCCACCATGCCCGGCTTCACCTGTGCCTATTGAGAGTTTAAAATGTGGTTAGCACAGTGGAGTAGCTACATTGTATCTTTTTTTTAGCAAAACAAAATTTTATTTACCAAATATGTATTCAAGAAATTGTAGGAAATTACAATTAAAATTGCAAATACAGTATATGTGTATGTACTCTACTTTGAGCTTAGATTACATGGGCAATTGGCCAAGGATACAGCTCAGCAGTTCAGCACCTGCCTAGCAAGTGCGAGGTCCTGAGTTTGATTCCTGGTAAAAAATAAATAAATAAATTATATGGGCAAATCACTGCTTCCAAATCTGTGAAAATGCACGTGCAAAGTACCTGCTGTGCCAAGGGCCCAGGGAGTTCAGCCCTTCTTCCAATCTTCTCTGTTTCTCAGTACTAAGAATCAAACCAGGGGTCTTTGACAGGCTAAGCCAGCACTCTCCATGAGCTGTAACCCTGAGCTTGAGCCTTCCTTTGGAAACCATTGTAGGTTTCAGAGGAAACTGTGGAGATGACACAGAGGTTCCGGGCATTGCTGTCTACGCATGCTCTTCATACTGCCATGCATGTCTGGTGTCTATGCAGGCTGGGGTCTGCTTGAGCACCACAGTGGGCTCTGGGCAGCACACTGGGCAGGGTGGGACAGGTCTAGAGAAGGCACAGGAACACAGATGTGTTTACTTGGATGGAAGTGCTTATCTGGGCAGAGCAGAGGCTCCCATTCTGGGATAGCTTGTTAAGGGCCTCTCAGAAGTCTGTCTCACTGTCTTATGGATCAGATGTTTCCTCCAGGCTCTGACAGGCCCACCTCAAAGCCAGCTCAAGCCAGCCTCTTCTGATGAGGCTGCCTGCGCTTTGTTTAACAGCTTTCATTAAAATGCACGTGCACCTTCAGATGCCAGCTGAGGCAGGCAGGTTGCAATAGGAGGTCAACTTCATCTTTTTTCTCAAAGGGACAAAATCTGTTTGTCCCTGGCCCCTGAGACCATGTGGGGGTGGCAGCATGTTTTCATTATTCAGTAGATCTTTGTGGGGCCCCACAGGGTGTGCAGGCAGGCACTTCCAGTTCAGACAGACATCTGCAGACAGGTATTAATGGCTCATTGAGTGTTTTTCCCACCCACAGGAGTTCTTTATAGTCCTCTGCAGTGGTGGGAGGGGACCTTTTAGCTGGATTCCTGACTCGTGGCCGCCAGACATAGGGACTGGGGCTGTGAACCGAGGCTTGGAAGAATTAGCTGCTTTCTGAAGTGTGTGGGTGTGAGAAGGAGCACTGCCTGTGCCCCAGACTGAGTTGTCTAGGTAGGGCTGGCCCAGAAGGGCCATAAGGGAGGAGCTCGTGGGACCCCATTTGAGATGTGTAAGCATTTATTCCTGTCTCAATGTTAGGAAGTCTGCTTGGTTTTAGGTGTGTGTGTGTGTGTGTGTGTGTGTGTGTGTGTGTGGTAGTGGGGATTGGATATAGGCTTCAAATATGCTCATCAAGTGCTATACTGCTAAACTGTATCTCTGCCCAATTGTAGACTTTGAAGAAGTCTTTTTATTTTTAACTTTTTATTCTTTTGAGACAAGAGCTCACTATGTAGTCCAGTCTGGCCTTGAACTCCCTATGTAGCCCAAGCTGGGTTTAGGCTTGTGATCCTCCTGCCTCAGCCTCTTGAGTGCTGGGATTATGCCTGGTTGGGGGAAGTCTTTCCTAGTTCAGGATTTAGCGTGAGACTGAATAGTTTTATCCATAGAGGGTTTGGATCTATTGAATTCAAGGTCAGTGCGAAACTAATTAATACTACAAAATAGTTGTTCTTAAGTCTTTTACCTGAAGATGGGTAGCCAGATACAGATGAGCTGGCTGGGCTCACAGCTTTGGATGGTTCATGCCTTCGAAGGGATGTGTCTGTTTCTCTTTGCTGTCACATGCAGTGCCACAGCAGGCACCATTGGGCATCTGGCCTCTCTGGGTACATGTTCCAAATGCTTTTCTCTGATGGTTGTCTACAAGTAGAATGACTAAGTTGAAAAAAATACGCAGATTTAAAATTGTTAAAGGTCAAAATAACCACACATTTCTGCAAAACTTGAAAGCATAAGAAACTTGGTTTTTCCCTGAACACACTCGAGTGTGGGTGGTTTCTGGATGCCCTGTTGACTCTCTGACCCTCACACTGGGCACCGAATACCTTTCCACCAATCCAGAAAACCCGCACACCGTGTGCAAGGCCCAGTCAGGATGCTAGCCACGTAGCGCTCAGGTGCCGTGCAGCCATTGCACTGCCACAGCAGTGTCACACTGGTCCTTCAGCCCATTCCCAGTTGGATGGTTTTCTGAGCGGTTCCCTCACACACGTGAGCATTTCCCAAGCATCAGTTGTGGGGACTGTGCCCATGACCTCTTGATGCTCCAGCACGCACCTGCTAATGGTGGGGCATCCTCCCCTGGAACCTTCTTCCTGTGTAGTCCAGGGGGGTCCTCCAGGATGGGCGCTGCCTCCCGGCCCACACTTCATCCATGCCCGTGTGATGTGGCTCTTCCAATATCCCTACACTCAGCGCCCACAGCAGCTCCCGCGAATGTCATGGCATCCAAGGGACATTTTCCATGGAGCTTGCATATTCCTGTGTTAGCATCGTGCTTTCCGCTGACCATGTTTCTTGGTTCTTTTTTTCTCTTTGGAGACTGAGTTTGGTCATTGGTTTTTTCCTTTTTGTTCTCTTCCCTCCCTTTTCTTGGATGATTTTGAGGTGATCTATCACACATATTTTTAATGGTTACTCTTCATGTTGTCATGAGGCCACAACGAATTCGGTCTCCCCATTATTAACATTTTATATTTGCATGGCACATTTGTCACGACTGAAGAACCAATGTTACCTGTTGGTAATTGAACACTTCAGTCACAGTTCCGTGTCTTTTATCCACGGTCCCTTTGTGGTCTGGGATCCAGTCTGGTCCATCTGCCTTCCAGTCACAGTGTCCATAGGCCTCTGGGGCTGTACGCATTCCACAGACTGCTTTGGTGTTGAGGACTCTTGACAGTTTGGTCGGCTAGTGTTTCTCTCGTGATCATGCCCTGGAGTAAAGTGCCACTAGCCTCACGCCTCACGTCCTGTTCAGGGTATCCTCAGATGTTGACCTTGGCTGAGGCAGCGCTTGGCAATTAACAGTCCCCCTTCTCCCCCATCCCCACACTGACTCCATACAGCTGTACTTCCTGGGGGTGGGGTCATGTACCATCCCCGTGAGGGTTCATCTGCAGAAGATAGGTGGCCTGCTTCTGCATGGGAGGCTTGTTGATTCTCCCCCTTTCTGTCATCACAGAAGTATGGCCACTGATTCTGCCTGCTAGGGTATAATCCAGTACTGTATTTTATGTTCAGGTTGTTCCAGCTGCAGTGATTGGGAGCTCTCTGATTCATCTGCTGTGCTCTGTTTACATATGCTCACCAGTGTGACCTATTTTTTAATTTTTGTTTTTTGTTTTTGGAGACAGGGTCTTGCCATGTAGTCCAGAGTGGCCTCAAACTTGTGGTGATCCTCCTGCCTCAGCCTCCAAAGTATTGGGATTACAAGCATATGCCACCATGCCTGGCACCAATGTGCTATTTATGTATGTGTGTATATATGTATGTATTTGGTTTTTTTTTTTTTTGTACTAGAATTGCACTCATGACCTTACAACCTTGTGCTTGCCAGACAAGTGCGTGTGCTACTGAGCTACATCCCTGGCCCAATATGCCTTTTAAAAAGTACTTTTTTGCTTCCTGGCATCATGAGATGCTGCAAGTTCACAGCACCTGTTTTCTGCTCTGGTCCTTAAACTGCCACTTTCCCAAGGAACCCCACCCCTGTTGCTGGGGAAAGTTGTTGGAAGTCAACACCATGCTGCTCACTGCTGCTGGATGTGGTTGCTTCTCTGCCCCTCAGGGAACCCAGCAAGGGTACATGTGTACAAATGCACATCTGTAAACACTTCTCCTGATTGCTGTCTGGGCCTCTTAGTTCAGGCTGGCCTCAAAATAATGATCCTCCTGCCTTAGCCTCCCAAATGCTGGGATTACAGGTTTGCACCACCACACCTAGCTCTCTTCTGTTTGTTTTTGATCTGATCTTTATTTCCTTCCTTCTGCTAAGTTTTATTGTTCTTTGAAGTATAACATTAGTTTTACTTGAGATCTCTGTCCTGTTTTTACATAGGCATTTATTGTTATCAGCTTCCCTGTTTGAACTGCTTTTGTTGCAACCCATTATTACTTTTTTTTATTTTAAAGAGAATAAAACCAAGCAAAATAAAACAGAATAAGGCCAATCTAAACAAACCAGTATAAGTGACACAGAACTTCAGAACAATAGGAAATCAACAATGGTTATTATAATGCCTGTTGTCTTTAAAATAGCTGCGGATACCTTCAGACATAGTAAAAATCCAATAAAACAGAACAGAAGAGATCCAATAAAGACAAAACAGTGAATGCAATAAAGGACTTCAAAACAGGGTAGTAGTAAATGCAAAGTGGCAGCCATAATTCATCTTGTTATCTTGGAAATGTCTGCTCACACCATCGGATATAACAAAATCAAACAAAACAAAACAATAAAACTCAACCCAACAAAATAATGAAAATGATACAGGACTTCAAAACAAGATAATAGGTAATAATTAACAGTGGATACCACCTTCAGAAAGAGATTCCCTCATTCATGCCACACTGCGTACTGTTGTCCGGTGACTAAATGATCAGACTACCAGCTTTAAGCCTGCAAAGTCATTGTAACAAACACTGCAAGCATTAAATTGTATTTTACCTCAATAGCTAGCATCTTGGCCTGTGTTTCTCTGGATCAGCTGGTTGCTTACAGCAGGGGTGGGGGGTGGGGGTTGGCCCTTCTTGTTTCCCAGCCTGCAGCCAAAAGGAGCTGCCATCTGGCTTTCCCCACAGTGGCCTGTGCATGGTGCCGACTCACAGGGAGGGCTTGTTTCTAGGTGACTTCTTCTTTTCTTCTCCCACAGTCTGTGAATGGCACTGACTCATGGGAAAAGGCTGGTGTCTGGTTGTCCCCCCAGCAGCCTGTGCATGGTGCCAATTTACAGGGAGGGCTTGCTTCTAGGTGACTTCTTCACATCCTATTAATTTTGGTGTGTTGTGTTAGTATTTTTTATTTATTTTTAAATTTCCCTTTCAGTTTCTTCTTTGACTTACTGGTCACTCAAGAGCATGTATAATTCCCACACAGCTGTGAGCTCTCCAGGACTCTTCCCATGTGGGAAACCTACTTGATAGGATTTTTAGTCTTCTGAAATTTGCTGCGCCTTGTTTTTGTGAGTGTTGGACAGAGTTCTGCCATAGCTGTTAGACTCGTGGGACACACAGTGTTTCCTTATTGATTTTCTCTTTAGATCGTCTAGGTAGTGTTGAGAGTGGCTACTGACTTCTCCTATGTGATAGTCTCTTTTCATAGCTGTTAATGTTTGCCTGTGTATATCAGTGCTGCGATATTGGCTGCATATAGATTACAGTTGTAACTTCATGATGATTTCATGCTTTTATCATTACGGTCATGTCATGACTTTTTCCTTTTACAGTATTTGACTTAAAATGTATTTTTTCTGATAGGAGTACAGCTATTCTCACCCTTCCAGTTTCCATTTGCAGGGAATGTCTTTTTCCATCATTTCATTGTCTAAAGAGAAATGACCATGTGAGAAGAGCATTCTTCTGTTTCATGCAAAGATATGTAAATTTTAAACTTCTCTTTACTTTTAGGAGCTGGGGACAAGAATGATGTATTGAGTCTGGAATACGCACTGCCAGAAAGTTCTTCAGTAAAGCGTGAGTAATGAATCAAAGTGTTACAGCCACCCATGGGAGTTCACACAGACTACTCACTTAGGACACGACACGAGGAAAATGGGCTAGCCTGGGTTTTCCTTACCTGCTAGCATGGTCATCAGGAACTAGATTGCCTCTAGCAGGTGCCGGGAGGGCCCTGCCATGAGTGGAAGGGTGTGGCGAGGTATCCCGTGAGGGCTCTGTGCTCTTCTTCCTTCAGTGTATTGCAGTCAGGAGAGAGTCTGTCTGTTTGTAAGTAGATTGTTCGAACTGCCGTAAGGATACCAGCTGCACAATGTCTGACGTGAGAGCACAGAACCTTGCCCTCTCATAGTTCTGAAGCCAGCAGCCGTCTGGTGCAGTAGCACTGCACCCCTGGCGGGACTCTAGCAGCCCCCTTCCTCTCCAGCACTGCTCTGCTTCCTGAGCACTGTGAGCTAAGCAGATTTGTTTCGCTATGGCCTTCCATGGTGATGCTTCTGCCCTGGAGCTGCCTGGCCATGGACCCAGTCCTCTGCAACCATGAGCCAAATGACATCTCTCTTCCTCGAAGCTGTAGGTGTCAGGCAATCCAGGCACAGCAGTGACTTTTATTCCAAGTGTAAGGAGATGCCCCCTCAGGATTTGGACGTAGCTTTGCTGGGAAAGGGATACCATTCGCAGACTAATGATGGAGCCAGGATAGAGGTATCTTTAGTTCATGTTTCTGAAGTCCAAAGTTCCAGGTGACCGCAGACTCAGCGCCTGGTGCGGGCTGCTCTCTGCTTCCTAACCAGCACCTTCCATGTGCTCACATGTCTTGTGGGGCACAGGAGCTGCCCAAAGCTGCTTTGTTGGTTTGTTTTATGACAGGGCCTCACTGTGTAGTTCAGGCTGGCCTTGAACTTGCAGTGATCCTCCTGTCTCAGCCTCCTGAGTACTGGAATGACAGGCACTGCCACACCTGGATAAATCTTTCTTTTCTTTTTTTTTTTTTCTTGCGTGCTTGCTTTTTTGAGACAGGGTCTCACTTTGTAGTTCAAGCTGGCCTTGAACTCACTATGTAGCCCATGATGGCCTCAAATTCTCAGTGATCTTTCTGCCTCAGCCTCCTGAGTGTTAGGATTACAGACATGTGCCGCCACGCCTGGCAAGGCTTCTGATGCCATAAGGGCACTGATGCCATTCATCAGGCAGTACCCTCTTAACTAATCATGTTCAAAGGGCCCATGACTTTATACTGTCATCACAGGGCTGGGCTTCCACCTCAGAATTCCAGGGAGAACCAGGCATTCTGAGCTTAGCACACCGGGACCCCAATATCTCTTACTGCTCTGATCACCATGCCATAGCAGAGTTCCTTGGAGAAGGACTTGACCCCCAGAAGCGTTTGCTGGACAAGGAAGAATTCTGAGCTTGTCATTTTGATACAGATTCAGGGAAATTGGTTTCTTTCTTTGAGGCGCACACTCCTTGGACAGCTGACGTGCTCTTCCTGTAGTCCTCGATGAGTAGCTAGGCACACCTCGTCTCAGTTAGTGGCCCAAAGGAATCCCATTCAGAGACTCATGCCAAGAAAATCTAGGGTGAATACTTTCTTAATTTATTGTGTGTATGGCAGAGAGTTGAGACAGGCTCCTGCTGACCTTGAACTTGCTGTCTAGTCCACACTAGCCTTGAACTTGCAGTGGTCTTCCTGCCTCAGCCTCACAGGTGCTAGAAGGGCAAGTGTGTGCTACCGTGCTAGGTGCACTTTCCTTGAAAGTCCAACATGGCAAGCTGAAGTTGTGCAGGGAACAGGCTGAACCTCCGAGAGCACATACTCCCAGGCCCCCATAAAGACCTCGCTCTCTTGAGGTGATCTGTGCAGACCTTTGGAAGAATCAGACTTGTCCAGAGGCCTTGCCAAGCAGGTCATGTGGCACAGGGCAGCAGGAGCAATGACTGAGTGGGGGAATGGAACTGAGAGGCTGAAGGTATATCTTCATGTGTGTTGTCAGCTGGTCATTTTTTTAAAAGGGTAAATGGATGTTTTTACAGAAGCTTAATATCACATGATTTTTCTTACATGAGAAAGCCAAAGTATACATAAATGAAAGAACAAACTAAAAGGTAGATGGCAGGAAGTAGGGAGATAGTTTTGTTTTTGTTTCATTTGAGACAGGGTCTTTCTGTGTAAACCAAGCTGGCCTCGAACTTGCAGCAATCTTCCTACCTCAGCCTCCCAAGTGCTTGGGATTACAGGTGTATGCCACCATGCCTGGTGGGAGATAGATGTTTTGCAAAGGATAGGGGACCAAGAGATGGGGGATGGGTCACATCCCTGCACCAGCTCCCCACTCCTCCTCACCCATCTCCTGGTGAGTGCCACCTCTAGAGTCTACAGACATGGACTAGAGAACACACAGATGTTTTTACCCAACAGCTGTTTGAGTCACTCAGGGTCAAAGCTAATTACTTACTTGAAGGCAGTTGCTGTGCTCAGAGTTGCCAGAGAAGTCTGTCATGTCATTTCACGTGCCTGCCGCCTGTGTCACCATTACAGGGATAGATGCACACAAAGAGCATCTTCATTTGCCAGGTGCAGTGTCAGATGCAAATTATAGGCAGCTGCCACCTTTGCGCTGATGACAAGCTGGTTTAGAAACCTCCATATCGTTTTCCTCGTGTTATGTATACTAACAGCCTTACCTCATCAGGTCCTCTTTGCCATAAAAACCTTTCAGCTGATGTGGTCTTCATATGGCCATATGTGTAAAGAAGCCCCTATGTGCACATGCTGATAGGCTCACTCTAAGGGGCTATTAGCCCCTTCCAGATATGCTTCTTGCTAAAACTGAACTGCAAGACAGTGTGCATCCAACTCCAAAATGGTCTCTTTTTTCAGTCTCCCTCTTTAAAAAAATTTACTAGGCCTCAATAAATGCTGCATGGCTGTCATCCCAGCCCTTGGGAGGCTGAGGCAGGAGGGTTGCCGTGAGTTGTCGGCCAGCCTGAACTACACAGCAAACCCTCAAAAGTATCAAAAGTCAAAAAAGATTATTGGGGTAACATATATGCAATATAAAATTAACCATCTTACTTTTAAAATAAATTTTCTTTTGTACATTTAAGGTATAAAACATGATGTTAGGAAATACACTTAGGAGGTAAAATATTCACCATAGAAAAGCTAGAGAATGTCACCCCACATACTCATTTTTTGGTACCACGAGCAGCCAAAATCTACTCGTTTAGCAAAACTGCCCAATATAGCTGGGGATTTAGCTCAGCGGCATAAGCGCCTGCCTTGCAAGCAGGCAGTCGTGAGTTCGATCCCCGGTACCATTAAAAAAAGGAAAAAGACAAAAAACAAAACAAACAAAAAAAAAAACTGCCCAATATAATACAGTCCACATGTGGTACACTGTTTTCTAGCCTGGAAGTGTACCTATATTTTTGGAGAGAGTTTGCAAATAATTGGTATTTACTGTACTTTAAACATTTGGTAAAACTCACCAATGAAGTATTTTGTCTCAAAATCTTAAAAGTTTTTTATAGTCAGGTTTTCTGTTTCTTCTTGTATCAGCTGTATTAGTTTGTGTTTTAATAAGAAGTTGTCCATTTCAGGCCAAGTGTGGTGGCTGCCTATAATACCAGAACTCAGGAGACTGAGGAAGGAGAATTGCTGGGAGTTTGAGACCAGCCTAGGCTACATAGTGTATTCAAGACCAGATTGGACTATGTAGAGAGACCCTATTTCAAAAACAACAAAAAATTATCCATTTCATGTGGGTTATTTACTTGATTGGGTTGTAATTACTAAGGTATTCCTTTGCAATCTTTTTCATTCATGTAAGGTTAATAGTGATATCCATTCATTCCTAAATTTAATAATCTAGGTCTTCTTTTTTTGTCTTAGACTGCTAACAGTTTATCCAAGTTATTGATCTCTTAAAATAAATAACATTTTTAGTTTTGTTGATGTTACTTATTATTTTTAAATTCTATTTCATATACTTCTGGGGTAGTCTTTGTATTTTCTCTCTCTCTGTCTCTGTCTCTGTCTCTTTGTCTGTCTCTCCTTTTTTTTTTTTTTTTTTTTTTTTGGTACCAGGGATTGAACTCACAACTGTGCTTGCAAGGCAGGCATTTATTTCGCTGAGCTAAACCCCCAACCAGTATTTTCTTTCTCTGCTTAACACTTAATTTGCTCTTCTTTTCATAACGTCTTTCCCTCCTTTTGTTTTCGTAAGCTGATCTTGAACTCCTGGACTCAAGTGATAGTCTTGCATTGGCCTCCTAAATAGCTGGGACTGTCAGCATAGACCAACAGATCTGACTTTGTTCCTTAGTATTAAAGTTTAGGTTATTGATTTGAGATCTTTCTTTTCCTTTTTAATTTTTATTTACTTATTTTTTAGTGTTGGGAATGGAATCCAGGGTATTGCGTATGCTAGGCAAGCATTCTACCATGACCTACATTCCTAGCCTTTAAAAAATCTTTATTTTGATAAAAAAAGAAAGTAAAACTAAATAAAATTTTGAGACAGTCTGAATAAATTTCCCAGGCTGGTCTTGAACTTGCAGCCCTTCTCACTCTGCCTCCCAAGTAGCTGGAATTACAGGCACACACCAGTTTTATGGCTCAGTGAAGTCTTGATGGTACCTGAGATTGAACCCTGTGCGTGCTTGGCAGTTATCTTACCTACCACTGAGCTGTGTTGCCAAACCCCCATCTCATGTTTAATGTTCACACTTACTGATAGAAATTTCTCTCTGAGGATTGCTTGTACTGTAACATAAATTTTAGTATGTTTTATTTTTATTTTTGTTCATTTCAAAATATTTGTAATTTTCCTTGTGATTTCTTCTTTGTTTGTTATTCAGGAGTGCGTTAATTTCCTCATAATTGTGAATTTTCTAAGTGCCCTTCTGTTGCTGATTTGCTTTCATTCCTTTGTAGTTGAAAAATAGAATCTGTATAGGTGAACTCTGCTACATCCATTGTGACTTACTTGTCACCTGTGTGTGGCCTAGGAGGTGTATTCTGTCACTGCTTGGGAAATCGCATAGGTGACTGTTAGGTCTAGCTGCTGTATGGAATTGTCCAAGTCTCGTACTTCCTTTTGGATTTTGTCATGTCCCTTCTATGCAGGAAAGTGGGGTGTGAAGGCCGGGCTGCTGTTGTCAGAACATCTGTTCTTCCCTCCTGTCGTGGCACATTTGCTCTGTCTTCGGAGCTCTGTTAGCACATTCCTGTGTGAGCTGTCCTATCCTCTGTTGGGTTGCTTTCTTTCAGTCCTTACATCAGCCTGGCTTTGTCACAATTTGGATGTGAATGCCCATTGCCTTTGATGCTAGTGCAGCCACTGTAGCTCACCATGGCTGTCATCTGCACCGTTTTACTTTTAGATGATTTCAACTTTGGCTGCTTGCTCTCTGAGCAGTCCATAATTACTGAGTGCAGCTCGCATACTAAGCTAAGTCTTTTTCTGGGACTTGGCCATTTCTGAAGTCTTTTCTCCTTCTACCTCTTTGTACAGTAGAAAGACATACAACACAGTCTCGACATGTGTGAAAGGAACAAAAGGTAAACTCGTGCATGTCATGTAACTCCTGGCATCCTTGCCCACGTGATCATCACTGGCACATCTGGGCTTGAGCCCTCGCTCCCCAAAGTCCCAGGACATGTGGAGGCATACCCTGTCCCTTACTCTTCCATCCTTATCGTTCTTCTCATGGGTCCCCTGCAGGGCTAGCCCAGGGGGCCCCAAGGACTAGGACAGGAAAACTCTGCTCGTGGCGCAACTTCTGCAAGTCAAACAGGAGCTTCCCTTGCTGTCTTCCTCCTGCTTTACAGAGATGGGGCCGCCTCACTGCCACCAGGAAGCCAGGAACAACCAGAGTTCCACCAAGCCCTGCGGTAACACAGTGGCCCTGGGCAGCAGCCATGTGAGTGAGCTCTGGCATTGAGCCCAACGTGTCCAAAGCCAGCTGGCGCTGCCCCTAGAGCACCAGGTTTAACTCGGTAGTGGTGCAGGTGAATCACTGCGGCTGCTGGGGTTTTAATGAAAGTCCCGCCTGGGACACTTCTAAGAGAAGAGTATATTTGGACTCCTCCTCCTGTGGACTCCCTTCACCTCGTAAACCCGAGGAAGCTGTAATCGGTTGGGCTTTCTGAGGCTCATCAGATGCCATCTTTGGTCAGAGGAAACAATGGAATGGTGCTTATTTTGCACCATTTGGTTAAGGACCTTGGAATGCAGTGCCTCTTAGGACTCCTTTCTGTAGTTGCCTGAACCTTTCTTTGTTGGGCTGTCTGACCATTTGGACAGCTTCATTAGTGGAAGGACATGTTGGTCGTGCTCCCATTGCCACCTGGTCACCAGCACTGGAGGCATGTGTAAATACCCTCCGTTCATGAAGATTTCCCCCTATGGTTGGTTGTAAGGATTCTTTTAGTTTTAGCCCTTATAGTTACGTCTTTGATTCATGAGGGATTATTTTTGAGTATAGTATAAGATAATGGTCCGAGTGAGACATCCTTTGCCCAGTACCATTTGTTGGAGACAGTCTTTTCTATATTGAATGGTCTTGGCACTCTTGTTGGGAATCTTTTAACCCTACAGACAAGAGTTTCTTTGGAGCCTCTTGATTCTATCCTGTTGTGGCATGTTCTTATGCCAGTACAATGCTGTTTTGATAATGATAGCTTTGTGGTGATTTTTGAGAAGTGTGAGTCCTCCACCTGAATTCTGTTTCCAGACTATATTTGACTACTTGGGGTTTACTGAGGTTCCATATGAATTTTAAGATGGATATATCAATTTCTATAAGAAATGATATTGGTATTTTGTTAGATTTACATTGAATCTGCAGATCATCTTGGGTTGTGTAGTCATTTGAACAATATTAGGCTTCTAATCCGTGACCAGGGGATTTGACTATGTTCTGATAGCTGGTGGGGTTTTGTGGTACTATGTTTCCTTCAGCTTGTCAAATACACGAGCATACCTTTGTTGCTAGCATCCCATCATGTTTCTTAGTGGCTGAAGAACTGGAAATGATACCTCATTTCACTCCTCATGGCAGTGTATCGTTAGCTGGCCTTTGATATCTTGGTGAGGCTAGGGGTTTATCAGACTTACACTTACTTTTTCAAAGAACAAGCTTTTTGTTTCATTGTCTTTCTGCATCACTTTCCTATTTTTACTTGCACTGATTGCTTACATCTGCTTGCTTTGGTTTGGTTTTGTAGTTTATTGAGTCAGAAACTTGGATTATTGATTTGAGATCTTCATCTCTAAGCCTTTACTACTATAAACTTCCCTCTGAACACTGCATTGACTGCACTGCACAGATTTCAATACATTGTAGTTTCATTTTCACTTAGTTCTATATATTTTTAAAAATCTCCTTGAGACTGTGACTTTTATTTAGGAGTGTGTCGTTTCGCTTCCAGATGTTTAGAGATTGTATTTTCTCTGTGTATCTAGTTCAAATTCACGCGGTCAGATACAACACTTGCACCTTCAGTACTTGCACACCAGCCGTGCTTTGTTTTCTGGTCCAGGATAGGGGATCTGTTGGTGGGTATTCCGTGGATGCTTCCGCAGCTGTCCGCCCTGCACTGCAGGGCTTGGGCGGAGGAACCTGTGGATTGCGTTACTGTGTCCCGTCCCTCCGCGTCTGTGCACAGTTTCAGTCTAGCATTTCTGTCAGCTGCCCAGAGAGAGGAATGGTGCAGTCCCCAGGTAGAACTCTGGGGTTTGCTTCTCTTTTCGGCTCTATCAGGTTTTTGTTTGTTTTTATTTTTGAATTTATTTTTATTTTATTTTATGGAAAAAAGGTAAAACAAAATTTCATAACAAAATAGAAGAATAACAATAGGAGAATAACAGTCTTTAAAGTAGTTGTTTAGGGTACAAGATATGGGCATAAAACTTTCTCTAATTGATATTAGCACAAACCCTCCTTTTTAATGAACTGAGTGTAACTGACTCAGGGAACTAATGTTGTAACTGGCTTGTATTTGTTCCCTTTTCCCTGCTGTCCTTTGCCCTTTCACCCGTCCTAGTTACTTTTTCCTTTTGAGCAAGGTAAATGGATGCAACTGGAGACCACACTCATAAGTGAAATACATCAGACTGCCATGTGTAAACACTGTATTTTCTCCCTGATACATTCTAAAACATACAGTAGATACTGTGGAAGAGGAAGAACTGTACCAGGCTTTTCTTGTGAGAGGCACTATGCGGTGCTTATGCATCCGAGCCAGGTCCGTCTTCCTGAGGATCGTGCTTCCGTCATTCTCCATCTCCCGCCTCCCGTTAGCCAGGGATACTGTATCTTCTTCTTCATGAGATCAGTGGAGTCATTACTTCCTGTATTTTTCTATCATTTTCTTTGCAGAAGATTTTGGCCTCTATTTTTGGATTCACAAAGGACACGGAGGCTCTATCCAGAAAAGACAGGCAATGTATTTGAAATAGCCATGGGCAGTTTAGGGACTCACATTGTTAATAATGGGAAACCTGTTGAGGCTTTTGTTCATCAGGCGTGTGCGGTATGCAGCCTTGTGACTGGATGTCCCTTTTGCTGCCTTCAGTAGCAGAACTATGGCATGGCTTTCGGAAGTGAAACCACTGGAAAACATTGCAAATGCCATGCTGTGTCCCTGACATCAATGAAGTCCATAGTTTCAAAGGAATCTGGTTTTATATCCAAGGGTCTACATTAGTAGCCACACTCACATAAACTGTGTGTCCCTAAGACCCCTCCATACCTTGTGCAGGGCACATAGCCACAGTATGTCCCAGGGCGGAGCTGTGTGTGGCCCCAGGTGCCAGGCTGACAGTGCAGAAACCCCAGCTTGGGGCGCTCAGGGATTGTGCTGGACTCTGACCCTCCCTTGCTGTGCAGTGCTGACACCAGCCCCAGGGCTCAAGCCAGCTCCTCTTGTACCTCATCACACATGGAACCACAGCTTTCTCCCTGTCCTCATCCCTGAAGAAAAGTGAGCAGACCTTGCCCCCTTTAAGCCTTTCCACCTCTGACCTCCATCCTAATGAGAATCTTTGGAGGTCACACACAGGGGCCTCAGGGTCGGAGACCGGAGTACCCCACTCCAGTGGTGACCTCCCCAGCTGCGAAGCAGTCGTCCATCTCGTTGAGCATATACCCTGCTGTCTTCCCTAACCTTTCAGAGCGATGGGACCACCTCACCACCACCACAACCAGGAGGCCAGGAACAATCAGGGCCCCCGTGATTCCTGCAGGTAGGCGCCACTGTGGGGACAGCAGAGGGGGTGTGACGTGCCCTCCAGGGCAGCGTCCAAATGAGCTACCCGTGATTGAACTCACTAACCATTTCTTTTGTTTGTGGCCCCTGGAAGATGATGACTTCAGCTTATATGATGCCTTGGATGACCGAAATGACCTAGATGGTGGCCAGAAGAAGCCCAGCGCAGGAGGAGGCGGAGGTAAGGCCCAGCTGCTCAGAGCCACAACAGCGTTGTTGTCCCTGCCCCCCGCCCCCGCCCCGGACCTGGCGGAGAGCCCTAAAACAGTGTTCCTTGCAGTTATCCATCTCAGTATTGCCAGGGAGAAATCCTAAACAAACCCTCTAGTTTCACTTGTTCTTTGTTCCCTTAAAACTCACTGATTTTGGAGTTCACATGCAGTGTGGTGGTAGATGACTCCTCTGCTGTGTGGGTCACGATGACTACCCTTGTCTAGGTTACTCTTTGGGGACTGGAAGGCTGCCTCAGCTGCCGACACCGACTCTTTCTGTGGGCCTGCAGAGGTTCAGTGGGTGATGGCATGGGATGGGATGGAAATGTGGCCTCTCTGCCTGCATATTTCCTCTGTCTCTTTTGCTGCCTGAGCCTTCGGGTCCTTGCAGCTCTGCATCTAGGCATGCTGATCTGCTGACAGTGTCTCATTGGGAATTATAATATAGAATTAACTTGACCAAGACTCACTTAACTAGTCTCTCTCCTCCTCATCAAGGTTAAAGACACCCACCTGCTGCCATGGCCAGAAACACTAGACCCTGATGCTGGTCCCAGAAAAGATATCCACATTCCTCCGCTTTAGCCGCTCGTCTCCCTCACTCAGCCTCCCTCTCCTGCATCTGTAACCCCCAACTCCCTGGAGAAGCCGGTTTGTGAGCAGGGCTCTCTCCTCCAATCCTTGGCTACCAGATAAAGCCTTCCTCTCTCCCGAGCACTAGTCATCTGTTGGACATTGGTTTTCCAGGGGCTGTGCTTCCAGACCTGGATTCAGTAACATTAGGACTCCCTAAATTACTGAAGATGTCAAGAGCTTTAGTTTATGTGGGTCATGCCTGTCAGTGTTTATCATCTGAATACTCAAATCTGAAACCTAAAGTGAGTAACACTAAACTCATGTACTCTAACAGAAATAGCATATTTTTAAGAGAAATGGTTATGCGTGGCACAACAAAAACAATTTAGTGAGAAGAGTGGCATTATTTTCCACTTTTGCTAATTCCCATAGTATTTGGCTTAGTAGAAGACAGCTGGATTCTCATATTCTCTGTTGAGCTGTGAGATATTGTTGTGATTAAAGTATATTTAAAACTGGTCTATTTTTACTCTTTCAATTAAAATTTCAATCTATACTTATTCCCTAAATCTACCAACCTAGAATTTTGAAGCAATAAATCATGAAGCTTCTTGAGAAATGAAATGAACAAAAATTTGACTCTCTTGTTATTCCTACAATAGTAGGATTACTGTTGAGTCATTTCATTCCCCTATGTTCTATCCCCTCTTTACCATCTAGTCAATGATCGACTTATTTCTAGTTCAACTTCTACTTAAGTAAAGATAATAACACATAACATGAAAAGATAGTCTTGATCCCTAATATTGATCTCCTTTATTTTATTTGTGTGTTATCAATAAATTTGGGCAGGGTAAGCCCCACTGTGAGCAGAGGTACTAACTACCAGGTCTTGTAAGACGAGTCATTAGCACAGTTCTTACCGCAGGGAATGCCCATTTTACGTATTCCCATACTAGTAATTCCTGAAACTATTAGCCTGTTTAGCCACTTGACTTAAAGCCAGCATTACTGCCAGGCATCCGATTCACCGTATTAGAGGGGCCACATTAACATGTAGCCCCCCAACCCCCAGTTTAGTAACATTTGTCATCCTGGTTCTTCTAACAGTTGTGGAATTGCTGTCGCCCTAATCCAAGCATCTGTATTGACTTGATTAATTAGCTCATACCTATGTGTAACTCCTAATGATGTACCAGACACATGCATGCCACATGGTTAACCCTAGGCCCTGGCCACTAACAGGGGCACTTTTGGCCCTCCTGCTTATATCAGCCTAAGTAATATCGTTTCATTTCAGCTCAAACATCTCAGTTCTTCTAGGGTCACTATAGCAGAACTGTTAACAATGATGATGTAATACAGTATGAGAAAGAACTTTCCAGTGCCACCATATGCTAGTTGTTCAAAAAGGCCTTTGGTACAGAATATTCTTTTATTTGGGGTGTCTTTGGGGCTCTTTCTGAGCTTTCCGTCACTCAGGTCCAGCCCCTGTGCCTGAGCTATGATGATATTGACCGTCAAAGCCTAGAAGCCCTGCTACTTAATACACTGGTACTTCAGCTTCAGGAGTGTCCACTACCTGGGCTCACCACAGTTGGACCAAGGGGGCCAGAAAACACATAATTCAAGCGCTTCTTTTCAATCCTGTTTGGAGTTTTATACTTCCCTGGGCCTTAGAATATTCTGAAACATCACTTACCATTTATGGCTCAACATTCTTTATAGCAACAAGATTTCCTGGGCTACATGTAACTTACTGGTTCTGCATTTCATTCAGTTCATCTTCTGTATCAATTAAATTCCTCTTTCATATCCAGTCATCACTTTGGATCTGAAGTGGCTAGCTGCCTGATACTGACACTTCATTGACACTACGAGTATTCCTCAGTGCCTCAATTTATTGATGAGAGTCTTCTCTTTGTAGTAAGTTGTTCAGTTGACTTCCAGTCAGTTTCAGTAAAATCTGAAGGAGAGCAATAAGCATATGTAGTACTGTATTAACCAATACCATGTCAGTGACTCTAGTCATTACTACTGCATTCAGAGCCTTTGCTGTGTAGGCGTTTGAGGATGGTGGTGCTGGGGATTGAACCTGGGGCCTCATACATGCTGTATACACGCTCTATCACTGTACTGCACTGCCAGCCCAAGCCTTTACCAGATATGGAAAAAGCAAGCCCACTGATGCAGCTTTGACCCTGCAGAATCAGCCCACTTTGCATTCTCTGTACAATTCTTCCATGTTGCCATTACCTTCTTGCTGTTTGAGCTAGAATTTGGGGTCCTCCTTCCTCTCTGTTAAATGCAGCCCATGGAATCTTGTTGCTATATAAGTACTGTGCGCTAGCCGATTGTGCCACTGGAGCTCCTGGAATCTTGTTGCTATGAAGAATGTTGAGCCATAAATGCTGTTGAAATGGTAAGTGATGTTTCAGAATATTCTAAGGCTCAGGGAAATGTAAAAGCATCCCAGACAAGCATTTGACCCAAATACAACTAGAGCCCTTGTCCTACTAATCTTTATTTAGTCCTAAGCCTAGCCTATGAATGGTTCCTAAAATGACTACAGAGTACAGTATGATAATTAGTTTGTGCTAAAACAAATGATCTTGACTCATTAAATCATGGCTTCCTTGTAATTACCAAAATGCCCTCAGTCTACGTAAAGATCATCATAGCTGACACTGCATCTCTTCTAGGCATGCTAATTTACAGAGCCCACCTTATATCTCCTCTACTATGCCTAGAAGGCATAATGCTATCAATATATATTCTTGGGCTGTTACAATTCTAAATCTGCACTACACCCTATCATTTATAGGGCCAATTGTTCTGTTGCTTATTTGCAGCCTGTGAGGCTACAGTGGGCTTAGCACAGCTAGTCATAGTATCTAACACATATGGTTCACACTGTGTGAAAAGTCTCCAGTGTCCTACAATGCTAAAAATTCTCCCAACAAGTATTTTAATTGTGGTTACATCATACTCCTGAAACTCAGTGATCTGAATAACCAGCTTCTCACTGACATTCTTCTCTGCCCTTTTTCTTACCCCAAGAACTTGCATAGCAAAGTAGGAAGCCAGTGTCAACTATACAAAGAGCCAGACACATGGGGAAAAAGCATGTCCCACTATTGATCTCTTTACCAGTATTTCTTCTTGTGATATTTATGGCCACAGAGCTAATTATATTTTCCATCCTCTTTGAAGCTGCACTTGAACCCATCAATCATGGTCTTAGGCAGGGGGAATCAAAGGGAATAGTAATAAACACAGCTATAATCTATGCTCAAAATACAACATTACTAGATTTTTTACTTAATATCAAATCTCAGTATTACCAACTACCTGATTCAGTAATCTTTTTTGCTGTTGTTGTTTTGTTTTGTTTTTATCGGTACCAGGGATCGAACTCACGACTGCCTGCTTGCAAGGCAGGTGCTTATGCCGCTGAGCTAAATCCCCAGCCCCTGGGACTCCCTGCTTGTAAGGCAGGTGCTTATGCCGCTGAGCTAAATCCCCAGCCCCATGATTCAGTAGTCTATTGTTGTTTTGAGACAGAGTCTTGCTGTGTAATGCAGTCTGTCCTTGAACTCACTGTGTAGCCCAGGCTGGCCTCCAACTCTTGGTGATCCTCCTGCCTCAGCCTCCTGAGTGATGGGATCCAGTAATCTTCTAAGAGTAGCCTCTGGTATAGTTTTTGTAGGAAAACTACCATTACATGTTCTCCACCAAACACACACGTAAGGTGTGCATCTGTGGCCTGAGCAGCTTGTTCCCACCATGTGTTAGTCCCATTAACTCATCTCAGAGTTACCCACTTCCCTTTTTAAAGTCTTTTCAGTGGTCTGTTTGTGATAGATAATGATCGCATTCAGCTTGAGGAACCGCTGTCAGTAAATACTCAAGACAAGCTCCATCTGTCTTTGCCAAACAGCCCTCAGATCACTGACTGCTTGCTCAAAAAGAAGTCGCATAGCACCAGTATCCCCCGCTGTTCCCAGCCAGACCCCAGGAAGTCTTACAGAGCCACAGCCCTCACAGTGCCCCCCACTTCGCATCCTCCCTGTTGCTTCGCCTCATTCTCCTCAGCTCTGACCCCATTCAGCTCTGGCTGCATTTGCTAGCAGCGTGGTGGCGAGGATGATGTGGCTGTACAGCGAGCTTGGCTGCAGGCTAAGAAACCTGACCTTGCAGCCCCCCTCCCACCCCAGCGCTCGGTTTGCTCATCCCAGTGAACCTTCGATCTCCTGTCCATTATAGCACAATGAGGAAGTCTGTCCCATCAGTAATGCCCGGTCCTTCACATGAGGAAACGCTCAGCCCTGTGCCTTCCCGCCGACGCTGTGTCTTTGTGCTAAGTCATCCGAGGCTTTCTGTGCTGTTTGTAGCTTCAGTAAAACACTAGTCATGACTCTAGTAACAGGAACTAAACCCTGCGTGAGTGCGAACTGCCACCTCTGCTTCCATAGCTTTTACCAGAACAGTGGTGCAATGCCAAATGAAAGTAAGAAATCCATTTTCTTCCTCATTGTCTTATTACTTTTTATTCTTACTGTACCAGTCGTAACTTCTGTAACCAGTTTACACAAAAACGGCCCTTACTGCCACTATGATAAATCCTCTGTGCTTTCTTATTCAGCCTAATTCCCACACTCGGGCCAGAGATAATTTTCTCCAGGTGGGACTAAATAATGATACAAGCCCTCCACCCAAACTTGAGCTCTAATTAGATTTATTTTCCAATTCCATTTAGGTTCATAGCACTATACAGTCCGAAGTTCCTTTACGCTATACATACTCAGACCCAGGCAGTGGTCAAACTTTCAGTACTCACCAATGCTTCTCATCACATTACTGATTGTTTTAACCCCCCAAATTCATTTCAGCTTTTCACTGGACCAGGAAGCACAGGCATCTCATCATTCTTACTCATTGCCTGGTGACATAGCCGGACAGATGCTAATACAGCAGCTCTACAAGCAGTTCTTCATAGTTGCCTTGGAGATGCTAGAATCTTCTGTTCATACCGTGGTCCCTGGTGTGTTTTATTTCTCTGCAGCATGTGCCAGGCTCCTCTCAGTCAGACCTTTGCTGGCAGCACCTGGTTAATCAGCTCAGTTTGCTCACCACCTCAACTTCCCTCAGCAACGGAAAGCTCCACATTGGGCTCAGCCTTACGCCACTCCAGCTGGTGTCTGTTTGCCAACTCACTTCTCCCATCCATACAAAATAATGTTCAAAAAGCGATGACATGCTCATGCTGAGGGGTTGTGGCTGCGCTCTTCGTAGCTGTTTGCACTCTGACGCGAAGTGGGTGCCAGCTAGGACTAACACTGGTCACCACCACACCTGGCATTTCGACCTATCTGCAGCCTGTGTCTCTGCTCTGGACCTTTTATTACACTCTCAGTGAGGAACGAGACGTCGGGCAAACAGACCACCTGGACATGATGGCTTTGATGGTGTCTCTTGCTGACCGGCAGCTTAGTGCTCACAGACCACGTGCCTTTGCTTGCAGGCTTTGCTCTGAGGGGCTCATCATGGAGTCAAAAACGTGCCACGCGCCAACGTTACCTCCCCTACAGCTGCATATGTATAGCGCACATACCTTTCCCTCAAAGCTTCATGCCTTTCCATCACCCCACTCTACAAAAGAATCCCCTTCTCATGAACTTGGCAGCGTCTTTGCAGCTTTCTTTATCTCCAGTAACCTCATTCTGTAAACACTCCTCAAATAACCATACCACTTTCCCTTCAGTTCTGTGCCCTTACCCTAACTGTTCTAGGATTTGCCCTCACAATAAAATTAAACCAAATTGCCGGGCATGGTGGTGCACACCTGTAATCCCAGCACTTGGAGGCTGAGGCAGGAGGATCATCCTGAGTTCAAGGCCAGCCTGAGCTATATAGGGAAATATGGCCAGCCTAAATAACTGTATATAGTGAGATCCTATCTTGGAAAAAAAAAGTAACCTAATGACCAACAGTCTTTAAATTCTTAGGGCCAGGGATTTACTTCAGCGGCATAAGCGCCTGCCTTGCAAGTGCACAGTTGTGAGTTCAATCCCTGGTACAAAAAAAAAAAAAAAAACAAAAACAAAAAAGAAAAGAAAGAATGGTTTCTAAATTCTCAAAAACTTCAAACATCTGTAACCCCTTGGCATGTTTCTCGCTAATCACTCACCACCTGTCACCGCGTACAAACTTACTGAAAGAGTTTTTGGTGCAGTTAGAAGACAAAAGATAAAGTAAACTGGTCTTTATTCCAAGAATGTGGAGAACCCCCTACCACCACCACTGAGGTCTGGCTTTCTCTCTGCCGGACACGTGGTGTGGGAGCATACGTGTAGCTTAGGTTTGGGGTGGAGCCTAAGGGGCATTACTGATGCCCAGGTAGCCCATTGGAATTCATATCACATCACAGGTAAATTGCCTAGGGGCAGAAAAGGTGACCTTTTGCCTCCCAGTGCCTCCCACCGCTACAGCATCCCATTTAGGGCAAAATTTTTTCACTTAGTGCCTACTCAGAACACCGCATCCACCCTTGTAAACTTATTCTGACTGAAAAATAGTCCCCTGGTACCTCTGACATTCAAACTATTGCCTTAGCTGTCACCCCAAGTCAAAAACTAGAAGCTTTATTTCTTGAAGCCATATTGCCTTTCATTTTTATTTCTGTAATCTTGCCATTATTTTCAGTAATTTAATTTCCATGAGTAATGTCAATTGCAAGAAAATACCTACAAATAATGATCAGCCAGCTATAGTCACTAGTCAAAAACCATAACTGTACACAGCAACCACTGTAATAGTATCTTCACAAAGAAAAGAAACCCCTTCCTCATCATAAATTACTTAGCCCCCTGACTGTTGAGTTCAATAGTAATTTCCAACTCATCATACTCACCAAAACCTACCAACAATCCCATTAATAAACCTACTAACAAAACACTTCAAATAACCACAATAGAACTCAGGCCTCAGGCTACTTCTCTGTAGCTATCATGGTAGCATAATCCAACACCAGTAATATCACCCTAAATAAATTAAAATATCGAGCCCAAGGAATTTTCACCAGCATTTAATATAATAGCACACCCAATCCCATCACTTAAAATTAAACCCAGTCCTCCATGAATAGGTGATGGTTTTGAAGAAAAACTTACAAAATTTGTAATATATAGAGTACTTAATAAAAGCACAAAGAATATAGTCAAAATTCCCACAAGGCATTTAACCGTGACAAATGACATGAAAAACCATTGGATAAAAACTATAGCAATGTTAATGACCAACGTTAAATAACTCACCCCCTAATTCAAATTATCAACTATTTATTCTCTGGCTTACTTGCCCTATCAAAGGTCTCCACATGGTGAAAATCTTGGGCTCCATGCTCTGGTTCTGCCTAGTCTTATAAATCATCAGTGGCCTCTCTCTGGCCGGACACTGCCCAGCAGGTGCAGCTGCCCCTTTCTCATCCGCTATAGATATTTGCCTGGATGTGAACTAGGGCTGAATCCCATGGTCCTCATGCAGACAGAGTGGCAGTATTTATATGTTTATTTCTGTGTGTTGGATGAGGCCTTTATTATGGCTCCTACACTTTTCTAGAGACCTGAATTATTGGAGTTGTACTGCTGTTTTCAGTTATAGCTGCAACATTTATAAGTTATGCCCCACCATGAGGACTAATAGAATTTCTTTTCTCTTTTCTTTTTTTTTCCCCCGGGGATCGAACTCATGACCTTGCATTAGCCAGGCAGGTGCTTATGCTGCTGAACCATATCCTCAGCCCCAATAAACAGTATTGTGAGAAGCTAAAGTTATTACTAACCTACTATCAGCTATCACCTGTGTTGGAACTAACTTGGCAGAATGAATCTGAGGCTGATTCTCAGCTGATAAAGCAAGTGTGACATAATATTTTGCATTCCACTTTACCCTACCGTTCATCATTGTAGCCCTTATAATAATTCACCTTTTCACCATACACCACCATCAAAATACCCAGCCAGTATAAATAAGCTCAGACTGACAACATTCCATTCTACTGCTTCCGTCCAATGAGAGGTATCCAAGGCTTTCTGTTCATAACTCTAGCACTACCCAATACTAGTCCTATTGCCCCCTGACCTTCTAGGTTACCCAGATAACTAACTGTACACCCCAAAGCCCCCAAAGACTCCCCCCATATAGAGTGACACTTTTATTTGCACACACAATCCCATGATCGCCCCACAGAGAACACAGAGGTGTGTTAACCCCTGTTACTTCAGCCCTTACTCTAGCTATCATCCCTGTAGCCCGCTCATCTAAACAGTGGAGTGTAACTATCCACCCACTAAGCCGTGCCTGTTGTACGGCTGGTATTACATGAGCCAGAGGTCAGCAAGGCCGACACCTGGTAGCAGGTATTACATGAGCCAGAGGTCAGCAAGGCCGACACCCCTTGGACATCCCTTGGACAAGTAGCTTCTAATATTTCATCATTCTAATTCTTACACCATTAACAAGTTTGTTAGATGTATGTCAAATGAGTCGTCACTGTGTGAGCCGCTTACTCTGGTCTGGTCAGAAATGGAGAAGCACTGTTCCAAGGGAGATCAAGGGACCAGCTCAGAACTCCATCAGCACCCAAAGCTGCAGTTCTGCTTAACCCGTTCCTGACCTTCCCTCATTCGGTGTTAAAGTGTTATAAGTATGGAGAAGATAACAATTCATCTTTTACCACATCTCATGCCCTGCTCCTTTCCCCATCTCTAATGCACCAACTATTCGATGTTTTATCATCCTTGAAACGTGTGACCAACATCGAGACGTTTACTCCATGCCCATGAGCATGTATGTAAAACTACTCCATAGGATATAGCCCATGTAATTTTCTAGTTTGCCTCTCAGTTACTGACCATATGTGAACTCCTAAGTATGTGTCTTTCATCATTGCTGTTACCTAGGACATAACAGCACTGATTATATAGAGCACACACAACTCAAACAATTCTCAGCCCTTAGTCTTCCATCTTTGTGAAAGATGGAAGGGATGTGGCCCTCTTCTTGCTCCCAGGCCAGGCTGGGTAGAGGGTTCTTTCCTGAAACTCTGCTTTGCATCTGGGTCTCACATCAGGGGCACTCAACCTAGGATGGCCCCCATGTTCCCCTTAAGTAAGAACTCCATGGACTCATGACCAATTGACACTCAGTTGCATGTAACTCTGGGGTCATACATTGGTTGTTTTTTAATTTGAGGGAATGCTGTGTCTCAGTATAGCTGTCCAACTTGTAGTTGGACTTACATTGATATTGCATCAAAGCCCTAAGCTACTAATTCATGCTTGTTAAATGTAACAGTGCATGACATAGGCACGTATATGCACACATGTACACATGTACATGCACACATGTGAACACACACTCCAAACATTATGCATAGGTACACATACCCCTATACATATGTACATGCACACACTTGTAACTCACTATAAATTATTTCCGGAAACCCTCTACCTCCATGCACCATAATGTGCGTGGATTTACTCTTGCCAAACCTGCAAAACAAGAGGCACTCATAGTAGGTCAATTGTAAAACCCAACCACTTAAAACTTCAAATAAAACCAAGTTTTTTTTTTTTTTTTACCTAGCCCCCTTTAATTTTGGAAATACAGAAATCTAAAAATCCCTAGACTTGCTGAATTGGCAAGTTCATTCCTTTGTTTTCTAGGATCCTAATTTTCCCCTTAGCACCTGCACAGTAACCACATACTGACTCATTTTAAAATTTCTCTACATAATTAAAAATTCCATTTAAATCAAATTCTATCCAATTTCTTATTAAGCCGATACTTAAGGATGCATGAATTGTCTTTAGACTTTCTGAACTAACAAAATCTATTCCCTTGAAATCCAGTTTCTTCTTGCTAAGACTTGTATAATAGTTATAAACTCAGCTCCATTTAAGAAAGGGTCGCTCTAACCTACTCCCCAGTAATTAAACACTTCACCTTATGCACAGACTGTTGGTTGGTGTAAGTTAATGGGTAAAGTAAGGCAGTGGAGCGCCTATGTGAGGTTTTCAGCCCCACAGACATGGACGGCCTTGCCCCTTTGTCAGTTACTAGCACAGTCACACCCGAGAGCGCCTACGTCCCCGCGGGGGAGGTCTCTGGAGCCCACTGACTGAAGGAGCGGGCTTCCGGCATGCTCCACAGCCCACAACACCCTGGCAAACTCTATTCCACCACCTTGCACAGTCCAGGTCTGTCTTCTGCTTCCCCACGAATCTCCGACTGCTTCATAAAAAGTCGGTGGAAATGCTCAGAGTTAGCACTCATCTGCCTGCCTCCATGCCTCTGCTGCCAGTTAGGCACCTGACTCCTATGTGGCAGTCAGGCACTGGCCAGGCGGGGGCCTCATCTGCGTGGCTTCTCTTCCGAGTTTGTTTGGTTCTTGACAGAGTGCCTTTCCTTTCAGCCTAGCTTCTTCCACACCAGCAGAAGAGAGTTAGACAGACAAAGACACAGAGTTGGGGTCAGGGAAAAAAGAGACTACCTTTTTTGTTTCTGGTGTTTGAACTCATGGAAAGCCAAAATTTGCTTTTATTTTGGCGCATGGGGGTGGTTGGGAGAGTTTTTTTGGTACCAAGAGATCGAACTCACAGCCTTGTGCTTGCCAGGCAGGCGCTTACACCATTGAGCTAAATCCCCAGCCCTGTTTGTTTGTTTTTTTGAGACAGGGTATTGTTATGTAGTGCAGGCTGGCCTTGAACTTACTGTGTAGCCCAGGCTGGCCTCAAGATTACAGCAATCCTCCTGCCTCAGCCTCCCAAGTGGTAGGATTATAGGTGTGTGCCACCACACTCAACCAAAATTTGCTTTTAAAGGAGTCATCTGATGATGTGATGCTAACTCACAGTAATATTCCTTTTGATCAGTGTACCTTTTATCTTTTTTTTTTCAGTAGTGGGGATACTGGGAATTGAGTTAGATAACCTTTTGTATTTGTATTTGTATTTGTAATTGTATTTGTATTTGTATTTGTATTCTTGAGCTTGGGTCTGGCTGGGCTCACATTTGCAATCCTTCTGGTGCAGCCTCCCCAGCAGCTAGCATAGCACCCTTGGCTTAATATACATGAACTACTTTTGCCTTGTCTCTTCGCCTCTGTTGTATACTAGAGCCTAGTTGTATCACGCCCACTGAAGAGGTGCATGGCTTATGGGGCAGGTGACACTGACAGGGGACATCCTTGAGCACCTTGCCACTTTCAGCAAGGAACTGTTTTCTTTTTGATTCTGAAGATGGAGTCCAGGCTGCCCAGCTCTGTTTCCAGCGCCCTTGAGGGCAACATTAATGCATAGAGGTGTATTGCCAATGTGTTTTTGTCACTGAAATGTGCATATTGTTTTTTCTAGGGTTTTCGGACAAAGACCTTAAAGACATACTAGAAAACGATGGCTACAGACCTGATAAAGGTAGGAGTGTGGCTTTGTCCTTTTGTGCCTTCTAGTTGCAAAGGTGAACTGAGCCACTGTGAAAGGAGAGGATGTCCCCAGGCACCCTACTGTGCAAGTCATGTGTCCCTTGGGTGCAAAGCCACACATGTCCCAGGGCTCCTTAGGCCAGCCTGCCACCTGGCTGGTGTTCCTTCCCCAGAGTCTGCTCAGAACTGGAGCCTGTTGCTCGTGCACACGGAGGAGTAGTGTGCATTGTGACAAACATTTGTTTAAGATGGCTTTTAAAATACTTCTGTAGTTTGAAATATGAGGTGTGATCAAAATATTGGTTGAACATTTAAGTGATTGCAGTCAAAGACACGTTGCCATTGATCCCTCTCAAAATCCCCCCACTCTCCAGCTGCCACTTTGGCCATACGTATCCCACTGTCCTTGCCACTTCCTGAAGCAGTGCTGGAAGTCCTCTTTTGTAAGATTCTTTGCAAGGTGTGATCAGAACTACAGGGAATGCGCTGCCCAGCGCCATCCAACAGAAAGGCAGCCCGCACAAACAGGATGCCGTGTCTTCATCTGCCTTGTTCACCGGATTTGGCACCATGTGACTTGGCTCTTTCACATTGTCAAAATGACTGTGAAAAGCAAACGGTTGGAGTCCATTCAGGATACGGAGGCAGCCAGAACAACACAACTAAAGACACTCAGGAAAGAGTGCACCAGAGCTGCTGCAGGTGCCAAGAATGATGGGCTGGCTGTGTTGAAAGCGAAGGGGGAGGATTGTGAGGATTGTGCTCATGGCAATGTGTCTTTTTTTTTTTTTTTTTTTTTTTGTCGTTTTCTTTTTTATCGGTACCAGGGATCGAACTGGCAATATGTCTTTTACTATAATACATTTTTTAAAGCGATGAAACATTCACCATATGTTTTGATCAGATTGTGTGATGTAGGACTCAAAAGATGCTGTGCAGATAGTTTGGGCCAGTTCCCATGTCCTTCAGCCCAGATGCCCTGAAGATTGCATCTTCTTGTAAGCGCAGCACACTGTCCACCGGGAAGCCACAGACCTCACTCCAAGTTTTTCAGGCTCGGCATGTACTTCTGTGTTTGTGTGTGCATGAAAATTGATGAAATGTCATCACATGTGCACAGGAATAACTGTCAGCAGTCACAGGGCAAAATGATTCTGTCCGCAGTGAGAGTGTCCCTGTATTTTCCCTGAATACTCACATCTTCCCCAAGACACTTTTTTTGTCTTTTTGCTGCAGGGTTTCACTTGTTCAGGCTGGCCTCAACTCACAGTGATCCTCCTATCTCAGCCTCCCAAGTTCTGGGATTATATGTGTGTGCTTCCTAGCTTCCAAGGCACATATTTTATGTTCTCTTTAAACTACCAATGATGGAAACCTTTTCATTGTAGTATACATCACATGTGACCCTAAGGTGGGGGGGGGGTTATCAGCCAGACATGTTCATATGGTGAAACAACTCAGTGTTGTGACTTGTGCCAGCACTTTCATGGTCATGATGGCATGTGGGCATGGAAGCTGTGGCTGTAACTCTTGGCTCTTGAAGTACCCCAAAGCCCTGCAGACCTGGCTGTGACCATAGCAGCTGCTGTTTTCTCGAGTGAACTGGGTATCATCTGCGTAGGACCAGTGATCTCTTCCCATCAGCAGGCGGAGTCGAATCTGTGCTTTGAAATACCTGCCATGGTACTGTCTCTGGAAAAAGACCTGCAGGTCTCGGCACCAGGCCCACGGTGTTAGGGGAATGTGGAGCATTTAAAGGGCAAAGCCAACAAGTTATCCAGTGACCCCTGGGTGACGAAAGGCATTTGCAGATGAGAGCTGAGGCCAGGTTGAAAGTCTGAGGGACATGTTGTCTTTTCCTCATGAAGGGACTTGTTTCAGCCAAGCAGAAGTACTAGGAGAGTCTAATTGGGCTCATGCTAGAACTTGTAAAGAATGATCTATTGTTAGCTTCAGTTACACCCTCTGTCATCTTGGTGTCAATAAGAGGAAAACCAGGTGTCCAGGCACAAAGGACAAGTGAGAGGCCAAGGCCTATTAATGATGTGCACAGGACAGGACCCTGAGATGTGCTGGTTTAGCACAGTGTGAGGGGAGGTATTGCCTATGAACACCTTCTGGGTGTCGGTGGGAAAAGACCAGATGAATGTATCTCCCACCTTGGACACCTGGCACCCATCACTGCCTGGGGGACTGTGGCCTGTGTGTCCAGGCCAGCATGTCCTTCTGTGCCGGCAGGAAGGGAGGTATTGGAAGCCAAGATCTGTGCATTGCTCTGTGGTGCCCACGTTTCTACAGCTTCGCAGCAGGCAGTGGTCCATACAGCAGCTGCTGTACACTTACCCACATGCTGTCACCGGCTCAGGCTGCAGTGTAGTACCACCTGCTCAGGCCTTAACTGACCTGTTACAGTTGTACAGCTTCAAGGGCACAAACAGGGTGCCAGCTGGTGTGTGCCCCATGAGTCTGTCTTCTCATGTGGTGAGCAGGGACAGACAGCGAGTTCATCATGTCACCTCTTGTGAGGGCCCCAGCCCTGACCCCACCTTGCAGGAACACCGTGGCAGCTAGGGTCCAGGTTCCCGTGACCTGTCACCCAGTCTGCAGGGTTCCCGGGGTGGCAGTGTCCTGATTGTTAACCTGTCCCATGTTGAAAAGTGTTACCAGCTGGAGCCTCACCTTTGTCCAGCTTCTCTTGTCTTGACTTTACTCTTGAGGCCAAATTCTATTTCCCAGTCACCTCTACCAGCTCGTCCCTGCTGGCCTGCTGCAGCCACACCACACATTTCCAGTGGTGTCCAACTGCATATTCCATCTAAGGTGTCCCCACCCACCTGCCAGTGCTTTCTTTTGGTCCCTTGCTCATAGACAGTGACATACTGTGCTATGAGTTTGACAAAGGCTTGAACTCTCATGTCTCCCCATAAGGCACAGGACAGAATGGTCCCCTTCTGCACAATTCCTGCCAGAAGTCCAGTGTGCCTGCTCTGTGCAGCCACTGATGTGCTTCCTGTCTCCATGCGCCCACCTTCCCCAGGCCGTACATTGGAATCCTAGAACATGCACTTTCCTGATGGCTTCTCAGTGATAAGCTTTATGCTGTTTGCTTTATTTTGTCATTGAACAGTGTCGTGTGCACAGAATTTCTATGTGTACCCAGCCATGGGCTGGCTGAAGGCTGTCTTGATAAGTGCGAATATACATTGCCACACAGATTTTTGTGCAGTTTTTGTCCCAGCTCATGTAGGTGTGGGATTGCTGGATCGTCTGATGGGTCTGTGCTACCTTTCCAAGCATCTGTCCAGCTGCCTTCTGCAGTGACTGCCCTGCCCCACACCCCTGTAGTCAATGAATGGCACTTCCTGTTGTTCACACCTTTAGCAGCAACTGGCACTATTAGCTTTTTAAAATTGTAGACTAAGAGATGTGCAGTAGTTTTCACTTGCATTTCCTTAATGAGAAATAATGTTGAGTATGTGAATACATGTGTGCATGTGTGTGTGCGTGTGTGCACATTCAAATGTGTATGCACACATGTAAGCATGTATGCACTGTGCACACATCAGGGACCTGGCCAAGATCCCCAGTCTTCCAAATGAGTGTGTAGTAAAGGCTTAAATAAATGAGACAAGTAGTGCGATTTTAGGGCTCCAGGAGGACCAAAACCATCTAGCACAGTTTGAGACTATGGGCTGAGACAAAAAGCTTCTCTGGGCAACCTGTGTTTATTACACAGGTCTTCAAAAAGAGGGGATACTGAGGAAAGTGTGGGAACTGAGCAGGACCTTGGGAGTTAGTTCAAAGATTTCTCCAAATAGTAACTTATACCAATTAGGTATAAATTAGGAGAAGTGTCTTCTCTCCATGATGGCATTTACGTTGGGACTGAGACCGCAGGAGTGAGATTCCTGCAGCTGCAGTCTCTAGTTAATTGGGGTTGGGTCCAGGTGTCCTCAGCTGTGGCCTTATCTTGCCCTTTGAGGTATCTCTGGCCGCACAGGCCACTACAGGCCTCAGCCAGGACCAGTGACTCACAGAGATTCACTTACTATGAATCTGCTTCCCATCTCCAGACAAGGGGCCTAGGCCTGGGACAGACTCACAGGGAAACATAGAAAGCCAACTGGTTAAGTTTAAATCCCACTCAGAGCCACTTCATAGTGGGCTCCATCAATTCCTCCTTTTTGTTTTTGTAAGAAGAGTTGAATCATGATAAGCTGTGGTTTGTGGTGTCTAGCATTTGGCCCGTTATGGCTCCTCTTTGACAGACTATGAGTAGAATAAGGAGAAAGGATTACTCCAAGCATTCCAACATAAAGCCAAAAGTGTACCTTCAGATGATTGAATAGATTTAATTGGTCTAAGACATCAGAAAATTTGTCCCAATCCTGGATTTGTTCATCAAATTTTTGAGTTTGTTGGAACATTGACAACACCTCCTTCTGGAGAACGTCGATATCATAATATTTTGATGGAAGCTACTTGTACATGTTTCTTTATATCCTCCCAAGGGTGTAAATATTTATTATAAGGCAAGGGAGTTATGCAGAAATCAGTGGCCTGGTAATGGCACTTCAACCGTTGTAATAGTTGTAGGTTCTCTATTGGTCTCCCATGCATAACACAGCAGTTTCCAGCATACTAAGCTGTGTCTGTAATTTGGCATCTATGTTATGTTTTATTTTCCATTTTCATCAGCAGTCTTTGTCCAGTTATCTATGAAATGAGCCATTTGTACAGAATGTGTGATGATCACTGAAGAAAGCCACACTGGAAATTAGGAGACCAGAGACACAATTCCTGTAATAATTTAAGCAAGAATTCTTTTTGTCCTGTGGGTTAGATGTTTTACTAGTGTATGTAGTAAATGTGACACCAAAGAGTAGGATGATATTTCAGTGAGATTAACAGGGATCCAAACTCCTGACATGTGACCCATTATTAATAATGTTTGTCCATAAACAGCACCTGGTCTTACACAGTGGTTCAAGGTACATTTTGAGCACTTAAAAGAATTAGCATTCCAAGATACAGTGCCATATAAAAGTACATAAGGATGATAAATGTAAATAGAAGACTTCACAGTCCTGTGATGTTTTAATTTAAGAACTTCCTTATTACTTGATTTTACACCTTTGCCAATTTGACACATACTTCCTTTTGTGAATGGTAGGGCCAATTTCCATTAAGACTGTTGTATTGGTCCCACTTGTCCACTATAGAGTAAGTGTGGCATAGGGCTACCGAGCCCCAATCCGGTCCAACTTACAGGTTGCACAGGTAGAGATTGTTTAGTAACATTACCTGAATATGACCAAGGTAGGATCAGCCATGGGTCTGTACTTTTTACCCTGCCAGTGATTTCTCCCCCTGGGCTCTAATCAATAAATTCATGTTGTCCATTTTTTCCTTTGATTTGTGCCTCAGCCTGAAAAGTGATCCAAGGCCAAACAGCATCTTCATGTATCTTTAAAAAAACTAATTACAGAGCAAATAGGTATCATTGGCTTTCATAAGTCAGTCATAATTCCTGGGGTAGGTGTGGCTCTTAGGGTAATAATAACCAGTTGCTCTAAAGTGTGCCCCACCCAAGTTTGTGGGTAAGCAACATGGCAATGGTTTGATTGAATTTTAACATTTTAAACACATAGTGGTGGAAAGACAAATGTGAAGTATAATTAATAGTTGCCTTGTCTGGCATATCAATAGGGATGACTGGGCCTGGAATGGCATCTAATTTAGGGTGAGTCATGTCTGGTTCATAAAACTCAGGTGGAGAATCTGCCCGAGTGATGGGTCTAAGTAATGGTGGATTAGGGACGTAAGGCCAATACTCGACTCCTCAGACAGATGTTATACATACAGATTCTGCCAGCAGAGCCATTAAGGCAGCCAAAAGATTCTCAGGGGTTGCTAGAATTCTCCTTCTGGTAACTTTATCTCTAGCCTCGCCAATTGTTGCTTGGGTGTTGCCGCACTGGATCATTTGTCCTCACTTCTGTTCCCTTGGGGGAGCTGGAGGTGGATTTCCTGGCTGATTGGCAGGTCTCTGGATGTGAGTCTCATTGGTTAAACTCATCCCCTGGAGAGTCTAGATTAGTGGACCATCATGCAGGACTGCCTCCAGCATCGTCCCTGTCTCTTGCCAGGGTCATATATTCCTGGATTGCAGCCACTTTATGGATCCATCCCCTGTTAAGACACAAGCATAAGCTCATCCCTACATTATTAGCTACACGGATCCTTCCCATTTTCCTGTGTTGATGTTTTTCCAAAGCACTTGAGCCCTATGGTAAACATCATCAGTGGATGCTGACCAATGAAGTTCCACAGGGATCAATTTATTGTGTGCAGCTGTATTTAAAAATTTAAAAACAGCTAAATCTAACTGTGCTTGTGAGAGTAACTATATTCCCTCTTTTTTTTACTTGAGTTTTAAGAGACAGAGGTGCTCTTTCTACAATTGCCTATCCTTGAGTGTTATAAGGAATTCCTGTAATGCATTTAATATGCCATAGTTGAAAAAAAAAGGATAGTGATGGTTTGCTTATGTATGAAGGCCTATTGCCAGTTTCTATGGTGCATGGGACACCCATAGAAGCAAATGCTGACAGTGTTGTGGACATGGCTGTGTTTTTTCTCCTGTGCTACGAGTTGTGTGAATTAAATGAGAATATGTGTCAGTAGACCCAGGAATACCTTGTAGCTTGCCAAATGAAGGAAAATGTGTGACATCCATTTGCCAAATATCAATACGTTTTAAGCCTCTGGAGTTACTGCCCTCTGGTGGCACAGGCCTAGGAACCTTTTGACAAACAGGACAGGACATAACAATTTGTCTTGCTTGAGACCTGGGTAATTGAAATTCTTTGATTAGAGCCTTACTATTTTGATGATGGCATTAATAATATTGTCTAGCTTCATTAAATGGTATAATAAAAGAAATTAGTGTATCATATGTTAAAATCCAGATAAATTAGAATGTACCCTTATGTGACCCATATAAAAGAGTACTGTTTGATTATAAATTGCCTTTTGTAGCCTGAGACAAATTAAATAGAGGCAGATTTAGAGTTGACCGTAGGGTGACGCTCTTGAGCTACTAAGTAAGGTAAACTGCACAGGTTGAGTCACTACATTAATAGGTTTGTAATTAAAATTTTATTACCTGTTGATAATCCTTACTCCAAATTGTAAACTTGCCCTTTGATGAGCCATCAGTAAAATAAACTGTTACATCAGAAATAGGTTCAAATTTAGTAATTTTTGAAATAATACATGAATGCTTGAGAAAAATTAAAAGATAAGATCACTGGGAAAATGATTATCAATTTGTCCTATGAAATCTGTAAAGGCTGCTTGACAATATAGAGCTTGTTCTAGCAGGTTCAAATACTGACTTAAATCTATAGGCAATACAATTGTTACAGGATCAATACCAAAGAGTTGTTTAGATCTTATCCTTCCTATGGTAACAACCTTGGCAATTTGTTCTAAGTACAGTTGTAAGGTTTTGATTAACTGATTAGAAGGATAAAGCCACTTAATAGAATAAATTTGTTTATTGTAATACTGCCCTATGAGACCTATAGGAGAATGAAAATTTAAAATGTAAAGAATAAGAGAATAATTTGTATTCATTCTACAAATGACATTGTTATAATATTTTTTCAACTAAAGCTAGTTCTTTTTGAGCTTCAGTAGATAAACTAGAAGGGAAATCACTAGCTGGATCTCCCTGTAGAGTGTTATATGAGGGTTTTAATTGATAAATAGCAATACCCAATTGTGGCCTTGCCCAATTTATATCTCTTAATAATTTTTGAAAGTCATTTAGATTTTTAAATGATCTTGAGAAATCTGTAGCTTTTGTGGCTTTATTGCCTTGTCAGTCACTTGTGTTCACAGGTAATAGTAAGGACTGGACAATTGTACTTCGTCTGGAGCAATTCAGCATCCAGAAGATGTTAAGTCTCGTTTAGTGTTTGCAAACAAATCATACAAATGTTCTTTAATTGGAGCTGCCAACAAGATATCATTCATATAATGAATAACATATGCAGAAGGATAGGCTTGTCTAACTCTCTGTAAGACTTATAGCATGAAAAGCTGACACAAGGTTAGATTATTTTGCATTCCTTGTGGGTAATATGACCCATTGATACCACTGCATTGGCTGTTTAGGCACAGAAAAAGCAAAATGTAGCCTATCTGCAGGGTAAAAAGGAATGTTAAAATCAATTACAATGAGAGGCCAGTGTCTGCAAGCTGCAGTCGATTCGGCAGTCCTGGTTGCAGTGTTACCTAGGAATTTACAGTTCTTAAATCTTGTAACAACCTCCATTGGCCTATTTTGGAATAACAAAGACATGAGTATTTCAAGGGCTGAGTTTTCTAAATGTCCTAGCTGTAATTGTTTCTCAGCTGATTTGTGTAATCAGTTCGCTTCTCCTTCATTTTCCTTTGTAAAGACAGAGCTGTTGTAGGGGGAGAAGCATCAGTGGCCCTTGTCAAGGCCTGTTGATATCTGACACCATACCTGTCATTTTTAAGTATAATCTTAACAGGCTTTTTGATTCTCTATAAGTTTTTTCCTAGTCCTTTGTTTTCAATATACCATCTTTTTTTATTTTTTGTTGTTTTTTGAGACAGGGTCTTGCTATGCAGTTCAGGCTGGCCTTGAGTTCACTTTGTAGCCCAGGCTGTCTCGAACTTGCAACGATCCTCCCACCTCAGCCTCCTGAGTGCTGGGATTATAGGCATGAGCCACCACGCCCGGCTTTCAATATCCCATCTTAACCATCATTCAATTTTAGGATCTGAATGTATTTGTTTAATTTCTGAATTGGAGCTTGTTTGTTTAGCTTTAAAATCAGCATCATTAGTCAATAATGTTTATTTTTGTAATAAATGTTTTCCCCACAAGTTGACCAGAATAGGTGCCACATATGGTAAAAATAAACCCTTTTGTTGGTCTGGCTTCTCATATGGCAAGAATGAGGCACTTTGTAAGACACGCTGAGGGGTTTCCAGCCTGCGGGGAACATAGGAGCACTTTGTGTTGGCCACATGGTGGGCCATTGTTCTACAGCAATTACTGACACATCTGCGCCAGTGTCTATCAGTCCTTTAAAGTGTTTACTATTAATCTGTATAAAACACATAGGCCTGTTTTTAGTCACTTCCTGTGTAAAAGAAATTTTTCTTTTGGTAGTCTTGTTCTGAGGGTCTTGCTCCCTCATAAGCTGTCTATACTTCACAAAAGAAGGCTTTTCTGTAGGTAGCAAAATCAGCTGCACCACATTTTGTCCCTATTCAAAAACCCAGGGATCCACAGCACATGCAAAAATGTGTCTCATTTCAACAACCACCATTAATCACACTAGGCATGATAATTATTCCTTTTAAATTTAGATAAACCTTTCCCAGTATAAGATCAACTGTTCCTTCACATGTGGGACCCCAAATTCCCATGGGAATTGGGGTAGGCTGGTCACCTCCAATGAGAGTGTAAGGTGTAGGAAGAGCTAGTCCTGCACTTTGTATTGTTCCCCTGGTGAGTGAGTTAATATCTCTCTGGGTGACACCTTTGATGTTGTGGAATCTGCTAGCATGTTTATACCGGGTTTAACTCACGGTTATATTTCCTCTGTTTTTTTGTCCAGCTTATGGAAAGGCTCTTGTCTCATTTTTTGGCAAGGTATGCCATCCTTATGGGATTTGGAATGCCAGTGTTTGGCCCAGTGCCTCCCTTTTTGGCATCTTGGACAGAGTCCAGGCCCAGGACCTGAGTCTTCTATAGCAGAGGCATCTTTCCCTTGCCTCACTGCAGCTGCAGCATCTGTTCTGTTAGATCCAGCAAGAACTCTGCGATTGTTTCTACTGTATCCCAAAGCATTTTACATTACCCTCTTTTTGCATTTGCAAAACCAGCCATAACATGAGCCATCTTAATTGTCCTCTATAGGACAATTACGATTCAGTTCCAATATCTTGACAAGCTTGAATATATGTTGTTAAATGATTAGTTGATTTTACAGGATGTGAAGCTTGTTTGCAGTCCTGATTGGTGTTTGCATAGGCTAATTGTTGAGTTAAAATGTCTGCAGCTTCTGTGTTTGAAACCTGCCTACAAATGGCTTTTGTAACTTAGCCATAAATTGAGTAAAGGGCTCCTGGGAGCCTTGGAGAATGTGTAAAAAAGACTGCTTGGACCTCCGTCCTCTGGAAGAGTTGCCCATGTCCTTTTTAAAAATCTGCCAACTGTGAATATAGCTTAGCTCTTCAGCACATGAATCTGTTCCTCAAGGTGTGCGTATATTCTGTTCCAGAAAGCATGTCCTCATTTACTACTGGACGTGGATTAGGATCTGTACTTTTTATATGAGCCTGCTGTGAAACGAGTGTTTAGCTTTACATCAAAATGAAGGCATTGAGCAGGAGACAGGCATGTTTGTGACACATATTTGATATCATAAGGTGTCAATCAGTATATATCTGAAACATTCTGTTAGTGTCTCACAGTAAATGGACTTTGGACTCCATTGTTAACCACACTTGGAGTAGCAATGTTTTCCCTTCTTAAGTCCTTCTCCTCTTAAAAGCTGTAAGCGTCTGGATAGAGCCCTGTGGGATGTTCTTTGTAAGGGCCCTGGCTCCTTCTGGGGTGATCCCTCTAAGGACTTTATTTTGGTGGCAGGCATCTCAGCTGGGAACTTTTATTTCTTCCATGTCCGAATCAGAAGCTATTGACTGCGAACTGTATAATGGACTCAAAATTGAATGAACTAGAATTCCAAGTTGAGAACGGCTCAGGGGATATGACTTTTCCTGTGTTATGTGCCTTTTAAGATTTTTTCCACCTCTTTGCTAATTATCAATATGTATAGTGCCTGTCTGAGGAAACCATGGATTATATTTGTTACCGCTTACAACGTTTTTATTAGGTCTTTCTTTGGCACAGGATGAAGATGGCCTTTACAGTGTCTTGCCTTGTTCTTTCCTCTTCTCCAGGCCTTCACAGTGTCTTCCAGGCATCTAAGGCTCACTGCTTGGCTTTAAACATTTTTAATATGAAAAAACCCTTTTTTCATTTAGAAAATTGTGGTAAAATGCATAATGTAAAATGTACCATTTTAATCTTCTGTATATGCAAGAGAAAGGTGCCAGGGACTGAACTGAGGGCCTTCACACTGAGCTACATCAACCCTTTGTTGTTGTTGTTGTTGTTATTACTAATATTATTTATTTTGAGACAGAGTCTTGCCAAGCTACCTGTGCTGGGCTTGACTTGAGATCTTTTTGCCTCAGCTTCACAGAGGTGGGATGACAGGTGTGCTCCAACTCATTGTAACCATTTTAAAACATATTCACATTGACTTTTCCATCTTCCCTGGCTTAGCCAGCCTTTCGTCTCTGTGACAGAAACACCCAACAGCACAATTTAAGAGAAGACTGGTCTGTCTGGCTCCCAGCTGTGGAAGATGTGTTCAGTGGCCAGCTGTTCCAAGGAGGAGACAGTGTGGCAGAAGATCGCTGCTCGCCTCCTGGCAGGCAGGACATGGAGTGCAGGGCTAGGGGCCAGCTGTGGTCCCCAAGGTCGTGCCCTTCCATGCGGCCCAGCCTCCTGTCCCTGTTACCACGCATGTCTGCATCCTAGCAATCCCACACCGAAGCACTCTCTCTAAAGCAGCCACTGTCTGCTTCCACCTCTCTACTGCCTGCAGTCACTTCTGCTCTGCTTCCTGTGCCTGTGAGAGTGTGGCTGCCCTGGAACTTCACCCTCTGCCATGCTGTTTGGTCCTCGGAACAGCAGCTGATCATTGACCAGGTCCTCCACAGCTGTGAGCCAGACGGACCACCCCTCCCTTAAACTGCACTGTGGGGCATTCTCTCAGAGAGAGAGATTGCCCTAGTTACGCAAGGTGGCCTTTCAGGATTGGCTTATTCTGCTCAGCACAGAGTCCTTGAGGTCCATCCACATTTTATCAGGAGCCAGCAGGCTTTTTCCTGGCTGCATAACATTTCATCATGTTGATAGATAACATTTTCTTTGTTCTTTCTCGTTACTGAGTCTTGAAGAAGACACTTCTGTTTTTACTCTGTCATTGCCCAGATCCCTTTCTGTAATGGACTCAGTGTGCCCCACTTCATATGTCGGAAGCCTGTGTGTGGTGTGGTTGGAGGCGTGCATGGGGACATTGGATTCTGAGAGCTGTCTGATGGCATTGGTGCCTTTAGAGAGAGGGAAGCCTGATAGCACTCTTCTTTGGATCTCTTCCTGTCCTCCGAAGTGTCACAGCATGTGAGGAAACTGGGCTTCTGAGTGGTTAGGACAAGACCCTTGGTTCTGGGCCCCGTGGCATGTGAGGACCATGGCTCCCTGGAGCCGCAGCTCTGTCCCTGCAGCGCACACCCGGAGCATGGTGCGCGCACATGGGCTTTCCTCCTGGACAAGAGAATGAGGGCTCGAGCCCCTGTAGACTGCCACCTGTCAATCCTGAGAGAGCAGTGAGGGTCATCTCCTCCAGGGCCTCCTTTCTCAGCTCTGTTTGACTTGCTAACTGTGGGTCCCTCGGAGCAGGGCTTTTCTTCTCCTTTGCATTTTGTAAAGGTTTTATTTTGTTTCTGCAGCCACTTTTTTTAAGCTAATGAAACCACATCCTTAAAATACTTGGGAGCCCGAGCTGGGGCCTGCAGGGAGTCCAGCACTCTCCCAAATGTCCCCAGCCTTCCACCCCCCCACACACACACTTGTGGGCAGAGCCACCCTGCTGTCGCAGCTGAGGATGCACCTTGCAGGGGAGAAGGGCCTGTGCGCTGCCCTTGTGTTTGCGCCGGGAGCCTGCAGCATCCACCGGGCTTCCACATGGCTGTTCCTGGCCAGCAGGGTACCAGCAGCCAGGGTACCCACCAAAGTGAGGCCTACGGCCGAGTGCCACAGTGTCACCACTTGGCAGTGACACCTGGAGCAGAGGAGCCAGAACACCACAGTAGGCTGCTCTCCTATCCACCGAACCAGTTGTGACAATGCCTGGTGGCAAGCAGATGTCACCACATCCTTTCCAGGGAATGACCCATGTTCACTGGGCTCCCACATCTCCTCAGGTGGCTTCTGCTTTCTGTAGCGGCTGCTGGTCCTTCTGGCTGGTAGTGCTGTGGCCACAGAGTCCCTCACCCTGGGGAGACCAGGAGCTGGGACCCGAATGACCGTACAGACGGCACTTGGTGGGCGCTGTGGACACAGAACCTGCTGTACTGGGAAGGGCCAATCCGGCCTGTGCTGTGGACAAGGTGGCCAGACCTCGCTTGTTGAAAACTTCCCAAAAATTATAGGATAGACACTCGCTGGTTGCCTCTGTGTCTAGGAGAGTCACCGCAGTGCTCTGGAGCGTGTGCCAGGGGTTCTGTCCCCACACCGAGCCATGGGGTGACCAGGTGATGCGGTGAGTGCTAGTGTCTTTAAAAGCATTACAGTGAACACACGTGACTGTGAAGCCCCCTCGCCATCCTCCTTGCCCCTTCCTGCTGCAGCTGTGGAGTCCTCCTTGGGGTCTTCATGAGGTGTGATCAAAAACATGGTGAATGCTGCCACCCAGGGCCACCCACGGAAAGGTGGGCTCCTAAAAACACCCACCTGATGATTCAGGTTCCCTGGCCCTGTCACCTTGTGACCTCTTCCCCGAAGTCGAAAGGGCTGTGGAAGGGAAATGTAAAATGGGTTCAGGACAGAGGCAGCCAGGACAGCGCAACAAAAGACCCCGTTAGAGTTGCGCTGACCTTTCCAAACTGGACTTTGAGTGCGGTACTCTTTTCTGCCCATTTCAGTCAGCCCTCAGCTGAGTTTCCCCCAGCCCGTGCGGAGTGCAGCAGGAAGCCAGGAGCCTTCTGGCAGGCAGGCAGGCAGGCAGGCAGGCAGGCAGGCAGGCAGGCAGGCGTGGTCAGGCTGGGCCGACAGGAGGCGCTGGCCTCTGGCGGCTGTCTCCATGGCTGCGACTGGATGCCTAAGGAAGCATTTTGCACTGGGGCTTGGGGACCCTCCCCAGCCTTCTTACCTACGCAGGCGCCAGCCCATGAGCCCGGCTCCTTTCTACTTCCTCCATGCTGAGAATGGTGCTGCTGGGACCCTGGGCCTGGTGCACGTCTGTGTTTGGCCTGTTGCTGGTGCTGCGGTGCTGTGTGTGCAAACACGGACTGGGGGTTGGCCAGACACCCCTGGTCTCCTGGCTGGGGTGTCATAGTCAGACTGCTTCCAGTCTCTGTCCCTCGGCCCCAGTCCCTCAAGGGGCACCACTCGCGACCCTGGGGATCAAGTTCCACATTCAGACTGTGGCACTCTGTCCCATGTCTGTTCCATGGTGGCCCCAGCAGCCGGACACTGTCTGATGGCCAGCAGCGCCTTAGGAGGCGCCTCCTTCCTTCCCAGCCCCTCATGAGCTCTCTTCCAAGGTGTGACTGTCACTTGCCAGTGTTTCCCCTCGCAGCGGCTGTCCTTTCACTCTCCTGATGATGTCCTTTGAAGCTGTGACAGAACTTAGGTGTCCCTTTTTGGAGCTGTGTTTCAGTGGTAGAGCGTGGCTTTTGACAGTCTTCTCCTCCGGGCAGGGTTCCTGGCCGCGGGATGGCATTACAGTCCCATGCAGACACGCCCTGAACCATCCTCTCGTGCTTTCATCGTTTCCTCTTTCTTGGGAGCTCATTTCTAAGGCTGGCACTTAGAAATGCTTGAGACCAGCAAGTTGTCATTGGGCCACCACCCTGTCCTATAGGGGAGACAAGGAGGTGGCGCCCCTAGAGGGAAGCAGGGATTGGTGGTGCCGTCCTCAGGACTGTTGCCGCACGTGCGAGTGCCAGTCCCCTGCCCCGGTTCCTCACCAGGGTCCAACCTGGGGACACCTGCCTGGAGCTCAGAGAAAGCAGAGCTCAGGTCACTCAGCCAGAGTCTAAAGCTGGAAACCCAGTGACTAGACCTCTGTGGAGGAGCCCAGGGAAGCGCCCTGCCCTGACCGTGGGCGCCGTGGCCTGTGCTGCCCGGTGCCAAAGTCCCCTTCCGGTTCTGCTTTCATTGTCTCCTCCCAGACGCTTTTCGTGCCTGTGTCCACCTGTGTCTGTGTGTGTGCACCTGTGTACATGAGTGCGTGTGAGTAGTGCTGGGGACGGAACCCAGGCTTTCACACACAGCTCCAGCTCCAGAGCTTTTTAAAATTTTGAGCAAGGGTCTTGCAAGTTGCTCACACTAAGTTGCTCAAACTTGCAAGTTGCTCAAACCCGTGATTGTCCTGCCTCAGCTGAATAAAGACCATTCCTGTGACCCATCAGCAAGCACCCCCACACTGATGGGAGGCCTCGTAGCCCTGAGTGGTGGCTTGTGCCTGTCATCACAGCATGCAGGAGGCTGAGGCAGGAGGGGCCTCTGCTAGTTTGAGGCCAGCCTGGGCTACAGAGTGAGTACATGGTCAGCCTGAACTGCATGGTGAGACCCTGCCCTCAGAAAACAAATGAAAGTCGGCCTCGTTATAGCCTGTCACTAGCCTACTGTCATCCACTCTGCCAGGCCCTGAACTGACCGGGCACTGAGTGCTTCTGTCCCCCTCTAGGTGACGATGGCCGTGGTGTCAGCGACAACTCTGGATCCGGTGAGTGTCTGCATAGTGACCTTACTGCACAGATGAATGCAGGGCTCTGTGGTCACAGTGGGACAGGCTTGTTGTCCTCATGTCTGCCTTTTGTGCTTCTCAAAAGGGAAGTCACTCCATGAGGCTAGAGGCATGTGGTAGCCCCAAGGGGCACCGTGTCACTGTTCCCGGGCCAGGGCTGCAGGTGGGGGGGCAGGCTCCCGAGGAGCTGTGCTCTGGGCCTGAACCTGCGCCCCTCCATCCCCAGGCATGACCGTGGAGACAGGCACGATCGCCGGAATGGCCAGCGCGCTGGCTATGGCACTCATTGGCGCCGTGTCCAGCTACATCTCCTACCAGCAGAAGAAGTTCTGCTTCAGCATCCAGCGTGAGTGCCCGGGGCGGGGCAGGGTGGTGACCAGGACGGAAAGACACCGGGAGGTCTAGTGGACACAGCCCAGAGCACTGTCCAGAGAGCCAGGGCACCCACCCTTCGGGTCTCGAGCAGGCAGCCTCGCTTCCCCTCAGGCCCACGGTTTAATCCCTGGGTGTCAGGAGGGCCGAGGGGCAGGAACTTGGGAGCAGCCCAGCACTGCCCCCTCTGCGGCCGCCCCCCCTGCACCTGGCACCTGCTGGGCTGTGGGCTGTAGTCTGAGCAGCAGCAGAGGGCCGGAGAAGCTGTAATTACAGAGGCCAGGCCGGCTCTTGTGTCCCGTAGCCATCATCCCAAGCACTTCCTACAGGGGAGGCTGAGGCAAGAGAGTCACCATGAGCTCACGGCCAGCCTGGGCCACATAGTAAGCTGAAGGCCAGCACGGTGGGACCCTGACTCAAAAAACCAACAGAAAAGGGCAGGCACCCTGTCTCCGAGCGCCATACTAGGACGTCTGGCACAGTGTGTCCATATTGGCCAGGGCTACCCTCTGCCCAGGGTGGGGGCTGCTCTCGGCCCCAGGGTGTGCACTGGGCTAGCTGCAGGTGGTGCTTCTCTGCCACGGCTGCCTGCTCTTCCTACTGGGGAAAACCGGCTTGTGGGGTGCTCCCCTCCGCACTGTCCCCTGCCCGTGCCGGATCTGTGTGGCGGTGGGGCAGCCTAGCCCAGGGCAGAGGACAGAGAGGAGTCAGGCTGTCTCTGGCCTCCTCCTGTGCACACCAGGGCTCTGTCTCTCAGGGGTGGCACTCCTCCTGGGAGCCCTCCAGTCGCCGCCAGCCGAAGCTGCCTGGGACAGCAGCCTGCCTCTGCTGACCTGCTGCGGGCGGGGAGGAAGTGAAGTCCTGGGCTGGGGCAGAGGTGAAGGTTACCCAGAGGACACCACTCCCAGAGGACTGACTGACAGGCTGCTCAAACACCACTTAACCAGTAACAGAATGGATTGTCAGCGGTCCTGGCAAGGTCCCCACCTTGTGACCTCCAGGGCTGGTGGGAGGTGTCGCCTGGCCACCCATCTGCCCACGAGCACCTACTTGCACAGCCTTCTAGTAACCGCCCTGTGAAAGAAAACTGTCACAAGGTTGTGCAGGCCATCTGCCACCAGGGAGTCCCCAGGGCCACTGTCCTGCCCGCTGCCCTCCAGGGAGCCGCCTCACTTCCCCTCCTGGCTCCCAGTGGCCCTGGCCATGGCGCCTGCAATCTCTAAAGCCTTCATGAGCTGGGGTTCAGGGCCCTGGGCCCCAGCAGCGGGGGACAGCCCGGTGGAGCCACAGCCACACGTCCCTCCACGTCCCCCACATCCCCCCACAGTACCCCCATGTCCCCTCTGGAGGGCCAGTGGGTTGCCTCAGAGACGAAGAGCCAGGGCAAGGCCATAGGGGCCACACCGTGCACCTGGGGCTAGGGTGGCTGGTGGCCAAGGGGACTCCAGCGAGACAGGCCCTCCGCGCCCTCCTCGCACTGCACGGGGCGCCGGGCAGGCAGGCTTTTTTTTGCCTGCTCCGGCAGGGAACAGTGTTGGCGGGGCTGACGGCAAGCTCCTGGGGTCCCTGTCTCTCGTGCCTCCTGCCCCAACATTCCGGTCGTTTTAGGCACGCCCCCGCCCTCCCTGCTCTTCCTTTTCCCCCCCGCACTTCATCCCCCCCCCCCCACAAGTGCCCAGAGCCCTTTGGGTCCTGCTGCGTGGCCAGACTTCTTCGGGCTCCCCTCCCCTTCCTCTGCTCCCCTCTTCCTCTCCTCTCCTTGCCCCTGCCGCTGGAGGGTTTCCCGCCAGCTTTTGCGCGCAGCCACAGCGCCCCGTGCCGTCCCACTGGGGCTCTGCGCCGCACCTCAACCCTGGACTCCGTGGGCCCGGGCCATGGCTTGGTGTGCACCAATGTGCACCCGCGTCCCCGGTACCTAGTTGAGGCCGGGATCAGGAGGGTCCCTGGGGCGCCTGAGGGCCGGGCGGCCGGGTCCCCAGTTCCTGCGCCGGTGCGTGCGGGTCAGGGAGGCCCGGGGTGGGGGGTGGAGGGCGTGGTCCAGCCCCTGCAGCTGTGACCCTTGGGTGCCCAGTGGCCTCTGCCTGTGCGCGGGGGCCCTCCGGTGCGGGGTCTAAGCCCCGTGTTTTGCCTTCAGATGCAGCAGAAGGTCAAGGTAACGCACGCCGCACGCCGCGCAGTGGCCTCCCCACAGCCCCCATCCCACGCTTGTCACCTTCCCTGTGTCTTTCCCTGCACTTGCCTGTCCCTGCACGCCGCCTTTCCAGCTTCCAGCTAGGCCCGCCCTCCCAGCGCTGGGGCCCAGGGGGCTAGTACAGAGGGGAGGCGGGCAGGGCCCCATGGCCAGATGGCAGTGACTCCCTCTGGGGTAGTGGCTCGCTGGGACCCAGGGCCACCCAGGGCCGGCTGCCCAGAGCAGCAGAAGGGCAGCATGGGTGTGAGGAAGGCGCCTTGGCCCGGTGCGGTTCTCTCTGAGCAGCCATCCCTGGCCCTGCACCCTGGGCCTGGCTGGGGATGGTGACAGCCCCTCACACCAAGAGAAGCCACTGGTGCCCATGCTGTACGGCTGGGCAGGCCACCGGGACAAGAGGATGCTGACGTTTGCACTGCGACTCCATGGCCCCCACGCCTCTCTGCCTGCCTCCATTCATCGTCACTCCCCTCCCCAGCCCTGCGCCGCAGGTGCCCTCATCTGCTGGTGGGAGCTGCCATCTCAGCATGGCACAGCCGCTGAACAGGGGCGGGTGACAGGGCCCTTTGATGCATGCATTGTTGTCCAGTGACAGTTGGGGTAGCCCTCGGGCAGAGCAGGGCCAGGACATCCTGACTTTGAGCGGGGACTCAGCTGACCTGGGCACAGGGGTTGGGTGACAGGCTCTGCTGGGCCTGTGCCTGCCACCCCGCCGACTGTGCCTGTCCTTTCAGATGGGCTCAACTCGGACTACGAGAGGGGACAGAACCTGGAGGCTGTGGTGTGCCAGGAGCCAAAAGGTGAGGAAGGGGGCAGCACCCCCGCACTAGCCAGCCTGGGCCCGGGGAGGCCGGGAGGAACTCAGGACTCTGGCACTGCCCAGCCTCTGCCTGTGGTCCACCTGACCCTGCACACCCTTCAGCACACCAGAATGCCTCCTGCTTCGGCCACTTCCCCTGCTGCTTGGTTTCATCCCCCCCCCCCCCGAGTTCCTCGGCAGTGCTTACTGTCTACACAGATGTGTGGGTGTCACTGTCACAGATCTATACGAAGTTCACAATAGCCAGGACGTGGAGTCAGGCTAGGTGCCCAGCACTGGTGACAGGATAAGGAAACTGGTTCACACGCACCATGGAGTACTACTCAGTCACAAAGGAGTGAAATCCTGTCAGGTGCAGGATAAGGGATGGGTTGGGAGGTGGCCATGCTGAGGAAAACAAGCTAGATGAGAAAGACCAGTGGTGCACATTCTCTCTGACAGGAAGCAGAGGGGAGACTACTAGATGGGTCAGAGTCACAAGCAGCAGCCACCTCCATGGGGCTCTGCACCCTGTGCTGGGAAGTGGGGGGGGGGGACTGGGCTGCGCACGCTGCTCAGAACACTCACCCGGTGCCGCCACAAGTGCCCGAAGCAGCTGCCGGCCCAGTAGGGCTGTGTTCACTGTCAGCCTCTAACCCTGGGCATCTCATATGCGGCTCCACACCACATGCGCATGGCCCTCCCTGCGGTCCCAATCCCCGAGTCCTGGGCGTGAAGTCGTTCTACAGTGATGACACCGCCTGGCGGGCAGCACAGGGCAGGGTGCCGCTTGGTGGCACAGAATGAGGCTCGGAGAGAAGTCTAGGCACGTGAGCTGGGTGGGAGTGCCTGGCCGCAGGCCAGGAGCTTGCAGTGAAGGAGCTGGGCATCAGCAGGGTACTCCTGGGAGGCTGGCGTCGCTTTAGGGTGCAGGCACAGGCCTGGCAGACAGGCAGGGCCTTGGGGGACACAACCCCACTGCACAAAATGTAATGCCAAGAATCACTGAATGCGACCAGGTCAAGTGACAGACCTTTGGCACTGCAAGGGGGACACTGCAGAGTGAGCAGACAGCCTGCAGAATAGGGGACACTGCCAGTGCCACCCCAGCCAGAGGAGGCTATCTAGACTAGGCCAAAAGCACTGGAGAACTGGACCCCCCAAAAGCTACCAAAGTGGGTGCTGCCTGGCATCCCTGGCCAGAGTGCGGGTCCCTCTTCACTGAGGTCTGTGGGCAATCCTTGGTTTAGGGGGGCAAGAGGGTACTGGGGACACCCCGTGGGCCAGGCTCCCAAACACTAATGCGGCCCCTCTCTCCCCGCAGTGGAGTACTCCGCACTGCAGAGCCAGGCTGCTGAGCCGCCCTGTATCTGAGCTCCGCCTCCGCGGCCCGCGGCCCCATGGCCCCTCCGCCTCTGCGCTGCGCTCCCTGTGTCACTGGCTTCTTGTCGCTCCTAGTTCTCTAGACAAGCTTCATGTGTTCGTGAGTGTGGTCCCCACGCACGTCCTCGTGGTCCTGTGGAGACGTGGTGCCCACGACCGGCCCAAAGGGCGGCCCCCTGCCAGGCTGGGCGTGGCTCCCTGAAGCCAGACTCAGGCTGGCGCTGGTGGGCCCCGACGGGGCGGGGCGGACACTGCCTTGCCTTGCCGGGACCCCAGCCCATGCGCTTCGGGAGGGAGGGGGTGTCTTCAGTTCCCCAGGCTGTTGCTGGCCCAGGTGTGGACCTTCGATCGCCCTCCGGCTCTAGTGAAGCTGGCTGGGGACCCCCCAAGCTGGCCAGGAGCCACTCCACTTGGGCTGGAGCAGAGCAGGTGTCCAAGGGGTCCCCAAGTGTCAACCCCAGGTTCCGGGGTCACAGGGCTGGAGGGAACGCATCACTTCACAGGCCACGGGCTGGGCGACTGCTTCCTGCCACCCTGCGCTGGGACAAGGCCAATTCCCCGTTTGTTTGTTTTTTTTAAAGAAAACCAATGACCCCCTAACAGCCCCGTGCTGTGTACTGCATGCTGTGTGTGCGCGCGCGCGTTTGTGGTTTTCAAGCCCCACGGTGGAGGCCGTCGGGCACTGTCTTCTCTGGAGGGGATGAGACCCCAGACCGCAGGTCTGGAGGGGCTGCGGCGCCAGAGGAGGGGACATGTAGCCCAGAAACCCTGTCTTGAGGAGCTGTGTGGCCCAGAAGGGTCGGACCTGTCCCCAGGCCGCGTGGCTGCGGGGCACTGGCACCTGGATGGCAGAGGCTGTGGCCTCAGAGGCCCGCAGCCACGTGTAAAGTAAACGTTCTTTGCGAAAACATTTTCTGGGTAGCACTGACTTCAGTGGCCGGCAGCCCACTCTCCTTTAGCTACCTTGGTGCCTTCTGCATAAGCCCTTCTGCATAAAACCCATCACTCGGCCCGCAGGCGCTGGCTCCTAGCACCAGGCCAGGCCCGGGCCGCCCCCAGCCTCCGGTTCGCAGTCTCACCCCAGGGGCTCCCTTTCCACTGTCACCTCACCCTTGCTCGGGTGCTGTGGCCAACACAGGCCTGGCGGCCCCCTCCTCACTGTGTCCACTCGAAGGTTCCTCGGCCAGCGTGGGCTGCCTGGGCGGAGGGCAGCCACCAGCCAGGGGACGCCCGCTGGCTCTGGCGGTGCCTGGGGGAGCGCTCTTGGGTGCGGCGGGCCCAGCTCCATGAGGAAGACGTATTGGAGACCAACCTCTGACCTGTCCCCCCATCTGTGCTGTGTCCCCGTGTGAACTGTAAACTGTCGTGTCTGCATTAAATCACATGGAACTTGGCCAGACTCCTGTGCTCCATGGGGCGGGAGGCTGCGCTTCTTGCAGGAACAGCTCTGGAGTGGGGCTCCTGGGCAGTCGCCCCATCAGCCTGCTAGGCTCACCAGCTTTGTGGCCGGAGTGATGACACCGGTGACGGTCCCTGTTCATACCCGAGAGTCAGAGAGAGAGGGTTGGGGTCCCCAGGCCCACGTGAGAAGGGTGGGGGCTGGGGTGCCTTGGGGGGCATCCTTCCCAAGATCCCTGGGGCCTCCTCTGGGTTACAGACTAGGCTTGCCAGGATTGCAGATCGGCACTCACCTGTTCCAGCCACACCCTCGCCACTGGTGACAAACTGCATGCAAGACCAGTTACCTTGTCATTACCTGTTTTCCCCCAAGGGAAAAGCCATGGAAACTTGAAAGAGCAACAACCAGAGGACTCGGGAGCAACCGCTGCCATTTTACTTAGGGGGGAAAGACAGTGCACCGGGTGACAACACACAACATGGGCCTGGCACGTACAAGCCTGAGGGGCCACCTTCAGACAGGGAGCAAAGAGGAGCGCAGCCGCAGAGGCACACTACCCTGTGGGCAGCCACCCGGCCCCTCAGGCTGGCCCCGGGTGGCACGGCCCGTCAGGGTCGGCACCAGTGCAGGGGACCCTGACTGGGACAGGGCCTTGCTGGTAGAAGGGAATACGCTGAGCATCTCTGGTAGTGAACAGGGCAATTTTCCCGAAAAATTCGAAGTTTCCAGGTTGAAATAACATCTGTCCTCTGTGGGTTTGACCATAGAAAACTTTGCTGACCAATCTAGTTGCAAAAAACCGCGTGGGACCTTGTGGCGTATTCAGAAGCAGACGACGGCCCCTGGCGGTGGCGTCAGTCCCTGTGCTATGCCCCGAAGCCAGGGCCCTGCACTCGGGCCACCAGGCAAGGCGAAGCTGAGTCCTCAGGTTCCCCGTGACAGGGCTGGCACTGGGCTCAGGGCCATCTCGAGGACAGTGACAGGCTGCTGCACAAGCAGCCATGGCCAAGTTCCATGTCACACAGGCGCAGAAAGACTGCCCGTCACAGAAGAGGAAGCAGGCGCCTCTGCTGGCGACTTCTGAACATGGAAAAGGACATAGGAAAATAAAGGCCTGTTTCTCTGTTTAAAAAATACCTCCTATGTACAGGGCAGCGGGCCGGCGGGTGCTCCTGCAGCAGGGCCACCGGCGAGATGCAATTCTGCCAGGATGACCTTGGACGGCAATGGTACGAGATGTCCCCAAGCCCAGGACAAGGAAGGTGGGTCACGGGGCGGCCGTGGCCGCTGACGGGTGATGCTGTTCACCAGAGGGAAGCCACAGTGGGCCAGCCCAGGCCTGCTGCTCCCAGAAGTGGGTCCTGTGGTCCTGAGCTCCCAGGAGACAGTGGCTCACCCATCACACTGAGGTATGGACTGGGGTGGCTGAGTGCGACGGTGACGAGCCCCGCTCGGAGGATGATGAGACGGCACGCGCAGCCACCTCCCGCTGCAGGTCCTCCACGCGCTTCTGCAGCTCGGCCCTGACGGCAAGTAGCTCCTTGAGGGTCTGGTGGGTGGGAATCTGTGGCGGGGGGGGGGGGCAGGCATAGTCAGCGGCCACCAGGTACATGGTGACCCAGTCCCGCCCCTGCAGCGCCCCAGGGTGTATGTATCAGGGACAGCGGTGGAGGAAAGCACAGGGCCTGGCGGTCACTTGCCCCTTGAATGCTGTGGCCAGCTGTGAGGCTCAGAGGGACGCCCAGGGAGCTCAGGAGGACCCTGCTGCCCTCCTCCCGCTGCTCCTGCGCCCCACTTCTCGCCCCAGCTCAGCACACCCCTGTCAGCCAGCCCTGGTCCCGCCAACCTTCCCGCTGCTTCGCCTGTCCATGGCCCTAGGAATGGGCCAGTGTTTGCGCCCGACTGCTAGTGCCACCCTCCTGTCACAGTGCTCTGTGTCACACTTGCCCCCTCCCTAGGCCTCTGAGAGATCAGAGCCATCTGTCCTGCAGGCCCAGGCCCTCCCACATGGCGCCCCCGCACAGAGCACTCCAGCCAGCTTTCCTGCTCTTCAAGGGTTCCAACTCCGTCCCGGGCCGCCCCCCCAGACCACTCAGTGACTCCTACAGCACTTCGTCCCTCCCTGGCCCATCATCCTGCGGCTCAAAGGTGGGGGTGGGGGGAGACTGCAGGGGGAGCCCGCAGCCAGGGCAGAGCAGGGCGCTGGGGGAGGGACCTTGCGGTGGACCAGAAAGAGGCCTGCTGCTGCTGCTGCAGGAAGCTGCCAGCATGGGGCTGGGGCCAGGCCCGGGGGAGGGTGAGGACTGCAGCTTGGGGCAGGAGAGGGGCCAGCAGGGAGCAGGGGCTGGGCTCAGAGAACACTGGGGTCCCAAGGGAGGCATGGCCACCTGGAGGGCCTGCAGGATGGGTGGCAAAGCACGGAGTGCGAGGTGCAAACAGCTGTGGGGCGGCAGGGTGCCGGCGGCGCCAGCTCTTTCCAGCCACTGTGGGGCTCAGTGGTGGCCACCAAGAGTTTCGGAAAGGGGCCAGCCAGGATGTCCCAACCGGCGGAGGGCTGGGCTGGGCTGGGGAGGAGAACACGGAGGAAAGGCAGCTGGAGCTCTGGCCTGCAGACACAGTGCTGCTCCACGGTGGCAGTGCAGCCTGGTGACCCCGGGGAGGGGCCCAGGGCAGGATGCAGAGGGCCGCCCCGCCCACACGGAGGGGACCGGTTGGGAGCAGGCCAGCTCAAGCCTCCCTTGCAGCACGGTCCCCGCAGTGTGGCATCTGAGCCGCAGGGTGCCACTGTGTCCCTGGCCAGCAAGGGAGACCACCCTGGGACGGACAAGCAGCAAAGTACCTGTGGCCTCATCCGGGGGTTCCACCGCACATAGTAGCTCACCCACAGCTCCAGGTGACTCACGCTGGCAACCGGGTACAACACGTGGTTTTCGTAATTCACAAAGAAGGGATTCGAAAATTCATCGAGCTGGCTATTGATGTAAGACCACAGCGATACAGTCTTTGAAGATAAATCCTGCAAAACAGAGACGAAGGCTGTGGAATAAACACTCTCTTCACAGCTCCGTGGACTCGAGTCACAGACAGGGAATGAGCTGGACGTGCGGCCAGCTCTCCCACCCCACCCCGGCTGGCAGGACAAGCACTGGGAACCGTCCTGGAGAAGTACTGCATGCCCAGCGACATCCGGCCCCCGGGGTGTGGGAGGCAGAAGGCGATCACCGCTGCCCCAGCGAGGGACACACGCAGTCTAGCTGCGCCTGCTTTGCGCCTGTCCACACTGGGAAATGAGGCAGACTTTCCAACCGCGACTGCTGCGGAGGAGCCCGGCTTGGCAGAAAGACCGCATGTGGGGGCTCTGCCCTCAGCGCTCCTGGGGAGACCTGCGGGCCCAGACGCCGGCTGGGTCCCTGCACTCCCCTGCTGCCCGCACGCTGCCCGCGGGTAGGACCGCTCCGTGTTTGTCTGTTTCAGCTTAGGAGAGGCACCGCCAGGGGCTCCAAGAAGCCGGGAGGGTCGAGATAATCTTGAAAAAGGAAGAGAAAGCAGAAGACCCAGGCTCCTGACTTCAGCCCGCTCAGGGCTGTGCCAATGCACCCCAGCAGTGCGGCCTGGCAGTTGGGGGGTCACTGAGGCGCCACCGCCCGGGTGGCAGTTCCCCAGCAGCCTCTCTGGCCAGCCTGGTAAGCGATGCGGAGCAGCGAAGCCAGACTCTCAGCGGGTCACAGAGCTAAGCGGAAGCACTGTGTCTCCGACATCTCGGAACAGACACAGGATCGAATCTGTGATCTTGGCCTCAGCAACAGTGTCTCAGGCAGGACAGTAAAAGCACAAGTAGTGAGAGAAAAACTGACTGGGCTTCCCCCAAAATCAGTTTGTTTCAGAGGACATCAAGACAGGGAGAAGACAACCCACAGAAAGGGGAAAATTGTGTAGCTTGCATCTTACAAAGCATTTGTATACCTGCGAAATGTGGAAGGAACTTCCAGAATTCAGTAAGAAAGAAAGAAAATCACCCAGTTACAAATGGGCAGAGGGTGTGAACACTCACTCTCCACAGAAGATACACCAACGGCTGATAAGCACACGGAAAGATCATGTTATTCATTAGGGAAGTGTGAATCATGTCACGGGCCACAAAATCACTGCTTAAAAATCGATAGCATTTCTATAAACCAATAATGAATCCACTGAAAAGGAAATCAAGAAACAGTTCTGTTCACAGCCCAGATGCCCATCAATGGATCCAAAAGAAAGTACGGGTTTTATATGCAATGGAGTACTCCTCTGCCCCAAAGAAGGATAAATACTTTAGGGAAAGGATGCACCTTGAGACCATCCTTCACAGTGAAATAAATCAGACACTCATGTTTACATATCATATTGGTTCTCTGCTGTAAGAAACCAGAAGGGTCAATAAGGATCAAAATGGATGACAGCTACTGGGAAATAGGAAGAAAATGGTCTCACAGGAAAGGTAGCAAGGGTGAGGTGGGGGAGAGGAACAAAAGAAAACAGAAGGAAAAAGTGGAAACAGCTTTTTATAAATGAGGGGAAGCAAGGTTGGAGGGAGGGCAGGGGGTGGGGGAAAAGAACCAAGTATATTATGTACAAGTACAAATTCCCTATAATGAATGTGGTCATTATGTACATCAATAGTGTACCGATAAAATGAATTTATAAAAAAAAACAATTCCATTCACAATACCTTTAAAAAATAAAAATAAAATATCCAGGGATTGACTTAACCAGGGAGGTGAAAGATCCCTACAGTGCGAATTTCAGAACACCAAAGAAAGCAAGTGAAGAAGCCATCAGAAGATGGAAAGACCTCCCAGGTTCAGGGATTGGCAGAATTAATAGCGTGAAAATGCCATATTACCAAAGGTGATCTACAGATTCACTGCAATCCACATCAAAATACCAATGGCATTCTTCACAGAACCAGGAAAAGGCCAGCGTGGTGGCACATGCCGATAATCCCCACACCTGGGTGGCTGAGGCAGGAGAATCACCATGAGTTCAAGGCCAGCCTGGGCTATCAAAATTCAACCCCAGCCTGAACTGCATAGCAAAAGCCACCTCAAAAAAAAAATTCTAAAATTCGTGTGAAAACACAAAAGATCCAGGACAGCTGAAGCAAACCTAAGCAAAAAGCACAAGGCTGGAAGCAGCACGATACCTGCTTTCAAATTGCACTATAGAGCCACGATAAAACAGAACAACACACAATTCCACAGCTTGCACGTGTGCGCGCACACGCACACACACAAAGAACAGAACAGAGGACAGAGACAAAGCCACACGGCCACCATCATCTGACTGTGGACAAAGGAGCCAGAAACCCACACTGGCAGAATGGTTCTGGGGAAGCCGATATCCACATGGAGAAGACGGAGATACATGGATTTCTGTCATTCACTCTGTGCAGAAAATCAATTCCAACCAGACTGAAGACTTAGACCAGCCTGGAACCCTTGAAACTGCCAGGAGATAACAGGGGAGACACCTAGTGCCACAGGCCCGGGCAAGACCGCCCTAACCAGGACTCCGACGGCCCGGGAGACGGCAGGACTCAGCCGACGGGGCAGGGCATGGGAGAAAGCAGCGCGGCAAGGGGACCGCTAACACCCCTGCCGCACAGCGCAGCTCAGGGCTCGCCAGGGCCCCGGGAACGAAGAGCGACTGGTAATGATCTGGGGTTTCTTCTGCGGGGGACGAAGATTTTCTGAAATTAGATACTGGTGGTGGCACAAAATCTGCCACACCCTACATCCACTACACTGTACACATTTGATTTTATCTGTCTTGAAGACGGGGTCTCACCACACTGCCGGGGTGAGTCTGGCCTGACCGTGTGGACTCAAGCAGTCTTCCCGCCTCGGCCTCCTGAGTAACGGGGCTGTGAGCAGCACCCCTGTGCCTGACCGGTGGCTCAACTTCACGGTATACAAACTGTCTCAAGAGCTGACTTTCTCTTTTTTCTCTTCCCTAAGAGTACAGGTTGGCCTTGATCTCAGGATGACCTTTGTGCCTCAGGCTCCCAAGTGTTGGGATTCTAAACACCCACCACACCCAGAAAGAGCCATCTTTTAAATGGAGTTTAAATCTTGTACCCAAGACCACATAAGCCCATAGTTTAGCATCGCTTTCATTAGTTTAGTTAGTGCCCGCTGGTACACTGGAGAATGGGTTCTGCCTAGAAGAGTCACAGTGCAGGTGACATACTCTGCCTGCCCCCCATCACTCTCCTCTCCTTGCACCCCTTAGCTCTTCCTTGCTAAGTCTCCCTCCTCCAAGGTTTACTTCTAATATGTGAACTTTGTTCTTCCACTGTTTTTTTGTTTATTCTAAGTACCTTTATTTAGATACAATTCACAAACCGCAAAATTTAATTTTTTCCTTTTCATGAGGAAGTCAGTCAGGGAAGCGTGGATTGTGTCCCACTCCCTGGAGAGCCGGGCTCACAGGCTCTGGGCCTGGAAAGACAGGCGTGCGGGGCTGCCGGAGGCCTGGGAGGACATCTTGTGCCACGCCCTGCTTCTGAGAGCAGCAGTGCGGATGCCAGGCCTTCCCTCCACCCGCCTGAACACGGGAGAGGCAGACACTACTCACCTCTTTGACTCGCTCTTGTTCACAGTTGCACAAAAACGTCCCAAAGAGACAGCTATAAAGGTGATCCAAAATTGTAATCAAGAATAGTTCATTAAACTCGAATGCTGAGGGAAACTTAATGGAGAGAAAAACAAAGTTTAGTTTTAAAGTCCAGTTTCGCAAACAAAGTAAGCACGTTTCTGTGAATGGCAGCTACCCTAGAGTCTGGAGTCCGCTCCAAGGCAGACTGAGCCCCGAGAGACGCATCTGTAGGTCCTGCAGCCGTCAGGGCTGGAACCCGCATCTCATCAGGCCGAGCAGAGCCCAGACTCACTCTGCCACCACAAACCCTAAGAAGGCTGATAAATATGCAGGGACTGTGCTCTGTATCCATGACAGGCAGCACAGGCTGCAACACCGAGAACGGGGAAATCAATCAGGGGAACACTATGTCTGTCCCACTTTCCTGCCTAGAGGCGCGGTGGCCACAGCACGAAAAGCAGCTGGAGCCCGAGCCACTCTACCCGTAACCGGCGGCCCAGGTTCTGGGTAGCCCAGGCAGGAGGTGGAAGTGTGACATGGCGGGTGAGGCTGGCCTCAGGAAGGCAAGGCTGGCTTAACATGTGATAATAAATCACAAGCTCAACCTTGGTAACTCACTATATACCTATAAGGAAGGGAGACCAGAGTGTCATCTGGGCTGGGTCGGGTAGCTTGTAACTGGGGTCCTGCAGACTTCGGTGCAGACTGAGCACCGGCAGCAGGCTCCGGTCAGCAGCTGGCACTCAGTGGCCAGGAGCCCCGTGGAAATAATGCAAATGACCCCAGTGGCAGGCAGGCGCTGTCACTTTACAACCCAGTGAACTATTCACCAGCCACTGAACAGGCAAGGCCAACCTGAGCAGAACGCAGAGGTCAGCCCAGTGCGTCTGCCTTTGAGTCGAGTCATACCAAAGACCTGGTCCAGCCAGAGTGTCACCTGCGCACTGGCATGACTAACCCGACACCTCTAAATGACAGCCAGGACTGGACAGAGGCAAGTTTGCTTTTTAGCTGAGCCTTCCCAATCCTCGATGAGCAGCTGGCTTTGCTGGGAGGAGAAGCGGGGCTGTCCTCACCCGGCTCTCATACTCACAGCCACACTGAGGAATACTGGGCCCCTCGCCTTCCTAGGGATTTGGCTCATAGAAACAGGCAACTCCCTCTCCTGTGGCTCACTTGCATAACACTGTCTCTGCAGACCTCTGGGACCAGCTGCGCTAATGTTCTCACTGGCTTTCTCATGCTTAGATGCCCTAGAGCAATGGTACGCTGTCTGCACACACAGTTCGAGCAGCCGCTGGCTGGCTTCCCGGCCTCTGAGCCTGCCCAGAAGCCGGGCTTGTAAAGGCCGGGTGCCCCGCGGCTGCCCTGCACTGCGTCCCCGCTGCCATTCATAAGACCCTTGGCACCATAGCGTTTATTAATTGTAAGCCAACAGATAATGCTTTCATAGACTGAAGATTTAAAAATCAAGCAAAGGGATGACAATGTAGAGTTTTGCCTTATATTCTATTTTCAAACATTTACTGACAAGTCAGCAAATTACTGACATATTTTTAACAGCATGAGTGCCATGGACTATTCGCGTCCCCCCCCAAATTCACATGTTGAAACCCTAAGTCAAGGTGATGGATGTATGAACAGAATCTCAGCTGTGAGAGGCACCTGAGCTGTTCCAATCTCTCTATCTTCTTCCTTAAAATCCAGTGAACAATAAATAGACATAAAAACAGGTGTTAAACAATGTAAAAGAATGGAAATGAGTTTGAAGGTGCTCATTACACACCTACACACACGCCTGCTGCTTTTTTGTTTGAGACAAGGCTTTGCTATGTGGTTCAGGGTGGCCTAGAATTCACCAGGTAGCCCAAACTGGCCTCAAACTTGTGGCAAGCCTCCTGCCTCAGCCTCTTGCGTGCTGGGATTACAGGGGTGTGCCGCCACACCCGGCTATGCTGCCGCTTTTCTGCCTGCCACTCCTCTGGGTGTGTTTCCCCTCCACCACGCCACCCCTGCCTTGGAACCAGCTGGCTATGCGATGAAAGCTCTACAAACTGGTCTTCGCTAGCTCACTAAATTACCCAGGCTACCCTCAAAGTTGTGACCTTCCCGCTGTAGTTTCCCAGAGTGCCAGGATGATAGGCATGTACCTCTATGCCCCGCTCCCCCCTTTGGCTCATAATGAGCTGAGAAAAAGAAAAGCAGCGCCTTGCTATCTAGGGGCTGAGGTCTCTGCCGAGGTAGCCAGCTTAAAATGCGAGTGAGCCCTAATTCAGTATGAATGGTTCGCTTACATACAGCAATCGGGACGCGGGCCTAACTGCACAGAAACTGAGTACTGGGATGGACTTCTGGGGGACGGCAGTGTGGCCAACAGCAGAGAAACAGCCTCTTGGAGATGTGTCCAGGCACTGGAATACAGCAATGTGAGGAAGAGAAGGAGAGGCGTGGTCCCTGGAGATCTTCAGCAAGAATCTAAAGCAAGAATGAAGCCGACAGGGACAGCCAAGAGAGGGACCTACGTGCAGAAGAGGGAAGTGGCAGGCAGTGCTTTCTGAGCCCTGCTTTGCTGCTGGGAGGGACAGATCAAACCTACAGAGACACACAGTGACTCCTGGCGACCCCAGTGGATACAGCAGACTTCATTGGCTGGTGAATTATTTGGGTTCAGGTGTCTCCAGAAGCAGGCAACTGGCTGGTAGCCATCTTGGAGAGGAGCTCACTGGGCTTGGAGTGACAGTATCGGTGGGGTGGGGTGGCTCTAGCTAGCTGTGCCCAGTGTCAACGTGAGACGACTGGTTTCAGGCCAGCAGGGAACTGAATTCAAGCCGGCAGGAGGCACACAGTGTCACAGGCTGAACAAATGCGGTTCCGGCCTCACAGCCAGAGGAACTAAAGGCACAGGCTTGCTGGGATTATCCACTACCCCACCCCAAATCCATGGCTGGCTTGCTGGGATCAATCAACATGGATCTGAGGTCTGGCTGCCCACTTTGTCTACAAGTGACAGCAGAGACACACCCTGAAGTGGAATTTTTTCTTTTTTCTGGATCTTGTTTTTATATGAATATGAACATTTTTGTTTTCTGTTTTTGTTATTTATTTCTTCCTTCTCTTTCCCTCCTGTCTTCTTTACTGATTTCCCAAGATTCACATAATCCTTCTTTTTCCTATAGCCTTGCTTCTAACCTTTTCCTCTTCTTCCATTTGTCTATTTTTCCTCCAAACCTCTTTTAATTGTTCTTCCTCAAGGGTAAAATCACCACATTGAGGGCATATTTACTGTATACAATTCTTTGGTTTGTTGTAGATTTTGTTATGTTACCACAAATCTAGTTCACACGGTTAAAGGTAGCAAGTTGTTATCACAGTTTTGTCATTTTTTACGCTGTGTTTGATGCTATTGCTATTACCGATTGCACTACTTTAGCCAAGGTGATGTGACTGCTCCAACCAGCTCTTCTTCCTGGAATGCCAAGACTGAGACTGCCTAAGGGTCAAAAATGATACTGTAGGCCAGGGCCAAAGAACCAGGGGCTCGGACAAGTGGGCAGCACCTTCTCATCCCCAGAATACTGAGGATGTAGGATCTTGCAACAGACTCAAAACCCAAAGCCAGCTCCACCTGGAAGGCATCTCTGAGAAGTAGTCATTTCCAAGGGTTCTCAATACTAGCGATGAAGCTACGTCCTATAAGCAATTTACAAGCATCAATTCAGGAATTAAACTAAAAGTGTATACACACACACACCAAAGCATTTAGGAAGAATACACTACTTCACAACCACAAAAATGGCACTCACCTCATTTAGCGGCATTAAAATGGTTTTTATCTCATTAAAGGCATCAGAATTACTTTTCTGCATTCAGCCTTTTATGTAACTTTTCTAAAATGTGATTCCTATTTAGTCTGAAGGTAATAATCACTGAATTCTGTTACCGGGTAGCATCACTTCACACAGCTGGAAGTGTAGGAGCCGCAGAACACATGGGGCAGCCTTCTGAGCCTGTGTTGCTGTCACCTGGCACTCATGCAGGTGGCATGCCTCCCCTGGAGACCAGCCAGTTCCCTCCTATTTCCAGCCCACTGTGACCTAGCGCTCAGATAACACAAGCCCCAGCTGGCACAGAGACTGGGTCTAAAACTAAGGATCAGTTTCTAGTGAGGGCCTGAGTGCTCCATGGGGTCTCTGTGGCTAAAAGAAGCCCCCTGCCCTTTCATTTTTGAAGACAGATCTGTGTTCTCTGGACCGCTGCAGTGCACCTTGTCTGAAATCCAGCAGCACCAGTTCTACTAAGGGCCTATTATACTCAGACCAGGTGTGTGTGCATGTTCACGTGTTTGTTCTCTGGTAGAGAACTCCAGGGCTCTGTGTGTGTGCATGCGTGTGTGCGAATGAGCATCAAGCGCTTTTTCACTGGTGGAGACCTCCAGGGTTGTGTGTGTGTATGTGTGTGAATGTGTATCATGAGCTTGTTCTCTGGTAAAGAACTCCAGGGCTGTGTATGTGTGTGCATGTGTGTGCACATGTGCATCATGTGCTTGTTCTCTGGTGGAGAACTCCAGGGCTCTGTGTGTGTGGGTGTGTGTACATGTTGATCACACGCTTATTCTCTGGTGGAGAACTCCAGGGCTGTGTTTGCATGTGTGTGCATGCGTGTACACCACGTGCACGCTCTCTGGTGAAAAAATCCAGGGCTCTGTGTGTGTGTGTGTGCATGTGGATCATGTGCTTGTTCTCTGGTGGAGAACTCCAGGGCCGTGTGAGTGTGTGTGTGTGTGTGTGTGTGTGTGTGTGTGTGTGCGTGTGTGTGTGCATGTGCGTGTGTGTGGATCACGTGCTTGTTCTCTGGTAGAGAACACCATGTCTGTGTATGTGTGTGCATGTATGTGGATCATGCGCTTGTACCCTGGTGGAAAACTCCAGGGCTGTGTGTGTATGTGCATGCATGTGGATCATGTGCTTGATCTCTGGTGGAGAACTCCAGGGCTGTGTGTGCTCTCTGGAGGATAAATGTAGGGTGTGTGTATGTGTGTGTGTGTGCATGCATGTGAATCATGTGCTTATTCTCTTGTGGAGAACCCCAGGGCTCTGTGTCTGTGTGTGCATGTGTGTGTGTGTGTGTGTGAATCACACACTTGTTTTCTGGAGCAGAACTCCAGGGCTGTGTGTGTGCGCGTGCATGGGTGGGCATGTTGTGCACCATAGGCATGTTCTATGGTGGAGAACACCAGGAGTGTGTCTGTGCATGTGCATGCTTGTGGATCACATGCTTGCTGTCTGCAGGAAAACTCCAAGACTCTGTGTGTGTGTGCATGTGGATCACATGCTTGTTCTGTGGTGAAGAACTCCAGCTTGTGTGAGTGTATGTGCTCATGTGCATGCGTGAGGATCATGTGCTTGTTCTCTGGTGGAGAACTCCAGGTTTGCGTGTGTGTGTGCATGTGTGTGCGTGTGGATAATGTGCTTATTCTCTGGTGGACAATTCCAGAGTTGTGTGTGCATGTGTGTGTGTGTGTGTGTGTGTCTGTGTGTGTACATGGATCATGTGCTTGTTCTCTGGTGAAGTCCAGGGCTGTGTGTGTGTGTGTGTGTGCATGTGTGTGTGTGTAGATCATGCCCTTGTTCTCTGGTGAGCTCCAGGGCTGTGTGTGTGTGTGTGCTTGTGCGTGTGTGTAGATCATGCCCTTGTTCGCTGGTGAGCTCCAGGGCGGTGTGTGTGTGCGGATGTGTGTTGTGCATCAAGCGCTTGTTCTATTGTGGAGACCTCCAGGGCTGTGTCTGTGTGTTTGTGTGTACATGTGCATGCGTGTGGATAATGTGCTTGATTTCTGGTGGAGGGCACAGGGCTGTGTGTGAGCATGCACACACGTGTGCATCACATGCTTGTTCTCGTGCAGAACTCCAGGGCTCTGTGTGTGTGTGCATGTGTGTGTGTATACTATGTGCACACTCTCTGGTGGAAGAACTGCAGGGTTGTGTGTGTGTGCATGTGTGTATCATGTGCTTGTTCTCTGGTGGAAAACTCCAGAGGTGTTTGTGTGTGTGTGTGCATGTGCGTATGTGTAGATCACACACTTGTTCTCCAGTGAAGAACTCCAGGTCTGTGTGTGTGCGTGTGTGTGTGCATGCGTGTGCACCATGTGCACGCTCTCTGTTGGAGAAGTCCACGAGAGTGTGGGCATGTTCGTGCATGTGGATCATGTGCTTATTCTCTGCTGGAGAACTCCAGGGCTGTGTGTGCATGTGTGGGTGTGCATGTGCACCATGTGTGCACTCTCTGGTGGAGAACTCCAGGACTTTGTGTGTGTGTGGACGCACAAGTGTGTGCATTATGTGCTTGCTCTCTGGTGAACTCCAGGTCTGTGTGTGTGTGTGTGTGCATGTGCGTGCGTGTGGATCATGTGCTTGTTCACTGGTGAACTCCAGGTCTGTGTGTGTGTGTGTGCATGTGCATGCATGTGGATCATGTGCTTATCCTCTTGTGGAGAACTCCAGGGCTGTGTGTGTGCGCGTGCATGGGTGTGCATGTGTGTGCACCATAGGCACGTTCTATGGTGGAGACCTCCAGGAGTGTATATGTGCATGTGCATGCTTGTGGATCACGTGCTTGTTGTCTGCTGGAAAACTCCAAGGACTCTGTGTGTGGCGCATGTGTGTGCATGTGGATCACATGCTTGTTCTCTGGTGGAGAACTGTAGGTTGTGTGAGTGTATGTGCTCATGTGCATGCGTGCGGATCATGGGCTTGTTCTCTGGTACAGAACACCAGGTTTGCGTGTGTGTATGTGCATGTGTGTGCGTGTGGATAATGTGCTTATTCTCTGGTGGAGAATTCCAGAGCTGTGTGTGCATTTGTGTGTGTGTGTGTGTGCGTGTGTACGTGTGCACCATGTGTGTGCTCTCTAGGTGAAGAACACCAGGGCTATGTGTGTGTGCGTGTATGTTGATCACGTGCTTGTTCTCTAGTGAAGTCCAGGGCTGTGTGTGTGTGTGCTTGTGCGTGTGTGTAGATCATGCCCTTGTTCGCTGGTGAGCTGCAGGGCTGTGTGTGTGTGTGCGGATGTGTGTTGTGCATCAAGCGCTTGTTCTCTTGTGGAAACCTCCAGGGCTGTGTGTGTGTGTTTGTGTGTACATGTGCATGCGTGTGGATCATGTGCTTGTTCTCTGGTGGAGGATCAGGGCTGTGTGTGTGCGTGCGCACATGTGTGCATCACACGCTTTTTCTCGTGCAGAACTCCAGGGCTCTGTGTGTGTGTGTGCATGTGTGTGTATACTATGTGCACACTCTCTGGTGGAAGAACTTCAGGGTTGTGTGTGTGTGCATGTGCATGTGTGTGAATCATGTGCTTGTTCTCTGGTGGAAAACTCCAGAGGTATTTGTGTGTGTGTGTGCATGTGCGTATATGTGGATAACACACTTGTTCTCCAGTGAAGAACTCCAAGTCTGTGTGTGCATGTGTGTGTGCATGCGTGTGCACCATGTGCACGCTCTCCGTTGGAGAAGTCCAGGACAGTGTGTGGGCATGTGGATCAAGTGCTTATTCTCTGGTGGAGAACTCCAGGGCTGTGTGTGCATGTGGTGGTGTGCGTGTGCACTCTCTGGTGGAGAACTCCAGGGCTTTGTGTGTGAGTGCACGCACATGTGTGTGGATTATGTGCTTGCTCTCAGGTGAACTCCAGGTCTGTGTGTGTGTGTGTGTGTGTGTGTGTGCATGTGCGTGCGTGTGGATCATGTGCTTGTTCTCTGGTGAACTCCAGGGTTGTGTGTGTGTGTGTGTGTGTGTGTGTGTATGTGCATGCATGTGGATCATGTGCTTATTCTCTTGTGGAGAAATCCAGGGCTGTGTGTCTGTGTGTGCATGTGTGTGTGTGTGTGAATCACAAACTTCTTT